>NC_141875.1:71172500-73672500 GCF_056163025.1 Triticum urartu | reverse complement strand
TTGATAATCCTGAGAAAACCCCATTCAATTATGTTATGGGAGACACGTTGGATCAACGTGAATACTTTAGGGATTATCGCTTGACTCAAAAAGGGAAACTATTATGGGATCAAATTTATATGTTGCATTGGTATGCTTGGGAACTATGCTTGAGATATGATTATACTTGTTGCTCTAGGATGAAGGCTCCACACCTTCCCTTTTCATGCGAATTTAATGATAATGAAACCTTAGCTTCATATGCTAATGGTATATATGATTACTATGCTGTGGAACGAATAGAAGAATTCGTTGCTTTTATGGGTGCTTATGAAATTGAATCTTTGTTTAAAGAGTGTGAAAATCTTGATGATGCTGTTTACAGACTTGAAAATTTTGCTATACTTAAATATTGATATGAAAATTATGAATTCAATTCCGATATTGATGAATTTATTGAGAAAGTCTCCGTTGTCCAAGAAGAGACTAATATTTTGCAGGAGTCTATGGAAGAAGAAATTGATGAAAATGTGAGCTCATTGGATGAAAAAGATGATGAGGAGAGCGAAGACCAAAAGGAGGAAGAGCGGATTAGCTACCCGTGCCCACCTTCTAATGAGAGTAGCTCTTCAACTCATACATTGTTTAATTTCCCTTCGTGCTTACCGAAGGATGATTGCTATGATGATTGTTATGATCCCATTTATTATTTTGAAATATCCCTTTTTGATGATGCTTGCTATGCTTGTGGCCAAGATGGCGATATGAATTATGCTTATGGAGATGAACTTGCTATAGTTCCTTATGTTAAACATGAAATTATTGCTATTGCACCCACGCACGATAGTCCTATTATCTATTTGAATTCTCCCGACTACACTATATCGGAGAAGTTTGCCCTTATTAAGGATTATATTGATGGGTTGCATTTTACTGTTACACATGATAATTTTGATGAATATAATATGCATGTGCTTGCTGCTCCTACTTGCAATTATTATGAGAGAGGAACTACATCTCCGCCTCTCCATGTTTTCAATATGATAAAATTGTAAGAAACTGTTTATACTATGCATTGGCCTTTACTATGTGTGCATGAATTGTTCTTTTATGACATGCCGATGCATAGGAAGAGAGTTAGACTTCGTTGTTGCATGATATATGTTACTTTGTGCTCACTACTAAATCAAAAATCATTGTTAATTAAAATTGGCTTTGATATACCTTGGGATCCGGGTGGATCCATTACTTGAGCACTATATGCCTAGCTTAATGGCTTTAAAGAAAGGTCTGCCAGGGAGACAACCCGGAAGTTTTAGAGAGTCATTTATTTCTGTTGAGTGATTTTATATAGTTTAAAAACGAAAAAATAAAGAGGGGAACCCAAAACTTTTCAAAAAGGAAAGTGAAAGTGAGAGAGACAAGCATTGTTGAAGTGGGGGGAGCTCCTTGAACTTTGTTCATGCTCACGGAAACTTTGTGAATATTGATTACAGAAACTTTTCAACAAAAATAATTATCCCCTTGTACAATTCCATTGTATTATAAAAATACCGTGCCAAGATTTGCCTTTAGGATGTTTATGTTGCTTGTTGGTTTGTGCAGTGCAGAACCGAAACTTTGGCTATAGTGCACGATTTTAAATTTTTTACTGGAACGTCAAACGGTTCTAAAACTTTCTGCAATGTCTTTCTATACAAATTTTTATTTTTCAAGAATTTTTGGAGTACCAGAAGTATGGTGAATGTTCAGATTACTACAGACTGTCCTATTTAAGACATATTCTGTTTTTGATTCATAGTTTGCTTGTTTTGATGAAACTATTAATTTCTATCAGTGGATTAAGCCATGGAAAAGTTCTATTACAATAGCTACAATGCAAAAAAATATATGAATTGGTTTGCAATAGTACATAGAGTAGTGATTTGCTTTATTATACTAATAGATCTTACCGAACTTTCTGTTAAGTTTTGTGTGATTGAAGTTTTCAAGTTTTGGGAGAGATCATGATGGATGAAGGAATAAGGAGTGGCAAGAGCCTAAGCTTGGGGATGCCAGAGGCACCCCAAGTAAATATTCAAGGACTCCCAAGAAACCAAGCTTGGGGATGCCCCGGAAGGCATCCCCTCTTTCTTCTAACGATCATCGGTAATTTCACTTGGAGCTATATTTTTATTCGTCACATGATATACGTAAATCTCGGAGCGTCTTTTGCATTTATTTTTCACTTTTATTTGATGCACCATGCTGGTATGAGATAGTCCTTGGTTGATTTATAGAATGCTCATTGCACTTCACTTATATCTTTTGAGTATGGCTTTATAGAATGCTTCGTGTGCTTCACTTATATCTTTTGAAGTTTGGATTGCCTGTTTCTCTTCACATAGAAAACCACCATTTGTAGAATGATCTTTTGCTTCAATTATATTTGTTAGAGCATGGGCATATATTTTGTAGAAAGAATTAAACTCTCTTGCTTCACTTATATCTATTTAGAGAGAGGACAGGAATTGGTCATTCACATGGTTAGTCATAAAATCCTACACAAAACTTGTAGATCACTGAATATGATATGTTTGATTCCTTGCAATAGTTTTGCGATATAAAGATGGTGATATTAGAGTCATGCTAGTGGGTAGTTTTGGATTGTAGAAATATTTGTGTTGAAGTTTGTGATTCCCGTAGCATGCACATATGGTGAACCGTTATGTAAGTAACGAAGTTGGAGCATGAGGTATTTATTGATTGTCTTCCTTATGAGTGGCGGTCGGGGACGAGCGATGGTATTTTCCTACCAATCTATCCCCCTAGGAGCATGCACGTAGTAATTTGTTTTGTTTTGATGACTAATAGATTTTTGCAATAAGTATGTGAGTTCTTTATGACTAATGTTGAGTCCATGGATTATACGCACTCTCACCCTTCCATCATTGCTAGCCTCTTCGGTACCGTGCATTGCACTTTCTCACCTCGAGAGTTGGTGAAAACTTCGCTGGTGCATCCAAACCCCGTGATATGATACGCTCTATCACACATAAGCCTCCTTATATCTTCCTCAAAACAGCCACCATACATACCTATCATGGCATTTCCATAGCCATTCCGAGATATATTGCCACGCAACTTCCATCATCATCATATACATGACTTGAGCATTTATTGTCATATTGCTTTGCATGATCATAAGATAGCTAGCACGATGTTTTCATGGCTTGTCCATTTTTGATGTCATTGCTACGCTAGATCATTTCACATCCCGGTACACCGCCGGAGGCATTCATATCGAGTCATATCTTTATTCTAGTATCGAGTTGTAATATTGAGTTGTAAGTAAACAGAAATGTTATGATCATCATTATTAGAACATTGTCCCATGATCAAAATAAAAGTGGCCAAAGAAGCCCAAAAAAATATAGAGGCCAAAGAAGCCTACAAAAAAAATAAAAAAAGAAAAAAAAGAAAAAGAAGAAGGGACAATGTTACTATCCTTTTACCACACTTGTGCTTCAGAGTAGCACCATGTTCTTCATATAGAGAGTCTCTTGAGTTATCACTTTCATATACTAGTGGGAATTTTCATTATATAACTTGGCTTGTATATTCCAATGACGGGCTTCCTCAAATGCCCTAGGTCTTCATGAGCAAGCAAGTTGGATGCACACCCACTTAGTTTCAGTTTGAGCTTTCATACACTTATAGCTCTTAGTGCATCCGTTGCATGGCAATCCCTACTCCTAGCATTGACATCAATTGATGGGCATCTCCATAGCCCATTGATTAGCCGCGTCGATGTGAGACTTTCTCCTTTTGTCTTCTCCACACAACCTCCACCATCATATTCTATTCCACCTATAGTGCTATGTCCATGGCTCACGCTCATGTATTGCATGAAAGTTGAAAAGGTTTGAGAACATCAAAAGTATGGAACAATTGCTTGGCTTGTCATCGGGGTTGTGCATGATTTGAATGCTTTGTGTGGTGAAGATGAAGCATAGCCAGACTATATGATTTTGTAGGGATAACTTTCTTTGGCCATGTTATTTTGAAAAGACATGATTGCTTTATTAGTATGCTTGAAGTATTATTGTCTTAATGTCAAATGATAGACTATTGCTTTGAATAACTCGTGTCTTAATATTCATGCCATGATTAGATTACATGATCAAGATTATGCTAGGTAGCATTCCACCTCAAAAATTATCTTTTTTATCATTTACCTACTCGAGGACGAGCAAGAATTAAGCTTGGGGATGCTGATACGTCTCCGTCGTATATGTAATTTTTGATTGTTCCATGCCAATATTCTACAACTTTCATATATACTTTTGGCAACTTTTTATACTATTTTTGGGACTAAGATATTGATCTAGTGCCTAGTGCCAGTTCCTGTTTGTTGCATGTTTTTTGTTTCGTAGTAAATCCATATCAAATGGAGTCCAAACGGGATAAAAACTAACGGAGATTTTTTTGGAATATATGTGATTTTCGGGAAGAAAAATCAACGCGAGACGATTCCCGAGGGGGCCACGAGGCAGGGGGCGCGCCCTGGGCCCTCGTGGCCACCCCGTAAGGCGGTTGGTGCCCTTCTTTCACCACACAAAAGCTAATATCCGAATAAAAATTGTGTCCAAAATTCAGCCCAATCGGAGTTACAATCTCCGGGAATTTAAGAAACGGTGAAAGGGCAGAATCTGGAACGCAGAAACAGAGAGAGACAAAGAGACAGATCCAATCTCGAAGGGGCTCTTGCCCCTCCGCCACCATGGAGGCCATGGACCAGAGGGTAAACCCTTCTCCCATCTAGGAAGAAGGTCAAGGAAGAATAAGAAGGAGGGGGGCTCTCTCCCCCTCTCTTCCGGTGGCGCCGGAACGCCGTCAGGGCCATCATCATCACCGCAATCTACACCAACAACTTCACCACCATCGTCACCAACTCTTCCCCCCTCTATGCAGCGGTGTAACCCCTATTTTACCCGCTGTAATCTCTACTTAAACATGGTGCTCAACGCTATATATTATTTCCCAATGATGTATGGCTATCCTATGATGTTTGAGTAGATCCGTTTTGTCCTATGGGTTAATTGATGATCGTGATTGGTTTGAGTTGCATGTTTTATTATTGGTGCTGTCCTATGGTGCTCTCCGTGTCGCGCAAGTGTGAGGGATCCCCGCTGTAGGGTTTGCAATATGTTCATGACTTGCTTATGGTGGGTGGCGTGAGTGATAGAAACACAGACCCGAGTAAGTAGGTTGTTTGCGTATGGGAATAAAGAGGACTTGATACTTTAATGTTATGGTTGGGTTTTACCTTAATGATCTTTAGTAGTTGAGGATGCTTGCTAGAGTTCCAATCATAAGTGCATATGATCCAAGAAGAGAAAGTATGTTAGCTTATGCCTCTCCCTTAAATAAAATTGCAATAGTGATTACCGGTCTAGTTATCGATTGCCTAGGGACAAATAACTTTCTCGTGAAAAAAAGCTCCCTACTGAAACTAACTTAGTTGTGTCTTTATCTAAACAGCCCCTAGCTTTTATTTACGTGCTCTTTATTATCTTGCAAACCTATCCAACAACACCTACAAAGTACTTCTAGTTTCATACTTGTTCTAGGTAGAGCGAACGTTAAGCGTGTGTAGAGTTGTATCGGTGGTCGATTGAACTTGAGGGAATATTTGTTCTACATTTAGCTCCTTGGGTTCGACACTCTTACTTATCGAAAGAGGCTACAATTGATCCCCTATACTTGTGGGTTATCAAAGAGGAGGAGGGCAAGAAATCATACCCTGAGAGGAGGAGGGTGGCGCCGAAGACGCCGAGGAGGACGACCCTCATTGGTTTCATAAAAGGCTTCAAAAATCCTCTGCCGCCCAGCCAAGCCAGTCCTCGGCCCCTGCTGAGGTCACACACTCCGAATCCTTCGAGGACGTGCTTCCACCACCACGAAGGGAGAAGCCACAACCAAGAAGGTGCCATATTGGACACATTTTCCCATAATAAGTTTTAATGGGTGTGCTGCTGATTTAGATGCACTATTTGCTTTTATAGCCTGTAATGCCGCCTCCCCAGAGAAGGGTCGGATAACACCGTCCCCCTGCCCGAGCTAGCCGAGAGCTCCTCGGGTGCCGCGTGCCTCCTTCCCCTGCTCGTGCAGAGCTCGGGGAGATTTCTTCGCATCCGGACCCTCCTGTGTTAAACACTGAGAGTGGTTCCAATGCGTCCATGGCCGAGGTCCAGACCTCGGTTGCTGGGGAACAAGGGGAGGGGACTCCCTTGGCTCTAGAAGAACTGATGCTTGACCTCCCGGAGTCCCTGTCTCCGACGGCTCTAGCACCATCGAGCCGTACAAAGGCGACCGTCACCTCTCCAGCGAGGGACGAGGCCAAGGATGCTAGGCTGCCCATTTTGGGGCGGCATAAGGAGACATAGGGCACTTTAAAGCACTCCTTAATTCTTCCCGAGTACCATGTGATGTGGACATGACCTCTATAGATGTGACCAAAAATATTGTCCACATATACAATATTCAGGTGATTTCTATTAATAATTATATAAATTATTATTTTGTTTCTCTGAATAGAAATACAACACAATCTGTTATTTTGTGCAGAGTTAATAGAGATTTATGCAAACCATGTGTCAAGATACGAAGGTGCATGTATACACACACATATCGGTGTGTATATAAATACATGCATGCAAAGCATCCATGCATGCACTCACTAAACCATCCATCCCATCCATCATGCATGCAACCGTAAAAGAAGCCAACCCCACAAGGGCCAGTTAATTTGATTTTGGCTACATGGGTCAAGAGGAGAAACATGTTGGTCCAAAGAATTTTTTGGTGCACTAATTACACCACATCAGGCCAACACGTCTCATCAGCAGAAGCAACCGCCACGCCATGCAGTGTCTGGCCTTCGTACAGCAGGCGTCCTGTGACATGAGTCAACCATCAATCCTTTTAACAAATAGAGTCTAAATTAGAGTTTAGACTAGGGTTTTATTGTATTGTTTAGCCATCGCTACAATTGCGCATCTACAAGATGTGTAGGACTACCGCCTTGTCAGATCCACAGTGAAACCCTAACTTTTGATCTAGTTCGTGTGCTTAATTTTTCATCCGCAATTTCATATTGCAATTCATCTTTGTTCTTGCCGGTTCTTCGGTTGCTTGCAGGAACTCAAACCTCATTGTTCAGGTTGATCGTGCCTACAGCAAGGTCAATAACCATCGAAGATTGGTTTAGCGATTGTCGAGGCATATCGTCGGGTATGATATAGCCGGATCATCAAGGTCAAAATCCACCAAATCGATAGTTATCCCACTCTCATTGAAAGATTGGGCCGCTGTCACATCACCATGCCCTTCTGGGCATGACCTACAACCAGTTCTGGTCCAGAGGCCAGAATTGCGGAGGCCTTCATAAGCCTCTCAAAAGGTTTCGAGGTATGTTAGTTGTACAAGTGCAATGCTCAAGTTCAGTGTTTTATACACCTAGTATCCCTTTAACGACATGTTCCGAAAAGAAAGTTGCCCGAAGACTTACTTAACAAGATTCATCTTATGCTTTTAAGAGCACATATACAGTAGCCCCCGAGCCCTGAGTTAGTTTAACAAACTGACTTGGGGGTCGATTTGTTAGTTTTAAAAGTTATATCCAAAGTGAATATGAAGTAGCCCCTGAGATCCTCGTCGGTCAAGTATGCCCGATGAGAGGATCGACTTCGATTTTCAGAGTCTAACAAAGGTTTTTGCAGGATTCTGCCTCATCTTTGGCGTTCAACTTGAAAGAGTTGGAAGAGGTGAACGACAAGCTTGCGTGGTCCGAAAAGGACATCAATCTGCTGAAGAAGCAGATGGACCAAGTGCAAGGTAGAAAACAAACTCAGCACCTTGACTTCATTTATTGTTAACACAACTCTAGTGCTAACATGAATTTGGTGTGTTAGCTACCGCAGCCGAGATGGAGGCCCTCCGCACCGAGCTTGCCAAAGAGCGAAATGCTAGGAGGAAGGATCAACCTCAGATATTAGAGGTGGAGCAGTACCTAAAGGGTCTGTACGCCGAGCGTGACACCCTCAAGGCCGAAAAGGAGAAGGATGTTGCCAAGATTAAAAGGCCCGACCTGGCGCGAAAAGAGGCCCAGGTCGAGGCAAGGGCAAATTGGGAATAACTTCGACAAATTTTGGAGATAACCACTGGTAAGCCATTTTGAATGCAGTGTGTCTTTGGTGGTGGCCACTTTGACGAGCTGACGCAAATATGGCGTGTATCAAGTGCCTTCGCAGACTTGCCGAGGAGTGTGATACTGATACGTCTCCAATGTATCTATAATTTTTAATTGTTCCATGATGTTATATTATCATTCTTGGATGTTTTACAATCATTTTATAGCAACTTTATATCATTTTTTGGGACTAACCTATTGACATAGTGCCCAGTGCCAGTTGCTATTTTTTGCTTGTATTTTTTACTTCGCAGAAAATCAATACCAAACGGAGTCCAAACGCAGCGAAACTTTTTGGAGATTTTTTCTGGACCAGAAGACACACGATGGGCCAAGGAAGTACCAGAGGGGGCTCCGAGGGGAAAACAACCCACCTGGGCGCGCCTAGGGGCCCAGGCGCACCTTGGTGGGTTGTGCCCACCTCGGTCACTCCCGCACCACCTCTTTGCTCTATAAATACCCCAAAAATCCAAAAATCATAGGGGAGTCAACGAAACACAATTCCAGTCGCCGCAATTTCCAGAAACACCAGATCCAATCTAGACACCACCACAGAGGGGTTCATCATCCTCATTGGTGCCTCTCCGATGATGCGTGAGTAGTTCATTGTAGATACTTGGGTCCGCAGTTAGTAGCTAGATGGCTTCCTCTTTCTCTTTTGATTCTCATTACAATGGTCTCTTGGAGATCTATTTGATGTAACTCTTTTTGCGGTGTGTTTGTTGGGATCCAATGAACTTTGAGTTTATGATCAGATCTATTTTATCCGTGAAAGTTATTTGAGTTTTGATCTCTTATATGCATGATTGCTTATAGCCTCGTATTTCTTCTTCAAATCTTTGGTTTAGTTAGGCAAAATAGATCGATTTTTCTTTCCATGGGAAGATGTGCTTTGTGATGGGTTCGATCTTACGGTGCTCAATCCCAGTGATAGAAGGGGACATGCCACGTATGTATCATTGCTATTAATGATAATAAGATGGGGTCTATTCCTACATGAATAGATCTTGTCTACATCATATCATCGTTCTTATTGCATTACTCCATTTCTCCATGAACTTAATACACTAGATGCATGCTAGATAGCGGTCGATGTGTGGAGTAATAGTAGTAGATGTAGGCAGTTGTCGGTCTACTAATCTTGGACGTGATTCCTATATAATTATCATTGCCTAGATATCATCATACTTATTTGAAGTTCTATCAATTACCCAACAATAATTTGTATACCCGCCGTATGCTATTTTTCTCGAGAGAAGCCACTAGTGAAATCTACGGCCACTGGGTCTATTCTTTATCATATTTGCTTTGAGATCTATTTGTATTCGCTTTTATTTTCAGATCTATTATTCCAAAAATCCAAAGATACCTTGTTGCACTTTTTATTTGCATCTTTTATTTCATGTTTATTCGAGATCTATTTATCCAATCTATCACAATTTTATCCCATCAACTTGACAATTTCTGGCACCGTTACCCAAAGAAGGGATTGACAACCCCTTATACGTGTCGGGTTGCAAATATTTGTTCTTTATGTGCAGGTACCGTTTATATAGTGTTGCTTGGTTCTCCTATTGGATTGATACCTTTGAAGGAAATATGCCCTAGAGGCAATAATAAAATTGTTATTTATATTTCCTTATATCATGATGAATGTTTATTATTCATGCTAGAATTGTATTAACCGGAAACTTAGTACATGTGTGAATACATAGACAAACAGAGTTTCACTAGTATGCCTCTACTTGACTAGCTCGTTGAATCAATGATGGTTATGTTTCCTGACCATAGACATGAGTTGTCATTTGATTAATGGGATCACATCATTAGAGAATGATGTGATTGACTTGATCCATCTGTTAGCTTAGCATGATGATCGTTTCGTTTGTTGCTATTGCTGTCTCCATAAATTATACATGTTCCTATGACTATGAGATCATGCAACTCCCGAATACCGGAGGAACACTTAGTGTGCTATTAAACGTCACAACGTAACTAGGTGACTATAAAGATGCTCTACAGGTGTCTCCGATGGTGTTTGTTGAGTTGGCATAGATCGAGATTAGAATTTGTCACTCTGAGTATCGGAGAGGTATCTCTGGGCCCCCTCGGTAATGCACATCACTATAAGCCTTGCAAGCAATGTGACTAATGAGTTAGTTGCGGGATGATGCATTACAGAATGAGTAAAGAGACTTGCCGGTAACGAGATTGAACTAGGTATTGAGATACCGACGATCGAATCTCGGGCAAGTAACATACCGATGACAAAGGGAACAACGTATGTTGTTGTGCGGTTTAACCAATGAAGATCTTCGTAGAATATGTAGGAACCAATATGAGAATCCAGGTTCCTCTATTGGTTATTGACCGGAGATGAGTCTCGGTCATGTCTACATAGTTCTCGAACCCGTAGGGTCCGCACGCTTAACGTTCGGTGACGATCGGTATTATGAGTTTATGTGTTTTGATGTACCAAAGGTAGTTCGGAGTCCCGGATATGATCACAGACATGACGAGGAGTCTCGAAATGGTCGAGACATAAAGATTGATATGTTGGACGGCTATATTCGGACACCAGAAGTGTTCCAGGTGATTTCGGAGAAAATCGGAGTGCTGGAGGGTTACCGGAACCCCCCGGGGAACTAATGGGCCACATGGGCCTTAGTGGAGAGGGAGAGAGAGGGCCAGCCAGGGCAGGCCGCGCCCCCCTCCCCCTATGGTCCGAATTGGACTAGGGAAGGGGCGGCGGCGCCCCCTTTCCTTCTCCCTCTCCTCCCTCCTTTCCCCCTCCTAGTAGGACTAGGAAAAGGGGAGTCCTACTCCTACTAGGAGGAGGACTCCTCCTCTCCTGGCGTGCCCCAAGGGCTAGCCGGCCTCCCCCCTTGATCCTTTATATACGGAGGCAGGGGCACCCCAGATACACACAAGTTGATCATTGTATTAGCCGTGTGCGGTGCCCCCCTCCACCATAATCCACCTCGGTCATATCATTGTAGTGCTTAGGCGAAGCCCTGCGCCGATAGCTTCATCATCACCGTCATCACGTCATCGTGCTGATGAAGCTCTCCCTCGACACTCAGCTGGATTGAGAGTTTGTGGGATGTCACCGAGCTAAACGTGTGCAGATCGCGAAGGTGCAGTACTTTCGGTACTAGGATCGGTCGGATCGTGAAGACGTACGACTATATCAACGACATTTTCATAACGCTTCCGCTTACGGTCCACGAGGGTACGTGGACAACACTCTTCCCTCTCGTAGCTATGTATCACCATGATATATCTTGAGACATGATTTTTTTGAAATTACTGCGTTCCCCAACAACCTTGGTTTCATAACTGAGGGAAGTACCTACTGTAGCTGTGCTGCATCATCCCTTCCTCTTTGGGGAAATACCGTCATAGTTCAAGCCGCATCAAAATGAATTTCTGGCGCTGTTGCCGGGGAGACATCATCAACATCTACCAGGTTCCAATCACAAATATCATCTCCATGAAATTTACATTATTTGCCATTTGCCCCTCGTTTTCATCTCCCCCACTTCACAGAAATTTGCCCTTTTATTCGTCCTCTTTTTCGTTCGTCGTTTTCTTGTCTGATCTGTTTTTGTGTTTAATCTTGTTTGCGTAGTCATGATGACTCAAGAGAACACCAAGTTATGTGATTTTTATAATACCAATAATAATGATTTTATTAGCACTCCGATTGCTCCCCCCGCCACTAGTGTGGAATCTTGTGATATTAATGCCGCTTTGTTGAATCTTTTTATGAAAGATCAGTTTTCTGGTACTCCTAATGAGGATGCCACGTCCCATCTAATCACATTCGTAGAATTATGCGATATGCAAAAGAAAAAAGATGTGGACAATGATATTGTGAAGTTGAAATTATTTACGTTTTCTTTGAGATATCATGCAAAAATTTGGTTTTCTTCTTTGCCTCACAATAGTATTGATTCTTGGGATAAGTGCAAAGATGCTTGTATTACTAAGTATTTTCCTCCCGTGAAAATTATTTCCCTTAGAACACAAATCATGAATTTTAAGCAACTTGAGCACAAACATGTTGCGCAATCTTGGGAAAGAATGAAACTAATGCTAAGAAATTGTCCTACTCATGGTTTAAATCATTGGATGAACATACAATTTTTTTATGCATGATTGAATTTTGTCTCTAGAAATCTTTTAGATTCCGCTGCGGGTGGTACTTTTATGGAAATTACTTTGGGTCAAGCTACTAAGTTGCTTGATAATATTATGGAAAATTATTCACAATAGCATACAAAAAGAGCTCCTACTAGTAAAAAAGTCAATTCGGTTGAGGAAATAAATTCTCTGAGTGAAAAAGTTGATGCTCTTATGAAATTGGTTGCTAATAAAAGTACTCCTATTGATCTTAATGATGTTCCTTTGTGTACTTTGATTGAGAGAAATAGTGATTCAGTAGATGTGAATTTTTTCTCGCGAAACAATTTCAATAACAATAGAGGTAATTTTAATCCTAGGCCTTTTCCAGGAAATTCCTCTAATAATTAGTAACAACCTGGATTTTTGCCCTTTTATTTTTTCCTTTGATTTTCTTGGATTTCCTGTTTTGTTTTGCTTTTCCGTGGCTATGTGGTACTGAAACTTGGGAAGATCATGTCTTCCTAGGTTTTATAGTGGCTTGCCACCCTCTTCATCATCCCAAGATCATGTCATTTCCATCCTTGACCTAACCCAAAATTCCTTTGTTGGGAATATTCATTTTCTGATAAAGGAATAACTCTTAAAACCCTAGATTGTGAAGCAACCTATATTTCTGTCACTCCTAAAATTCCCAAATAATTATCATAAATTGTTTGGGTAATATCTTCCTCAAATATGGCAAACTATATCATTGGCCATGTTTCCCATCATGCTCAATAAATTCATTTCCTATTCTGTCCTAAATGGCACATTGTGAAGCAAGTGCTATTTATATTTGCCCATTTGAACCCAAAATTCTTGGACATCATTTCCTGTCCAAATAATTGCCTCATGCCAAAATTCAACTCAATTTGCCTAGTAACTATTCCAGAGCAATTTTTCAAAGTTCCTGTCTGAGGGAAGTGATTGTGAAGAAAGTACAAGCTAGGCATATCCAAATGAGTTGCAATTTTGCAAGGTCCTTCCTACGGTCAAATACCGAGTATCCACCAAATATGACCTCATGTAACTCATCTATGTGAGCCCAGACCCAAATCTTAGTTTCTGGTCAGATTTTTTGTTTGTGAAGCAACTTTATTTTATATTGCTTCAATTGAGCTGAAACTTTACCAGGACAAGCTTCTACCTATATCAACTCCCTCCACCAAGTTTTACCTCAATTAGTTAATCCAATATCATTGTGCATTTTTTCCAAGTTTCTGTCCAGAATGAAGCTTTGTGAAGCAAGTGCCACTTTGGTATTTCCAAATGGCATGAAACTTTTACAGCAGCTTCATATCATCATATAATACCTCTATGACAAATTTCAGCTCATAGAAATCAAGTATGTGAGTGTATCATCCAAATCCCCAATTCTGGCCAGTTTTGCACTTTCTACAGCAACCCTCATCTAAACTCCTCCCCTTAGTCTGATTTTTGGTGATCAACATCACCTTAGTGTGTGATCATTATCACACAAACTCTTTAGCACATTACCAAGATGGTTTAACCACAGAGAGTTACAAACACCTTCTTACTGAATTACTTTGGAGCTAAGTGCAAATCTCTTCTTTGCCCCTAGACCAATTTATTTCCTCATTTTGACTAAGGGCACGAAGGTCAATCCACTGGAAATGGTTGGCCACGCCAAAGAGCTCCGCTTGCACCAGTGCGCGTAGTGATCACGCTTGCGTCATGGCTGAACGCGTGCTCTGGCTCGATCCGGCCACTGTTCTCGTCTCCTCCCTCCTCGTCTCGACCTCCATCCATGTCCTAGAGCTCGCCCGTGCTCGACTACGTCGCCCTGCATCGGTGCTTCGTCGTGGTTCGCCATCAATGCGCCACTAGAGCAGTGCCCGTGCCATGCCCCGCCTCTGACCTCCCTTAGAGCACTGCTCAAGCTCACTTGTGAGCTCCAGAGCCTTCCCCTCGGCTATATAAGCATGCCCCGAGCCCTCCCGCAGCTCACCCATCCCTCCATTGCCTCATTTGCTCTATGAAATCACCCCACCTCACCGGAGTTCGTCGCCGTCCACCATAGCCGCCTCGGCCTTAGCTTGGTTCCGACCAACCCGAGCCTCCTCTACTCCTCCTACCATGTCCACCGACCCCCCTCGTCCCACTGAGCCTCCCCATCCCACCAGTTCGTCGCCGGAGTCCCTCTGGCCGCGCCTCCCGGAGCTTGGCCGTCGCCATTGCTCTCGGCCACCACCTCGACCGAGCCCATCCAGTGCTCCTCTCTCCCTCCCATCGCCACCAGAGCCTCCACCACTTTCCGACAAGCCTTCCCAAGCCCTCCACCTCGCCTCCCCGCCGCTGCCTCCTTGGTTCCTCTCCGTCCTTGCGCCCTCGCTCCTCCCCGGCGGCCGTCCTGCACCTAAATGGAGGCACCTCTGCCTCGCGGTCCCGTCGGTGGTCTCCGTATGGCCGGAGATGGCCGGAGCAGGCCGGTCCCCTCGCCGCTTCCCTCCCTTGCTTTGCCTCTGCTCACGCGAGGAACAGGGCGAGCGGGAGGTAGAGGACGAGCGCCCGTGGCCCCTCCCCCAGCCCCTGGGCCCCACGCGCCAGTGGCCCAAGCGCCTCTGCCCACGTGGCAAGTGGAGACGGCTTCCCAGAGTATGTTTTATTCTTCTGAAAGCGTATTCTATTTCTACTTTGGCCTGAAGTATGTCTTATAAATCAGAAAGCGTATTTTCTCAAATCTGTTTCTGCCTTATCCACTCAGGGACCCGTTGGTGATAATTTTTTCACAGATTAGTCCCTATTCTTCCAACCTTCACAACTTTTCAACCGTAACTCTGATCGAGGTGAAACCAATGCTCACTTCTTCGTATCGTTGATGACCCACAAGTATAGGGGATCTATCATAGTCCTTTCGATAAGTAAGAGTGTCGAACCCAACGAGGAGCAGAAGGAAATGATAAGCGGTTTTCAGCAAGGTATTCTCTGCAAGTACTGAAATAAGTGGTAACAGATAGTTTTGTGATAAGATAAATTGTAACGAGCAACAAGTAACAAAAGTAAATAAAGTGCAGCAAGGTGGCCCAATCCTTTTGTAGCAAAGGACAAGCCGGAACAAACTCTTATAATAGGAAAAGCGCTCCCGAGGACACATGGGAATATCGTCAAGCTAGTTTTCATCACGTTCATATGATTCGCGTTCGGTACTTTGATAATTTGATATGTGGGTGGACCGGTGCTTGGGTGCTGTTCTTACTTGAACAAGCATCCCACTTATGATTAACCTCTATTGCAAGCATCCGCAACTACAACAAAAGTATTAAGGTAAACCTAACCATAGCATGAAACATATGGATCCAAATCAGCCCCTTACGAAGCAACGCATAAACTAGGGTTTAGGCTTCTATCACTCTAGCAACCCATCATCTACTTATTACTTCCCAATGCCTTCCTCTAGGCCCAAATAATGGTGAAGTGTTATGTAGTCGACGTTCACATAACACCACTAGAGGCTAGACAACATACATCTTATCAAAATATCAAACGAATACCAAATTCACATGACTACTAATAGCAAGACTTCTCCCTTGTCCTCAGGAACGAACGTAATTACTCACAAAGCATATTCATGTTCATAATCAGAGGGGTAATAATATGCATATAGGATCTGAACATATGATCTTCCACCAAATAAACCAACTAGCATCAACTACAAGGAGTAATCAACACTACTAGCAACCTACTAGCACCAATCCCGGACTTTGAGACAAGAATTAGATACAAGAGATGAACTAGGGTTTGGAGATGAGATGGTGCTGGTGAAGATGTTGATGGAGATTGCCCTCTCCCGATGAGAGGAGCGTTGGTGATGACAATGGTGATGATTTCCCCCTCCCGGAGGGAAGTTTCCCCGGCAGAACAGCTCTGCCGGAGCTCTAGATTGGTTCCGCCAAGGTTCCGCCTCGTGGCGGCGGAGTCTCGTCCCGAAAAGTTCCTTCCTATTTTTTTATCATCGAAAGACTTCATATAGGAGAAGATGGACGTCGAAGAGCCATCAGGGGGCCCACGAGGTAGGGGGCGCGCCCTAGGGGGGTGGGGGCGCCCCCACCCTCGTGAGCAGGGTGTGGGCCCCCTGGCCTTCATCTTTGGCGAGGATTTTTCTTTGTTTATTTTAAGATGTTCCATGGACTTTCAGGACTTTTGGAGTTGCGCAGAATAGATCTCTAATATTTGCTGCTTTTCCAGCCCAGAATTCCAGCTGCCGGCATTCTCCCTCCTTATGTAAACCTTGTAAAATAAGAGAGAATAGCCATAAGTATTGTGACATAAAGTGAAATAACAGTCCATAATGCAATAAATATCGATATAAAAGCATGATGCAAAATGGACGTATCAATCATCGAGCTCTATCTTTTGGTAACATTTTCACTAGGTGGTTTCACAATGAAAATGACCATTTTGCCCTTGCCTCTAATCAGCCCCCTCCGAGAGAGAATGGTCCTACGTTTCGTTCCGCGGCTTCACCGCACTTCTTCCTGGAGTCTCCTTCACCCCAGGCAAGCCACAATACCCACTTGCATGATAGTCATGCAGCAGCCATGGGTTTCAACTTGAATATTTATTAAATGTTTGATTGTTTAAAACATGGTTATCGTTGTTCGGTAATGATTCTTGGCTAGTGCTTACTTTCTTGCTATGTTGTTATGCACTGGTTGTCATGCCCTGCTAGTTGTTAGTATTCCTTTCATATGCTTATACTTGCTAGTAGTACATATTGATGTTGGTAATGGACTTCGGTGCATGACTGCCATCTGTCAGTAGTTGTTCCGTTGCGAGTAGTTGTTCCGCTGCTTCGAGTTGTTATGCTGCTTGTATAGAGCAACAGTGGTTGGCGTAGTGTCGCCGTGCCGATGTTATTCATTGTAATATCGGAACCCTTGTATTCATATTCGTGTTGTAATAGAGAGCTGGTTTATTCTATACTAAGCAGGGCCGTATTCCAGAAGACTTCACCTTGATCCCTGGGCTGGAATACGGGGCATTCCGGTTTTCTCTGAGCCGGGGTGTTACAGGCTTGGTATCAGAGCAGGTCTGGCTGTAGAGCGTCCTAGTCCCCTGGAACATTAGAAAACAGTAGTAAAGGGTCTGGTTGTTGCCCTCGCTTGCTGCATTTGGTTGTTGCATTTGTTTGCTGCATATAGTCTTATTTCGGTTACCATTAACTCCTGTTTCATGCGTAGATGGCGGTCAACTTCCATGAGTTCAGTGCCCTTCCCTTAGCTCCCGGTGCTATTCCTTTTGAGTTCAATACCACTCCTGCACCTCTCAGCTTTGCCGCCCTCCTTGGCGACATGTGGCGTAGTATTTATCCCCTCGGAGATTCACCTCATTATCAAGTATTCCAGTTTTCTACTGGAGGAAGAATTCGGGAATACGTTGCTCATGTTCATCTGTTCGCCCCGATTCCTGTCGGTAAGCGCACCTATAGTTTCCACGGTGGTTACGGCGCTACTCCTGAGCGTGCCGTTCAGCTTGCCACAATGGCAGGAGTCACCAGTCTTTGTCATCAAGAGAGCATGGTGCAAGAGAACCGTGCTTATCAATATTATCCCACCATCGTCGAGAATCCTAGGCGGATCCAATTTCCCTCTTTCAACCCTCAAGATGACCCGGCTATCCTCACCATGTCTTGTTACATGACGGGCGAGTGTCTTCTTATTTCCGAGTTAGTACGAGACGCCATTCGAGCCAGGAGATTGCTTGGTGTCGCTATACCTCAGTCTCCGCCAGCTTCTCCAACTCCTCCGCCTCGTCCATCCGGAGTTTCAGAGTCAGTGGTTCCACTCGCTACTCCCTTAGTTTCCTCGTCAGTGCGAGAGCATTTGCTCAAGCGTAGGATGTAGTCCTTCGTGTAGCGCTTGTGCATCCACTGTAGTATCATGCTTGTGTGTGTCTCTGTGGAGAAGCTTTGTAGCTTGTTTGCTGTGTGCTTTGTTGCAGTAAATCATTTTCTCGTGCTTCTTTGTTTTGAATCCTCGGTGTTACCCCCTTATGGAAATTATTCCTCGACCGACACCGGATCAGAAGGAGCCGTAAGCAGTACAGAGATGCACCAAGAAATTCAGTTAAAAGCAATGAGGTTTTCAACCGACAGCATTGTATTGCAGACATCCGTCCGGACACAAATTGTATTTTGATCAGGCTTTTAGCAACAAGTACCTGTCAGAGATACACTTTATCGCAGCAAAGATTAAATCAGAAAGAGGACAAAATTGGATCAACAGTGCATTTCAAGTCAAAGGAATGGGCTATGCACAATGATTGAATGTGCCATAAGGCAAAATTAAAACCTTGCGACACCCAGAAGTCAGTCCAAATGCACAATGAATTTAGCAAGGATAGTCAGACAATTCTTGTCATATAAATAATCAGCTCCCGGATTGACAAAAAAATATATATGTCATTCCATTCACCAAGAAAATCAGCCTCGTCCTTCTCCATAATTTATTGACGAAGTGTACAAAGATAAGGTTCCCAGTCTGCATCAGTAGGGAATGAATGGATTCCCATGCAAGATATCCACTCTTCTCGATAAAATACTGCAGAAGCTTCTGGCATAAGTTACCGATTCTTCCCTAGCAAAGTGTACGATACCCCATTTTTCCTCAAGAAGATATCCACCGAAAGCTTCGAGCATAAGCCATCCAGTCTTCCTCAGCACGATATCCCGGTGGTTTCCAAACGCAAGCTGCCTAATCTTCTTCAGTACGACACAAGTACAAGACATTAAAATTGTCAGCATATGGCAGTATTTTCCAAGTGGCAGATCTGCAACAGTTGGTCTGAAACAAAAATCGGTCAGAGAGGTATGCCTCAAAAATCAGATATTAGTTCATTCAGTATGCTACCAAGTCCATGCAAGTCTCTCGCACAAGGAAGAATTCACGGTACACATCCGATAACCTCACCGTTTATTCAAGAAACAAAAACCAGGGGGTGATGCCATAGTCAACAAGTCTTGAAGGAAAGACAACATTGGGACAATAATCTTGGTAGTGATTATCAAGATCAGTCCTGCACATCCAACAATATGATGTTATTAACCCTGTCACTGTCCAGCATAATCAACAACAGTATTAAGGTCTGTATAACCACACGTGAGCCGGATAAATATACCGAGGCTCAAAACATGCACCAGACCAAGGTATGAGTGCCAGATATTGTACATAATAGTATTCAGGGCTGCGAAAATAATCAAGGACATATATAAGGCCCCTCTCTTTCAGTTGATGATCCAGATGAAGAAAGTAATAATGAAAGAGCAATACCAACAATACATGTATGCCGGTTATTATGTGAAAAATGTGGATGCCCAAGACCGTCTTATTCCACGGCAAACCCAAGCAAAGATCCGCCTAAGAGGTATACTCCATTGTGGTAAGGACCTCATGGCGAGGCAACCAACTCAGTCCATAGTATGCTCAGAACTGTCAGCCTTGAACACTCGAGTCTGTCCGATCAGACTCATGGACAACTCAATATATTGATCTCAACACCCGCGATGGAGCATCGCACAGACTGTTATTCCTAGGGAGATACTGGCAAAAATGAAGAATCAGTGTGAAAACATATACTTTGAGGATTGTTATCTCTCACATAGGGGAAGCAATTAAAATAATAGCATGTGTGGATGGGATTCTTTCCCAAGATTACCGCCAGTCAAGTCTGCAAATCTTATCATCAGGAGATGGTGCATTTTTCTATCAGTCACGACAAGCGACAGTCAAACTTTGGGTACAACTTGGATACTCAAGACTGTGAAGCCAGTCAAGGTAAGTCAGAAACTCCTGCAAGATGTCAGAATCCGTTAGCAAAACAGATATGATCCACATCACTGTTTTGGAACCAGAAGGCATGTCTATATTCGAGGAATCCGATGCCTGGATAGAAGAGATTGCTTGTTCCACGGGAAGATATGTTCCCCAACTCCGTGGAATATTCTCGGTACTCGATACTAGAATAACATTTCTAGCAAGGATCCATATCAAGTAGGACAAGTATGTCCATAAAAATAATATTTCGGATGCTAGCTCAGCCAACAGATATGAAAAGAAAATTTAAGTCAGTATAAACAGGAACATATAAGGTACGTCCTGTCAGAATGGCAGATACGGCGAAGCAAACCACCCCAGATCAAGACAGTCAGTTATATCCAATTCAGTGGAAATATTATATGAGAATGAATAAAAGAAACCCGAGTTGGAAACAGTTTCTTCAAGTCAGAAAGATTATTTAACCCTGAGCAACCAAATCTCGAGGATGAGATTCCTTTAAGGGGGGAAGGTTTGTAACAGCCTGGATTTTTGCCCTTCTCTTTTTTCCTTTGATTTTCTTGGATTTCCTGTTTTGTTTTGCTTTTTCGTGGCTATGTGGTTCTGAAACTTGGGAAGATCATGTATTCCTAGGTTTTATAGTGGCTTGCCACCCTCTTCATCATTCCAAGATCATGTCATTTCCATCCTTGACCTAACCCAAAATTCCTTTGTTGGAATATTCCTTTTCTGATAAAGGAATAACCCTTAAAACCCGTCACTCCTAAAATTCCCAAATAATTCTCATAAATTGTTTGGGTAATACCTTCCTCAAACATTGCAAAATATATCATTGGCCATGTTTCCCATCATGCTCAATAAATTCATTTCCTATTCTGTCCTAAATGGCACATTGTGAAGCAAGTGCTATTTATCTTTGCCCATTTGAACCCAAACTTATTGGACATCTCTTCCTGTCCAAATAATTGCCCCATGCCAAAATTCAACTCAATTTGCCTAGTAACTATTCCTGAGCAATTTTTTAAAGTTCATGTCTGAGGGAAGTGATTGTGAAGGAAGTACAAGCTAGTCATATCCAAATGAGTTGCAATTTTGCAAGGTCCTTCCTATGGTCAAATAATGACTCTCCACCAAATATGAGCTCATGTAACTCATCTATGTGATCCCAGACCCAAATCTTAGTTTCTAGTCAGATTTTCAGTTTGTGAAGCAACTATATTTTATATTGCTTCAATTGAGCTGAAACTTTACCAGGTCATGCTTCTACCTATATAAACTCCCTCCACCAAGTTTTACCTCAATTAGTTAATCCAATTGCCCTGTGAAATTTTTCCAAGTTTCTATCCAGAATGAAGCTTTGTGAAGCAAGTGCCACTTTGGTATTTCCAAATGGCATGAAACTTTTACAGCAGGTTCATATCATCATATAACCCCTCTATGACAAATTTCAGCTCACAGAAATCAAGTATGTGAGTGTATCATCCAAATCCCTAATTCTGGCCAGTTTTGCACTTTCTACAGCAGCCCTCATCTAAACTACTCCCCTTAGTCTGATTTTTGGTGATCAACATCACCTTAGTGTGTGATCATCATCAGAGAAACTCTTTACCACGTTACCAAGCTGGTTTAACCATAGAGAGTTACAAACACCTTCTTACTGAATTACTTTGGAGCTAAGTGCAAATCTCTTCTTTGCCCCTGGACCGATTTATTTCCTCATTTTGACTAAGGGCACGAAGGTCAATCCACTGGACATGGTTGGCCACGCCAAAGAGCTCCGCTTGCACCAGTTCGCGTGGTGATCACGCTTGCGTCATGGCTGAACGCGTGCTCTGGCTCGATTCGACCACTGTTCTCGTCTCCTCCCTCCTCGTCTCGACCTCCATTCTTGTCCTGGAGCTCGCCCGTGCTCGACTGCGTCGCCCTGACTCGCTGCTTCGTCGTGGTTTGCCATCATTGCGCCGCTAGAGCAGTGCCCGTGCCATGCCCCGCCTTTGACCTCCATTAGAGCACTGCTCAAGCTCGCTTGTGAGCTCCAGAGCCTTCCCCTCGGCTATATAAGCGTGCCCTGAGCCCTCCCGCAGCTCACCCATCCCTCCCTCGCCTCATTTGCTCTCTGGAATCGCCCCACCTCGCCGGAGTTCATTGCCGTCCACCATAGCCGCCTCGGCCTCAGCTTGGTTCCGACCAACCCGAGCCTCCTCTCCTCCTCCTACCATATCCACCGACTCCCCCTCGTCCCACTGAGCCTCCCCATCCCACCAGTTCGTCGCCGGAGTCCCTCTGGCCGCGCCTCCCGGAGCTTGGCCGTCTCCATTGCTCTCGGCCACCACCTCGACCGAGCCCATCCGGTGCTCCTCTCTCCCTCCCGTCGCCACTAGAGCCTCCACCACTCTCTGGCAAGCCTCCCCAAGCCCTCCACCTCGCCTCCCCGCCGCCGGAGACCCCTGCCCGTCACCACCATCGCCCGCCCCTGCCTCCTTGGTTCGTCTCCGTCCTTGCGCCCTCGCTCCTCCCCAGCGGCCGCCCTGCACCAGAACGGAGGCGCTTCTGCCTCGTGGTCCCGCCGGTGGTCTCCGTATGGCCAGAGATGGCCGGAGCAGGCCGGTCCCCTCGTCGCTTCCCTCCCCTGCTCTGCCTCTGCTCACGCGAGGAACAGGGCGACCGGGAGGTAGAGGACGAGCGCCCGTGCCCCCTCCCCCTGCCCCTGGGCCCCACGCGCCAGTGGTCCAGGCGCCTTTGCCCACGTGGCAAGTGGAGACGGCTTCCCAGACTATGTTTTCTTCTTCTGAAAGCGTATTCTGTTTCTACTTTGTCCTGAAGTACGTCTTCTAAGTCAGAAAGCGCATTTTCTCAAATCCGTTTCTGCCTTATCCACTCAGGGACCCGTTGGTGATAATTTTTTCACAGATTAGTCCTTGTTCTTCCAACCTTCACAACTTTTCAACCGTAACCCCAATCGAGGTGAAACTAATGCTCACTTCTTCGTATCGTCGAGCTCTATCTTTTGGTAACATTTTCACTAGGTGGTTTCATAGTGAAAATGACCATTTTGCCCTTGCCTCTAATCAGCCCCCTCCGAGAGAGAACGGTCCTACATTTTGTTCCGCGGCTTCACCGCACTTCTTTCTTGAGTCTCCGTCACCCCAGGCAAGCCACAATACCCACTTGCATGATAGTCATGCATCAGCCATGGTTTTCAACTTGAATATTTATTAAATGTTTGATTGTTTAAAATATGGTTATCGTTGTTCGGTAATGATTCTTGGCTAGTGCTTACTTTCTTGCTATGTTGTTATGCACCTGGTTGTCATGCCCTGCTAGTTGTTAGTATTCGTTTCATATGCTTATACGTGCTAGTAGTACATATTGATGTTGGTTATGGTCTTCGGTGCATGACTGCCGTCTGTCCTGAGTACCGTTGTTATACATGTTCCATTGCATCCAGTTGGTTAAATGCTTGCATGATGGCATTGTTGATATGTTCTTGCATGATGTTTATTATTGATGCTAGTGGTCATGTTATGCTATGAGTAGTGTTGTACTGGTAATATTCATGCTCTTCATTATGCCATGCTCAGTTGGAGATGATTCATTGTTGATATGGTGGATAGTTATGTTGCACCCGTGCTTATGTTGATATCATGCTCATGCATTGAAATTGCATCATGTATATTATCATGGCTCAGCATATTTGCATTCAAGTTTAACCGGATTAAATTGAACTTGAACAACTGTTGGCTGAGTCATGGTACCACCATATCAAACTAACCAGTGCAAGCACGCTTACCTGTATGGGAAGGTCCTAACTGGGTCTATTGTCGTGCCTCTCGCCGGTGCCTCCAATGAGGGAAGGTTATGGGCGTGCGGTACCCTGGCCCGGTAAGCAGACATAACCTTGTGTGCCCGTTTTTGTTATTATGGATCCGGTCCCCGTGAGGGACGGTCCCCGTGAGGGACGGTCCCCGTGAGGGACGTTTTGGCCATGACGGTGGTCGTTGTGTCTTTGGTAGACACGGGGCCACCCAGGACTAGCCCAGTTGGGAGTGGGTCGAAGTGGCCGGGAGAGTGTCATGGCAATAGATCGGTTTTGTCGGAACGCCGTTGGTCCACCCGAATGGGAGTGCGAGGCCATGGGTTCCGTAGTGTGGGTACAGTGTACTAACCTCTGCAGAGTGTATATTAAATCTATCAATAGCCGCGCCCGCGGATAAGGGCCTAGTTCGTAGTTGGTCACACTATGAGTCAATAGTAATAATAATAATAATAACAATAATGAGGAGATAAGTTGGTTGTGATCGCCGGAAGGATCACTGTTTGAGATAAGTTGGTTGTGATCGCTGGAAGGATCACTGTTTAAGGCCAGGTATTGGTCATGGTTGTGATCGCCGGAAGGATCACGGTTTGAGACCAAGTGTTGGTCATGGTTGTGATTGCCGGAATGATCACCGCGGTATCGAGGATACCGAGTTGTTGGATATTCGTGATGTTGTGCGAGAATTGTGGGTAAAGATCAAGCTCCTTGTGGTCATTTGATGATTACTACGATATTGTTTATACCAAGCTTGATTGGATCCAGAGATGACCATGTAATGTCTGAGGTTGGTAAGTGATGCATGTGATGGTTACGAGGTAACCCGAGTAGAATAAATGGTGCATGTAGTGTCATCATGTTGCATGCTAGTATCATCAGATTTATATGCTCATGCCATGATCATATTGTTCTAGCGATATTATGTTCATGTTGTTCATGCCATGTTATCCTGATGATCCAATGATAATTCCTGCTTAACCTGTAATTGCCATGTTGTTGTTTGTCTTGAATGCTTCTGGTTATTGTGAGCTTGCAAGTACATTCAATGTACTGACCTGGCGTGTCATGCCAGTTTGCAGGTCGTGCCTGGATTGCTTGCTTGTTTGGTGTTGTTCCTGTGTTCACGAGCTAGGATAAACGTTCCAGCCAGAGTCCCTGCGGATTGGAGTTCATCATCACCGTTCGTTGTTCCGCTGCCAGTAGTTGTTCCGCTGCTTCGAGTTGTTATGCTGCTTGTATAGAGCAACAGTGGTTGGCGTAGTGTCGTCGTGCCGATGTTATTCATTGTAATATCGAAACCCTTGTATTCATATTCGTGTTGTAATAGAGAGCTGGTTTGTTCTATACTAAGCAGTGCCGTATTCCAGAAGACTTCACCTCGATCCCTGGGCTGGTATACGGGGCGTTCTGGTTTTCTCTGAGCCGGGGTGCCACATAATTATGGTAATTCCTATGGTAATCCTTCTTATAATAGGAACACCTCTGATCTTGAGAATAATATTAAAGAATTTATCAATGCTCAAAAGGTTTTCAATAATACAATAGAAGAAAAGTTGAATAAGATTGATGATATGTCTAGAGGTATTGATAGAATTTCTCATGATGTAGAAAATCTCAAGTTGAAATTTTTTGTGCCTAAAGTTGAGGAATCAATTAAAGCTTTATATGTTTCTATGGATGAAAGTAAGAAAAGAACCGCTATGCTTAGAGCTAAAAGATAATTTCTAGAAAAAGCATTTACTAGTGATTGCTTTCATAAAAATGATGAAGATCTTAAAATGCTTGGTGTTTCTTCTATTGATTCCTTGTTTAGTAAAATTAAGATTGATGATAAAGGGACTGAAGAAGTGTCAACTTTAGCTAGAAGGCGTCCCGATAATTCGGAGGGTGAAAATCTTGATATTTTTTTTGATAAAAGTGGGTTTGGAGAGGTCAAAACTTTAACTAGTGATGTGCCCACTCTTTTGGATTACAAAGACTTTAATTATGATAATTTTTCTTTGATTGATTGTATTTCTTTGTTGCAATCCATGATAAATTCACCCCAAGCTTATGAATAGAACAAAGCTTTTACTAAACATATTGTAGATGCCATGATGAAAGCTTTGGAAGTAAAGTTGGAATTAGAGATCTCAATTCCTAGAAAATTACATGATGAATGGGAACCTACTATCAAAGTCAAGATTAAAAATTATGAGTGGTTTGCTTTATTTGATTTGGGTGCTAGTGTTTCTACAATTCCGAAATCTTTATGTGATGTGCTTGGTCTTACCCATATTGAAGAGTGTTCTTTAAATTTGCACTTGGCGGATTCTACTATTAAAAAGCCTATGGGAAGAATTAATGATGTTATTATTCTAGCAAATAGGAATTATGTGCCCATAGATTTTATTGTTCTTGATATTGATTGCAATCCGTCTTGTCCTATTGTACTTGGTAGACCGTTTTTACGTACTATTGTTGCCGTGATTGATATGAAAGAAGGAAATATTAAATTTCAATTTCCACTAAGAAAGGGGATGGAAAACTTCCCTAGAATAAGAATTAAGCCACCATATGAATCAATCATGCGGGCATCTTATGGATCTAGAACTAAAGATGACAACAGTTAGATCTATGCATTATGCCTAGCTAGGGGCATAAAACAATAATGGTTATTGGGAGGCAACCCAATGAATAAAATTTATTTTTGTCTTTTTCTTTCTATTCTTGAGTGTTTGCACAATTATGCTACTGTTATGATTGTGTTTTTTATGTTTTAATTTGTGTTTGTGCCAAGCAAAGCCTTTGGGATCATGTTGGGTGATAGTTGATTTGATCTTGTTTAAAATAGAAACTTTTGCGCCTAGTAAAACAATTTTAATTAATCACACAAGATTGGTATAAAAGTTTGCCACGTTGTCCTAATTTTTTAGAATTTTTGGAGTTACAGAAGTATTCGAAGTTTTCATATTTCTATAGACTGTTCTGTTTTTGACAGATTCTGTTTTCTTTGTGTTGTGTGCTTATTTTGATGAATCTATGGTTTGTATTGGAGGGCATAAGCCATGGTAAAGTTGGAATACATTATATATAATGCAAAAATAAAATAAAATATGAATGGGTTTGCAACAATACTTACAGTAGTGATTTGCTTTGTTATACTAACAGATCTCACAAAGGTTTTGTTGAGTTTTGTGTGATTGAAGTTTTCAAGTTTTGGGTGAGATCACGATGGATGAAGGAATAAGGAGTAACATCTAAGTGATCACGTGATCCATATCAACTAAACCATGTCCGATCATCACGTGAGATGGAGTAGTTTTCAATGGTGAACATCACTATGTTGATCATATCTACTATATGATTCACGCTTGACTTTTCGGTCTCAGTGTTCTGAGGCCATATCTGCATATGCTAGGCTCGTCAAGTTTAACCTGAGTATTTTGCGTGTGCAAAACTGGCTTGCACCCATTGTATGTGAACGTAGAGCTTATCACACCCGATCATCATGTCGTGTCCTAGCACGACGAACTGTAGCAATGGTGCATACTCAGGGAGAACACATATACCTTGAAATTTAGTGAGAGATCATCTTATAATGCTACCGCCGAACTAAGAAAAATAAGATGCATAAAGGATAAACATCACATGCAATAAAATAAGTGATATGATATGGCCATCATCATCTTGTGCCTTTGATCTCCATCTCCAAAGCACCGTCATGATCACCAACGTCACCGGCTTGACACCTTGATCAGCATCGTTGTCGTCTCAACAACTATTGCTTCTATGACCATCGCTACCGCTTAGTGATAAAGTAAATCAATTACATGGCGATTACATTTCATACAATAAAGAGACAACCATATGGCTCCTGCCAGTTGCCGATAACTGTTACAAAACATGATAATCTCATACAACAATTTATATATCATCACGTATTGACCATATCACATCACAGCAAGCCCTGCAAAAACAAGTTAGACGTCCTCTACTTTGTTGTTGCAAGTTTTACGTGGCTGCTACGGGCTTCTAGCAAGAATCGTTCTTACCTACGCATCAAAACCACAATGATTTTTCGTCAAGTGTATTTTTTTAACCTTCAACAAGGACCAGGCATAGTCAAACTCGATTCAACTAAAGCTAGAGAAACAGACACCCACTAGCTACCTATGTGTGAAGCACGGCGGTAGAACCAGTCTCATGAACGTGGTCATGTAATGTCAGTCTGGGCCGCTTCATCCAACAATACGGCCGAATCAAAGTATGACATGCTGGTAAGCAGTATGACTATTATCGCCCACAACTCTTTGTGTACTAGTCGTGCATACAACATCTACGCATATACCTGGCTCGGGTGCCACTGTTGGGGAACGTAGTATTTCAAAAAAATTCCTACGATCATGCAAGATCTATCTAGGAGATGGATAGCAACGAGAGGGGAGAGTGTGTCTACGTACCCTCGTAGACCGAAAGTGGAAGCGTTTAGTAACGCGGTTAATGTAGTCGAACGTCTTCGTGATCCAACCGATCCAAGTACTGAACGCACGGCACCTCCGCAATCAGCACACGTTCAGCTTGATGACGTCCCTCGAAATCTTGATCCAGTTGAGGCCGATGGAAAGTTCCGTCAGCACGATGGCATAGTGATGGTGATGATGAAGCTGCTGACGCAGGGCTTCGCCTAAGCACTACGACGATATGACGGAGGTGTGTAACTGTGGAAGGGGGCACCGCACACGGCTAAAAGATCAACTTGTGTGTCTATGGGGTGCCCCCTTCCCCCGTATATAAAGGAGGGGAGGAGGAGGAGAGCCGGCCACAAGGGGCGCGCCCAAAGGGGGGAATCCTACTCCTAGTAGGAGTAGGTTTCCCCCTTTCCTAGTCCAAGTAGGAGAAGAAGGAAGGAGAGGAAGAAGAGAAGGAAAAGGGGGGCCGCCCCCCTAGCCCTAGTCCAATTCGGTTTGGGCTAAGGGGGAGCACGCCACACCTTGGCCTGCCTCCTCTCTTCCACCATTAGGCCCATGAGGCCCAATAACTTCCCGGGGGGGGGGGGTTCCGGTATCACCCGGTACTCCGAAACTTATCCGAAATGACCCGAACCATTCTGGTGTCCGAATGTACCCTTCAAATATACTAATCTTTATGTCTCGACAATTTTGAGACTCCTCATCATATCCGTGATCACATCCGGGACTTGGAACAACCTTCGGTACATCAAATCACATAACTCATAATACAAATCATCATCGAACGTTAAGCACGCGGACCCTACGGGTTTGAGAACTATGTAGACATGACCGAGACACATCTCTAGTCAACAACCAATAGCGGAACCTGGATGCTCATATTGGCTCCTACATATTCTACGAAGATCTTTATCGATCAAACCGCATAACAACACACGTTGTTCCCTTTGTCATCGGTATGTTACTTGCCCGAGATTCGATCGTCGGTATCATCATACCTAGTTCAATCTCGTTATCGACAAGTCTCTTTACTCATTCCTTAATGCATCATCCCGTGACTAACTCATTAGTCACATTGCTTGCAAGGCTCATAGTGATGTGCATTACCGAGAGGGCCCAGAGATACCTCTCCGATAGACGGAGTGACAAATCCTAATCTCGATCTATTCCAACTCAACAAACACCATCGGAGACACCTGTAGAGCATCTTTATAATCACCCAGTTATGTTGTGACGTTTGATAGAACACAAGGTGTTCCTCCGGTATTCGGGAGTTGCATAATCTCATAGTCTAAGGAACATGTATAAGTCATGAAGAAAGCAGTAGCAATAAACTAAACGATCATAGTGCTAAGCTAACAGATGGGTCTTGTCCATCACATCTGCCGGGGTTGCTGATCCACGGGCACCTATGGGACCGGCGGACCGGGTCCCTTTTGGTTCGGCGGGGGGCGGAGGTTGCGCAAAGAGCAGATCGAGGCGAAGCTCACGGGCGGTCTGGTCGTGCGAGGAGTAAATTGAGGCGAAGCACGCGAGCGATTTACCCAGGTTCGGGCCGCACGGATGCGTAAAACCCTACTCCTGCTTTGTGGATTGGTATTGATTTCTAGCTCGGGAGCGAGATCGAGCGTGAGTGTGTGGAATTGCTGAACCTCGCGAGAGCTCTCGAGATGGCCGACCCCCTCTACGTTGCACACGGGCCTCCTTTTATACTCAAGGGGTTACCGACATAGAGCAAAGGGGGCCAAGGGCAAAAATGGAAAGGGTGCCGTGGGTAGGCACATCTAGGTGCTGTAGTAGGCACAGCTAGCTGCTACAGTGTTATCATACCTAACCCTGACGGCAGGGGACAAGGGCATTAAATGCCCGTCTGTGTCGCCTAGACAGCACCGAAAGGGACTGCTAGGGACGCCACCGTCTTGCCACGATGGTTGTCTTGTCAGCGCCTGCGTGCCACCGCACGCCCCTAGCTGCACAGCCTCCTGCCACGTGCGCTCGGGAGGGGCCCCGGAGCGACACGTGGGTGGATGTGCTCGAGCGCGGGCGTGGAGTGGGGGCTTGCCGCGGCCGTCGACTTGTCGCTTCCGGGAGCTTGTCGCTCACCGGGCCTTGTCGGGGCGCGTAGCGCGCCGCGGCAAGTTCCTTGGAATGCCTCGGACGGCCTTCCCGACAAGCGCCTCTTGCCGGGGTCTTGGGATGCTTCTGATGGCCTTCCCGGCAAGCTCCTCTTGCCGGGGTCTTGCCTTCTTCCCGGCAAGCTCCTCTTGCCGGGGTCTTGTCTTGAGTACTTTGTTCTTGAATGGTCTTCAGAGGGACCACGGGGAATCTTGGCGGTGACCTGGCAGGCCTTGCCGCGGGACGCTGCGACTGCCCGTGCACAAGTTCGGGGTACAAGGGTACCCCTACTCTAGTACTCCGACAGGAGCCCCCGGGCCTGGGCCAGACACGGTGCCGAGCGCTGTTGGGCCAGGCCCAAAACAGTGCACGGGCATGTGCGGCCTAGGTTACGCCGAATCTTCCTCCGCCTCCACCGCGCCCTCCCCCCGACGGCATGCGTTGAATGCGGCATCGAGGGGGAGGTCGAGGGGGTTCCTTCTCTCGAAATGCGGAACGTCCGCCCCCTTCCCCCTTTAAGAGCAGGGGAAGCGGGGGCAGTTGGCCCATTCGCCCGTTGCCGTTCCCAATCTCGGAAATCTCCACCGCCCTCTCGCCTCCCCAAAGCAGAGAGAGAGAGAGAGCAGCGCTCCGCCCTCCCCCGTCGCCAGCACCACCAACGCCGTCGATCCCCTCCACTGCTTCCGCCATGGCTCCGAAAGCCGACAGGGGGAAGACCGTGAAGACGACCGAGGCGCAGCGGCTCGCGGCGCTGCGGAGGACGCGGGCCGTTTTCCCTCCCAGGCTCGGCGCGACGGAGCTGAAGGCGGACTATTCTCTGTTCTGGTCGGCGGAGACGCGTGCGCATCCGCGCACAAGAGTTCTCCCCGCTGCCGCCTGTAAGACTGCCCCAAATGGGTACGCCTTCTTCGCGTTGTTCTTCTATTGCGGGCTCTGCCCGCCCTTCTCTGATTTCTTCTGCGACGTCATGAACACCTATGGGTTCCACCTCCTCGACTTCACCCCCAACGCCGTTCTGACGATGGCAGTTTTCGCGCATCTCTGCGAAAACTTTGTCGGAGTTCTTCCCAATGTAGCCCTCTTCCGCCATTTTTTCACCCCTCGAGTAGAGAGAGGAGAGCCTCTATCCGGCGGGATCGCCTGGATGTCGAGGACCGGCAAGAAGGAGACCTACTTGGAGGGAGAGTTCCGCGGCAAGTGGGAGGAGTGGAGGGCTGATTGGTGCTGGATTGTCGAGGAGAGTCCGCAGCCTTTCACCGCCCGGCGCCAAACCCCGGTGGCGCGCGGCGATGACTGGAGCGACCTGGCCCCGGAGGACGACAGGCTGAGGATCACCGTCACCAGGATCCTGCGCCTCCGGAATGCCGGGCTCACTGTCGGCGCGGTTGGCGCAGACTTCCTCCGCCGCCGCATCGCCCCCCTGCAAGAGCGGGGGAGGCCAACTTGGGAGTTCAAGAACGCGGCAGACATTATGAGGCTGCGGCCGGGCCTCAACTACAACTTCACAGTTCTGGAGCTCCATGCGATGCTGCAGGAGCTGTTCAAGTATGACCCCCAGCATCCCGAGGTGTTCAGGTTGCCGGGGGGCGTCGTGCCTTTGTGCAACAACTCCGCGCTCGACCGCATCCGTGCAATGATGCCGGAATGCGACTCGCACGGGATTGTGCCAACTTGGCAGGAGCCTGCCGACGAGGTCGTGCAGCACTTCTTCGACAACTTGGTGGAAGTGGCCGTCCGCCCCGACGAGAAAGACGGCCTCACCCGCGACACCACTGACGCGGAGATGGCGCGCATTGCCACCAGGCTGGAGGAGGCGGCGGCAGCCGCAGCCGCGGGCGAGTTTGGGTTCACCACCGCGGAAGCAGACGCGGCAGAAGTGGCGAGCTGTGGCGAGCAAGGGGAGTCTGCCGGCAAGGAGGGGCTTGCCGGGCAAGATGCTGAGCCGAGCGAGCCTACCAAAGATACGGGCAGCTCGCGGCAAGTCGCCTCCTCTTCCTCCTTGCCTCCGGACAGCCCACCAGAATCAGAGGCCCCAACGCCGCCCAGGAGGCGTCTCCGCAAGGCTGGCGACGAGGCGGAGCGGCAAGCGGGTCAACAGTCGCCACGCCACGTGACGCGCTCGACCTTGGCAAACACCGTGGGGTCCAGCCGGACCACCGCTTCGGTCCCTGCCGCTTCCCGTGCCGTGCCGACAGCCGGAGCGGGGTCTTCTCAGACCGCCACCACTGCTCCCGCTAAGTGGCCAAGGGAAACTTCTCCTCCGCCTCCTCGCTCTGGGAGCGCGCCGGGCTTCGACTTCTCCGCGCTGAGCTCCGACGAGGAGGATGAAGAAGAGTAAGCTTCTCTTGCTGTACTCGCATTTCTTCGGTTTTTGTTGTTGTTCTTGCTTCTCAATTGCTTTTCCCTGAGCCTGCTCCTTTTTAGGACTCTGGCCCAGAGAGCGGCAAAGAGAGCTAAGGCCCCGGTGGTCATCGTTGAGGACGTGCCCACTGCGACAACAGGTGGCGCGCCCGAGACAACCTTGCCGGACCTGGCGACTTTCCTCCATGGCAGCCCCCAGCGTAAGTGTGTGAACTTTTTGCCACGGTGAGGCGCGCATGGGTACTTGTCTTTGCTGATATCCGCTTGTTGCCTTGTGTAGGAGCAGAGCAGCCTCACCAGGAGCGTCCGGAGACAGCCCCCGGCATGCCATCTGCTTCAACTACGCCGCCCAGGGAAAATTCTCCAGCAAGAGATTCATCGGCAGGGGGTGGCTCTCCGGCAAGGGGAAGCTCTCCGCCAAGGGACGGCACCAACATCCCCCCAGCGGCAGAGACCATGGCCACCGAGCCCACAGCAGGTAATCTCCTTGCTTCAAATCTTCCCTTGGGTTCTTCTTCTTCTGATCTCTTTGAGTTTTTGGCTGGATCTTGTTTGACTCTTTCCCCCTTTGCCGGCCATCAGACCCATCCGCTGCGGAGCGGATGGAGACCGAGGTCGCCGCTGAGGACGCAGCCGGTGGTGGCGATGCCGCCAGCGCCGAGGCCGCCGAGGCTGGCGCCGCGGCGGCTGGCGAGGGATCTGGCGATCGTACTGACGGCCCAGAGGCCGCAGGAGCGCCAGGCGCTGCACCGACCGCCGACCCGTCCGCCGAAGCCGCAGTGCCAAACATCGAGGAGCCCCAGCCGGGCGTTTACTTGAAAGCCGGCGAAGGCGTCTTCATCAACCTCCCCTGGGCATCAAGCTCCAGGGTGCCGGTCGAGGGGGAGGTCTTCGACGGGGAAGTGCTTGCCTCCGCGGGTCTGAAGCTGGTCGACGCGCCGAGCAGCAGTAGCAATGAGCCCGAAGAGGAGCGGCTGCTGCGCAGGTTGATGTCGCTCTACCGCGCGCGACAAGCCAAGCTAGAGTCCCGCGAGGCGCTTGTCGCGAAGGCGGGGGCAGACATTGAGAAGCGCGCAGACGTGCTCGCGGGTTTCCACCGGGAAGCCTTCCGATCCTTGGCAGAGGAGCGGGAGCAGCTCGCTGAGGCGAAGAAGGCCTTTCTCCTCGAGAAGGCCGAAGCCGAAGAGCTGCAGCGACTTGCCGCCGTGAAGCTAGCAGCGGAAGTGGGCGAGCAGGCGCAGCGGAAGGTCAACCTCGACGCTCACGAGGAGGAGCTTGCCGCGCACGAGGAGAAACTGGGCGGAGCCCTCAAGCAAGCGGAGGACGTTGCCGCCGCTGCCGAGGCCGCCAAAAAGGTGCTGGAGATGAAGGTGGTGCAGCTGGAGGCCGACCGCAAAGCATATGGCGAAGAGCTCAGCGCCGCCAAGGACTCCAACGCGGCCCTCGAGTCGAGGCTGGTCGCTTTGACCAAGGCGCTGGACGGCGCCAAGGAGCGGGAGGCGGCCTTGAAGAAGGAGATCGATGCCGACAAGGCGTTGCTGGAGAGTGCTGCCACCACCCAAAACGCCTTTAGGGATACGGTGGAGCACTGGACAGAGAGCCTCGTGAACGCCGCCGGGGACATCGACAAGGAGCTGGCGCAGCTGGGGGTGGAGGACTTCGGGTACTCCTCCGACGAGAACCTCCAACCTAGCGCCAAGCTCACTATGTTCTTCCAAGGCGTGGCGACGGCACTCCAGCGGCTCCGGGATGAGATCCCGAAGCGGCTGGCCGACGAGTCGCGCGAGATCTGTGCGGGAGCCCTTCAGAAGGTGTTGATGAAGGTTGCCTTCCGCAATCTAGGCCTCCGCCTCCACAACGTCCTCAGATCCTTGCCGCCTGATATTGATCAGGAAGAGGTCAAGGCCCTTGTCGCACCCATTGTGGACAAGGTGAGCGGGATCAAGAGGGTCGAGGGCGACCGCGTCGACTAGGCCGCCGGCTTCCTTCTTTCCTTGTCGCTGCTAGCTATGTCATAGAAAACATTTATTAGAGCTGTGACAAGCTATTTTGTAATATAATTTTCTTCTGGGTAGGCATTGCAATGTTATTCCCTTTACTTGACTCCTCCCTTTGTATGTTTTTGCCCTACGCTTTTAGGGAACTTGCCGGTGCAGGCATCCGGTCCGCGAGCGCTGGGCGCGGAACTGGCGGTGTCGCTACCGGCAAGAAACCTTGTCGCAGCCAGCTGCAGCTCACTTAAGTTGCTGAGCGGGGCTCGAAGCAAAGTAAGGGCGCGGCTAGTGTAGCAACTAGTCGCAGCTAACTTACGTTGTTGAGCAGGCTCAATGCAAGGGCGCGGCTAGTGTAGCAACTAGCCACAGCTCACCTAATGCTGTTGAGCGAGCTCGAAACAACGCAAGGGCGTAGCCAGCTACGAGTTGGCTCCTCCGCGCACAGGTTTCCCATACAAAGTGCAGTCGTTCAAGGGAGATAACTTAAAATTTAAAAAACTTGGCTGCTCAAACTTTGGCAACTTAGCTTTTCTGTCGTTTGCTTTCCGCCAAGGCAAAATTCTTGAACGACGCCTGGTCCATATCCTTTTCTTTTCCCTTCCCCCCGGCAAACTTGTGGGTGAGGGATCCTTTCTTTCCTTGGAAGAAGGAAGAAAAGAAAGAAGAGAAAATAAAGATATAGAGCCTTGCAGCTCGTTATCGCTTACCGTGGGGTTGGTGCTGCACAAATGTCAGATCATATATGCCAGAAAATAGAAAGCATAAAATCGACAAAATGTGCGGAGCACGCGAGCTTTACTGCGCACGGGATCTGCGCCCGGCCTCGTACAAAGGATCACATGCAACAGCGGCAAGACTTTGTACAAGAGGTGCTTGCCGGAACGGGTTCCGACAACCGTGCCTAACGGGTAAAACTTACGAAGATGCTCGATGTTCCAGGAGTTGCTCACTAGGATGCTATCTTCGGTCTCAAGGCGGACAGCGCCGGGCCCAGTGACTCGTTTCACCCGGTAAGGGCCTTCCCACTTCGGCGTCAACTTTGTATGTTTTTGCCCTACGCTTTTTAGGGAACTTGCCGGTGCAGGCATCCGGACCGCGAGCGCTGGGCGCGGAACTGGCGGTGTCGCTACCGGCAAGAAACCTTGTCGGAACCAGCTGCAGCTCACTTAAGTTGCTGAGCGGGGCTCGAAGCAAAGTAAGGGCGCGGCTAGTGTAGCAACTAGCCGCAGCTAACTTACGTTGTTGAGCAGGCTCAAAACAATGCAAGGGGGCGGTTAGTGTAGCAACTACCCGCAACTCACCTAATGTTGTTGAGCGAGCTCGAAACAACGCAAGGGGGCAGCCAGCTACGAGTTGGCTCCTCCGCGCACAGGCTTCTCATACAAAGTGAGCCGATCCGCGGGGAATAGCTTAAAAATTAGAGATCTGGTTGCTCAGGCTTTGGCAACTTATCTGTTCTGGGTGTGTTGATGTGCATGGTGGTCTTGGGCGCTCCGAGATCCACCAGCTCGATCTTGATCCAACGAGTGCATGGTACCGTGAGTACCATGACGCTGCCGGTCCCGCGCCTCCTGAGATGGGCGCGGTGCATGCACGGACGCCGAGGTCTTGGAGTGCGCCCGGTCGTTGTGGGAGCCGGCCACGCCGCCGATGGGCAGCGCAGCCTTGCCCTGGGACTTGGCAGCACCGTGAGTTCCCTCGTCGATGCGTGCCCTTCCGCCGGCGCCTGCCCCACCATCCGTTTGCTCCGGCGGTGGGTGGCTCGGCGCGGACGGAGCAGCTGCCTCCGAAACTTTCTTCTTCGGTGGCATGTCGATGAAGAAGATGAAGATCTAGCTCGCAAGAACGCCGGATCTGATTCACACCACTTCGACGCCCCCTACCTGGCGCGCCAGAGATGCCGGGGTTGCTGATCCACGGGCACCTATGGGACCGGCGGACCGGGTCCCTTTTGGTTCGGCGGGGGGCGGAGGTTGCGCAAAGAGCAGATCGAGGCGAAGCTCGCGTGCGGTCTGGTCGTGCGAGGAGTAAATCGAGGCAAAGCACGCGAGCGATTTACCCAGGTTCGGGCCGCACGGATGCGTAAAACCCTACTACTGCTTTGTGCATTGGTATTGATTTCTAGCTCGGGAGCGAGATCGAGCGTGAGTGTGTGGAATTGCTGAACCTCGCAAGAGCTCTCGAGATGGCCGACCCCCTCTACGTTGCACACGGGCCTCCTTTTATACTCAAGGGGTTACCGACATAGAGCAAAGGGGGCCAAGGGCAAAAATGGAAAGGGTGCCGTGGGTAGGCACAGCTAGCTGCTACAGTGTTATCATACCTAACCCTGACGGTAGGGGACAAGGGCATTAAATGCCCGTCTGTGTCACCTAGACAGCACCGAAAGGGACCGCTAGGGACGCCACCGTCTTGCCATGATGGTTGTCTTGTCAGCGCCTGCGTGCCACCGCACGCCCCTAGCTGCACAGCCTCCTGCCACGTGCGCTCGGGAGGGGCCCCAGAGCCACACGTGGGTGGATGTGCTGGAGCGCGGGCGTGGAGTGGGGGCTTGCCGTGGCAAGCGCCTTGCCGCGGCCGTCGACTTGTCGCTTCCGGGAGCTTGTCGCTCACCGGGCCTTGTCGGGGCGCGTAGCGCGCCGCGGCAAGTTCCTTGGAATGCCTCGGACGGCCTTCCCGGCAAGCGCCTCTTGCCGGGGTCTTGGGACGCTTCTGATGGCCTTCCCGGCAAGCTCCTCTTGCTGGGGTCTTGCCTTCTTCCCGGCAAGCTCCTCTTGCCGGGGTCTTGTCTTGAGTACTTTGTTCTTGAATGGTCTTCAGAGGGACCACGGGGAATCTTGGCGGTGACCTGGCAGGCCTTGCCGCGGGACGCTGCGACTGCCCGTGCACAAGTTTGGGGTACAAGGGTACCCCTACTCTAGTACACCGACAACATCATTCTCTAATGATGCGATTCTGTTCATCAAATGACAACACATATCTATGGCTAGGAAACTTAACCATCTTTGATTAATGAGCTAGTCAAGTAGAGGCATACTAGGGACACTTTGTTTGTCTATGTATTCACACATGTACTAAGTTTCCGGTTAATACAATTCTAGCATGAATAATAAACATTTATCATGATATAAGGAAATATAAATAACAACTTTATTATTGCCTCTAGGGCATATTTCCTTCAGTTACTTCCACACTACTTTGCTACTGAATATTTTGCTGCAGATATTAAGTCTTTCAGGTGTGGTTGAATTGACAACTCAGCTGCTAATACTCGAAAATATTCTTTGGCTCCCCTTGTGTCTAATCAATAAATTTGGGTTGAATACTCTACCCTCAAAAACTGTTGTGATCCCCTATACTTATGGGATATCAAGACCTTTTTCTGGCGCCGTTGCCGGGGAACATAGCTCTATTCTCTGAGTCACTTGGGATTTATATATGTTGATCACTATAAGGAGTCTGAAAGATCAAATAACTAAGATTTTTCCCTCAACTACGAGGGGAGGTAAGGAACTGCCATCTAGCTCTGCACTTGATTCTCCTTATGTTTTGAGTAAACTTGCGACACCTACACCTGCTATTGATTATGATATGTTGCATATTATTGATGATGCCACTTCTGCTATGCATGATGCTTATGATGATACTACTTCCATGCTAGATAATACTGTGCCACTAGGTGAATTTCTTGATGAACAACTTGCTAGGGCTAGAGAGAGTGAAATTACTGAAACTAAAGATATTGTTGAAGATCATGATTATGATTCTCCCCCTAGATATGAATTGCTTGTTGTTCCTGAGGGTTATGTTATCTATGAAGAAACAACTAGAGACTTCTTTGCTTGCAATGATAGAGGATCTTAATGAATTGTTGGTTAAGCTGAAAGAAAAATCCTTGAATGCTAGAATGAAATATGCTCCTACTTTTGCTACTTCACCTATTTTTGTTACTGACAAGGATTATGAATTCTCTGTCGATCCTAAGTTAATTACTTTGGTTGAATCTGATCCTTTTCATGGTTATGAATCTGAAACTGTTGTGTAACATCTTATTAAATTCAATAATATAGCCACCCTGTTTGCTCATGAGGAAAAAAATCGCTACTACTATATCCTTAAATTGTTTCCTTTCTTATTAAAGGGTGATGATAAGATATGGTTTAATTCTCTTGCTCCTAGTTGTGTGCCTAGTCCCCAAGATATGATATATTACTTCTCTGCAAAATATTTCCCCGCTCATTAGAAACAAGCTGCTTTAAGGGAAATATATAATTTTGTGCAAATTGAAGAATAGAGTCTCCCGCAAGCTTGGGGGAGGCTTCTCCAATTTCTTAATGCATTGCCTTATCATCCTCTCAAGAAAAATGAAAACACCTGATATCTTTTATAATGGACTAACCGATGCTTCCAGAGACCACCTGGATAGTTGTGTTGGTTGTGCTTTCAGGGAAAGAACTGTTGAGCAAGCTGAATTGCTATTGAATAATATATTGAGTAATGAAAATGATTGGACACTTCCTCAACCAACTCCGAAGCCAACTCTGAAGAAAAGGGGTATTCTATTTCTCGGTCCTGAAGATATGCAAGAGGCAAAAAAATCTATGAAAGAAAAAGGTATTAAAGCTGAAGATGTTAAGAATCTACCACCTATTGAATACATGGTCTTGATAACCCGACACAGGTAGTAGAGGTAAACTCTCTCCGTAGATTTGATGAAGGTGATATTCCTCATAATAAGTCTGCTAGACAATGCTTTGATGAGTTTGATAATTTTATTGTTAAACAAGAAAACTTCAATGCTTATGTTAGTAGACAATTGAAATGTAATGCTTACATGCTTGATCACTTGAGTAATTATATGAATAGTACTGTTAATGATCTTAAGCTTATTAGTAAACATGCTTCCATGGTTACAACTCAAGTAGAACAAGTACTTAAAGCTCAAGATGAATTGCTTAATGAGTTGAATAGTAAGAATAATGATAATGTTGTTAGGGTTATGACTCGAGGTGGTAAAATGACCCAGGAACATTTGTATCCTGAGGGCCATCCTAAGAGAGTTGAGTAGGATTCTCAGAGAACTAATACTGATGCACCTAGTCCTAGTACTAAAAATAAAAAGAAAACTGATAGGACTTTGCATGCTAGTGAACCTGCTATAGACACACCTGAGAATCCCAATGATATTTCTATTTCTGATGCTGAGACACAATCTGGTGATGAACATGAACCTAGTGATAATGTTAATGATGATGTTCATGTTGAGGCTCAACCTAGTAATGATAATGATGTAGAGATTGAACCTGTTGTTGATCTTGATAACCCACAATCAAAGAATCAACATTATGATAAAAGATACTTCGTTGCTAGGAAACATGGTAAAGAAAGAGAACCATGGGTTCAGAAACCCATGCCCTTTCCTCCTAAGCCATCCAAGAAAAAGGATGATGAGGATTTTGAGTGCTTTGCTAAAATGATTAGACCTATCTTTTTGCGTATGCGTTTGACTAATATGCTTAAAATGCCTCCTTATGCTAAATATACGAAACATATTGTTACTAATAAAAGAAAGACACCGGAAGCTGAAATTTCCACCATGCTTCTTAATTATTCTTTTAAGGGTGGAATACCAAAGAAACTTGGAGATCCAGGACTACCAACTATACCATGCTCCATTAAAAGAAACTATGTTAAAAATGCTTTATGTGGTCTTGGAGCCGGTGTTAGTGTTATGCCTTTCTCTTTATATCGTAGACTTGAATTGAATAAGTTGACACCTATTGAAATCTCTTTGCAAATGGCTGATAAATCAACTGCTATACCCATCGGTATTTGTGAGGATGTGCCTGTTGTGGTTGCAAACGTTACTATCTTAACGAACTTTGTTATTCTTGATATTCCCAAGGATGATAGTATGTCGATTATCCTTGGTAGACACTTTTTGAATACTGCAGGGGCTGTTATTGATTGCGACAAAGGCAATGTCACTTTTCATGTTAATGGTAATGAGCATACGATACACTTCTCGAAGAAACAACCTCAAGTGCATAGTATAAATTCTATTGGAAAAATTTCAACTATTACTATTGGAGGTTTTGAATTCCCTCTACCTACTGCCAAAGAGAAATATGATATTCTTATTGTTGGGGAAATGCATATCCCTATTGAGGTAACCTAGTGTTATTCGAAAATTCTCCAGTTTTTGAAAGTGCTAGTGATCGACAAGAGGGGGGGGGGGTGAATAGGAGATTTTTATGAAAGTCTTCAAAACATGGAAGTTTCGAAGACAAAAGACAGAAATAAACCTATTACCATGCAGCGGAAGGTAGACTACACTAGGCAAGCCATAGTCAAGTATTCAATGAAGTGAAAGCACAAAGATTAATAGCAGCTAGGCAGTATGGATCATGATGGAAGATAGTATGAAGCCAATCAGAACAAGCAGTCGCTCGGTGAAGACAGAAGATAATGCAGACAGGCAATGACTTCACAAGGACCAACTGCAAATAAAGATATGGGAAGGATAAAACCAGTAGCTCGTTGAAGACAATGATTTATTGGACCAGTTCCATTTGCTGTGACAACTGTACGTCTGGTTAGGGAGGCTGAGATTTAACTCAGAAGACCGTGTCTTCACCTTATTCCCCTTGAGCTAAGGACACCCAGTCCTCGCCCAATCACTCTGGTAAGTCTTCAAGGTAGACTTCCAAACCTTCACAGACTTCGTTCACCGGCGATCCACAATGACTCTTGGATGCTCAGAACGCGATGCCTAACCGGCTGGAGGATTCACAGTCCTCAAGTGTAATAAGTCTTCAGATCACACAGACAAGAAGACTTAAGTGATGCCTAACCCTCTTTGGCTCTGGGTGTTTAGGGCTTTGTCCTCGCAAGGATTTCTCTCTCAAAGGCTTCGAGGTGGGTTGCTCTCAAACGATAAAAGCCGTGCACTAACTCTGAGCAGCCAACTCATTTATGGTGTAAGGGGTGGGCTATTTATAGCCACTAGGCAACCCGACTTGATTTGTCCGAAATGACCCCAAGTCACTAAGGAACTGACATGTGTTCCAACAGTCAGATTTCCAACACACACGACAACTTTACTTGAGCTATAAGCAAAGCTGACTTATCTAGCTCTGGATAAGATTTGCTCTCATAGTCTTCGCTCGAAGATATAGGATTTTGGTTAAGCATCACTTCAGTCATTCTGACTGGTTCACATGGACCCCACTTAACAGTACGGTGGTTCCTATGACTCAACAAAGAAGAAAGAGAACGATGAACCAACTAAGTCTTCGCGCTCCATAGTCTTCACGCTATGTCTTCTCTTGTCATAGTCTTCAATGTGAATGTCTTCACATACCACCTTTGACATCAATGTCTTCATACATTTTTAGGGGTCATCTCCGGTAGGAAAACCGAATCAATGAGGGACTTCTACCTGTGTTATCCTGCAATTCTCACAAACACATTAGTCCCTCAACCAGGTTTGTCGTCAATACTCCAAAACCAACTAGGGGTGGCACTAGATGCACTTACAATCTCCCCCTTTTTGGTGATTGATGACAAACTGGTTGAAGTTTTTAACGGGGATAAAAGTATGTGAAATTGTAAAGGATTTAAGTATTGTCTTCGTGAGTAGAAGAAAGGCTCCCCCTGAAGATGTGCATATAAGTATTTTGCTTTTGAATGCAAATGCACATGGCAGGTTGTACTTGCGGAGCTCCTCTTCTACTTATGAAGACAATTCATCATGCATGAAATGATATAATGAAGATAATGACATGCATAATGAAAAATGGACGTCTGCAAAATGACTTCGTGCGGAATTTATCATCGCACATGCAGAATTTATCATCGCATCATATAGTGTCGAAAAATGTAGCAGACGACCATCAAGTTTAAGTGTTACAACTCAAAACGAACCAAATGTTTCAAAAGTGAGAGTTGTAAGCACTTGGCAAAAGTAGCAAAAAGTAAAGCAACCACCCATACGGACCCGCTTGAAGACTATCAACTCATATGCTTCTCCCCCTTTTGTCAGTAATGACCAAAAAGGTTTGAAGACATAGAGCTTCTACTCGTTCCCATGAGGAGTAGGCGAAGCAGCAGGGTCGTCGTTGATGTCCGGTGGTGTGGAAGAACTTGGTGCAGTGTCGAGACGCGCTGAAGGTGGAGGTGGTGAAGTGGCATCATCTTGATCATCGATAACTCTAGCATTCACCGTTGCAGCTGAGGAAGAATAGTTAGACTCTTCAAGGGAGGGAGTCCGACGCAAGTGAGCATTCCTTGGAGGAGTGGAGTCAAACTTGAATCTTTCTGTGAAGCCATCGTCTTGAAGATCTCACTACAAAAAAGTACACTTCCGTGATGATACGTGTTTGTCACAGTAGGTCGCTTTTTTTGTCATGCATGTACATCCATGACAAATTTATGACAGAATCAAGATAGTCATACCTGTGCTGTCCTAGAAGTGTTCCATGACATTACCAAAATTATCATCATGGAAGTGTTCAATTCCATGATGATAAATTGCGCGTCACAGAAGTGCTTTCGTCAAGGGTGACCGACACGTGGTATCCACCATAACGGAACGCCATTAAGCTATCGGGTCGGGTTTTGGATCCGATAACCCGTTAACAGCCCCGACCAATGGGGATTTTCCACGTGTAAAATCATCATTGGCTAGAGGAAACACGTGTCGGCTCATCGTCGGGACAGATGTCATCCACTCACTGGACATAAGGCGCCTATGATACGTTGACACGTGGCATGGCCCAACAAGTTTAAATGGGCCGGCCCAACTAAAGGCCCACAAGATTTTGCAAACCATAATGGGCCGGCCCAGCTAAAGGCCCACGAGATTTTGCGGATCATAATGGGCTGGCCCAGCTAAAGGACCACAAGATTGTGCGGGCCATAATGGGCCGGCCCAGGTAAAGGCCCACTAGATTTTTGTGTGCCGTAATGGGCCGGCCCAGGTAAAGGCCCACAAGATTCTTGCGGATCATAATGGGCCGGCCCAGCTAAAGGCCCACGAGATTTCGCCGACATTAATGGGCCGGCCTAGCTATAGGCCCACAAGATTTTGAGGACCCTAGTAGGCCAGCCCATTAACTGCCTGCCATGTTTTGGGCCAAATGCCGGCCCATATTTGAACCAGTCCATTATTGGCCTGCCACGCTCCGGGCCTAATAGTGGCCCATATGAGATCCGGCCCGTTAAAGGCCTACCACGTTCTGAGCCAAATTATGACCCAAATCAGGTCCGGCCCTTTAAGAGGCTTTGGGCTCAATTATGGCCCATATCAGATTCGGCCCGTCAACTGGACACTATGCTTTTGGGCCCACTTGCTAAAGGCCCACTTAGTAATTCAGCCTGATATTAGTTTTGCCCTGTTAAGGGCCCGTTTAACATTTTGGCCCTATATTAATTTCAGCCTGTTAAAAGCCCGTCATATAGTTGGGCCTAACTACGGCCCGGTTTGCATCCGGCCTGCTCGCAGCCGATATCTGATTGGGCCAAACAAGGACCGAGACAATTTTTTGGCCAGTTAAAAGCCCGTGATTTGATTCGCACAATCATGGGTCGGGGTTCATTTTGGGCTGCTGCCGGCCCGTGAGCTGTTCGGCACATTTCAGGCCCAACCTACATCGTGACTGCATGACGGCCTGATTATGTACCGTAATTTTACGGTTTGGCCGGTTTACTGCGAAGACATGATATATATATATAGTAAAATAACTGCAGCACCGTGAATAGGAAAAAACTAGACTATACAATAAAGAAATTATGGCATATTACATCCACTGGGCATCAAAGTTCGCCACTATCATAATGAAGCACAAGCAGACATCAGATTACATACACTGGGCATCAAAGATCACCACCAGTGCAAATAAACACGCTGACAAAATAATATACAAAACTGACAACACTTCAATAGAGTTCAGGAAAGGTTAGCCCTGCAGGGGAGCTGCAGCGCAAGCAGCTGAGCAAGATGATGAGACTGCGCTTGTTCAACACTTATATCTTCCTCACTCTGAAAGATAAACAAGCAGACAGATGACAGGTTTTGCACATAAAAGTAACAGTGTTGACAATTCATCACATTTCTTACTGACGAATAAAGTGACACACTTTAAATTTGCATTAACACAATATGGTATTGTTCAGGTCAAGACATGGCAGGAAATGACATTGTGAAGGAGTTGGCAGCTTCACGACACCACTGGATTACAGATCAAGAACTCATAAGTATCAATGGTTAGTGTGCTGTCAATTTATCTCTACTCTTATAAAAAACCAAGTTGGTGATGATGGTGTGCCTGCCATCTTGTAATATAGACCGTCCGATCTATATCTGACGGATAGAAAGCAAACTATGACAATTTTATAAAAGATACCCTCACCTCTCTCCACATTTACAGATAAGACCTTGCCTCGTTCATCCTTATCTCCCACAACCTCATTGCTGAGCAATTAAAAAAGGATGTCTCTGGAACAATCTAGCATGTTGGCCGCTGCCGCCTGCCAGCACCGTCCATCCCCATGCCTCCGCCCAGTCCGACCACCAGTCACCACCACGCCCCACTCCTCCTCACCTTATCGCTCATCTTTCATTTTTTCGATGAAATTCTCGAGATATCATTTTTCTGATAAAATTCTAGAGATATCATTAGTTTTTACACATGGGATTACTCCTGCATGGGTCAATCACAACAGGTGTTTTGTAAAAAAATGCATCTTGATATTCCGTGCAATGCACGGGCATCTTGCTAGTACCATTTCAGATTGGCAAATAAAGAGACGGTTTAAATAATAGTAGAATGATATGACATTGTTCATAGTTAAGACATTGCAAAATATGACATTGTGCTGTAGTGGGTAGGTTCACCACACCACTGGATTACGGATGAAGAACAGAAGCATACATGCAGTGCAAAAGAAGATCACTTGCTCTGTATAGTTTAATTTACATGGTATGAAGAAGGAACTTGGTTGTACAACTGAAAACTTAAATTGAGAAAGGACAAACTTTTGTTTATGAACTACATATAATAAACTTTAAACAAGCAATTTGATGCAAACACCAAAAATAAACAGCTGTTGCAGTCATGCCTAACCAAATATATACAACAAAGTTTGAAGGCTAGAGATGGACAAACTTACATTATTGGTGAAGACAGGCTCTATAAAGGCCTTGTCCATGCTGATGGGGGGGGGGCAATTCAAGAAGTTTACCACAGAATCTTCTTCAAAAGCATTGCCTTTATTCTACATTTTGCTAAGAGTAAATATAGATGTGATAATATACGAAAATGGAGAATATTTAAGATAAGATGAAGAGTGATGCTACATAACCAAGTAGCTATAAATGTAAGTGCAGCGATACAGGCAAAAGGTACAACCAAGAGCAATGCACAACTAAACTTCTTCAGTACCAACCTTATGGTAGGAGTAAATATAGATCTGATGTGTAGAAAATGGAGGGCAAAGGAAAATAAGCTGTAGAGTGATGGTACATGAACAACTACCTGTCATTATAAGTACACTGATAAAGGACAGCATGTACTTACAAGAACAATCCAGAGCTAAAAAAACATTGGCATTGGATATATTCTACACTAATGTAACCATTCATATAGATCAGATAATTTGGAGCGAACAATTGATAAGCAAGCTATCATGCATACTGCTGTCACATACTGAACCAGGTATGTATGCAAGTACAGTGATACAGGACAACAGGTACTAACAAGAGCAAAGCAGCGGGCAGCATATTTGCGATATCCTGTCATTCTTGTCAAACCGGAATTCTTCTTCAAGCAGATTTCCTGCAAAAAAGATCTGTAAGGCACATGCGAAAAAGTAGAAGTTCAAATTGTCATGTGATTTCATAGACAGTACCTCATCCTGGGAACAAGACCAGTGCATAACAAGGTTTTTCCATTCAATGTCTTCTAAATTTAGCACAGGAGACTTCACCGGAAATTCGTTTATAGACTTGACATCAAAGTGTGATTTCCTCAGGTAACACCGATACTGCTGCAATGCTTCCTTGAAAAGCACAAGCAAGCTTTGCTCGTCATGACTATCCAGGTTGACCCTCGCCTAGTTACAACAATGTAATGTAAATCATTGATGTGTTCAATCAGCAGAAAACAGGAAAATAATAACCATGAATAATAGCACTTACACGTAAGTTGGACAGGAAGATGTGAAAATGGTGTTTGTCTTCACAATAATATTCCCGTGATGGGAATATATGCAATTAGTCCCTAACAACATTGAAAGCATTGTCTTTTAAACTGGGAATAAATGGAATGGGGTTCCAATCTGCAGGAGTTGGCCGTCTCTGTAGTTGGGATAGGTCTTCGGCCGGTGGACATGCTGTACTTTTTGCTGGAGTGGGATTTTTCCGTGGTACAGCTGGTGCTATGGCAAATGAAATCGGTATACGTTTTGCTGGAGTGCAGGTCCTGTGTGGTGGGGCTAGTGGTGTGGCCAGTGAAGTATGGGTACAGTCTGCTGGAGTCGGTCCTACGTTTTGTGTCACTGGTTGTACAGCCAATATAAGTGGGGTGCTGTCTGATTTCTCCGGCACCACCACGTTTTTCAAGGACTTTGCTGGTGCTCCTTTAGGTTCGGCAATCATCCTCTTCCTTTTTGATGTCTGATGCACAAGAACAGAATTTGAGTGGAAAACATGGTATGGTGACAGATGGAATATGTATTGATAATGGATGGGCATGGCATCTTGACATATATGATGAGTAAACTAAGCAGATGGCGGTGCAACAAAGTAGAAGAAATGCAAGACAACATATGTAAGATAAGCGCAATCAATAAAACCTTGCCAAATTAGAACATGCACCTTGATGGGTGAACAGGACATGCCATCTGCCTTTGACTCCTCAAGGTTAGAATAGTCATTAGGATGATATTCTGAACAAGAATCAACATGTGGGGAGCGTACGAGTTTCATTGCTTCCAGAATGGCACTCAATGCCTTGCTGCTAATTTTGTAAGTCATTGCAGTGTTCCACAATATTATTCTGATATTCACTGTAATTACGTATAATATCTGAGAACCATGAAAATATAAATAGGTGTGAGATTATCTTTGTAATGCAGATGATATTCTAATATAGGGGCGCCCCTGTAAACACTTGTGTGCTATCACTGGGTTCTGATGAGAGAGCTCATGTGTGCTGTAATATGGTGCGTACATTTGTATAATCTGGCACAAGTACACAAAAAATAGGCTCCAGAAGTAAGGATATATAGCTGGCAGATGATAGGTTCATAATATACTGTAGAGAGAGTTTATTGCCAAACCATGATAACAAGAGCACACAACAACTAGGCAGATCATAGTGTACATAATAGGGGTACACCATAACCAGGATATATAAATCGCGAAAGTGGAACTGGCTGGAAATTACGGTGTTGTATTGCCGCTAGTAATTGAAAGCCTATCGATCACGTACATGCCAGCTCTATCAGCTGTTGACTGCAGATGTCCCTGCTCCCCTTCCTGACAAGGAACATACTGTGCATCCCATATAGAACATTGCACGGGCCGCCGGCCGAACTACCGGCCCCACCGCCTATGTTCCTTCACCACCCCCACCCCCGCCCCACCCGCGTCGAGTTTTCTTTGTTCGACGAGGCCCCATCACCGCCTCCCACAACCACCGTCCCCACCTGAGCCCCTTCAATCGCACTAGCGAACTCCGGCGAGCTCTGAAATATCGACTGACCCAATTTTGAAATTTAGTCTACTGTGATTTAACTAGTGTGGAATATAAAAGGGGAAAACCATAAGCATTGCGAGTATGGTGTTGAGCGTGCCATGGCGGATCTGAAGGTGCAAACCGGACAAAGGCAACTTCGCAACCAAGACAAGAAATCAGAGTAAAGCAGTGGCGATCTATTTTCTTGCTGCGATAAATAAGTTGAGCAGATACGAAAGAGTACCGCCTCTGGTGCGGCGCCATGTACGCATCTGCTGAGAATTTGACAGTGCTGCGGTAGCGATGGCTGTCGGCGGCGTGGAAGCAGATGTAGGAGGGTAGACGGTGGCGGTGGGGCGCGGTGGACGAGACGGTCGTAGGAGCGGCGCTGGCAAGGTGGACAACGGCGGGGATGAAGCGAGAGGACGGGATGCAAGGATCCCGGTCTGAAGCCGTGGATGAGAAAGGTCGATCTCTTGTAATGGACGACGGCGTCGGGGTATGAGCTCCGGCATGGTGGAGGAGGACGGCGGTGGATGGGGTGGCGGACGGCGGCGTACGGAGGAGGGTGGGGTGGAGAGGGTGTTTTGGCGCCCACGGAGTACGAATGGGGAAAAGGGAGGTAGAGAGGAAGGGGGGAACCATGTATTCAGGGCGCACTTGTCTCAAATGCGAGGAAATTTACAAACTTAGCCCCCGTTTCAAATTTCTACTACATCACAGCAACACTAGTCGGTTGGGGATAGGACGGTAATCTCGCATACACTGAATATTTGCCGACGAGAGTTTATTTTTGGCGCCCACCGCGTATGAATATGAATCGGGGAGGGAGTCGATTTCGGCCGAGGACACACTGTGTTTTGGCACCCACCGTGTATGAATCCGGGTGAGAGGCGGTTACGTCACGTTTGGGTGAAATTACAAACCTACCCCTATCGAAACCTATAGAAATCCAGCATATAGGCTTTGCGTGGCAGGGATAGGCAGTAGTGATTTCCATCTCGCAGATTTTGGTTTCGGGCGGTTACTGCGACTTTCCCCCCTTCGTTCAAATTTTTCAGAGTGCACGTTTACCGTGCCAACTCAATTCGAATCCCGTTTGTATTCTATTTTTTTCCAGGCAGGATCCATTTTCAATTGGAATTACATTCTATATACATCATTTTTTTATATATACTTGCAAAAGCACAACACCATTTATACATAAATATGGTTTACAAATGGCATGATCTCAGATTCATAAGGTTGTATCCATCAATTTGGATTTTCAAATATTTGAAACCACTTTATGTTGAAATCCAATGTATGCATTCCTCACTAACTGTCTCCAATTAATGTGTGTTTCATGCGGTTTTTTTTACTTCTCAAACATGTATAATGTGTTTCACACATGCAACATATAGTGTAATCCCGTTTAGACATTAATTGCATATAAACCATGCATTGTTTGTAATTGAAGAATCTATGGATCACCAATATTGATAAACTATATAACATTACACGTGTGCCCAAATTCAAATGAATATGCATGTTTGATACACCAATTTGCATTATGATATTATCGATGTCGTGATCTCCAGTTTAAATATTTGAATCCCCTTTAATCCAGATATTCGTCTCATATAGCTATCACTCATGCTTATATAGGACTATCTCTCTGGACCTATACGCGTTCATCGTCTCTCAGGTATCTCTCGTGATACCTGTATGTAGACGATGATCTTTTATCTTCGTAACACACTGACGGTACTCTCTCCCTCGACCTTCATCACTCTATCTCTCTCTAAGTATATCTCGCTCCCTGCTATGTGTCTCTAACTATGATTCTCCATGTGGAATCTCTTTCTCTCACTACTAGGAAAAGGGCTATAGATAGGATTGATACTAATGGCGCACCATGGAAGCAGTGCACCACTACTATATACTAATGGCGCACCGGTTGGTGATGCGCCATTAATGTGGAAGACACTAATGGCGCACCAGAAACAGGGTGCGCCACTAGTATTTTTTTTTCCATTTTTTCATACATACTAATGGCGCATCAGGTCGAAGTGTGCCATTACTAGTTCTAAGTAGTAATGGCGCACCAAGCAGACAATGCGCCATTACCGTAAATTTTTTTGTTCTTTTTTTGCAAAACTACTAATGGTGCATCGTTTCACAGTGCGCCATTACTAGTTTAAACTAGTAATGGCGCACTATTACCCGGTGCGCCATTAGTATATATATATATATATATATATATATATATATATATATTACTTTTTTTGAAAAACTACTAATGGCGCACCGCCTGCGGGTGCGCCATTAGTAACCAGGGTTACTAATGGCGCATTTGCTGGTGGTGCGCCATTAGTAACCTGGGACCCCAACAAGATATTTTGGACAGCCCCACACCTACCCACTCACTTTCCCCACTTCATTCCCTCCACCTCCTTCTCCAAGCTTTCGGCCATCTCCTCCTCACCTCATTTCCACCATAGATTCATCAAAATTAAGTGGTGAAATTACCTTTTTTTGATAGGTAAGTAAGGGGAAAGCTACTTCATGATGTAGATCTACTTTTTTTCTCCCTAGCTCGCTCCAACAACGTGCACATGCACTTTTTGTGGCCTAGCTAGATCTATGTATGTTTGTGGTGTTGCATGTTGTTTGTGGTGTTGCATATATGTTTGTGTTTGAAGGTACCGGTATTTGAAATGCGATAGTTGCCAATATTTTGCCGGAATGTTTTAATTCATTTCCGTTTCGGCGAGAATTTTGGCACTATGCATTCTTTTTGGTCCTAATTTTAAGGAAGGTCATGCCAAATTTTTTCTTGGTTCTAAAATATCGTTTTGCTCTACCCCGCAGGCGACCATGGTCCGCACGATGACTGAAGGCATCGTGAATAGGTTTTTGAGCTCCGCGAAGGCCGAGATGCTTCAAAAGAACGAGACGGAGATAAGATGTCCGTGTCGAAGATGCAAGCTGAAGAGCCTTATTGCGGACTCGGATTCCGGGCAGGTGCGGGACCACCTGCTCTTGCATGGTTTCATGGATGGCTATCGGTGGCAAGGTGATGAAGATGACTATGAAGTCGTCCATGGGGGCCGGGCAAGAAATGAGGAAGGGCAACAAGACAAGTACCACCGCGGCGAGGGCGGGCGAGAAGACGAAGAATCTCCAGGACATGATCACGACGGTGATGCTATACACAGTCATCATGTAGAAGATGTCGTACATGATGATGAGGAAGATCAAGACGAAGGGCATGATCATGAAGATGAAGATGCCGGAGCAGACGACGATGGAGGCTGGGTGCAGGACCCTCATATTCAAGAGCTGCTTCTCAAGCAGACAGATAACGCAAGAGCTGCCGCCCGAGAGAAAGCCAAGCTGGATCAACTGGAGATAGACGCGGTTACTCCATTGTATGAAGGCTGCAGGCCCGAGGATACCCGCCTGAAAGTAACGCTCATGGCTCTGGAGATGAAGGTAAAACACAAAATGACCGACGCATGCTTCGACGAGAACATGTCATTCTGGCATGAACGTCTTCCCAAGGGGAACAAGTGCCCGACCAGTTTCGAGGAGGCGAAGAAAATCGTGTGTCCTCTGGATTTACCGCACGTGAAATACCATGTGTGCATGAACAATTGTATCATTTATCGGGACGAGCACGCGGAGTCTACCATATGTCCGGTGTGCGGCGTCACTCGATACAAGAAGAGGAAGAAAGCTCCTCAAAAGTCGGTGTGGTACTTTCCGATCACTCCTCGTCTGCAGCGGTATTTCGCGGACCCTAAGGTAGCAAAGCTCCTGCGTTGGCACGCGGATAGGGAGGAGAAGAAGCGGGAAGATGACGGAAATGATCCGGAGATAAATAAAAAAGACAAGATGCTGAGTCACCCTAAGGATGCGAGCCAGTGGCAAGCGTTGAACTTCGAATACCCATAATTTGGGAAGGATCCAAGGAACATCGTGCTGGGCGCGAGCACCGATGGAGTCAATCCGTTTGGCAGCCAGAGAAGCACACATAGCACCTGGCCTGTGTTTGTGTGGATGTACAACCTTCCCCCCTGGTTGTGCATGAAGAGGAAGTACATTCACATGAGTATGCTAATTGAAGGGCCGAAACAACCAGGGAACGACATCAATCTGTATCTGGGGCTGCTGAAGGAGGAGCTAGACACGCTGTGGAAAACGCCAGCCAATACGTGGGACGCCGCAGAGAAAGAATATTTCCCTATGAGAGCCGCACTGCTCACGACGGTGCACGACTATCTCGGTTACGGATATCTCGCGAGGCAGGTAGTCCACGGATTTTCTGGATGCGTAAGGTGCATGGATGACACAACGTATCGCCAGCTAGATAGAGATCCTGGGTCTTCGAAAACCATGTTCATGGGACATCGAAGGTGGCTTCGCGACGATGACCCATGGAGGAAACGCAAGGATCTGTTCGATGGTAAAACCGAACCCCGAAAACGCCCGTGTACGAGGAGCGGCGAGGAAATAGACGAGCTGTTGAAAAATTGGAAAGACTGCCCACTACCGGGAAAGAAGCAAAAGGCGCCAGAGCCGGGAAAGAAGCGAAAGGCTCCAGAGCCGCTGCTGAAGGTATGGAAAACGAGGTCTGTTTTCTGGGACTTGCCGTACTGGAAGATCCACTGTGTGCTTCACAGCCTTGATGTCATGCATATCACGAAGAACGTGTGCGAGAGTCTGCTTGGTACCCTGCTCAACATGCCAGAGAGGACCAAAGATGGGCCGAAAGCAAGGGCAGACTTGAAATCAATGGGCATCAGGCAGGAGCTTCACGCTAATGATGATGATGATGAGGCGAAGCAGGACACAGAAAGTCGTCGCAAAGGCAAAAAGGCCAAGAAGACCGGAAATGACTACCCTCCCACGTGCTTCACTCTAAGTCAGGAGGAGATCGAGTAGTTTTTCGCCTGCCTCCTAGGAGTAAAACTTCCTTACGATTACGCGGGGAAGATAAGCAGATACCTAGACCCAGCGAAGCAGAAGTTCAGCGGGATGAAGTCTCACGACTGTCACGTGCTGATGACGCAAATACTTCCAGTTGCAATCCATGGGATCATGGACGCGCACGTCCGTGAAACGCTATTTGGCCTATGCATGAGGACACTTGATCTCGACCCCCCCTCCATCTCAATCTCGATTCCCCCTCCATCTCGATCTCGATCCCCCTCCATCTCGATCCCACCCGCACCCTCCCCCGCTAGCTCCACCGCCGCCGACGACCCACTGCAACCCTCCCCCGCTCCACCGCCGCCGATGAGCACCCGGCCCCCCGCACCCTCCCCCGCTCCACCGCCGCCAACGGGCACCCCCCGCACCCTCCCCCGCTCCACCGCCGCCGCCGATGATATTTTCAAGTAACAAATTTGAACATATTTTTTAAAAAAATTATTACTGTTTTTATAAAAAAATATTACTGTTATGATTAAAACAAAATTCTAATGGCGCACCGAGGGGTGGTGCGCCATTAGAATAGTCGTACTTATGGCACACGAGGGGGTGGTGCACCATTAGAAAGCTTCCCCCACACTAAATTCTAATGGCGCACCGAGGGGTGGTGCGCCATTAGAATAGTCGTACTTATGGCACACGAGGGGGTGGTGCGCCATTACAAAGCTTCCCCCCACACTAAATCCCCAATCTCTCTAATCTCTCCCCTGCCTCATCGATCTCACCCGCTGCCCCCCCGGCTGTGTTCGCCGTCCCCCTCGCCGCCCCCTCGCCTCCTTCGTCGCCCCCTCGCCGCCCCGCTCGCCTCCTTCGCCGTCCCCCACGCACCCACCCGACCGCGCCGCCGCCTCGTCTCCTCCCACCTCTCGCCCCTCCGGCCGGATCGGCGGAACCCCATCCCCCGCCTCCCGCCGCCTTCCCGTGCCGCCTACTCCGACCTCGCCGTCCCCGAGCAACAGCAGCAGCAGCAGCGCTCCGCCCCCTCACGCTATCCTAGGGCTTCCGCTCAGGTATCGCCCCCTGTGACCTTGGCCACTTCGTTGCCTCCCGGTAGAGCAGAGATTCTACTGCTTGTCTTGTGTTTTTTTGGGTTGCTGCATGCGCGCGAGAGAGGAGAGGCGGGGATGGCTGGGCTGGGTGGGAACCCATCTCGGCGAGTGGAGGAAATCTGAGAGAACACGGACTAGTCTGTCAGATGTAGTGTAGAATTGACTTCGTTTGGGCCGTGTTCATGATAGATTGTGGTAGCATATAGCTTTCGGTTTGGACCCTGTCACCAGTCGGACTGCCCGTCTAAGCAATTCCGGGGCTGCTTTGTAGCACAAGGAGCTCGAAATTGTTGGTGCTGTCACTCTGATTTGTGTGACTTTGTGATGCATGGACTTGTTCTACCCGTGGTCTATGTACTGGAGATTTCTGAGGTAGATGCTTTTGTTCATCATAGTATAAAATGTTCTGGGTATCCCTGTCAAGGTTCCTAGATCAGCCCCTTGTGTGGCCTATTTGATTTGTAAAACTGTTGATGCTACTCCAAACATATTCTGCTACTGCTGCTTGTTTTTTCATAGTTCTCCCAGTGAACTTACTAGCATTTTATGTTACTGCTTGATTACTAGCATTGGGTAGCACCAGTAAACCTTATTTTGTGTATATTCACCTAGGTTACATCACCACAGCTCTATTTAAATCTCATTGCCGAAATTATATCTAGCAAATATCATCTCTGGCACTGCTTGTGCTTGTATGTGTTTGTAAATTGAAAACCTGGAGTAGAACAAGTCCATGCATCACAATCTATCATAATCTATTCCCCAAGCTATCACAATCTATCATAATTTATGTGTCCAGCTATCATAATTTGATTAGTTCCATAAATTTGTATGACCACATATTTAGAAAATTTTCAGAGATTTGTATGACCAAAGATACATTTCAGATTTGATTAGTTCCATAAATTTGTATGACCAAATATATATTTCAGATTTGTATAGTTTCAGAGATTTGTATGACCAAAGATACAGTTCAGATTTGAATTGTTTCAGAAATTGGTATGACCAAAGATGCTATTGTATATAAATGGGCTGCTGTAGAACTGTTCTTCATCTTTACAGTGCTGTTGTATAGAAATATGCTGAATTTTCTGCTCTGATTGTTGCTCAAAGAAATTTAGCAAAAAATGGGGTCCTGGGAGACGCCGCTGCTGCTTGAGGCCCTTGAGAGGCCCTTCATGTTGTGATGATTTTGCAGGTACCCCGAGAGGCCCTTGAGTTTGCCGGAATGTCGATTAACTTCCGTTCCGGCAAATTCGGGTACTCCATATGTCCTATTTTCAGCAAAGGTCATGCTGAAATTTTCCATGAATTTTAGCATGACTTTGCTAAAAATCGGACATATGAGGTACTTGCTACTAATGCATGGGCCGGGGTATCTTAGTACTTAATTAAGTAGGATCAACTGCCCCTTTATTCTTGCTGTATTAAACCATAGGTGGCAATAGAGCCAAGTGATTAGTGCCAAGTGATTAGGCCCAACCTAGGGTGCCTCGGCATCGATAAACCCTAAATGATGAAAACTTAACTTGGCTGCCCCGGATGCCTCGGTGTCGATGAGAACCTAAATGATGTACGCTTAGGCTTTTAGGGTGCCTCGGCGTCGACAAACCCTAAATGATGAAAGCTTAGGCTTTTAGTGTGCCTCGGTGTCGACAAACCCTAAATGATGAGACCATGATCTTGTTCCTTGACAATAACCAACTTTTTGACCAAACTTTTTTCCTATTTAGAGCGAAACATGGCCCACAAAGATGAGGCCGGTGGTTCGGGCGGCAAGCAATTCTGGGAGCTGTCCCAGGATATGTCATCATCATCATCGAACGACGAAAGTCTCCCGGCGGAGTGCGACTGGTGCCACGACGATCGAGGTCTGTGCGACATGCCTCACCTGGACGATGATCGGCGCTTCAGCATTAAGCTCGAGGAGACCTTCGAAGTTGAAACGGTACACAACGACGGCAAGTGTTATTTTCATAATTAAGCACAACTTCAACTATTTCAACGTGTAATTTTCATCTTTTACAATTCGAGTATAGCTTATCCCATGCCATGCAAGACGCTATGTCTTGGAGAGGATGGATTTTGAAGACCATGAAATTTTTGAAACAAAGAAAATTCACCTAAGGACTCATCACGATGTGGACTTTGAAGTAAATCTATATAATCCTGAGAGCGTAACCCATTTTGGTTGCAAAAATTGGGAAGCATTTTGCAAGATGTATGGTTTTGATGAGGGTATGCTTATCACCATGGATCTTGGTAATCTTGACATCAACCAAGACAATATGGACATTTGGGTCCTTGTTGATACGCCTCCAGTTCTACCGCTATGTGAGTTTCTCAAACATAGTTATTAGCTAATTTATATTGTTTATTTCAAAATAGTTGACAGCTTATTTCCATTGACAGCTTATTTTATTGTTCAAAGAATGTGCGGGAGATGGTAGACAAAACCCACTACACTGATGGCTCCGAATTAACAACTTACAAGGAGAAAAATCATTTGGTCGGATTTTGTACTGACATTGAGAATTACAATATCTACAATCAAACTCCTCAACATTATGGTAAATACGTGCCAGTAGTGCATGTGTTCAACTACGGTAACTACCATGGAGATACCCTGGTAAGATTTTTACTATTACGACATCCGTGCATCTTTTGCATACTTCTAAAACTAGTACATCATTGCTAACTATGAAGTTATTACTATGTTTTTCAACAGATAATCTCAGAGAATTGTGTGCCTCATATGATGTATCTGAAAGGTAGTGTTAATGTTTTGAACATACAGCTAGGTCGTCCTACGAATCTCAACTGTCCATACGAGATTTCTAAAAGAAGTGGAGACATGAAAATCAAAGGATGGAAAAATGTATGGACAGTCGTAAGGAGCTTCTTGGAAGCAAAAGGAAGCGAAGCGCAAGAATTGGAGACAGGATGTCCATTCTCCATAATGGAGAGTCAGGGTCTATATTGTTTTATGCTATTTTAGCTTAAATAGGGTATTTAGGTCCTGCCTAATACTGATGATCATGTGCTAAGAACAATTAAGTAGGGTTGGTTCAAAGACTATCAAGATGATGATCGTATGACTTGTTATGAATAACGAGTAGAAGTTGTATGATGATGATTAGTAGGACTTGTTAGGATTAGTATTACTTCCGACAAACTCGATACTCGCGGTCTTGAGACTTGTAATGTTTTATCTTTGTTCGGTCTTTTGAATTCGGAGACTAATATGATGAATTGTATTCGGAGACTAATCTTCTATTGTATTCGATGAATCTGATGTTGCTGTGTGCTGCTGTCTATATTCTGTCCAATAATATATTTTGTAACCTGTGCAAAAATCAGAAAAGCAAAAAAAAATAAAACCTAATATTCATACTAATGGCGCACCACACAAGAGACTAATGGCGCACTGTGATCATCACACTAATGGCGCATTAACTGCTGGTGTGCCATTAGAATGCCAAAGCACATGGGTACATATGGCCCCCTGGGAGGCATTCTAATGGCGCACTGCAGGCTATATTAATGGCGCACTATGTGGTGCGCCATTAGAACACCAGATACTAATGGTGCACCGGTGGTGCGCCATTAGAATTTAATTCTAATGGCGTGATGCCAGTGGCGCACCAGTAGTGCGCCATTAGAAGGCAAACTCGGTGCGCCACTAGCATGCCTTTTCCTAGTAGTGTCTCACACAAACACAAAACTTTGTCTCCCGGGGTCTCATTTCTCTCTACTATTCCCATGTGTGCTACTCGCACACCCTTCATACAGAGATGTCTTTCGCTCCTTAGATATGAGAACCTACGACTCTTCCTCTTCAATATCTCTTTCTCACACACAAACACAAACTCTGTCTCCCAGGGTCTCATATTTCTCCATTGTTCTCTTGTATGTCGCTCACACACACCCTCTCTCCCTAGAGATATCTTGCGTTCCCTCGTATGTCTCTCTAGCTATCACTCTCGTTGTGAAATATCTTTCTCTCTCACAGACACAAAACTCTGTCTCTCTGGATCTCATTTCTCTCTGATATCTGTTTGTATTTGACTCACACACACCCTCTCTCTATCTCTCTCACACCCACACACATAACCCAGCCTTCTGATCCACTCGACTCCTATCTCTAACGCACACTAGCTAGCATCTTTATCTTTCTATTTATCTGTTTCTCCATCAACCTTCTTTCTCGCCCTCACTCTTGATTCCTATCACGCACACTACATATGTTTCTCTCTACATGCAGTCAAGTGCCCTCTCACACACATATATAACTTCACCCTTTGAACCACCCGACGGTCATCTCCAACACCCAAACTAGCGGATGTCCCTCTAGCTAGCATCTCCATCTCTGTATCTATTTGTAGTTTCTCGGTCAACATTTCTTTCTCGCACGGAGTCTTGCTTCCTATCACCCACACTATATATGTCTCTCCATACATATGCATTTATAGGCTGGTCTCTTTTGCACAATCGTTGCGCCTCACTCCCTCTACTCGCCATAGATGCATGCTCCAGCCCACGCCACTATCTCTTAAAGACAAAAACACATGCTCAATTGTCGGGACTTCCTCCATGGATTCTCACATGCATGCATATTGTCATACCGATCCGTCTCTCCCATGTCGTTGATCTTATGACTTATGTCTTCTTTCTTTTATCTCAATCATGCGCGCGCGTGCGCGCATACACACACATCCCACGTATACATGTATACCTCTCACACATGCACGTTCAAGGTCTCTATGTCTCCATACGTAGTTAATTACCCTCAATCCTAACACCACATCAAATTGTTCTTTTGTGCACATAACTTCTGCCTGGATGGGTAAAACACACACTCACACTTAACAATCTCCTTCTAGCTACCCCCCCCCCCCGCCTCTCACTATTCCCCTATATCCCCGAAACCAATAAGACCATCCCTTAGTTTAATTCCTGCCTACATGCACCATCGATATATAGTAGTCTTCCTCGGTGTCTCTCGAACAAACACGTTCTCTCGAAGTCGACTCCTCTCACGCGCACACACCTTCTCTTCCCTCTCTACGGGCATTTTCTCTCTCGCACCCCATCGTTGGTGGCCTCTGCCATACACATCACCTCTCTATGATGAAAGCCATGCACACTTAAATTACATCCGCCATAGAGGACCCCACGACACACACACACACAGACGCACGCACCCCCCAACACACACACACACACACACTAAGACACCATCTCTCTCTCTCTCACACACACACACACACAAACACACACACGCACACCCCCCCACACACTAAGACTCCATCTCTCTCCCTCTCTCTCACACACACAAACTAAGACTCCATCTCTCTCTCTCTCTCACACACACACCCCCACACACACTAAGACTCCATCTCACACACACATGCTCTAGGCGGAGCATTTGTTCCTACCACCCTTCATCCAACCTTACCCGTATGATAAACAATCACCTTTATTTACTTGCATAACATGGACAAATTCCACTTTACTTTAGTAGTCAGCAAACTTATCATCTGTACCCTTATAAAAAACGAGTTGGTGGTGATGGTGTGCCTGCCATCTTGTAATACAGACCATATGATCTATATCCGAGGATAGAAAGCAAACTATGATAATTTTACAAAACATACCGGCACCTCTCTCCACATCATTATCTCTAGCAACCTCATTGCTTAGCAATTAAAAAAGGAATAAGTCTCTAGAACAATCTAGCATGCATGGTGGCCGCTGCCGCCTGCCGGCGCCGTCCATCCCCATGGCTCCGCCCATTCCGACCACCAGTTACCACCACTCTCCACTCCTCTCACCTTATCTCTCATCTTTCATTTTTTCGATGACATTCACGAGATACCAGTTTTCCGATAAAATTCTTGAGATATCATTAGTTTTTACACATAGGATTACTCCTGCATGGGTCAATCACAACAGGTGTTCTGTAAAAAAATGCATATTGATGTTCTGTGCAATGCACGAGAATCTTGCTTGTAATTATATAACGCAAATCATGAGCAGGAAGTGACATTTTTTTTGACACAACCACGTTAACATGGCCACGTAAATCACTAGCTAAAGTAAATACCATTATACTTATATCCCGATGCAAAAGGTTGAGTACATGTCCGAAGAGTAGAGTCGCACACACGCACTCCGTCTCTCAGAATCTCTCTCACACACACACCAGTTACGTGACGCCCACTTAAGCAGACACGTATGTTACAATTTGGGCACCCGCGGGTAGACGTGATGCTGTGCATTTATTTAAGCCGGAAGGCGAACCCAAACAGTAGCTGCATTCATTCCCCTCCCGCCGCCTCTTCTCTAGTCACTGTCGCCCGGTAGCCATGGGCCGGCCGAAGGTAACAATATACGCCATACTCCCGTCGAAGCGGCACTTTAATATGGAAATTTTAGTGGTCATGCATGCATCTTTTTGTGCTAGCACTCCTATATAAGGGTTGGCCGGTCGCTTCCCGCGGACGTGCGCGGGCGGTGGAAGAGGAAGGAGAAGGGAAGCGGGCTGTGGAGTAACAGTTTTTACCACAATTTCTTAGGAAACTGAGTGCAATAATTGAGTAGTTTTGCAAACTACCAGTACTACACCTGAAACGGTTTAAAACCTATACTCCCTTGCTAGCGCGCACTTCCCGCGTGAAATGGTCAGCGTCGCCCTAGAGCATCAGTGCCGCATTAATGCCCGGCCAGAGCGGAGGTGACCTCTCACTAGCGCCGGCTTTGAAGTGGTGCGACGGTCGAGAGAGCGCCGCTTCCCGGTGCACGCGACTGCTCGGCGTCGAGACTGGCCATAGGCCCTGTTTGGATCCATGGGTTAGCGTTAGTTTGAGCTAGTTGGGGCTCAAATAGCCCTAAACTATCCAAGCATGAGGGTTTAAATTGGAGCAAGTTGCACCGAACCCACCAAAAAAAACTATCCCACCCAAGAGGTGCTAACTGGAGATAGTTCTCATTGGGACCACTGAAAAATCACTTTTCTCTCTCCATGAAGTGCATTTATTGTCAATCTAACCCTGTCACCCAAACACCTCTTTGGCTACAGTTAGTTCAGGGTTAATCATGAGTTAGTCTAACCTCTAGCTAAGTTAGAGTATCAAACAGGAGCAGTATAGGACATGCAAGTTGCTCAAAGCATACAGGCAAATTTGTACGTGAAAGTGTTTTTTTCTTTTTGAAAACGGAACGTGAAAGGAATTTTTTTTAGAATGCTCTTGGCATGTCTCTAACATGTGATAGTTAACCGACCTCAATAGACGGCAGAAACGCCAGCCCACCGCACTTTGATAGAGACGAGGAGGGAGAAGCGATACAGGCTGCTGGATTACTAGAGATAGGTGTCAAACGGAAGCCAAGAAATATGGTGATAGCGTGGGTTAGCTATGTACTAGTATGATACTACACTGGGTTGCTGTGTTTCGTACTCTTCCAGTCCACTGTGGAGATGATTGGTTAATTTTATATCGCTGAATAATATTAAATATTATGAGTGCAGACGCTCCACCATGAGATTCCTTGCTCCTTCTCGGTCGTCCGGAATCTATGTTCTTCCACTCTATTTTTTTACGTGAGCTTTGTTCATCCTTTTGCCAACACGCGAGACATCTAGCATCAAGGTGCACGTGTTATGCAAGGATCGTTCCATCTATATGAAGAACACGTGGGACTAGAACTACGAGACAAACATGGACCCAGGATTGGACGTACGAACCTGAGTAATGTAGCGTAATAAGTGAAGTAGAAAGGAACAAATGGTATGAACATGCGTGGCATATAGGGTGTGTTTGGTTGCGTTCTCGTCTCAGCATAGTTGTTCCCTCTTCATGCATGCTCAACTCAACACCCCTCTTCATGCATGCTCTCTTCATGCATGCTTCTAGTGTATTTGTGCTAAAATAGTGTGGACTCATGCACCCTCCATACACCTACCAAACACCCAAAAGTAGGTCGAGAAGGGAACTCTTGGGCGACATTTGTCTCTTACTACGTACTACCACTAAATGTTGTACGTGCAATGCACGGTGACGGTGTCCTAGACTAGGGGGTACTCACCACGTCGTCTCTCGATCTATTAGATTGGGCCGAGGACCCCCATGGCTGTATACTCATGGGCCAGTTCGGACAGCTGCCGCATACAAGGAAGATTCCACAAGACTTGGCGATCAAGACAAGGACTCCTCCCCACCGGCGTATTCGGCCAGGACTCTTGTTATCCTGGGCCTCTAGTGCATTATATAAACCGAGGCCATGCTAGTCGATATAACATATACATACAATCATACCATAGGCTAGCTTCTAGGGTTTAGCCTCTCCGATCTCGTGGTAGATCAACTCTTGTAACACCCATATCATCAAGAGTAAATCGAGCAGGACGTAGGGTTTTACCTCCATCAAGAGGGCCCGAACCTGGGTAAAACATTGTGTCCCTTGTCTCCTGTTACCATCGATCCTAGACGCACAGTTCGGGACCCCCTACCCGAGATCCGCTGGTTTTGACACCGACATTGGTGATTTCATTGAGAGTTCCGCTGTGTGATCGGCAAAAGAATCGATGGCTCGTCTGCAGGTCAACTGCGATGCCTGCATCTTCGTTGCCGGCTCGACTGGTCACCTTGGCTCGACCGAGGACCGTGCTCCATCTCCGATCGTCATGTTCGGACGAGGGCCTTCATCAACATCAACTCCGATCTCTATCAAGATCATGGAGGAATCATCCATGTAGCTCAGGGGCTCAACGTCAACATTGCCCTCGGGCGACGGTGCTGTTTTTCCGAACAGCAAACTTGTATCTGCTGCCACCACCTCTTAGAGGATCGCTTTGACGATCCCTTTGGTGGAATTGTGAGGAATTGAGTCTACAACAGCCATGCAAAATTTCGTCGAGTTCCGACGGAGGAATCTCCGACAATCTATGATATACCGGAGCCGTGTCAAATCTGGACGGGAATCTGGACGAGTTTAGGGCGTGGTCTCCAGAGCCTAGCTCGGTGGTATTTTGGAAGATCCAACCGTTCATCTACTGCGGAATTCCCATATCTACCACCCCTCCAAATTTCAGCTCGATCCGACGGTTCAAACTCCGGGAACCTTCCGATGAGTGGATCAATTTTCGGATCCATTTTCTGCGCGAATACGGATCCGACCCGGATTCATGTTTCTTTATGAACGTGGCATTGGACAACCTTTTTATAGGAATTCTCTTCTAGGGTATTGTGCATTGTTTTTAAACACGTACCCGTAAATTTTTAAGCCTACCCTGAGGTCGCCTTCATCATCATGCTGGTGTCAAACCAGTCCGGGGATATTGCTCCAAGGCTGCCGACCTGCGCTAGACACGTCGTCACTTTGTTGAGCCGAGCTCAACTTCTTCGGATCATCATCTCGGCAAGCCGAACAAGAGTCCGGCATCGCGAAGGATAAATCATCACCAACATCGTTGCCCCACGGATTACATGGAGAGGGCATACCGGCATCGCCGCACGGTCACTTCATCAAGCCGACATCAACCACGTCACGACCTGCATCGACAGGGCCGCACTATTGCTTCTTCAAGCTGGTGTCCATCACGCCAACCTACTTTGACTCATCGGCTGACACCGAGGCTTTGACATCTCGGCTGGACCGGGGGCTTCACCATCTCTGCATCAACCTACTCCAGAGACTTCGGCGTCACTAGCCGACCAGCTCCGTCACGTTAGCTGGACCGAGGGCTTTGCCTCGGCGAGCCAACCTTTGCTAGCATCGCCATACCATCGCTTTATCGCCCATCAGGCAATGGGTGTGTGGATCGAGTCCCAATTTTGGGAATCACCTTTCTTCGGATTGCTACAACAAATAAACCAGGTGCTATTAATCCTAGTATTTTTTGCTTGTTTGGGTTTATTTTCCCAAGGAATTATTACTCTGTTTTGTCCATCATCTGTACACAGGTCTATCAAATGATGGCCGCATTAACGACAGTCGCGTGGTGGTTGGGTCAGTTTCCGTACATAGTCCGGCGAACGCCGCATCCGGAACTCGGACCGACCTATGAATTCAGGCTTTACCACGCCTTTACCGCATCACGCCGACGCCCTGCGTCGACATTGACTTTGGCGCCAGGCCATATTTCTTTTATTACTCACTTTGCATAAATTATTTATTATGCAACGATTTTTTTAATTATTATTATTACTATTATCTCCGGTTTGCACTATTTTTTGTGCACAGGAAAATGATCCGGGGACTTCATCATCACTCTGCTGGTCTGCATTGACCGTGCTATGTCACCACTTCAGCATGTCGAGCTCTCCGCTCCGCCACCTCGGGACCGGCTTGGGGGATGGAACCTTGTCCCTCATCAAGCTCGGACCGCGTCATCAATGCCGAACACATTAACCAGCTAAGTCGCTTTCATGCTCAAAATTTTAATTTTTAACTTGTGTTCGATTCGACCAAGCATTATACTTTTTTGGAAAAAAGTTGCTTGTAAAAAATTTCCTTGTCCAAACTTTGTTTGTGACACACATATTCAAATACCCCGTTTATTTGGGGGCTTCCTTTATGAAGCTTTTCCTCTTGCATATGATTATACTTGTACGGCTTCGTTCCTTGTTCGTGTATTATGCCACAATATGCACCATATTGACTTAAGCGATTTACAAGCTGGGTTGCCTGGCTCATGTGCTTACCCCTACGTTCCCGATTGTTCGGCTAGGGAGTAAAGGGAGCACCGATGCGATTGTCACGACCGGGTCCTCCGAGCTCTGACCTCAGACTGGGTGAAGCCGAAAGCTAGCGCTCTTATTGTTTTCAATCATGGTCGGCACACAACGGAACTCATGAGTACAAAAAATCCATTGCACAAGTCTCATAGTAATAATGAGCACCGAAGAAAGGTATCGGTGGGGGTACTATTTTCTTCGAAGATGCTTCTTACACTTCGTCTGTAATATAGCATAAGTTCCCTGAGCGCGCTTTGTCTGTTACAGCCTTATGGCCCGATTGCCTGGTTATCGGAAACACTGTCGATATTCTCGATTGGTGGAGTACATAACACTTTTCGGTCCTTGACCGAAGAGGGAGAAGCCGACGGCCGGTTAAGACGCGTTTAAAGTTCGGTTGAACAAAGATATGATATAAGTACTTCGATACATACAATCATTATACATAAAATCTTTTACCCAAGTCACTTGGGGGCTCTTAAAATTTATATGAGCTATTTTATAGTAAATATGTTTTCTTCTTGGTCGTTGCAAAGTCTTTTTCTATCGCTCCTTTTTCGACGTGAGTGTGTGGTCAATAGCTAGATAACCCATTTTCTCTCTAGTGACCGCTCGAGTTTAGTTCGCTAAACTGGTCTAATGAGAAGCACTCCGCCTTCGGGATAGGAGGCTGCTGTCGTAGGCTGACCGCTTGAAGTCTTGAGATTGGATGTGTAATGTTAAAGCACGACAGAAGCAGTCTTTTTTTCTAAGACCAATTTTCGGATTGGCACCGAACACTTGATCTTGTTCGGACATCAAGTTTTTACTGACGTTATTTGGTTTTTTCCAAGCTTATGGCACTTTTAAACTATTTGTGTGTTTTCAGCACAAGTCTCGCAGTGCAATGCCGGATACCTTTATAGATTCGGCAAAAATATTCTCGGATATTGCTATATATGCATCGGTTTCGAATTGTGTCTTCGGCCAATAGTTGGGTTGCCCGGCTCCTGCACTTGCTTCCTACATTCTGCTTTGTTTGGCTAGGCGTGCAAAGGGAGAACCACTGCGATTGTGCTTCCAGCTCACACGGTTAAGCACCGCAGTGGAGAAAGCCGAAGGCTGACTGTCACAATACGCGTAAACTGGTCAGCGATCCAATGACTGTGTTAAATGACGTGCCACTCATAACAATGGCCGAAGTGTTTACGGCTTGACCTCAACTGTCGCCGAACACTACCGGGGGCTATTAACTGGCCTCGCGAACTAAATCCTCGATATTTTCTCTTACATTAGAGCTGAGGTTTCATGATCATGCTTAGCATGACAACCCAAAGAAAGAAACCGATAGCGGGACTATTTTCTTTGGAAGACATTTCTTATGTTAAACCGTAATATAACATATCTCTCTGCGTATCTTTGTTTATAAAACCGTATGGCCAGATTGCCTTGTTTGTCGTAAATCTTTGCCCTCATAAAGGCTTTATAAAGTAGGACAAACACTCCTCAGCTACTGGCCGAGGAGGTGGAAGCCGATGGTCGGTCAACAAAGTTTTGTACAATGCGGATCCGAGCATTAATGATGTAAAGTACTTGGATACATAGAGTCATTACACATAATTTGTGATTTTACTATGGGTATTGATCCTTAATTTGGCCACCCGTGCCCGCATTAAGGCTTGGGGGCTACTGGGCTTTGGGCTTATTATTTACAAATATTAAAGGGGCACATCGATCCCCTGATCTGGTGTTGCCACCCGACCAGTGTCTCGGGGGCTACTGCATTGCCTATCCAATGCAGAAAATTTTAAGTGCAATACAATTTCCGAGGAGATTTTGATCCTCAGGTTGGTCGGCCGCACCCAACCCGAGTCTCGAGGACTGAGCACGCCGCTTTTTGTGTCCCGAAGTACCCTGCCGAGCTAGGACTTGATCCTCAGGCCGATTTTACAAATCAACCTGAGTCTCAGCGGCTACTGGGATCAGCGGTCTTACGTCATCCTTCAGGTGCATCTCAGGTTTTAAACCGATACACACCTTGAGGGCTACTGGCTATATATCTCGGCAGAGAATAAATTGCACCAATCAAAAATATTGACAAAAAATCGGCCCATAGTCGGGGTGGTGCACCACCTCGGAAGCAGTCCGGCATAAAGCTCGGGCCCTTGTGGCTGGCTCCATAGAGGGCATTTCCAGCATTAAGCTCGGCTAAACTCCTTCAACTTTTTTGGACCAAGATGATCTATGACATCTTGGATATAGTCCGGCGTTGGAGCTTGGACACAGTCCGGCGTTGGAGCTCGGATATATTTCGGCGTTGGAGCTCGGAAGCAGTCCGGCATTAGTGCTCAGCTGCAAAAGATACGTCGAATGCTATCCGGCGTTAGATCTCGGACGCAAGAGGACACTGCCTCCCGGGAACAACTTCAAACCCGAGGTGTGGCATAAAAATAACAAGGCATTGATAAAGGTCGGAAACTTAAAGGGGCTCCTCGGATACCTGACGTGTAAACTCATCGAATGCATTTCGGCGATCCTCAAGATCGAAGATGGGAAGATTTGTTGAACCAGTTTCCAAGACCGACAACCGAAGATGAAGAATAGTTCGGAAGAATCGAGGAGCGTCTCTAACTTGAAGACCGGTTCAGGGGGCTACTGACGGTGTCCTGGACTAGGGGGTACTCACCACGTCATCTTCCGATCTATTAGATTGGGCCGAGGACCCCCATGGCCGTATACTCATGGGCCAGTTCGGACAGCTGCCGCATACAAGGAAGATTCCACAAGACTTGGCGATCAAGACAAGGACTCCTCCCCACCAGCGTATTCGGCCAGGACTCTTGTTATCCTGGGCCTCTAGTGCATTATATAAACCGAGGCCATGCTAGTCGATATAACATATACATACAATCATACCATAGGCTAGCTTCTAGGGTTTAGCCTCTCCGATCTCGTGGTAGATCAACTCTTGTAACACCCATATCATCAAGAATAAATCGAGCAGGACGTAGGGTTTTACCTCCATCAAGAGGGCCCGAACCTGGGTAAAACATCGTGGTCCCTGCCTCCTGTTACCATCGATCCTAGACGCACAGTTCGGGACCCCCTACCCGAGATCCGCCGGTTTTGACACCGACACACGGTGATGTTATAGAGTACGTGCCTAAGTACTCTACTACTACTATATTAGTTGGAGGCACATATTAACTTTTATATTTGTTTACGTGTATGTGCCCCGAGGCCTTCCAACTAGACGTGTGTTTGTCTCCAGGTCGCACTTTGTATCGTTCATACCACTAAGTACTACTACGTGTGGTCTCCGGCCCAGAAGTGGAAGAAGTGGAGACGCTCTACCACGCTGTTTTTTTACGCTGGGCTCTACCACGCTGTTCATGTCCCACTCCTTTCGCTGACGTGTGGGACATCCAGCACGTGTCGTGTTTGTCACCCTTCGTCGTAAGAGTTGAAACGCTGGCATTCATCAGAAATAAAAAATAATTATAAATCAGCAGTGATACTATTTTTTGTGAACCAATCAGCAGTGAGACTATACCACGCGGTTTCCTTGCTCCTCGATATCGGAAAGAATACTTCCATTCGCCAACATGTGGGACGTCGACCATCCTGGTCCACTTGCCATGCACGCAGAACTCCAAGGGAGTCACCCAGGTCATCACGCCGCAGTAACAATGACTAATGAGCCATCAAATCACAAGCCCACTTCCCACTTTGAAGTTTCTTGGACGAAGGAACCATCATGACTTCGTTGAATTCCGCTTCTTGAAGAAAACTACTGTACCGGCAGTACTGCTAGCTACAGTAGTTACTCCAACAGAGGCCTCCTTTCGTTCATAGGATAGGAATATGAAAATCATAGGAAGTGAGATGACATGCATCTCAATTCCTATAGAGAAAGAGATGCCATTTGATGCTTAGGATAGGAATTTTTCCATTTAGTCTAGGCTAATGTACTGGTAATTTGCTAAAAAAACTACAGTAGTAACTAGTAGTACTGGTACATGCTCGTACTCAGACACACACACTCACACACTAACTACTAGTACTACTACTTCTCACATGCTGGCCAGACACCGTCGTTCTCCTTCCCGGATTTGTCAGGGACACCCCACCGTGCTTGGATCTCCGCCGACCTCTCCGCAGCAGCGCGTGCGTCCTTTTCTTTCTTGCGGCGGCAGGCCTCTCTTTTCTTGAGTGCTTTCTGACTTTTCCGCTCCCTCTGTGCGGCTTTGGCTGCCTCTTGCTCTACCGCCCATTCGGCCTTGGCATCTTCAAATTCCTCCCATATAGTTGTGAGGTCGCGAGCGGCGATGAACTCGGCACGGCGGGATGCCATCACTTCCCTACCATTTTGTGTGCGGTCATGCGCGGCGAGGAACTCTGTGCGGCGGGATGCCATCGCTGCCTTATCGGTTAGTGTGCGGCACGGTGGCATGAACGACGCTTGGGGAGAGCTTTGGGGTGGAGTGGCCGGACAACCATATAGTGCATTGGTTTGTCAAGAGCTCAAGGACAGAAGACGAAGCAAATTTGGATTTCCCCTTCAATCCTGGTCATTTATTACCAATTAAAATGCATTGGCGGTCATAGAACTTGTCTTGATAGCTCACTTTGATCATTGTATACGAGATATGGTGATTATACGGTCACTGGCCCAGCGTATAGCTCCGTATTTGTCTGGATGACCAGTCAAACAGTCCGAATGCGCCTCATCAGCTCGTGTTCTTTATCTATCTACGCGGGCCTACCTGTCAATGGATAAAGAAATACTGTAAAAACAAAAATTATGCTAGAGTCCGGACCGCTTCCGGAGCCCGCTCTCACCGCCCTGGCCCCTCAAGACGCCAGCTGCCCGCCGCATGCATGCATAGCAAGTAGTACTCCTTATGTGGAGGAGAGAGAGGCATTGACAAAGTCAAGGAGTGGGCTCTGCAAGAGCCCGCCTCTACACGTGCTCCTAGGTATAAAAAAATAATTCTAAAAAAGGCATAAAAACAATTGTGTCTTAAAAAAAAGAAAGGTAAAAAACATTTGAGAGGAAATAGATAGAGAGAAAGTGAGAAAAAGCTGTAACCTGGGCATTACATGAGGAAGGAGGGAGTGGTGCACATGCCAAGTTCACTGGGCTGCCGTGTTTCACACTCCTCCGTCGTAACAGTGGAGACAATAGCTTTCATAAAAAATAATCAATGAATACTCGTTGCTCGTCCTCTATATCGGAAAGAATACTTTCATTCGCCGACATGTGGGACGTCGACCATCCTGGTCCACCTGCCATGCACAAAATTATCCTGGTCTACCCCGGTCGTATCGCAGGCCCAACCTTTCCCACTGTAAGTTGTTCGGACGAAGGAACCATCATGACTTCGGTGAATTCCGCTTCTTCAAGAAAACTTACTGTACCCGCAATACTGCTACCACACGCAAAGACTGGACGACACTGTACCACGTCATATCACTGAAACCCACTAGGGCAAACTAGCCTGCCTAGGTCATCTATTTTGGAACGGAGGGAGTACGTCTCTGCACTGCTATGATTTTGTGTTGCACGTCATATCACTGAAACCCACTAGGCCAAACTAGCCCGCCTAGGTCATCGATCGCTAAGCCTACAATTTTAGGAGCTAGGGCTATTGGTTGATCGACGAGGTATAAGTATAAGCGTACCACGAGCTCATCAGCCCCAACGTTTCTCTTCGATGAGTGTTTTGCAAGTACTATAGCTCACACAGTAGCTAGCCTACTAACACCAAGAATCATCAAACAAGCCCTGCTGATATGATAAACAATTCAAACTTACATCTAATCATGCCATATATTACATCAAAAGCTGGTGAGGATACATCAGTTTCCATAACTCGGAGAGGGTTCGCATGATTCATCGCATGATTCACTATCAAACAAAAGTAGCAAGATCCGCCCACACAAGACAGTGCACTAGCCCTAAGATGGTTTGTAACGCCCTCGATGCGGCTATATCTCCCACGTGTCGAAGCACGACTTAGAGGCATAACCGCATTGAAAGCAACTCGCAAGTGAGGTAATCTTCACACAACCCATGTAATACATAAGGGAAAGAGATACATAGTTGGCTTACAATCGCCATTTCGCACAATTATATGAACAAAGCATTACATCAATCAGATACAATCAAGGTCCGACTACGAAACCAAAATAAAAGAAGACTACCTCAAATGCTACACAGATCCCCGATCGACCCTAACTGGGCTCCACTACTGATCAACTAGAACGAAACAACACAAAGGACAAGATCTTCATCGAGCTCCTCCTTGAGCTTGGTTGCGTCACCTGCTCGGTAACATCGGCACCTGCAAACTGGTTTTGGAAGTATCTGTGAGTCACGGGGACTCAGCAATCTCACACCCTCGCGATCAAGACTATTTAAGCTTATAGGTAAGGTAAAGGTATGATGTGGAGCTACAGCAAGCGACTAGCATATATGGTGGCTAACCTATTCGCAAAAGAGAGCGAGAAGAGAAGGCGAAAGCACAGTCGAACAACTATGATCAAGAAGTGATCGTAGAACAACCTACGTCAAACATAACTCCAACACCGTGTTCACTTCCCGGACACCGCCGGAAAGAGACCATGACGGTAACACACACGGTTGATGTATTTTAATTAAGGTCAACTTCAGGTTTTCTACAACCGGACATTAACAAATTCCCATCTGCCCATAACTGCGGGCACGGCTTTCGAAAGTTCAAATCCCTGCAGGGGTGTCCCAACTTAGCCCATCACAAGCTCTCACGGTCAACGAAGGATATTCCTTCTCCCAAGACATTCCGATCAGACTCGGCATCCAGGTTACAAGACATTTCGACAATGGTAAAACAAGTCCAGCAACATCGCCCGAATGTGCCGACAAATCCCGATGGGAGCTGCACATATCTCGTTCTCAGGGCACACTCAGATGAGCTCTCCATACAACTAAAAGCAAACCTTGAGTTTCCCAGAGGGGGCGCTGCACAGGGCTCTAGTTTGGACCAACACTCAGAGGAGCACTGGCCCGGGGGGGGGGGGGGTAAAAGAATGATGACCCTTAGGAGCGCGACTCCCAAGGGAAAAGAAAAGGCTAGGTAGAGAATGGTAAAACCAATGTTGGGAATTACTGGAGGAATTTTATTCAAGGCGAACTGTCAAGGGGTTCCCATTATAACCCAACCGCGTAAGGAACGCAAAATCCGGGAACATAACACCGATATGACGGAAACTAGGGCGGCAAGAGTGGAACAAAACACCAGGCATAAGGCCGAGCCTTCAACCCTTTACCAAGTATATAGATGCATTAATTAGATAAGAGATATTGTGATATCCCAACAAGTAAACATGTTCCAATAAGGAACAACATATCCATGTTCCAACAAGGAACAAACTTCAATCTTCACCTGCAACTAACAACGCTATAAGAGGGGCTGAGCAAAGCGGTAACATAGCTAAACAACGGTTTGCTAGGACAAGGTGGGTTAGAGGCTTGGCTTAACAATATGGGAGGCATGATAAGAAAGTGGTAGGTATCGCAGCATAGGCATAGCAAAAGAGCGAGCATCTAGCAAGCAAAGATAGAAGTGATTTCGAGGCTATGGTCTTCTTGCCTGAAATCCCGCAAGGAAGAAGAACGAGTCCATGAAGAAGACAAACGGACGTAGTCGAACGGGTCCTCACAAACGCGACGTTATCGGAACCAACCCGAAGAAGCAAACACCGGAAAGAAGCACACAACATAGTAAACAACCAACACATGAACATGGTATGATATGCGGGATGCGGTATGCGATGCATATGCATGATGTGCAAAGGAATGATTGAACCTGGCCTCAACATGGAAATCCAAGAGTGCCACTGGAAAGGTGAGGTGATTTCGGTTGAAATCGATATAAAGATCGCCGGAATCGGATGCACGGTTTGGAAATGGCAAGCAAAACAAATATGGCACCGGTCCGTGATAAATAGCAAGTAGCCATCTAAATGCATCAAGTTAAATATGCTACAGCAGTCAAACATGGCAACAAAGTACATGGCAGGGATCTACTCATGATGCTTGACAAAAGATGAACACTGAGCTACAACTAATTCATCCATTAACAGGTTTAAACAAGCATGGCAAAAGTGCAAATGCTAACAAGTTTCAGACTTAGTGAAATTAACACAAGTTTGGAATTTATCATCAGGAAGCACACTTTAGAGCATGAAAACTACAAGCTAAAGGAACTTAACATGGTAAGGCAAGGCATGGCATGAAGCTACTCAAAGCACTTAACAAAAGTCCCTTAGTGACCTTGGGCCAAAAGGGATCAGAAAATACAATTGCAAGCATGTGAACATGGCAAAAACATAAACAGATTCAGACTTAGTGAAAAACTGGAGCATGCAAAATAGATTAACAAGTAGGCATGTTTACGAGCTCGATGCACTCACTACAAAGCATGGCATGACAAATTAATCATACACCCTTCAAGAAGACATGGCATAGGAGCTAGACATGGCAAGAACAATAACATAGCATGCACGGATCAATAGCAACATCCTCGGCAAAATCGCTAAACATGTTAACAATCTACCAGGATCACTATATAGCAAAAGTAGAGCTCGATTGACTCAAGCTAGGGTGCTCCATAAATGCAAACAAATACATAGTTGGATAGAGAACCACAATGTTAACAAAACATCCTTACTGATCATCCTCAAAATAGGCACGGATCACTAGGAAACAACATGAACATATGGCATAACGACAAAAACAGGACAAGGATTTGGTGAAATTCTAAGTCCCTGAAATCAGGATTACCGATTACGCTACTTTGCAAGCTTGTGCTAGTCACCACAAATATCACAAAAATACATGGCAAGCACCACTGTAAAGATGGAATGGCATATAACAAAACACATGTACAGCTCAGGGTCATAGCATGCACACAATAATCATGGCAAAAATGACAAAATGCCATTTACTGAAACAGATCTGACAAAATACTCACATAGCCCTCTTCCAACAACATTTCGGGCATCAAGATGAGCTCTAATGAAAATTATGCAATGAGATGAAATGATGTACTCGTCGAGATGAACATTTTGATATGCTACACACACAAATCAGAGTTACGGATGCAGAGTTATGATGTGATGAAAGTGCATAAAAATTACTGGGATAAAAGACTTAGGGATAAAAATTAGGTCAACCTCATTTGACCTGATCTGGATCTGGGCACGCAACCTGAGGTTCGTCGGCAAGGCACTCGAGGTGGCCAGAGACGCTGCTAGGGGAGGTAGCCGGACTTGGGTCGGAGAGGAGGGACTCGCCGGAGCGCGGTGGAGGAGCCGCGGGGCTCGCCGGAGTTGCACCGGGGCGGACCCGGTGACCCAGGGTGGCGGCGCAGCACCGGCGATGCACGGCGGCGACGCGTAGGACGGCGGGGATGGGCAGCGCCGGCGACGAGGCTCGGAGGCGGCGGAGCTCGGCCGGCGATGGAGGCTAGGGAACTGCTCGGCGGAGCTGGCGTGATGGCCGCGTGGGTGTGGCGGCGAGAGGCTCCAGGCCCGGGCGGGCCTGCCTCAGGCCCACAGGACCGCGGCGGCGCGGGGAGAGAGAGGAGGCGGGGCGCGGTGACGTGGCGGCGTGGGATAGGTGGAGGGAGGCGGCGGCGTGGGATAGGTGGAGGGAGGCGGCGGCGCTGAGGTGGCAGGTGCTGATAGGTCGGAGTGTGGTGGCGGCGGCGAGCGGACATGTCCAGCCGGCGCGGGAGGAAGTGTCCGGCGGCGCGGGGAGAAGTTTTTAGGGTTTGTCTGCGCGAGAATTTCGGAGGGAGGCACATTTATATTGGTAGAGGGAGCTAGGAGAGTCCAAATGAGGTGTGGTTTTCGGCCACGCGGTCATGATCGAACGACCGAGGCGATGGAGAGGGTTTAGGTGGGTTTTGGGCCAAACTGGAAGGTGTTGGGCTGCAACACGCACGAGGCCTTTTCGGTCCCTCGGTTAACCGTTGGAGTATCAAACGAAGTCCAAATGGCACGAAACTTGACAGGCGGTCTACCGATAGTAAACCAGGGTTGCATGACAAGTCTCGGTCCAATCTGAAAATGTTTAATACCCGCACACGAAAAGAGGTAGAAAGGGGCACCGGGTGACATAGGAGCGCAAGATTGCAAAACGGACAACGGGGAAAATGCTCGGATGCATGAGGCGAACATGTATGCAAAAGAAATGCACATGATGACATGATATGCAATGCATGACACGCAAGCAATGACAAGGCAACAACAGCGAATAACTGGAGGACACCTGGCACATCGGTCTCGGGGCGTCACAACACTCCACCACTACGAGAGGATCTTGTCCCGAGATCTTGAATGGCACCGGAGGGAAAAACGGAAGAGAAAGAGAAGAGGTAAAACTAAGTTGCTTCTTTGACAAACGAGTGAGACCAAAGAACCTTGCAAAGGTTAAACCATTTCGAGAAAAGAATACAACGGAGGTGACAGAACTTGAAAAGAAACACTCTGTTAGAAAAGAGAAACATGTAAGAACGAATTCGGACAGCACTCCGGTTGAAAAGAGATGAAAGACTTGATAAAATGAAAGAGCTTGAGCAAAGGGGCACAACACTCCGGTTAACAGGATAAGCATGACAAGGACAAGAAGAAGGTTTGAAGAGAGCAGCAACACAATGCCTCCGGGAGAAAGAAATAGAAGATAGATGATTAAAATAAAAGAATGGAGAAGAAAATGCCAACTTCTGCCACAAAAGAGTTTGAAAAGGCATCTTTAGGAGAAGGGTCGAACGGAGTTGTTGGAAATCAACAACGAAAAAGAGTAAGCTTGTTGTGGGCTTATGGAATACATCTCAAATTATGAGGTGACAACCTGCCACTCACGGGAAAAAGAATTGGATTGGTATGAACAAGGAGATGAGAAACTTATTTCACCGGGAGGATAAATGAAGAACTTGGGTCATTATAAGCACCATAATAGCAACAATCCTTAGGGAAAGCTTTAGGTGAAATATAACCCAAGATAACTCCACTTACGAGATCGATGGATTTAAGATACCTCATCCTTGACAACATGTGAAACATGAAACATGAACTCAAGTTATGAAGAATGACATAGCACCAGCTCAAATGATATGGTAGAAGGAATTGCACTCCGGATTGCAAGAAGAAGAAAGCTTGAACTCCTCTGAAAAGAATCTTGATGAACACTCCGAGAAAGGATTAAGTCCTTGATGAACCAACATGTAGAACCTCCATGAAGAACTTCGGTAATAAAAGAATGATCAAACAAAATGGAGGATGTAAAGAATAAGGTTGAAGCCTTGCAATCATTAGATGTATCTCCGTGGAGATATAATTAAGAGAGCTTGAAACTCCTGGAAAAGAAAAGATAAATCATCTCGAACCGAGAATGTGATATGATGAACCTTCGGAATAAGGAATTGAATTCACTCGATGAAACAAGAATAAGAATTACATTATGCTTATCCTTCACCACTTAAATTGATGACCAACAATGGATTTGGCACACTACTTATTCTCGTAGAAAGGATTAAGAGAGATATAGCTCAAACTTGAGAAAAGACTTCAACGATCCACCTGTAGACTTGTAAAGAACGAATGAATTGATAAGATAAACGAAGGAAGAAAAATCTTGGAAGAACCACCGTAAGAATTGAAAATGAACGAGGGAAAGATAAAGAAACACCGGGTAAAATTAGCAAATGAACAAAGATGCTTGCTAGGATTTAGATACATGAGAACAAAGAGATCATGAGCTGATTAGCGGATATTTGAACGATGCACAGGTAAGTTATAAAGAAAGAGAGCTGAAAACTGGAATGGATACTTCTGAGATGATGGCCTCCGGATAATCAAACTGAAAAAATACTCCTGAATTACTCTGGATGGGTGAAAAGAATTCTCACAATCAAAAGCAATTATGAGAGGATGGCCTCACACTAGAACCACGAACCTCTGAGAGAGCGGATAAGATATGGAGGAAAAACTCTTCTTCGGTCTCCAAATGTTGAGAATGACGACGAGAAACACCACCAAGAATTATTGAGGCACTCCGGAATGAATATTAGAAAGGTTGAACCGACGATGAAAAAAAATTGAAAGATCTTGGAGAAAGACATTTGACTGATGACAATTTATTCTTATGTGAAACTTCAAAAAGAATTTGAAAAGCTCCGAGAGAATTAGAAGAGTCAGGTTAGATCCTGGGAAAAGACCTGTGGGTTAGGGCCCACTCAAAAGAAACACCGTTGAAATGATTTAAAAGAGAGGTTGCAGCGGTAGAATTAAATGACTTGAATGAGATAATATCCTCGAAAGAGCTTGAACGAATGTAGAGTGGAAACACGAATCTTCGAGATATCTTGAGCACTCTGGAACAATTGAATAGCGAGAGGTGAATGATTATGAGGTGCACCGGTATGGAAAAACGTTTGAAACGAGGAAAGGATATAATTGCCAAAGCTTGAATTGGATCCACCGGAGAAGAAAAAGAACGAAGAATGATGAACTTGAAGTTCCATTAGAATATTCACGAGAATCACTAGATAAGAACATTGACGGAAAAAGGAATGGAGAGACTTCACAAGAATAAAAGGATACTTGATTAAGACATCGGATTCCTTGAAGAAAAAGGGTGGGTGGGCGAGAAAACAAAGGCAACTTGGGGACGGATGAAACAATCACCATTGAGAAGAATTGATACTTGATCTTGCGGTTGTTGAAATGATCGGATCCACTTGAAGAGAAACACGCCGGTGAAAAGAAATTGAAATGACAAACTCGATGATCGAGAAGGATTAGTATTCACATAGGAATATGAGAACACCACTTAGACAAGGGATGGAATGGACATTTGACTTCGAAGCAACTCGAATACCACAACTCAAAACAAAAACAAAGGATTGGCTTGCAGAATAAGCCGGACAAACATATGATAGAGATTTCGTCTGAAGTTTTCGTGGTGGGGCCTACACGGGCTCGATCGTACAACACCATCATGTACAAGGCAGTGCACATGACATACGAAGCGTCCCCGAGTCGGCATAGCTAAGGATTCTTTAAGACACAACAAGACCACTGTAAAACCAACCGTGGATAGGCAGACCACTAGACGTCGAACCCCAATTTCATATCATACATCTGTCGGAAAGATATCCTAAGAGCTACTTGAATTCCCACTTATAAACTCCCGAAACTTTCCGGTTATGCAATCAGGTGTTGGGGATACAGGGGAAGCATAAAATCTCACCCAAAACTAGCAAACCCTACATCCAGCTGTATCCATCCTTCAACACATAACCAAGAAACCTTTGGAAATCGTCTACCTCAACCTTCAAAAAGCATCCGTTATATGAGTTATGGCAATACTCCCGAACTCCCGCCCCAGTACTGGGTGGCGTCGAGGTTATCTCACCAACAACTGCATAAAAGAGATTTTCGATGTCGGCGAAACTAAACTCACATATTCCAGAACTGCAACGATAAAATTGTGACGACAACACCTCAGAGCTCAACTCCCCGGGACACTGCCACAACCCCTAAATGTCAGGAGGCACCAAGAACAATGTTCTCGTCACAAAACCATCGGAACAATTCCAAGATACCCGCGTGATCCTAAATTTTTTTAAGTGAAATTGAGAAGAGAAGAGTCAAAACTCTACGTCAGGATGCCTCACCAGAGTGATGAAGGGACTGGGCAGTAAAAATAAGTCCTAACTCTCCGATATATATAATTCCTAAATGACTCAAAACATTTCTAGACGCAATAACGCCAGCGATTCGATCAAGCAGGGGGGCTCCTAAGGTCGGGGAAGGCTCTAATTACCAACTTGTAACGCCCTCGACGCGGCTATATCTCCCACGTGTCGAAGCACGACTTAGAGGCATAACCGCATTGAAAGCAATGTCGCAAGTGAGGTAATCTTCACACAACCCATGTAATACATAAGGGAAATAGATACATAGTTGGCTTGCAATCGCCACTTCGCACAATTACATGAACAAAGCATTACATCAATCAGATACAATCAAGGTCTGACTACGGAACCAAAATAAAAGAAGACTACCTCAAATGCTACACAGATCCCCGATTGACCCCAACTGGGCTCCACTACTGATCAACTAGAATGAAACAACAGAAAGGACAAGATCTTCATCGAGCTCCTCCTTGAGCTTGGTTGCGTCACCTGCTCGGTAACATCGGCACCTGCAAACTAGTTTTGGAAGTATCTGTGAGTCACGGGGACTCAGCAATCTCACACCCTCACGATCAAGACTACTTAAGCTTATAGGTAAGGTAAAGGTATGATGTGGAGTTGCAGCAAGCGACTAGCATATATGGTGGCTAACCTATTCGCAAAAGAGAGCGAGAAGAGAAGGCAAAAGCACGGTCGAACAACTATGATCAAGAAGTGATCCTAGAACAACCTACGTCAAACATAACTCCAACACCGTGTTCACTTCCCGGACACCGCCGGAAATAGACCATCACGGTAACACACACGGTTGATGTATTTTAATTAAGGTCAATGAGGGAATCCTGGATTAGGGGGTGTTCGGGTAGCCGGACTATACCTTCAGCCGGACTCCAGGACTATGAAGATACAAGATTGAAGACTTCGTCCTGTGTCCGGATGGGACTTTCCTTGGCGTGGAAGGCAAGCTTGGCGATGCGGATATTCAAGATCTCCTACCATTGTAACCGACTCTGTGTAACCCTAACCCTATCCGGTGTCTATATAAACCGGAGGGTTGTAGTCCATAGGACATCAAATCCATATACGACAATCATACCTTAGGCTAGCTTCTAGGGTTTAGCCTCCTTGATCTCGTGGTAGATCTACTCTTGTACTATCCATATCATCAATATTAATCAAGAAGGAGTAGGGTATTACCTCCATCGAGAGGGCCCGAACCTGGGTAAAAACATCGTGTCCCTTGTCTGTTGTTACCATCTGGCCTTGACGCACAGTTCGGGACCCCCTACCCGAGATCCGCCGGTTTTGACACTGACATTGGTGCTTTCATTGAGAGTTCCTCTGTTTCGTCGCCTTTAGGCCTGATGGCTCCTTTGATCATCAACAACGATGCGGTCCAGGGTGAGACTTTTCTCCCCGGACAGATCTTCATCTTCGGTGACTTCGCACTGCGGGCCAATTCGCTTGGCCACCTGGAGCAGATCGAAAGCTACGCCCCTGGCCATCAAGTCAGGTTTGGAAGCTTAAACTACATGGCTGACATCCGCGGAGACTTGATCTTCGACGGGCTCGAGCCACGGCCAAGCGCGCCGCACTATCTCGAGGGGCATGATCTAGCTCTGCCTCCGGACAGTGTCCTGGAGGCCGCACACGCGCCGGTTCCGACCCCTAACTCGGAGCCTATTGCGCCAATCGAGGATGAGCGGTTGGACGTCACCTCGGGGGCTGCGATCTCAAAGGCGATCGAGCCGAGCGCCAGCCCCGCACTCTGCATGACCCGTGACTCCGAGGATCCAGACTCCTCCCCGGACTCCGAACCCCCCGCACCCCTGCCAATCGAATCCGATTGGGCGCCGATAATGGAGTTCACCGCCGCGGACATCTTTCAGCACTCGCTGTCGGTGTCAAAACCGGCGGATCTCGGGTAGGGGGTCCCGAACTGTGCATCTAGGCCGGATGGTAACAGGAGGCAGGGAACACGATGTTTTACCCAGGTTCGGGCCCTCTTGATGGAGGTAAAACCCTACGTCCTGCTTGATTAATATTGATGATATGGGTAGTACAAGAGTAGATCTACCACGAGATCAAGGAGGCTAAACCCTAAAAGCTAGCCTATGGTATGATTGTTGTATATGGAGTTGATTGTCTACGGACTACAACCCTCTGGTTTATATAGACATCGGATAGGGTTAGGGTTACATAGAGTCGGTTACAATGGTAGGAGATCTTGAATATCTGCATCGCCAAGCTTGCCTTCCACGCCAAGGAAAGTCCCATCCGGACACGGGACGAAGTCTTCAATCTTGTATCTCCATAGTCCAGGAGTCCGGCTGAAGGTATAGTCCGGCTATCCGAACACCCCCTAATCCAGGACTCCCTCAGTAGCCCCTGAACCAGGCTTCAATGACGACGAGTCCGGCGCGCAAATTGTCTTCGGCATTGCAAGGCGGGTTCCTCCTCCAAGTCCTTCATAGAAGATTGTAAACACCAAGAGTAGTGTCCGACTCTGCAAAATAAGCTTCCACATATTGCCATAGAGAGAATAATATTAACACAAATCAAATCTGCTGACGTATTCCGCAGTGCGTCAACACACTACAGCCAAGTCCTTTACTCAAATCGATTTCACTTTTCCACCTCAGCATGTTTTACGAGGCAGTCTCCTTGGCACGTCTTGTCAAAGCAGAGATCGTGTGTCCCCCTTTTATGGGATTCTCATCAATACGGACATGGGTAACCCAATCATGCCCGTTAGCATGTTTTCTCGATTAAAGGCGAGTCCCAAACGGTTACGGGGAGGGCTCCTGGTATTCAACCTCTTATAAAGAGACCAGGGCCTTACTCTTTTTCTCCAATCCCTAAACGAGTTCGCCCGTCGCCTCGAGTTCCAACACCCTAGGCTCCAGATTCCGGGCGCCTCAGACCATCGACAATGTCCGGTTCCGACGTTCAAGGCCGATGGATGCCCTCCTCCGTCATGGAGGAGGACGTGCTAAAGTTGAGAGAGGCTAAGTTCTTGACCGCCAAAATTTCGCACAGGTTGCCTGCTCAAAGGCAGGCTATCCCCAGTCCCCAGCCCGGTGAGAGCGTAGTGTTTGTGTCTCACTTCCTTCGGGGGTTAGGCTTCCCGATGGATCCCTTTGTGAGGGGACTGCTATTTTATTACGGACTGGAATTTCACGACTTAGCTCCGGAGTCCATCCTCCATATCTCCTCGTTTATCGTTGTATGCGAAGAGATCCTCCGTGTTACCCCTCACTTCGGATTATGGCTCAAGACTTTCAAAGTGGAGCCGAAGATGAACAAGGGACGACACGCAGAGTGCGGAGGTGCTGTTATAAGCAAGAATGCTGATGCTCCATGGCCCAAGGGCTCTTTTCAAGAGGAGCTAGGCTTGTGGCAATGAGAGTGGTTTTATATCACCACTCCCCGGAGCACCAAGTGGGTGGGGCTTCCTGCCTTTCGCTCGGGTCCCCCACCACGGCTAGCGTCATGGGTTAACACAGGGTTAGATTGGGGTTTTCCCAAAGACGTGCCCTTGTTACAGGGCCGCATTAAGGATCTCTTGGAAGGAGACCTCAGCCTGGTCAAGGTGACGCAGGTCATGCTGATTCGCCGAATATTGCCCGGCAAACGTCGCTCCCTTCGCCTGTGGGAGTTTAATCCAGAGGGACCGCGAGCTGTCCAGAATTTCATGGGCGCAACGCCCGCAGAGATGTATAAATTGTTCTTCGGATCACAAGAGATGTGTCCGGATTTAACCGAGGACGCAGGCCTAAGCTGCAATCGCTCGGATACTCAAGTAAGCAACCTTGTGCCCGGACCTTCTATCCGTATAGTTGTCATAAACTTGCCCCTAAAAGAGCCGTCCTTTTAAACAGGAGTGGATAGCGAAGGCAAAGCTGATCAGGTGTCCGGCTCCCCTTCCTGAAACCAGGCCGGATCCCGTGCTGGTCAGGATGCTGGAAATAATGCCTTTGGAGGGGGAGGACAAGGAAGCTATGGCCTCCTCGAAGGAGGCTGCTCCGAAGGGAGGAACCGACAATTCCTCTCCTAAGGGGAAGAAGAGAGCCGCCTCTGACGACCCGGAAACCATGGCCTTGAAGCAGGGAAAAAATCCCTCGTCAGAGGGTCCGACGCCGGGAAGTTCCTCGACCGGACTACGCCCTCAAGGGGATCAGCCCTCCAGCGAGCCGTAAGTAGAGAAAGATTTTCCTTTTGAGGGATGAGGGAAATCCTTGATTTAGATCTGAGAAGATTAACCGAATTTTTACCTTGTAGCTCGGACCTCAGCCCTTCTCAGTAGAGCTCATCTTCGGGGGATCTCCTTCCGGAGATGATGGAGAGCAGGACGCCTCCCCCTGCCGTGCCGACTAGCGAGGCGGGCGACCCTGAGGTGTCGTCGCGGAGGGTTTCTCCGAATCCGGCAGGGGCGGAAGATAGCTATGTGGCCCCCCGAGGTTCTCCGTGTCCGGCCTTCGAAAGATGTCTTGGGACAAGTCCGGCACTGTCTGGTGCTCGGCCGGAGGAGCTAAAGATTCTGCTGGGGCAAGCTTCTATCTCGGAGGAGCACCGTGCATTGATGGGCACGGTGATTGAAAGGATCTCATCCGCATAGAGCGGATTGCATGAGGCCGTCAAAAGTTTACTGCCGGGTTTTGAGGTACATTAGATAATGTACGCTTTTGTCAGTTGCGCATGAATAAGATGCGCCCTGTGTAGATAGTAGCCCCTGAGACTCTGCGCGTCGTCAAGAAATGACGGCACGCGGAGGATCATAATCCCAGGTCTAAGATGTCGCCTTTGAATGTAGGCGGCAGGGTGTCCGGAATCGAGCCGAACTGATGATTTTGCCGAACTAAAGCGGCAACTGGACGTGGCAGATGCCGACATCGCGCTTGTCAACAAGCGGCTTGATGAGGCTCAAGGTATGTAATTCCTCGGGCGGCATCAGGTAAGAAGAGTTTTATGCCAGTGTCTTATGATGTGTGTGCTTGACGCAGATGGTGCGGCCGCCGTGGAGAGTCTTAGGGCAGAACTTGCCCGAGCTAAAGAACAAGCCAGCGAAAGTGATGCGGCCACCAGGAAAGCCCTTGAAGAGCTGAGAGCCGAACAGGCTGCTCATTGCGGAAGCAAGGAAGAGATGGCCGAGATGGCCGAAAAGTTAAAAAGCGCTACAGACCATTGCAAACTTCTTGATAAAGAAGACCAGGCGAAACAGACGGACTTAGAGAAGGCTGTTGCCAATGCCAAGGATGCGCGCTCTGCGATGAGAGCTGCGAAGGAGGAGCTGCATCAGGCCGAATAGATTGCGGCTGGAAAGCCCTTTATGCTGCGAAGGAAATTTTGCGATCCGAAGTTTGCTCCGTTGGAACGGATGTGGAGTGTGGAGGATACCTATCTGGATTTGGCAGCGAGTGCTGCTGATGCGACCGAACACTTTTGAGATCAGAAAGATCGCGGAGTGGAAAAGCTTTTCTGGTCGCAGTTTCACAATCCAGAGCGTCCACTGGCAGTGGACGATCGTTTGGCTCAATGGGCCAAACTGAATAGGTTGTCCAGACTCGCCATGAAGTACGTCATGGGTCATCTGTGGCCGGGGAGATCGGAGCCGAAGAGTTATTTCAGCTTGGTGCAGCAATTCCTTGACGCGGTGCCGCGTATTAATGCAATGAAGAGGTTAGCGTGCATAGAGGGCGCAAGGATGGCTCTTGCCCGTGTCAAGACATACTGGGCAGAGATGGAGACCACTGTTGTTGCGTCCCGAGATTCGGACAAAAGCCGAGTACCCTCCGAGCACTATTTTCAGGAAGTCCTTGAAGGCGCTCATGTAATAGAGACGCAGTGCTCGAAAGATGCTATGTTATGATAGCATATGTAATTATAAAGTAATATTTTGATAAACTGTAGTGGCCTATTTATACTTGTGCCTTCAAGTATTGGGAACACCTCCTGTGCAGCCGTTTTAAGATATATACAAAATCTGAAAGATGGCAGTCGTTGGCTTCAGCCCCCACGCACATAGTGCGGGGGTGCTCGCAGAAGATGCATTTTCACACTTAACCCAGCGTCTCGGTACTACAAAGGAGGTGATAGCGCAGCGGGCCAGGCAACCGGACTATAATGCTTTAACACTTTCACTTAGCCATAGGAGCTTGACAGTGAGACTATTTAGGTAGCCCCTTGGTGGCGACTGCGCTCGCCCGAGTTCGGGGCGCGTATGTGCCTGACCGGGAAGCGGCCCTTCGTTAAAGTGGAGGAATCCGATAGATTCCGATAGGTCCTCAAGTGGCTGACCAGTCTCACGCTACATCATGACAGTCAGTTTTCGGCTTTCTCTACTGAGGTGCTCGCCCGGCCGAACCGGGGCACAATCGCAGTAGTTCTCCTGGTGCTACCTTAGCCGATAGAGTGGAACGTAAGGTAGCCGAACTCAGGAGCCGGAAAACCCAACATTTGACCAAAGACATGATTCAGAGCTGATGCATATAATGCCAAAACTCGCGACGCCGAAAACTCCCTAAGGTGTTCGGTCTTTATGAGTGCGGGCGAAACAACACTCTTTATTAAAAAAGCCCCTAGTGTCCAGGTACATGCAAAAATTCTGACGTGGCCACATGCCAAGACGCCAGCTTCCTCCTTTGGTTATATCAGAAAAAACCAGGGGATGTGTAGCAACAAGAGACAGTAAAAAAGGTTTACGCAGGGTCTTAATCTAAAAAGAATCCTTTAGGACGGGTCCCTACTGCACTTCTGCGCCCGTGTCTCCGTTGTGCCGTATCCTGGACGGGCGCCGCACGACGTTCATCTGTAAAAGAGAGGAACTGAGTTGAAAACGGGTCGTGCCGAAAAAGTTTGAAACAAACAAAGTATAAAGTAAAATATATAAGATTGAGTTTTATTGTCTCTTATTGTATATGCGTGGAGCCCCTAGTGCGGGGGTATATGGCCTCTAGGCCTGCATCAATGATGATTTTGCACCGAAATCGTCTATCCGCGTTCGTGGTTTTGGATGACCTATTTCGAAGTTTTTTGGCCGGTGAGGCCATTTTGCTGTGGGGCTGTCAAAGCAGCCGGACAGTCCTCCGCTTAGGGAGGCGCACTTTAGTGCTTCCCCTTCAAAGAGATGATGCCTCGTGGACCGGGCATCTTAAGCGTGAGAGATGCATAATGCGGTATTGCGTTAAAGCGGGCGAAAGCTTCGCGTCCCAGTAGTGCTTGATAGCGACTTGAGAACGAGACGATATGGAACGTCAGCTTTTCGCGGCGGAAGTTATCGACAGAGCCGAATATAACTTCGAGCCAGAGAAAACCCATGCAATGGGTGTCCGGACCAGGTGTTACCCCTTGAAAGGAGGTTTTGCTGCGGCGGATTCTTGCTGGGTTTATCCCCATGTGATGGATTGTATCCTGATATATCAGGTTTAGTCCACTGCCGCCGTCCATAAGGACATTTGAAAACCGGAGTCCGCCAATTATTGGATCGAGTATCAAGGCAGTCCAGCCTGCATTCTTGGTATTTCTAGAATAATCTAGCTGATCGAAGATGATTCGTTTTGACAACCAGTGGCGGGACCCTTTGGGGATAGGCCGTGTGGTGCGTACCTTTATGGGCGCCGCACGTTTTGTTATGTGAAGTAAGTTCACTATTTTTACTTCTTGTGGGAAGTTCTTTTGTTTCCTGGTGCTCTGCTTTTGGGGTTCGTCCTCGTCTTCGCTTGGTATGTCGAGCCCCTTGTGTTCGGCATTGAGTCTGCCGGATTGTTTGAAAACCCAACAGTCTCTGTGGGTATGGTTAGCAGGCTTCCCGGGAGTACTGTGTATCTGACATATCCTGTCCAGGATTTTATTTAGGTTGGATGGATCGTCCCTGTTATCCTGTGGGGGCGATTTTGCCTGATTTTGTCGTGAGCCTTTGAATCCGGCATTGACTGCCGTGCTCTTCGGACTTTTTTCCTTGGTCCAGCGACGGTCCTTGTTGCATCGCGGTTTTCCGTTTCCATCCCTTGTTTCGGATGTACTTGGGTCGCTGGGGCTGCACCTTGCCAACTAGCTGTCCTCCCCTGCACAAAAGCGGGTCATGAGGCTTGTTAGTGTGGCCATTGTTCTTGGATTTTCTTGGCCGAGGTGTCTGGCGAGCCATTCGTCTCGGACGTTATGCCTGAAAGCTGCTAAGGCTTCGGCGTCCGGACAGTCGACTATCTGATTCTTTTTAGTGAGGAATCTATTCCAGAACTGCCAAGCTGATTCTCCGGGTTGTTGAGTTATGTGACTAAGATCGTCTGCATCCGGAGGGCGGACATAGGTCCCTTGAAAGTTTGCCCGGAAAGCATCCTCGAGCTCTTCCCAGCTTCCAATTGTGTTTTCGGGAAGGCTTTTAAGCCAATGCCGGGCTGGCCCTTTAAGCTTAAGGGGTAAATATTTTATGGCGTGGAGATCATCTCCTCTAGCCATGTGTATGTGGAGGATATAATCCTCGATCCAGACTCCAGGGTCTGTTGTTCCATCATATGCCTCTATGTTTATGGGTTTGAATCCCTCTGGAAATTCATAGTCCAGGACCTCATCGGTGAAACATAGGGGGTGTGCGGCGCCCCTGTATTTGGGTGTGCCGGATTCTGATGATGGCTTCATAGCGTTGCTTACGAGAGCTTGTTTTCTTGGCCCATAAATGGACCTGACTGGGCCATGATGCGAATCCTTAAGTGGGTCGCATGCCGATTTAGGTGCGGCGCCGCTTGCCGCTTTATGGGGTCGTCTATCCGACCGTGTGGCTTTCTCATTTTTTGAATGCGAGGGCTCTAGGGCCTCTTTGTCGAATTCAGGCAGTAGCTTTCTTCTCGGATAGCTTTTACTGCGGCGACTGTCGCCGTATTTATCTACGGTACTGATTACTTTGCTCCATCTAATCTGGAGTGCATCTTCCGCTGTTTTTAGCTTCCGCTTCTGCTTTTTTAGGCTGCATGCAGTTGCAACGAGCCTCTCGTGGAGATTCTTCTGCTCCATAGGTTTATCCGGCGTGAGGTCGTCCGGAATGCCGTTTTTGCCGGAGGAGGGATGTTCGGTTTCTCTATCCGTGTTGCCCTGTTCGGACGGTTGCTCTAAGGCCTGCTCGTCGTCTATCGGCTCGTCCTGCTCTATGGCTGGGTTTTTGTCGAGGCGGGGCTTGGGTCGGCGTTTACGCCAACGTTTTGATTGCTTTTCGGGGGGTCGATCTCCCGTCCCATCCCCTTTTTCCTCGTTGTCGCTTCCTTTAGGGGTATCCACCATGTACACATCGTGAGATGAGGTGGCTGTCCAATGCCCTATGGGCGTTGGTTCGTCGGTATCTCCTGCATCGTCATCCATGCTGTCGATGTCTCCGGAGTCGAAGTTGAGCACGTCGTTTAAATTGTTGACAGTGGCTACCAAGTGGGTGGTGGGTGGGCTTTGAATTTCTTCATCGTCCATATCCCATCCTCGCTGACCGTAGTTCGGCCAGGGCTCTCCTGATAAGGAGAGAGACTTGAGAGAGTTCAGGATATCGCCAAAAGGCGAGTGCTGAAAGATGTCTGCAGCGGTGAACTCCATTATCGGCGCCCGATCGGATTCGATCGGCAGGGGCGCGGGGGGTTCGGAGTCAGGGGAGGAGTCTGGATCCTCGGAGTCACGGATCATGCAGAGTGCGGGGCTAGCGTTCAGCTCGATCGCCTTTGAGATCGAAGCCCCCGAGGTGACGTCCAACCGCTCATCCTCGATTGGCGCAATAGGCTCCGAGTTAGGGGTCGGAACCGATGCGTGTGCGGCCTCCAGGACACTGTCCGGAGGCAGAGCCAGATCATGCCCCTCGAGATAGTGCAGCGTGCTTGGCCGTGGTCCGAACCCGTCGAAGATCAAGTCTCCGCGGATGTCAGCCGTGTAGTTTAAGCTTCCAAACCTGACTTGATGGCCAGGGGCGTAGCTTTCGATCTGCTCCAGGTGGCCGAGCGAATTGGCCTGCAGAGCGAAGCCGCCGAAGACGAAGATCTGTCCGGGGAGAAAAGTCTCAACCTGGACCGCATCGTTGTTGATGATCAAAGGAGCCATCGGGCCTAAAGGCGATGACACAGAGGAACTCTCAATGAAAGCACCAATGTCGGTGTCAAAACCGGTGGATCTCGGGTAGGGGGTCCCGAACTGTGCGTCTAGGCCGGATGGTAACAGGAGGCAGGGAACACGATGTTTTACCCAGGTTCGGGCCCTCTTGATGGAGGTAAAACCCTATGTCCTGCTTGATTAATATTGATGATATGGGTAGTATAAGAGTAGATCTACCACGAGATCAAGGAGGCTAAACCCTAAAAGCTAGCCTATGGTATGATTGTTGTATATGGAGTTGATTGTCTACGGACTACAACCCTCCGGTTTATATAGACAACGGATAGGGTTAGGGTTACATAGAGTCGGTTACAATGGTAGGAGATCTTAAATATCCGCATCGCCAAGCTTGCCTTCCACGCCAAGGAAAGTCCCATCCGGACACGGGACGAAGTCTTCAATCTTGTATCTTCATAGTCCAGTAGTCCGGCTGAAGGTATAGTCCGGCTACCCGAACACCCCCTAATCCAGGACTCCCTCACTCACCTTTTGGCAACATCCTGAATTCTCTCAAGTCTCTCTCTTTATCAGGAGAGCCCTGGCCAGATTACGGTCAGCGAGGATGGGATACGGACGATGAAGAAGTTCAAAGCCCATCCACCACCCACTTTGTAGCCACTGTCGACAATTTAACCGACATTCTTGACTTCGGCTCCGAAGACATCGACGGTATGGACGATGATGTAGGAGACGAACAGGAACCAGCACTTGTAGGGCGCTGGAAGGCCACCTCGTCATATGACATATATATGGTGGATACTCCAAAATATGGAGATGGCAATGGAATAGCGGGGGATGACACCTCCAAGAAACAGCCAAAGCGCCGGCGTCAGCGGCGCCGCTCTAAATCCCGCCAAAGCAAAAACGGTGATTCCGGCACGGGAGATAATACTACCCCGGATAGCGCCGAAGAACACCCACCCCAGCAAGATTCGGCACAGGAAGATGGAGAAGCCAGCCCTCATGAGAGAGCGGCAGACCGAGAGGTCGAGGATGATAACTATATGCCTCCCTCCGAAGACGAGGCAAGCCTCGATGACGACGAATTCGTCGTACCATCAGACCCCGCCGAACAAGAGCGTTTCAAACGCAGGCTTTTAGCCACGACAAGCAGCCTCGAGAAAAAGCAGCAACAGCTTAGAGCTGACCAAGATTTGCTAGCTGACAGATGGACTGAAGACCTTGCGGCCAAAGAGTATGAACTCGAACGCCCCTCCAAGAGTCACCCAAAGCGCAGGCCGCTACCCCGACCAGAGGAGGAAGCACCTACATCACCAGCGCATGACATGACAGACCGGCCACCTCGCGGCCGCGATAGAGAGGCCTCTCGGCCCTCCACCCAAGCCATGTCCTGACGCCGCTCAACTAAGGCACGGGAAAATGCGCCAGACCTGCGAGACGTACTGGAGGATAAGGCAAGACAAACAAGATTGATCTACGGATCGCGCAGGCGCCCTACGGCACGTGACGATGATCTTCACTCCGGATACAACAAATCCGGCCAGGCCGAACACAACAGACATAGCTCTTCCGAGCTGCGTCGTGATATAGCCCAGTACAGAGGCGCCGCACACCCGCTATGCTTCACAGATGAAGTAATGGATCATAAAATCCCAGAGGGTTTCAAACCCGTAAACATCGAATCATACGATGGCACAACAGATCCGGCGGTATGGATCGAGGATTATCTCCTTCACATCCACATGGCACGCGGCAATGATCTACACGCCATCAAATACCTCCCGCTCAAACTTAAAGGACCGGCCCGGCATTGGCTTAACAGCTTGCCAGCAGACTCAATCAGTTCTTGGGAGGACCTGGAAGCCGCATTCCTCGACAACTTCCAGGGCACTTACGTGCGACCACCAGATGCCGACGACTTAAGCCACATAATTCAGCAGCCAGAGGAATCGGCCAGGCAATTCTGGACACGGTTCCTAACAAAGAAAAACCAGATAGTCGACTGTCCGGACGCAGAGGCCCTAGCAGCCTTCAAGCATAACATCCGCGACGAGTGGCTTGCCCGACACCTGGGACAGGAAAAGCCGAAATCTATGGCAACCCTCACGACACTCATGACCCGCTTTTGCACGGGAGAAGACAGCTGGCTAGCTCGCAGTAACAACTTATCAAAGAACCCTGGTAATTCAGATACCAAGGACAAAAGTGGCAGGACACGTCGGGATAAGCAAAAATGCCGCGTCAGCAGTGACAGCAATGAAGACACGACAGTCAATGCCGGATTCAGAGGCTATAAATCCTGTCAGCGGAAAAAGCCATTCAAAAAGAATACTCAGGGCCCGTCCAGTTTGGACTGAATACTCGACCACTTGTGCTAGATACATGGCACCCCCGAAAGGCCAGCCAATCACACTAACAGGGATTGTTGGGTGTTCAAGAAGGCAGGCAAGTTAAGAGCCGAAAACAAAGACAAGGGGCTGCAGAGCGACGACGAGGAGGAGCCCAGGCCGCCGAACAACAATGGATAGAAGGGCTTTCCCCCACAAGTGCGGACGGTGAACATGATATACGCAACCCACATTCCCAAGAGGGACCGGAAGCGTGCGCTATGGGACGTATACGCGATGGAGCCAGTCGCCCCAAAGTTCAACCCATGGTCCTCCTGCCCGATCACTTTTGATCAAAGGGACCATCCCACTAGCATCCGTCATGGCGGCTTCGCCGCATTGGTTCTCGACCCAATCATCGACGGATTTCATCTCACAAGAGTCCTCATGGACGGCGGCAGTAGCCTGAACCTGCTTTACCAGGATACAGTGCGGAAAATGGGCATAGATCCCTCAAGGATTAGGCCCACAAAAACGACCTTTAAAGGCGTTATACCAGGTGTAGAAGCCAACTGTACAGGCTCAGTAACACTTGACGTGGTCTTCGGATCCCCGGACAATTTCCGAAGCGAAGAGTTAATCTTCGATATAGTCCCGTTTCGCAGTGGCTATCACGCCCTGCTCGGACGAACCACATTCGCAAAGTTCAACGCGGTGCCGCACTACGCATATCTCAAGCTCAAGATGCCAGGCCCTCGAGGAGTAATCACGGTCAACGGAAACACCGAACGCTCCCTCCGTACAGAGGAGCACACGGCGGCTCTCGCAGCGGAAGTACAAAGTAGCCTTCTTAGGCAATTCTCTAGTCCGGCCGTTAAAAAGCCAGACACTGCCAAGCGCGCCCGGAGTAACCCACAGCAGGACCGCCTGGCATGCTCTGAGCAAGCATAGCAATGCGGCCCCAACCCCAGCTCTCGCGACATAGCAAAACCAGTGCCTCGCGTACATAACTACGCCCTTGAAATACCATGGGCACAGGGGAAGGGGCACAATAACAGCACGCCCAAAATACGGCTTAAATCGTACTAGGGGCTGCCGGGTTCTTTTTTTTTAATTTTTTCTTACTTTCAGGACTCCATACTTCGGACGACCTGTTCGACAATTCGACTGCCGCACAAACGATGCAAGATCCAGGGAGGCAGACAAGCCATGCCGCATTATGGAACTCCCAGGTGGTCTCTGTTACGAGCAGTATACCTGTTTTGAATACAATTCCGCGGCCTGCCCCTGGTCAGGACATGTTAAATAGTCCAATATCTTTTTGCTTATCGCACTATTTATATCGTTCGGCTTTGATAAATAGCCTCTCTATAAACAATGCATAGCTTTTTGTCTTTTTTGCATTATCCTCTTTTCACATATATGTTTATTAAATGACATGATTGCACCCGTACACCATGGTACGGCAAACACACCAGGGGCTTCAGTACCCCTCATTATGGTGTGAGAAGTCCGTACACTTTCACAAGTGCGGCACCCCGAACTTATAGCACTATATGCATCGGCTCCGAATCATGATTTGGGTCAATAGTTGGGTTTGCCCGGCTCCTATGTTTTGGTGCCTTACGTTCCGCTATATCGGCTAAGGTAGCACTAGGAGAACCACTGCGATTGTGCCCCGGTTCAGCTGGGTTAAGCACCTCAGTGGAGAAAGCTAAAACTGACTGTCATGATGAGGCGAGAGACCGGTCGCTGTTCGAGAGGTTTTTCGAGTCCCTAAAGACTTATGCCGCTTCGAGCGAGGAGCTGGCTTTGTCCGGCCAAGGCGTGGATAGCGCCCCGAACTCGGTCTTCCGAACTAGGGGCTTCGCCAAAATTTAAAATTATAGAGTTCTATGGCTAAGTGAGAGTGTTCAAGCATTATAGTCCGATTGCCTGGTTCGTTGTGCTGACCGCCTCCCTCGAAGGACCCAACTATGGGAAAAAGAGCGCTCAGGTTTATCCCGAACACCCCAGCACTAGTGGCATGGGGGCAGAAGCCGACGACTGGCCATTTCTCAATTTTTTGTTAAACGGCCGCACAGAAAGTAATATTTTAAATTCAATAAGCATTGCTTAGCGCATATGAACAAGTTTTCAGCGCACAGGATAAACACGAGCGAGTTCATTCAAAAATCACATCCTTGGTACATTCATCCGCCACAAGGCGGGCACCTGCAAGAACATCCTTATAGTAGTTCTCGGGCTTGCGATGCTCCTTCCCCGGCGGCGGCCCGTCCTTCACAAGCTTCTCACCATCCAGCTTACCCCAGTGCACCTTTGCACGGGCAAGGGCCCAACGGGCACCTTTGATGCAGACGGAGCGCTTGATGACCTCGAGCCTCGGACAGGCCTCCACCAGCCGCCGCACTAGCCCGAAATAGCTCCCAGGCAGGGCCTCTCCGGGCCACAGCCGAACTATGAAGCCTTTCATGGCCTGTTCGGCCCCCTTGTGGAGCTCGACCAGCTGTTTCAGCTGGTCGCTCAAGGGCACAGGGTGTCCGGCCTCAGAATACTGAGACCAGAACACCTTCTCCGTCGAGCTGCCCTCTTCAGCTCGGTAGAATGCGGCGGCGTCGGATACGTTGCGGGGAAGATCTGCGAATGCCCCTGGAGAGCTCCGGATTCGGGTAAGTAACAAGTAGTTTACTTTTATATTTCTGCTTTGCATAAAGAATGCCTTACCCGCTCCTATCTTCCTCATCTCCTCCAACTCTTGGAGGGCCTTCTGGGCTTCGGCCTTGGCAGACTTGGCAGTCTCAAGGGCCGTCGCGAGCTCGTATGCTTGCGCCTTTGACTCAAGCTCCAAACTCTCATGTTTTTTCATGAGAGCCTGAAGCTCTTGCTGCACCTCGCCGACCTGAGCCCCAAGTCTGTCTCGCTCGGTGTGCTCCACGGCCGTTTTCTTTTCGGCCTCAGACAGCGCCTGCTTAAGGGTCGCCACCTCAGTCGTGGCCCCTACAATAAGCAGTACAATCCTGTTATTTTTTTTGCAATCACGCCTTTTTATAGGCACTTTTTCTGTAAGGTATTGCTTACCTTCCTTCTCCTCGAGCCGCCACTTGGCAAGGCCGAGCTCTTGCTCGGTCCGCTCGAGGTCCTGCTTCAGGACACCCACCTCCGCAGTCAGTGCGGTGGTGGATAGCAACGAAGCCTGCATACGCATATTGACTCTTTTTTTGTTAGACTCCTGCGAAATTTAATAGATCCTCTATTCGGCTTTTCTTTCCGAACGCCAAACAGAGCATCAGGGGCTACTGTCTATGCGGTAATATTTTTACATATTTTTACTTACCTCGAAGCTTGTTAGAAGGCTAGCGCAAGCTTTAGTCAGTCCGCTCTTGGCGGACCGAACCTTCTGGATCACTGTACTCATAATAGTACGGTGCCCCTCGTCGATGGAGGCGCCGTGAAGCACCTCCAGCAGATTGTCCGGCACCTCCGGTTGGACGGAGGCCGTCGGCTCAGAAGGCTTGCTCCTCTTGGAAGGAGTTCGCCTACCGTGGTCCGGAACTGTGGAAGATTCTGGCGCGGCGTCCGGCACAAAGCCAGACTTGGAGCCCTGGGGGGCCTTATCCCCTTCACTCCTGGAGTCCGCGAGGTTGCCTTGCGGCTCCTCCGGGACCACCTCCTCCTGCCCCGGAGCTTGTCACGACGCCACTTCGGCGTCGTCTGCAGTGCGGGGGGAGACAGCGGGCGGAACTGAGTTCACGTCCGATGAGTCCAGGGAGCCGCCCGACGATTCGTTGAATTCGGCCCGGGGTGGGCTGCATAATTACGTTCGACATTAGGGAAAGCTGTGCAACAAAGGAACATCATGAGTTACTCTGATATCCAAACTTACGATTTCGCCGGACGCTTGGCCCTGTTTGGCCACTCCTCTTCGCCCTCTTCGGCATCGGGGGAGTAGTTCGACGGAGGGGTCTTCCTTTTTCTAGACCCCTCGGCCTCCCCCGTTGGGGCGGCCTTCCTCTTCTATCCTCCCTCCGCTGGGGGGAGAGTTTTCTTCTTCCTCCTCCTCGTTTTCACGCGAAGAGGGCGTCTCGGACTCGTCGGATGACGAGTCCGACACTACCACATTACGGGCACTCTTTCGAATCCCCGTGGTCTTCTTCTTGGCCTTCTTCTCCGGCACCACATAAGGCGCCGGAACCAGCAGCTTCACTAGTAGAGCTGGGGCTGGGTCTTTGGGCAGCGGAGCCGGACAGTTAATCGGTCCGGATATCGCCCGCCAAGCCTGTCAAAGGTAAGGGAGTTTAGATCCCGCATAGAGTCAAACTATGAAAAAAGCTTAACATCCTGTAAAAGGTGAAGATAGCTTACCTCGCTAGCGTGACGCTGCAAGCTGTATCCGCGGTCCTCGGAAGCGGATGCGGGAGCCTCGGCGCCCTTGAATAGCACCTTCCAGGCATCTTCGTACGTTGTGTCGAAGAGCCTGCTAAGGGTTTGGTGCTGCGCCGGGTCGAACTCCCACAGATTAAAATCCCGTTGTTGGCACGGGAGGATCCGGCGGACGAGCATAACCTGGATTACATTAACAAGCCGGATTGGCTTGTTCACCAGGGACTGGATGCATGTTTGCAATCCGGTTGCCTCTTTTTCGTCAATCCACGACAGGCCCGTCTCTTTCCAGGACATAAGCCGCGTGGGGGGTCCGGATCGGAACTCGGGGGCTGCGATCCATTTCGGATTGCGTGGCTCGGTGATGTAAAACCACCCGGATTGCCACCCCTTTAGGGTCTCCACAAAAGAGCCCTCGAACCATAGGACGTTGGCCATCTTGCCCGCCATGGCGCCTCCGCACTCCGCCTGGCTGCCGCGCACCACCTTGGGCTTGACGTTGAAGGTCTTGAGCCAGAGGCCGAAATGAGGGCGGACGCGGAGGAAAGCCTTGCACACGACGATAAACGCCGAGATGTTGAGGATGAAGTTCGGGGCCAGATCATGGAAATCTAGGACGTAGTAGAACATGAGCCCCCGGACAAATGGGTGGAGTGGAAAACCCAGTCCGCGGAGGAAGAGGGGGAGAAATACTACCCTCTCATGGGGCCTTGGGGTGGGGAGAAGCTGCCCCTTTTCGGGAAGCCGGTGCGCGATGTCCTTAGACAGGTATCCGGCCTTCCTTAGCTTCTTGACTTGGCCCTCCGTAGCGGAGGAGACCATCCACTTGCCTCCCGCTCTGGACATTGCTGGAGAAGGTTGAGGTGGGAAGTGCGGGTTTGGGCGCTGGAGATCGAGCGCGCAGGAGATGGATAGGCAAAGGAGGAAGAAGGCGTAGGCAAAAAGGTGGATCCTTATCCCCTTATATGGGCGGATGCGGTTGTGCGTCCCCACCAGCCTAGTAAAACTTGCTTGCCTCCCAAGCGCCGTGATAAATGGCGCGGTTGGGTTACCCACGTCCGTATTGATGAGAATCCCGTAAAAGGGGTACACGATCTCTGCTTTGACAAGACGTGCCAAGGAAACCGCCTCGCAAAACTGGCTAAGGTGGAAAAGTAAAAACTATTCGAGTAAAGGACTTGGCCGTAGTGTGATGACGCACTACAGAATACGTCGGCAGATTTGATTTGTGTTAATATTATTCTCTCTATGGCAATATGTGGAAACTTATTTTGCAGAGCCAGACACTACTCTTGGTGTTTACAATCTTCTATGAAGGACTTGGAGGAGGAACCCGCCTTGCAATGCCGAAGACAATCTGCGCACCAGACTCGTCATCATTGAAGCCTAGTTCAGGGGCTACTGAGGGAGTCCTGGATTAGGGGGTGTTCGGGTAACCGGACTATACCTTCAGCCGGACTCCAGGACTATGAAGATACAAGATTGAAGACTTCATCCCGTGTCCGGATGGGACTTTCCTTGGCGTGGAAGGCAAGCTTGGCAATGCGGATATTCAAGATCTCCTACCATTGTAACCGACTCTGTGTAACCCTAACCCTATCCGGTGTCTATATAAACCGGAGGGTTGTAGTCCGTAGGACATCAACTCCATATATGACAATCACACCATAGGCTAGCTTCTAGGGTTTAGCCTCCTTGATCTCGTGGTAGATCTACTCTATACTATCCATATCATCAATATTAATCAAGCAGGAGTAGGGTATTACCTCCATCGAGAGGGCCCGAACCTGGGTAAAAACATCGTGTCCCTTGTCTCCTGTTACCATCCGGCCTTGACGCACAGTTCGGGACCCCCTACCCGAGATCCGTTGGTTTTGACACCGACAGTCAACTTCAAGTTTTCTACAACCGGACATTAACAAATTCCCATCTACCCATAATCGCGGGCACGGCTTTCAAAAGTTCAAATCCCTGCAGGGGTGTCCCAACTTAGCCCATCACAAGCTCTCACGGTCAACGAAGGATATTCCTTCTCCCAAGACATTCCGATCAGACTCGGCATCGAGGTTACAAGACATTTCGACAATGGTAAAACAAGTCCAGCAACACCGCCTGAATGTGCTGACAAATCCCGATGGGAGCTGCTCATATCTCGTTCTCAGGGCACACTCAGATGAGCTCTCCATACAACTAAAAGCAAACCTCGAGTTTCCCCGAGGGGGCGCTGCACAGGGCTCTAGTTTGGACCAACACTCAGAGGAGCACTGGCCCGGGGGGGGGGGGGTAAAAGAATGATGACCCTTATGAGCACGACTCCCAAGGAAAAAGAAAAGGCTAGGTGGCGAATGGTAAAACCAATGTTGGGCATTGCTGGAGGAGTTTTATTCAAGGCGAACTTTCAAGGGGTTCCCATTATAACCCAACCGCGTAAGGAACGCAAAATCCGGGAACATAACACCGATATGACGGAAACTAGGGCGGCAAGAGTGGAACAAAACACCAGGCATACGACCGAGCCTTCCACCCTTTACCAGGTATATAGATGCATTAATTAGATAAGAGATATTGTGATATCCCAACAAGTAAACATGTTCCAACAAGGAACAACATCTCCATGTTCCAACAAGGAACAAACTTCAATCTTCACCTGCAACTAACAACGCTATAAGAGGGGCTGAGCAAAGCGGTAACATAGCCAAACAACGGTTTGCTAGGACAAGGTGGGTTAGAGGCTTGGCTTAACAATATGGGAGGCATGATAAGAAAGTGGTAGGTATCGCAGCATAGGCATAGCAAAAGAGCAAGCATCTAGCAAGCAAAGATAGAAGTGATTTCGAGGCTATGGTCATCTTGCCTGAAATCCCGCAAGGAAGAAGAACGAGTCCATGAAGAAGACAAACGGACGTAGTCGAAAGGGTCCTCACAAACATGACGTTATCAGAACCAACCCGAAGCACACAACATAGTAAACAACCAACACATGAACATGGTATGATATGCGGGATGCGGTATGCGATGCATATGCATGATGTGCAAAGGAATGATTGAACCTGGCCTCAACTTGGAAATCCAAGAGTTCCATTGGAAAGGTGAGGTGATTTCGGTTGAAATCGATATAAAGATCACCGGAATCGGATGCACGGTTTGGAAATGGCAAGCAAAACAAATATGGCACCGGTCCGTGATAAACAACAAGTAGCCATCTAAATGCATCAAGTTAAATATGCTACAGCAGTCAAACAAGGCAACAAAATACATGGCAGGGATCCACTTATGATGCTTGACAAAAGATAAACACTGAGCTACGGCTAATTCATCCATTAACAGGTTTAAATAAGCATGGCAAAAGTGCAAATGCTAACAGGTTTCAGACTTAGTGAAATTAACACAAGTCTGGAATTTATCATCAGGAAGCACAGTTTAGAGCATGAAAACTACAAGCTACAGGAACTTAACATGGTAAGGCAAGGCATGGCATGAAGCTACTCAAAGCACTTAACAAAAGTCCTTAGTGACCTTGAGCCAAAAGGGATCAGAAAATACAATTGCAAGCATGTGAACATGGCAAAAACATAAACAGATTCAGACTTAGTGAAAAACTGGAGCATGCAAAACAGATTAACAAGTAGGCATGTTTACGAGCTCGATGCACTCACTACAAAGCATGGCATGACAAACTAATCATACACCCTTCAAGAAGACATGGCAAGAACAATAACATAGCATGCACGGATCAATAGCAACATCCTCGGCAAAATCGCTAAACATGTTAACAATCTACCAGGATCACTATATAGCAAAAGTAGAGCTCGATTGACTCAAGCTATGGTGCTCCATAAATGCAAACAAAGACATGGATGGATAGAGCACCACAATGTTAACAAAACATCCTTACTGATCATCCTCAAAAGAGGCAAGGATCACTAGGAAACAACATGAACATATGACATAACGACAAAAACAGGACAAGGACTTAGTGAAATTCTAAGTCCCTGAAATCAGCATTACCGACTACGCTACTTTGCAAGCTTGTGCTAGTCACCACAAATATCACAAAAATACATGGCAAGCACCACTGTAAAGATGGCATGGCATATAACAAAACACATGTAGAGCTCAGGGTCATAGCATGCACACAATAATCATGGCAAAAATGACAAAATGCCATTTGCTGAAAAAATCTGACAAAATACTCACATAGCCCTCTTCCAACAACATTTCAGGCATCAAGATGAGCTCAAATGAAAATGATGCAATGAGATGAAATGATGTACTCGTCGAGACAAACATTTTGATATGCCACACGCACAAATCGGAGTTACGGATGCGGATTTATGATGCGATGAAAATGCATAAAAATTACTGGGATAAAAGACTTAGGGATAAAAATTAGGTCAACCTCGTTTGACCGGATCTGGATCTGGGCGCGCAACCCGAGGTTCATCAGCGAGGCACTCGAGGTGGACAGAGACGCTGCGAGGGGAGGTAGCCGGACTTGGGCCGGAGAGGAGGGACTCGCTGGAGTTGCACCGGGGCGGACCCGGCGACCCAGGGTGGCGGCGGAGCACCGGCGATGCACGGCGGCGGCGCGCAGGACGGCGGGGATGGGCGGCGCCGGTGGAGCTCGACCGGTGATGGAGGCTCGGGAACTGCTCGACGGAGCTGGCGCGATGGCCGCGCGGGTGCGGCGGCGAGAGGCTCCGGGCCCGGGCGGGCCTGCCTCGGGCCCACAGGGCCGCGGCGGCGCGGGGAGAGAGAGGAGGCGGGGCGTGGTGACGTGGCGGCGCGGGATAGGTGGATGGAGGCGGCGGAGCTGAGGTGGCAGGTGCTGATAGGTCGGAGTGAGGTGGCGGCGGCGAGCGAACATGTCCGGCCGGCGCGGGAGGAAGTGTCCGGCGGCGCGGGGAGATGTTTTTAGGGTTTGTCTGCGCGAGAATTTCGGAGGGAGGCACATTTATATAGGTAGAAGGAGCTAGGAGAGTCCAAATGAGGTGCGGTTTTTGGCCACGCAATCGTGATCGAACGACTGAGATGATGGAGAGGGTTTAGGTGGGTTTTGGGCCAAATTAGAAGGGTGTTGGGCTGCAACACGCACGAGGCCTTTTCGGTCCCTCGGTTAACCGTTGGAGTATCAAACGAAGTCCAAATGGCACGAAACTTGACAAGCAGTTTACCGGTAGTAAACCAAGGCCGCATGACAAGTCTCGGTCCAATCCGAAAATGTTTAACACCCACACATGAAAAGAGGTAGAAAGGGGCACCGGGTGACATAGGAGCGCCGGATTGCAAAACGGACAACGGGGAAAATGCTCGGATGCATGAGATGAACATGTATGCAAAAGAAATGCACATGATGACATGATATGAAATGCATGACACACAAGCAATGACAAGGCTACAACAGCGAATAACTGGAGGACACCTATCACATCGGTCTCGGGGCGTCACATGGTTACATAACACGCATCGTTCTGGTAATTAAACACAGGGCAATGCAAACTACCCTAAAGGATTAGCGCGACCAACTATTTCTTGTCATCAATCTCTCAGGCAATGACCATAGCACGGATAACAGCTTGGGAATCGATTTCTTGGGAGATGTCCGCTGGACTGACCGCGACATCAGAATCGATCTCTGGGGCGATGTCCATAGGATGGACGGCGGCATCGGAATCGATCTCTGGGGCGATGCCAATAGGACAGGCCATGACATCAGAATCATCAAGGACGTCCACCGGCACCTGCACAACCCTAACATATTAGCAAGCACATTACAAATAATCAAAAACCACAACTATGGTAATAAGCCATTATTTTTTACCTTGTGCAGCTCACCGGGGGATCTCATCCCTCCGGGGCCATCTCCTCCTCCTCGATGGGGGCCATCACCTTGCCAGGGGAATACTACTTCTCAACGGCGAATATCTCCTCAAACTTAGTCTTGAGCCTCACATAGGTGGCAATCAGAGTTCCTGGGGTAGGCACGATAGGGCCCTTGCTGTTCTTCCAACTTCCTTTGAGGAGTTCGTCCACCAACGTCCTCAACTCTTTGGCCAATGCTTGTTTCTTGGAGTTCTTCGTCTCCATGGGTTGGCCCGCCAACATGGTCAACTCGTTGGTCGGTGCTTGCTTCCTAGAGATCGCTGTCTCCAGTGGGTTGTCCACCGGCAACTCTTTGCCTAGTGCTCCAGGATCCATCAATGAACTGCCAAACAAAAAGCAATCGAAAGGAAACCACAATCGCAATGAAAACGGGAAAAGAATAGGATGTGAGAATCGGTCGGTGCTTCACAAAAAGAAGATTCTTGGAATGAAAATATAGCAGCATAACTGATTCGCCCACCTTTCCTTCGTCGGTACAAAAGAAAAATGGCAGAAGTGTGTAGCCTGGAGTGAGGTTTTCTTCAAGAAAGGGAAGAAAGGGCTTGAATGAGCGTTCCAGTGAAATGATGGTTGCTTCGTCCAGTCCAACTTGGAGGCCACCTTACCACTGCTGGTAAAGGTGTGGGTTTTGTGATATGACGGGTCATGATGGCCACACCGGGGTTACATGTGAGTCTCGACTGTAGCACCTCGCTGTGATTTGGTGGATGGCACGCGGGCCCGGATGCTTTGAAATGTCTCGCATGTAGATAGAGCGGCCAGTCATATAGGAGTGCTCAATATTGTGCACCGCGACCAAGGCGGAGAGGAAAACGAGAGAACTACGTAATTAATGCATGAGTTTAATTAGGATAGTTTTGTAAAGTATGAGATACATTCCTCCAGTCGCAAAATGCCTTGGTTCATGAGATTTGAGATTTGAGCCCTATAAACCGGAAAGGAGGGAGTACTGCACACGGTGTAGTCTAGTCACTTGTTGAAATCTCTAGAAAGGCAAATACTCCTTTCCGGTTTACAGGGCTATACTACTCCCTCCGTCTAGGTGTGTAAGTCATCTTATGAAAACCAAATCGTCCCAAAAGACTTGGGCGCGGTGCATTAACTTCTACCTTGTTTCTTGTTTCTTGACATATAAACCAATAAGAGATGAGTGGTGTGCATGCTTTTAATGACTTGCAATGGCTAGTTCATTGCATGCAATGCTATTAATTAGCAAACAAACATTGGTGACCCCAGGAGGAAACGGTGCTAAGCGCGTGGACCTATGCAGAATGAGTATCAACCAATGGATAATGGAGTTTAATTGTTAAACAATAGCAATTTTGTCTCATGCAAGAGCCTGGCTAGTACTCCAAGGAACCGCACCACGCGAGCGTTCGCAACTGCCACATTCAGGTTGCGCTTGGCTCTTCGCCTCTTCGAGAAGACGAACAATAATGATGTTACTCCTACTTCTACAGTATCGAATCCACTCCTGCATGTCCGTCCACCTCGTGCGGGAGGGATAGCGAAAGCTTCAACTTACTGCTCCTGCCTTTGCGTCCACGACAGGTGGGCCCAATAGGTGGTTGGCCCTCCTGTCATGCAGCCAACGGCAGGTGCAGTTAAGGCACTGGAGCTCAGTCCGCGAGGGAGAGGGCGTTGTAGTAATCAAATTTCTCGGTCTTGTACGAGTTGACGAAGATAGGGGTTGCTTGCTTGCTAGGGTTGCTCACTACGTATATATAGGCCGGAGCCTCCGCGCTTGCTTGCTAGGGTTGCTCTATTCACACACTCTCATCCTCTCCAGATTTAAACAAGATAGGGGTAGTAATATTGTCTTTCTCCCTTCAAAAAACATTGGCTTTCTATCCTCACCGCTGGTTACAGATCTGGACGTATCCCCCTCCGCCGGTGAAGGGGAGGAGGGGCAGCGTTTAGGCCATCATCGACAATGAGGGAGGAGACCCACTGCCGGCGCACCATTATCTCCGGCTGAGCACCGGCGCGGGAGGTCCTCCGATCCCTTCGTCGTTGCCTGTGGGCGGATCCGTCCTCCCGCCGCCCACCTATCCACATCCTGACGACCTTCAGGTATATCTTTGTTCGAAACCGCCTTAGCTCTACTTCCCCAGCATGCTACGTCGCTGCATGTGCATCATTTTCTACCTCTCAGCCCCTCTCAATCGGATGGTCCAACATCACATATTTTTTCTTCTATTTTTAGAGGTAAAGCTACTTCATGGAGTCGAATCTTGTACTCCCTCCGTCCGAAAATACTTGTCATTGAAATGGATGTATCTAGATGTATTTTAGTTCTAGACACATCCATTTTGATGACAAGTAATTCCGGACGGAGGGAGTACTTGGTTCAAACAAGAAATAAACTGGGGTGGGGGAATTTAGTATGTACATCGGACTTGGTACAAACAGGAAGGAAAGGGGGTGAAAGTAGTACAGACTGGTCATCCAACCTGTCTCTTGGTCGAAAAGGGAAATATAGGGGTAACGCTGTACACAGTGGTATGACCAGGACTAGATTTGCTATCCACACATAGGAGTAGGTGGCTAGAGTGAACAAAAATGGGACCAACCCAGATACGTTTCTTGGATGTTTGTTTCTCGGGGCAACAAACTATGAATCACCACTTTATGCCCCTATTTACGTACATGGTGCCGGACTGCTGGTGCACCCACTATTATAAGCCATGACAAGTTTAGCCAAATGTTTTTGCCTGTAATTGTTTGAGACTCTGACTATTTTCTCTATGCCTTTTTATGCAAACAGGGATATCCAATTCACCTGGTTGCTGTTGTGACCTTTTGGTGCACTGCACAAAACTCTTCTTAAAAGAAGTGACTTTTATGCTGTTTAGCTCGAATGTCAGAATGGAACAGTTGGTTCATTTTGGTGGAACTGCTATGTTGCTAATACCTCTCTTTAAGCAAGACTACTATGTTGCTAACTTTACCCATTAAGATAATGAGGGTGCTTCTATTTGTTAGTGTATGTTTCATAAACTAGTCCCACTATTACAGTAATCTCACTCTCTCAATATATGTGCCAACAGGGATGCTCGATTTTGGTGGAACTGCACAAAAACTTTGGGTGCTTCATTGCCTCGACAGCTTCCGTCCTTTCGTGCCAGTCGCTAAACTCCACATGCTTTCTTCCTTTGCTGTCAGTCGCTTGGCTTATCTCGGCTTCCAGTCAAAGGAAATAGTAATTGATATGCTACCTCACACAGGTTGGTACTGGTCTTTATCCTGATTATTGTGCCTGTCATATGTATTGGTAATTTGGTATTGTGCTATTGTTTGCCGATTTCATAAAGGAGTAATTTGGAGCCTGAACTCGCAGGCAAATCATTACATCGGGTGATTTCAGTAGAACTGCACAATATGATCAGATGGACATGTACTTATGCTGCTGCTATGTACTCCAAAGTTCACTCAGAGAAGCATCGATGTTGACAAGAAGTGCCTATATTCATTCGAGTATCAACCGACATCAACCAATTGTCAAACTCCAAGTGTTAGGAGAGTGAACGCCAAAAATATTGCTTGGTGCATAGCCCAGAAAAACGCTGTCCAGTCTTTGGTCCCAACTTGTGCCTTTTGGTTATCGGCACATATGGTAGCGAACTATATGGCATGGAGTCTAAAGATTCCAGACAAGTTGGTTGACGCATATATTCATCTGGCACTTAATCAGTCTGCACGCCAAGGATGCTCCATTTTAGTTGAACTGCACAAAAAATTTGGGTGGTTCATTTTCTCAACCGCCTCCTTTCTCGTCTTCAATGTAGAATCTTGGTGAGACACATGACCAAGATGACCCAGTAAATTGGTTGGATGAAAGTAGTGGACAAGTTGCTCAAACCTCCCTCGGCACGAGGCCACTATTTGAAGATAAACGTACAAGCAAAGTTCAGATTGTCTGTGCTGCCTCTTATGTACTCAAAAGTTTACTCGTACAAGAACTAATTTTTGCAAGAAGTACCTCCGATTGAAAACCATTTACTAGTCTATACCCTATGTAATTAAAGTTCGTCCATGGATCATATTGGCTGTGATCTCAATCATTTGGATGCATAAACATACTGAACATGTGTATATCTGAATCTTTTTGTAAATTATGTATGAATATTGTCGTGTGATCTATCAATCATTTGGATGCATAGATATGCTGAGCTTGTGTATATATGAATCTTTTGAGTTGTTGATTGTGAATGTTGGCTATGGATATGAACGTGTCATGTGAACCTGAGTTTGATATGAATGTTTACCTTTTCTGTTGTATTTGTGTGTGAACTTGTTAGTATGCCTACTGTGGGGTATAAAACGCAGGTCTCTTATAAAAGTAATGATGTGTCCAATTTATGTTTTCCCTTCTAACCACATTATATATTTATATTATTACTATTATCGTATATTTTATAGAGACTTATGTATACATTATAAAAACATCCCAACTTATAAAAGTAAATGTTTAACGGAAGTTGGCAAGGAAAATCCTGGTTGTTTTTGACTCACAGGCAAGGAAAATCCTGGTGATTGCGTACAAAAGCTTGCGAAGATTTTAAGGACCAATTTAATAATAACACGCTCATTTTTATTTTGAGCAATAACTCGCTAATTTCTTAATTATATATATAATGTGCCTCTCCAGTTTATTCTTTGATATTAATTGCTCCTTCTAACATAACATTATACTCCCTCCGTCCGAAAATACTTGTCATCAAAATGGACAAAAAGGGATGTATCTAAAACTAAAATACATCTAGATACATCCCTTTTATCCATTTTGATGACAAGTATTTCCGGACGGAGGGATTATATATAACGAGCCCACCTAATACGTGTATTTCAAGGAAGTGCAAATGGGCTAGGATTTCTTAGAAAATATAAATGGGCCTGATTGACGTGAAATTATTTGTTCACCCAGCCCAGCAAATGGACTGTACATTCTAGAAAACATGGGTTAAATATATGCCACATTTTTGCAGGCTGACATGTGGGCCAATAGGTTGAAGCCTACGCAGGGCATTGTCAACTTGGTCAACAAATGATTGTGTCATCCACAGCCATTGGATTTATATCCAACGGTCGACATGCACCTTCAATCTCTCGTCTTCTTCCTCCAGCGTCGCCGGGACCTCCTGGTCCGGCCTCCGGCGGCTGGCGGCTCTGCTTAGCACGCATCGCTGCGAAGCGCTACGCCACCGCCGGCCAGGCTATCCCTCCACCCCTCGACACCTCCTGTCATTCTCCACAGACTACAGCCCCACGCCGCAACAAAACCAGTTATAACCCTTCTCCTCCTCTCAATCCGCGACTCCACTGCCGCGTTTTCTGATCTCCGAGTCATTCCCGTCCGAGGCCTCGCCGTCGTCCACTGCCTCGCTGCGTTCGGTGCGGCATGGTCAACAAACAAGAGTCATCGGAAGAGGACTTTACGTGGAGAGCCTGACGGCTGGGACCCACGAGGTCCATGGTCGCATGCAAGGAAAGTTCCTCCTTATTAAGCTCAAAAAATGTTTCCTCCACCTGACAGATGGGACCCATCGGCTGTATCTTCGCACGGAAGGAAGTGCCTCCTTGTTTTGCAAAAAAAATTATTCATCCCGTTGACAGCTGGGACCCGTCAGATTTGGTGATTGACTTGTGGGCCTACTATGCGGACGTGTACGCACGGCTTTGTCAACTTAATCAACAAATGATTCTAGCAGCTGGACCATTGGATGTTAATCCAACAGCCGTGCTCCCTCTTCAAGCTCTGTTCTTGCACCTGTCTCCCGTGGGCGGCACCACGGCTGTGCTGCCGCGCACCCGAACCAGTGAAGTTTCCCACTCCTCTCCATCTGCGACTCCACTGCAGCTTAATAAATAGTAACGTCTTCGGTTTTAGCCCGGTTTTCCGTAGATTAACCATGCAATTCCCTTCTTATTAATTAATCGACGAGGCAATTCTTTTGCCTCCGTTTCGGAAAAAAATAGTAACGTCTAACTGAGCCAGTTAGTTAGAAGCGTACACTTGGTGTAGTAGGATCTTTATTTAGTTTGATGCATACACTTGTTCTTTTTTGGTAGCCCTTTTGTAATGATGGCTGATGTTTGGTTTGGAAGAGAGAGCTGCGTCTTCACTCTTCTGGCCTGCTTACTGCTTCTGTTGCACCCCCAGCCCTGGTTGCTGCTGCTGCTGTTTTCAATGTACAATCAGTAGTATATTTCATTTGTTGGTTGAATAAATGTGTTGTTAGAATGACAAACACAATGTTTTGGAAGTCGTTGCACGGTTCGATCCTTTAGTGCCCCGTACCATACGTATCGCATACTATTTATCATACGGAACACATTTTTTTTAAACTTGGAACACATTTTCCACTTGTTGATAATATGCAACCCACTGATGAAGGCCCAATAGAGAAGCCCATAATTAACTGGAAGGGAGGCTCTCACATGAATCCGGCCCAGGTATGCTCATGGTCCCCTAAACATAAATAAATAAATAAATAAATAAATAAATAAAGCTAAATGCTAATGCACCAGTTCTTTGGGAAAATAGGTAGCCCAGTATTTCTTTTTGAAGAATACCCAAGCTAGGCCTATTTGTTTTCTCTAAATTACTGGGCTGCAAATCTTTCAAGATGAGGAGGGATGCATTCTGGCCTGGCTTAAGATTATGGTCAATGTCTGTTAAAAGTAATATCAAAAGGGGTTGAAAATTCCAAAAAATTTATAGCAAATGGGATATAAGTTTCTTTTTTTGTTTTTGTTCTTCACTGATATCTTATACGTATTTCATTGGATTTAACATGACATAAAACTAATTTATTTTTAAATTTGTTTTAGTATGGCTATTAATTTTTGGATTAAGAATATTTCGTTCCCCAGCAAAAATTTGCGAATTTTAAAAATTTCCCACATATTTAGTTAATTTTTTGACCCTGGTACTGACCAGAAAATGGCCAGCAATTCTAAAAATGCAAAAATGGGCTGCAATAAATTCCATATGAATTAGAAAATGAGTAAAAATTATAAAAATAATAGCAAATGGGTTGTACACGCCACAGATTTCGAGGCTGACTTGTTTACACAAGGCTTTGTCAGTGAACACACGATTCTAGCAGCAGTTAGTGTTGGATGTCCATCCAACGGCCGATGTGCTTCTTCAATCTCTGATCTTCCTACTCCAGCCGCCTAAACTAGCGCCGGCGGGACTGCCTGCTCCCTCCTCTTGTGGTCCACTGTGATGCCGCGCAGGCTTCCCCGCCCCACCCTACTCCCTCCGCTGGCCTGGCCGCACGCAATCAACTGCCTCCTTATTACGCAAAAAAATGATTCTTCCCACTGATATCTGGGGCGCACCGGTTGGGAGGCTGACCTGTGGGCCTACTGAGTTGACGCGTACACAGGGCTAGTCAACTTAGTCAACAAACGATTCTATCAGCAGTAACCGTTGGATTTGAATCGAACGGTCTTGCTGCTTCTTCAATCGCTGCTCTTCTTGCACCAGCCGCTCAAACCAGTGCCGGGGAGACCGCCTGCTCCTGCCTCCAGTGGCCGGCTGTGCTGCCGATGAGGCCTCATCGCCCCCTACTACTCCCACCGCTAGCCAGGCCCTGCGGCGACGGCAGCCTCACACCGCGGCCGAACCAGTGAAGCCTCGTACTCCTCTCCACGTGGGCATCCACTGCCGCGTCTTCCCCGGCTCCGCATCGTCCCCTTCCTAGGCCTCGCCATCGTCTACCGCCTTGGTGCTCTCGGCACGGTGTGGTCAACGACATTCCATCGGAAGAGTACTATACGTGGAGAGGCTGACAGCTGGGTCCACGGTCATAGCCCAGTTTTTTGTGATTTGCCAAGTAAGTTGCTTTGTCAGGCCTGTTGGGCTGCAAATCTTTCAAGATGAGGAGAGCTTTCATTCGGCTGGCCGAGAAAATGGCCCATCAGTAATGAGAAATGGGTTGTACATTTTTAAAACACATCAAACCGGCAATTAGTTTCAAATATCTTCTTTTCATTTCGAGATTTGAAATTACATTAATTTTTACGCGCGGAGAATTTGTTGGATTTTATATTGATATACATTTATTTTTAAAATCAGTTTGAATGTGAGTCGAAATTTCAGGATTAAAAACAGTTCGGACCGCACCGAAATATGCAAAATTTGTTGGGGAACGTAGCAGAAATTCAAAATTTTCCTACGTGTCACCAAGATCTATCTATGGAGAGACCAGCAACGAGGGGAAGGAGAGTGCATCTACATACCCTTGTAGATCGCTAAGCGGAAGCGTTCAAGTGAACGGGGTTGATGGAGTCGTACTCGTCGTGATTCAAATCACCGATGACCAAGTGCCGAACGCACGGCACCTACGCGTTCAACACACGTGCAACCCGGTGACGTCTCCCACGCCTTGATCCAGCAAGGAGAGAGGGAGAGGTTGAGGAAGACTCCATCCAGCAGCAGCACAACGGCGTGGTGGTGATGGAGGAGCGTGGCAATCCTGCAGGGCTTCGCCAAGAACCACAGAAGAGGAGGGAGAGAGAGATGCAGGGCTGCACCAAAGGCATAAGGTATCAAGAGGCCCTCCTACCCTCACTATATATAGGGATCCCAAGGGGGGGTGCGCCAGCCCTAGGAGATCCAATCTCCTAGGGGGCGGCGGCCAGGGGAGGAGTCCTTCCCCCCCAAGGCACCTAGGAGGTGCCTTCCCTCCTTGGGACTCTTCCTTAGGGTTCCCCCTTCACCCTAGGCGCATGGGCCATAAGGGAAGTGGCGCCCCAGCCCACTTTGGTCTGGATCCCTTCCCACTTTAGCCCATGGGACCCTCCGGGATAGGTGGCCCCACCCGGTGGGCCCCCGGGACCCTTCCGGTGGTCCCGGTACAATACCGATGACCCCGAAACTTGTCCCGATGGCCGAAATAGGACTTCCTATATATAAATCTTTACCTCCGGACCATTCCGGAACTCCTCGTGACGTCCGGGATCTCATCCAGGACTCCGAACAACATTCGGTAACCACATACAAGCTTCCTTTATAACCCTAGCGTCATCGAACCTTAAGTGTGTAGACCCTACGGGTTCGGGAGACATGCAGACATGACCGAGACGTTCTCCGGTCAATAACCAACAGCAGGATCTGGATACCCATGTTGGCTCCCACATGTTCCACGATGATCTCGTCGGATGAACCATGATGTCAAGGACTTAATCAATCCCGTATACAATTCCCTTTGTCTATCGGTACGATACTTGCCCGAGATTCGATCGTCGGTATCCCGATACCTTGTTCAATCTCGTTACCGGCAAGTCTCTTTACTCGTTCCGTAACACATCATCCTGTGATCAACTCCTTGATCACATTGTGCACATTATGATGATGTCCTACCGAGTGGGCCCAGAGATACCTCTCCGTTTACACGGAGTGACAAATCCCAGTCTCGATTGGTGCCAACCCAACAGATACTTTTGGAGATACCTGTAATGCACCTTTATAGTCACCCAGTTACGTTGTGACGTTTGGTACACCCAAAGCACTCCTACGGTATCCGGGAGTTGCACAATCTCATGGTCTAAGGAAATGATACTTGACATTAGAAAAGCTATAGCATACGAACTACACGATCTAGTGCTATGCTTAGGATTAGGTCTTGTCCATCACATCATTCTCCTAATGATGTGATCCCGTTATCAACGACATCCAATGTCCATGGTCAGGAAACCGTAACCATCTATTGATCAACGAGCTAGTCAACTAGAGGCTTACTAGGGACATGGTGTTGTCTATGTATCCACACATGTATCTGAGTTTCCTATCAATACAATTATAGCATGGATAATAAACGATTATCATGAACAAGGAAATATAATAATAATCAATTTATTATTGCCTCTAGGGCATATTTCCAAAAGTCTCCCTCTTGCACTAGAGTCAATAATCTAGTTCACATCGCCATGTGATTAACACTCACATGTCACATCGCCATGTGACTAACACCCAAGAGTTTACTAGAGTCAGTAGTCTAGCTCACATCACTATGTGATTAACACTCAATGAGTTCTAGGTTTGATCATGTTGCTTGTGAGAGAGGTTTTAGTCAACGGGTCTGAACCTTTCAGATCCGTGTGTGCTTTACAAATCTCTATGTCATCTCCTAGATGTAGCTACCACGTTCTATTTGGAGCTATTCCAAATAACTGTTCTACTTGGAGCTATTCTAAATTGTTGCTCCATTATACGTATCCGGTATCTCTACTCAGAGCTATCCGGATAGGTGTTAAGCTTGCATCGACGTAACCCTTTACGACGAACTCTTTTACCACCTCCATAATCGAGAAAATTCCTTAGTCCACTAGTTACTAAGGATAACTTTGACCGCTGTCCTGTGATCCATTCTTGGATCAGTCTTGTACCCCTTGACTGACTCATGGCAAGGCACACTTCAGGTGCGGTACATAGCATAGCATACTGTAGAGCCTATGTCTTAAGCATAGGGGACGACCCTCGTCCTTTCTCTCTATTCTGCCGTGGTTGAGCTTTAAGTCTTAACTTCATACCTTACAACTCAGGCAAGAACTCCTTCTTTGACTAATCCATCTTGAACACCTTCATGATCATATCAAGGTATATGCTCATTTGAAAGTACCATTAAGCGTTTTGATCTATCCTTATAGATCTTGATGCTCAATGCTCAAGTAGCTTAATCCAGGTTTTCCATTGAAAAACACTTTCCAAATAACCCTATATGCTTTCCAGAAATTCTACGTCATTCTGATCAACAATATGTCAACAACATATACTCATCAGAAATTCTATAGTGCTCCCACTCACTTCTTTGGAAATACCAGTTTCTCATAAACTTTGTATACACCCAAAATCTTTGATCATCTCATCAAAGCATACATTCCAACTCCGAGATGCTTACTCCAGTCCTCAGAAGGATTGCTGGAGCTTTGCATACTTATTAGCATCTTTCAGGATTGACAAAACCTTCCGGTTGTATCACATACAACCTTTCCTCAAGAAAATCGTCGAGGAAACAATGTTTTGACATCCTATCTGCAAGATTTCATAAATAATGTAGTAATCGCTAATATAATTCCAACAGACTCTTAGCATCGCTACGAGTGAGAAAGTCTCACCATAGTCAACTCCTTGAACTTGTCGGAAAACATCTTAACGACAAGTCGAGCTTTCTTAACGGTGATACTTACCATCATTGTCCGTCTTCCTTTTAAAATCCATATGTACCTAACAGCCTTACGACCATCAAGTAGTTCTTCCAAAGTCTACACTTTGTTTTCATATATGGATCCTCTCTCGGATTATATGGCCTCGAGCCATTTATCGGAATCCGGGCCCACCATCGCTTCTCCATAGATCGTAGGTTCATTGTTGTCTAGCAACATGACTTCCAAGACAGGGTTACGTACCACTCTAAAGTAGTACGCATCCTTGTCATCCTACGATGTTTGGTAGTGACTTGATCTGAAGTCTCATGATCAATATCATAAGCTTCCACTTCAATAGGTGTAGGTGCCACAGGAACAACTCTTTGTGCCCTGCTATACACTAGTTGAAGTAACGGTTCAATAACCTCATCAAGTCTCCACCATCCTCCCACTCAATTCTTTCGAGAGAAGTTTTTCCTCGAGAAAGGACCCGATTCTAGAAACAATCCCTTATTGCTTTCGAATCTGAGACAGGAGGTATACCCAACTGTTTTGGGTGTCCTATGAAGATGCATTTATCCGCTTTGGGTTTGAGCTTATCAGCCTGAAACTTTTTCACATAAGCGTCGCAGCCCCAAACTTTTAAGTAATGACAGCTTGGGTTTCTTTAAACCATAGTTCATACGGTGTCATCTCATCGAAATTACGTGGTGCCCCTTTTAAAGTGAATGTGGTTGTCTCTAATGCCTAACCCATAAACTATTGTGGTAATTCGATAAGAGACATCATGGTATGCATCATATCCAATCGGGTGCAGTTATGATGTTTGGACACACCATCACACTATGGTGTTCCAGGCTGTATCAGTTGTGAAACAATTTCCACAATGTCTTAATTCTGTGCCAAACTCGTAATTCAGATATTCATCTCTATGATCATACCATGGATACTTTATCCTCTTGTCACGATGATCTTTTAACTTCACCCTGAAATTACTTGAACCTTTCAATAATTCAGACTCGTGATTTATCAAGTAAATATACTCAACATCTACTCAAATCGTCTGTGAAGCAAGAACATAACGATATCCACTACACGCCTCATCCCTCATCGGACTGCACACATCAAAATGTATTACTTCCAACAAGTTGCTTTCTAGTTCCATTTTACTGAAACCGAGGCTTTCAGTCATCTTGCCCATGTGGTATGATTTGCATGTCTCAAGTGATTCAAAATCAAGTGAGTACAAAATGGTCCATTTGCATGGAGTTTCTTCATGCATATATACCAATAGACATGGTTCGCATGTCTCAAACTTTTCAAAAATGAGTGAGTCCAAAGATCCATCAACATGGAGCTTCTTCATGCGTTTTATACCGATATGACTTAAGTGGCAGTGCCACAAGTAGGTGGTACTATCATTACTATCTTATATCTTTTGGCATGAACATGTGTATCACTACGATCGAGATTCAATAAACCATTCATTTTAGGCGTAAGACCATTGAAGGTATTATTCAAATAAACAGAGTAACCATTATTCTCCTTAAATGAATAACCGTATTGCGATAGACATAATCCAGTCATGTCTATGCTCAACGCAAACACCAAATAACAATTATTTAGGTTTTAATACCAATCTCGATGGTAGAGGGAGCGTACGATATTTGATCAACCTTGGAAATACTTCCAACACATATCGTCATCTCACCTTTAGCTAGTCTCCGTTTATTCCGTAGCTTTTATTTCGAGCTACTAACACTTAGCAACTGAACCGGTATCTAATACCCTGGTGCTACTAGGAGTACTAGTAAAGTACACATTAACATAATGTATATCCAATATACTTCTATCGACCTTGCCAGCCTTCTTATCTACCAAGTATCTAGGGTAATTCTGCTCCAGTGGCTGTTCCCTTTATTACAGAAGCACTTAGTCTCGGGTTTGGGTTCAACCTTGGGTTTCTTCACTAGAGCAGCAGCTGAATTGCCGTTTCATGAAGTATCCCTTCTTGCCCTTGCCCTTCTTGAAACTAGTGGTTTCACCAACCATCAACAATTGATGCTCCTTCTTGATTTCTACTTTCGTGGTGTCAAACATCACGAACATCTCAAGGATCATCATACATGTCCCCGATATATTATAGTTCATCACGAAGCTCTAGCAGCTTGTTGGTAATGACTTCGGAGAAACATCACTATCTTATCTGGAAGATCAACTCCCACTTGATTCAAATGATTGTTGTACTCAGACAATCCGAGCACAAGCTCAACAATTGAGCTTTTCTCCTTAATTTGCAGGTTAAGAAAATCGTCGGAGGTCTTATACCTCTTGATGTGGGCACGAGCCTGAAATTCCAATTTCAGCCCTCAAAACATCTCATATGTTTCGTGACGTTTCAAAAACGTCTTTGGTGCCTCAACTCTAAACCGTTTAACTGAACTATCATGTAGTTATCAAAATGTGTATGTCAGATGTTCGCAACATCCACAGACGACGTTCGAGGTTCAGCACACTGAGTGGTGCATTAAGGACATAAGCCTTCTATGAAGCAATGAGGACAATCCTCAGTTTACGGACCTAGTCCGCATAATTGCTACTATCAACTTTCAACTAAATTTTCTCTAGGAACATATCTAAACAGTAGAACTATAGCATGAGCTACGACATAATTTGCAAAATCCTTTTGACTATGTTCGGGATAATTAAGTTCATCTTATGAACTCCCACATAGATAGACATCCCTCTAGTCATCTAAGTGATTACATGATCCGAGTCAACTAGGCCGTGTCCGATCATCACGTGAGACGGACTAGTCAACGTCGGTGAACATCTTCATGTTGATCGTATCTTCTATACGACTCATGCTCGACCTTTCGGTCTTCTGTGTTCCGAGGCCATGTCTGTACATGCTAGGCTCGTCAAGTTAATCCTAAGTGTTTTGCATGTGTAAAACTGTCTTACACCCGTTGTATGTGAACGTAAGGATCTATCACACCCGATCATCACGGCGTGCTTCGAAACGACGAACTGTAGCAACGGTGCACAGTTAGGGGAGAACACTTCTTGAAATTTTAATGAGGGATCATCTTATTTACTACCATCGTTCTAAGCAAATAAGATGTATAAACATGATAAACATCACATGCAATCAAATAGTGACATGATATGGCCAATATCATATAGCTCCTTTGATCTCCATCTTGGGGCTCCATGATCATCTTGTCACCGGCATGACACCATGATCTCCATCATCATGATCTCCATCATCGTGTCTTCTTGAATTTGTCACGTCATCTATTACTTCTACTACTACAGCTAACGGTTAGCAATAAAGTAAAGTAATTACATGACGTTTAAGTTGACACGCAGGTCATAAATAAATAAAGACAACTCCTATGGCTCCTGTCGGTTGTCATATTCATCGACATGCAAGTCGTGATTCCTATTACAAGAACATGATCATCTCATACATCACATATATCATTCATCACATCCTTTGGCCATATCACATCACATAGCATACCCTGCAAAAACAAGTTAGACGTCCTCTAATTGTTATTTGCATGTTTTACGTGGCTGCTATGGGTTTCTAGCAAGAACGCATCTTACCTACGCAAAAGCCACAACGTGATATGCCAATTGCTATTTACCCTTCATAAGGACCCTGTTCATCGAATCCGATCCGACTAAAGTGGGAGAGACAGACACCCGCCAGCCACCTTATGCAACTAGTGCATGTTTGTCGGTGGAACCGGTCTCACGTAAGAGTACGTGTAAGGTTGGTCCGGGCCGCTTCATCCCACGATGCCGCCGAATCAAGATAAGACTAGTAACGGCAAGCATAGTGAAAAAAATCAACGCCCACAACAACTTTGTGTTCTACTCGTGCATAGAATCTACGCAATAGACCTAGCTCATGATGCCACTGTTGGGGAACGTAGCAGAAATTCAAAATTTTCCTACGTGTCACCAAGATCTATCTATGGAGAGACCAGCAACGAGGGGAAGGAGAGTGCATCTACATACCCTTGTAGATTGCTAAGCGGAAGCGTTCAAGTGAACGGGGTTGATGGAGTCGTACTCGTCGTGATTCAAATCACCGATGACCAAGTGCCGAACGCACGGCACCTCCGCGTTCAACACACGTGCAGCCTGGTGACGTCTCCCACGCCTTGATCCAGCAAGGAGAGAGGGAGAGGTTGAGGAAGACTCCATCCAGCAGCAGCACAACGGCGTGGTGGTGATGGAGGAGCGTGGCAATCCTGCAGGGCTTCGCCAAGCACCACAGAAGAGTAGGGAGAGAGAGATGCAGGGCTGCACCAAAGGCATAAGGTATCAAGAGGCCCTCCTACCCTCACTATATATAGGGATCCCAAGGGGGGGGTGCGCCAGCCCTAGGAGATCCAATCTCCTAGGGGGCGGCGGCCAGGGGAGGAGTCCTTCCCCCCCAAGGCACCTAGGAGGTGCCTTCCCTCCTTGGGACTCTTCCTTAGGGTTCCCCCTTCACCCTAGGCGCATGGGCCATAAGGGAAGTGGCGCCCCATCCCACTTTGGGATGGATCCCTTCCCACTTTAGCCCATGGGACCCTCCGGGATAGGTGGCCCCACCCGGTGGGCCCTCGGGACCCTTCCGGTGGTCCCGGTACAATACCGATGACCCCGAAACTTGTCCCGATGGCCGAAATAGGACTTCCTATATATAAATCTTTACCTCCGGACCATTCCGGAACTCCTCGTGACGTCCGGGATCTCATCCGGGACTCCGAACAACATTCGGTAACCACATACAAGCTTCCTTTATAACCCTAGCGTCATCGAACCTTAAGTGTGTAGACCCTACGGGTTCGGGAGACATGCAGACATGACCGAGACGTTCTCCGGTCAATAACCAACAGCGGGATCTGGATACCCATGTTAGCTCCCACATGTTCCACGATGATCTCATCGGATGAACCACGATGTCAAGGACTTAATCAATCCCGTATACAATTCCCTTTGTCTATCGGTACGATACTTGCCCGAGATTCGATCGTCGGTATCCTGATACCTTGTTCAATCTCGTTACCGGCAAGTCTCTTTACTCGTTCCGTAACACATCATCCCGTGATCAACTCCTTGATCACATTGTGCACATTATGATGATGTCCTACCGAGTGGGCCCAGAGATACCTCTCCGTTTACACGAAGTGACAAATCCCAGTCTCGATTCGTGCCAACCCAACAGATACTTTCGGAGATACCTGTAATGCACCTTTATAGTCACCCAGTTACGTTGTGACGTTTGGTACACCCAAAGCACTCCTACGGTATCCGGGAGTTGCACAATCTCATGGGCTAAGGAAATGATACTTGACATTAGAAAAGCTATAGCATACGAACTACACGATCTAGTGCTATGCTTAGGATTAGGTCTTGTCCATCACATCATTCTCCTAATGATGTGATCCCGTTATCAACGACATCCAATGTCCATGGTCAGGAAACCGTAACCATCTATTGATCAACGAGCTAGTCAACTAGAGGCTTACTAGGGACATGGTGTTGTCTATGTATCCACACATGTATCTGAGTTTCCTATCAATACAATTATAGCATGGATAATAAACGATTATCATGAACAAGGAAATATAATAATAATCAATTTATTATTGCCTCTAGGGCATATTTCCAACAAAATTTCGTATAATTTTTTAACCGTGGCCACAATATGGGCTGTAATGCTAACAAAAATAATATGGGCTCCAAAAAAACCTTAATAATTAGCAAATGGGCTGTAAATTATTAGAAATAATGGCAGATGGGCTGTATGCTATTTTCCACAGATTTGAGGCTTTCCTAAAAAAAAGGTTGACGCACAAGTAGTGACTGTTGGATGGCCATCCAACGGCCGTTGTGCTTCTTCAATCTCTGCTCTTCCTGCTCCAGCCGCTCAAACAGGCGCCGGTGGGACTGCCTGCTCCCTCCTCCCCGCGGCTGGCTCTGCTGCCGCGCAGGCCTCACCGCCCCACCGTACTCCCATCGCTGGCCTAGCCATCCCTCTACTCACCCACACCTGCTGTTATTCTCCGGTGACGGCAGATGAACCAGTAAACCGTCGTACAGTCGTACTCCCTTCCGTGTGGGAAACAACTGCCGAGTCTTCCCTGCCTCCGTGTCATTCCCTTCCTCGGCCTCGCCGTCGTCCACCGCCCTGGTGCTCTCGGCGCGGCCTGGTCAACGTGGTCAACGACCGACATGCATCTGAAGTGGACTTTACGTGGAGAGGCCGACAGCTGGGTCCACGGCTGCATGCAAGGAAATGCCTCCTTATTACGCGCAAAATAATGATTCCTCCAGCTGACATCAGGGACCCACTGAAAGGGCCTCTGTATTTCACGAAAAAAACGCTACCGCCACTGACAGCTCGGACCCACCAGCTATATCTTCGCACGCAAGGAAGTGCCTTCTTATTACGCACAAAAAAATGAATACTCTCCCTGTTAGCTGGGACCCAGTATAGTGGCAGGCTGACTTGTGGGCCTACTAAGTTGACGGGGACGGAGGGCTTTGTTAACTTAGTCAATATGCATGATTCTAGCTCCAGTGACCGTACGATGTCCATCCAACGGCCGTAGTGCTTTTTCAACCTCTGGTCTTCTTGCTCCAGCCGCCCAAACCAGTGCCGGTCGTGCCTCGTGCTCCTGCCTCCCGTGGCCGGCTGTGATGCGGCGGAGGCCTCACCGCCCCCTACTACTCCCATCACTGGCCAGGCCATCCCTCTACTCACCCACCCCCCCTGTTATTCTGCGGCGACGGCAGCCTCACACCGCAGCGAACCAGTGAACCCTCGTACTCCTCTACGCGTGGGCATCCACTGTCGTGTCTTCCCTGGCTCCGCGCCGTCCCCTTCCTAGGCCTCGCCATCGTCCACTGCCCTGGTGCTCTCGGCGCGGCGTGGTCAACGTGGTCAAGGAACGGCTTCCATCGGACGTGGACTATACGTGGAGAGGCCGACAGCTGGGTCCACGGCCGCAGCAAGGAAGTGCCTCCTTATTACGTGCAAAATAATTATTCCTCCACCTGACAGCGGGGACCCACCGGACAGGCCACCGTATTTCGCCCCCCTGACTGCTGGGACCCACCAGCTACATCTTCGCATGCAAGGAAGTGCCTGACAGTCGGGACCCACCTGGTCGAAGCGTACGTAGAGTTGCCATTCTGGTCGCGAACGTGTATGTACATATATATTGGTGGATGTAGAGGCGCGCACGTGTCGTAGTAGAGGCGGCCAGGGTGCAAGAAAGAAAATACGGCCACGTATGTGTACATACGGGCGGGGTCTCGAACGCCTACTCACACATACGTACGGCCAGGGCTCGTGTACATGGCTGGGTTAAAATGGAGAAACAACGTCGTCGTCGTGTTTATGGGGAGGCAACGGAATGCGTCGTGTTCATGGGGAGGCAACGGAATGCGTCGTGTTCATGGGGAGGGCTTGGACGGAACAGGCTATGGAAACGAGGCCTGGCGTACCGCAGAACGGAGGAAACGGCCTTGTGTTTGACCGGCCACGTTCGAAACAGGATCCTGTTCATCGGGAGGGGTCCGGCGTACCGCAAATCGGAGGAAACGGACCTCCTACGGTCGAAACAGGGGTCCTGTTGATCGGGAGGGGTGTGGCCGCAAAACGGACGAAACAAACTTGTGTTGGAGCGCTACGGTCGAAACGCGGGTCCTGTTCATCGGGAGGGGTGCGGCGTACCGCAAAATGGGACTCCACGGGATACTGTTCATCTCAACCGTCGACCCCCTCCAGCCTCCACGAGCTACTGTTCATCCACCGTCGACCTCCTCCAGCCTCCACCTGCGACTGTTCATCCACAGGCTCCTGTTCATCCAGCCTCCACCGCGCGCTACTCCACCGGCTACTGTTCAACCAGCCCTCTCCACGGGCTCCTGTTCAACCACCCCTCCACGGGCTATTGTTCATCCTGCCCTCCACCGTCTACTGTTCATCCTGCCCTCCATGGGGTGGTCCTGTTCATCCAGCCCTCCACGGGGTCCTGTTCATCCAGCCCCAACCGGCTCGATCGATCGGGGTCTTGTTCATCCAGAGGCAACACCACGGGGTCCTGTTCATCCACCCCCACCGAGAACTGTTCATCCAACCCCCCCCCCGCAACGCTCACTGTTCATCCAGAGGCAGCATCGATCGCTCGATCGGGTTCAGTTAACAGCCATCGATCGATCGCTCGGGTTCAGTAACGCGTAGCCTGTAGTGCAATCGCTCGGGTTCAGTTAGAGCCCAACGCCTCACTCGGGTTCAGTTAGAGCCAACGCCTCGCACACACGCGCGTACGTGTATGAGAGAAGCGCACATCGCTCGGCTCCCAACCTCCCACCGTAACCGGGAACTCCTCGAAATTTTCCTCGCCCTCGCTTCTACCATGGTTTTTTCCGTCATGGACGGCCCAAAGAATTTCATGCAGCTGCATATCCGGCCCGCCTAGGACGAAAAGCCCATTTGTATCATGATTTTTTGTCATAGAAATAGGAGCCCACCACATCTATGATGATACTGGGTTTTGTCACAATTATCGTCATAGAAGTGTCATATGTATGACAGAAAACATTTTCGTTCGGCCCAAAATGTCATGGATGTGTCTTTTTTTGTAGTGTCTTCTTCAGCAGTGAGCAAAGTCAAACTCTTCCAGGACCTTCGACAGGTTTCATGTGTAACAAAGGCATTCTTGGTGGCAAGATTGCGAATGCAATTGACGTCCACCAAGAGGCTTTGCATCTGACGCTTAAGCCAGTCATGATGCTTATCTTGTTTCTGATGTAGAGTGACGAGAAGCTCTCGGTTGTTGAGAACACGAGATCGCTTCCGAGGCCTTTGGGCAGTGGTGCTTTCAGTGGCTTCAGTTTGGGCGTGAGGGGCACGTGTGTTGCCAGCCAAGGGATAAACATGAGAGACTGCCTGAACTCCTTCAATGGGCTGGGTGAAGCTTTGACGATCAACATTGTGAAGATAAATTGGATCCTTTGCAGGCTCTGGGTAAATAGCTTCAACAGACAAATCAACCTCTGGCAAGAATACAAGATGATTGCGCGCAGAAGGTTGATAGTTGAAGGCAGAGTGAAGCTTGATAAGATGCATTACCCATGGAGCATAGAACTTCAGACCAAAGATGTCGAAGCCAGATGCAGCCAACTGCCTGATGAAGAAGTCTTGAGCATTGAAGCTTATGCCATTGAAGATATAGAAAACCAAGGTCTTCATTGCTCCTTCAAGCTTCGCTGTAGATGAATGTCCTTTGACAGACCATAGAGTCTTTCTGATGATATGGTAAATGGTGCGAGGTAGATACTCTAGGTCTTCAACAAAGAATTCGGTTGGGTATTCAGCGTCACGTGGCAAAGGCTTCATCATGCTCAGCATTTGACTCATGTTGGGTTCTGGCTTCTGGAAAATGCTCTCCAAAGCATTCTGGTGTTGTTGACAACCTGGTTCATAATATTCGCCAGGAGTGGGCAGGGCTGTAAGATCAATGATGTCTTGGGCTTTAGCTTCATGATGAACATCTCCTGTCATCCACTCAAGGATCCAAGTCTTCGGATCCCTGTTGTATCCATGAATGTGGAGGGTAGCATAGAATTGAAGCAGAAGTTCTTCATTCCAGTGTTCCTTGGCAGTCACAAAGTTGAGCAGACCCGCATCACGAAAGCAGTCAAGGGCTTCCTCAAGGCATGGCAGTCCAGTAATGGCCTCACAATCAAGATGCATATGAGGGAAGATGCGTCCCTGATTGTACAAGATGCATGAATAATAGCTTCGCTGCTGATAACTCTAGAATCGGTCCGAAGAGATTCTTGGCCTTGTGTAGGGGTTCTTCTCACTGTCGAAGAATGTGTTGTGTGCCTTGAATCCATTCAAATTAAATGATCCTGGTGAAGTTGCAGTACCTGGAAACCGTGGTAGCCTTGGCTTTGGCTTCTGGACCCGAGGCCTGTGCTTCACATGATAGGCAAACTGAGGTCCGGGTGCACGCGGAGGAACCAGGATTGGCCAGCGGATGGTAACAGGCTGTCCACGATCATATGCTTGCTCGATGGTGTGTGGCCTTGGAGGAGGTACAGGAGCAGAGGCATTGGCTTCAGGCAGCGGATTTGCTTAGGGTGCTGCGTTGGCTTCAGGTGCATTCACTTCTGGCACCACATTAGCTTCAGGCGCCACATTAGTTTCAGCCATGACAACGTCATTGCCTTCAGTGTTGATGTTGGTGGCCGCCTCAGTATTGGTAACCTCCACTTCAGGAGCTGGAGGGTCGGACACGTTCTCCTCGAGAACAACTTCATGGTTGGACGGGGGTGTACCAACACGTTCTTCTTCTCTTGGTTCTTCTTCATGGTCATCGGCTGATGCAGCCGGAATATCTTCAGCTGTTTTGGCTTCAGATTCAGGGATGTTCACAGTAGGAGAGGCTTCAGGAAAGACTTCGCGTGAAATGGATTGGCGCTCTTCTCCTTCTGGAACACTTGACAATGTGACCTGTGGCCTTGGTCCTTTGCGAAGCCTACTAAATGCTAGCGACGCCTATGGAGATGGAGTTGGTTGGGCCTCAAAGTCTTCATTGTCAATCATCGGAGTGGTGACCTGTGGTGTGGGAGTGACTGGTGTTTCTTCATCACGAGGGGATTCTTGAGGGTGATCAGCCCATGAGTCATCATGAGCACTTGGCGTCAATGGACGACCAATGCTGATGAGTTTGCTGTTCGTGAGAACAGGCGATGATACCAAATTGTGCTCGATCTGTGGAAGGACTTAATCATCTTCAACATTGTCGTGAGGACCAATGTCTTCAGCTGTGGTGGGGTCAACAGCTGGATTCTCTTCAGCTTCAGGAGCCTCTGTGGAAGAAGGCTCATGAACTACCAAACAATGTTCTCGATGTGCAGAGGAAGGATGAGCAACAGAAATTGGCTCAACAATAAGGGGCTTTGTGGAAGCAGCCCGGTCTCTCTTCTTTGTTTTTCTTTTCTTGGTTGGGGAGCATCATCAGTGGTGGCTTTGGTCTTGTGCTTTCTGGCTTCGGCTTCACCTGCTCTAGTTTTCTTGAATTCTGAAGCCACTGTGGGGACCTTAGGGTTCGAGCTTGTCGTACTGGCTGGGAAGACAATGCGAGGTTCTTCCTGCCTTGATGCTTCTAGTTCGGCCACAGCTGGCTTCTTCTTCTTGGCAGCCATTCTGGGGTCGATGCCTGGTCGCCCCAAAGCCTTGCGCTTTTCAGCTTCATTGTAGCCTTGAACACATTTAGCAGCAAGATTCTTCATGCGCTCACGAGAACCTTTTGCTTCTTCTCGTTTCTTGTGGAATGCCTCCTTAAGCTCATGCATCATGACCTTGAAGTTTTGAATGTCTTCAACATTGAGCTTGGCCATGTGCTTCTTGAGCTGAGCCTTTTCATAGTCAATTTTGTGCTTCAGCTCAACAATCTTTTGTGCAAGAGCCAGCTCAGGAGCAATGGCTCCATGGAAGGAGACGCTGAGGCCAATTGGAAGCTGAAGATCATCAAAACTGAGATCTGGGCTGTCAAACCACTCATCAATAAACTTGTATAAGATTTCCACATCAAAGAGGGGAATATCATTGAAGATTTCCGCCACTTGCTTGCTCTTTATTAATTGCTCAAGAGCGTCATCACCAAGATCGTCGTCGCTGGACAGATCAATGGCGTCATTCTCATTTCTCAAAACGGAAGCAGGGGTCAGTGCGTGACCAGTGGGTTGCATGGGCTTTTTCAACTTGGCAGACTTGGAGATGCTGTAACGCCCTCGATGCGGCTATATCTCCCACGTGTCGAAGCACGACTTAGAGGCATAACCGCATTGAAAGCAATGTCGCAAGTGAGGTAATCTTCACAACAACCCATGTAATAAATAAGGGGAAAAGATACATAGTTGGCTTACACTCGCCACATCACACAAATATCATAAATAACATTACATTCATCCAAATACACTCAAGGTCCGACTACGGAACCAAAATGAAGATAATCTCCAAATGAAACCTAGTCCCTGATCGCCCCAACTAGGCACCACTACTGATCATCTGGGAAAGACACGTAGTATCGTCTTGAGTCCTCATCGAACAGCCACTTGAGCTCAGTTGAATCACCTGGAGTGGTATAATCGGTCCCTACATCTGGTTTTGGAAGTAATCTGTGAGTCACGGGGATTCAGCAATCTCACACCCTCGCAATCCAGACTATTGAAGCTTATAGGAAGGGTAAATGTATGATGTGGAGCTGCAGCAAGCGACTAGCATATCTGGTGGCTAACATACGCAAATGAGAGCGAGAAGAGAAGGCAAAGGCACGGTCAATGAACTATGATCAAGAAGTGATCCTAGAACAACCTACGACAAGCATAACTCCAACACCGTGTTCACTTCCCGGACTGCGCCGAGAAGAGACCATCACGGTTACACACGCGGTTGATGCATTTTAATTAAGTTAAGTTTCAGGTTATCTACAACCGGACATTAACAAATTCCCATCTTCCCATAACCGTGGGCACGGCTTTTGAAAGTTCAAATCCCTGCAGGGGAGTCCCAACTTAGCCCATCACAAGCTCCCACGGTCAATGAAGGATATTCCTTCTCCCAAGACAATCTGATCAGGTTCGGCATCCCGGTTACAAGACATCTCGACAATGGTAAAACTAAACCAGCAAAGCCGCCTGAATGTGCCAACAAATCCCGATAGGAGCTGCACATATCTCATTCTCAGGGCACACTCAGATGAGCCAGACGTCGGGTAGGCCAGCCCAGAGTTTCCCCTGGTAGCCCCGGACATCGCTCAGTTGGACCAACACTTAGAGAAGCACTGGCCCGGGGTTGTTAAAATAAAGATGACCCTTGATTCCGCGAAACCCAAGGGAAAAAGGCTAGGTGGCAAATGGTAAAACCAATGTTGGGCCATGCTGGAAGAGTTTTATTCAAGGCGAACTGTCAAGGGGTTCTTAGTATAACCCAACCGTGTAAGGAACGCAAAATCCGGGAACATAACACCGATATGACGGAAACTAGGGCGGCGAGAGTGGAACAAAACACCAGGCATAAGGCCGAGACTTCCACCCTTTACCAAGTATATAGGTGCATTAAGATAAACAAGTTAATATGGTGATATCCCAACAATAAACATGTTCCAACAAGGAACAAACTCCAATCTTCACCTGCAACTAGCAACGCTATAAGAGGGGCTGAGCAAAGCGGTAACATTGCCATACAACGGTTTGCTAGGAAAAAGTGGGTTAGAGGCTTGACATGGCAATATGGGAGGCATGATAAGCAAGTGGTAGGTATCGTAGCATAGGCATAGCAAAAGAGCGAGCATCTAGCAAGCAAAGATAGAAGTGATTTCGAGGGTATGGTCATCTTGCTTGCAAAGTTCTCAGAGTTGACTTGATCCTCGTCAACATACTCAATGGGCTCCTCGATCACGTACTCATCTCCCGGCTCTACCCAAACAAGAACAACAAGCAAAGGGAGACACAATCAACCACGTGCAATGCACAAGCAACATGATGCAAAACATGTCATGAGATGCGGGATGCGTATGCGGTGCATATGCATGATTCAGAAAGGGATGATTGAACCTGGCCTCAACTTGGAAAATCATGAGTGCCACTAGAAATAGGAGTTGATTTCGGTTGAAATCGATATAAAGATCACCGGAATCGGATGCACAGTTTGGAAATGACAAGCAAAACAAATATGGCACCGGTCTGCGATTAACAGCACGAGACCATCTAAATGCGTCAAGATAAATAAGCTACTGCACTCAAACATGGCAACAAAATACATTGTAGGTATCCACTCAAGATGCTTGACAAAAGATGAACACTGAGCTACGGCTAATTCACTCAACAACAGGTTCAAACAAGCATGGCAAAAGAGCAAAATATTACTGGTTACAGACTTGGTGAAATTAACAGCATGTCAGGAATTTAACATCAGGAAGCAATCTGTAGAGCATGAAAACTACATGCTACAGAAACATATCATGGCAAAGCAAGGCATGGCATGAGGCTACTCAAAGCATACAACAAAAGTGCCTTACTGACCATAAGCCAAAAGGGATCAAAAAATACAATTGCAACCACGCGAACATAGCAATTATCGTTAACAGATTCAGACTTAGTGAAAAACTAGAGCATGCAAAACAGATAACGAGTAGGCATGTTTACGAGCTCGATGCACTCACTACGAGGCATTGCATGATAATCTATGCATACACCCAGCAAGTAGACATGGCATAGAAGCTAGACATGGCAAGAACAACAACATAGCATGCACGGATCAACAACAACAAGCTCGGCAAAATTGCTAAACATGTTAACAATCTGCCAGGAACATTTTATAGCAAAAGTAGAGCTTGATTGAGTCAAGCTAGGGTGCCCCATAATTGCAAACAAAGACATGGATGGATAGAGCACCACAATATCTACAAAACATCCTTACTGAACAAGCTCAAAAGAGGCACGGATCACTAGGAAACAACATGAACACATGGCATAAAAATTACAGCAGGACAAGGACTTAGAATATTTCTAAGTCCCTGAAATCAGCAGCATTTAGTAAGCTACTTTGCATGATTGTGCTAGTCACCATGAAGATCCCAAAAATACATGGCATAAACACCTGTAAAGATGGCACGGCATACTTCAAAACTCATGTAGGACTCAAAATCATAGCATGCACACATTAATCATGGCAAAAATGACAAAAGTGCATTTGCTGAAACAGATCTGAAACTATCATCACATAGCCCTCTTCCAACAGCATTTTGGGCATCAAGATGAGCTCAAATGAAAATGATGCAATGAGATGAAATGATGTACTCTTCGAGGCGAACATTTTGATATGCTACACGCATGAATCGGAGCCAGGATGATGAAGTTATGATGCGTCAAAGTATGCAAAAAGCTAGGATTTTGGGGAGAAAGTCAACCCACACGATCCAGATCTGGATCCAGCGCGTGAACCGAGGAGATCGCCAGAACAGTAGACAATGGCGGCCGGAGTAGGACTTGACGCCGGAGTTGGCCGGAGATTGCGGAGCTCGCCGGAGGTGAGGTTGCCGGGGCCGGATCCGGGCCGGAGGAGGACGGGGCAGCGTCGGCGGTGGTCGGGCGCGCCAGAGGACGCGGATGGCGGGTGGTCAAGGCGCCGGCGCCAGAGCAGCAGTGCGGTGGCCGGCACGCCGGCGACGGGAGGACGAGCGGCGACGCGAGGCTGGAGCGGCTCGGCTCCCTCGCGCGGGTGGCGCGACCTCGCCGGGCGGAGGCGCGGGCGATTCGGGCCCCGCGGGCCGGATCTGGGCCGCGCGGGCGATTCGGGCCCCGCGGGCCGGATCTGGGCCGCACGGGCCCGCGGCGGCGGAGGGACAGGTGGCGGCTCCCTATAGGCGCGGTTCGTCCGGCGGTGCTGTCTAGCCGAAAACGGACACGTCCGGCGCGGCGGGTGGAGATTTTTAGGGTTTCGAGGGAGAAGACCCGGGATTTGGAATGTGGGTCTATTTATAGAGGTAGAGGGAGCTAGGAAGCTCCAAATGAGGTGCGGTTTGCGGCCGCGCGATCGTGATCGAACGGCCTAGGTGATGGAGGAGGTTTAGGTGGGTTTTGGGCCACTTTGGAGGGGTGTTGGGCTGTAACACACACGAGGCCTTTTCGGTCCCTCGGTTAATCGTTGGAGTATCAAACGAAGTCCAAATGGCACGAAACTTGACAGGCGGTCTACCAGTAGTAAACCAAGGCCGCATGACAAGTCTCGGTCCAATCCGAAAACGTTTAACACCCACACACGAAAAAGAGGTAGAAAGGGACACCGGAGGACATAGGAGCGCCGGAATGCAAAACGGACAACGGGGAAAATTCTCGGATGCATGAGACGAACACGTATGCAAATGCAATGCACATGATGACATGATATGAGATGCATGACAAAGACAAAACACACGGAGACAAAAACCCAACAACGTGGAAATAACATAACTTAGTGCCGGAAAAGGCAAGAGTTGGAATACAATTAAGGTAGTTACATCCAGGGTGTTACAACACTCCACCACTACAAAAGGATCTCGTCCCGAGATTTAGGATTGGAAAAACTCCGGGTACTCAGAACGGAGGTGATCCTCATGTTCCCAGGTGGCTTCACGGTCAGAATGATGTGACCACTTGACTTTGAGGAATTTGATAGACTTGTTGCGAGTCTTGCGCTCAGTTTCTTCAAGAATAGCAACTGGGTGCTCACGATAAGACAGGTCTTCTTGGAGATCAATGTCTTCGAAGTTGACGGTGCAGTCAGGAGTCTTGAAACACTTGCGGAGCTAAGAGACATGAAACACGTCGTGCACGTTTGCAAAGTTGGAGGGAAGCTCAAGTTGATAGGCGAGATCGCCTCTCTTGCTAATGATCTTGAAAGGACCCACGTATCTAGGGGCAAGCTTCCCTTTGATACCGAAGCGACGAGTACCTTTCATTGGAGAGACGCGGAGGTAGACATGGTCTCCGATCTCGAAAGCCAAGTCACAATGCTTGCTATCATAGTAACTCTTCTGGTGCGATTGCGCGGCTTTGAGATTATCACGAATGACTTTGCACATCTCTTCTACCTCTGTGATCAAGTCATTGCCAAGAAGTTGACGTTCACCAGTCTCTGACCAGTTAAGAGGAGTACGGCACTTCCTGCCATAGAGAGTTTCGAATGGGGCCTTGCCCGAACTCGCTTGGAAGCTGTTGTTGTAGGAGAACTCAGCATATGGAAGACAATCTTCCCACTTCATACCGAAGGAGATGACGCAAGCCCTGAGCATATCTTCAAGAATCTGATTTACTCGCTCGACTTGGCCACTGGTTTGAGGATGAAAAGTTGTGCTGAAGCGAATGTTGGACACCGGAGGACATAGGAGCGCCGGAATGCAAAACGGGCAACGGGGAAAATGCTCGGATGCATGAGACGAACACGTATGCAAATGCAATGGACGTGATGACATGATATGATATGCATGACAAAGACAAAACACACGGAGACAAAAACCCGACAATGAGGAAATAACATAACTTAGTGCCGGAAAAGGCAAGAGTTGGAATACAATTAAGGTAGTTACATCCGGGGTGTTACTTATGCGTGAGAGATCTTCAGACTGCACACTGGCTTCAGGAGGTGCAGTGGAAAAAGGCTTCGCCCGTGAGACCTTTGGTGTAGGGGGGGGGGCTTTGAAGCCTTTGGTTTCTTTTGCTTCACAGGCTTCGGAGGTGCAGGCGCTTCGTCAGAATCAGTGTCATCTGCAGAGTGGTCCACGACTGCCCCTTGAAACTGAATGTGAGCGATGAGACCTTCTAAGTTGTAGAAGGGCCCAATAAGATTGGGTTCAGCTTCGCGTGTGCCGTCAGCACGTGGTGCAGAGGGGCCTGGGTTGAAGTCTAATCCCAAAGACTTCTTGTTTTCCTTGGCCGAGTTCTTTGCAGCCTGATAGTTGCACTTGAACAGATTATCTTCACGACACCATAACAGAGAGGATGGATCGGCATTAGCAGGCTGAGGTCCACGAATGATGCAGGGGTAGAAGCCTTGAGCAATAGCTTCGGACTTCAACTTGGGCTGAAGACCTTTGTATATTATATCTCCCCAGGGGCCCTTTAAGGCATTCTTCTCAGCATACTCCTTGGTGACGAATCTGTACTTGAACCATTCCTCTGCCCAATGTCTTCGGATCCATTGGATTCGGTTCTTGTGTTCTCCATAGGTTTCTTCTGGGTCTGACTTGTATAACTCATAGAGATCCGGTGGCAGGTCCTTAGCAGTGTTTCCACGGTGTTGTCTGCCGCCTTCCTGACTGATTTTTGAGTTGTCATGAAGTTTAGACTGAAAGGCTTCAACACTGTCGAAGTCTTCCGTCTACTGGTCAGGCAGGAACTAGCTTCAGGAGAATTTATGTGACGCTGTAAGAACTCTGCAAATGAATGCAGACTATGAGAACCAAGGGATTCTCCCACGGACATGTACCTGTGACAGCATTAGAGATGCGAGGGAAGGGGAAGAGGTCATATGCATTCTTAGAAGATTTTGAAGATAAATCAGTTTAGAAGACATTGACCTCATAGTGCGAAGACATTCAATCATATGTAGTGAGTTGGTTCCAGATTTGTACGAATCCACAAATAAGTACAAGTGAGGAATCTAACTACTTTGTGAAGCATAAGTGAACATCCTAGGCATGCTATGAGATGCAGAACAGGATAGATCCAACTTTGTAGCAACAGAAACCACTTGTGGTTGGAAAGGATGAATCTATCGGATCAAAAAGACTATAAAAAGAGGTTTTATTTACCACATGAGGAACTGCTAAATGGAGTGGGAGAGGAGGCCGAGAAGTTCGATCTTCCGTGCCCTAACTTGGCGACGGCGGAGAAGACGATGTCCGCGGCCGGCGTGATGACGGCGTCGGTGAGGTCGCAGCAGCTAAGCGCTTTGTCGCCAGCGTCGTCGAGGGCTAGCGGTGGTGCTAGGGTTTGTGCGAGAGTGGAAGAAGAGATAATGACTGGGGTGAGGCGTGTATTTATAGGGACAGGGGCGGCACAGTGTTATTATGCAGGTGCCTCTGTTGGTTCACATCTGAAGGACACGTGGCGATCATGCAACACATAGGAGGTTGTTCCACGTTCCCATGCATGCCTGCATTGTCGGGTGGTCATTCCCTCTTCTCCGGGTTTCAGCTAAAAAGGATTGAGCATTTAAAACAGATTTAATGTTTGTCTCTGTATCTTCTGCTGACAAGTATGCAGCGAAGACATTCGACAGTTTCAATAGAATGCATATGATTTGGATAGATAGACTTAAGACGGGAGCATAGAAAGGTCAGGGTCCGATCACATTCACTTAGTTCAGAAGATTCAACTAGAAGACATAGCTATAAGTGAATGCTGTAGAGGACAGAAACCAAATCAGTACATTGAAGATAAACATGAAGACATGTTAACATTGAAGACAAACAAATTGCGAAGAGTTTGCAAATGTAACGCCAACATAAATTATTCCAAACACATGTTTGGTGGTGGCGTTACCCACTATATAGGAAGTATTAGACCCAGACACGACGCACAATTATCGTGGCGCTCCGAAGTCAAATTCCGCGTTAATGTATTCACACTTAGAGTGTAAGTCTTCATTAGTTGAAGATATACGTTACTTTGTGTATTTGCACATCTAAGTCATCAACATGCATCAGTGTAAGGATGTGTGCATGATCACAGGACATTTGAGGATTCCAAGATATTTAGCTCACACCGCAACTTGCAAAACCTTTTCTCATCCAAGGGCTTTGTGAAGATATCTGCCAGTTGCTCTTCAGTGCTGACGTGAATGATATCAATATATTCCTTCATGACATGATCTCTGAGAAAGTGATGACGGATTTGAATGTGCTTTGTCTTCGAGTGCTGAACAAGGTTGTTGGCGATCTTGATGGCGCTTTCATTGTCGCAGTAGAGTGGCACTTGCTTTAGATGAATGCCATAGTCTTTGAGTGTTTGCTTCATCCATAGAAGCTGAGCGCAACAAGATCCAGCAGCAATGTATTCAGATTCAGCAGTGGAGAGAGATACACAATTCTGCTTCTTTGAAGACCAACACACAAGTGATCGTCCCAGAAAGTGACATGTGCATGATGTAGACTCGTGATCCACCTTGTCACCAGCATAATCAGCATCCGAGAATCCAACTAGATCAAACTCTAAGCCCTTTGGATACCATAATCCTAGTGTTGGGGTGTAAACCAAATATCGAAGAATTCGCTTCACAGCTAAGTGATGCGATTCCTTTGGTGCCGCTTGGAATCGGGCACACATGCAAACACTAAGCATGATATCTGGCCTAGATGCACATAAATAAAGCAAAGAACCAATCATGGAGCGATATACCTTTTGATCAAACTCTTTACCATTGGCGTCAGAATCTAGATGACTCTTGGTAGGCATTGGCGTCGTATAACCTTTGCAGTCTTGCATTCCAAACTTCTTCAGGCAATCTTTGAGGTAATTCTCTTGAGATATGAAGATGTCGTTGCGTTGCTGCCGTATTTGAAGACCAAGGAAGAACTTCAGCTCACCCATCATGGACATCTGATATTGTTCTTGCATCATGTTTCCAAACTCATCACTTTATTTCTGATTAGTGCAGCCGATGATAATGTCATCCACATATATTTGGCACACGAACAGTTCACCATCATATGTCTTCGTGAATAGAGTGGGATCCAGGGAACCAGGTTTGAAGCCTTTGCTCTTCAGGAAGTCTTTGAGTGTGTCATACCAAGCACGAGGGGCTTGTTTGAGGCCATACGTTGCCTTGTTGAGCTTGTAAACCATGTCAGGATGTTTTGCATCTTCAAAGCCAGGCGGTTGTGCAACATACACTTCTTCTTCAATCTTGCCATTGAAAAAGCACTCTTCACATCCATTTGATACAAAAGAATGTTATGATGATTTTCATAGGCTAGCAGTATGTGTATGGCTTCAAGCCTAGCCACAGGAGCAAATGTTTCATCGAAGTCAACTCCTTCAACTTGAGTGTATCCTTGAGCAACGAGACGAGCCTTGTTTCTGACAACTTGACCATGCTCATCTTGCTTGTTGCGATATATCCATTTAGTGCCTATGATATTGTGCTTACGAGGATCAGGACGCTTGACCAGTTCCCGTATATTATTCAGCTCAAACTGTTGAAGCTCTTCTTGCATAGCTTGAATCCATTTAGGTTCCATGAAGGCTTCATTAACTTTCTTGGGTTCTGATATTGAGACGAATGCAAAGTGTCCACAGAAATTTGCTAGTTGTGTTGCCCTTGATCGAGTGAGTGGACCAGGTGCATTGATGCTATCGATTATCTTCTCAATTTGTACTTCATTTGCAACATGAGGATGAACTGGACGAAGATTCTGCTCTTGCTGATCATTGTCATCATTTGAAGGATTTTCTTCAGGCTGAGCATTGTCTTCAGGTTGATCAGGTGCAGAGATGATAAGTTCCTCTTCAGGCTGTACTTCAGACGGTATGATTTCTCCAGTTCCCATAAGCTTGATGGATTCACTGGGTGGAATTTCATCTAGCACATTTGGCAGGTGCTCTCTTTGCAAGCTGTTAGTCTCATCGAACCGCACATCCACAGTTTCAACCACTTTATAGTGAAAGAGGTTGAAGACTCTGTAGGAGTGCGAATCCTTTCCGTAAACAAGCATAAAACCTTCATGTGCTTTTGGTGCAAATTTTGAAGTGTGATGAGGATCCTTGATCCAGCACCTAGCACCAAATACTCTGAAGTAACTGACATTTGGCTTCTTACCAGTGAGGAGTTCATAGGATGTTTTGTTCAGAAGCTTGTGAAGATAAACACGTTGATGACATGGAATGCAGTATCAATGGCTTCAGGACAGAACTTCCTTGGAGTCTTGTATTCATCGAGCATCGTCCGAGCCATCTCAATGAGTGTTCTGTTCTTGCGTTCCATGATGCCATTCTGCTGCGGTGTGTACGGGGCTGAGAACTCATGAGTGATGCCCAATGTATCAAGATCAGTGTCGAGGCCGGTGTTCTTGAATTCAGTGCCGTTGTCACTTTGGATGTGCTTGATCTTGACACCATAGTTATTCATGGCTCGATTTGCGAAGCGTCTGAAGACATCCTGCACTTCAGTCTTGTAGAGAATTATATGCACCCATGTATATCTTGAATAATCATCAACAATGACAAAGCCATAGAGACAAGCAGTAGTAGTAAGAGTTGAGTAGTGAGTAGGACCAAATAGGTCCATGTGTAGCAGTTCGAAGGGTTGAGTCATTGTCATGATTGTCTTCGAGGGATGCTTGGCCCTTGTCATCTTACCAGCTTCGCAGGCACCGCATAAGTGATCCTTCTTGAACTTGACGCCCTCGATGCCTATGATATGCTTCTTATTTGCAAGAGTGTGAAAATTCCTCATGCTAGCATGCCCTAGCCTCCCATGCCAGAGCCAGCATTCTGAAGCTTTTGCAAGAAGACATACGGCGAGTTGTGGTCCTGCTGAGAAATCTACCATGTTCAAATCATCTTTCTGATACCCTTCACAGACTAGAGACTTGTCAGATTCCATTAGAAGTAGGCAACGATATTTTCCAAATATCACAATCATGTTCAAACCGCAAAGCATCGAGACGGAAATTAAGTTGAAACCAAGGGATTCAACAAGCATCACTTTATCCATGTGTTGATCCTTTGAGATTTCAAATCTACCTAGACCCAATACCTTGCTTTTGCCAATATCAGCAAATGTGATGTGACTTTTGTCAGATGGACATTGAGTTGAGTCCATGAGAAGACTTCGCTTGCCAGTCATGTGATTAGTACATCCACTGTCAATAATCCATTCTGAAGTAGCTGGTGTCATACCCTACAGTGCAGTTAGGGGGATAGGCTTCACGAAGAGAATTGTGAAGCATAAACATTTGACGAGCAAGTGGATTATGAAAGCTTAGATCGAGGTTAGGACTGATAGGGCAAGTAGCAAGCGACTCAGGAACAAAATACATAATAAGACCATTTGGGCATTTGATCTTGCGCCCTACAAGATGTTTAAGGTCCCCAGCAATAGCTTCAGACGCATTTGATTTTCGGCTGGAGACCCTTCCCTGCAAAAGAGAGTTAAGCTTTCTTAGCCACCCACATCTTCAAGGGTGGCTTCGAAGCAATGAGTCTAAGTGCAGCATCTGAGAACTTTGGCTTTGGAGCCCTAGAAAATAGCCTTACAGGTGGACAATAGTACTCATAAGAATAAGCAGAGTAGTTCCTGGTCTTATGAACATGGCGGTTTGATGAAACACGCTCATATTCATAGGCCTGAGTATGGTTTCCCTGCAAAACATTTGCGTTAGTGCGACTCAGGTGAGTCCTCTGTCTGTATGAAGCCTTTGGACCATATGAAGTCTGTGGTCTGGGGTTTGTCTTCTTCACTTGAGGTGTCATGACGACATTCACAGGAAGATTCTCCAGACACTTTTTCGGCACCCATACTTTCTTCATAGGTGGCCCATTCCTACAGTTACTACCAATATACCTGGCAAACACTTCACCATTCTGATTCTTAAACAGTTTATAGTTTGCATCAAAGGATTCATCTATGACAATGGGATTAATACAAGTGAAGCCAGATAGGTTGGATGGATCCGCTGAAGGTTCCTTTGCAGCAACCCATGTGGTTTTGGGGTACTGCTCAGGTTTCCAGTAAGATCCATCAGCATTCATTTTCCTTTCGAACCCAACACCCTCTTTCCTAGGGTTTTGGTTCAGGATCTGCCTTTTGAGGACATCACATAGTGTCTGATGCCCTTTGAGACTTTTGTACATCCCTGTTTCAAGCAATGTCTTCAACCTAGCATTTTTATCAGCAATAGCACTGGTATCCTTAGCATAGGGGTTAGTTACCACATCAACAGTTGAAGATATTGCAACAGTAGCAGCAGTAGAACATCCAGCGACAGAAGTAGCGTTGTCACGCTCAATGCATTTAAGACATGGTAATTCAAATCCTTCCTGAGCGGAACTGATCTGTTTGGCGCGAAGTGACTCGTTTTCCTTTTGAAGATCTTCATGAGCCGCTCTCAATTTCTCAAGATCTTGCTTCCTTTGAAGATAATCATAGGAAAGCTTTTCATGAGTTGTTGAGAGCGTTTCATGACGACTTTCAAGTTCCTCATACTTAACATGAAGATTTTTAATGTCTTCAATTAAGGACTGAGATCGAGTCATTTCAGCGTCTAACAGGTCATCGCTTTTGTCTAACAGTTTTTGAATATGTTCCATAGCTTTGTGTTGTTCAGTTGCAATTTTAGCAAGTGTTTTGTAGCTGGGTTTGGAACCACAATCAGAGTCAGCTTCACTGGATGTTTGATAGTGTGTAGTGCGTGAGTTTACCTTGGCACCGCGTGCCATGAAGCAGTAGGTGGGAGCGGAGTTGTCCTTATCATCAGCATCGCGTCGGTGACGAAGTCATTCTCTTCAGTGTTGAAGATGGACTTGGCAACGTAGGCTGTAGCCAGACTTGCAACGCCAGAATCGGACTCCTGCTCAGACTCCACCTCCGCCTCCTCAGAAGCAGACTCCTCCTCTGAATCCATTTCCTTGCCAACAAACACACGAGCCTTGCCAGATGAGCTCTTCTTGTGTGATGAAGACTTTGAGGAAGACTTGGAAGAAGACTTTGAGTATTTCTTCTTCTTCTTGTCGTCGGAATCATATTCCTTGCTCTTCTTCTTCGTGTTGCTCTCATTGTCCCACTGCAGACACTCAGAGATGTAGTGACCAGGTTTCTAGCACTTGTGGCATGTTCTCTTCTTGTAGTCATGAGCAGAAGCTTCATCATTCCTTGAGCTGGATCGTGAGGACTTTCTGAAGCCTTTCTTCTTGGTGAATTTCTGGAACTTCTTCACAAGCATAGCAAGCTCATTTCCAATGTCTTCAGGATCATCAGAACTGCAGTCAGATTCTTCTTCAGATGAGGAAACAGCTTTTGCCTTCAGGGCACGAGTTCGCCCATAGTTGGGACCGTAGATGTCTCTTTTCTCAAAAAGCTGAAACTCATTTGTGTTGAGACTTTCAAGTATGTCAGACGGATCAAGTCTTTTGAAGTCAGGGCGTTCTTGAATCATCAGGGCTAGGGTGTCAAACGAGCTGTCAAGTGATCTCAGGAGTGTCTTGACGATTTCATGCTTGGTGATCTCAGTAGCGCCGAGATCTTGAAGCTCATTTGTGATGCTAGTGAGTCGATCAAACGTGAGATGAACATTCTCATTGTCGTTTCTCTTGAAGAGGTTGAAGAGGTTGCGAAGGACACTGATCCTTTGATCTCTCTGGGGTGAGACGCCCTCGTTGACCTTGGAGAACCAGTCCCAGACTAGCTTAGATGTTTCCATAGCACTCACACGGCCATACTGCCCTTTGGTCAGATGATCACAGATGATGTTCCAAGCAGTGGAGTCAAGTTGAACGCACCTCTTGACATCAGCAGTGGTGACACTTTCACCAGCCTTAGGAACACCATTCTTGACGACATACCAGAGGTCGACATCAATGGCTTCAAGATGCATGCGCATCTTATTCTTCCAGTAGGGATATTCAGTTCCATCGAAGACGGGGCACACAACGAAGACTTTGATTATCCCTGTAGTTGACATAGCTAAAACTCCAGGTGGTTAAACCGAATCACACAGAACAAGGGAGTACCTTGCTCTGATACCGATTGAAAGTGCTAGTGATCGAGTAGAGGGGGGGTGAATAGGCGATTTTATGAAAGTCTTCAAAACATGGAAGTTTCAAAGACAAACAATAGAAATAAACCTATTACCATGCAGCGGAAGGTAGACTACACTAGGCAAGCCATAGTCAAGTATTCAATGAAGTGAAAGCACAAAGACTAATAGCAGCTAGGCAGTATGGATCAGGATGGGAGATAGTATGAAGCCAATCAGAACAAGCAGTCGCTCAGTGAAGACAGAAGATAATGCAGACAGGCAATGACTTCATAAGGACCAACTGCAAATAAAGAGATGGGAAGGATAGAACCAGTAGCTCGTGGAAGACAATGATTTGTTGGACCAGTTCTAGTTGCTGTGACAACTGTACGTCTGGTTAGGGAGGCTGAGATTTAACTTAGAAGACCGTGTCTTCACCTTATTCACCTTGAGCTAAGGACACCTAGTCCTCGCCCAATCACTCTGGTAAGTCTTCAAGGTAGACTTCCAAACCTTCACAGACTTTGTTCACCGGCGATCCACAATGACTCTTGGATGCTCAGAACGCGACGCCTAACCGGCTAGAGGATTCACAGTCCTCAAGTGTAATAAGTCTTCAGATCACACAGACAAGAAGACTTAAGTGATGCTTAACCCTCTTTGGCTCTGGGTGTTTAGGGCTTTGTCCTCGCAAGGATTTCTCTCTCAAAGGCTTCGTGGTGGGTTGCTCTCAAACGACAAAAGTCGTGCACTAACTCTGAGCAGCCAACTCATTTATGGTGTAAGGGGTGGGATATTTATAGCCACTAGGCAACCCGACCTGATTTGTCCGAAATGGCCCTGGGTCACTAAGGAACTGACACATGTTCCAACAGTCAGATTTCAAACACACACAGCAACTTTACTTGAGCTACAAGCAAAGCTGACTTATCCAGCTCTGGATAAGATTTGCTCTCATAGTCTTCGCTCGAAGATATAGGATTTTGGTTAAGCATCACTTCAGTCATTCTAACTGGTTCACTTGGACCCCACTTAACAGTACGGTGGTTCCTATGAATCAACAAAGAAGAAAAAGAATGACGAAACAACTAAGTCTTCGTGCTCCATAGTCTTCACGCGATGTCTTCTCTTGTCATAGTCTTCATTGTGAATGTCTTCAGATACCACCTTTGACTTCAATGTCTTCATACATTTTTAGGGGTCATCTCCGATAGGAAAACCGAATCAATGAGGGACTTCTACCTGCGTTATCTTGCAATTCTCACAAACACATTAGTCCCTCAACCAGGTTTGTCGTCAATACTCCAAAACCAACTAGGGGTGGCACTAGATGCACTTACAGTTTCATGTCATTCGGAAGAAAGTTATTAATAAGACTTGATCAACCTTGTTAATGGATTCCTTTTGATGAGCATGAGATGGATGAATTTAGAAAGTGCAACTCTCTATACCCATCTTTTGTGTTTATTTTCTAAATTATCCATGCAATAAAAAATGTCCCAAAAATAAAAGTTATCCAAATGCCCTGAAAATTGGATATGATTTTTTTGAATATTTTAAAATTTCTGGTGCAAAGAACACACCAGGGGGCCTCACCAGCTGGCCACAAGGGTGGAGGGCGTGCCCACCCCCCTGGGGCGCGCCCCTTGACCTTGTGGGCCCCATGTGCCCCCTCCACTAATTCCAGCACCCATCCTCTTCTTCCTCCTCCAGAAAAAATCATCCCGTAGCTCAAATTCGTGTTCTTGCTCATCTTGCTGCCATTTTTGATCTTCTTGCTCAAAGCTCCATTCACAAAATTGCTTTGAGGGATTGTTCTTCGGTATGTGACTCGTCCAATGGTCCAATTAGTTTTTGTTCTAGTGCTTTATTCATTGCAAATTTTTGCTGATGTGGTGACCATGTTCTTGAGCTTGCATGTGAAATTTGTATGGTCCAAAGTCGTTTTGATGCAAGATATAGCTTCTGTACATTTGTAGGAGTAGTTGCTATCAATTTTGTTGAGTTTGGTTCACTTTTATTTTGAGTCACTAAAAATTTCAAAAAAAATCAGAGGAAGAAAATGTTGAAGAGATTATTGAGAGGCTCCTCGAGCCGAGGTTTGAAGGAAAAGGAAAATGAGGAGAAGGAAAAGCCCAAGTACATTTTTCCTCGTGGCACAGAAATTTTGCCGTGCGAATGGCCATGTGATGCATTTTAACAAGCGTCCGGAATTTATGAGGATTTCTATCATTTGGCTGGGAATGCAGGCATCACCGACTTCCTCCTCGACCGGTGTAATCAGTATCTCTTACTCACTAATACTTTCGTGCAAAATTTTCACTTTCATGCTAGGAAATCACCACCCATTGTAGACTTTCACTTATATGATGAGTACAACGAGATGACACTTTATGAATTTTGTGTGGTTTGCAAATTACCTTATGAAGGCAGCATCGAGGAACCACGTCCTAGAGATGTGGAAGGCCTTATTCATGAAATCATCGTAGGGGAAGGTAGCGGAGTGTCGGGAGCGAGAGTGTCTAGTATTCATCATCCTGCTATACGCTATTACTCATTTTTTTGCTGGGAGATGTTTAATTGGTCATGGAGAGAGTGGAGGCCTTAGTGCCCGTGACCTTGCCATTTTACGCCACGCTTTACGTGTAGATAGAACTTACAGTTTGAGCGCTATGGTTCTAACCAGTTGAGTATGAACCATACAAAGGGTCCTATTTCCGGGGGCATGTTCGCCTCCCGCCTTGCTAAACACTTTGAGATACCCATTAGGCACTATGAAAAAGAAGAGAAATTGCTACCCACTATATATTTAGATTATGACAACATGGTACCACATAAGTATATTCGACGTGATGAGGAAAAGAGAATTATTTATAACCTTGCATTTAGCGAGAATACTTTTCAGATTATTACCTTGCCTGCACCTCTTTTGGTCGATATGCATTCACGCAGGTACATTGTTTTGCTCGCGGACCTTCATGTATACTTGGAGGGGACATGATCCCCACCTCCTTAGCCCGAGCCATCACCTGATCCATACTAGGAGTCTATTTATCAGTGGGGTCCACAGGAGCTAGCTAACCAATGGAACCCCCAGGATCCTCCGCAGGGCTCGAGAGCGAGCTACTTTGACCCATGGGCGTAGACCAACTTAGGCCAAAAGCCTAAGCTTGGGGGAGTACGTATTCCTCACCGACATTACATTCATCTTCACACACTCATTTCAGTTGTCGGTGCTCATACTCTTTCATTGTATTATCCATGCTAGTTTATTTCTTTTTCCGCTCTCTTCTTGTGTATTTGAAAAACCTTAAGAAAAACCAAAAAAAATAGTTATAGTTAGTTTACTTTCTATGCATGCTTAGTAGTAGTAAACTTAATAGAAAACCCAAAAATATTTATCGTGCTTGTTGGGAGCTTTCCCGTGTAAATAGTTTTCTCGTTCTTGTTCTTATTTCTTCAGAAAAACAAAAACTCCAAAAATATTTCAGTGTGTTTCTTTGAAATTCTTTTCTTTTCTTTGGGGGTCGAGAGGAGAAGACCACGATGAAAATGTTGAGTGGCTCTCATGCATTATTGTTGATCTAATGAAGAGCCCATATTACCTTGTCTTCTCCTTTAAATAAGATTCCAGCTTAGTCTAATGCATGTGCACTATTATTATTATCCACACCGTTCGGCTGTGCGAGTGAAAGGCAATAATGACGATATATGATGAAATGATTGAGATGAGGAAAAGCTGGTATTAACTCGACCTATCTTGTTTTTATAAATATGATTAGTTCATAATTCATGATTCAGCCTATTATGAATGAAACATGTTTGCAATGACAATTAGAGATTATAGTTACTCATGCCATGCTTAATTAGCTAGGAGCTTATAATGGTTTACCTTGCGTGCCAACATGGAAATTAAAATGGTTGTGATGTAGTATGATAGGATGGTATCCTCCTTTGAATGATTCGAGAGGCTTGACTTGGCACATGTTCACGTATGTAGTTGAAACAAAATCAACATAGCCTGTACGATATTTGTGTTCATGGTGATTTATATCCTACTCATGCTTGCATTCAATTTTGGTTAATCTCAATGCATGTTTATGACTGTTGTCGCTCTCTAGTTGGTCGCTTCCCAGTCTTTTCTAGCCTTCACTTGTACTAAGCGGAAATATTGCTTGTGCATCCACTTCCATAAACCCCAAAGTTGTTCCATATGTGAGTCCACCATACCTACCTATATACGGCATCTACCTGCCGTTCCAAGTAAATTTGCATGTGCCAACCTATAAACCTACAAATAATAATTTGTTTTGTACGCTCGAATAGCTCATGTACCAACTAGAGCTGTCAATATCTTCCATGCTACGTGGGTTGTTCTCACAATGAGTGGAGTCCGCTCATTATTCACGAGAAAAAGGCTGGTAACCGGGATGCCCAGTCCCATGCTCAAAGCAAATCAAATCAAAATAATTGCAAACAAAACTCCCCCAGGATTGTTGTTAGTTGTACGGTACCCATTGTTACGGACCAGCCGTGGAATGTGCTTGTTGGTGGTGGGGGAGTATAAACTTTACCATTCTGTTTGGGAACCGCCTATAATGTATGTAGCATGGAAGATACCGAGATCTCTTAGTTGTTATGTTGACAATGAAAGCATACCGCTCAAAATATTATTTATCTCTATTTCAAAACTCGAGCTCTGGCACCTCTGCAAATCCCTACTTCCCTTTGTGAAGGGCCTATCTATTTACTTTTATTGTTGAGTCATCGTCCTCTCATAAAAAGCACCAGTTAGAGAGCACCACTATCATTTGTATGTGTTGTTATTAATTTATATTGAGTATGACTATGACTGGATCTCTTTTACCATGAATTACAATGTCTAGTCAGTCCTTGATCTTCAGAGGTGCTCTGCATTTATGTTTTGCGGTCTCAGAAAGGGCTAGCAAGATACCATCTTGTTATATCATATCATGATTTTTTTGAGAAAAGTGTTGTCATCCGAGGTTTATTATTATTGCTCGCTAGTTGATTATGCCATTGATATGAGTAAATGTGAGACCTAAGAGTTATTGTGGATATGGTTAGTTCATAATCTATGCTGAAAACCTGAATGCTGGCTTTACATATTTGCAACAACAAGATCAAACAGAGTTTGTAAAATTCTTTCTTTATCACTTTCAGTTTTTCAACTGAACTGCTTGAGGACAAGCAAAGGTTTAAGCTTGAGGGAGTTGATACGTGTCCGTCGTATCTACTTTTCCAAACTCTTTTGCTCTTGTTTTGGACTCTAACTTGCATGATTTGAATGGAACTAACCTGGAATGATGATGTTTTCATCATAATTGCCATTGTGTTATTTTTGTGCATAAATAAAAGTGCTCGAAATGACCTAAAAATCAACGGAGATTATTTTTGGAATCAATAAAAAATATTGGCGAAAGAATCAGCATCAGGGGGCCCACACCCTATCCACAAGGGTGGAGGGTGGGCACGCCCCTGACCTTGTGGGCCCCCTGGACCTCCACCGACCTCAACTCCAACTCCATATATTCACCTTCGGTGAGAAAAAAATCATAGAGAAGGATTCATCACATTTTACGGTACGGAGCCGCCGCCAAGCCATGTTCTTCCTCAGGGAGGCTGATCTGGAGTCCGTTCGGGGCTCTGGAGAGGGGAATCCGTCGCCATCATCATCATCAACCATCATCCATCACCAATTCCATGATGCTCACCACCGTGCGTGAGTAATTTCATTGTAGGCTTGCTGGACCATGATGGGTTGGATGAGATTTACCATGTAATCGAGTTAGTTTTGTTAGGGTTTGATCCCTAGTATCCACTATGTTCTAAGATTGATGTTGATATGACTTTGCTATGCTTAATGCTTGTCACTAGGGCCCGAGTGCCATGAACTCAGATCTGAACCCTTTATGTTTTCATCAATATATTTGTGTTCTTGATCCAATATTACAAGTTATAGCCACCTACTACGTGTTATGATCCAGCAACCCCATAGTGACAATAGTCGGGACCACTCCCAGTGATGACCGTAGTTTGAGGAGTCCATGTATTCACTAAGTGCTAATGCCTTGGTCTGGTACTCTATTAAAAGGAGGCATTAATATCCCTTAGTTTCCTATAGGACCCCGCTACCACGGGAGGGTAGGACAAAAGATGTCATACAAGTTCTTTCCCATAAGCACGTATGACTATATTCGGAATACATGCCTACATTACATTGATGAACTGGAGCTAGTTCTATGTCACCCTATGTTATAACCGTTGCATGATGAATGCCATCCGACATAATTATCCATCATTGATCCATTTCCTATGTGCTTTTCACATATTGATGTTTGCTCAGTTACTTTTCTGTTACCACTGTTACGATTGCTACGAAACTGCTACTGTTACTATTGCCACTGTTACCGTTACTTCCATACTACTTTGCTACTAAATATTTTGCTGCAGATATTAAGTCTTTCGGGTGTGGTTGAATTGACAACTCAGCTGCTCATACTCGAGGATATTCTTTGGCTCCCCTTGTGTCGAATCAATAAATTTGGGTTGAATACTCTACCCTCAAAAACTGTTGCGATCCCCTATACTTGTGGGTTATCAGGGCCCACTTGGTCCATCACTACTTTGCCTGACAATGAGAGAGATTAATTTGACTTAGGAGGGGATTTTTTTTGTAATACGGTATATATAGGTCATGCTCTGGGATGACACGATACAGTTTGAGCATACACATGCATGTGTATGCATGAATCCCTCCCATCGAGTCATGAACCGATCTCGCTCTATGTGGGGACTGTACGATTTTCGACGCACGCGCCACATCAATGTTGTGAAATGGTATTCAAACATTCATGCACGCATCACCTCCATACATATGCATGTAGTGGTTGTCTTCGAATGGTACACTCCCTCGCGTGGTTATCGGCGACAAGCCTATATATTCATGGGCACGCGTGGACATCCATGATCACCTTGACCGACTACAAGATAGGTTACCATGGCGGATACTTCCTTTGGTTCGTGTTATCGTAGTATAGGTCATGGTGAGATCTGGACCTAATTAAGTTTGAGCGCATACTATGCACACATGCATGCATGAATCCCCATCATCGGCTTGAAGTGCGGTGTGACATACATATGCATCGTCAACTAACCCTCGCTCAATGTGAGAATTTCTAGTTCGAAAGCACGATGCCACATCAAAGTTGTTCCATTGTGTATTCAAATACACCTTGATTGCTCCCTGACTGTAGCGCCAGAAAGCTCCTGTCTGCTAGGACTATGTCGGTATTTCCCCAAAGAGGAAGGGATGATGTAGCACAGCGAAGGTAGGTATTTCCCTCAGTGATGAAACCAAGGTTATCGAACCAGTAGGAGAACCAAGCAACACAATGTAAACAACACCTGCACACAAATAACAACACCTCGCAACCCGACGTGTTAAAGGGGTTGTCAATCCCTTTCGGGTAATGATGCCAGAAATTTGTAGTAGATTGAAATAATAGATCATAAATAAAATAAAGTGCAGCAAAGTATTTTTGTATTTTTGGTTTAATAGATCTGAATAAAAATGCAAAGGAAAAGTAGATCGCAAGCAAATATATGAGAAAGAAGACCCGGGGCCCGTAGGTTTCACTAGTGGCTTCTCTCAAGAAAGATATCAAACGGTGGGTAAACAAATTACTGTTGGGAAATTGATAGAACCTCAAATAATTATGACGATATCCAGGCAATGATCATTACATAGGCATCACGTCCAAGATTAGTAGACCGACTCGTGCTTGCATCTACTACTATTACTCCACACATCGACCGCTATCCAGCATGCATCTAGTGTATTAAGTTCATGAAAAAAATGGAGTAATGCAATAAGAACAATGACATGATGTAGACAAGATCCGTTTATCTATTGCGTAGATATAAGTCCCATCTTTTTATCCTTAGTAGCAACGATAAATACGTGTTGTTTCCCTTTCTGTCACTGGGATCACGCACCGTAAGATCGAACCCACTACCGGGCACCTCTTCCCATTGCAAGATAAATAGATCAAGTTGGCCAAACAAGACCCAAATATCAGAGAAAAATATGAGGCTATAAGAGATCGTGCATATAAGAGATCAAAGAAACTCAAATAACTTTCATGGATATCAAAATATATGACTGATCATAAACTCAAAGTTCATCAGATCCCAACAAACACACCGCAAAAAGAGTTACACAATATGGATCTCCAAGAGACCATTGTATTGAGTATTCAGCGAGAGAGAGAAAGCCATCTAGATACTAACTACGGACCCGAAGGTCTACAAAGAACTACTCACGCATCATCGGAGATGCACCAATGGAGGTGGTGAACCCGTCCGAGATGGTGTCTAGATTGGATCTGGTGGTTCTGGACTCTGCGGCTGGATGAATATTTCGTTGACTCCTCTAGGGTTTTGGGAATATTGGGGTATTTATAGAGCAAAGAGGCGGTCCAGGGGGCACCCAAGGTGGGCACAACCCACCAGGGCATGCCTGGGCCTCCTGGCACACCCTGGTGTGTTGTGCCTCCCTCGGGGCACCCCCCAGGCGCAGCCAGGGCACGTTGTGTTCCTTCTGGCCAATAAAAATTCTCCGTAAAGCTTTGTGGCATTTCGACTCCATTTGATATTGATTTTCTGCAATGTAAAAACACGGAAAACCAACAACTTGCACTTGGCACTATGTCAATAGGTTAGTACCAAAAATAATATAAAATGACTATAAAATGATTATAAAATATCCAATATTGATAATATAATAGCATGGAACAATGAAAAATTATAGATACATTGGAGACGTATCAGCATCCCCAAGCTTAACTCCTACTCGTCCTCGAGTAGGGAAGTGATAAAAACAGAATTTTTGATGTGGAATGTTGCCTAACATGTCATATCGTATTTCTTTATTTATAGCATGGACATTTGGACTTTTATATTGTTCAAAGCAATAGTCTAGTTTTGACATGATAATTTAAATACTCAAGCATATCAACAAGCAATCATGTCTTTCAAAATATCAACGCTAAAATAAGCTATGCCTAGCCCATCATGCTCAACCATTGATCCATTCATGAAACACACTCGCATATTAGCTATGTCCAATACTCAAGTAAGATCATATTGCCTCCTAGTTGGTGCTTTTGTAAGAGAAGATGGAGACTCAAATTCACAATAAAAATTGCATAAAGTAAAAGATAGGCACTTCGCAGAGGGAAGTAGGGATTTCTAGAGGTGCCAGAGCTCAAAGCAAAAAATTTAGAGATGAAAACATTTTGGGAGGTGTACCCATCCCACCAACGAAAACGACTTAGAGTTCCCAATACTTTCCATGCTTAGATATATCATAGGTGGTTCCCGAACAGAAAATAAAGTTTGTTCCTTTTTCCACCATACTTTCACTTTCCATGGCTAACCGTATCCACGGGTGCCCTCCATACCAACACTTCCCAAGGAATTTATTATTTGACAACATAAAGTAAATTCATTTTTTTGCATTTCGGGACTGGGCATCCCTAATACCTTTGCCTTACTCTCGTGCAATGACAAGTGAATAAACACTCATCTTGAGAATAACACATCTAGCATGGAAAATATTAGCCACCCTCATCGCTCCGCGAGCGAAACCAACACACAAAAGAGAAGTTTATTTTTGAAAATTAGAGATGGCACATGCAAATTTTCTTAAAACGGCAAAAGAATACCACATATAGGTAGATATAGTGGACTCATGTGGCAAAACTGGTCTAAAGGTTTTTGGATGCACAAGTAGTGATCATACTTAGTGCAAAATGAAGGCTAGCAGAAGATTGGGAAGCGACCAACCAAGAAACGAATAATCTCATAAGTGAGCTGAAAGTGCTAGTGATCGACTAGAGGGGGGGTGAATAGGATATTTTTATGAAAGTCTTGAAAACATGGAAGTTTCGAAGACAAACGATAGAAATAAACCTATTACCATACAGTGGAAGGTAGACTACCCTAGGCAAGCCATAGTCAAGTATTCAATGAAGTAAAAGCAGAAAGACTAATAGCAGCTAGGAAGTATGGATCAGGATGGAAGATAGTATGAAGCCAATCAGAACAAGCAGTCGCTCAGTGAAGACAGAAGATAATGCAGACAGGCAATGACTTCACAAGGACCAACTGCAAATAAAGAGATGGGAAGGATAGAACCAGTAGCTCGTTGAAGACAATGATTTGTTGGACCAGTTCCAGTTGCTGTGACAACTGTACGTCTGGTTAGGGAGGCTGGGATTTAACTCAGTAGACGGTGTCTTCACCTTATTCCCCTTGAGCTAAGGACACCCAGTCCTCGCCCAATCACTCTGGTAAGTCTTCAAGGTGGACTTCCAAACCTTCACAGACTTCGTTCACCGGCGATCCACAATGAATCTTGGATGCTCAGAACGCGACGCCTAACAGGCTAGAGGATTGACAGTCCTCAAGTGTAATAAGTCTTCAGATCACACAGACAGGAAGACTTAAGTGATGCCTAGCCCTCTTTGGCTCTGGGTGTTTAGGTCTTTGTCCTCGCAAGGATTTCTCTCTCAAAGGCTTCAAGGTGGGTTGCTCTCAAACGACAAAAGCCGTGCACTAACTCTGAGCAGCCAACCTATTTATGGTGTAAGGGGTGGGCTATTTATAGCCACTAGGCAACCCGACCTGATTTGTTCGAAATGACCCTGGGTCACTAAGGAACTGACACGTGTTCCAATGGTCAGATTTCAAACACACATGGCAACTTTACTTGAGCTACAAGAAAAGCTGACTTATCCAGCTCTGGATAAGATTTGCTCTCATAGTCTTCGCTCTAAGATATAGGATTTTGGTTAAGCATCACTTCAGTCATTTTGACTGGTTCACTTGGATCCCACTTAACAGTACGGTGGTTCCTATGACTCAACAAAGAAGAAAAAGAATGACGAAACAACTAAGTCTTCGCACTCCATAGTCTTCACGCGATGTATTCTCTTGTCATAGTCTTCACATACCACCTTTGACTTCAATGTCTTCATATATTTTTAGGGGTCATCTCCGGTAGGAAAACCGAATCAATAAGGGACTTCCACCTGTGTTATCCTGCAATTCTCACAAACACATTAGTCCCTCAACCAGGTTTGTCGTCAATACTCCAAAACCAACTAGGGGTGGCACTAGATGCACTTACAATCTCCCCCTTTTTGGTGATTGATGACAAACTGGTTGATATTTTCAATGAGAATAAAAGTATGTGAAATTGTAAAGGATTTAAGTATTGTCTTTGTAAGTAGAAGAAAGGCTCCCCCTGAAGATGTGCATATAAGTATTTTGCTTTTGAATGCAAATGCACATGGCAGGTTGTACTTGCGGAGCTCCTCTTCTACTTATGAAGACAATTCATCATGCATGAAATGATATAATGAAGATAATGACATGCATAATGAAAAATGGACGTCTGCAAAATGACTTCATGCGGAATTTATCGTCGCACATGCATAATTTATCATCGCATCACATAGTGTCGAAAAAGGTAGCAGACAACCATCAAGTTTAAGTGTTGGAACTCAAAACGAACCAAATGTTTCAAAAGCGAGAGTTGTAAGTGGAAGTGCTAGTGATCTACTAGAGGGGGGGTGAATAGGCGATTTTTATGAAAGTCTTCAAAACATGTAAGCTTCGAAGACCAACAATAGAAATAAATCTATTACCATGCATCGGAATGTAGACTACACTAGGCAAACCATAGTCAAGTATTCAATGAAGTGAAAGCACAATGACTAATAGCAGCTAGTGAGTAAGGATCAGGTAGGAAGATATTGTGAAGCCAATCAGAACAAGTAATCACTCAGTGAAGCCAAATGGTGATGCAATCGTACAATGACCTCACAAGGACCAATAGTAAGTAAAGGGAAGGGAAGGATGAAATCAGTGACTCGTTGAAGACAATGATTTGTTGGACCAGTTCCAGTTGCTGTGACAACTGTACGTCTGGTTAGGGAGGCTGAGATTCAACTCAGAAGACCTCGTTTTCACCTTATTCCCCTTGAGCTAAGGACACCCAGTCCTCGCCCAATCACTCTGGTAAGTCTTCAAGGTAGACTTCCAAACCTTCACAGACTTCGTTCACCGGCGATCCACAATGACTCTTGGATGCTCAGAATGCGACGCCTAACCGGCTGGAGGATTCACAGTCCTCAAGTGTAATAAGTCTTCATATCACACAGACAGGAAGACTTAAGTGATGCCTAACACTCTTTGGCTCTGGGTGGTTAGGGCTTTATCCTCGCAAGGAATTGTCTCTCAAAGGCTTCGAGGTGGGTTGCTCTCAAACGACAAAAGTCATACTCTAACTCTGAGCAGCCAACCGTTTATGGTTGTAGGGGGTGGGCAATTTATAGCCACTAGGCAACCCGACCTAATTTGTCCGAAATGAACCTGGGTCACTAAGGAACTGACACGTGTTCCAACGGTCAGATTTCAAACACACACGGCAACTTTACTTGGGCTACAAGCAAAGCTGACTTATCCAACTCTGGACAAGATTTGCTCTCATAGTCTTCACTCGAAGACATAGGATTTTGGTTAAGCATCACTTCAGTCATTCTGACTGGTTCTCTTGGACCCCACTTAACAGTACGGTGGTTCCTATGACTCAACAAAGAAAAACACAGAACGATGAAACTGCTAAGTCTTCGCGCTCCATAGTCTTCACGCAATGTCTTCTCTTGTCATAGTCTTCAATGTGAATGTCTTCACATACCACCTTTGACTTCAATGTCTTCATACATTTTTAGGGGTCATCTCTGGTAGGAAAACCGAATCAATGAGGGACTTCTACCTGTGTTATCCTGCAATTCTCACAAACACATTAGTCCCTCAACTAGGTTTGTCGTCAATACTCCAAAACCAACTAGGGGTGGCACTAGATGCACTTACAATCTCCCCCTTTTTGGTGATTGATGACAAACTAGTTGAAGTTTTCAACGAGGAATATAATATGTGAAATTGTAAAGGGTAGGGAATTGTCTTCATAAGTTGCAAGGGCTCCCCCTGAAGATGTGCATATAAGTAATTTGCTTTTGGAATGCAAATGCACATGGCAGTTTGTACTTGTGGAGATCCTCTTCAACTTATGATGACAATTCATCATGCATGAAAAGTATGTGAATATAATGACATGCATAATGAAAATGGACGTCTGCAAAATGATCTAAGTGCGGAATTTATTGTCGCACATGCGGAATTTATCATCACATCACAGAATAGCAAATAAGTAGCAGACGACCATCGAGTTTAAGTGTTACAACTCAAAGAACCAAATGTATCCAAAACGAGAGTTGTAAACACTAGGCAAAACATAAAGCAACCGCCCATATAGACCCGCCTGAAGGCTATCAAACTCATATGCTTCTCCCCCTTTTGTCAGTAAGGACCAAAAAGGTTTGAAGACATAGAGCATCTACTCGTTCCCATGAGGAGTAGGTGAAGCAGCAAGGTCGTCGGTGTTGTTCGGCGCTGCAGACGAACTCGGGGCAGTGTTGATGCGTGCAGAAGTAGGGGGCGGTGAAGTGGCATCGTCTTCATCATCGATCACTCTAGCATTCACAGTTATCGCGGAGGAAGAGAACTCAGAGTCTTCAAGAGACGGAGTTCGTCGCAGCACAGTCCTTCTTCGAGGTGTGGAGTCAAACTTGAAGCGTTCAGAGAAGCCATCCTCTTGAAGATCATCTTCAGAACACATAAGCGTCAGCCCTTTCCATGTACGCCGACAGGTTTCATGGGCAACGAAGGCATTCTTGGTGGCAAGATTGCGAATGCGATTGACATCCACCAAGGGGCTTTGCATCTGATGCTTAAGCCAGTCATGATGCCTATCCTGTTTCTGATGAAGGGCAACCAGAAGCTCTCGGTCATTGAGAACACGAGATCGCTTCTTGGGCCATTGGGCAATGGTGCTTTCAGTGGCTTCTATAAGGGCACGATGAGGTGCACGTGTAGTACCAGCCAGAGGATAAACACGAGTGACTGCTTCAACTCCTTCAATGTTTTGAGAGAAGCTTTGATGCTCAGCATTCTAAAGACTAAGAGGCTCCTTGGCAGGCTCTGGATAGATGGCTTCAACAGACATATCAACGTCAGGCAGAAAAATCTGATGATTGCGAGCAAAAGGCTGATATGAGACAGCTGAGTGTAGTTTGATCAGCCGCATTATCCATGGAGCGTAAAACTTCAAGCCAAAAAGATCAGATCCTGATGCAGCAAGTTGGCGGATGAAGAAGTATTGTGCATTGAAGCATTTGCCGTGAATAATATAAAAGACCAACATCTTCATTGCACCTTCCAGTTTTACATGTGGAGAATGTCCTTTGATGGGCCAGAGAGTTCGCCTTATAATGTGATAGATAGTACGTGGCAGATACTCAAGATCTTCAACAAAGAACTCCTTAGGATATGCAGCATCTAGAGGCAAAGGCTTCATCATGCTAAGCATCTGACTCATGTTTGGTTCAGGCTTCTGAAAGATGCTCTCCATAGCTGCACTGTGAAGCTGACAACCAGGTTTATAAAGATCTCCAAGAGTGGGCAGACCAGTGAGCTCAATGATATCAAAGGCTTTTTCTTGCTAGACAAACATGAACTGGCTTTGGGAGAATTTATATGATGCTGTAAGAATTCTGCAAATGAATGCAGACTATGAGAACCAAGGGATTCTCCTACGGACATGTACCTGTGACAGCATTAAGGTGCGAGGGAAGGGGAAGAGGTCATATGCATTCTCAGAAGATTTTGAAGATAAATCAGTTTAGAAGACATTGACCTCAACGTGCGAAGACATTCACTCATAGATAAAGAGTTGGTTCCAGATTTGTACGAATCCATGGATCAATACAAGTGAGGAATCTAACTACTTTGTGAAGCATAAGTGAACATACTAGGCATATTATGAGATGTAGTATGAAATAGATCCAACTTGTGTGAATAGAAACTTCTTGTGGCAGAAAGTGATGAATCTATAGGATCAAAGGGGCCGTAAAAAGGAAGTTTTATTTACCACACGAAGAACTGCTAGACGGAGAGGGAGATGAGGCCGAGCAGTTCGATCGTTCGTGCCCTAACTTGGCGACGGAGGACACCTACGGTGACGGCGGAGAAGACAATGTCCGTGGTCGGCGTGAAGACGGCGTCGGAGAGGTCGCGACAGCTAAGCGCTTCGTCACCGACGTCGTTGAGGTCTAGCGGTGGCGCTAGGGTTTGCGCGAGAGTGGAAGAAAGGATAATGATTGTGGTGAGGCATGTATTCATAGGGACAGGGACGGCACAGTGTTATTACACAGGTGCCCCTAGCAATTCACATCTGAAGGACACGTGGCCATCATGCAACATATCGGAGGTTGTTCCATGTTCCCACGCACGCCAGGATTGTCGGGTGGTCGTTCCCACTTCTCTGGGTTTCAGGTGAAGGAATTAGCATTGAAAGCGGACTTAATGTTTGTCTCTGTATGTTCTGCTGACAAGGACGCAGAGAAGACATTCGACAGTTTCAAGAGAATGCATATGATTTGGAGAGATAGAGTTTGAGATAGAAAGGATAGAGAGGCTAGGGTCCGATCACATTCACTTAGTTCAAAAGATTCAATAAGAAGACATAGCTATAAGTGAATGTTGTAGAGGACAGACCACTAGTATATATATATATGTGAGAAAGACAATCAAACCAACATAGTGAAGATAATCATGAAGACAGGTTGAGAATGAAGACAAACAAAATGTGAAGACATAGCAAATGTAACGCATGGGTGAAATACTTCAAACAGAAGAATTTGGTGGTGGCGTTACCCACCATATAGGAAGTATTAGACCCAGACACGACGCACAATTATCATGGCGCTCTGAAGTCAAATTCCACATTAATGTATTCACACTTAGAATGTATGTCTTCATTGATTGAAGATATACTTTACTTCGTGTGTTGCACATCTAAGTCATCAATATGCATAAGTGTTAGGATGTGTGCCTGATCACAGGACATTTGAGGATTCCAAGATGTTTAGGTCACACCGTAACTTGCAAAACCTCTTCTCATCCAAGGGCTTGGTGAAGATATCTGCCAATTGCTCTTCAGTGTTGACATGTATGATGTCAATATCTTCCTTCACAACATGATCTCTGAGAAAGTGATGACGTATTTCAATGTGCTTTGTCTTCGAGTGCTGAACTGGGTTGTTGGCAATCTTGATGGCGCTTTCGTTGTCGCAATAGAGTGGCACTTGCTTCAGATGAATGCCATAATCTTTGAGTGTTGAAGCTGAGCGCAACAAGATCCAGCAGCAATGTATTCAGATTCAGCAGTGCAGAGAGATACACAGTTTTGCTTCTTTGAAGACCAACAAACAAGTGATCGTCCCAGAAAATGACATGTGCCTGATGTAGACTTGCGGTCCACCTTATCACCAGCATAATCAGCATCTGAGAATCCAACCAGATCAAACTCTGAGCCCTTTGGATACCATAATCCTAATGTTGGGGTGTGAGCCAAATATCGAAGAATTCGCTTCACAGCTAAGTGATGCGATTCCTTAGGTGCCACTTGGAATCGAGCACACATGCAAACACTAAGCATAATATCTGGCCTAGATGCACATAGATAAAGTAAAGAACCAATCATGGAGCGGTATACGTTTTGATCGAACTCTTTACCATTGTCGTCGGGACCTAGATGATGTTTGGCTGGCATTGGCGTTGTGAAGCCTTTGTAGTCCTTGCATACCAAACTTCTTCAGGCAATCTTTGAGGTACTTCTCTTGAGATATGAAGATGCCGTTGAGTTGCTGACGTATTTGAAGACCGAGGAAGAACTTCAGATCACCCATCATGGACATCTGATATTGCTCTTGCATCATATATCCAAACTCGTCAGTGTATTTCTGATTGGTGCAGCCGAAGATAATGTCATCCACATATATTTGGCACACAAACAGTTCACCATCATATGTCTTCGTGAAGAGAGTGGGGTCAAGGGAACCAGGTTTGAAGCCTTTGCTCTTCAGGAAGTATTTGAGTGTGTCATACCAAGCCCGAGGTGCTTGTTTGAGGCCATACAGTGCCTTGTTGAGCTTGTACACCATGTCAGGATGTTTTGGATCTTCAAAGCCAGGCGGTTGTGCAACATACACTTCTTCTTCAATCTTTCCATTGAGAAAGGCGCTCTTCACATCCATTTGATACAGAAGAATGTTATGATGATTTGCATAGGCCAGCAGTATGCGTATGGCTTCAAGTCTAGCCACATGAGCAAATGTTTCATCGAAGTCAATCCCTTCAACTTGAGTGTACCCTTGAGCAACGAGACGAGCTTTGTTTCTAACAACTTGACCATGCTCATCTTGCTTGTTGCGATATATCCATTTGGTGCCTATTATATTGTGCTTGCGAGGATCAGGACGCTTAACCAGTTCAGATACATTATTCAGCTCAAACTGTTGAAGCTCTTCTTGCATAGCTTGAATCCATTCAGGTTCCATGAAGACTTCTTCAACTTTCTTGGGTTCAGATATTGAGACGAATGCGAAGTGCCCACAGAAATTTGCTAGCTGTGTTGCCCTTGAATGAGTGAGTGGACCTGTGCATTGATGCTATCAATTATTCTCTCAATCTATACTTCATTTGCAACACGAGGATGTACAGGACGGAGATTTTGCTCTTGTTGATCATTGTCATCGTTAGAGGGATTGTCTTCAGGCTGAGCATTGTCTTCAGGTTGATCAGGTGCGGAGAGGATAAGTTGTTCTTCAGCCTGAGCTTCAGACGGTATGATTTCTCCAGTTCCCATAAGTTTGATTGATTCACTGGATGGAACTTCATCTAGCACATTTGGCAGGTGCTCTATTTGTGAGTCGTTCATCTCATCAAACCGCACATCCACTATTTCAATCACTTTATAGTGAAAAAGGTTGAAGACTTTGTAGGAGTGCGAATCCTTTCCATATCCAAGCATAAATCCCTCATGTGCTTTTGGTGCAAATTTTGAAGTGTGATGTGGATCCTTGATCCAGCACCTGGCGCCAAATACTCTGATGTAACTGACATTTGGCTTCTTGCCAGTAAGGAGCTCATAGGATGTCTTGTTCAGAAACTTGTGAAGATAAACACGGTTGATGATATGGCATGCAGTATCCATGGCTTCAGACCAGAACTTTCTTGGAGTCTTGTATTCATCAAGCATCGTCCGGGCCATCTCAATAAGTGTTCTGTTCTTGCGTTCGACGACGCCATTCTGCTGTGGCGTGTATGGAGCTGAGAATTCATGTGTGATGCCTAAAGTATCAAGATATGTATCTAGGCCAGTGTTCTAGTATTCAGTGCCATTGTCACTTCTGATGTGCTTTATCCTGGCGCCATAGTTGTTCATTGCTCGATTGGCGAAGCGTCTGAAGACATCCTGTAGTTCAGTCTTGTAGAGGATTATATGCACCCAAGTATATCTTGAATAATCATCAACAATGACAAAGCCATTGAGACACGCAGTAGTAGTAAGAGTTGAGTAATGAGTGGGACCGAAAAGATCCATGTGGAGCAGTTCGAAGGGTTGAGTCATTGTCATGATTGTCTTCGAGGGATGCTTGGCCCTCGTCATCTTTCCTGCTTCACAGGCACCGCATAAGTGATCCTTCTTGAACTTGACGCCCTCGATGCCTATGACATGCTTCTTCCTTGCAAGGGCGTGGAGATTCCTCATGCCAGCATGCCCTAGCCTCCGATGCCAGAGCCAGCATTCAGAAGCTTTTGCTAGAAGACATACGGCAAGTTGTGGTCCTGCTGAGAAATCTACCACGTACAAATCATCTTTCAGGTACCCTTCAAACACTAGAGACTTGTCAGATTCCATTAGAACAAGGCAACGGTATTTTCCAAATATCACAATCATGTTTAAATTGCAAAGCATTGAGACAGACATTAAGTTGAAACCAAGGGATTCAACAAGCATGACTTTATCCATGTGTTGATCCTTTGAGATTGCAACTCTACCTAGACCCAATACCTTGCTTTTACCAGTGTCAGCAAATGTGATGTGACTTTTGTCAGATGGACGTAAAGTTGAGTCCATGGGAAGGCTTCTCTTGCCAGTCATGTGATTGGTACACCTACTATCAATAATCCATTCTGAAGCTGCTGGTGTCGTACCCTACAGTGCAGTTAGGGGGATAGGCTTCACAAAGAGAATTGTGAAGCAAAAACATTTGACGAACTAGTGGATTATTAAAGCTTAGATCGAGATTACGACTGATAGGGCAAGTAGCAAGCGATTCAGGAACAAAGCACATAATAAGACCATTTGGGCATTTGATCTTGCGCCCTACAAGATGGTTAAGGTCCCCAACAATAGCGTTAGATGATTTTGGTTTTTTTCTGGAGACCTTTCCCTGCAAAAGAGAGTTAAGCTTTCTTAGCCACCCACATCTTCAAGGATGGCTTCGAAGCAATGAGTCTAAGTGCAGCATCTGAGAACTTTGGCTTTGGAGCCCTAGCAAAAAGTCTTGCAGGTGGACAATAGTACTCATAAGAATAAGCAGAATAGTTCTTGCTCTTATGAACATGGCAGTTTGATGAACCGCACTCATATTCATAGGCCTGAGTATGGCTTCCCTGCAAAACATTTGCGTTAGTGCGACTGAGGTGAGTCCTCTGTCTGTATGAAGCCTTTGGACCGTATGAAGCCTATGGTCTGGGGTTTGTCTTCTTCACCTGTGGTGTCATGATGACATTCACAGGAAGATTCTCCAAACACCTTTTCGGCACCCAGATCTTCTTCATAGGCGGTCCATTCCTGCAGTTAGTACCAATATACTTGGCAAACACTTCACCATTCTGATTCTTAAACAGTCTATAGTTTGCATCAAAGGATTCATCAATAACAATGGGATTAGCACAAAGACACAATACTCAATCTCGTTGCCGATGAGAGTCCCACATCTCCTCCCTCCGACGCCCAAGGCTCTCCGGCGATCTTCCTCCTCAGCCAGTAAATTTGGTTTTCTCTCCACCCATCTTCTCCGGCGCTCTCTTATCTACCACCCTATACCCATCTCATATGGTTTCTCATGGTGGATCCACCTTGGATCTGGATTTCTCCAAAGGAGTGGCTTTTGCGGACGAGGTTTTTAGATCTTGTGGGAAAACCATTCATCCCTCGGATGACACGAACCATTTTATTATGGTTGTGTCTTTTAGCAGACATAGATTCCGTCTTGATGAGGATTCGGTGGCGGCGGCATTGGAATGTGCAACTGGAGGATCTGCAATCGATCTATCTGTGCAACTCATTGCGGACAAGGTATTCTCATTTATGGTATCTTGCAAACGTGTTGGCATGTTTATTCTCCATTTGCAATCTTTCGCGTGCCCGCAATTCAAATGTTACTTCCATCTGTGGGGAAATGGCGGCCCTAATTGGAAACGTGAATTTACTATTTGGAAGAAAGAGTGTGATGCGGAGTGGATTATCATCAGTCCCTCTAAGAGGCGTGCTTCTATTGGTTTGCTTGCTATGCATAAGCCTCCTTCCAAATCTGCATTACGTTCGGGTTCTAGGCCTCCGAGGAACATTTCTTTCGCTACTTTCCAACAGTACGATGCCTGCAAGGGATACTCTTATCCTGCTTCGCCAGGTCTTGTTGATCTGGTTTCAGATGCTGGGTATGCCTTGCTGCCTCGTGAGAGAGACATCGTGCCGCCACCGCCGGTGACTGAACTCCGATGGACGGTGGCAGAACCACCCATTATTTTCGGAACAGTCAACGTCCAAGCTATTTCCTCGTCTAGGATTTCTAATCCAGCCATTCCGGACGTGAATCTGCATGTGCATGGGAAGGAACGGGCTGGTCCGGCTGCGGCCCAGGTGACCTCTTCAGCCCAGCTTAATACCCAGCCCCAGGAGGTTTCCCCGGTCCAGTTTGATTTGGCCCAAGCTGCATCCGGATCTCAATCTACCCCTCCACCTGTTATTGGAAATGAGGAGTTTATTACTCCGAGGGCATCAGAATCACCTGTTGATTATGACAGATTTAATGATTTTGTGGATGAGATGGTTTTCAAAGTATGGAAATGTCAAAAAAAATTGTCCATGAGGCATTTATCCAGCGCGTGCACCAGCAAGGTTAGGTGCTGTAGATGCTTTCGATTGGGGCACCGGGCAAAGGGCTGTTCAGATTCTAGTCTATCTTCCTCTTACAGGTGGGTCCCTCGGAGCAAATCCACCGTATCTAACTGGTCTACTAGTTTATTGGAGCGGGACTCCTCGATTTCTCCCATAGCTAGCCCGGAGAGGTCTATGCCCAGTCCCATCAAGCCTGCTACCCCGTCCATCCCACCATTGCCAGTTGAGCCACCGCCAACAACGCCTCTGCCGCCCACCTCACCACCGCCCTCAATCGTCTTGACTCTGGCTTTGGATCACCCCTCACCAGCTCCGGCAATGGCCAACTTTCCGCTGGACCCGATGGATTTCCTCCCGCATGGCTTCGACATCATTGATGGAGGGGAGCTGCGCCTGCCTCGCACTTTCTTTGCGCAGGTGGTGGCTCCGGATCGATAGCATGAGCAGTATGCCATCGCCATCGTCGAGCCGGCTCCGCTACCTGAAGAAGTTGCCATCTTCCGGAACATGGTCAGTGATTTTGTCGTCAATAACCTGCAGAGAGCTGTGTTGGATGCCCAGCCATGGATCCAAGGGGTTGGTTTGTTTAGATTGCGTAGTGCTCTGGCCCGCCAAGCATTAGTGGATCATCCTCCTTTCGACTTGGGCAATGATAGATTTGTCAGGTTTATTCCGCATGATGAAGGTATCAACTACAGAGCTACACAGGGTTTTAGAAGGGGATGGGTTATGCTGCTAGGCGTTCCTTTGGACTATAGGCGCTCTCAATATCTTGCAGATGTTATCAGTACTTTTGGTCGCTTCCACCATTGGCACCAGGATGATCCGATGATGGTCTGATCATTGGTCTATGTGTCTTTTCCTGCACCGACTATGGTTCCGAGATCAGTGACATACAGAGAATTTGCAGATTTGGAGGGGTTCGGATCTCTTGGTCTGCACAAGTTTATATTCTATCTGCGGACTTTGCTGATATCCTACCTGCTGATGAGGACCCAATGCCCTTCAATGGCAATCCCCACCCTCTCCCTGGCAACATGCAGTTCAACAACCATAACTGGGTCTTGCCTGAGTTCCTAGAACTGGGCTGGAACGATGTGCCTGCACCTGACAATGAGCAGCCACAGAATGAGCCCCCACAGTTTCAGGAAGTCTTGCAGCAGGATAATGTTGAGGAAGTTCAGTCTCAGGAATCCATCGTGCTTCAGCTTTCTGAGGATTTAGTTAACAATGTGAATGACGCTCCTGAAATGGCTGTTCTCCAACACCCAATGGGATTGCAGCAGCCTCCTCTGATGATCGGACAAGTTCTTACTACTTTTGGGCATGTTCTGCCCCCTATCATGCAGTGGAAACGTACTTTTGAGAAGGTACTGCCGCTTATGGGGATCTCTGATATCCCAAATTTTGGCTTCCGATCTGATCTTGGAGCTTTTCTGAACAAGCAGTCCTGGGCGACTCTTTCCAACACTCCATCCCCAAAATTACAGCTTCTGCCTGCATCTGTTTCTGTGACTCAGTCTATGGAAGTGACACCTGTTAAACGGCCGGTAGCTCGAGCCCTTTGTTTTGATGATATTGATGAACCTGTTGCTGAAGCATTTGAGTTTACGGTTGTTTCTAAAGTTACTCTGAAGCGTGGGAGAAAGCCCAAGGCCTCTCGAGTTATGGTGGATTCTGAGGTCAGGCGCAGTGCTCGTCTTAGTGCGATGCGTGATGGATATCGTCAGGTAACTTCTGGCACATCTTCTAGGAGGCCGCACACACTAAAGAAGCGCAAATCTATGCCTTCCCAGCCCGAGGAAGACTCTACAGTGCCTCCTCTGATGGCCATAGTCGATCTTCAGCGAATTGGTACTCGTCTTCGCATTGCGCCGGAGAAGATCACGACGGATAAGCTTGCAGCTAATCCTACCCGCTCCAACAAAAGTGCAAGTTCAGATGATTAGTTGCTTCATCCAGGGTTTAGGTCCATGGCATACCATAATCGCCATTTATCTCTTCTTACCTGTTTGGAACATTGCTGTTTTCGTCTGTTTAGTGGGTTGTAGGCCATTGCGTGGCTTACTTTTAATTGTGTGCTCTTTTGGTTTGTAATGAATCAAACTTCGTTTAGAGAGTGGAAAGTACTTTGTTGGAATGTTAGGGGTTTGAATTCTGAAGCGCGTCAGCTAGCTGTTAGGCAAAAGATCAATGAAAGTGGATGCTCTGTTGTTTGCCTCCAAGAAACCAAATGCATGCATATTGATCAATGCTTCATTAGGAAATTCTGTCCTCGGTGTTTTGATAACTTTGTTTATGTGCCATCGGTTGGGGCATCAGCTGGTATGGTGGTCATATGGAATTCATCCTTCTTCACAGGCAATTTAATTGAGGCTAAGCCATTTGGTATTATTATGAAGTTTCAATCTAAGCATACATCAGAGACTTGGTCTCTTGTCTCAATTTATGGTCTGTGTCAAGGACCGGCGCGTGATGATTTTGTACAGTGGTTATATAATCTGGATATTCATTTTGAGGACAATTGGCTGCTTTTAGGCGATTTCAACTTTATGCGATCGTTTGAGAACCAAAATCAGCCAGGTGGTGATGTAATTGATATCTTTTTGTTTAACGAAATAATTGGTCATTTGGGTCTTGTTGAGCTGCCAATCAAGGGCCGTCAGTACACATGGTCTAATATGCAAGCCACACCTCTGCTAGAACAAATTGATTGGTTTTTTACATCTGTGGCTTGGACACATGATCACCCCAACACAATGGTCATACCGCTTGCGCGCACTGCCTCTGATCATGTTCCGTGTGTGGTTTCCATTGCCACTTGTATTCCCAAGGCAAAAGTTTTTCGCTTTGAAAACTATTGGGTTGACCTGCCTGGTTTTATGGATTGTGTATCGGAGGTTTGGAACAGACCTGTGGATAGATCTTCAACTGCCTTAACCATTTCTACTAAATTCAAAACTCTTCGTTATGCTCTCAAGAAATGGCATCTCAATCTATCCACAGTCAAGGCTCTCATTGCGGATTGCAACAAAGTAATCCTGTTTTTGGATAATATTGAGGAATTTAGGCCCTTGAGTTGGCCGGAGTTCAATTTTCGCAAGATTTTCAAATTACATCTTGAAGATATTTTGCACTGGCAGTTCATTTATTGGAAGCAACGTTGCACGATCAGAAATATCAAAGTTGGTGAGGAAAATTCAAAAATTTTCCATGCTATGGCAACGGAAAGGTATCGGAGAAACACCATTTCCTCGATCAAATCTGTGGATGGGGAGGTGATTTCTGACCATCTACAGTTAGCAGGGATGTTTTGGTCTGACTTAAATAGTAGAATGGGCCAGGCAAAAGGTATTCAAATGGGTTTTGATCTTGACACATTAATTACGCGGATTGATGGTCTGGAGAATTTGTCCTTGCCTTTCACGGACTCCGAGGTGGATACGGTGATTAAGAACATGCCTTCTGACCACGCTCCGGGCCCTGATGGGTTTACTAGTCTTTTTCTTAAGAAATGCTGGAATATTCTAAAGCCAGATTTTATGAAGCCGGTCAAGGAATTTTATGAGGGAAAGTGTGACCTGGAGTGTCTAAATACATCTCTCATTACCCTCATCCCCAAGAAATTGAGTCCGGAGTATATTGGTGATTTTAGGCCCATTTCGTTGACAAATACTTGCCTCAAGTTTTTAACTAAACTTTTGGCAAATCGTTTACAAAGTGTGATCTTAAAATGTATCCACCGCAATCAATATGGGTTTCTTCGCTGTAGATCCATTCAAGATTGTCTGCATGGTGTTTTGAATATATCCATCAGTGCAAGGCATCCAAAAGGCCTATAATCCTACTCAAGTTGGATTTCACAAAGGCGTTTGATACCATCGAGCACGAGCTGATTCTCAGGATCCTGAAATGTAAGGGTTTTGATGATCGCTGGACAGGTTGGATTGAGAGTATCTTGTCCTCTGGATCCTCTTCGGTTCTTTTAAATGGTGTTCCTGGTATTCATTTTGTCTGTCATTCGGGTGTGCGTCAAGGAGACCCATTATCCCCTTTGTTATTTGTGATTGCTGTGGATTTATTGCAGTCTGTGGTTAATGAGATGTGTGCAAGGAACATTATCACACTGCCCATACCAACCTCTTCACAGGACTATCCGATTGTGCAATACGCTGATGACACATTAATTGTCCTTCCTGCGGTGGACAGCCAACTCATTGCTTTCAAGGATATGCTTGAGACCTTTGCTAAGTCTACGGGTTTGCGGGTTAACTTTAGTAAATCCTCATTAATCCCAATGAATATGTCAGATGAGGAGGGTAAACGTGTGGCTGCTTTGCTTGGGTGTGATGTTGGCTCCATGCCATTTACTTACCTGGGATTGCCAATGGGTACTAGTAGACCCACAATTTATGACCTACTTCCCTTAGTGGACCGCATAGAGAGAAGATTATCTGCCTCCTCTTGTCTGTTGAACCAGGGCAGCCGGCTACAGCTCTTGAAATCTGTTCTTTCATCCATGCCAATATATTTCTTGTGCACCCTCTCATTACCACAAGGAATTTTGAAGTAGATTGAACGCATCATGCGGCAATGTTTGTGGCGAGGCAACTCTGATACACCAAGACAATCATTGGTAGCTCGGGAGCTAGTATGTCGGCCCAAGAGCCATGGAGGACTTGGGGTTCTGGACCTGGGCATACAAAATGATGCCTTGTTGATCAAGCATCTATTTAATTTTTTTAACAAGTTGGATGTACCTTGGGTTTCTCTTATCTGGGACACATATTATGCTGCTGCACCGCCCCAAGTAACTCGAAGTTGTGGTTCTTTTTGGTGGCGCGACGTGATGAAGCTGTATGATAAATTTTGTAAATTGGCTGTCCCTCACGCGCGCTCCGGAGACACAGTGGTTTTTTGGCTGGATCGGTGGCAACTTAATAACGAGGTGGTTATCATGCAACAACGTTTTCTGAGGCTCCACTCTTTTGTGATTGATGACACGCTTACCATTAAGGATGTGATGGAGCTGCCTGACCCGACCGACAATTTTCACCTGCCTCTATCAGTTGAAGCTTTTGAGGAATTCAACCAGCTTCAGGCTTTAATGCCTCTGATCAATTTGCATGAGGGAGTTAATGATGTCTGGAAATGGCCTTCAAGGACTGGGGATTATCGATCCAGGATCTACTATCTGTTTTGTTTTTCCGAAGTTGTGGTTGACCCCATATTTGGGTGGATCTGGAAATGTTCTTGCACTCTCAAGCTCAAGGTGTTTGGCTGGCTCCTGTTGATGGATCGTCTAAACACTAGGGATATGATGCAGCGACGACATTGGATTATTCCGGATGGTACATGTGCTATGTGCTTCTCAAGTTTGCATGAAGATAGAGTTCATCTCTTCTTTGCTTGCAACTTTAGCCAACGTGTCTGGAATTATTTGGGCATCTCATGGAGTGTTCACCCTAACCAGAGTACTTTTGATATGGCTTGCGCGGCCAAGAAGGAATTTGGTCAGCCTTTTTTCACTGAGGTAGTCTTTACGGCTACTTGGAATATTTGGACCCAAAGGAATGGAAGGATCTTCAGAAATGAGTTGCCCACTTTCAGATCTTGGAGGAGGAATTTTATTCATGATATTTCTCTTTTAGCTCATAGAATCAAATGTAAATATAGAGATAGACTAACCTCTTGGATAGCTTCCCTTCCCTAATCTCTCTCTGTAAGTAGCCTTTCTTTGCTCTTTGTAATTTTGTACAGCGTAGCGATTGTTTTTAATAAAGGGCTGTGAGGATGTTGCCTTGCAGTATATAGTCAAAAAAATGGGATTAGCACAAGTGAAGCCAGATAGGGTGGATGGATCCGCTGAAGGTTCCTTTGCAGCAACCCATGTGGTTTTGGGGTACTGCTCAGGTTTCCAGTAAGAGCCATCAGCATTCATTTTCCTTTCGAACCCAACACCCTCTTTCCTAGGGTTTCGGTTCAGGATCTGCCTTTTGAGGACATCACATAGTGTCTGATGCCCTTTGAGACTTTTGTACATCCCTATTTCAAGCAGTGTCTTCAACCTAGCATTCTCATTAGCAATAGTAGTGGTATCCTCAGCAGAGGGGTTAGTTACCACATCAACAGTTGAAGATATTGCAATAGTAGCAGCAGTAGAACATTCAGCAACAGAAGTAGCGTTATCACGCTCAATGCATTTAAGACATGGTGGTTCAAATCCTGCCTGAGCTGAACTGATCTGTTTGGCGCGAAGTGACTCGTTTTCCTTTTGAAGATCTTCATGAGCCGCTCTCAATTTCTCAAGATCTTGCTTCCTTTGAAGATAATCATAGGAAAGCCTTTCATGAGTTGTTGAGAGCGTTTCATGACGACTTTCAAGTTCCTCATACTTAACGTGAATATTTTTTATGTCTTCAATTAAGGACTGAGATTGAGTCATTTCAGCGTCTAACAGATCATCGTTTTTGTCTAACAGTTTTTGAATGTGTTCCATAGCTTTCTGTTGTTCAGTTGCAATTTTAGCAAGTGTTTTGTAGCTGGGTTTGGAACCACAATCAGAATCATCGTCACTACATTTTTGATAGTGAGTAGTGCGTGTGTTTACCTTGGCACCGCGTGCCATGAAGCAGTAGGAAGGAGCGGAGTAGTCCTTGTCATTTGCATTGGTGTCGGTGATGAAGTCATTGTCTTCAGTGTTGAAGATGGACTTGGCAACGTATGCTGTAGCCAGACTCGCAACACCAGAATTGGACTCCTCCTCAGACTCCACCTCTGCCTCCTCAGAAGCATACTCCTCCTCAGAATCTATTTCCTTGCCAACAAACGCATGTGCCTTGCCAGATGAGCTCTTCTTGTGTGATGAAGACTTTGAGGAAGACTTGGAAGAAGACTTTGAGTATTTCTTCTTCTTCTTGTCGTTAGAGTCATACTCCTTGCTCTTCTTATTCTTCTTCTTCTTGTTCTCATTGTCCCACTGTGGACACTCAGAGATGTAGTGGCTAGGTTTCTTGCACTTGTGACATGTTCTCTTCTTGTAGTCATGAGCAGAAGCTTCATCATTCCTTGAGCTTGATCGTGAAGACTTTCTGAAGCCTTTCTTCTTGGTGAATTTTTGGAACTTCTTCACAAGCATAGCAAGCTCCTTTCCAATGTCTTCAGGATCATCAGAACTGCTGTCAGATTCTTCTTCAGATGAGGAGACAACTTTTGCCTTCAAGGCACGAGTTCACCCATAGTTGGGACAGTAGATGTCTCTTTTCTCAGAAAGCTGAAATTCGTGTGTGTTGAGCCTCTCAAGTATGTCAGACGGATCGAGTGTCTTCAAATCAGGACGTTCTTAAATCATCAGGGCTAGGGTGTCAAACGAACTGTCAAGTGATCTCAGGAGTGTCTTGACGACTTCATGCTTGGTGATCTCAGTGGCGCCAGGGGCTTGAAGTTCATTTGTGATGTCAGTGAGTCGATCAAACGTGAGCTGGACATTCTCATTGTCATTTCTCTTGAAGCGGTTGAAGAGGTTGCGAAGGACACTGATTCTATGATCTCTCTAGGTTGAGACGCCTTCGTTGACCTTGGAGAGCCAGTCCCAGACTAGCTTAGATGTTTCCTAAGCACTCACGTGGCCATACTGTCCTTTGGTCAGATGACCACAGATGATATTCTTGGCAGTAGAGTCCAGTTGAACGAACTTCTTGACATCAGCAGGAGTGACACCTTCTCCAGCCATGGGAACGCCGTTCTTGACGACATACCATAGGTCAACATCAATGGCTTCAAGATGCATGCGCATCTTATTCTTCCAGTAGGGATATTCAGTTCCATTGAAGACGGGCACGCAGTGGAGACTTTAATTATCCCTCCAGTCGACATAGCTAAAACTTCAGGTGGTTAAACCGAATCACACAGAACAAGGAAGTACCTTGCTCTGATACCAATTGAAAGTGCTAGTGATCGACTAGAGGGGGGTGAATAGGCGATTTTTATGAAAGTCTTCAAAACATGTAAGTTTCGAAGACCAACGATAGAAATAAATCTATTACCATGCATCGGAATGTAGACTACACTAGGCAAACCATAGTCAAGTATTCAATGAAGTGAAAGCACAATGACTAATAGCAGCTAGTCAGTAAGGATCAGGTAGGAAGATATTGTGAAGCCAATCAGAACAAGTAATCACTCAGTGAAGCCAAATGGTGATGCAATCGTACAATGACCTCACAAGGACCAACAGTAAGTAAAGGGAAGGGAAGGATGAAATCAGTGACTCGTTGAAGACAATGATTTGTTGGACCAGTTCCAGTTGCTGTGACAACTGTACGTCTGGTTAGGGAGGCTGAGATTCAACTCAGAAGACCTCGTCTTCACCTTATTCCCCTTGAGCTAAGGACACCCAGTCCTCGCCCAATCACTCTGGTAAGTCTTCAAGGTAGACTTCCAAACCTTCACAGACTTCGTTCACCGGCGATCCACAATGACTCTTGGATGCTCAGAATGCGACGCCTAACCGGCTGGAGGATTCACAGTCCTCAAGTGTAATAAGTCTTCATATCACACAGACAGGAAGACTTAAGTGATGCCTAACACTCTTTGGCTCTGGGTGGTTAGGGCTTTATCCTCGCAAGGAATTGTCTCTCAAAGGCTTCGAGGTGGGTTGCTCTCAAACAACAAAAGTCATACTCTAACTCTGAGTAGCCAACCGTTTATGGTTTTAGGGGGTGGGCTATTTATAGCCACTAGGCAACCCGACCTAATTTGTCCGAAATGACCCTGGGTCACTAAGGAACTGACACATGTTCCAATGGTCAGATTTCAAACACACACGGAAACTTTACTTGGGCTACAAGCAAAGCTGACTTATCCAACTCTGGACAAGATTTGCTCTCATAGTCTTCACTCGAAGACATAGGATTTTGGTTAAGCAACACTTCAGTCATTCTGACTGGTTCTCTTGGACCCCACTTAACAGTACGGTGGTTCCTATGACTCAACAAAGAAAAACACAGAACGATGAAACTGCTAAGTCTTCGCGCTCCATAGTCTTCACGCAATGTCTTCTCTTGTCATAGTCTTCAATGTGAATGTCTTCACATACCACCTTTGACTTCAATGTCTTCATACATTTTTAGGGGTCATCTCTGGTAGGAAAACTGAATCAATGTGGGACTTCTACCTGTGTTATCCTGCAATTCTCACAAACACATTAGTCCCTCAACTAGGTTTGTCGTCAATACTCCAATACCAACTAGGGGTGGCACTAGATGCACTTACAGTAAGCACTTGGCAAAAGTAGCAAAAAGTAAAGCAACCACCCATATGGACCCGCTTGAAGACTATCAACTCATATGCTTCTCCCCCTTTTGTCAGTAATGACCAAAGAGGTTTGAAGACATAGAGCTTCTACTCGTTCCCATGGGGAGTAGGCGAAGCAGCAGGGTCGTCTTTGAGGTCCGGTGGTGCAGAAGAGCTTGGTGCAGTGTCGAGACGCGCTGAAGGTGGAGGTGGTGAAGTGGCATCATCTTGATCATCGATAACTCTGGCATGGACCGTTGCAGCTCAGGAAGAATAGTCAGAGTCTTCAAGGGAGGGAGTCAGACGCAAGTGAGCATTCCTTGGAGGAGTGGAGTCAAACTTGAATCTTTCTGTGAAGCCATCGCCTTGAAGATCTTCTTTAGCAGTGAGCAAAGTCAAACTCTTCCAGGACCTTCGACATGTTTCATGTGTAACAAAGGCATTCTTGGTGGCACGATTACAAATGCGATTGACGTCCACCAAGAGACTTTGCATTTGACGCTTAAGCCAGTCATGATGCTTATCCTGTTTCTGATGTAGAGAGACGAGAAGCTCTCAGTCGTTGAGAACACGAGATCGCTTCCAACGCCTTTGGGCAATGGTGCTTTCAATGGCTTCAGTTTGGGCGCGAGGGGCACGTGTGTTGCCAGCCAAGGGATAAACACGAGAGACTGCCTGAACTCCTTCAATGGGCTAGGTGAAGCTTTGACGATCAACATTGTGAAGATAAATTGGATCCTTTGCAGGCTCTGGGTAAATAGCTTCAACAGACAGATCATCCTCTGGCAAGAATACAAGATGATTACGCGCAGACGACTGATAGTTGAAGGCAGAGTGAAGCTTGATAAGACGCATTACCCATGGAGCATAGAACCTCAGACCAAAGATGTCGGAGCCAGATGCAGCCAACTTCTTGATGAAGAAGTCTTGAGCATTGAAGCTTATGCCATTCAAGATATAGAAAACCAAAGTCTTCATTGCTCCTTCAAGCTTCGCTGCAGATGAATGTCGTTTGACAGGCCATAGAGTCTTTCTGATGATATGGTAAATGGTGCGCGGCAGATACTCTAGGTCTTCAACAAAGAATTCGGTTGGGTATTCAGCGTCGCGTGGCAAAGGCTTCATCATGCTCAGCATTTGACTCATGTTGGGTTCTGGCTTCTTAAAAATGCTCTCCAAAGCATTCTGGTGTTGTTGACAACCTGGTTCATAATATTCGCCAGGAGTGGGCAGGGCTGTAAGATCAATGATGTCTTGGGCTTTAGCTTCATGATGAACATCTTATGTCATCCACTCAAGGATCCAAGTCTTCGGATCCCTATTGTATCCACGAATGTGGAGGGTAGCATAGAATTGAAGCAGAAGTTCTTCATTCCAGTTTTCCTTGGCAGTCACAAAGTTGAGCAGACCCGCATCACGAAAGCAGTCAAGGGCTTCTTCAAGGCATGGCAGTCCAGTAATGGCTTCACAATCAAGATGCATATGAGGGAAGATGCGTCCCTGATTGTACAAGATGCATGAATAATAGCTTCGCTGTTGATAACTCCAGAATCGGTCCGAAGAGATTCTTGGCCTTGTGTAGGGGTTCTTGTCACTGTCGAAGAATGTGTTGTGTGCCTTGAATCCATTCAGATTAAATGATCCTGGTGAAGTTGCAGTACCTGGAAACCATGGTAGCCTTGGCTTTGGCTTCTGGACCTGTGGCTTGTGCTCCACATGATAGGCAAATTGAGGTCCGGGAGCAGGCGAAGGATACATGATTGGCCAGCAGACGATAAGCTGTCCATGATCATATGCTTGCTCGATGGTGTGTGGCCTTGGAGGAGGTACAGGAGCAGAGGCATTGGCTTCAGGTAGTGGATTTGCTTCGGGTGCTGCATTGGCTTCAGGTGCATTCACTTCTGGCACCACATTAGCTTCAGGCGCCACATTAGCTTCAGCCATGACAAAGTCATTGGCTTCAGTGTTGATGTTGGTGGCCGCCTCAGTATTGGTAACCTCCACTTCAGGAGCTGGAGGGTCGGACACGTTCTCCTCGAGAACAACTTCAGGGTTGGACGGGGGTGTACCAACACGTTCTTCTTCTCTTGGTTCTTCTTCATGGTCATCGGCTGATGCAGCCGGAATATCTTCAGCCGTTTTGGCTTCAGATTCAGGGATGTTCGCAGTAGGTGAGGCTTCAGGAAAGACTTTGCGTGAAACGGATTGGTGCTCTTCTCCTTCTGGAACACTTGACAATGTGACCTGTGGCCTTGGTCCTTTGCGAAGCCTGCGAAATGCTGGCGACGCCTGTGGAGATGGTTGGGCCTCAAAGTCTTCACTGTCAATCACCAGAGTGGCGACCTGTGGTGGGGGAGTGACTGGTGTTTCTTCATCACGAGGGGATTCTTGAGGGTGATCAGCCCATGAGTCATCCTAAGCAATTGGCGTCAATGGACGACCAAGGCTGATGAGTTCGCTGTTCGTGAGAACAGGCGATGATACCAAATTGTGCTCAATCTGAGGAAGGACTTCATCATCTTCAACATTGTCGTGAGGACCAATGTCTTCAACTGTGGTGGGGTCAACAGCTGGATTCTCTTCAGCTTCAGGAGCCTCTGTGGAAGCAGGCTCATGAACTACCAAACGACATTCTCGATGTGCAGAGGAAGGACGAGCAACAGAAATTGGCTCGACAACAAGGGGCTCTGTGGAAGCAACCCGGTCTCTCTTCTTTGTTTTTCTTTTCTTGGTTGGGGGAGCATCATCAGTGGTGGCTTTGGTCTTGCGCTTTCTGGCTTCGGCTTCAGCTGCTCTAGTTTTCTTGAATTCTGAAGCCATCGTGGGGACCTTAGGCTTCGAGCCTGTCATACTGGCTGGGAAGACAATGCGAGGTTCTTCCTGCCTTGATGCTTCTGGTTCGGCCATAGCTGGCTTCTTCTTCTTCTTGGCAGCCATTCTGGGTTCGATGCCTGGTCGCCCCAAAGCCTTCCGCTTTTCAGCTTCATTGTAGCCTTGAACACATTTAGCAGCAAGATTCTTCATGCGCTCACGAGAACCTTTTGCTTCTTCTCGTTTCTTGTGGAACGCCTCCTTGAGCTCATGCATCATGACCTTGAAGTTTCGAATGTCTTCAACATTGAGCTTGGCCATGTGCTTCTTGAACTGAGCCTTTTCATAGTCAATTTTGTGCTTCAGCTCAACAATCTTCTGCGCAAGAGCTAGCTCAGGAGCAATGGCTCTGTGGAAGGAGACGCTGAGGCCAATTGGAAGCTGAAGATCATCAAAACTGAGATATGGGCTATCAAACCACTCATCAATAAACTTGTATAAGATTTCCACATCAAAGAGGGGAAGATCATTGAAGATTTCCGCCTCTTGCTTGCTCTTTATTAATTGCTCAAGAGCGTCACTGCCAAGATCGTCGTCGCTGGACAGATCAATGGCGTCATTCTCGTTTCTCAAAATGGCAGCAGGGGTCAGTGCTTGACCAGTGGGTTGCATGGGCTTTTTCAACTTGACAGACATGGAGATACGTGAGAGATTTTCAGACTGCACACTGGTTTCAGGAGGTGCAGTGGCCAGAGGCTTCGCCCATGAGACCTTTGGTGCAGAGGGGGGCTTTGAAGCCTTTGGTTTCTTTTGCTTCACAGGCTTCGGAGGTGCAGGCGCTTCGTCAGAATCAGTGTCATCTGCAGAGTGGTCCACGGCTGCCCCTTGAACCTGAATGTGAGTGATGAGACCTTCTAAGTTGTAGAAGGGCCCAATAAGATTGGGTTCAGCTTTGCGTGTGCCGTCAGCACGTGGTGCAGAGGGGCCTGGGTTGAAGTCTAATCCCAAACACTTCTTGTTTTCCTTGGCCGAGTTCTTTCCGGCCTGATAGTTGCGCTTGAACAGATTATCTTCACGACACCATAACAGAGAGGATGGATTGGCATTAGCAGGCCGAGGTCCACAAATCATGCAGGGGTAGAAGCCTTGAGCAATAGCTTCGGACTTCGACTTGGGCTGAAGACCTTTGTATATTATATCTCCCCAGGGGCCCTTTAAGCCATTCTTCTCAGCATACTCCTTGGTGACGAATCTGTACTTGAACCATTCCTCTGCCCAATGTCTTCGAATCCATTGGATTCGGTTCTTGCATTCTCCATAGGTTTCTTCTGGGTCTGACTTGTATAACTCATAGAGATCCGGTGGCAGATCCTTAGCAGTGTTTCCACGGCGTTGTCTGCCTCCCTTCCTGACTGATTTTTGAGTTGTCATGAAGTTTAGACTGAAAGGCTTCAACACTGTCAAAGTCTTCCGTCTACTGGTCAGACAGGAACTGGCTTCAGGAGAATTTATGTGACGCTGTAAGAACTCTGCAAATGAATGTAGACTATGAGAACCAAGGGATTCTCCCACGGACATGTACCTATGACAGCATTAGAGATGTGAGGGAAGGGGAAGAGGTCATATGCATTCTTAGAAGATTTTGAAGATAAATCAGTTTAGAAGACATTGACCTCATAGTGCGAAGACATTCACTCATATGTAGTGAGTTCGTTCCAGATTTGTACGAATCCACAAATAAGTACAAGTGAGGAATCTAACTACTTTGTGAAGCATAAGTGAACATACTAGGCATGCTATGAGATGCAGAACAGGATAGATCCAACTTTGTAGCAACAGAAACCACTTGTGGTTGGAAAGGATGAATCTATCGGTTCAAAAAGACTGTAATAAGAGGTTTTATTTACCACACGAGGAACTGCTAGACGGAGTGGGAGAGGAGGCCGAGCAGTTCGATCTTCCGTGCCCTAACTTGGCGACGGCGGAGAAGACGATGTCCGCCGCCGGCGTGATGACGGCATCGGTGAGGTCGCAGCAGCTAAGCGCTTCGTCGCCGGCGTCGTCGAGGGCTAGCGGTTGCGCTAGGGTTTGTTCGAGAGTGGAAGAAGAGATAATGACTAGGGTGAGGCATGCATTTATAGGGACAGGGGCGGCACAACGTTATTACGCAGGTGCCTCTGGTGGTTCACATCTGAAGGACACGTGGCGATCATGCAACACATAGGAGGTTGTTCCATGTTCCCACACACGCCTGGATTGTCTGGTGGTCATTCCCGCTTCTCCGGGTTTCAGGTAAAAAGGATTGAGCATTTAAAACAGATTTAATGTTTGTCTCTGTATCTTCTGCTGACAAGGATGCAGCGAAGACATTCGACAGTTTCAATAGAATGCATATGATTTGCATAGATAGACTTAAGACGGGAGCATAGAAAGGTCAGGGTCCGATCACATTCACTTAGTTCAAAAGATTCAACTAGAAGACATAGCTATAAGTGAATGCTGTAGAGGACAGAAACCAAATCAGTACATTGAAGATAAACATGAAGACATGTTAACATTGAAGACAAAAAAAATGCGAAGACTTTGCAAATGTAACGCCAATAGAAAGTATTCCAAACACAAGTTTGGTGGTGGCGTTACGCACCGTATAGGAAGTATTAGACCCAGACACGGCGCACAATTATCGTGGCACTCCGAAGTCAATTTCCACGTTAATGTATTCACACTTAGAGTGTAAGTCTTCATTAGTTGAAGATATACGTTACTTTGTGTATTTGCGCATCTAAGTCATCAACATGCATCAGTGTTAGGATATGTGCATGATCACAGGACATTTGAGGATTCCAAGATATTTAGCTCACACCACAACTTGCGAAACCTTTTCTCATCCAAGGGCTTTGTGAAGATATCTGCGAGTTGCTCTTCAGTGCTGACATGAATGGTATCAATATCTTCCTTCATGAGATGATCTCTCAGAAAGTGATGACGGATTTGAATGTGCTTTGTCTTCGAGTGCTGAACTGGGTTGTTGGCGATCTTGATGGCGCTTTCATTGTCGCAGTAGAGTAGCACTTGCTTTAGATGAATGCCATAGTCTTTGAGTGTTTGCTTCATCCATAGAAGCTGAGCGTGTCGACGTTCTGGGAACAGGGGTCCCCAGACTTGCCTGCCTGCGGCCTGCGGCGTGGCTCAAAGGGGGGCCCAGCACGGCCCGTCTTCACCAACACAAACCCAAGACCCTCGCGAGGGGCCAAGCCTCACGGGGCGGACGATGCGGAGCTTCCTCAGGCATGGCCACGTCAGGCTGGCTCACGAGGAGGCGGAGAGATCAAGGCGGGGTACCTCACGAGGTGCCCGTGACGCAAGCCATGACGACTCAGGGCGCCAGGCGGGTGCCAGCCCGCGCAGCGTCCTCCTTTCCTCTTTGGTGCAAAGGGGGCAAGCGCAGCCGCGGAGTACTGAGGCATCAGGCAAAGGTTGCCGTTTCGGTGCAACGAGACCAAGACCAGGAGGACTATGAGATGGAGGTCATCGTGGAGCCCAAGACGGCGTCATCACCAGAGCTTTGAGCAGACGAAGACCACTTTTGTCAGGATAGCTGATACTTGCTGTCCCCCTTCAAATTAGCCCGCCATTGTTTGCTCCCTTCCCGCTCGATATTTGGGAAGAGGACCAGGGCCTCTATAAATAGGTCCGGCCACCCACATAGCAAGGGGGTTCGGGGGTTCGGTCGGTTGGAGGAAGCAGAGAGAGAGAGAGAGAGAGAGAGAGAGAGAGAGAGAGAAGGTGAATGAACTCCACCGAGCAGTTCATCGCCCCAGCCAAGAACAGACCCTCGCGAGGCCGTTCTTCCTTGTATTGTTCATCACCATCAGCCCAAGAAGCAATCCACCACACCACACACTGGAGTAGGGTATTACACCACAACGGTGGCCCGAACCAGTATAAACCCTGTGTCTCTTCTGTTGCTCTTTCCTTAGTTTTAGATCCTAGCATGGCGGAGGGGTGCAGGTAGGTAGGAGGCGAAATCTCCACGCGCACCCCAGTGTTCGAACCTCAAGTGTCTGCCGGAACCCGAAATCCGACATTTGGCGCGCCAAGTAGGGGTGCGCCGGGATTCGTCTTCCACCACCCCGTTCTCCTCCGACCATCACGCCCATGTCTGACGCTCGTCGGGCCCGCGCCGAGCGCCGGGCCGCACTCGCTTCCCGCGTCGCCCAGACGGCCCCTGTCGGCGGGCATCCACGCCGTTCCCCGTCACCTGCCGTCAACGCCGCCACCAGCCCGGCGGGGGACGAGCGGCAAGCATCGTCCCAGCATCCATCCATGCGGCAAGACGGCCGCACCGCAACTCCCTCGCTCGCCCCGGCTGGATCTTCATCCCGCACGCTTCACGCACCCATGGAGGCTCGAGCTGCGCTCGTCACGGCGAACGAGCTCCTGCGCTACCGTCCCGTCGATGACGTCTACGAAGAATGGCTCGACCGCGTCGCCGAGCTCGTCCGCGCCGCGGGGGGCTCTCCTGCGCCGTCTGTTCCACTTCACCGCACCCCGCCCCGCGCGGGCGACGAGGCTCCGGCGGCGCCCCAGCCGCCTCCTCCTAAAGAAGACGCCATGGATCCAAGGAGCGTGGCCCCTGGGCAAAACCCGCTCCGTCAGGTGCTAGCGCGGCAGGAACAGAGCTGCCAAGAAGTCCCTCGCCCGCAAGAAGCTGCCCGGGCGCTCCCTGCTCCAGCACGTCGTGACCATGCTCCTGCTCCCGCGCGTCAAGACCCCGCGCTGCTCTCAGCTGTAGCACGTGGGGACATGCAAGACCAGGCTCTCCGTCACCCAAGGCCTCCCGTGGCCACAGCAGGCTGCCGCGCCTACACCACCGAACTACGCAGCGTCGCGTGGCCCGGCAAGTTCAAGCCAGACCTGCCTCCTCGCTACGACGGCACGGCCGACCCTGTGGAGTTCCTCCAGCTCTACGAGCTGGGCATCGAAGCTGCCAACGGAGACGAGAAGGTCATGGTGAACTGGTTTCCCATGGCACTCAAGGACGGGGCCCTCACCTGGCTCCTGAACCTGGCTCCAGGCACAATCTCCTCCTGGGACGAGATGCGCACCCGCTTCATCGCCAACTTCCAAGGCACTCGCGACCAGCCACCCGCCGTGAGCGACATGCGCCGCATCAAGCAACAGCCTGGGGAAACCCTGCAGAAATACATCCAGCGCTTCAACAACACACGCCTCAAGATTCCCAAGGTGACTGAAGAGGCCATCATCTCGTCCTTCTCCGACGGCGTGCGCGACGTCAAGATGAAGGAGGAGCTGGCGATGCATGAAGACCTGTGCACTTCCTTGGAGCTGTTCAACTTGGCAAGCAAGTGCGCCAGGGCTGAGGAAGGGCGCCTCTCCCTCCTCGAGCTGCCTGCCGCAGACCCAGAGGAGAAGAAGCTCAAGGCCAAGGATGTGAAGCGCAAGGGGGCTGCCGTGCTCGTGGCAGAACCAGACACCAAGCGGGGCAGAGATCATCCCGAACCTTCCAAGGGCAGCCGGTACTGTGTGTACCACGACCTCCACACCCACAACACCAATGAATGTCAAGAACTCCGAGACGTGCGAGAAGGAAGGATCGGCCGTCGCCTCGACCGCGGTGATCGGGCCTACGGTCGAGGAGGAGGAAGGAATGCAGGACGCTGGGAAGACCGTGGCCCGCGACAAGGGTGGCGCGACCAACCTCGCGAGGATCGCTGGCAAGACCCGCCTCACGAGAGAGGATGGAGGGATCAGCCTCGCGAGGGAGACTGGAGGGGTCAGCCTCGCGAGGATCGCCCGCAAGGCAACGCAGGCCTCCCACCGCTGCCGCCACAGCCAAGGAGAAACGAGGACCGCCACCAGGACGAGGAGGCTAGGGGTTAATCTCCCGGATGATGCGGTCATTGACAGAATCCTCCAGTCGCTTCCACCAAGCTACAAGAGCTTTGTGATGAACTTCAATATGCAGGGGATGGAAAAGACCATTCCTGAAGTATTTGCAATGCTGAAATGAGCAGAGGTAGAAGTCAAGAAGGAACATCAAGTGTTGATGGTCAATAAAACCACTAAGTTCAAGAAGGGCAAGGGTAAAAAGAACTTTGAGAAGGACGGCAAGGAAGTTGCCGTGCCCGGCAAGCAAGCTGCTGGGAAGAAGAAGTCAAAGTATGGACCCAAGCCTGAGACGGAGTGCTTTTATTGCAAAGGGAAGGGTCACTGGAAGCGGAACTGCCCCAAATACTTAGCGGACAAGAAGGCCGGCAAAACAAAAGGTATATGTGATATACATGTAATTGATGTGTACCTTACCAGTACTCATAGTAACTCCTGGGTATTTGATACCGGTGCCGTTGCTCATATTTGTAACTCACAGCAGGAGCTGCAGAATAAACAGAGACTGGCGAAGGACGAGGTGACGATGCGCGTCGGGAATGGTTCCAAGGTCGATGTGACCGCCGTCGGCACGCTACCTCTACATTTACCTACGGGATTAGTTATAAACCTCAATAATTGTTATTTAGTGCCAAGTTTGAGCATGAACATTGTATCAGGATCTCGTTTAATGCGAGATGGCTACTCATTTAAATCTGAGAATAATGGTTGTTCTATTTATATGAGAGATATGTTTTATGGTCATGCTCCGATGGTCAATGGTTTATTCTTAATGAATCTCGAACGTAATATTACACATATTCATAGTGTGAATACCAAAAGATGTAAAGTTGATAACGATAGTCCCACATACTTGTGGCACTGCCGCCTTGGTCACATAGGTGTCAAACGCATGAAGAAGCTCCATGCAGATGGACTTTTAGAGTCTCTTGATTATGAATCATTTGACACGTGTGAATCATGCCTCATGGCTAAAATGACCAAGACTCCGTTCTCAGGAACAATGGAGCGAGCAACCAACTTATTGGAAATCATACATACTGATGTGTGCGGTCCAATGAGTGTTGAGGCTCGCGGTGGCTATCGTTATGTTCTCACCCTCACTGATGACTTAAGTAGATATGGGTATGTCTACTTAATGAAACACAAGTCTGAAACCTTTGAAAAGTTCAAGGAATTTCAGAGTGAAGTTGAGAATCAACGTGACAGGAAAATCAAGTTTCTACGATCAGATCGTGGAGGAGAATACTTGAGTCACGAATTTGGCACACACTTAAGAAAATGTGGAATAGTTTCACAACTCACGCCGCCTGGAACACCTCAGCGTAATGGTGTGTCCGAACGTCGTAATCGCACTCTATTAGATATGGTGCGATCTATGATGTCTCTTGCCGATTTACCACTATCTTTTTGGGGCTATGCTTTAGAGACTGCCGCTTTCACTTTAAATAGGGCACCGTCGAAATCCGTTGAGACGACACCGTTTGAATTATGGTTTGGGAAGAAACCTAAGCTGTCGTTCCTAAAAGTTTGGGGATGCGATGCTTATGTCAGGAAACTTCAACCTGAAAAGCTCGAACCCAAATCGGAAAAATGCGTCTTCATAGGATACCCTAAAGAAACCATTGGGTATATCTTCTACCTCAGATCCGAAGGCAAGATCTTTGTTGCCAAGAATGGATCCTTTCTAGAGAAAGAGTTTCTCTCGAATGAAGTAAGTGGGAGGAAAGTAGAACTTGATGAAGTATTACCTCTTGAACCGGAAAATGGCGCAACTCAAGAAAATGTTCCTGAGGCGCCTGCATCGACTAGAGAGGAAGTTATTGATGATGATCAAGATACTTCTGATCAAGCTCCTACTGAAATTCGAAGGTCCACAAGGACACGTTCCGCACCAGAGTGGTACGGCAACCCTGTCTTGGAAATCATGTTGTTAGACAACGGTGAACCTTCGAACTATGAAGAAGCGATGGCGGGCCCGGATTCCGACAAATGGCTAGAAGCCATGAAATCCGAGATAGGATCCATGTATGAAAACGAAGTATGGACTTTGACTGACTTGCCCGTTGAACGGCGAGCCATAGAAAATAAATGGATCTTCAAGAAGAAGACAGACGCGGATGGTAATGTGACCATCTATAAAGCTCGGCTTGTTGCTAAGGGTTATCGACAAGTTCAAGGAATTGACTACGATGAGACTTTCTCACCGGTAGCGAAGTTAAAGTCCGTCCGAATCATGTTAGCAATTGCCGCATTCCACGATTATGAGATATGGCAAATGGACGTCAAAACGACATTCCTTAATGGTTTCCTTAAGGAAGAGTTGTATATGATGCAGCCGGAAGGTTTTGTCGATCCTAAGAATGCCGACAAGGTGTGCAAGCTCCAACGCTCGATTTATGGGCTGGTGCAAGCATCTCGGAGTTGGAACATTCGCTTTGATGAGATGATCAAAGCGTTTGGGTTTACGCAGACTTATGGAGAAGCCTGCGTTTACAAGAAAGTGAGTGGGAGCTCTGTAGCATTTCTCATATTATATGTAGATGACATACTTTTGATGGGAATGATATAGAACTCTTGGACAGCATCAAGGCCTACTTGAATAAAAGTTTTTCAATGAAGGACCTTGGAGAAGCTGCTTATATATATTAGGCATCAAGATCTATAGAGATAGATCAAGACGCCTCATAGGTCTTTCACAAAGCACATACCTTGATAAGATTTTGAAGAAGTTCAAAATGGATCAGTCCAAGAAAGGGTTCTTGCCTGTTTTGCAAGGTGTGAGATTGAGCTCGGCTCAATGCCCGACCATGGCAAAAGATAAAGAAGAGATGAGTGCCATCCCCTATGCTTCAGCCATAGGATCTATTATGTATGCCATGCTGTGTACCAGACCTGATGTAAACCTTGCCGTAAGTTTGGTAGGAAGGTAGCAAAGTAATCCCGGCAAGGAACACTGGACAGCGGTCAAGAATATCCTGAAGTACCTGAAAAGGACTAAGGAAATGTTTCTCGTTTATGGAGGTGACGAAGAACTCGTCGTAAAGGGTTACGTCGACGCTAGCTTCGACACAGATCTGGATGACTCTAAGTCACAAACCGGATGCATGTATATGTTGAATGGAGGAGCAGTGAGCTGGTGCAGCTGCAAGCAGAGCGTCATGGCGGGATCTACATGTGAAGCAGAGTACATGGCAGCCTCGGAGGCAGCACATGAAGCAATATGGGTGAAGGAGTTCATCACCGACCTAGGAGTCATACCCAATGCGTCGGGGCCAATCAAACTCTTTTGTGACAACACTGGAGCTATTGCACTTGCCAAGGAGCCCAGGTTTCACAAGAAGACAAGGCACATCAAGCGTCGCTTCAACTCCATTCGTGAAAATGTTCAAAATGGAGACATAGAGATTTGTAAAGTACATACGGACCTGAATGTAGCAGATCCGTTGACTAAACCTCTCCCTAGGGCAAAGCATGATCAACACCAGAATTCCATGGGTGTTCGATTCATCACAATGTAACTAGATTATTGACTCTAGTGCAAGTGGGAGACTGTTGGAAATATGCCCTAGAGGCAATAATAAAAGCATTATTTTTATATTTCTTTGTTCATGATAATTGTCTTTATTCATGCTATAACTGTATTATCCGGAAATCGTAATACACGTGTGAATACATAGACCATAATATGTCCCTAGTAAGCCTCTAGTTGACTAGCTCGTTGATCAACAGATAGTCATGGTTTCCTGGCTATGGACATTGGATGTCATTGATAACGGGATCACATCATTAGGAGAATGATGTGATGGACAAGACCCAATCCTAAGCATAGCACAAAGATCGTGTAGTTCGTTTGCTAGAGCTTTTCCAATGTCAAGTATCTTTTCCTTTGACCATGAGATCGTGTAACTCCCGGATACCGTAGGAGTGCTTTGGGTGTACCAAACGTCACAACATAACTGGGTGACTATAAAGGTGCACTACACGTATATCCGAAAGTGTCTGTTGGGTTGACACGGATCGAGACTGGGATTTGTCACTCCATATGATGGAGAGGTATCACTGGGCCCACTCGGTAATGCATCATCATAATGAGCTCAAAGTGACCAAGTGTCTGGTCACGGGATCATGCATTACGGTACGAGTAAAGTGACTTGCCGGTAACGAGATTGAACAAGGTATTGGGATACAGACGATCGAATCTCGGGCAAGTAACATACCGATTGACAAAGGGAATTGCATACGGGGTTGCTTAAATCCTCGACATCGTGGTTCATCCGATGAGATCATCGTGGAGCATGTGGGAGCCAACATGGGTATCCAGATCCTGCTGTTGGTTATTGACCGGAGAGTCGTCTCGGTCATGTCTGCTTGTCTCCCGAACCCGTAGGGTCTACACACTTAAGGTTCGGTGACGCTAGGGTTGTGAAGATATGTATATGCAGTAACCCGAATGTTGTTCGGAGTCCCGGATGAGATCCCGGACGTCACGAGGAGTTCCGGAATGGTCCGGAGGTAAAGAATTATATATAGGAAGTGCTGTTTCGGCCATCGGGACAAGTTTCGGGGATATCGGTATTGTACCGGGACCATCGGAGGGGTCCCGGGGGCCCACCGGGTGGGGCCACCTGTCCCGGGGGGCCACATGGGCTGTAGGGGGCGCGCCTTGGCCTAGATGGGCCAAGGGCACCAGCCCCAAAAGCCCATGCGCCTAGGTTTCCACTTAAGGGAAGAGTCCCAATGGTGGAAGGCACCTCTAGGTGCCTTGGGGGGGAGGGAAACCTCCCCTTGGCTGCCGCACCTAGGAGATTGGATCTCCTAGGCTGGCGCATCACCCCCCCTTGGCCCTCCTATATATAGTGGGGGAGAGGAGGGACTTGACACACCAGCCCCTGGCGCCTCCCTCTCTCCCCGTTACGTCTCTCTCTCGTAGTATAGGCGAAGCCCTGCTACTGTGACGCCCTGCATCCACCACCACACCGTCGTGCTGCTGGATCTTCATCAACCTCTCCTTCCCCCTTGCTGGATCAAGAAGGAGGAGACGTCTCCCGACTGTACATGTGTTGAACGCGGAGGCATCGTCCGTTCGGTGCTAAGATCTTCGGTGATTCGAATCACGTCGAGTTCGACTACCTCATCCCCGTTCTTTGAACGCTTCCGCTCGCGATCTACAAGGTATGTAGATGCATCTAATCACTCGTTGCTAGATGAACTCCTAGATGGATCTTGGTGAAACCGTAGGAAAATTTTTGTTTTCTGCTACGTTCCCCAACACCATCACGTTCAGCTCAGCAGATCAGCTCAAGTGTGTGGCTACAGCCGGAGTTCTCCCGATGCTTTGCTCCCCAATCATCAGCAATGTGGTGGTCACCAAGACCCTCATCGATGGTGGGGCAGGGCTCAACGTCCTGTCCATGGAGACATTCAACAACCTCCAAGTGCCCTACAGCCAGCTTCAGCCAACCAAGCCTTTCTCCGGTATCACCGACGGCTCCACGGTCCCGATTGGGCAGGTCCGCCTCCTTGTCACCTTCGGGGCATGCGAAAACTACCGCACCGAGCTCATCGACTTCGACGTCGCCCACATTCGCCTACCGTACAACGCCATCCTTGGGTACCCAGCGCTGGCCAAGTTCATGGCCATAACTCACCACGGCTACAACGTCCTCAAGATGCCAGGAAGCGGCGGAGTCATCACGGTGCCATGTGAAGAGAAGGACGCGGTGTGTTCCCTGGAACGAGCCTTTTAGGCCGCATCACTGGAAGACCCGGATCGCGGAAGTAGGAGGCTTCCCGAGGCCGCCCCCAAGAAGAGGAAGACATCGTCCGGCCCGACCACTCAGGAGGCAGGCCCCTCTAGGCCCGCGCTTGCCCAGGGGTAACCTCCCTCCATCGCATAGGAAAGCGCGCCCAGCGCCCTCCTCAGGCAGGGCTCGGGGGCTCTTCCCTGGAGGGCCACCGACCTAGCTAGGGTCACGAGGGAGGCGCTTGGGCACCACCTGGAGGCGTGTTTTGAAGCACGTTTCCCTCAAGAAGGAGCAAGGCAAGGAGATCCAGACCCTCAGGAGTTCGTCGGCAAGGCCATTCAGGAGCTACAAGAGTCAAGAGTCATGAAAGGCGGCCGTCGCCTACCAGCAGTGGCCACCCATCCAGGCGAGGATGGCGGGCTGCGCGTCTGCATCGATGTACCAGGGCTCAACCAAGTCGCCTCCCTGGAGCGCCCCTGGCCCTCGCGAGTGGGGCGCTGCGGAGGTCCACCCCACAGCTACGTTCGCATGCCTTACGGCTTGTCGAGCGCGGCTGACATGTACCAGCGCCTCATGAGGGGCATCGCGGAGGCACGAGAGGCCAGGCGTTCCGCAGCCTTGGCAGAGATGGAGATGGCCCGCGAGGAGCCGCCAGCGCCTCCGAAGCCTCCCAAGGCCCCTGGGCCTGGGGGCTCGTGAGGATCGGCTTCCGCAGCCCACCGAGTCTGCTACACCAACACCCTTTCGTCTTCAACATCATTAGGTGACATCTTTTGAGTTTTACTTCCAGCTGGGAGCGCCCCCAGGGCTGCATTATTCCCAGGCCGCGTGGGTCCGTCCCTGTGGCGTGTACCCCTTTTTATTTCGCGTCGTTGGCTTACCTTGTTGGGGGCGCCCCTCGGGCCGCATGATCCCCAAGCCGCTCGGGCCAGGCCCAGTGGCATGTATCTCATTTGCATTTATTTCCGATTATGCGTTAAACCCACCATGCATGATTATTCGATGCCGGTCCACGGCACCTCTTCTTCTCCATGCCGACCACTTGCACGTTAAAGGGGGGGTACCTAAGCATCGCGACTCAGGGCTCTTACTAGCTCTCCAGCCCTCACCCTCTGGCCTTGTCCATGGCATCGCGACCTGGCATACCAGCGACGACTGAGACCAGCTCGAGGGCCGGGACCCGAGGACGTAGAGTGCAGGCATCTAACCAAATTTGCGCAACCCGCCTGGAGGTAGGACCTCGTGAGTCCCGTGCTGGCTCACGGGTGCCCAGATACACCTTGCCAGGCCCTACCGTGCCAGCCATGTGTCAGGGCGGGGCTGTACACGCCCCGGGGGCTCCTCCCGGAGGGGGCCCCCTCCCACGTACCAGTGGAAGCACCATGCTCCGCGCTGGCTGACGACACTGCCGAGGAGCGGCTATGCCCGTACACATACGGTAGCACTATGCTCCGCGCTGGTGATAAACAACTGAGGGTGGCCCCCGGGCCGCATCAACCTCAGGGAGCCCAGAGCTCAGTGTCTAGCCTCATCGTAACGCCTCCCCTCGGGAGTGCCGCGCGAGGGGGCTGGGCACGGGGGCTGCGCCTGGGTCACACCCAGACGCACGCCGCCCAGCCAGGTCCCCCCGGGCCTGGTTCGTCGCGCGTCTCTCCCAGAGCAGAGCCAAGGTACGAAGGCCGTTTGAGCGTCAAGGGGGACTCCTGAGCATCGCAACTCAGGAGCCTAACTGGTCACGTAGCCCCTCACTCCATGGCCCCGTCCTGGTTTCCGGTCGGGACCATCGCTGGGTGAGGCACGCGCGCGGCCGGGCTCTGCAGACGTAGAACAGTGGATCCACCCACGTCATACCTCCCTACTTGCTGTTCGTGCGTCAAGGGGGACTCCGGAGCATCGCGACTCAGGAGCCTAGCTGGTCACGTAGCCCCTCACTCCGTGGCCCCATCCTGGTTTCTGGTCGGGACCATCGCTGGGTGAGGCACACGCGCGGCGGGCTCTGCAGACGTAGAACAGTGGATCCACCCACGTCATACCTCCCTACTTGCTATTCGTGCGTCAAGGGGGACTCCTGAGCATCGCGACTCAGGAGCCTAACTGGTCACGTAGCCCCTCACTCCGTGGCCCCGTCCTGGTTTCCGGTCGGGACCATCGCTGGGTGAGGCACGCGCGCGGCCGTGCTCTGCAGACGTAGAACGGTAGATCCACCCACATCACACCTCCCTACTTGCCGTTCGTGCGCCAAGGGGGACTCCTGAGCATCGCGACACAGGAGCCTAACTTGTCATGTAGCCCCTCACTCCTTGGTCCCGTCCTGGTTTCCGGTCAGGACTATTGCTGGGTGAGGTACGCGCGGGGCCGGGCTCTGCCGGCGTAGAACATAAGCAAGTAGGAAGGAAAAGCGCAAATTTCAAGGAATTCAAAAGCAAATATTATAGTCCACACTGTTATCTCAATGCCAAACGCAAGTTTAAACGCCTCCCCGAGGCATGATACATGTGCAGGAACTAAAAGCAGGACAGGAGCCGCGACGGAGTCACTTATCGGCGGTGGAGCAGCGCGGATCGGGTTCGCCTCACGGAGCAGCGGGGTCGGCAGCGCCTTGCTCCGGCTTGGTGCTGAAGGCCCGGAACTTCCCCAGCAGAGCCTCCGTGTGACCATTCACGGCCTCGGCAGCTGCAGCGGCACGCTCACCACTCACTGGCTCCAGCAGGCCGTCAAGGTCGACACCGGGATCACGAAGGTAGATGTGGGTGAGGACCCGCGTCAGTGCTGCAGAAGACAGGACACGCGCCTCGGCCGTGGGGCCAAGGCCAAGGGCGACATCTTCAAGAGCCTGAACCAGGAAGGGAAGTAACTTGGCGGGGCCGTCCTCGGGGCCAGCCAGTGGGCTCTCCAGGCCGCTATCGTAAAGCGTCCTCAGTGAGGAGCGATCCCTCGCCTCCATCTCCGCGAAGGCCACGCGGTCCTCGGCAAGAACCAGGGCCTCGTCGTCCAGCTTGGCCTTCCTCGGCCCCAGCTCCTGCTCCAGCGCGCCTAGGCGGTCGCGGCGCTTCCTGAGCTTGGCCTCCCGGCCCTCGAAGGCCACCTCGCGAGCCTTCATGCCTTCTTCCTGCTCTTGGAGAAGGCGGACCTCTTTTGCGAGCTGATCCCGCGGGACTTGCAGCTCGTCCTCCAGCGCCTTGCAGCGACCACGGACGTCGACCACCTCCCCCAGGGCTGCATGACGAGCAGCCTTCGCCTCCAGGATGGCCTGCTTCTCCTCGTCGCATGTCGTCGAGGCCTGGACCAGCGCCGCCCAAATCGAGGCGTCGGAACGAGCCCATCCTGAAGCCAGCTCCAAGCGCCCGGCCACCAAGCGAGGGTCGGCGCCAAGAAGATCCTGACGCAGTCGGTCCAGCTCAGCAACAGCACGATCCAGAATGGCAGAAGGAGTCGGAGAGACAGTGGCTGATGGAGTAGGAGGAGAAGGCGGCAGCGCAGCCGTGGCATCCTGAGGCGGAGTCTGCCGTGCCCCGATAGCTGTAGTGGTGGCGGCAGGCGAGAGCACCTCGGGAGCCACTTGGGTCATGGGGGCTGAGCTCGCTCCAGCTGGCTCAGCCAGGCCTCGCGAGGACGACCAGGCAGGAGAAGCCTGTGCGTCGCGGTCACCCTCCTTCGCAGGCAGAAGCGCCTCCACGGATGGAACCTCGGGAGCACCCTTCGGCTTCTTTGCTGCGGGCGCCAGCCTATCCAAAAGAATGCGGACGTCAAGCCTCGGAAGCAGAGCAAGAGATAAAGACAAGAATCGGATGCTTACGGGTCATCGCCAGCGAGCTCGAGCAGCCTCCGGCCAAATTTGAAGCCTGAAAGCCGACTGGAACGGTCAACCTCGGGAAGCTTGGAGGCGGAAGGTGCGTCTGTGGTCCGCCCCGGGGCCGGGGCAGACCCGCGGGAGATCAGCCCGGTCCTGTCCTTCTTCGGGATCGGGGGCGAGCTCCCGCCGTCCTGCTCGTCGTCGTCTTCGTCGTCATCCTCGTCGTCATCGTTCGGAGGGAGGCGGAGAGCACGGGACCTGTGCCGGGGGAGGGGTGCCCTCGACTCTCCGTCAGTCGCTCGGAGTCAGGCCCTTTTCCCCGCTCCCCTCCTTCCTCCTCTTCGTTGGAGTCGTCGGAGGGCACGTCCACCGGTCCCTCGGGAGCTTCCAGGGGCACGGGCCCCTCCACGTTGAAGACGGGCATGGACTTCACCACCCGCTCCCAGTCGTCGCGGAGGAACAAGGGCGTAGGAGCGCCCTCCAACCTCGCCACATTGCCCCCGACCAGAGATTGGCGAACCGCAGCCAGGTCGCTGTCGGCCAAGGCCGCGGGGCTCGGACGGGGCCTCCACATTGGAAGTGAGTATTGCCGAAGCGAAGCCAGCCGGTGCTCCAGGAACTCCCTCGGCAGCGACGCACCGGTCAGCTTCGCCGCCGCCATGTTGGTCGGCCTTAGATCCGCGTCCATCTTCTCCAACATCATCTTCGCGCGCGCTTCCGCGAGCTCCGCTCGACCCCAGTCGATGGAGCTCGTGGGCTGCTCCGTGGGCAGGATCAGCCGAGGGTGGATGCGCCCAGCATCCACCAAGATCCACTTGCTCCTGAAGCTCTCAATCCTCTTCCCAGAGTTCGAGATGGCAATGGCGCCGCCGTACGAGATGAAGCTTGCGCATGCGGAAGCAGTCCCGCGAGAGGTCTGGAGGTAGAAGTAGTGGCGCAGCAAGGCCACTGAGGGCTGCACCCCAACATGGGCCTCGCAATAATAAGCAAAGATTGCTAGGAGAAGGACGGAGTTGGGATGGAGATGCAGAGCCTGTAGCTCATAATGGCAGAGGACAGAGAAGAAGAACTCAGAGATGGGAGGCACCAGGCCAGCAACAATGGCACTTACGAAGAGCGGATAGAAGGTGCTCCTTTGACCCTCAGGGGTGGCGGAGCCGGCCTTGAACACCTTCTCCCCATCGATGCCCCACGCCGTCGCCATCCGGCGCAACCGGGCAAGGCTCGCCTCCGACACGTTCGGCGAGTCCAGGGCAGACGAGTACCAAGCTGCGGCCGGGGGCTGACGAGGTGCCATGGCTCCCTAGGTCGCACGGTCAAAGCAGATCTGGAAATTTCGGAGGAAGGAAGGAGAGGCGCAAGAAAGGGGATCTGAGCGGCAACCGGGGAAAGCAAGAAGCAGGGCCTAGGTGGATGCCACTCCTTTATCAACTCGCGCGGTTGCTAAGGCGCCCACGTCCAGTCAACCACCACGCGGCGCCCAAGGCCGCAGGCTGTTAGGGCCCACGGCGCTTCGCTCTTGCCCTTCCGCCTCCCTGCACGGCCAAGTCTGGGCACGCCTTGGGCGCGGGGGCTACTGTTGGCATTCTGGGAACGGGGGTCCCCAGACTTGCTTGCCTACGGCCTGCGGCGTGGCTCAAAAGGGGGCCCAGCACGGCCCGTCTTCACCAACACAAACCCAAGACCCTCGTGAGGGGCCAAGCCTCGCGGGGCGGACGACGCAGAGCTTCCTCAGGCACGGCCTCGTCAGGCTGGCTCACGAGGAGGCGGAGAGATCAAGGCGGGGTACCTCACGAGGTGCCCGAGACGCAAGCCATGACGACTCAGGGCGCCAGGCGGGTGCCAGCCCGCGCAGCGTCCTCCTTTCCTATTTGGTGCAAAGGGGGCAAGCGCAGCCGCGGAGTACCGAGGCATCAGGCAAAGGTTGCCGTTTTGGTGCAACGAGACCAAGACCAGGAGGACTACGAGACGGAGGTCATCGTGGAGCCCAAGACGGCGTCATCACCAGAGCTTTGCGCAGACGAAGACCCCTTTTGTCAGGATAGCTGATACTTGCTGTCCCCTTCAAATTAGCCCACCATTGTTGGCTCCCTTCCCGCTCGATATTTGGGAAGAGGACCAGGGCCTCTATAAATAGGACCGGCCACCCACATAGCAAGGGGGTTCAAGGGTTCGGTCGGTTGGAGGAAGCAGAGAGAGAGAGAGAAGGTGACTGAACTCCGCCGAGCAGTTCATCGCCCCAGCCAAGAACAGACCCTCGCGAGGCCATTCTTCCTTGTATTGTTCATCATCATCAGCCCAAGAGGCAATCCACCACACCACACACTGGAGTAGGGTATTACACCACAACGGTGGCCCGAACCAGTATAAACCCTGTGTCTCTTGTGTTGCTCTTTCCTTAGTTTTAGATCCTAGCATGGCGGAGGGGTGCAGGTAGGTAGGAGGCGAAATCTCCGCGCGCACCCCAGTGTTCGAACCTCAAGGGTCTGCCAGAACCCGAAATCCGACAGAGCGCAGCAAGATCCAGCAGCAATGTATTCAGATTCAGCAGTGGAGAGAGATACACAGTTTTGCTTCTTTGAAGACCAACACACAAGTAATCGTCCCAGATAGTGACATGTGCCTAATGTAGACTTGCGATCCACCTTATCACCAGCATAATCAGCATTCGAGAATCCAACTAGATCAAACTCTGAGCCCTTTGGATACCATAATCCTAGTGTTGGGGTGTAAACCAAATATCGAAGAATTCGCTTCACACCTAAGTGATGTGATTCCTTTGGTGCCGCTTGGAATCGGGCACACATGCAAACACTAAGCATGATATCTGGCCTAGATGCACATAAATAAAGCAAAGAACCAATCATGGAGCAGTATACCTTTTGATCAAACTCTTTACCATTGGCGTCAGAATCTAGATGACTCTTGGTAGGCATTGGCGTCGTATAACCTTTGCAGTCTTGCATTCCAAACTTCTTCAGGCAATCTTTGAAGTATTTCTCTTGAGATATGAAGATGTCGTTGCGTTGCTGCCGTATTTGAAGACCAAGGAAGAACTTCAGCTCACCCATCATGGACATCTGATATTGCTCTTGCATCATGTGTCCAAACTCATCACTGTATTTCTGATTAGTGCAGCGGAAGATAATGTCATCCACATATATTTGGCACACAAACAGTTCACCATCATATGTCTTCGTGAATAGAGTGGGATCCAGGCAACCAGGTTTGAAGCCTTTGCTCTTCAGGAAGTCTTTGAGTGTGTCATACCAAGCACGAGGGGCTTGTTTGAGGCCATACGGTGCCTTGTTGACCTTGTAAACCATGTCAGTATGTTTTGGATCTTCAAAGCCAGGCGGTTGTGCAACATACACTTCTTCTTCAATCTTGCCATTGAAAAAAGCACTCTTCACATCCATTTGATACAAAAGAATGTTATGATGATTTGCACAGGCTAGCAGTATGCGTATGGCTTCAAGCCTAGCCACAGGAGCAAATGTTTCATCGAAGTCAACTCCTTCAACTTCAGTGTATCCTTCAGCAACGAGACGAGCCTTGTTTCTGACAACTTCACCATGCTCATCTTGCTTGTTGCGATATATCCATTTAGTGCCTATGATATTATGCTTACGAGGATCAGGACACTTGACCAGTTCCCATACATTATTCAGCTCAAACTTTTGAAGCTCTTCTTGCATATCTTGAATCCATTCAGGTTCCATGAAGGCTTCATTAACTTTCTTGGGTTCTGATATTGAGATGAATGAAAAGTGTCCACAGAAATTTGCTAGTTGTGTTGCCCTTGATCGAGTGAGTGGACCAGGTGCATTGATGCTATCGATTATCTTCTCAATTTGTACTTCATTTGCAACACGAGGATGAACTGGACGAAGATTCTGCTCTTGCTGATCATTGTCATCATTTGGAGGATTGTCTTCAGGCTGAGCATTGTCTTCAGATTGATCATGTGCAGAGATGATAAGTTCCTCTTCAGGTTGTACTTCAGACGGTATGATTTCTCCAGTTCCCATAAGCTTGATGGATTCACTGGGTGGAATTTCATCTAGCACATTTGGCAGGTGCTCTCTTTGCGAGCCGTTAGTCTCATCAAACCGCACATCCATAGTTTCAACCACTTTATAGTGAAAGAGGTTGAAGACTCTGTAGGAGTGTGAATCCTTTCCGTAACCAAGCACAAAACCTTCATGTGCTTTTGGTGCAAATTTTGAAGTGTGATGAGGATCCTTGATCCAGCACCTGGCACCAAATACTCTGAAGTAACTGACATTTGGCTTCTTACCAGTGAGGAGTTCATAGGATGTTTTGTTCGGAAGCTTGTGAGTATAAACACGGTTGATGACATGGCATGCAGTATCAATGGCTTCAGGCCAGAACTTCCTTGGAGTCTTGTATTCATCGAGCATCGTCCGAGCCATCTCAATGAGTGTTCTGTTCTTGCGTTCCATGATGCCATTCTGCTGCGGCGTGTATGGGGCTGAGAACTCATGAGTGATGCCCAATGTATCAAGATAAGTGTCGAGGCCGGTGTTCTTGAATTCAGTGTCGTTGTCACTTCGGATGTGCTTGATCTTGACACCATAGTTATTCATGGCTCGATTTGCGAAGCGTCTGAAGACATCCTGCACTTCAGTCTTCTAGAGAATTATATGCACCCATGTATATCTTGAATAATCATCAACAATGATGAAGCCATAGAGACAAGCAGTAGTAGTAAGAGTTGAGTAGTGAGTAGGACCAAAAAGGTCCATGTGTAGTAGTTCGAAGGGTTGAGTCATTGTCATGATTGTCTTCGAGGGATGCTTGCCCCTCGTCATCTTTCCAGGTTCGCAGGCACCGCATAAGTGATCCTTCTTGAAATTGACGCCCTCTATGCCTATGATATGCTTCTTCTTTGCAAGAGTGTGCAAATTCCTCATGCCAGCATGCCCTAGCTTCCGATGCCAGAGCCAGCATTCTGAAGCTTTTGCAAGAAGACATACTGCAAGCTGTGGTCCTGCTGAGAAATCTACCATGTTCAAATCATCTTTCCGATACCCTTCAAAGACTAGAGACTTGTCAGATTCCAATAGAACTAGACAACGATATTTTCCAAATATCACAATCATGTTCGAATCGCAAAGCATTGAGACGGACATTAAGTTGAAACCAAGGGATTCAACAAGCATCACTTTATCCATGGGCCGATCCTTTGAGATTGCAACTCCACCTAGAGCCAATACCTTGCTTTTGCCAGTATCAGCAAATGTGATGTGACTTTTGTCAGATGGACGTAGAGTTGTGTCCATGAGATGACTTCGCTTGCCAGTCATGTGATTAGTACATCCACTATCAATAATCCATTTTGAAGCAGCTGGTGTCATACTCTATAGTGCAGTTATGGGGATAGGCTTCACGAAGAGAATTGCGAAGCATAAACATTTGAGGAGCAAGTGGATTATGAAAGCTTAGATCGAGGTTAGGACTGATAGGGCAAGTAGCAAGCGACTCAGGAACAAAATACATAATAACACCATTTGGGCATTTGATCTTGCGCCCTACAAGATGTTTAAGGTCCCCAGCAATAGCTTCAGACGCATTTGATTTTCGGCTGGAGACCCTTCCCTACAAAAGAGAGTTAAGCTTTCTTAGCCACCCACATCTTGAAGGGTGGCTTCGAAGCAATGAGTCTAAGTGCAGCATCTGAGAACTTTGGCTTTGGAGCCCTAGCAAATAGCCTTGTAGGTGGACAATAGTACTCATAAGAATAAGCAGAGTAGTTCTTGGTCTTATGAACATGGCGGTTTGATGAAACACGCTCATATTCATAGGCTTGAGTATGGTTTCCCTACAAAACATTTGCGTTAGTGCGACTCAGGTGAGTCCTCTGTCTGTATGAAGCCTTTGGATCATATGAAGCCTGTGGTCTAGGGTTTGTCTTCTTCACTTGTGGTGTCATGACGACATTCACAGGAAGATTCTCCAGACACTTTTTCGGCACCCCGACTTTCTTCATAGGTGGCCCATTCCCGCAGTTACTACCAATATACCTGGCAAACACTTCACCATTCTGATTCTTAAACAGTTTATAGTTTGCATCAAAGGATTCATCAATGACAATGGGATTAGTACAAGTGAAGCCAAATAGGGTGGATGGATCCACTGAAGGTTCCTTTGCAGCAACCCATGTGGTTTTGGGGTACTGGTCAGGTTTCCAGTAAGAGCCATCAGCATTCATTTTCCTTTCGAACCCAACACCCTCTTTCCTAGGGTTTCGGTTCAGGATCTGCCTTTTGAGGACATCACATAGTGTCTGATGCCCTTTGAGACTTTTGTACATCCCTGTTTCAAGCAATGTCTTCTACCTAGCATTTTCATCAGTAATAGCAGTGGTATCCTCAGCAGAGGGGTTAGTTACCACATCAGCAGTTGAAGATATTGCAACAGTAGCAGCAGTAGAACATCCAGTGACAGAAGTAGCGTTGTCACGCTCAACGCATTTAAGACATGGTAGTTCAAATCCTTCCTGAGCGGAACTGATCTGTTTGGCGCGAAGTGACTCGTTTTCCTTTTGAAGATCTTCATGAGCCGCTCTCAATTTCTCAAGCTCTTGCTTCCTTTGATGATAATCATAGGAAAGCTTTTCATGAGTTGTTGAGAGCGTTTCATGACGACTTTCAAGTTCCTCATACTTAACATGAAGATTTTTAATGTCTTCAATTAAGGACTGAGATCGAGTCATTTCAGTGTCTAACAGGTCATCGCTTTTGTCTAACAGTTTTTGAATATGTTCCATAGCTTTCTGTTGTTCAGTTGCAATTTTAGCAAGTGTTTTGTAGCTGGGTTTGGAACCACAATCAGAGTCATCTTCACTACATGTTTGATAGTGAGTAGTGCGTGTGTTTACCTTGGCACCGCGTGCCATGAAGCAGTAGGTGGGAGCGGAGTTGTCCTTATCATCAGCATCGCGTCGGTGATGAAGTCATTCTCTTCAGTGTTGAAGATGGACTTGGCAACATAGGCTATAGCCAGACTTGCAACACGAGAATCGGACTCCTCCTCAGACTCCACCTCCGCCTCCTCAGAAGCAGACTCCTCCTCTGAATCCATTTCCTTGCCAACAAACGCACGAGCCTTGCCAGATGAGCTCTTCTTGTGTGATGAAGACTTTGAGGAAGACTTGGAAGAAGACTTTGAGTATTTCTTCTTCTTCTTGTCGTCAGAATCATATTCCTTGCTCTTCTTCTTCTTCTTGTTCTCATTGTCCCACTGGGGACACTCAGAGATGTAGTGACCAGGTTTCTTGCACTTGTGGCATGTTCTCTTCTTGTAGTCATAAGCAGAAGCTTCATCATTCCTTGAGCTGGATCGTGAGGACTTTTTGAAGCCTTTCTTCTTGGTGAATTTCTGTAACTTCTTCACAAGCATAGAGAGCTCCTTTCAAATGTCTTCAGGATCATCAGAACTGCAGTCAGATTCTTCTTCAGATGAGGAAACAGCTTTTGCCTTCAGAGAACGAGTTCGTCCATAGTTGGGACCGTAGATGTCTCTTTTCTCAGAAAGCTGAAACTCATGTGTGTTGAGCCTTTCAAGTATGTCAGACGGATCGAGGCTTTTGAAGTCAAGGGCGTTCTTGAATCATCAGGGCTAGGGTGTCAAACAAGCTGTCAAGTGATCTCAGGACTGTCTTGACGATTTCATGCTTGGTGATCTCAGTAGCGCCGAGAGCTTGAAGCTCATTTGTGATGTCAGTGAGTCGATCAAACGTGAGCTGAACATTCTCATTGTCGTTTCTCTTGAAGCGGTTGAAGAGGTTGCGAAGGACACTGATCGTTTGATCTCTCTGGGTTGAGACGCCCTCGTTGACCATGGAGAGCCAGTCCCAGACTAGCTTAGATGTTTCCAGAGCACTCACACGGCCATACTGCCCTTTGGTCAGATGACCACAGATGATGTTCTTGGTAGTGAAGTCCAGTTGAACGAACCTCTTGACGTCAGCAGCGGTGACACCTTCACCAGCCTTAGGAACGCCATTCTTGACGACATACCAGAGGTCGACATCAATGGCTTCAAGATGCATGCGCATCTTATTCTTCCAGTAGGGATATTCAGTTCCATCGAAGACGGGACACGCAGCGGAGACTTTGATTATCCCTGCAGTCGACATAGCTAAAACTCTATGTGGTTAAACCAAATCACACAGAACAAGGGAGTACCTTGCTCTGATACCAATTGAAAGTGCTAGTGATCGACTAGAGGGGGGTGAATAGGCGATTTTTATGAAAGTCTTCAAAACATGGAAGTTTCGAAGACAAACGATAGAAATAAACCTATTACCATGCAGCGGAAGGTAGACTACACTAGGCAAGCCATAGTCAAGTATTCAATGAAGTGAAAGCACAAAGACTAATAGCAGCTAGGCAGTATGGATCAGGATGGAAGATAGTATGAAGCCAATCAGAACAAGCAGTCGCGCAGTGATGACAGAAGATAATGCAGACATGCAATGACTTCACAAGGACCAACTGCAAATAAAGAGATGGGAAGGATAGAACCAGTAGCTCGTTGAAGACAATGATTTGTTGGACCAGTTCCAGTTGCTGTGACAACTGTACATCTGGTTAGGAAGGCTGAGATTTAACTCAGAAGGCGGTGTCTTCACCTTATTCCCCTTGAGCTAAGGACACCCAGTCCTCGCCTAATCACTCTGGTAAGTCTTCAAGGTAGACTTCCAAACCTTCACAGATTTTGTTCACCGGCGATCCACAATGACTCTTGGATGCTCAGAACGCGACGCCTAACCAGCTGGAGGATTCACAGTCCTCAACTGTAATAGGTCTTCAGATCACACCGACAAGAAGACTTAAGTGATGCCTAACCCTCTTTGGCTCTGGGTGTTTAGGGCTTTGTCCTCGCAAGGATTTCTCTCTCAAAGGCTTCGAGGTGGGTTGCTCTCAAATGACAAAAGCCGTACACTAACTCTGAGCAGGCAACCCATTTATGGTGTAAGGGGTGGGCTATTTATAGCCACTAGGCAACCCGACCTGATTTGTCCGAAATGACCCTGGGTCACCAAGGAACTGACACGTGTTCCAACAGTCAGATTTCAAACACACATGGCAACTTTACTTGAGCTACAAGCAAAGCTGACTTATCCAGCTCTGGCTAAGATTTGCTCTCATAGTCTTCACTCGAAGATATAGGATTTTGGTTAAGCATCACTTCAGTCATTCTGACTGGTTCACTTGGACCCCACTTAATAGTACGGTGGTTCCTATGACTCAACAAAGAAGAAAAAGAACGACGAAACAACTAAGTCTTCGCGCTCCATAGTATTCACGCGATGTCTTCTCTTGTCATAGTCTTCACATACCACCTTTGACTTCAATGTCTTCATACATTTTTAGGGGTCATCTCCGGTAGGAAAACCGAATCAATGAGGGACTTCCACCTGTGTTATCCTGCAATTCTCACAAACACATTAGTCCCTCTCGTCAATACTCCAAAACCAACTAGGGGTGGCACTAGATGCATTTACATGAGCATCAAGCATAACTAACACCGAATAATGCACCATAAGTAGGATATAATTTCATTGCATAATTATTAACTTCCGTGCTTGCATAGGGAATCACGAACCTTAACATCAATATTTTTACTAAAGCATAATTACTCATCAAGATGATTCACATATCACATCATCATATCTCAAAACTATTACTAAGAATCAAGTTTATTTTGTCCAATGATCTTCATGAAATTTTTATTATATCCTTCTTCGATATCTATCACTTTGGGACTAATTTTCATGTGTCGCTTTTGACAAGCTCGAACAAATATAAGTGTAGATCATGAGCATAATATTTCTTTCTCTCAAATTAATTTAAGTGAAGCAAGAGAGAATTTCTTGAAATTTTTACTAACTCTCGAACAAATCTAAGTGAAGCAAGAGAGAATTTCTTCAAAAATACTAAAGCACATCGTGCTCAAAAATATATAAGTGAAGCACTAGAGCAAGTCCATAGCTCATAAAAATTTAAGTGAAGCATAGAGAGCAATTCTAACAAGTCCTGACATAATTTTGGCTCTCTCAAATAGGTGTGTCCAGCAAGGGATCAAGACTTAAAACACAAAATAAAACAAGCAAAGACTCATATCATACAAGATGCTCCAAGCAAAACACATATCATGTGACGAATAAAAATATAGTTTCGAGTAAAATACCGATGGTCGCTGGAAAAAGCGGGGATGCCACTCGGGGGCATCCCCAAGCTTACTTGGTTGCCCATTTTTGTATAATAGCTTGGGATGCCGGGGAAAACCACAAGCTTAGGCTCTTCCATCCTTCCTTCATCCATCGTAAGATAACCCAAAACATGAAAACTTCAATCACACAAAACTCAACAAAACCTTCGTGAGATCCGTTAGTATAAGAAAGCAAACCACTACTATCAGTATTGTATCAAACCAATTCATATTTTGTTTTTGTATCTACTGTATTCCAACTTTTCTATGGCAAAAACTCATCAAAGAAAACCATAGAGCCATCAAAATAAGCACACAACACAAAGAAAATACAATCTGTCAAAACAGAACAGTTTGTAGTAATCTGACTATTTCGAATACTTATGTAACTCCAAAAATTCTAAAAAATTAGGACAACCTGAGCAATTTGTATATTGATCTACTGCAAGGGGAATGGTTATTTTATCGCTCTCTCATAAAAGGTTTGTAAGTGCATCTAGTGCCACCCCTAGTTGGTTTTGGAGTATTGACGACAAACCTGGTTGAGGGACTAATGTGTTTGTGAGAATTGCAGGATAACACAGGTAGAAGTCCCTCATTGATTCGGTTTTCCTACCAGAGATGACACCTAAAAATGTATGAAGACATTGAAGTCAAAGGTGGTATGTGAAGACATTCATATTGAAGACTATGACAAGAGAAGACATCGCGTGAAGACTATGGAGCACGAAGACTTAGTTGTTTCGTTGATCTTTTTTTTCTTTGTTGAGTAATAGGAACCACTGTACTGTTACGTGGGGTCCAAGTGAACCAGTCAGAATGACTGAAGTGATGCTTAACCAAAATCCTATGTCTTCGAGCGAAGACAATGAGAGCAAATCTTATCCAGAGCTGGATAAGTCAGCTTTGCTTGTAGCCCAAGTAAAGTTGTCGTGTGTGATTGAAATCTGACCGTTGGAACACATATCAGTTCCTTAGTGACCCAGGGTCATTTCGGACAAATCAGGTCGGGTTGCCTAGTGGCTATAAATAGCCCACCCCCTACAACCATAAACGGTTGGCTACTCAGAGTTAGTGTACGGCTTTTGTCGTTTGAGAGCAACCCACCTCGAAGCCTTTGAGAGAGAATTCCTTGCGAGGAAAAAGCCCTAAACACCCAGAGCCAAAGAGTGTTAGGCATCACTTAAGTCTTCCTGTCTGTGTGATCTGAAGATTTATTACACTTGAGGACTGTGAATCCTCCAGCCGGTTAGGCGTCGTGTTCTGAGCATCCAAGAGTCATTGTGGATCGCCGGTCAACAAAGTCTGTGAAGGTTTGGAAGTCTGCCTTGAAGACTTACCAGAGTGATTGGGCGTGGACTGGGTGTCCTTAGCTCAAGGGGAATAAGGTGAAGACATGGTCTTCTGAGTTGAATCTCAGCCTCCCTAACCCGACGGACAGTTGTCACAGCAACTGGAACTGGTCCAACAAATCATTGTCTTCAACGAGTCACTGGTTCTATCCTTCCCATCTCTTTATTTACAGTTGGTCCTTGTGAAGTCATTGTCTGTTTGCATTATCTTTTGTCTTCACTGAGTAACTGCTTGTTCTGATTGGCTTCATACTATCTTCCTACTTGATCTATACTGCCTAGCTGCCATTAGTCGTTGTGCTTTCACTTTGTTTAATACTTGACTATGGCTTGCTTAGTGTAGTCTACCTTCCGCTGCATGGTAATAGGTTTATTTCTATCGTTTGTCTTCGAAACTCCCATGTTTTGAAGACTTTCCTAAAAATCACCTATTCACCCCCCCTCTAGTCGATCACTAGCACTTTCAATTGGTACCAGAGCAAGGTACTCCTTGTTTTGTGTGATTCGGTTTAACCACCTGGAGTTTTAGCTATGTCGACTGCAGGGATAATCAAAGTCTTCGCTGCATGCCCAGTCTTCGATGGAACTGAATATCCCAACTAGAAGAATAAGATGTGCATGCATCTTGAATCCATTGATGTCGACCTCTGGTATGTCGTCAAGAATGGCGTTCCCAAGGCTGGTGAAGGTGTCACCGCTACTGATGTCAAGAAGTTCGTTCAACTGGACTCAACGGCCAAGAACATCATCTGTGGTCATCTGACCAAAGGGCAGTATGGCCGTGTGAGTGCTATGGAAACATCTAAGCTAGTCTGGGACTGGCTCTCCATGGTCAACGAGGGCGTCTCAACCCAGAGAGATCAAACGATCAGTGTCCGTCGCAACCTCTTCAACCGCTTCAAGAGAAACGACAATGAGAATGTTCAGCTCACGTTTGATCGACTCACTGACATCACAAATGAACTTCAAGCCCTTGGCGCTACTGAGATCACCAAGCATGAAGTCGTCAAGACACTCCTGAGATCACTTGACAACTCGTTTGACACCCTAGCCCTGATGATTCAAGAACGTCCTGACTTCAAGACACTCGATCTGTTTGACATACTTGAAAGGCTCAACACACATGAGTTTCAGCTTTCTGAGAAAAGAGACATCTACTGTCCCAACTATGGGCGAACTCGTGCCCTGAAGGTTAAAGCTGTCTCCTCATCTGAAGAAGAATCTGATAGTAGTTCTGATGATCCTGAAGACATTGGAAGGGAACTTGCTATGCTTGTCAAGAAGTTCCAAAAATTCACCAATAAGAAAGGCTTCAGAAAGTCTTCCCGATCAAGTTCAAGGAATGATGAAGCTCCTGCGCATGACTACAAGAAGAGAACATGCCATAAGTGCAAGAAACCTGGCCACTACATCTCTAAGTGTCCGCAATGGGACAATGAGAACAAGAAGAAGAAGAAGAACAAGAAGAGCAAGGAGTATGATTCTGACGACAAGAAGAAGAAGAAATACTCAAAGTCTTCTTCCAAGTCCTCCTCAAAGTCTTCATGACACAAGAAGAGCTCATCTGGCAAGGCTCGTGCGTTCGTTGGCAAGGAAATGGATTCAGAGGAGGAATCCGCTTCAGAGGAGGCGGAGGTGGAGTCTGAGGAGGAGTCTGATTCTGGCATTGCAAGTCTGGCTACAGCATACGTTGCGAAGTCCATCTTCAACACTGAAGACAATGGCTTCATCACAAACGCCGATGCAAATGACAAGGACTACTCCGCTCCCACCTACTGCTTCATGGCACGCGGTGCCAAGGTAAACACACGCACTACTCACTATCAAACATCCAGTGAAGATGACTGTTGGTGTCAAAACTGGCGGATCTCGGGTAGGGGGTCCCGAACTGTGTGTCTAGGCCGGATGGTAACAGGAGGAAAGGGACACGAAGTTTTACCCAGGTTTGGGCCCTCTCGATGGATGTAAACCCCTACGTCCTGCTTGATTAATATTGATGATATGGGTAGTACAAGAGTAGATCTACCACGAGATCGAAGAGGCTAAACCGTAGAAGCTAGCCTATGGTATGATAGTTGTTGTGTATGTTGTCCTACGGACTAAAACCCTCTGGTTTATATAGACACCGGAGAGGGTTAGTGTTACACAAAGTCGGTTACAATGGTAGGAGATCTGCATATCCGTATCGCCAAGCTTGCCTTCCACGCCAAGGAAAGTCCCTTCCAGACACGGGACGAAGTCTTCAATCTTGTATCTTCATAGTCCACGAGTCCGGCTAAAGGTATAGTCCGGCCATCCGGACACCCTCTAATCCAGGACTCCCTCAGTAGCCCCTGAACCAGGCTTCAATGACAACGAGTCTGGCGCGTAGATTGTCTTCGGCATTGCAAGGCGGGTTCCTCCTCCAAGTACTTCATAGAAGATTTTGAACACAAAGATAGTGTCCGGCTCTGCAAAATAAGTTTCCACATATTGCCATAGAGAGAATAATATTTACACAAATATAATCTGCTGACGTATTCTGTAGTGTGACACACCACGGCCAAGCCTTTATCCGAGTCGTTTCATTATCCCACCTCAGCGCGTCATGCGAGGCGGTTTCCTTGGCACGTCTTGTTAAAGCAGAGATCATGTCCCCTTATTCCGGGATTCTCATCAATACGGGCGTGGGTAACCCAACCGCGCCATTGATTACGACGCTTGGGGATAAGCGAGTTTTACCAGGCCGGTGGGGACATGTAGTAGCGTCCACCCATATAAGGGGATAAGGATCCACCTTTTCACCTACGCCTTCTTCCTCCTTCGCCTATCCATTCTTGCGCACTCGAGCTCCAGCGCCCAAGTCCGCACTCCCCACCTCAACCTTCTCCAGCCATTTCCCGAGCGGGAGGCAAGTGGATGGTCTCCTCCGTCACGGAGGGACACATCAAAAAGCTGAGGAAGGCCGGATACCTGTCTAACGACATCGGTACCGGCTTCCCGAAAAGGGGCAGCTCATCCCCACCCCTAGGCCCCATGAGAGGGTGGTGTTCCTCCCCCATTTCCTCCGCGGACTGGGCTTCCCTCTCCACCCATTTGTCCGGGGGCTCATGTTCTACTACGGCCTGGATTTCCACGATCTGGCCCCGAACTTTGTCCTCAACATCTCGGCGTTTATCGTCGTGTGTGAGGCTTTCCTTCGCATCCTCCCCCATTTCGGCCTATGGCTCAAGACTTTCAATGTCAAGCCGAAGGTGGTGCGTGGCAATCAGGCGGAGTGCGGAGGCGCCATGGTGGGCAAGATGGCCAACGTCCTATGGCTCGAGGGCTCCTTTGTGGAGACCCTGAAGGGGTGGCAATCGGGGTGGTTTTACATCACCGAGCCGCGCGACGCCGAATGGGTCGCACCCCCCGAGTTTCGATCCGGACCCCCTACGCGGCTCACCTCCTGGAAGGAGACAGGCCTGTCGTGGGGTAAGAAAGGAGAGCTGACCGGACTCCAAACATGCATCCAAACCATGGTGGACAAGAAGCTCAAACTTGTCAACGTAGTCCAGGTTATGCTCATCCGCCTGATCCTCCCGTGTCAACAACGGGCTTTCAACCTGTGGGAGTTCGACCCGGCGCGGCACCAAACTCTGAGAAGGCTCTTCGACACGACGTACGAAGATGCCTGTAAGGTGCTTTTCAAGGGTGCCGAGGCCCCCGCATCCGCTACCGAGGATCGCGGATTCAGTACGCAGCGTCACGCTCATGCGGTAAGCTGTTTTTTCCTTTTACAGGGTATCAGTTTTTCATAGTTTAACTCCATGCGGGATCTAAGCTCCCTTACCTTTGACAGGATTGGCAGGTGACATCCGGACAGATCAACTGTCCGGCTCCTTTGCCCGAAGGCCCAGCGGACGCTCGCTTGGCGAAGCTGCTGGTTCCGGCACCCTATGTGGTGCCGGAGAAGAAGGCCGCGAAAAAGGCCACGAGGAGTCGAAAGAGTGCCCGGCGCCAGGAGGTGTCGGATCCATCATCCGACGGTTCCAAGGCGCATTCCTCCCGTGAAGACGAGGAGGAAGAAGAAGAGACCTCTCCCCCTCCAGCGGGAGGAGAGAAGAAAAGGAAGGCCGCCCTCTCTGGGGAGGCCGGAGGGTCCAAGAAGGGGAAAACCCTTCCTCCGGACTACTCCACCGACGCCGACGACGGCGGAGAGGAGTGGCAGCCCAGGGCCAAGCCCCTGGCAAAATCGTAAGTATCCGGATACCAGAGTAATTCATAGTATTCGTTTATTGCACAGCTTTCCCTTACGTCGAATATGTTTATGCAACCCACCCAAAGACCGGCTCGACGCGTCGTCGAGCGGCTCACTGGACTCGTTGGATGTGAACCCGCTTCCGACGGCTTCCTCCCCCCGCCCTACGGACGACACCGAAGTGTTGTCCCAACAGGTTCCAAGCCGGGGGGAGTGGTCCTGGAGGCGCCGCAAGGCGACCTCCCGAACTCCAGGAGTAAAGGGGATGAAACCCCCCAGGGCTCCAAGTCCGGCTCTAGACCGGACACCGCTCCGGAACCTTCAAAGGTTCCAGAGTCCGGCGAGGGACCTCCTTCCAAGAGGAGCAAGCCCACCGTGCCGGTGGCCCCCGTCCAACCGGAGGCGCCGGACAATATGTTGGAGGCGCTCCAAGGCGCCTCCATCGATGAGGAGCACCACACTATTATGAGTGCGGTGGTCCAAAAGGTTCAGTCCGCCAAGAGCGGACTGACTGAAGCTTGTACTAGCCTTTTAACAGGCTTTGAGGTAAGTAAAGAATGTGTAAATAATATTACCGCATAGACATTAGCCCCTGATGCTCTGTTTGGCGTTCGGGAAGAAAAGCCGAATAGAGGATCAAATAAAATTCGCAGGAGTCTAACAAAAATGAGTCAATATGCGTATGCAGGCTTCTCTGCTTGCGTCCGCCGCACTGACTGCGGAAGTGGACACGCTAAAGCAGAACCTCGAGCGGTCCGAGCAAGAGCTCAGGCGTGCCAAGAAGCAGCTCGAGGACAATGATGGTAAGAAATACCTTGTTTTTAAATATATATATAAAGGTGCAATTGCAAAGAATGACAGGATTATCATGGCTATTGTAGGGGCCACGTCTGAGGTGGCGACCCTTAAGCAAGTGCTGGTCGAGGCCGAGAAGAGGGCGGCCTCGGAGCGCACCGAGCGGGAGAAGTATGAGGACGAGGTTGGCAAGGTACGGCAAGAGCTCCAGGCTCTCATGGAAAAACATGAGAGTTTGGAGCTTGACTCAAAGACGCGAGCGTCCGAGCTTGCAGTGGCTATTGAAAATGCCAAGTCTGCCAAGGCCGAATCCCAGAAGACCCTCCCGGAGTTGGATGAGGTGAAGAAGATAGTGGCGGGTAAGGCATTCTTTATGCAAAGCAAACACATAAATGTGAGTTACTTGTTACTTACCCGAATCCGGAGCTCTCCAGGAGCGTTCGTAGATCTTCCCTGGAGTGTGTCTGATGCCGCCACATTCTATCGAGCCGAGGAGGGCAGCTCGACAGAGAAGGTGTTCTGGTCTCAGTATGCTGAGGCCGGACACCCTGTGCCCCTGAGCGACCAGCTGAAGCAACTGGTCGAGCTCCACAAGGCGGCCGAACAGGCCATGAAGGGCCTCATTGTTCGGCTGTGGCCTGGAGGGGCTCTGCCTGGGAGCTATTTCAGGCTGGTGCGGCGGCTGGTGGAGGCCTGTACAAGGCTCGAAGTCATCAAGCGCTCCGTCTGCATTGAAGGTGCCCGTAGGGCCCTTGCCCGTGCTAAGGTGCACTGGGGAAAGCTGGATGCTGAGAAGCTTGTGAAGGACGGGCCACCGCCGGGGAAAGAGCATCGCAAGCCCGAGAATTACTATAAGGATGTTCTGAAGGGTGCCTGCCTTGTGGCGGATGAATGTTCTAGGGATGTAATTTTTGAGTGAAACTTGCTCGTTTTGTCCTGTGCGCTGAAAACTTGTTCATATGCGCTAAGCAATGCTGTTGGAATTTAAAATATTACCTTCTGTGCAGCTGTTTATCAATTCTGAGAGATGGCGAGTCGTCGGCTTTTGCCACCGTGCCGCTAGTGCTGGGGTGTTCGGGGATAAACCTGAGCGCTCTTTTTCCCATGTTTGGGTCCTTCGAGGGAGGCGCTCAACCCAACGAACAAGGCAATCGGACTATAATGCGTGAACACTCTCACTTAGCCATAGAATTCTATAATTTTAAATTTCGGCGAAGCCCCTGGTATTCGGAAGACTGAGTTCGGGGTGCTATCCACGCCTTGGCCGGACAGAGCCGGCTCCTCGCCCTAAGTGGCATAAGTCTTTAGGGACTCGAAAAACCTCTCGAACAACGACCAGCTCTCGCTTCATCATGACAGTCAATTTTAGCTTTCTCCACTGAGGTGCTCGACCCAGCTCAACTGGGGCACAATCGCAGTGGTTCTCCTAGTGCTACCTTAGCCGATATAGCAGAACGTAAGGCACCAAAACATAGGAGCCGGGCAAACCCAACTATTGACCCAAGACATGATTCGGAGCCGATGCATATAATGCTATAAGTTCGGGGTGCCGCACTTGTTAAAGTGTTCGGACTTCTCACACCATATTGAGGGGTACTAAAGCCCCTGGCGTATTTTGGCCGTACCAACGTGTACGGGTGCAACATGTCGTTAAGGAACATATATAAAAAAAAGGTAATGCAAAAATAGACGAAAGCTATGCATTGTTTATTAAAAAGGGTTGCGATCAAAGCAGAACGATACGAATAATGTGATAAGTGAAAGGTTGGACTAGTTAACATGTCCATTCCAGGGGCAAGCTGCGGAATAGTATGCGGAACAGGTATACTGCTCGTGATAGAGACCACCTGGGAGTTCCGTAATGCGGCATGGCTCGTCTGCTTCCCTGGTTCTTGCATCGTTTGTGCGGCAATTGAACTGCCGAACAGGCCTTCCAAAGGATGGAGTCCTGAAAGTAAGAGAAAATTAAAAAATCGGCAGCCCCCGGTATGGTTTAAGCTGTGTTTCGGGCGTGCCGAGATGGTGCCCCTCCCCCTGTACCCATGGTATCTCTAGAGCGTAGTTATGTACGCGAAGTACTAGCGTCGCCTTTTTGCGAGGGTTGGGGTTGGGGCCGCATTGCTACACCTGCTCGGATCGTGCCAGGCGGTCTTGTTGTAGGTTACTCCGGGCGCGCTTGACGGTGTCCGGTCGTTTAGTGGCAGGACTGGAGAACTGCCTGGAGAGGTTACTTTGTACTTCCGCTGCAAGAGCCGCCGTGTGCTCCTCCATTCGGAGGGAGCGTTCGGTGTTTCCATTGACCGTAATTACTCCTCGAGGGCCTGGCATCTTGAGCTTAAGGTATGCGTAGTGCGGTACCGCATTGAACTTGGCGAATGCGGTTCGCCCGAGCAGTGCGTGATAACCACTGCGGAATGGGACTATGTCCAAGATTAACTCCTCGCTTCGGAAATTATCCGGAGATCCGAAGACCACTTCAAGTGTGATTGAGCCTGTACAGTTGGCCTCTACACGTGGTATTACGCCTTTAAAGGTTGTTTTGGTGGGCTTAATCCTCGAGGGATCTATGCCCATTTTCCGCACTGTATCCTGGTAAAGCAGGTTCAGGCTGCTACCGCCATCCATAAGGACTCGAGTGAGACAAATCCGTCAATAATTGGGTCTAGAACCAATGTGGCGAATCCGCCATGACGGATGCTAGTGGGATGGTCCCTTCGATCAAAGGTGATCGGGCAGGAGGACCATGGGTTGAACTTTGGGGCGACTGGCTCTACCGCGTATACGTCCCTTAACGCGCGCTTCCACTCCCTTTTGGGGACGTGGGTTGCGTATATCATGTTCACCGTCCGCACTTGTGGGGGAAAACCCTTCTGTCCACTGTTGTTTGGCGGCCGGGGCTCCTCGTCGTCATCGCTATGCAGCCCCTTGTCTTCATTTTCAGCGTTTAACTTGCCTGCCTGCTTGAACACCCAACAATCCCTGTTGGTGTGATTGGCCGGCTTTTCGGGGGTGCCATGTATCTGGCACAAGCGGTCGAGTATTCGGTCCAAACTGGACGGGCCCCTAGGATTCCTTTTGAATGGCTTTTTCCGCTGACCGGATTTAGAGCCTCTGGATCCGTCATTAATTGTCGTATCCTCAGCATTGTCGCCGTTAATGCGGCGCTTCTGCTTGTTGCGACGCGACCTGTCACTACTGTCCCTGGTGTCCGAATTACCAGGGTTCTTGGTCATATTGTTGCTACGAGCAAGCCAGCTGTCTTCTCCCACGCAAAAGCGTGTCATGAGTGTTGTGAGTGCTGCCATAGATTTCGGCTTTTCCTGTCCAAGGTGCCGGGCCAGCCACTCGTCACGGATAATGTGCTTGAAGGCTGCTAGGGCCTCAGCGTTCGGACAGTTGACTATTTGATTTTTCTTTGTTAGGAACCGTGTCCAGAATTGCCTGGCCGATTTCTCTGGCTGCTGAATTATGTGACTTAGGTCATCGGCGTCTGGGGGTCGCACATAAGTGCCCTGGAAATTGTCGAGGAATGCGGCTTCTAGGTCGTCCCAACAACTGATTGATCCTGTTGACAAGCTGTTAAGACAATGCCAAGCTGGTCCTTTAAGCTTGAGTGGAAGGTATTTGATGGCGTGGAAATCATCGCCGCGGGCCATGTGGATATGAAGGAGATAATCCTCGGTCCATACCGCAAGATCTATTGTGCCATCATATGATTCGATGTTTACGGGTTTGAAACCCTCGGGGATTTGATGATCCATTATTTCGTCTGTGAAGCATAGTGGGTGTGCGGCGCCTCTGTACTGGGCTATATCATGACGTAGCTCCAATGAGCCTTGTCTACTATGTTCGGCCCTGCCGAATTTGTGGCCGGCATGACGGTTACCGTCTCGAGCCGTGGGGCGCCCCCGCGATCCGTAGACCGATCTTGTTTGCCTTGCCTTGTCCTCCAACATATCTCGTAAGTCCGGCACATATTCCCGTGCCTTGGTACGGGGTGCGGCTTGAGTGGAGGGCCGAGAGGCCTCTCTGTCGCGGCCACGAGGTGGCCGGTCGGCCGCATCAAGTGCTTCCTCCTCTAATCAGGGTAGCAACCTACGCTTTGGGTAGCTCTTGGAGGGGCGTTCGAGTTTATGCTCTTCGGCCGCAAGGACTTCAGTCCATCTGTCGACTAGCAAATCTTGATCAGCTCTAAGCTGTTGCTGTTTTTTCTTGAGGCTTCTTGCCGTGGCCCTAAGCCTGCGTTGAAAACGCTCTTGCTCGACGGGATCCTCTGGCACAATGAATTCGTCGTCGTCGAGGCTTGCCTCGTCTTCGGAGGGAGGCATATAATTATCGTCCTCGACCTCTCTGTCTGCCGCTCTCTCATGACGGATGGTTTCTCCATCCTCCTGTGCTAAATCTTGCTGGAGGGGGTTTTCTTCGGCACTTTCCGGAGTACTATTATCTCCCGTGCTGGAATCACCGTATTTGTTTTGGCGGGATTTTGAGCAGCGCCGCTGACGCCGGCGCTTAGGCTGTTTCTTGGAGGGGTCGTCCTCCGTTGTTGCATCGCCATCTCCTTCTTTTGGGGTGTCCACCATGTATATGTCATATGACGAGGTGGCTTTCCAGGGCCTAGTAGGCGCTGGTTCTTCATCATCTCCTTCATCGGCGTCCATACCATCGATGTCATCGGAGTCGAAGTCGAGCATGTCGGTTAAGTCGTCGACAGTGGCTACAAAGTGGGTGGTGGGTGGGCTTTGAATTTCTTCATCGTCCGTACCCCAACCTTGCTGACCGTAGTCCGGCCAGGGCTCTCCTGATAAAGATAGAGGCTTTAGTGTCTTCAGGATATCGCCGAAAGGCGAGTGCTGAAAGATGTCCGCGGCAGTAAACTTCAAGATCGGCGCCCAATCGGATTCGATCGGCAGGGGCGCGGAGGGTTTGGAATCCGGAGAGGAGTCCGGCTCCTTAGTGTCATGAGTCTCACAGAGTATGGGGCTGGTGTTCGGCTCAATCGACGTTGGGATCGCAGCCCCCGAGGTGGCGTCCAACCGCCCATCCTCGATCAGCACAGTTGGCTCCGAATTAAGGGTCGAAGCTGATGCGGGTGCGGCCTCCAGGGCACTGTTCGGTGGCAGAGCTAGATCATGCTCGTCGGGACAGTGCGGCGCGCTCGGCAGTGGCTCGAATCCGTCGAAGATCAAGTCCCCACGGATGCCAGCCGTGTAGTTTAAACTTCCAAATCTGACCTGACCGCCAGGGGCGTAGCTTTCGATCTGCTCCAGAAAGCCAAGAGAATTGTCCCGCAGTGCAAAGCCGCCGAAGACGAAGATCTGTCCGGGGAGGAAGGTCTCACCCTGGACTGCATCGCTATTGATGATCGTAGGAGCCATCGAGCCTGTCGGTGATGACACAGAGGAACTCTCAATGAAAGCACCAATGTCGGTGTCAAAACCAGCGGATCTCGGGTAGGGGGTCCCGAACTGTGCGTCTAGGCCGGATGGTAACAGGAGGCAAGGGACACGAAGTTTTACCCAGGTTCGGGCCCTCTCGATGGAGGTAAAACCCTACGTCCTGCTTGATTAATATTGATGATATGGGTAGTACAAGAGTAGATCTACCATGAGATCGAAGAGGCTAAACCCTAGAAGCTAGCCTATGGTATGATTGTTGTTGTGTATATTGTCCTACGGACTAAAACCCTCCGGTTTATATAGACACCGGAGAGGGTTAGGGTTACACAAAGTCGGTTACAATGGTAGGAGATCTGCATATCCGTATCACCAAGCTTGCCTTCCATGCCAAGGAAAGTCCCTTCCGGACACGGGACGAAGTCTTCAATCTTGTATCTTCATAGTTCAGGAGTCCGGCTGAAGGTATAGTCCGGCCATCCGGACACCCCCTAATCCAGGACTCCCTCAATAACTCTGATTTTGGTTCCAAACCCAGCTACAAAACACTTGCTAAAATTGCAACTGAACAACAGAAAGCTATGGAACATATTCAAAAACTGTTAGACAAAAGCGATGACCTATTAGACGCTGAAATGACTCGATCTCAGTCCTTAACTGAAGACATAAAAAATCTTCATGTTAAGTATGAGGAACTTGAAAGTCATCATGAAACGCTCTCAACAACTCATGAAAAGCTTTCCTATGATTATCTTCAAAGGAAAGATCTTGAGAAATTGGGAGCGTCTCATGAAGATCTTCAAAAGGAAAACGAGTCACTTCGCGCCAAACAGATCAGTTCCGCTCAGGAAGGATTTGAACCACCACGTCTTAAATGCATTGAGCGTGACAATGCTACTTTTGTTGCTGGATGTTCTACTACTGCTACTATTGTGATATCTTCAACTGTTGATGTGGTAACTAACCCCTCTGCTGAGGATACCACTGCTATTGCTGATGAAAATGCTAGGTTGAAGACATTGCTTGAAACAGAGATGTACAAAAGTCTCAAAGGGCATCAGACACTATGTGATGTCCTCAAAAGGCAGATCCTGAACCGAAACCCTAGGAAAGAGGGTCTTGGGTTTGAAAGGAAAATGAATGCTAATGGATCTTACTAGAAACCTGACCAGTACCCCAAAACCACATGGGTTGCTGCAAAGGAGCCTTCAGTGGATCCATCCACCCTGTCTGGCTTCACTTGTGCTAATCCCATTGTTATTGATGAATCCTTTTATGCAAACTATAAACTGTTTAAGAATCACAATGGTGAAGTGTTTGCCAGGTATATTGATACTAACTGCAGGAATGGGCCACCTATGAAGAAAGTCTGGGTGCCGAAAAAGTGGTTGGAGAATCTTCCTGTGAATGTCGTCATGACACCACAAGTGAAGAAGACAAACCCCGGACCACAGGCTTCATATGGTCCAAAGGCTTCATACAGACAAAGGACTCACCTGAGTCGCACTAACGCGAATGTTTTGCAGGGAAACCATACTCAGGCCTATGAATATGAGCGCGTTTCATCAAACCGCCATGTTCATAAGACCAAGAACTACTCTGCTTATTCTTATGAGTACTATTGTCCACCTGCAAGACTATTTTCTAGGACTCCAAAGCCAAACTTCTCAGATGCTGCACTTAGACTCATTGCTTCGGAGCCACCCTTGAAGATGTGGGTGGCTAAGAAAGCTTAACTCTCTTTTGCAGGGAAGGGTCTCCAGCCGAAAATCAAATTTGTCTGAAGCTATTGCTGGGGACCTTAAACATCTTGTAGGGTGCAAGATCAAATGCCCAAATGGTCTTATTATGCATTTTGTTCCTGAATTGCTTGCTACTTGCCCTATCAGTCCTAACCTCGATCTAAGCTTTCATAATCCACTTGCTCTCCAAATGTTTATGCTTCACAATTCTCTTTGTGAAGCCTATCCCCCTAACTGCACTGTAGGGTATGACACCAGCTGCTTCAGAATGGATTATTCATAGTGGGTGTACTAATCACATGACTAGCAAGCGAAGTCTTCTCATGGACTCAACTTTACGTCCATCTGACAAGAGTCACATCACATTTGTTGATACTGGTAAAAGCAAGGTATTGGGTCTAGGTAGAGTTGCAATCTCAAGGGATCAACACATGGATAAAGTGATGCTTGTTGAATCTCTTGGTTTCAACTTAATGTCTGTCTCAATGCTTTTTGATTTAAACACAATTGTGATATTTGGAAAATATCGTTGCCTTGTTCTAATGGAATCTGACAAGTCTCTAGTCTTTGAAGGGTATCGGAAAGATGATTTGTACGTGGTAGATTTCTCAGCAGGACCACAGCTTGCTGTATGTCTTCTAGTAAAAGCTTCAGAATGCTGGCTCTGGCATCAGAAGCTAGGGCATGCTGGAATGAGGAATTTGCACACTCTTGCAAAGAAGAAACATGTCATAGGCATCTTGCCTGTGAAGCAGGAAAGATGACGAGGGCCAAGCATCCCTCGAAGACAATCATGACAATGACTCAACCCTTCGAACTGCTCCACATGGACCTCTTCGGTCCCACTCACTACTCAACTCTTACTACTACTGCTTGTCTCTATGGCTTTATCATTGTTGATGATTATTCTAGATATACTTGGGTGCATATAATCCTCTACAAGACTGAAGTGCAGGATGTCTTCAGACGATTCGCCAATTGAGCCATGAACAACTATGGCGTCAAGATCAAGCACATCAGAAGTGACAATGGCACTGAATTCAAGAACACTGGCCTCGACACTTATCTTGATACTTTGGGCATCACTCATGAATTCTCAGCTCCGTACATGCCGCAGCAGAATGGCGTCATGGAACGCAAGAACAGAACACTTATTGAGATGGCCCGGACGATGCTTGATGAATACAAGACTCCAAGAAAGTTCTGGCCTGAAGCCAATGATATTGCATGCCATATCATCAACCGTGTTTATCTTCACAAGCTTCTGAACAAAACATCCTATGAGCTCCTCACTGGTAAGAAGCCAAATGTCAGTTACTTCAGAGTATTTGGTGCCAGGTGCGGGATCAACAATCCTCATCACACTTCAAAATTTGCACTGAAAGCACATGAAGGTTTTATGCTTGGTTACTGAGGGAGTCCTGGATTAGGGGGTGTTCGGATAGCCGGACTATACCTTTGACCGGACTCCTGGACTATGAAGATACAAGATTGAAGACTTTGTCCCGTGTCCGGAAGGGACTTTCCTTGGTGTGGAAGGCAAGCTTAGCGATACGGATATGTAGATCTCCTACCATTGTAACCGACTCTGTGTAACCCTGGCCCTCTCCGGTGTCAATATAAACCGGAGGGTTTTAGGCCATAGGACGAACGACAATCTAGGGTTTAGCCTCCTTGATCTCGTGGTAGAACTACTCTTATACTACCCATATCATCAATATTAATCAAGCAGGAGGGGTTTTACCTCCATCAGGAGGGCCCGAACCTGGGTAAAAACATTGTGTCCCTTGTCTCCTGTTACCATCCGCCTAGACACACAGTTCAGGACCCCCTACCCGAGATCCGCCGGTTTTGACACCGACATTGGTGCTTTCATTGAGAGTTCCTCTGTGTCGTCACTTTTAGGCCCGATGGCTTCTCCGATCATCAACAGCGATGCGATCCAGGGTGAGACCTTCCTCCCCGGACAGATCTTCGTATTCGGCGGCTTTGCACTACGGGCCAATTCGCTTGGCCATCTGGAGCAGATCGAAAGCTACGCCCCTGGCCATTAGGTCAGATTTGGAAGTTTGAGCTACACAGCCAACCTCCGTGGAGACTTGATCTTTGACGGATTCGAGTCGCAGCCGAGCGCGCCGCACTGTCACGATGGGCATGATCTAGCTCTGCCGCCGAACAGTGCCCTGGAGGCCGCACCCGCATCAGCTCCAACCCTTAATTTGGAGCCAACTACGCCAATCGAGGATGGGTGGTTGGACACCGCCTCGGGGGCTGCAATCTCTATGACGATCGAGCCGAACACCAGCCCTATTCTCTGCGAAGCCCGTGACTCCAAGGAGTCGGACTCCTCTCCATACTCCGAGCCCTCCGCGCCCCTACCGATCGAACCCGATTGGGCGCCGATCATGGAGTTCACCGCCACGGACATCTTTCAACACTCACCCTTCAGCGATATTCTGAATTCACTAAAGTCTCTCTCTTTATCAGGAGAGCCCTGACCGGACTATGGTCAGCAAGGTTTGGATGCGGATGATGAAGAAATTCAAAGGCCGAACTAAGAAGCCACTTCATAGCCACTGTCGATGATTTAACCGACATGCTCGACTTCGACTCCGAAGACATCGACGGTATGGACGTCGATGCAGGAGACGATCAAGAACCAGCGCCTATAGGGCACTGGAAAGCCACCTCGTCGTATGATATATACATGGTGGACACCCCAAAAGAAGGCAATGGCGATGGAACAGAGGAGGATGACCCCTCCAAGAAGCAGCCTAAGCGCCGGCGTCAGCGGCGCCGCTCTAAATCCCCCCAAAGCAAAAACGGTGATTCCGGCACGGGCGATAATAATACCCCGGACAGTGGCGAAGACAACCACCTCCAGCAAGATTCAGCACAGGAGGATGGAGAAGCCAGCCCTCATGAGAGAGCGGCAGACAGAGAGGTCGAGGACGATAATTATATGCCTCCCTCCGAAGACGAGGCAAGCCTCGACGACGACGAATTTGTCGTGCCGGAGGATCCTGTCGAACAAGAGCGTTTCAAACGCAGGCTTATGGCCACGGTGAGCAGCCTCAAGAAAAAACAACAATAGCTTAGAGTTGATCAAGATTTGCTAGCCGACAGATGGACTGAAGTCCTTGCGGCCGAAGAGTATGAACTCGAACGCCCCTCCAAGAGCTACGCAAAGTGCAGGTTGCTACCCCGATTAGAGGAGGAAGCACCTAAACCTACATCACCAGCGCATGATGCGGCCGACCGATCACCCCGTGCCCGCGACAAAGAGGCCTCTCGGCCCTCCACTCAAGCCGCACCCCGGTGCCGCTCAAAAAAATACCAAGGCACGGGAAAATGCACCAGACCTGCGAGATATATTGGAGGACAAGGCAAGGCAAACAAGATCGATCTACGGATCGCGTGGGCGCCCTACGGCACGAGAAGGTAATCACCACTCCGGATACAGTAAATCCGACCGGGCCGAACACAGTAGACAAAGAATGTTTGAGCTGCGTCATGATATAGCCCAATACAGAGGCGCCGCACACCCACTATGCTTCACAGATGAAGTAATGGATCATCAAATGCCCGAGGGTTTCAAACCCGTGAACATCGAATCATACGATGGCACAACAGATCCTGCGGTATGGATCGAGGACTATCTCCTTCATATCCACATGGCCCGCGGTGATGACCTACACGCCATCAAATACCTCCCACTCAAGCTTAAAGGACCAGCTCGGCATTGGCTTAACAGCTTGCCAGCAGAATCAATTAGTTGTTGGGAGGACCTGGAAACCGCATTCCTCGACAATTTCCAGGGCACTTATGTGTGACCACCAGACACCGATGACTTTAGCCACATAATTCAGCAGACAGAGGAATCGTCCAGACAATTCTGGACACGGTTCCTAACCAAGAAAAATCAAATCGTCAACGGTCCGGACGCAGAGGCCCTAGCAGCCTTCAAGCATAACATCTGCGATGAGTGGCTCGCACGGCACCTAGGACAGGAAAAGCCGAAATCAATGGCAGCCCTCACCACACTTATGACCCGCTTTTGTGCGGGAGAAGATAGCTGGCTAGCTCGCAGCAATAACATGACTAAGAGCCCTGCTAATTCGGATACCAAGGACAGCAGTGGCAGGTCGCGTCGCAACAAGCAAAAGCGCCGCATTAACGGCGACAATATCGAGGATACGGCAGTTAATGCCGGATTCAGAGCCTCTAAACCAGGTCAGCGGAAAAAGCCATTCAAAAGAAACACTCCGGGCCCGTCCAGTTTGGACCGAATACTCGACCGCTCATGCCAGATACATGGCACCCCCGAAAAACCAGCCAATCACACCAACAGGGATTGTTGGGTGTTCAAGCAGGCAGGCAAGTTAAATGCCGAGAGCAGAGACAAGGGGCTGCATAGAGATGACGAGGAGGAGCCCCGGCCGCCGAACAATAGTGGACAGAAAGGTTCCCCCCCCCCCCCAAGTCCGGACGATGAACATGATATACGCAACACACGTCCCCAAGAGGGAGCGGAAGCGTGCGCTAAGGGACATATACGCGATGGAGCCAGTCGCCCCAAAGTTCAACCCATGGTCTTCCTGCCCGATCACTTTTGATCGAAGGGACCACCCCACGAGCATCCGCCATGGCGGATTTGCCGCATTGGTTCTAGACCCAATTATTGACGGATTTCACCTCACTAGAGTCCTTATGGACGGCGGCAGCAGCCTGAACCTGCTTTACCAGGATACAGTGCGGAAAATGGGCATCGATCCCTCGAGATTAAACCCACTAACACGACCTTTAAAGGCGTCATACCAGGTGTAGAGGCCAACTGTACAGGCTCAGTTACACTTGAAGTGGTCTTCGGATCTCCGGATAATTTCCGAAGCGAGGAGTTAATCTTTGACATAGTCCCGTTCCGCAGCGGCTATCACGCACTGCTCGGGCGAACCGCATTTGCCAAGTTCAATGCGGTGCCACACTACGCATACATCAAGCTCAAGATGCCAGGCCCTCGAGGAGTCATCACGGTCAATGGAAACACCGAACGCTCTCTCCGAACGGAATAGCATACGGCGGCTATCGCAGCGCGGAAGTACGAAGCAGCCTCTCAAGGCAATTCTCCAGTCCGGCCATTAAACGTCTGGACACCGTCAAGCGCGCCCGGAGTAACCTACAACAAGACCGCCTAGCACGTTCCGAGCAAGCGTAGCAATGCGGCCCCAACCCCAGCCCTCGCGAACTTGCGAAACCAGTGTTGCGCGTACATAACTACGCTCTGGAATTACCATGGGCACAGGGGGAGGGGCACCATCACGGCACGCCCGAAACGCGGCTTAAACCGCACTAGGGGCTGCCGATTTCTTAATTTTCTCTTATTTTCAGGACTCCATTCTTCAGAAGGCTTGTCCGACAGTAAAAATTGCGGCACAAACGATACAACCAGGGAAGCAGAAAGATACGCCGCACTATTGAACTCTAAGGTGGTCTCTATAACGAGCAGTATACCTGTTTCACATACCATTCCGCAGCTCGCCCCTGGAAAGGGCATGTTAATAGTCCCATCTTTTGCTTATTGCACTATTTGTATCGTTCTGCTTTGATCGCGGCTTTTTTAAAATAAACAATGCATAGCTTCCGTCTATTATTGCATTACTCTTTTTTTTACGAATATATGTTCATTAATGGCATGTTGCACCCGTACACTTTGGTACGGCCAATATGCCAGGGGCTTAAGTACCCCACAATACGGTGTGAGAAGTCCGAACACTTTCACAAGTGCGGCACCCCGAACTTATAGCATTATATGCATCGGCTCCGAATCATGTCTTGGGTCAATAGTTGGGTTTGCCCGGCTCCTATGTTTTGGTACCTTACGTTCCGTTATATCGGCTAAGGTAGCACTAGGAGAACTACTGCGATTGTGCCCCAGTTGAGCTGGGCTAAGCACCTCAGTAGAGAAAGCTAAAACTGACCGTCATGATGAGGCGAGAGCTGGTCGCTGTTCGAGAGGTTTTCGAGTCCCTAAAGACTTATGCCGCTTAGAGCGAGCAGTCGGCTTTGTCCGGCCTAGGCGTGGATAGCGCCCCGAACTCGGTCTTCCGAACACTAGGGGCTTCGCCGAAATTTAAAATTATAGAATTCTATGGCTAAGTGAGAGTGTTCAAGCATTATAGTCCGATTGCCTTGTTCGTTGTGTTGAGCGCCTCCCTCGAAGGACCCAAGAATCGGAAAAAGAGCGCTCATGTTTATCCTGAACACCCCAACACTCGTGGCATGGGGGCAGAAGCTGATGACTCGCCATCTCTCAAATTTGATAAACGGCCGCACAATAGGTAATATTTTAAATTCAAAAGCGTTGCTTAGCGCATATGAACAAGTTTTCAGCATACAGGATCACAAATGCGAGTTTACTAAAAAATTACATCTTTGGAGCATTCATCCGCTATAAGGCGGGCACCCTTCAGGACGCCCTCATAATACGCTTCCGGGACGCGATGCTCCTTGTTCGGCGGTGGCCCGTCCTTCACCAGCTTCTCCGCATCCATCTTGCCCCAGTGTAGTTTAGCACGGGCAAGCGCCCTACGGGCACCTTCGATGCAGATGGAGCGCTTGATTACTTCAAGTCGTGGACATGCATCCACCAGCCGCCTCACCAGCCCGAAGTAGCTCCCAGGCAGAGCCTCTCCAGGCCAAAGCCGAACTATGAGGCCCTTTATGGCCTGTTCGGCCACCTTGTGGAGCTCGACCATTTGCTTCAGCTGGTCGCTCAAAGGCACCAGGTGTCCGGCCTCAGCATACTGAGACCAGAACACCTTCTCCATCGAGCTCCCCTCTTCGGCTCAGTAGTAGGCGGCGGCATCAGACGCACTGCGGGGCAAATCTGGAATGCTCCTGGAGAGCTCCGGACTCGGGTAAGTAACAAGTAATTCACTTTCACGTGCTTGCTTTGTATAATGAATGCCTTACCCTCCGCTATCTTCTTCATCGCTTCAATTTCTTGGAGGGCTTTCTGGGCTTCGACCTTGGTAGACTTCATGCTTTTGAGGGCTGCCGCAAGCTCGGACGCTTGCGTCTTTGAGTCAAGCTCCAAGCTCCAAACTCTCCTGGCATGGAACCTGTTGGGACAGCACCTCGGCGTCGTCCGTAGGGTGGGGGAGGTAGCGGGCGGAAGTGAATTCACGTCCAATGAATCCAGGGAGTCGCTCGACGACTCGTCGAGCCCGGCCTTGGGCGGACTGCATAGTCATATTCGGCGTAAGGAGGAGCTGTGCAAGAAAGGAACACTATGAATTGCTCTGGTGTCCGATTACTTACGATCTCGCCAGGGGCTTGGCCCTGTGGGCCACTCCTCTTCGCCGTCGTCGGCGTTGGTGGAGTAGTCCGGAGGAAGGGTCTTCCCCCTCTTGGACCCTTCAGCCTCCCTAGTTGGGGCGGCCTTCCTTTTCTTCCCTGCCCCCGCTCGACGGGGAGAGGTCTCCTCTTTCTCCTCCTCGTCTTCACGGGAGGAGTGCGTCTTGGAGTCGTCGGATGATGAATCCGACACCTCCAGGCGCCGGGCACTCTTTCGAGTCCCCGTGGCCTTCTTCTTGGCCTTCTTCTCCGGCACCACATAGGGTGCCGGAACCAGCAGCTTCGCCAAGCGAGCGTCCACTGGGCCTTCGGGCAAAGGAGTCGGACAGTTGATCTGTCCGGACGTCTCCTGCCAATCCTGTCAAAGGTAAGGGAGCTTAGATCCCGCATGGAGTCAAACTATGAAAAACTAACACCCTGTAAAAGGTAAAAACATCTTACCGCACTAGCGTGATGCTGCGTGCTGAATTCGCGATCCTCGGTAGCGGATGCGGGGGCCTCGGTGTCCTTGAAAAGCACCTTCCAGGCATCTTCATACGTCGTGTCGAAGAGCCTGCTCAGAGTTCGATGCTGCACCGGGTCGAACTCCCACAGGTTGAAAGCCCATTGTTGACACGGGAGGATCCGGCGGATGAGCATAACCTGGACTACGTTGACAAGTTTGAGCTTCTTGTCCACCAGGGTTTGGACGCATGTTTGGAGTCCGGTCAGCTCTCCTTTTTTACCCCATGATAGGCCCGTCTCTTTCCAGGAGGTGAGCCGCGTAGGGGGTCTGGATCGAAACTCAGGGGCTGCGACCCATTCAGGGTAGCGCAGCTCGGTGATGTAAAACCACCCTGATTGCCACCCATTTAGGGTCTCCACGAAGGAGCCCTCGAGCCATAGGACGTTGGGCATCTTGCCCACCATGGCGCCTCCGCACTCCGCCTGGGTGCCGCGCACCACCTTTGGCTTGACATTGAAAGTCTTGAGCCATAGGCCGAAATGGGGGCGGATGCAGAGGAAAGCCTCGCACACGACGATAAACACCGAGATGTTGAGGACAAAGTTCGAGGCCAGATCGTGGAAATCCAGGCCATAGTAGAACATGAGCCCCCGGACAAATGGGTGGAGAGGGAAGCCCAGTCCGCGGAGGAAATGGGGGAGGAACACCACCCTCTCATGGGGCCTAGGGGTGGGGATGAGCTGCCCCTCTTCGGGAAGCCGGTGCGCAATGTCGTTAGACAAGTATCCAGCCTTCCTCAGTTTTTGGTGTGTCCCTCCGTGATGGAGGAGACCATCCACTTGCCTCCCGCTCCGGACATGGCTGGAGAAGGTTGAGGTGGGGTGTGCGGACTTGGGCGCTGGAGCTCGAGTGTGCGGAAATGGATAGGCAAAGGAGGAAGAAGGCGTGGATGAAAAGGTGGATCCTTATCCCCTTATATGGGCGGACGTGACTATGCGTCCCCGCCAGCCTGGTAAAACTCGCTTATCTCCCAAGCGCCGTAATCAATGGCGCGGTTGGGTTACCCACGCCCGTATTGATGAGAATCCCGAAATAAGGGGACATGATCTCTCCTTTGACAAGACGTGCCAAGGAAACCGCCTCGCTAAACGCGCTAAGGTGGGACAGTAAAATGATTCGAATAAAGACTTGGCCGTGGTGTGATGTCATGCTACGGAATACGTCAGCAGATTAGATTTGTGTAAATACTATTCTCTCTATGGCAATATGTGGAAACTTATTTTGCAGAGCCGGACACTACCTTTGTGTTCAAAATCTTCTATGAAGTACTTGGAGGAGGAACCCGCCTTGCAATGCCGAAGACGATCTGCACGCCGGACTCGTCGTCATTGAAGCCTTGGCGTGGAAGGCAAGCTTGGCGATATGGATATGTAGATCTCCTACCATTGTAACCGACTCTATGTAACCCAAGCCCTCTCCGGTGTCTATATAAACCAGAGGGTTTTAGTCCGTAGGATGAACGACAATCATACCATAGGCTAGCTTCTAGGGTTTAGCATCCTTGATCTCATGGTAGATCTACTCTTGTACTACCCATATCATCAATATTAATCAAGAAGGAGTAGGGTTTTACCTCCATCGAGAGGGCCCGAACCTGGGTAAAAACATCGTGTCCCTTGTCTCCTGTTACCATCCGCCTAGACGCACAGTTCGGGACCCCCTACCCGAGATCCGCCGGTTTTGACACCGACAGTTACGGAAAGGATTCGCACTCCTACAGTGTCTTCAACCTCTTTCACTATAAAGTGGTTAAAACTGTGGATGTGTGGTTCGATGAGACTAAGGGCTCGCAAAGAGAGCACCTGCCAAATGTGCTAGATGAAGTTCCATCCAGTGAAACCATCAAGCTCATGGGAACTGGAGAAATCATACCATCTGAAGCTCAGCCTGAAGAGGAACTCATCATCTCTGCACCTGATCAACCTGAAGACAATGCTCAGCCTGAAGACAATCCTTCTAACGATGACAATGATCAGCAAGAGCAAAATCTTCATCCTGTTCACCCTCGTGTTGCAAATGAAGTACAGATTGAGAGAATAATTGATAGCATCAATGCACCAGGTCCACTCACTCGTTCAAGGGCAACACAGCTAGCAAATTTCTATGGGCACTTCGTGTTCGTCTCAATATCTGAACCCAAGAAAGTTGATGAAGCCTTCATGGAACCTGAATGGATTCAAGCTATGCAAGAAGAGCTTCAATAGTTTGAGTTGAATAATGTATGGGAATTGGTCAAGCGTCCTGATCCTCGTAAACACAATATCATAGGCACTAAATGGATATATCGCAACAAGCAAGATGAGCATGGTCAAGTTGTCAGAAACAAAGCTCGTCTCATTGCTCAAGGATACACTCATGTTGAAGGAATTGACTTCGATGAAACATTTGCTCCTGTGGCTAGGCTTGAAGCTATACACATACTGCTAGCCTATGCAAATCATCATAACATTCTTCTGTATCAAATGGATGTGAAGAGCACCTTTCTCAATGGCAAGATTGAAGAAGAAGTGTATGTTGCACAACCGCCTGGCTTTGAAGATACAAAACATCCTGACATGGTTTACAAGCTCAACAAGGCACTGTATGGCCTTAAACAAGCCCCTCGAGTTTGGTATGACACACTCAAAGACTTCCTGAAGAGCAAAGACTTCAAACCTGGTTCCCTGGATCCCACTCTCTTCACGAAGACATATGATGGTGAACTGTTTGTGTGCCAAATATATGTGGATGACATTATCTTTGGCTGCACTAACTAGAAATACAGTGAAGAGTTTGGATATATGATGCAAGAGCAATATCAGATGTCCATGATGGGTGAGCTGAAGTTCTTCCTTGGTCTTCAAATACGATAGCAATGCAACGGCATCTTCATATCTCAAGAGAAATACCTCAAAGATTGCCTGAAGAAGTTTGGAATGCAAGAATACAAAGGGTACACGACGCCAATGCTAGCTAAACACCACCTGGGTCCCGATGACAATGGTAAAGAGTTTGATCAAAAGGTATACCGCTCCATCATTGGTTCTTTGCTTTATTTATGTGCATCTAGGCCAGATATCATGCTTAGTGTTTGCATGTGTGCCCAGTTCCAAGCGGCACCAAAGGAATCGCATCACTTAGCTGTGAAGCGAATTCTTCGATATTTGGCTCACACCCCAACACTAGGATTATGGTATCCAAAGGGCTCAGAGTTTGATCTTGTTGGATTCTCAGATGCTGATTATGCTGGTGACAAGGTGGATCACAAGTCTACATCAGGCACATGTCACTTTCTGGCACGATCACTTGTTTGTTGGTCTTCAAAGAAGCAGAACTGTGTATCTATCTCCACTGCTGAATCTGAATACATTGCTGCTGGATCTTGTTGTGCTCAGCTTCTATGGATGAAGCAAACACTCCAAGACTATGGCATTTATCTGAAGCAAGTGCCACTCTACTATGACAACGAGAGTGCCATCAAGATTGCTAACAACCCAGTTCAGCACTCGAAGACAAAGCACATTGAAATTCGTCATCACTTTCTCAGAGATCATGTCATGAAGGATGATATTGATATCATACACATCAACACTGAAGAGCAATTGGCAGATATCTTCACAAAGCCCTTGGATGATAAGAGGTTTTGCAAGTTACGGTGTGAGCTAAATATCTTGGAATCCTCAAATGTCCTGTGATCAGGCACACTTTCTAACACTTGTGCATGTTGATGACTTAGATGTGCAACACACGAATTAACCTATGTCTTCAATCAATGAAGACTTGCATTCTGAGTGTGAATACATTAACGTGGAATTTGACTTCGGAGCGCCACGATAATTGTGCGCCGTGTCTGGGTCTAATACTTCCTATACGGTGGGTAACGCCACCACCAAATTCTTCCCTAAGAAGTGTTTCTCACATGGTGTTACATTTGCAAAGTCTTCACTTTCTGTTTGTCTTCAGTGTTAACATGGCTTCACGTTTATCTTCAACGTACTGATTTGGTTTCTGTCCTCTACAGCATTCACTTATAGCTATGGCTTCTTGCTGAATCTTTTGAACTAAGTGAATGTGGTCGGACCCTAACCCCTCTATGCTTCTTTCCTAAGTCTATCTATCCAAATCATATGCATTCTATTGACACTATCGAAATGTCTTCTCTGCATCCTTGTCAGCGGAAGACACAGAGACAAACATTAATCCGTTTTCAATGCTAAATCCTTCCACCTGAAACCCGGAGAAGTGGGAACGACCACCCGACAATCCAGGCATGTGTGGGAACGTGGAACAACCTCCGATGTGTTGCATGATAGCCACGTGTCCTTTAGATGTGAACCGCCAGGGGCACCTATGTAATAACACTGTGCCGTCCCCATCCCTATAAATACATGCCTCACCCCAGTCATTATCTCTTCTTCCACTCTCGCACAAACCCTAGCGCCACCGCTTAGCTGCCGCGACCTCACCGACGCCGTCCTCACGCCGGCCGCGGACATCGTCTTCTCCGCCGTCGCCGTAGGTGTCCTCCGTCGCCAAGTTAGGGCATGGACGATCGAGCTGCTCGGCCTCCTCTCCCACTCCGTCTAGCAGTTCCTCGTGTGGTAAATAAAACCTCCTTTTTATAGTCCTTTTGATCCGGTAGATTCATCCTTTTCAACCACAAGTAGTTTCTATTCACACAAGTTGGATCTATCTCATACTACATCTCATAACATGCCTAGAATATTCACTTATGCTTCACAAAGTAGTTAGATTCCTCACTTGTACTTATTCGTGGATTCGTACAAATCTGGAACCAACTCTGTACCTATGAGTGCATGTCTTCGCACTATGAGGTCAATGTCTTCTAAACTGATTTATCTTCAAAAATCTTCTGAGAATGCATATGACCTCTTCCCCTTCCCTCGCACCTTTAATGCTGTCACAGGTACATGTCCGTGGGAGAATCCCTTGGTTCTCATAGTCTGCATTCATTTGCAGAGTTCTTACAGCATCATATAAATTCTCTTGAAGCCAGTTCTTGTCTAACCAGTAGACAGAAGACTTTGACAGCTTTGAAGCCTTTCAGTCTAAACTTCATGGCACCAGAAAAATCTCCAAGGAAGGGTGGCAGACAGCGCCGTGGTAACACCTCAAGACATCTGCCTCCTGACCTCTATGAGATGTACAAAACAGATCCAGAGGAGGACTACAATCAGCAGAAAACTCGAATCCAATGGATTCGAAGATATTGGGCAGAACAATGGTTCAAGTACAGGTTCGTGACCCAGGAGTATGCTGAGAAGAATGTCATCAAGCGACCGTGGGGAGACATCCTATACAGAAATCTTCAACCCAGGTCCAGAGCTGAAGCCATTGAACAAGGCTTCTATACTTGCATGGTCCGTGGACCACAGCCTGCAGATGCAGACCCATCGTCATTGCTATGGTGTCGTGACGACAATCTGTTCAAGCGCAACCTTCAGTTTGCCAGGAACTCGGCCAAAGAAAACAAGAAGTCGCGTGGATTAGACATCAATCCAGGTCCCTCTGCTCCTCGTGCCAATGGCTCACGCGAAGCTGAACCCAATCTTGTTGGGCCCTTCTATAACTTAGAAGATCTCATTACTCACATACAGGTTCAACGGGCAGTTGTGGACCAACCTATAGACGATGCTGAATCTGACAAAGCGCCTGCACCACCGAAGCCAAAGAAGCTGAAGAAACCTAAAGCTTCGAAGCCTTCCTCAGCACCCAAGGTTTCTTGGGCGAAGCTTCTGGCCACTGCACCTCCTGAACACAGTGTGCAGTCTGAAGATCTGTCACGCATCTCTAAGCCCTCCAAAGTGAAGATGCCTATGCAACCCACCAGCCAAGCACTGACCCCTGCTGCTGTTCTGTGCAATGAGAATGACGCCATTGATCTGTCCAGCGACGACGACCTTGACGATGACGCTCTTGAGCAGTTGATCAAGAGCAAGCAAGAGGCAGAAATCTTCAATGAACTTACTCTCTTTGATGTTGAAATCATCAACACGTTCATTGGTGAGTGGTTTGACGGCCCAAATGTTAGCTTTGATGATCTTCAGCTTCCCATTGGCCTCAGCGTCGCCTTCCATGGAGCCATTGCTACTGAGCTGGCTCTAGCTCAGAAAATTGTCGAGTTGAAGCATAAGATAGATTATGAAAAAGCTCAGTTCAAGAAGCATATGGCCAAGCTCAATGTTGAAGACATTCAGAATTTCCAGACCATGATGCATGAGCTCAAGGAAGCATTCCAAACCAAACGCGAAGAAGCCAAAGGCTCTCGTGAGCGCATGAAGGATCTTGCTACTAAATGTGTTCAGGGATACAATGAAGCTGAAAAGCGCAAGGCTTTGGGGCGACCAGGCATCGACCCCAGAATGGCGGCCAAGAAGAAGAAGAAGCCAGCTGTGGCAGAACCAGAAGCACCAAGGCAGGAAGTACATCCAATTGTCTTCCCAGCCAGTATGACAGCTCGAAGCCTAAGGTCCCCATAGTGGTTTCAAAACTGAAGAAAACAAGGGCAGCTGAAGCTGAAGCCAGAAAGCGCAAAACCAAGGCCACCACTGATGATGCTCCTCCAACTAAGAAACGCAAAACCAAGAAGAGAGATCGGGCTGCTCCCACAGAGCCCCTTGAGGTCGAACCAATCTCAGTGGCTCGTCCTGCATCTGAAAATCAAGAATGCCAAGTGATAGTTCATGAGCCTGCTTCCACAGAGGCTCATGAAGCTGAAGACAATCCGGCTATTGACCCCACCGCAGCTGAAGACATTGGTCCTCACGACAATGTTGAAGATGATGAAGTCCTTCCTCAGATCGAGCACCAGTTGGTATCATCGCCTGTGCTCACGCACAGCGAACTCATCAGCATTGGTCGTCCTTTGACGCCAACTGCTCAGGATGCATCTTGGGCTGATCACCCACAACGGCAAGACACCCAAGTTCTCCCCAACCACAAGTCACCTCACCCATGCAAGACGACGATGACTTTGAGGCCCAGCAAACTCCATCTCCGCAAGCGTCGCCAGCATTACGCAGGCTTCGCAAAGGACCAAGGACCCAAGTCACTCCCACTATGCACGTGTCTGAGTCTGAAGCCAAAACGGCTGAAGATATTCCGGCTACATCAGCCGATGAAGAAGAAGAACCAAGAGTTGAAGCAGATAGAGTTGCTACACCCCCGCCCCACCAAGATGTTGTTCTCGAGGAGAACGTGTCCGGCCCTCCAGCTTCTGAAGTGGAGGTTAACAATCCTGAGGTGGCCACCAACATCAACACTGAAGCCAATGACGTTGTCATGGCTGAAGCTAATGTGGCGCCTGAAGCTCATGCGGTACAAGAAGTGCAAGTGCCTGAAGCCACTGCAGCGCCCGAAGCCACTGATGAAGCACTTGAGGTGCAAGCACCTGAAGCCAATGTGGCCCCTGAAGCCCATGTCAACGATAATGTCAATGCTCCTGTACCCCCTCCAAGAACTCACACAATTGAGCTGGCATTTGATCGTGGTCAGCCTGTTATGGTCCGATGGCCTATTCTGGTTCCTCCACCTGCGGCGGGTCCACAATTTGACTATCATGTCGAGCGCAGACCTCCCGTCCAGAAGCTCAAGCCAAGACTTCCATGATTCCCAGGCACTGCAACTTCACTTGGGGTCTTCAATGTGAATGGCTTCGTGGCACACAACACCTTCTTCAACAGCGCCAAGAACCCTTACACCAAACCTCACATTTCATCAGATCGGTTCTGGAGCTATCAGCAGCGCATCTACTATTCCTGCGTCTTATACAATCAAGGGCGCATATTTCCACATATGTGTCTCAACACTGAAGCTATAGCTGGCCTGCCCTGCCTTGAAGAAGCGTTGGATTGCTTCAGAGACGCTGGACTTCTGCAGTTTGTCACAGATAAGGAACACTGGAATGAAGAGCTTCTGCTACAGTTCTATGCAACTCTTCACATTCGAGGCTACAACAGGGATCCAAAGACTTGGGTCCTTGAGTGGATGACAGGCAATGTCCATCATGAAGCCAAAGCTCTTGATATCATTGAGCTCACAGGCCTGCCCACTCTTGGTGAATACTAGGAACCAGGTTGTCAACAACACCAGAATGCTTTGGAGAGCATCTTTCAGAAGCCAGAACCCAACATGAGTCAAATGCTGAGCATGATGAAGCCTTTGCCTCACGATGCTGAATATCCGTCTGAATTCTTTGTTGAAGACCTAGAGTATCTGCCTCGCACCATTTATCATATAATCAGAAAGACTCTATGGCCTATCAAAGGACATTCATCTGCAGCGAAGCTTGAAGGAGCAATGAAGATTTTGGTCTTCTATATCTTCAATGGCATCAGCTTCAACGCTCAAGACTTCTTCATCAGACAGTTGGCTGCATCTGGCTCTGACATTTTTGGTCTAAAGTTTTATGCTCCATGGGTAATGCGCCTTATCAAGCTTCACTCTGCAATCAACTATCAGCCGTGTGCGCGCAATCATCTTGTCTTCTTGCCAGAGGTTGATCTGTCTGTTGAAGCTATTTACCGAGAGCCTGCTAAGGATCCCATTTATCTTCACAATGTTGATCACCAAAGCTTCACCCAGCCTATTGAAGGAGTTCAAGAAGTTTCTCGTGTTTATCCCCTCGCTGGCAACACCTGTGGCCCTCATGCTCAAACTGATGCCACAGGAAGCACAATTGCGCAAAGGCCTCGGAGGCGTTCTCGTGTTCTCAATGACTGAGAGCTTCTCGTCGCGCTACACCAGAAACAGGACAAGCATCACGACTGGCTTAAGCGTCATATGCAAAGCCTCTTGGTGGATGTCAACCGCATTCGCAATCTTGCCACCAAGAATGCTTTTGCCACTCATGAAACCTATCGGAGGTCGTGGAAGAGTTTGACATTGCTTAGTGCTAAAACTGATCTGCAAGACGATGGCTTCACCGAACGATTCAAGTTTGACTCAACTCCTCCCAGGAATGCTCACTTGCGTCGAACTCCCTCACTTGAAGACTCTGACTATTCGTCCTCCGCTGCGACAGTGAATGCCAGAGTCATTGATGACCAAGATGATGCAACTTCACCTCCTCCAACTTCAGCGCGTGTCGACACTGCACCAAGTTCTTCTGCACCATCGGACCTCAACGACGACCCTGCTGCCTTGCCTGCACCTCATGGGAACGATTAGGCGCTCTATATCTTCAAACCTTTTTGGTCCTTACTGACAAAAGGGGGAGAAGCATATTGTAGGATCTAAAGTATGTCTAGAGGGGGGGTGATTAGACTACTTGACCAAATAAAAACTTAACCTTTTCCCAATTTTAGTTCTTGGCAGATTTTAGCTATTTTAGGACAAGTCAAGTAATCATCACACAATTCAAGCAAGCATGCAAAGAGTATATTGGCAGCGGAAAGTAAAGCATGCAACTTGCAAGAATATAAAGGGAAGGGTTTGGAGAATTCAAACGCTATTGGAGACACGGATGTTTTTCCCGTGGTTCGGATAGGTGGTGCTATCCTACAAACACGTTGATGGAGACTTCAACCCACGAAGGGTAACGGTGGCGCGAGTCCACACAGGGCTCCACCCAAGGGCAACGGTTGCCCGAGTCCACGGAGGGCTCCACCCACGAAGGGTCCACGAAGAAGCAACCACCCACAAAGGGTCCACGAAGTAGCAACCTTGTCTATCCCACCATGGCCATCGGCCACGAAGGACTTGCCTCACTAGCGGTAGATCTTCACGAAGTAGGCGATCTCCTTGCCCTTACAAACTCCTTGGTTCAACTCCACAATCTTGTCGGAGGCTCCCAAGTGACACCTAGCCAATCTAGGAAACACCACTCTCCAAGAAGTAACAAATGGTGTGTAGGTAATGAACTCCTTGCTCTTGTGCTTCAAATGATAGTCTCCCCAACACTCAACTCTCTCTCATAGGATTTGGATTTGGTGGAAAGAAGATTTGAGTGGAAAGCAACTTGGGAAGGCTAGAGATCAAGATTCATATGGTAGGAATGGAATGTCTTGATCTCAACACATGAGTAGGTGGTTCTTTCTCAGAACAAATGAGTTGGAATGATGTGTGTGTTCTGATGGCTCTCTCTTGGAATGAGAAAGAGGTGGAGGGATATATATAGCCTCCACACAAAATCCAACCGTTACACAGTTTTCCAATCTCGGTGGGACCGAATCATAAAACTCGGTCTGACCGAAAATGTAAACCTAGTGACCGTTAGGAATTTCGGTGGGACTGACATGCAACTCGGTAGGACCGATTCGGTTAGGGTTTGGGCATAACGTAATCTCGGTGAGACCGATTACACAAACTCGGTGAGACCGAGTTTGGTAATTAGCTAACCAGAGAGTTGGTCAGGCAAACTCGGTGGGACCGATTTGCTCTTTCGGTGGGACCGAGTGGAACTCGGTGAGACCGAAAAGTTACAAAGGGGAAACACTGAGTTTACATTGCAATCTCGGTGGGACCGATTCGCTCTTTCGGTGGGACCAAAAAGTTACGAAAGGGAAACAGAGAGTTTGCAACCCCATCTCGGTGGGACCAAGATCCTTATCGGTAGAACCGAATTGCTGGGGTTTGGCAGTGGCTAATGACAAGTGAAACTCGGTGGCGCCGGATAGGAAAAATCGGTAGGACCGAGTTTGGCTTGGAGTTTAGGTCATATGTGGATATGGGAAAGTAGTTGAGGGTTTTGGAGCATATCATTAAGCACATGAAGCAAGAGGCTCATTAAGCAACACCTCATCCCTCCTTAATAGTATTGGCTTTTCCTATGGACTCAATGTGATCTTGGATCACTAAAATATGAAATGAAGAGTCTTGAGCTTTTGAGCTTGAGCCAATCCATTGTCCTTAGCATTTTGAGGGTTCCACTTTCATATCCATGCCATGCCAATCATTGAGCTTTCCTGAAATAATCATCTTGGAATAGCATTAGCTCAATGAGCTATATGTTGTTATGAATTACCAAAACCACCTAGGGATAGTTGCACTTTCAATCTCCCCCTTTTTGGTAATTGATGACAACATATGGATCAAAGCTTCGACAAAAGATAATAAGCATGAAAATATATCGTCGCTTTGAGAAGTATGTGATAAGTAAGAGCTCCCCCTAAATTTGTGCATATTTGAGATTTGCTTTGGACTGCAAATGCACAATGAGTTAGAGTCATGGGTTACTCTTCCATGTCACATACATCTTGGTGGAGCGCTCAAAATGATAAGAATGAAATACATGCACTCATCACCAAGAATAGTGAATGATCACAAATGATAGATAGAATGATAATATTTAAGCAAGCATTAAGCAAACATTAAGTGTAGCTTATGATCAAACACATGATCATCGATGTCTCACAAATAATGACATAGAATCAAGCACTCAAAAGCAAACAAAGTTCGAAGAAACCACCAAATAAAACAAGAGAGAAAAGCAACACTCTCTCTCTGGAAGCCTATGATCTATACATCTTCTCCCCCTTTGGCAACAAGTTACCAAAAAGTTCCTAGAAAATGCATAGTGCTAAGTCGTCGCTCAGGCTTGATCTTCAGGTGGTGGTGGAGTCCGAATCACTCCAAGGACGAAGGCTTCTGTAGATGCTGAAGTAGTCGCTGGAGTTGGAGCTGAGGTAGACGCTGGAGCTGAGGCTGTAGCTGGTGCTGAAGTAGTAGCTCTGGTGTCAGCAACTGGCAGTGCAGATGACCTCGGGCCTCGTGGCACTCTAGAAAAAGCATGAGTTGTGGTCCTGCCTCTCCTCTCATTCATGTCCTCCTGGAGCTGCTCCACTACAGACTGAACTTCTGTTACCTTGACATCCAAGTCATAGAACTTCTGTTCCATGATCCTCTCTAGGCTCTGCTGATTCTTAGTGAGGTTGGCTAGACTTTGCTCAATTCTCAGCGAGGATGCAATCAAGTAACTGAGCTGCTCTTGTTTGGTCTTCAAGAAGTACTCGGATGCCTCCTCTTGAGTAGGCATCCTGGCAGCTTTTTCCTTCTTCGCCTTCTCCTTCTTTGCAAATGCTTGTGTAGACGATGGCTCATTCTCTGTCATCACAACTTCATTGTTCTCAAATTCTGGACGGATGGGCAGGTGTTCCTTATCCAACAAGTATATGCCCGTGCCCATCTTGGAGTTGATGAGCTCCTGAATCTGAGGGGCATATCCACAGCTCCTCTTCTGATCTGCAGCTGTCCTTTTGATCGTTTCAACTATGAGACTCATGACCTTGAATTTTTGAGGCACATCAGAAACATGAAGCAGGTTGATCGCGTGACCTCTGATCATCTTGTGATCTCCAGACTTAGGCAACAGAGTGTGCCTTAGTATCAAATTGATAGTAGGCAATCCTGAGAGCAGATAGTGCACTGAGCCAAACTTGAATGTGTCAAGAGCTTCATTGGGAATTTCCTTATACATGTTGGACATGGAGTTATAATCCATCTTCTTCTTGGCATAGATGTCCAAGTCCTCATCTTGCTCTTCTGGGGCATTGATGATCTGTGCCCACTCAGCCACTGTAGACTGGTACCTTGTACCCTCTGACATCCATGTAATCCTTCCATCCGGATAAAAGTGAGCTGTGGAGTAGAACTGCATGATGAGTTCCTCGTTCCACTTTGTGAGCTTTTGCCCAACAAAGTCCTCTACTCCACACGCTCTGAAGCTGTCCTGAACTCCTGGGTAGTGCTCTTCATTCTCCTTGATGTATGTCCAGTCGACCCATCTCATGTCACAAACGATTGCCTTCTTGTCAAGCAAAACAGTCTCATAAAAATCTTGTTGCTCCTTGGTGTGAAATCTATAGTCCACGGCAGTCCTTCTCCTAGAAGCATACGGATCTGCTTCTCTCCATTTCCTGAGCCCTGAGTCTCTCCTGAGCTTCATGTCCTCAGCCACAGGATGAGCATCGTTGTGGTCTGGGATCTTGGGCTTGAGCTTCCGGAGGACACTCTCTTCCTCTTCTTCAATAGCTTCAGGCACTGGGGCCTTGTTCTTTTCTGCGGCAGGTATACTCCTTGTGTTTCTCTTGGGTGTTGTCTTAGACTTTGGAGCTGGCTTGGCCTTGGAAGCAGCTCCCCCTGATCTTATAGCATCTCCCATGAGTTTGGCTGCCTTGGGCCCTGGTGCAGCTGCCTCTTCTTCCCCCTCCTCTTCTACCATGATGGAGGCTCTCCCAGGCACTTTGGCTACAGTTTTCTTTACTCTCTCTTTTCTCTTCTTGCTCTCAGCAACAATGGGCTCAATGGGAGCAGGTGCAGGCTTCTCAGTTGAGGCTCTAGCCTTTGACATTGGCTGCCTCCCTGCTGGCCCCTTGACTTTCAGGCCTGGCTTTGAGCCTTGAGCTGGCTCAACCCTTTTGGAAGTGGCCTCTTCCTCTGCCACATAGTCTTCATCCTCAGAATCAGACGTTTTCTTCTTTCTTTGACGTGTGGCAGCCTTAGGCAGATTGCTGGGTGTGCTCCTGCTGCCATCATCAGAAGAGCTTGAGGGGCTAGTGCCCTCACTCATCACAACTTGCTGCTCTGAGAGGTTCTGGCTGTCACTTTGATCAGACATGTTGCAAACTGACTGCTGACCCTGTGAATAGATTATAGATAAGATAGAGTGGATGAGCATCACAAAAAGCAGAGATTTTTGCAAAAGATTAACTCAAAAACTTAGTTTTAGTTTTCCACAGAAAGCATCTCGGATCTACCGATTTTCAAACTCGGTGACACCGAGGCAGTTTTGGCACCAGAACTGGTGAACTCGGTCAGACCGAGTCACAGTTCGGTGGCACCGAGACTGCTAGGGTTTCACAGAATTCCAAAATCGGTCGCACCGATAAGTTATTCTCGGTCAGACCGAGTTTCACTTGTGCAATGGCAAAAGCCAGATCAGTGGGACCGAGTTTTTCAACTCGGTGGGTCCGAGATGGTTTCGGCGGAAACCTAAACCTAGAATTTTCGAATTAAACCTAATCTATGAACGTTTTGACTGGATAGGAGTTTATCAAACGTGGCAAGAATCATGATGATCACAATGTGCTAGGAATCAGATTGAGGAATAGCACAAAGATCAAGTCCATACCCTAGTTCGGCGTGGACTTGCTACGGCGGCAACGGCGGGGCAGAAATCCGTTGACGGCGGCGAAGACCAGCGAATGGAGGCTGCTGGCGGCGAGGAGACGGTCCGGAGACCTCGGGGGCAGAGCAGGCTATCGCGCGGGCGAGGAGGTTTCGGAGAAATTTCCAAAATTCTGCCCGTCACTATATATAGCCCGACCCTGTCGGTGTGACCGAGTGGAACGACTCGGTGGCACCGAGATGCAAAACTGTGTGCAGTTTTTGCATCTCGGTGTGACCGAAAAGTTCAAATCGGTTGCACCGAGATCGAAAACCTAGATCAACTTAATGAACTCGGTAGGACCGAAATGTTGTATCGGTCAGACCGAGATTCATAAAGAGGTTTTGGAAGTTTAAGTCTATGACGAATCGGGGACTCCGAGCGCTCCTCACACAGAGTGGTTCGAATCTGACTTGATCAATTTTTGTGATGCAGCATGAATAGAGTTTGAGACGAGAAAAGCATAGATAGCTAGAGAAGGTTCTTAGGCATTCTTGTCCATCCACTTGGCAAAAGAAGATAAAGCCAAACAATCAAAGCAACAAGTGGATGTCCTTGAATGAGTAAAATATGCAATCAGCATGCTCACACAATAAGATAGCAGATGAAATATGTGGCAAAGCATGCAAACCAATTCTAGCATCTATCAAGCAATTTGCGATGACTAGGTCATCTATATATGAGTATATTGACTTAGGAGTCAAGTGAGAACACTTGATCGTAGGTCATACTCATCGTTTAAGCTCAAGTGGGGTTACCACTTTTACATAAAGCATTGTTTTGTTCACATCTTTAGAGTTGCTTTAGCTCAAGTCTTAGAGTAAATCTCCCCCTAGATGTGATATCCCCCCTAAGAGGGATGAACTAACCTTGGGTTTTGTCGATGATGACTTCATGTAGATATTGAAGATGTGGATGCTCAATGTTGATGTAGATCTCTTGGATCTATCCATTTGAGTGAATTGCACTTTCAATACCTACATGGGTTAGTCCCACAAGGAACAAACAAGGATATCCATAGACATAGAGTGATGCACACAAAGGATGATGTCCATGAAAACTTTAGGTTACCTTGTCCCTTGTCTTACCCACAAGAGGGTTTGTGACTCCTTGAACTAGTGCAAGATGTGGAAGTTGATTGCACTTGTTCTTGCCAAAATGATAAGAGTGAAGTATGTTGGCGGAGTCACCCTCAAGAACTCTCTAGTTCTTCTTCTTTTGGATCCACATCATCTTGATGGGAATCCTTGGAGTTGTAGTCGTACTTGATGAAGTAGAGCTTGAAGTAGTCTTGGGAATCCACTTGACTAAGGTCTTAGGAGCTTCTTCAAATGCATCAATTTCCTCTTGAAGCTTGTCCTTGCCTTTTTGCTCGTAGTCTTGTGGTGGAAGATCATCTTTAGCTTGTGTCCCCTTGAAAGAAGTATACTTCTCTTGTTGAGGGACAAACTTTGTCTTGGGGTATTGATCTTCTTCCCACTCAACTCCATTGGCATTGAACTTTCGTTCAAAACCAACACCTTGATTCTTCCGGTGCATTCCTTGCTTGCGCACAATTTCCTCGAATTGCTTACTCCCGGCAAGGCTTTTGTACACTCCTTTCTCTATAATTCCCTTCAATAAGCTATTTTCTTGCTCAAGTGTAACTTGGCTAAGAGAATCATTAGTGGAATCAAGAGAACTACTAGAAGCAACAATATTGGATTTAGCATGATCATTGTTACTACTAGAGGAAGAATCTTTCTTGTTAGACTTGACTTGAGGCATGTAAGTGGATAAGAGTAAACGCTTGGCAATGTAAGAAGAACTTTTCTTGCGGAGATCATCATTGATTGCCTTTAAGAACTCATGCTCTTGCTCAAGATTGAGCTTTTCAAAGTGTAGCTTCTCATGAGCCCTTAAAAGTTCTCGATGATCTTCGAGGATAGTGTCATGAGCTAACTTAAGAGTTTTTAGTTCTTTAGTTAGAGCCTCAATCTTCTCCTTATCATTGTCATTCGTTTTATCTTGATTAGCAAGATTAATTGGTCTTTCATCATAGTATTCATCACTAGAGTTGTCACCAATTAAATCATCACCCAACAAGTCATCTTCATCACTATTGAAATCAACATACTCGGGGTGTGTTACCTTAGGACCTTTGGCCATGAAGCATCTTCCAATTCCTTCATTTGGTGAGTCAAATATGTCGTAGGAGTTGGTTGACACAAGTGCTAGACCGGCAACACGTTCATCTTGAGTATCTTCGGAGTCGGAGTGATAACTTCTCTCGGAGTGGCTGTCGGAGTCGGAGCCGGATACCCATTCACCAACATGAGCTTGATGTCTTCGTCTTGTGTAGCTCCTTGATGATTTTTCCTTTCTTTCCGAATCCTTGCTTCTCCGTGAGTATCTTCGTTCATAACGATCATCTCTACTCCTTCTCTCTCTTGGTGGTGATCCTTTGCTTCTTCTTTTTGGAGAATCTTCTCTTCTCTTGTAGGGAGCCGTACACTCATTGGAATAGTGTCCGGGTCTTCCACAATTGTAACAGTTTCGCTCTCGACTAGAAGATCTTTTGTCATTGTAGGACCTTGAGTTGGAGTTTCTATCTTTGCTTCTATTCTTGTAAAACTTGTTGAAGTTCTTCACCATTAAGCTCAATTCTTCATTGAAGTCTTGTTTCTCACTAGATGATGTAGGGGCTTCACATGAGGCTTTGTAGGCACCACTTGATTTGTTGTGAAGTTCCTCTTTATCCTTAAGTGACATCTCATGAGCAACAATGCTTCCAATCACCTCCGTTGGCTTGAGGTCTTTGTAATTGGGCATCATTTGGATCAATGTGCACACGGTATCATATTTTCCATCCAAGGCTCTTAAGATCTTCTTGATGATGAATTTATCGGTCATCTCTTCACTTCCTAAGCCGGCAATCTCATTTGTGATGAGAGCAAGCCTAGAGTACATTTCAGCGACACCTTCACCATCCTTCATCTTGAACTTGTCAAGTTGGCTTTGAAGCACATCCAACTTGGATTCCTTGACAGAGTCGGTACCTTCGTGCATATCAATCAGAGTATCCCAAATTTCCTTTGCATTCTCAAGGCGGCTGATTTTGTTGAATTCTTCGGGGCACAATTCGTTGAAGAGAATATCACAAGCTTGAGCATTGTATTGCAACATCTTCAACTCTTCTGCGGTAGCTTCACGGTTTGGTTCTCTCCCTTCAAAGAAGTCACCTTGCAAGCCAACACACACAATAGCCCAAACAGCGGGGTTATGTCCAAGAATATGCATTTTCATTTTATGCTTCCAACTAGCAAAATTAGTACCATCAAATTAAGGACCTCTACGGTGACAATTTCCCTTGCTAGACGCCATACTCTCCTAGGTTGTGAAACCAAGGCTATGACCACCAAAAGCTATGGAGATCAAGCAAATGGAGACCAAAGCTCTGATACCACTTGTAGGATCGAAAGTATGTCTAGAGGGGGGTGATTAGACTACTTGACCAAATAAAAACTTAACCTTTTCCCAATTTTAGTTCTTGGCAGATTTTAGCTATTTTAGGACAAGTCAAGTAATCATCACACAATTCAAGCAAGCATGCAAAGAGTATATTGGCAGCGGAAAGTAAAGCATGCAACTTGCAAGAATATAAAGGGAAGGGTTTGGAGAATTCAAACGCTATTGGAGACACGGATGTTTTTCCCATGGTTCGGATAGGTGGTGCTATCCTACATCCACGTTGATGGAGACTTCAACCCACGAAGGGTAACGGTTGCGCGAGTCCACACAGGGCTCCACCCAAGGGCAACGGTTGCGCGAGTACACGGAGGGCTCCACCCACGAAGGGTCCACGAAGAATCAACCACCCACAAAGGGTCCACGAAGTAGCAACCTTGTCTATCCCACCATGGCCGTCGCCCACGAAGGACTTGCCTCACTAGCGGTAGATATTCACGAAGTAGGCGATCTCCTTGCCCTTACGAACACCTTGGTTCAACTCCACAATCTTGTCGGAGACTCCCAAGTGACACCTAGCCAATCTAGGAGACACCACTCTCCAAGAAGTAACAAATGGTGTGTAGGTAATGAACTCCTTGCTCTTGTGCTTCAAATGATAGTCTCCCCAACACTCAACTCTCTCTCATAGGATTTGGATTTGGTGGAAAGAAGATTTGAGTGGAAAGCAACTTGGGAAGGCTAGATATCAAGATTCATATGGTAGGAATGGAATGTCTTGATCTCAACACATGAGTAGGTGGTTCTTTCTCAGAACAAATGAGTTGGAATGATGTGTGTGTTCTGATGGCTCTCTCTTGGAATGAGAAAGAGGTGGAGGGGTATATATAGCCTCCACACAGAATCCAACCGTTACACAGTTTTCCAATCTCGGTGGGACCGAATCATAAAACTCGGTCTGACCGAAAATGTAAACCTAGTGACCGTTAGGAATTTCGGTGGGACTGACATCCAACTTGGTAGGACCGATTCAGTTAGGGTTTGGGCATAACGTAATCTCGGTGAGACCGATTACACAAACTCGGTGAGACCGAGTTTGGTAATTAGCTAACCAGAGAGTTGGTCAGGCAAACTCGGTGGGACCGATTTGCTCTTTCGGTGGGACCGAGTGGAACTCGGTGAGACCGAAAAGTTACAAGGGGAAACACTGAGTTTACATTGCAATCTCGGTGGGACCGATTCGCTCTTTCGATGGGACCGAAAAGTTATGAAAGGGAAACAGAGAGTTTGCAACCCCATCTCGGTGGGACCGAGATCCTTATCGGTAGAACCGAATTGCTAGGGTTTGGCACTGGCTAATGGCAAGTGAAACTCGGTGGCGCCGGATAGGAAAAATCGGTAGGACCGAGTTTGGCTTGGAGCTTAGGTCATATGTGGATATGGGGAAGTAGTTGAGGGTTTTGGAGCATATCATTAAGCACATGAAGCAAGAGGCTCATTGAGCAACACCTCATTCCTCCTTAATAGTATTGGCTTTTCCTATGGACTCAATGTGATCTTGGATCACTAAAATATGAAATGAAGAGTCTTGAGCTTTTGAGCTTGAGCCAATCCATTGTCCTTAGCATTTTGAGGGTTCCACTTTCATATCCATGCCATGCCAATCATTGAGCTTTCCTGAAATAATCATCTTGGAATAGCATTAGCTCAATGAGCTATATGTTGTTATGAATTACCAAAACCACCTAGGGATAGTTTCACTTTCACATATGAGTTGATAGTCTTCAAGCGGGTCCATATGGGTGGTTGCTTTACCTTTTGCTACTTTTGCCAAGTGCTTACAACTCTTGCTTTTCGATACATTTGGTTCTTTGAGTTGTAACACTTAAACTCGATGGTCGTCTGCTACTTATTTGCTATTTTGTGATGCGATGATAAATTCCGCATGTGCGATGATAAATTCCGCACTTAGGTCATTTTGCAGACGTCCATTTTTCATTATGCATGTCATTATCTTCGTTACATCCTATCATGCATGATGAATTGTCATCATAGGTTGAAGAGGATCTCCACAAGTACATCCTGCCATGTGCATTTGCATTCCAAGAGCAAATTACTTATATGCACATCTTCAGGGGAGCCTTTGCAAACTTATGAAGACAATACCCTATCCTTTACAATTTCACATACTGTTATCCCCGTTGAAAACTTCAACCAGTTTGTCATCAATCACCAAAAAGGGGGAGATTGTAAGTGCATCTAGTGCCACCCCTAGTTGGTTTTGGAGTATTGACGACAAACCTGGTTGAGGGACTATTGTGTTTGTGAGAATTGCAGGATAACACAGGTAGAAGTCCCTCATTGATTCGGTTTTCCTACTAGAGATGACCCCTAAAAATGTATGAAGACATTGAAGTCAAAGGTGGTATGTGAAGACATTCACATTGAAGACTATGACAAGAGAAGACATCGCGTGAAGACTATGGAGCGCGAAGACTTAGTTGTTTCGTCGTTCTTTTTCTTCTTTGTTGAGTCATAGGAACCACCGTACTATTAAGTGGGGTCCAAGTGAACCATTCAGAATGACTGAAGTGATGCTTAACCAAAATCCTATGTCTTCGAGCGAAGACAATGAGAGCAAATCTTATCCAGAGCTGGATAAGTCAGCTTTGCTTGTAGCCCAAGTAAAGTTGCCGTGTGTGTTTGAAATCTGACCGTTGGAACACGTGTCAGTTCCTTAGTGACCCAGGGTCATTTTGAACAAATCAGGTCGGGTTGCCTAGTGGCTATAAATAGCCCACCCCCTACAACCATAAACGGTTGGCTGCTCGGAGTTAGTGTACGGCTTTTGTTGTTTGAGAGCAACCCACCTCGAAGCCTTTGAGAGAGAATTCCTTGCGAGGATAAAGCCCTAAACACCCAGAGCCAAAGAGTGTTAGGCATCACTTAAGTCTTCCTGTCTGTGTGATCTGAAGACTTATTACCGTGAGGACTGTGAATCCTTCAGCTGGTTAGGCGTCGCGTTTTGAGCATCCAAGAGTCATTGTGGATCGCCGGTGAACAAAGTCTGTGAAGGTTTGGAAGTCTGCCTTGAAGAATTACCAGAGTGATTGGGCGAGGACTGGGTGTCCTTAGCTCAAGGGGAATAAGGTGAATACACGGTCTTCTGAGTTGAATCTCAGCCTCCCTAACCAGATGTATAGTTGTCACAACAACTAGAACTGGTCCAACAAATCATTGTCTTCAACGAGTCACTGGTTCTATCCTTCCCATCTCTTTATTTACAGTTGGTCCTTGTGAAGTCATTGTCTGTTTGCATTATCTTTTGTCTTCACTGAGTGACTGCTTGTTCTGATTGGCTTCCTACTATCTTCCTACCTGAGCTATACTGCCTAGCTGCCATTAGTCGTTGTGCTTTCACTTCATTGAGTACTTGACTATGGCTTGCTTAGTGTAGTCTACCTTCCGCTGCATGGTAATAGGTTTATTTCTATCGTTTGTCTTTGAAACTCCCATGTTTTGAAGACTTTCTTAAAAATCGTCTATTCAGCCCCCCCCCTTTAGTCGATCACTAGCACTTTCAAGGTGAAAATTAATTTCATGAGCGTAAAAGTTTCTATTTTTCAGCAAGATCAAACAACTATCACCCAAGAAGATCCTAAAGGCTTTACTTGGCACAAACACTAATTAAAACACAATCATAACAGTAGCATAATTGTGCTAACACTCAAAAATAGGAAGCAAAAAGCAAAAATAAAATTTATTCATTGGGTTGCCTCCCAATAAGCACTATAGTTTTACACCCTTAGTTAGGCATAATATTTCAACGATGCTCACACAACAGATAATAATCAAAACACAAAGAGAGCATCATGAAACATGTGACAAGCACATTTAAGTTTAACATACTTCCTATGCATAGGAATTTTATAGGAAAACAAATTATCAAGACAAGAAACATCTAGCATATGCAAAGGAGAGGAATAAAACATTGATAATCTCAACACAACGAGAGGAAATTTAATAACATGAAAATTTCTACAACCATATTCTCCTCTCTCATAATAATTATATGTAGGATCATAATAAAATTCAATAATATAACTATCATATAAATTTTTCTCTTTATGATTCACATGCATGCAAAGTTGACACTCTTCTAAAATAGTGGGATTATCATCAAATAAAGTCATGACCTCTCCAAACCCACTTTCATCAAAAAATTCATAAGACTGAACACTCACCAAATATGTGGGATTATTTTTAGCTAAGGTTGACACTCTGCCAAACCCACTTTCAATATTATCGCAAACATATTCATCATGAGGCTTAAATAAATTTTCAAGATCATAAGAAACATTATCACCCCAATCATGATCATTGCAATAAGTAGCGGACATGACAAAACAAGCATCCCCAAGCTTGGGGTTTTGCATATTATTAGCACAATTGACATTAATAGAATTTATAGTAAAATTATTGCAACCATGCTCTTCATTCAAGGATCTATCATGAATCACTTCATAAATTTCTTCATCACAATTTTCAGATTCACGATTCTCAAGAAAAACTTCATAAAGATAATCTAGTGCACTCAACTCACTAGCAATTGGTTCGACGTGATTGGATCTTTTAAAAAGATTATCAAGTGGATGGGGATCCATATCAATAGATTTTTAGCAAGCGAAGATGCAAGCATATAGAAGGCACATGTCAACATAAGCAAACAAAAGATCTGACGAGAAAAAGGCGAACGAAAAAGAGGGCGAATAAAATGGCAAATTTTTGTGAAGTGGGGGAGATGAAAATCAGAGGCAAATGGAGAATAATGTAAATTGTGAGGAGATGAGATTTGTGATTAGGAATCTGGTATATGTTGAAGATCCTCCCCGGCAACGACGCCAAAAATTCCTTTTGATTGCTCCCTGACTATAGCACCAGAAAGCTCCTGTCTGCTAGGACTATGTCGGTATTTCACCAAAGAGGAAGGGATGATGTAGCACAACAAAGGTAGGTCTTTCCCTCAGTGATGAAACCAAGGTTATCGAACCAGTAGGAGAACCAAGCAACACAACGTAAACAACACCTGCACACAAATAATAACACCTCGCAACCCGACGTGTTAAAGGGGTTGTCAATCCCTTTCGGGTAACGATGCCAGAAATTTGTAGTAGATTGAAATAATAGATTGTAAATAAAATAAAGTGCAGCAAAGTATTTTTGTATTTTTGGTTTAATAGATCTTAAAAAATGCAAAGGAAAAGTAGATCGCAAGCAAATATATGAGAAAGAAGACCCGGTGGCCGTAGGTTTCACTAGTGGCTTTGTTGGAAATATGCCCGAGAGGCAATAATAAAGTGGTTATTATTATATTTCCGTGTTCATGATAATTGGCTATTGTTCATGCTATAATTGTATTAACCGGAAACCGTGATACATGTGTGAATACATAGATCGTAATATGTCCCTAGTAAGCCTCTAGTTGACTAGCGCGTTGATCAATAGATGGTCATGGTTTCCTGACCATGGACATTGGATGTCGTTGATAACCGGATCACATCATTAGGAGAATGATGTGATGGACAAGACCCAATCCTAAGCGTAGCATAAGATCATGTAGTTCGTTTGCTAAAGCTTTTCTAATGCCAAGTATCATTTCCTTAGACCATGAGATTGTGCAACTCCTGGATACCGTAGGAATGCCGTGGGTGTACCAAACGTCACAACGTAACTGGGTGGCTATAAAGGTGCACTAAAGGTATCTCCGAAAGTATCTGTTGGGTTGGCACGAATCGAGACTAGAATTTGTCACTCCGTATGAAGGAGAGGTATCTCTGGGCCCACTCGGTAATGCATCATCATAACGAACTCAATGTGACTAAGGAGTTAGCCACGGGATCATGCATTATGGAACGAGTAAAGAGACTTGCCGGTAACGAGATTGAACGAGGTATAGAGATACCGATGATCGAATCTCGGGCAAGTAACATATCGATAGACAAAAGGAATTGTATACAGGATTGATTGAATCCTTGACATCGTGGTTCATCCGATGAGATCATCATGGAACATGTGGGAGCCAACATGGGTATCCAGGTCCCGCTGTTGGTTATTGGCCGGAGAGATGTCTCGGTCATGTCTGCATGGTTCCCGAACCCGTAGGGTCTACACACTTATGGTTCGATGATGCTAGAGTTGTTATGGGACATAGTATGTGGTTACCGAAGGTTGTTCAGAGTCCCGGATGAGATCCCAGACGTCATGAGGAGTTTCGGAATGGTCCGGAGGTGAAGATTTATATATGGGAAGTCCAGTTTCAGTCACCGAAATGGTTTTAGGGGTTATCGATATTGTACCAGGACCACTGAAAGGTGTCCGGGGGTCCACTGGGTGGGGCCACCTGCCCCGATGGGCCAAGTGGGTTGCACAAGGGTGGGAACCAGCCCCTAGTGGGCTGGTGCGCCCCCAAGGGCCCAAGGCGCCTAGGGTTGAAAACCCTATGGGGTGGGGGCGCCTCCCACCTAACTTGGGGGGCAAGTCCCCCCCTTGGCCGCCCCGCCCCTCTAGATGCATATAAGGGGGGCCGACCCCTCTCCCTTTACCCTATAAATAGAGGGGGTGGGAAGGCAGCCGCACCCTTCCCCTAACGCAGCCCTTCCCCTCTCCAACACCTCCTCCTCCTCTGTAGTGCTTGGCGAAGCCCTGCCGGAGAACTGCAAGCTCCACCACCATGTCGTCGTGCTGCCGGAGCTCTCCCTCAACTTCTCCTCTCCCCTTGCTGGATCAAGAAGGAGGAGACGTCCCCAGGAAATATGTGTGTTGAACACGGAGGCGCCGTCCGTTTGGCGCTTGATCGGATCTTCCGCGATTTGAATTGCCGCAAGTATGACTCCATCAACCGCGTTCTTGTAATGCTTCTGTTTAGCGATCCGCAAGGGTATGAAGATGCACTCCCTCTCTCTCTCTCTCTCTCGTTGCTAGCATCTCCTAGATTGATCATGGTGACACGTAGGAAAATTTTGAATTATTGCTACGTTCCCTAACAGTGGCATCATGAGCTAGGTTGCTACCTCTTGAGCACTGCGTTGGTTTTCCCTTGAAGAGGAAAGGGTGATGCAGCAAAGTAGCGTAAGTATTTCCCTCAGTTTTTGAGAACCAAGGTATCAATCCAGTAGGAGATCATGCTCAAGTCCCGTGCACCTACACAAACAAATAAGAACCTCGCAATCAACGCGATAAAGGGCTTGGCAAGCCCTTCACGGTCACTTACGAGAGTGAGATCTGATAGATATGATAAGATAATATTTTTGGTATTTTTATGATAAAGAGAAATAAATATGCAAAGTAAAATAAACGGAAAAGGAAATAACTAAGTGTTGGAAGATTAATATGATGAAATATAGACCCAGGGGCCATAGGTTTCACTAGTGGCTTCTCTCAAGAGCATAAGTATTGTGGTGGGTAAACAAATTACTATCGAGCAATTGATATAATTGAGCATAGTCATGAGAACATCAAGGTATGATCATGTATATAGGCATCACGTCCGCGACAAGTAGACCGAAACGATTCTGCATCTACTACTATTACTCCACACATCGACCGCTATCCAACATGCATCTAGAGTATTAAGTTCATAAGAACAGAGTAATGCTTTAAGGAATATGACATGATGTAGAGGGATAAACTCATGCAATATGATATAAACCCCATATTTTTATCCTCGATGGCAACAATACTATACGTGCCTTGCTGCCCCTGCTGTCACTGGGAAAGGACACCGCAAGATTGAACCCAAAGCTAAGCACTTCTCCCATTGCAAGAAAGATCAATCTAGTAGGCCAAACCAAACTAATAATTCAAAGAGACATGCAAAGATAAACCAATCATACATAAAAGAATTCAGAGGAGATTCAAATATTGTTCATAGATAAACTTGATCATAAACCCACAATTCATCGGATCTCGGCAAACACACCACAAAAGAAGATTACATCGAATAAATCTCCAAGAATATCGAGGAGAACTTTGTATTGAGATCCAAAGAGAGAGAAGAAGACGTCTAGCTAATAACTATGGACCCGTAGGTCTGAAGTAAACTACTCACACATCACCGGAGAGGCCATGGAGTTGATGTAGAGGCCCTCCGTGATCAATGCCCCCTCTGGCGGAGCTCCGAAAAAGGCCCCAAGATGGGATCTCTCGGGTACAGAAGGTTGCGGCGGTGGAATTAGGTTTTCGTGGTGCTCCTGGATGTTTGGGGGGTACGTGGATATATATAGGAGGAAGAAGTACGTCGGTGGAGCAACGGAGGGCCCACAAGGGTGGAGGGCGCGCCCCCTGCCTCGTGCCTTCCTCCCTTGTTTCTTGACGCCCACTCCAAGTCTCCTGGATCAAGTTTGTTGAGAAAATCACGTTCCCGAAGGTTTCATTCCATTTGGACTCCATTTGATATTCCTTTTCTTTGAAACCCTTAAATAGGCAAAAAAACAACAACTTGGGCTGGGCCTCTGATTAGTAGGTTAGTCCCAAAAATGATATAAAAGTGTAAAATAAAGCCCATTGACATCCAAAATAGATAATATAACAGCATGGAGCAATCAAAAATTATAGATACATTGGAGACGTATCAAGCATCCCCAAGCTTAATTCCCGCTCGTCCTCAAGTAGGTAAATGATAAAAGAAGAATTTTTGATGTGGAATGCTTTCTAATATATTTCTCAATGTAATTTTTATTTAATGTGGCATGAATGTTCAGATCCGAAAGACTCAAGATAAAATTTTAATATTAACATAGAAATAATAATACTTCAAGCATACTAACTAAGCAATCATGTCTTCTCAAAATAACATGGCCAAAGAAAGTTATCCCTACAAAATCATATAGTCTGGCTATGCTCTATCTTCACCACACAAAATATTTAAATCATTCACAACCCCGATGACAAGCCAAGCAATTGTTTCATACTTTTGATGTTCTCAAACTTTTTCAATCTTCACACAATATATGAGCGTGAGCCATGGATATAGCACTATGGTGGAATAGAATGGTGGTTGTGGAGAAGACAAAAGGGAGAAGATAGTCTCACATTAACTAGGCGTATCAACGGGCTATGGAGATGCACATCAATAGATATCAATGTGAGTGAGTAGGGATTGCCATGCCACGGATGCACTAGAGCTATAAGTATATGAACGCTCAACAAAATAAACTAAGTGGGTGTGCATCCAACTTGATTGCTCACGAAGACCTAGGGCATTTTGAGGAAGCCCATCATTGGAATATACAAGCCAAGTTCTATGAAAAATTCCCACTAGTATATGAAAGTGATATCATAAGAGACTCTCTATATGAAGAACATGGTGCTACTTTGAAGCACAAGTGTGGAAAAAGGATAGTAGCATTGTCCCTTCTCTCTTTTTCTCTCACTTTTGGGCCTTCTTTTTTTTATGGCCTTTCTCTTTTTTTTTCGTCCGGAGTCTCATCCCGACTTGTGGGGGAATCATAGTCTCCATCATCCTTTCCTCACTTGGGACAATGCTCTAATAATGATGATAATCACACTTTATTTACTTACAATTCAAGAATTACAACTAAATACTTAGAACAAAATATGACTCTATGTGAATGCCTCCGGCGGTGTACCGGGATGTGCAATGATGCATGAGTGACATGTATGAAGAATTATGAACGGTGGCCTTGCCAAAAATACGATGTCAACTACATGATCATGCAAGCAATATGACAATGATGAAGCGTGTCATAATAACGGAATGGTGGAAAGTTGCATGGCAATATATCTCGAAATGGATATGGAAATGCCATAATAGGTAGGTATGGTGGCTGTTTTGAGGAAGGTATATGGTGAGTTTATGGTACCGGGGAAAGTTGCGCGATACTAGAGAGGCTAGCAATGGTGGAAGAGTGAGAGTGCATGTAATCCATGGACTCAACATTAGTCATAAAGAACTCACAAACTTATTGCAAAAATCTATTAGTTATCAAAAAAAAGTATTACGTGCATGCTCCTAGGGGGATAGATTGGTAGAAAAAGACCATCGCTCGTCCCCGACCGCCACTCATAAGGAAGACAATCAATAAATAAATCATGCTCCGACTTCATCACATAACGGTTCACCATACATGAATGCTATGGGAATCAAAAACTTCAACACAAGTATTTCTCAAATTCACAACTTCTCAACTAGCATGATTCTCATATCACAATCTCCATATCTCAAAACAATTATCAAGTATCAAACTTCTCATAGTATTCAATGCACTTGTATGAAAGTTTTTATATTATTCCTAAAAGCAAATTTCCATGTTGTTCTAAAGGACTCTAAAAATAATATAAGTGAAGCATGAGAGATCAACTATTTCTATAAAACAAATCCACCACCATGCTCTAAAAGATATAAGTGAAGCACTAGAGCAAAAACTATATAGCTCAAAAGATATAAGTGAAGCACATAGAGTATTCTAATAAATTGCAAATCATGTGAGTCTCTGTCAAAAGGTGTGTGCATTAAGGATGATTGTGGTAAACTAAAAAGCAAAGACTCAAATCATACAAGATGCTCCAAGCAAAACACATATCATGTGATGAATAAAAGTATAGCTCCAAGTAAAGTTACCGATAGACGAAGACGAAAGAGGGGATGCCTTCCGGGGCATCCCCAAGCTTAGGATTTTTGGTGTCCTTGAATTTTACCTTGGGGTGCCATGGGAATCCCCAAGCTTAGGCTCTTGCCATTCTTTGTTCCATAATCCATCAAATCTTTACCCTTTGAAAACTTCACAACACAAAACTCAAAATAGAAAATCTCGTGAGCTCCGTTAGCGAAAGAAAACAAAACACCACTTCAAGGTACTGTAATGAACTCATTATTTATTTATCTTGGTGTTAAACCTACTGTATTCCAACTTCTCTATGGTTTATAAAATCTTTTACTAGCCATAGATTCATTAAAATAAGCAAACAACACAAGAAAAACAGAATTTGTCAAAAACAGAACAGTCTGTAGTAATCTGTAGCTAACGCAAGTTCTGGAACCCCAAAAATTCTAAAATAAATTGCTGGACGTGAATAATTTATCTATTAATCATATTCAAAAATAATTAACTAAATATCACCTTCTAAATAAAAATGGCAGAGATTCTCGTGAGCACTAAAGTTTCTGTTTTTTACAGCAAGATCAAAAAGACTTTCCCCAAGTCTTCCCAACGGTTCTACTTGGAACAAACACTAATTAAACACAAAAAACACAAAAAAAACAGAGGCTAGATAAATTATTTATTACTAAACAGGAGAAAAAGGCAAGGAATAAAAATAAAATTGGGTTTCCTCCCAACAAGCGCTATCGTTTAACGGCCCTAGCTAGGCATAAAAGCGAAGAATAGATCTAGGTGTTGCCATCTTTGGTAGGAAATCCATAAGTGGATATCATAATAGATTCATATGGTAATTTAATTTTCTTTCTAGGAAAGTGTTCCATGCCTTTCCTTAACGGAAATTGGAATCTAATATTCCCTTTCTTCATATCAATAATTGCACCAATCGTTCTAAGGAAAGGTCTACCAAGAATAATAGGACATGAAGGATTGCAATCTATATCAAGAACAATGAAATCTACGGGCACATAGTTCCTATTTGCAACAATAAGAACATCATTAATTCTTCCCATAGGTTTCTTAATAGTGGAATCCGCAAGGTGCAAGTTTAAAGAACAATCATCAAAATCACGAAAACCTAGCAAATCACACAAAGTTTTTGGAATCGTGGAAACACTAGCACCCAAATCACACAAAGCATAGCACTCATGATCTTTAATTTTAATTTTTATTGTAGGTTCCCACTCATCATAAAGTTTTCTAGGTGTATAGACTTCCAACTCAAGTTTTTCTTCATAAGATTCCATCAAAGCATCAACGATATGTTTAGTAAAAGCTTTATTTTGACTATAAGCATGAGGAGAATTTAGCACGGATTGCAACAAGGAAATACAATCTATCAAAGAGAAATTATCATAATTAAATTCCTTGAAATCCAAAATAGTGGGTTCATTAATATTTAAAGGTTTAACCTCTTCAATCCCACTTTTAACAATTTTTGCATCAAGATTTAACAACTGGAATTTTTGGAACGCCTTCTAGGTAAAGGTGGCTCATCTTCAATCCCATCATTATCAAGATTCATATTGCAAAACAAAGATTTAATAGGAGACACATCAATAACTTTTAGATCTTCATCTTTATTTTCATGAAAAAAATTCGGCTTAGCGGCCATCTTATTAACTAAGGTGGCCTGCTTATCTGATACTTCAGCAATTAATTTTTTGAGATGAGCAATATGAGATTTCAAACCATAAAATTATTTAGACATATCATCGAGCTCTTTATTCATATAACCCATAAAGATTTTTAGTTCCTTAAGCTCATTCTTAAAGAAATTATTGTGCTCGAATTGTAAATTCATAAAACTCCTAACGTTGCTTTCGATCTCTTCTAACCTTTTAAGGTGAAGATCACCAAATCTAGGTAGAGTCATCGTGACAAGCAAGCAATCCAACACACAAGCAAACAAGAAGCAAGCGAAAAAGAGGCGAATAGGGAAAGAGAAGGGGAACAGAGAGAGAGAGAGGGCGAATAAAACGGCAAGGGTGAAGTGGGGGAGAGGAAAACAAGAGGCAAATGGCAAATAATGTAATGCGAGGGATAAGAGTTTCTGATGGGTACTTGGTATGTCTTGAGTTGGCAACGGCACCTGAAATGACTTGTTGTTGGGAGTCAAATATTGACTTGACTTGGTGCGAATCTCCCCGTCAACGGCGCCAGAAATCCTTCTTGCTACCTCTTGAGCACTGCGTTGGTTTTCCCTTGAAGAGGAAACGGTGATGCAGCAAAGTAGCGTAAGTATTTCCCTTAATTTTTGAGAACCAAGGTATCAATCCAGTAGGAGATCATGCTCAAGTCCCACGCACCTACACAAACAAATAAGAACCTTGCAACCAACGCGATAAAGGGGTTGTCAAGCCCTTCATGGTCACTTACGAGAGTGAGATCTGATAGATATGATAAGATAATATTTTTTGGTATTTTTATGATAAAGAGAAATAAAGATGCAAAGTAAAATAAACGGCAAAGGAAATAACTAAGTGTTGGAAGATTAATATGATGAAATATAGACTCGGGGGCCATAGGTTTCACTAGTGGCTTCTCTCAAGAGCATAAGTATTACAGTGGGTAAACGAATTACTGTCGAGCAATTGGTAGAATTGAGCATAGTTATGAGAATATCTAGGTATGATCATGTATATAGGCATCACGTCTGCGACAAGTAGACCGAAATGATTCTGCATCTACTACTATTACTCCACACATCGACCGCTATCCAGCATGCATCTAGAGTATTAAGTTCATAAGAACAGAGTAATGCTTTAAGGAAGATGACATGATGTAGAGGGATAAACTCATGCAATATGATATAAACCCCAACTTTTTATCCTCGATGGCAACAATACAATATGTGCCTTGCTGCCCCTCCTGTCACTCGGAAAGGACACCGCAAGAATGATCCCAAAGCTAAGCACTTCTCCATTGCAAGAAACATCAATCTAGTAGGCCAAACCAAATTGATAATTCGAAGAGACTTGCAAAGATAAACTAATCAGACATAAAAGATTTCAGAGGAGATTCAAATATTGTTCATAGATAAACTTGATCATAAACCCACAATTCATCGGATCTCGACAAACACACCGAAAAGAAGATTACATCGAATAGATCTCCAAGAAGATCGAGGAGAACTTTGTATTGAGATCCAAAGAGAGTGTCGGGTTTGCGGTTCCGGCAGACCCTTGAGGTTCGAACACTGGGGTGCGCGTGGAGATCTCTCCCCTACCGATCTACGTCTGATCCTCTCGTGCGAACTAAGATGAAAATGATGAACAACACAAGAGACACGAGGTTTATACTGGTTCGGGCCACCATTGTGGTGTAATACCCTACTCCAGTGTGTGGTGTGGTGGATTGCCTCTGGGGCTGATGATGGACAGTACAAGGGAAGAACAGCCTCGCGAGAGGTGTTCTTGAGTTGGTGCGATGAACTGCTAGGGTGAGTTCATCGCCTCTCTCTCTCTGCTAGGGTTCTACCAGATCTCTCAATGTTCTTGGGTGTCTAGATGTCTAGATGATCTCTCCCTGTTCTTGGGGTGTCTAGATGTCTCTGGGGATCTCTCGATGTCTCTCCTCTGTGGTGGCTAGCTCTATTTATAGAGGCCCTGGGCCTCTCCCCAAATAATGAGTGGGAAGGGCGCCAACAATTGTCCATTTCAAAGGGGAACATCTAGTACAAGTTATCCTGACCAAAGGTGGTCTTCGGCTGCCAAAAGCACTGGCAATGACACCGTCTTGGGCTCCACGGTGACCTCCGTCCTGCCGTCCGGCTGGCATTGGTCTCGTTGCACCGGAATGGTAACCTTTGTCTGATGCCTTGGCCTGTGCTTGCCCCCTTTGCACCAAAGGGGAAACAAGGACACTGCGCTGGCCGGCGCCCGCCTGGTCTCGATCATTAGGGCTTGCGTCATGGGTTCCTCGCGAGGTACCCCTGCCTTGATCTCTCCGCCTCCTCGCGAGCCTGCCTGATGAGGCTGCCTCTGAGGAAGCTTCCTGTCGTCCGCCCCGCGAGGCTTGGCCCCTCGCGAGGGTCTTTGAGCTTGAGCTAATGAAGATGGGCCGCGCTGGGCCCCCGCTTGAGCCACGCCGCAGGACACAGGCAGGCAAGTCTGGGGACCCCTGTTCCTAGAACGCCGACAGTAGCCCTGGAGCTCGAGGCACGCGCGGGCTTGGCTTAGCAGAGAAGCGAAGGGGCAAGCGCGAAGCGCCGCGGGCCCTAACAGCCTGCGGCCTTGGGCGCCGTGTGGTGGTTGATTGGGCATGGGCGTTGGCGTCTACACTTCCCACGACGCCTCGACAACTGCACGACTGACAAAAAGGGGGGGCCTTGGCCAAGCTTACTTGCCCCGCTCTCGTCCGTCTTGCCCTAAATCCCCTTTCTCGTTCTCCTTCCTCTTGTTCCCGAAATCCTCCAGATCCATCTCAATCCTTCACATCCGGCACGCCATGGCGCCTCGCAAGTCCCCGGCTGATGCTTGGTACTCGCCGGCCCTGGATTCCCCGAATTTGTCGGAGAAGAACCTCGCCCTCGCACGCCTGATGATGATGGCGCAGGGCAGCGAGGGAGCGATTGTGCTCAAGGTCGGCTCCGATCAGCCTGAGGGCAAGGGGAGCACCTTCTACCCGTTCTTCGTGACCGCCATTGTCGTTGGTCTGGTGCCTCCTTTCTCTGAGTTCTTCCATGCTGTTCTCCGCCAATACAACCTGCAGGCTCTGCATCTCCACCCCAACTCTATCCTTCTCCTGGCGATTTTCGCCTACTATTGCGAGGCTCATGTTGGTGTGAAGCCCTCGGTGGCCTTGCTACGCCACTTTTTCTCCCTTCGGGTTTTTGGTGCTCAGGTCTCTGCATGCGCGAGCTTCATTGCCTATTCCAGCTCCAACGCCATTTCGAAGCCTGGGAAGAGGATTGAAGGCTACCGGAGCAAGTGGGTCATGATGGATGTTGGGCGCCTCCACCCTCGTCTGGTATTGCCCACGGGGCAACCTAAGTCCGTTGACGCATGGTCCCGCGCGGAGCTCGTCGACCCTCGCACGAAGGCGGTGTTGAGGAGGATGAACGCGGACCTGAGACCAAGCAACACAGAGGCGGCGAAGCTGACCGGGGCCACGCTCCTGAGGGAGTTCTTAGAGCACCGGGTGGCTCCGCTCCAGGAGCACCCGCTCCCACTGTGGGGGCTTGGAGGAGCAGACGCCGCCCTGCGCCAGAGCTCCGAGGCCCTGACCGACGAGGATCTGGCTGCGGCCCTCCATTCCTTGGTTGGGCGAGACATGGCGAGCCCGGTGGGCGCCCCTATCCCCCTGTTCCTTCGTGACGACTGGGAGCTGGTGGTGAACGCCATGCCCACCTTCAATGGTGAGGGGATGGTGCCCGCGGCAGCTCCCGAAGATCTGGCGGTCTTGGCGACGGTGAACTTGTCCTCCGACAGCTCCAGCGGGGAAGAGGAGGAAGAAGAGGCGAAGGAGGAAGCGTCTGACCCGGAGGAGACTGGCGAGGATTGGGGGGAGTCCTTCCCTCGGCGCAGGTCCCAGGCCCTCCTCTCCATGTCGGACGACGATGAGGCCGACGCCAGGCGAGGAAAGGAGGGCTCTTCCTCGGTCACGAGGAAAGGCAGGTCGAGCCTGGTTCCCCCAGGGTCTGCTCTGGTCCCTGGGGGGGTCCAAGGCCAGCTCCGTCTCTCCTGACGCGCCTTCTGCTTTCGGGCCCTCCAAGGCTGACCCCCAATGCAGGCTCTCGGGCTTCAAGTATGGCCATAAGGTGCTTGATTTCACGGACAACGTCCAGTAAGTGCTCGATTCGTGCTCTGCTTGGTTTCTGCCACTGAGGCTTGACGTTTGCGCTCTTTTACGAGGCCGGCACCTGCGGCTAAGAGGTTGAAGGAGGCTTCTGCGGCCCTGCTTGGGGCGAATCCGTCTGCTGGGGAGACGCCTTCGGCTGTTGGGGGAGAGGACAGCGAGGCCCGCACCTCTCCGACCCAACCGCCCTCACGAGGCCAACTGGGGCACCCCGGCGAGGAGTCAGCCCCTGCGGCCCTGCTGGACCTGGAGTCGACTGTGCCCGATGCTGCGGCCGTGGCGGCCAAGGCTCAGGAGGTCCCTTCCTGCCAAGCCGTGGCCATGCTGCCATCTTCTCCGCCTGCTCCACAGGTTCTTGTCTCTTCTGCTCCCTCCGCCACTGTCCTGGACCAGGTTGCCAACGAGCTGAGCCAACTGCGGGAGGATCTCCTGAGCGCGGACCCTCGTCTGATGGCCAGGCGCCTGGAGTTGGCCTCTGGCTGGGCCCATTCTGCTGCCTCCGTCTGAGCGGTGTTGAGCCAGGCCGTGTCGTCCTCCGACGAGGAGAGGCGGGCCGCCAACCAAGCCAAGGCCGCTCGCGATGCTGCCCTGGGTGACGTCGCAAATGCCCAGGGCCGCTGCAAGACGCTTGAGGCCAAGCTGCAGGGCCTGCGCGACGAGCTTGCCAAGGAGGTGCGCAGCCGCCAGGAGAAGGAGAAGGAGATGAAGGCTAGGGAGGCCGCCGCCAAGGACCGGGACGCCAAGCTTGATGTTCTCCAAAGCTGACTGGAGACGCTGGAGGCGGAGAGGACTGAGCTGGATGCCAAGGCAAAGGTCCTGACGGAGGACCGGGCGGCCTTCGCGGAGTTGGAGAAGAAGGCTCGAGGCATACTGAAGACGATGCATGAGAGTGGCCTGAAGGAGCCGTTGGCTGGTGCGGAGGACGGCCCTGCCAAGCTGCTCCCCTTCCTGGTTGATGCGCTTGAGGACGTCGCAGACGGCCTTGGCCCCACGGTCGAGGCCGAGGCACGTGCCCTGTCTTCTGCGGCGCTGACGCGTGTCCTCAGCCATGTCTACCTGCACGACCCCAACGTCGACTTCGACAGCCTGCTGGAGCCCGTGAGCGGCGACCATGCCGCTGCCGCCGCTGAGGCCGTGAGGGGCCGAGCCGAGGTTTTGCTGGGGAAGTTCCACTCCCCTAGTGTCCTGCCCGGGTGCGGTGCCGCCGGCCTTGCGACCTCGGGAGGCGAAGCCATCCAGCGTGACTCCACCACCGGCGACGGTGCTACTGGGGAGTGATTCCTTCGCGACTTCCATCCTGTTTTATTCCTGCACATGCACCATGCCTCGCGGAGGTGTTAAAACTTGTGTTTGGCGTTGTGGAACAATCTTATGGCTTGTAATATTTGCTTTGAATTTCCCGGAATTCGCATTTTCCTCCCCTACTTGTTTACGCTCTACGTCGGTAGGGCCCGACCCCGCGCGTACCTCACCCAGCGTTAACCCCGACCGGAAACCAAGGATGGGGCTAAGGAGTGAGGGGCTACATGGCAAGTTAGGCTCCTAAGTCGCGATGCTCAGGAGTCCCCCTTGACGCGCAAGCAACAAGTAGGGAAGGGGGAGCGAGGAGTGGATTGATCGTTCTACGTCGGCAGGGCCCGGCCCCACGCGTACCTCACCCAGCGTTAGCCCCGACCAAAAACCAAGGACGGGACTAAGGAGTGAGGGGCTACATGGCAAGTTAGGCTCCTGAGTCGCGATGCTCAGGAGTCCCCCTAGACGCTCAAACGGGTTTCATACCTTGGCTCCGCTTGGGGAGTGGCGCGCGACGACCAGGTCCAAGGGACCTGGCTGGGTGGCGTGCGCTTGGGCGAGGCCCAGGCGTAGCCCCCGTGTCCAGCCCCCTCGCGCGGCACTCCCGAGGGGAGGCGTTGCGATGGTGCCGGACACTGAGCTCTGGGCTCCCTGAGGTTGGTACGGCCATGGGCCGCCCTCAGTTGTTTATCACCAGCGCGGAGCATAGCGCTTCCGTATGTGTATGGGCATAGCCGCTCCTCGGCAGTATCGTCAGCCAGCGCAGAGCATGGTGCTTCCACTGGTGCGTGGGAGGGGGCTCCCCTCCGGGAGGAGCCCCCGGGGCGTGTACAGCCCCGCCCTGACAGGTGGCCGGCACGGTAGGGCTAGGAGAGGTGTATCTTCGCACCCGTGAGCCAGCGTGGGACTCACGAGGCCCTATCTCGAGGCGGGTTGCGCCTGGCTCTTGGCCTTTATCAATTGGTGTGTTCCTGCAGGGTTGTTAGAATGCAAATGCTCTACGTCCTCAGGTCCCGGCCCCCGAGCGAGCTCAGCCACCGCTGGTATGATAGCCCGCGATGCCGTGGGTCAAGGCCAGGGGGTGAAGGCTGGAGAGCCAGTAAGAGCCCATGAGTCGCGATGCTCAGGCGCCCCCCTTTTAACGTGCAAGCACTTTGCACGACGACAAGAAGTAGGTGATAATTATGGGAAGCGTGAAAGAACAACTTCATCCTAGGGTAAACGCTGGAAAAGCAACTGCCGCTGGGTCGGGCCCGAGCGGCGTGGGGATGATGCAGCCCGAGGGGCGCCCCCAACAAGGTAAATAAAGAGCATAAACAAAATGGATACATGCCGCGGGGATGGACCCATGTGGCCTGGGAATGGTGCAGCCCTGTGGGCGCTCCCAGCTGAAAGTAGAACTCTGAAAGATGTCACATGGTGCTGTTGAAGATGAAGTGATGCTGAGGAAGTGAGCGATGCGCGGTGAAGATGTCGGCCCTCATGAGCCCCCAGGCCCAGGGGCCTCAGGAGGCTCTGGTGGCACGTGTAGGTCTTCGGGGACCATCGCCATCTCCGCCAGGACCGCGCGATGCCTGACCTCCTGAGCCTCCAGAATGCTCCTCAACAAGTGCTGATGTGCGGCGACCGCACTCGGCAGGCCGAAGGGCGTGCAAACGTAGCTGTGGGGTGGTCCCACACAGCGCCCTACGACCGAAGGCCATAGATGCTCCTAGGACGCAGCTCGGTTGAGCCCTGGTACGTCGACGCAGACGCGTAGTCCTCCATCCTCGCCTGGATGTGGGGCCACGGCAGGCAAGCGGCGGCTGCCGCGCATGACTCTGGACTCTTGTAGCTCTTGGGTGTTCCTTGCGATGAACTCCTGAGGGTTTTGTCTCCTTTAACTTGTACCTTTCTGAGGGAAGCGTGCCTGGAAGCACCCCTCCAAGTGGTGCCCGAGCGCCTCCCCTGCGACCTTGGCAAGGTCGGTAGCTCTCCAAGAGAGAGCCCCCGAGCCCTGCCTGAGGAGGGCGCTGGGCGCGCCTTCCTATGCGCGAGAGGGTGGCGCTCCCTAATCGGGCGCGAATCCTGACGCAATACCTCCGGAGGTGCCTGCTTCCTTGTGGCTCTGGCCAGGTGAGGTCTTCTTCTTCTTGAGGGTCGCCTCGGGAGGCCTCCCGCTCCTGCGATCTAGGTCTTCGATTGCTGCGGCTTGGAACGCATGCACGAGCGAGCACACTGTGTCCCTTTCTTCACAGGGTACGGTGATGACTCCACTGCTTCCTGGCATCTTGAGGACATTGTAACCATGGTGAGTCACTGCCATAAACTTGGCTAGGGCTGGGTACCTGAGGATGGCATTGTACGGCAGGCGGATGTGAGCGACGTCGAAGTCGATGAGCTCGGTGCGGTAGTTGTTGCGTTGCCCGAAGGTGACCGGAAGGTGAACCTGCCCAGTTGGAACAGTGGAACCATCGGTGACTCCTGAGAAAGGCTTGGTCGGCTGAAGCTGGTCGTATGGCACTTGGAGATTGTCGAACGTCTCGATGGACAGGACGTTGAGTCCTACTCCGCCATCGATGAGGGTCCTGGTGACCCGCACGTTGCTGATGACTGGGGAGCAAAGCATCAGGAGGACTCCGGCCGTTGCTGCACACTTGAGCTGGTTTGCGAAACTGAATGTGATCGCGCACGAAGACCACCTGAGAGGGCGCGTGGCCTCAAGCTTGGGAAGGACTGCATTCACCTCGCGAGCAAACTGCTTGAAGATGCGCTATGAGGCTGGGGCCTGGGCGCCGCCCAGGATGCAAGCAATTGCACACGGCTCTTGGAAGCCCCCAGCCCCATCGTCTTGGTGTTGGTCTTCGTTCCTCCTCGGTGGAGGCGGCAGAGGAGGGAGGCCTGCGTTGCCGCGGGGACGGTCCTCACGAGGCTGGTCCCTCCAGCCTCCCTCGCGAGGCTGGTCCTGCTAGTGGTCCTCGCAAGGGAGGTCACGCCATCCCTGGCGAAGGCCACGGTCTTCCCATCATCCACCGCCTCTTCCTCCTCCTCGGCCATAGCCCCTGTCGTGGCGCTCTGGGCGTCGGCCGATTCGCCCATCTCGCACAGCTCTGAGCTCTTGACATTCATTGGTGTTGTGGGTGTGGAGGTCGTTGTACACGCAGTACCGTCCGCCCTTAGATGACTCAGGCTGATCCCTGCCTCGCTTGGTGTCCGGTTCCGCTGCTAGCACGGCAGCCCCCTTGCGCTTCACATCCTTGGCCTTGAGCTTCTTTTCTTCCGGGTCGGCTGCCGGGAGCTCGAGAAGGGAGAGACGCCCTTCCTCATCCCTTGCGCACTTGGTCGCCAAGTTGAACAACTCCAGGGATGTGCACAGGTCTTCATGGATTGCTAGCTCTTCCTTCATCATGACGTCACGCACGCCGTCGGAAAAGGCTGAGATGATGGCTTCTTTAGTCACCTTGGGGATCTTGAGGCGAGCATAGTTGAAGCGCTGGATGTACTTCTGCAGGGTTTCTCCTGGCTATTGCTTGATGCGGCGCAGGTCGCTCACGGCCGGGGGCCGGTCGCGAGTGCCCTGGAAGTTGGCGATGAAGCGGGTGCGCATCTTGCTCCAGGAGGAGATCATGCCGGGCGTCAGGTTCAGTAGCCAGGTGCGGGCGCCGTCCTTGAGCACCATGGGGAACCAATTCGCCATGACCTTCTCGTCTCCGTTGGCTGCTACGATGCCCAGCTTGTAGAGCTGCAGGAACTCCGCGGGGTCCACTGTGCCATCGTGGCGGGGAGGGAGGTCAGGCTTGAACTTGCCTGGCCATGTGATGCCGCGCAGCTCGGGGGTGAAGGCGAGGCTGCCCGCCGTGGCCACCGGCGCCCCTTGCTGGTGCTGGACTCGTTCTTGCGGGTCACCACGCGCCGCCACTGGGAGCAGCGCGGGGTTTTGTCGTGGAGGCGTTGGGGCGCGATCTTGGCGCGCCGGCGCTGGGAGCGCGCGAGCACCTTCCCGGGGACGTGGGATCTCCTGGCAGCTCCTTTCTTGCTGCGCTAGCACCGGACGTGGAGGGTCTCGCCCTGGGGCTGCGCGCCTTGGAGCCAAGGCACCTTCTTGGGGAGGAGGCGGCGGAGGCGCCTCCTCATCCTCGCCCCCTACACGGGACGGAGGGCGAGGCAGCGAGAGGGACCGCAAGGGGGAGCCCCATGCGGCACTGACGAGCTCGGTGATGCGGGCGAGCCGGTCCTCGTAGAGGTCGTCGACGGGGCGATAGTGCAGGAGCTCCCGCGCCAAGAGTAGTGAGGCATGCGCATCCATGGGTGCGCGACGGGCGTGGGACGATGAGCCAGCTGGAGTCAGCGACGTGGTGGCGGTGCGGCCATCCCGCCGCACCGAGGGGTGCTGGGACGAGGCCTGCTGCTCGTCCCCCGCCGGGCCGGTGGCGGCGTTGGCGGCGGGCGACGGGGAACGACGAGGGGGGCCGCCGACGGGCGCCGTCTGGGCGATGCGAGCGGCGTGAGCAGCCCGGTGCTCGGCGCGAGCACGACGAGTGTCAGCCATGGACACGACGGAAGATCACACGCAAACAACGGAAGGAAGATTCCGGCGCACCCCTACCTGGCGCGCCAAATGTCGGGTTTGGGGTTCCGGCAGACCCTTGAGGTTCGAACAGTGGGGTGCGCGTGGAGATCTCTCCCCTACCGATCTACGTCTGATCCTCTCGTGTGAACTAAGATGAAAATGATGAACAACACAAGAGACACGAGGTTTATACTAGTTCGGGCCACCGTTGTGGTGTAATACCCTACTCCAGTGTGTGGTGTGGTGGATTGCCTCTGGGGCTGATGATGGACAGTACAAGGGAAGAATAGCCTCGCGAGAGGTGTTCTTGAGTTGGTGCGATGAACTGCTAGGGTGAGTTCATCGCCTCTCTCTCTCTCTCTGCTAGGGTTCTACCAGATCTCTCGATGTTCTTGGGGTGTCTAGATGTCTAGATGATCTCTCCCTGTTCTTGGGGTGTCTAGATGTCTCTGGGGATCTCTCGATGTCTCTCCTCTGTGGTGGCTAGCTCTATTTATATATGCCCTGGGCCTCTCCCCAAATAATGAGCGGGAAGGGCGCAAACAATTGGCCATTTCGAAGGGGAACATCTAGTACAAGTTATCCTGACCAAAGGTGGTCTTCGGCTGCCAAAAGAACTGGCGATGACGCCGTCATGGGCTCCACGGTGACCTCTGTCCTGCCGTCCGGCTGGTCTTGGTCTCGTTGCACCGGAATGGTAACCTTTGCCTGATGCCTTGGCCTGTGCTTGCCCCCTTTGCACCAAAGGGGAAACAAGGACACTGCGCTGGCCGGCGCCCATCTGGCGCCCGCCTGGTCTCGATCGTCATGGCTTGCGTCACGGGTTCCTCGCGAGGTACCCCTGCCTTGATCTCTCCGCCTTCTCGCGAGCCTGCCCGATGAGGCTGCCTCTGAGGAAGCTTCCTGTCGTCTGCCCCGCGAGGCTTGGCCCCTCGCGAGGGTCTTTGAGCTTGAGCTGATGAAGATGGGCCGCGCTGGGCCCCCTCTTGAGCGACGCCGCAGGCCGCAAGCAGGCAAATCTAGGGACCCCCGTTCCCAGAATGCTGACAGAGAGAGAAGAAGCCATCTAGCTAATAACTATGGACCCGTAGGTCTGAAGTAAACTACTCACACATCACCGGAGAGGCCATGGAGTTCATGTAGAGGCCCTCCGTGATCAATGCCCCCTCCGGCGGAGCTCCGGAAAAGGCCCCAAGATGGGATCTCTAGGGTACAGAAGGTTGCGGCGGTGTAATTAGGTTTTCGTGGTTCTCCAGGATGTTTGGGGGGTACGTGGATATATATAGGAGGAAGAAGTACGCCGGTGGAGCAACGGAGGGCCCACGAGGGTGGAGGGCGCGCCCAGGGGGTAGGTGCACCCCCCTGCCTCGTGCCTTCCTCCCTTGTTTCTTGACGCCCACTCCAAGTCTCCTAGATCACGTTTGTTGAGAAAATCATGTTCCCGATGGTTTCATTCTGTTTGGACTCCATTTGATATTCCTTTTCTTCGAAACCCTAAAATAGGCAAAAAAAAATAGCAATTTGGGCTGGGCCTCCGATTAGTAGGTTAGTCCCAAAAATGATATAAAAGTGTAAAATAAAGCCCATGGACATCCAAAATAGATAATATAATAGCATGGAGCAATCCAAAATAATAGATATGTTGGAGACGTATCATAGGTCTATGCGTAGATTCTATGCACGAGTAGAACACAAAGTAGTTGTGGGCGATGATTTGTTCAATTTGCTTACCGTTAAAGTCTTATCTTGATTCGGCGGCATTGTGGGATGAAGCAGCCCGGACCGACCTTACGCGTACGCTTACGTGAGACTGGTTCCACCGACTGACATGCACTTGATGCATAAGGTGGCTAGCGGGTGTCTGTCTCTCCCACTTTAGTCGGATCAGATTCGATGAAAATGGTCCTTATGAAGGGTAAATAGCAATTGGCATATCATCATTGTGGCTTTTGGCATAGGTAAGAAACGTTCTTGCTATAAACCCATAGCAGCCACGTAAAACATGCAACAACAATTAGAGGACGTCTAACTTGTTTTTGCAGGGTATGCTATGTGATGTGATATCGTCAAAAGGATGTGATGAATGATATATGTGATGTATGAGATTGATCATGTTCTTGTAATAGGAATCACGACTTGCATGTCGATGAGTATGACAACCGGCAGGAGCCATAGGAGTTGTCTTAATTTATTGTATGACCTGCATGTCAATGAAAACGCCATGTAATTACTTTACTTTATCGCTAACCGTTAGCCATAGTAGTAGAAGTAATAGTTGGCGAGACAACTTCATGAAGACACGATGATGGAGATCATGGTGTCATGCCGGTGATGATGGTGATCATGCCGTGCCTCGAAGATGGAGATCAAAGGCGCAAGATGGTATTGGCCATATCATGTCACTTTATGATTTGCATGTGATGTTTGTCATGTTTACATCTTATTTGCTTAGAACGACAGTAGCATAATAAGATGATCCCTCACTAAAATTTCAAGAAAAGTGTTCCCCCTAACTGTGCACCATTGCGAAGGTTCGTTGTTTCGAAGCACCACGTGATGATCGGGTGTGATAGATTCTAACGTTTGCATACAACGAGTGTAAGCCAGATTTACACATGCAAAACACTTAGGTTGACTTGACGAGCCTAGCATGTACAAACATGGCCTCGGAACACGAGAGACCGAAAGGTCGAACATGAGTGGTATAGTAGATACGATCAACATGGAGATGTTCACCGTTGATGACTAGTCCGTCTCACGTGATGATCGGACACGGCCTAGTCGATTCGTATCATGTATCACTTAGATGACTAGATGGATGTCTATCTGAGTGGGTGTTCATTAAATAATTTGATTAGATGAACTTAATTATCATGAACTTAGTCTAAAATGTCTTTACAATATGTCTTGTAGATCAAATGGCCCACGCTAATGTTGCCCTCAAGTTCAACACGTTCCTAGAGAAAACCAAGCTGAAAGACGATGGTAGCAACTATACGGATTGGTTCCGTAACTTGATGATCATCCTCATAGCTGCCAAGAAAGCATATGTCCTTCAAGCACCGCTAGGTGACGCACCCATTTTCCCAGCAACTCAAGACGTTATGAACGCCTGGCAGTCGCGTAGTGACGATTACTCCCTGGTTCAGTGCGGCATGCTTTACAGCTTAGAACCGGGGCTCCAAAAGCATTTTGAGCAGCACAGAGCATATGAGATGTTCCAAGATCTAAAGATGGTTTTCCAAGCTCATGCCCGGGTCGAGAGATATGAAGTCTCCGACAAGTTCTGCAGTTGTAAGATGGAGGAAAACAGTTCTGTCAGCGAGCATATACTCAAAATGTCTGGGGTTGCACAACCGCTTGTCTCAGTTGGGAGTTAATCTTCCAGATGACTCGGTCATTGATAGGATCCTCCAGTCGCTTCCACCTAGCTACAAGAGCTTTGTGATGAACTACAATATGCAAGGGATGGAGAAGTCCATTTGTGAGTTATATTCAATGCTGAAATCAGCGGAGGTGGGAATCAAAAAGGAACATCAAGTGTTGATGGTGAATAAAACCACTAATTTCAAGAAAGGCAAGGGTAAGAAAAACTTCAAGAAGGACGGCAAGGGAGTTGCCACGCCCGGTAAATCAGTTGCCGGGAAGAAGCCAAAGAATGGACCCAAGCCCGAGACTCAGTGCTTTTATTGCAAGGGAAATGGTCACTAGAAGCGGAACTGCCCCAAGTACTTAGCGGATAAGAAGGCCGGCAACGCCAAAGGTATATGTGATATACATGTTATTGACGTGTACCTTACCAGCGCTCGTAATAGCTCATGGGTATTTGATACCGGTGCGGTTGCTCATATTTGTAACTCCAAACAGGAGCTGCGGAATAAGCGGAGACTGGCGAAGGACGAGGTGACGATGCGCGTTGGGAATGGTTCCAAGGTCGATGTGATTGCCGTCGGCATGCTACCTCTACATCTACCTTCGGGATTAGTTTTAAACCTCAATAATTGTTATTTAGTGCCAGCTTTGAGCATGAACATTGTATCTGGATCTCGTTTAATGCGAGATGGCTACTTATTTAAATCCGAGAATAATGGTTGTTCCATTTATATGAGAGATATGTTTTATGGTCATGCCCCGCTGGTCAATGGTTTATTTTTGTTCAATCTCGAATGTGATGTTACACATATTCATAGTGTGAATGCCAAAATATGTAAGGTTGATAATGATAGTCCCACATACTTGTGGTACTGCCGCCTTGGTCACATTGGTGTCAAACGCATGAAGGAACTCCATGCAGATGGACTTTTGGAGTCTCTTGATTATGAATCATTTGACACGTGCAAACCATGCCTCATGGGCAAAATGACCAAGACTCGGTTCTCCGGAACAATGGAGCGAGCAACCAACTTATTGGAAATCATACATACTGATGTGTGCGGTCCAATGAGCGTTGAGGCTCGCGGTGGCTATCATTATGTTCTCACCCTCACTGATGACTTAAGTAGATATGGGTATGTCTGCTTAATGAAACACAAGTCTGAGACCTTTGAAAAGTTCAAGGAATTTTAGAGTGAGGTAGAGAATCAACGTGACAGGAAAATAAAGTTCTTACGATCAGATCGTGGAGGAGAATACTTGAGTCACGAATTTGGCACGCATCTAAGGAAATATGGAATTGTTTGACAACTCACGCCGCCTGGAACACCTCAGCGAAATGGTGTGTATGAACATCATAATCGCACTCTATTGGATATGGAACGATCTATGATGTCTCTTACCGATATACCGCTATCATTTTGGGCTTATGCTTTAGAGACTGTCGCATTCACTTTAAATAGGGCTCCGTCGAAATCCGTTGAGATGACACCATATGAATTATGGTTTGGAAAGAAACCTAGGCTGTCGTTTCTGAAAGATTGGGGATGCGATGCTTATGTCAAGAAACTTCAACCTGAAAAGCTCGAACCCAAGTCGGAAAAATGCGTCTTCATAGGATACCCTAAGGAAACTATTGGGTATACCTTCTACCTCAGATCCGAAGGCAAGATCTTTGTTGCCAAGAATGGATCCTTTCTAGAGAAAGAGTTTCTCTCGAAAGAAGTAAGTGGGAGGAAAGTAGAACTTGATGAGGTACTGCCTCTTGAACCGGAGAGTAGCGTAGCTAAGGAAGATGTTTTTGTGGTGCCTGCACCGACTAGAGAAGAAGTTAATGATGATGATCATGAAACTTCGGATCAATTGCTACTGAACTTTGAAGGTCCACGAGGACACGTTCCGCACCAGAGTGGTATGGCAACACTGTCCTGGAAATCATGTTGTTAGAAAACGGTGAACCTTCGAACTATGAAGAAGCGATGACGGGCCCAGATTCCAACAAATGGCTTGAGGCCATGAAATTCGAGATAGGATCCATGTATGAAAACGAAGTATGGACTTTGACAGACTTTCCCGATGATCGGAAAGCCATAGAGAATAAATGGATCTTTAAGAAGAAGACTGACGCGGATGGTAATGCGACCATCTATAAGGCTCGGCTTGTCGCTAAGGGTTATCGACAAGTTCAAGGGGTTGACAACGATGAATCCTTCTCACCCATAGCAAAGCTGAAGTCTGTCCGAATCATGTTAGCAATTGCCGCATTCTATGATTATGAGATATGGCAAATGGACGTCAAAACGGCATTCCTTAATGGTTTCCTTAAGGAAGAATTGTATATGATGGAGCCGGAATGTTTTATCGATCCTAAGAATGTTGTCAAGGTATGCAATCTCGGAGTTGGAACATTCACTTTGATGAAATGATCAAAGCGTTTGGGTTTATGCAGACTTATGGAGAAGCCTGTGTTTACAAGAAAGTGAGTGGGAGCTCTGTAGCATTTCTCATATTATATGTGGATGACATACTATTGATGGGAAATGATATAGAACTTTTGGAAAGCATAAAGTCCTACTTGAATAAGTGTTTTTCAATGAAGGACCTTGTAGAAGTTGCTTACATATTAGGCATCAAGATCTATAGAGATAGATTGAGACGCCTCATTGGTCTTTAGCAAAGCACATACCTTGACAAGATATTGAAGAAGTTCAATATGGATCAGTCCAATAAGGGGTTCTTGCCTATATTACAAGGTGTGAAATTGAGCACGGCTCAATGCCTGACCTCGATAGAAGATAGAGAAAAGATGAGTGTCATTCCCTATGCCTCAGCCATAGGGTCTATTATGTATGCCATGCTGTGTACCAGACCTGATGTGAACCTTGTCGTAAGTTTTGTAGGGAGGTACCAAAGTGATCCCGGTATGGAACACTGTATAGCGGTCAAGAATATCCTCAAGCACCTGAAAAGACTAGGGATATGTTTCTCGTTTATGGAGGTGACGAAGAGCTCGTCGTAAAGGGTTACGTCGATGCTAGCTTCGAAACAGATCTGGATGACTCCAAGTCACAAACCGGATACGTGTGTATTTTGAATGGTGGGGCAGTCAGCTGGTGCAGTTGCAAGCAAAGCGTCGTGGCGGGATCTACATGTGAAGCGGAGTACATAGCTGCCTCGGAGGCAGCACAGGAAGCAGTCTGGATGAAGGAGTTCATCACCGACCTAGGAGTCATTCCCAATGCGTCAAGCCCGATGACTCTCTTCTGTGACAACACTAGAGCTATTGCCCTTGCCAAGGAGCCCAGGTTTCACAAGAAGACCAGGCATATCAAGCGTCGCTTCAACTCCATTCGTGAATATATTCAAGATGGAGACATAGATACTTGTAAAGTGCATACGGATCTGAATGTCGCAGATCCGTTGACTAAACCTCTTCCGCGAGCAAAACATGATCAACACCAGAACTCTATGGGTGTTAGATTCATCACAATGTAACTAGATTATTGACTCTAGTGCAAGTTGCAGACTATTGGAAATATGCCCTAGAGGCAATAATAAAGTGGTTATTATTATATCTCTATGTTCATGATAATTGTCTATTGTTCATGCTATAATTGTATTAACCGGAAACCATAATACATGTGTGAATACATAATTCGTAATATGTCCCTAGTAAGCCTCTAGTTGACTAGCTCGTTGATCAATAGATGGTCATGGTTTCCTAACCATGGACATTAGATGTCGTTGATAACCGGATCACATCATTAGGAGAATGATGTGATGGACAAGACCCAATCCTAAGCGTAGCACAAGATCGTGTAGTTCGTTTGCTAAAGCTTTTCTAATGTCAAGTATCATTTCCTTAGACCATGAGATTGTGCAACTCCCGGATACCGTAGGAATTCTTTGGGTGTACCAAACGTCACAACGTAACTGGGTGGCTATAAAGGTGCACTATAGGTATCTCCGAAAGTATCTGTTGCGTTGGCACGAATCGATACTGGGATTTGTCATTCCGTATGACGGAGAGGTATCTCTGGGCCCACTCGGTAATGCATCATCATGATAACCCACAAGTGTAGGGGATCGCAACAGTTTTTGAGGGTAGATTATTCAACCCAAATTTATTGATTCGACACAAGGGGAGCCAAAGAATATTCTCAAGTATTAGCAATTGAGTTGTCAATTCAACCACACCTGGATAACTTAATATCTGTAGCAAAGTATTTAGTAGCAAAGTAATATGATAGTAGTGGTAACAGTGGTAAAAGGTCATGGTAGGAAAAGTAATATTTTTGGTATTTTGTAGTGATGATAACAATAGCAACGAAAAAGTAAATAAGCGAAGAACAATATGTGAAAAGCTAGTAGGTATTGGATTGGTGATAGAGAATTATGCCGGATGCAATCGATCATGTAACAGTCATAACCTAGGGTGACACAGAACTAGCTCCAATTCATCAATGTAATGTAGGCATGTATTCCGAATATAGTCATACGTGCTTATGGAAAAGAACTTGCATGACATCTTTTGTCCTACCCTTCCATGGAAGCGGGGTCCTATTGGAAACTAAGGGATATAAAGGCCTCCATTTAATAGAGTACCCGACCAAAGCATTAACACATAGTGAATACATGAACTCCTCAAACTATGGTCATCACCGGGAGTGGTCCCGATTATTGTCACTTTGGGGTTGCCGGATCATAACACATAGTAGGTGACTATAGACTTGCAAGATAGGATCAAGAACTCACATATATTCATGAAAACATAATAGGTTTAGATCTGAAATCATGGCACTTGGGCCCTAGTGACAAGCATTAAGCATAGCAAAGTCATAGCAACATCAATCTCAGAACATAGTGGATACTAGGGATCAAACCCTAACAAAACTAACTCAATTACATGATAAATCTCATCCAACCCATCACCGTCCCACAAGCCTACGATGGAATTACTCACGCACGGCGGTGAGCATCATGAAATTGGTGATGGAGGAAGGTTGATGATGACGATGGCGATGGATTCCCCTCTCCGGAGCCCCGAACAGACTCCAGATCAGCCCGCCCGAGAGAGTTTAGGGCTTGGCGGCGGCTCCGTATCGTAAAATGCGATGAATCCTCCTCTCTTATTTTTTTCTCCCCGAACACGAATATATGGAGTTGGAGTTGAGGTCGGTGGAGCTCCAAGGGGCCCACGAGATAGGGGGCGCACCCCCCACCCTCGTGGCTAGGGTGTGGCCCCCCTGGCCTTGATTCTTTGCCAGTATTTTTTATTATTTCCAAAAATAATCTCCGTGGAGTTTCAGGTCATTCCGAGAACTTTTGTTTCTGCACATAAATAACACCATGGCAATTCTGCTGAAAACAACGTCAGTTCGGGTTAGTTCCATTCAAATCATGCAAGTTAGAGTCCAAAACAAGGGCAAAGGTGTTTGGAAAAGTAGATACGACGGAGACGTATCAACTCCCCCAAGCTTAAACCTTTGCTTGTCCTCAAGCAATTCAATTGATAAACTGAAAGTGATAAAGAAAAACTTCTACAAACTTTGTTTGCTCTTGTTGTTGTAAATGTGTAAAGCCAGCATTCAAGTTTTCAGCAAAGATTATGAACTAACCATATTCACAATAACTCTTAGGTCTCATGTTTACTCATATCAATGGCATAATCAACTAGCGAGCAATAATAATAAATCTCGGATGACAACACTTTCTCAAAACAATCATAATATGATATAACAAGATGGTATCTCGCTAGCCCTTTCTGAGACCGCAAAACATAAATGCAGAGCACCTTTAAAGATCAAGGGCTGACTAGACATTGTAATTTATGGTAAAAGAGATCCAATCAAGTCATACTCAATGTAAACTAACAGTAATGAATGCAAATGACAGCGGTGCTCTCCAACTAGTGCTTTTTAATAAGAGGGTGATGACTCAACATAAAAGTAAATATATAGGCCCTTCGTAGAGGGAAGCAGGGATTTGTAGAGCTGCTAGAGCTCGATTTTGTAATAGATATGAATAACATTTTGAGTGGTATACTTTCATTGTCAACATAACAACCAAGAGATGGCAATATCTTCCATGCTACACACATTATAGGCGGTTCCCAAATAGAATGGTAAAGTTTATACTCCCCCTCCACCAACAAGCATCGATCCATGGCTTGCTTGAAACAACGAGTGCCTCCAACTAAAAAAAGTCCCAGGGGAGTTTTGTTTGCAATTATTTTGATTTGATTTGCATAAAGCATGGAACTGGGCATCCCGGTGACCAGCCATTTTCTCGTGAGTGAGGAGCGGAGTCCACTCCTCTTGAGAATAACCCGCCTAACATGGAAGATACGGACAACCCTGGTTGATACATGAGCTATTCGAGCATACAAAACAGAATGTTTATTTGAAGGTTTAGAGTTTGGCACATACAAATTTACTTGGAACGGCAGGTAGATACCGTATATAGGTAGGTTTGGTGGACTCATATGGAACAACTTTGGGGTTTATGGGATTGGATGCACAAGCAGTATTCCCGCTTAGTATAGGTGAATGCTAGAAAAAGACTGGGAAGCAACCAGCTAGAGAGCGACAACAGTCATGAACATGCATTAAAATTAATCAACACCGAATGCAAGCATGAGTAGGATATAATGCACCATGAACATAAATATCGTAGAGGCTATGTTGATTATGTTTCAACTACATGCGTGAACATGTGCCAAGTCAAGCCACTCGGATCGTTCAAAAGAGGATACCACCCTATCATACCACATCACAACCATCTTAATAGCATGTTGGCACGCAAGGTAAACCATTATAATCTCCTATCTAATTAAGCATGGCATAAGCAACTATAATCTCTAATTTTCATTGCAAACATGTTTATTCATAATAGGTTGAATCAGGAACGATGAACTAATCATATTTACAAAAACAAGAGAGGTTGAGTTCATACCAGCTTCTCCCATCTCAATCATTCCATCATATATCGTCATAATTGCCTTTCACTTGCATGACCGAATGATGTGAATAATAATAATAGTGCACGTGCATTGGACTAAGCTGGAATCTGCAAGCATTCAATAAATAGGAGAAGACAAGGCAATATGGACTCTTTTGTCAGATCAACAATAATGCATATAAGAGCCACTTTAACAATTTAATTATGGTCTTCTCCTATCGACCCCCAAAGAAAAGAAAAGAAATAAAACTATTTACACAGGAAAGCTCCCAACAAGCAAAAGAAGAACAAGAAATCTTTTGGGGTTTTCTTTTTAATTACTACTAAAAGCATGGAAATTAAAACTAGCTAAAACCTACAACTAATTTTTTGGGGGGTTTTCTCAAGGTTTATTAAACACACAAGAAGAAAGCATAAAAAAGAAATAAACTAGCATGGATATTACAATGAAAAAGTATGAGCACAGACAACTAGCAATGAGTGTGTGAACATGAATGTAATGTCGGTGAGAGAAATACGTACTCCCCCAAGCTTAGGCTTTTGGCCTAAGTTGGTCTATGGCCACGGCTGGCCTGGCGGATATCCATAGTAGTAGTTGGGGTCGTACTGAGATGCAGCAGTCATTGCATCGTGGGCTGCAGCTTGGAGGCGAGCTATCTCATCCCTCCTCTTATACTCTTCCGCCTCCTCTCTGGTTATAAAATATCTCCCTTTAGCCTGAGAGTCAAAGAAAGTAGAAGCAGGGAGAGCGACGTGATAGGTGCGTCGTCTGTCAAAGATTAGTCGGTACTGGAGGAACTGATCGTTCCTCTCAACAAAATGATGACAAACCATAGCCTCATAATCCAAATAAGCAGGAGGCAACTCAATATCATCCTCACATATGGTTATACCAAGAAAATTAGCTATACGGGTTGCATAAATTCCACCAAAGAAATATCCATTAAATCTATTATGATGCAACCTACGTGCAACAATGGCTCCCAAATTATAAGATTTATCTCCTAACACAACACTCCTAAGAATACTGAGGTCAGGGACACACATGTGACATGCTTCATATTTACCATTAATGCATCTACCTATGAAGAGAGCAAAATAATGTATAGCAGGAAAATGAATGCTCCCTATGGTAGCTTGTGTTATATCTCTAGATTTCCCCAGAGTTATACTAGCAAGAAAATCTCTAAACTCAGATTTGCGAGGTTCACTAGCACTACCCCATTGTGGAAGTTTGCAAGCAGTGGTAAAATCCTCTAAGTCCATAGTATAAGAATTTTCATAAAGATCAAACAGGATAGTTTGAGAATTGCGTGAAGATGAAAATTCAAACCTCCTCACAAAGGAACTAGTGAGATAGTGGTACTGACGGCACTTTTCTGCCTCGAAGCTCACAAGATCAGCGTTACGCAAATATGCGTTAAATTCTTCCTTAATTCTTGCTCGATCCATGAAGTCCTCTGAAGGCCATTCACAAGGCCGCACTGGAGCGTCCCTTGGTGGCTCATCATCAGCATCACGCATTGCAAGCCTGGGTCCTTGCTTCCTTGAAGGACCACCTTGGTACATTTTCCTAAACATATTTCTTCTTCTGAAAAATTTCTAAAATTTTTAGTAACTTCAAATAAAAGTAAACCAAACTCAACAATATTGATAGCAACTACTCCTACAAGTGCCTAGAACCTATATCATGCATTAGAACTACTTGGAACCATATAAATTTGACATGCAAGCTCAAGAACATGGTCACCTAGGCAGCACAAATTTGCAATGAATAAAGCACTAGAACAAAAACTAATTGGACCAATGGAGGAGTCACATACCAAGGAACAATCCCCCAATGCAGTTTTGTGAGAGGTGCTTTGAGCAAGGAGATCGAAAATCGTAGCAAAATGAGCTAGAACTCGTGCTTGAGCTGGATGGTGATTTTTTGGGAGGAAGAAGTATGTGGGTGCAGGAACAAGTGGAGGGGAGCCACCGTGGGCCCACGAGGCAGGGGACGCGCCCAGGGGGTGGGCACACCATGGACCCTCGTGGCCAGGTGCTTGCTCCCCTGCTGTGTTCTCAGTGCCAGATATTCTCAAATATTCCGGAAAAATAATATTTAAATTTCTGGGCATTTGGAGAACTTTTATTTTCGGGGCATTTTTATATTGCACGGATAATTCAGAAAACAGATAGAAATTACTATTTTTGCTTTATTTGAACTAAATAACAGAAAGTAAAAGGAGGGTATAGAGAGTTGTGTTTTCTAAATTCATCCATCTCATGCTCATAAAAAGGAATCCACTAACAAGGTTGATCAGATCTTGTTAACAAACTCATTCCGAGTAACATGGAACCAGAGAATTTTCGAATAACACTAGGTTACCTCAACGGGGATATGCACATCCCCAATAATAAGAATATCATATTTCTTCTTGACAGTAGGAAGAGGAAATTCAAAACCTCCAAAAATAATCGATGGAATTTTTCCAATAGAATTGATACTGTGGACTTGAGGTTGTTTCCTCAGAAAGTGTACCGTATGCTCATTACCATTAACATGAAAAGTGACATTGCCTTTGGTGCAATCAATAACAGCCCCTGCGGTATTCAAAAAGGGTCTTTCAAGAATAATAGACATACTATCATCCTCGGGAATATCAAAAATAACAAAGTCCGTTAAAATAGTAGCGTTTGCAAACACAACAGGCACATCCTCACAAATACCGACAGGTATAGCAGTTGATTTATCAGCCATTTGCAAAGATATTTCAGTAGGTGTCAACTTATTCAAACCAAGTCTACGATATAAAGAGAGAGGCATAACACTAACACCGGCTCCAAGATCACATAAAGCAGTTTTAACATAGTTTCTTTTAATGGAGCATGGTATAGTTGGTACTCCTAGATCTCCTAGCTTCTTAGGTATTCCACCCTTAAAAGTATAATTAGCAAGCATGGTGGAAATTTCATCTTTCGGTATCTTTCTTTTATTAGTAACAATATCTTTCATCTACTTAGCATAAGGATTCAGTTTAAGCATATCAGTCAAACGCATATGCAAAAAGATAGGTCTAATCATTTCAGCAAAGCGCTCAAAATCCTCATCATCCTTTTTCTTGGATGGCTTAGGAGGAAAAGGCATGGGTTTCTGAACCCAAGACTCTCTTTCCTTACCGTGCTTCCTAGCAACAAAGTCTCTTTTATCATAACGTTGATTCTTTGATGGTGGGTTATCAAGATCAACATTAGGTTCAATTTCTATATCATTATCATTACTGGGTTGGGCATCAACATGAACATCATCATTAACAATATCACTAGTTTCATGTTCATTACCAGATTGTGTTTCAGCATCAGAAATAGAAATATCATTGGGATACTCAGGTGTGTCAATAACAGGTTCACTAGAAGCATGCAAAATCCTATCATTTTTCTTTTTCTTCCTTTTAGAAGGACTAGGTGCCTCTATATTATTTCTCTGAGAATCTTGCTCAATTCTCTTAGGATGGCCCTCAGGATACAAAGGTTCCAGGGTAATTTTACCACCTCTAGTCATAACTCTAACAGCATTATCATTTTTCTTACTATTTAATTCATTGAGCAAATCATTCTGAGCTTTAATTATGTGTTCTACTTGAGTGGTAACCATAGAAGCATGTTTACTAATGAGTTTAAGTTCACCTTTAACTCCAGACATATAATCACCCAAGTGTTCAATCATATAAGCATTTTGTTTCAATTGTCTACCCAAATAAGCATTGAAGTCTTCTTGCTTAACCATAAAGTTATTAAACTCATCCAAACATTGGCTAGCAAACTTAGTAGGAGGGATTTCAGCTTTATCATATCTATAGAGAGAATTTACCTTTACTACCTGTGTCGGCTTATCAAGACCATGTGTTTCTTCAATAGGTGATGGATTAAAACCATATATTTCTTCAACAGGTGGTAAATTAAGACCATGTATTTCTTCAATAGGAGGTAAATTCTTAAGAACTTCAGCTTTAATACCCTTTTCTATCATGGATTTCTTTGCCTCTTGCATATCTTCAGGACTGAGAAATAGAACACCCCTTTTCTCCGGAGTTGGTTTAGGAATAGGCTCAGGAAGAGTCCAATTATTTTCATTTGTCAACATATTATTTAATAGAATTTCAGCTTCATCAGGTGTTCTTTCCCTGAAAATAGAACCAGCACAACTATCCAGGTGATATCTGGAAGCATCGGTTAGTCTATTATAAAAGATATTAAGTATTTCATTTTTCTGAAGAGGGTGATCAGGCAAAGCATTAAGTAATTGGAGAAGCCTCCCCCAAGCTTGCGGGAGACTCTCTTCTTGAATTTGCACAAAATTATATATATCCCTTAAGGCAGCTTGTTTCGTATGGGCAGGGAAATATTTAGCAGAGAAGTAATAAATCATATCCTGGGGACTACGCACACAACCAGGATCAAGAGAATTAAACCATATCTTAGCATCACCCTTTAATGAGAACGGAAATATTTTAAAGATATAAAAGTAGCAAGTTCTCTCATCATTAGTGAACAGGGTGGCTATATCATTTAATTTAGTAAGATGTGCCACAACTGTTTCAGATTCATAGCCATAAAAAGGATCAGATTCAACCAACGTAATTATATCAAGATCGATAGAGAATTCATAATCCTTATCAGTAACAAAGATAGGTGAAGTAGCATCAGCAGGATCATATTTCATTCTAACATTCAGAGTTTTTTGTTTAAGCTTAGCTAATAATTTCTTAAGACCACTTCTATCATTGCATGCAAGAAAGTCTCTTTTAGTTTCTTCATCCATAACATAGCCCTCAGGCACAACAGGTAATTCATATTTATTGGGAGAGCCTTCATCATCACTTTCATCAATATTATCAGTTTCAATAATTTCATTCTCTCTAGCCCTAGCAAGTTGTTCATCAAGAAATTCACCAAGTGGCATAGTAGTATCAAGCATAGAAGTAGTTTCATCATAAGTATCATGCATAGCAGAAGTGGCATCATCAATAATATGCGACATATCAGAATTAATAGCAGAAGCAGGTTTAGGTGTCGCAAGCTTACTCAAAACAGAAGGTGAATCAAGTGCAGAGCTAGATGGCAGTTCCTTACCTCCCCTCGTAGTTGAGGGATAAATCTTGGTTCTTGGATCTTTCAAGTTCTTCATAATTATAAGCAGATATAAATCCCAAGTGATTCAAAGAATAGAGCTATGCTCCCCGGCAACGGTGCTAGAAAATAGTCTTGATAACCCACAAGTATAGGAGATCGCAACAGTTTTCGAGGGTAGAGTATTCAACCCAAAGGGGAACCAAAGAATATTCTCAAGCATTAGCAACTGAGTTGTCAATTCAACCACACCTGGATAACTTAATATCTGCAGTAAAGTATTTAGTAGCAAAGTAATATGATAGTAGTGGTAACGGTGGTAAAAGGTAATGGTAGCAAAAGTAATATTTTGGTATTTTGTAGTGATGATAACAATAGCAACGAAAAAGTAAATAAGCGAAGAACAATATGTGAAAAGCTCGTAGGCATTGGATTGGTGATAGAGAATTATGCCGGATGCAATCGATCATGTAACAGTCATAACCTAGGGTGACACAGAACTAGCTCCAATTCATCAATGTAATGTAGGCATGTATTCCGAATATAGTCATACGTGCTTATGGAAAAGAACTTGCATGACATCTTTTGTCCTACCCTCCCGTGCCAGCGGGGTCCTAGCGGAAACTAAGTTGACACATAGAGTACTAGACCAAAGCATTAACACATAGTGAATACATGAACTCCTCAAATTATGGTCATCACCGGGAGTGGTCCCGATTATTGTCACTTCGGGGTTGCCGGATCATAACACATAGTAGGTGACTATAGACTTGCAAGATAGGATCAATAACTCACATATATTCATGAAAACATAATAGGTTCAGATCTGAAATCATGGCACTCGGGCCCTAGTGACAAGCATTAAGCATAGCAAAGTCATAGCAACATCAATCTCAGAACATAGTGGATACTAGGGGATCAAACCCTAACAAAACTAACTCGATTACATGATAAATCTCATCCAACCCATCACCGTCCAGCAAGCCTATGATGGAATTACTCACGCACGGCGGTGAGCATCATGAAATTGGTGATGGAGGAAGGTTGATGATGACGATGGCGACGGATTCCCCTCTCCAGATCCCCGAACGGACTCCAGATCAGCCCTCCCGAGAGAGTTTAGGGCTTGGTGGCAGCTCCATATCGTAAAACGTGCTGAATCATCCTCTCTTATTTTTTTCTCCCCGAACACGAATATATGGAGTTGGAGTTGAGGTCGGTGGAGCTCCAAGGGGCCCACGAGGCAGGGGGCACGCCCAGGGGGCGGGCGCGCCCCCACCCTCGTGGCTAGGGTGTGGGCCCCCTGGCCTTGGTTCTTTGCTAGTATTTTTTATTATTTCCAAAAATAATCTCCGTGGAGTTTCAGGTCATTCCGAGAACTTTTGTTTCTGCACATAAATAACACCATGGCAATTGTGCTGAAAACAGTGTCAGTCCGGGTTAGTTCCATTCAAATCATGCAAGTTAGAGTCCAAAACAAGGGGAAAAGTGTTTGGAAAAGTAGATACGATGGAGACGTATCACATCATAACGAGCTCAATGTGACCAAGGATTTAGCCACGGGATCATGCGTTACGAAATGAGTAAAGAGACTTGCCAGTAACGATATTGAATGAGGTAAAGAGATACCGATGATCAAATCTCGGGCAAGTAACATATCGATAGACAAACGGAATTGTATACGGGATTGATTGAATCCTTGACATCGTGGTTCATCCAATGAGATCATCGTGGAACTTGTGGGAGCCAACATGGGTATCCAGATCCCGCTGTTGGTTATTGGCCGGACAGATGTCTCGGTCATGTCTGCATGGTTCCCGAACCCGTAGGGTTTACACACTTAAGGTTCGGTGACGCTAGAGTTGTTATGGGAAATAGTATGTGGTTACTGGAGGTTGTTCGGAGTCCCGGATGAGATCCCGGACATCACGAGGAGTGCCGGAATGGTCCTGAGGTGAAGATTTATATATGGGAAGTCCAGTTTCAGTCGTCGGAATGGTTTCGGGGGTTATCAGTATCGTATCGGGACCACCGAAAGGTGTTCGGGGGTCCACCGGGTGGGGCCACCTGCCCCGGTGGGCCAAGTGGGCTAAACAAGGGCGGTAACCAGCCCCTAGTGGGCTGGTGCATCCCCCAAGGGCCCAAGGCTCCTAGGGTTGAAAACCCTAGGGGGTGGGGGCACCTCCCACCTAACTTGGGGGGGGGGGGCAAGTCCTCCCCTTGGCCACCCCCCCCCCTAGATACATATAAGGGGGGCCGGCCCCCTCTCCCTTCACCCTCTAAATAGAGGGGGTGGGAGGGCAGCCGCACCCTTCCCCTGGTGTAGCCCTCTCCCCCTCTCCAACACCTGTTCCTCCTCCATAGTGCTTGGCGAAGCCTTGCCGGAGAACTGCAAGCTCCACCACCACGTCGTCGTGCTGCCGGAGCTCTCCCTCAACTTCTCCTCTCCCCTTGCTGGATCAATAAGGAGGAGATGTCCCCGGGCTGTACATGTGTTGAGCACGGAGGCGTCGTCCATTCGGCGCTTGATCCGATCTTCCACGATTTGAATCGCCGCAAGTATGACTCCATCAACCGCGTTCTTGTAACGCCTGTGCTTAGCGATATTCAAGGGTATGAAGATGCACTCCCTCTCTCTCTTGTTGCTAGCATCTCCTAGATTGATCTTGGTGACACGTAGGAAAATTTTGAATTATATCTACGTTCCCCAACAGGCTTCTCTCGAGAAAGATAGCAAACAGTGGGTAAAAAAATTATTGTTGGGCAATTGATAGAACCTCAAATAATTATGACGATATCTAGGCAATGATCATTACATAGGCATCATGTCCAAGATTAGTAGACCAGCTCATGCCTGCATCTACTACTATTACTCCACACATCGACCTCTATCCAGCATGCAACTAGTGTATTAAGTTCACGGAAAAACGGAGTAATGCAATAAGAACGATGGCATGATGTAGACAAGATCCGTTTATCTATTTCGTAGATATACATCCCATCTTTTATCCTTAATAGAAACGATACATACATGTTGTTTCCCTTCCTATCACTAGGATCAAGCACCGTTGATTGAACCCACTACCGGGCACCTCTTCCCATTGCAAGATAAATAGATCAAGTTGGCCAAACAAAACCCAAATATCGAAGAAGAAATATGATGCAATTAAGAGATCATGCATATAAGAGATCAAAGAAACTCAAATAACTTCCATGGATATAAAAAGATATGACTGATCATAAACTCAAAGTTCATCAGATCCCAACAAACACACCGCAAAAAGAGTTACATCATAGGATCTCCAAGAGACCATTGTATTGAGAATTCAGCGAGAGAGATAAAGCCATCTAGCTACTAACTAGTAACTATGGACCCGAAGATCTACAAAGAACTACTCACGCATCATCAGAGAGGCACCAATGGCGGTGGTGAACCCCATCCGAGATGGTGTCTAGATTGGATCTGGTGGTTCTGGACTCTATGGCGGCTGGATGAATATTTTGTTGACTCCTCTAGGGTTTGGGGAATATTGGGGTATTTATAGAGCAAAGAGGCGGTCCGGGAGGGCACCCGAGGTGGGCACAACCCACTAGGGCGCGCCCTGGTAGGTTGTGCCTCCCTCGGGGAACCCCCAGACACAGCCAGGGCCCTTTGTGTTCCTTCTGGCCCATAAAAATTCTTCGTAAAGTTTCGTGGCATTTGGACTCCATTTGATATTGATTTTCTGTGATGTAAAAAACAAGGAAAAAACAACAACTTGCACTTGGCACTATGTCAATAGGTCAGTACCAAAAAATGATATAAATGACTATAAAATGATTATAAAATATCCAAGATTGATAATATAACAGCATGGAACAATCAAAAATTATAGATACGTTGGAGACGTATCACACCTCTCCATACATATGTTTGGGCCACACACAGGCAGTGGTTGTCTTTGGGGACTAGCTACTTGTGTGATTATTGGCGAGCTAGCCCATCTCGGGGCCGCATGGATGGCCATCACTTTGACCAATAACAAGAGAGAGGTTGTACGACCAAGGTGGATTATTCTTAGTCCCTTTTATGATCCATCTTGGTGAGATGCCCTCTCTAGCCCGTGACTAAAAGTTTGTGGGGGGGGGGGACTGCTACTTCGCACTTTGCTAGGTGAACCTCCGTGGGGGGGCATGCATTCATAGCTTAGGATTCATTTCCTGCCGACATGAGGGGGGCAAGCAATACCGTGCGCTATGCTAGATAGGTGCCACATCGAAGTTGCATTTGGCATTTGAACATCAAACCACCCTTTTCATACATATATTTGGTCAACATGCAAGTGTGTTCGTGTTCTGACCCTCTCCCGCGTCATTTTTCGCCAAATTTATGAACATTAGACAAGTCAGATGATGCAACAGACCCGGTTCACTCACACTAACTGTGTGCCATGCCGGTGCCCCTGTCACACACATCTGCACAGTACATTGGGCTCCATGAGGCTTCCCCTCTCAAAAATATCTACCCGCCTGCAGGTTTTTTCTGTTTGATAACACACGGTTATTATGTTTCGACCGTGTGTGATGTTTCTTGTTCCCGCTCCCGCCTGCATCCCTCGAAAATATCTGCCCGCCTCAAGGGTTTTTCTATTTCATAACACACGGTTGTTATTTTCGGACCGTGTGAGATGCACCATCATCCAAATTTTCAATAGCCCTGGCATTTCACTCTTGTGTTTGACTCCCGCGTGTTCGGAATCGTTGCATGGAAAACAAAAAAATTCTACGGCACACAATGATCTATCCATGGAGATGCATAGCAACGAGGGGGAGTGTGTCTATGTACCCTCGTAGACCGTAAGCATTTCACAACACGGTTGATGTAGTCGAACTTCTTCGTGCTTCAACTGATCAAGTACCGAACGCATGGCACATCTGCGTTCTGCACACGTTCAGCTCGGTGACGTCCCTCGCCTTCTTGATCCAGCAAGACATCGAGGTAGTAGATGAGTTCCGTCAGCACGACAGTATGGTGATGGTGATGGTGAAGTGATCTCCGCAGGGCTTCGCCAAAGCACTATGAAAATATGACCGAGGGTGTAAACAGTGGAGGGGGGCGCCGCACACGGCTAACAATTGTCTGGTCTGTGCTAGGCGTCCCCCTCCCACATATATATAGGTGGGAGGGAGGGAGGAGCAGCCAAAGTAGGCGCCCAAGTAGGAGGAATCCTACTTGGGGTCCCTCCCAAGTCGCGCCCCCTTCTTTCCTTATTTGGAGTGCGGGTAAAGGCAGGGAGGGTAGCGCCCCTCCCTTTCCTTTCTCCCATGAGAGGGAAAGGCTGGAGGGGCTAGCCCTCCCCCTTTTCCTTCCCTAGGTCTGTCCAAACAAGTGGAGGGGCACACCAGACCCCTAGTGGGATGGTATGTCCCTCTCTTTGGCCCATTATAAGCCCATAACTTGCTAGGGGGTGCCCGGAACCCCATCCGGTGACCCGATTCCTTCCCGGTACGTCCCGAAACACTTCTAGTGTTCAAATACCATTGTCTTATATATCGATATTTACCTCTCGACCATTTCAAGACTCCTCTTCATGTTCGTGGTCTCATCCGGGACTCCGAACAACATTCGGTGACCAAATCATATAACTCATATGACATTATATCGTCAACGAACGTTAAGCGTGCGGACCCTATGGGTTCGAGAACTATGTAGACATGACCGAGACACCTCTCTAGTCAATAACCAATAGCGGAACCTAGATGCCCATATTGGCTCCTACATATTCTACAAAGATCTTTATCGGTCGAACCATTATGACAACATACGTAATTCCCTTTGTATATCGATATGTTACTTGCCCGAGATTTGATCGTTGGTATCTTCATACCTAGTTCAATCTAGTTACTAGCATGTCTCTTTACTCGTTCCGTAATACATCACCTCTCGACTAAATCCTTAGTCATTTGCTTGCAAGCTTATGATGTGTATTACCGAGAGGGCCCAGAGATACCTCTCTGATACTCGGAGTGACAAATCCTAATCTCAATCTATGACAACTCAACAAACACCTTCGGAGACACCTATAGAGCATCTCTATGATCACCCAGTTATGTTGTGACGTTTGGTAGCACACAAGGTATTCCTCCGGTATCCGAGAGCTGCATAATCTCATAGTCGAAGGAATATGTATTTGACATGAAGAAAGCAATAGCAACAAACTGAACGATCATTATGCTAAGCTAATGGTTGGGTGTTGTCCATCACATCATTCTCCTAATGATGTGATCCCGTTATCAAATGACAATTCATGTCCATGGTTAGGAAACCTTAACCATCTTTGATCAACGAGCTAGTCTAGTAGAGGCTCACTAGGGACACGGTGTTTGTTTATGTATTCACACATGTATTTAAGTTTCCTATCAATACAATTCTAGCATGAATAATAAACCTTTATCATGATTTAGGAAATATAATAATAACCAATTTATTATTGCCTCTAGGGCATATTTCCATCAACGCATAGTAAAATTTGCAGTAGCCGCGTCATTTCCTCAAACACACACCCCTCCACACATACACACACACCCCTCCCTCGCTCGAAACCCTAGCAAGGTCGTCGTCGCCGCTGCCGCCGCAAGGCCTCCATTGTCAATATCTACCGGTTTGCCCATGCAGCTTACCCACCGATTTCCATACCCAGGCCGCCCTGAGTTTCTTAGATGACGCCTGCCAAACGCCCCCTTTCCCACAGATTCCCATCCCCAACCCCCACTCCAGAGTGTCACAGCCTAAGCCCGGCTACGCTTCCCGTGGAGCTCGAGGAGCGACTATCCCAAAAGAGGTGTATCACGGTCTCTTCGCCCGACGTGGCCGAGGAAGTTGACGACCAGGCCGCATGCACTCAATCAGCGGGCTAGAGTATGCGGGTATGTCGCAGACGCCGGCTACGACATCGAGGTCGTCGACAACGACGGCCTGACGCGAGCTATGTCACAGGTTAAGTGGCCCACCCCATACCCGTCGGGTTCAACATCCGTCAATCTCATCTATGGCCCCGCCGCTGATCTCCTCTGGCTCGCTGTCAAGAATTTTCCATCCTACATCACCATCGAGCCCCTTTTGTCATTTCTGAAGGACACATTCTATGATGCTGGCTTGGGATCCACAGCTTCCAAGTCAGACCTCGTCGATGGCGACCACGAGGAGGGCACCCACTCCGGCTCTTCCAAGGGGAAAGAGGCCATCTGCTCTTCCAAGGGGAAAGAGCATGTCTGTGACATCAGGGAGGGCACCCTATAGTCGTGCTCTTCTAAGGGGAAGGAGCCCATCTACGACAACATGGAGCGCATCCAGGGTCCGTGCTCTTCCCATGGGAACGAGCCCATCTTTGACAAGTGAGGAAACCCATGATTTGTTTTGTCATTCCTCTTCATAGGAGGAACCCATGATTTGTTTTGTCAAGTCCCTTTTGTACTGTAGTGAGAATATGTCCAGTTTTAATTGCTATATATATTTGGCTGTTTGTAGTATGACATGTTTATTTCAGTTGTTCACAATGTGATGCTCTATATGTGCAACTATTTATTGTGAAGTACATTTCATCAATCCAGTTTTAAACATACCGATAGGAATGCATATCTTTGCTTGTTGTTAAGCCTGTTATACCTAGAATATTCCTCTTTTAAAGTTTTTTGATTGTTTGGTTGTTTGTAGTTAGCATATGTCCAGTTTCAAATGCTATCTTGGTTGTTCGTAGTATGCTTTGTTTATTCCAGTTATTCATAACGTGATGTGCTATATGTGCAAGTATGAAATGTGCAGTTCAATTTCATCAATACCTATTCAACAATACCATTATGAATGACTACATTTGGTTGCTGCATCTTGTATTTAACACGTCTTTCCATTTTTATTTAACAATAACCAGTGTACTTAGACCGGCACAATACCAGTTTGAATGACTATGTTTGCTTGCTGTTAAATGTTAGGCCTGTTGTAGTTAACACAACTTTCCACTTGTTTTGCTTTACTAGCATGCTTAAACCTGCACACTGAAGCTATCTTTTGGAGATTATTTTGTCTGCCATGGATATATTTGGTTGATGTTTAGCCTGTTGTGCTTAACATGCCTCTCGATGTACTTACACAGGAAAATTTTGGGAACGACTGTTGTTTTCCATCAAGATTAGTTTCATCCCATGGCTTATATATACTCATTGTACAAGATATCGGTAGTTGGTACCATATAGGTCGGGGGCTGATAAGGGACTAATCGGTGAATCATACTTTTAACTGAATATATCTGTAACCCATCTATCGTTAGGTTAACTAGGGCCATATGTAATATATCTGAGGCTACATAGCAACATGCATTGTACTTAATCTCTAAATATGCAATCCTAGGCTACATAGCAACAAGGAAGAGTGTTACCTTAATATTCTGATGATGTCTAGATATATGTAGAAGAGCAGCAACAGCAACAACAACAACAACAACAACACATCCATGTTTGGATACTCAACTTAGCTAGAGATTAGAGTTAGTTTCTAGCTCATGACTAACCCTGAACTAACTCCATTCAAAGAGGTGTTTGGATGACAGGGTTAGATTGACAGTAAATGCACTTGGAGAACTAGCTCCAATAAGCACCTCTTTGGTTGGATAGTTTTTTTGGGTGGGTTAGATGCAACTAGCTCAAATTAGCCCTCATGTTTGGATATACTTTAGGGCTATTTGATCCCGAACTAGCTCAAACTAACTCTAACCCATGGATACAGCAGGAGTTAATCAGCCAATAATTTGTCAAAATGCAATAAACTCCTTCGCAATTGCTGTTAATTCATCTAATATGTGAGTATATTAGATGTTATAAGATATTATAAAAGAGTGTTGTACTATATCATTGCGCAATTGCTGTTTAGCTTCTAATATTAACTTGGTGCTTTTAGGTACATATGTCATTGGTAAAGATCCGTGCTTTGACCCTTTCTGCATATGGGGCAATGAGATATCGATGAACCAGCATCAAGTGAGGAAGCTGATAAAGATTGTTAGTAAAATGGGTCAAAAGATGGTAATTAAACTATTTGTTTACACTTTATCCAAGACAATAGAGAACTACAGGATGGTAAGTAAGAAATATCTGTAGCCTTCTTTTTACTACCCATAATGACTTGTGTTAGATGACAATGTCTGAATCTTTTTCCTTTGCAGTGGTTCCCAAAGCAGTTTACTCAAGATTACCTCTCAAACTACATGATTGGTGGACATGCAAAAGTTAAAGTATCTCTACCAGAACATGATGATTATCTAGATGTTTTCATGAAGACCGTGAAGGATGGGCGGTTGGCCATCACAAGGGGTTGGACTAGAGTCATGTGTGCCTTCTGTATGGAGGAGGGCACAATATGGGCATTCCGGTTCACCTTGTTCAGCAACCAGAATGTATTGCGCCTCTTTCTTTACCGTCTTTAATAGTACAAGTATACAACTATGGTTCACCATTCTTTATTTGCTTCTTATGTAATTCTTGAACATATGTACCTATGAATGGAATAATGCATTGCTTGTTTGAACCTGATGGATATGCATAAAGCTATAGCATACATTCAAATTCGAATCCGGTACAATTTGAAATGGCAGCAATTAAATTACGGTGAAATTACACTCTCCAGGTCGTTACGGTGCACATGGTTGGTAAAACACAAACATTTGCAATATACACCATAATCCGACATGGTTCACAGAGAGGAAACGTGTGCAAGCATGCACACAGTTGCAGTTTGCAAACCGTGTGCGATGTCAGACAATATCACAAACGGTGCAGGCAAACTAAATGTTTGTGATAGTTGACTTATCGTACACCATTCGCAACCATGAACTATTTCTGATGTGGTATGCATCATAAACGTTGCACCACAGAATAGTGTGTGCGATAGTTGTCATGTGCGACGATGTTACGATGGTCCGACATTTCGTAATCATGTTTGACACTCGTATGACAATTAGCTAATCTTCTTAATTAGTTATCGCATACGGTTTGGAAAAATCGAATGTGTGTGATTGTCTGCTTATCATACATGTTCTATAATCGCGCGCGAACCATTTGTGATGGGCCGCGCAACATAAACGTAGCACCGCAGAATACCAACGGCGATGGCAATGCGGGCACAAACGAATTGCAAGGATGCAGTGTTTGGGCGGCTCCCTATCCCTGACAGTTTCTAGTCCTATGGGAAGGACCCCCTATCGCAGTCACTCACTTGGCGGCGGTTCCAAATGCTGTCGCAGAAAGGGGTTAAAAACCATCTGTATAGCACCTCAATGTACCAGTGTAAGCATACACTGAGTCTCCTTGTTATAGACTATAGACTTGCGATGATGCCATCTCTATGTATAACAAACATTGGGTTATTTCAACATGATCGTTCTTCTAACATCATACTCTTAAAGTTGTCGGCATCCTTGTTACATTTAACTTATGCCTATGATCAAGAAAACATAACCATCATGCAACACTTGAGCTAGTCCTAGAGGCAAGACTAGGAATCAGATTTTATCGTTTATTCTACAAGTGCTTATGGGTTTTTCTCTGAATTACATATTCAAGAACCATAGCACTTATAGCAGGGCGCCGCTACGCGTCCACAGGCGGAAACATCCACCGCCCGGAGAGCCGTTTGATTAGACACCTAACAGCCGTCGGATGCAACCATCGCGCGCAACTGACCAGGTCATTACTTCCTGCAATAGCCATTCTGTTTCAGAAATAGAATCCCTTGTCCGCCGTCCAGGCACGGCTGCACGCAGTGCGGCGCTAATCCCCACCACTCACAAAATTGCTGCCGCTGGTGCGGGCCAGCTAGTCCTTCAGCGCAAAAACCTTCAACAACATGGCACATCACATCATGAGTCAGATGCTGGGATCCAACGAAGATCGAGCTTGCCGGGGGCTGCTGCTTCGAGGATAGCCGCGGCCAAAGTTCTCAGATCCGACCGCCGTCGGGGGGGTCCTGCGCGAGCTGTAGTATCATCCTGGTTCACAACCCCCCCCCCCCCCGGTTGTGTTTCCTTAAACAACTTCCACCAGATCACATTAGGGCAGCTGGGTGAGTTCCCGACTCTGAAAAACATGAACACTTGTCTGTCTCTGAAACTCGTGAAAAAAACTGTGTATCAGAAACATAGCTAGAATTCCTATTTGTTTCATGTGTGTGGCAGCTAGAAAATCAATTTTGTCTCATGTGTGTAAGTGGAACCAAAGCACATCCCCACACACCTGTCTGCTTCTTCTATCTCTGCAACATGATCCCCTCTGTTACTTGTTATTTATCAATCTATTTGATGAAGAAAGTAAAATATATCACTGTGATACAATTTTGAATGTGTATGCTTATGTGAGAAAAGGCCACATTGAGTGAAGATTTTTGTGTGCAAATGAAGCTGAAAAACTGTTGATTGATGTATCTGTGTACCTGAATTTCTGAAACAACACCTCTCTATTTACATAAAAAACATGCGTCTCGTTTCAGGAAGCTGGGACTAAACGGGAAGAGAGCTATGTCCAAGGGAACTTCTCTGTCGATAATCATGAATATTCAGATGGTTTGTTGCATGTTGATGATGCGATGCAAGATGATTCAGATGACGGGGATGTTTCATTGCAGCTGCTACCACCCTATGTCGGCATGGTGTTTGACACAATTGAGGATGCCAAGAAATTCTACAATGACTATGCCTTCAAGTTGGGGTTCGTCACACATATATATTCTACAAAGTATAACCAGAAGAGAGGCCAGAAACAAGAGGATGCAATAATGATCAAGAGGGTCTTTGGGTGTGTGCATGCTAGAAAGCCCCAAAACCGAAAACAAGTAGCCAGGGGGAAGTTCTTGGTCCTAGTCAAAGATGTTTTGCATTCCCTGTGCTTGAGCAAAAAACATTCATAATTTCCTTTCATTGTTGCAACCTTGATGATGTATTTAGGTTCTATTTCAATTTGAAAAACGTATGTTACGCTAAAACAGAAAAAAGTAAGAGACCTCACATTTGGACTTGAGACATTCAAGATAGCTCACATTTTGTCTTTTGAAATTTTTTGAGGTATGTGCCATATTACCAGTACTACTCTGGCACATGAATGCGTTGTTTGTTTCATGATTCATGTTGTACATTTTGTCCTCCCTGGCATATACATGAATGTACCGTTTGCTTCATAATGCGACATCATGTTTTTAGTGCTCAAAAGGCTATTCTATAGATGACTGATGTTACAGGATGGTTTCATTGTGCATTCTTGCTACAACATGTTTCCCCATAGCACATAATAATACCAGTAGGATTCATTGTTTCAGCAAAAAATATACCAATAAGCAAGGAAACAAACTGCAAAAAAGCCAGTCATTTTCATTGTCAACTCGGCATCCATCTCTAGTTCACATTGATAGCTAAGCATGGCTGATGCTCTAGCATTTTCAAGAAAAGAGGGGGGAAAGGGACATGCCCCAGCATGATACATGCTCTAGCTTGAGTTCCGCAAAAGACAACTAGCTAGTTAACAGAAACTTGTTGTTTCAGTTACATAAAAGAATGTAGCGCACACAAGGACCCGCAAAAGCCTAAAACTAAACTAGCAAGATCTTGTTTCGGAAACGATATCCTCTACGAGCTTCTCAACAGTTTTTGCAAATCTTCGGCTGAGTTGATTGTGTTTTGAGGATGATTGAATAGCTTCGCCGCAACAAATGTTCGGAAATTGAGCAACGACCTCGTGTCCTGAGCATACAAAAAGCATAAATAAAAAAACATCATTAGAAACACAGGAGGGGGATGTTGATAGGAGTTATATTCACAAAAGTAGTGTTTTGAAACCAAAAACAATGTTATTTAGCTACTAGTGTTGCATAGCAAAATTGGTTATACCGTGTTGAATGGCTTCATCCCCCTTGCTGTTAGATTCTCCATGTACAGAATAACAAAGAACCCACAATCAAACCTGCCAAAAAAAGGTACACCTAAAAATGCTTCCTGAAACAAATGTAGAAAGTTGTGGATGGGCACATGAAAGAAAAGAAAAACGAAAAAGAGAATAATATGTTGTTGATTGATGCGGGGTACCCCTTTGGGCTGAAAACAATCGAACTTGTCAAGATCAAGCTTCCATGGGTTTCGTTCTTGCACCAGAGTTTTGAAGTTTGTTATCTGCACATTTAATATTAGAAAAAATGAAGATATAAAAAGATGGCACGGTGACATCTTCTTTGATTGATACCACATGATCAATTTGATATGATAAAAAGAATGAAAATGATCAAACAAAGATGAAAAAAGGGGTGTAGTTTTCATACCAGATTGCAACATGGCCGCTCAAGGTTGCTGATGTAGTTAGGGTCGTCGCTCCTGGAGTCAAAAACATTGAATTGTTTTTGCATCAAGTTCGCAACAACAACTGCCCAATGTCCATCCTTGACAATGGTGAAGAAGAGCTGCAATATTAACAAAAAAAATTCACAAACCCAGATCATGATGCACTAAAAGATAGCTTTGAAAATATATCTTGTAGCATAAAAACTATAAAAATCCATTCAGAAAGCTATGAGCTACAGAAAGCTATAAGCTACAAAAATTCAGAAAACTTCTGAAGTTGGGTTTCCTTTCAAGTGACCGTATGACTGTATGATTTCCAATGGATTCAATGTATTTTTTTTGCTCCAATAGTTCCTGGAGCTACAACTATTATGGGAAAAACTTGTTGTGCCTGTTCTACAACTATTCCTGCAGCTACAAATATTCCTGCTCCTCTCCAGGTGCCCAAGGGGCAGTCAGGTAGGGAAAAACTTGTGGTCATTCATGCTCACAAACAGAAAACGAAAAAGTTCATGCTAAAACTGCCTGCTCCTCTCTAGGTGCTCCTGGGCTGGGGCCTTCCTTCTCCATCGCAGGTCAGGTGATGAAACAACAAACCTGTGGCCACTCATGCTCACAAACAAAGGGCGCAAAATCCATTCCCCACCCCGAGTTCCTAGTCAATTACACATCCAAATTCGGGTGCACAAATCAAAAAAAGAGAGCGCCATCGCAACCCTAACCACCGCGTAGCCGCTCGCTGCGGAGCCGCCGGTGAAGCCACCGAAAGGCACGAAGGTGAACTCGACTAGAGCAACAACGTCGGCCAGAAATGGGGGGAAGGAAGGAGGAGAAATCACAAGGAACCAGAGGAGATCCGTACTTGCTTGGGTTGCCGCTGGCCGCTGCCGGTCCCGAAGACTTCGTCATCGTCATGGTAGTGGGTTAGCCCCGGTCACGCCGCCACCCTCCCAGATACAGTCGTCGTCGCCCTCCCAGCCCTGCGAGCACACGCTGCTGCGGGAATGACTGCTTCCAGGTGCAGGGTCATTTTCCTGAAACAACGGGTATGTTTCAGAAAACGGACGCGCGTGATGCGGAAGCGGTGAGGCTCTCATCCGTCCGATAAACAGATGATCCGACGGACGCGGAGCCGGTGGACGCGGCGCGCGTGATCGGTCGGGTGAACTTAAGCTTTTCCCATAGAATATAAACATATAATTATAAACATGAAAAATGAATATACAATTGTTATGTCCTTTAGGACATATTTCCAACAGTAAGAACCATAGCAGTTATAGCATAAAATACAAACATCTAATTATAAGCATAAAAAATAAATAATACAATTATTATTGCCTTTAGGGCATATTTCCAACAATATCGTCCAGTGGCGACGCTGGTTAGCTTCCAACGAGCAAAGTGTCATCCGAAGAGGCGTCCATGGCAGGCAGGAGTTGCATCGGAGGACGGTGTGACATGTCCAAGGGTGGCGCATGGCTCGATGGCGTGTGGGCGAGCACATCAAGAGACCGGGGTATGAGGAGACGTCCACACCAGCCATTCTTTTCTTTTCCCCTTTCTTTTCTCTTCCTAGGACACATGGACCCCACACATCAACTATAATGGTTGTCTGCCCTAAATGTTACTTCATGCCGCCTCATCACTTACAGCGGGCCCCACTGTCAGATTTCCGTCAAAACGCGCTCAATTGAGCATTTAGTGCTATCAGCAATTTTTTTATACTCAAAAACAATTTTTGTTTTGCAATCTGTTAGCATTTCGGTGGTTTTCGACAAACATGTGCGCAATTGTAGTTGGTGTGTTTTTGCAATTTTCTCCTACACCTGCTAATAATCAAAGTAAAATTTGTACTTGTCCCTATTCACACCCTAGGTCCATCTCGATCATTTCATCGGTGGTGGGGTGGTGGGGTTTCAGGGATGCTCGGATGGGCGGTTTCTGCGCAGCGAAGAGGATAGGGGCGGAGGCGGAGTTTCATGTCTTCTCCCCCATCACGCAGTCACAATGTGTTGGGGTCGTCATGAGGGGTTGAGGGATGAGCCTCAAATGTGTGGTTGGGGACGATGGTGGAGAGTGAGGGGGTGGATAGTGGAACACGGTCGCCGATGAGGTGGATAAGCAGCGGTGCGTGAGTGAAGTGTAACAACAGACCAGTGAATGAGTACGGAAGCGGATTTGGAAAATAACGGGAGGGGAGGGCAAGAGCAAGGGTTTGTACATTGATAAAGGTCACGCCTAAAAGGAAAACAAGTACCTGGGATCACATGAATCCAGATCAATTATTACTGACATAAAAACTGTATCGATAACCCTTTCTCAGACTTAATCTCAAACAAGGAAATTGGATCATATGATGTTAATTCATAGTTGCACTAATATCAAGGCATGCAAAGCATTGCTGTCAATTTCATCTCATTGTCGCATGGAGGTACAGTGACTGGGACCCAACTAAGAAACAAATGCGGGGGAAAAACCCCAGCAAGCATCCTGCGTGAATAACATTACAAAGAATGTGGCTGGGTTCCACTAATTTAAACTAGAGCCAAGCACCATCCACAATTTCAGACTAGTGGGCTGGTTATGTAATACAATCATCATCATATTAGTTCTGTCTCGCTATTAGATGAGATAACGGACCATATTAATTGATTTCAGACCAAAAGGGACAGCGATAGATTTCAGATCAAGGGCGACGAATCTAATGTTCCCATAATCATATCCCCGCGAAAACAAATCCTTCCTGCAAGGTGGATTACAAACACGGACATAAATTCCTTTTTGTTTTAATCTCGGGGCGGAACACTACTCTGGCTATACAGTTAACATACTGGAGATTTACCTTTTTGTCCAAACCCAACCGATCTGCGATCTCCATCTTCTTTTCAGCGTACTGCGCCATGTTCATTGTTTTATGCTGAACAAGTAATCCAGTTATAAAAAGTACCGCGACATATCAATATTCATAGAGGATTCATTGAGAGACTACCTTCCCGAAAGCTAACTTGCTAAACACAGCCCGAGCTTCATCCTCTTTAGCCTAAAATTAGCACACAAAGGTCATACCGATGTTAACAATCTATTACAGTTACATATGTATCATCATGTCAATCATACAGTATCCTACTTACCTTCAGATCAATGCCACCCTCCTTGACAATAGAATAAATCTAGAAAAGTAAACAGATGAAATGAGATATTGGCAATATGTAGCATATTTCTTACAACATAAATTCAGAGTTAGAGGCTATACAAATTTGCAAAACAGACCCAGCTTACGAGATCAACTTACCATTTGCTTTATTGTTACAAAGACAGGCAACGCATTCAGTTCAGCATGTAGTACCCTTTTGTGTATAGCAAACTTGTCCATTTCATATACTTCCTTCACAGCATCTAAGTATCTCCTCTGAAATATTTTTCAAACCATGATAAATATGATAATCACAAAGCATGTCAATATTGCATTATTACACAAATGTCTAACGTGGTAGGATACTAACATCTTCCTTGGCGACAAGCCTCCATATCTCAAAATAGAGAAGATCTATGTCCTTGAGGGACGCATCTGTGTTCAGCTCAATAATGTACTCCTGAATCAAATGGACCAGATCGTGAATAACACCGGCAATGAACACCTCAATTAGCAAAAGATAAGATGTCTTACATTATAGGCAAAAGCAGCTAAACGAACAGTCATATGGGGAAAGTGTGTTGCAATCCTCAATGCTTGCCTCCATGCTATAGTATCCATGTTTCTCCACTGAAGTGCAAAGAAGTTAACCATCATGTGTATATGACAAATATACCTATATTTCGTGATTTCCTGAGGGGCATGTTAGGTTGATCTCTCCACCGAGTGGGCTCAACGGCCCATCGGGCCCTGATCTATTCGCGTCCTGATCGGGGGCGCCCAACCGTTCTATGGTTGGTGGGCCCCTGTGACCTGCGATATATAAAGAGGTGGGGGCCGGGGCGCACGATACGAGGTTCACCGCGCCGCCAGACTCCCCATCGATATCCCCTTCCGATCTAGGGCAATCGCAGTGCTCACAGGAAGCACCACTGCCACCTCTCCATCTCGATCCCTCTGCGATCACCGGCCCCTACATCACCATGGCCGGCTCTAGATCGAGCTCTTCCGCACCCAAGGAAGGTAGGTTACCGGAAAGATCTAGCCTACACGATCCAAGTGGGTCTATCAATGGTATCAGGCCATCTTGGTTAGATGTTTTTTGGTAAAAAGATAAAACAAAGAAAGAAATAGAGATCCCCTCCCCCCAAGAACCCTAGACAGGGCAAAGAACGAATCCTTCAAGGAAACGGAAAAAGTAGCGCCGCCGCAAGGCCGCGCCGTTCCTCTCGATCTCGATGCGCATCGGCAAGCCGAGGCATCGAGAAGAAGAACACCACCCCTTTTCAGGGGCAAAGATCACCACCACCGATCCATTCGACGGCGGCGCGCTCACCGTAAGGGGAACGCGCGACCGGCGAAGGGGTCGGCAGGGGCGAAGCCTCTCCGTCCATCTAGGTCGCCGTCGTGCGGCAGTTGCCTCTCTTTCTCTCTGTGGGGAGGGGGTGGATGGAGACAGTAAAAAGAAAAGAAGGGGAAGGGGAAAAGAGTGCTCGCGCGGCGCGGTGGCGCGTTGTCGTCGGCGGCGGCCAGCGGAGCCCCGACCCGCTGCATCACAGACAAGGCGAGGAGACAAATCGGAGACGGCTCCTATCTCTCTCTTTCTGCCACAGGAGGCTCACGCAAAGAGAAGGAAAGGGGAATGGAAAGGAGGCGCTGGCGCGGCGCGGTGGCTCTAGCCCCCGTCGCCGGCGGCCGGGCTGGACGGCCGGTGACCGAGCCTTGTTTCCTCCGCCGTCGGGAGAGACTGAGCGAGCAGAGAAACAGATCGAGTAGAGAGTGGGGGCGCTAGGGTTGGACTGGGATCGGACTCTCTGTTTTGTTCCAGCGAAATCAGCGGACAGCCGTCGATCGTGATGGACGGTCCAGATGAAAACCCTAGTATCCCACTGGCCTTTTGGGCCGAAAGTGACCGCGGACCAGGCCGAAAGACAGAGCGGCTGGGCCGGCTAGCGCGGCGCAGCGAGCCGAGTAGGCCCGCGGGGCAACTGCTGTTTGAGGCTTTTTCCTTTTAATGTTTTCTGTCCAGTTTTGGGCAGATTCAAAAGTCTTGTTTTTTGTTTTCTATACAATACATATTTCCAGCGAAATTTATTGTTTACAATATATAGAAAGGTAGAAAAGTCTCTCGAAATATAAAAAGAAAATTTCTAGAAAAAGAATTGTTCATGAATTTTTATTAAATAAGTTCATGAATTTTTTTCATTTGATCAAAGAAAAATTTCTGCAAAGAATAAAAAGTTCATGATTTTATTCATGTTTTTCCGCTGCGTACAGAATTAATATTGCTCTTTTTCTTGAAAATAAAAGTTTAGAGAGATTTATTAAAAGAGCATGTTAAAGTTATAATTAGAATAAATATGTTTATGTTATTCTTATGACCAACGTTGTTAATAACATGACCATATTTTATTATTGAAATTAAAGGTGCATTTATTTCTAATATTTTTCCCAACGGTAATATAGATTTAATTGCATAGACAATTATATGTTTAATTTGACCAACGTTAGATTAATGCATATGATTGTTATATTGATGTCACTTAAATTGTGATTTCAGGAGGCTTTCACTTGATGAGTTGCCTAAAAGAAGTTTCGACACTCAGAGGTGACGACCACACTGAGTGGAGGAAGAAAGTTGAACTGGCATTTGTTTGTGCTGATCTGGACTGGGTTCTGGATGAACCACAGCCGGTCAGACCTACAGAGCCAGTAAGAGAGACTACTGAGGATGATGCTGCATGGGCTAAAAGGAAGGGGGATTATGCTCCTTTGGAGATGTCCTACATTATAGCCAGCCAAAAGTGGGTCAATGCAAATAAAAAATGCATGGCCTTTATAAAGAATACAATTGAGAGCACCATTGTGGGCTCCATTGCAGAGTGCGCTTCAGCTGCAGAGTTGCTGACAAAGATAAAAAGCCAGTTCACTGGCTCTTCAAAGATATATGCCACCCAGGTGTTAAAACAACTTGTGAAGGAACAATACACAGGTGGTGGAATAAGAGAGCACATCTTGAGGATGAGCAATATGGCAGCAAAGTTAAAGCCTATGGACGAGGATCTGGAGATCAAACCAAAGCTCCTGGTCCACCTTGTCATGGCTTCACTGCCAAAGGAGTTTGAAACTTTTGTTGTGAATTATAATATGTCACCTGGAACATGGGACATAGAAAAGACAATTGCTATGTGTGTCCAAGAAGAGGACAGACTAAAAGCTTCACATGGTGGAACACTCAACTATGTGAAGGATCATAAAAAAAAGAACTACAATCAAAACAATAAAAGTTCTCCTTCAAAGCCACAAGGAAAAGCTCCCTATCGGCATCAGCGTCAGCAACAGTCTTTCCCAGTGGACAAAGACACTTGTCTCCACTGTAAGCAGACCGGGCATTATAAGAAAGACTGCCCTGTTTGGCTGAAGTCCTTAATGGTAAAGCAAGGTAACAACATTGTTTCCTTAGTAAATGAATCCTTGTACACATAGTTTTCGAAATCTACTTGGTGGATTGACTCAGGGGCAACTGTTCATGTTGCAAATTGTTTACAGGAATTCCATTCGACCCGGACTACGCTAAGAAGAGAAGGAGGCATTGAAGTAGCCAATGGAATAAAAGCAGAAGTTGAAGCTGTCGGCGACATCTCCTTGGAGTTAGCTGATGGATTCAAGCTTCTACTTAGAGATGTTCTTTATGTTCCTTCATGTAATAGAAACTTAATTAGCGTTTCATGTTTGGACAAAGAAAATTATGAGTGTTAGGACATGGCAAGTGTGCCATCTGGTATAATAATGCTTATATTGGTAATGCTTTACTACATGATGAGCTTTATCTGTTATCACTTCGTGAAAAAGTGCATTATGTATGCAATGTGAATGAACATGTTTCCGCGTCGAATAAAGAACAAAAGAAAAGAAAGAGCACATTCGACTCATCGAAATTATGGCACTGTCGCTTGGGCCATATTTCGAAGGGGGGAATAGAAAGATTAGTCAAAAGTGAAATTCTTCCACAGTTAGAATTCTCAGACTTAGAACAACGTGTAGATTGCATTAAAGGAAAGTATATAAAACAAATCAAAAAAGGTGCAATCCATAGCTCAAGCACACTAGAAATCATCCACACCGACATTTGTGGACCATTTCTGGTGAAAAGTGTGGATGGATATGACTCGTTCATAACATTCACAGATGATTACTCTCGCTATGGTTATATTTATCCAATCAAAGAAAGATCTGAAGCGTTGGATAAATTTAAAATATTCAAAGCTGAAGTTGAAAATCAGCATGATAAAAGAATAAAGATAGTAAGGTCCAACCGTGGGGGAGAGTACTGCGGTCGGCACACTCCATATGGCCATGTCCCTGGACCTTTTGCAAAGTTCTTACAGGAGACTGGCATAGTTTCCCAGTATTCAATGCCGGGTGAACCTCAGCAAAATGGAGTAGCTGAAATGCGCAACCGTACACTTATGGATATGGTGCGCAGCATGATGAGTTATTCCAACTTACCATTGGGATTATGGATGGAGGCGCTTAAAACCGCCATTCACATTCTCAATAGAGTACCAAGCAAGTCGGTGCCCAAAATACCGTACGAGCTATGGACAGGAAGGGTACCCTCCCTACAACACTTCAGGGTGTGGGGGTGCCCTGCTGAGGCCAAAATGTTTAATCCAAACATTGCAAAGTTAGATCCCAAAACAGTAAGTTGCCACTTCATTGGCTATCCAGACAGATCAAAAGGTTTTCGTTTCTACTGCCCTGACAGATATACAAAGTTTGTAGAAACGAGACATGCAGTCTTCTTTGAGGACGAAATGATGAGGGGGAGCTTGGTAGCTCGGAAAATTGATCTTGAGGAGAAGAGGGTGCATGCACCTAATCCGATGATTCAGGAGCCATTTTTCTCACTACCAGTTGCAACTCCACCCATGACAACCTTGGGGGTAGACCCGGAACCTGTCCGTCAGGAGCCGACTGAACCCGTTGTTGAGCATGAAAGGGAGGTGCAACAGCAAATTTTAGAAGAAGTGCCAGAAGTTGAGGCACAGAACGTGCCAGAAAATGAGGCCCTAAGAAGGTCTACAAGACCAAGAAAGACAGCTATTTCTACTGTCTTTAAAGTTTATAACACAGAAATGGTTCATATGGAAAAAGATCCCACCTCATATGAAGAAGCCATGAGAAGCCATCATTCATCGATGTGGATGAAGGCAATGGAAGACGAGATGAAATCGATGAGTCCCAAAGATGTTTGGGACTTAGAGGAAATTCCTAAAGGAGCCAAAACAGTAGGCTGTAAATGGGTCTACAAAATTAAGTATGGCTCTAAAGGGAATATAGAAAAGTATAAAGCACGACTCGTGGCAAAAGGATTTACACAAAGAGAAGGGATAGATTACAATGAGACATTTTCTCCAGTCTCATGTAAGGATTCCTTCAGAATCATAATGGCATTAGTTGCTCATTTTGATTTAGAATTACATCAAATGGATGTTAAGACGACATTTCTGAATGGTGATTTAAAAGAAAATGTCTACATGAAACAGCCTAAGGGTTTTATCATGGAAGGCAAGGAAAATATGGGATGCCGCCTGAAGAAATCCATTTATGGATTAAGACAAGCCTCTCGGCAGTGGTATCTAAAGTTTAATCAAACGATTAAAAGTTTTGGATTTAAAGAAAATATTGAGGATAATTGCACTTATGCAAAGTTTAAAAATGGGAAATATATTTTCCTAATCTTGTATGTGGATGATATCCTGCTTGCTAGTAGTGATGTTAGTCTACTACAAGAAACAAAGAAATACTTATCCTCAAATTTTGACATAACAGATCTTGGTGAAGCATCATATGTTTTGGGCATAGAAATTCACCGAGATAGGAACAGTGGAGTCTTAGGACTATCGCAGAAAGCATATTTAGAAAAGGTTCTTAAAAAGTATAACATGCATGCGAGTAAAGCCACACCTGCTCCTATAGTCAAGGGCGATAGTTTTGGGAAATTCCAATGTCCCAAGAACTAGTACGAGATCGATCAAATGAAGGCAGTACCATATGCTTCGGTAGTTGGCAGCTTATAGTATGCACAAGTGTGCACTCGCCCTGACTTAGCTTTTATCACCGGGGTACTCGGTAGATATCAAGAGAATCCAGGCATGGAGCACTAGAAGATGGTAAAGAAAGCATTGCGTTATGCGCAAGGCACGAAGGACTACATGCTAATATACAGGAGAAGTGAATCCCTAGAGATAAAAGGGTATTAAGACATAGATTTTGCGGGGGGCAGAGATGATAGAAAATCCACGTCAGGATACGTCTTCACTCTTGCTGGGGGAGCTATTTCGTGGAAAAGCTCCAAACAGTCAATAGTTGCATCATCCACGATGTATGCAGAATTCATAGCATGCTTCGAAGCCACGGGGCAGGCGATATGGCTAAAGAAATTTCTACCCGACTTGAAAGTGGTAGATTGTATTCACAAGCCACTAAAGATGTACTGCGACAACCAACCCGCAGTATTTTACGCTCACAACAACAAGTCGAGTAATGCTACCAAAACAATAGAGATAATGTATTATGTTGTGAAAGATAAAATCCAGGATCAAACTATAAGTGTCGAGCATATAAGGACAAAGGATATGCTTGCGGATCCGCTAACGAAAGGCTTACCACCCAATGTGTTCAAGGAACACATAGCCGGCATGGGTTTAAGGGAAAGCCTTATGATTCCTGGATAGGCCCAAAAGGAACAGAATTTGCTTCTGATCATAACGTATGTTGTAGCTGTATGGTTCTAACGGCAATTAAGCTGTGACGATGAAACATGCTCTATGTACCAATATGTGATGAATCAAATAAACTAGAAAGTACAAGGTTAAGAGTAAAAATTGAGATCAAGGGGGGGATGTTAGGTTGATCTCTCCACCGAGTGGGCTCAACGGCCCATCGGGCCCTGATCTATTCGCGTCCTGATCAGGGGCGCCCAACCGTTCTATGGTTGGTGGGCCCCTGTGACCTGCGATATATAAAGAGGTGGGGTCGGGGCGCACGTTACGAGGTTCACCGCGCCGCCGGACTCCCCACCAATATCCCCTTACGATCTAGGGCAATCGCAGTGCTCACGGGAAGCACCACTGCCACCTCTCCATCTCGATCCCTCTGCGATCACCGGCCCCTACATCACCATGGCCGGCTCTGGATCGAGCTCTTCCGCACCCAAGGAAGGTAGGTTACCGAAAAGATCTAGCCTACACGACCCAAGTGGGTCTATCAGGGCATACTTACCGCCTCGGTACTGCGATCCAGATGCAAATAATCTGCAATCCACTGTTGCAAGATAGAAGTCTAGCACTTAAAAAATGATCCAGCCACCGATAACATTTTAAATTCCAACAGCTTGATCACATAATGCATACCTTTATTTTCTTTGATATTTCTCCATAGTACTTGACATAAACGGAATCAATTTCATATGTATGATAACGTGAGCGGTAATCGTCGTGATAGCAGTACTGGCGTTCACAACTATCAGGCAGCTACAAAAAAAGGACGAGAATTAGATGACACATCTGAAGAAGTACTTAATGGCTACAAACATTGCAGTTGCAGCTGTGGTTTGGAATTAATGAAGCAAAATGAACTACCTCATTGATTTAAGGGTTTTCACAGTGTGTGTGTGTTGAAATGGTTTCTGAACACCAATGATTAAGATAATCAAACTAACCAAACCGGATGGCCAGTGTAGATAAACTTACGAAATTACGAAGGACAATGCGTTGGTAGTCATTCAATTCAGGTTTCTGGCTATCGTCGCGATGGAAGAACCACTCGAAACTTTCATCATCATCCAAATGCCGAAAGTAGGACTCCTGACAAAGTTCATCCTCGGTGTACTCTTCCGGTTCCTTGAGTTCATGTGCGGCCTCTGGCTTCACAATCTACACACAGATGATACATACAAAAGATAAAATCATGCACGCATGCATACCAAACCAAGACTGGATTAGCTGCTATCGCGAATGTACAAACTTTATAACATACTACATTGACTAAAATGAGTGGTGAGCGATTGATACAGCACGCAGGTACCTTGTAACAGGCGATGCGAACGCGTGCAAGGCGCTCCTCTACCTGGTCGTAGTCCTCCCATGCCACATTGGAGTACGGATCAATGGGCGGAGGAATGTTGGGACGCAAAAGTTTAGCATATCTGGCCTGGTCTTCCTTGCTGAGAATGACGCCCGCCCCGGTGCGCTCATCGCTTTCTTCTTGTGCCAAGATGGTGTCATCCATGTCTGTCGCATGAGAAATCGGGGCTTGATGTTGCTGGGCAGTGGCAGGAGCATCTGAAGATGATGGCGATAGGTACTTGCGGCGCCTCTTCTTCCCTGTCCACGCCTTAATAAACTGGACGGGCATATCTTGTACTATCTGTTAGGAAATAAACTACGAGTGTGTCATGGCGTGTGTGCCAGGGTCTGTACGCGTGTGTGTGACATGCGTGAGTGGCGCAAGTCCATGACCAGGTTGTTAACTAGCGTAGTGGAGTTTGTTAGCTAGCCCATGCATGCCTATGTGTTGGCCGGGTCATATGTGGATGGCTGGTGTGGTGTGCGTGCATGTAGGTAGTGGGTTAGTGGCTGCATGCGTGTGTTAGTGGCCGGTGTGGCCGCGGATGTGTGCGTGCGCAAGGCTATTTATAGCTTGCGTATGTGTAGAGAAAGTGAACCGTGTGTAAGCCATGTAGCCACTGTAAAGAAAAAAAGATTGGGGCGTTCGTGCGCCTGTGGCGGCGTTCGTGCGCCGGCCGGAAAATCATGTGTCCGGTGTTCTTCTTTTTCCACCTTCGTTCGAGTGAGAGGAGAGGTAGCTAGAGGGTTGCGGTTCCAATAATTGGTATCATGAGCTTGGTGTTTTGGACGTGCTTGCCGTGCCAGAGGCGTGGCAGCGATGGCGGCGCTCGCCGGCAGCTGCGCGACGGAGCTCCGGGCCATGTGTCGGCCCATGGAGGTGGGCGGCGATGTGGCTATCATGGCGCGTGGCGGAAGCGGCGGGAGGTGACGTCGTACGTGCGGCGACCGCGGAGGCCGCCGAGGCGCTGCGTGGTAGCGCGGTGGCGCAGCACGGCGCGGCGGCATGGAGGCCGCGACGGTGCAGGGCAATAAGCCGCAGCGGCGAGTCGGGCACGACCAGTGCGTGTTATGGGTGCGCACTGGACGCGTCGGCCGCGTCGAGACCGCGGGCGCGTGTACAAGCTTGCGGTTGACGTTGGGAGGAGGCGTATGTCGCCGTTGTGCTCGAGTTCGGCTACATTCTTCCGGCGTTTGTCGCTGGCGGCTGCCATGGCGAACACGGAGGCGGCGCGGGTGAGTCCATGGCGTGTGGTGTGGTCGGACGCATCGGGTGCGCGCGGGACATGCGGGATGCACTGATGCGGTTGGGCTCGTCGGGCGCGTAGGGTGCGCGCGGTACCTGCGGGGCACCGTGGGACGTCAGGCGTGTGTCGCTGGTGAAGGAGGAGCTCGGCGTATGTCGCCGGAGACGTGACGGAGCACGGTGGGACCGGCGTCAGTGCGCCAGGTTGGGTCCGTGGTGATGCGACCGGCATCGGTGCACCAGGTTGGGTCCGTGGGCTGGGTCACGATCGTGACGACACTGACAACAGGAGCTACACCAACTTCGACGACGATGACGTCGTGGTTTAGGAAGAGTATGTTAAGAAATAAACCACGGGTGTGTCGTCATGGCGTGTGTGCCAGGGTCTGTACGCGCGTGTGTGTGACGTGCGTGAGTGGCGCAAGTCCATGACCAGGTTGTTAACTAGCTTAGTGGAGTTTGTTAGCTAGCCCATGCATGCCTATGTGTTGACCGGGTCATGTGTGGATGGCTGGTGTGGTGTGCGTGCATGTAGGTAGTGGGTTAGTGGCTGCATGCATGTGTTAGTGGCCGGTGTGGCCGTGGATGTGTGCGTGCGCAAGGCTATTTATAGCTTGCGTGTGTGTAGAGAAAGTGAACCTTGTGTAGGCCATGTAGCCATTGTAAAGAAAAAAAGATTGAAGCGTTCGTGCGCGTGTGGCGTCGTTCGTGCATCGGCCGGAAAATCATGTGTCCATTGTTCTTCTTCTTCCACCTTCATTCGAATGAGAGGAGAGGTAGCTAGAGGGCTACGGTTCCAACACTATCTCGGTGCACGTGGCCGGAGGCGACGGTAGGCAGCAAAGGACGTGGTCAGGGGCGGGAGCGGGGATGTGCAGTGGCGTGGCGGCGGGGATGGGAGGCCGCGGCGGGAGGTGGGAGGAAGCAGCGACCTGAAAGATCGATCTGGGCAGCGACGAGATCAGAGGCCCGTCATCGCCCAGTGAAACGTACTGGACGGGCTTCTCTTGTAGCATCTCGCGCGATCGGAGGCCAGCCTCGTCCTCCTCTTTGAGCGCCTTGTTGCGCTGAGCGTCTCTTTCCCTTTACTTTTGAGCGGGAAAAAGTTGCAATTTATTCAAGAGGTCACCACGGCCTCCGATGCCACCACGGCCTCCGATTCACTCGGGCGGAACCTTGTTGCGCTGAGCGTCTCTTTTCCTTTACTTTTGAGCGGGGAAAAGTTGCAATTTATTCAAGAGGTCACCACGGCCTCCGATGCCACCACGGCCTCCGATTCACTCGGGCGGAACCCGGAACCAAGTCTTACACAAATGTAACATCCCAAATTCTCCAGCTGCGAGCAACGGCGCGACATGTTTTGCTGGAACCAGCGCATGATGACGATGCAATCGGCGCACGGGTCGGCGATGTGGCTACGGATGTTGGAAGTACATCGGCAACGATGTGCTACAGAGAAAGATGCTGGATCCGACTATGGTTGGAGCCGCAGCCAGCCAGTAGCGTTTTTGCAACCCAGGCGGCACCAGTGCTATAACCGCTACTTTTTTTTGCTAGCACCGGCGGCGATTTTTGCTGGAACCAGCATGGGATTTTGCTGCATCCTGCATCTGTTTTTGCTGGAAACTAGTCTCTATTTTTATTTTTGCTACCATCGGCTTTGTGTTTTTGCTCCAACCGGCATTATTATTTTGCTAGAAATAGCTTTTTCTTTTTTTTTGCTACAGTTGACCTTGGAGCTTTTCCATGCTAAATTTGCTTTTGCTGGAACCGGTGTAAATTTTGGCTCGAAGCTGGTATTTTTGTTGCTACAACCATTGGAGATTTTTTTCTATTGAATTTGTTTTGCTGGAACTGGAGCTTTTTTTGCTGGAACCTAGTAATATTTTTGCTTCAACCGACCACTCGAGGATTTTGTTTGTTTTTCAGAATTTTCTTGTTGGACACCACGATGCAAGCCAATGGCCACGGCGAGCCGGAGGCTGTGACGTCAAGGCATGCTGCAACCATGGCGAACTGTGAGCTGGAACCACCCGGGGGGATTCGAGTTGCAATCCTTCGTTGACCGCACACTGAGGGGCCCATGGGCGGCCATGATGGAATCCCGACGGCCACGGGCGGGAACCCGTCGGAGCCCGTCGGCCACGGCCCTGACAGCGGCCAGTCGGGGGCAGGGGAGGGGCGATGCTCTGCGTGCGGGAGCATGGGGAACGGGGGAAGAAGACGACTGTAGGAGGCGTCAGATCTGGCGGCTGCAAATAAATTAATCAGACAGGTGCGCTGCGACTGGCCCAAATTTGGGCCGGCACGCTGGCGCGTATCACTGGCCTTCTGATCCTTATTACATGCAGCAAGAGCCTGTCTTCTCAATTTCTGAACCCTGAACATGCAAGCAGTGTACTAGCTAGCCCACTCAAATTTAGCATGCAACCAATCTGCTACTTTCATAAAAACAAAATAAAGTGCAGCTCTTTGAACTATAGATGCATGGTAATTACCCCCTTTCAGAAATTGATCAGGCTAACATGAAGAGGAGCTTCAAACTACCAGAATATCATCTCTCTTACAAACTCAAACACCGCCAAAGTTCAGAGCACGGCCATGAATCATCAATTTGCAGCTACACATCATCAAGGTATACAAGGATCATCAATTAAAAAACGGTACACAAGGATACAATCAATTTATGTATATTTCTCGCCTCTAATTGCGAACTTGTGAACAGGGTCATTCAGCTCCATCCAAAATTCTAACACTGCATTCGAAAACAGCTTGACATGCGCAAACTGTCGGAGTAATGGGCCTCGGGTAGGCTAACCCGAGGCCCAGAACCTTTCAAGACATCGGGGCTGACTGCGCCCCTCAAGACACCGGGATGGAGAGCCGCCTTCCGGAGGCCGGCTAAAGGAACAGCCGACTGCCCGCATGCGGCCGAGTCCTGGAGGCGAGGTCAAGACGGGCCGACTCCCGCCTGGCGGCTCCCATAGAAGCCCGCCACAGGGAGTCGGCCCACGACACCAACAAAGCCCATGCCCTCATAAGGGGGACGGGACGGGAGTGGCCACAATAAAGCCCACTCCCTCCCCTTTTCATGGGATGGCTAGGCCACAGTGCGCCGTACCAGCGGAGATCTCCGTCCGGCGAGGCACTGTTGCCGTGCCATCCCTGACATCAGCAACAGTAGGCGAAGTCCTGCACCCACGACGGCCTGTCGGTATGGTCCACGGACGATGGGCCCTACTAGCCAGCGAGAGTCCAGAAGACGGCAAGAGCGCCACCAGTCGGACCCAAAGGGAGCCGGCCCCCGGAAGTCGGCCTGCCCCTCCCACGGGTCCCACACGCCATTAACCAGACAAGACGGGGAGTAGCTACAGTAATCGCCCGCCAGGTGGTAGGGCTGTAGCCACGACCCCATGACCAAGTCTGCGTCATTAGAAGCACGGCTACAGTAATCGGCAGCCGGCAAGACCCGCAAGCAGCGGGTACGGCCTGTCGGCTCCGTACCAGACCAGTCGGCGGGGCCCACCAGCCGGCGGGCCCCAGCAGTCGGCAGAGAAGTCGGCAGGCAAAGAGACTGACGGCTGGGCCCTGCGCCCAGTCGGTTTACCATTGTACCCCTGGGGGGTAGGCCTATATAAACCCCACAGGGCACCCATGCAAAGGGTTCCAATCCATTAGAACTAGACAAGACCTCAGAGAAGGGGGAGAGCTGGCCTAGTCTCCCCCTGCCCACAGATACAGCTCAAGGAGCACCATTGTACCCACTTTTGCCTTAGTGATCATGCAGAGACCCCGCAGAGCAGGACTAGGGGTGTTATCTCCTAGGAGAGCCCCGAACCTGGGTAAAGTTCGTCGGCGTTCGTGTCTACGCATCATCCCGTTTCCAGGCACCGGCGACGTTCTACTCACCCCCACCATGATAAGCCATCCATTGGCATATGTCGCACACACCCCCGACATTTGGCGCCCACCGTGGGGCCTGGTGCACCATCTCTGGAGACCTGTTCTGAACGGGAACCCTTTTCCTTCCTGGCGAGCGCAGCCAGCCCGGCACGCCAGACGGAGTCTGCGCCGACGTGCTGCATGGCGCCGAAATCACCTGTGCGGCCAGTTGCCTCGCCGATCTTGTATGCAAGGTCCGCCTCTCCGACGAGCCCGCATCCGACGCGGGCACAGGCGGCCCCGAGAGCCTCCTCGCGGGCCTCCTCGATCAACTTCACGTCGCCAGCGAGCCAGCTGGGGACTTGGAGTCCGTAGGCTCCACTGATCCGATGTTGGTCGACTCCGACACCGTGTCGCTTGACACGTTCCCCACCAACGTGGTGGTCTACGACGAGCCGCTTCCTCGCGCGGAGAGCGGCGGAAGCACCGTCACAGAAGTGCTTGTCATCGATCATGGCGAGCACTCCGGCGGGGGTGATTACGATCCGCTCCATGCGGCGTTGCAAGACCTGGCGGCGCCCATACCTGAAGATGCCGACGCCGAGACGCTGGAGGCACGCCGCCTTCAGCTAGTCGAAGGCGCCAAAAAGCTGGCCAGCATGAGACGCCTGTCAGAAGCCTAACAGCGCGAGATGGACCGCGCGGTGGGTGGCACGCCGGCTCCAGCTGGGCCTACCCGCCTTGGCACGGTCCAGCAGCGCGGTGCGGCTATCGCCGATCTGTTCGGGGTGAATCGCCCCGTCTATGCCACACCTGCGGAGAATATTCGAGCCGCCCAAGCGGCGGAGGACGAGCCGGACAAGTTCGAGGGCGAAGAGCGTCGCTTGATGACGGAGCGCGTGCAGCGACTCCTTGACGCGGCTACTAAGCAGAATGAAGATGGCTGCCACACTGATGCGCTGGTCCGCGGAAGAAAAGACAAGGAGCCGGCTGCCAGCCGCAGTCGGACTCGCATCACCATAGAGTGCGACCGAGACGGCCGCCCAAGAACAGTGGAATGACGGGACGACTGTCCGCCTCCTCCCCCTCATAGGGAAAGGCGAGTCTCCCCGCCGCCTGTTGATCACCCGACGCTCGGCGACCGCCTTGGCCGCCGAGAGGGAGTCGATGAGAATGATGCCCTCCATCGGATCGACCGTCTCCACCGATCCCTGGCGCTTGAGGAAGAAGATGAGTTGGGTCCGCCGTGTTTTGGCCCCCGCATCAGAGACGAGCCCTTCCCCAAAGGGTTCACGCTCCCCAAAGACACACCCAAGTACACCGGCTCCGTGAAGCCGAAGGACTGGCTGGTCGACTACTCCACGGCCGTCAGCATAGCAAACGGCAACAAGCGTGTTGCTGTGAAGTACGTTCCACTCATGCTCCAGGGCACGGCCCGGACATGGCTGAACAGCTTAAGGCCCCGCAGCATCAACAGTTGGGCCGACTTCATCGACGCCTTCGTCCGCAACTTCACCAGCACGTACAAGCGACCTCCCAAACCCCGCCAGCTCTCCTTGTGCGTGCAAGGCCCCAGCGAGTCAACTCGCGACTACCTCACGCGCTAGGCCGAGCTCTGCAACTCTTGCGAGGGCGTGCATGAGGTGCAAGCTATTGAGTACTTCACTGCAGGATGCCGAGAGGGCACCGTCCTCAAGCACGGGCTTCTCTGCGATGAGCCGGAAACCCTCGACGAGCTGCTGATCATAGCAGACAAATATGCCACGGCCGATTCCTCCATGAAGACGGAGATTCAAGTCAGCGCAACCGGCAAAGTGGCTCCTCAGGCTCCCCGAACCCCAGCCGGAGACACCAGTCGGCGTCAACAGCAGAACGACCACAAGCGTAAAGCCCCCCCCCCCCCGCCCCGCCGACTTCCACCAGTCGGCAGGTGGCAACAGTTGAAGACCAACAGCCGGAAGTGTTGGGGACCGTAGCAGAAATTCAGAATTTTCTACGCATCACCAAGATCAATCTATGGAGTAATCTAGCAACGAGGGAAGGAGAGTGCATCTACATACCCTTGTAGATCGCTAAGCGGAAGCGTTCAAGTGAACAGGGTTGATGGAGTCGTACTCGTCGTGATCCAAATCACCGATGATCCTAGTGCCGAACGGACGGCACCTCCGTGTTCAACTCACGTACAGCCCGGTGACGTCTCCCACGCCTTGATCCAGCAAGGGGAGAAGGAGAGGTTGGGGAAGACTCCATCCAGTAGCAGCACGACGGCGTGGTGGTGGTGGAGGAGTGTGGTACTCCAGCAGGGCTTCGCCAAGCACCGCAAGAGACGAGGAGGAAGAGGGGTAGGGCTGCGCCAAGAAGGAGATTAAATCGTGTCTCTGGCAGCCCAAAACCTCAAGTATATATAGGGGGAGGGGAGGGGCTGCGCCCCCACCTAGGTTTCCACCCCTAGGGGTGGCGGCCAGCCCTATATCCCATCTAGGGGGGCGGCCAGGGGGGGAGAGAGGGGGGCGCACCACTAGGTGGGCCTTAGGCCCATCTGAGCCTAGGGTTTGCTCCCTTCCACTCTCCCTTGCGCCTTGGGCCTTGGTTTCACCTGTTGGAAATATGCCCTAGAGGCAATAATAAATTGGTTATTATTATATTTCCTTGTTCATGATAGTCGTTTATTATCCATGCTATAATTGTATTGATAGGAAACTCAGATACATGTGTGGATACATAGACAACACCATGTCCCTAGTAAGCCTCTAGTTGACTAGCTCGTTGATCAATAGATGGTTACGGTTTCCTGACCATGGACATTGGATGTCGTTGATAACGGGATCACATCATTAGGAGAATGATGTGATGGACAAGACCCAATCCTAAGCCTAGCACAAAGATCGTGTAGTTCGTATGCTAAAGCTTTTCTAATGTCAAGTATCATTTGCTTAGACCATGAGATTATGCAACTCCCGGATACCGTAGGAATACTTTGGGTGTGCCAAACGTCACAACGTAACTGGGTGGCTATAAAGGTACACTACAGGTATCTCCGAAAGTGTCTGTTGGGTTGGCACAAATCGAGACTGGGATTTTTCACTCCGTGTAAACGGAGAGGTATCTCTGGGCCCACTCGGTAGGACATCATCATAATGTGCACAATGTGACCAAGGAGTTTATCACGGGATGATGTGTTACGGAACGAGTAAAAGAGACTTGCCGGTAACGAGATTGAACAAGGTATCGGGATACCGACGATCGAATCTCGGGCAAGTACAATACCGCTAGACAAAGGGAATTGAATACGGGATTGATCGAATCCTCGACATCGTGGTTCATCCGATGATATCATCGTGGAACATGTGGGAACCAACATGGGTATCCAGATCCTGCTGTTGGTTATTGACCGGAGAACGTCTCGGTCATGTCTGCATGGTTCCCGAACCCGCAGGGTCTACACACTTAAGGTTCGATGACGCTAGGGTTATAAAGGAAGTTTGTATGTGGTTACCGAATGTTGTTCGGAGTCTCGGATGAGATCCCGGACGTCACGAGGAGTTCCGGAATGGTCCGGAGGTAAAGATTTATATATGGGAAGTCCTGTTTTGGTCACCGGAAAAGTTTCGGGTTTTATCGGTAACGTACCGGGACCACCGGGAGGGTCCCGGGGGTCCACCAAGTGGGGCCTCCAGCCCCGGAGGCTTGCATGGGCCAAGAGTGGGAAGGGACCAGCCCCTGAGTGGGCTGGTGCGCCTCCCACAAGGCCCAAGGCGCAGCTAGGAGGAGAAGGGGGAAACCCTAGGCGCAGATGGGCCTAAGGCCCACCCTAGGGCGCGCCCCCCTCTCCCCCTCTTGGCCGCCCCTCTCCATACCATCTAGGGATGCCGCCCCCCTAGGGGTGGGAACCCTAGAGGGGGTGCACCCTCCTCCCCTTCTCCTATAAATAGTGGGGGGTTTGGGCTGCCCAAGACACACGATTTGATCTCTCCCTGGCGCAGCCCTACCCCACACTCCTCCTCGTCTCTTGCGGTGCTTGGCGAAGCCCTGCTGGAGTACCACGCTCCTCCACCACCACCACGTCGTTGTGCTACTGCTGGATGGAGTCTTCCTCAACCTCTCCCTCTCTCCTTGCTAGATCAAGGCATGGGAGACGTCACCGGGCTGTACGTGTGTTGAACGCGGAGGTGCCGTCCGTTTGGCACTAGGATCTCCGGTGATTTGGATCACGACGAGTACGACTCCTTCAACCCCGTTCTCTTGAACGCTTCCGCATAGCGATCTACAAGGGTATGTAGATGCACTCTCCTTTCCCTCGTTGCTGGTTTCTCCATAGATAGATCTTGGTGACACATAGGAAAATTTTGAATTTCATCTACGTTCCCCAACAGTGGTATCAGAGCTAGGTCTATGCGTAGTTTCTATGCATGAGTAGAATACAAAGTAGTTGTGGGCGTTGATTTGTTCAATATGCTTACCGTTACTAGTCCAATCTTGATTCGGCGGCATTGTGGGATGAAGTGGCTCGGACCAACCTTACACGTACTCTTACGTGAGACTGACTGACATGCACTAGTTGCATAAGGTGGCTAGCGGGTGTCTGTCTCTCCCACTTTAGTCGGATCGGATTCGACGAAAAGGGTCCTTATGAAGGGTAAATAGCAATTGGCATATCACGTTGTGGTTTTTGCGTAGGTAAGAAACGTTCTTGCTAGAAACCCATAGCAGCCACGTAAAACATGCAAACAACAATTAGAGGGCGTCTAACTTGTTTTTGCAGGGTATGCTATGTGATGTGATATGGCCAAAAGGATGTGATGAATGATATATGTGATGTATGAGATTGATCATGTTCTTGTAATAGGAATCATGACTTGCATGTCGATGAGTATGACAACCGGCAGGAGCCATAGGAGTTGTCTTTATTTATTGTATGACCTGCGTGTCATTGAACAACGCCATGTAATTACTTTACTTTATTGCTAACCGGTAGCCATAGTAGTAGAAGTAATAATTTGGCGAGACAACTTCATGGAGACACGATGATGGAGATCATGGTGTCACGCCGGTGACAAGATGATCATGGAGCCCCAAGATGGAGATCAAAGGAGCTATATGATATTGGCCATATCATGTCACTATTATTTGATTGCATGTGATGTTTATCATGTTTATGCATCTTGTTTACTTAGAACGACGGTAGTAAATAAGATGATCCCTCATAATAATTTCAAAGTGTTCCCCCTAACTGTGCACCGTTGCGACAGTTCGTTGTTTCGAAGCACCACGTGATGATCGGGTGTGATAGATTCTAACATTCACATACAATGGGTGTAAGACAGATTTACACACGCGAAACACTTAGGTTGACTTGACGAGCCTAGCATGTACAGACATGGCCTCGGAACACAAGAGACCGAAAGGTCGAGCATGAGTCGTATGGTAGATACGATCAACATGAAGATGTTCACCGATGATGACTAGTCCGTCTCACGTGATGATCGGACACGGCCTAGTTGACTCGGATCATGTAATCACTTAGATGACTAGAGGGATGTCTATCTGAGTGGGAGTTCATAAGATGAACTTAATTATCCTGAACATAGTCAAAAGGTCTTCGCAAATTATGTCGTGGCTCGCGCTTTAGTTCTACTGTTTAGATATGTTCCTAGAGAAAATTTAGTTGAAATTTGATAGTAGCAATTATGCAGACAGTAGAAGGCTTATGTCCTTAATGCACCGCTCAGTGTGCTGAACCTCGAACATCGTCTGTGGATGTTGCGAACATCTGACATACACATTTTGATAACTACGTGATAGTTCAGTTAAACGGTTTAGAATTGAGGCACCGAAGACATTTTGAAACGTCGCGAAACATATGAGATGTTTCGAGGGCTGAAATTGGGATTTCAGGCTCGTGCCCACGTCAAGAGGTATAAGACCTCCGACGATTTTCTTAGCCCACAAACTAAGGGAGAAAAGCTCAATTGTTGAGCTTGTGCTTAGATTGTCTAAGTACAACAATCATTTGAATCGAGTGGGAGTTGATCTTCCAGATGAGATAGTGATGTTTCTCCGAAGTCATTACCACCAAGCTGCTAGAGCTTCGTGATGAACTATAATATATCAGGGACATATATGACGATCCTTGACATATTCGCGATGTTTGACACCACAAAAGTAGAAATCAAGAAGGAGCATCAATTGTTGATGGTTGGTGAAACCACTAGTTTCAGGAAGGGCAAGGGCAAGAAGGGATACTTCATGAAACGGCAAATCAGCTGCTCTAGTGAAGAAACCCAAGGTTGAACCCAAACCCGAGACTAAGTGCTTCTGTAATAAAGGGAACAGCCACTGGAGCAGAATTACCCTAGATACTTGGTAGATAAGAAGGCTGGCAAGGTCAATAGAAGTATATTGGATATACATTATGTTAATGTGTACTTTACTAGTACTCCTAGTAGCACTAGGGTATTAGATACTGGTTCGATTGCTAAGTGTTAGTAACTCGAAATAAAAGCTACGGAATAAACGGAGACTAGCTAAAGGTGAGATGACGATATGTGTTGGAAGTATTTCCAAGGTTGATCAAATATCGTACGCTCCCTCTACCATCGAGATTGGTGTTTGCGTTGAGCATAGACATGATTGGATTATGTCTATCGCAATACGGTTATTCATTTAAGGAGAATAATGGTTACTCTGTTTATTTGAATAATACCTTCAATGGTCTTACACCTAAAATGAATGGTTTATTGAATCTGATCGTAGTGATACACATGTTCATGCCAAAAGATATAAGATAGTAATGTTAGTACCACCTACTTGTGGCACTGCCACGTAAGTCATATCGGTATAAAACGCATGAAGAAGCTCCATGTTGATGGATCTTTGGGCTCACTCAGTTTTTGAAAAGTTTGAGACACGCGAACCATGTCTATTGGTGTATATGCATGAAGAAACTCCATGCAAATGGACCGTTTGGACTCACTTGATTTTGAATCACTTGAGACATGCAAATCATACCACATGGGCAAGATGACTGAAAGCCTCGTTTTCAGTAAAATGGAACTAGAAAGCAACTTGTTGGAAGTAATACATTTTGATGTGTGCAGTCCAATGAGTGCTGAGGCATGTAGTGGATATCGTTATGTTCTTACTTCATAGATGATTTGAGTAGATGTTGAGTATATTTACTTGATGAATCACGAGTCTGAATTATTGAAAGGTTCAAGTAATTCAGGGTGAAGAGGATAGAAGATCTATGATATGATCATAGAGATGAATATCTGAATTACGAGTTTGGCACAGAATTAAGACATTGTGGAAATTGTTTCACAACTAATACAGCCTGGAACACCATAGTGTGATGGCATGTCCGAACATCATAACTACACCCTATTGGATATGATGCATACCATGATGTCTCTTATCGAATTATCACGATAGTTTATGGGTTAGGCATTAGAGACAACCGCATTCACTTTAAATAGGGCACCACGTAATTCCGATGAGATGACACCGTATGAACTATGGTTTAGAGAAACCTAAGCTGTCATTTATTAAAAGTTTGGGGCTGCGACGCTTATGTGGAAAAAGTTTCAGGCTGATAAGCTCGAACCCAAAGCGGATAAATGCATCTTCATAGGACACCCAAAACAGTTGGGTATATGTCACGCCCTCGATGCGGCTATAGCTCCCACGTGTCGAGGCACGACTTAGAGACATAACCGCATTGAAAGCAATGTCGCAAGTTAGGCAATCATCACAACATCCCATGTAATATAAGTAATAAAAGGGGAGATACATAGTTGGCTTACACTCGCCACGTCACATCAAAGTACATAAATAACATACATCATCCAAACACTCATGGCCCGACTACGGCACCAAAATAGAAGAAAACCCAACATGCGACACGGTCCCGATCAACCCCAACTGGGCACCACTACTGATCATCAGGAAAAGAGACATAGTAACGCTGAGATTCCTCGTCGAACTCCCACTTCAGCTCGTACGCGTCACCTGGAGCGGAATCACCTGGACCTGCATCTGGTATAGTAGGAATCTGTGAGCCACAGGGGCTCAGCAATCTCGCACCCTCGCGATCAAGACTATTTAAGATTAAAGGAAGGGTAAGGTAAAATGTAAGTGGAGCTGCAGCAAGCGACTAGCAAGTGTGGTGGCTAACTTATTCGCAAAAGAGAGCGAGAAGAGGAGGCAAAGCACGAGCGGGAAGCTAGAGAACAACCTGCGCAAACATTACTCCAACACCGTGTCCACTTCCCGGACTCCGTCGAGAAGAGGCCATCACGGTAACACACTCAGTTGATTCATTTTAATTAATTAAGGTTCAAGTTATCTACAACCGGACATTAACAAATTCCCATCTGCCCATATCCGCGGGCACGGCTTTCGAAAGTTCAATCCCTGCAAGGGAGTCCCAACTTAGCCCATGACAAGCTCTCACGGTCAACGAAGGAATAGACCTCCTCCCAAGACGTTCCGATCAGACTCGGTATCTCGGTAACTCAAGACACTTCGACAGGTTAAAACAAGACCAGCAACACCGCCCGAATGTGCCGACAAATCCCGATAGGAGCTGCACATATCTCGTTCTCAGGGCACACTCAGATGAGACTAGCTACGAGTAAAACCAACCCTCAAGTTTCCACGAGGTGGCCCCGCAGGCAGCTCAGTTCGGACCAACACTCAGAGGGAGCACTGACCCGGGGGGGGGTTAAAATAAGATGACCCTTGGGCTCCGGTAACCCAAGGGAAAAAGAGGCTAGGTGGAGAATGGTAAAACCAAGGTTGGGCATTGCTGGAAAATCTTTAATCAAGGCGAACTATCAAGGGGTTCCCATTATGACCCAACCGCGTAAGGAACGCAAAATCCGGGAACATAACACCGATATGACGGAAACTAGGGCGGCAAGAGTGGAACAAAACACTAGGCGAGGGGCCGAGCCTTTCACCCTTTACCAAGTATATAGATGCATTAAGATAACATGGCAATATAATGATATCCCAACAAGTAAATAAAAGATGTTCCAACAAGGAACGGCCTCCAATCTTCACCTGTAACTAGAAACGCTATAAGAGGGGGCTGAGCAAAGCAGTAACATAGCCAATCAACGGTTTGCTAGGACAAGGTGGGTTAGAGGTTTGACATGGCAATTTGGGAGGCTTGCAAGCAAGTGGTAGGCATCGTAGCAATGGCATAGCAAAAGAGCGAGCAAACTAGCATAGCAAAGATAGTAGTGATTTCGAGGGTATGATCATCTTGCCTGCACAGTTGTCAGAGTTGACTGGATCCTCAAGAGCAAACTCAACGGGCTCCTCGTTAGCGAACTCGTCTCCCGGCTCTACCCAAACAAGACAAACAAGCAACAAGGATACAATCAACCACGTGCAAAACCAAGCAATATGATGAAATGATGATATGCTATGCGGGATGCGATGCGGGATGCAAAATGCAAGATATGACAGGAAATGCATGAACCTGGCCTAAAATTGGAAATCCAAGTGTGCCACTGGAAAGATGAGATGAAATCGCTTGAAAACGATATAAAGAACGCCGGAATCGGAGTTACGGTTTGGAAATGGCAAGCGTTTCAAAAATGACACCAGTCTGCGATTTACAGCAAGTAGGCATCTAAATGCAATGAGATGAACATGCTACAGCACCCAAACATGACAACAAAATACATGGCAGGGATGCACACAAGATGCTTAACAAAAGTCTAGCACTGAGATACGGCCAAATCATCCATTAACAGGTTCAAACAAGCATGGTAAAAACGCAAATGGTAAAACAGATCTCAGACTTAGTGAAATTAACACTTGTCTGGAATTTCAGATCATATAGCCCTCTTCGGAGCAACAAAACAACATGCTACAGGACCTGAACATGACAAAGAAAGACATGGCATGGAGCTACTCAACAAGCTTAACAAAAGTCCCTTAGTGACCTTGAGCCAAAAGGGATCACAAAATATAGTAACAAGCACACGAACATAGCAAAAACATAATCAGTTTTCAGACTTAACTGGGACATGCTGAAACATAACTCACGAAGGCATGTTTACGAGCTCGATGCACTCACTATGGTGCAAGTCATGGCAAGACAAGCATACATCCCTTAAGAAGGCACAAAATACAAGCTAGACATGACAAGAACAATGGAATAGCATGCACGGAACAACTACAATAACATCGGCAAAATCGCAAACAAGTTGACGATCTTCCCGGATTCGCAACGAAGCAAAAGTAGAGCTCGATTGACTCAAGCTAGGGTGCTCCATAATTGCAAACAAAGGCATGGATGGAGAGGGCACTACAAGATTAATAAAACTCCTTTACTGATCATCCTCAAAAGAGGGACGGATCACTAGGAAACAGTACGAACATAAGGCATCATGAACTAAACAATCCCAGGACTTAGTGAAATCTCTAAGTCCCTGAAAACAGATTTACCGGGTGCCTCACTTTGCAAGCTTGCACAAGTCACCACACACATCACAAAAATGCATGGGTTGCACCTCTGGAAAGATAACAAAATCCTTAACAAAACATATGTAGGAATTACAGGCATATCATGCACACAACAATCATGGCAAAAATGACAAAAGTCAAAGATGAACTAGCAGATCTGACAATTAACTCAGGAAGCCTCCTTCTAACAGCATTTCGGGCATCAAGATAAGCTCAAATGAAAATGATGCAATGGAACGAAATTATGTACTCTCTGAGGCGAACATTTTCATATGCTATATGCCCAAATCGGAGCTACGGATGCAAAATTACGGAGCCTCGAACATGAGCATATGAATCAAGAATTCTGGGACTTGGACGAATTTTATACCCTGCAAAAAAGTCAACGGGATGAGGATATCCCGGGACGGAGGGATCCGGGCGGCGCGGGGCTGCGTTTGGATGTGATCCCGGTGGATCTCGTCCCGATCCACCGGATTTCACCGGAGAGGACGACGCCGGCCGGAGGGAGGTCGCCGGCGACGATGGACAGTGGCGGCCGGAGGTGGAGAACGGCGGCGGTGGCGGCGATGCGGTCCGGCGACGGCGGGCGGCTCGGCGGCGCGGCCGGCGACGTGAGGCGGCGGGCGGCGCGCGGCGCGCTACGGCGGCTGGGCGGCGCGGGAGGCGGCGGCTGGCGGCGGCTGGCGCGCGGCGGCGGCTGGGCGGCGCGGGAGGCGGCGGGCGCGGGCCGGGGAGGGCAGGCGGCGGCGGAGGCCTTCGGGCCGCGGGGGCCTGGCCCGGGCCGCGCGGGCTTCGGCGGGAGGCGGTGGCTGCGCGCCACGTGGCGGCGTGGGAGTGGCGGCGGCGGTGTGTCCGGCCCGGACGGACAATGTCCGGCGCGCGGAGCTGCAGTTTTTAGGGTTTCGGGGAGGAAGAAGATCTGAAAACAGAGGGGTGTATATATAGGCATAGAGGGAGCTAGGAGAGTCCAAATGAGGTGCGGTTTTCGGCCACGCGGTCGTGATCGAACGCTCTAGGTGATGGAGCAGAGTTTGGTGGGTTTTGGGCCAAATTGGAGGGGTGTTGGGCTGCAACACACACGAGGCCTTTTTGGTCCCTCGGTTAACCGTTGGAGTATCAAACGAAGTCCAAATGGTACGAAACTTGACAGGCGGTCTACCGGTATTAAACCAAGGCCGCTTGGCAAGTCTCGGTCCAATCCGGAAATGTTTAATCCCCACACACGAATGAAAGCTAGAAATGACCACCGGAGGAGAAGGAAGCGCCGGAATGCAAAACGGACAACGGGGAAAATGCTCGAATGCATGAGACGAACACGTATGCAAATGCAATGCACATGATGACATGATATGAGATGCATGACAATGACAACAACACACGGAGACAAAACCCGAACCCAAGAAAATAAAATAACTTAACGCCAGAAACGGCAAGAGTTGGAGTACAAAATAGGGAAAGTTACATCCGGGGTGTTACAACACTCCACCACTACAAAAGGATCTCGTCCCGAGATCTAGGACTGAAAGAACGCCGGGTACTCAGAACGGAGGTGATCCTCGCGTTCCCAGGTAGCTTCACGGTCGGAATGGTGTGACCACTTGACTTTGAGAAATTTGATTGACTTGTTGCGAGTCTTGCATTCAGTCTCTTCAAGAATAGCAACTGCGTGCTCACGATAAGAGAGATCTTCTTGGAGCTCAATGTCCTCGAAGTTGACGGTGCGGTCAGGAGTCTTGAAGCACTTTCGAAGCTGAGAGACATGGAACACGTCATGAACATTTGCAAAGTTTGAAGGAAGCTCGAGTTGATAGGCGAGGTCGCCTCTCTTGCTGACAACCTTGAAAGGTCCCACGTATCTAGGGGCAAGCTTCCCTTTGATACCAAAGCGACGAGTACCTTTCATAGGAGAGACACGGAGGTAAACATTATCTCCGATCTCGAAAGCCAAATCACGGTGCTTACTATCATAGTAGCTCTTCTGACGGGATTGGGCTGCTTTGAGGTTATCACGAATGACTTTGCACATTTCTTCTGCTTCTGTGATTAAGTCATTACCCAAAAGGTGGCGTTCACCGGTTTCAGACCAGTTGAGAGGGGTACGGCACTTCCTGCCATACAGAATTTCAAAAGGGGCCTTTCCCGAACTTGCTTGAAAACTGTTGTTGTAGGAGAATTCAGCATAAGGAAGACAATCCTCCCACTTCATGCCGAAGGAGATCACACAAGCCCTGAGCATATCTTCAAGAATCTGGTTGACACGCTCGACTTGACCGCTTGTTTGAGGATGGAAAGCTGTGCTGAAGCGGATGTTAGTGCCCATGGCCTTCTGAAAAGAATCCCAAAACTTCGAGGTAAAGATGCTGCCACGGTCTGAAGAGATCACTTGAGGAATACCGTGCAGAGAGACAATACGAGAGGTATAGAGTTCCGCCAATTGAGCTGCAGTGATCGACTCTTTGATAGGCAGAAAATGAGCCACTTTGGTGAGTTTGTCAATGACAACGAATATAGCATCATTGCCACGCTTGGACTTTGGAAACCCAGTCACGAAGTCCATTTCAATGTGGTCAAACTTCCATTCTGGAATGGCAAGAGGTTGGAGGAGACCTGCTGGCCTTTGGTGTTCTGCCTTCACTCTTCTACAGACATCACATTCGTTCACGAATTGAACGATCTCGCGCTTCATTCGAGTCCACCAATAAGCTTGGTTGAGGTCTTGATACATCTTCGTGCTCCCAGGGTGGATGGAGAGGAGAGAATTATGAGCCTCGTTCATGATCACTTTACGGAGGTCACCTTTGGGCACAACAATACGATCCTTGAAGAAGAGAGTGTCCTTGTCATCAAGGCGGTAGCACTTGTACTTGGACTGACTCTTAGCAATCCCAATCTTCACCTTTTTCACCATAGCATCAAGAAGCTGGGCTTGGCGAATCTGGTCTTCCAAGGTAGGAGAGACTTGAAGGTTGGCGAGGAAACCTTGAGGAACAACTTGCAGGTTAAGTTTGCGGAAAGCTTCACAAAGCTCGGGTTGATAAGGCTTGAGAATAAGACTGTTGCAGTAAGCCTTTCTGCTTAAAGCGTCAGCAATCACATTAGCCTTGCCTGGAGTATACTCGATACTCGGATTATACTCTTGAATCATTTCGACCCATCGAGTTTGTCTGAGGTTGAGATTAGGCTGAGTGAAGATGTACTTGAGACTCTTGTGATCAGTGAAAATGTCCACTTTTCTTCCCAATAGAAGATGTCTCCAAGTCAAAAGAGCATGCACAACTGCCGCCAACTCGAGATCATGAGTGGGGTAGTTCTTCTCATTAGGCTTCAACTGGCGAGATGTATAAGCAACAACTTTCTTCTCTTGCATCAAAACTGCGCCAAGACCTTGGAGAGAGGCATCACAAAAGACCTCGTACGGCTTGGATTCATTAGGCGGAGTCAGAACTGGAGCAGTGATCAATTTCTCTTTCAAAGTGTTGAAAGCAATATCACACTCCGGAGACCAAACGTACTTGACGTGCTTCTGGAGAAGATTTGAGAGAGGCTTCGCAATCTTAGAAAAGTTTTCAACGAATCTTCGGCAATAGCTTGCGAGACCGAGAAAACTGCGGAGTTGCTTCACGTTCTGAGGAGGTTCCAATTCACAATTGCAGACACCTTCTCAGGATTCACGGCAATGCCCTTGGCAGAGATGATATGACCAAGATAAAGAACCTCATTGAGCCAAAATTCACACTTGGAGAACTTGGCGTAGAACTGATGTTCCCTGAGCTTATCGAGAACCAAACGCAAATGCTTGGCATGATCTTCCTTGTTCTTCGAGAAAACCAGAATGTCGTCGAGATAGACCAAAACGAAGTCATTGGTGTAGGCGTTGAAGATGAAGTTCATCATGCGAGAGAACGTCGGAGGAGCGTTGATGAGGCCAAAAGACATGACAGTGTATTCATATGAACCAAAGCTTGTTCTGAATGCTGTCTTGGGAATATCTTCTTCACGAATGTGAATCTGATGATAGCCCATACGGAGATCAAGCTTGGAGAACACTTGGGCACCTTTGAGTTGTTCGAACAGCTCATTGATGTTGGGAAGTGGATATTTGTTCTTGATGGTCTTCTTGTTCACTGGACGGTAATCAACACAAAGTCGGTCCGTTCCATCCTTCTTCTTCACAAAAAGAACACCACAACCCCACGGAGAAGAACTAGACCGGATGAGACCCATTTCCTCTTGAATATCGAGTTGCCTCTTCAGCTCCTTCAACTCTTCAGGTCCGAGCTTGTAAGGACGTTTGCACACAGGTTCCGTGCCAGGCTCAAGATCAATAACAAATTCAACTGGCCGGTGCGGAGGCATTCCTGGAAGCTCTTCTGGAAAGACGTCTTGATATTCGCAAACGACTGAAATTTGCGAAATAGCGTCCAGTTCACCCTTCCCATTGAGAGAAAACAGGTGGATGGTATTATCCCGAGCGGCAAAGACAATTACATCCTCAGACGAATGAGTCAATTGAATCTGCCTGGCTGCACAATCAAGCTGAGCCTTGTGCTTAGAAAGCCAATCCATCCCGAGAATAAGATCAATATCCGAGTTACCAAGAACCATTGGAGAAGCCAGAAACTTGAAATCACCCATCAAGATAGAAATATCCGGAACCATCAAACTAGAACTCAGACGCTTAGCCGGAGAGACGACTTGCATAGCTCTGGGTAAAGCCTTAGTACTAAAATTGTTCTCCGATGCAAATGGGAATGACATGAAGGAATGCGATGCACCAGAGTCAAAAAGTACTTTTGCAGGAACATCATTAACAGGAAGGTTACCCATTATCACATCTGACGAGTCCTCTGCCTGAGCTGCATTCATCAAGTTGACCTTGGCGTGCTTGGGGTTATGCTTGACCACAGCTGTACTTGTCGATCTGACAGGAGGAGGAGGAGGAAGATGCCTCTGGTTGAGACACTTGTTGGCATAGTGACCCTTCTGTTGGCACTTGTTGCACGTGACCTCTGAAAGCGGACGGTGATACGGAGCACTCGATCTTGGAGCTTGAGACGAAGTCTTGTTCTGAAAGCCAGGGTTGGGTGGGTGGGAAGAACCACTGCCACCTTTGCTCTTTTGGTGATACGGCTGACGGAACAGAGGAGGAGGAAGCCAAAACTTCTGCTGCTTGGCCACTTGAGTAGAGGAAGAAGGAGTAGCATCTCTGACTCGCTTCTTGGAAGCATCACACCTCAACTAAGCAGCCTCTTGCTTCAGTGCCATGTTGTAGAACTCATCGTATCTCAAGGGCTCGAAGAGGACAAGAGCGAGCTGAATATCTTCCCTGAGACCACCCCTGAACTGATATATCATGCTGTTCTCATCAGGGACGTCCTGCTTAGCAAAGCGGGCAAGCTTCTGGAACAACTTGTTGTAGTCATAGACAGACAAAGAGCCTTGCTTCAGATTGCGGAATTCCTCACGCTTGCTTTCAACCACGCTCTGCGGAATATGATGAGCTCGGAAATCTCGACGGAAATCATCCCAAGTGATAACACGTCCACCACTGGAATCCTTGTACTGCTGGAACCATTCTGCAGCTTGATCTTTAAGTTGGAAGGAAGCGAACTTGACAAAGTCCTCAGGCCTGACGTTACTGCACTCGAAATGCTTACACAGATCCACAAGCCAATCGTCAGCATCGGTTGCCTCAACACAATTGTTGAAAGTCTTTGGCCCGTTAGCAAGGAACTGGTTGAGTGTAGCAAAGCGACTCTGATTGCTGCCTTGATTCCCTTGACTGCCTTGATTGCGCTCTTGAAGAATTTGCATGATCAGCTGTGTATTTGCATTGGTTGCGGCCATCACAGCTTGCCATGCCTCCGGAGGAGGTGGAGGTGGTGGCGGATCAGGATTCGGAGTCGTGCGCGTTGGAGGAGCCATCCTGAAGAGGTTGACCACCATTAGCACATTGACAGATAAATATTGAAGTTGAATCCAACGGAATGAAAATTGCAACATATAGTCTTCACATCCGAACAAAATGAACGAATGCATTCCTCTTGAAATGGTCACATATCCATAAATTGAGAAGCCACGTAGAATTAAGGTAGAGAAATAAATCAACAAGGTATGGATCAAGAATGAATAATCGGTAAGAAATCCCAATCTCAAACCAATATCCGTGGAAGAAAAACTAGAGCTACTAGAATTCCCACCTATGAAACTCCCGAACCTTTCCGGTTATGCAATCAGGTGTTGGGGATACAGGGGAAGCATAATATCTCACTCAAACTAGCAAATCCTACATCCAGCTGTATCCATCCTTCAACACATAACCAAGAAACCTTCAGAAACCATCTACCTCAACCTTCGAAAAGCATCCGTTATACAAGTTATGGCGATACTCCCGAACTCCCGCCCCAGTACTGGGTGGCGTCGAGGTTATCTCACCAACGAACTGCATAAAAGAGATTTTCGATGTCGGCGTACTAAACTCAGGTATTCCAGAACTGCAACGATAAAATTATGATGACAACACCTCAGAGCTCAACTCCCCGGGACACTTCCACTAAACCCCTGACAGGAGGCACCAAGACAATGTTCTCATCATAAAACCATCGGAACGATTCCAAGATACCCGCGTGATCCTAAAAAAATTTAGTGAAATTTGAGAAGAGAAGAGTCAAAACTCTACGTCAGGATGCCTTACCAGAGCGATGAGGAGACTGGGAAGTAAAAAGAATTCCTAATCTCTCCGATATATAATTCCTAAATGACTCAAAACATTTTTCTAGACACAACTCGGCCGCTAAAAACGATCAAGCAATGGGGCTCCTAAGGTCGGGGAAGGCTCTGATTACCAACTTGTCACGCCCTCGATGCGGCTATAGCTCCCACGTGTCGAGGCACGACTTAGAGACATAACCGCATTGAAAGCAATGTCGCAAGTTAGGCAATCATCACAACATCCCATGTAATATAAGTAATAAAAGGGGAGATACATAGTTGGCTTACACTCGCCACGTCACATCAAAGTACATAAATAACATACATCATCCAAACACTCATGGCCCATCTACGGCGCCAAAATAGAAGAAAACCCAACATGCAACACGGTCCCGATCAACCCCAACTGGGCACCACTACTGATCATCAGGAAAAGAGACATAGTAACGCTGAGAGTCCTCGTTGAACTCCCACTTCAGCTCGTACGCGTCACCTGGAGCGGAATCATGTGGACCTGCATCTGGTATAGTAGGAATCTGTGAGCCACAGGGGCTCAGCAATCTCGCACCCTCGCGATCAAGACTATTTAAGCTTAAAGGAAGGGTAAGGTAAAATGTAAGTGGAGCTGCAGCAAGCGACTAGCAAGTGTGGTGGCTAACTTATTCGCAAAAGAGAGCGAGAAGAGGAGGCAAAGCACGAGCGGGAAGCTAGAGAACAACCTGCGCAAACATTACTCCAACACCGTGTCCACTTCCCGGACTCCGCCGAGAAGAGGCCATCACGGTAACACACTCAGTTGATTCATTTTAATTAATTAAGGTTCAAGTTATCTACAACCGGACATTAACAAATTCCCATCTACCCATATCCGCGGGCACGGCTTTCGAAAGTTCAATCCCTGCAGGGGAGTCCCAACTTAGCCCATGACAAGCTCTCACGGTCAACGAAGGAATAGACCTCCTCCCAAGACGTTCCGATCAGACTCGGTATCTCGGTAACTCAAGACACTTTGACAGGTTAAAACAAGACCAGCAACACCGCCCGAATGTGCCGACAAATCCCGATAGGAGCTGCACATATCTCGTTCTCAGGGCACACTCAGATGAGACTAGCTACGAGTAAAACCAACCCTCAAGTTTCCCCGAGGTGGCCCCGCAGGCAGCTCAGTTCGGACCAACACTCAGAGGGAGCACTGGCCCGGGGGGGTTAAAATAAGATGACCCTTGGGCTCCGGTAACCCAAGGAAAAAGAGGCTAGGTGGCGAATGGTAAAATCAAGGTTGGGCATTGCTGGAAAAGCTTTAATCAAGGTGAACTATCAAGGGGTTCCCATTATGACCCAACCGCGTAAGGAACGCAAAATCCGGGAACATAACACCGATATGACGGAAACTAGGGCGGCAAGGGTGGAACAAAACACTAGGCGAGGGGCCGAGCCTTCCACCCTTTACCAAGTATATAGATGCATTAAGATAACATGGAAATATAATGATATCCCAAAAAGTAAATAAAAGATGTTCCAACAAGGAACGGCCTCCAATCTTCACCTGCAACTAGAAACGCTATAAGAGGGGGCTGAGCAAAGCAGTAACATAGCCAATCAACGGTTTGCTAGGACAAGGTGGGTTAGAGGTTTGACATGGAAATTTGGGAGGCTTGCAAGCAAGTGGTAGGCATCGTAGCAATGGCATAGCAAAAGAGCGAGCAAACTAGCATAGCAAAGATAGTAGTGATTTTGAGAGTATGATCATCTTGCCTGCACAGTTGTCAGAGTTGACTGGATCCTCAAGAGCAAACTCAACGGGCTCCTCGTTAGCGAACTCGTCTCCCGGCTCTACCCAAACAAGACAAACAAGCAATAAGGATACAATCAACCACGTGCAATACCAAGCAATATGATGAAATGATGATATGCTATGCGGGACGTGATGCGGGATGCAAAATGCAAGATATGACAGGAAACACATGAACCTGGCCTCAACTTGGAAATCCAAGTGTGCCACTGGAAAGATGAGATGAAATCGCTTGAAAACGATATAAAGAACGCCGGAATCGGAGTTATGGTTTGGAAATGGCAAGCGTTTCAAAAATGACACCGGTCTGCGATTTACAGCAAGTAGGCATCTAAATGCAATGAGATGAACATGCTACAACACCCAAACATGACAACAAAATACATGGAAGGGATGCACACAAGATGCTTAACGAAAGTCTAGCACTGAGATACGGCCAAATCATCCATTAACAGGTTCAAACAAGCATGGTAAAAACGCAAATGGTAAAACAGATCTCAGACTTAGTGAAATTAACACTTGTCTGGAATTTCAGATCATATAGCCCTCTTCGGAGCAACAAAACAACATGCTACAGGACCTAAACATGACAAAGAAAGACATGGCATGGAGCTACTCAACAAGCTTAACAAAAGTCCCTTAGTGACCTTGAGCCAAAAGGGATCACAAAATATAGTAACAAGCACACGAACATAGCAAAAACATAATCAGTTTTCAGACTTAACAGGGACATGCTGAAACATAACTCACGAAGGCATGTTTACGAGCTCGATGCACTCACTACGGTGCAAGTCATGGCAAGACAAGCATACATCCCTTAAGAAGGCACAAAATGCAATCTAGACATGGCAAGAACAATGGCATAGCATGCACGGAACAACTACAATAACATCGGCAAAATCGCAAACAAGTTGACGATCTGCCCAGATTCGCAACGAAGCAAAAGTAGAGCTCGATTGACTCAAGCTAGGGTGCTCCATAATTGCAAACAAAGGCATGGATGGATAGAACACTACAATATTAACAAAATTCCTTTACTGATCATCCTCAAAAGAGGGACGGATCACTAGGAAACAGCACGAACATAAGGCATCATGAACTAAACAATCCCAGGACTTAGTGAAATCTCTAAGTCCCTGAAAACAGATTTACCGGGTGCCTCACTTTGCAAGATTGCACAAGTCACCACACACATCACAAAAATGCATGGGTTGCACCTCTGGAAATATAACAAAATCCTTAACAAAACATATGTAGGAATCACAGGCATATCATGCACACAACAATCATGGCAAAAATGACAAAAGTCTAAGATGAACTAGCAGATCTGACAATTAACTCACGAAGCCTCCTTCTAACAGCATTTCGGGCATCAAGATGAGCTCAAATGAAAATGATGTAATGGAATGAAATTATGTACTCTCTGAGACGAACATTTTGATATGCTATATGCCCAAATCGGAGCTACGGATGCAAAGTTACGGAGCCTCGAACATGAGCATATGAATCAAGAATTCTGGGACTTGGACGAATTTTATACCCTGCAAAAAAGTCAACGGGACGAGGATATCCCGGGACGGAGGGATCCGGGTGGCGCGGGGCTGCGTTTGGATGAGATCCCGGTGGATCTCGTCCCGATCCACCAGATCTCACCGGAGAGGACGACGCCAGCCGGAGGGAGGTCGCCGGCGACGATGGACGGTGGGGGCTGGAGGTGGAGAACGGCGGCGGTGGCGGCGATGCGGTCCGACGACGGCGGGTGGCTCGGCAGCGCGGCCGGCGACGGGAGGCGGCGGGCGGCGCGCGGCGGCGGCTGGGCGGCGTGGGAGGCGGCGGCTGGCGGCACGCGGCGCGCGGCGGCGGCGGGGCGGCGCGGGAGGCGGCGGCGGGCGGCGCGCGGTGGCGGCTGGGCGGCACGGGAGGCGGCGGGCGCGGGCCGGGGAGGGCAGGCGGCGGCGGAGGCCTTCGGGCCGCGGGGGCCTGGCCCGGGCCGCGCGGGCTTCGGCGCGAGGCGGCGGCTGCGCGCCACGTGGAGGTGTGGGAGTGGCGGCGGCGGTGTGTCCGGCCCGGACGGACAATGTCCGGCGCGCGGAGCTGCAGTTTTTAGGGTTTCGGGGAGGAAGAAGATCCGAAAACGGAGGGGTGTATATATAGGCATAGAGGAAGCTAGGAGAGTCCAAATGAGGTGCGGTTTTCGGCCACTTGATCGTGATCGAACGCTCTAGGTGATGGAGCTGAGTTTGGTGGGTTTTGGGCCAAATTGGAGGGGTGTTGGGCTGCAACACACACGAGGCCTTTTCGGTCCCTTGGTTAACCGTTGGAGTATCAAACGAATTCCAAATGGTACGAAACTTGACAGGCGGTCTACCGGTAGTAAACCAAGGCCGCTTGGCAAGTCTCGGTCCAATCCGGAAATGTTTAATCCCCACACACGAACGAAAGCTAGAAATGACCTCCGGAGGAGAAGGAAGCACCGGAATGCAAAACGGACAACGGGGAAAATGCTCGAATGCATGAGACGAACACGTATGGAAATGCAATGCACATGATGACATGATATGAGATGCATGACAACGACAACAACACACGGAGACAAAACCCAAACCCGAGAAAATAAAATAACTTAACGCCGGAAACGGCAAGAGTTGGAGTACAAAATAGGGAAAGTTACATCCGGGGTGTTACAGTATACCTCCTGTCTCAGATCCGAAAGCAATAAGGGATTGTTTCTAGAATCGGGTCCTTTCTCGAGGAAAAGTTTCTCTCGAAAGAATTGAGTGGGAGGATTGTGGAGACTTGACGAGGTTATTGAACCGTCTCTTCAACTAGTGTGTGGCAGGGCGCAGGAAGTTGTTCCTGTGGCACCTACACCAATTGAAGTGGAAGCTTATGATAGTGATCATGAAACTTCAGATCAAGTCACTACCAAACCTCATGGGATGACAAGGATGCGTACTACTTCAGAGTGGTACGTAATCCTATCTTGGAAGTCATGTTGCTAGACAACAATGAACCTACGAGCTATGGAGAAGCGATGGTGGGCCCGGATTCCGATAAATGGCTCGAGGCCATAAAATCCGAGAGAGGATCCATGTATGAAAACAAAGTGTAGACTTTGGCAGAATGGCTCGATGGTCGTAAGGCTATTGACTACAGATGGATTTTAAAAGGAAGACAGACAATGATGGTAAGTATCACCATTAAGAAAGCTCGACTTGTCGTTAAGATTTTTTCCGACAAGTTCAAGGAGTTGACTATGATGAGACTTTCTCACTCGTAGCGATGCTAAGAGTCTGTTGGAATTATATTAGCGATTACTGCATTATTTATGAAATCTTGCAGATAGGATGTCAAAACATTGTTTCCTCGACGATTTTCTTGAGGAAAGGTTGTATGTGATACAACCGGAAGGTTTTGTCAATCCTGAAAGATGCTAATAAGTATGCAAAGCTCCAGCAATCCTTCTAAGGACTGGAGTAAGCATCTCGGAGTTGGAATGTATGCTTTGATGAGATGATCAAAGATTTTGGGTGTATACAAAGTTTATGAGAAACTTGTATTTCCAAAGAAGTGAGTGGGAGCACTATAGAATTTCTGATGAGTATATGTTGTTGACATATTGTGGATCAGAAATGACGTAGACTTTCTGGAAAGCATATAGGGTCATTTGAAAGGTGTTTTTCAAATGGAAAACCTGGATTAAGCTACTTGAACATTAAGCATCAAGATCTATAAGGATAGATCAAAAACGCTTAATGGTACTTTCAAATGAGCACATACCTTGACATGATCTTGAAGGTGTTCAAGATGGATCAGCCAAAGAAGGAGTTCTTGCCTGAGTTGTAAGGTATGAAGTTAAGACTTAAAGCTCGACCACGGCAGAAGAAAGAGAAAGGACGAATGTCGTCCCCTATACTTTTGTCATAGGCTCTATACGGTATGCCATGCTGAGTACCGCACCTGATGTGTGCCTTGCCACATGTCTGTCAAGAGGGTACAAAGGTGATCCAGGAGTGGATCACTAGACAGCGGTCAAAATTGTCCTTGGAGTAATAAGGACATGTTTCTCAATTATGGAGGTGATAAAGAGTTCGGCGTAAAGGGTTACATCGATGCAAGCTTTAACACCTATCTGAATGACTCTGAGTAGCAAACCGGATACGTATAGTGGAGCAACCATTTGGAATAGCTCCAAGTGGAGCGTGGAAGCAGTATTTATAATATGACCTAGAGATTTGCAAAGTACATACGGATCTGATTGTTGAAGACCCGTTGACTAAAACCTCTCTCACAAGCAAAACATGATCAAACCCCAGAACTCATTGAGCCTTAATCACATGATGATGTGAACTAGTTTAGTGACACTAGTAAACTCTTTGGATGTTGGTCACATGGCGATGTGACTTGTGAGTGTTAATCACATGGCGATGTGAACTAGATTATTGACTCTAGTGCAAGTGGGAGACTGTTGGAAATATGCCCTAGAGGCAATAATAAATTGGTTATTATTATATTTCCTTGTTCATGATAATCGTTTATTATCCATGCTATAATTGTATTGATAGGAAACTCAGATACATGTGTGGATACATAGACAACACCATGTCCCTAGTAAGCCTCTAGTTGACTAGCTCGTTGATCAATAGATGGTTACGGTTTCCTGACCATGGACATTGGATGTCATTGATAACGGGATCACATCATTAGGAGAATGATGTGATGGACAAGACTCAATCCTAAGCCTAGCACAAAGATCGTGTAGTTCGTATGCTAAAGCTTTTCTAATGTCAAGTATCATTTCCTTAGACCATGAGATTGTGCAACTCCTGGATACCGTAGGAATATTTGGGTGTGCCAAATGTCACAACGTAACTGGGTGGCTATAAAGGTACACTACAGGTATCTCCGAAAGTGTCTGTTGGGTTGGCACGAATCGAGACTGGGATTTGTCACTCCTTGTAAACGGAGAGGTATCTCTGGGCCCACTCGGTAGGACATCATCATAATGTGCACAATGTGACCAAGGAGTTGATCACGGGATGATGTGTTACAGAATGAGTAAAAGAGACTTGCCGGTAACGAGATTGAACAAGGTATCGGGATACCGACGATCGAATCTCGGGCAAGTACAATACCGCTAGACAAAGGGAATTGAATACGGGATTGATCGAATCCTCGACATCGTGGTTCATCCGATGAGATCATCGTGGAACATGTGGGAACCAACATGGGTATCCAGATCCCGCTGTTGGTTATTGACCGGAGAACGTCTCGGTCATGTCTGCATGGTTCCCGAACCCGTAGGGTCTACACACTTAAGGTTCGATGACGCTAGGGTTATAAAGGAAGTTTGTATGTGGTTACCGAATGTTGTTCGGAGTCCCGGATGAGATCCCGGACGTCACGAGGAGTTCCGGAATGGTCCGGAGGTAAAGATTTATATATGGGAAATCCTGTTTTGGTCACCGGAAAAGTTTCGGGTTTTATCGGTAACGTACCGGGACCACCGGGAGGGTCCCGGGGGTCCACCAAGTGGGGCCTCCAGCCCTGGAGGCTTGCATGGGCCAAGAGTGGGAAGGGACCAGCCCCTGAGTGGGCTGGTGCGCCTCCCACAAGGCCCAAGGAGCAGCTAGGAGGAGAAGGGGGAAACCCTAGGCGCAGATGGGCCTAAGGCCCACCCTAGGGCGCGCCCCCTCTCCCCCTCTTGGCCGCCCCCCTCCATCCCATCTAGGGCTGCCGCCCCCCTAGGGGTGGGAACCCTAGAGGGGGCGCACCCTCCTCCCCTTCTCCTATAAATAGTGGGGGGTTTGGGCTGCCCAAGACACACGATTTGATCTCTCCCTGGCGCAGCCCTACCCCTCTCTCCTCCTCGTCTCTTGCGGTGCTTGGCGAAGCCCTGCTGGAGTACCACGCTCCTCCACCACCACCATGCCGTTGTGCTACTGCTGGATGGAGTCTTCCTCAACCTCTCCCTCTCTCCTTGCTAGATCAAGGCATGGGAGACGTCACCGGGCCGTACGTGTGTTGAACGCGGAGGTGCCGTCCGTTCGGCACTAGGATCTCCGGTGATTTGGATCACGACGAGTACGACTTCTTCAAACCCGTTCTCTTGAACGCTTCCGCATAGCGATCTACAAGGGTATGTAGATGCACTCTCCTTTCCCTCGTTGCTGGTTTCTCCATAGATAGATCTTGGTGACACGTAGGAAAATTTTGAATTTCTGCTACGTTCCCCAACAGTGGTATCAGAGCTAGGTCTATGCGTAGTTTCTATGCACGAGTAGAACACAAAGTAGTTGTGGGCGTTGATTTTGTTCAATATGCTTACCGTTACTAGTCCAATCTTGATTCGGCGGCATTGTGGGATGAAGCGGCCCGGACCGACCTTACACGTACTCTTACATGAGACTGGTTCCACCGACTAACATGCACTAGTTGCATAAGGTGGCTAGCGGGTGTCTGTCTCTCCCACTTTAGTCGGATCGGATTCGATGAAAAGGGTCCTTATGAAGGGTAAATAGCAATTGGCATATCACGTTGTGGTTTTTGCATAGGTAAGAAACGTTCTTGCTAGAAACCCATAGCAGCCACGTAAAACATGCAAACAACAATTAGAGGACGTCTAACTTGTTTTTTGCAGGGTATGCTATGTGATGTGATATGGCCAAAAGGATGTGATGAATGATATATGTGATGTATGAGATTGATCATGTTCTTGTAATAGGAATCACGACTTGCATGTCGATGAGTATGACAACCGGCAGGAGCTATAGGAGTTGTCTTTATTTATTGTATGACCTGCGTGTCATTGAACAACGCCATGTAATTACTTTACTTTATTGCTAACCGGTAGCCATAGTAGTAGAAGTAATAAGTTGGCGAGACAACTTCATGGAGACACGATGATGGAGATCATGGTGTGATGCCGGTGACAAGATGATCATGGAGCCCCAAGATGGAGATCAAAGGAGCTATATGATATTGGCCATATCATGTCACTATTATTTGATTGCATGTGATGTTTATCATGTTTATGCATCTTGTTTACTTAGAACGACGGTAGTAAATAAGATGATCCCTCAAAATAATTTCAAGAAAGTGTTCCCCCTAACTGTGCACCGTTGCGACAGTTCGTTGTTTCGAAGCACCACGTGATGATCGGGTGTGATAGATTCTAACATTCACATACAACGGGTGTAAGACAGATTTACACACGCGAAACACTTAGGTTGACTTGACGAGCCTAGCATGTACAGACATGGCCTCGAAACACAAGAGACTGAAAGGTTGAGCATGAGTCGTATGGTAGATACGATCAACATGAAGATGTTCACCGATGATGACTAGTCCGTCTCACGTGATGATCGGACACGGCCTAGTTGACTCGGATCATGTAATCACTTAGATGACTGGAGGGATGTCTATCTGAGTGGGAGTTCATAAGATGAACTTAATTATCCTGAACATAGTCAAAAGGTCTTCGCAAATTATGTCGTGGCTTGCGCTTTAGTTCTACTGTTTAGATATGTTCCTAGAGAAAATTTAGTTGAAATTTGATAGTAGCAATTATGCAGACAGTAGAAGGCTTATGTCCTTAATGCACCGCTCAGTGTGCTGAACCTCGAACATCGTCTATGGATGTTGCGAACATCTGACATACACATTTTGATAACTACGTGATAGTTCAGTTAAACGGTTTAGAATTGAGGCACCGAAGACATTTTGAAACGTCGCGAAACATATTACTTCTACTACTATGGCTACTGGTTAGCAATAAAGTAAAGTAATTACATGGCGTTGTTCAATGACACGCAGGTCATACAATAAATAAAGACAACTCCTATGGCTCCTGCCGGTTGTCATACTCATCGACATGCAAGTCGTGATTCCTATTACAAGAACATGATCAATCTCAAACATCACATATATCATTCATCACATCCTTTTGGCCATATCACATCACATAGCATACCCTGCAAAAACAAGTTAGACGTCCTCTAATTGTTGTTTGCATGTTTTACGTGGCTGCTATGGGTTTCTAGCAAGAACATTTCTTACTTACGCAAAAACCACAACGTGATATGCCAATTGTTATTTACCCTTCATAAGGACCCTTTTCATCGAATCCGATCTGACTAAAGTGGGAGAGACAGACACCCGCTAGCCACCTTATGCAACTAGTGCATGTCAAATCAGTCTCACGTAAGAGTACGTGTAAGGTCGGTCCGGGCCGCTTCATCCCACAATGCCGCCGAATCAAGATTGGACTAGTAACGGTAAGCATATTGAACAAAATCAACGCCCACAACTACTTTGTGTTCTACTCGTGCATAGAAACTACGCATAGACCTAGCTCATGATGCCACTGTTGGGGAACGTAGCAGAAATTCAAAATTTTCTACGCATCACCAAGATCAATCTATGGAGTAATCTAGCAACGAGGGAAGGAGAGTGCATCTACATACCCTTGTAGATCGCTAAGCGGAAGCGTTCAAGTGAACGGGGTTGATGGAGTCGTACTCGTCGTGATCCAAATCACCGATGATCCTAGTGCCGAACGGACGGCACCTCCGTGTTCAACACACGTCCATCCCGGTGACGTCTCCCACGCCTTGATCCAGCAAGGGGAGAAGGAGAGGTTGGGGAAGACTCCATCCAGCAGCAGCACGACGGCGTGGTGGTGGTGGAGGAGCGTGGTACTCCAGCAGGGCTTCGCCAAGCACCGCAAGAGACGAGGAGGGAGAGGGGTAGGGCTGCGCCAAGAAGGAGATTAAATCGTGTCTCTGGCAGCCCAAAACCTCAAGTATATATAGGGGGAGGGGAGGGGCTGCGCCCCCACCTAGGTTTCCACCCCTAGGGGTGGCGGCCAGCCCTAGATCCCATCTAGGGGGGGCGGCCAAGGGGGGAGAGAGGGGGGCGCACCACTAGGTGGGCCTTAGGCCCATCTGAGCCTAGGGTTTGCCCCCTTCCACTCTCCCTTGCGCCTTGGGCCTTGGTGGGGGGGCGCACCAGCCCACCTGGGGCTGGCCCCCTCCCACACTTGGCCCATGCAGCCCTCCGGGGCTAGTGGCCCCACTTGGTGGACCCCCGGGAACCTCCCGGTGGTCCCGGTACGTTACCGATAAAACCCGAAACTTTTCCGGTGACCAAAATAGGACTTCCCATATATAAATCTTTACCTCCGGACCATTCCGGAACTCCTCGTGACGTCCGGGATCTCATCCGAGACTCCAAACAACATTCGGTAACCGCGTACATACTTTCCCTATAACCCTAGCGTCATCGAACCTTAAGTGTGTAGACCCTACGGGTTCGGGAAACATGCAGACATGGCCGAGACAACTCTCTGGTCAATAACCAACAGCGGGATCTCGTTACCGGCAAGTCTCTTTACTCGTTCCGTAACACATCATCCCGTGATCAACTCCTTGGTCACATTGTGCACATTATGATGATGTCCTACCGAGTGGTCCCAGAGATACCTCTCCGTTACACGGAGTGACAAATCCCAGTCTCGATTCGTGCCAACCCAACAGACACTTTCGGAGATACCCGTAGTGCACCTTTATAGCCACCCAGTTACGTTGTGACATTTGGCACACCCAAAGCACTCCTATGGTATCCGGGATTTGCACAATCTCATGGTCTAAGGAAATGATACTTGACATTAGAAAAGCTTTAGCATACGAACTACATGATCTTGTGCTAGGCTTAGGATTGGGTCTTGTCCATCACATCATTCTTCTAATGATGTGATCACGTTATCAATGACATCCAATGTCCATGGTCAGGAAACGTAACCATCTATTGATCAACAAGCTAGTCAACTAGAGGCTTACTAGGGACATGGTGTTGTCTATGTATCCACACATGTATCTGAGTTTCCTATCAATACAATTCTAGCATGGATAATAAATGATTATCATGAACAAGGAAATATAATAATAACCAATTTATTATTGCCTCTAGGGCATATTTCCAACAGGAAGGGCAGCCTCCGCTCAGATGTCAGAAGGGCGGCAAGTCCAACTAGCAGCCGGCTTTCTCATATGAGCAGACTCTGGATGGACCCTGCAAGTTCCACAGTGGCGCGAAGCCATCCAACCACACCACTCGGAAATGCCACTGGCTCACCAGGATCGCAAAAGGAGATGGCCTTTTGCCTCCCCCACCTGCTGGGCAGCCGCCTCCCCCTCTGCCCAAGCAGCCGGCGGTCAGACCAGTCGGCGCAATGCAAGACGAGTACCCGGAAGAGCAGGGAGCATATGTCGTGTTCACCAGTGTGGCCGACGATCGACGCAGCAGACGGCTGAAGCAGCAAGAGGTGAATGAAGTAGCTTCTGACACACCTGAGTTCATGCACTGGTCTGAGAAGCCCATCAGCTGGAGTCGGGCCGACCACCCCAAAGTAATGCCCAGACCCGGCTCCTATGCCTTGGTTTTGGATGCCACCTTTGCCACCGACAAGCGAGCTGCTCATTTTTCTAGAGTCCTGATAGACGGCGGCAGCAGCATCAACATCTTGTACAAAGACACCATGGAGAAGTTGAGAATCAGGCAGAGGCAACTGCAGTCCAGCCGGACGGTGTTCCACGGCATAGTCCCTGGTCTTTCCTGCTCGCCAATCGGCAAGATCTTGATCGACGTCCTCTTCGGAGACAAAGATTATTTCCGCCGTGAGTCAATATGGTTCGAGGTGGTGGACCTAGAGAGCCCATACCATGCACTGCTTGGCCGGCCAGCCCTGGCCAAGTTCATGGCCGTCCCCCACTATGCCTACCTCAAGATAAAGATGCCGAGTTCCAAAGGGATTCTGACCATAAGCGCATCAGAGAGCAGTCGGCTGGCTGAGTCCCTCGTGATCGCAGCTGAGAAGCGGCTGCTAGATCAAGTTGTGGCGATGGCAGGCAAGCAGCCAGAGATGTCGCCTGATCCCAAAGAGTCGGAAGCTGAGAGCTCGTTCAAGCCGGCCAAGGAAACAAAGAAGATACCTTTGGACCCGGAGCACCCAAAGAGGTACGCTGTCGTAGGCGCCAACCTCGACAGCAAATAGGAAGGCGAGCTCGTCGATTTCCTCCGTGAGAATCGAGACATCTTCGCATGGTCCCCCAAGGACATGCCAGGTGTCCCGACGGAATTCGCCGAGCAAAAATTACACGTCCGATCTGATGCCAAACCAGTCAGACAGCCTTTACGCCGCTTGTCAGAAGAGAAGAGGAGAGTTGTTGGAGAAGAGATAGCCCGATTGCTCGCAGCCGGCTTCATCATGGAAGTATTCTTCCCAGAATGGCTGCACCAGCCTCAATAAAGCATGCCCCAAGGACCCGTTCGCCTTGCCAAGGATTGACCAAGTGATAGACTCCACAGCCGGATGCGAGCTGTTGAGTTTCTTGGATGCATATTCAGGGTATCACCAAATCAAGTTAAACCCAGCCGACAGGCTGAAGACTGCCTTCATCACGCCGTTTGGAGCTTTCTGCTGCCTAACCATGACGTTCGGCTTGAGGAATGCCGGCGCCACCTTCCAACGATGCATGCAGAAGTGTCTCCTCAAGAAGCTCGGCAGAAATGCTCACGTCTATGTGGATGATGTGGTGGTAAAGACGGAGAAGCGTGGAACACTGCTGGAAGACCTCAAGGAGACCTTCGACAACTTGCGTCGATTCCAGATCAAGCTCAACCCGGAGAAATGCGTCTTCGGAGTACCAGCTGGCCAGCTCCTTGGTTTCCTGGTCTCCGAACGCGGCATAGAATGCAACCCTGTGAAGATCAAGGCGATTGAAAGGATGGAGGTACCCAGCCGACTACTGGACGTACAAAAATTCACCAGCTGTTTGGCGTCCGTCAGCCGGTTCATCAGTCGGCTGGGCGAGAAGGCCCTTCCCCTGTACCAACTCATGAAGAAGACCACTTTTTCGAGTGGAACCACAAGGCGGACGAAGCATTTATCCAACTAAAGAAGATGCTGGTGACTCCACCTGTTCTGGCGGCTCCGACTCTTAAGGAGCCCATGCTCCTCTACATCGCCGCCACCAGCCGAGTGGTCAGCACAGTCATTGTAGTAGAGCGCAAGGAGGAAGGCAAAGCACTACCAGTTCAGAGACCGGTATATTATTTGAGTGAAGTACGGTCGACCTCCAAGCAAAACTACCCCCACTACCGGAAGATGTGCTATGGTGTGCATTTTGCCGCCAAGAAATTGAAGCCTTACTTCCAAGAGCATCCAATCACTGTGGTCTGCACGGCTCCTCTAGCCGAGATCATCGCCAGCCGAGACGCTTCGGGACAAGTGGCCAAGTGGGCCATAGATTTGGCCCCCTACACCATCTACTACCAACCTCGCACTGTCATCAAGTCACAAGCGCTGGCCGACTTCTTCGTCGACTGGGCCGAAACCCAGTATCTACCACCAGCGCCCGACTCCACTCATTGGCGAATGCACTTCGACGGCTCCAAGATGCGCACCGGCTTGGGAGCCGGCATCGTCCTCACCTCTCCCAAGGGCGACAAGCTCAAGTATGTGCTGCAAATCCATTTTGCCGCCTCCAACAACGTCACCGAGTATGAGGCACTCATTCACGGGCTCCAGCTAGCCAAAGAGCTCGGCATTCGCCGGATCCTGTGTTATGGTGACTCCGACTTGGTGGTCCAGCAGTCGTCAGACGATTGGGACGCTAAGGACGCAAACATGGCAAGCTACCGCTTCCTCATACAGCAACTCAGTGGGTATTTCGAGGGATGTGAGTTTCTCCATGTACCAAGAAACGACAACGACCAAGCAGACGCCCTGGCGTGAATCGGCTCCACCCGTCAGGCGATACCGACCAGCGTCGCCCTTCAGCGCCTCCTCAAGCCGTCCGTCAAGCCATCACCGGAGTCAGACTCCATCTTCGTGTCGGCTCCTCCTGAAGTAGTCGGATCCGACTCAAGAGCCCCCGTAGATGGTGCGAGTATTCGGGCAGGCGGCGCGGAGATCGTGGCCGTCGCACCCGGCCCGGGGACTGCGGAGCCCGGCCCAGAGACTTCGGAGCCCGGCTCAGGGACTATGCCATTCTGCTCGGGGACTTCATCGACACAGCAAGCGGCTGCCGACAGCAACCCGCCACCTCCCGGCCCAGCCACCCTCGTCCAAGTCGCAGTCTTGGCGGTTGCAGAAATTGCAGCACCTTCATGGGCCCAACACATCCTCAAATTCATGGTGAACAAAGAGCTGCCAGCCGAGCAGAAATTGCAGCACCTTCATGGGCCCAACACATCCTCAAATTCATGGTGAACAAAGAGCTGCCAGCCGATGAGATCTCGGCTCGGCAAGTACAACGCCGGGCTGCAGTGTACGCCATCATCAATAGAGAGCTCGTAAGGCGCAGTGTCACTGGTATTCACCAGCGGTGTGTGCAGCCAGAGCAAGGCCAGGAAATCCTCAAAGACATCCATCAAGGCGAATGTGGCCATCACGCAGCTTCAAGAGCACTCGTCGCCAAAGCTTTCTACCATGGTTTCTTCTGGCCGACTGCTCTTGAAGACGCCAAGTCTCTAGTCCAAAAATGCAAGGGGTGCCAGAAGTTCCGCTCTAAGCCTCATCAGCCGGCTTCGGCACTCAAAACTATTCCTATTGCCTGGCCCTTTGCTGTTTGGGGCCTGGACATGGTCGGACCATTCAAGACGGCGCGAGGTGGTTTGACTCATTTACTTGTTGCAGTAGACAAGTTCACCAAATGGATAGAAGCAAAGCCAATCAAGAGTTTGAATGGTCCGACTGCTGTGACCTTCATCTCTGACATCACAATTCGATACGGCATACCGCACAGCATCATCACCGACAACAGCACAAACTTTGCCAAGGGTGCCTTGACCCGTTTCTGCGCAACGCAGGGCATCCGACTGGACTTAGCGCCTGTTGCCCATCCGCAGTCCAACGGCCAAGTAGAGCAAGCAAATGGCCTAATCCTGTCTGGCATCAAGCCCCGGCTAGTCGAGCCTCTGGAGCGCTCGGCAGGCCACTGGCTTGATGAGTTGCCAGCCGTCCTCTGGAGCCTACGCACGACTCCAAACAAGCCAACCGGCTTCACGCCCTTCTTCCTCATCTACGGTGCCGAAGCCGTCATCCCAACAGACATAGAGCTTGACTCCCCTCGAGTCACCATGTACACCGATGAGGAAGCAGAGGAAGCACGTCAAGACGGCGTCGAACTGCTGGAAGAGGGCCGGCTGTTGGCACTCAGCCGGCCCAGCATCTACCAGTAGAGCCTACGCCGATACTACAATCGGAAGCTGGCCAGCACAAGCTCTCAGCACCTTGGGAAGGCCCCTTCATCATCAGCAAGGTGTTGGGCAATGACTCCTACTACCTGATCGACGCTCAGAAGCCCTGAGCATGCAAAAGAGACGACTCCGGCAAGGAGACGGAGCGACCATGGAATGCAAATCTCCTCCAAAGATTTTACAGTTAATGCAGTATGTATCATGCTACCTTTTGTATTAAAGTACGAAGACTTCGGGCCCCTCAAGAAGATCTCGGGGACTGCCTTCTTTTATCTATATGATAATGAGTTATGCCTATGAGTATGTTATTCTTTACCGCTTGGCACTAGGTTCGACTAGTCGGCCCGAGGACTTGCCGTCTTCAGCTATGAAATGACTTCCTGCAGCCGGACAAGTAGTGTGTGGCACTCAAGCCGTCTCCTGTTAGAAGCCGCAGATCGCAGAGCGACTGACTGGCAAGCAGGAGTAAGGTAGAATGGGTGTCCATATGAAAAATGGCTAAGGACTCAAAGCATGCACATAGCTTAAGCCGGTTTTCCGCTTTTTGCAACCGACTCTCGAGCAGCCGGCTCGCCGTTTCCTAAATTAACTTGCTAAAAACTCTAAAAGGCTAAGTACTTGCCTTCCCAAAGAAACCAAGTATTTGATCTAGCGGTTGTCCGACTAGCAAAACGGCAACTAAGGGAAGGCGGCAAAGGAAAAAGTCAAAGAGCAAAGAGCAAGAAAAGATAGAATACGGATAAATATTTACATAAAAAGGCCCTTGGCTGAATCATCAAGCAGAAATTCAAGATACACCCAGCGGGTGGAATTGTGCAAAATAACAAGTTCATTGAGACTACTAAGCAGGTCAAGCAAAGATAAAGTGGCAGCCTAGGAAGCCGCGGACAGACTCAGAGGATCGGAGGGGTCGGTGGTGCCAGTTGCCGGGGCAGTCGGCTGGTTGGTCTCCGCCTGATCACCTCTGGCGACAGCTGGCTCAGTTGAGCGTGGCTCGTTGCTAGAGGCGCGGTCGGGCTGGGGCTGGTCGTCTGCCTTGACCTCTGGCGCCTCCTCCTCGTCTCCTTCCTCCTCCTCGCCTTCCTCTTCGCCACTGGAGTCAATCACCTCTGTCGAGTCCTCGCCGTCGTCCGGGTTCAGCCAGAACCACTCCGGCGGCGCCTCCTCGCCGTTCTTGGCCCGCTCTGGGACGAAGACACTGGTGTCGGTGTACTCAGCGATCGATGTGGCGCGCCTGACGAGATCGTCCTCCACCATTGCCAGCTCCGCCTGAGCTTCCAGCCAGAACGTGGCTAACTGGGCTAAACTCAGCCCAGGATACCACGCCTTGGCGAATTCCAAGGCCTGGCGGGCTCCAGCCCGGGCTGCAGAGCCCTTCCAGGCCACAAGACGGCCGGCTGCCACCTCCAACCAGTCGGCAGTCCGACTGGGGGTGCGTGGCGCCTGCATGTCCGACCATAGGGCGGCAATCGCCAGGGCGCCGACACGTTGAAGCCAGCGCAGCATCCGGTGGGCTGGCCAAAGACGGGCCTCGATGCTCAGAATCTGCTCGTTAAGAGTTCGGGGGGGCGTCGGCGGCGACCTGTGCGCTGTCCGCCCTCCGTGCTTCACGATCAGCCTCGATGGCCTGATTGGCGGCGTCAGAATGGCCGGGGAAGAAGTCTGCTAAGGAAGAAGAGCAAAGAAACAAAGTTAAAAATTTAAGGCCGGCTCGACTAGCAGCCGGCAGCCCGGAAAAGGAAACAAATGGAAGCTCACCATCGACAAGATCTTCGATTGCCTGGAAGCCGGAGACGAGCGTCGCCTCCTTGTCAGTCCAGGAGGAGCGCTCGGACGCAAATTCAGCGAGAAGGGCGGTCTTCTTGTCCTACGCCTCTTTCTGGGCCCTCTGGAGCAGCTCCTTCTGCTCCACCAGCTGCGTAGCCAGCCGGTCGCGCTCCTCCGTCAGCCGTGAAAGTGCAACTATCCCTAGGTGGTTTTGGTAATTCATAACAACATATAGCTCATTGAGCTAATGCTATTCCAAGATGACTATTTCAGGAAAGCTCAATGATTGGCATGGCATGGATGTGAAAGTGGAACCCTCAAAATGCTAAGGACAAAGGATTGGCTCAAGCTCAAAAGCTCAAGACTCTTCATTTTATATTTTAGTGATCCAAGATCACATTGAGTCTTTAGGAAAAGCCAATACTATCAAGGAGGGATGAGGTGTTGCTTAATGAGCCTCTTGCTTCATGTGCTTAGTGATATGCTCCAAAACCCTCAACTACTTTCCCATATCCACATATGACCTAAACCCTAAGCCAAACTCGGTCCTACCGATTCTTTCTATCCGGCGCCACCGAGTTTCACTTGTCATAAGCCACTGCCAAACCCTAGCAATTCGGTTCTACCGATAGGGATCTCGGTCTCACCGAGATGGGATTGCAAACTCTCTGTTTCCCTTTCATAACTTTTCGGTCTCACCAAAAGAGCGAATCGGTCCCACCGAGATTGGAATGTAAACTCTATGTTTCCCTTTTGTAACTTTTCGGTCTCACCGAAAGAGCAAATCGGTCCCACCGAGTTTGCCAGACCAACTCTCTAGTTAGCTTATTACCAAACTCGGTCTCACCGAGTTTGTGTAATCGGTCTCACCGAGATTACATTATGCCCAAACCCTAACCATATCGGTCCTACCGAGTTGCATGTCAGTCCCACCGAAAATCTCTAACGGTCACTAGGTTTACCTTTTTGGTCCGACCGAGTTTGTTGATTCGGTCCCACCAAGATTGGAAAACTGTGTGTAACAGTTGGATTTTGTGTGGAGGCTATATATACCCCTCCACCTCCTCTTCATTCGTAGAGAGAGCCATCAGAACACATACACAATTCCAACTCATATGTTCTGAGAGAGAACCACCTACTCATGTGTTGAGACCAAGATATTCCATTCCTACCATATGAATCTTGATCTCTAGCCTTCCCCAAGTTGCTTTCCACTCAAATCTTCTTTCCAAAAAATCCAAATCCTATGAGAGAGAGTTGAGTGTTGGGGAGACTATCATTTGAAGCACAAGAGCAAGGAGTTCATTACCTACACACAATTTGTTACTTCTTGGAGAGTGGTGTCTCCTAGATTGGCTAGGTGTCACTTGGGAGCCTCCGACAAGATTGTGGAGTTGAACCAAGGAGTTTGTAAGGGCAAGGAGATCGCATACTTCGTGAAGATCTACCGCTAGTGAGGCAAGTCCTTCGTGGGCGATGGCCATGGTGGGATAGACAAGGTTGCTTCTTCGTGGACCCTTCGTGGGTGGTTGCTTCTTCGTGGATCCTTCGTGGGTGGTTGCTTCTTCGTGGACCCTTCGTGGGTGGTTGCTTCTTCGTGGACCCTTCGTGGGTGGAGCCCTCCATGGACTCGCGCAACCATTACCCTTCGTGGGTGGAGCCCTCCGTGGACTCGCGCAACCATTACCCTTCGTGGGTGGAGCCCTCCGTGGACTCGCGCAACCGTTACCCTTCGTGGGTTGAAGTCTCCATCAACGTGGATGTAGGATAGCACCACCTATCCGAACCACGGGAAAAACATCCGTGTCTCCAATTGCGTTTGAATTCTCCAAACCCTTCCCTTTACATTCTTGCAAGTTGCATGCTTTACTTTCCGCTGCCAATAGACTCTTTGCTTGCTTGCTTGAATTGTGTGATGATTGCTTGACTTGTCCTACAATAGCTAAAATCTGCCAAGAACTAAAATTGGGAAAAGGTTAAGTTTTTATTTGGTCAAGTAGTCTAATCACCCCCCCTCTAGACATACTTTCGATCCTACAAGTGGTATCAGATCTTTGGTCTCCATTTGCTTTGATCTCCATAGCTTTTGGTGGTCATAGCCTTGGTTTCACAACCTAGGAGAGTATGGCGTCTAGCGAGGGAAATTATCACCGTAGAGGTCCTTACTTTGATGGTACTAATTTTTCTAGTTGGAAGCATAAAATGAAAATGCATATTCTTGGACATAACCCCGCCATTTGGGCTATTGTGTGTGTTGGTTTGCAAGGTGACTTCTTTGATGGGAAAGAACCAAACCGTGAAGCTACCGCGGATGAGTTGAAGATGTTGCAATACAATGCTCAAGCTTGTGATATTCTCTTCAATGGATTGTGCCCCGAAGAATTCAACAAAATCAGCCGTCTTGAGAATGCAAAGGAAATTTGGGACACTTTGATTGATATGCACGAAGGTACCGACTCCGTCAAGGAATCCAAGTTGGATGTGCTTCAAAGTCAACTTGACAAGTTCAAAATGAAGGATGGTGAAGGTGTCACTGAAATGTACTCTAGGCTTGCTCTCATCACAAATGAGATTGCCGGCTTAGGAAGTGAAGAGATGACCGATAGATTCATCATCAAGAAGATTCTAAGAGCCTTGGATGGAAAATATGATACCGTGTGCACATTGATCCAAATGATGCCCAATTACAAAGATCTCAAGCCAACGGAGGTGATTGGAAGAATTGTTGCTCATGAGATGTCACTTAAGGATAAAGAGGAACTTCACAACAAATCAAGTGGTGCCTACAAAGCCTCATGTGAAGCCCCTACATCATCTAGTGAGAAACAAAACTTCAATGAAGAATTGAGCTTAATGGTGAAGAACTTCAACAAGTTCTACAAGAGTAGAAGCAAAGATAGAAGCTTCAAGTCAAGGTCCTACAATGACAAAAGATCTTCTAGTCGAGAGCGAAACTGCTACAGTTGTGGAAGACCCGAACACTATTCCAATGAGTGTACGGCTCCCTACAAGAGAAGAGAAGATTCTCCAAAAAGAAGAAGCAAAGAATCACCACCAAGAGAGAGAAGGAGTAGAGATGATCGTTATGAACGAAGATACTCACGAAGAAGCAAGGATTCGGAAAGGAAGGAAAAATCATTAAGGAGATACACAAAACGAAGACATCAAGCTCATGTTGGTGAATGGGTATCCGGCTCCGACTCCGACAGCCACTCCGAGAGAAGTTATCACTCCGACTCCGAAGATACTCAAGATGAAGGTGTTGCCGGTCTAGCACTTGTGTCAACCAACTCCTACGACATATTTGACTCACCAAATGAAGGAATTGGAAGATGCTTCATGGCCAAAGGTCCTAAGGTAACACACCCCGAGTATGTTGATTTCAATAGTGATGAAGATGACTTGTTAGGTGATGATTTGCTTGTTGACAACTCTAGTGATGAATACTATGATGAAACGTCAATTAATCATGCTAATCAAGATAAAACGAATGACAATGATAAGGAGAAGATTGAGGCTCTAACTAAAGAACTAAACACTCTTAAGTTAGCTCATGAAACTATCTACGAAGATCATCGAGAACTTTTAAGAGCTCATGAGAAATTACGCTTTAAAAAGCTCAATCTTGAGCAAGAGCATGAGTTCTTAAAAGCAATCAATGATGATCTCCGCAAGAAAATTTCTTCTTACATTGCCAAGCGTTTACTCTTATCCACTTACATGCCTCAAGTCAAGTCTAGTAACAAGAACAAGAAAGATTCTTCCTCTAGCAGTAACAATGATCATGCTAAATCCAATATTGTTGCTTCTAGTAGTTCTCTTGATTCCACTAATGATTCTCTTAGCCAAGTTACACTTGAGCAAGAAAATAGCTTATTGAAGGGAATTATAGAGAAAGGAGTGTACAAAAGCCTTGCCGGGAGTAAGCAATTCGAGGAAATTGTGCGCAAGCAAGGAATGCACCGGAAGAATCAAGGTGTTGGTTTTGAATGAAAGTTCAATGCCAATGGAGTTGAGTGGGAAGAAGATCAATACCCCAAGACAAAGTTTGTTCCTCAACAAGAGAAGTATGATACTTCTTTCAAGGGGACACAAGCTCAAGATGATCTTCCACCACAAGACTACAAGCAAAAAGGCAAGGACAAGCTTCAAGAGGAAATTGATGCATTTGAAGAAGCTCCTAAGACCTTAGTCAAGTGGATTCCCAAGACTACTTCAAGTTCCACTTCATCAAGTACGACTACAACTCCAAGGATTCCATCAAGATGGTGTGGATCCAAAAGAAGAAGAACTAGAGAGTTCTTGAGGGTGACTCCGCCAACATACTTCACTCTTATCATTTTGGCAAGAACAAGTGCAATCAACTTCCACATCTTGCACTAGTTCAAGGAGTCACAAACCCTCTTGTTGGTAAGACAAGGGACAAGGTAACCTAAAAGTTTTCATGGACATCATCTTGTGTGTGCATCACTCTATGTCTATGGATATCCTTGTTTGTTCCTTGTGGGACTAACCCATGTAGGTATTGGAAGTGCAATTCACTCAAATGGATAGCTCCAAGTGATCTACATCAACATTGAGCATCCACATCTTCAACATCTACATGAAGTCATCATCGACAAAACCCGAAGTTAGTTCATCCCTCTAAGGGGGGATATCACATCTAGGGGGAGCTTTACTCTAAGACTTGAGCTAAAGCAACTCTAAAGATGTGAACACAACAATGCTTTATGTAAAAGTGGTAACCCCACTTGAGCTTAAACGATGAGTATGACCTATGATCAAGTGTTCTCACTTGACTCCTAAGTCAATATACTCATATATAGATGACCTTGTCATCGCAAATTGCTTGATAGATGCTAGAATTGGTTGTGCATGACTTGTCACATATTTCATTTGCCATCTTATTGTGTGAGCATGCTGGTTGCATATTTTACTCATTCGAGGACATCCACTTGTTGTTTTGATTGTTTGGTTTTATTTCCTTTTGCCAAGTGGATGGACAAGAATGCCTAAGAACCTCCTCTAGCTATCTATGCTTTTCTCGTCTCAAACTCTATTCATGCTACATCACAAAATTTGATCAAGTCAGATTCGAACCACTCTGTGTGAGGAGCGCTCGGAGTCCCCGATTTGTCATAGACTTAAACTTCCAAAACCTCTTTATGATTCTCGGTCTGACCGATACCCTACCTTCGGTCCTACCGAGATCATTAAGTTGATCTAGGTTTTCGATCTCGGTGCAACCGATTTGAACCATTCGGTCACACCGAGTTGCAACAACTGTATACAGTTTTGCATCTCGGTGCCACCGAGTTGTTCCACTCGGTCACACCGATAGGGTCGGGCTATATATAGTCACGGGCAAAAAATTTGGAAATTTATCCGAACCCCTTCGCCCGCGCGATAGCCTGCTCTGCCAACTTGGTCTCCGGATCGTCTCCTCGCTGCCAGCCGCCTCCAGTCGCTGGTCTCCGTCGCCGTCAACGGAAATTCAACCCCGCCGTTGCCACCGTAGCAAGTCTCCAACGAACTAGGGTATGGACTCGATCTTTGTGCTATTCCCCAATCCAATTCTTAGCACATTGTGATCATCATGATTCTTGCCACGTTTGTTAAACTTCTATCCAGTCAATGAACTCGTAGATTAGGTTTAATTCAAAAATTTTAGGGTTAGGTTTCCGCCGAAACCATCTCGGACCCACCGAGTTGAAAAACTCGGTCCCACCGATTTGGCTTATGCCATTGCACAAGTGAGACTTGGTGTGACCGAGAATTACTTATCGGTGTGACCGATTTTGGAACTTTGTGAAACCCTAGCAGTCTCGGTGTCACCGAACTGTGACTCGGTCTGACCGAGTTCACTAGTTTAGGTTCCAAAACTGCTTCGGTATCACCGAGTTTAAAAATCGGTAGATCCGAGATGATTTCAGTGGGAAACTAAAACTAAGATTTTGAATCATTCTTTTGCAAAAATCTCTGCATTTTCTGATGCTCATCCACTCCACCTCATCTATAAACTATTCATAGGGTCAGCAGTCAGCTTGTTCATCATGTCAGACCAAAGTGATAGCCAGAACTTGTCAGAGCAGCAAGTGCAGATGAGTGAGGGCACTAGTCCCTCAAGTTCTTCAGATGAAGGCAGCAGGAGCACCCCTAGCAATCTGCCAAAAGCTGCCACAAGACAAAGGAAGAAGAGAACCTCAGAATCATAGGATGAGGACTATGTGGTAGAAGAGGAAGCAACTTCAAAGAGAGTAGTGCTCGAGAAGGAACATGGCTCAGCTCAAGGCACAAAGCCAGGATTGAAAATCAAAAGGCCAGCAGGTAGGCAGCCTACGCCAAAGGCCAGAGCCTCAACTCAGATTCCTGAAAAGCCTGCAACCATAGAGCCAGTTGCTGCTGAAGGAAAGAAAAGGAAGGAAAGGGTCAAAAAGACCGTAGCCAGAGTGCATGGAAAGGCTTCCATCATGGAAGATGAGGAGGAAGAAGAAGAGGTAGATGCACCAGCACCTAAGGCACCCAAGCTGATGGGTGATGCCATAAGAACAGGGGCAGCTGCTTCCAAGGCCAAGCCAGCTCCAAAGCCAAAGCCAAAGAGGAACACAAGAAGCATCCCAGCTACTGAGAAGAACAAGGCCCCAGTGCCTGAAGCTGCAGAAGAAGAAGAAGAAGAAGAAGAAGAAGAAGAAGAAGAAGAAGAAGAAGAAGAAGAGAATGTTCTTAGAAAGCTCAAGCCCAAGATCCCAGACCACAACGATGCTCATCCTGTGGCTGAGGACATGAAGCTCAGAAGAGACTCAGGGCTGAGGAAGTGGAGAGAAGCAGATCCGTATGCTTCAAGGAGAAGAACTGCTGTTGATTACAGGTTTCACACTAAGGAACAGCAGGACTTTTATGAGACAGTTTTGTTGGACAAGAAGCACATAGTTTGTGACATGAGATGGGTTGATTGGGAGTACATCAAGGACAATGAAGAGCACTATCCTGGAGTGCAAGATAGCTTCAATGCTTGTGGAGTAGCAGACTTTGTTGGGCAGAAGCTCACAAAGTGGAACGAGGAACTTATTATGCAATTCTACTCCACGGCACACTTCTATCCAGATGGTAGGATAACTTGGATGTCTGAAGGTATGAGGTACCAATCTACAGTTGCTGAATGGGCTCAGTTGATCAATGCCCCAGAAGAGCAAGAAGATGACTTGGATGTATATGCCAAGAAGAAGATGGACCACAACTCTATGTCCAACATGTACAAGGAAATTCCAAATGAAGCACTTGATACTTTCAAGTTTGGCTCAGTGCATTATCTTCTGTCAAGGCTGCCAACTATCAACTGGATCCTTAGGCACACCTTGTTGCCCAAGTCAGGTGATCACAAGATGATCAGAGGCCATGCGATCAATTTGCTTCATATATTTGATGTGCCGCAGAAGTTCAAAGTGATGAGCCTCATGGTAGAGACCATTAAGAGGACAGCAGCTGATCAGAAGAGGAGCTGTGGATATGCCCCACAAATTTAGTAGTTAATCAACTCCAAGATGGGCACAGGCATATACTTATTGGACAAGGAACACCTGCCCATCTGTCCAAATTTTGAAGATAATCAAGTTGTCATGAATGAGAATGAACCATCATCTGCACAAGCACAAGCAAAGAAGGAGAAGGCAAGGAAGGAGAAAGCTGCCAAGATGCCAACTCAAGAGGAGGCATCTGAGTATTTCTTGAAAACCAAACAAGAGCAGCTTGGTTACTTGATTGCATACACACTGAGGATTGAGCAAGGACTGGCCACCCTCACTTAGAATCAGCAGAGCTTAGAGAGGATCATGAAACAAAAGTTCTATGACTTGGATGTCAAAGTAACAGAGATTCAGTCTGCAGTGGAACAACTTCAAGATGACATGCAGGAGAGGAGAGGCAAGACTACAACTGATGCATTTGCCAGAGTGCCAAGAGCTCAAAGATCACATGCAGTGCCAGTTGCTGACACCAGAGCCATCACTTCTGCACCAGCTACAGCTTTAGTTCCACCAGCTCCAGCGTCCACTTCAGCCTCGACTCCGACCACGTCTACAGAAGGCTTCATCCTTAGAGTGCTCCGGACTCCACCACCACCTGAAGATCAAGCCTGAGTGTCGACTTAGCACTATGCATTTTCTAGGAACTTTTTGGTAACTTTTTGCCAAAGGGAGAGAAAATGTATAGATCATAGGCTTTGAGAGAGAGTGTTGCTTTTATTCTCTCTTGTTTTATTTAGTGGTTTTTCGAACTTTGTTTGCTTTTGTATGAGATACTATGTCATTGCTCGTGAGACATTGATGATCATGTGTTTGATCATAAGCCACACTTAATGTTTGCTTAATATTATCATCTTATCTATCTTATGTGATCATTCACTATTCTTGGTGATGAGTGCATGTATTTCATTCTTATCATTTTAAGCGCTCCACCAAGATGTATGTGACATGGAAGAGTAACCCATGACTCTAACTCTTTGTGCATTTGCAGTCCAAAGCAAATTTTAAATATGCACAAATTTAGGGGGAGCTCTTACTTGTCACATACTTCTCAAAGCGATGATATATTTCATGCTTATTATCGTTTGTCGAAGCTTTGATCTATATGTTGTCATCAATTACCAAAAAGGGGGAGATTGAAAGTGCAACTATCCCTAGGTGGTTTTGGTAATTCATAACAACATATAGCTCATTGAGCTAATGCTATTCCAAGATGACTATTTCAGGAAAGCTCAATGATTGGCATGGCATGGATGTGAAAGTGGAACCCTCAAAATGCTAAGGACAAAGGATTGGCTCAAGCTCAAAAGCTCAAGACTCTTCATTTTATATTTTAGTGATCCAAGATCACATTGAGTCTTTAGGAAAAGCCAATACTATCAAGGAGGGATGAGGTGTTGCTTAATGAGCCTCTTGCTTCATGTGCTTAGTGATATGCTCCAAAACCCTCAACTACTTTCCCATATCCACATATGACCTAAACCCTAAGCCAAACTCGGTCCGACCGATTCTTTCTATCCGGCACCATCGAGTTTCACTTGTCATAAGCCACTGCCAAACCCTAGCAATTCGGTTCTACCGATAGGGATCTCGGTCTCACCGAGATGGGATTGCAAACTCTCTGTTTCCCTTTCGTAACTTTTCGGTCTCACCGAAAGAGCGAATCGGTCCCACCGAGATTGCAATGTAAACTCTATGTTTTCCTTTTGTAACTTTTCAGTCTCACCGAAAGAGCAAATCGATCCCACCGAGTTTGCCTGACCAACTCTCTGGTTAGCTTATTACCAAACTCGGTCTCACCGAGTTTGTGTAATCGATCTCACCGAGATTACGTTATGCCCAAACCCTAACCATATCGGTCCTACCGATTTGCATGTCAGTCCCACCGAAAATCTCTAACGGTCACTAGGTTTACCTTTTCGGTCCGACCGAGTTTGTTGATTCGGTCCCACCGAGATTGGAAAACTGTGTGTAACGGTTGGATTTTGTGTGGAGGCTATATATACCCCTCCACCTCCTCTTCATTTGTAGAGAGAGCCATCAGAACACATACACAATTCCAACTCATATGTTCTGAGAGAGAACCACCTACTCATGTGTTGAGACCAAGATATTCCATTCCTACCATATGAATCTTGATCTCTAGCCTTCTCCAAGTTGCTTTCCACTCAAATCTTCTTTCCACAAAATCCAAATCCTATGAGAGAGAGTTGAGTGTTGGGGAGACTATCATTTGAAGCACAAGAGCTAGGAGTTCATTACCTACACACCATTTGTTACTTCTTGGAGAGTGGTGTCTCCTAGATTGGCTAGGTGTCACTTGGGAGCCTCCGACAAGATTGTGGAGTTGAACCAAGGAGTTTGTAAGGGCAAGGAGATCGCCTACTTCGTGAAGATCTACCGCTAGTGAGGCAAGTCCTTCGTGGGCGATGGCCATGGTGGGATAGACAAGGTTGCTTCTTTGTGGACCCTTCGTGGGTGGTTGCTTCTTCGTGGACCCTTCGTGGGTGGAGCCCTCCGTGGACTCGCGCAACCATTACCCTTCGTGGGTGGAGCCCTCCGTGGACTCGCGCAACCATTACCCTTCGTGGGTGGAGCCCTCCGTGGACTCGCGCAACCGTTATCCTTCGTGGGTTGAAGTCTCCATCAACGTGGATGTAGGATAGCACCACCTATCCGAACCACGGGAAAAACATCCGTGTCTCTAATTGCGTTTGAATTCTCCAAACCCTTCCCTTTACATTCTTGCAAGTTGCATGCTTTACTTTCCACTGCCAATAGACTCTTTGCATGTTTGCTTGAATTGTGTGATGATTGCTTGACTTGTCCTACAATAGCTAAAATCTGCCAAGAACTAAAATTGGGAAAAGGTTAAGTTTTTATTTGGTCAAGTAGTCTAATCACCCCCCCCCCTCTAGACATACTTTCGATCCTACAAGCCGGCCGCACTCCTCCTCCCTAATGCGCAGCGCGGTTTTGACTTCGCCCAGCTACTATTGAAGGGCGGCGTTGGCCTCTGAAAAAAGAGGGGGGATGTCAGTCGTCAGCAAAGAAGAAAGGTCGCCGGGGAGATCCGGCCCGACTGCTCAGCAGTCGGCCCGAATCTCGGGGACTACAATCCGCAGGTGCGCCAGCGCGCCCCCACAGAGAAAGAAGAAAACTCACCCCGGCTGTCCGACAAGTCGGCGGTCCGCTTGGCCAGCTCCTCAACATTGGTGTTGAAGGAGGTCACGCGAAGATTGTGGTAATCCTGCATCAAAATTTCAGAAAAAAGCGTTGGTACTTGGAACTCGCCAATTAGAGTTCCGAGCCGCCTGCTCAGCAGCCGGCTCGAAACTTGTGGACTACACCCAGTGGGTGCGCTGGCGCGCCCCCACAAAGAAAAAACAAGGAAGCAAGGCAAAGAAAGGATGCGTACCCGGATGGCCGTTCGTGACGCCGGGTATGCCTTGGTGCACTCCTTGATGGCGTCGCCCTCGGCCCGGAGCTTGGCTTGGACGTCCAAGAGCGCCCGGTTCAACGGGCCCGTCCCGCCTCCCCGCACCCACCCGGTGGGCGCGGCGCTCGACACCTCGGTGTCCGGGATCGAGGAGCTCGCAGCGCCGGTATCCAGAGGACGCGGCGCTGAGGCCGCCTTCGCGAGACGGCGGCGCATCGGCATACCAACCTCGAGGGTCAGGCCCGTCGCCGCCGCGCCTCCGGTTGGCGGCACTGGCGGATCTGCCGGTTGTCCGCGTGGCGCGCCTCCGGAGGGTGGCGGTGGCGGCGCAATGACCTCCGGCGTAGCGGTGACGTCGGCATCCCTCTCCATGACCGGGTTCTCGTCGCCGGCTTCCCCAGTCTGCGCCGAGAACTCCGGTGGCGGCGGTGCGGAGTTCAAGGGGACGACAAACACTACCGACTGGTGGCATGCGGCTTCTTCCGCGCGCTTCTTCTCTGCATCGGCGGCCTCGGTTTCCGCCAGCTTCTTCAGAGCGGCGGCCTCCGCCTTGTCGGCTTCCGCCTTCTTCAGGCGGGCGGCTTCCCGCTCCTCACGCGCCTCCCGCGCGTTCCGCTCCGTCGCCTCCCGGAGGTCGGCGGCAGGGTCTACCCGCCGGGTGGTGGAGGAGGTCTCCGCCGACTTCACGACGGAGCCGGCGGCCGACTTCTCAAGAGAGAGAGGGGCCCTAAAGCCGGAAAACAAAGTAAAGAAATTTCAGACAGACTCAATAAAGAAATACGAAGATACGAGGGGAGGTGGTGCTTACGCTGAAACAAGCTGCGGCGTCTTCACCACCTTGCGGAAGCGGTTGGCCTTTGCGGCCGCCTCGTCCCGCTTGGTCGCCGCGGCTGAGCCCTTGGGCTTCTTCGGACGGCTGCCAAACAGGCTCGCCCCGGCCCTGCGCTTCTTGTTGCCGCCTTGTGCGTCCGGTGGAGCTGACGAGCCCGCGCCCGACTGGCCGGCTCCTGGCTGGTGGCGTGGGACGACCTCCTCGTCATTATCGGGCCAGTCCTCGAGACTGGCCCCAAGTCTCGAGCCGCCCGCTGCGCCGCCTCCTCCCTCGGCGTCATCCTCCAGGGCCGCCGCCCCCAGGTCGGGGTCGTCAACATCACTCTCCGGCCGGTCGGGTAGGAATTCGCGGCCCGGCCCCGCGGTGCCGGCTGCTGGCTGGAGGGGGGGTTCTGACCAAAGCCAGCTGGTCAGATCGGACAAAATGGACTCGGCAACGAAGAAGTCAGAGAAAAAGAGAAAAAAGAAAATGACTCACCCGAGGCGGAGGGGCGGCACGTGAATACGGCTCCTTGCCGAATTGCCACTCTTCTCGAAGGTCGCAGCTCGCCAGATAATTCACTATATAGGCCACCTCCTCGCGAGGCATCTCCTTGGTGCACATCCGACTCGGGTCCCGGTGCCCGCTCATCCGGCAGATCATGTGGGGGCGACTTTGAAGAGGGAGCACTCGGCGGGCCACGAAGGCGGACAGCAACACCACCGTGTTGGGGGTGAGGTGGTGAGGCTGAAGTCCGTAGAACTCAAGGAAGGAGCGGAAGAAGTTGCTCGCCGGCAGGCCCAGGCCGCGCAGGCAGTGCGAGCGGAAGACGACCCGCTCGCCCTCCTACGGCGCCGGCGAGATCTCTCCCCTCCGCGCGAGGCGGACCCTCACGAGGTCCTCGCCGGGAAACCGACGCGTCTTGCGGAGGAAATCGACGTGGTCGTCGTGAACCTCCGAACCATCCCAGGTGCCGGAATGCGCCGTAGGGGCGTGACGGCGGAGGAAGAGCTCATCGTGAGCAGACTGCCGCAGCGCTCGACGTAGCTTGAGGTGTGGCGGAGAGAGAGAAGAAGAAGAAGAAGAAGAAGAAGCAGTGGGGAGGTGGGACGCGCGTGCTCCGCCGCCTCCCCTCCTCCCCCCTACTTATAGCCCAGTGGGCTGCGAAGCCGAGGGGGCAGTTGTGGGATTTACTGCGCCCACTACTCCACGCCCCCACATTTATCGCGCAAAGTTACTGCGCACGGTAATTTCGTGGGAACCTCAACCGCCCCCCACGGCCGCAACGGATCCGCTCGCAATGCCGAGGCGTGGTAGTGGCGGGCCCCGCCTGCAGACACGTCCCATCTCGCGGATGGGTAGGCGGGCTGACCCAGCCACTGGTTGCCACATGGCGGGCACGGAGTGGTGGCGGTCAAGAAGCTTAGCTCACACGCTACTGAGTTCTTGCCGAGGGATTCGAAAGCATTTTTGGACAAGTCAAGGTCAGGCGACTCCGACTCCTACCAGTCGGCCCGGCAGAAGTCAAACGAGGTCTCACCTCAAGCACTCGGAGAAAAAAACTGCTGAGGCTCCTTGGCCGATCGCCCGCGGCGCCTCATCAGCTTCGGGGACTACTGTCGGAGTAATGGGCCACGGGTAGGCTAACCCGAGGCCCAGAACCTTTCAAGACATCGGGGCTGACTGCGCCCCTCAAGACACCAGGATGGAGAGCCGCCTTCCAAAGGCCGGCTAAAGGAACAGCCGACTGCCCGCATGCAGCCGAGTCCTGGAGGCGAGGTCAAGACGGGCCGACTCTCGCCTGGCGGCTCTCAGGGAAGCCGGCCACGGGGAGTCGGCCCATGACACCAACAAAGCCCATGCCCTCATAAGGGGGGACGGGACGGGAGTGGCCACAGTAAAGCCCACTCCCTCCCCTTTTCATGGGATGGCTAGGCCACAGTGCGTCGTACCAGCGGAGATCTCCGTCCGGCGAGGCACTGTTGTCGTGCCATCCCTGACATCAGCAACAGTAGGCGGAGTCCTGCACCCACGACGGCCTGTCGGTACGGTCCACGGACGATGGGCCCTACCGGCCAGCGAGAGTCCAGAAGACGGCAAGAGCGCCACCAGTCGGACCCGAAGCGAGCCGGCCCCCGAAAGTCGGCCTGCCCCTCCCACGGGTCCCACGCGCCATTAACCAGACGAGACGGGGAGTGGCTACAGTAATCGCCCGCCGGGTAGCAGGGCTGTAACCACGACCCCTTGACCAAGTCTGCGTCATTAGAAGCACGACTACAGTAATCGGCAACCGGCAAGACCCGCAACCGGCGGGTACGGCCTGTCGGCTCCGTATCAGACCAGTCGGCGGGGCCCACCAGCCGACGGGCCCCAGCAGTCGGCAGAGAAGCCGGCAGGCGAAGAGACGGACGGCTGGGTCCTGCGCCCAGTCGGTTTACCATTGTACCCCTGGGGGGTAGGCCTATATAAACCCACCAGAGCACCCATGCAAAGGGTTCCGATCCATTAGAACTAGACCAGACCTCAGAGAAGGGGGAGAGCTGGCCTAGTCTCCCCCTGCCCACAGATACAGCTCAAGGAGCACCATTGTACCCACTTTTGCCTTAGTGATCATGCGGAGACCCCGCAGAGCAGGACTAGGGGTGTTATCTCCTAGGAGAGCCCCGAACCTGGGTAAAGTTTGCCGGCGTTCGTGTCTACGGCTCATCCCGTTTCCAGGCACCGGCGACGTTCTACTCACCCCCACCATGATAAGCCATCCATTGGCATATGTCGCATCCAACCCCCGACACAAACCTAACAAGAGAATGGAACAAAGGCTCATTGTCATTGCCACACTCTGCATTCCAAACATCTTCCCCACATGACAAACTGGACAGCTGTTGTTCATGCTGTTCATTATCCAACAGTTGTCGGACACTGGTCTCACTGAGAAAAGACCATATTTCTCCCACACCCATGCCCGAAAATCATCAATGCCTCGCAGCGGTCGTGGTAGTTGGAGAGTGAGATCAGCATGAGGAGGCATAGACACCTCTTATTCTAGCTCTTCATTCCATTGATTTGACTCTTCTCTATCAAATCAGAAACAAACTGAACCAGTGTTCAGCACCCCATAGGTTTCAGAGATGCTACCACATCATCCATCTATCATGCCAAACTTCGGTTGTGCATCCATTACCAACTCTTCTTACTCCCTCCGTTTCTTTTTACTCCGCGTATAAGATTTGGTCAAAGTCAAACTACATAAAATTTGACCAAATTTATATGAAAATATATGAACAACTACAAACTAAAACTATATAGTATGAAAATACATTTCATGACGCATCTGGTAATATTGATTTCATATTGTGAATGTTAATATTTCTTAATATAAAGTTAGTCAAACTTTACAAAACTTGACTTTGACCAAACTTTATATGCAGACTAAAAAGAAAGGGAGGGAATACTAAACCCAACTTAAGGGCATCTCTTCCTCGCACAAGAGCTCGCCAAGTCGGTGACACACCCCGAGGGCAGTCTGTTTGCTACTCTGCTCATCAAATAATCCTGAATAAGCCCATGATTTTAGAGTGAGGTGTTGCCAGAATATGTTACAATGGTGGAGAGCTATGGAATGTTGTCTGACTACTGCTCCCCCGTGAAATACCCGTGCTTCTGAATTCGAAGTTCTTAAGAAAGGTTCTGGCAGCTCACACAACTGAAAGACCCATTACAGACGATGACTCACACGGCATGAAGTTCAGCTTCTACTGCACAGTGAACTATCTTCAGCCTGACAGAGGGAGTTTTTTCGCGCGGAATCACACCAATTATTTCATCTTAACTTAATGTATGACAGGAGGAAAATATGATAGCTCAATCCATAATAATATCTCTTCAAACCCCTGCCTGTGTCTTCCCTTAACCAAACTGGGCTGCATAGCCTCCTTTTATGAAAAATCAAAATTAGCCAGCTGACTTGTTGTTCAGCTTTGATTAAATAACGAATTCCTACAACTGATGCAGCCATAACTATGAGATCATCATCATTTAGAAATTATCCCACTAAACTTTAGAACGGTCCTATGATTTTCCTGATGTTTCTCACCTCCAGCTCCAAAATCGTGGACTATCCCATTCAGCTCTACCCGACTGCAGCTTGTTTCTTTCGAAACCCTATGGCCTTCAATTACTCCTCTTGCCTCTCGAGCATTGTTCCAGTCACCAGATTTTGCGTGCATGTTCGATAAAAACACGTATGCTCCATTGTGATTGGGATCCAACTCCAAAATCTTCCTTGCAGAAAATGCACCGAGCTCAAGATCACCAAGCATCCAGCAGGCTGCTAACAGAGATCCCCAAACAGCCACATTAGGTCTTACATGCATTGACTTTATGAGATCAACTGCTTCCTGCAGAAGTTTAGCCTTTCCCATAAGATCCACCATACAGCCATAATGCTCATGCTTGGGTTCAATCCTGTATTCCTGGACCATACATTCAAACAAGGAACGGCCTTCATCAACTAAACCAGCATGACAACAGGCAAACAATAAACCAAGAAATGTCACGCCATTAGGTTCAACCCCTTCACTTTTCATCTTGTCAAAAAGGGCTAAGGCAGATTTGCCATCACCATGCATAGCAAAGGCAGAAATCATACTTGTCCAGGTGATAACATTCTTTCGAGGCATTGCATTGAACACGTTCAAGGCAAGAGTCAAACTTCCACATTTTGAGAACATATTAATAAGAGCATTGCAAATGGACAATATCTTACAAAACCCATTATTCAAAACAAACGAATGGATCCATCTGGCTTTGTCAAGGGAACAGATATTAGCACATGCAGATATGACGCTCAATAGGGTAATTTCATCAGGACAGACACCACACTCTTGCATATCTTTGAACAAAATCAACGCTTCACTTGGTTGGTTATTTTCAGCATATCCTGCTATCATAGCACTCCAAGATACCACATCCTTCTCCATCATACAGTTGAATATGGAGCGAGCAATATCGATTTTTCCATTCTTAGCATATCCACGGACCATGACAGTTGATGATATCATGTCCTTCCTTTGCATCCCGCTGTATAGCTTCTTGGCCATCTCCATATCCGCACAATTAGCATACATGTTTAAGAGGGCACTACTGAGGCGGGCATCGATAAAAATGTCTGAGACCAGTATGTATGAGTGGATGACTTTTCCGGATCTTAAATGTCGTGTATGACCACAGGCTGATAGAACGGTAGCAAGGATGACTTGGTCAGGCACCATTCTTGATCTCTTCAGCTTATTGAGTAGAAGCAATGCTTCTCTGTAGTCTTGAGTCTGACAATAACTGCCGGATGATGTTAGAGAGGTCAATCATGGTTTACAGTGAAAAACACAATTGCTGAAAAGTTAAGAAGCATACAAACTGGAGACCATAAGCAAATGAACAAATAAAAAAGGATAATATTTTCCAGAGGCACTTTAAACAAAGACGTTGTCACAAGACCCTAAAGTCTCGGCACACAGATAAGTTGAAGAAACCTAAATATTGCATGCATCAATTTCCAACTTTCAAGAAGATCATACAAACAATCGACAGAGAAAGTTCTACCTTTTTAAAGGTCACCTAATTGCATTCCTTTGAAAGTTATCAAGTTATGCTGCTAGAGATCTAGGAAAAAACTTATCAAGTGCTGATCTAGTTAATTATAGTTTCAACCGTAGAACATTTAGTTGGACCTTGCTCCAACAAAGAAGCAGACCTGCGTGTTGTTAATAACGTGCATATTATTGACTCAAGTTCATGGTGTACCAACTCGACTTGTGCCATTTTCCTCAGCAAAGATATTTGCAAGAAAACGCAGAAAAATGACACGAGGTACAATGCTAGACAAACTATTACCAAAGCACCCAGATTGCAGCAAAATTGGATTGATCTAAATGATCGAAATTCCAACCAAATAATAAGCACAGAAACTAGGGCATGCGCATTAGTACCTGTCAAGCATGACGCCCCAAGCGACGAGATCCCGATCCGGCATTACTTCGAACATCCTGCGGGCGTCGGCCACGCGCCGGCACGCCGCGTACGCGCCAACCAGCGCGGTCCCGATGAACCCATCATCCTCGGCGCCGACCCGTACGGCGAGGGCATGCGCCTGCCCCACGGAGTCGGCGCAGCGCGCGCGGGCGGCGGCGCGGAGCAGGGCAGGGAGCGCGTGGCGCCCCGGCGCTGGCAGGCCGGCGCGGCGGAGGCACGCGCAAGCGGCGAGCGCGAGGACTGGCGTGGCGGTGGCGGCGCGCAGAACGGAGAGGTAGGCGCGGTCAGGTTCGGCGTGCTCTGCCGGCGGAAAGGGGTGGCCGCGGCGGAGGAGGTGGGCGTGCACCTGCTTATGGTGGCGGGAGAGGCCCTCGAGGGGCGGCGCTCGCGTCTCCATCAAAATAGATAGTTTGGTCATGCGGGTCAACCCGAGGGTTAATAAGACTAGCCACGGTGAGAGTAACTTTAGCAGTAACATTGAGTCTAATTTAGCAAATTTGCTTATGTGATAATGAGTTAATGAGGAAAGAGGTAATAGTAGTAACTTAGCTAGTTACTGTAACATCACATGTCCCAATACAACATGAGTCTATGACCTAATAAATGAAGCTATGCATGTTATCACACTTATGTTACTACCCACTATGAATATGTTACTAGTGTATGTTACTCTTCATTGTGGCTAGTCTAAGAGCTTCCCCACGATTAGGGGCGTTTTAGAGGGCCAGCTTCATGAAGAATTTAATTATTCAAAAAATAAATTTAAACTTTTCAGCTCTATAAAATTCTTAAAAATATACACGTGTACAAGAAATATGTGTGTAAAATTTTATAATGAAATACCTTTAATTATGAGCTGCAGTACAAGGAATAAAAACATGGGTTGAAAAGCCACACATTCCTCCACACGAGATCGCCAAGTATCAGGCACGATTTTTCTGGGCCGGAGATGGTGATAAGCAAAAATACCATATGGTCCGCTGGTCCGACATTTGCAAGCCCTTTGACCAGGGTGGGCTCGGGATCATGTCGTCCAAACGCATGAACATTGCCCTACTGACTCGATAGTTCTGGCGGATTGCGAATGGGGAGGGCGGCTTGACATCATCCTAAACAAATATCTGCGAGGGCAACCGCTCGCCTTCTATCAACGGTTTGGTGGCTCGCAGCTCTGACAGTCCATCATTCAGTTGCTCCCGATCCTCTGCATCGGGGACCTCCATCGTGGTGGGTCTGGACAAGTGGGTTGGGGATTGCCCCTTCGTGGTCCGATTCCGAGACTTGTTCGCCATCGCGGTGGAACATAGAATCTCCGTCCATATGGCCCTTATTGATTTAGGGTGCCTCGCGTTCCGGAGGCCATTTGGCGCCCCAGAACTTGCCACCTGACAGGACCTCCTTGAGTGCATCGCGCTTCAGTCTCCAAACGTAGATCAGCCGAGCGACCGCATCTCCTAGCATTTGGAGCCCTCGGACCGGTTCTCCATATCAAATCCCTTTTACCGGGCCATTGTGGATGCTCCTGCCCCGACGCCCCTAATCCATATCTGGGCGATTAGACTCACACTGAAGATTCGGATCTTCATGTGGCAGTGGATCCGGGGTCGGGTTCCTTCCGACATGGAGGTTCTCAAACGGAATGGCCCGGTGATGGGATTTGCCCCCTGTGTGGGACAGAGGAGGACTCAAATCACATCTTCTTTCATGTGCGTGTTCGCACAATTCCTTTGGAGATGCTTCCCCAACCTCTTTGCGAAAATCCAGGCCTCCCCAGCATGTCCGGCACATTAGATGGCTGGGCATTGGGGTTCTCGCTTGGACGCTTTGGACGGTCCACAATAAACTTGTGATCCATTATGTGTCTCTTCGCGTGCTACTACGCGGTTTTTAAAATATGTGATATTTGCATCTTTGGCGGTCGCTTAGCAGCCCTCAGGACCAAGACGCCATCAACATCATCATTGCAGATCTTCGTGCGATGGCTCTTTGTTTGGCGTCGTCGCTCCCTCCTCCACCCCCTCAGCCAGATTAGCCTCTCGAGGCTTGTGCTACCGCCTTTATTTTTGTTTTTAAGGGCTTGTTGAGTTGTGCCCTTGGCAGAACCCTTTCGTACCTTGTCTGTTGGCTACCTTTGCGTGTGTGTGCGGTGTGAATATTTGTTGATTCTTATGGCTCTGGTGATTTGCTTTATATATAAAGCGGAGTGAAACCCTTTTGGGTAAAAGTCACACATTTGTTTTCTGTGTGTAGCCCTCATTTTAAATGTATTTCATCATGACAATTTGCACGCATGTACTCTATGTCTCTGGGTATACGTGTATTTTTTTCAAAATAAAAATAAACATAAAAGTATGAATTTTGATTTTTCAAAATTAAGGATTTCATAGAGCTCGGCCTTCATTTGGCATTTCCCAAATCTACCAGCAGTTCCAGACGTGTTTGTGGACACCGGACAGCAATTGCGTCACATGCCATCCAACCCGAGGCAAAAAGTGACCGAGGAGCACCAATTTTTTGCATTGATTTTTCAAAAATATTACATAGAAAATGGCCCTAAATAAACATTTAGAACAACCTACAAATCTACTCCTCGTCGAAGTCCGTTTGGTCATCACCGTCGCTGGTGGAGGTGAGGTCGACGATACCAGCACAGGACGGTCCTGCCTCATCGTCGTGGCGGGGCAGTGCGAACGAGGCGCAATTGCCGATGTTGGCATCGGCGCCGTGCTGGTCCGGCGCTCTTCAACCTCCGCCTCCAGCTCGTCAAAAAGGTGGTTGCGCTCCGCCTGACATGGAGTTGCCAGCGCCTGCGGTGGATGGTGTGGACACTATGCACGGAGTCGAGCACCAGCCGGTGCTCATCGACGATGCCTGGGTACGCCGCAACCATGATCGCGAAGACAACATCGAAAGCGCGCTCCACCTCCAGCTGATCCTTCACCAGCCGGTGCTCCTCATCCACCTCTAACAGCATTCGGTTGTAGTCTTGCTCATTTGTAGGAAGGTGAATCCGGACACCAGCAGCTCCGTTCTTACACTGGTGTGGGCGCCTGATCCTTCTCCGCCGCCTCCTCCATGGCGATCTCCGCCATCGCCATGGGGTGCTACTTCTTGAGCACTGCGTTGGTTTTTCCTTGAAGAGGAAAGGGTGATGCAGCAAAGTAGCGTAAGTATTTCTCTCAATTTTTGAGAACCAAGGTATCAATCCAGTAGGAGGCTACACGCCAGTCCCTCGCACCTACACAAAACAAATAACTCCTCCCAACCAACGCGATAAGGGGTTGTCAATCCCTACACGGTCACTTACGAGAGTGAGATCTGATAGATATGATAAGATAATATTTTTGATATTTTTATGATAAAGATGCAAAGTAAAATAAAAGTAATGAAAATAACTAAGTGTTGGAAGATTAATATGATAGAAGATAGACCCGGGGGCCATATGTTTCACTAGTGGCTTCTCTCAAGAGTATAAGTATTTTACGGTGGGTGAACAAATTACTGTTGAGCAATTGACAGAATTGAGCATAGTTATGAGAATATCTAGGTATGATCATGTATATAGGCATCACGTCCGAGACAAGTAGACCGACTCCTGCCTGCATCTACTACTATTACTCCACACATCGACCGCTATCCAACATGCATCTAGAGTATTAAGTTCATAAGAACATAGTAACGCCTTAAGCAAGATGACATGATGTAGAGGGATAAATTCATGCAATGTGATAAAAACCCCATCTTGTTATTCTCGATGGCAACAATACAATACGTGCCTTGCTGCCCCTACTGTCACTGGGAAAGGACACAACAAGATTGAACCCAAAGCTAAGCACTTCTCCCATTGCAAGAAAGATCAATCTAGTAGGCCAAACCAAACTGATAATTCGAAGAGACTTGCAAAGATAACCAATCATACATAAAAGAATTCAGAGAAGATTCAAATATTGTTCATAGATAAACTTGATCATAAGCCCACAATTCATCGGTCTCAACAAACACACCGCAAAAGAAGATTACATCGAATAGATCTCCACAAGAGAGGGGAGAACTTTGTATTGAGATCCAAAAAGAGAGAAGAAGCCATCTAGCTAATAACTATGGACCCGAAGGTCTGAGGTAAACTACTCACACTTCATCGGAAGGGCTATGGTATTGATGTAGAAGCCCTCCGTGATCGATGCCCCCTCCGGCGGAGCTCCGGAACAGGCCCCAAGATGGGATCTCGTGGATACAGAAAGTTACGGCGGTGGAATTAGGGTTTTGGCTCCGTATCTGATCGTTTGGGGGTACGTAGGTATATATAGGAGGAAGAAATACGTCGGCGGAGCAACAGGGGGCCCACGAGGGTGGAGGGCGCGCCTGGGGGGTAGGCGCGCCCCCTACCTCACGGCCTCCCTGTTGGTTGCTTGACGTAGGGTCCAAGTCTCCTGGATCTTGTTCGTTCCAAAAATCACGTTCCCGAATGTTTCATTCCATTTGGACTCCGTTTGATATTCCTTTTCTTCGAAACCCTAAAATAGGCAAAAAACAGCAATTCTGGGCTGGGCCTCCGGTTAATAGCTTAGTCCCAAAAATAATATAAAAGTGGATAATAAAGTCCAATAATGTCCAAAACATAAGATAATATAGCATGGAGCAATCAAAAATTATAGATACGTTGGAGACGTATCAAGCATCCCCAAGCTTAATTCCTGCTTGTCCTCGAGTAGGTAAATGATAAAAACAGAATTTTTGATGTGGAATGCTACTTGGCATAATTTCAATGTAATTTTCTTAATTGTGGCATGTATATTCAGATCCGAAAGATTCAAGACAAAATTTTAATATTGACATAGAAATAATAATTCTGTAAGCATACTAAATAAGAAATTATGTCTTCTCAAAATAACATGGCCAAAGAAAGTTCATCCCTACAAAATCATATAGTTTAGTCATGCTCCATTTTTGTCACGCAAGAATGCTCTCATCATGCACAACCCCGATGACAAGCCAAGCAATTGTTTCATACTTTAGTAATCTCAAACTTTATAAATATTCATGCAATACATGAGCGTGAGCCATGGATATAGCACTATGGATGGAATAGAGTGTAATGATGGGGGTTATGTGGAGAAGACAAAAAAGAAGAAAGTCTCACATCAACGAGGCTAATCAATGAGCTATGGAGATGCTCATCGATTGATGTTAATGCAAGGAGTAGGGATTGCCATGCAACGGATGCACTAGAGCTATAAATGTATGAAAGCTTAACAAAAGAAACTAGTGGGTGTGCATCCAACTTGCTTGCTCACGAAGACCTAGGGCACTTGAGGAGGCCCATTGTTGGAATATACAAGCCAAGTTCTATAATGAAAAATTCCCACTAGTATATGAAAGTGACAAAATAGGAGACTCTCTATCATGAATATCATGGTGCTACTTTGAAGCACAATTGTGAAAAAAAGATAGTAGCATTGTCCCTTTTCATTTCTCTTTTTTGGGGGGCCTTCCTTTTTTTATTTGGCCTTTCTCTTTTCCTTTTTTTAATTGGGACAACGCTCTATTAAATGATGATCATCACACTTCTATTTATTTACAACTCAATGATTACAACTCGATACTAGAACAAGGTATGACTCTATATGAATGCCTCCGGCAGTGTACCGGGATATGCAATGAACCAAGAGTGACATGTATGAAAGAATTATGAACGATGGCTTTGCCACAAATACGATGTCGAATACATGATCATGCAAAGCAATATGACAATGATGAAAGTGTCATGATAAATAGGATGGTGGAAAGTTGCATGGCAATATATCTCGGAATGGCTATGGAAATGCCATAATAGGTAGGTATGGTGGCTGTTTTGAGGAAGATATAAGGAGATTTATGTGTGAAAGAGTGTATCATATCACGGGGTTTGGATGCACCGGCGAAGTTTGCACCAACTCTCAATGTGAGAAAGGGCAATGCACGGTACCGAAAAGGCTAGCAATGATGGAAAGGTGAGAGTGCGTATAATCCATGGACTCAACATTAGTCATAAAGAACTCACATACTTATTGCAAAACTCTACAAGTTTTAAAAAACCAAGCACTACGCGCATGCTCCTAGGGGGATAGATTGGTAGCAAAAGACCATCGCTCGTCCCCGACCGCCACTCATAAGGAGGACAATCAAAGAACACCTCATGTTTCAAATTTGTTACATAACGTTTACCATACGTGCATGCTACGGGACTTGCAAACTTCAACACAAGTATTTCTAAATTTCACAACTACTCAACTAGCACAACTTTAATATCACGACCTCCATATCTCAAAACAATCATCAAGCATCAAACTTCTCTTAGTATTCAAAACACTCATAAGAAAGTTTTTACTAATCTTGAATACCTAGCATATTCGGATTATTTAAGAAAATTACCATGCTATTTAAGACTCTCAAAATAATCTAAGTGAAGCATGAGAGATCAATAGTTTCTATAAAACAAATCCACCACCGTGCTCTAAAAGATATAAGTGAAGTACTAGAGCAAAACTATATAACTCAGAAGATATAAGTGAAGCACATAGAGTATTCTAATAATTTCTGAATCATGTGTGTGTCTCTCAAAAGGTGTGTACAACAAAGATGATTGTAGTAAACTAAAAAGCAAAGACTCAAATCATACAAGACACTCCAAGCAAAACACATATCATGTGGTGAATAAAAATATAGCTCCAAGTAAAGTTATCGATGGAAGTAGACGAAAGAGGGGATGCCTTCCGGGGCATCCCCAAGCTTTGGCTTTTTGGTGTCCTTAGATTATCTTGGGGGTGCCATGGGCATCCCCAAGCTTAGGCTCTTGCCACTCCTTGTTCCGTATGTTGGGGATCGTAGCAGAAATTTAAAATTTTCTACGCATCACCAAGATCAATCTATGGAGTAATCTAGCAACGAGGGGAAGGGGAGTGCATCTACATACCCTTGTAGATCGCTAAGCGGAAGCGTTGCAAGAACGCGGATGAAGGAGTCGTACTCACAGCGATTCAGATCGCGGTTGATTCCGATCTAAGCGTCGAACAACGGCGCCTCCGCGTTCAACACACGTGCAGCCCGGTGACGTCTCCCACGCCTTGATCCAGCAAGGGGAGAAGGAGAGGTTGGGGAAGACTCCATCCAGCAGCAGCACGACGGCGTGGTGGTGAAGGAGGAGCGTGGCAATCCTGCAGGGCTTCGCCAAGCACCGTGGGAGAGGAGGAGGACTTGGGAGAGGGGGAGGGCTACGCCAGAACTTGGGTGCGGCTGCCCTCCCACCCCCCACATATATATAGGGGCAAGGGAGAGGGGGGTCGGCCCCCTTGGATCCAATCTGAGGAGGGGGCGGCGGCCAGGGGGGTTGCCTTGCCCCCCAAGGCAAGGGGGCGCCCCCCTTTAGGGTTCCCCCAAACCCTAGCGTCATCGAACCTTAAGTGTGTAGACCCTACGGGCTCGGGAGTCATGCAGACATGGCCAAGACAACTCTCCGGTCAATAACCAACAGCGGGATCTGGATACCCATGTTGGCTCCCACATGCTCCACGATGATCTCATCGGATGAACCACGATGTCAAGGATTCAATCAATCCCGTATGCAATTCCCTTTGTCTATCGGTACGATACTTGCCCGAGATTCGATCGTCGGTATCCCGATACCTTGTTCAATCTCGTTACCGGCAAGTCTCTTTACTCGTTCCGTAACACATCATCCCATGATCAACTCCTTGGTCACATTGTGCACATTACGATGATGTCCTACCGAGTGGGCCCAGAGATACATCTCTGTTACACGGAGTGACAAATCCCAGTCTCGATTCGTGCCAACCAACATACACTTTCGGAGATACCCGTAGTGCACCTTTATAGCCACCCAGTTACGTTGTGACGCTTGGCACACCCAAAGCACTCCTACGGTATCCGGGAGTTGCACAATCTCATGGTCTAAGGAAATGATACTTGACATTAGAAAAGCTTTAGTATACGAACTACACGATCTTGTGCTAGGCTTAGGATTGGGTCTTGTCCATCACATCATTCTCCTAATGATGTGATCCCGTTATCAACGACATCCAATGTCCATGGTCAGGAAACCGTAACCATCTATTGATCAACGAGCTAGTCAACTAGAGGCTTACTAGGGACATGGTGTTGTCTATGTATCCACACATGTATCTGAGTTTCCTATCAATACAATTCTAGCATGGATAATAAACGATTATCATGAACAATGAAATATAATATAATAATAACTAATTTATTATTGCCTCTAGGGCATATTTCCAACAGTCTCCCACTTGCACTAGAGTCAATAATCTAGTTCACATCGCCATGTGATTAACACTCACAGGTCACATCGCCATGTGACCAACATCCAAAGAGTTTACTAGAGTCAATAATCTAGTTCACATCACTATGTGATTAACACACAATGAGTTCTGGGTTTGATCATGTTATGCTTGTGAGAGAGGTTGTAGTCAACGGGTCTGCAATATTTAGATTCCTATGTATTTCGCAAAACTTTATGTCATATCGTAGATGCTGCTACCACGTTCCACTTGGAGCTATTCCAAATTGTTGCTCCACTATACGTGTCCGGTATCTCTACTCAGAGTTATCCGGATAGGTGTTAAGCTTGCATCGACGTAACTCTTTACGTCGAACTCTTTATCACCTCCATAACCGAGAAACATTTCCTTATTCCTCTAAGGATAATTTTGACCGCTATCTGGTGATCCACTCCTAGATCACCTTTGCACCCTCTTGCCAGACATGTGGCAAGGCACACATCAGGTGCGGTACTCAGCATGGCATACCGTATAGAGCCTATGACAAAAGCATAGCGAACGACCTTCGTCCTTCCTCTTTCTTCTGCCGTGGTCAAGCTTTGAGTCTTACTCAACTTCACACCTTTCAACTCAGGTAAGAATCCCTTCTTTGACTGATCTATTTTGAACTCCTACAAAATCATGTCAAGGTGTGCGTTCTTTGAAAGTATCATCACGCGTCTTGATCTATCTCTATAGATCTTGATGCCCAATATGTAAGCAGCTTTATCCAGGTCTTCCTTTGAAAAACACTCTTCAAACAACCGTTTATGCTTTCCAGAAATTCTACATTATTTCGGATCAACAATATGTCATCCACATATACTTATCAGAAATGTTGTAGTGCTCCCACTCACTTTCTTGTAAATACAAGTTTCTAGCAAACATTGTATAAACCTAAAAGCTTTGATCACTCCATCAAAGCATATATTCTGACTCCGAGATGCTTGCTCTAGTCCATAGAAGGATCGCTGGAGGCAGCATACCTTCTAGCATCCTTAGGATCGACAAAACTTTGATTGTATCACATACAACTCTTTCTTACGAAAACTGGTAAGAAAACTTGTTTTTGACATCCATCTGTCAGATTTCATAATCGAAAAATACAGCTAATACTAACATGATTCCGATAGACTTAAGCATCGCTACGGGTGAGAAATTCTCATCATAGTCAACTCCTTGAACTTGTAAAATGACTCTTTCCCACAAGTCGAGCTTCATAAACGGTAACATTACCGCCCACGTTTGTCTTCTTCTTAAAGATCCATTTATCTCAATGGCTTGCCGATCATCGGGCAAGTCCACCAAAGTCCATACTTTGTTCTGATACATGGATCCTATCTCGAATTTCATGGCTTCTAACCATTTGTCGGAATATGGGCCCACCATCGCTTCTCCATAGCTCGTAGGTTCATTGTTGTCTAACAACATGATATCTAAGACAGGATTACCGTACCACTCAGGAGTAGTACATATCCTTGTTGACCTACGAGGTTTGATAGCAACTTGATCCGAAGCTTCATGATTACTATCATTAACTTCCTATTCAACAGACGTAGGCGCCACAGAAAACATCTTTCTGTGTTGCATCACTCTCTAGTTGAAGTAAAGGTTCGACAGCCTCATGAAGTTCAATCTTCCTCCCACTCAATTCTTTCGAGAGAAACTCCTTCTCGAGAAAGGACCCATTCTTAGCGACAAACAATTTGCCCTCGGATCTGAGATAGAAGGTATACCCAACTATCACCTTTGGGTATCCTATGAAGATGTGTTTATCCGCTTTTGGGTTCGAGCTTCTCCGGCTGAAGCCTTAAGCATCGCAGCCCCAAACATTAAGAAACGACAACTTTGGTTTCTTGCCAAACCATATTCATACGACGTCGTCTCAACGGACTTAGATGGTGTCCTATCTAAAGTGAATGCAGCTGTCTCTAACGCATATCCTCAAAATGAAAACGGTAGATCGGTAAGAGACATCATAGATCGCACCATATCTCATAAGGTTCGATTACGACGTCCGGACACACCATTACCCTGTGGTGTTCCAGGTGGCTTCAACTGTGAAACAATTCCACAATTTCTTAAGTGATTGCCAAACTCATAACTCAGAAATTCTCATCGATCAGATCGTAGGAATTTGATCTTCTTGTTATGACGGTTCTTAACTTCACTCTGAAATCGCTTGAACTTTTCAAATGTTTCAGACTTGTGCTTCATTAAGTAAATACCTATATCTACTCAAATCGTCAGTGAAGATGAGAAAATAATGATATCCACCGCACGCTTCAATTCTTCATTGGATCACACGCATCAGCATGTATGATTTCCAACAAGTCACTCCCCGTTTCATTGTACCTGAAAACGGGGTCTTAGTCATCCTGCCCATGAGGCATGGCTCGCATGTGTCAAGCGATTCAAAATCAAGTGACTCCAAACATCCATCGACACGGAGTTTCTTCATGCATCTTACGCCAATATGACCTAAGCGGCAGTGCCACAACAAAGTGGTACTATCTACATCTTTTGGCGTGAACATGTGTATTACCACGACCGAGATTCACTGAACCATTCACATAGGGTGCATGACCATGAAAGGTATTATTCATGTAAACGGAATAACCATTATTCTCTAACTTAAATGAATAACTGTATTGCAATGAACATGATCTAATCATATTCATGCTCAACGTAGACACCTGATAACATTTATCTAGGTTCAATACTAATCCCGAAGGCAGATGGAGCATGCGATGGTGATCTCATCATCTTTGGAAACACTTCCAACACACATCGTCACCTCGCCCTTAGCCAGTCTCCGTTTAGTCCTTAGCTTTTTGCTTCAAGTCACCAATAATAGCAACTGAACCGGTATCCAATACCCAGGTGCTACCAGGAGTACTAGTGAGGTACACATTAATAACACGTATATACTTTGTTGAAGTTGCCAGCCTTCTTATCTACCATGCATTTGGGGTAATTCCGCTACCAGTGACTATTCCCTTTACAATAGAAGCACTTAGTCTCGGGTTTGGGTTCAACCTTGGGTTCCTTCACTGGAGCAGCAACTGGTTTGCCATCCATGAAGTTTCCCTTCTAGCCCTTGCCCTTCTTGAAACCAGTGGTCTTGTTAAACCATCAACACTTGATGCTCCTTCTTGATTTCTACCTTTTGCGGTCTTAAGCACCGCGAACAGCTCCGAGATCAACTCCATCCCTTGCACGCCATAGTTCATCACAAAGATCTAGTAGCTTAGTGATAGTGGCTAGAGAACTCTATCAATCATTATCTTATCTAGAAGTTTAACTCCCACTTGATTTAAGTGATTGTAGCACCCAGACATTCTGAGAACATGCTCACTAGCTGAGCTATTCTCCTCCATCTTGTTGGCAAAAGAACTTGTCAGAGGTCTCATACCTCTCAACACGGGGCATGAGCCTGAAATCCCAATTTCAGCTCTTGGAACATCTCATATGTCTTATGGCATTCAAAATGTCATTGGAATCCTAATTCTAAGCCGTAAAGTATGGTGCACTAAACTATCAAGTAGTCATCAGGATGTGTCTGTCAGGTGTTCACAATATCCACAGACGATGCTGTAGGGGTTTGCACATCGAGCGGTGCATCAAAGACGTAAGCCTTCTGTGTAGCAGTGAGGACACTCCTCGGACTGCGGACCCAGTCCGCATCATTGCTTACCATATCTTTCAACTTAGTCTTTCTCTAGGAACGTATTGAAACAGGGAACTACAACATGAGCTATTTATCTACAACATATTTGCAAAGACAATTTAGACTATGTTCATGATAATTAAGTTCATCTAATCAAATTATTTAATGAACTCCCACTCAGATAGACATCCCTCTAGTCATCTAAGTGATACATGATCGGAGTCAACTAGGCCGTGTCCGATCATCACGTGAGACGGACTAGTCATCATCGGTGAACATCTTCATGTTGATCGTATCTTCTATACGACTCATGTTTGACCTTTCGGTCTTCCGTGTTTCGAGGCCATGTCTGTACATGCTAGGCCCGTCAAGTCAACCTAAGTGTATTGCGTGTGCAAATCTGGCTTACACCCGTTGTATTCGAACGTTAGAATCTATCACACCCGATCATCACGTGGTGCTTCGAAACAACGAACCTTCGCAACGGTGCACAGTTAGGGGGAACACTTTCTTGAAATTATTGCGAGGGAACATCTTATTTAAGCTACCGTCGTTCTAAGCAAATAAGATGTAAAACATGATAAACATCACATGCAATCAAATAGTGACATGATATGGCCAATATCATTTTGCTCCTTTTTATCTCCATCTTCGGGGCACCATGATCATCATCGTCACCGGCATGACACCATGATCTCCATCATCATGATCTCCATCATCGTGTCTTCATGAAGTCGTCTCGTGAACTATTACTTCTACTACTATGGCTAACGGTTTAGCAATAAAGTAAAGTAATTACATGACGTTTAAGTTGACACGCAGGTCATAAATAAATTAAGACAACTCCTATGGCTCCTGCCGGTTGTCATACTCATCGACATGCAAGTCGTGATTCCTATTACAAGAACATGATCAATCTCATACATCACATATATCATTCATCACATCCTTTTGGCCATATCACATCACAAGGCATATGCTGCAAAAACAAGTTAGACGTCCTCTAATTGTTGTTGCAAATTTTTACGTGGCTGCTATAGGTTTCTAGCAAGAACGTTTCTTACCTACGCCAAAACCACAACGTGATATGCCAATTTCTATTTACCCTTCATAAGGACCCTTTTCATCGAATCCGATCCGACTAAAGTGGGAGAGACAGACACCCGCTAGCCGCCTTATGCAACTAGTGCATGTCAGTCGGTGGAATCTGTCTCACGTAAGAGTACGTGTAAGGTCGGTCCGGGCCGCTTCATCTCACGATGCCGCCAAATCAAGATAAGACTAGTAACGGCAAGTAAATTGACAAAATCGACGCCCACAACAACTTGTGTTCTACTCGTGCATAGAAACTACGCATAGACCTAGCTCTGATACCATTGTTGGGGATCGTAGCAGAAATTTAAAATTTTCTACGCATCACCAAGATCAATCTATGGAGTAATCTAGCAACGAGGGGAAGGGGAGTGCATCTACATACCCTTGTAGATCGCTAAGCGGAAGCGTTGCAAGAACGCGGATGAAGGAGTCGTACTTGCAGCAATTCAGATCGCGATTGATTCCGATCTAAGCGCCGAACAACGGCGCCTCCGTGTTCAACACACGTGCAGCCCGGTGACGTCTCCCACGCCTTGATCCAGCAAGAGGAGAAGGAGAGGTTGGGGAAGACTCCATCCAGCAGCAGCACGACGGTGTGGTGGTGAAGGAGGAGCGTGGCAATCCTGCAGGGCTTCGCCAAGCACCGCGGGAGAGGAGGAGGACTTGGGAGAGGGGGAGGGCTCCGCCAGAACTTGGGTGCGGCTGCCCTCCCACCCCCCACATATATATAGGGGCAAGGGAGAGGGGGGCCGGCCCCCTTCGATCCAATCTGAGGAGGGGGCGGCGGCCAGGGGGTTTGCCTTGCCCCCCAAGGCAAGGGGGCACCCCCCTTTAGGGTTCCCCCAAACCCTAGCATCATCGAACCTTAAGTGTGTAGACCCTACGGGCTCGGGAGTCATGCAGACATGGCCGAGACAAGTCTCCGGTCAATAACCAACAGCGGGATCTGGATACCCATGTTGGCTCTCACATGCTCCACGATGATCTCATCGGATGAACTACGATGTCAAGGATTCAATCAATCCCGTATGCAATTCCCTTTATCTATCGGTATGATACTTGCCCAAGATTCGATCGTCGGTATCCCGATACCTTGTTCAATTTCGTTATCAGCAAGTCTCTTTACTCGTTCCGTAACACATCATCCCGTGATCAACTCCTTGGTCACATTGTGCACATTATGATGATGTCCTACCGAGTGGGCCCAGAGATACCTCTCCGTTACACGGAGTGACAAATCCCAGTCTCGATTCGTGCCAACCCAACAGACACTTTCGGAGATACCCGTAGTGCACCTTTATAGCCACCCAGTTACGTTGTGACGTTTGGCACACCCAAAGCACTCCTACGGTATCCGGGAGTTGCACAATCTCATGGTCTAAGGAAATGATACTTGACATTAGAAAAGCTTTAGCATACGAACTACACGATCCTGTGCTAGGCTTAGGATTGGGTCTTGTCCATCACATCATTCTCCTAATGATGTGATCCCGTTATCAACGACATCCAATGTCCATGGTCAGGAAACTGTAACCATCTATTGATCAACGAGCTAGTCAACTAGAGGCTTACTAGGGACATGGTGTTGTCTATGTATCCACACATGTATCTGAGTTTCCTATCAATACAATTCTAGAATGGATAATAAACGATTATCATGAACAATGAAATATAATATAATAATAACTAATTTATTATTTCCTCTAGGGCATATTTCCAACACCGTAATCCATCAAATCCTTACCCAAAACTTGAAAACTTTACAACACAAAACTTAAAGTAGAAAATCTTGTGAGCTCCATTAGCGAAAGAAAAAAAAGACCACTTCAAGGTACTGTAATGAACTCATTCTTTATTTATATTGGTGTTAAACCTACTGTATTCCAACTTCTCTATGGTTTATAAACTATTTTACTAGCCATAGATTCTTCAAAATAAGCAAACAACACACGAAAAACAGAATCTGTCAAAAACAGAACAGTCTGTAGTAATCTGTAGCTAGCGCAAGATCTGGAACCCAAAAAATTCTAAAATAAATTGCTGGACGTGAGGAATTTATCTATTAATAATCTTCAAAAAGAATTAACTAATAGCACTTTCCAAATAAAAATGGCAGCAGTTCTCGTGAGCGCTAAAGTTTCTGTTTTTTTACAGCAAGATTAACAAGACTTTTCCCAAGTCTTCCCAACGGTTCTACTTAGCACAAACACTAATTAAATACAAAAAACACAACCAAAACAGAGGCTAGATAAATTATTTATTACTAAACAGGAGCAAAAGGCAAGAAATAAAAATAAAATTGGGTTGTCTCCCAACAAGCGCTATCGTTTAACGCCCCTAGCTAGGCATAAGAAGCAAGGATAGATCTAGGTATTGCCATCTTTGGTAGATAATTCTTCAACGAGTCATCTACCATCTTTAGGAATTTCTTTCTTTTTATTGATTATCAAACTTTTAGGCACAAGATCAAAAATTTCATTTGTAACAAATGGTTCCTTAATGATAGCAAAAAGATTGAGATCAATACTTATAGATCTAAGATCCGCAGTTTCCTTACTAGAAGATTCACCCTTATTTTTAGGAACATACATAAGCTTGGCAATATTAGTGGGGGGACTTGGAATATTCTTTACGGAAGAAAAAGCGGTTCCCAAGTTGGTAATAATACCCTCAAGTCTATCGATTCTAGTGGAATCCTGATTTATTTTCTCATTAACTATAGGTTCCTTTTCTTTAATATTTTTCAAAGTGACTCCTACTTTAGATCCATATTGAGTGATTCGATTGTGGATCTTTTTATCCAAAATTTCAATTAACTCTACAGTAGCAACCTTATTCTCAATAATTTCAAGTCTTTGCATTACATGCTCCAAAGTTAACATAGTTCCATTAACCAAAAGACGTGGTGAGCCAAACAAATCTATCATAGCATTATAAGAATCAAAAGTATGGCTACCTAAGAAGTTCCCTCCGGTAATGGTATCAAGGATATATCTGTACCAAGGAGTAGCGCCTACATAAAAATTGCGAAGAAGAACGGAAGTAGATTGCTTCCTGGTAGATTTATTTTGAGCATTGCAAATTCTATACCAAGCATCTTTTAGATTTTCTCCCTCCCTTTGCTTAAATTTATAACTTCATTCTCGGGAGACAACGGAGAAGAAAAGGGACTAGCCATAACGACAAGCAAACGGAAAAGAGGCGAGCGGAAAAGAGAGGGAGGATAGAGAGAGAGGGCGAATAAAACGGCAAGGGTGAAGTGGGGGAGAGGAAAACGAGAGGAAAATGGCAAATAATGTAATGCGGGAGATAAGGGTTTGTGATGGGTACTTGGTATGTTGACTTTTGCGTAGACCTCCCCGGCAACGGCGCCAGAAATCCTTCTTACTACCTCTTGAGCACTGCGTTGGTTTTCCCTTGAAGAGGAAAGGGTGATGCAACAAAGTAGCGTAAGTATTTCCCTCAGTTTTTGAGAACCAAGGTATCAATCCAGTAGGAGGCTACGCGCCAGTCCCTCGCACCTATAGAAAACAAATAAATCCTCGCAACCAACGCCATAAGGAGTTTTCAATCCCTACACGGTCACTTACGAGAGTGAGATCTAATAGATATGATAAGATAATATTTTTGGTATTTTTATGATAAATATGCAAAGTAAAATAAAAGTAATGAAAATAACTAAGTGTTGGAAGATTAATATGATGGAAGATAGACCCGGGGCCATAGGTTTCACTAGTGGCTTCTCTCAAGAGCGTAAGTATTTTACGGTGGGTGAACAAATTACTGTTGAGCAATTGACAGAATTGAGCATAGTTATGAGAATATCTAGGTATGATCATGTATATAGGCATCACGTCCGAGACAAGTAGACCGACTCCTGCCTGCATCTACTACTATTACTCCACACATCGACCGCTATCCAGCATACATCTAGAGTATTAAGTTCATAAGAACAGAGTAACGCCTTAAGCAAGATGACATGATGTAGAGGGATAACTTCATGCAATATGATAAAAACCCCATCTTGTTATCCTCGATGGCAACAATACAATACGTGCCTTGTTGCCCCTACTGTCACTGGGAAAGGACACAACAAGATTGAACCCAAAGCTAAGCACTTCTCCCATTGCAAGAAAGATCAATCTAGTAGGCCAAACCAAACTGATAATTCGAAGAGACTTGCAAAGATAACTAATCATACATAAAAGAATTCAGAGAAGATTCAAATATTGTTCATAGATAAACTTGATCATAAACCCATAATTCATCGGTCTCAACAAACACACCGCAAAAGAAGATTACATCGAATAGATCTCCACAAGAGAGGGGGAGAACTTTGTATTGAGATCCAAAAAGAGAGAAGAAGCCATCTAGCTAATAACTATGGACCCGAAGGTCTGAGGTAAACTACTCACACTTCATCGGAAGGGCTATGGTATTGATGTAGAAGCCCTCCGTGATCGATGCCCCCTCCGGCGGAGCTCCGGAACAGGCCCCAAGATGGGATCTCGTGGATACAGAAAGTTACGGCGGTGGAATTAGGATTTTGGCTCCGTATCTGATCGTTTGGGGGTACGTAGGTATATATAGGAGGAAGAAATACGTCGGCGGAGCAACAGGGGGCCCACGAGGGTGGAGGGCGCGTGGGGGGGGGGGGTAGGCGCGCCCCCTACCTCGTGGCCTCCTTGTTGGTTGCTTGACGTAGGGTCCAAGTTTCCTGGATCTTGTTCGTTCCAAAAATCACGTTCCCGAAGGTTTCATTCCGTTTGGACTCCGTTTGATATTCCTTTTCTTCGAAACCCTAAAATAAACAAAAAAACAACAATTCTGGGCTGGGCCTTCGGTTAATAGGTTAGTCCCAAAAATAATATAAAAGTGGATAATAAAGTTCAATAATATCCAAAACATAAGATAATATAGTATGGAGCAATCAAAAAATAGATACGTTGGAGAAGCTTTTATCTCATTGGACAAATTAGGGGCATCATATGTAGACAATCAAATGGTTGATGGATGTTGTTCGGATCCACCTCATTTAATATTAGGTATTAAAGGGAGATGCGATGTTTTGATGAACCTTTTCCGTGGTGTGATTTTATGTTATATGCTAATCAGCCAACACATATATACATGTGGGGAAGCTTCTTATGCTGATGGTCGTATATACTATATTGGTCATAGTGTGTCACATGTTGGCGCTTCATTTTTGCCCAATTGGTGAGAGGGGGCATGGGACTGGTGGATTTTATAGGCTGGTTTTGTCACTGACTGATTGGAGAAATGGTTGATCTAGTAAAAATTATGAACCAAAAGCAAAATTGAACACCTCGATCAAATGAAAGAGTTACCTGAGAAATTGTTGACCGCATCAAAATCATAAACCAAATCTAAAATTAAACACCTCAACTGAGTGAGAGAGCTTCAAAATTAGGGAGCTTAATGAATTTAAAGATTCCAACTATATTAAAGATATCATGTTGTAAAGAAATATCAATCATGTTGGGACAAATTTAACAAACACTGCAAATAAGTCAGAATTCAAGATCTAGAAATTGTAAGATAAAAGTTTATAGGCTTTATATATTGCTCATGTATCTCAACGTCATATTCTATTTCCCGTATTTTTCTTTCCCCTCTCACAAGGAGACTAGGGAAAGCCTTTCTCCCCTCGATCTCCGTCGGCAAGCCTGTGGATTCGTCTGCCGCTCAGGCACTCGGTGGCCGGGGGGCGGGGGGGGGGGGGATTTGTTGTGCCTCGTCTCTAGCTAGTATTTTTTAACACAGTACAGACGCAAACGCTCATACATACACGCATACACTCACCCCTATGAACGCACGCACGCACATCCTACCCTTATGAGCACCTCCGAGAGACTGAGCCGACATAAAATTTTGAGATTTACGAAGTCACCATAGGCACCTCGTCGTCGACGGGAATGTCTCCTCCCACTGAAAGCACATCGTCGGAACTTATGAAATAAATCCAGGAATAATGCGAGCACCAGGACTTGAACCCTGATGGGCTGGGGATACCAATGTCCCTCTAACCATCCAACCACAGGTTGGTTCGCTCGTCTCTAGCTAGTAGATAGATAGGGTTTTAGTTCTCGTAGGGAAGATGTTTGGACGAATGGTAGCGCTTATTTGCATGGCTCCTTTTTAAATTAAAATGGGAAATACTATAAATCACCTCGTGGATCATAGCCCTGCGTCCGCCGACTTCTTTGCATGCCACGTGCCCCATGGCTACCACCACTAGTTTTTGCAACTAGCATGTTGTTGCAATCTCTCTCATCACAACAATGTCTTTATTGCAGGATCTGGATCTTGAGAGAAGTCAATTCTTGTGCTTCTCCCAAGCTCCCATCGAGTTCCGCCTCCCCACGTTGCTCCGACTGCCCCGAGCTGTTGTCGAGTCACCGCCTTCCTGCGTTGCTCCGACTACCCTGAGCTCCCGTCGAGTCGCCACCTCGCTGCGTTGCTTTGAATACCGCCACTTGTGCTCGCCATCGACTAGCATGCCAGGCGAGCTGCACGATGTTGCAAGGCGTGCAACCAAAGAGATCGAGCTCTCCCGTCGAGCTGTCGCCTCCCCGTGTTGCTTCGACTGCCGCCATCAACACTTCGTGCTGGCAAGCACGCCGACGAGCTTCTCCGATGAGCTGCACGCAACCACCACTGGAATGTTTTCTGCAACACGTTCTATGTTGCAAAAGGTTTTTTTTGGTAATACGGGTTCTGTTGCAAAAATAGGTAGAAAATGATCAATAACGTTTTCTGCAACACATCGTCTGTTGCAATTTTTTTTGCAACATTACCTTTGCTGCGAAGATTTTTCAGAAGAAAAATAAACGCTTCGAGGTGATTGCAACAAGTACCAAAGGCCTTTTGCAACACTAGTCTTGTTGCAAAGTGTGCTCATCCGATGGTCAGCGAGGCGGCGGATATTTTCTAATTATCCGCCGATCGACGCGTAGCGTCCCCCATTAAAAATGGCCAAAAAAGCCTATAAGGTCTAAAAAGAACCCTGCCATGTGGGCCAAATGTGTCGGTGAGCCGACACGTTTACCTGTAGTGCCTCCATCAGCAGGATTCATGAAAATCCATGTGGATGCCAGTATTGCTAAAAATCAAGATAAGGGAGTTGCAGCAGCCATTTGCAGGGATGAAGATGGCAACTTCATGGGAGGTTCTTAGTGATACATGGAGTCAGTGATGATGCAACAATGGAAGCCATTGCTTGTCGTGAAGCCCTCTCATTAGCCGAGGAGTTGATGATACAAAGCTTCGTGGTAGCTTCGGAATCGAAGCAAATTGTGAATGGCATTCAGAAGGAGACAAACGGTACCTACGACAAGATCATTGCTGAGATTAAGAGGGCTCAAATGTTTAATTGTAGTTTTACCTTTGAAGGCCGAGCTGCGAACAGCGACGCCGATAGGTTAGCCAAGTTTTCCATTTCTCTTGGTCAGGGGAGGCACATGTGGATGATCCAACTCCATGATCCTTTTGTAATACCACTTTGAGTGGACGATAAGCAATAAAACTTGGTTATACCCTAAAAAAACCAGTAGTGCCTGGGCCTGGGAGAGAGGTACGCGGGGGCAGGCACACGATCCATATACAAAGTTCTGTCGTGGGCCGTGTTGTGCCCTGTCTGCTCGCAACCGCCTCCTCATGGAAAAACAAAAAGTTCGCAACCGCCTCGGTGCCACTTCTCGCTCCTTTCCGGCCACGCCACGCCACGCAGACGCGATCACAGCCTCCCCGCACCACCGATACCTAGCGCCGCCTCGTCCCCCGCCGTCGACGCGCCTCCGCGAGACGGGACCCCGCCATGCCGATCTCATCCTCCCTCTCCGCGCGCCTCGGCCCCGGTCCCGCTCCCGCGCCCGCACAGTGGGGTCCTTACGCCCGCCCCTCCGAACCCCGCAGGACCGGCGCCGGAAGCGGCTGCGCCAAGGCCTCCCGCCCGCCCCTCCGCCTCGAACCCGCAACGGAGAGACTCCTCGGGCCCGCGCGGAGGGCTGAATCCCGCGGATCGAGTCGCGGCGCCGCAGCCCCTACACCTGCACGACGGCGGCTTGGAGACCTGAAGAAGTCGGACCCGAAGACTGATCCCAAGCCGGCGGGGACGAATCCAGAGCCGATCCAGGAGCCGCGCGTCGAGGAGAGCCGTGGCTGCGGCGGTTTCGCTTTCCTCTGCGCCCTCGCTGGACACGAGGAGGTGCGTGACTGTTTCCCTGCCCCACTTCGAAATCGAGTATCGTAACGCTGCGCTATTCCGATTGGATACTCAGATACTTGTGCGTCAAATTAGCAAACCCGTATTTACTTTGTAATTGCTTGGATAATTAGTAACCCCGTTGTTACTTTGTAATTGCAAATAATAAGTAATTGTTTGTATAATTAGCAAGCCCGTTGTTACTTTGTATAACTGTTAAGAATCTGCTTTGCTGCGAGTAATTGTGTAATGCTATGGGCTCTTACGGCTTTTATCGGATGCTGCAGGCTATTACTGGAATCTCTATGCCGATGGGGTCCGACAAGCTCTACTCTGGCAGTGCCGATGGCTCTGTTCGCGTATGGGATGGCAACTCTGGCAAGGTAGCTGGGCTATCCGCTCTTGGGATTCCCCTCAGACTTTTTATGCTCAGTTCACCTTTGGGGTCGTGTCTGCGATGGTTCCTGCATTGCCTCTGGTGGTTGCTTTCTGCTGCCTGATCAATTGGGGAGTAACTCTGGTTGTTTGAGGTGATCGATGTGCCAAATAGTGCATCGCCTATGATGGTTGATGTGTGCTGACTGCTTGATCAACTGGGGAGCTCCTCCCATTCCTCAGTGCGTCTGATGTACCAGTTGATTCAGATCAGGTTGTCATTTGGCACGCCTGGGGTTGACAACATGTCAGATTGATTTGCCTTGGAGGCTTTTTGCCTGTTTGTGGTAATCAGTGTCCACCGGATCACTCTCAGGAGGTGATCAGGCTGGTTGACTGACAAGCAAAGCTCTCCGGGGTTAAAGTTGTACTCCCATTTCCAGATGGCCATGTGTTTAATAGCAAGAAAGAAAAAGAGTAAAAAAAAAAAGAAATGAAAAGAGAGATGAGCTTTAAGAAGAGAAGGTTCTTCAAGAAAAAGGAGAAACTTAAAAGATTGCTGTGTAGTAGAGAAAAAAAAGAGAGAGTTTCTAATCTACTATGTTGCCCTTTCTATTCTTAATGTTTCTGCAATAGTGCGTTGATGTCATCAAGATGGGAGGGAAGATTGGCTGTATGATCACACATGACAAGTGGGTATTTATTGGAATCCCAAAATCCGTGGAGGTATTCTCAATTTTACTATGAGTGCAAGTCAATTTTATGCTATATATTGAAGCGCTATCGGGTATTGAACTATTGTTCTTCGTTGTTCCGATGGCTTCTAGGCATGGAACACACAGACAGGGATGAAGCTAAGTCTTCATGGACCTTCTGGGCTTGTTTGTTCCATGACTATCAAGGATGAGATGCTGTTTGCTGGCACGGCGGATGGACGCATCATGGCTTGGAAATTTCCTGCTAAGGAGATCAACTCGGAACCGGTGTCAATCCTCGCTGGCCATGACCGTCATGTGATTTCACTTGCTGTCTCCGCAACAAGGCTTTACTCTGGCTCACTTGACAAGACAATCAGAGTACGAAAATGCTGTAGACCTGCTGATTTCTGTTGGCTACTAAACATTATGTTTGTGTCTGATATATTCTTTGTATTTATCAGGTATGGGACCTTAAAAATCTTCAGTGTGTCCAAACACTCTCTGAGCATAAAGCTGCTGTTACTTCTGTGCTTTGTTGGGATCAGAAGTTACTATCTTGCTCTCTGGACAAGACTGTAAATGTCTGGGCTGCTTCAGATTCTGGAAACCTTCAACTCATGCATACCCATATCGAGGAGCATGTAAGTTCTGCAGACTTAATTTACATGGATATTTCCATCAGCGTTATTTTCTGAAAACTTCATTGAAAATTCGAACATGGAAGCTTATATTAGTTGCAACTTTGTGTCTTTATCAGTGGTAGTATGATATTGTCCTTGTCCTTAACTAGTCTGATTGAACAGTGTAAACTGTATGTGTTGAATATTTATGGCTAATGTATTTCTTCATGTGCAGTAACAGAAATGATATTAAGGCTAATTTTAGTAGTACGCTAGGTAAATATTTCGTGGTGAATGAGTCGGCTAATCTTTAGCCAGAGAATATGCACGATTATGTGTAAAATAATGGGTGTAGCTAGGTCTCAGTCGATTGAGATTTAATCAAGTCTCAGTTAAGTGACATAACATGCAAGAGAGAAAAAGAAAAAACTGAAAATTAAAATTTGCACGGATCTTAATGTAGTATCTCATGGATATAGCATCGACTGAGACTTAGTAAGACTGCTACTGAATTGCACTTGCTACATATAACTATGTTGTCGTACTTTTGTTTTTCTTTATTTCATTTAATTTTTTGCTTGATATGTGCTAGTGGATCGAGCAGCTTCTATCTGTTCTCACTGATCCCACAATTCAACCTAGTCACAATTACTTGTCTAAAATCCAGTGGAAGATCTTTGCAGCTACTTGATATGTGTTACTGGATTAAGCAGCTTCTATCTGTTCTCAAGTGATCCCACAATTCCACTGTAGTCGCAGTTTTAATCAAATGGAAGATTTTTCTCATAGTTATTATCGCTGGATCAATCTTCTGGTGTTATTGCTGTCGGTGCATGAAGGTCTCCATTTCTGGAAGTTGTGACTCCATCTGCATTCGGTCAAGCATTATAGTTCGCACAGTATGGCCCTTGTTACATGCCTGGCACGTAGTAGGTGTTCTTCATAGTATGCTGCGAATTTATCTTGTGCTATCGAGCAGGAGATAAAGGGTTTGAGCCTAATAGAAGCTCTCTTTCTTGGGAACTTTAGATGGCTGCTATCAGTCTGCTGAGCTCATCTGTTTCCCTGAAGAGTTACGATGGGAGTATCAAATAGACATGTATCAGCAACGTCATCAGTCTGCTGAGCTAATCTGTTTCCCTGACTGATAGTTAGTATGGGAGTATCAAATAAAAGTGTATCGGCAACGTCAGAATGGTTAGGAACCTTCATACAACAGTTACTAGAGGCAACACCAGAGCAATTCATTCTTCGAAAGCCTGAATATCGCTGTTGATATTTTTATATATTGTCCGGTTGTTGGCTTTCTCAATATTTCCCTTCCTGGAAGCATGTTTCTCAGTGTACGTTTGTAAGCTCTGTTGAGATGTATCGCATGATGCTAGTGCCCTTGATAGACTTTCTGCTTTGCTCTGGTTCTTGGGCAATGGTTTGTTTCTCAACTTCCTTCCCAACAGTTTGCCCTTTTGTGTGTGTTGCTAAAAACCTGCATCCACCCTGTGTTGCAGGGAGTACGCACCCTCTTTGGCATGCATCGTCCGGGAAAGACGCCGGTTCTGCTCTGCTCCCTCCACAAGAGCAACTGCGTCCGCATGTTGGGCCTGCCATCGTGAGTGCCATTCAGAGCACGCTGTCAGTTGTCTCTGCTTCCTCCTTACCAGTAACCTACAATTATTACTGGTTCCCGTCTTTCAGGTTCGAGGATATTGGCACGCTCTCCTCCAAAACAGAAGTGAAGACCATCGAACTCGCCCAGGGGCCATCGAGGCTTCTCTTGACTGGAGATGGCGCGGGCGAGCTGAAGGTGTGGACGTGGGCGCCCCAGGACGAGGAGTCCCCCAGCACCGGCGCTGCCATAAACGTCAGCTAGACATGCATAGTCGATCATGGCATCATGCTCATGCATGCGCTGAGCTGAGCTAGCTCCACCGCTGTAATGTCTGTAAATTATTATGCCATCCAAGTAAAATAACAAGTCGTCATTTCCCAAAGCCTGACGAGGAGTAATCCATCGGTCCATTTCCCAACGCCGCGCCATAAACTACTCCGGCCCGCTTGAGTTGCGTGCCACCCATGACGTCAAGCTATATATGGTAGCATGGTGTGGCGTCCAAACAAGCGATTGCTCCATTTACGTACAAGAAAACAACGGTATGGCAAGCATCTACACTGCTTTACAAAGAGGCCTGAACCATGCTCGCCCTGAAGCATCGCTGCCTAACAATTCTAGTTCGTGCGATCCAATGATAGGCTCTAGCATGGGCTCGCGTATGTGCCATGGTCACCGATGCTAATCTGTTAGTAGTATGACCGACCGCCTTTCATTCGGGTCAGCAGTGCTCTTTACCTTTGCTAGCTGGCTTCCTGAATCTACGTACACAACGTGGTTTAGTCAGCGGCCCGGTGCATGCATCCGGCAAGTGCTTGCGAAAACAAGCAAAAGTTCTGGCCGAACCGCTCTCTACTTATAGCGGCCGGCCAGTAGCTGGAGTTCCAGAGAACCTGAGCATGCACGCACCTCTCCCCCATTTACATGCCGATGCCGCGGTGCTCCACTGTTGACAAATTGGCCTGGCTGGGTTAGTGGTGCTAGTAAACTCATTCGCACCGATGGTAACGTGTGGCTAATTCCCGGCCGACAGGGTTACATCTCCGTCGACTCAACTTAGCGCGGCGTCAAGCTGAGGCTGCAGTCTCAAGTTGTGTGCGATTTTAGCAGCAACCTACTTTTTTTCTTGTTTGAGTTGGAGGAGCTTTTCTTGCTATCGGCGTCAAATGATAGTTAACAGTGTGTTGGCCATTTGGCCTTGTATTTTAAGGAGATGCCAGTGCAGTTTTAGGAAGCACGTCTCAATCTGTGCTAAATCTCGAAGCAAAAGACAGTTGGAGCTTTCTTTTTTTCAGTAGAAACGAAACGTCCATTGCAAATGACGGTGCCCGGCCTTTTCAAGCAAACGAACGTGGCGTGAGTTGTCGCCTTGCCTGTTCTTTCCATCACAAGCCCACTTATTTTTCCATGAAACTTTCAATCTGTTCGTCGTGTCATGGCGGTACGAAAAACACAGAAATAACAAAAAAAATACATTTATGTTCATGGATCATCTAGCGACGACTACAAGCGCTGAAGCGAGTAGAAGGCGCGCCGCCGTCATCGCCTTCCCTCATCGGAGTCGGGCCAAACTTGTTGCAATAGACAATCAGAAGTTGTCGCGCTAATACCCCACATAACCATCGCATGAGAATAACAACCGTCGCCGATGAAAAGAAGTATGGATCGAAGAAACCAATCCGTAGACACACAAACAAAGATTTCATTTCCAGGAAGCCGCTACCGCCTCGTCTTCCCGAGGAGGACAAAAACCCTAAATGAACTCACAAAAACACGTAAAACGGAGTACGATCCCTCCCATCGGAAGGGCCAGGGTCGACAGCGTCTCCATGGCCCTAGGTCCACCGGAGACGAGGCGGACTGGCAGTCGCGCCGGCGGGAGGCAGAGAAACCCTAAGCTTTTTTGTTGTTGCAGAGGAGGCCGTGGCTCACACGCCCACTTTTCTCTGCTACTTTGGTACACAGGAGGAACTATGCATTTTTTGTTGGCAAATTTTAACATGGTCTCTCTTGCCTTCTCTTTTCACATGTGAGGTAAACGTATATAATAGATCTAAGCTGTTGATTTCACTAAGTAGTGGGTGTAAGTAACTCTTACCTTCTCACCTCACATGGTCTCTCTTACCTCCTCTTTTCATATAAGAGGTAAGAGTATATATATAATTGGTGCAATGGCCCCATACATCTAGAAGTGGATTGTTTGGAGATGGTGAATATGTTAAAGAAGATGAAACAAGATCTTTCTGGACACATGACTATGGTGGAGGAGATCAAAGCTCTGTTGAGCACACGTGAGACTTGTATTACTCATGTAAAGCGAGACCAGAACTATATTAGTCACTTCTTAGCTAGTTATGCTAGGCGTAGCAATCGTACTGCAGTTTGGCTTTGTTCTGGCCCGGAGAACGTCGAGAACTTGTGTCTTGCTGATTGTACCCGTGGAGGTTGAGTAATGTAAGTTTCATTCGCAACAAAAATATAATAGATCCGAGTTGTTGATTTTATTTAGTGTGTCTGAGTAACTCTTACCTTCTCAACTCATGGTCTCTCTACCTCCACTTTTCACATGAGAGGTAAAAGTATATAATACTTTCTCACTTCCCATGTGAAAAGATGAGGTGTGAAGGACCATGTTTAAATTGTTTGCGCTGTCGACTGAGATTTTGTAATAGCGAGCTTAGCCACCAGATTTGCCATGGGACTCATATTTTGTTTGATTATGTCCTTGCTTCATTCTTTTTGTTTTTCTATCGTGATAGGGATCCAACGGTTCAATGGTCAACTGGTATTTCATCCTAGTCCTTAATTCTATATCAAATCTTATTTCCAATCTTAGTTCTTAATTCTAAGTTAATTATTATTTCTAACACACATTTTCAAAACGATGTGCAATTTTAGATAAACTTTTTGCAAGGATGATATTTTAGATTTAGAGATGTGTTACATATTTCCTCGTGTAATAGTCGTCTTAAAATCAATTAAATGTTTGCATGGTGTCTTTTTACCACAAACAGAGATATTTTAGCACACACCCTTACATCATGTTCGGTAAGAGTGTATCAACGACCGTTATGGTTAATATCGACTCCCCATTGTGCACAAGTAATAAACTTAATAATACATTGCATCATTAAGGATGGTGTAACGCCCCGAGACCGATGTGCCAGGTGTCTTCCAGTTATTCGCCGTTGTTGCCTTGTCATTGCTTGCATGTCATGCATTGCATATCATGTCATCATGTGCATTTCATTTGCATACATGTTCGTCTCATGCATCCGAGCATTTTCCCCGTTGTCCGTTTTGCATTCCGGCGCTTCTATCTTCTTCGATGGTCTTTTCTACCTTCTTTTCGTGTGTGGGGGTTAAACATTTCCGGATTGGACCGAGACTTGTCATGCGGCCTTGGTTTACTACCGGTAGACCGCCTGTCAAGTTTCATACCATTTGGACTTCGTTTGATACTCCAACAATTAACCGAGGGACTGAAAAGGCCTCGTGTGTGTTGCAGCCCAACACCCCTCCAAAGTGGCCCAAAACCCACCAAAACCTCCTCCATCATCTCGGTCGTTCGATCACGATCGCGTGGCCGCAAACCGCACCTCATTTGGACTCTCCTAGCTCCCTCTACCTATATATATGTGCTCCCCTCCCGAAAATCGCGGATGAAACCCTAGATCTCTCCTCTCCGCGCCGCCGGACGAAAATCGGCCCCGCCGGACATGTCCGCCGCCCCGCCGCCACGTCCCTCCGGCCAATCCGGAGGCGACACGTCGCCGCCGCCACCGCCCTCACCAACCGGCGAGCGCCACCTCAGCCGGCCGCCTCCCTCTCCACCGCGCGGCCTGCGGGCCCCAGATCCAGCCCGCGCGGGCCCGGTCGCCGCCGCCGCCGCCCGCAGGCGTGCCCGCACCCGCCGCCTCGCCTCTCGCCGGCGCGCCTCCCCGCCGCCGCACCCCGGCTCCGCCACGCATCGCCGGCGCTTCGCCGCGTTCGCCCCCCCGCCGCTGCGAGCTGCCCCGCCGCCGCCTTGGGTTGCCGGGTCCGCCCCCGGTGCAACTCCGACGAGCTCCGCGTCATCCTCCACCGCGTCTCCGGCGAGGTTTTCCTCCAAGTCCGGCCATCTCCGTCGTCTCCGGCGAGGTCCCATGGATCGGGACCAGATCCACCACTCTCCCGATCCAAACGCGTCGCCCCGATCCGAATCCGTGCCGTCCCGCTTCTCTCCGTCCCGCGTTGACTTTTCACGGAGGTATAAATTTCACTAAGTCCCCGAGATTTTCTGTTTCAAATGCCCATGTTCATCATGTCATAATTTTGCATCCATAGAACCGTTTTGGGCATGTAGCATATCAAAATGTTCGTCTCAGAGAGTACATCATTTCATCTCATTGCATCATTTTCATTTAAGCTCATCTTGATGCCCGAAATGCTGTTGGAAGAGTGCTATTTGAGTTAATTGTCAGATCTGCTGCACCAAATAGCTATTTGTCATTTTTGCCATGATTAATGTGTGCATGATATGCTCCCGAGCTTTACATGAGTTTTGTTATATGTTTTGCCATCTTTACAGAGGTGCTATCCATGTATTTTTGTGATATGTGTGGTGACTAGCACAAGCTTGCCAAGTGAAGCATTCGTTAATGCTGATTTCAGGGACTTGGCATTTCTCTAAGTCCTTGATCTGTTTTTATCAATATGTCATATGTTCATGTTGTTTCCTAGTGATCCGTGCCTCTTTTGAGGATGATCAGTAAGTATGATTTGCTAATCTTGTAGTGCTCTATCCATCCATGTCTTTGTTTGCAATTATGGAGCACCCTAGCTTGAGTCAATCGAGCTCTACTTTTGCTATTTCGTGAATCTGGGCAGATTGTTTACTTGTTAGCGATGTTGCGGAGGATGTTGTAGCTGATCCGTGCATGCTATATTGTTGTTCTTGCCATTTCTAGCTTGTATAATGTGTATTCTTGATGGGTGTATGCTTAGATTGTCATGAATTGCTCTATAGTGAGTGCATCGAGCTCGTAAACATGCCTACTTGATATCTGATTTGCATGTTCCAGTTTTTCACTTAGTCTGTGATCTGATTATGTTTTTGCCATGTTCACATGCTTGCAATTGTATTATCTGATCCCTTTTGGCTCAAGGTCACTACGGGACTTTTGTTAAGCTCTTTGAGTAGCTTCATGCCATGCCTTTCTTTGCCATGTTAAGTTCCTGTAGCATATAGTTTTATTGCTCCAAAGTGTGCTACCTGATCTGAAATTTCAGGCTTGTGTTAATTTCACTAAGTCTGAAACCTGTTTCCCAGTTGCACTTTTGCCATACTTGTTTGAACCTGTTAATGGATGAATTGGCCGTAGCTCAGTGTTCATCTTTTGTTAAGCATCATGAATGGATCCCTTCCATGTATTTTGTTGCCATGTTTGAGTGCTGTAGCATAATTATCTTGGTGCATTTAGATGGCTACTTGCTATTTATCGCAGTCCGGTGCCATATTTGTTTTGCTTGCCATTTCCAAACCGTGCATCCGATTCCGGTGATCTTTATATCGATTTCAACCGAAATCACCTCACCTTTCCAGTGGCACTCTTGGATTTCCAAGTTGAGGCCAGGTTCCATCATTCCTTTGCAAATCATGCATCTGCATCGCATACCGCATCCCGCATATCATATCATGTTCATGTGTTGGTTGTTCACTATGTTGTGTGCTTCTTTCCGGTGTTTGCTTCTTCGGGTTGGTTCCGGTACGTTGCGTTTGTGAGGACCCGTTTGTCTACGTCCGTTTGCCTTCTTCATGGACTCGTTCTTCTTCCTTGCGGGATTTCAGACAAGATGATTATACCCTCGAAATCACTTCTATCTTTGCTTGCTAGTTGCTCGCTCTTTTGTTATGCCTATGCTACGATACCTACTACTTTCTTATCATGCCTCCCATATTGTTAAACCAAGCCTCTAACCCACCTTGTCCTAGAAAACCGTTGTTTGGCTATGTTACCGCTTTGCTCAGCCCCTCTTATAGCGTTGTTAGTTGCAGGTGAAGATTGAAGTTTGTTACTTGTTGGAACATGGAGATGTTGTTCCTTGTTGGAACATGTTTACTTGTTGGGATATCACAATATATTTTATTTAATTAATGCATCTATATACTTGGTAAAGGGTGGAAGGCTCGGCCTTATGCCTAGTGTTTTGTTCCACTCTTGCCGCCCTAGTTTCCGTCATATCGGTGTTATGTTCCCGGATTTTGCGTTCCTTACGCGGTTGGGTTATAATGGGAACCCCTTGACAGTTCGCTTTGAATAAAACTCCTCCAGCAAGGCCCAACATTGGTTTTACCATTTGCCACCTAGCCTCTTTTTTCCTTGGGTTAGGCCAGCCCAAGGGTCATCTTATTTTAACCCCCCCTCCCCGGGCCAGTGCTTGTCTAAGTGTTGGTCCAACCCAGAGCACCGTGCGGGGCCGTCCCTTGGCAACTTGGGTTACGTTGGCCCCCGTACGCTTAGCTTATCCGGTGTGCCCTGAGAACGAGATATGTGCAGCTCCTATCGGGATTGTCGGCACAGCGGGTGGTCTTGCTGGACTTGTTTTACCATTATCGAGGATGTCTTGTAACCGGGATTCCGAATCTGATTGGGTCTTCCCGCTAGAAGGAATTGTTGGAAATATGCCCTAGAGGCAATAATAAAAGCATTATTGTTATATTTCTTTGTTCATGATAATTGTCTTTATTCATGCTATAACTGTATTATCCGGAAATCGTAATACACGTGTGAATACATAGACCATAATATGTCCCTAGTAAGCCTCTAGTTGACTAGCTCGTTGATCAACAGATAGTCATGATTTCCTGGCTATGGACATTGGATGTCATTGATAACGGGATCACATCATTAGGAGAATGATGTGATGGACAAGACCCAATCCTAAGCATAGTACAAAGATCGTGTAGTTCGTTTGCTAGAGCTTTTCCAATGTCAAGTATCTTTTCCTTTGACCATGAGATCGTGTAACTCCCGGATACCGTAGGAGTGCTTTGGGTGTATCAAACGTCACAACGTGACTGGGTGACTATAAAGGTGCATTACAGGTATCTCCGAAAGTGTCTGTTGGGTTGACACGGATCGAGACTGGGATTTGTCACTCCGGATAACAGAGAGGTATCACTGGGCCCACTCGGTAATGCATCATCATTATGAGCTCAAGGTGACCAAGTGGTTGATCACGGGATCATGCATTACGGTACGAGTAAAGTGACTTGCCGGTAACGAGATTGAACAAGGTATTGGGATACCAACGATCGAGTCTCGGGCAAGTAACATACCGATTGACAAAGGGAATTGTATACGGGGTTGATTAATCCTCGACATCGTGGTTCATCCGATGAGATCATCGTGGAGCATGTGGGAGCCATCATGGGTATCCATATCCCGCTGTTGGTTATTGACCGGAGAGTCGTCTCGGTCATGTCTGCTTGTCTCCCGAACCCGTAGGGTCTACACACTTAAGGTTCGGTGACGCTAGGGTTATGAAGATATGTGTATGCAGTAACCCGAATGTTGTTCGGAGTCCCGGATGAGATCCCGGACGTCACGAGGAGTTCCGGAATGGTCCGGAGGTAAAGAATTATATATAGGAAGTGCTGTTTCGGGCATCGGGACAAGTTTCGGGGTTATCGGTATTGTACCGGGACCACCGGAGGGGTCCCGTGGGCCCACCGGGTGGGGCCACCTGTCCCGGGGGGCCACATGGGCTGTAGGGGGTGCGCCTTGGCCTACATGGGCCAAGGGCACCGTGCGCCTAGGGTTTCCACCAAGGAGGAGTCCAAGTGGTGGAAGGCACCCCGAGGTGCCTTGGGGGGGAGGGAAACCCTCCCCTGGCCGCCGCACCTAGGAGATCAGATCTCCTAGGCTGCGCACCACCCCCCCTTGGCCCTCCTATATATAGTTGAGGAGAGGGAGGACTTCATGCCTCAGCCTTTGGTGCTTCCCTCTCTCCCCGTTATGTCTCTCTCTCGTAGTATAGGCGAAGCCCTGCTACTGTGATGCCCTGCATCCACCATCACGCCGTCGTGCTGCTGGATCTTCATCAACCTCTCCTTCCCCCTTGCTGGATCAAGAAAGGAGGAGACGTCATCCGTTCCGTACGTGTGTTGAACGCGGAGGCACCGTCCGTTCGGTGCTTGATCATCGGTGATTTGAATCACGTCGTGTTCGACTACATCATCCCCGTTCTCTGAACGCTTCCGCTCGCGATCTATAAGGTACGTAGATGCATCCGATCACTCGTTGCTAGATGAACTCCTAGATGGATCTTGGTGAAACCGTAGGAAAAAATTTTGTTTTCTGCTACGTTCCCCAACAGGAATATCCTTCGTTGACCGTGAGAGCTTGTGATGGGCTAAGTTGGGACACCCCTGCAGGGATCTGAACTTTCAAAAGCCGTGCCCGCGGTTATGGGCAGATGGGAATTTGTTAACGTCCGGTTGTAGAAAACCTGAAGTTGACCTTAATTAAAATGCATCAACCGCGTGTGTAACCGTGATGCTCTCTTTCCGGCGGAGTCCGGGAAGTGAACACGGTGTTGGAGTTATGCTTGACGTAGGTTGTTCTAGGATCACTTCTTGATCATAGTTTCTCGATCGTGCTTTGCCTTCTCTTCTCGCTCTCATTTGCGTATGTTAGCCACCATATATGCTAGTCGCTTGCTGCAGCTCCACCTCATACCTTTACCTTACCCATAAGCTTAAATAGTCTTGATCGCGAGGGTGCGAGATTGCTGAGTCCCCGTGGCTCACAGATACTTCCAAAACCAGCTTGCAGGTGCCGATGAGTCCGTGCAGAAGACGTAACCAATGCTCAGGAGGAGCTCGATGAAGATCTTGTCCTTTGTGTTGTTTCGTCCTAGTTGATCAGTAGTGGAGTCCAGTTGGGGTCGATCGGGGACCGTGTCGCATTTGGGGTTCTTCTTTTATTTTGGTTCCGTAGTCGGACCTTGTTTGTATCTAGTTGATGTAATGCTTTATTCATGTATTGTGTGAAGTGGTGATTGTAAGCCAACTATGTATCTCTTTTCCCTTATGTATTACATGGGTTGTGTGAAGATTACCTCACTTGCGACATTGCTTTCAATGCGGTTATGCCTCTAAGTCGTGCTTCGACACGTGGGAGATATAGCCGCATCGAGGGCATTACAGATGGCGACGGGTGCGAAAATAAGTGAGGCTAATTAAGGGAAACTAGTTTTGTTATGATCTTTTATTCGTTGCTACCAACCCCGTGCATGAATATGTGCTCCTAGACTATGTGAGGGTACGAAGAATGAGCACAAGAGTATGTGTTCAAAGTTGTTCACACGTCATTAGCAAAACATTCATAAAAATTGTGAGTTTTCAAAAACACTAGTTTGCTATGAATAGGACACATCACAATATGTAGAATTTCTTTTCATGTATCTATTTTTCGTGTTTGACTTTGAGTAGTGAGCTTGACGGGGTAGACATGTCACATGGACGTGCTAGACGTCATGTACAACTTCAGCACAGATATGATGTGTTCGAACATGAGATGCTTTTGAGTACGAATCCGTAGTCTGGATGGATGTCATATGAGACTACAAACATTATCAAACACGATATCTTAGCTTCTCTATCTAGCTTTGGAGGCTGCACAACAAAAAGCACAAAGATACTTCTAGCTGCCACGATCCGTTCATGGTATGAAATAAAGTGCGATGGTGTTTCACCATCATATATGGAAGATCTCCAATATACTATAGTAGAAAATGACAATTAGTCAACTAAAAATCTTCCATTTTTAGCTCATCAAAATAACTCGACTTAAACCTAAAAAAAATAACTTGCCTTAAGTGGATGCTCATTTTTTTGCAGTGAAAGTGGATACGTACTCATTTAGCCAAAACTACCCTTGATCAGTCATTGATAGCTCAGATTAAACACTCTTACCCCCTAGGAGATAAATTGGAGCAGTCTTAAAAGAGCTCAAACAAATAAAGGAACAAGACATGCCAAAGTCATCCTCTGCTCGTGAGCTCAATGAAACATTTATTTGGCAAAGTGTACATCGGTGGAGCTTTCTTCACACTTTTGCTTACAGTACTACTGCTATTTAGTAACGGATACATGTGGAGATTCAAGCTCGACAGAGCATATTATTACCGTACCACCTACTATCAAATTTGCTATTGCATGAGTAAAATCGATAAATTAAAGTTAAACTGATGTGTTACTGTCCACACGTTAATCCACAAGTAGTAACAACTAGTAGTAATTGCATCTACTCAAAGGACCAGGTTGAAGATGTCTTGGCCAGGGGAGAGCAGCCTCTTGGGGTCGTACTTGTCCTTCATCTCCACGAAGCGGTTCCACTTGCCGCCGAAGTGTCGGACCCAGTCGCCGTGGGCCGTGTAGTGCGCCAGGTACTCCTTGTACCCTATCCCAGCGAGGTCGCAGAACCGCAGTATCTTCTGGTTCTGCGCCTCCAGCCGCTTCAGGTCGTCGGCCACCGACGAGAAGAGCAGCGACACCGCGTAGAACACCTCCTCCGCCGGCGTGACCGCCGACATGCCGTCGTCCCACCTGAAACGACGACCGAGCCAGAGCCAGTGTCAGTTAAGTGCGTGAGTATATACCATGCAGATGCAGGATCGCATGCATGCATGTACGATGGAGGCGTACGTACTTGGATTTGTTGAGCGGGTAGACGACGAGAGGCCCGGCGATGTCGGTGCCCTGGAGGATGCCCTTGAAGACGCCGCTGTCGAAGTCGGCGATGCGGGAGCGGGGCACGAGCACGTTGAGCCAGGGGTGCGGGACGCGCCACAGCCCGATCTTGTCCAGCGCCACCTCCTCGCCGTGCACCCGGTCCAGGAACTCGAGGTACGACGCGTCCCGCACGAACGCGAGCCCCTCCTCGTGCCTCAGCGTCGCCAGCACCGAGCTGAGCTCCTGCTCCACGGACGCGGCCGTGGCGTCGTCGTAGTTGAGCGTCGCCTCGATCACGTACACGGTGGTGGCGTTCCTCGCCGCGGCGACGGCGACGATCCTGGCGACGTCGGCGTCGGTGAAGAACCCGCCCGAGTTCCTCAGCCCGGCGGCCAGGCTGTGGTTCACGTAGACCGCGCCCTCGAGGTAGCTCATCGGCCCGAACGCGCCGTCGGGCCCGGGCGCGGCGAGCCGCTCCTGGTCGGCGGAGAAGGTGGCGAAGTCGGTGTAGACGAGCCGCGCCCACCGCGCCCGCGTCGGCGCCGGCTCGAGCGCGATCCGGGCGCGCACGATCACGCCGAACTGGCCGAGCCCGCCCAGCACCGCGTCGAACAGGTCCGCGCTGAGCGACTTGGAGCACGTCACCATCTCGCCGTAGCCTGCACGCGCGTTAATTGCACCGTGTCAACGCAAAGGTGCATGCGGCCGGGCCGGGTGGAGTAATGGAGTAGTAATTTAACACAGAGGGGAAATGTCAAAGTCAACGCGTTGTTGGCCGCCGGCAAATCTATTGAAATTTGAAAGACGTCGACGCCGGCTGCCCGGCCGGCCCAGCAGCCGGCCGCCAGCTGGTCATCTGTAGTAACTAGCTGCCATTTTTTTACCGGCACCTTCTGAGACTGCCGTGTGCGTACGTAGAAGATGAGCGAGTTGCGAGTTGCACCGAAACAAGTTATAGCTATTTTTGCAGCATTGCAGTGTGGGGTACGTAACTACTTTGCGAGAGGGAGTTGCTTGTGAGCGTGGTGCATGCTGGTGCTTGCCCATATCGTGCGCGCGTACGTACGTACCGGTGATGACGTCCAGCTCCAGGACGTTGGAAATCTGGGGGCCGTGCCGGTAGGTCTGGCCGCTGATGCCGGCGTTCGAGAGCGTGCCGCCGACGGTCAGGTGGAGGTAGTCCGTCCACGAGCGCGGCGCCACGCCGCGCTCCAGCGTCGCGCGCAGCACGTCGATCCACATCTGCTCGCCGCCGGCGTCCACGTACTGGCCGTCCGCCGACACGTTGATGCGCGCCGCGGAGGACGGGCCGCCCAGGGACGGCATGTCCACGACCACGCCGCCCGGGGCCAAGGCCTGCCCCATCACGGAGTGCCCGCGCCCGCGGAAGGAGATGGTGTAGGGCCACGCCACGGTGGTGTGCGCGGCGCGGAGGAGCGCGGCCACGTCCGCCGGGGACGACGGGAACAGCACGGCCGCCGGGAGCGCCGCCGTGATGTTGCCGAAGTCCGTGGAGGCCGCCAGGGTGGCGTTGGGGTCGCTGCGGAGCTTGCCCGCCGCGGCGAGCGCCGCGAGGTCGCCGTGCCACGTCTGGCCGTGCGCGCCGTGCGGCGCATGAGACGCGGCGGTGATCAGCGCCACCAGAAGCACGTAAACGATCGCCATTAGCGCCTCGCGTTTAGCTAGCTGGGTGCGTTAATGCGACGATGATGATCTGCTGGGTAATTATCCTGTGGTGTTTTGCTCCTCGGAGTTGCACCCCGTATATATAGCCGGCCTACGGGGGGAAGATGGATCGGCCGGTGCAACATAAACGTATGCGTTAATTCTCCGAGATGCTGCTACGGCGGTGAAAGTTGAGGCCTCCTTTTTTCACAGGATAGTAATAGTTAGGAAAGTCATGATAAATGAAATGGCATGTATATTAATTCCTATAGAAAAATGATGTCAATTGGTTCATAGAAAAGGAATTTTTCCATTAGCTCTGAGCTAAAAAAAATCTTTAAAATATGAAGGATAGAAACAAATCCTACACAAAAATAGCAATCCAAATCTTCAAAGTCTCCAAAGGAATTTTTTGAATTCCTATGAGATTTCTCTATATCAAAGGAAGGGCTCATTGTTTATCGCCTTGTTTATTGATTGACCAGAGGGAAAGAAATACGTGCTTGTTTGTGATCTACGTGTGCCAATCTGTGTGCTCGTGTAGTTGTGTGTACTGCACTGATAATATTGGATCCTTTTGTGTGTGTGTGTGTAACCGGTACTGCAGGCCGACTTTCTAAACATTTGACCACCATGGACAGCAAGCTCTCGCCACGTGGTGAGCTGGGTATTTTAGGTTTGATGTCACTTCTTTCTCGTCTTGACATATATTTATAAACAGCGTTTGATAGAAATGGCAACAAATTGGACAGAAGAGATCAAGTTTTCATCACCTCACCTAATTTCTTTGAAAGTTGTTTAGCATTTGGGCTAAAATATTCTGGAATTTAATTTGGCAATTTGCCGTTTTCTTGAGTATTTAATCCAAATACAATAGCTGGTGAAAACCATTTTCGTGTTGCCATATTGAGTCACCATAAAGTTCTACAACACGTAATGCAATTATACAACTAGTAACATAATTTTTGGCTACCACAGAGAGCAAGGTGTATTGGCACTGGGCTGCATTAGGTTTCTTCCAGATTTCTGTCATTTTAATCACATTTTTTATATTTAAAAACATTGCTTGAGAAAATAACAATAATAGGCTTTACTTGATTGTGTCACACTCCCTCCATTATAAGGTGTATTTTTTTTTCTAAAAGTCAAATCTTTCTAGGCTTGACCCATTTTACAGAGAGAAATATGAACATGTATGATACCAAATAAACAAAATAAGAAATATATTTATATTTATGATGACATACACACACAAAAATACACTCATCCCTATGAACGTACGCACGCACATCTTGAGATACTGAGCCGGCATCACATCTTGAGATTAGCAAAGTTATTGCAGGTGTCTCGTAGTCAACGAAAATGTCTCCTCCCACTAAACGAATATCGCTGAAAAGTCTGAAATAACTCCAAAAAAATGTAAGCACAAGTGCCAAATCTTGGAGTTGAACCCTGGTGGGCCAGTTCCACCACAAGAAACCTAACCATCTGAGCTACGCTCACTTTGCTATTTTATGGTGAATTTAGTGGTACTAATTTGGTATTGAGGATATTAATATTTATGTCTATAAACTTGGTCAACGGTAGAGAGATTTAACTTTTCAAAAAACTAATGCACATGGTATTCTGAAACGGAGGGAGTACGGATTTTCTTTGCCTCGTGTAGTTTTTTTTTTTCAAATTTATTGAGGCACCACAAGGTCTAAAACTGATAATATATATTGGATGTGATCGATCTATGTTATAAAATTTATACTTCTAAAATTTCATAAAAAGTACGACCACCCCAAGCATTATGGGAAAACTTATATGTTTTCAATAAATAAACGGGCCTTCCCTATTTCTATTAATAGAAACCAAAAGCTGCAAGGTCTCACCTCGACAACACATCAACCACTAAGTGCCATCCTTTCAGAAACTTTCATGTCATACCACTGTAGTGCATGTATGAATGTTTCTTTTTCAGCCACAAATGGTCATATTGTTTGAATTAAACTTTGACATGTTCACACATTATATACTACCACAACATGTGCACTACGTGTGTCCACAATCTCTCAGAGCTTTAGGCACTATCAAACGTGTTGTCTCGATCGATGGATTCAGAGATCAGAAGAGAGGCATGCATGCGACAAACGCATCTTTCCAACAAGTTCAGGCGTCCATATAGCATGCACATATACGCACCACATCTAATCTGGAGAGGCCATTATTTAGTTACGCATAACGTTGCAGTCCGCTGGATCGAACGTATCATTGGCCATTTCCATGTCACACCACACAATCTATGCATCTATGCCTACAGCGATCGATCGGTTTTGGGAGCATGCCCCTCTCACACGCACCGAAGCAAGCAGTGGCGTGTCAGGCTCTTCTTAATGCTATTTCTGGCCTGGCCGCCCAAGCTAGCTACGTAAGCTATAATTCCATGAGTATCTGCCAACGCTACTTACAACCATATAGGATAACTTTGGTGTAGAGGCAAAAACGAAGCAGACACGAATACAAATGGATATTATTCGTCTTGTATAGTTGTATCTTATAACATTTTTCTTAGAATTATATTGGAGTGGAATGGCACTTTTATTTCCTTCTCTTATTTCAGCCGGTGTCGACGTCCGCATGTCATTTTTTTGTTGAAGGTGTTTGCTCTAAGTTCTACTTATGGGGTGATTGCCCTATGTTTAGATTTCGGCTGGACCAACCAACATCGTCATGCGAGCAATGATTTCCTTTTGATGGCTTTTGTCTTGGAGTTTTGCATCTTTGTTTTGTCACACCTTTGCATCTTTGTTTTGCATCATATAATTGGTGGTAGGATTGTGGAGGTGCTATCGCAAGGCTCGTCCAATATGGATGGCCTCTGGTTTTCCTGTTTATTGTTTAAGCCGATTTGTTCAGTATCAATGCTTGAAATTACTTGATATTGTTTAACATCGGTGTCATATGTCCCGTCGCACTGATATATTATTGTGTGAATCCTCCTTGTTGAAAAGATATCATCCCGTTGCATGTCCTATTTACAAGAATTAAAATGATACATCTCAATTTTCCAAACCATATCTGTTCATAGTCTACACCCTGCTTTGACCTGTATTTAGAGCCTATTTCAATGTTTTACATGCATATTGTCCCGCTTGAACCTAAGATGCTTGCTAGATTTCAAGCCATAGTCTAGCATGGTTATATTTGTACGGCAACATCAATACAATACCAATCAGGAAAAGCGTTGCGAAATTCTTTTACTCTAGACGATTTTGATGACCCTAGAATTTGGTAAGTTCAGAATCAAAATATGACTAACAAAGTGTTATCAAACGTCCATGTCCTCATAGTCGGCCGATCAAATATATCATACCTGCCGGCTCAGTATGTCGAAGGTGCTCATAGGATAAGATGTGCATGCACGTGTTCATAGGGATAAGTTATGTGTTTCTATTTATTTTTGCGAGAAACTTAGAGCTTTATTCAATCATCAACAACTCTAGCACGATAATCCAAAACAATGGTCATGAGGAAACCCGGGGGCAGTCCATCCAACAACTCGTCGCCTTCAATGTGTAAGCTTGTTTTGAACACAAGTGGGTCGAAGTGTTATCATTTCTCATTACATGTTGAATAACAAACAATAAATGGAAAGTATCCTTTTGAGCTTGAGCTCAAATGAGTCCGCATGAACAGTAAAACTAAAAAAAGAAATTCTCAATTTTTTTATGGTGAACTTTGGCAAATGTCTTTAGTGCTTACAATTTTTCGTCATGATATAACATTCATGGAAGGCATGGCAAAAAAATTCAGTACTCCAAAATGCTTTCGAAAGTAGCATTTTCAGAGCATCGTTTTTACTTTTTTTGTCACGTCTTCCTTAAATGTGATCTCATGATGAAAATTTGCAAGCACTTGGAACATTTGTCAAAGTTCACAAAAAAACAGATTTTTTTGATTTTTTTCTCGATTTTACTGTTCATGCATGCTTATTTGAGCTCGAGCTCAAACACTCCACGGCCTAAAAGGAAAGCTAGCTCTTTGATTTCTAGAAGTAAAGCGAGTAGTTGAACATATGCAATTGTACTGTATTAAGAGAAAATATACCTGCCGGTGCTTCTACCCTCCGCCTATTGTGAGTATGTGACATGTGTGTAGGAGTACCCAGTTCTCCTGTACATTTTCTTGTGCGGGGAAGTTCTCTTGTACCTATCCCGCAAAAAAAGTTCTCTTGTACCTAACGTTTGTGTCTTTTTTTTAACACAGTACAAACGTAAGCGCTTATGCATACGTGTACACATCCATCCTTATGAATGCACACACACATCCTACCTCTATGAGCACCTCCGAGAGACTGAGTCGGCATATCATCTTGAGATTTACGAAGTCATCGTAGACGCTTCGTCGTCGACGAGAACGTCTCCTCACGCTGAAAGCGCATCGCCAGAAATCCTGAAATAAATTCAAAAATAATGCGAGCACCAGGATTTGAACCCTAATGGGTTGAGAGTCCAATCATAGGTTGGTTCGCTAGCCCATCTACCATCCATGCATGCACATGCTTTGAAAGAAAAACCGGTGCTTCTGCCCCGCAGGGACACTCCTTCCTAGGTGATCGTCTAGGTGATATTGCCGTATCTTTGCAAGATCTTCGAGGATCATATCACATGTCATCCGAAGACCAAGAATTGTCTCTGTCCTGAATGACCGTCTCCTGGTTATGTGTATACACATGCACAGTTCTTGATCTTTTTCTAGGATAGTTCTTGATCTTTTTTTACATGAGCACGTTTGGGGTACGTACACAATTTTCATCAAGGCTTGGTTCCGGTCAGCAGCACGACCGCTGGCCTGATTTTGGCGCCGTAACCAAATCTTGCCAGTCGTTGACAGGGCAAATCAATTGATTGTTGAGATATCGTTCATATCCATGTGGCTTCTTCTTCTGTATTAAAAAGACCGAGAGGTGTTTGTTTCGCTTGGTTTTTAATGACTAACTTCGAGGGCGTTCGTTCTTACGCTCGTGGAATGTACACACGCGTAGCGATCAATGTCGTAGTTTGTGAGATCCGCTGAGGTACCGGTCGAGCCCTTGGATGACGCTTAAGATCTGCCTCACAGTCACACATGGCCTGGCTAATCGATCAGGGTCTAATTCTATAACGCGGTCAGTGGGACAACTTGGACCAACAGATCTAGAACCGTTGTTTTGAAAAACTCAATCACTGCTAGGATCTCTTTGATTCATAGGACTCCAAAGACGCACGACATAGAAAATACTTCCTCTGATCCAAAATAAGTGTCGTGGTTTTAGTTTAAATTCATAACATGGGTGTGGGGTTCTGAGATCCAAACGCAAGCCTTGTTTCCAACCATAGCTAGAGCCGGCGATAATGACGCTCTCAAGGCATTGTTCCCTTCTTAACGTAGAGGTGATGCTTTTCGCCCTCCACCTTTGCAGCTCCAAGGGAACCCCTAGATATGTCTGACCGGACGATGGCGGCACTTTTGTGTAGCCTCCATCTTCTGGGGCATCGTTTTTGGAGCTGGTTTCGGCAAGAGGGATCTGTGAAAGGCAACGGGGGCGGGGGCGAGAGATGTCGGAGTCGCAGCAGAGGTTATGGTAGTCGGCACTTCACGTGTTCGTGGGTTCATTTGGGTTCCTTGCTCCTATGAAGTGAGTTTGCATAGCAACGATGATGGTCGACACCGGCCTCTTATGTCATATCCTGCGACGCCAACCTTGCATAATTTTCTTCGTAGCTCGTCATCATAATCAGAATGTGGCCGACACATGCGACCGATTGCTTGGCATGGATCTTCGTGTGGCTTATCACATCCTCTAAGGGGCGGGCTTGGTCCGCGGTCCTTTTGCGGCAAAGTTGAGAGTCACTTTCTTGGGGAGAAGTGATGACAATGACGCCCATGTGCAACCTCGACGAGGTTTTCTTTGCATTGTTGTGTGTGATATATCTTGTGTGGGCCTGAGTACCGAGTTATTACTATTTTCGCTTGGTTTTTCATTAATTAACTAGGCGCCTCTCTTCTTAATTAATGGATTAGACCCTAGGGGCTCCTATTTTTTTAAAAAAGTCAAAGTGTACATAAATCAACATCATTTGAATATAAGTTGTTTGATTGCATCAAGAAAAAACCTAGGAACTTCTTCAAGGATTAGGTGTGTGTGTGTCATATAGTTGTCATATGAACATAGAAAAAAATCTGTGAAGTTTGATTCAACTGTAATTCTCCTATAAAATGAAGTGCAAAGGAACCTTAACAAAAACAATATTTTACTAATGGAGTCCGTCTTGCAAATCTAAGAATCGTCATATGTAAAAGTGAGGATTCAAATTATCTAAAATTTATATGAAAATCCAATAAATCAAAGTGCCAAGGTGCCCCACTAACTGCCACCAATTGAAACTCGAAACCTTTTTTTTCTGAAATGTTGGTGATATGCATTCATATGTATCACCTATATATGGGAGCCGGACCTCTGACTTGTAGAAGGAAAGTCAGAAGGCTACAATGCCTCTATATGTAAAATGGCAAAGGGAAGTCAGGGATCTTACACTGTTCTACAAATCACTGTAGATGTATTGTTGTTTACAAATCACTGCTCACGATTACTGTGTACAAATCGCTGGATTAGATCGCAATTTGTGTAAATTTGGCAAATGAATGTCAGGGTACTATAGCATCCTGTGACTTCCCTCCCAATGTCAGAGGATCTCGAACCATATAATTATACACTTATGCCATGCTAAACAATATTTATGTATAGCAAATATTCAAAGCATAATTATGTTGGACAAGAAGTGATGAATTCCAAATTAATTAGAAAATTTCTGATGGTATTGAGTTATTCTCCTGTAACAACTGCAACCATAAATATCGCTACCCCTTATTCATTTTGGTAGCCAAACCCTTATATGGTATATAATTGAGAGATAAGCACATTACGTGGCGGACCAACTGTTTTGTTGGTCTAACATGGTTTAAAACACACTCAATATTTATATTGAACTTTTTTACCTCATCATAACTTATTTTGTCGCTAAATGTATGCTATTTTTATTTATATACATCATTCGTAATACTATATTGAATAATGTAAGTGCATCTAATGCCACCCCTAGTTGGTTTTGGAGTATTGACGACAAACCTGGTTGAGGGACTAATGTGTTTGTGAGAATTGCAGGATAACACAGGTAGAAGTCCCTCATTGATTCGGTTTTCCTACCAGAGATGACCCCTAAAAATGTATGAAGACATTGAAGTCAAAGGTGGTATGTGAAGACATTCACATTGAAGACTATGACAAGAGAAGACATCGCGTGAAGACTATGGAGCGCGAAGGCTTGGCTGTTTCGTCGTTCTGTGTTTTTCCTTGTTGAGTCATAGGAACCACCGTACTGTTAAGTGGGGTCCAAGCGAACCAGTCAGAATGACTCAAGTGATGCTTAACCAAAATCCTATGTCTTCGGGTGAAAGACTATGAGAGCAAATCTTGTCCAGAGTTGGATAAGTCAGCTTTGCTTGTAGCCCAAATAAAGTTGCCGTGTGTGTTTGAAATCTGACCGTTGGAACACGTGTCAGTTCCTTAGTGACCAAGGGTCATTTCGGGAAAATCAGGTCGGGTTGCCTAGTGGCTATAAATAGCCCACCCCCTACAACCATAAATGGTTGGCTGCTCAGAGTTAGTACACGGCTTTTGTCGTTTGAGAGCAACCCACCTCGAAGCCTTTGAGAGAGAATTCCTTGCGAGGATAAAGCCCTAAACACCCAGAGCCAAAGAGTGTTAGGCATCACTTAAGTTTTCCTGTCTGTGTGATCTGAGGACTTATTACACTTGAGGATTGGGAATCCTCCAGCCGGTTAGGCATCACGTTCTGAGCATCCAAGAGTCATTGTGGATGGCTGGTGAATGAAGTCTGTGAAGGTTTGGAAGTCTACCTTGAAGACTTACCAGAGTGATTGGGTGAGGACTGGGTGTCCTTAGCTCAAGGGGAATAAGGTGAAGACGAGGTCTTCTGAGTTGAATCTCAGCCTCCCTAACCATACGTACAGTTGTCACAGCAACTGGAACTGGTCCAACAAATCATTGTCTTCAACGAGTCACTGGTTTCATCCTTCCCTTCCCTTTACTTACTGTTGGTCCTTGTGAAGTCATTGTATGATTGCTTTATCTTTTGTCTTCACTGAGTGACTGCTTATTCTGATTGGCTTCACAGTATCTTCCTACCTGATCTTTACTGCCTAGCTGCTATTAGTCATTGTGCTTTCACTCCATTGACTACTTGACTATGGTTTGCCTACTGCAGTCTACCTTCCGCTGCATGATAATAGGTTTATTTCTATCGTTTGTCTTCGAAACTTCCATGTTTTGAAGATTTTCATAAAAATCGCCTATTCACCCCCCTCTAGTCGAGCACTAACACTTTCAATTGGTATCAGAGCAAGGTACTCCCTTATTCTGTGTGATTCAGTTTAACCATCTGGAGTTTTAGCTATGTCGACTGCAGGGATAATTAAAGTCTCCGCTGCGTGCCCCGTCTTCGATGGAACTGAATATCCCTACTGGAAGAATAAGATGCGCATGCATCTTGAAGCCATTGATGTCGACCTATGGTATGTCGTCAAGAATGGCGTTCCCAAGGCTGGTGAAGGTGTCACCGCTGCTAATGTCAAGAAGTTCGTTCAACTGGACTCCACTGCCAAGAACATCATCTGTGGTCATCTGACCAAAGGACAATATGGCCGCGTGAGTGCTTTGGAAACATGTAAGCTAGTCTGGGACTGGCTCTCCGAGGTCAACGAAGGCGTCTCAACCCAAAGAGATCAGAGAATCAGTGTCTCTCGGATTTTGGGTTCCGGCAGACCCTTGAGGTTCGAACATTGGGGTGCGCGCGAAGATTTCGCCTCCTACCTACCTGCACCCCTCCGCCTCGCTAAGATCTAAGCTATGGAAAGAACAACACGAGAGACACAGGGTTTATACTGGTTCGGGCCACCGTTGTGGTGTAATACCCTACTCCAGTGTGTGGTGTGGTGGATTGCCTCTTGGGCTGATGATGAGGAACAATACAAGGAAGAACAGCCTCGCGAGGGTCTGTTCTTGGCTGGGGCGATGAACTGCTGGGAGGAGTTCAGTCACCCTTCTCTCTCTCTCTCCGATTGTTGATGCTGATTCTCTCCCCCCCCTTTGCCCTGTGGGGGGCTGGTCCTATTTATAGAGGCCCTGGTCCTCTTCCCAAATATCGAGCGGGAAGGGAGCCAACAATGGCGGGCTAATTTGAAGGGGGACAGCTAGTACTAGCTATCCTGAAAAAGTAGTCTTCGCCTGCACAAAGCTCTGGTGGTGACGCCATCTTGGGCTCCACGATGACCTCCGTCTTGCAGTCCTCCTGGCCTTGGTCTTGTTGCACCGAAATGGCAACCTTTGCCTGACGCCTCGGTACTCCGTGGCTGCGCTTGCTCCCTTTGCACCAAAGAGGAAAGGAGGACACTGCACGGCTGGCGCCCGCCTGGCGCCCTTGGTCGTCATGGCTTGCGTCACGGGCACCTCATGAGGTACCCCGATTTGATCTCTCCGCCTCCTCGCGAGCCAGCCTGGTGAGGCCGTGCCTGAGGAATCTCTGCATCGTCCGCCCCGCGAGGCTTGGCCCCTCGCGAGGGTCTTGGGTCTGTGTTGGTGCAGATGGGCCATGCTGGGCCCCCCTTTGAGCCACGCCACAGGCCGCAGGCAGGCAAGTCTGGGGACCCCCGTTCCCAGAACACCGACAGTAGCCCCCGGGCCCAAGGCGCGCCCGGACTTGGCCGTGCAGGGAGGCGGAAGGGCAAGAGCGAAGCACTGCGGGCCCTAACAGCCTGTGGCCTTGGGCGCTGTGTGGCGGTTGATTGGACGTGAGCGCCTTAGCAACCGTGCGAGTTGATAAAGGAGCGGCATCTGCCTAGGCTTTGCTTTTTGCTTTCTCCGGTTGCTGCTCAAATCCCCTTTCTTGCGCCTCTCCTTCCTTCCTCCAAAATTTCCAGATCTACTCCGACTGCGTGACCTAGGAAGCCATGGCGCCTCGTCAGCCCCCGGCCGTAGCTTGGTACTCGTCTGCCCTGGATTCGCCGAACGTGTCGGAGGCGAGCCTCGCCCGGTTGCGCCGGATGGCGGCGGCGCGGGGCATCGACGGGGCGAAGGTGTTCAAGGCCGGCTCCGCCACCCCTGAGGGTCAAGGGAGCACCTTCTATCCGTTCTTCATAAGTGCCATTGCTGCTGGCCTGGTGCCTCCCTTCTCCGAGTTCTTCTTCTCTGTCCTCCGCCATTACAAGCTACAGGCTATGCATCTCCACCCCAACTCTGTCCTTCTCCTGGCAATCTTTGCCTATTACTGCGAGGCTCACATAGGGGTGCAGCCCTCAGTGGCCTTGCTGCGCCACTACTTCTACCTCCGGACCTCTCGCGGTCCTGCTTCCGCGTGCGCGAGCTTCATCGCGTACGGTGGCGCCATTGCCATCTCGAACCCCGGGAAAAGGATTAAGGGCTTCAGGAGCAAGTGGGTCCTGGCGGATGCTGGGCGCATCCACCCTCGGCTGATCTTGCCCACGGAGCAGCCCACGAGCTCCAGCGATTGGGGTCAAGAGGAGCTCGCAGACCCCCGCGCGAAGCTGGTGTTGGAGAAGATGGACGCGGATCTGAGGCCGACCAACATGGCGGCGACGAAGCTGACCGGTGCGTCGCTGCTGAGGGAATTCCTGGAGCACCAGCTGGCTCTGCTTCGGCAGTACTCACTTCCGATGTGGAGGCCCCATCCGAGCCCCGCGGCCTTGGCCGACGGAGATCTGGCTGCGGTCCTCCAATTTCTAGTCGGGGGCGATGTGGCGAGGTTGGAGGGCGCTCCTACTGCATTGTTCCTCCGCGATGACTGGGAGCAGGTAGTGGAGTCCATGCCTGTCTTCAACGGGGATGGGCCCATGCCCATGGAGACTCCCGAGGAACCGGTGGACGTGCCCTCCGACGACTCCAGCGAAGAGGAGGAAGGAGGGGAGCGGGAAAGAGGGCCTGACTCCGAGGTGACTGACGGGGAGTCGAGGGCTCCCCTCCCCCGGCGCAGGTCCCGCGTTCTCTGCCTCTCTCCGAGCAATGACGACGAGGATGACGACGAGCAGGACGGCAGGAGCTTGCCCCCGATCCCGAAGAAGGACATGACCGGGCTGATCTCCCGCGGGTCTGCCCCGGCCCCAAGGCGGACCGCACCTTCCGCTTCCAAGCTTTCCGAGGTTGACCCTTCCAGCCGGCTTTCAGGCTTCAAATTTGGCCGGAGGCCGCTCGAGCTCACTGGCGACGACCCGTAAGCGTTTGATTCTTGTCTTTATTTCTTGTTCTTCTTCTGAGGCTTGACGTCCGCATCTTTTGGATAGGCTGGCGCCCGCAGCAAAGAAGCCGAAGGGAGCTCCTGAGGTTCCATCCGTGGCAGCGCCTCTGCCCGCGAAGGAGGGTGACCGCGACGCACGGGCTTCTCCTGCCCGGTCGTCCTCGCGAGGCCTGGCTGAGCCGGCTGGGGCGAGCTCGGCCCCCACGGCCCAAGTGACTCCTGAGGTATCCTTGCCTACCGCCGCCACTACAGCCGTTGGGGCGCAGCAGACTCCGCCTCAGGATGCTGTGGCCGCGCAGCCGCCTTCTCCTCCTGTTGGGGAATGTAGCAGAAATTCAAAATTTTCTACGCATCACCAAGATCAATCTATGGAGTAATCTAGCAGCGAGGGGAAGGAGAGTGCATCTACATACCCTTGTAGATCGCTAAGCGGAAGCGTTCAAGTGAACGGGGTTGATGGAGTCGTACTCGTCGTGATCCAAATCACCAATGATCCTAGTGCCGAACGGACGGCACCTCCGCGTTCAACACACGTACAGCCCGGTGACGTCTCCTACGCCTTGATCCAGCAAGGGGAGAAGGAGAGGTTGGGGAAGACTCCATCCAGCAGCAGCACGACGGCGTGGTGGTGGTGGAGGAGCGCGGGACTCCAGCAGGGCTTTGCCAAGCACTACGAGAGACGAGGAGGAAGAGGGGTAGGGTTGCGCCAACAGGGAGATTCAATCGCGTGTTGGGTTGCCCCTTTGCCTCCACTATATATAGGGGAAGAGGGAGGGCTGCGCCCCCACGTAGGGTTCCCACCCGAAGGGGTGCGGCAGCCCTAGATCCCATCTAGGGTGGCGGCCACAAGGGGGAGAGGGGGAGGCGCACCTAGGGTGGGCCTTAGGGCCCATCTGCCCTAGGGTTTGCCCCCTTCCCCTCTTAGAGGCGCCTTGGGCCTTGGTGGGAGGCGCCCCAGCCCACCTAGGGGCTGGTCCCTTTCCACTATTGGCCCATGTAGGCCTCCGGGGCTGGTGGCCCCACCTGGTGGACCTCCGGACCCCTCCGGTGGTCCCGGTACACTACCGGTGATGCCCGGAACAATTCCGGTGGCCAAAACCATACTTCCTATATATCAATATTTACCTCCGGACCATTCCGGAACTCCTCATGACGTCCGCGATCTCATCCGGGACTCCGGACAACATTCGGTAACCGCGTACATACTTTCCCTATAACCCTAGCGTCATCGAACCTTAAGTGTGTAGACCCTACGGGTTCGTGAGTCATGCAGACATGGCCGAGACAACTCTCCGGTCAATAACCAACAGCGGGATCTGGATACCCATGTTGGCTCCCACATGCTCCACGATGATCTCATCGGATGAACCACGATGTCAAGGACTTAATCAATCCCGTATACAATTCCCTTTGTCCATCGGTATGATACTTGCCCGAGATTCGATCGTCGGTATCCCGATACCTTGTTCAATCTCGTTACCGGCAAGTCTCTTTACTCGTTCCGTAACACATCATCCCGTGATCAACTCCTTGATCACATTGTGCACATTATGATGATGTCCTACCGAGTGGGCCCAGAGATACCTCTCCGTTTACACGGAGTGACAAATCCCAGTCTCGATTCGTGCCAACCCAACAGACACTTTTGGAGATACCTGTAGTGTACCTTTATAGCCACCCAGTTACGTTGTGACGTTTGGCACACCCAAAGCACTCCTACGGTATCCGGGAGTTGCACAATCTCATGGTTTAAGGAAATGATACTTGACATTAGAAAAGCTTTAGCATACGAACTACACGATCTTTGTGCTAGGCTTAGGATTGGGTCTTGTCCATCACATCATTCTCCTAATGATGTGATCCCGTTATCAACGACATCCAATGTCCATGGTCAGGAAACCGTAACCATCTATTGATCAACGAGCTAGTCAACTAGAGGCTTACTAGGGACATGGTGTTGTCTATGTATCCACACATGTATCTGAGTTTCCTATCAATACAATTCTAGCATGGATAATAAACGATTATCATGAACAATGAAATATATAATAATAACTAATTTATTATTGCCTCTAGGGCATATTTCCAACAGTCTCCCACTTGCACTAGAGTCAATAATCTAGTTCACATCGCCATGCGATTAACACTCACAGGTCACATCGCCATGTGACCAACATCCAAAGAGTTTAATAGAGTCACTAATCTAGTTCACATCACTATGTGATTAATACTCAATGATTTCTGGGTTTGATCATGTTATGCTTGTGAGAGAGGTTGTAGTCAATGGGTCTTGCCATATTCAGATCCCTATGTACTTTGCAAAACTTTATGTCATATCGTAGATGCTGCTACCATGTTCCACTTGGAGCTATTCCAAATTATTGCTCCATTATACGTATCCGGTATCTCTACTCAGAGCTATCCGGATAGGTGTTAAGCTTGCATCGACGTAACTCTTTACGTCGAACTCTTTACCACCTCCATAACCGAGAAACATTTCCTTATTCCTCTAAGGACAATTTTGACCGCTATCTGGTGATCTACTCCTAGATCACCTTTGTACCCTATTGTCAGACATGTGGCAAGGCACACATCAGGTGCGGTACTTCAGCATGGCATACCGTATAGAGCCTATGACAAAAGCATAGGGGACGACCTTCGTCCTTTCTCTTTCTTCTGCCGTGGTCAATCTTCGAGTCTTACTCAACTTCACACCTTACAACTCAGGTAAGAACCCCTTCTTTGACTGATCTATTTTGAACTCTTTCAAAAACATGTCAAGGTGTGCGTTCTTTGAAAGTATCATCAGGTGTCTTGATCTATTTCTATAGATCTTGATGCCCAATATGTAAGCAGCTTTATCCAGGTCTTCCTTTGAAAAACACTCTTCAAACAACCGTTTATGCTTTCCAGAAATTCTACATTATTTCGGATCAACAATATGTCATCCACATATACTTATCAGAAATGTTGTAGTGCTCCCACTCACTTTCTTGTAAATACAAGTTTCTAACAAACATTGTATAAACCTAAAAGCTTTGATTACTCCATCAAAGCATATATTCCGACTCTGAGATGCGTGCTCTAGTCCATAGAAGGATTGCTGGAGCCAGCATACCTTTTAGCATCCTTAGGATCGTCAAAACCTTTTATTGTATCACATACAACCTTATCTTAAGAAAACTGGTAAGAAAACTTGTTTTGACATCCATCTGTAAGATTTCATAATCGAAAATTACAGCTAATGCTAACATGATTCCGACGGACTTAAGCATCGCTACGGGTGAGAAACTCTCATCGTAGTCAACTCCTTGAACTTGTGAAAAGACTCTTTCCCACAAGTCGAGCTTCATAGAAGGTAACATTACCGCCCATGTCCGTCTTCTTCTCAAAGATCCATTTATCTCAATGGCTTGCCGATCATCGGGCAAGTCCACCAAAGTCCATACTTTGTTCTGATATATGGATCCTATTTCGGATTTCATGGCTTCTAACCATTTGTCGGAATACGGGCCCACCATCGCTTCTCCATAGTTCGTAGGTTCATTGTTGTCTAACAACATGATATCTAAGACAGGATTACCGTACCACTTAGGAGTAGTACATATCCTTGTCGACCTACGAGGTTCGATAGCAACTTGATTCGAAGCTTCATGATCACTATCATTCACTTCCTATTCAACAGACGTAGGCGCCACAGAGAACATCTTTCTGTGTTGCGTCACTCTCTAGTTGAAGTAAAGGTTCGACAACCTCATCAAGTTCTATCTTCCTCCCACTCAATTCTTTCGAGAGAAACTCCTTCTCGAGAAAGGACCCATTCTTAGCGACAAACAATTTGCCCTCGGATCTGAGATAGAAGGTATACCCTACTTTCACCTTTGGGTATCCTATGAAGATGTGTTTGTCCGCTTTGGGTTCGAGCTTCTCCGGCTGAAGCCTTAAGCATCACATCCCCAAACGTTAAGAAACGACAACTTTGGTTTCTTGCCAAACCAATGTTCTTACGACGCCGTCTCAACGGACTTAGATCGTGTCCTATCTAAAGTGAATGCAGCTGTCTCTAACGCATAACCTCAAAATGAAAACGGTAGATTGGTAAGAGACATCATAGATCGCACCATATCTCATAGGGTTCGATTACGACTTCCGGACACACCATTACAACTATGGTGTTCCAGGTGGCTTCAACTGTGAAACAATTCCACAATGTCTTAAGTGATTTGCCAAACTCATAACTCAGAAAATCCCCTTTTGATCAGATCGTAGGAACATGATCTTCTTTGTTATGATGATTCTTAACTTCACTCTGAAATCGCTTGAACTTTTCAAACGTTTCAGACTTGTGCTTCATTAGGTAGATATACCTATATCTACCCAAATCGTCAGTGAAGATGAGAAAATAGCGATATCCACCGCACGCTTCAATTCTCATTGGATCACACGCATCAGCATGCATGATTTCCAACAAGTCACTTGCCCGTTTCATTGTACCTGAAAACGGGGTCTTAGTCATCCTGCCCATGAGGCATGGCTCGCATGTGTCAAGTGATTCAAAATCAAGTGACTCCAAACATCCATCGACATGGAGTTTCTTCATGCATCTTACGCCAATATGACCTAAGCGGCAGTGCCATGAGAAAGTGGTACTATCATTATTAACTCCACATCTTTTGGCGTGAACATGTGTATTACCACGACCGAGATTCAATGAACCATTCACATAGGGTGCATGACCATGAAAGGTATCATTCATGTAAACAGAATAACCATTATTCTCTAATTTAAATGAATGACCGTATTGCAATGAACACGATCTAATCATATTCATGCTCAACGTAGACACCTGATAACATTTATCTAGGTTCAATACTAATCCCGAAGGCAGATGGAGCGTGCGATGGTGATCAACTTTGGAAACACTTCCATCACACACCGTCACCTCCCCCTCAGCCAGTCTCCGTTTAGTCCATAGCTTTTGTTTCAAGTCACCAGTAATAGCAACTGAACCGGTATCCAATACCCAGGTGCTACCAGGAGTACTAGTGAGGTACACATTAATAACACGTATATACTTTGTTGAAGTTTCCAGCCTTCTTATCTACCATGCATTTGGGGTGATTCCGCTACCAGTGACCGTTCCCCTTACAATAGAAGCACTCAGTCTCGGGTTTGGGTTCAACCTTGGGTTCCTTCACTGGAGCGGCAACTGGTTTGCCATCCATGAAGTTTCCCTTCTAGCCCTTGCCCTTCTTGAAACTAGTGGTCTTGTTAAACCATCAACACTTGATGCTCCTTCTTGATTTCTACCTTTTGCGGTCTTAAGCACTGCGAACAGCTCTGGGATCAACTCCATCCCTTGCATTTCATAGTTCATCACGAAGATCTAGTAGCTTAGTGATAGTGTCTAGAGAACTCTATCAATCACTATCTTATCTGGAAGTTTAACTCCCACTTGATTTAAGTGATTGTTGCACCCAGACATTCTAAGCACATGCTCACTAGCTGAGCTGTTCTCCTCCATCTTGTTGGCAAAAGAACTTGTCAGAGGTCTCATACCTCTCAACACGGGCATGAGCCTGAAATCCCAATTTCAGCTCTTTTAACATCTCATATGTCTTATGGCGTTCAAAACGTCATTGGAATCCCGATTCTAAGCCGTAAAGTATGGTGCACTAAACTATCAAGTAGTCATCAGGATGTGTCTATTAGGTGTTCACAACATCCACAGACGACGTTGTAGGGGTTTGCACATCGAGCGGTGCATCAAAGACGTAAGCCTTCTGTGTAGCAGTGAGGACACTCCTCGGACTATGGACCTAGTCCGCATCATTGCTTACAATATCTTTCAACTTAATCTTTCTCTAGGAACGTATTGAAACAAGGAGCTACAACATGAGCTATTTATCTACAACATATTTGCAAAGACAATTTAGACTATGTTCATGATAATTGAGTTAATCTAATGAACTCCCACTCAGATAGACATCCCTCTAGTCATCTAAGTGAAACATGATCCGAGTCAACTAGGCCATGTCCGATCATCACGTGAGACAGACTAGTCAACATCGGTGAACATCTTCATGTTGATCGTATCTTCTATACGACTCATGCTCGACCTTTCGGTCTTCCATGTTCCGAGGCCATGTCTGTACATGCTAGGCTCGTCAAGTCAACCTAAGTGTTTTTGCTGTGTAAATCTGGCTTACACCCATTGTATTCGAACGTTAGAATCTATCACACCCGATCATCACGTGGTGCATCGAAACGACGAACCTTCGCAACGGTGCACAGTTAGGGGGAACACTTTTCTTGAAATTTTAGTGAGGGATCATCTTATTTAAGCTACCGTCGTTCTAAGCAAATAAGATGTAAAACATGATAAACATCACATGCAATCAAATAGTGACATGATATGGCCAATATCATTTTGCTCCTCTCGATCTCCATCTTCGGGGCTCCATGATCATCGTTGTCACCGGCATGACACCATGATCTCCATCATCATGATCTCCATCATCGTGTCTTCTTGAAGTTGTCTCGTCATCTATTACTTCTACTACTATGGCTAACGCTTTAGCAATAAAGTAAAGTAATTACATGATGTTTAAGTTGACACACAGGTCATAAATAAATTAAGACAACTCCTATGGCTCCTGCCGGTTGTCATACTCATCGACATGCAAGTCGTGATTCCTATTACAAGAACATGATCAATCTCATACATCACATATATCATTCATCACATCCTTTTGTCCATATCACATCACAAGGCATATGCTGCAAAAACAAGTTAGACGTCCTCTAATTATTGTTGCAAGTTTTTACGTGGCTGCTATAGGTTTCTAGCAAGAACGTTTCTTACCTACGCCAAAACCACAACATGATATGCCATTTTCTATTTACCCTTCATAAGGACCCTTTTCATCGAATCCGATCCGACTAAAGTGGGAGAGACAGACACCCGCTAGCCACCTTATGCAACTAGTGCATGTCAGTCGGTGGAACCAGTCTCACGTAAGAGTACGTGTAAGGTCGGTCCGGGCTGCTTCATCCCACGATGCCGCCGAATCAAGATAAGACTAGTAACGGCAAGCAAATTGACAAAATCGACGCCCACAACTGCTTTATGTTCTACTCGTGCATAGAAACTACGCATAGAACTAGCTCATGATGCCACTATTGGGGAACGTAGTAAAAATTCAAAATTTCCTATGTGTCACTAAGATCTATCTATGGAGAAACCAGCAACGAGGGGAAGGAGAGTGCATCTACATACCCTTGTAGATCGCTATGCGGAAGCGTTCAAGAGAACGGGGTTGAAGGAGTCGTACTCGTCGTGATCCAAATCACCGGAGATCCTAGTGCCGAACGGACGGCACCTCCGCGTTCAACACACGTACAGCCCGGTGACGTCTCCTACGCCGTGGTCCAGCAAGGGGAGAAGGAGAGGTTGGGGAAGACTCCATCCAGCAGCAGCACGACGGCGTGGTGGTGGTGGAGGAGCGCGGGACTCCAGCAGGGCTTCGCCAAGCACTACGAGAGACGAGGAGGAAGAGGGGTAGGGCTGCGCCAACAGGGAGATTCAATCGCGTGTTGGGCTGCCCCTTTGCCTCCACTATATATAGGGGGAGAGGGAGGGCTGCGCCCCCACGTAGGGTTCCCACCCCAAGGGGTGCGGCAGCCCTAGATCCCATCTAGGGTGGCGGCCACAAGGGGGAGAGGGGGAGGCGCACCTAGGGTGGGCCTTAGGGCCCATCTGCCCTAGGGTTTGCCCCCTTCCCCTCTTGGAGGTGCCTTGGGCCTTGGTGGGAGGCGCCCCACCCCACCTAGGGGCTGGTCCCTTCCCACTATTGGCCCATGTAGGCCTCCGGGGCTGGTGGCCCCACCTGGTGGACCTCCGGACCCCTCCGGTGGTCCCGATACACTACCAGTGATGCCCGGAACAATTCCGGTGGCCAAAACCATACTTCCTATATATCAATCTTTACCTCCGGACCATTCCGGAACTTCTCGTGACGTCCGGGATCTCATCCGGGACTCCAAACAACATTCGGTAACCGCGTACATACTTTCCCTATAACCCTAGCGTCATCGAACCTTAAGTGTGTAGACCCTACGGGTTCGTGAGTCATGCAGACATGGCCGAGACAACTCTCCGGTCAATAACCAACAACGGGATCTGGATACCCATGTTGGCTCCCACATGCTCCACGATGATCTCATCGGATGAACCACGATGTCAAGGACTTAATCAATCCCGTATACAATTCCCTTTGTCCATCGGTATGATACTTGCCCGAGATTCGATCGTCGGTATCCCAATACCTTGTTCAATCTCGTTACTGGCAAGTCTCTTTACTCGTTCCATAACACATCATCCCGTGATCAACTCCTTGATCAGATTGTGCACATTATGATGACGTCCTACCGAGTGGGCCCAGAGATACCTCTCCGTTTACACGGAGTGACAAATCCCAGTCTCGATTCGTGCCAACCCAACAGACACTTTCGGAGATACCTGTAGTGTACCTTTATAGCCACCCAGTTACGTTGTGACATTTGGCACACCCAAAGCACTCCTACGGTATCCGGGAGTTGCACAATCTCATGGTCTAAGGAAATGATACTTGACATTAGAAAAGCTTTAGCATACGAACTACACGATCTTTGTGCTAGGCTTAGGATTGGGTCTTGTCCATCACATCATTCTCCTAATGATGTGATCCCGTTATCAACGACATCCAATGTCCATGGTCAGGAAACTGTAACCATCTATTGATCAACGAGCTAGTCAACTAGAGGCTTACTAGGGAGATGGTGTTGTCTATGTATCCACACATGTATCTGAGTTTCCTATCAATACAATTCTAGCATGGATAATAAACGATTATCATGAACAATGAAATATATAATGATAACTAATTTATTATTGCCTCTAGGGCATATTTCCAACACCTCCTACTCCACCGGCTGCTGTCTCTCCGACTCCTTCTGCTGTTCTGGATCGTGTTGTTGCTGAGCTGGACCGACTACGGCAGGATCTTCTTGGCGCCGACCCTCGCTTGGTGGCCGGGTGCTTGGAGCTGGCTTCAGGATGGGTTCGCTCCGATGCTTCGATTCGGGCGGCGCTGGTCCAGGCCTCGATGGCTTGCGATGAGGAGAAGCAGGCTGTCCTTGAGGTGAAGGCTGCTCGTGACGCAGCCCTGGGGGAGGTGGTCGACATCCATGGTCGCTTCAAGGCGCTGGAGGACGAGCTGCAGGGCCTGCGGGACCAGCTCGCAAAAGAGGTCCGCCTTCGCCAAGAGCAGGAAGAAGGCGTGAAGGCTCGCGAGGCGGCCGTCAAGGAGAGGGAGGTCAAGCTCAGGAAGCGCCGCGACCGCCTAGGCGCGCTGGAGCAGGAGTTGGGGGCGAGGAAGGCCGAGCTGGACGACAAGGCCCTGGTTCTTGCCGAGGACCACGTGGCCTTCGCGGAGATGGAGGCGAAGGCTCGCTCCTCGCTGAGGACGCTTTACGACAGCGGCCTGGAGAGCCCGCTGGCTGGCACCGAGGACGGCCCCGCCAAGCTGCTTCCCTTCCTAGTTCGTGCTCTTGAAGATGTCGCCCTTGGCCTTGGCCCCACGGCCGAGGCCGAGGCGCGTGTCCTGTCTTCTGCAACGCTGACGCGAGTCCTCACCCACATCTACCTTCGCGATCTCGGCGCCGACCTTGACGGCCTGCTGGAGCCAGTAAGCAGCGAGCGTGCCGCTGCCGAGGCCGTGAAGGGTTGCGTGGAGGATCTGCTGGGGAAGTTCCGGGCCTTCAGCACCAAGCCGAAGCAAGGCGCTGCCGACCCCATTGCTCCATGAGGCCCACCCACTCCGCGCTGCTCCACCGCTGACAAGTGACTCCGTTGTGGCTCCTGTCCTGCCTTTAATTCCTGCACATGTATCATGCCTCGGGGAGGCGTTTAAACTTGCGTTTGGCATTGAGACAACAGTGTGGACTGTGATATTTGCTTTTGAATTCCTTGAAATTTGCGCTTTTCCTTCCTACTTGCTTATGTTCTACGCCGGTAGAGCCCGGCCCCGTGCATACCTCACCCAACGTTAGTCTCGACTGGAAACCAGGATGGGGCCAAGGAGTGAGGGGCTACGTGACAAGTTAGGCTCCTGAGTCGCGATGCTCAGGAGTCCCCCTTGGAGCACGAACAGCAAGTAGGGAGGTGTGATGTGGGTGGATCTACCGTTCTACGTCTGCAGAGCCCGGCCGCGCGCATACCTCAACCGCCGTTAGCCTTTCGAAACTAAGGAGTGAGGGGCTACGCGACCAGTTAGGCTCCTGAGTCGCGATGCTCAGGAGTCCCCCTTGACGCTCAAACGGCCTTCGTACCTTGGCTCCGCTCGGGGAGAGACGCGCGACGAACCAGGCCCTAGGGGGGGGGCCTGGCTGGGCGGCGTGCGTCTGGGCGTGACCCAGGCGCAGCCCCCGTGCCCAGCCCCCTCGCGTGGCACTCCCGAGGGGAGGCATTACGATGAGGCTAGACACTGAGCTCTGGGCTCCCTGAGGTTGATGCGGTCCGGGGGCCACCCTCAGTTGTTTATCACCAGCGCGGAGCATAGCGCTTCCGTATGTGTACGGGCATAGCCGCTCGTCGGCAGTGTCGTCAGCCAGCGCGGAGCATGGTGCTTCCACTGGTACGTGGGAGGGGGCCCCCCTCCGGGAGGAGCCCCCGGGGCGTGTACAGCCCCGCCCTGATACGTGGCTGGCACGGTAGGGCCTGGCGAGGTGTATCTGGGCACCCGTGGGCCAGCGCGGGACTCACGGGGCCCTACCTCTAGGCGGGTTGCGCCTGGCACTGGGCCTTATCTTGTGATGTGTCCCTGCAAATTTGGTTAGATGCCGGCACTCTACGTCCTCGGGTCCCAGCCCTCGAGCTGGTCTCAGCCGTCGCTGGTATGCCAGGTCGCGATGCCGTGGACAAGGCCAGAGGGTGAGGGCTGGAGAGCTAGTAAGAGCCCTGAGTCGCGATGCTCAGGTACCCCCCCTTTAACGTGCAAGTGGTCGGCATGGAGAAGAAGAGGTGCCGTGGACCGGCATCAAATAATCAAGCATGGTGGGTATAACGCATAACCGGAAATAAATGCAAATGAGATACATGCCGCTGGGTCTGGCCTGAGCGACTTGGGGATCATGCAGCCCGAGGGGCGCTCCCAACAAGGTAAGCTAACAACATGAAATAAAAGGGATACATGCCGCAGGGACGGACCCACGCGGCCTGGGAATAATGCAACCCTGGGGGGCGCTCCCAGCTGGAAGCAAAACTTGAAAGATGTCACCTGATGACGTAGAGGTCAAAGGGGTGTTGGTGTAGCAGACTCGGTGGGCTGCGAAAGCCGATCCTCACGAGCCCCCAGGCCCGGGGGCCTCGGGAGGCTCTGGAGGTGTTGGCGGCTCCCCGCGGACCATCTCCATCTCCGCCAGGGCTGCGGAACGCCTGACCTCTTGTGCCTCCATGATGCCCCTCATGAGGCGTTGGTACGTGGCAGCCGCGTTCGGCAAGCCGTAAGGCATGCGAACGTAGCTGTGGGGTGGACCTCCGCAGCGCCCCACTCGCGAGGGCCAGAGGCGCTCCAGAGAGGCGACTCGGTTGAGCCCTGGTATGTGGATGCAGACGCGCAGCCCACCATCCTCGCCTGGATGGGGAGCCACTTCTGGTAGACGGCGGCCGCCTTTCATGACCCTTGACTCCTGTAGCTCCTGAATGGCCTTGCTGACGAACTCCTGAGGGTCTGGCTCTCCTTGCCTTACTCCTTCTTGAGGGAAACGTGCTTCGAAACACGTCTCCATGTGGTGCCCAAGCGCCTCCCTCGTGACCCTAGCCAGGTCGGTGGCCCTCCAGGGGAGAGCCCCTGAGTCCTGCCTGAGGAGGGCGCCGGGCGCGCTTTCCTATGCGATGGAAGGAGGTTCCCCCTGGGCAGGCACGGGCCCAGAGGGGCCTGCCTCCTGAGGGGCCAGGCCAGACAATGTCTTCTTTTTCTTAGGGGTGGTCTCGGGAAGCCTCCTGCTTCCGCGATCTGGGACTTCCAGTGACGCGGCCTGAAAGGCTCGTTCGAGGGAACACACCGCGTCCTTCTCTTCACAGGGCACCGTGATGACTCCGCCACTTCCTGGCATCTTGAGGACGTTGTAGCTGTGGTGAGTTACGACCATGAACTTGGCCAGCGCTGGGTACCCAAGGATGGCGTTGTACGGCAGGCGAATGTGAGCGACGTCGAAGTCGATGAGCTCGGTGCGGTAGTTGTCACGTGCCCCGAAGGTGACAGGGAGGCGGACCTGCCCAATCGGGACCGTGGAGCCGTTGGTGATTCCAGAGAAGGGCTTGGTTGGCAGAAGCTGGCCGTAAGGCACTTGGAGATTGTTGAATGTTTCCACGGACAGGACGTTGAGCCCTGCCCCGCCATCGATGAGGGTCCTGGTGACCACCACGTTGCTGATGATTGGGGAACAAAGCATCGGGAGGACTCCGGCCGTAGCCGCACACTTGAGCTGATCTGCTGAGCTGAACGTGATGGCGCACGCCGGTGTAACACCCTCGATGCGACTATAGCTCCCACGTGTCGAGGCACGACTTAGAGACATAATCGCATTGAAGGCATATGTCGCAAGTCAGGCAATCATCACAAACATCCCATGTAATATAGATAATAAAAGGGATAACATAGTTGGCTTACACTCGCCACGTCAATCAAGTACATAAATAACATTACATCATTCAAACACTCATGGCCCGACTACGGCGCCAAAATATAAGATAACCCAACATGCGACACGGTCCCGATCACCCCCAACTGGGCACCACTACTGATCATCAGGAAAGGAAACATAATAACGTTGAGAGTCCTCGTCTAACTCCCACTTGAGCTCGAGCACGTCACCTGGAGCGGAATCATCAGGCCCTGCATCTGGTGTAATAGTAATCTGTGAGCCACAGGGACTCAGCAATCTCGCACCCTCGCGATCAAGACTATTTAAGCTTATAGGTAAGGCAAGGTAAATATAAGTGGAGCTGCAGCAAGCGACTAGCATATATGGTGGCTAACTTATTCGCAAAAGAGAGCGAGAAGAGGAGGCAAAGCGCGAGCGAGAAACTAGAGAGCAACCCCTGCAAGCATTACTCCAACACCGTGTCCACTTCCCGGACTCCGCCGAGAAGAGGCCATCACGGTAACACACTCAGTTGATTCATTTTAATTAAGTTAAGGTTCAAGTTATCTACAATCGGACATTAACAAATTCCCATCTGCCCATAACCGCGGGCATGACTTTCGAAAGTTCAAATCCCTGCAGGGGAGTCCCAACTTAGCCCATGACAAGCTCTCACGGTCAATGAAGGAATAGACCTCCTCCCGAGATGTTCCGATCAGACTCGGTATCTCGGTTCTTCAAGACACTTCGACAGGTTAAAACAAGACCAGCAACACCGCCCGAATGTGCCGACAAATCCCGATAGGAGATGCACATATCTCTTTCTCAGGGCACACTCAGATTGTTTTAGGTACGGGTAGGCCAGCCCAGAGTTGCCCCTGGTGGCCACCGGCAGCTGACAGGTGGACCAACACTCAGAGGAGCACTGGCCCGGGGGGGGGGGGGTTAAATAAGATGACCCTCGGGCTCCGGAAACCCAAGGGAAAAAGAGGCTAGGTGGCAAATGGTAAAACCAAGGTTGGGCATTGCTGGAAAAGCTTTAATCAAGGAGAACTATCAAGGGGTTCCCATTATAACCCAACCGCGTAAGGAACGCAAAATCCGGGAACATAACACCGATATGACGGAAACTAGGGCGTCAAGAGTGGAACAAAACACTAGGCGAGAGGCCGAGCCTTCCACCCTTCACCAAGTATATAGATGCATTAAGATAACATGGCAATATAATGATATCCCAACAAGTAAATAAATGTTCCAACAAGGAACGGTCTCCAATCTTCACCTGCAACTAGCAACGCTATAAGAGGGGCTGAGCAAAGCGGTAACATAGCCAATCAACGGTTTGCTAGGACATGGTGGGTTAGAGGTTTGACATGGCAATTTGGGAGGCTTGAAAGCAAGTGGTAGGCATCGTAGCATTGGCATAGCAAAAGAGCGAGCAAACTAGCATAGCAAAGATAGTAGTGATTTCGAGGGTATGATCATCTTGCCTGCAAAGCTGTCAGAGTTGACTGGATCCTCGAAAGCAAACTCAACGGGCTCCTCGTTAGCGAACTCATCTCCCGGCTCTACCCAAACAAGACAAACAAGCAACAAGGACACAATCAACCACGTGCAAGGATCAAACAATATGATGCAATGATGATATGCTATGCGGGATGCGATGCGGGATGCATATGCAAGATTTGACAGGAAATGCATGGACCTGGCCTCAACTTGGGAATCCAAGTGTGCCACTGGAAAGATGAGATGAAATCACTTGAAAACGATATAAAGAACGCCGGAATCGGAGTTACGGTTTGGAAATGGCAAGCGATTCAAAAATGACACCGGTCTGCGATTTACAGCAAGTAGCCAACTAAATGCAATGAGATGAACATGCTACAGCACCCAAACATGACAACAAAATACATGGCAGGGATGCATTCAAGATGCTTAACAAAAGTCTAGCACTGAGCTACGGCCAATTCATCCATTAACAGGTTCAAACAAGCATGGCAAAAATGCATATGGCAAACAGATCTCAGACTTAGTGAAATTAACACTTGTCTGAAATTTCAGACCAAGTAGCACTCTTTAGAGCAACAAAACTACATGCTACAGGACCTGAACATGGCAAAGTAAAGCATGGCATGGAGCTACTCAAAGAGCTTAACAAAAGTCCCTTAGTGACCTTGAGCCAAAAGGGATCAGAAAATACAATTGCAAGCATGTGAACATGGCAAAACATAATCAGTTCTCAGACTTAGTGAAAACTGGAGCATGCTGAAAACAGATATCAAGTAGGCATGTTTACGAGCTCGATGCACTCACTACGGAGCAAGTCATGACAAACTAAGCATGCATCCATCTAGAACACACAAAATGCAAGCTAGACATGGCAAGAACAATAACATAGCATGCACGGATCAACTACAATATCATCGGCAAAATTGCAAACAAGTTGACAATCTGCCCAGATTCACAAAGTAGCAAAAGTAGAGCTCGATTGACTCAAGCTAGGGTGCTCCATAATTGCAAACAAAGACATGGATGGATAGAGCACTACAAGATTAATAAAACATCCTTACTGATCATCCTCAAAAGAGGCACGGATCACTAGGAAACAACATGAACATATGAAATAAACAGATCAAGGACTTAGTGAAAATGCTAAGTCCCTGAAAACAGAGTTACCAAGTGCCTCACTTTGCAAGCTTGTGCTAGTCACCGCACACATCACAAAAATACATGGGTTGCACCTCTAGAAAGATGACAAAACCCTTAGCAAAACATATGTAGAGCTCATGGGCATAACATGCACACAATAATCATGGCAAAAATGACAAATATGCAAATGGAGTAGCAGATCTGACAATTAACTCAAGTAGCCCTCTTCTAAGAGCATTTCGGGCATCAAGATAAACTCAAATGAAAATTATGCAATGGAATGAAATGATGTACTCTCTGAGATGAACATTTTGATATGCTATATGCATGAATCGGAGCTACGGATGCAAAGTTACGAGGCTATGAACAAGAGCACTTGGACTAGAAAATTCCGGGGACTTAGAAAAAAAACACCACCAGATCTAGGGCTTCGGTGGCACGCGAACCGAGGTGGCTCCTGCGAGGACTGTAGCTCCGACGAGGTCGGCTCGTCGGCGGGGAGAAGAAAGGGAGGCGAGGTCGGGCTCTCCCCGGCCGGTGCTGACGGTGGCGGGCTTCGAGGAGCGGCGGGGCGGCGACGACCGTGGTGGCCGGAGCGGGCGGAGGGGAGCTCCGGTCGCCGGCGTTGGCGAGGGAGGCGGCGATGCGGCGGCGGGGAGCAGGGAGGCGCGGGGCGGCGGATGGGCCTCGGGGGCCCGATCTGGGCCTCCCGGGCCGGCGGCGACGGCGAAGTGGGGCGGCGGCTCGGACCAATGAGGAGGCGACACGTGGCGGCGGCGGGTCGATCTGGACGTGTTCGGCCCGCGGAAAATTGTCCGGCGGCGCGTGGAGACGACGGAGACTAGGGTTTCGGGGAGGGGATCCGAGATTTGGAATGGGGGTTCTTTAAATAGGCATAGAGGGAGCTAGGAGAGTCCAAATGAGGTGCGGTTTTCGTCCACGCAATCGTGATCGAACGCTCTAGATGATGGAGCAGGTTTAGGTGGGTTTTGGGCCAAATTGGAGGGGTGTTGGGCTGCAACACACACGAGGCCTTTTCGGTCCCTCGGTTAACCGTTGGAGTATCAAACGAAGTCCAAATGATACGAAACTTGACAGGCGGTCTATCGGTAGTAAACCAAGGCCGCTTGGCAAGTCTCGGTCCAATCTGGAAATGTTTAATCCCCACATACGAAATAAAGCTAGAAATGACCACCGGAGGAGAACGACGCGCCGGAATGCAAAACGGACAACGGGGAAAATGCTCGAATGCATGAGATGAACACGTATGCCAATGCAATGCGCATGATGACATGATATGAGATGCATGACAACGACAACGACAACAACACACGGAGACAAAAACCCGAACCCGAGAAAATAAAATAACTTAATGCCGGAAACGGCAAGAGTTGGAGTACAAATTGGGAAAGTCATATCCGCGCGTGGCTTCAAGCCTGGGGAGGATTGCATTCACTTCGCGGGCGAACTGCTTGAAGATGCGTTGAGAGGATGGGGCCTGAGCCCCGCCCAGGATGCAGGCGATCGCGCGCGGCTCTTGGAAGCCCCCAACCCCCTCGTCTTGGTGGCGGTCCTCGTTTCTCCTTGGCTGCGGCGGCAGTGGAGGGAGGCCTGCGTTGCCTTGCCGGCGATCCTCACGAGGCTGATCCCTCCAGTCTCCCTCGCGAGGCGGGTCTTGCCAGCGACCCTCGCGAGGTTGATCGCGCCACCCTTGGCGCGGGCCACGGTCTTCCCAGCGTCCTGCGTTCCTTCCTTCTCCTCGACCGTAGCCCCGGTCACCGCGGTCGGGGCGACGGCCGATCCTTCCTTCTCGCACAGCTCGGAGCTCTTGACATTCGTTGGTGTTGTGGGTGTGGAGGTCGTGGTACACACAGTACCGGCTGCCCTTGGAAGGTTCGGGCTGATCTCTGCCGCGCTTGGTGTCTGGTTCTGCCGCGAGCACGGTAGCCCCCTTGCGCTTCACATCCTTGGCCTTGGACTTCTTCTCTTCTGGGTCTGAGGCAGGCAGCTCAAGGAGGGAGAGACGCCCTTCGTCATCCCTGGTGCACTTGGTTTCCAAGTTGAACAGCTCCAAGGAAGTGCACAAGTCTTCATGCATCGTCAGCTCCTCCTTCATCTTGACATCGCGCACGCCGTCGGAGAAGGCTGAGATGATGGCCTCCTCAGTCACCTTGGGAATCTTGAGGCGTGCGTTGTTGAAGCGCTGGATGTACTTCTGCAGGGTCTCCCCGGGTTGTTGCTTGATGCGGTGCATGTCGCTCACGGTGGGCGGCCGGTCGCGAGTACCTTGGAAGTTGGCAACGAAGCGGGAGCGCATCTCGTCCCAGGAGGAGATCGTGCCTGGAACCAGGTTCAGGAGCTAGGTGCGGGCCCCGTCCTTGAGTGCCATGGGAAACCAGTTCGCCATGACCTTTTCGTCTCCGTTGGCAGCTTTGATGCCCAGCTCGTAGAGCTGGAGGAACTCCGCAGGGTCAGCCGTGCCATCGTAACGAGGAGGCAGGTCTGGCTTGAACTTGCCGGGCCACGCGACGCTGCGTAGCTCGGTGGTGAAGGCACGGCAGCCTGCTGTGGCCACGGGAGGCCTTGGGTGACGGAGAGCTTGGTCTTGCATGTCCCCACGCGCTACAGCTGGGAGCAGCGCGGGGTCTTGACGTGCTGGAGCAGGAGCATGGTCGCGACGTGCTGGAGCAGGGAGCGCCCGGGTAGCTTCTTGCGGGCAAGGGACTTCCTGGCAGCTCTGCTCTTGCTGCGCTGGCACCTGACGGAGCGGGTTCCGCCCAGGGGCCACGCACCTTGGAGCCATGGCGCCTTCTTGAGGAGGAGGCGGCCGGGGCGCCACCGGAGCCTCGTCGCCCGTGCGGGGCAGGGTGCGGTGCAGCGGAACGGAGGGCGCAGGAGAGCCCCCTGCGGCGCGGACGAGCTCGGCGACGCGGTCGAGCCATTCTTCGTAGACGTCGTCGACGAGACGGTAGCGCAGGAGCTCGTTTGCCACGATGAGCGCAGCTCGAGCCTCCATGGGTGCGTGGAGCGCGCGGGACGAAGAACCAGCTGGGGTGAGCGAGGGAGTAGCGGTGCGGCTGTCTTGCCGCACGGACGGATGCTGAGACGATGCTTGCTGCTCGTCCCCCGCTGGGCCGGTGGCGGCGTTGACGGCAGGTGACGGGGAACGGCGAGGACGCCCGCCGACAGGAGCCGTCTGGGCGACGCGGGAAGCGAGAGCGGCCCGGCGCTCGGCGCTGGCCCGACGAGCGTCAGACATGGGCACGATGGTCGGAGGAGAACAGGGTGGTGGAAGACGAATTCCGGCACACCCCTACCTGGCGCGCCAAATGTCGGATTTTGGGTTCCGGCAGACCCTTGAGGTTCGAACACTGGTGTGCGCATGGAGATTTCGCCTCCTACCTACCTGCACCCCTCCGCCTCGCTAAGATCTAAGCTATGGAAAGAACAACACGAGAGACACAGGGTTTATACTGGTTCGGGCCACCGTTGTGGTGTAATACCCTACTCTAGTGTGTGGTGTGGTGGATTGCCTCTTGGGCTGATGATGAGGAACAATACAAGGAAGAACAGCCTCGCGAGGGTCTGTTCTTGGCTGGGGCGATGAACTGCTGGGAGGAGTTCAGTCACCCTTCTCTCTCTCTCTCCGATTGTTGATGCTGATTCTCTCTCCCCCTTTGCCCTGTGGGGTGCTGGTCCTATTTATAGAGGCCCTGGTCCTCTTCCCAAATATCGAGCGAGAAGGGAGCCAACAATGGTGGGCTAATTTGAAGGGGGACAGCTAGTACTAGCTATCCTGACAAAAGTAGTCTTCGCCTGCACAAAGCTCTGGTGGTGACGCCGTCTTGGGCTCCACGATGACCTCCGTCTTGCAGTCCTCCTGGTCTTGGTCTTGTTGCACCGAAATGGCAACCTTTGCCTGACGCCTCGGTACTCCGCAGCTACGCTTGCTCCCTTTGCACCAAAGAGGAAAGGAGGACACTGCGCGGCTGGCGCCCGCCTGGCGCCCTTGGTCGTCATGGCTTGCGTCACGGGCACCTCATGAGGTACCCCGCCTTGATCTCTCCGCCTCCTCGTGAGCCAGCCTAGTGAGGCCGTGCCTGAGGAAGCTCTGTGTCATCCGCCCCGCGAGGCTTGGCCCCTCGCGAGGGTCTTGGGTCTGTGTTGGCGCAGATGGGCCGTGCTGGGCCCCCCTTTGAGCCACGCCGCAGGCCGTAGGCAGGCAAGTCTGGGGACCCCCGTTCCCAGAACGCCGATAGTGTCCTTTGCAACCTCTTCAACCGATTCAAGAGAAATGACAATGAGAATATCTAGCTCACGTTTGATCGACTCACTGACATCACAAATGAGCTTCAAGCCCTCGGCGCTACTGAGATCACCAAGCATGAAGTCGTCAAGACACTCCTGAGATCACTTGACAGCTCGTTTGACACCCTAGCCCTGATGATTCAAGAACGTCCTGACTTCAAGACACTCGATCCGTCTAACATACTTGAGAGGCTCAACACACATGAGTTTCAGCTTTCTAAGAAAAGAGATATCTACGGTCCCAACTATGGGCGAACTCGTGCCTTGAAGGCAAAAGCTGTCTCCTCATCTGAAGAAGAATCTGACAGTAGTTCTGATGATCCTGAAGACATTGGAAAGGAGCTTGCTATGCTTGTGAAGAAGTTCCAAAAATTCACCAAGAAGAAAGGCTTCAGAAAGTCCTCAAGATCAAGCTCAAGGAATGATGAAGCTTCTGCTCATGACTACAAGAAGAGAACATGCCACAAGTGCAAGAAACCTGGCCACTACATCTTTGAGTGTCCGCAGTGGGACAATGAGAACAAGAAGAAAAAGAAGAGCAAGGAGTATGATTCTCACGACAAGAAGAAGAAGAAATACTCAAAGTCTTCTTCCAAGTCTTCCTCAAAGTCTTCATCACACAAGAAGAGCTCATCTGGCAAGACTCGTGCGTTTGTTGGCAAGGAAATGGATTCGGAGGAGTCCGCTTTTGAGGAGGCGGAGGTGGAGTCTGAGGAGGAGTCCGATTCTGGTGTGGCAAGTCTGGCTATAGCCTACGTTGCCAAGTCCATCTTCAACACTGAAGACAATATCACCAACGCCGATGCTAATGACAAGGACGACTCCACTCCCACCTACTGCTTCATGGCACGTGGTGCCAAGGTAAACTCACGCGCCACTCACTATAAAATATCAACTGAAGATGATCTGATTGTGGTTCCAAACCCAGCTACAAAACACTTGCTAAAATTGCAACTGAACAATAGAAAGCTATGGAACATATTCAAAAACTATTAGACAAAAGCGATGACCTGTTGGACGCTGAAATGACTCGATCTCAGTCCTTAATTGAAGACATAAAGAATCTTCATGTTAAGTATGAGGAACTTGAAAGTCGTCATGAAACGCTCTCAACATCTCATGAAAAGCTTTCCTATGATTATCTTCAAAGGAAGCAAGACCTTGAAAAATTGAGAACGGCTCATGAAGATCTTCAAAAGGATAACGAGTCACTTCGCGCCAAACAGATCAGTTCCGCTCAGGAAGGTTTTGAACCACCATGTCTTAAATGCATTGAGTGTGATAACGCTACTTCTGTTGCTGAATGTTCTACTGCTGCTACTGTTGCAATATCTTCAACTGTTGATGTGATAACTAACCCCTCTGCTGAGGATGCCACTGCTATTGCTGATGAGAATGCTAGGTTGAAGACATTGCTTGAAACAGGGATGTTCAAAAGTCTCAAAGGGCATCAGACACTATGTGATGTCCTCAAAAGGCAGATCCTGAACCGAAACCCTAGGAAAGAGGGTGTTGGGCTCGAAAGGAAAATTAATGCTGGTGGCTCTTACTGGAAACCTGAGCAGTACCCCAAAACCACATGGGTTGCTGCAAAGGGACCTTTAGTGGATCCATCCACCCTATCTGGCTTCACTTGTGCTAATCCCATTGTTATTGATGAATCCTTTGATGCAAACTATAAACTGTTTAAGAATCAGAATGGTGAAGTGTTTGCCAGGTATATTGGTACTAACTGCAGGAATGGGCCGCCTATGAAGAAGGTCTGGGTGCTGAAAAGTTGTTTGGAGAATCTTCCTGTGAATGTCGTCATGACACCACAAGTGAAGAAGACAAACCTCAGACCACAGGCTTCATACGGCCCAAAGGCTTCATATAGACAGAGGACTCACCTGAGTCGCACTAACGCAAATGTTTTGCAGGGAAGCCATACTCAGGCCTGTGAATATGAGCGCGTTTCATCAAACCGCCATGTTCATAAGACCAAGAACTATTCTACTTATTCTTATGAGTACTATTGTCCACCTGCAAGACTTTTTGCTAGGGCTCCAAAGCCAAAGTTCTCAGATGCTGCACTTAGACTCATTGCTTCGAAGCCACCCTTGAAGATGTGGGTGGCTAAGAAAGCTTAACTCTCTTTTGCAGGGAAAGGTCTCCAGCCGAAAACCAAAATCGTCTAACGCTATTGCTGGGGACCTTAAACATCTTGTAGGGCGCAAGATCAAATGCCCAAATGGTCTTATTATGTACTTTGTTCCCGAGTCGCTTGCTACTTGCCCTATCAGTCCTAATCTCGATCTATGCTTTCATAATCCACTCGCTCGTCAAATGTTTTTGCTTCACAATTCTCTTCGTGAAGCCTATCCCCCTAACTGCACTATAGGGTACGACACCAGCTGCTTCAGAATGGATTATTGATAGTGGGTGTACCAATCACATGACTAGCAAGTGAAGCCTTCTTATGGACTCAACCTTATGTCCATCTGACAAAAGTCACATCACATTTGCTGACACTGGTAAAAGTAAGGTATTGGGTCTAGGTAGAGTTGCAATCTCAAAGGATCAACACATGGATAAAGTCATGCTTGTTGAATCCCTTGGTTTCAACTTAATGTCTGTCTCAATGCTTTGCGATTTAAACATGATTGTGATGTTTGGAAAATATCGTTGCCTTGTTCTAATGGAATCTGACAAGTCTCTAGTGTTTGAAGGGTATCGGAAAGATGATTTGTACGTGGTAGATTTCTGAGCAGGACCACAGCTTGACATATGTCTTCTAGCAAAAGCTTCAGAATGCTGGCTCTGGCATCAGAGGCTAGGGCATGCTGGCATGAGGAACTTGCACACTCTTGCAAGAAAGAAGCATGTCATAGGCATCGAGGGCGTCAAGTTCAAGAAGGATCACTTATGCGGTGCCTGTAAAGCAGGAAAGATGACGAGGGCCAAGCATCTCTCGAAGACAATCATGACAACGACTCAACCCTTCGAACTGCTACACATGGATCTTTTCGGTCCCACTCATTACTCAACTCTTACTACTACTGCTTGTCTCTATGGCTTTGTCATTGTTGATGATTATTCAAGATATACTTGGGTGCATATAATCCTCTACAAGACTGAAGTGCAGGATGTCTTCAGACGCTTCGCCAATCGAGCAATGAACAACTATGGCGTCAAGATAAAGCACATCAGAAGTGACAATGGCACTGAATTCAAGAACACTGGCCTAGATACATATCTTGATAGTTTGGGCATCACACATGAATTCTCAGCTCCGTACACGCCACAGCAGAATGGTGTCGTCGAACGCAAGAACAGAACACTTATTGAGATGGCTCGGACGATGCTTGATGAATACAAGACTCCAAGAAAATTCTGGCCTGAAGCCATTGATACTGCATGCCATATCATCAACCGTGTTTATCTTCACAAGCTTCTGAACAAAACATCCTATGAGCTCCTTACTGGCAAGAAGCCAAATGTCAGTTACTTCAGAGTATTTGGTGCCAGGTGCTGGATCAAGGATCCACATCACACTTCAAAATTTGCACCAAAAGCACATAAAGGTTTTATGCTTGGATATGGAAAGGATTCGCACTCCTACAGAGTCTTCAACCTCTTTCACTATAAAGTGGTTGAAACTGTGGATGTGCGGTTCGATGAGACTAACGGCTCGCAAAGAGAGCAGCTGCCAAATGTGCTAGATGAAGTTCCATCCAGTGAATCAATCAAACTTATGGGAACTGGAGAAATCATACCTTCTGAAGCTCAGCCTGAAGAGGAACTTATCATCTCCGCACCTGATCGACCTGAAGACAATGCTCAGCCTGAAGACAATCCTTCTAACGATGAAAATGATTAGCAAGAGCAAAATCTTCGTCCTGTACATCCTCGTGTTGCAAATGAAGTGCAGATTGAGAGAATAATTGATAGCATCAATGCACCAGGTCCACTCACTCGTTCAAGGGCAACACGGCTAGAAAATTTCTGTGGACACTTCGCATTTGTCTCAATATCCGAACCCAAGAAAGTTGATGAAGCCTTCATGGAACCTGAATGGATTCAAGCTATGCAAGAAGAGCTTCAACAGTTTGAGCTGCATAATGTATGAGAACTGGTTAAGCGTCCTGATCCTCACAAGCACAATATAATAGGCCCAAATGGATATACCGCAACAAGTAAGATGAGCATGGTCAAGTTGTCAGAAACAAAGCTCGTCTCGTTGCTCAAGGATACACTCAAGTTGAAGGGATTGACTTCGATGAGACATTTGCTCCTGTGGCTAGGCTTGAAGCCATACACATACTGCTGGCCTATGCAAATCATCATAACATTCTTCTGCATCAAATGGATGTGAAGAGCGCTTTTCTCAATGGCAAGATTGACGAAGAAGTGCATGTTGCACAACCGCCTGGCTTTGAAGATCCAAAACATCCTGATATGGTGTACAAGCTCAACAAGGCACTGTATGGCCTCAAACAAGCCCCTAGGGCTTGGTATGACACACTCAAAGACTTCCTGAAGAGCAAAGGCTTCAAACCTGGTTCCCTCGACCCCACTCTCTTCACGAAGACATATGATGGTGAACTGTTTGTGTGCCAAATATATGTGGATGACATTATCTTCGGCTGCACCAATCAGAAATACACTGATGAGTTTGGATATATGATGCAAGAGCAATATCAGATGTCCATGATGGGAGAGCTGGAGTTCTTCCTTGGTCTTCAAATACGTCAGCAACGCAACGGCATCTTTATATCTCAAGAGAAATACCTCAAAGATTGCCTGAAGAAATTTGGAATGCAAGATTGCAAAGGCTACACGATGCCAATGCCAGCCAAACATCATCTGGGTCCTGAGGACAATGGTAAAGAGTTTGATCAAAAGGTATATCGCTCCATGATTGGTTCCTTGATTTATTTATGTGCATCTAGGCCAGATATCATGCTTAGTGTTTTCATGTGTGCCTGGTTCCAAGCGGCACCAAAGGAATCGCATCACTTAGTTGTGAAGCAAATTCTCAGATATTTGGCTCACACCCCAACACTAGGATTATGGTATCCAAAGGGCTCAGAGTTTGATCTAGTTGGATTCTCGGATGCTGATTATGCTGGTGACAAGGTGGATCGCAAGTCCACATCAGGCACATGTCATTTTCTTGGATGATCACTTGTATGTTGGTCTTCAAAGAAGCAGAACTGTGTATCTCTCTCCATTGCTGAATCTGAATACATTGCTGCTGGATCTTGCTGCGCTCAGCTTCTATGGATGAAGCAAACACTCAAAGACTATGGCATTCACTTGAAGCAAGTACCACTCTACTGCGACAACGAAAGCACCATCAAGATTGCCAACAACCCAGTTCAGCACTCGAAGACAAAGCACATTGAAATTCGTCATCACTTTCTCAGAGATCATGTTGTGAAGGAAGATATTGATATCATACATGTCAACACTGAAGAGCAATTGGCAGATATCTTCGCCAAGCCCTTGGATGAGAAGAGGTTTTGCAAGTTACGGTGTGAGCTAAATATCTTGGAATCCTCAAATGTCCTGTGATCAGGCACACATCCTAACACTTATGCATGTTGATGACTTAGATGTGCAACACATGAAGTAACGTATATCTTCAATCAATGAAGACTTACATTCTGAGTGTGAATACATTAACGTGGAATTTGACTTCGGAGCACCACGATAATTGTGCGCCGTGTCTGGGTCTAATACTTCCTATACGGTGGGTAACGCCACCACCAAATTCTTCTGTTTGAAGTGTTTTACCCATGGCGTTACATGTGCTATGTCTTCACATTTTGTTTGTCTTCATTTTCAACTTGTCTTCATGATTATCTTCACTATGTTGACTTGATTGTCTTCTGATATATACATACTAGTGTTCTGTCCTCTACAACATTCACTTATAGCTATGTCTTCCTTGTTGAATCTTTTGAACTAAGTGAATGTGATCAGACCCTAATCTCTCTATGCTTTCTATCTCAAACTCTATCTGTCCAAATCATATGCATTCTATTGAAACTGTCGAATGTCTTCTCTGCATCCTAGTCAGCAGAAGATACAGAGACAAACATTAAGTCCATTTTCAATGTTAATTCCTTCACCTGAACCCCGGAGAAGTGGGAACGACCACCCGACAATCCAGGCGTGCGTGGGAACGTGGAATAACCTCCGATATGTTGCATGATGGCCACGTGTCCTTCAGATGTGAATCGCCAGGGGCACCTGTGTAATAACACTGTGTCGTCCCTGTCCCTATAAATACATGCCTCACCACAGTCATTATCCTTTCTTCCACTCTCGCACAAACCCTAGCGCCACCGCTAGCCCTCGACGACGCCGGCGACGAAGCGCTTAGCTGCCACGACCTCACCGACGCCGTCTTCACGCCGGCCGCGGACATCGTCTTCTCCGCCGTCGCCGTAGGTGTCCTCCGTTGCCAAGTTAGGGCACGGACAATCGAACTGCTCGGCCTCCTCTCCCACTCCGTCTAGCAGGTCTTCGTGTGGTAAATAAAACCTCCTTTTTACGGCCCCTTTGATCCTATAGATTCATCACTTTCTACCACAAGCAGTTTCTGTTCACACAAGTTGGATCTATTTCATACTGCATCTCATAATATGCCTAGTATGTTCACTTATGCTTCACAAAGTAGTTAGATTCCTCACTTGTACTTATTCGTGGATTCGTACAAATCTGGAACCAACTCTCTATCTATGAGTGAATGTCTTCGCACTATGAGGTCAATGTCTTCTAAACTGATTTATCTTCAAAATCTTCTGAGAATGCATATGACCTCTTCCCCTTCCCTCGCACCTTAATGTTGTCACAGGTACATGTCTGTGGGAGAATCCCTTGGTTGTCATAGTCTGCATTCATTTGCAGAATTCTTACAGCATCATATAAATTCTCCCGAAGCCAGTTCCTGTTTGACCCGCAGGCGGAAGCCTTTGAAACCTTTGAACGTGTTGAAGCCATTCAGTTTGAAGTTCATGGCTACAGAGAAATCTACAAGGAAGGGAGGCAGACAGCGCCATGGAAACACTGCTAAGGACCTGCCACCAGATCTCTATGAGCTATACAAGTCAGATCCATAAGAAACCTATGGAGAACGCAAGAACCGAATCCAATGGATTCGAAGACATTGGGTAGAGGAATGGTTCAAGTACAGATTCATCACCGACGAATATGCTGAGAAGAGTGCCATCAAGGGCCCATGGGGAGATATCATATACGAAGGTCTTCAGCCCAAATCACAGTCTGAAGCTATTGCTCAAGGCTTTTACCCCTGCATGCTTCGTGGACCTCAGCCTGCTAATGCCGACCCATCCACTCTGTTATGGTGTCGCGAAGACAATCTCTCCAAGCGCAACTATCAGTTTGCACAGAACTCTGCCAAGGAAAACAGGAAGTCATTGGAATTAGACTTCAACCCAGGCCCCTCTGCGCCACGTGCTGATGGCACACGAGAAGCTGAACCCAATCTGGTTGGGCCCTTCTACAACCTAGAAGGTCTCATCACTCATATTATGGTTCAAGGGGCAGTCGTGGATCAACCTGCAGATGATGCTGAATCTGACGAAGCACCTGCACCACCGAAGCCAACGAAGCTGAAGAAGCCTAAAGCTTCAAAGTCTGCCTCAGCACCAAAAATCTTATGGGCAAAGCCACTGGCTACTGCACCTCCTGAAGACAGTGTGCAGTCTGAAGATCTATCACGTATCTCCAAGAAGACTGAGATGAGAAAGAATACTGATTAGGCACTGACTGCTGCTGCTATTCTGCGCAATGATGCCATTGATCTGTCCAGCGATGAAGATCTTGCAGATGACGCTCTTGAGCAACTGATTAAGAGCAAGGAAGAAGCAGAAATCTTCAATGATTTGCCTCTCTTTGACGTGGCAATCATCCACAACTTCATTGATGAGTGGTTTGAAACCCCCAATCTCAGCTTTGATGATATGCAACTTCCAATTGGTCTCAGCGTCGCCTTCACTGGCGCCATTGCTTCTGAGCTAGCTCTAGCTCAGCGCATCGTTGAACTGAAGCAAAAGATCGACTATGAGAAAGCTCAGTTCAAGAAGCACATGGCCAAGCTCAGCGTGCAAGATGTGAAAAACTTTAAGATTATGCTACACGAGCTCAAGGAAGCCTTTCTCAAGAAACATGAAGAAGCTAAAGGGTCTCGTGAGCGCATGAAGAGTCTGGCTGACAAGTGCGTGCAAGCCTACAATGAAGCTGAGAAGCGCAAGGCTCTTGGGCGTCCTGGCATTGACCCCAGAATGGCTGCAAAGAAGAAGAAGCCATCGACTGACACATCTGCACCTTCAAGGCAGGAAGAGCCCCGCATTGTCTTCGCAAGCAGCATGTCCGGCTCGAAGCCAAAGGTCACTTCCACCGCTTCAGACCTGAAGAAGACAAGGGCTGCGGAGGATGAAGCCAGAAAGAGGAAAAATCCTGACGCTTCTGATGTCGCTCCCTCCAAGAAGAAGCGCAAAACCAAGAAAGATCGGGCTGCTCCCACAGAGCCCATTGTTGTCGAGCCCATCTCGGTTGCTCGTCCTAAATCTTCGCATCAAGAACGATGGATGATAGTTCATGAGCCTGCTTCCACAGAGGCTCCTGAAGCTGAAGACATTCCAGCAATTGACCCCACCGCTGCTGAAGACATTGGTCACCATGACAATGTTGAAGATGATGAAGTCCTTCCTCAGATCGAGCACCAATTGGTATCATCGCCTGTGCTTACGCACAACGAACTCATCAGCATTGGTCGTCCTCTGACGCCAACTGCTCAGGATGCATCGCGGGCTGATCACCCACAAAGACAAGACACTCCAAGCTCTCCCCAACCGCAAACAACCCCATCAGTGCAAGAAGAGGATGACTTTGAGGCCCAGCCAACTCCATCTTCACAGGCGTCGCCAGCGTTACGCAGGCTTCGCAAAGGACCAAGGCCCCAAGTCCCTCTTTCAAGTGTTTCAGAAGGATAAGTGCACCACCAATCTGTTGCACGTCAGGTGTTCCCCGAAGCCACTCCTACTGTGAACGTTTCTGAGTCTGAAGCTAAAGTTCTGAAGACAATCCGGCTGCATCAGCCAAAGAAAAACAAGCAGAAGAACGTCTCCCTACTTCCCCCATCACTGAAGAAGTTGTTCCTGAAGTGAACGTGTCAGTGCCTGACCCTCCAGCTCCTCAAGTGGAGGTTGAGAATCCGGAGGCTGCCACCACTAACACCACTGAAGCCAATGACGTGGTCATGGCTGAAGACACCATGGAGCCTGCACCTAACACTGTGCCAGAGGCCAATGAAGCCAATGATGCACCTGCAACAGATGTGCAGCCTGACGCCTCTGTTGATGCCACTGCTCCTGTTCCGCCACCAAGGCCACATACTATTGAGCAAGCATACAACTATGGTCAGCTCATCATTGTCAAATGGCCTCTTCTTGTTCCTCCACATGCTGCTGGTCCCCAATTTGACTATCATGTCGAGCGCAGGCCTCAGGTTCAGAAGACAATGCCAAGGCTGCCTAGGTTTCCAGGCACTGCATCTGCACCCGGATCATTCAATATCAATGGCTTCAAAGCACACAACACCTTCTTCAATAGCGCCAAGAATCCCTACTCAAAGGCAAGAATATCTTCTGATTGGTTCTGGAGCTATCAGAAGCGCAGTTATTACTCATGCATCTTGTACAATCAAGGTCGCATTTTTCCCCATATGCGTCTTGACACTGAAGCCATAACTGGTTTGCCCTATTTGGAAGAAGCGCTGGATTGCTTCAGAGAATCTGGTATGTTGCAGTTCTTCACTGACAAGGAGCACTGGAACAAAGAATTGCTGCTCCAATTCTATGCCACTCTTCAAATTTGTGGCTACAACAGGGATCCGAAGACTTGGGTCCTTGAGTGGATGACAGGCGATGTTCATCATGAAGCCAAAACCTTTGATATCATTGAGCTCACTGGCCTGCCCACTCCAGGAGATCTTTATGAACCTAGTTGTCAGCTTCACAGTGCTGCTATGGAAAGCATTTTTCACAAGCCTGAACCCAACATGAGTCAGATGCTTAGCATGATGAAGCCTTTGCCTCCAGATGCTGAATATCCCAAGGAGTTCTTTGTTCAAGACCTTGAGTATCTGCCACGCACTATCTATCACATCATAAGGCAAACTCTCTGGCCCATCAAAGGACATTCTCCACATGCAAGGCTGGAAGGTGCAATGAAGACTTTGGTCTTCCATATTCTTCACGGCAAAAGCTTCAATGCACAAGACTTCTTCATCCGCCAACTTGCTGCATCCGGATCTGATCTCTTTGGCTTGAAGTTTTACGCCCCATGGATTATGCGTCTGATCAAACTACACTCAGCTGTCACCTATCAGCCCTCTGCTCGCAATCATCGGATTTTTCTGCCTGACGTCGACATGTCAGTTGAAGCCATCTATCCAGAGCCTGCCAAGGAGCCCCATAGTCTTCAGAATGCTGATAAGCAAAGTTTCTCTCAACACATTGAAGGCGACCCGGCAGTCACTCGTGTTTATCCGCTGGCTGGTACTACTCGTGCACCTCATCATGCCCTCACTGAAGCCACTGAAAGCACCATTGCACAAGGGCCCAAGAAGCGATCCCGTGTTCTCAATGACCGAGAGCTTCTGGTTTCCCTTCATCAGAAACAGGATAAGCATCATGATTGGCTAAAGCGCCAAATGCAAAGGCTCTTGGTGGACGTAAACATGATTCGCAACCTTGCCACCAAGAATGCCTTTGTCGCCCATGAAACTTGTCGGCGTACATGGAAAGGGCTGACGCTTATGTGTTCTGAAGATGATCTTCAAGAGGATGGTTTCTCTGAACGCTTCAAGTTTGACTCAACACCTCCAAGAAGGACCTTGCTGCGGCGTACTCCGTCTCTTGAAGACTCTGAGTTCTCCTCCTCTGCTGCAACAGTGAATGCACGTGTCATCGATGATGAAGACGATGCTACTTCACCACCTTCGGCGCGAATCACCACTGCACCGAGTTCGTCTGCACCGCCAACCAACTCCGACGACCCTGCTGCTTCACCAACTCCTCATGGGAACGAGTAGGTGCTCTATGTCTTCAAACCTTTTTGGTCCTTACTGACAAAAGGGGGAGAAGCATATGAGTTTGATAGTCTTCAAGCGGGTCCATATGGGCAGTGGTTTTATATTTTGCCTAGTGTTTACAATTCTCGCGTTTTGATACATTTGGTTCTTTGAGTTGTAACACTCAAACTCGATGGTCGTCTGCTACTTATTTTCTTTTCTGTGATGCGATGATAAATTCCGCATGTGCGACGATAAATTCCGCACTTAGATCATTTTGCAGACGTCCATTTTTCATTATGCATGTCATTATCTTCACATACTTTTCATGCATGATAATTGTCACCATAAGTTGAAGAGGATCTCCACAAGTACAACCTGCCATATGCATTTGTATACCAAAAGCAAATTACTTATATGCACATCTTCAGGGGGATCCTTTGCCACTTATGAAGACAATAACCTATCCTTTACAATTTCACATATTTTATTCCCGTTGAAAACTTCAACCAGTTTGTCATCAATCACCAAAAAGGGGGAGATTGTAAGTGCATTTAGTGCCACCCCTAGTTAGTTTTGGAGTATTGATGACAAACCTGGTTGAGGGACTAATGTATTTGTGAGAATTGCAGGATAACACAGGTAGAAGTCCCTCATTGATTCGGTTTTCCTACCAGAGATGACCCCTAAAAATGTATGAAGACATTGAAGTCAAAGGTGGTATGTGAAGACATTCACATTGAAGACTATGACAAGAGAAGACATCGCGTTAAGACTATGGAGCGTGAGGACTTAGCTGTTTCGTCGTTCTGTGTTTTTCCTTGTTGAGTCATAGGAACCACCGTACTATTAAGTGGGGTCCAAGTGAACCAGTCAGAATGACTGAAGTGATGCTTAACCAAAATCCTATGTCTTCGGGTGAAGACTATAAGAGCAAATCTTGTCCAGAGTTGGATAAGTCAGCTTTGCTTGTAGCCCAAGTAAAGTTGCCGTGTGTGTTTGAAATCTGACCGTTGGAACACGTGTCAGTTCCTTAGTGACCAAGGGTCATTTTGGACAAATCAAGTCGGGTTGCCTAGTGGCTAGAAATAGCCCACCCCCTACAACCATAAACGGTTGGCTGCTCAGAGTTAGTACACGGCTTTTGTCGTTTGAGAGCAACCCACCTCGAAGCCTCTGAGAGAGAATTCCTTGTGAGGATAAAGCCCTAAACACCCAAAGCCAAAGAGTGTTAGGCATCACTTAACTCTTCCTGTCTGTGTGATCTAAAGACTTATTACACTTGAGGACTGTGAATCCTCTAGCCGGTTAGGCGTCGCGTTCTGAGCATCTAAGAGTCATTGTGGATCGCCGGTGAACGAAGTCTGTGAAGGTTTGGAAGTCTATTTGAAGACTTACCAGAGTGATTGGGCGAGGACTGGGTGTCCTTAGCTCAAGGGGAATAAGGTGAAGACGAGGTCTTCTGAGTTGAATCTCAGCCTCCCTAACCAGACGTACAGTTGTCTCAGCAACTGGAACTGGTCCAACAAATCATTGTCTTCAACGAGTCACTGGTTTCATCCTTCCCTTCCCTTTACTTACTGTTGGTCCTTGTGAAGTCATTGTATGATTGCTTTATCTTTTGTCTTCACTGAGTGACTGCTTGTTCTGATTGGCTTCACAATATCTTCCTACCTGATCTTTACTGCCTAGCTGCTATTAGTCATTGTGCTTTCACTCCATTGACTACTTGACTATGTTTTCCTAGTGTAGTCTACCTTCCGCTGCATGGTAACAGGTTTATTTCTATCATTTGTCTTCGAAACTTCCATGTTTTGAAGACTTTCATAAAAATCGCCTATTCACCCCCCCTCTAGTCGATCACTAGCACTTTCAAATAATAATTTTAGTTATAATTAGTAGAACTATCAATGTAAACACACTCATTATATTAAGTTGCATATTTTTCACACCATTCTAATAATGATCATCAAATACATTTTCTGTTGCCAAACTAAAATCACATATTCTTGTTGCAAAATTGGTTTCTATTTAGTTTGGAATATTTAAGAAACTATGTTGTTTAGTGGAGTTCATGAAATTATGTGTTTGATGTATCCTTTTCATATAGTATCCTTCAAATATCAACAAGATTTGGTAGCGAATTACTAGTAAGTAACTTGGCGGCGGTTTCTAGAGTATAGGAGCATCAAGCTTAGGTCAAATTAAATAGGATAGTTCTAGATTGCACAAAGTGTCAACTAGCAAATTGTCCTCAAATCCTGTCTTCCCCTCTTGCTTTAGTGGAGCCATTGGCACATGCCTTTTACTCCCTCTATATGGGTTTATTGCCTCCTCATATTTTGAGTTAAAGTTTGACCATCTTTATAACAAGCAAATTATAAATATATGCTTAAAAAACATACATTGTTAGATTTGCATTCAAAAGAGATTACACGGTATAGTTTTTATGATATACTATTGTTTTAATCCATGCTTAAACATTTACCCAAAATAAGAGGGGGCCTAATAAATTCAGATGGAGGGGGTATGCACTTATATCAACGTCATGATGTTATGTAATACACATCAGTATAAGGAAATCGAACTTCTAGGATCTGCAATGTTCTTCACTTTATTTATGTGTTATTTATCACAGAAAATGTTGGGGAACGTAGCAGAATTTTAAAATTTTCTACGCATCACCAAGATAAATCTATGGAGTCATCTAGCAACGAGGGAGAGGGGAGTGCATCTACATACCCTTGTAGATCGCGAGCAGAAGCGTTCAAGAGAACGGGGTTGATGGAGTCATACTCGTCGTGATCCAAATCACCGATGACCGAGCGCCGAACGGACGGCACCTCCACGTTCAACACACGTACGGTTGGGAGAGATGTCTCCTCCTTCTTGATCCAGCAAGGGGAGAGGAGAGGTTGATGGAGATTTAGTAGCATGACGGCGTGGTGGTGAAAGCAGCGGAATCTCGGCAGGGCTTCACCAAGCACCAACGAGAGGGAGAGGTGTCACGGGGGGGAGAGGGAGGCGCCAGGGACTTGGGTGCGGCAGCCCTCCCTCCCCTCCACTATATATAGGGGCCAGGGGGGCGCTGGCCCCTCTAGATCCCATCTAGATGGGAGCCGCCAAGGGGGTGGATTGGCCCCCAAGCCAGGTGGAGGCGCCCCCCACCCCTAGGGTTTCTAACCCTAGGCGCAGGAGGAGGCCCATGGGGGGCGCACCAGCCCACCAGGGGCTGGTTCCCTTCCCACTTCAGCCCATGGGCCCCTCCGGGATAGGTGGCCCCACCCGGTGGACCCTCGGATCCTTCCGGTGGTCCCGGTACAATACCGGTGACCCCCGAAACTTTCCCGGTGGCCGAAGCTGGACTTCCTATATACAAATCTTTACCTCCGGACCATTCCGGAACTCCTCATGACGTCCAGGATCTCATCCGGGACTCTGAACAACTTTCGTGTTACCGCATACTAATATCTCTACAACCCTAGCGTCACCGAACCTTAAGTGTGTAGACCCTACGGGTTCGGGAACCATGCAGACATGACCGAGACGACTCTCTGGCCAAAAGCCAACAGCGGGATCTGGATACCCATGTTGGCTCCCACATATTCCATGATGATCTCATCAGATGAACCACGATGTCGAGGATTCAATCAATCCCGTATTCAATTCCCTTTGTCAATCTGTACGTTACTTATCCGAGATTCGATCGTCGGTATTCCAATACCTCGTTCAATCTCGTTACTGGCAAGTCACTTTACTCATTCCGTAACACATCATCCCGTGACCAACCCTTAGTCACATTGAGCTCATTACGATGATGTTTTACCGAGTGGGCCCAGAGATACCTCTCCGTCATGCGGAGTGACAAATCCCAGTCTCGATTCGTGCCAACCCAACAGACACTTTCGAAGAAACCCGTAGTGCACCTTTATAGTCACCCAGTTACGTTGTGATGTTTGGCACACCCAAAGTATTCCTAAAGTATCCGGGAGTTGCACAATCTCATGGTCTAAGGAAAAGATACTTGACATTAGAAAAGCTCTAGCAGACGAACTACACGATCTTGTGCTATGCTTAAGACTGGGCCTTGTCCATCACATCATTCTTCTAATGATGTGATCCCGTTATCAATGACATCTAATGTCCATAGTCAGGAAACCATGAGTATCTGTTGATGAACGAGCTAGTTAACTAGAGGCTCACTAGGGACATTTTGTGCTCTATATATTCACACATGTATTACGATTTCCGGATAACACAATTATAGCATGAACAATAGACAATTATCATGAACAAGGAAATATATAATAATAACCATTTTATTATTGCCTCTAGGGCATATTTCCAACAGTCTCCCACTTGCACTAGAGTCAATAATCTAGTTACATTGTAATGAATCGAACACCCATAGAGTTCTGGTGTTGATCATGTTTTGCTCGAGGAAGAGGCTTAGTCAACGGATCTGAGACATTCAGGTCCGTATGCACTTTACAAATATCTATGTCTCCATTTTGAACATTTTAATGAATGGAGTTGAAGCGACGCTTGATATGCCTGGTCTTCCTGTGAAACCTGGGCTCCTTGGCAAGGGCAATAGCTCCAGTGTTGTCACCGAAGAGAGTCATCGGGCCCGACGCATTGGGAATAACTCCTAGGTCGGTAATGAACTCCTTCACCCAGATTGCTTCTTGTGCTGCCTCCGAGGCTGCCATGTACTCAGCTTCACATGTAGATCCCGCCACGACGCTTTGCTTGCAACTGCACCAGCTGACTGCCCCACCATTCAAAATATACACGTATCCGGTTTGTGACTTAGAGTCATCCAGATCTGTGTCGAAGCTAGCATCGACGTAACCCTTTACGACGAGCTCTTCGTCACCTCCATAGATGAGAAACATATCCTTAGTCCTTTTCAGGTACTTCAGGATATTCTTGACCGTTGTCTAGTGTTCCATGCCAGGATTACTTTGGTACCTTCCTACCAAACTTACGGCAAGGTTTACATTAGGCATGGTACACAGCATGGCATACATGATAGACCCTATGGCCGAGGCATAGGGGACGACACTCATCTTTTCTCTATCTTCTGCCGTGGTCGGGCATTGAGCTGTGCTCAATCTCATACCTTGCAATACAGGCAAGAACCCCTTCTTGGACTAATCCATATTGAACTTCTTCAATATCTTGTCAAGGTATGTACTTTGTGAAAGACCAATGAGGCGTCTCGATCTATCTCTATAGATCTTGATGCCTAATATATAAGCAGCTTCTCCAAGGTCCTTCATTGAAAAACACTTGTTCAAGTAGGCCTTTATGCTTTCCAAGAATTCTGTATCATTTCCTATCAATAGTATGTCATCCACATACAATATGAGAAATGCTACAGAGCTCCCACTCACGTTATTGTAAACGCAGACTTATCCATAAGTCTGTGTAAACCCAAACGCTTTGATCATCTCATCAAAACGAATGTTCCAACTCCGAGATGCTTGCACCAGCCCATAGATTGAGCGTTGGACCTTGCACACCTTGTCAGCATTCTTAGGATCGACAAAACCTTCCGACTGCATCATATACAATTCTTCCTTAAGGAAACCATTAAGGAATGCCGTTTTGACGTCCATTTTCCATATCTCATAATCATAGAATGTGGCAATTGCTAACATGATTCGAACGGACTTCAGCTTCGCTACGGGTGAGAAAGTCTCATCGTAGTCAACCCCTTGAACTTGTCGATAACCCTTAGCGACAATCCGAGCCTTATAGATGGTCACATTACCATCCGCGTCTGTCTTCTTCTTAAAAATCCATTTATTTTCTATGGCTCGCCGATCATCGGGCAAGTCAGTCAAAGTCCATACTTCGTTTTCATACATGGATCCTATCTTGGATTTCATGGCTTCCAGCCATTTGTCGGAATCTGGGCCCGCCATCGCTTCTTCATAGTTCGAAGGTTCACCATTGTCTAACAACATGATTTCTAGGACAGGGTTGCTGTACCACTCTGGTGCGGAATGCGTCCTTGTGGACCTTCGAAGTTCAGTAGCAACTTGATCTGAAGTTTCATGATCATCATCATTAACTTCCTCCCTAGTCGGTGCAGACACCTCAGGAACAATTTCCTGAGCTGCGCCACTCTCCGGTTCAAGAGGCAATACTTCATCAAGTTCTACTTTCCTCCCACTTACTTCTTTCGAGAGAAACTCTTTCTCTAGAAAGGATCCTGTCATGGAATTGTCACGGCAGATGTCCTAGTGAAAGGACTTAGTCGTGGAGCCATCGCGACGGGTTAGTTTGAAGGGGTTAAAGCGGACACAGGGACGCAAGAGAGTTTATACTAGTTCGGCCCCTTCGATGAAGGTAAAAGCCTACGTCTAGTTGTGATGGAATTGATGGGGTTTCGATGACTAGGGAGCAAACAAGCTTCGCCTATGTCTCGAGTTGTTGTCTGTTGTCCTTGAACCGCCGCCGGGTCGTCCCCTTATATACACGGGTGACTCTCGTCGGTTTACAGAGTCCCAATACCGGCTCATAGATGTGTCCGGTTTGGTCTCTACTTATTCCTAACTTACAATACAAGTTAACTACTAACGCCGGTTTACGGCTACAGGCCTTGAACCGACCATGGGCCTTGAGCCCTCATCTGCCTTCTTGGGCTTTAACATACTTAACTACTGACGAAGTTAACCCGGCCCAGATAGGCCGGTTTATGCCCAGTAGTAATATCCCCAACATTAGGCCCCAGATTGATTTGAACGGGTTCATGTCAATCCTTTAACAAAAGCTTCATCTTCAACATCTTCTCATAAATTGGTAAACCGCCATGATGTCATCTTCTCTGATTACTGTAAACCGGAGTGACGTCACCTGTCATAACGAAGCTATCCATTATGCTTCTTCGTTTAATAGATCTGTAGAAATCGAGGTGACAGCTCCGTTTCGTGGCCCCTTGATTGTCGCGCCTGACACCTGTTCTTTTGCCTTATAAATAGGACCGAAGGGTCATTTCTTTTCTCCCCTTCGTGCCTTTCTTCTTCGTCTTCCTCGCGTCGCCAGCCTCGGAGCTCCACCGCCGCCGTCGACCTCTCCTTCAACCTTGGCCGCTGCATCAACCTAGGCGCACCAGAGCATCACGGCATCCTTTCGCGTCTTCCTCAGCTCCGGTAAATCTTCTATCCTTTCCCCCGCAGATCTGACCTAGGGTTTCACAGTTCTTTAGTGTTCATCGTCTGCCTCTTGCTCATACGATAGATCTTTAGATGACTCCGCAAATCTTTATTCTGTACAATGGTAGCTGTTTACCCTTCGCCTTTACTTACACATCTCAAAACCATAGATCTGTATGTACGTCTTGCTCATTGATTCGGTACTGCTCCTTTATCTTTTTTCTGAACTTGCTTCAGATCCATCGCTGTAGAGAAATCTTACGAAATCTGTTTCTATAAACTTACTCTTCTGCTTCAATGTTTCAACCAGGCGGTTTAACCTTGTAGAAAAAAATGCCAAACTGGTATATACCATTAGTCCCCTTGTTGAACCGCCAGATGTTGTTGCTTCATAAAACTCCGGTTCAGATAGTTCTGTCTCTGGTTTAACATTGCACATACCAATGTACCTTGATCAAATGCATTTTTGAACCGGGATCTTCTACCTTGTAGATTCCATCATGGCCAAGCAAGTATATGAGTGCAATTGGGTTCCTTCTCGCGTCACAGAGGCTCAGCTGGACGATCTAGTCCTGATCGGCGCTTTAGGCAGCAAAGATACCATCCATTGGAGGGCTCCTGGCAAAGAATGCCCTCCCACTCCTCAAGAAGGAGAGGTTGTTGTTTTCATAGATCACTTAGCTCGGGGCTTTAAGCCGCCCGGTTCTAAATTTTACCGGGATGTTTTGGCTGATTTCCAACTCCATCCACACGACACTGGCCCCAATTCTGTTACAAATATGTGTCACTTCCAAGTGCTCTGTGAGGCGTTCTTTCAAGAGGAGCCCATAGTGGAATTGTTTAGAGACCTTTTCCATCTAAACCGCCGTACTGAGTTTACTGACGGCTCCAATACGGAGTTGGGTGGCGTGGCGATCCAGAAAAGGAAAGAGGTCACATACCCTCACGCCAAACTGCACAGCCACCCCAAAGAGTGGAATCAGACATGGTTCTATTGCAAAGACACCTCCCCTGCTGGTGAGAATCCCTTGCCTGGCTTTCGTCCGGAGCGGCTCAGCAATACACACCCTTTTCCGCAAAGATTGACTGCCCAGGAGAGAAGCAAATATGCTCCTCAACTGTCGAAGCTCAGAGCCTTTATGGCCAACGGTTTAACAGGGGTTGATCTCGTTCGCTGTTGGATATCATGGAGCATACTGCCCCTTAGTCAGCGCTCCGGTTTGATGTGCGAGTATACCGGCAGTGTTGATGACCCATTGCGACATTCCAAAATCTAGCTCACCGATGAAGAAATCACAGAGGCTGTGAATAAGATGCTGAATGAACCAGAACATATCTGTGCTAAAAACGGCCTGCTTCCCTTCTGTGCCACCAACAAACCGCCAGCTGTAAGACCTTGATTTTTCCTTTTGCTGAATCTGTTATTGACATATCTGGTCATTGTTTAATATCAGTGTCTGTGTAATCAGGGCAATGATCCGTTTTGGAGCAAGAAATTGCCGCAGGAGAAACCAGAAAAACCAGACAAACCGAAAAGAGCAACCCGGCAAATGACTAAAGCTGTAAAGAAGACTGCCCACAGGAAAAGAACTACTGCATCTTCTAATCCGGCCCCTGATGATGATGTGGATAATCCGGACCTTGAGGTAGAGCTTGACACACTTAGCTTATTTTTCATGCGTCTTATTGATGATGATATTTGTCAGGATGATGCCGAAGCTAGCCACGCTGATGCTGCAGAGGTAATTATTCTCTCTTCCGATTCAGAACCTTTGCCTTCGCTAAAATTCCGTCAGGCAAACCGGAAAGTTAAATTTTCTCATCCTCTTGCTTATTTGGATCCCAAATTTATTATGAAGACCCAACAGCACGAAGCTCGTCGCACAACCCGGCACAGCGGCCAGGTAGTTACCTCCGCCGGTTTACCGAATAGTCCGGTTCGGAAACGCCGTTCAGAGGTCTCTAATTTGCTTGTCAGTGATTGTCCTAAAGAGGGCTGCTTTCGTCAACCTCTTAATCCATCTGACTCCGATTACCAGGTTACTTCCCACTCATCTTCTGGCGAGTCATCGGCTACTCAGTTGCCACCGCTCAAAACGGTGCTTGGGTAAGCTATACTTATTATGATATTTGCAGCACATCGCCTTAGAACATATGCTGTATTTGATTTTGTTATTCTTTTCAGGGCCAAACCTAGGCCAAGCAAGAAGGCCCGCCTGGACAAAGCGGCCGAAGAAGATGCCGTTCTTGAGCCAGGCAAGACACCCGATCTTGAAGCGGCTATTCCTGAGGATATACCCAACGATCCACCGCAGCAAGATGACGATCTTATTGCTGAAGAGAGACCTACTGATGCCTCAGGTCCTGTCAATCAGCCCACAGGCTCCATCCGGATTGAAAGATCCACCGGTCCAGCAAAACCTACTGATAAGCCAACAGCCCCAGTGCAAACCGGCGATACTCAGGAGGATGAGGTTGTCATTACTGGCACTGGCCGTACCGAGCCAAGCAATCCTGTTGCTTTGTCCAAACATTCTGCCAAGGAAGAATTTGCTGCCTTTGTTAAAGGCAAGTGGAATGCTGATCTGGCAACTTACGCTGCTCTGAACACCCAAGATATCCATTCCGGCTACCTGAACCGGCTGTATACCAGCCGTGACTATGAAGCCAGTCTAGTTAATATGATGAAGGATAAATACGAGGTAACTTTCATATGCTCTTTCCTGCTTGTATGCTTCAATACTTGCTGACTCTCCTAGCCCCCAAGGGCCGGTTTGTAATCTTCTTTCAAACCGGGACTTACTAATATAAATCTTAATACTTTGAAATTCGCCGATGTAGCCCCCAAGGGCCGGTTCAACTTAGCGTAGTTAAACCGGTACTTTAAATAATTGAGATTGCCGCATCAGAATATATATACGAGCAAATAGCCATTAGTCCCCAAGTGCCAAGTTGAATACTTGTATTGATCTTGGGACTTTGTAAGCAATTGAAAGATGAAGATCGAATATGCATTAGCCCCCAAGTGCTAAGTGCATAACTTGTTATGTGGTTGGTACTTCAATCCTTGTACCGTTTTGTTGAAGCATATAACTGTCTCCATGCAGGCGGAGCTGAAAATGAAAGAAAGCCAAGTCACCGATCTCCAAGAAAACCTGAAAACCCAACAAGCTGAAACCTCCAAAGCAAAAGAGGAATTAGCCAACGCTTTAAGCGCCATGGAACAGCTTAAGGAGAGCTTCAAGAAGAAGCAGGCGGATTGGGCCACTGAAAAGTCCGCTTTAATCAAATGAGCAGAGGATGCCGAGGCTGCACTAAAACCAGTGGCGGATGAACTGACCAGCATAAAGCGGCACGTGCATGCCATGACTACAGCTATCTTTGGTAAGTCAGTTTGACTTCTGAATTGGCTCTGCCTTCTTACAGAGTTGCCGGTTTATTAACCCTTTATGGTATTTCAGGGACACGCATTGGTCACTTGGGGTCAAATGTGCGGAAGAAACTGAAAGCCGCCTATACATTGGTTGAGCAATTGTATACTGGTGCCCAGCGGATCATCTGTACCGCATCCCATAGCAAACCGGTGCCCACTTTGATTCAAGACACTCTGATGAAACTGTCGGTGCTTCCTGCCCGGGTTGAAGAGCTGAAGAAATCTGCTGCTCGAACCGGTGTGATCAATGCCTTAATCCGGGCAAAAGCCTGGGTGCCGGATTTTGATCCTATTGAAGCGGCTCAGGGCTATCCCAGCTTGAAGGAAGACGGGTCAGAGTTTGGTGAAGCGGATCTGCGAGCAATAAACCGGGAGGTACGTCTGCTAGCTTGTCAATTGGCTGAAGAAGCAGACTTGTCTCATTATTAAGCCCAATATGACAATCAGAACAAGCGAATAGCTGCACCAATCCATGAATCGGAAAATCTGATCCCTCCAATCCATAAGCATACTTACGCTCCCGATATTGACCCGTCATTATTGATCCATGATGAAGCTATTTTTCAAGCATTAATGGGAATCGACTGGACAACTGTTGATTTCCAACCACTGGGTAGAGAAACGGAGGCTGAAGCGGCGCAGGATGACCCACAACCATCAGGCCAGGCTGGTGACCAAGCTTGAACCGGAAGCCGGTTTTAAAACTGCCTCTCCTTTGCGAAAAACAATGATATTATTATGGGCACCGTGTTGCCTTGTAATAGGCTAGCTGATACTTTTGATGTTGATATGCCTTCGTGCATAATTTGTTCTTCCTGTGGTGATGAACTTTCCAAAGAACTTTCTGCAATAAGAAACTCTTCAAGTGCCACCACGGTTGTTACCGTCAGGCGGAATATGATGTCTGCATATATGAAGTCAAAACATCCAAGAATTCTTAAGTATATGACCAAATTTTTGAGATACATAATACCTGCCATCGTTGAGCGTGAAGTTGGCTTGGCCAATCTTGAAGCGGAGTTTTGCCAACCCACACTGTTGGAGAAGATAACAGCTCCTGTATATATATGACGCTGGTTTACCATGTAAAACCGTGCCGGGTTATAATAAACACCGTGTTACTCCATAAGAGGATGTTAACAACAAGGATCAAACCGGGTAAATAGTCTCCGGATTGACGTGAACTGTGTTCCGTCAATTGATTGGTTGAAAACTTTGTTGGTTTAAAAAAATGCAATAAAAAAGAAAAAAGTATCTTGCAAAGAAAAGTGCGAAGCAAAAGCAATGACAAAACCGTTTGCAAAAAAGGTTTATTTGAGCTGATCAAATGGCGTTACCATGGCCGAACACGACCAAGCTCCCATTAGGTGTAACTATGGTTCTAGTTAGCCAGGTCCCCAAATGAAACCGTGGCATTTATGCCGACCAAGTGGCATGGCAATGGTTCGGGTTCGACCAAGCCCCCAAGTGATTCTGTGGCCTTAGGCCGATCAAGAGGCATGACTGGTTCAGACGTGACCAAGTCCCCAAGTGATCTGGTGGCTCTCGCCTATCAAGAGGTATGGTATTGGTTCGGACACGACCAAACCTCCAAGTGATATAACATGATGCTTTTTAAAAAGCGAACTCAAGCGGTAAACCGGAGGCCGCTTTAGAACAACTCCGTGTAACCACACATGATGTAAAAGAACAGATACCCCGCTTTAGCTGAGGTTCCGGTTTATTATATTTAACCATAATATATACATCGTTGTAATATGTACATAAGTATAACCAATGGCTCAGTTATAATAAGGCCGAAGATGAGCTATGTTCCACGGCCTGTTGGTCTCCTCCTCTGATGTACGTGAGTCCTTATGCTCTCGAATATCGATCAGATAGTATGGCCCGTTGTGCAGATTCTTGCTGACCATGAAAGGCCCCTCCCAAGGTAGGGATAACTTATGCAAATCAGTCTGATCTTGGATGAGCCGAAGCACCAAATCTCCTTCCTAGAAGGTTCTGGTTCTGACTCGGCGACTGTGATAACGACGAAGATCCTGTTGGTAAATCGCCGATCGGGCGGCTGCTATGTCACGCTCTTCATCCAACCGGTCCAAAGCATCTTGCCGTGCTATCTCGTTGTCCGCTTCAATATAAGCCGTCACACGAGGTGAATCATGACGGATATCACAGGGGAGAACCGCCTCCGCTCCATAAACCATGAAGAACGGTGTGTATCCTGTTGACCTGTTGGGTGTTGTATTGATGCTCCATAACACAGATGGTAATTCTTCTACCCAACAACCCGGCGTTCTCTGCAAAGGAACCATGAGCCGGGGCTTGATGCCTCTCAAGATCTCTTGATTAGCTCTTTCTGCTTGACCATTGGACTGTGGGTGTGCCACTGATGAAACGTCGAGCCGGATGCGCTCCCGTTCGCAGAACTCCTTCATGGCACCTTTGGACAAATTGGTATCATTATCTGTGATGATACTGTGTGGAAAGCCAAACCGGAAAATCACTTTTTTAATGAACTGAACCGCCGTGGCCGCATCACACTTGCTAACAGGTTCTGCCTCCACCCACTTTGTAAACTTGTCAACCGCCACCAGAAGGTGGGTCTGCTTATCTTTGGACCTTTTGAAAGGCCCAACCATATCCAGCCCCCAAGTCACAAACGGCCAAGTAATTGGAATCATTCTCAATTCTTGAGCTGGTACATGAGCACGTCTTGAGAACTTTTGGCAACCATCACATCGTCTGACCAGATCCTCTGCATCAGCATGAGCAGTTAACCAATAGAAGCCATGGGGAAACGCTTTAGCCACCAGAGATTTTGAACCGGCGTGGTGACCACAATCTCCTGCGTGGATCTCACGCAAAATTTCACGGCCTTCTTCAGGAGACACACAGCGTTGAAATGCTCCTGACACACTGCAATGATGCAACTCGCCGTTGATAATAGTCATGGACTTGGATCGCCGGATTATCTGTCTGGCCAGAGTCTCATCCTCTGGTAACTCGCCACGGTTCTTGTACGCCAGGTAGGGAAGCATCCAATCAGGAATAACATGAAGAGCCGCCACCAATTGAGCCTCCGGATCAGGAATAGCCAAATCCACTTCACCAGGGATCTTGACCGGCGGGTTGTGCAGCACATCCAGAAAAACATTGGGCGGAACCGGTTTGCGCTGAAAGCCCAGCCGGCTTAAAGTGTCCGCCGCTTCATTTTTCCACCGGTCCACGTGGTCCACCTGATAGCCTTTGAAATGACCTGCAACAATATCCACCTCACGACGATATGCCGCCATGAGTGGATCCTTAGAGTCCCAAGTGCCAGACACTTGCTGAGCCACGAAGTCCGAGTCACCGAAGCACTTAACTCGACCTAGATTCATCTCCTTAGCCATCCGGAGACCATGGAGCAAGGCTTCATACTCAGCTGCATTGTTAGTACAAGGGAACATTAAGCGGAGAACATAACAAAACTTATCACCTCATGGGGAAGTTAATACGACTCCAGCCCCCGAACCTTCCAATTGCCTGGATCCGTAAAAATGGATGGTCCAATATGTGTGATCCGGCTTTTCTTCAGGTGCTTGCATTTCCGTCCAATCATTGATAAAATCAACCAGTGCTTGAGACTTAATCGCCGTCCGAGGCACATACATCAAATCGTGCGGCCCAAGCTCTATAGCCCACTTGGCAATCCGACCAGTTGCTTCCCGGTTCTGGATGATATCCCCCAAAGGAGCAGAACTGACCACCGTAATTGGATGCCCTTGGAAGTATTGTTTAAGCTTCCGGCTTGCCATAAAAACTCCATACACCAGCTTCTGCCAATGCAGATACCTTTGCTTGGACTCAATGAGCACCTCGCTTATATAATAGACCGGACGTTGAACCGGATGCTCCTTACCTGCCTCCTTTCGCTCCACCACAATAGCCACGCTGATCGCCCGAGCATTAGCAGCAACATATAGCAGTAACGGCTCCTTGTCAATGGGAGCGGCGAGCACAGGCGGATTGGCCAATTGCCGCTTTAAGTCCTCAAATGCTTCATCAGCAGCAGAACTCCATACAAACTGATCCGTCTTCTTCAACATCTGATACAAAGGGATTGCCTTCTCACCAAGACGACTGATAAACCGGCTTAACGCGGCAATCCGGCCTGCCAGGCGTTGAACATCATTGATACACTTCGGTTTAGCCAGGGAGGTGATGGCTGTGATCTTCTCCGGATTAGCCTCAATTCCCCTATTGGACACCAGGAAGCCTAATAACTTGCCCGCCAGTACACCAAAGACGCATTTGTCCGGGTTAAGCATCATCTTGTATGTCCTCAGGTTATCAAAAGTTTCCTTTAAATCACCAATCAGAGTCTCCTTCTCCCTGGATTTAACCACGATATCATCCACGTAGGCGTGTACATTATGGCCAATCTGTTTGTGTAGACAATTTTGCACACAACGTTGATAAGTTGCCTGGGCACTCTTGAGCCCAAAGGGCATAGACACATAGCAGAAGGCTCCAAAGGGAGTTATGAATGCCGTTTTCTCCTGGTCCTTAACTGCCATTTTGATCTGATGATAACCAGAATATGCATCCAAAAAACTTAAACGCTCACAACCCGCCGTAGCATCAATAATTTGATCAATACGGGGGAGGGCAAAAGGATCTGCTGGACAAGCTTTATTAAGATCTGTGTAATCCACACACATGCGCCAGGTGCCGTTTTTCTTAAGGACCAGCACCGGATTGGCAAGCCACTCAGGGTGAAAAACTTCAACAATAAAACCAGCTGCTAAGAGCCTGGCTACCTCTTCTCCAATTGCCTTGCGTCTTTCTTCGTTAAACCGGCGGAGGAACTGTTTCACCGGTTTGTATTTAGGATCCACATTAAGGGTGTGCTCAGCGAGTTGCCTCGGTACACCTGGCATGTCAGAGGGCTTCCATGCAAAAATGTTCCGATTCTCACGGATGAACTCGATGAGCGCGCTTTCCTATTTCGGATCCAAATTAGCACCGATGCTGAACTGCTTGGACGAATCGCCAGGTACAAAGTCAACAAGCTTAGTTTCTGCTGCCGATTTGAACTTCAGGGCCGGATCATGCTCCGTAGTTGGCTTCTTTAATGGAGTCATGTCCGCCGGATCAACATTGTCCTTATAATACTTCAGCTCCTCGGTGGCACAAACCGACTCTGCATAGGCCGCATCACCTTCCTCGCACTCCAAAGCGATTTTGCGGCTTCCGTGAACCGTTATTGTCCCCTTGTGACCTAGCATCTTGAGCTGCAAATACACATAACAGGGCCGTGCCATAAACTTGGCGTAGGCCGGTCGCCCAAATAGGGCGTGATATGGACTTTGGATTTTCACCACTTCAAACATCAATGTCTCCAACCTGGAATCATGATCATCCCCAAAGGCCACTTCCAGAGCTATCTTACCAACAGGATATGCTGATCTGCCAGGTACTACACCGTGGAACGCCGTATTAGACGGTTTAAGATTTTTATATGTCAGTCCCATACGACGGAAGGTCTCATAGTACAATATATTAATGCTGCTACCTCCATCCATGAGCACCTTGGTGAACTTGTAACCTCCCACCTGAGGCGCCACCACCAGAGCCAACTGACCCGGATTATCGACCTGGGGAGGGTGATCCTCTCTGCTCCATATGATTGGCTGTTCAGACCAACGTAGATAACGGGGTATGGCCGGTTCAACAGAGTTGACCGCCCGCCTCTGAACCTTCCAGTCTCGCTTGTCCAAGCTAGTGGTGAAGACATGGTACTGCCCACTACTCAACTGCTTTGGGTTGCTCTGGTAACCTGACTGTTGCTGCTGTTGGTTGTAACCACCCTGATTGTTCTGACTATTTTGACCATTATGTCCGCCCGGATTACCATTAAATCCTGAACCGGAACTTCCTCCACCGTAACCCGGCCCGGATCCTGAGCCACTGCCAGATTCGTGATCATACCGGAAATTATTAGAATTCTTGAACTCCTGCATAATAAAGCAATCCTTCCAAAGGTGGTTTGCTGGCGCCTCCTTCGTCCCATGTCTTGGAGAGGGCTGGCTTAGCAGATAGTTTAGGCAGTCTGGGTTAGGGTTGGGTGCCCCATTACGATTTTTTGGTTTACCCTTGCGTCACTGGCCATTGTCCTGTGCGTTGGTATTAGCCACAAAGTCCATGTTACCATCCGCTTTACGCTTGCCTCCACCACCATTGCCTGCCCAGTGATGCTGCTGACCTTTGGAGTTGTTGTTCCTCTTTCCCTTCCCTGTCTTGTCATCATCAGATTCGGGATCCTTGGTACTATCAGAATCAGCATATTTCACCAAAGCGGCCATGAGGGTCCCCATGTCAGTGCAATGACGCTTCATCCATCCCAACTTCAGCTTCAGGGGCCCAAACCGGCAGTTGCCTTCTAGGGTTAATACTGCGGTGTCAGCGTTGATGCGGTCTGATGAGTGCAACACTTGTGAAACCCGGCGCACCCAATGAGTCGTTGATTCTCCTTCCTCCTGGACGCATGCAGCTAAGTCCACTATCGACATAGGCTGTTTACATGTATCCTTGAAATTGCTAATAAACCGGGCTCGTAATTGGGCCCATGAACTGATAGAATTAGCCGGCAAGCTTTTTAACCAAGTACGGGCCGTTCCTTCAAGCATCATGGTGAAGTATTTCGCACACGCCGCGTCATCCATATCAAGCATCTCCATGGCCATCTCATAGCTCTCCACCCATGTCTCTGGAGGCTGATCCGCCGTGTAATTTGGTACCTTGCACGGGCCCTTGAAATCCTTGGGCAGGCGCACATTGCGTAAAGCGGGGATAAGGCAAGGCACCCCCAAAGAACTAGAAGTAACACCAGGTTCGATCGAGATGGTTGGACGAACCGGCGTGAGCTGCCGAGCCTGATGTTGTGTGTCTAACTCAGCCTCCCTGCGCGCTCGGGCCTGGTTCACAACTTCCTGAGCGTTATCAGCACCACCCGTCGGGTTGTTGCCACGGGGTGCTCCATGTCATTCGTTACTCGACACTGCCGGTTCATCCATATGTCTGCTATAGCTCCGGCTTGGACGGGGGGTCGAGTGGATCCGGTCGCGGCTGTACGAGTATGCTTCTTGTTGGACCAAAGCTGTCCTCAGAAGCTCCTTGACCCGTCGCGTCTCTACTGCCTGCGGCGAATCACCTTCAATTGGAATGGCCTCCAGCCGTGCAGCAGCGGCAACGAGATTGTCCATCGGGTTGGAGTAGTGACCCGGAGGTGTTAAAACAGCCTGAGGTATAATGGTGTTTTGACGAGGCGGGTCCATCTGACGAGGCTGAACCGGTGCACCGGTCCCGGGAGCTTCCGCCCGGTTTCCTCCAGCGGATTGCCGGTTCCTACTCCTGGAGTGTTGAAAAGGTCTCTGGCCTCAAAAACCGGAGGCAAACGGGATCGGTACTTCCACCTCATGACTTCCTGCGACGCACTCTGGTCCAACATGAGCCTGTAGGCTTGTGCGTCTAAAGTGGCCCGCTCCGTGGCCATCCTGGTGTCCTCAGCTGCCAGATCTGCCTTGGCCTGGGTGATCTGTTCCTTCACTTTTGCAATCTCGGCGTTGTGAACGCCCTGATCCGCCGGATTAGCCTCCGCCATAAGCACAGCCAATGCATCAAATAACTCTGATAGAACTTGAGCCGGCGGGCGCACAGGGCCTCTTGCCCCGGCAGCCGTCGCCGCTGCTGAACCGGAGGTTGTTGCCGCAGCGGTCGAAGAATGAAGCGCTGCTTGTGTGCCAGTCATGAATATTCCAACCCGGTTGGGCAGATCAGAGGGGCCCGGAATACTGTCGCCATCGGAACAGCCCCCAATCCGGCCGTCTTGTAGCTGACAAAGAGATTCGGTTTCTCCGATCGATGACTCGTCCTCGGAACAAACGACGGTATCGCCACGAGATTCCGATCCATCCTCATAACTTCCTCCATGAATGACTCCCACTAAGGCACGCTTCATGGCCGGTTTAACCCGGGCGGATCGCGCACGCTGAGCCGTCTCGACGAGGTCGGTGCAGATGTCCGGCTCAGGGCGCGGTTCACCGATCTTGCCAATGAAAACGTGGATGCCACCAAAGGGGACTCGGTACCCGTACTCAATTGAGCTGGCCTCGGGGCCCCAGCCTGCGTTGTCGATGTAGAACTTGCCGCGACGACTCTTAGTCATCCGGCCTACAGCGTAGCCCTCGAGTCCTTCAAAGCAGCCCTCCAAGAACCGGAAACCATCGTGCGATAGCCCCACGGTGGGCGCCAACTGTCGTGGAATTGTCACGGCAGATGTCCTAGTGAAAGGACTTAGTCGTGGAGCCATCGCGACGGGTTAGTTTGAAGGGGTTAAAGCGGACACAGGGACGCAAGAGAGTTTATACTAGTTCGGCCCCTTCGATGAAGGTAAAAGCCTACGTCTAGTTGTGATGGAATTGATGGGGTTTCGATGACTAGGGAGCAAACAAGCTTCGCCTATGTCTCGAGTTGTTGTCTGTTGTCCTTGAACCGCCGCCGGGTCATCCCCTTATATACACGAGTGACTCCCGTCGGTTTACAGAGTCCCAATACCGGCTCATAGATGTGTCCGGTTTGGTCTCTACTTATTCCTAACTTACAATACAAGTTAACTACTAACGCCGGTTTACGGCTACATGCCTTGAACCGACCATGGGCCTTGAGCCCTCATCTGCCTTCTTGGGCTTTAACATACTTAACTACTGACAAAGTTAACTCGGCCCAAATAGGCCGGTTTACGCCCAGTAGTAATATCCCCAACAGATCCATTCTTGGCAACAAAGGTCTTGCCTTCGGATCTAAGATAGAAGGTATACCCAATAGTTTCTTTAGGGTATCCTATGAAGACGCATTTTTCCGATTTGGGTTCGAGCTTTTCAAGTTGAAGTTTCTTGACATAAGCATCGCATCCCCAAACTTTCAGAAACGACAGCTTAGGTTTCTTGCCAAACCACAATTCATACGGTGTCGTCTCAACGGATTTCGACGGAGCCCTATTTAAAGTGAATGCAGCAGTCTCTATAGCATAACCCCAAAATGATAGCGGTAGATCGGTAAGAGACATCATAGATCATACCATATCCAATAGGGTGCGATTACGACATTCGGACACACCATTACGCCGTGGTGTTCCAGGCGGCGTGAGTTGTGAAACTATTCCACATTTCCTTAAGTGTGTGCCAAATTCGTGACTCAAATATTCTCCCCCACGATCTGATCGTAAGAACTTGATTTTCTTGTCATGTTGATTCTCAACCTCACTCTGAAATTCCTTGAACTTTTCAAAGGTCTCAGACTTGTGTTTCATTAAGTAGACATACCCATATCTACTTAAGTCATTAGTGAGGGTGAGGACATAACGATAGCCACCGCGAGCCTCAACGCTCATTGGACCGCACACATCAGTATGTATGATTTCCAATAAGTTGGTTGCTCGCTCCATTGTTCCGGAGAACGGAGTCTTGGTCATTTTACCCATGAGGCATGGCTCGCATGTGTCAGATGATTCATAATCAAGAGACTCCAAAATTCCATCTGCATGGAGTTTCTTCATGCGTTTGACACCAATGTGACCAAGGCGGCAGTGCCACAAGTATGTGGGACTATCATTATCAACCTTACATCTTTTGGCATTCACACTATGAATGTGTGTAACATCACGTTCGAGATTAAATAAGAATAAACCATTGACCAGCGGGGCATGACCATAAAACATGTCTCTCATATAAATAGAACAACCATTATTCTCAGATTTAAATGAGTAGCTGTCTCGCATTAAACGAGATCCAGATACAATGTTCATGCTCAAAGCTGGTACTAAATAACAATTATTGAGGTTTAAAACTAATCCCGTAGGTAAATGCATAGGTAGCGCGCCGACGGCGATCACATCGACCTTGGAACCATTCCCGACGCGCATCGTCACCTCGTCCTTCGCCAGTCTCCGTTTATTCCGCAGTCCCTGTTTTGAGTTACAAATATGAGCAACTGCACCGGTATCAAATACCCAGGAGCTACTACGAGCGCCGGTAAGGTACACATCAATAACATGTTTATCACATATACCTTTGGTATTGCCGGCCTTCTTTTCCGCTAAGTACTTGGGGCAGTTCCGCTTCCAGTGACCGTTTCCCTTGCAATAAAAGCACTCAGTATCAGGCTTGGGTCCATTCTTTGACTTCTTTCCGGCAGCTTGCTTGGCAACTCCCTTGCCGTCCTTCTTGAAGTTCTTTACCCTTGCCTTTCTTGAACTTAGTGGTTTTATTCACCATCAACACTTGATGTTCCTTTTTGATTTCCACCTCCGCTGATTTCAGCATTGAATATACCTCGGGAATGGTCTTTTCCATCCCCTGCATATTGAAGTTCATCACAAAACTCTTGTAGCTAGGTGGGAGCGACTGAAGGATTCTGTCAACGACAGCATCATCCGGGAGATTAACTCCTAGCTGAGACAAGCGGTTATGCAGCCCAGACATTTTGAGTATGTGCTCGCTGACAGAACTGTTCTCCTCCATCTTACAACTGTAGAACTTGTCGGAGACTTCATATCTCTCGACCCGGGCGTGAGCTTGGAAAACCATTTTCAGCTCTTGGAACATCTCATATGCTCCGTGTTGCTCAAAACGCTTTTGGAGCCCCGGTTCTAAGCTGTAAAGCATGCCGCACTGAACCAGGGAGTAATCATCATTACGTGTATGCCAAGAGTTCATAACGTCTTGTTCTGCAGGGAAAACAGGTGCTTCATCTAGCGGTGCGTCAAGGACATATGCTTTCCTGGCAGCTATGAGGATAATCCTCAGGTTACGGACCCAGCTCGTGTAGTTGCTGCCATCGTCTTTCAGCTTGGTTTTCTCTAGGAACGCGTTGAAGTTGAGGGCAACATTAGCGTGGGCCATTTGATCTACAAGACATATTGCAAAGATTTTTAGACTATGTTCATGATAATTAAGTTCATCTAATCAAATTATTAATTAACTCCCACTCAGATAGACATCCCTCTAGTCATCTAAGTGATACATGATCCGAGTCAACTAGGCCGTGTCCGATCATCACGTGAGACGGACTAGTCATCATCGATGAACATTTTCATGTTGATCGTATCTTCTATACGACTCATGTTCGACCTTTCGGTTTTCCGTGTTCCGTGGCCATGTCTATACATGCTAGGCTCGTCAAGTCAACCTAAGTGTATTGCGTGTGTAAATCTGGCTTACACCCGTTGTATGCGAACGTTAGAACCTATCACACTCGATCATCACGTGGTGCTTCGGAACAACGGACCTTAGCAACGGTGCACAGTTAGGGGGAACACTTTCTTGAAATTATTGCGAGGGATCATCTTATTTATGCTACCGTCGTTCTAAGCAAATAAGATGTAAAACATGATAAACATCACATGCAGTCAAATGGTGACATGATATGGCCAATATCATTTTGCTCCTTTTGATCTCCATCTTCGGGGCGCCATGATCATCGTCGTCACCGGCATGACACCATGATCTCCATCATCATGATCTCCATCATCGTGTCTTCATGAAGTTGTCTTGTCAACTATTACTTCTACTACTATGGCTAACGGTTAGCGATAAAGTAAAGTAATTACATGACATTTATGTTGACATGCAGGTCATAAATAAATTAAGACAACTCCTATGGCTCCTGCCGGTTGTCATACTCATCGACATGCAAGTCGTGATTCATATTACAAGAACATGATCAATCTCATACATCACATATATCATTCATCAGATCCTTTTGACCATATCACATCACATTACATATGCTGCAAAAACAAGTTAGACGTCCTCTAATTGTTGTTGCAAGTTTTACGTGGCTGCTATAGGTTTCTAGCAAGAACGTTTCTTACCTACGCCAAAACCACAACGTGATATGCCAATTTCTATTTACCCTTCATAAGGACCCTTTTCATCGAATCCGATCCGACTAAAGTGGGAGAGACAGACACCCGCTAGCCACCTTATGCAACTAGTGCATGTCAGTCGGTGGAACCAGTCTCACATAAGCGTACGTGTAAGGTCGGTCCGGGCCGCTCCATCACACGATGCCGCCGAATCAAGATAAGACTAGTAACGGCAAGTAAATTGACAAAATCAACGCCCACAACAACTTGTGTTCTACTCGTGCATAGAAACTACGAATAGACCTAGCTCATGATGCCACTGTTGGGGAACGTAGCAGAATTTTAAAATTTTCTGCGCATCACCAAGATCAATCTATGGAGTCATCTAGCAACGAGGGAGAGGGGAGTGCATCTACATACCCTTGTAGATTGCGAGCGGAAGCGTTCAAGAGAACGGGGTTGATGGAGTCATACTCGTCGTGATCCAAATCACCGATGACCGAGCGCCGAACGGACGGCACCTCCGCGTTCAACACACGTACGGTTGGGAGAGACGTCTCCTCCTTCTTGATCCAGCAAGGGGAGAGGAGAGGTTGATGGAGATCCAGCAGCACGACGGCGTGGTGGTGAAAGCAGCGGGATCTCGGCAGGGCTTCGCCAAGCACCAACGAGAGGGAGAGGTGTCACCGGGGGGGAGGGAGGCGCCAGGGACTTGGGTGCGGCTGCCCTCCATCCCCTCCACTATATATACGGGCCAGGGGGGCGTCGGCCCCTCTAGATCCCATCTAGATGGGGGGGGCGGCCAAGGGGGTGGCTTGGCCCCCAAGCCAGGTGGAGGCGCCCCCACCCCTAGGGTTTCTAACCCTAGGCGCAGGAGGAGGCCCATGGAGGGCGCACCAGCCCACCAGGGGCTGGTTCCCTTCCCACTTCAGCCCATGGGGCCCTCCGGGATAGGTGGCCCCACCCGGTGGACCCCCGGGATGCGGTGGTCCCGGTACAATACCGGTGACCCCCGAAACTTTCCTGGTGGCCGAAACTGGACTTCCTATATACAAATCTTTACCTCCGGGCCATTCCGGAACTCCTCGTGATGTCCAGGATCTCATCCGGGACTTCGAACAACTTTCGGGTTACCGCATACTAATATCTCTACAACCCTAGTGTCACCGAACCTTAAGTGTGTAGACCCTACGGGTTCGGGAACCATGCAGACATGACCGAGACGAATCTCCGGCCAATAGCCAACAGTGGGATCTGGATACCCATGTTGGCTCCCACATATTCCACGATGATCTCATCGGATGAACCACTATGTCGAGGATTCAATCAATCCCGTATTCAATTCCCTTTGTCAATCGGTACGTTACTTGCCCGAGATTCGATCGTCGGTATTCCAATACCTCGTTCAATCTCGTTACTGGCAAGTCACTTTATTCATTCCGTAACACATCATCCCGTGACCAACCCTTAGTCACATTGAGCTCATTACGATGATGTTTTACTGAGTGGGCCCAGAGATACCTCTCCGTCATGCGGAGTGACAAATCCCAGTCTCGATTCGTGCCAACCCAACAGACACTTTCGGAGATACCCGTAGTGCACCTTTATAGTCACCCAGTTACGTTGTGACGTTTGGGACACCCAAAGTATTCCTACAGTATCCGGGAGTTGCACAATCTCATGGTCTAAGGAAAAGATACTTGACATTAGAAAAGCTCTAGCAGACGAACTACACGATCTTGTGCTATGCTTAAGATTGGGTCTTGTCCATCACATCATTCTTCTAATGATGTGATCCCGTTATCAATGACATCTAATTTCCATAGTCAGGAAACCATGACTATCTGTTGATTAACGAGCTACTTAACTAGAGGCTCACTAGGGACATTTTGTGGTCTATATATTCACACATGTATTACGATTTCCGGATAACACAATTATAGCATGAACAATAGACAATTATCATGAACAAGGAAATATATAATTATAACCATTTTATTATTTCCTCTAGGGCATATTTCCAACAGAAAAATATATTGTAACATGCATAAATTGTGTACCCATTCCTAGATGCCAACTACTTGACTTCTCTTGATCATGTTTAAAAGAAGTTCAGATTGTCTGCTGAATATTTATGGGTTGTTTTGTTTCGACAAATAATGGATTTATTAACTTGAAATGAAGCATCAATGGATGCAAACACAATGAGCAGACATACGGCCTCTGGATGACTAGGATGCATACACCCAACCCACCCACCCACCCACCCCCCCCCCCCCCCCCCCCCCGCTCGCGCAGGAAAGTATCTGGTGCACCGGGGCTTGTGGTGCTACCGGTGCACCGAAAGCCCGTAGCGCATTTAAAAATGTTCAAAAAAATTGATTTTTTTAGTGCATTCACACAACAACTGTCTTATTTATCGCAAACATTGCTCAATGTATGAAAATCACAAAATCAATAATGAATAGTACACAACATAAATTGGGCTTCAGATTTGGCCCATTACCACATTGATGCTTGATTTGTCATTTTTGTATCTCGTGGAATGTTTCGAATTTTGATTTGATTTTTTGCGACAACATAGATCATTGTTGTGTCAATGTGCTGCATTTGTTACAGATTTTTTTTAAACATTTTTGAACGCGCTAAGTGACGATGACATGTATCTAGGGTAGGGTCATAGGTCTGACCTAGACACCCTACCCAAGGACACTGCCCTAGAGTCAAAGACATTCAAAACACAACAGAAGAAACCGACTGGGTTGACTAAGGAGTGCAATCCACTCGACCTTCAACCTCACTCGGATATCCCAATTCCATTCGAACAAGACAAAGTCACTCGACCATACAAGAAACCACTCGGAATGCAGAAGGCCTAAAGTCACTCAGAATGGCAACGGTCAGACATTCACTCTGTAGCCTTAAAGATCATTTATAGCTCTTTATAGCTGGCGTTACCAGTAACGCCCTGTCTTAATGTACATTGAACCCTGTGTGACGTGTGATGGATGGGCCCCTGGCACACTCTATATAAGCCACCCCCTCCTTTGGCACAAGGGTTCGCACCCCCTGAAACTCTCACGCATAATCCAGTCGACCAAGCCTCCGGGCACCAAGACGTAGGGCTGTTACTTCCACCGAAAAGGGTCTGAACTCGTAAACCTTGCGTGCACAACCTCACCATAGCTAGGATCTTGCCTCCTCCTACATACCCCCTATTCTACTGTCAGACTTACTCCCACGACACTAAGGCGTCCGGTGCACCGGTAGCAGCACAAGCACCGATGCACTGGATACTCCCCCCTCCCCCACGCACACACAAAATTACGCAGACAAATAGCAAAGTTATACACGATATACACCTAGATGAAGGGAAAAAAGAAACAAAAACTCCAAAGTGATCAAAATGGCGATCGACTAACTACAACAACCATACCACACCAACCATCTCATAACATTACAAAACAATGAGAATGATTCTCTAATTGCAATGTCTCCTGGAAGGAACGACGATGCTCAAGCAACATCATCGTTGAATCCAATCACCAATGGGAAGATCTGGGTTTTCACTCCGAGGATAAAGTTTGAGCAAATCCGAGGAATGCCTTCAACAAGATAACATCACAAAGACACTGTCATTGCCATGCATAACCAACTAGGATCAAATCTAGGGGTTTCATTCAGGAGCTCGTGACTGGGTACTCGAGAAGCACCACCAAATCAAAGTCATGACGTGTTGTTGTCACCACTTTCCAAGATCCAAGCAGGTACGTACGTAGCACGACCTTGAGGTTAGATGCCTCACAAATGAAGACCATGCTTGCACAAGCAATAGTCAAGCCGCAATAAGTGCCAGTCACCCCCAAAGGCTCGGGCCAACGTGGCTTGCCGTCACACATGAGATGAAGATTGGTGAAGGAGGAAGGTCACCAAGTAATGCCAAAATTCCTATTTAGAACAATCTGGCAGTCCCGCACCGTCCTCATGCTCCTCCGTCCTTGCATGCGCTGTAGAATTGGTCAGCAAAATATACTTGTCATTGCTGCCAGATCTGAAGGCCCAAGACCCTTTGGCCTGTTGCAAGACCACCTAGCAGCGCATGACCATGGCACCATCTACGCGCTCAAGTGGAAGACTGGATCGTTGGGACATAGAGGGGCGCCTTCGCTTCCTGCTCACCTGTGGATGTGATCGCGACCACCGACGCCTTGCCACTAGAGACAACCGGTCGGGTTGGAAACATCACTGCCACTGCTGCACGGCCATATCATTTGTCTCAAATCATTATTTGTATCACATCTCGTTGCTGAAGGCTACCAGAGGAGAAACCTCTTTGCTCCGCCTTCATCGAACTGTCCTAGGACTTAGCCCAACCGCTGGTTTCTAGTGGCGATGAGGGTAAGGGAGGATACTGAGGTAGGAGGCGGTGGCAGCGACCAGGCTTTAAATCTAGGCCGATACGACCGATGTATAGGCCGATATATCTCTTTTGGGGCTTTGCCGATATAAACATAACATATCATTTTCAAGTATATCATTCGATATGGACCAAAAATCGACCGATATGGCCAATATCTAGGCAGATATGTCCACCGATATTGACCGATACATAGATGACAACAAATCTTTATTCGAAAGCAGTGAAATAGGATTATGCATTTACGACTTCACATATATTATCAAAGTCATGCACAATGTTTGCTCAAATGCATATATATCATATTATTTTCAATCGTAAAGTAAGGATTTTGTGAATCTTTAATTAATAGTTTATTAATTAACAAGTTAATGAGCTAGGAATCTGAAAGTGTTATGTTTAAGCATTGACATCATACATTTTGTTTTACTAAAAATACATGTTTTGAACAAGAATAATGAAAAAAACTAGACATGTTTTCTCCGATATATCTACATATCGTCCGATATATCACCCGATAAATGGCATCCGATATGTCGAAGCCAAACTGATACGAACCCGATCTCCGATATTTTGAAGCTTGGCAGCGACTGGTTGGATGTTATGCGCGGCTAGATTTTGCAGGAGTACCAACATGCCTAGCCGTGTAATGAAGGTCATCAAATAAAAATGAAGGTCGGCCATCCCCATCATATTTATGGGTTGTGCCTCTTAAGATAAAGGTCTTTGGATAGGTGTCCTTATCGCCCTAGTAAAACAACTTTAACGTGGATCATCAAATCACCCGTAAATGTTTGAATCGGACGGTCCAGATATATTTTGCCATCCAATATAAGTCATCAAATGGCTGTGGACAGTGGACTAAACATTCTGAACATCCGAAATCTCACAAATCAGTACCAAATATAGGGGAGGTTTGGGACATACCGCGGACACGCCAACTCAGTCTTGAATCAAACGACAAACCCACTTTTTCCCCTCCCTCCTCTCTCCTCTTTCCCACCACAAACCCACCTTTTCCCCTCCCTCCTTCTCTCTCCTTTTTTTGTTGGACAACACACGGACATTTGGTGAATATGATTGATGACCGGTGCCCGCTCGGCTGTTCGTGGACACGTTCAGATGTGTCCGCGGATATTTGGTGATGTCCGTTTTGATGAACCATGTTGGAGTTGCCCTTAAGACTTGTCGTCGCTTATTTGTCACCTGAAGATAGACATGAAGGACCAAACACCTATTTATACACACCGTAATATTCTTTTTGATTTAAGGTATGAAAAGGTACCATTTTATATTAATTACGCATGCACATAATACGCGGTATTGCACGTCCGTCTTGTTTCCGCAACATTTTGAAGCACGAGCATTAATATATCGGACATTCGGACTCATACAAACTGAGAGAAAATCCTGTGAAAACCATATTTCAAATGCTCAAAAAATTCTGAGAAAAAAAAACACACAGCGTCACATTATTCAGCATCAATTTTATTCGAATGTCATATTCGAATTCAATTTCACCTGGGAGCTTTTCGCCAAAAAAAACACTTGGGAGCTACAAGAAAACAAATTCAGCATCAATTTTATTAAGTTCACATTTTTCACATGTTTCAATCTTTTGATTTTTTTTTGCGAGTGAGCCCCAAAGTGAAATTGGGTTTGAAACTGAAAATTTTCATCTTTGTAAATGTCACCTCTCAAGCACTCTGTATTTTTTTCTCCCGCAAAAAAAAGCACTCTGTATTTTTTTCACAATTTTTAAAATATTACTCCTACTTGGACAAAGGACTTCCTAGTTATAGTGGTACTGGCTCTTGGTGCCAAAACAGGGGGATGGAACTGAATGAAAATGGCGAAATGTCACCCTCCCGTTTTTTAACGGCAAGAAGCAGTCCAGCCGCCAGCAGGGACTGACCGCCGATAGACTACACTAAATGTCGGACGCATCCGAGATTCCACCAAGATTTCGTGCTTTCGTGCTAGGAAACTTGCCGCAAAGGATGGATGAAACGACGCAAACTGTGCGAGAGAGATCTCGTTAGGTGTCAAGGGTCATTCCTGAGTGACACCGATCGATTAGTTAGCCATTGAAACCTGCTCGTTTCGATCCTCTGACTCCCAATCCACGGAAAACAACGACGGTCTAATCGTGTAAGCCGATTCTGTGTTGACGAGCAGCAGTTCGTCCCCCATATTCTACTGTAGAAATAGACGAGCTGTAGCTCGACCTCATCATCCGCAGATCCAGCAAGATCTAGTGTCTGATCAGATCGAATCCCGCGCGATCACCACGATGACGACGAGTAACATTCACTTGGTACGCACAAGTTTTCTCTTTTGAATTTATGACCAATGCATGTAGAAAAGATTGACTAGGGATTCACTGGTAGTTTGGCACACGTTTCCTCTGGTTAGGAACGATGGCACCACGTACGTACCATCAGTGATCACTGATCAGTGTAGGCATCACATTGGCAAGACGGACCACGTTCTGTTCATCAGTGACCAGGCAAATATACCTTTGATTCGTTATCAGGTTGACAATTGCTGCCTTCCTCGATGAACAATGGCTTTTGTTTTGCCGGCCATGGCCTGCACCTGAATTGAAAGGAACTGTTTCTTCCATGGAGTAATGGGGGGACATTCATGCACCAGAGAAGGTGTGCTTATTAGTGTTTAATTACATCTAGTCAGCCCCTTCATTTCATTCGTTCGAGTGAAGCTAGATGACTGAAGTTTTTAAAGCTCCAAATGTGCATAATTTGCAGGTGCGACCATCATTTTATACACAAAGTTTGCCAGCTCGCCATCTGCCCTGTGAAAGAAGTCAACTCGTCAGGAAGACATATATACTGCTACGAGGAATAAACAACAAGAGATGTTTGTGTCAGAAAGAAAATCATAGTCAACAAATGAGTATCAACATGGTGATTGGCTAAATTGTTTTTTTTTTGTTAACTGAACATTAGTGATGGAAGATCATATCAAATCTAATCTCCATGAGCACATTCTGATTATGAGCTTAATCTGTCAAATTATGAAGCCATTGACTCTAATCATTCAACTCCAATTCTTGAGGAAACAACTTTTTTTTTCTCGAATATGCACGAGTGTGCATATCATATATTAAAGAAGAAAAGGCATAGAAAGCCTCAACCAGTCATTTACAAAGGTGAGAACGTTACACCATGCACAACTCCACCTCACGCACGATCGCGCACGCTAACTAGACTACTACTCCCCACTCGTCCACCTAGCTAAGCCTGCAAACACAGCCTCTACATTACCTCTGAAGAGCCCTGCCATCGACCAGCTCCTACCCTCGTTCACAATTCTCTTGATAAGTTGGTTAGCTGATGGCGAAGCACCATCGAAGACAATTGCATTTCTGTGCTTCCACAACTCCCACAACGTGAGAAGCAGTATAGCGTGCAGATCCTTCCTTGCCACATTGGCAGCCGGTTGCTTGTCACAAACCCACGGCTTAAGAGCATCCTGCGTAGATGGTGCCCACTCTGGCTTTCCCAGAGCCATACAAATCGCCACCCAAATCTCTCGAGCGAAGACGCATGTTAGCAACACATGATCAATGGTTTCCTCCTCTTGGTCACACAAAGGGCATTTGTCCTGATGCGGCAGCCCCCTCCTAGCTAGCCAGTCCGACGTCCAACATCTGTTCCGCAGGGCCAGCCACGTGAAGAATTTGCATTGAGACGGGGCTCGCGATTTCCACGTTAACTCCGCGGAGGGAATGACCTCCCTTCCCCAGAACTTCGCTGCGTACGCAGATCTGACAGAGAATTGTCCCGTCGGCTCCCAAGACCAAACTATCCTGTCCGGGACACTCTCCACCGGTTCCTGCGCCTAAACCCGCTGCCATAGCTGTAGGAACTGCTGCAATGCCACCATAGTTATGTTGGGACCAAGGCAAGTTGCCCAGGACCCGTCCATCCCCACCTGGCCAAGCATACACGTCTGCCTGATCCGGCGCGGCACCAAGTCATATACCGCCGGCGCAAGCTCCTGGATCCTCATCCCGTCAAGCCATCGATCTTCCCAAAATAAGGTATTCAGCCCGTTGCTTGCCCTGCACCTAGTAGCCGCTTGAAAGATTTGCATCACCTCAGATGGAACTTTGATTTTGAATTCACTCCAAGGTCTACTCCTATCCGTCCTCTGCAACCATGGCCATTTGGCCTGCATGGCCATGTTCATCCACCTCAAGTTAGGCACACCTAGCCCTCCTGCCCATTTTGGGGTACAAACGGTCTCCCAAGCGACCGCACAGTTTCCTCCATTAGCTTCCGCTCTCCGGCACCAAAGAAAACCTCGACAAATCTTGTTCATGGCCGTCAGGGTTTTGGCAGGAAGGTCCAAAGCCATCATCGCATGGATGGGCATTGCACACAGTACCGAAAGCACCAAAGTAAGCCTACCGCTCTTCGGCATGAGGGCCGTCTTCCACCTTGGCAAGCAGTTTGCCATCTGATCTACCAGGTACTGAAGCTGCGCTGCAGATTGTTTCCTTAGAGACAGGGGCAACCCAAGATACTTCACAGGGAAAGATCCAACTGGACACCCCAGCTGCTGACTCGCAAAAGCAATGCTCTGCTCCGAACATCGTATCGGCAGCGCAGCCGATTTGCTCATGTTAATGTGTAGACCCGAAGCCTCTCCAAATTGGTCAAAAATGCACTTGCAGATAGCGAGATCCATAGGCTCCGGCTTGGTAAACAGGACGACATCATCCGCAAAAATTGAGATCCTCTTCTTCAACCCTGATGCCGCCAACGGCTGTAAGAACCCACGCTGGGTAGCCCACTCAAAGAGTCAGTGCAGTGGCTCCATAATGAGGATGAAAAGCATTGGTGAGACGGGATCGCCCTGCCGCAAGCCCTTGCAGTTGTATATAGTTGCACCCGCGTCACCATTCACCATGATGCGTGTAGTGGACGTAGCTAGGATTCCACACACCCATGATCTCCACTTGGCGCCAAAACCTAGCTGCTCCATGACCTCCAGCAGAAAGGGCCATTGTACCGAGTCAAAAGCTTTGGAGATATCGAGCTTCAAGAGCACAGTAGGGTTCCTCAACGCATGCAAGCGCCGGGCCATGCTCTGAACTAGCATGAAATTGTCATGCAGTGATCTACCTCTGACAAAAGCGCTTTGATGATTTCCAACCAAGTTTGGCAGCTCCAGCACGAGCCTAGAGGCAAGCAGCTTCTCGAAGATCTTGACTGCCCCATGGACCAAGCTAATGGGCCGGAAATCCCCCACATCTAAAGCACCCTCCTTCTTCAGTAACAGGGACACAAGGGATTTATTGATTGTCGCCAACCCTCTCACGTCACCATTGTATAGGCATGTCATTGCTGCCATGAAGTCCTCCTTTATGATATGCCAACAGGTGGCATAAAAACGGCTCGTGAATCCGTCCGCCCTGGTGCTTTATCCGGAGGCATTGACTTAATCACCTTCTCTACTTCCTCCATTGAAAAGGGCTCCTCTAGGTGCGCAAGGTCCAACCGCAAACCTAGGGCCTCCAAGTTAAGCACGTGCCTCCTCGTTTCACAGGAGCCAAAGATCTCACTATAGTAATCATCCACCGCAGCCGCCACACTGTCCTGTCCTGAGAAGATGTTCCCATTGTGTCGTACCATCCTGATGGTGTTCTTTCTCTGCCGATGACTTGCTTGTTGGTGGAACAACCTGGTATTGTCATCCCCCTCTCGTAGCTGAAGCAACCTCGACCTCTGCCGAGCAATAGAACGTTCAAGAGAGCACAAGCCCAGCAGCTTCCTTTTCAGGCACTTATGGAGCCCCAGCTCGGCCTCAGAAAGTTGACGATCATCCATGGCGATATCCAGGCAATTAATCACCTCCAATGCAATGCGTATTTGCAGCTTCACATTGCCAATCCATTTGTCACTCCACCTATGGAGAGCCCGGGCCATGGCTTTCAACTTATCATGCAACGTGAGGTAAGCATTAGACGCCACCGGGACCGAGTTCCACGCTGCATGCACAGTATCCATGAAACCCTCCGCCTTCACCCAAAACGATTCGAATTTGGCGTCTGCTGCTGAGGCGCTTCATCGGGAATTCGCCATTGGCCCGGCAGACATGTCCATCCGCCCGTACTACCCGGAGGATTTCCTCATGCTCTATGGTGATGGGGCACTCCGGGAGCGCATGGTGCGCGCTGGGAGGGCGTCAGCATCCGGGTTCGAGCTCAAGCTTCGCCCGTGGATTCGTCAAGCTCAGGCCACGGCAGTTAACCTGCCTTTCCTAGTCCCTGTCTTGCTTCGGGGCGTCCCGGCGCATGCATGGTGCCAGAGGACGGTGGCAGTGATCTTGTGTGGCTGGGTTTCGTGGTGGCGGTGGATGACAGTACAGCGAGAAGGCACGACATGGCAGACTTCAGAGTTTGGTTGCGTACGGACCGCCCGGAGAGGATCCCACGGCGCCGTCTGCTCTACATCGACGAGCCGAGACGCTCGTTCTGGGCCGTGGAGGAGGGCAGTCGTCGTCGTCGCCGGCCGGCTGCCCGGTGTGCTTCCGCACTCTGGTACCCTGTTGACATCGCTATTCTGGGGGAGCCAGAACTGGTGGATGATCAGGAGGTGGATGACCCGCATCCGCCGCCGCCGCCATCGCCTTCGCCGCCGTCGGGGAATGACGACTGGCAAGCGCGCCATGGCGTCGACAGGCATTCGGGTGGTGGGGTTGGCAGCAATGGTGGCTCGGGAGGTTCAGGTGGTGATGCAGCCTCCATGGTCGGGTCTTCGGCGGCGCCGCCGCCGGCGGTCAGGCGCGCCGTTCAAATGGCCGCCTCAGGTGGGTGTCAGCACGGCAGCGACAGCAGCTGCGTGGCTGCCGTCACGGGTTCTGAGCTGGTGGCTGGGCCAGGTCGGCCTCGGGCTACGCGCGGCGACCAGCTGACCGCGTGCGACCGCATGCGGACTTGCATGGGGATTGGCCAGAATGATCTGGAGGATCCGGGTAGGCCCACTCTCCCGTGTCCGCTTCTGGCGTCTCGCCCAATGCCACAGACGGCTGGGCTAGCTGGGCCCGCTGCTTCCCCCGCCTCGGTGCAGCTTTCCAGGTGGAGGTCGCGTGATGGGCGCCAGGGTTCGGGACGGATCTCTACAGGAGTGGAGAACCTTGTCGGTTCGATCCAGGTGGGGTCGATGCTGCTTGAATTGTCGGGCGAGGTGTTGTCCAATCAGGACGGTGGGCCACCAGTGGGGCCTTCCCGGCCTTGGGATTTCTTTATGGTGAGCCTATCGGAGGATGGGGCTTTGCATGGGGATGAGACGTGCCCATGCACGCCAGCACGTGAGGATGTGGACGTGTTAGAGCCGATCGGGATGTTGGCTGCGATTCAGTCCGTGGCCGTGGGTGACCAGCGGATGGAAACGGTTCCATGCACACCGGTGTCGCAGGCGTTTGTGTGCCCGGTGCAGGCTAATGTGGACGTGCTCTGCATGGAGATGCAGCGATCGCTTTCGCCCATTCTGCCAAGGCCGGAGAGTCGAGCTCCAGCCACCAAGGGTGCCAAACCTGCTAAGAAGAGGAAACTGGACGTGGACGTGGCACCGGCGCGGAGAAGCGCGAGGATTGCGAAGCATGCGACCACCAAGCAGCAGCAAGTCCTCATCCGCAAGTTGTGTCTTGCGCATGAGGGGGAGGTGATCTCTGAGGAAGCCCTTCGGATGTACGTCGACTTGTTCTCCCGCCCTCTCTCGGATGCTCACATTGCCGCTGTGTTGGCGTTGTTTGGTTGGGAGTCGCCGGCGTCGCCGCTTATGGAGGAGGCTGCGGAGGCTGCAGTGTAGATCACCCACGTGTGGGTTGGGTGGCTTGGTAGTGTGTGATCAATGAATGCACAGCCTCTCAATGTGATTGTGTGGAATGTCCGGGGCCTTAATGCTCTGGCCCGTCGGAATGCAGTGTTTCAAGTAGTTGCGTCGGTAAATCCGGCCATTGTGTGCTTGCAAGAAACAAAGTTGCAAGAACCCTGTCAGTTGTACAACAGTGCCTTGGTAATAAATTTGGGCAATTATTCTACCTGCCGGCGGCTGGGACTCGTGGTGGAATTTTTGTGGCTTGGGATGATTCAATTACCCAACTTTCAAACCCGCACTATACAGATAACACACTAACGGCGTTAGTCAAGACAGGTGACGATCAAGAATGGTGGCTCACATGTGTGTACGGCCCTAATGATGAGAGGGAGAAGGTGGATTTCCTTCAGGAATTGGTGGATATTAGAGACCTGCATGCTGGTTCGTGGCTCGTGGCCGGCGACTTTAACTTGCTGGTCAACCAGGAGGATAAAAGCAACTCGTCCATTAACCGCAGAATGATGGGTAGATTTCAGGCTAAGCTAAATGTGCTTGAGTTGAAGGAGTTGTACCTTAATGGTAGGCGCTACACGTGGTCGAATGAGCGACAGCATGCAACGCTTGAGAAGATCGACCATGTTTCCGTGTCCAACGAATGGGATGAAGCATTTCCCACATGTTTCCACTCGGCGTTGGGTACCGCCATCCCGGACCACTGCCCGTTGGTCCTGGACATGAATATGGAGGTGCATATGCGCAGGAAACAACTTTTCTTTTTTGCGAAATCTTGAGGAAATAACTTATTCAAGTGAGGAGTACCACGCCCACAAGTTACTTGGAGAATAGTAATTCATTTCTTTCTATACACAGGAATTCATTAATTTATCTTAACATTTTCATCTATATCCTTCGACATTCAAGTACACGTATAATACTGGGGAACACGTTCGTTCATTTGATTTTTTGTATATCATACCTTTTTTATGCAGTTCAGAAATTTTAGGAAGGTCTCCATTTATACTATGATTTCTCCCAGCAGGGATAGAGTATCACTGAAAGTAAAATAGTTTTTTGTTCAATCAATGATGGGCATGCAGTATTTAAAAACAAGAGACATATCAGGTAATCAACTTAAATTCCAATATCTCGCTGACATACGACTTATGGACTAATTGATGATATACACATCTTACGAGAACTACTATTTTCCCTTCCACTTTTTTTATTATCTGTTTTGTCCATTGAAGATCATGAAGACGTATAACAGCCCTAGGGTGTAGCCAAAGAAGATATGTGAAAAAAAATGTGAATCATACTTTTTTAACTCCCAGCACCTTGACAAAACCATCATTTCAGGGTTCTAGTAAGAGCAACCTCCAAATTCATAATCATTTTATGTTTGTCAATCATATAGGCAAAGAAAGACAAACCTTTCAGTCATGTTGGCAGTTGGAAAATGTTAGCATTTCCCACAGAACTCCATTTGTTCATATTATGATATTAGGCCACCATTAGATCCACTGCCAAGTCTTCTTGAATTCACCATATACACTTGTCACACTAACTGTCTGAGCAATATGGTAACATAGTATTAAACTTTACCTGAAAATAAGTGTTTAACATATGTTGCACTACAGCATGATCCTCTTAAATCTTCTGGAGTGACCTGTGGCATCCATAGCAAACATCGAATGGAGCAAAAGTTCCTTCATTTCTTGTGCAAGGGCACGTGCTAATTAATGTATGGCCTTTGACCTTTATAAATAAAAACAAATACTCTAAAATTTGTGTGAAAATATATTTAAATCAATGGCTAATTTTGTGCGGTTGCAAAAAATGTTGAGGATTTGAAGGGCCAAGGTGCCCCACTTTGGCCCTACTAGTTACCATCAAATCCGTAACTTTTTTGACTTGTTTGATGATAAGCATGCATATGTATCACCTTATATATGATAGCAAAGCTAACTCCACTTTAAACCAAATAACTATACACTTATGACACGTTAATCAATATTGTGTATTCTTCACCTCTTTGCACCACATTTAGCCTTTACAATAATCTGGCAACCCATTCCACCATTCAGGCTTATGTGCCAGGTATGATTGTGGTCGTCAAAGGCGTAACTCTTCCGATGTGGTGCCGTTGAACCGACCAAGCACTTACAATGCTGGAGCTCCAAGACCGTGGGCAACATCTCTCTGCAGCTTGCGGTGGCCCGCGAGCTCATCGCCCGCTTTGACGCGGCACAGGACACCCGCCCGCTCACCGCCGCCGAGGCCTGGTTGCACCGCCAACTCAAGACCTCCTACATCGGCCTCGCCTCCCTGGAGCGATCTACTGCATGGAAACGGGCGCGTTTCAACTTCCTCAAGGGTGGCGACACAAACCCGGCTTTGTTTCGGCTCTATGCAGCGCACCGTGCCAAGAAGAACACGATCCACCAACTGTAAGTAGGCGAGGCTTCGGTGTCCGACCAGGCCGCCATTGATGAGGCCGCGTACATCCATTTCCGCTCCATCCTCGGCTCCGAACACGAGAGATCATCCACCATTGACCTCGACAGCCTCGACCCGCGGTCCTTCGACCTGCATGAGCTCGAGACGCCCTTCTCCGAGCAGAAAATCTGGGAGGCCATCAAACTCATGCCCAAAGGCAGGGCTCCGGGACCCGATGGATTCACATCTGAGTTCCTCTGCGCCTCTTGGCCTGCTATCAAAGAAGATTTCATCGCCGCGCTCAACAAGCTATACTCTCTCAACGACATCGGCTTCCAACGGCTGAATGAGGCGCTGCTCACCCTTCTTCCCAAGAGGCCGGACGCGTCTACCCTCTCGGATTATCGCCCCATCAGTTTGATTCACCTGTTCGCCAAGCTCTTTGCCAAGGTTCTCTCTCTTCGCCTCGCGCCCAGGCTCGGCACCATGATCTCCACGAACCATAGCGCGTTCATTGCGGGCCGCTGCATCCACAACAACTTTCTTCTCATGCAGCAGACTGCACAGCAGCTCCACAACCTCAAGCTACCCCGTTTCATGCTCAAGCTCGACATTGCACGTGCTTTTGACTCCGTCTCCTGGCCATTCCTCCTCGACACCCTGCGCCACCTCGGCTTTGGTAGACGCTGGTGCGAATGGGTCTGCATCCTCCTAGGCACGGCGAGCACGCGCGTCCTCATCAATGGCACCCCAGGACCACCGATCATCCACCGGTGCGGCTTCCGTCAGGGCAACCCCCTCTCCCTCATGCTCTTCGTCATGGTCATCGACAATCTCAACAGCTTGCTTTGTCGAGCGGTGGCCGACGGTGTTCTCCAGCGCCTTACCATCCGTCACATGGCATCCAGCATCTCCCTATATGCCGATGACGTGGTGATCTTCTGCCGTCCGGACGCGCATGACCTCTCCTCTGTCCGCCGCATTCTCAGCGTATTCGGCGACGCCTCTGGGATGCGCACTAACTTCTCCAAGTGCGCGGCATCCCCCATCCAGTGCACGCCCGACGACCGCGCCATGATCGCGTGCAGCTTCGCGTGCCCGATCAAGGACTTCCCCACCTCTTACCTCGGATTGCCCCTGTCCATCCGGAAGATCAGTGCTGCAGCCCTCCAACCCCTCCTCGACAAGCTCGAGCGTCGACTTTTGCCATGGTGGGCATCCATGATGTCGCGCAGCGACCGGCTCGCCCTTTGCCGCCACGTTCTGTCCGCAATGCCCGTGCACACTCTCATTGCGCTGGCAATCAACCCCCCCCCCCCCGGGCCTCAAGCAAATCAACCGCCTGCTCCAAAGTTTCCTCTGGTATGGGTGCAAGGATGCGAGCGGCGGCCACTGCCTTGTCAGTTGGCGTCGCGCATGCCGGCCTATCGCTCTGGGCGGCCTGGCCTTCTTCCGGGCCTCCACCTCCTGGACGATCGGCGATGGGCGCATGTGCAAGTTCTGGGAGGACCACTGGCTCGACGGCCGCTCCATCGCCGAGGTCGCGCCTCTCGTCTACGCCAAGGTCCCCAAGCGACGGCGCAAAACGCTCTCGGTGCGCAATGCCCTACACAACCGCGCCTGGATCGCGGATATTCAGGGCGCGCTCGGCACCGAGGTGACTATTCAGTATGTCTCTCTCTAGCGGCACCTACAACACTTCGCCCTCGATGACACACCGGACAGGATTTCCTGGCGCTGGTCCACCTCCGGCTGCTACACCACGCGCTCTAGCTACCAGTCCCTATTCCTCGGCTCCACGGAGGACCCCAACTGGTGCATCACCTGGCGACCGTGGGTGCCGCTACGCATCAAATTCTTCGTCTGGCTCGGACTCCTCGGCAGATGCTGGACCGCCAACCGCCTCGCGCGCCACAACTTACCTCACGAGCCTACATGCCCCCTGTGTGACTAGGAACCCGAGACGATGCAACACCTCCTCTCCGGCTGCTCCTTCTCCTGCCAAGTTTGGCATGAAATCCTATCTTGGTGCCGCTCCATTGTCGCACCCCCGGGACAAGACGCCGACTTCCCCACCTGGCTCCACTCCGCCCTTGCCGCTACCCCACCCTGCCTTCGTCGTGGGCTCGCTTCTGTTGCCATCCTCACAGCTTGGTGGCTCTGGAAGCACAAGAACGGATGCATCTTCGACGGCCACCACCCCTCGGTCAGCCACGCCGTCAATGACATTCGCGATGAGGCAAGACTCTGGGCTCGCGCGGGCGCCGCAGGTCTCGCGTTGATCATGCCAGAGACGTAGTCTAGGGCCTTGTGGCTGGCGCACCCACCTCCCCTCTGCGCCAAGGCTACCGTTGCATGCCATCCATGTGTACATGCTCGGCAGCCCTTCCCTTTTCAAGTCTTGTAATATTGCTATACTCTACCTATCAATGCAATGATACGCAAGCCTTTTGCATATTCGTGAAAAAAAATAGTGTGTCATTCCCGTGTTCTCTCCCACCATGAGAGAAGAGTAGTGGCATCTAGAAATGATTTTCTACTCAAGAACACACATGTTTATTTTAAAAAATAAATTCAATGGCTATTTTTGAAGTCACAAAGGAATTCAAGAAACAATTTGCACGTAGATGGTAGAATAAGGGTTTTGGTTGGGTAGTAATTCCGTTTGTTGTACGGTAAGCAAAATTTCAAAACGCTCCCCTCGCCCACCCCTCCACGAGAAGAAGCTTGCCGAGAAAATACAACACCATTTTGAGCATTTTACTGCAAAAGGTTCATGTCTAGAAAAAGGACTACCTCTTCAAGCTAGTTAAAACAAACATTAACATATAGTGTCACATAGTTGAGTGTATTATACTACATGAGTTGATGGTTTATACGAGATGTGATACAAAAATTATTACAAAAAATAAAGAAATTAACATGGATGTGATGCAAAAATAATTTTGAAAAGAGAGAATAGGGTTAGATGGAAAAACAAAAGATGTTAATTCGTGATTAAGGTGGTTATGCATTATGTGATATATATATATATATATATATATATATATATATATATATATATATACTTTCATTACTATATCATAATATTTATGCATAAAAATGTTTAAATCATAAGTATGTTGAACATGAAAAAACAATCTTAATTCATTTGCAAATTTCTAAAGACATGTAAGGGTATTCCCGGCAATAGTGGTTGACATAAATGTTGCTTCCCCTTCCTAATTTTGTTTTGGTTTGACCATTTCATGCGCCCAACACTAGTTAAAACTTGTCAATTATGGGCACAATTTTTTACTACTCTTACATAATATATTTGAGACATAAGTGCATTATGGAACAGACCATTCATTTTGTGAGTCAAACACAAGTTTAAACTGTTTTTTTACTTCTTCATAACTCGTTTTGTCACTAAATATGTGCTATTTTTATTTGTGTACATCGTTCATTATGCTATGTTGCAGATTTGTGGTTCTACAAACATGTTTACATTTATAATTTTAGATTATGTATCCTTCAATGATATTGTGTGTTCTTATGTATCCTTTTATGTAGTATCTGATTCTAGAGTATAGGACTATCCATCTTAGGTGGAATTAAATAGATAATTCTAGATTGCACGAGATATCAACTAGCAATTTGCCCTCAAATCCCATCGTACGCTCTTGCTTGGTGATGCCATCGGCTCTTTGTATAAATGTCATGTTAATATACAGTAGTATGTAGAATTCAAAATTCAATAAATTGTAGTGTAACATGCCTAAATTGTGTACCCATTAAGAGATGCCAACAACTTGGCACTTCTCTATCTAGTTTAAAGCCAATTTAGATTGCCCTTTGAAACCCACCCAATCATGTAAAATTTATATTCTCATATGCTAATTTCAAGATAAATAATAAGTACAACTCTACCAAATTGCTTGGGTATGCAACTATGGTACATCATACTCTTTTACTGTTTGACATTTATGGCTTGTGGCTCTTAATATAAAGATCTCTGGATGGGTCTCCTTAATGTCCTGTCTTAGGACTAGTCGTCACCTATTTGTCATTGGATGTAAAAGATAAAAAAGGGACCAAACCACATTTGTATTAAAGGGCATACAAGAATAATGAGTACACACCCTGTCTTTGCATAACTAAGGTTCACACAGCCAACACTAACTGACGAACATAAAGAATTACACGGTAAAGAGCAAAATCATACAAGAACGAAGTTATGCCTAGATGGATGAAAAAGAAAAAACTACAAAGCGATCACAATAACAATCACTGGTTGAATTACAACAACAACCATCCATATCAACTATCGCATGACATAACAAAGACAACAAGATAAGTATTGCACTAGTAATACCTCCAGGAAGGTAACGACGCTCAATCGTTGTCGTTGCCAGATCGAACATAGCGGGCCAGATCCTCAGTTTTCATCCTAACGAGCAAGTCTGAGCAAATATGAGCAATATCTTCAACAAGGTAACAACGCAAAAACACCGACATTGCTAGGTAACAAATTAGGGTCAGATCTAGGTTCACCCCCGGAACTCAAGACCAGGTACTTGAGAAGCACCACTAAATTGAAGTCATATTCTATTATCACGACCATTTTCCATGATACCAGCAACTATATGTGTACCATGGTCTTAATGTGAACCACGCAAGTGAAGACCATGCTCACACATACTGGTTGTCGAGCCACGACAAGAGGTGGTCACCACTAAAGGCTCTGAACGGGAAGGTCGTCATCGCACACGTTACAAAGATTGCCGAGGGAGGAAGGTGCACCACCAAAATTCTAATTTGGGACGCTCTAACAGGCTGCACCATCCTCCTGCTCCGTTGTCCTCGCCTGTGCCGACAAAATCAACCAGCAAACATACTCGTTGTTGCGGCCGTATCAGAAGGTCCAAGACCCTCGGCCCATCAATGGCCTAGTAGCGCAAGACCACAATGCCACCCGCACGCCCGATCGGAGGGCCGCCTCAATGGGGCGCATAAGTCACGATGTTGCCGTCCATGTACCCGCAGACAGGGTTGCGGTCACTGACGCCTCGCCACCAGAGACCACCAGTCTAGGCGAAAATGTAGCCGCAGTCGCTGCACAACTGTATTCTCTGCCTAAAGCCACCACACATAGACCGCATCTCGCCGCCAATGGCTACGGGAACAAAGACCTCCCCGCCACCACCTTCATCGACCGATGCCCCGGCTTAGCCCGACCACTACTCTCTAGCACGGCGAGAGGAAGGGACGGCGAACCTTGGTTGGTGGCTACTGAATGCTAGACGCGTTTGTAAAAGTTATAAAAATGTACTCCCTTTGTATCAAAATATAAGATATTTTTGACACTATAATAGTGTAAAAAAAGTCCTACATTTTGATACCGAGGGAGTATCATTTTATATCAATCACACACACATAATACTGAATGGTGCACCTGCGTTTTGTTTCAGCTTTTTGACCGAAAATCCAGTCGAAACCAAGTTCTGGTGAAAACAAAGTAAAAATCATGTTTAAAAAATCCTGACAAAAAAAACAATCTCACGTGCTTCAGAAACATGTCAAATTCAAATTCAGTTCCGCTTGGGAGCTAGAGAAAAACACAAATTCTGCATCAATTTTGCATTTTCACATGTTTCATTTTTTGGTTGCTGAATTTGTTTTCTTCATAGCTTCCAAGTGATATTGAATTTGAAATTGATTTTTTTTACATGTTTGTAGGACGTCACCCTCCTGCACACTATGTTTTTTTAGAATTGCTGAAACATTGTTTCCACTGAAACTTGATATTCTGCCTAATGGTAGTAGTATTTGATCTGACCAAATACCACTGTACCACATCGTAGTTATAGTGGGAGTGGTAGCGGCGCTTGGTGCCCCCGGACGGGAGCTAAACAGGGGCGATGGAGCTGGAAATGGCGAAATGTCACCCTCCGTTTTTTTAACGGCAAGAAGCAGTCCAGCCGCAAGCAGGGACTGACCAGCGATAGATTACATTACATGTCGGACGCATCCGAGATTCCATCCAGATATTGTGCTAAGAAACTTGCTGCGAGAGGATGAACGCAACTGTGCTGGAGAGATCTCGTTAGGTGTCAAGGATCATTCCTGAGTGACACCGGTCGATTAATTAGCCATGGAAACCTGCTGGTTTCGATCCTCTGACTCCCAATCCACGGAAAACAACGACGGTCTAATCGTTTAAGCCGATCCTGTGTTGACAAGTCCTTCATATTCTACTGTAGATTTAGACGAGCTGTAGCTCGATCCCATCATCGGCAGATCCAGCAAGATCTAGTGTCTGATCAGATCAAATCCCGCACGATCACGACGATGACGACTAGAAACATTTCGCTTGGTACGCGCAAGTTTTCTCCTTTGAATTTATGACCAATGCATGTAGAAAAGATTGACTAGGGATTCACCGGTACTTTGGCTCACGTTTCCTCTGGTTAGGAACGATGGCACTAGGTACGTACCATCAGTGATCAGTTTATATATCACACTGGCAGCCACGTTCTGCCCATCGAAAGAGAGGAGATTGTCAATACCCAGCAAAATATATCTTTGATTGGCCATCTGGTTGACAATTGCTGCCTCCCTCGATGAACAATGGCTTATGTTTGGCCGGCCATGGCCTGCGCCTGAAGTTGAAAGGAACTGTTTATTTCATGGGGTAATGGGGGGACATTCATGCACCAGAGCAGGTGCGCTTAATTAGTGCTTAATTTCATCTAGTCAGCCCCTTCATTTCATTCGTTCGAGCGGTGCAGTTCTCCGGACGACTGAAGATTTTAAAGCTCCAAATCTGCATAATTTGCAGGTGCGACCATCATTTTCATACACAAAGTTTGCCACCTCGCCATTTGCCCTGTGAAAGAAGTCAACTCGTCAAGATGACATATATACGAAGAATAAATAACAAGAGATGTTTGTGTCAGAAAGAGAATCATATAGTCAACAACCTGAGCATCAACATGTGTGATTGGTTCAAAAAAAATTGTTAACTGAACATTACTAACAGAAGATCATATCAAATCTGATCTCCATGAGAACATTTTGATTATCAACTTAATCTGTCCAATTAAGAAGGCATTGACTCTAATAATTCAACTCCAGTTCTTGAGGAAACAGCTTATTCAAGTGAGAAGTACCACACCCACAAGATACTTGGAGAATAGGAATTCATTTCTTTCTCTACATAGGAATTCATTAATTTATCTGAACATTTCCATCTATATCCTTTGACATTCAAGTACACCTATAATACTGGAGAGCACGTTCCTTCATTTGATTTTTGGTATATCATACTCTTTTTCTATACCGTTCGGAAATTTTAGCAAAAGTCTCCATGTATACTATGATTCCCCTCACCAGGATAGAGTATCACTGAAAGTAAAATATTTTTGTTCAATCAATCATCGGCATACAGTATTTAAAAACAAGAGACATATCAGGTAGTCGACTTAAATTCTAAGATCTCGCTGACATACGAGGTATGGACCAATTGATGGTATACACATCTTACGAGAACAACTATTTCCCCTTCGCCTTCTTTTTATTATCTGTTTTGTCTATTGACGATCATGAAGACGTATAGCAGCCCTAGAGTGTAGCCAAAGAAGGTGTGTGACCAAAAACTGTGAATCATTCTTTGTTAATTCCCTGCACTTTGACAAAACAATTGTTCAAGGTAAAACAGATCTTTCAGTCATGTTGGCAGTTGGAAAACGTTAGCATTTCTCACATAACTCCATTTGTTCATATTAATGATATTCGGACACCATTAGGTCCACTCCCAGACCTTCTTGCATTCACCATATACACTTGTCATGCTGACTGTCTCAACAATATGGTAACGTGGTACTAAACATTACCTGAAAATAAGTCTGTAACTTGTGTTGCACTGTGGCATGATCCTCTTAAATCTTCTGGAGCAACCTGTGGCATCCACACCAAACATAGAATGGAGCAGAAGTTCCTTTGCTGCTTGAGGGTAGAAGGAAATAAGGAGCCCAAGAAAAATCCTTCAAGAATCAAGATTCTTAGTATTAAGATATTATCAGTAAACAAGAGAGGCAGTTAACAGATTGCAGCAGAAAACAAAATTGCACATAAACAGTGGTTCCAGAGGTTTGACATTTTGTAAATAGGTTTTCAAAAGTGCCATATCAAGTCAAACCCAGAATGATTAGCACCTGCATAATTCTGAACTTATACGCTTTGTACTTTGTTGGACTACTTTTGCTTAATAAAATGGCTGCATGCATCACTCTGATGCAGAAGCCGGGGGTTATCCTCCTTTTTCAAAAAAAATGCTTCAACCGGAACTTTCAAGACTAGCTAGCTAAAACTGAGCAGATAGATGTTCCATAGAAACAATGTGACAAACCAAAAGAAACAATGCTGCCGACCCACCTGGTTAAGTTTTCCCCATCTCAAGTATTCTAAACATTCCCACGAAGGCGAACAAAAATGGTTGGATCTGACCCGTCAGAAAAGAACGGTTGGGTCTGACCCGTCAAAAGAAATGGTTGGGTCTGAACCCCAACCATCAGACAGGTACTGTATTGTTGGGAGAGCAGAGAAATATTTTTTTAAACAAGAGAAATAAATTATAATGGCACCACTGAAGAAATATTTCTTTTCTTTAGGGGACTGAAGAAATATTTCTACTAGGATAAAACAAAAAAGTAAAAATAACTGTCACAAAATTGACCTATCGCGATAATTAAAAGGTTTTATGTCTCAAACATTTTGAAAGAAAAAAAATACAGGCATGCTAAACAAATAGTAGTTAGCCCGCATATATTACTATATATGTAGGTTTAAACAGAAAGAAGTCATATGTCTAACTGTAAATTATGCATACAAGGTATATACGTGAAGGTAACAATTAGCTGCGATTAATGATAGGCAAATTGTAGGGTATTTTCATTCACATGTACATCTCTACCTTTATATTAATGAAAAATAAATAAGATGGTGATACATTAGCTTAGAAGTTTTTACAGTAATCCCCACAAAAACAAAGTTGTGATGGCATCTCCAATGCAAAACCCCAAAACGGACACCGCAAATGTCCGCAGACCATTCGGACGTGATCCGCGGCCATGGTACGGGAAAGAGCAGAACGCTTATTGACAAATAATTCCCATTTGTCCGATTGGGAGGAGAGAGGTGGCCATGCATAGCCCCCCCCCCCCCCCCCCCTCTCCTAAGTTATTGAAGATACTGGAAAACGGACAATGAGAACTGATCCACTAATATGTAGAGGTCTTGTTGGATTGCAAAAGTTGTCTGAACACTACAATCCAAATATATACGAAAGTTTTGAGAGCCTTTTTAGGAGATGGCCCTACAGTACAAAAGTAAAAGATCGGGACCGTTAATACAACCTGTAAGACTTGACAAGGAAGGCTCATTCCATGGGAAGTGCTGTTTTGACTCTGGGGAACATATGCTCCAGGATAAACAGTAAATTCTAAACAAATAGTAAATAAATTTAAGAATTCTTTTTTTGTAGATGTTCACGATAGTGTCACAAATATGCTTGACAATTTTCATGCGAAACGGTGTAACATTTGTAGGCAACATTTGAACGTTTGGTTTTTTTTGTCACAGATCAAAATGTTTAAGTTTTCGCCCTAAAAATTTAGAGATACCATTTGGGTGTGACAATAAACACATGTATTTTGAAAAAAAAATGTCAATTACAAAACATATTTTTGCCGAGCAGGAGCATTTGCTCCCTAGACTCAAATTGGATTTCCGCATTCCATGATTGTTCATGAATTGGGCTTTTGTTTCCTGGGAGCTCCTATTACACGCTTTATGAGCAAATAAGCCCTATAATGCGACGTGGGCCAGCAACCCGTCTAACGCTTCATGCGCGTATGATTTTCAGTGATTTTTTTATTTCAGTTAGTTTTTCATCCACCTTTTTTTTGTTTCGGTTGGTATTTTCTTAGGAAATTTTTAATATTATAGGATACATGAACCAAAAAATATTTGAGTATTTAAATAATACAAAAACACAATTACGAATTTGTTTTAAGAAATATTCACATAAATTTAAACAGTGTAAAGAAATTATTTTAATGTTCATGAATTTAAATAATGTCATTGATTCAAAAAATTGAAAAAAAATAAAAGTATACAATATTCGGAATTATTTTTTAAAATAATACATAATGTAAAAATTATAAGAAAGAAAACGAGAAAACAAAAATAAAAAATAAAAAACTAGTGGAAAACCAAAGAAAATCATGGAGAAATGTAGGAAAAGTAAAAGCCGAAGAATCAGTATTTTTTTTGTTTTCCTTAGAATCTCACAAAAGCTTTATTACGACTCTTTTTTTAGATTTCTTTACTACGGCTCATGTGCATGAGCTGTTTTTTTTTAAGGTGAACTAGGGATTTTTATTCATTGTTCATAACAGCAGGAATACAAGTAATATCTGGCAGTTTCCCTAGCCACAAATGGCGACCAAAGGGGAGTGTCGAAGCCGCCTTAGCCAAGGCATGAGCTTCAAAATTTAACTCCCTTTTCTCAAAACGAAAACTAACATTAACAAAGTCTTTCATACTCTCTCTAATCTCATAAGGAACTAGAGCATAAGTTGATAGTGCGCCTCGATTGATATCTGATATGACTTGCATGCAGTCTGAGGCAACTATCACATGTGAAACATTGAGATCCCTTGCTAGTGCTAGTGCTTCGTTGCATGCATGTGCTTCAAGGCTTGGCGCATCAATCAGGCCATCAAAAACAATAGCAAAAGCGCCCAGGTACTGCCCTAATTTGTCTCTGCAAATCGCAGCTACAACACCCTTAGTTCCCTGCCGAGAAAGAGCACCATCAACATTGATCTTTACATTGTCCCCATCTGGTGCTATTCAGCTGTGAGCCCGTTGCTGCATGGTATTGTTTGTCTCCGAGCTTGAACGCACGGTGGCAATTTCCAAATCATCTAGATACCAGTTCACGAAGCACATTGTAGCCAACGGACTTTGATACTCATCATCATGAATAGCCTTCCTCCTCTCCTACCATATAGTCCACATCGTGATCAGTACCTTAGCTAGGTCTTATTGGTTCGTCGACTCGAACAGCCAGAAAAGCCACAATCATGCATCCTCTAATCGGTTAGATAGCATATGCTCAAGGACCTCTTCATCTCCCAATGCCCAAACACACCTCGCCATTCGACACTCAAACAGGAAATGTCGCCACGAATCTGTATCTGCACTACAAATCGAGCAGACCGGAGATGTTGCCATGTTTCGCTCATGGCGCACTGTCCCCGTTGGCAAAGACATATGAGCTAGTCTCCACACAAAAAACTCTCACTTTCGACGGGATTTTAACCTTCCATAGGTGCGTCCACGCTTTCTTGTCTGCTGCCATGTTTGAATGCCCCGACCTCTGGTCTAACCAATCTTCTCTTTGGTTTTTAATTCCGGTTAACATTCTATATGCTGATCGCACTGAAAGAACTCCACTCTTATCATAGTGCCAAGCCCATAAATCTTCCCGCACACGGAAACTTAGCGGAATGTTCATGATTGCATCCATGTCTGGCCTGATGAAGTGCTCCAACAGTGCATGTCTGTTTCATGTTCGTGTTATGGGGTCAATTAACTCTGAAACAACTTGTGGAGGGTTCAGTGAGATTGAACATATTGATCTCAGTTTATAATCACGCGGCAACCAATTATCAAATCATATATTTGTACTACTCCCAGTGCCAATCCGCTTTATGAGTCCAAGAGCTAGGACATCACGCCCTTCCAGCAAAGATCGCCACACCTGCGACGGGTGGGAACCCAAAGTCGCCTCAATAATATTCGATATCACGGAATCCCATCCCTCCCATGAACTTCGGTTTGCACATAGTTTTCCAAAAGACCCATGCTGGCTTCCTCTGGTCTTGCCTACTTTTTTTTGAGAAATTCTGGCCTTGCTTACTTTTTTTTGAAGAACACCGCGCTTTATTTCAAATCATAATGTTTTGGGGAATACAAAGATGGTCCGGAGGACTCTTGAGCCACACATGACGGCCGATATCTAAGGTAGTGGCCATCCTCGCTAAATTATGTGCCTCACTATTGTTGGAAATATGCCCTAGAGGCAATAATAAATTTATTATTATTATATTTCCTTGTTCATGATAATCGTTTATTATCCATGCTAGAATTGTATTGATAGGAAACTCAGATACATGTGTGGATACATAGACAACACCATGTCCCTAGTAAGCCTCTAGTTGACTAGCTCGTTGATCAATAGATGGTCACGGTTTCCTGACCATGGACATTGGATGTCGTTGATAACGGGATCACATCATTAGGAGAATGATGTGATGGACAAGACCCAATCCTAAGCCTAGCACAAGATCATGTAGTTCGTATGCTAAAGCTTTTCTAATGTCAAGTATCATTTCCTTAGACCATGAGATTGTGCAACTCCCGGATACCGTAGGAGTGCTTTGGGTGTGCCAAACCTCACAACGTAACTGAGTGGCTATAAAGGTACACTACAGGTATCTCCAAAAGTGTCTGTTGGGTTGGCACGAATCGAGACTGGGATTTCTCACTCCATGTAAACGGAGAGGTATCTCTGGGCCCACTCGGTAGGACATCATCATAATGTGCACAATGTGATCAAGGAGTTGATCACGGGATGATGTGTTACGAAATGAGTAAAGAGACTTGCCGGTAACGAGATTGAACAAGGTATCGGGATACCGACGATCGAATCTCGGGCAAGTATCGTACCGCTAGACAAAGGGAATTGTATACGGGATTGATTAAGTCCTTGACATCGTGGTTCATCCGATGAGATCATCGTGGAACATGTGGGAGCCAACATGGGTATCCAGATCCCGCTGTTGGTTATTGACCGGAGAGTCATCTCGGTCATGTCTGCATGTCTCCCGAACCCGTAGGGTCTACACACTTAAGGTTCGGTGACGCTAGGGTTATAGAGATATTAGTATGCGGTAACCCGAAAGTTGTTCGGAGTCCCGGATGAGATCCTGGACGTCACGAGGAGTTCCGGAATGGTCCGGAGGTAAAGATTTATATATGGGAAGTCTTGTTTTGGTCGCCGGAAAAGTTTCGCGCATTATCGGTATTGTACCGGGAGTGCCGAAAGGGGTCCGGGGGTCCACCAAGGGGGTCCACCTGCCCCGGGGGGGGCACATGGGCTGTAGGGGTGTGCTCCTTGGCCTATATGGGCCAAGGGCACCAGCCCCAAGAGGCCCATGCGCCAAGAGATAAGGGAAAGGAAGAGTCCTAAAGAGGGAAGGCACCTCCTAGGTGCCTTGGGGAGGATGGACTCCTCCCTGGCCGCACCCTTCCTTGGAGGAAGGGCCAAGGCTGCGCCCCCCCCCCTCTCCCTTGGCCCTATATATAGTGGGGGGAAGGGAGGGCAGCCACACCTAAGCCCTGGCGTCTCCCTCTCCCTCCCATGACACATCTCCCTCCTCCCGCAGCGCTTGGCGAAGCCCTGTTGGAATCCCGCTACTTCCACCACCACGCCGTCGTGCTGCTGGATCTCCATCAACCTCTCCTCCCCCCTTGCTGGATCAAGAAGGAGGAGACTTCACTGCTCCGTACGTGTGTTGAACGCGGAGGTGCCGTCCGTTCGGCGCTAGGATCATCGGTGATTTGGATCACGACGAGTACGACTCCATCAACCCCGTTCTCTTGAACACTTCCGCGCGCGATCTACAAGGGTATGTAGATCCACTCCTCCCTCGTTGCTAGATGACTCCATAGATTGATCTTGGTGATACATAGAAAATTTTGAATTATTGCTACGTTCCCCAACAGTGGCATCATGAGCTAGGTCTATGCGTAGTTTCCATGCACGAGTAGAACACAAAGTAGTTGTGGGCGTTGATTTTGTTCAATATGCTTACCGTTACTAGTCCAATCTTGATTCGGTGGCATTGTGGGATGAAGCGGCCCGGACCGACCTTACACGTACTCTTACGTGAGACTGGTTCCACCGACTGACATGCACTAGTTGCATAAGGTGGCTAGCGGGTGTCTGTCTCTCCCACTTTAGTCGGATCGGATTCGATGAAAAGGGTCCTTATGAAGGGTAAATAGCAATTGGCATATCACGTTGTGGTTTTTGCGTAGGTAAGAAATGTTCTTGCTAGAAACCCATAGCAGCCACGTAAAACATGCAAACAACAATTAGAGGACGTCTAACTTGTTTTTGCAGGGTATGCTATGTGATGTGATATGGCCAAGAAGAATGTGATGAATGATATATGTGATGTATGAGATTGATCATGTTCTTGTAATAGGAATCACGACTTGCATGTCGATGAGTATGACAACCGGCAAGAGCCATAGGAGTTGTCTTTATTTATTTATGACCTGCGTGTCAACATAAACGTCATGTAATTACTTTACTTTATTGCTAACCGTTAGCTGTAGTAGTAGAAGTAATAGTTGGCGAGACAACTTCATGAAGACACGATGATGGAGATCATGATGATGGAGATCATGGTGTCATGCCGGTGACGATAATGATCATGGAGCCCCGAAGATGGAGATCAAAAGGAGCAATATGATATTGGCCACATCATGTCACTATTTGATTGCATGTGATGTTTATCATGTTTATACTTCTTATTTGCTTAGAACGACGGTAGTAAATAAGATGATCCCTCATTAAAATTTCAAGAAAGTGTTCCCCCTAACTGTGCACCGTTGCGAAAGTTCGTCGTTTCGAAGCACCACGTGATCATCGGGTGTGATAGATTCTTACGTTCGAATACAACGGGTGTTGACGAGCCTAGCATGTACAGACATGGCCTTGGAACACATGCAAAACACTTGGGTTGACTTGACGAGCCTAGCATGTACAGACATGGCCTCGGAACACAAGAGACCGAAAGGTCGAGCATGAGTCGTATGGTAGATACGATCAACATGAAGATGTTCACCGATGATGACTAGTCCGTCTCACGTGATGATCGGACACGGCCTAGTTGACTTGGATCATGTAATCACTTAGATGACTAGAGGGATGTCTATCTGAGTGGGAGTTCATAAGATGAACTTAATTATCTTGAACATAGTCAGAAGGTCTTCGCAAATTATGTCGTAGCTCGCGCTTCAGTTCTACTTTTTAGTTATGTTCCTAGAGAAAATTTAGTTGAAAGTTGATAGTAGCAATTATGCGGACTAGGTCCATAAACTGAGGTTTGTCCTCATTGCTTCATAGAAGGCTTATGTCCTTAATGCACCGCTCAGTGTGCTGAACCTCGAACGTTGTCTATGGATGTTGCGAACATCTGACATACACATTTTGATAACTACGTGATAGTTCAGTTAAACGGCTTAGAGTTGAGGCACCGAAGACGTTTTGAAACGTCGCGAAACATATGAGATGTTTCGAGGGCTGAAATTGGGATTTCAGGCTCGTGCCCACGTCAAGAGGTATAAGACCTCCGATGATTTTCTGAGCCTGCAAACTAAGGGAGAAAAGCTCAATTGTTGAGCTTGTGCTCAGATTGTCTGAGTACAACAATCATTTGAATCGAGTGGGAGTTGATCTTCCGGATAAGATAGTGATGTTTCTCCGAAGTCATTACCACCAAGCTGCTTGAGCTTCGTGATGAAATATAATATATCAGGGACATATATGATGATCCTTGAGATATTCGCGATGTTTGACACCACAAAAGTAGAAATCAAGAAGGAGCATAAATTGTTGATGGTTGGTGAAACCACTAGTTTCAAGAAGGGCAAGGGCACGAAGGGATACTTCATGAAACGGCAATTCAGCTGCTGCTCTAGTGAAGAAACCCAAGGTTGAACCCAAACCCGAGACTAAGTGCTTCTGTAATAAGGGGAACAGCCACTGGAGCAGAATTACCCTAGATACTTGGTAGATGAGAAGGCTGGCAAGGTCGATAGAAGTATATTGGATATACATTGTGTTGATGTGTACTTTACTAGTACTCCTAGTAGCACCAGGGTATTAGATACCGGTTCGGTTGCTAAGTGTTAGTAACTCGAAATAAAAGCTACGGAATAAACAAAGACTAGCTAAAGGTGAGCTGACGATATGTGTTGGAAGTGTTTCCAATGTTGATATGATCAAGCATCGCACGCTCCCTCTACCATCGAGATTGGTGTTTGCGTTGAGCATAGACATGATTGGATTATGTCTATTGCAATACGGTTATTCATTTAAGGAGAATAACAGTTACTTTGTTTATTTGAATAATACCTTCAATGGTCTTGCACCTAAAATGAATGGTTCATTGAATCTCGATCATAGTGATACACATGTTCATGCCAAAAGATATAAGATAGTAATGATAGTACCACCTACTTGTGGCACTGCCACTTAAAGTCATATCGGTATAAAACGCATGAAGAAGCTCCATGTTGATGGATCTTTGGACTCACTCATTTTTGAAAGGATTGAGACATGCGAACCATGTTTGTTGGTAGATATGCATGAAGAAACTCTATACAGATGGATCATTTGGACTCACTTGATTTTGAATCACTTGAGACATGCAAATCATACCACATGGGCAAGATGACTGAAAGCCTCGTTTTAGGTAAAATGGAACTAGAAAGCAACTTTTTGGAAGTAATACATTTTGATGTGTGCAGTCCAATGAGTGCCGAGGCGTGTAGTGGATATCGTTATGTTCTTACTTCACAGATGATTTGAGTAGATGTTGAGTACATTTACTTGATAAATCACATGAATTATTGAAAGGTTCAAGTAATTTCAGGGTGAAGTTGAAAGATCGTCGTGACAAGAGGATAAAATATCTATGATATGATCATAGAGATGAATATCTGAATTACGAGTTTGGCACAGAATTAAGACATTGTGGAAATTGTTTCACAACTAATACAGCCTGGAACACCATAGTGTGATGGTGTGTCCGAACATCATAACTGCACCCTATTGGATATGATGCATACCATGATGTCTCTTATCGAATTACCACAATAGTTTATGGGTTAGGCATTAGAGACAACCACATTCACTTTAAAAGGGGCACCACGTAATTCCGATGAGATGACACCGTATGAACTATGGTTTAGGGAAACCTAAGCTGTCATTTCTTAAAAGTTTGGGGCTGCGACGCTTATGTGAAAAAGTTTCAGGATGATAAGCTCGAACCCAAAGCGGATAAATGCATCTTCATAGGACACCCAAAACAGTTGGGTATACCTCCTGTCTCAGATCCGAAAGCAATAAGGGATTGTCCTTTCTCGAGGAAAAGTTTCTTTTGAAAGAATTGAGTGGGAGGATGGTGGAGACTTGATGAGGTTATTGAACCGTCACTTCAACTAGTGTATAGCAGGGAACAAAGAGTTGTTCCTGTGGCACCTACACCAATTGAAGTGGAAGCTTATGATATTGATCATGAGACTTCGGATCAAGTCACTCCCAAACCTCGTAGGATGACAAGGATGCGTACTACTTCGGAGTGGTACGTAATCCTGTCTTGGAAGTCATGTTGCTAGACAACAATGAACCTACGAGCTATGGAGAAGCAATGGTGGGCCTGAATTCCGATAAATGGCTCGAGGCCATAAAATCCGAGAGAGGATCCATGTATGAAAACAAAGTGTAGACTTTGGCAGAACAGCTCGATGGTCGTAAGGCTATTGAGTGCAGATGGATTTTAAAAGGAAGACGGACAATGATGGTAAATGTCACCATTAAGAAAGCTCGACTTGTCATTAAGAAGTTTCCCGACAAGTTCAAGGAGTTGACTGCGGTGAGACTTTCTCACTCGTAGCGATGCTAAGAGTCTGTTGGAATTATATTAGCAATTACTGCATTATTTGTGAAATCTTGCAGATAGGATGCAAAAAACCATTGTTTCTTCGATGATTTTTGAGGAAAGGTTGTATGTGATACAACTGGAAGGTTTTGTCAATCCTGAAAGATGCTAATAAGTATGCAAAGCTCCAGCAATCCTTCTGAGGACTGGAGTAAGCATCTCGGAATTGGAATGTATGCTTTGATGAGATGATCAAAGATTTTGGGTGTATAAAAAGTTTATGAGAAACTTGTATTTCCAAAGAAGTGAGTGGGAGCACTATAGAATTTCTGATAAATATATGTTGTTGACATATTGTTGATCAGAAATGACGTAGAATTTCTAGAAAGCATATAGGGTTATTTGAAAAGTGTCTTTCAATGGAAAACCTGGATTAGGCTACTTGAGTATTGAGCATTAAGATCTATAAGGATAGATCAAAACGCTTAATAGTACTTTCAAATGAATACATACTGTGACAAGATTTTGAAAGGAGTTCAAAATGGATCGGCAAAGAAGGAGTTCTTGGCTGTGTTATAAGGTGTGAACATTGAGTAAGACTCGAAACCTAACCGCGGCAGAATAGAGAGGAAGGACGAAGGTCGTCCCCTATGCTTTAGACGTAGGCTCTACAGTATGCTGTGTACCACACCTGAAGTGTGCTTTGCCATGAGTCAGTCAAGGGGTACAAGAGTGATCCAAGAATTGGTCACAGGACAGCGGTCAAAGTTATCCTTAGTAACTAGTGGACTAAGGAATTTTCTCGATTATGGAGGTGGTAAAAGAGTTCATCGTAAAGGGTTACGCTGATGCAAACTTTGACACTAATCCAGATTATTCTGAGTAGTAAACTGGATTCGTATAGTAGAACAGTTATTTGGAATAGCTCCAAATAGAACGTGGTAGCTGCATCTAGGAAATGACATAGAGATTTGTAAAGCACACACGGATCTGAAAGATTCAGACCCGTTGACTATAACATCTCTCACAAGCATAACATGATCAAACCCAGAACTCATCGAGTGTTAATCACATGGTAATGTGAACTAGATTATTGACTCTAGTAAACTCTTTGGGTGTTAGTCACATGGGGATGTGACCTTGAGTGTTAATCACATATCGATGTGAACTGGATTATTGACTCTAGTGCAAGTGGGAGACTGTTGGAAATATGCCCTAGAGCCAATAATAAATTGATTATTATTATATTTCCTTGTTCATGATAATAGTTTATTATCCATGCTATAATTGTATTGATAGGAAACTCAGATACATGTGTGGATACATAGACAACACCATGTCCCTAGTAAGCCTCTAGTTGACTAGCTCGTTGATCAATAGATGGTCACGGTTTCCTGACCATGGACATTGGATGTCGTTGATAACGGGATCACATCATTAGGAGAATGATGTGATGGACAAGACCCAATCCTAAGCCTAGCACAAGATCATGTAGTTCGTATGCTAAAGCTTTTCTAATGTCAAGTATCATTTCCTTAGACCATGAGATTGTGCAACTCCCGGATACCGTAGGAGTGCTTTGGGTGTGCCAAACGTCACAACGTAACTGGGTGGCTATAAAGGTACACTAGAGGTATCTCCGAAAGTGTCTGTTGGGTTGGCACGAATCGAGACTGGGATTTGTCACTCCGTGTAAACGGAGAGGTATCTCTGGGCCCACTCGGTAGGACATCATCATAATGTGCACAATGTGATCAAGGAGTTGATCACGGGATGATGTGTTACGAAACGAGTAAAGAAACTTGCCGGTAACGAGATTGAACAAGGTATCGGGATACCGACGATCGAATCTCAGGCAACTATCGTACCGCTAGACAAAGGGAATTGTATACGGGATTGATTAAGTCCTTGACATCGTGGTTCATCCGATGAGATCATCGTGGAACATGTGGGAGCCAACATGGGTATCCAGATCCCGCTGTTGGTTATTGACCGGAGAGTCATCTCGGTCATGTCTGCATGTCTCCCGAACCCGTAGGGTCTACACACTTAAGGTTCGGTGACGCTAGGGTTATAGAGATATTAGTATGCGGTAACCTAAAAGTTGTTCGGAGTCCCGGATGAGATCCCGGACGTCACGAGGAGTTCCGGAATGGTCCGAAGGTAAAGATTTATATATGGGAAGTCTTGTTTTGGTCGCCGGAAAAGTTTCGCGCATTATCGGTATTGTACCGGGAGTGCCGAAAGGGGTCCGGGGGTCCACCAAGGGGGTCCACCTGCCCCGGGGGGCCACATGGGCTGTAGGGGTGTGCGCCTTGGCCTATATGGGCCAAGGGCACCAGCCCCAAGAGGCCCATGCGCCAAGAGATAAGGGAAAGGAAGATTCCTAAAGAGGGAAGCCACCTCCTAGGTGCCTTGGGGAGGATGGACTCCTCCCTGGCCGCACCCTTCCTTGGAGGAAGGGCCAAGGCTGCGCCCCCCCCCCCTCTCCCTTGGCCCTATATATAGTGGGGGGAAGGGAGGGCAGCCACACCTAAGCCCTGGCGCCTCCCTCTCCCTCCCATGACACATCTCCCTCCTCCCGCAGCGCTTGGCGAAGCCCTGTTGGAATCCCGCTACTTCCACCACCACGCCGTCGTGCTGCTGGATCTCCATCAACCTCTCCTCCCCCCTTGCTGGATCAAGAAGGAGGAGACGTCACTGCTCCGTACGTGTGTTGAACGCGGAGGTGCCGTCCGTTCGGCGCTAGGATCATCGGTGATTTGGATCACGATGAGTACGACTCCATCAACCCCGTTCTCTTGAACGCTTCCGCGCGCGATCTACAAGGGTATGTAGATCCACTCCTCCCTCGTTGCTAGATGACTTCATAGATTGATCTTGGTGATACGTAGAAAATTTTGAATTATTGCTACGTTCCCCAACAACTATTACTAGCGCGTTGCTCGTGAACGAACTCACAGCTAAGGAACCTCGACTTTGTCTCATGTATATCATTTAAGATCATGCAATATTCTCCTCGGTGCAATTGACTTTTCAGGTCGTTGATGACTCTCAGACAGTCGGATGCTATACGCATTTTGGTGACAACCATATCTTCTGCCAAAGCTAGAGCCTCTCTACATGCATAAGCCTCGAGCGTTGCAGGCTCGGTTACTCCCTTGAAGACGAGTGCAGAAGCGCCAAGAAACTGCCCCTCTACGTTGCGACAGATCACACCCACGGCGCCAATATTTGATGACTTCGCCACAGCCCCGTCAGCATTCAGTTTGGTCTCTCCTGGTGAAGGCGGTATCCATCTAGGCGTTGATGTACTAGCAGCTCCACTAGTGTTCTTGATCTTTTGCTTCTTGGCTAGCAGTTCTCTCACCTCTTGTAAATAGCGTTCGATGAACAAATGCATGGACAGTGGACTTTGAAATTCCTGCTCGTGAATAGCCTTGTGGCGCGCCCACCATATCGCCCATAGGGTGGTAAGAACAGCAACAAACCTGTCTTGGCTCAACATATTACAGAGACCATGCAGCCATAGCTTTGGATCAGACGTCTCATCGCCGTATACAGGTAGCAGTGAATCATCATCATCGTCTCGGAGGGACCACACGCTCTTCGACATATTATAGTCTAGGAGGGCATGTCTCCAAGTATCGCATGCAGCTTGGCAGATCTGACATACTGCCTCCTTCGACATGTGGCGACGTTGTCTCTCTTGGCCGGTCAGCAGGGACGCCCGAGCTAGGCGCCATGAAAAAATACGAAGCTTGGCGGGAACTTGGACACCCAAAGCTTCTTCCAACTGCTCTCCTGCTGAGAAGTGTTTGACGGACCGGTTCCTCCACTAAGCCACTTCTCCCGTCTCATTTTTGTTTCCATGACCATCCTGTAGCAAGAACGAACAGAGAACACTCCAGATTTCTCATACTGCCATGCATAGAAATCACATTGATTTGTGTGGCTGAGCGGGATTTGGCGCACTATCTCGACATCCATCGGAAGCAAATATTCAGTCAATGCTTGCTCGTCCCAAGTTCTGTCCACTTGTGATATAAGGTCTGTAACTTTGTCCTGAGGGTTTGGAGAGATTACACTAATTGGGCGCATGTTATAATCTCTAGGTAACCAATTATCATTCCAGATGTTGGTGTTCTCACCGTCTCCAATGCGCTTAATCAGCCCTATGCGCAAGATATCCCTCCCTTCGCTGAGGGAGCGCCAAATTTGTGATGGCCGAGACCCCACTTGGGCTGAAAGAATGTCGGAAGCTGGGAAGTAAACCGCCTTAAGTATTCTCGCACTCAGAGTATTGGGGTCATCAAGAATCCTCCATACCTACTTGGCAAGAAGCGCTAAGTTAAAAATCTCCATATCTCAGAAACCTAGGCCTCCCTTGTATTTTGGCATACACATAGATTCCCACGAGACCCATGCTATTTTCCTTTCTCCCGCCTTGCTACCCCACCAGAACTTGCGTATCAATGAAGTAATGTGCTGACATAAAGGCACCCCTTGGTAACTTAAATAGAGCCATGGAGTATGTTGGTATAGTCTGCACCACCGACTTAATAAGCACCTCCTTGCCCCTTCCCGCTAGGCACTTTTCTATCCATCCCTGAATATTCTTCCAAACTCTGTCCTTTAGATAGGAGAACACTCCATTCTTTGCTAGTCCCACATCAGATGGTAGCCCCAAGTATCTCTCACAGATGCTCTCTTTTTGGACTTCAAGAATAGCTTTAATTATCTCTCTTTGCAACACAAGACATCCCTTACCAAAGTAAATGGAAGATTTGTCATGGTTTATACGCTGACCAGAAGCTTGACAGTACGAGCTCAGAATTTCCTTCAGTTTCGAGGCATTCTCCACAGTAGTTTTGCTGAAGAGCAAACAATCATCCGCAAACAAGAGGTGGTTTACCTTCGGTGCCGTGGCAGCAATTTGGACGCCCTCAAACAGCCCCTCATTGCTTGCTTTCTTTAACATGCATGAAAGTCCCTCTGCCGCCAATAAGAACAAGTAGGGAGAGATGGGGTCCCCCTGCCTGATGCCTCTGGAAGGGTGGAATTCATTACTCTGACCTCCATTAAAGAGTAGAGAGAAAGAAACTGAAGTAACCCCTCTCATAACCTGACGCACAAACAAATCGCAGAAGCCCAACTTTTTCATAATAGCCTCCAAATATACCCATTCCACACGATTATATGCTTTCATCATGTCCATCTTGACAGCACGATGCCCATTCTTCTTGCTCCTATTGTTCTTCATAAAATGAAGGCACTCATATGCAGTAATAACATTATCGGTAATTAGACGGCCAGGCACAAAGGCCGACTGCTCTTCAGAGATAATATCCGGGAGAATCTGCTTCAGTCGGTTAGCAAGTACTTTGGATGCAATTTTAAAAATCACATTGCACAAGCTAATAGGCCGAAACTGAGACAGTAAAGTGGGGTTTTGTACCTTAGGAATAATAACAATGAACGTCCTATTGATCTCCTCAGGGAAGTCTTCTCCCTTCAAAACTCGAATCACAACCTTGGTTACCTCTTCACTGCATAAATGCCAGTACTTCTGAAAAAAGTGAGCCGGAAAACCGTCGGGTCCCGGTGCCTTAGTGGGAAACATTTGAAACAGAGCTCTCTTCACCTCTCCTTCTGTGATGTCTTTTGATAACATATCATTCATCGAGTTTGTAACCTTACAAGGTACATGAGATAGCACCTCTTCCATTCCAATGACTCCTTCTGATGCATACAAATTTTCATAAAAGTCCACCGCCATTCGCTCAAGTTCTGCTGGGTCATTACAAACAGTCCCGTTAGGTCGCGTCAAACTCTCTATATGATTCTTCTTTCGCCTGCTGGACGCCTTATGGTGGAAAAATTCCGTATTCTGATCACCTTCAAGAACCCACTGAATACGCGCCCGTTGACGCCACATTACTTCCTCTCTAAACCGCAACTCGATAATGCGTTCCTCAACCTTAATTTCCTCACGTGAGGCAGCAATCCTAATTGGGTCCTCACGTAGCTCACCCAGCTGTCGGCGTTCTGGGAACGGGGGTCCCCAGACTTGCCTGCCTGCGGCCTGCGGCGTGGCTCAAAGGGGGGCCCAGCATGGCCCATCTTCACCAACACAAACCCAAAACCCTCGCGAGGGGCCAAGCCTCGCGGGGCGAACGACGCGGAGCTTCCTCAGGCACGGCCTCGTCAGGCTGGCTCACGAGGAGGCGGAGAGATCAAGGCGGGGTACCTCACGAGGTGCCCATGACGCAAGGCATGACAACTCAGGGCGCCGGGCGGGTGCCAACCCGCGCAGCGTCCTCCTTTCCTCTTTGGTGCAAAGGGGGCAAGCGCAGCCGCGGAGTACCGAGGCATCAGGCAAAGGTTGCCATTTCGGTGCAACGAGACCAAGACCAGGAGGACTACGAGACGGAGGTCACCATGGAGCCCAAGACGGCGTCATCACCAGAGCTTTGCGCAGGCGAAGACTACTTTTGTCAGGATAGTTGATACTTGCTGTCCCCCTTCAAATTAGCCCACCATTGTTGGCTCCCTTCCCGCTCAATATTTGGGGAGAGGACCAGGGCCTCTATAAATAGGAACAGCCACCGACACAGCAAGGGGGTCGGTCAGAGGAGAGCAGAGAGAGAGAAAGGTGACTGAACTCCTCCGAGCAGTTCATCGCCCCAGCCAAGAACAGACCCTCGCGAGGCTGTTCCTCCTTGTATTGTTCATCATCATCAGCCCAAGAGGCAATCCACACACCACACACTGGAGTAGGGTATTACACCACAACGGTGACCCGAACCAGTATAAACCTTGCGTCTCTTGTGTTGTTCTTTCCTTAGTTTAGATCCAAGCATGGCGGAGGGGTGCAGGTAGGTAGGAGGCGAAATCTCCGCGCGCACCCCAATGTTCGAACCTCAAGGGTCTGTCGGAACCCGAAATCCGACATTTGGCGCGCCAGGTAGGGGTGCGTAGGAATTCGTCTTCTGTCACCCCGTCCTCCTCCGACCATCGCGCTCATGCCTGACGCTCGTCGGGCCCGCGCGGAGCGCCGGGCCACCCTCGCTTCCCGCGTCGCCCAGACGGCCCCTGTCGGCGGGCGTCCTCGCCGTTCCCCGTCACCTGCCTCAACGCCGCCACCGGCCCGGCGGGGGACGAGCAGCAAGCATCGCCTCAGCATCCATCTGTGCGCCAAGACGGCCGCACCGCAACTCCCACGCTCGCCCCAGCTGGTTCTTCGCCCCGCGCGCTTCGCGCGCCCATGGGGCCCCGCAACCTCTCCCCCGCCTATCGCGCTGCACCGACACCCCCAGTGGTGCGGCCCTCTTGGGAGGCTCGCAGGCGCCGCCTACAAGTTACCACGTCAAGCCGTTCATCCGCCGGGTCAGCGCTGCTTCCACGCGGCAGGGGGCTCCCTTGGATCGGGCGGTGACTGAGACCGGCCTGAGCTTCAGCTCGGAGGACCACCCCTCCAACTCGGCCTACTCGGGCGCGCTCCCCATGCTGTGTACCCCCACCATCTGCCAGGTGGCCGTCACCAGAACTCTCATCGATGGCGGGGCAGGCCTCAGCGTGCTCTCAGTCGAGGCCTTCAACCTCCTCCGCATACCCCTGGAACGGCTGCAGCCCAGCCGGCCCTTCTCAGGCGTTGGGGGCAGGTCGTCCGGCTCCTTGGGACAGATCCGGCTCCCAGTGACCTTCGGCACCTACGACAACTTCCAAACGGAGCTGGTCGACTTCGACATCGCCCCCATCGGCCTCCCCTACAACGCCATCCTCGGCTACCCAGCGCTGGCCCAGTTCATGGCCGCGACGCACCCGGCGTACAACCTCATGAAGATGCCCGGGAGCAGCGGTGTCCTCACCGTGCACGAGGACACTGGGGACGCTCTGGGGTGCTCAAGCTCGTCTTCAAAACAGCGGCGTCGGCACAGCCCGCCGCCTTGGAGGCCCCCGAGCCCAAGGGGGTTGCGCCCGCCAAGAAGAAACAGTTGTTCACCCAAGACAAGGCAGAAACCAAGCAGATACCCGTCGACGAGGACGGATCCACCAACGCCACTTTCACCATAGGCGCCCACCTCAAACCCGAGCAGGAGGAGGCCCTGGTCGGGTTCCTGCACGCAAACAAGAAGGTATTCGCTTGGGAGCCAGCCCAGTTGGCAGGGATCCCCAGGAGTGTAATCGAGCATCACCTCAACGTGTGCCCCAACGTGCGCCCTGTGAAGCAGAAGGCCAGGCGGCAGTCCATAGAAAAGCAGGCCTTCATCGTCCAAGAGACCCGCAAATTAGAGGCCGCTGGGGTCATTCGCGAGGTCCGATACCCAGATTGGTTGGCCAACCCTGTCGTTGTGCCAAAGAAGGGAGGGAAGGAACGCATGTGTGTCGACTTCACCAACCTCAACAAAGCATGCCCGCAAGATCCATTCCCGCTCCCCCGCATTGACCAGATCGTCGATTCCACTGCGGAATGCGACCTGCTATGCTTCCTGGATGCCTTCTCTGGGTATCACCAGATCAAGATTGCGGTTGAAGACGTCAGGAAGACAGCCTTCCTAACCCCGTGTGGGGTGTACTGCTACACCTGCATGCCATTCGGACTGCGTAACGCAGGGGCGACCTTTCAGCAGCTGATGCGTATCACCTTGGGCCCGCAACTCGGGAAGAATGTTGAAGCTTACGTCGATGACATCGTGGTAAAGTCTCGGGAGGCCAGGACCTTGATACAAGACCTGGAGGAAACCTTCACGAGCCTCAACGCAGTGAACCTACGGCTCAATCCAGAGAAATGTGTGTTCGGAGTCCCCTCGGGTAAGCTCTTGGGTTTCCTCGTGTCTCACCGAGGCATTGAGGCTAACCCGGAGAAGGTCAAGGCAGTGGAAGACATGAGCCCGCCAAAGACCCTCAGAGAAATGCAGAAGCTCACGGGGCGCGTGACCGCGCTAGGGCGCTTCATCTCCAAGTTGGGGGAGCGAGCGCTACCCTTCTTCCAGCTAATGAAGAAAAAGGGGCCCTTCGAGTGGACTGAAGAGGCCGACAAGGCATTCCGGGATCTCAAGAAATACCTAACCAGTCCACCGGTCATGGTGGCTCCGCACCCTCAAGAGCCCCTGGTGCTTTACCTCGCTGCCACTCCCTACTCCGCCAGCGCAACCCTGGTGGTAGTCAGAGAGGAGCGTCGAATCAAAACCGCGGCAGCAGCCCGAGGCAAGGCGGAACTGGCACGAGGAAGGCCCACAGAAGCCGCCACGACGACTGATGAGGACCAGCCGCCGCAGAGGGGTGCACCAGAGGCAGAAGAAGCCCCTCTCCTAGATGGCCAGTCTCGGGAGGCCTCATTGTCTCGAGAGGCGCCATGGTCTCCAAAGGGAGCCGCCAGCACTGACGCACTCCACCTCATTGAGCACCCAGTGTACTTCGTCAGCACAGTGTTGCGGGATGCAAGGGCGCGGTACCCTATGCCCCAGAAACTCCTCCTCGCGCTACTGGTGGCCTCGCGCAAGCTGCGGCACTATTTTCAGGGTCACCCCATCAAGGTCGTCTCGTCATACCCCCTGGAGAGGGTGCTCAGGAGCCCCAATTCAGCTGGGAGAGTCGCTGAGTGGAACATAGAGTTGCAAGCGTTTCAGCTCGAATTCAGCACGACCAGAGTCATCAAGGGAGCAGCGTTGGCGGATTTTGTGGCAGAATGGACGGAGGCGCCAGGCCTCAAGGCCGACGAGGATCGGTCCCTGTTCCTGGGAAGCGAGGCGCCAGAAGGCTGGGTCATGTACTTTGATGGGGCGTTCTCCAGACACGGCGCAGGGGCTGGGGCGGTGCTTATATCGCCCACCCAAGACAAACTCTATTACGTCGTGCAGCTTTGTTTACAGCAAGGCGAAAAGGTCTCCAACAACATAGCGGAGTATGAAGGTTTAATAGCGGGCTTGAAGGCCGCAGCTGCCCTGGGGGTGAAACGCCTCACCATCAAGGTCGATTCGCAGCTCCTTGTCAATTTCTCCAATAAGGTGTACGAGCCAAAGGATGAGCACATGGAGGCCTACCTTGCAGAGGTTCGCAGGATGGAGAAGCAGTTCTGGGGGTTGGAGTTGCAACATGTGCCCCATGGCACCAATCAAGAGGCCGATGACATCACCAAACGCGCGTCCAGGCGGTTACCTCAGGAGCCTGGCGTTTTTGAGGAACGGCTCTTCAAGCCTTCGGCCTTGCGGTCACTATCAAACACGGCTCAGCCCCGGGAGGAGCTCCCCCAGCCACCTGCCTCCGGAGCTCCGGCCTGTGGCCCGGCCTCAGGAGCACGCCTGCTCCTGACGATGGAACCTCAGGAGGGATGTTGGATCACGGAGCTCCGGAGCTACTTGACGCAAGGGACCCTTCCGGAGAAGGAGGAGGAAGCAGAGCGAGTGGCACGCCAGGCCACGGCATACTACATCAGAGATGGAGAGCTCTACCGGAAGCGACCAAACGATGTATCCCTGCGCTGCATCTCTAGGGAGCAAGGGAAGGAACTACTGAAAGATATACACGGCGGGGACTGCGGACATCATTCATCGTCACGGACCCTCGTCGGCAAGGCGTTCCGCGGTGGGTTTTATTGGCCCACCGCGCTCAATGACGCCGTTGAACTAGTGAAAGCTTGTGAGGCCTGCCAGTTCCACGCCAAGCAGATCCATCAGCCGGCAGGGGGCTTGCAGACTATCCCACTTTCATGGCCATTCGCAGTCTGGGGGCTCGATGTTGGGTAACGTAGCAGAAATTCAAAATTTTCCTACGTGTCACCAAGATCTGTCTATGGAGAAACTAGCAACGAGGGGAAGGAGAGTGCATCTACATACCATTGTAGATCGCTATGCGGAAGCGTTCAAGAGAACGGGGTTGAAGGAGTCATACTCATCGTGATCCAAATCACCGGAGATCCTAGTGCCGAACAGACGGCACCTCCGCGTTCAACACACGTACAGCCCGGTGACGTCTCCCATGCCTTGATCCAGCAAGGAGAGAGGGAGAGGTTGAGGAAGACTCCATCCAGCAGCAGAACAACGGCGTGGTGGTGGTGGAGGAGCGTGGTACTCCAGCAGGACTTCGCCAAGCATCGCAAGAGATGAGGAGGGAGAGGGGTAGGGCTGCGCCAAGAAGGAGAGGAACTCGTGTGTCTTGGGCCTCCAATACCTCAAGTATATATAGGGGAAGGGGAGGGGCTGCGCCCCCACCTAAGGTTCCCTCCCTAGGGGTGGCGGCAGCCCCTAGATCCCATCTGGGTGGCGGCCACAAGGGGAGAGGGGGGGGCGCACCTGGGGTGGGCCTTAGGGCCCATCTGCCCTAGGGTTTGCCCCCTTCCCTCTTGGAGGCGCCTTGGGCCTTGGTGGGGGGGGGCGCACCAACCCACCTGGGGCTGGTCCCCTCCCACACTTGGCCCATGCAGCCCTCCGGGGCTGGTGGCCCCACTTGGTGGACCCCCGGGACCCTCCCGGTGGTCCCGGTACGTTACCGATAAACCCCGAAACCTTTCCGGCGACCAAAACAGGACTTCCCATATATAAATCTTTACCTCCGGACCATTCCGGAACTCCTCGTGACATCCGGGATCTCATCCGGGACTCCGAACAACATTCGGTAACCACGTATATCTATTCCCTATAACCCTAGCGTCATCGAACCTTAAGTGTGTAGACCCTACGGGTTCGGGAACCATGCAGACATGACCGAGACGTTCTCCGGTCAATAACCAACAGCGGGATCTGGATAACCATGTTGGTTCCCACATGTTCCACGATGATCTCATTGGATGAACCACGATGTCGAGGATTCGATCAATCCCGTATACAATTCCCTTTGTCTAGCGGTATTGTACTTGCCCGAGATTCGATCGTCGGTATCCCGATACCTTGTTCAATCTCGTTACCGGCAAGTCTCTTTTACTCGTTCCGTAACACATCATCCCGTGATCAACTCCTTGATCACATTGTGCACATTATGATGATGTCCTACCGAGTGGGCCCAGAGATACCTCTCCGTTTACACGGAGTGACAATCCCAGTCTCGATTCGTGCCAACCCAACAGACACTTTCGGAGATACCTGTAGTGTACCTTTATAGCCACCCAGTTACGTTGTGACGTTTGGCACACCCAAAGTATTCCTACGGTATCCGGGAGTTGCACAATCTCATGGTCTAAGGAAATGATACTTGACATTAGAAAAGCTTTAGCATACGAACTACACGATCTTTGTGCTAGGCTTAGGATTGGGTCTTGTCCATCACATCATTCTCCCAATGATGTGATCCCGTTATCAACGACATCCAATGTCCATGGTCAGGAAACCGTAACCATCTATTGATCAACGAGCTAGTCAACTAGAGGCTTACTAGGGATATGGTGTTGTCTATGTATCCACACATGTATCTGAGTTTCCTATCAATACAATTCTAGCATGGATAATAAACGATTATCATGAACAAGGAAATATAATAATAATCAATTTATTATTGCCTCTAGGGCATATTTCCAACACTCGACATCTTGGGTCCGTTTCCTCGGGCGCCAGGGGGCTACCGCTACCTTTACGTTGCGGTAGGCAAGTTCACCAAGTGGGCTGAAGTGGAGGCTGTCCGCACCATTCCTGCGGGTTCCGCGGTCAAGTTCATCAAGGGCATCGTGAGCCGGTTCGGGGTGCCGAATCGCATCATCACGGGCAACGGTTCGCAGTTCACCAGTAACCTCTTCAAAATGTACTGTGCTAACCTTGGAACGCAGATATGCTACGCTTCGGTGGCGCACCGCTGAAGCAACGGCCAGGCCGAGCGAGCCAATGCGGAGGTCCTAAGGGGCCTCAAAACCAGGACGTTCAAGAAGAAGCTGGAGGCCTGCGGCAGAGGTTGGTACGACGAGCTTTAGTCCGTGTTGTGGTCCATCCGCACAACCGCGACCAAGCCGACTGGAGAGACCCCGTTCTTCCTGGTCTACGGGGCCGAAGCGGTCCTCCCTCACGAGGTCAGACGTCGCTCCGCGCGGGTCCTGGCGTTCAACGAGGCGCAACAGGACGCCATGCGGGGGATGGACCTCGTGCTGGGGGAGGAATGTCGCCGAGAAGCCGCGCTACGAGCGACGAGGTACCAACAAGCGTTGCGGCGATATCACTACCGCAACATCCGCCGCAGGACACTCGAGGTAGGAGACCTCATGCTCAGGCGGGTCCTCTCCAGGGAGGGGCTGCACAAGCTCTCTCCCATGTGGGAGGGCCCGTTCAAGGTTGTTCATGTTTCCAGGCCCGGCTCAGCGCGCTTGGAGACTCAGGAGGGAGTGCTGGTCCAGAACGCATGGAACATCCAGCACCTCCGGAGGTTCTACCCCTAAAAAGGCCCGGAGCCTATGAAGCAAGGCGAATGCCTATGAAGCTATCGCGTTTTGGAAAAGGCCCGGAGCCTGTGAAGCAAGGCGAATGCCTGTGAAGCTATCGCGTTTTGGAAAAGGCCCGGAGCCTGTGAAGCAAGGCGAATGCCTGTGAAGCTATCGCGTTTCGGAAAAGGCCCGAAGCCTGTGAAGCAAGGCGAAGGCCTGTGAAGCTCGTCGCCCGTGACACTCTCACGTAATAATGAGTTGGGGCTGTACACGCCCCGGAGTCTCAGGAGCGCCGGCCTCAGGCCCTGGGGCTCCCTCCCACGCCCAGTGGTAGCACTTAGCTCCGCGCTGGTGAGAAGACGTCGAAGACTAGACTAGGTGCCAGACGCGGCTTTTCATTTGCTTTCCACAGTTGGCTTGTTCTTCTTCATTTGAAGTTTTATTGAAGTCGTTGCTGTCTTTGGCTTGCGGTTCTTCGGCTTTTCACGCTCCTGCCTCGATTTCTCTTGTGCAAGGCCTCGCGAGGAGGAGAGCCGAGCGCCCTCGCGAGTGCTCCTATCCTAGTCACTCAAAGGGTTCGCGACCTGGGACCCTTGCAGGAGCACCCCTCCAGTCCATGCCCCTCGGGCACCGCGACACAAACGCAGGGCCTGGGTCGGTCGCCCCCACGGCTGGGGCCGGGAACCATCCACGTGCGGGCACATAGTCGGAAGGTACGATGAAGAAAGCGAAACGATAATTAACAGCAATAACCCATATACGCCCCCGCGGGGCACCACACTACTGTCCTTCTTTATGCAGGAAAAGGGAAGAGAAAAAACAAATCTGGTGAGGCTCGCCTTGCACCGGCCCGCAGGGAAGCCGGAGCTGCCTCCGGAGCTCAGGCGGACTCCCTCTCGCGCCTCACCAGGGCGCGTCGGTGGGCGGACGCGCCACCACCCCCCAAGCAGATACGACGGTGTGGGGGCTGGCTACGGCCACCACTAGGAGAGTCGCCGCTTGAAGAAGGACCGGAGAAGCTTGAGGAACCCTAAGCGCCGCCAGCCCCGCGAGCGCCGTCCTCTCCATCATCGCTGGAGCCGGGTTCCCAGCCACGGTCATCGCCCTCGGGGCAACACCCTGCGCGGCGACCATCTTCCCCAAACACCCTCACGTAGAGGGTGGCATCACCGTCGAACCTGAAGTATAGGGTGCACCGACGGCCCAGGCCACGCGCGCGGGCAAACGTCTGCCAACCGCGGGCCAGGGCCAGGCTCCCGGCTGCGGAGACCTCCAGTGAAACCCATGAGGCCCGGCTGCAGCAGCCGTCGGCCTGAAGCCAGAGGCCGCCCGGGGCGCCGGCCGGGAGCTCGCCGAGGAGGAAGCGAGGAAGTGGGAGCCGGGTGCTAGTCGGCTCCGCCGACCACACGACGAACTCCGGCAGCACCTCAGCAGCGCGAAAGCGCGGCATAGGGGGACGCGCAGCCGGAGCGCACCCCCGGCCGCAGCAATCCGCCCGCCACCGCGCTGGAAAGCGTCTCCGCGGCCGCGGGGAGCTGCCGTGGTGGCCACAGGATGTTTGTGGGGGCGCCCTCGGCCGCGCTCTGCCTGGCAAGCCTTCCCCTTCTCCGCGGCCGAGAACCTCCTCGACGGGGCCATGAAGAAGAAGGAGAAGCAAAGGGAGATGAACCGGAAGGGCGCACGTCGTCCCGTACTTATAGCCGGCGGAGGCCTACCGCTAACCTCCACGATCGCAGGTAATCATGACCGGTTTTGCATGCAGGGACTTGTCTAGTCAGTGCAGTTGCCGAGGCACCATGGGGAAGTGGAGATGCCCACGTCCAATCAACCGCCACGCAGCACCCAAGGCCGCAGGCTGTTAGGGCCCGCGGCGCTTCGCTCTTGCCCTTCCGCCTCCCTACACGGCCAAGTCCGGGCGCGCCTTGGGCCCGGGGGCTACTGTCGGCATTCTGGGAACGGGGGTCCCCATACTTGCCTGCCTGCGGCCTGTGGCGTGGCTCAAAGGGGGGCCCAGCATGGCCCATCTTCACCAACACAAACCCAAGACCCTCGCGAGGGGCCAAGCCTCGCGGGGCGAATGACGCGGAGCTTCCTCAGGCACGGCCTCGTCAGGCTGGCTCACGAGGAGGCGGAGAGATCAAGGCGGGGTACCTCACGAGGTGCCCATGACGCAAGCCATGACAACTCAGGGCGCCGGGCGGGTGCCAGCCCACGCAGCGTCCTCCTTTCCTCTTTGGTGCAAAGGGGGCAAGCGCAGCCGCGGAGTACCGAGGCATCAGGCAAAGGTTGCCATTTCGGTGCAACGAGACCAAGACCAGGAGGACTATGAGACGGAGGTCACCATGGAGCCCAAGATGGCGTCATCACCAGAGCTTTGCGCAGGCGAAGACTACTTTTGTCAGGATAGTTGATACTTGTTGTCCCCCTTCAAATTAGCCCGCCATTGTTGGCTCCCTTCCCGCTCAATATTTGGGGAGAGGACCAGGGCCTCTATAAATAGGACCAGCCACCCACACAGCAAGGGGGTCGGTCAGAGGAGAGCAGAGAGAGAGAAAGGTGACTGAACTCCTCCGAGCAGTTCATCGCCCCAGCCAAGAACAGACCCTCGCGAGGCTGTTCCTCATTGTATTGTTCATCATCATCAGCCCAAGAGGCAATCCACACACCACACACTGGAGTAGGGTATTACACCACAATGGTGTCCCGAACCAGTATAAACCCTGCGTCTCTTGTGTTGTTCTTTTCTTAGTTTAGATCCAAGCATGGCGGAGGGGTGCAGGTAGGTAGGAGGCGAAATCTCTGCACGCACCCCAATGTTCGGACCTCAAGGGTCTGCCGGAACCCGAAATCCGACACCAGCCTTCTTCTCAGGGTCCTTAATTCTGCACGCACTGAACCAAAAGTGGTTGATCCCCATCCACTCATGGCCGCAGCCATGAGCAACAACTTATCTCTTATCTCATGTACTGATGTGGCAGTCGAAGCCCCCCATACTTCCTGTATCTTTGCCTGAAAACCCTCATGCCTTTCCCACATAAGCTCATACCGGAACGGGCTCTCCTTGCCAATCCGCTGGTTGTGTGCCTCCATAATGTTAAGGAGAAGAATAGGTGAATGGTCGGATTTAACGGCATGCAGATGGCGTATAGATGCCAAAGGAAATAAAGAGCTCCAATCTGATGAAGACATGTACCTAGGGTAGGGGCACGGACCTGTCCAAGGAGCCCCACCCTAGGACATCCCTAGGAGAAGTCACCTTTCAATCGACTTGAAGGTATCCCACTCGACGGACTCAAGACACTCGACCAAAAAGCTATCACTCGACCATGAAGCCAACCACTCGACCGCCAGGAGACCCATAGTCACTCCTCAGGCAAACGGTCAGCTGTTAAGCAGTCTTTATGGTCATTATAGCGCTTTATTAGGGGCGTTACCAGTAACGCCCAACCTTGAATGTACCTTAAACCCTGCATTACTGAGGGCAGGAGGGGGCCGGCGAACTCTATATAAGCCACCCCCCTCTTCAGTATGAAGGGTTCGCACCCCTGTTATTCACACGCCAGTAATCCAGTCGACCGCCTCCGGGCACCGAGACGTAGGGTTGTTACTTCCTCCGCGAAGGGCCTGAACTCGTACATCTTGGTGTGTTTACAACTTCCCAATAGCTGAGATCTAGCCTCTCCATACATACCCCCCTACATCACTGTCAGAGTTAGAACCACGACAGTTGGCGCCCACCGTGGGGCAGGAATCTTAGCGCCTGATTGGAGAAGTTGCGATTTTTCCGATCCCTTTGATCATGGTTTCGTCCGGAGTTTTGGTGGAGGGCCGCGAGATCCGCCTCGGCGCGCTCACATTCATCGCCGACGACTCCGCCTGGCTTCAGGAGGCACCACTCGACATCGACGCGCTCCCCGTCCGCGGTGCGACGCATTTCCGCGCATGCGTTCGTGGCGTCCTCCTGCGGCAGCCGTCGACCCAGTATCGGTCGGCCCCCGTATCGTCTCCCCGCTCTTTCTCCTGCCGGCGCAAGCGCTCCGGTCGGTCGAGACTTCAGAGGTGGGTGAGGCACGCCGTGGCTCGCCAGTCGGCCGCCCCGCAAGTCGCGGCAATCGAACCCGACGAATCCCTCTGCGGCCTGTTCGACCTGTCGACTGGCTCCGCGGAGACCGCATCCGAGTGCGACAGCAGCGACCCCGCGGCTGAGGTCCTGACGGTCGATGGAACGCACAGTCCTCCCGATTTCCCTCACGCTGATGGAGGCACGGGTGGGGGCGGCCCGTTGCATCCCCACGATGAGTATCTCCCCGAACCTCTCACGTCATCACAGCGAGAAGAGCTTCGCCGTCGGAACACGGACGCCCTCCGCGCCCCTATCGTCGGAGAGTCCCCCGAGGCCCGGGCCTTGGAGGACGCGTGCTTGGCTAATTTGGCCGAGCGCACTCGACTGGAGAATCTCCAGCGAGCACTCGACGAGCAAGCGCATCAGCGGGCTCCCGAGTCTAGTCAACGCCAGCTCTTCCCGCCGACGCAGGTATATCAAACCCCAGTTCAGAATTTGGCCGCTGCGGCCCGTATAGCAGAATCAATTCAGCCCTCCCAGTCGGAGGCTGGCAGGGGCTTGTTGCAGATCAGAGCGTTGCTCCGGGCGGCGGGAAACCAGAATTCCGCCGTTTCTCAGTCGCGGAACAAGATTCACAGTCGATCCGTTGCAACAGATACAGTCCAGTCGGCTCACAGCCCGCGGTCGCCCCTGAGGCGTGAGGGACGTGGCGACCGGCATGATCAGTACAGAAGGAATGAGCAGTGTGATCACCGATCCGATCGTGATGATCGACGTCGAGTGCCAACCCCTCCCCCGAGGAGTGGGTCATATGCGCCTCGACATCGAGATGACAGACGCCCTCATAGCGTTGGGCAGAGGATTCCCGTTGACCCCAGGGACCCAGGCTTCGACGCGAGATCTGTCCTCGTTCAAGGCTTGGTTGACAGAAACAGGGCTCATCGGGAAGGCCAGAACAGAGATGCGCCCTCCAGCAGCAGAATGCGTGTTTCAGGGCCAGAGTGTTTCAGTCGAGCCATCAGGGCCGCGGTGATTCCTCCCAACTTTCGGTTGGCGACTGGAGTCAGCAAGTTCACCGGTGAGTCTAAGCCTGACACTTGGCTCGAAGATTACCGAGTGGCTGTACAGATTGGCGGTGGCAATGATGAGGTGGCCATGAAGCATTTGCCTCTCATGCTAGAGGGCTCAGCCAGAGCGTGGCTAAATCAGTTGGCCCCCAGCAGCATTTACACTTGGGAGGATCTCTCCCGAGTGTTTATCACAACCTTTGAAGGAACATGCAAGCGACCTGCAGGCCTTACAGAGCTACGGTCTTGCGTGCAGAAGCCGAATGAAACCCTGAGGGCATACATCCAGAGGTGGATCACACTGCATCACTCGGTTGAGAATGTGCCAGACCATCAATCAGTTTGTGCCTTCAAGGAAGGCGTTAAATACAGAGAGTTGAATCTGAAGTTCGGTCGAACCGGAGAGATGTCCCTGAATCGGATGATGGAGATTGCCACCAAGTACGCTAATGGTGAAGATGAGGACCGACTCCGAAGTGGCAAGCACAAGGCAGTCGCCCAAGAAACCGGAGGAAACTCCAGTCGGAAACAGAAGCGGAAGGCCGAGCCAGCCGCTCCTGGGGAGGCCCTGGCCGTAGCCCAGGGAAACTTCAAGGGAAAACCCAAAGGCCCCTGGAAGCCCAAGAAAGTCAAGGATCAGGATGGAAACGATGTTTTGGATCTGCCATGTCACATCCACACCAAGAAAGATGAAGAGGGTAATTTTATTTACCCAAAGCATACCACTCGACAGTGCCGGCTCCTAATCCAGGAGTTTCAAGGCAAACAGTCCAAGGATAAGGAAAAAGAGTCGGACAGAGTCGAGGACAAGGAAGACAGTGACGACGGATACCCCCAAATCAATTCCACCCTGATGATTTTTGCTGATGTCGAAAGCAAAAGTCGACTGAAAGTCATTAACCGCGAGGTGAATATGGTTGCTCCGGCGACACCCAGTTATCTGAAGTGGTCTCAGACTACCATCACATTCGACCAGTCCGATCACCCTACACACATTGCCACCCCTGGGAGGCAAGCTTTGGTGGTCGACCCAGTTGTCGAAGGCACTCGACTGACCAAAGTCCTGATGGATGGTGGCAGTGGTCTGAACATACTGTACGCCGAAACTTTGAAAGGAATGGGCATTCCGATGTCCAAACTAAGTACCAGTAACATGAGCTTCCACGGAGTCATTCCTGGCAAGAAAGCCGAACCACTCGGCCAGATTGCTCTTGATGTGGTTTTCGGTGATTCAAAGAATTACCGCAAGGAAAAGTTGACATTCGAGGTTGTGGACTTCCAAAGTGCTTATCACGCCATTTTGGGCAGGCCAGCTTACGCACGCTTCATGGCTCGACCATGTTACGTGTACCTCAAACTGAAGATGCCTGGCCCTAAAGGTGTAATCACCGTTACAGGCAACCGAAAGAAAGCAGAAGAGTGTTTTCAGAAAGGCTCAAAGATTGCTGATGCTCAGATGGCAGTGGTCGAGCTGCAAGAGTACCAAAAGACTACCGATCCGAGTGAATTGCTACGAGCCAAGAAGCCCGCTTCGGAATCAGCTTTTCAGTCGTCCGGTGAAACAAAGCCAGTCCACATTCACCCGACCGACCCCGATGCTGCCCCGACTCACATCTCAACGACGCTCGACTCCAAATAGGAAGAAGCGCTCGTCCAGCTCCTCCGTGAGAACTGGGACATCTTCGCATGGAAGCCCTCTGACATGCCTGGAGTTCCCAGAGGGCTGGCTGAGCACCGTCTATGAGTCGACCCAAAATTCAAGCCTGTGAAGGAACATCTTCGACGGTCCGCCGTCCAGAAGAAGCAAGCCATTGGCGAGGAGGTAGCTCGGCTCTTAGCAGCAGAGTTCATCCGAGAGATTTACCACTCCGAGTGGCTCGCCAATGTCGTCATGGTCCCCAAGAAGGACAAGTCACTTCGCATGTGCATTGATTTCAAACATCTCAATCGGGCCTGCCCGAAAGATCATTTTCCTCTCCCTCGCATCGACCAAATAGTCGACTCGACTGCGGGGTGCGAGAGATTGTCTTTTCTAGATGCCTATTCCGGGTACCATCAGATCCGTCTGTATGGACCCGACGAGATCAAAACAGCTTTCATCACTCCATTCGGATGCTTCTGTTCGTCACCATGCCGTTCGGCCTCAAGAACGCCGGAGCCACGTTCATGAGAATGATTCAGAAGTGTCTACTCACTCAAATCAGTCAGAATGTAGGGGCATACATGGATGATATTGTGGTCAAGTCACGGAAAGGTTCCAACCTGCGGGCTGACCTTGGCGAAACCTTTGCCAACCTCAGGAGGTATGATATCAAGCTCAATCCATCAAAGTGCACGTTCGGAGTTCCGGGTGGAAAGTTACTCGGTTTTCTCGTTTCCGAACGGGGGATCGATGCCAATCCTGAAAAAGTTGGTACCATACTCCGGATGAAGCGTCATGTACGCGTGCACGATGTCCAAAAGCTTACAGGTTGCTTGGCCGCTCTAAGTCGATTCATTTCTCGTCTCGGTGAAAAGGCGTTGCCTCTTTACTAACTGATGAAGAAGTCCGACAAGTTCGAGTGGACTCCAGAAGCTGACGCAGCATTTGCAGAGCTCAAAGCTCTGCTCTCCACCCAGCCGGTGCTTGCTGCCCCAATCAACAAAGAGCCTCTGTTGCTTTACATTGCAGCCACAGGAGAAGTTGTCAGTACAGTACTTACGGTCGAGCGGGAAGAAGAAGGAAAGGCCTTCAGAGTTTAGCGTCCAGTCTATTATCTGTCTGAAGTTTTGACCCCTTCAAAACAAAGATACCCTCACTACCAGAAGCTTGTATATGGGATTTACATGACCACGAAGAAGGTTGCACATTACTTCTCTGGCCACTCCATTACAGTCGTCAGCGACGCCCCACTGTCAGAGATTCTGCATAACAAAGACGCAACTGGTCGAGTGGCCAAGTGGGCGATTGAACTCCTTCCCTTAGATATCAAGTTTGAAGCAAAGAAGGCTATCAAGTCCCAAGCAATCACAGGTTTCATCGCCGAGTGGATTGAACAGCAACTTCCGACTCAAGTTCACTCGGAGCACTGGACCATGTTCTTCGATGGATCTAAGATGCTGAATGGTTCCGGTGTTGGGGTAGTTCTAGTCTCCCCCCGAGGAGATAAGCTCAGATATGTTCTCCAGATTCACTTCGATTCCTCCAATAATGAAGCAGAATATGAAGCACTTTTGTACGGGTTGCGCATGGCCATTTCACTCGGCGTCCGTCGCCTCATGGTCTACGGCGACTCAGATTTGGTGGTTAATCAGGTGATGAAGGAGCGGGACGTCAGAAGTCCGGCTATGAATGGTTATTGCAATGCAGTGAGAAAGCTAGAAAAGAAATTCGAGGGGTTAGAGCTTCATCACATCCCCCGACTGAAAAATCAAGCAGCTGATGATCTGGCAAAGATAGGCTCCAAGAGAGAAGCCATTCCCAGCAATGTGTTTTTGGAGCACATCCGCTCGCCGTCAGTCCAGGAGGATCCTTTCACAAAAGAAGCCCTGCAACCGAAAAGTGCCACAGATCCGACTGAAGTCGAAGTTCCTGCTGTGGTCGACCTAATCATGGAAGTCTTGGCAATCTCTCCCGACTGGACGATACCATACATCGCGTATATCCTAAGAAAAGAGCTCCCAGAGGACGAGGAAGAGGCTCGACAGATCGTCTGCCGATCCAAGGCCTTCACAGTCATAAAGGGGCAGTTGTATAAAGAAAGCGCGACTGGAATCGGTCAGAAGTGCATAACACCAGAAGAAGGTCGGATAATCCTTGATGATATCCACTCGGGGACCTGTGGTCACCATGCGTCCTCTCGGACCATTGTGGCTAAAGCATACCGAGCGGGATTTTACTGGCCTAGAGCAAATGAGATGGCAAAAGAGATAGTCGACAAGTGTGGAGGGTGCCAGTTCTACTCCAACATGTCACACAAGCCTGCATCAGCCCTGAAGACCATTCCACTCGTCTGGCCCTTTGCTGTTTGGGTACTAGACATGGTTGGTCCACTGAGAACAGGCAGAAGTGGTTTCACTCATGTGCTTGTGGCAGTCGACAAGTTTACCAAATGGATTGAAGCTAAGCCTATCAAGAATCTTGATGCTTGCACTGCTATCAGTTTCGTCAGGGGGCTAACATTCAGATATGGAGTCCCGCATAGCATCATCACTGACAATGGGTCCAACTTCGATTCGGACAAGTTCAGAGCTTTTTGCGCCTCTCAAGGCACTCGAGTCGACTACGCATCGGTCGCCCATCCCCAGTCGAATGGACAAGCAGAAAGAGCAAATGGTCTGATTCTCAAAGGACTAAAGCCTCGACTGATGCGTGATCTCAAGAACGCGGCAGGTGCTTGGGTCGACGAGCTTCCGTCAGTTCTGTGGGGTTTGAGGACCACCCCTAACCGGTCGACTGGAAGAACCCCATTCTTTCTGGTTTATGGAGCCGAAGCAGTTCTGCCAAGTGATCTTCTTCACAACGCGCCCCGAGTCGAGCTTTACACCGAAGATGAAGCAGAACAGGCCCGGCAAGACGCAGTCGACCTCCTAGAAGAAGAGAGGGAGATGGCCATGATCAAATCGACCATTTCAGCAAGACTTGCGTCGATTCCACATCCGGAATGTGAAGAGTCGAGCCTTCCAAGAAGGAGATTTGGTCCTCCGAGTGGATCAACAGAAACCACACAAGCTTGCTCCTACTTGGGAAGGCCCCTTCATTGTCACCAAAGTCCTCCACAATGGAGCGTATCACCTCTACAATGTTGATCGCCAGATCGACGAGCCACGAGCTTGGAATGCGGAACTACTCCGCCCCTTTTACACTTGAGTTCTCCCTTGGACGAGATGTAATAAGAAAATTTTCTGCAGTTTATTTTTATCAAAGACAAGAGTGTTCCAATAATTGCTGTCACTTCTGTTTGCCTACGAAATCCCCCAGTGGGTGACTTAGCTGCGAATCCGTTTCGCCTAAGTTCAAAAAATCCTACCGAGTGGAGAGCAATCCTCCCACTCGGGGGCTTAGCTGCAGTCTAGTATTCGCCTAAGTTCTCTCACTTAGAGACTTAGCTGCAGTCAGGCACTCGCCTAAGTTTGAAAAAATCCTACCGAGTGGAGAGCAATCCTCCCACTCGGAGGCTTAGCTGCAGTCCAGTACTCGCCTAAGTTCTCTCACTTAGAGACTTAGCTGCAGTCAGGCACTCGCCTAAGTTTGAAAAAATTCTACCGAGTGGAGAGCGAACCTCCCGCTCAGGGGCTTAGCTGCAGCCCAGTGCTCGCCTAAGTGTTTAAAAATCCTACCGAGTGGAGAGCGAACCTCCCACTTGGGGGCTTAGCTGCAGCCCAGTGCTCGCCTAAGTGTTTAAAAATCCTGTCGAGTGAAGAGCAAACCTCCCACTCGGAGGCTTAGCTGCAGCCCAGTGCTCGCCTAAGTGTTTAAAAAATCCTACCGAGTGGAGAGCAAACCTCCCACTCGGAGGCTTAGCTGCAGCCCAGTGCTCGCCTAAGTGTTTAAAAAATCCTACTGAGTGGAGAGCAAACCTCCCACTCGGGGGCTTAGCTGCAGCCCAGCGCTCGCCTAAGCATTTAAAAATCCTACCGAGTGGAGAGCAAACCTCCCACTCGGAGGCTTAGCTGCAGCCCAGTGCTCGCCTAAGTGTTTAAAAAATCCTACCGAGTGGAGAGCAAACCTCCCACTCGGAGGCTTAGCTGCAGCCCAGTGCTCGCCTAAGTGTTTAAAAAATCCTACCGGGTGGAGAGCAAACCTCCCACTCGGGGGCTTAGCTGCAGCCCAGCGCTCGCCTAAGCATTTAAAAATCCTACCGAGTGGAGAGCAAACCTCCCACTCGAAGGCTTAGCTGCAGCCCAGTGCTCGCCTAAGTGTTTAAAAAATCCTACCGAGTGGAGAGAAAACCTCCCACTCGGAGGCTTAGCTGCAGCCCAGTGCTCGCCTAAGTGTTTAAAAATCCTACCGAGTGGAGAGCAAACCTCCCACTCGGGGGCTTAGCTGCGGCCCAGCGCTCGCCTAAGTGTTTAAAAATCCTACCGAGTGAAGAGCAAACCTCCCACTCGGAGGCTTAGCTGCGGCCCAGTGCTCGCCTAAGCATTTAAAAATCCTACCGAGTGGAGAGCAAACCTCCCACTCGGAGGCTTAGCTACAGCCCAGTGCTCGCCTAAGTACAAGACTCAACCCAATCCACGAGTCGACTGCTAACTTCCCCTTCGGAGCTGCGCCGCAAATACAAGGTTATTCCGAGTGAAAATCAAGATCCACTCGATGAATCAAACCATGAAGATATTCAACGAGAAATCAAGATCAGATAAAGCCTAAAAGGTCCCAGACCTCAAAGTACTCGAGCCCTCGGCTCGGCAGAGTTTAACGGTTACAAATCCACTCGGCATTCCGAGGTAAATTTAAAGTTTTTCACTCCTCAAGAGGAGGACTGGAAGGGGCGACGAACTCATCCAAGTCGATCCCGTCGGCAATACGGGTGGCAGCGGCGATGAAAGTCTCCATGAAGTCTTGAAAGTTGTGCTTCTTGGTATTGGCAACTTGGATGGCTGCCAGCTTTTCTTCTCGCGCCTCCTTGCAATGGACGCGGACCAGAGACAGAGCGACATCAGCACCACATCTAGCAGAAGATTTCTTCCATTCCGCCACTCGACCTGGGACTTCGTTAAGTCGAGCCATCAGAGACTCGAGGTCGTTCTGAAGCGTCGTCCCAGGCCAGAGTGATGTGTCGATCTGCGACATCGCAACTTTCAGCCGAGCCAGATAGTCAACGACGCTGGTAGTACGAGACTCCAGGCGGAGCACGTTCATTGCAGCCTTGTCCTTCACAAGAGAGTTAACAGGGTCCAAGCTTGGCTCCACTCGACTGGTCTCCTCTTCAAAGTTCTGGCAGAATTCTGCAAACACGATTCAAGAGTAAGACAGTGGCCCTTCACAGGCTTGGCAAACTGCAAGACAGTCGGGGCAGAGTAATTGCCTTCGAGCAAAACGAACAGCTTCTTGGCAAGTCCACCGAGATAAGCCTCCAGATCTTTTACCTTCCCCGCCAGCTCACCCGCCTTGTCGTGTAGAGCCATCTTCTCCTTCTTCAGTCGACTGGCATCTCGATTAGCTGTCTTGAGAGCAGTTTTCAGTCTGGAATTCTCCTGTTCAAGAGCTCCGACCGAAGCCAATTTCTCCTCTGCGAGCTTCGTTTTGCTCGAGGCCTCCTTCTGTGCCTCTGCAAGGTCTTGGTCCTTCTTCTTCAGAGCTTCCTCCAGTTTATCTGTGGCGCGTCGAGTGGAACCAACATCAAGAATGGACAAGAAAGAAAGGCCACTCGTTAAGAATGGAGAACCTCACCAGCCATACCTTTTGCTTCTTCTTGCGCCTTCTTCAAATTCTCCTGAGCAAGCTTCAAGTTAAGGTTGAGCTGGATCTGCTGATTCTCCAACTCAGTATAGCGAGCTACAAGTTCGCAAGATTTCTGTAAAAAGGAAAATCAGTCGACAGACGTCCAAGATAAGTTGCTTCCGAGTAACTAAGAGACAATGATGACGTTTCTAAGACCACAGCCGAATCAAAAACATTCGACAGTAGTCTCGGGGACTACACCCAGTGGGTGCACTCAGCGTGCCCCCACTGGTTCGACCAAAAAAAAGTCGACTGCCCGCAGTCGACCGGATACAGTTCCACTCGACCTGGTCCGACCAAACCGAGTGAAGAAATACAGCTACAGCAACACAATGTAGAGACTACAGTCGACTGCCAGCAGTCCACCGTAGTCTCGGGGACTACACCCGGTGGGTGCACTTAGCGTGCCCCCACTCGTCCAAGAATTGGAAGACACACCCGGTGGGTGTACAGATGCAGATACAAAAGATCTTCGGAAAAGAGACTCTTCAAACAGCATATCATAACAGACCAAGTGTTGAGTCGACTGACCTGGACGTTGCTCTGAAGAGCCGAACTCGCGTCATAGGCTGCTTGGCTGGCCTCCCGAGCCATCTTCACTCGCTCCATCATGATCCCCGCCTGGCGTATAGCCTCTTTCGCAGCAGCCGCTTGGTCCTCGGGGACGGGGTATGCGGCAAAAAGTGAAGACGGATCCGCAGTCGACGACGAGGGCCGCGCACTCGCCAGAGGAACGGCGAAGGTCACAGAAGCCCGAGTGGTGTCACCACCATCCCGAGCCACGGCCTCGGAGCCGGAGCGGATTGGGAGGTCTTGTCAGTCGACGCCCTCTTGTGCCTCCTCACTCTCAACGGACCGTTGTCGTCGTCATCCGGGAGGTCGATAACATGAGGAGGGGCTACAAAGGAAAAGTTCAATCGACCAGAGTTGCAATAAATGATCAGTCGACTCAATGCAGAACGTCAGTAATCGTACCAGGGTTGGAGGTAACAGCATCCTCCATCTCTTGGTCGTCGTCCTTGGCGGAGACCTCAGAAGTAGCAGCACTGCAAGCCTCGAAAGTCAGTCGGTTGGCTCAATGGGTCGACCAAGGATCCGTCCACGGTCGACAAAGGAAAACAAGTTTTATTATTACCCGGAAATGGTAGGGACAGCTATCTTCATCTTGGGCTGAGCCTTGGGTGGCTTAGACGGCGTCGTGCGTGGGTGCTTGGGAACCTTCCCAGTCGGCGTAGGAGAAGAGGTCCGAGGGTGTTTCGACGACTGCCCAACAGAGGCAGTCGCCTTGCCACGTTCCCGCGCTGGGTCGTGTGTGTGCTTGGACCGCCCCTCTGGGCGGGGGGGTTCGACCTCCTCCTCCTCCTCTTCGCTGGAGTCGACGGCATCGTCTCCCTCTCCTTCGCCGTCGGACTCCCACTCACCTTGGTCGTCCCCACTCTCACCTCCGCTCGCCTCCCCTTCCTCAGTTGGCTCCTGAGCCCCGTTGGGCGTCGAGTACATCTCGGTGGTCGCCTGGAAAGCAATAGACAAGACGGAAGTCAATCGACCAGCTCAAAGAAGACCAATGCAGAAAACAAGATTTCAGTCGGGAGCATAAAGACATACCTTGTCCACTTCATACGAGTTGTCGAGTGGAGTTACCCTCCTGGCTCCTCGGGGGTTGTCTTTGTTCCCCGTGATGCTCGACAGCCACCCCTCCAGCATCTCGTCGGTGACCTCCTCCGGGTGGATCCGAGTGGTGTCATCGAGGCCAGAGTACAACCACATCGGGTGGTCACAGGCCTGGAGCGGTTGGATGCGCCTCTGGAGGAAGACCTCCAGCAGGTCCATCCCAGTCACACCCTCACGGACAAGCTCGAGCACTCGACCGTCCAACACTTTGACTTTGGGCCTTTCCTCCGGCGTCACTTTCAGAGAAGTGGGTTTTTCAGCTCGGTCGAGGGAGAAAGGAGGAAGACCAGTCGACTGTCCTGGGGTCGCCTGGTCCTGACAGTAGAACCAGGTCGACTGCCAACCACGGACCGACTCCGGGAAAGTAATGGATGGAAAATAGCTCTTCCCCCTCGCCTGGATTGCCAAGCCCCCGCACAACTGGATCACCTGCGTCCTCTCGTCACTCGACTTGGCCTTCTTGACCGATTGAGAACGGCAAGTAAAGATGTGTTTGAAAATCCCCCAATGGGGGCGGCAACCCAAGAAGGCCTCACACATGGAAATGAAAGCGGCAAGGTATACAATGGAGTTGGGAGTGAAGTGGTGGAGCTGCGCTCCGAAGAAGTTCAAGAAGCTCCGGAAAAAAGGATGGGGCGGCAGAGAAAACCCTCGGTCGATGTGGGTGGCTAGGAGCACGCACTCACCGTCGCGGGGTTGAGGTTCGATCTCTCCCCCCGGAAGACGCGCGGCTTGGTGGGGAATGACTCCCCCCTCGACCATGTCATCGAGATCCTCTTGCCGGAGCACCGACGGCATCCAGTCGCCCTGGATCCAACCTTTGGGCAGAGCGGTCCTAGAGGAAGATCCGCCCCGAGCTGACCTCTTCCCTTTCCCCGCCGCCGCCGCCTTCTTCGCGCGCTCCAGAGCGGAGATCTTGCTCTTCGTCATCGTTGCCGGCGAAGTCTCGCACGGGCCTGCTGCGCTAGGGCGGGAACGGAGGTGGCGGAAGGACTTGCGAAGGGAGAGAGGCAGAAGAAAGGAGGAGAAGAGAGCGCACTGCTTGGAAACCCCGAGCCGGTGATTTATAAGGGACCGCTTCAGAGTGGCTGACTGGTAGGCCCAGGCTATCCAGTCAGATCCCGCAGCAGACGCGCGCGCAGTACATGGCGAAAAAGGCGACGCGGGGATCGAGGAGCTTCCACTTTATCGCTTCCGATTACTACGGCCGCTCCCGTCCCGCGCGCTTCCCAAAATCCGAATCCCGCGACATCCGCGGGCCACAGAACAACTTGTCAAAACAGAAGACCCCGATCGCGCCGGCGCTCAGTATGTCACAAGCGAAGAAATTCACTCGACGAAAGGCCTGGAATGGATCAAGGCGACTGAAAAAGGTTGGCAACGTCATCCGTGACGATTGACCCAAAACAAGGCGCTCACGTAGCCCAAAGAACCAGTCGGAAAGATCTCCAACTTTTTCCCCACTCTAACCTCGATCCATTCGAGGGCTAATGATGAAGACATGTACCTAGGGTAGGGGCACGGACCTGTCCAAGGAGCCCCACCCTAGGACATCCCTAGGAGAAGTCACCTTTCAATCGACTTGAAGGTATCCCACTCGACGGACTCAAGACACTCGACCAGAAAGCTATCACTCGACCATGAAGCCAACCACTCGACCGCCAAGAGACCCATAGTCACTCCGCAGGCAAACGGTCAGCTGTTAAGCAATCTTTATGGTCATTATAGCGCTTTATTAGGGGCGTTACCAGTAACGCCCAACCTTGAATGTACCTTAAACCCTGCATTACTGAGGGCAGGAGGGGGCCGGCGAACTCTATATAAGCCACCCCCCTCTTCAGTATGAAGGGTTCGCACCCCTGTTATTCACACGCCAGTAATCCAGTCGACCGCCTCCGGGCACCGAGACGTAGGGCTGTTACTTCCTCCGCGAAGGGCCTGAACTCGTACATCTTGGTGTGTTTACAACTTCCCAATAGCTGAGATCTAGCCTCTCCGTACATACCCCCCCTACATCACTGTCAGAGTTAGAACCACGACACAATCCGCTGTCGCCATTGCTCGGTCAAGTCTGACCCTACAAGTGGCACCATTCTGCACTTTACGTTCGAAAGTCCAGTCAAAACCTATGTATCCCAAGTCACACAACTGACATACATCGACCACCTCTCTGAATGCATTTATTTGTCCCACATCCCACTCATTCGGGCCAAACTGCTCTTCCCTTCGCAAAACCTCATTGAAGTCTCCGATACACAGCCACGGAAGATCACTATCTGCCTTCAAAAATCGCATCATATCCCAGATTTTATATCGCATGCTCCTATTCGCCTCCCCATACCAACAAGTTAGGCGCCATGGATCTTTGCCATTCTCCTTAACCTCCATATCTATATGATATTTAGAGAAATTCCTTAGTTCCAGCACCAAAGGCCGCTTCCAATACATACACAGACCACCACTTCTCCCCGAGCTGCCCACTCCGTAAGCATTGTCATACCCTAAAGTTCTTGCCAAACCCTCCATGCGATTCTTTGCAATCTGCGTTTCCACAACACAAAGGATCGCTGGCGCACTCTCCCGCGTAAGGTCGCGCAACTCATTAACTGTTGCGGGGTCGCCTAACCTGCGACAGTTCCAACATAGGATCGACATTAGGTCCGGCGGTCCTCCTTGAGGGAGGCCGCCGATGTTGCCAAGTCTTGTTCTGAATCTTTTTCCGCTCCCAGACTGCTCGCTTCTGCCTTTGCTCCCAAATAAGCATACAACTGACTAATCTCGACATCATACATAGACACATACAGACTTTTCACTTCAACATAAGTACGTGCCTCAGCCTTCCACGTTCCACCAGGATCCCCATTGCCGGGACACAAGAATTTCCGCATGTGCAAAAACGAATGCAACTGGCTAATCTCGATAGCATATATAAGCACAGGCAAGCTTCTCTCTTCACCAGGAGTACATGTCTCAGCCAGCCAACAAGAGATTCCGGCGGCTGATCCTTACACGCAGCCACACCTCCGATCATAACTTCTTTCCGCGGATGATGCCATGGTGATCCGTGCCTCGCTTTATGCGGATCATGTTGTCATGTTCCTTGCGCCCATTAAAGCTGACGTCGATTTTTTCACGGACTCCCTTGCGGTGTTTGGAGAGGTCACAGGTTTGACCACGAACTGCTCTAAAAGTTTGGTTGCTCCGGTTCGGTGTGGAAACTTAGACCTTAGTGATATCCTGCATTCCTTTCTGGCCAGCTGCTCATCATTCCCCATGAAATACCTTGGTTTGCCTCTATCGGTTAAAGGTCTGAAGCGCATCCACTTCCAGCCGCTTGAAGATAAGATCGCTACCCAGCTCACCCCTTGGCTTGGCAAACTAATGGCTGCTCCGGGCAGAGCGGTACTGGTCAAGTCGGTCATCACAGCCATTGCCATTTATTACATGACGGCGCTAAATCTTCCAGTTCAGGTCATGAAAAAGATTGATTCCCTTCGACGAGCTTTCCTATGGGCTGGGTGTGATAAGGTCACTAGTGGCAATTGCAAGATCAATTGGGAGCAGGTGTGCAAGTCTAAGGCTCATGGTGGCCTAGGTATTTTGAATCTGGACAAATTTGCTACAACCCTTAGAATCCGCTGGCTTTGGGCAGAGTGGGTGGATCCGGTTAAGCCTTGGGTTTATCCGGGAAACCCATGTGATGAAAATGATAAAGATATCTTCGCGGCGGCCACCAAGGTGTTCGTTGGGGATGGCCTTCGTGCCTCTTTTTGGGAATCTGCATGGCTAGATGGGATCAGGCCCAAAGACATTGCACCACATATTTTCGAAATATCAAAGAAAAGGGGTTGTTCGGTCCACAAGGCTTTGCAGGACAACTTTTGGGTCTCCAAGGTGAATACCGGTGAAATCACCAACGTCAGTCATCTTACTGAGTTCGTCAACCTTTGGGGAAAGATTTCACATGTTCATCTCCGTCCGGATGTGCCAGATTCTATTACCTGGAAGCTCACTAAGGATGGACTTTATTCGGCGGCGATGGCCTACAAAGCTCAGTTCCTTGGTTTGGTCGACACAGCAATGCCTTTGATGGTGTGGAAAAACTGGGCTCCCCCAAATGCAAGTTCTTCGCCTGGCTCGTTATCAATAACAGGATTTGGACGGCGGATAGGCTACATCGCCGGGGATGGCCAAACTGCCACCTTTGCCCCCTATGTAAGCAAGTTCAAGAGTCGGCTGCACACCTCCTATTCCAATGCTGCTACACCGTCAGAGTTTGGGGGATAATTAAGACTTGGCTTGGCCTTGTTGATGTGCAGCCTGCAGATTGGGTGGCTGTAGGTTCCGTCAAGGATTGGTGGCAACTCAATGCCTGTAGCATCTCGCAATCTCGGAGGGCGCTCATCTCTTTAATGATGCTTATCTCGTGGAAATCTGAAAGGAGAGAAATGCTCGTGTCTTCCGCAACACCGCGGTGCCGGTGGGGGTTATTGTTGCTAAAATCAAAGAGGAGGCTTCCATGTGGTGCCTGGCAGGGGCAAATTTTTTGAGTAATGTAATGCCGCGAGAGTAATGCTTTGTAATTCGGCCTTGGGCCAAAACCTCTATTTCTTCTTCTTAATCAATGAAAATGGCAAATCTTTTGCCTTATTTCAAAAAAAAACTTCTTTCCGCATGCCCAGACGACGCTTCGTCGCTGCCAGGTATTCCTTCCCCGTTCCAGAGGCCGAGCTCGAACCTCCAGCTTTGGTGCTCCGCAACATCCGATCCCATCTGGGACGAAACCAACACCCTAGACGCCCTCGCACAAGGCCATCGAAACCATAACGCCAAGGCCGGGGAGCCCGAACGAACGTCATCGGCGGCGAAGGGGACAAGGGACAAAGGACTCAACGCCGGCGGAGTAGGTAAACCCTAGTCGCCTCGCCTTGCTTACTGTGCATGAGCTGTTGTTCCCGTGGTTCGGCCGGCCCATGTCGCTCGTCATGTGGGAGCTTGCACGCTTGTGAAATAAAAAAGAAAATGTACGATTTGGAGCAAGCCCTGGCTTGGATCGCCTCGTAAACGGGCCTGGTGGGTCACCGCTCGTGAGCAGTAGCAGCCGTGAGTTTGGAGCTTGCACGCTGTTAGTTTTCCGGAAAAAAAATGTTTGTGGTCATATTTTCAAAACATAGAATTTCTTAGAATAAATAATCCCCACCAAAACAATGTTGTGATGACATCTCCAATGCAAAACCCTATAGTACAAAAGTAAAAGATCAGGACCGTTAATACAACCTGTAAGACTTGACCAGGAAGGCTCCTTCCATGGGCAGTGTTGTTTTGGCCCTGGGGAGCATATGCTCCCGGATGAACAGTAAACTTAAACAAATAGTAAATAAATTTTAAGAATTCTAATTTTTTATGTAGATGTTCATGATAGTGTAAAAATGTGTTTGACAATTTTCATGCGAAACGGTGTAACATTTGGAGGTAACATTCGAATGTTTGAAAAAAAAAATCACAGGTCAATATGTTTAAGCTTTCGCCCTAAAAATTTAGGGATAGCATTTGGGTGTGACAATAAACACATGTATTCTTAAAAAGTAACAATTACAAAATACATTTTTGGCGAGTAGGAGCATTTGCTCCCTAGAGCCAAATTGGGCTTTTGTTTCCTGGGAGCTCCTATTCCACGCTTTATGAGCGAATAACCCCTATAGTGCGCTGTGGGCCAGCAGCCCATCTAGCGTTCAGTGATTTTTTACTTCAGTTGGTTTTTCATCCACCTTTTTTTTTGTTTCGGTTGGTATTTTCTTAGGAAATTTTTAATATTAAAAGATACATGAACGAAATTTTTTTGTGGATTTAAATAATACAAAACACAATTACAAATTTGTCACATAAATTTTAAACAGCATAAAAACTAATTTAAATGCTCATGAATTTAAATAATGTCATGGATTCAAAAAATTGAAAAACTTCAAAAATTCATAAAAGTACACAATATTCGGAATCATTTTTAAAATATTTATTTAAAAAATTATACATAATGTAAAAATGAAAACAAAGAAAATGAGAAAACAAAAAAGAAAAAGAACAAACATTAGCCGATATGCGAAATCAAACACGCACCCAAACCCTAACCAAACAAATCCAAACTAGGGGGGAAAAGGTGATGGGGAGCCGCGGCGTACAAGCGCCGTCGTCGATCGGTGCCTGCGGAGTAAAAACGTATTACTAGAATGACCTGGGGCGAGGACAATCCGATCGAAGGAAGAAAAGAGAAGAGGCCGGGATGGAGAGCGGTAGCGCGCGGGCCGTCCCGCCGTCGAAGTCCTCCGAGAGGAGAGTAACCTTCGGCGACGAAGATTCAACCGAAGAGAAGAGAAGAAAGATCGAGAGCGGCAGCGCGCGAGCCGTCGCGTCGGCGGGGGCTCCGCGGAGCAGAGTGCCCTCGGGTGAGGACGGGCGCCCGCTCGACAGCGTGATGCGCGCCAGCCTCATTCGCCACTTGAAGCATGGCGACGGCTCTATCTTCAGAAGCAACGGTTATTGGACCAAAGTTTATCGTCTCCAAGATACCAGCGAGAGTACGTACGTAATTTTTTTCATCTTATGATTGCTGAATGGCTCCAATGTAGGAGGTTGGCTCCCGGTTTCCTTAAACTTTCTGTGTGTACTAGGAGACCACTAAGGTTTCACTTCATGATTTAGTTTACACCTTACAACCAGCAACAACTCAAATATTTGTTTCAGTAAAAAACCAAAGACACACCCTCTGCATTTTGCAAGATTTTGGCAAAATCCTAAAAGCACCTCTTTTATCCTGTGGCCAAAATCATAAGATGTGTATAAAAAGTTAAATGTTTATATATATGTTTGATCAGGTTTATAGAAAATTATATCCACAGCTATGATATACAGTATCAAATAACTGAATGTGAAAATATATGGTAAATCTAGTGATACTATTTTAGTGTTACAGTTCTTGATATTTTACTCTCTATAAACTTGGTCACTTGGTCAATCACAGATAAGTTTGACTTCTCTGAAAATTAACGAACGGATGGTATTTAAAGTAGAGGTGCTATATGATCTAAAAAGATGGCTAAGAGCATCTACAAGCACTGTTTCTGTTGATTAGAAAACCCACAGCCACCTATCGATCGAAGTAGGGATGCTATATGATTTCAAGAAATGGCGCTACTGAGCATTTGTAATCACTTGTTCTGTTTATTATAGACCATTTAAACGCATGGATCCTCATGATTGCATTGTATTTCTTTTTTTATTTAGCTTGCCTATTATTAAATCAAGATTGTCTTTTTGGATGAGTAGGAGGATCTAACCCCATTTTAATCAATCTCGACCCACTGTTTTCAAATTTTGTATTGCTTGTCCTAAAGAGGCCACGTGATTCACAGTTTCTAGATTAAAAAGACTGTGCAGCTTTATTTAAGAAAGCTCTTGCATTTATATATTCTGCACAAATGTTTGAACTTTCTCATTCTCATGAAAGACAAATAATGCTCCAAATATTTAGTTTCCTCTGATTTTCTCTAGTCATCAATTTATTTTGTGACCGGACCACAGAAATATATATGCACAGTTAGTGCAAACTGTGATTGATATGTTTTTAACCTAAACTTCAGGATATCGATAATATTGCGTTGATAATTTGTAAGCTTAATATTATCATAATTCTGTTTTGATTCCACTTTCTAGCCTTGCTTGCATCAATCTATGTATCCTGCCACTCGTTCTCTTCATCTCCTTTTAATTGAAATTTTGGGGTTAACAATTTTTATAATCTACTGCATGTACAATTCCCATTGCTTCTCAATCAGCTTGTCTGGAGCCAATGATGATGACCGAGCCATTAGCCTCCTGCATGCCTGACAGGATGGTTTGTGAAAGGCAACATTTTCGCACCATGCTGCAGATATTCTCCCTGAAGCTAGCTTACACTTCTTCACATGTTACTGGCCCGGTCCAGTTGTACGGATACGTGGCTGTCAGGGATCTTTTGAACCCTATGCGTAACTACATCTTCAACCGCACAAGGGATGATCCTTTCGTCGTGGAGCATGACGGCCTTATCCGAATGTCCGGCCCTAAGAGGGGCATCAGAATGGGGGCTCCCGTGCTGATTGAGTTCGACATGAAGGTCAAGAGAGGAGTCGGAGAAGCAGAAGATGATTTACAGCTCGTCGATTGCGTTGCCTGCCTCAACGACATAACCTCGAGACATGCTACGAAGAACAGAAGACGGATCGATGGCGATTGCGGGGCGGTGGACATAGCCTATGCGCTTCTGAGGGGCGCCGCGGAGGCCACCGTGCAGGTTGGGATATCAGAGCTGGCACAGGACAGTGGCTTGATAAGGCTGAACGCAGCATTGTTTTACACCAAGGAGTTGAGCGCGCAGATCCAGCTGTTTGACGGAGTTGTCGCCGCCGAGGCGACTGAGCTTTGCAGGACTGTGCTTGCCGTGGCGAAGGGAGGTCAGTTGCTTGTATCGTTGATGCTCGATCAGACTGGTGGCTCGGGTGATTGCGCTTTCAGTCGTAGCTGCACCTTCCCTGTTCAAAAGCATGGAAACCATGTCTCCGTTTTCAAGCTTGGGCTGGCCGCTGTCGAGGTGAAGGTAACCTGGTCGACTCTGGACATCCCCGGAAGCCTTTTGGGTCCAAATTGCTTCCAGTGGGAGTTCATGGCAGCTGAGGACGTTGAGTATGAAGGTGACTGAATAGCACTTTCTCTTGATGGGGTGTCCTCACTCCTAACTACTTAAGTATTATAGGATGTTTGTTATCTGGATGTCTATGTCATTTCTGAATGCCTATGTGTATGTGAAATAGCCGCGCTTTGTGGTTTGCTGGTACCTCTGCTCAAGTTTGTTTGTGTTTGATTTTCTAATGCTCAAGTATTGTCATTATACTGGGGACATGTTCAGACTTGGTAGTAGCAAATATAATTCCCTGTAAGTGCATCCATAAGACACATGACATCTGGATTATTATTTTTGTATGCGTTTCGACACTCTGTCCTGATGCAATTCTTGCCTTAATGTTGGCTTGCCACTAGCTGGGGCAGCCTGATTTACCGTTGTGTGAGTTCTTGTGGGCATCACTGGACACTTTGACAGCCCTTCTCTTGCTGGTGCCTGGTGGGCAGAAACAACAAAAATCTGAGTAAATTGTACCGAACGACAACAATTGTGTCACTATTTTACAGAACCATGACTTGTGTGGATGCCAATTTGCACAAAACAGCAACTTTTGTGCTGAAGTCAAGTCACTAACTGCACGGTTAATAGCGGAACTGACGAGGCTGAACCACATATCAGTGCCAATCCATCTAGAACCTGGCATGTGGGCCAGCTTTGTCAAATTAGCTGCCTGGTTAATGAATTTGCCACAAAAGTTGTAATAATTTTACTGAAGCTGACAGTACAAAATTTGTGGTAATGTGAAACTGGTGACTCAATTCTTACGGTTATGTGCAATTCACTCTTTCTTGGGAACACCCGCGCCCGTTTCAAATCGGCGCAAGGAAAACGTTCTTGCTTTTCGGCATGAGTGGACGACATGGCACAAGTTGGTGACTGAGTCGGCAGTCAGCATTTCAGCCACTCGTAGCTGCACGCCTCTGTTCCATGTACTCAGCCGTGCCCTCGATTGCGTTTGCATGAGCACCTTCTATACTTCGTTCGATTTGGCACAAATTCTTGCCTTCTTGCTTCATTACTGAGAAATGAGTCCCTGACCCGGGTTGCACTGCGGCATGTTCCCCTTCATCTTCTGGAGTGACCTGTGGCATCCATATCAAACATAATGGAGCATAAGTGGCTTCCTTTGAGAATAAAGATTAATTATTGGTATATCAGTAAGCAAGAGACGCGGCTAACGGATAGCAGCAGAGGACACAATTGCACATGAGACAGGCGTTCCAGACATTTAACGTTCTGCAAATAGGCTATCAAGAAGACGATATCAAGTCAAACACAATGATTGGCATTCGCTTAATACTTCAGCTCGAACTTTTGCAAGACTAAAATTGAGCAAATAGATGTTTCTTCAAAACAATGCGACAAACCAAAGGAATACTGCTGCCGATCTGGTGCTTCAGTTTTCTCCATCTCAGCTTATTTTTTAGTGAAAATCGGCATGAGAACTGACATTTTAGTGCTAAAAAATAGGAAGAGAGGGTAAAGCCCTCCCTCCTGAGGATCGAGTTTACAAAGACACAAAGACGAATGCAGAAAAGGAACAGAAAAACTGCAAAATCTCCATCCTTTGGTAATTAAAAGCTAATATACCAACAACCCAGTTTCAAAAAAAGAAGGCCAAGGAATTTAACAGTCTACAAAAACATATATACCAACAACCTACATAAATCATTCTATTAGCTTTATGTTTCAAGCAGATCTGTCAAATTTCAAAAGAAAACAGAGGAATATAAAAAAATATTAGTACACCCACATAGATATGTAAATTTGTAGACTGAAAGAAGTCATATGTCTAATTATAAAGTTTGCATACAAAAATCTCCAAAGTAGTGAAGGTGTATCCGTAAAGGTAGCAATAGTGTGAGTTTACTGACAGGCATATAGGATATTTTCATTGACATGTGTACCTCTACCTTTATTAATGAAAAAATAAATAAGATGGTGATACATTAGCTTAGAAGCTGTTACGGTACAAAAGTACAAGCGCAGGAGCTTACGCAACATTATAGAGTATCAGGACCATTAATACAATCTGTAAGACTTGACCAGGAAGGCCCATTCCATGACTCTTCAAACTGCATGGATTGGGCTGTTGTTTCCCTGACTAAGGTCAGTTCTAGTCATTGGTGGGCTCACATGAAAAGCTGATTGTCTTGTATTTGTCGGCCCGGTAAGCTGAAGGGAAAGAGCGGAAGGCTCCATTGAGCCAGAGGTACCCCCACCAATGCTGAGCTTGGACATACTGACAACCTCATCCGCCTTAATTGCCTCCTTTAAATTCACAGGAGTGGGCTTTAGGACTTCATGGCTTGCATTTGCTGCTTCCACATTAGAAACGTTCGCAGGCCAAAGTGTTAGTGGAACAGGGAGCAATGAAGGGTAGAACGCTGGAACTGTCGAGACAGATGCGGCCTTGAACGATACACCATTGTTCATCTCCAAATCTGGTGCTTCCAATGAAGGCCCTCCGTATTCAGATTCCTCGTGCTGCCTTAGTTGCAAAGTTGGCAGATCTTTATCACACTCTGCTTCCTTCTGTCGCCCAAGATGAAACAGCGACAGTTTATTTGAACTACTTGTTTCATCTTGAGTGCTGCAGAGCGTAAACTCTTCCGCGCCATCGGGGGACTCATCCATTGGCTTCAGGTTGAAGAGGAAAGCACAAGTATCAGCAGGTAGTTTAACATATGTGGAGAAGGCAGACAATCTCTGTTATTATGTACAACAAAAAGTTGCATACCATTTCCGGGACCATGTCAAACAAGCTTGACCTCCTCTTCCGTCTTGAGAAGTTTGTCTGTCTAATGAAGTACTTCTGGGCGTGGCTGGCCACCTGAGTTGGGGTCCTTGAGACCACAAAACTACGAGATATCCCACGCCAGTCTCCTTTGCCAAGCTTCTGCAGACCCAGTAGAAACAACCTATGCTCTTCTTCAGTCCAAGGTGTACCTGAAGCACAAATAGGTCTATGATTGGAAGCTGCACTCACAATAATAACATAGCGAAGCAGACTTGCCCATGTACATTTCAAAAAGGAAAAATCATCATTGCTATCTGAACCTGATGTAAACCACGAGCTTTTGGCTTTGTTACCTTAAAAAAAAGGTCAGTTCAGAAAACCATTGTGTCTGGCCTCAGCTTTCTACGCAGTCGGTCACAAAGTTCATGCACATTCCACACCACCACAAGGTCCAAAATGTGAAACAGACCGAAAGAACCATTCTAGCTTTTCTGAATGACTAAAGCAGAAAAGAAATTGTTGCCTACTTAATCTGTACTCCCTCCGTAAACAAATATAAGAGCATTTACATCACTACTTTAGTGATCTAAACGGTCTTATATTTCTTTACAGAGGGAGTATCTCAGTCCCCCTAAGTCTCCCTGATTCAATATGAGTGATTCCAGTGGAAAGTTCTACAGTATATCAACTAAGATGTTGCCCCATGTAAAACAAGGGCACTCCATCATAAGTATTTTCCTAATGTTTGTAGCGGCATATTTCAATTAATTTTAGAACCATTAGCACAGAAGACTTAAGACCAAAATACAATATCACAAAAGGAAAAGGAAAGCTGACATCTAACACTCTAACAGACCTACCTTAGTCTATAAGCAACTAAAAGGGCACTTGGCTCCTACAGTCCCTTTGAAGCCAAGTGCCAACAATAAAGTACCCCAGGGTGGGAGTACAATCATGCAATAAAATAGCATATCACTGCAAACATCTAGGACTGGTCAAACCAGCTGGAAATTAATATGGCTAGATTCTTTTAGGATCAGGTGATTAAATAAAGGTCAAAGAGACATCAGGGCGGGACTTGTGGGGCTCTTTATTCGTGGCCAGTCACTGTCGCTCCGCAATGTGATCCACACAGGCCCGGTGTGTGATGCACATGTGCATCTAACTTAATCAGGTGAGAAAAGATATGGAGGTAGTACGTTTGTGTTGATTTGTGTCGGCTATTCTGGACGGTTCATAAATATCGCATGGTAACAATGGTATCAGCAGGCAAACAAACAAATTCTAAGCATGTGTTCAAATTATTGACACCCACTCAAAATAATTGCTTATAGGAAGCACGAAAAATAGAAAAGTTTTGGAACGCTTGTTGGTTTCTTCAATGGGACTGGGACTCGGCACGCTTTGATATTTAAAGGAGGTTTGCTTATCATTGGGATGGCATCTTGGTTGCATATGAATCTCCGGAGAAGCGAAAGTATACGAGGAACTAAAAAGAAGGGATGAACCCACAAAATTCTGTTTTCTCTCGTAGTACACGAGATGCGGTGCCTGAAGCAATTTTGTACTACAGAATTTGAAGAAAGCTAACTCAATAATTAGAGATTAAAAACACTGAATGATGGGGGGAGACGACAAGAAAATCGTCTCTTTCCTCTCCTAGCTGCGGGTTTTATTTTTATTTTATTCATTCATACCGCTAAGGCTAAGCGCTGCATGAGGCGCCGCGGTAGGTAGATGCACCTGAAGGCGATGAGTTAACCAGAAGCAAACAGATGCGGAGACGGTACGGGGCGCTAATGGCGGAAACAAAGACGCCATTTTCCTCGGTCGCTCACGGAGGTAATTCGCCGGGGAGAAGAGAGGGAATGTTCTACCGCCCAGCCAATCATTTCACTCATCGAACGGGAGGATGATAGGCAAGATACGAGCAAAGAAGGCATTGAGGGAAGATCTTATTCTTAGTGGTACCTTTCTTGCGCTCGGCCCGGCCATTGGTCGAGCAGGAGGCGTGCATGGGGTCGTCGGAGACGTACCCGGGCGCGCCCTCGCCGCCTCCCCTGGCGGCGCCGCCCCCCGGCCCCACGGCCGGCGACGAGCCCCCGGACCCGCCGCCGCCGAGCGACGACGCGATGCAGCTCATGCTCGCGCTCTTCTTCATCGCGGCCACCGGCGGCGACGTGAGGTGCACGCCGAACAGCCTCACGCCGCCTCCGCCGCCGCCAGCGCCGGAGCGGGCGGGGCAGGTCCGCGCGTTGTGGCCGTTGTTGCTGCAGTGCGAGCACCGCCTCGTCATCCCCACCGCCGGCGAGGCGTCACGGCCCCGGCACCGCGCGTGTTCGTGCGTGCGTGCGTGCGTGCGTACGAGGAGCGCTGGGAGCCAAAGGAAGCGTAGCGCCAGATGTGTCGCCGTGCGCGTTCAGTTCGTTCCCTCCTTCCCTCTCTCTCTCTCTCTCTCCGGAGGGAGGGGAGGGGTGGTGATATTTTTGGGTATTTATTGAGAGAGGTAATAGCACGGCAGGTCCTTAAACTTGTCTTGCATGTGATACTTTGGTCCTAAAACTTGCAAAAGGTAACTATCTAGTCCTCGAACTTGTCTCCAAGGTGCAAATTTGGTCCTGGACGAATCAGATGCAGCCATGTGGAGCCAGCTCGGCCGAGCCGGTCAGCGCCGTGCATTTTGCATTTAGCCCCCTGTCTTCTGTCGATTTCAACCCGCAGTATACCTTGTGGCTGTCAAAGGATATCACCTGAAGCGTCAGGTCAGGCTCCTCGTCGGCTTGCCGCTGCTGCCCAAGCCCCAGGTTGTGGCCGGAGTGGAGGAGATGGAGCACGCCGGCGCCCGGAGGTGGTGGCCTGAAGCTGTCGGGGCACCCGAAGCTGACCTCCTCGTCGTCGCCCATGACGAACGGCATCGGGCCCAGCAACGCCCGCGCGCGCCGGCGCAGCGAGGGAGGCGGCTTCCTGTTGCTGACGCTCCGCCTGCGCCGCCGCGGGGTGCACCGGTGCGTGCACCTTGATGCCGATGGGGTACAGCACGGGCGAGCCATAGAGCTGGAGGGAGGCCACATCGGCGTAGCCGTAGGGGTAGGCCTCGAGCTGGTGCACCGCATGCCGGGCCAGCATGCGCTCCCGCTGGTGCGCGTTCTGGTGCCCGCCCAGCGCGTGCGAGCTGAAGAACTTCCCCTGGCAGTAGTTGCACGTGAACACCCGCCGCCGGTCCTGTCGGTGGTGCTCGACTTCGCGGTCGTGGTGTCGGCGGCGGTGACGGTGAGCGACAAGTCGAGGGCGAGCTTGGGGCGGGAGGAGGTGTTGGATGCCTCGTTGTTAGACGCCGCCTGGCTGCTGATGTCGGACAGCTGATCCTCGCACACCTCTTACGCTACTGTTCTTCGTCTCTGAACAATCTCTCTCTCTCTCTCTCTAAATCATATTGAACAAACTCAGCATGAACAATCACAGCAGGTAATGCAATGCAATGGAATGGAATGGCTTTACCGAGTTGCACATCAATCAGCAGCTCATGGCAACAAACAAATCATCAGTGTAAGTGGAAAAGAAAAACAGAGTACACATCGGCGATCTTCAGAGAAGCAGCACGGCCAAGGATTTCAGCAGTAGGACATGGTGCAGCTCCAGCTCTGCTCGCTGCCCAAGACCCGGCAAGCCGTCGCGAAGTCGAGGATCTTGCCGAAGATTCTGAACATCTCTACAAGTTGATCCTGCCCTGGCCGGCGGCGAACACTGTTGGAATCCATGGGTGCGTCCGGGTGCACGGACGCCTCGGTCCACTGGAACAGCGGTGTCGAGCCGAGGTTCATCTCGAACACCTTCCGCACCACCTTGTCCCTTCGATTCGCCGGGTCACACCACGAGACGCAGAGCATGAACAGCCTGGACGCGCAGCAGACCAGCGCCGGCGTGTAGTCTCGGAGCCGTGGCGGCGGCCGGGACGTCTGGACGACGGACCATGAACCGGCGTCGAGATGGTAGGCGATGAGCGTGTCAGACTCGCAGTAGACGTAGAACGTGTCGCCGCAGACGGCGTCGGAGCATGCCAGGCCGACGTCGGTGGGGAACCAGGCGATCTCGACCCATTTGTCGGTCATCGGATTGTATATCTCGCCGGCCACGAGGGGCTCGTCCCATGGCCCTCGGCCACCCACAGCGATAAGAGCTTGCCTTGCCTGAGCTGGCTGTTTCTCTTGCTTGGCAACCTTGCCGTGACCGTGAGGTGGGCCAGTGGAATCGGTGTCCTCGTTCAGTACATCCCTAAGACGGAGCCACCGGAGTGAGAGCCCATGCGGGTCCTCGTACACGGCGGAGGTGCCTCCCAGCCGGAACTTGCCGCCGGTGTTGGCGCGCCGGATATGCTTCTCGACGCGGGCGTGCACAAAGCTGCGACTGGCGGACATCTCAAACACCCCCAGCACCGGCTGTGACCGGGCCGGTCGCGCCGATGAGGGGGCTGGACACAATGACTACCTTCTACGTCTTGGTCTTGACAGAGCCGGCGCTCGACCCCTCGGAGCGGCCGTCGACAACATAGAGCTCGTCCCCGACGTCCACGACGGAGAACAAGAACCTACCTATGAGCGGGGCCGCCCCGACCCGGCGCCACCGGTGCGCGTCGAGCGCGTGCACAGCCGCGGCGGCGACGGACGCACCCCAGGGCATCGTGGCCTCTGGGTGCAGGCAAGAAGCGAGGCCAGCAGTTTATTTGACAAAACGTCAGGGGGGTATCTGCAAAATGGCCAGTGACGACCGGACCGGTCCGGCTGGCTCCACTTGGCTGCTCCTGATTGGACCAGGACTAAACATGCACATCTGAGACAAGTTCGAGGACTACATAGTTAGCTTTTGCAAGTTTAAGGACTAAAGTGTCACATGCAAGGCAAGTTCACGGACCTGCCGTGCTATTACCTCTTATTGAGAGGAGGGGTTGAGAGAGCCTTGCGACGAAATGACAAGAACGGCCATGACCTCCTTTTATTAACGGATGGATGGCGGTAAACTCCACTTGTGCATAACCACTCCGCCCTGCGGCTGTATCCGAGGAGCTTGCGTGTGCTTTTTTCCTCTTTATCATACTAACTGATAAAACGCAATCAGTGTTTATTTTAAGCTTACGCAGACTTCATTCGGTGCAACTCTGGTTGAGTTGTCATATCGGCCCGATCAACATAATGACCAGTGGTTTAGCAATTTTGATAAAAAATGGTACAGAAGAGTCGCCACCCCACCCTCCCAATCACCATAATTTCGAAACGCGCTTCAAATACAGCCGGCAAGCCCCTATATTTGAAGGTTGTGAGGCGTTGATTTGGAGCAGGGCTTTATTGTCAACCGCTCGTGCAGAAGGGAATTCGTCCCTTTTCATCCTCCTACATGGCCAACCTTCCGTCATTGCTAATGGCGCGGATGGCTAGACGTCAATTTGACCTGGAAGTGAGCTAATGAATGACGGCCGCCGCATCCCAACTGCCCACGCAATTGCCGCCATGTTTTTAACCACTTTTCCCTGCCGCCTGCAGGCTGCAGCTATAAAAAGATCGTCGCCATGAATGATCTAGCTCATAGCCTCTATGGCCGGACAGGTAGATCACATAGGAGGAGAAGTGGATCCTAGTCGAGAAGGAACCGCATGAGGCGGCCGCCCCTCCTCGCCGAGAAAGAGGAGTGGCATGCGCGCTGGAAGCCGCGCATGAGGATCCCACGCTCCTCAATGAGTGGGCGAATTGGGATGTCAAAACACATGTCATTGTTGGAAGCCACACGTGACGATTCTCACTTTGCGCATCTCGTCGATAGCCTCCATATTACTATATGGAGCGTGCTTCGTAGCATTATGAAGGCTGCTAATATGGTGACTCTATTAAAGTTGCTCTCAGGTTGCATATGTCATTTGGTATCAAGGTGGAATGGTGGATTACAATAACCTGGTTTCAAAAAGCTTCTGTATATTTTTTTATTTCAAAAAAAAAAGCTTCTGTATATTTTTTTAAGAGAAGAGAGATGAAAACACATGTTGCATTGTGCTTATCAAGTAAAGTAAAAAAAACAGACGAGGTTTGATGAGATGTTTAGAATCCACTTTGAAGGAACGGAATGGTTCATGTACGAAATTTAAAAGCCAATCCTATATGGGAAGTGCTAGTCGTTGGTAATGCATAGATCGTCCGATCAGCCCCCTTACGCACCATATGATAGCGATGATGGTAGCCACGAGACCAGCTCCATGCATTGTCCTCTTCTACTCACACGCCTTGAGAACCTCTGCTCCATCTTCATGCACCCCCCCCCCCCCCCCCCCCCATGTCCACCCTAACACGCTTATGTGAACCCTTAGGCGTTGGACGCCGCTCTGCCTTGACGTGTGTTTGCCACCAAGGAAGCAAATAGTTGCAATAGCGGAGGACCTCTTGCAACTATGCTGGTGAGCTTTATAGGGGCAACTCGTCTTTGCAGCAGTGGCGCCAGCTCATAGGATCCACCGAGCGCCCGTAGGAACATGCATCCCGACTCACAACGACAATCTTCCAGCAACGAGGGACGACAAACTCAAGCTTGCAACAATCAGCCCCTAGCCTTGCAGCACCGGCAAGTGTCCCCCTTGTAGTAGTGGCATCGTTGAATGGGCCTTGCACAACCGGTACCCCCTTGCAACAACAGCGTCCCCCTCCCCCCTCTTCCTCATTGCCAGGATCCTTTACCTCTCTTAGTTGCACCTTTGCAACATCTAAGAAGAACCATGGGGAGGCCATAGATGCATGAAAGTAGCCTTACAACACCGTTGTTCGAGGTGTGCAATAGCTTAGTGGCGTGGTGGTCCAACGGCAACACACGATGGCAACAACGACAAGCTTGCTTGCAAAATGGTGGTTGATCGACGAGGATTGGTGTGTGCGCCCTCGGGCTGGGGAGAAAGAAAATGTGAGGACAAAACAAACATGGGGAGGATGTGGCAGAGGGGAGAGCGCCATGTGGGGCCCATGAGGACACATAGCAAATGTGTTGGTGGCCGACGCGAGCGCATCATCACTCTTCTTGCTCGAATCATTTACAATACTACTTCCTCCGTCTCATAATGTAAGGCTTTTTTGACACTACACTACACTACGCTAGTGTAGTGTCAAAAAAGCCTTACATTATGGGGAGGGAGTATAATTCAAAGCACACCATAGGGAGTTTTCTTATAGAGTTACATTCCTACGATAATTGTAAAATCTTTTGTTTCAAACGGGTGACTTCGTGTGTTTCTTCATTTATACCATCTCTATCCCATAATACAGTGTCTTTTTGTTTCGCAAAAGTCAATCTTCCGAAACTCTGACCAAATTTATAGAGAAAATTATCTATATCTTTTTTTTGGGGGGGGGGGGATTTATCTATATCTACAATACTAATATATATCACATGAAAATATTTTTCATAATGTCCACTCAAAAAACATTTCATAAGAATCTAATGGTACTTAATTATTCAATGTTCTAAATATTGATAATTTTTTCTAAAAACCTGATAAATATTTACAAAGTTGACTCTTTTTTTTGCGAGGAACAAAGTTTGACTTAAAAATTCAGTACGCACTATATTTTTCCCAAACTGTCTTCACATTGTTTACTTTCTTAACCGGGCACAAAATATCTGCAGCCATTTTTGTCTAGACACGACGAGTGCTTGGCAGGGCATGGTACATGTAGAAGGATAAGCTATGGGCTGTGCAATCACAATATATTGATCGGTGCACCAGGCACGTATATATAAGTACAGAGGTGGGCCACAACCTCAACTATACAAAGGAAACAGGAGGTGGGCCCTACACACAAATATACACGTACACAATATACTCAACACCCCCTGCAGTCGAAGCGGCGCCAGTGACGCAAAGACTGGAACGGAACTCCTCGAAGGTAGAAGTCGGCAGGCCCTTCGTCATCACATCGGTGAACTGTTGTGCAGTCGGCACATGAAGAACCCGAATACGTCCAAGAGCCACCTGCTCACGCACAAAGTGAATGTCCAGCTCAATGTGTTTAGTCCGGCGATGATGAACGGGGTTGGCGGAGAGGTACACCGCAGAAACGTTGTCGCAGTAGACAACCGTAGCCTGGGAGACGTCGTGATGCAGCTCCTGAAGTAACTGTCGTAGCCAGGTGCACTCGGCAACAACGTTGGCCACAGCTCGGTACTCAGCCTCCGCGCTGGAGCGCGAAACCGTGGGTTGTCACTTGGACGACCACGAGACGAGTGAAGGACCGAGGTAGACGCAGTAGTCAGAGGTGGACCGACGAGTATCGGGGCAGCCAGCCCAGTCTGCCTCGGAGTAGGCCACCATCTCCAGAGAAGTAGACACCGTGAGTGTCAATCCGAGGGACATCGTGCCGCGGATGTAACGAAGGATCCGCTTCACGAGAGTCCAATGGGAGTCACGAGGGGCGTGCATGTGGAGACATACCTGCTGAACAGCATACTGAAGATCCGGTCTGGTGAGAGTCAAATACTGAAGAGCGCCGACGATAGACCAGTAGAAAGGAGCATCCGACGCAGGCGAGCCCTCAAGAGCAGAGACCTTGGCCTTCGTGTCAACAGGAGTAGCAACAGGGTGACAGTTGAGCATGCCAGCATGCTCAAGAAGCTCATGTGCATACTTCTGCTGATGAAGAAAGAAACCATCCGGGCGCCGAACGACCTCAATGCCAAGGAAATAATGCAGAGCACCCAAGTCCTTAATGGCAAACTCGTCACGCAGCCGGAGAGTAATCTGCTGAAGAAGAGCTGCGGAGGAGGCCGTCAGGATGATGTCATCGACGTAAAGAAGCAAATATGCAGTCATGTCACCGTGGCGATAGACAAACAGTGAGGCGTCCGAGCGAGTGACGCTGAAGCCCAGTGTCTGAAGAAACCCGGCGATCCGCTGGTACCAGGCGCGGGGTGCCTGCTTGAGCCCGTAAAGAGAGCGGGACAGCAGACACACATGCCCAGGAAGTGAGGCGTCGACGAAACCGGTGGGTTGCTCACAATACACCTGCTCCTCAAGATGGACGTGGAGAAAAGGCGTTGGAGACATCCATCTGGTGAACAGGCCAGCCGCGGGACACAGCAAGCTGGAGGACGGTGCGGATCGTGCCCGGTTTTACAACCGGGGCAAACGTCTCAGTGAAGTCCACTCCAGCGCGCTGGCGAAAACCACGGACCACCCAACAAGCTTTGTAGCGCTCGAGAGTACCATCCGAGCAGGTCTTATGACGAAAGACCCACTTGCCGGTGATGACGTTGGCGCGAGGAGGCCGGGGAACCAGTGTCCAGGTGCGGTTCCGTAGAAGAGCATCGAACTCTTCCTGCATCGCCGCAAGCCAGTGAGGATCACGGAGGGCGGCGCGAACGGACGCGGGAAGAGGCGACGGCTCCGTGGTGGAGGCTGCGAGGACATACTCTTCGCTCGAGTACCGGAGGCTCGGACGATGAACGCCGGTACGAGCCCGTGTAACTGGGCCAGCCGGCGCCGTCGGAGCCACCGGCGAGGCAGCCGGCAAGGCGGTCGGCTGCGCGGTCGGCGAGGCGGCCGGTGTCGGGGCCAGTGAGCCGGCCGGCGTCAGGGCCGGCGAGGTTGCCGGCGTCAGAGTCGGCGAGGAGGCCGGCGAGGTGGCCGGCGTCGGAGCCGGCGAGGAGGCCGGCGTCAAGGCGGCTGAAGAAGAGGTCGAGCCAGCAGCGTCCGACCCCGCGGCGCCCGAGTCGGGGGCGGCGGGTGAAGGAGGGACGCCGGCTGCGCCGGCAGGGTCGGCTGAGGAGGCCGAGGGGGCCGGCGCCGGCGTGAGGGCGCGAGGACCGCCAAAGCCCGGAGGCGGTCCACGGGCCGAACGAGACCGTCCGCCTGACGTAGTTGTCGAAGAGCCGCCAGTGGCCGGCGGTGACGAGGCGACAGGAGGTACCTGCTGCTGAAACGGAAACACCATCTCATCAAAGTAAACATGTCGGGAGGTGAAAACACAATGGGAGACGGGATCATAGCAGCGGTAGCCCTTAGTGTTAGGTGGGTAGCCGAGAAAGATGTAGGCGACGGAGTGGGGTGCAAGCTTATGAGGCGCAGTAGCGGCAATGCTAGGGTAGCAAAGGCAGCCGAAGATGCGAAGCCCATCATAAGAGGTGGGTGCACCGAAGAGAAGATGATGAGGTGTAAAGTTCCCGCGAGTACGACATGGGCAGATGTTGATGAGGAGAGAAGCGGTGGCGAGAGCGTCAGGCCAAAAGCGTGGAGGCACATTGGCATGAAAGAGAAGAGTCCTAACGCAGTCATTGAGAGTGCGAAGGATGCGCTCAGCGCGACCGTTTTGCTGCGAGGTGTACGGGCAAGTGAGACGAAAAATCGTGCCATGTGTGGTGAGAAGATTACGAACAGCGAGGTTGTCAAACTCCTTCCCGTTGTCTGTCTGCAACGCGAGAATGGGACGACCAAATTGCGTGAGAACATAGGAGTAGAAAGCGGCGAGAGTGGATATAACATCCGACTTGCGGCGCAACGGGAAGGTCCACACATAATGCAAAAAATCATCAAGTATGACAAGATAATAAAGAAAGCCCGTATTACTGGCAACAGGAGAGGTCCAAACATCACTATGAATTAACTCAAACGGGTACGATGCAACAAAAGAATAAGCCCTGAACGGAAGACGAGCATGTTTGCCGAGGCGACATGCATGACACGAGTGATCCTCGTTCTTATTACACGTGAAAGAAAAACTCCGAAGTATGTGGCGAAGGGTGGCAGGATTAGGATGACCCAAGCGAGCATGCCAAAGATCCACTCCGGTGGCGAGAGCGACAGGGGCGACGGAAGTGGTGGAGGTGGTGGAGTGAACCGGGTAAAGCTCGTCGGGGCTGTCACATCGGTGGAGCACCATCCGCGTGCGAGCGTCCTTAACAGAAAAACCATATGCGTCAAATTCAACGGTAACCGGATTTTCACGTGTAAGAGAACGAACAGAAACAAGATTTTTAATAAGTTCAGGAGAAACTAGGATATTAGACATGGAGATTGGAGTGGAGTTAGACGGAAAATATGCATGACCAATATGGGTGATAGGAAGAGAAGATCCGTCACCGACGGTGATGTGGTTGAAAGTGTGGACAGGATGGGCGGTGTGGAGGTTACCGGGGTATGCCGCCATGTGAGCGGTGGCGCCTCTGCCCATGTACCAGTCGCCGCCGCCAGTGTAGCTGGACGGTGAAGGAGTATTGTGGAGAGCCGCCAGAAGGGCCGAGTCCCACGGTGCCGGCGGGAGAGGCGGCGCGGCCGTCAGGGGCAGCAGCGGCGGCCCACCTGGCTGCGGCTGCTGACCGTAGGGCGCCGCGTAGGGCTGCGACGCGGCGTAGAACGCCTGGTGTGACTGTGGCCGGGCGCCGATAAGTCCCGGGGCAGGGGCCCGAGGTACCGGCATGGAGTAGGCGTGCACAACGCCGGTCCATGGGTTCTGGCCGGCATACCACGGGGCCGGCTGAGAGGCCTGCTGCGGTGGGCGGGGTGCTCCTCCCTGAGCGCCTGCGCCCCCTGCTTGCGGCCACCACGACGGCCGCCGCGACGACCCCCCCATTGGCCGCCGGCTGGGGAGACGGGAAGGGGGCGGCTGGCGCAGGCGGGAGCCGCCGGCTGTGGCGGCGTCGGGCGCGGCGGTGGCGGGCGGAACCCCCGCGGGTGCCGGCGACGAGGGTGGTGTGGGTCACGCGAGTCCGCGCCACCCGCATCCGACGCTTCTCCAACTTGAGGTACGCGACCACCTTAGCGAAGGTAGGCTCCGGGATGAGGGTGAGGTTGGAGGCGGCGTTCCCGAAATCCTCGTTGAGGCCGTCGGAGAGGGTGCTGATGAGGAGCTCGTCGCCGATCTTTTCCCCAAGATCACGGAGCTCATCGGCGAGCTTCTTGAGGCGCATGCAAAAATCATCGATGGATGAGTCAAGTTGCTGGCACCCGTAAAACTCACCGTAGAGCAGGACCTTGCGCTGCAGCCGGTTGTCGGTGAAGAGGCCGTTGAGCTTGGTCCAGACCGCATGGGCGTCGTCCTCGTCGTCCACCACGATGTGGAAGAGGTCGGTGGAGATGATGAGGTAGAACCAACGGATGATGGTGGCGTCGAGGATCATCCACTCTTCGTCATGGATCACGAGGGCCGAGTCCACGGTGCCGTCAACATGGCCATGAAGGAGGTACTCGCGGAACACCAGCGAAAAATACCGCTTCCAGACGGAGTAGGAGGCAGTGGATTGATCAAGTTTCACCGGGACGCGCTCGTGGATGTTAAGGTCGCGGACGAGAGTGACATCGGGACCGACAAACGGGTTGGAGACGGGGGGGGGGGGGGGAGGAACTCATGACTAGGTTTAGGATTTATGAGGCGTGGCGCAGGGAGCGTGGTGAAAGAGCAGCGCTGGTAGAAGATGACGCGACGCACGAAACAGCAAGCGGCGCAGGGAGCAGCGCTGCGTGCGAGCGGTGCAGGCAGCGATGCGGGAGCAGCGATGCGGGAGCAGCGATGCGGAAACCGAGCGGTGCGTACGAGCGGCACAGGAAAAGAGGTAGCGAGGCGGTGGCGTGCGAGAGTTGGCGCAGGGAAAGAGGCAGCGAAGCGGTGGCGTGCGGGAGTTGGCTGGGCGTGCGGGAAAGATGCGGCGGGGTAGCCGAGAGGGAGCGGAAGCAATGGACTAGCGGCGGCGGCGGCGGCGCGTAGAGGTGCGGCAACAGCGGCGGCATAGGGTTTAGGATCGTGTTGCGATAGATACCATATAGAAGGATAAGCTATGGGCTGTGCAATCGTAATATATTGATCGGTGCACCAGCACGTATATATAAGTACAGAGGTGGGCCACAACCTCAACTATACAAAGAAAATAAAAGATAAGTCTTACACATAAATATACACATACACAATATACTCAACAGTACAGCAGCAGCAGCTCCCCTAGAAAATAAATTTAGCGGTTCGAAGAAGGCGATAAGAGGCGCACGGAGAGCCGCACACGTCGCTCGCACAACGTGCTCTCCGCGCAGCGCAGCGCGGGGCAGGTTGACCCATCGACCGACCGACCCGGCGCGTCATCTCATCCCGTCTCCCGCGCGTACGTAGGGCGGGCGTGGCGCGCCGGCGTGCACGGCTCGTCTAGTTCCCCGTGATCGCGGACAGCCGGACACTTGTGCCCTGCGCCATGGCCGGCCGTCGGCGTCACGCTCATCATTGCACCACTACTACTACCACGTTAATCAACCCCATGCATCCACACATCCTTTCTTCTCGAAGTAAAGCCATGTATGTCCGGTGAGGTTCACGTAATTACCATGGACGGTGCATAACGTATGTACCGGAGAGAGGTGTCGACCGGTGGTGCTGGTGCACGTGGGTGCGAAGTTTTTCCACGGTGAGGCGACGTGCCGGTCGATCGACATGGCGTACTCGATCTGCGTGCTCCAAACAAAGCACACACGTATGTATGCTGGCGTTCACCGCACGGTCCGCATCGCATCACATCACATCGCATCGATCGGGGTGGATAGATCGGTCTCTTCGTCTCCCTCCCAAAGTTTTGGCATCCCTGCACGCACGAGCGTGCATGTGCGTGTCAGAGAATAGAAAAAGGCCCGAAAAAGTCTCTAGAAACCGAACAGAAAGGACTTTTTTTACAAAGACTAGAAAAAGGCTCTATTGAAAAGTCTTTTTTATTAGTCCTTAAAATTAAAAAAAATTTAAAACTTCTGAACCAAACATCACCTTATTTCACGTGCAAGGCCGTGTACGTGTAGCACGCACGCACGCACGGCATTCCTTTCCGTCCTCCTCGCGCCGTGCGTGCATGCATGCATGCACCGGAGGACTCCATGCACCGATCGAGACGATGCACTTTTCTAGTTTTCTTATCTTGTTGGAAAGGCCAACCGAGGGGAGAAAAGAGGAAGAAAAGAGGTTCGCACCGCGCCATCTGATCCGGATATAATACGGCTGCTTTTCGTGCCATGCACATGATCGAAAGCTATGGGATGGGGAGGGGTACTAGAAAGGAAGCATCTCTGACTTCCTGGCTCAGGCTCAGGCTCAGGCTCAGGCTCACCCTATGCGCGCGCTAGCTGCCTTCGATCCATGCCGACTTTGGCTAGCTTTTGGATGCTTCTCCCTATCCTTCCATGCGTCTGCTTTCGTCTTCCTCGATCCCAGCTTCCTAGCAGCAGCCTCCACCGGCACGTACGCGCGCGCTACTCAAACACGTGGACGTTTCAGAGTGCGTAGTGAAGGCGGAGTATGTAGATTAATAAAGAGGTTATCTTGGAAGATTAATAAATACTTCCTCCGTTTCAAAATAAGTGACTCGACTTTGTACCAAAGTTAGTACTTATGCTAAACTTACCAGGCTACTCATGCTAAACATATCGGGTTGTTAAATGTTAATATCCAAGATACCATGATTTTTAAACGTAAGTTATCAGGTCTGTCATTCAAAACCTACCATGTTATTTTCATAGAAATTACCGGTGTATACTTCAACAATCCTTCTTCCCTAGGTCAACGTTACCATCATGCTTGCGCGTAACTTATTAGATCTGCGGTGCGTAAAAATAACAGGCTATTTACAGACAAAAATCAGGTCTGTTTCAACGCCTCTTCCCCTCCCCGAAGGTCAAATTTACCATGGTATTATATACGTAAATTTACATGATTGTGGTGCATTAATTATCATCTATTTACACATAAGCCATCCGGAAGGGGCGTAAGAAAGATGGTGTTTGAAGAGCGCGGAATCCTCAAAGTAATCGCGTGGAGCAGGGCATGACAACTCTCTCTGTTGCGGTTCAACGCTGGAGTATGGCCCGAGATTGATCCCCTGAACCTAGGCCGCTGCCTAGCAATGTGGTTATTGACGATCAATGCAGCAACCACAAGCTCTTCGTCATCCGATGAACAAATGGAGTCGTTAAAAAAATACTCGTCCCCAATATTCATGGTACCTTGCGAGCAAAGTGTCGAACACCTTGCGGTCGTGATGGAGATGCAGCCGGTGAAGAGCAGATCGGTCGCCCCGTGAAGGCAGCGGGCCTCTAGAAGCAGAGACGCGCAACGACAGGCAGCCTTGCAGCACGAAGCGGACGGTGTTGGGGCCGATGGGCTCGCCGACGGCCTTGGTTTCTTTGGTACCGGAGGTGGCAAAGAAAGCTCACAAACACGGGCAAGAACTCCTCTGAAAGCGACCGGCGGGGCGGGGGGATTTGTGTGGATTCGTCGGAGCTTGGGCGGCTGGCCTGCACAGCGAAGGAGTGGTCGGAATATGGGCGGCAGCTATGACGCGGGGGGAGGGAGGGTGCAAAGCCAAGTAGGGAAGGGGGAAAGGGAACTTTACCACCGATGGGCGGTCCAGGAGAGGAGAAAGAGGGTGCCCCCACCCGTCCGCGCGATGTCCGTTTGGACGCAAACACGTCTTAAATTTGGATCGAAAATGGATTGATAACGGACAAAAAACAGGCGTCCATTCGTTTACAGGCGCGCGCTAGACTGCGATTTGTGTCTGTTTTGACCCAAACAGATGCTGCCGGACCAAATAAGGTCACCCGTTAGAGTTGGCCTTAAACTTAGCCGCCTACGCATCAAAAAATTACTGTGGCAATCCAACCGTCATTAAATCACAACAACGATTCCTAGCTCTGGCTCAAAAACTTGCCAGCCATCTTCTCGCTTGTCAAAGTTGCTAGTGCGTCAGAGCATCTACAACACAGCTTCCCAAACCTTCTCTATGTCTGGACGGACAACCCGAATACTGATTGATAAAAAAATCCAACATGGACGAACTCCTCGTACCGGTTTCAGCATCCGGGCTGACTGATACACTTTATATCCCGTTCATATCTGAGGCGGATATGGGGAGGCCCGAACGTTTCCGTCACATCAGACTGGCCGCAAGGACCCACACGGAAACACTCAGAGACCCATCGGTCCTACGGCGTCTCCTTTAATTTTTGATGAGGAAGCACCGCGTGGCGCCACTACGGCGTGCCACCTGAGGGCCCAAGTACGGCTATTTAAGTCAGACAACGACCAACAACCCTAGCCGCATCCCATTTTTCTCCCCTCCGCGCCGCCATCCACACCCATCCACTCGCAGCTCGTCGTCCGTAGATATGACCCGATAATGGATAACCACCTACACTCTGCTCACTCCGGAGCGCCGACTGAAGCTCCTAGACTATCTAGCTTGCCTTCGGACTATCTAGAGGAGGAGGAGGAGCAAGCGTCGGACGCGACACGCTGGCCGAGTTTGAGGTCGCCCTAGCGGAGGATGCGGTAGAGCAACGGGCCATTCTGGACTCCATCCGCTTGGAGGCGGAGGCGGAGACAAACCGCTGTTACATCCGTGACCGATGGGCGGAGGTGGATGCAATTTTTGTTGACATGGAGTCCGACGAGGAGCCGTAGTCACCGCAGGAGGCGGCCATCCGCCAGGTGGCAGCTGGCATGTCGGAGGTGGCGGTTCGGCCATCTATGTGGCATGTATTTACATAGGTTATGTGCGTTGCATAATTTAGTATGAATTTAAGAAGTAAATTTAAACGCATCCACAAACATTTGGGGAGGTTCTCGAAAAAAAAAGAAACATCTGGGGAGGTTGGCCTATAGATGCTCTTAGCGTCATAAACTGGGACATCCCTCTCACGCTTTCAACGCTCAATTCTGAACCCCAAGTTTCGATTTTGGGTTGAACTTTTGTCCCGACTTGCAAGGCAACAGCCGTCGACCACCGAGCCAGAAAGCCCGCAGTCTCGTCCAAGGCAACAGCCGTCGACCACCGAGCCAGAAAGCCCGCAGTCTCGTCCACTCGACACAATCACATTCACATCTCGCCTGACGCGTCCTCTTCTTCTTCTACCCTTTCCATTGGGGAATTTTCGCCGACGCGGGGACGGAATATCCCCGCCACTGAAAATCGAGTGGCACGCACGTCCTTAGTACTATATATCCTTCGTCCATCCATCCAAAAGGAAGGACGCCGTCGTACTGCACTGCTCATCGATCATGCGCTTCGTCTTTGCGCCCGGCGGCCATAGCTTAGCTGATAAGGCAGGTGCACGTGCCCTCACCAGCCTACCGATCCATCTTTGCTTTGCTTCGGGCAACTGCGCGCCACTACTTAATCAACTCGCCGGAAAGCTTCGCTTTGGTAAAGCGTGTGTAGATCGGCCATGATTTCCGTCGCGATCGCACGCTTTCTCTGGCTATAACAATGCAGGTGTAGAAACGTATGTGTGTGTGCATCGCTCGATGCAGAGGCCGAGGGTCCTTTCGAAAAGGTATAGAAATGGCTTCAGCTACAGCGGCAATGGTTTCTCCAACACATATGGTACTGCATCTCTCTGATTGATTGAAAAAGGAGAAACTCATGCGTTCGTCTCAACGATTCGCATATACTCCCACTCGCCATGGTGTTAATTAGTGCATCGGCTCCGGTCGAACACCTGTATGGACCCTAGTGGACAGATAAGATAAATAAGAGCACATGATTAACGAGAAAGCGAGATCCGATCCTGCGCACACAGACGGAACAAAAGGCAGGAGATTGCGAAAACGACATGGACGTCGGGAGTTAACCACTGGGTTGCTATCCTAGCTACTAGCTAGATGCCGGAAAAGACGCGGAGGGTTTATTGGTTGCTGGTGACCTGGCTATGATTGTAGCCCCAAGAGGCCAAGACTCTCTATTTGGAATTACTCCATATGATTGCTGACTCGGTGACTCGTCTTATGTTTGGAGTACGTGTGCCGTGTTTTTCTTGGATCTCTTCGGGAACGACTCCGGGGTACGTTGGTGAGGTAATTTCATGTGCAATACCAGACATTTTTTTTATGTATTCTCTTGTGCTACACAGAAGAATATTCTCTCCGAAAATTAAGGTTTTTCTTCAGAGTTAACATTAATTTGCTTGGAAGTAATAGGATGGTGTATACATTGTTTGCTCCTAGCTAGATTATTTTGGCTGAAAAGTTGGAGTGTGTCGAGACAAGTCAGCTTGTTTTATTTATGCAAATAAACCGACTTGGACATAACTAGCAATCGCTGTCAACCACAGATCCAGTTCTTACTCAAAGTTGAGTAGTTTCGTTTTGTGCTTCTCTCTGTCTCTTACTAATATACACACATTGATTTGTCAGTTAGTGTAATTTTCCACAAAGATACTACTCCCTCCGTCCCACAATATAAAACTGTTTTACGGAGGGAGTAGGATTTAAGATTCGGCCGGACTTATCCTTCTTTTTTAAAGAAAAATCTATGATTTATGATTCGGCTGTAAACCTAGTTTGTAACATAGTCAACGAATACCTACAAATTAGAATACCAGCAAAAAATGGTTTCGTTGGGGCTAATCCGGTTCATAGAAAATTTAGAGGAAAAGTATAGGAATATAAATTTATTTCCTCCAGTAGCACTGTTCATCCATTTGGTTCCAAAGATGAAGCACAATAAAGGTGAAGAAAATCCTTTTGATCTCACTCTGAAAAAAAAGTACGAATGTAACAATCCACTCGGATCTTTAATTCCTACCCATGAAGTACGACAACAGGGATCTTTGTGGCACAATAACATCTTAAATATTTTTTTCATGTGGTTCGACTTTGACTTTACTTTGGTTAGTAAAATTTCTATGGTTCCATTCTTGCAAAGCCAACACGCAAGTTTCAGATTTCATGTATTTTGGAGTCCTATTTGTATCATATTCTTGCATTTTTCATATACAGTTCAGAATCCTATTTGTCACTGCTTAGAATGCCATATCTTTCACCGGATTTCATTAGATTCACTAGGAACCAATGTTTTTATTCCAACTCCGCCCAAGCCCCATGAAAAATGTTGTTCTTTTTCGGATAAATACATTAGCGACGCTAACTACATGCGAGTATAATCTACCGCGACAAGCAAAAGGGTAGAAAAGTCAAATAAAACATTGAAATGGTAAAAATCATGAACTCGTGACCTTATCTTTGAATTTAGATAACTATCAAGTATGAAAGCGCACATATATATTCCGAGTGAATAATCCCACTATGAAAAAAAGTTAAATTTTGGTATTGATGTTTCGGACATGATTTCATATTTTTAGTCATAGTTTTTCATGTTTTCCTTTCTGAAATTCTGACCATGTTACGCCAACAAGTTTACACATTTTTCGTCATAATTTTCTTACTTTCCTTGATTATTAAGCAACAAAATATGACCATATATTAACTGAACGATGTACATACCAAAAAAAAAAATTGAAGCAGACATGCGCAACATAGATCTCTTATAAAAATAATACAAGTTGTCATTTCTAGATCCATCTTTTGCATCTGGACATTTCTTCAAACCTCTCGATAGGACCAAATATGTACAGATTGTACCAACCTCAAAGATCCTTTTTCCCGCAAAAACAAAAAACAAAAAAAACCTCAAGGATTTTGAAGAAAACATGAGTTATCCATTCCAAAAGGTTAAAATCATTTTTTCCGGGTACAAAAGGTAAAAATCTAATAAAGCTTAATGCATAGTGGCTGAGGAAATACCACCACACACACACGTGTTGTACTATTGGAAGATTATTTTAGCACAAAGGAACAGACCAAGAGAACCATTGAGAAAATTAAACTTAACATCACAATCTTCACACACCACCTTTGGACATGTGGAAGGATCACCAGACATGATTCTGCTAGATGTAGAGCCAGCAAACCGTCGAACCAAAAACACTACATGCGTACTGACTGTCTGATATAATAACCACCCCAAAAACACAGGTAGAACTGTAATAGTTTTATTTCTCTGGGACACAATATTCATCCAAAACGCCTCCTGCAAGGGGCGCATCCAAGGATGTGTTTGGTTGAGCTGCCGATTCTGTAAAAGCTGCAGATTCTAGCGAGACAGACGGCATGCTACAGGGAGCCGGTGGTGGGCCGACCTAGTAGGGTGTGGGTCATCATGCTGATGTCACTCGAATTTCAGTTTAAAATGATATATTTCAAAAACTTAAATTTACTTAAATTTTTTGAAAACCATGAATTTGAAAAGGTGTGAACATAGTATAAAAAAATTGTTAGCACACTTAAGAATTGTTGATAACTTCCAAGAAAAATGTTCATGGCAAAGGATGTTCCCGTGTTTCAAATAATATATGTGTGATTTTTTAAATGTGTACACAGTGTATAAAAATGTTAGCGCAATATACAAAAATGTTTTGTACCACTCAAAAAAAGTACATGAGATTTTAACAAACTATTCCCTAGTTTTAAAAAAATATTTGTAAAATTTGTGAAATTTTTTATGCAGTGTAAACCAATGATCTCACAAGTTTTTTTTTCTATATTTCCATTTAAAAAGTACGTGACATTTCAAAGAAATACTCACGTGTTTCCAGAAAATGTCTTTCAAAGTCAAAAATATTTATACAATGTAGAAAAAAGTCAGCACGGTTAAAATAATGTTTATTGCCAATAAAAAGTGTACAACGTGCATGAGAAAAATGTTACTATGTATTTGAAGAAGTGTTCAAAACATGTATTTTATAAAAAAAATGTACATCACATTTCTGGAAAATGTCAAACGGTATAAAAAAAATGCAGTCATGTGTCCGCATAAAAACCAAGAAAGAAACAAAAATAAAAACAAATAAAACCAAAAAACAAAGAAACTCAAGAAAGAAACAAAGAAGACAAGAGTGTAATGAAGAAAGAAGGAAAAATAACAAAAGCTGGGAAAAAAATTAAAAAATACCTAAAAACCCAAAGAAAACCGATGGAAAAAACAAAACAAAGCAAGAAGAAAAGAACAATAAAACCGAAGTAGAGTGACATAAAGCGATATGACCGGCAATGAGCGGCCTATGCTACTTGGCGGCCCGATAGTCACCGCCCTCAACGATTTCCAATAGGACGGCCTGGCGCACGATACCTCTTTAATTTTGGGAAGGTTGTAGAAACTTTCAAAAAAAAAACCATTCATCTTCGTTTTGCTTGACTTTTTTCATGTTTGTTTTTCTGTCCTTTTTTTGTTTTGTTTTTATATTGTGAACACTTTTTGTTCGTCAAGTACCAAAATTGTTCATAAATTTCAAAAAATGTTCATCCAATTCAAAAACATATTCATTGAATTCTAATTTTGTTCATCAAATTCAAAATATGTTCACCGAATTTATTTATTTTAAATCATCAAGTACTAAAAATGTTGATCACATTTTTTTCAAATGTTAATGAATTTCAAAAAATAATCATCGAATTCAATTTCTTTTCGTAAAATTCTAAATTGTTCATCAAAGTCAAATTTTGATCATCAACTTAAAAATTAATTCATCAAATAGAAATGTTCATAAATATTTTTCATAAAAAATCATGAATTTAAAAAACACTCATCGAATTCAAAATTTATTCATTTTTGGTAATTCATGGATATGTTTTGAATGGGCGAACGTTTCATGAAATTCATTAATACTTTCTTTGAATATATGATTGTCTTTTGAATTTGGTGCACTTTTTACCAAATATATAAACATCTATACCAATATAAAAAGAATGAAAGGAAAAGATCCACTTAATCTCAGCCATCAAAATGGTGTTCGCAATTAAGTCCATATGAAGTCTCGCGTACATTCTCTCATATATGGGCCTCAACCCAGTAAAAGGCTTTCTTGGTTTTCGTCTTGTGCTTGCTCGCCGCCTCATAGGGGACCTTTTCTTTACGAAATAATTGTTACTCATAAAAAAATTATGAAATAATTAAGGGTACCCTTTGCAAAGATCACTTTCACCTTCTCAAATTGTAACAAGTGACATAATGCATGTTCCCTCAAAAAACAAGTGACGTACTGCATGTGCATTACTTGTCGCAACCTTAAGTTTATTTTTTCATATATTCGTTTATTCGAAACGTTTTATCTCTTAAATTGCGCATCTAAATAGTGAACTGTTTTCAACATTGGACTTTTCGCGTCGAGATCTTCAAAACTAGATCCATGTTAATATGTTTCGACGAACTTTGTATTCATGAAACATAAATAAAAAATGTGTGCCTGCACAAGAAGCAAATATGTGCCTCTAATGAAAGAAAAAAATGTGTTTTCTTCTTTCTGAGAAGCACATCTCGAGTAAGCAAATCTGTGCCTTCATGAGAAGTAAATTCGTGCCTATGATCAAAGAAAAATGTGTTTTTTTTCTTTTCGAGGGTCACAGTTGTGTCTCTCACGAAACAAATCTATGCCTTCACAAGAAGCAAATCCATGCCCCTCGCGAAAGCAAAAAAACACATTTTTTTTATTTACGAGAAACATGGTTGTGCTTCTCATGGAAGTAAATCTGTGCCTCCACGAGAAGCAAATATGTGCCTCTCGCAAAAAAACACATTTTTTCGCGCAATTTGTTTTATCCGAAACCTAAAGAAAACCAGGTAAAACAGAAAGGCCATATAAAATGGAAAAAACATTTGAAACCAAAAAACATTATAGAAATATATATAAAAAATCCCGATGAAGTGCCCAACATGTGAAGTGACCCTTGCGGGGCTCTCACAAAAGGTACCCTTAGTTAGCTGCTCCATTTTATTTGCCGACCAGCGTGATGGGAGCTCGTACATCTTGCATGCGTCGCTAGGCAGCGACCTATCAATCACCCTGCTCCCCAAGTGCATGCATTTGGGTCGGATCATATGGGGCGGGCGCCCCTTTTTTCCACTTCTTTTGTTATTTTTTTCCTCTACAAAATTGTTTGGGATTTAGAAACAGTTACGAATTTTAATAATAGTTAAGATTTCGAAAAGATTCACATTTCATAAAAATATGCATGAGTTTGGAAAAATGTTCCCGAATTTCAATATTGTTCGTGAGAAATGTTCTCAAATTCAAAAAAAATCCCCGAATTGAAAAACATGTTCGAGAATTTAACAAATGTTAGGGATTTTCAAACGTGTTCACGGTTTTGAAGAAATGTTCACAAATTTCATAAAACCTTCATGAATTACACAAAAAATCATCCAAAAAATGTTGATGAATTCGAAAAAAGTTCATGCATTACAAAAACAAATTCGTCAATAAAAATGTTGAAAAATTTAAAACATGATTCCAAAAATATAGTTTTTCAATTCCAAAAATATTCGCTTATTTAACAAATAAACTTTCATATCCGAAGGAATTTTATAACCAATATTTTCAGTAAGTGCATTAGCTTGAGAGGTGACTAATTGTGGTTTCGGTCGAGGTGAAGATACCCCGGACAAACTCCTCAAAGGATTGTTCTCGATAGTAACAAGTGACAGTAAATTTCAGCACGTAGTAATAATTTTCCTTTACCAATTTCCACTTACCAAGAGCGCTCCACTCTCCGGCAACGGCGCTAGAAAAGAGACTTGATGACCCACAAGTATAGGGGATCAATCGTAGTCCTTTTGATAAGTAAGAGTGTCGAACCCAACGAGAAGCAGAAGGAAATGACAAGTGGTTTTCGGCAAGGTATTTTCTGTAAGCACTAAAATTATAAGTAACGAGTAGTTTGATAGCAATATAATTTGTAACGAGCAAGTAACTATAGTAGTAAGAAAGGTGCAGCAAGGTAGCCCAATCCTTTTGAGGCAAAGAACAGGCCAAAACGGTCTCTTATGATAAGTAAAGCGTTCTTGAGGGTACACAGAAATTTCATCTAGTCACTTTCATCATGTTGGTTTGATTTGTGTTCGCTACTTTCATAATTTGATACGTGGGTGGACCGGTGCTTAGGTGCCGTTCTTACTTGAACAAACCTCCTACTCCCTCCGTCCAGAAATACTTGTCATCAAAATGGATCAAAGGGGATGTATCTAGATGTATTTTAGTTCTATATACATCTCTTTTTATCTATTTTGATGACAAATATTTTCGAACGGAGGGAGTACTTATGATTAACCCCCTCGCAAGCATCCGCAAATACGAGAAAAGTATTAAGAATAAATTCTAACCATAGCATTAAACTTTTGGATCCAAATCAGTCCCTTACGAAATAACACATAAACTAGGGTTTAAGCTTCTGTCACTCTCGCAACCCATCATCTAACAACTACCCCACAATGCATTCCCTTAGGCCCAAGTATGATGAAGTGTCATGTAGTCGACGTTCACATGACGCCACTAAGGGAATCACAATATACATACCATCAAAATATCAAACACATATAAAATTCACATGATTACTTGCAACAAGATTTCTCCCGTGACCTCAAGAACAAAAGTAACTACTCACAAATGATAATCATGCTCAAGATCAGAGGGGTATTAAATAGCATATTGGATCTGAACATATAATCTTCCACCAAATAAACTATATAGTAATCAACTAAAAGATGTAATCAACACTACTAGTCACCCACAAGTACCAATCTATAGTTCTGGTACAACGATTGAACACAAGAGATGAACTAGGGTTTGAGAGGAGATGGTGTTGTTGAAGATGTTGATGAAGATTGCCCTCCCCAAGATTGGAGAGTTATTGGTGATGATTACAACGATGATTTCCCCCTCCGGGAGGGAAGTTCCCCCGGCGGAATTGCTCCGCCGGAGGGCAAAAGTGCTCCTGCCCAAGTTCCGCCTCGAGACGGCGCCGCTTCATCCCGAAAGTCCTCTCCTTGTTTTTTCTAGGTGTCATGGAATTGTCACGGCAGATGTCCTAGTGTGAGGACTTAGTCATGAGGCCGACACATCTATGTGGTAGCTTGAACGGGGTTGGTAGGAATCGAGAGACGCGAGGTTTTACCCAGGTTTGGCCCCTCACGGTGGAGGTAAAAGCCTACATCCTGCTTCATTGATATTGATGATCATCACGATTACAGGGGTGCTCTATCTCGAGAGCTATCGACTTGTCCGTCTATCTTGACTTATGAAACTTGTGGAATCTGTCCCCCTTGGGGAGCCTTGCCCCTCCTTATATATGTTGAAGGGGCGGCTTACATGACTAGTCCTATTAGGATTAGGATTATTCTATTACAAGTGGAGTCCTATTCTTGCTTCCTTTGTAAGGGAATATTCCTTATGCTTTCCTCTTAAACCGGCCCACCATAACACAAGCCGATCTTCCATGAACCGCCTTCTGGGCCTCCGGGTCTTGTCGCTCCTCTGACCCGTCTGCCGGGTCACCAATGAGTCACCTGGATCGGTCGGATCATCAGTGAGTGGAGAGATCCAGGCGGGTCACTTAGTGAGTCGCCAAATCAGGGCGGGTCACTAGTGAGTCGCCAAGTCCGGCCGGGTCATACATCCGGCCGGGTCATACCGCGGGGTATATCCCCGACATTAGCCTCCAGTTTAATTTGGATTTATCCATGTTAAACTTATCCTGCAAAATAAACACAAGAACAAATTTGATAGGTTGTGCTCCGGGTTAAAAATTCTTGTAAGCCGGCACCTGATTATACTTAAGTCCTTGTCATTTCCATCTTCTGGACAGTCCGGGTCAATAGACCTGCTTCATAATCAATTTGCTGACATTGGCTTCTCACAGAAATATATTGTGAAGGATATTTGATTCAGCTCCCAATGCTTAACAAAAATATTGGTCTTGAAATACTCATCTGATTTTCAGCCGGCTTGTAGAACTTGCCGGTTTATTATTGCCAAAATATCCAGTTTGTAAATATTGATAGCACCGGGTCATAATTGTTGCCGACGCCGGGTCATAGTTATTGGTGACGCCGAGTCATGATTGTTGGTGATGCCGGGTCATGATTGTTGCAGACACCGGGTCAATCTGGTTTGCTCAAAACTAAAAATTGGAAGACGTTCCTCCTTTATATGCATAATACTTGTAGCTCCCAAGTCTTAAGAGGAGAACATAGTGATAGCTTAAGACTTGCTCCAATATAAGTGTTGCAACCTTGAAGAAATCCGGGTTGTTCATCTCAATCTTTAGTCATAAACTAAATATTCCACTTATGTAGCCCCCAAGGGCTGGGTCATTATGCAATAATGATCAGGGACTTTGTAGATATGCAAAACTTGAACATCAACATGTAGCCCCCAAGGGCCGACTCAACAAGATAATACTGAGCTGGGACTTTATATATACTTCGTTGAAAATAACATCATATGATGTAACCCCACCATCAGGCTTGAATCCACGTCCACAAGGTTTCAGAGCCTTATGCTTTACCAACTGAGCAATGGACCCTTCAATATAACTTTTAATTTGTGTACCTTGAATTTTTGACAGGAGCAATTGGTAGTCCCCAAGGGCCGGCTCATTACAATGTGATGAGTCGGGTCTTCAATAAGGTGAGAAAAAAATACTTTGCATTAGCCCCAGGTGCCATGGTGCATGCTGTCAGTGACATGGGACTTGCATATTTGATGTAATCTCAACTTGAATAATGTAGCCCCCAAGTGCCGGGTTGTAAGCCTGCAGCGACTCGGGACTATTCCTTCCATTGTAAAATAAATTATATCCATTACGCTGAAGCGACTTTGAAAATCTCAATCATAATATTGGTTATTGATAACCATAATAAAAATCCAGCCATGTTGGCTATTCAAGATTTGAATAATATAATCCGGTATGAAAACCTCAATCATTCAATATCATCATGACAATCTAGCCAAGTTTGGCTATTTAAAGATTTGAATACCTTATCGGTTGACAAGTAAATCCGGAGTTTAAATACTCGGTGGCTCTTGGCCGATGGTGACTTAATGCGCATCCATTGTAATCCGGGATTTTTGTAACCCGACGGCTTATAGCCTTTGTGAAAATCAATAATTGATAACCCTTTTGAAACACCAATTTCAATTTTTGATGATGGGCTTGAAATTAATCATTTATATAAGTCATAGCTCTGCAAATCTTGCACAGAGTTTAAACAACATATGCCCTGGCGACTTAACGCCAAAAGTCAGGGCGGGTAACAACCCAAATATAGTCTTATGCAATTATGGAAAAGACTAGCATTAAGGCCATTGAAGCCTAAACATACTGGCAACTTAAAGTTAAAAACCAGGGCGGGTTATCAAACCTCGCATATTCATATAACCCGGAAAACATACCTGTAGGATTGATTTATACTGTTGGCTGTGATACTTATGAACATTGCCGGCTTATCATGCCAGTCGCAGCAAAGGGTAACATCCCAAAACCTTGGATGCATAACTCCAAGTGCATAACCATCACACACTGATGAAGCCGGGTTAATAAACACTGGTGAATTGTAATCATAAAACCGTATAAGCCTCGTTCGATAAACCTCAAAAAATCTGTCGAATAAAAACAAACTAAAAACGAGGCTTTTCATGGGCTGCCAGGCCGAAAATCGAGTGCTTTCACGAGTCGCACAGCCACTGAGTTAAACATATATACAAACCTTATAAGATGGATCTCACATAACCAATCATCATTTTAACTTTGACAAGTTCAGTGTCTGCATAAGATTGACTTGACAAACATTCGGCGGGTCATTCCAGGATTACCTGGGCGGAGTGGCTTACTTAAAAAGGTAGGATAAGCCGGGGTTTTAGATGAATACACCTGGCTTTTAAGCCTATTACAAGGGTTATAAAAACTCTTTGTTCTTTAGAACAAAAGAGCCCCCAAGCAATATTTTTGAGCTGTGCTCAATGGGCGCCTATGTTTGAGTTGTGCTTTTGCAACAGACTCTCTTTGGTCCCTTTAACCTGGGTAGCAAGCCCCCAAGTGTTTTGTAAGCATGGTGTATAAGCCAGATCAAAGGGTAATCAGGAAGCCCCCATGTGATCATAATAAGATAAGCCAATAAGGCGGGATACCCATGTTTGAACTGTGCATCATGGCAGCAAGTTCTCTTTGGCAACATTTAATTTTTCTGAGAACTCGAACTTGCGAGAGATGAATTTTCTTTTTCAAGCGGAGTTTTAAACCAAATATTGAGAGCTTCAAAACTTTGTGGGAAACAGATTTCCCTTGAACCGGACTTTAAACCGGAATCTTCATTTTGAGCCGGAAATTTTTCTGACGACCTTTAAATTTTCATCAATATAACAGCAGCCTCCGGGACCGGGTTATCGTCCCTCTACTGATCCGGAGTTCTTGACTTGCTTTAAACTGTCAGTCATTTACTGAGTCATGTCATCGTAGCCCCCAAGTCTCAAGGCGACTCGAGGAGTTGTCTTGAGATTCTCCATATTTGACCTTGATATAATCCGGTATGAGTCATTCAACAGCTCAGTGATATAACTTGTCCTGCATTGGAGAACTTGCAAGCCAGAGTAATTGCTCTTTTAAAGAAAGCAATTTATAGTATAAAAATATACTGGATGGATTTCACCTGATATGTTAAGTCAAAATTTATCCACCATGGAGTTGATGATCACCATGATGAAGTTGAAATCAGTCACGGCTGGGTCGGCCGCGGGAGCAGACAGATGAGCCGGCCGAGGCATTGTAAGCCAGCGCGGTTAAACTGCTTGATTGGGCGACTCAATCGCGTTGTGTTGATGCAGACTGGGTCATAGGGGCGGCGACTTGCGTACGCCCGTGGAGCATTTTGGCATGAACCAACATCAGTGCACGATGATGCTGGCGCACACTTCATATCCGCGGTATAACAACCCCTTTGTCATGAATAATTATCCTGCGTAACAATATTGCAAGGCCAAGTAATTGTTCCTTGATAAAAACAACATGTGCTAATAAAATAGACTTAGATGGATATCACCTGGTATTTTTTGTCCGATGACCGTGGATACTGCGGATCAAAAACATATCAAATGTCTGATGTGGCCCTAGCACCGTAGTTCCTTTTTCTTTCATACGATGACAAATCAGCAGTACTCAACAGACCCCCTTTTTTTTGGTAATGTTGTTCTGTGTTCAAGGTTTGCATGGCTCAATCCAAAGGTCCAGCGTATGTGTACTTGCCAGCGGCCTTAGGTTGCATCTTCTGAATCTGTGCCTTCACATAATCAAAGGGCAGACTGCAAGCAGATCATCAATCACTATGACCAGAGCACTGAAGGAAATATGCCCTAGAGGCAATAATAAAATTGTTATTTATATTTCCTTATATCATGATAAATGTTTATTATTCATGCTAGAATTGTATTAACCGGAAACTTAGTACATGTGTGAATACATAGACAAACAAAGTGTCACTAGTATGCCTCTACTTAACTAGCTCGTTGAATCAAAGATGGTTAAGTTTCCTAGCCATAGACATGAGTTGTCATTTGATTAACGGGATCACATCATTAGAGAATGATGTGATTGACTTGACCCATCCGTTAGCTTAGCACGATGATCGTTTAGTTTGTTGCTATTGCTTTCTTCATGACTTATGCATGTTCCTATGACTATGAGATTATGCAACTCCCGAGTACCGGAGGAACACTTTGTGTGCTACCAAACGTCACAACGTAACTGGGTGATTATAAAGGTTCTCTACAGGTGTCTCCGATGGTACTTGTTGAGTTGGCATAGATCGAGATTAGGATTTGTCACTCCGATTGTCGGAGAGGTATCTTTGGGCCCTCTCGGTAATGCACATCACTATAAGCCTTGCAAGCATTGTGACTAATGAGTTAGTTGCAGGATGGTGCATTACAGAACGAGTAAAGAGACTTACCAGTAACGAGATTGAACTAGGTATGAGGATACCGACGATCGAATCTCGGGCAAGTAACATACCGATGACAAAGGGAATAACGTATGTTGTTATGCGGTTTGACCGATAAAGGTCTTCATAGAATATGTAGGAACCAATATGAGCATTCAGGTTTCGATATTGGTTACTGACCAGAGATGAGTCTCGGTCATGTCTACATAGTTCTCGAACCCGTAGGGTCCGCACGCTTAACGTTCGGTGATGATCGGTATTATGAGTTTATGTGTTTTGATGTATCGAAGGTAGTTCGGAGTCCCGGATGAGATCGGGGACATGACGAGGAGTCTCGAAATGGGCGAGACGTAAAGATCGATATATTGGACGACTATATTCGGACATCCGAAAGGTTCCGAGTGATTCGGGTATTTTTTGGAGTACCAGAGAGTTACGGGAATTCACTGGGAGGGTCAATGGGCCTTCGCGGGCTTTAGTGGAAATAGAGGGCAGCAAGGAAGTGTGAGGTGCACCCCCTAGGCCCAAACCGAATTGGTTTAGGGCTTTGGGGGCCGGCCCACTCTTTCCTTCTCCTCTCCTTGGGGCGCACCAAGGCTGGCCGGCCTCCCCCCTTGCTCTTTTATATAGGGGGGCGGGGGGGGGGGGGACCCAAATACACACAAGTTGATTGTTCCAAGCCGTGTGCGGTCCCCCCCACCATAATCCACCTCGATTATATCGTAGCAGTGCTTAGGCGAAGCCCTGCATCGGTAGCAACAACATCATCGTCATCACGCCGTCGTGCTGACGAAACTCTCCTGTGAAGCTCTGCTAGATCGGAGTTCGTGGGACGTCATCTAGCTGAACATGTGCTGAACTCGGAGGTGTCGTCCGTTCAGTACTTGGATCGGTCGGATCGTGAAGACGTACGACTACATCAACCGCGCTTCCGCTTACGGTCTACTAGGGTACGTGGACGATACTCTCCTCTCTTGTTGCTATGCATCACCATGATCTTGTGTGTGCGTAGGAAATTTTTGAAATTCCTATGTTCCCCAACAGTGGCATCCGAGCCAGGTTTATGCATAGATGTCATATGCACGAGTAGAACACAAAGGAGTTGTGGGCATGGGTATATACATATTGCTTGCCATCACTAGTTGATTCTTGATTCAGCGGCATTGTTGGATGAAGCGGCCCAGACCGACATTACGCGTACGCTTACGCGAGACTGGTTCTACCGACGTGCTTCGCACACAGATGGCTAGTGGGTGTCTGTTTCTCCAGCTTTAGTTGAATCAGATTCAATGAACATGGTTCTTCCTGAAGATCAAAAAGCAATCACTATACCACGTTGTGGTTTTGATGCGTAGGTAAGAACGGTTATTGCTCAGCCCTTAGCAGCCACGTAAAACTTGCAACAACAAAGTAGAGGACGTCTAACTTGTTTTTGCAGGGCATGTTGTGATGTGATATGGTCAAGACGTGATGAGATATAAATTGTTGTATGAGATGATCATGTTTTGTTAAAGTTATCAGCAACTGGAAGAAGCCTTATGGTTGTCTCTTTATTACATAAGATGCAAGTGCCATATAATTGCTTTACTTTATAGCTATGCGACAACAATAGTTGCAAAAGCAATAGTTGGCGAGACGACCATGTGACGACACATTGATAGAGATCAAGATGATGGAGATGGTGTCATGCCGGTGACGATAGAGATCATGACGGTACTTTGGAGATGGAGATCAACGCAAGATGATCATGGCCATATCATGTCACATATTTTGATTGCATGTGATGTTTATCCTTTATGCATCTTATTCTACTTGATTGACGATAGCATTATAAGATGATCTCTCACTAAATTTCAAGGTACAAGTGTTCTCCCTGAGTATGCACCGTTGCCAAAGTTCGTCATGCCGAGACACCACGTGATGATCGGGTGTGATAAGCTCTACGTTCACATACAACGGGTGCAAACCAGTTTTGCACACGCAGAAATACTCGGGTTAAACTTGACGAGCCTAGCATATGAAAATATGGCCTCGGAACACTGGAGACCGAACGGTCGAGCGTGAATCATATAGTAGATATGATCAACATAGTGATGTTCACCATTGAAAACTACTCCATCTCACGTGATGATCGGACATGGTTTAGTTGATTTGGATCACGTGATCCTTTAGATAACTAGAGGGATGTCTATCTAAGTGGGAGTTCTTAAGTAATATGATTAATTGAACTTTAATTTATCATGAACTTAGTCCTGATAGTATTTGCATAACTATGTTGTAGATCAATAGCTCGCGATGTAGCTCCCCATTTATTTTGATATGTTCCTAGAGAAAAACTAAGTTGAAAGATGTTAGTAGCAATGATGCGGATTGGATCCGTGATCTGAGGATTATCCTCATTGTTGCACAGAAGAATTATGTCCTTGATGCACCGGTAGGTGACAGACCGATTGCAGGAGAAGATGCAGACGTTATGAACGTTTGGCAAGCTCAATATGATGACTACTTGATAGTTTAGTGCACCATGCTTTACGGCTTAGAATCGGGGCTTCAAAGAAGTTTTGAATGCCACGGAGCATATGAGATGTTCCAAGAGTTGAAATTAGTATTTCAGACTCATGCCCATGTCGAAAGGTATGAGACCTTTGACAAGAACTTTTCCTACTAGATGGAGGAGAATAGCTCAGCTAGTGAGCATGTGCTCAGAATGTCTGAGTACTACAATTACTTGAATCAAGTGGGAGTTAATCTTCCAGATAAGATAGTGATTGACAGAGTTCTCTAGTCACTATCACCAAGTTACTGGAACTTCATGATGAACTATAATATGCAAGGGATAACGGAAATGATTCCCAAGCTCTTCGTGATGCTGAAATCGATGAAGGTAGAAATCAAGAAAAGCATCAAGTGTTGATGGTTGACAAGACCACTAGTTTCAAGAAAAGGGCAAAGGGAAGAAGGGGAACTTTAAGAAGAATGACAAGCAAGTTGCTGCTCAAGTGAAGAAGCCCAGGTCTAGACCTAAGCTTGAGACTAAGTGCTTCTACTGCAAAGGGACTGGTCACTGGAAGCAGAACTACCCCAAGTATTTGGCGGATAAGAAGGATGGCAAAGTGAACAAAGGTATATTTGATATACATGTTATTGATGTGTACTTTACTAGTGTTTATAGCAACCCCTCAGTATTTTGATACTAGTTCAGTTGCTGAGATTAGTAACTCGAAACGGGAGTTGCAGAATGAACAGAGACTAGTTAAGGGTGAAGTGGCGATGTGTGTTGGAAGTGGTTCCAAGATTGATATGATCATCATCACACACTCCCTATACTTTCGGGATTAGTGTTGAACCTAAATAAATGTTATTTTGGTGTTTGCGTTAAGCATGAATAAGATTTGATCATGTTTATTGCAATACGGTTATTCATTTAAAGTCAAAGAATAATTGTTGTTCTGTTTACATGAATAAAACCTTCAATGGTCATACACCCAAGGTGAATGGTTTATTGAATCTCGATCGTAGTGATACACATATTCATAATATTGAAGCCAAAAGATGCAAAGTTAATAATGATCGTGCAACTTATTTGTGGCACTGCCGTTTGGTCATATTTGTGTAAAGCGCATGAAGAAAATCCATGCTGATGGGCTTTTGGAATCACTTGATGCTTGCGAATCATGCCTCATGGGCAAGATGACTAAGACCCCGTTCTCTGGAACAATGGAGCGAGCAACAGACTTGTTGGAAATAATACATACTGATGTATGCAGTCCAATGAGTGTTGAGGCTCGCGGTAGGTATCGTTATTTTCTGACCTTCACAGATGATTTGAGTAAGATATGGGTATATCTTCTTGATGGAACATAAATTTGAAACATTTGAAAAGTTCAAATAATTTCAGAGTGAAGTGGAAAATCATCATAACAAGAAAATAAAGTTTCTACGATCTGATCGTGGAGGAGAATATTTGAGTTACGAGTGTGATCTTCATTTGAAACAATGCGGAATAGTTTCGCAACTCACGCCACCTGGAACACCATAGCATAATGGTGTGTCCGAACATCGTAACCGTACTTTATTAGATATGGTGCAATCTATGATGTTTCTTACCGATTTACCACTATCGTTTTTGGGTTATGCATTAGAGACAACTGCATTCACGTTAAATAGGGCACCATCTAAATCCGTTGAGACGACACCATATGAACTGTGGTTTGGCAAGAAACCAAAGTTGTCATTTCTTAAAGTTTGGGGTTGCGATGCTTATGTGAAAAGTTTCATCCTGATAAGCTCAAACCCAAATCGGAGAAATGTGTCTTCATAGGATACCCAAAGGAGACAGTTGGGTACACCTTCTATCACAGATCTGAAGGCAAGACATTCGTTGCTAAGAATGGATCTTTTTTAGAGAAGGATTTTCTCTCGAGAGAAGTGAGTGTGAGGAATGTAGAACTTGATGAGGTAATTGTACCTTCTCCTAAATTGGAAAGTAGTTCATCACAGAAATCAGTTCTAGTGATCTCTACATGATACGTCTCCAACGTATCTATAATTTTTGATTGCTCCATGCTATATTATCTACTGTTTTGGGCAATATTGGGCTTTATTATCCACTTTTATATTACTTTTGGGACTAACCTATTAACCGAAGGCCCAGCCCAGATTTGCTGTTTATGCCTATTTCAGTGTTTCGAAGAAAAGGAATATCAGACGGAGTCGAAACAGAACGAAATCAACTGGAGAAGTTATTTTTGGAAGGAAACACACTTGATGGACTTGGACCCCACGTCAAGGAAGGAACGAGGTGCTCACGAGGGTGGGGGGCACCCCCTAGGGCGCGCCCCCTGTCTCGTGGGGCCCTCGTGGCTCCCCTGCCGTACCTCCTGCACCCATATATACCTACGTGACCTAAAACTTCCAGAACGCAAGATAGATCGGGAGTTCCGCCGCCAGAAGCCTCCGTAGCCACCGAAAACCAATCTAGACCCGTTCCGGCACCCTGCCAGAGGGGGCAATCCTTCTTCGGTGGCCATCTTCATCATCCTGGTGCTCTCCATGACGAGGAGGGAGTAGTTCTCCCTCGGGGCTGAGGGTATGTACCAGTAGCTATGTGTTTGATCTCTCTCTCTCTCTCTCTCTCTCTCTCTCGTGTTCTTGAGATGATACGATCTTGATGTATCGCGAGCTTTGCTATTATATTTGGATCCTATGATGTTTCTTCCCCCCTCTAATCTCTTGTAATGAATTAAGTTTTCCCCTTGAAGTTATCTTATCGGATTGAGTCTTTAAAGATTTGAGAACACTTGGTGTATGTCTTGCCGTGGATATCTGTGGTGACAATGGGATATCACGTGATTCACTTGATGTATGTTTTGGTGACCAACTTGCGGGTTCCGCCCATGAACCTATGCATAGGGGTTGGCACACGTTTTCGTCATGACTCTCCGGTAGAACTTTGGGGCACTCTTTGAGGTCCTTTGTGTTGGTTGAATAGATGAATCGGAGATTGTGTGATGCATATCGTATAATCATGCCTACGAATACTTGAGGTGACATTGGAGTATCTAGGTGACATTAGGATTTTGGTTGATTTGTATCTTAAGGTGTTATTCTAGTACGAACTCTAGGGCTGTTTGTGACACTTATAGGAATAGCCCAACGGATTGATTGGAAAGAATAACTTTCAGGTGGTTTCGTACCCTACCATAATCTCTTCGTTCGTTCTCTGCTATTAGTCACTTTGGAGTGACTCTTTGTTGCATGTTGAGGGAAAGTTATGTGATCCAATTATGCTATCATTGTTGAGGGAACTTACACTAGCGAAAGTATGAACCCTAGGCCTTGTTTCCTATCATTGCAATACCGTTTACGCTCACTTTTATCACTTGCTACCTTGCTGTTTTTATTATTTCAGATTACAAAAACTATTATCTACTATCCATATTGCACTTGTATCACCATCTCTTCACCGAACTAGTGCACCTATACAATTTACCATTGTATTGGGTGTGTTGGGGACACAAGAGACTCTTTGTTATTTGGTTGCAGGGTTGCTTGAGAGAGACCATCTTCATCCTACGCCTCCTACGGATTGATAAACCTTAGGTCATCCACTTGAGGGAAATTTGCTACTATCCTACAAACCTCTGCACTTGGAGGCCCAACAACGTCTACAAGAAGAAGGTTGTGTAGTAGACATCACTACACCAGTTAGTGAGGAAGCGAATGATGATGATCATGAAACTTCAGATCAAGTTACTACCAAACCTCGTAGGACAACCAAAGTATGGTCCGCACCAGAGTGGTACGGTAATCCTTTCTGGAAGTCATGTTACTAGACCATGACGAACCTACGAACTATGAGGAAGCGATGATGAGCCCAGATTCCGCGAAATGGCTTGAGGCCATGAAATATAAGATGGGATCCATGTATGAGAACAAAGTATGGACTTTGATTGACTTCCCGATGATCGGTGAGTCATTAAGAATAAATGGATCTTCAAGAGGAAGACGGACGCTGATAGTAGTGTTACTATCTACAAAGCTCGAATTGTCGCAAAATGTTTTCGACAAGTTCAAGGTGTTGACTACGATGAGATTTTCTCACTCGTATCGATGCTTAAAAGTCTGTCCGAATCATGTTAGCAGTTGCCGCATTTTATGAAATCTGGCAAGTGGATGTCAAAACTATATTCCTTATTGGATTTCTTAAAGAAGAGTTGCATATGATGCAACTAGAAGGTTTTGTCGATCCTAAAGGTGCTAACAAAGTGAGCAAGCTCCAGCGATCCATCTATGGACTGGTGCAAGTATCTCAGAGTTGGAATATATGCTTTGATAAAGTGATCAAAGCATATGGTTTTATACAGACTTGCGGTGAAGCCTGTATTTACAAGAAAGTGAGTGGGAGCACTACAACATTTCTGATAAGTATATGTGACTGACATATTGTTGATCGGAAATTATGTAGAATTTTCTGGAAAGCATAAAGGAGTGTTTGAAAAGAGTTTTTCAAAGAAAGACCTCGATGAAGCTGCTTACACATTGAGCATCAAGATCTATAGAGATAGATCAAGACGCTTGGTAAGTTTTTTCAATGAGTACATACCTTGACAAGATTTTGAAGTAGTTCAAAATGGAATAGTCAAAGAAGGAGTTCTTGCCTGTGTTGCAAGGTGTGAAGTTGAGTAAAGACTCAAAACCTGACCACAACAGAAAATAGAAAAAGAATGAAAAGTCATTTTCTATGCCTCAGTGATAACCCACAAGTATAGGGGATCGCAACAGTTTTCGAGGGTAGAGTATTCAACCCAAATTTATTGATTCGACACAAGGGGAGCCAAAGAATATTCTCAACTATTAGCAGCTGAGTTGTCAATTCAACCACACCTGGAAACTTAATAACTGCAGCAAAGTATTTAGTAGCAAAGTAATATGATAGTAGTGGTAACGATAGCAAAAGTAATGTTTTTGGTATTTTGTAGTGATTGTAACAATAGCAACGGAAAAGTAAATAAGCGAAGAACAATATATAGAAAGCTCGTAGGCAATGGATCGGTGATAGAGAATTATGCCGGATGTGGTTCATCATGTAACAGTCATAACCTAGGGTGACACAGAACTAGCTCCAATTCATCAATGTAATGTAGGCATGTATTCCGAATATAGTTATACGTGCTTATGGAAAAGAACTTGCATGGCATCTTTTGTCCTACCCTCCCTTGGCAGCGGGGTCCTAGCGGAAACTAAGGGATATTAAGGCCTCCTTTTAATAGAGTACCGGACCAAAGCATTAACACATAGTGAATACATGAACTCCTCAAACTATGGTCATCACCAAAAGTTGTCCCGATTATTGTCACTTCGGGGTTGCCGGATCATAACACATAGTAGGTGACTATAGACTTGTAAGATAGGATCAAGAACTCACATATATTCATGAAAACATAATAGGTTCAGTCTGAAATCATGGCACTCGAGCCCTAGTGACAAGCATTAAGCATAGCAAAGTCATAGCAACATCAATCTCAGAACATAGTGGATACTAGGGATCAAACCCTAACAAAACTAACTCGATTACATGATAAATCTCATCCAACCCATCACCGTCCAGCAAGCCTATGATGGAATTACTCACACACGGCGGTGAGCATCATGAAATTGGTGATGGAGGATGGTTGATCATGACGATGGTGACGGATTCCCCTCTCCGGAGCCCCGAACGGACTCCAGATCAGCCCTCCCGAGAGAGTTTAGGGCTTGGCGGCGGCTCCGTATCGTAAAATGCAATGAATCTTTCTCCTTGACTTTCTCTCTCTGAACACGAATATATAGAGTTGGAGTTGAGGTCGGAGGAGCTCCAGGGGGCCCACGAGGTAGGGGGCGCACCCAGGGGGTAGTCGCGCCCCCACCCTCGTGGCTAGGGTGTGGGCCCCCTGGCCTTGATCTTTTGCCACTACTTTTATTATTTCCAAAAATACGCTCCGTGGAGTTTCAGGTCATTCCGAGAACTTTTGTTTCTGCACATAAATAACACCATGGCAATTCTGCTGAAAACAGCGTCAGTCCGGGTTAGTTCCATTCAAATCATGCAAGTTAGAGTCCAAAACAAGGGCAAAAGTGTTTGGAAAAGTAGATACGACGGAGACGTATCAACTCCCCCAAGCTTAAACCTTTGCTTGTCCTCAAGAAATTCAGTTGACAAACTGAAAGTGATAAAGAAAAGCTTTTACAAACTCTGTTTGCTCTTGTTGTTGTAAATATGTAAAGCCAACATTCAAGTTTTCAGCAAAGATTATAAACTAACCATATTCACAATAACGCTTAGGTCTCATGTTTACTCATGTCAATGGCATAATCACTAGCGAGCAATAATAGTAAATCTCAGATGACAACACTTTCTCAAAACAATCATAATATGATATAACAAGATGGTATCTCGCTAGCCCTTTCTGAGACCGCAAAACATAAATGCAGAGCACGTTTAAAGATCAAGGACTGACTAGACATTGTAATTCATGCTAAAAGAGATCCAGTCAAGTCATACTCAATGTAAACTAACAGTAATGAATGCAAATGACAGTGGTGCTCTCCAACTGGTGCTTTTTAATAAGAGGATGATGACTCAACATGGAAGTAAATAGATAGGCCCTTCACAGAGGGAAGGAGGGATTTGTAGAGGTGCCAGAGCTTGGTTTTGAAATATAGATGAATAATATTTTGAGCGTTATACTTTCATTGTCAACATAACAACCAAGAGATGGTGATATCTTCCATGCTACACACATTATAGACGGTTCCCATACAGAATGGTAAAGTTTATACTCCCCCTCCACCAACAAGCATCAATCGATGGCTTGCTCGAAACAACGAGTGCCTCCAACTAACAAGAGTCCCAGGGGGAGTTTTGTTTGCAATTATTTTGATTTGATTTGCATAAAGCATGGGGCTGGGCATCCCGGTGACCAGCCACTTTCTCGTGAGTGAGGAGCGGAGTCCACTCCTCTTGAGAATAACCCGCCTAACATGGAAGATACGGACAACCCTAGTTGATACATGAGCTATTCTAGCATACAAAATAGAATGTTTATTTGAAGGTTTAGAGTTTGGCACATACAAATTTACTTGGAACGGTAGGTAGATACCGTATATAGGTAGGTATGGTGGACTCATATGGAACAACTTTGGGGTTTATGGGATTGGATGCACAAGCAGTATTCCCGCTTAGTACAAGTGAAGGCTAGAAAATACTGGGAAGCGACCAGCTAGAGAGCGTCAACAGTCATGAACATGCATTAAAATTAATCAACACCGAATGCAAGCATGAGTAGGATATAATGCACCATGAACATAAATATCGTAGAGGCTATGTTGATTTTGTTTCAACTACATGCGTGAACATGTGCCAAGTCAAGCCACTTGAATCATTCAAAAGAGGATACCACCCTATCATACCACATCACAACCATTTTAATAGCATGTTGGCACGCAAGGTAAACCATTATAAGCTCCTAGCTAATTAAGCATGGCATAAGAAACTATGACCTCTAATTGTCATCACAAACATGTTTTTTCATAATAGGCTAAATCAGGAACGATGAACTAATCATATTTACAAAAACAAGAGAGGTCGAGTTCATACCAGCTTCTCCCATCTCAATCAGTTCATCATATATTATCATAATTGCCTTTCACTTGCACGACCGAACGATGTGGATAATAATAATAGTGCGCGTGCATTGGACTAAGCTGGAATCTGCAAGCATTCAATAAACAGGAGAAGACAAGGAAATATGGGCTCTTTTGTCAGATCAACAATAATGCATATAAGATCCACTTCAACAATTTAATTAAGGTCTTCTCCTATCAACCCACAAACAAAAGAAAAGAAATAAAACTATTTACACGGGAAAACTCCCAACAAGCAAAAGAAGAACATGAAATATTTTTGGGTTTTCTTTTTAATTACTATTACAAGCATGGAAATTAAAACTAGCTAAAAGCTACAGCTAATTTTTTGGTTTTTCTTAAGGTTTATCAAACACACAAGAAGAAAGCGTAAAAAAGAAATAAACTAGCATGGATATTACAATGAAAAAGTATGAGCACCGACATCTAGCAATGAGTGTGTGAACATGAATGTAATGTCAGTGAGAAATACGTACTCCCCCAAGCTTAGGCTATTGGACTAAGTTGGTCTAATGCCACGGATGGCCTGGCGGATCCAAAGTTGTAGTTGGGGTCGTACTGAGATGCAGCGGTCATTGCATCGTGGGCTGCAGCTTGGAGGCCAGCTATCTCAGCTTTCCTCTTATACTCTTCCGCATCCTCTCTGGTTATAAAATATCTCCCTTTTGCCTGAAAGTCAAAGAAAGTAGAAGTAGGAAGAGCGACGTGATAGGTGCGTCGTCTGTCAAAGATTAGTCGGTACTGGAGGAACTGATCGTTCCTATCAACAAACTGATGACAAACCATAGCCTCATAATCCAAATAAGCAGGAGGCAACTCAATATCATCCTCACGTATGGTTATACCAAGAAAATTAGCTACGCGGGTTGCATAAATTCCACCAAAGAAATCTCCATTAAATCTATTAAGATGCAACCTGCGTGCAATAATGGCTCCCAAATTATAAGATTTATCTCCTAACACAGCACTTCTAAGAATACTGAGGTCAGGGACACACATGTGACATGCTTCATCTTTACCGTTAATGCATCTACCTATGAAGAGAGCAAACTAATGTATAGCAGGAAAGTGAATGCTCCCTATGGTAGCTTGTGCTATATCTCTAGATTCCCCACAGTTATATTAGCAAGAAAATCTCTAAATTCAGATTTGCGAGGTTCACTAGCACTACCCCATTGTGGAAGTTTGCAAGCAGTGGTAAAGTCCTCTAAGTCCATAGTGTAAGAATTTTCATAAAGATCAAACATGACAGTTTGAGAATTACGTGAAGATGAAAATTCAAACTTCCTCACAAAGGAACTAGTGAGATAGTGGTACTGATGGCATTTTTCTGCCTCGAAGCTCACAAGATCAGCATTACGCAAATATGCGTTAAATTCTTCCTTAATTCCTACTCGATCCATGAAGTCCTCTGAAGGCCATTCACAAGGCCGCACTGGGGCATCCCTTGGTGGCTCATCATCAGCATCACGCATTGCAAGTCTGGGTCCTTGTTTCCTTGAAGAACCACCTTGGTACATTTTCCTAAACATATTTCTTCCTCTGAAAAATTTCTGAAATTTTTAGTAACTTCAAAATAAAAGTGAACCAAACTCAACAAAATTGATAGCAACTACTCCTACAAGTGCCTAGAGCCTATATCATGCATCAAAACTACTTGGAACCACATAAATTTGACATGCAAGCTCAAGAACAGGATCACCTAAGCAACAAAAATATGCAATGAATAAAGCACTAGAACAAAAACTAATTGGACCATTGGAGGAGTCACATACCAAAGAACAATCCCCCAAAGTAGGTTTGTGAGAGGTGCTTTGAGCAAAGAGATCGAAAATCGCAGCAAAATGAGCTAGAACTCATGCTTGAGCTGGGTAATGGTATTTGTGGGAGGAAGAAGGAGCGTGTGGGTGCAGGAATAAGTGGAGGAGGGCCACCGTGGGCCCACGAGGCAGGGGGCGCGCCCAGGGGGGTAGGGCGCGCCCTCCACCCTCGTGGCCAGGTGGATGCCCCCCTGTTGTGTTCTCAGTGCCAAATATTCTCAAATATTCCAGAAAAAATCATATTTAAATTTCAGGGCGTTTGGAGAACTTTTATTTTTGGGGTATTTTTATATTGCATGGATAATCAGAAAACAAACAGAAAATACTATTTTTATTTTATTTAATATAAATAACAGAAAGTAGAAAGAGGGTACAGAGAGTTGTGTTTTCTAACTTCATCCATCTCATGCTCATCAAAAGGAATCCACTAACAAGGTTGATCAAGTCTTGTTAACAAACTCATTCCGAATAACATGGAACTGGAGAATTTTCGAATAACACTAGGTTACCTCAACGGGGATATGCACATCCCCAACAATATATCATATTTCTTCTTGATAGTAGGAAGAGGAAATTCAAAACCTCCAAAAATAATCGATGGAATTTTTCCAATAGAATTGATACTGTGGACTTGAGGTTGTTTCCTCGGAAAGTGTACCATATGCTCATTACCATTAACATGAAAAGTGACATTGCCCTTGGTGCAATCAATAATAGCTCCCGCAGTATTCAAAAAGGGTCTTCCAAGAATAATAGACATACTATCATCCTCGGGAATATCAAGAATAACAAAGTCGGTCAAAATAGTAACGTTAGCAACCACAACAGGCACATCCTCACAAATACCGATAGGTATAACAATTGATTTATCAGCCATTTGCAAAGATATTTCAGTAGGTGTCAACTTATTCAAATCAAGTCTACGATATAAAGAGAGTGGCATAACACTAACACCGGCTCCAAGATCACATAAAGCAGTTTTAACATAGTTTCTTTTAATGGAGCATGGTATAGTTGGTACTCTGGGATCTCCTAGGTTTTTAGGTATTCCACCTTTAAAAGTATAATTAGCAAGCATGGTGGAAATTTCAGCTTCCGGTATTTTTCTTTTATTAGTAACAATATCTTTCATGTACTTAGCATAAGGATTCATTTTAAGCATATCAGTCAAACACATACGCAAAAAGATAGGTCTAATCATTTCAGCAAAGCGCTCAAAATCCTCATCATCCTTTTTCTTGGATGGCTTAGGAGGAAAAGGCATGGGTTTCTGAACCCAAGGCTCTCTTTCATTACCGTGTTTCCTAGCAACAAAGTCTCTTTTATCATATCGTTGATTCTTTGATTGTGGGTTATCAAGATCAACAACAAGTTCAATTTCTATATCATTATCATTACTGGGTTGAGCATCAACATGAACATCATCATTAACATTTTCATTAGGTTCATGTTCATTACCAGATGGTGTTTCAGCATCAGAAATAGAAATATCATTGGGATTCTCAGGTGGTTCAGCAATAGGTTCACTAGAAGCATGCAAAGTCCTATCATTTTTCGTTTTCTTCCTTTCAGAAGGACTAGGTGCATCTATATCATTTCTCTGAGAATCTTGCTCAATTCTCTTAGGATGGCCCTCAGGATACAAAGGTTCCCGAGTCACTTTACCACCTCTAGTCATAACTCTAACAAAATTATCAATTTTCTTACTTTTTAATTCATTGAGCAAATAATTTTGAGCTTTAAGTACTTGTTCTACTTGAGTGGTAACCATAGAAGCATGTTTACTAATGAGTTTAAGTTCACCTTTAACTCTAGACATATAATCACCCAAGTGTTCAATCATATGAGCATTTTGTTTCAATTGTCTACCAAAATAAGCATTGAAGTCTTCTTGCTTAACCATAAAGTTATCAAACTCATCCAAACATTGGCTAGCAAACTTAGTAGGAGGGATTTCAGCTTTATCATATCTATAGAGAGAATTTACCTTTACTACCCGTGTCGGGTTATCAAGACCATGTGTTTATTCAATAGGCGGTAAGTAAAGACCATGTATTTCTTCAATAGGAGGTAAATTCTTAACATCTTCAGCTTTAATACCCTTTTCTTTCATAGATTTCTTTGCCTCTTGCATATCTTCAGGACTGAGAAATAGAACACCTCTTTTCTTCGGAGTTGGTTTAGGAATAGGCTCGGGAGTTGGCTCAGGAAGTGTCCAATTATTTTCATTTGTCAACATATTATTCAATAGAATTTCAGCTTCATCCGGTGTTCTTTCCCTGAAAACAGAACCATCACAACTATCCAGGTAATCTCTGGAAGCATCAATTAGTCCATTATAAAAGATATCAAGTATTTCATTTTTCTTAAGAGGATGATCAGGCAAAGCATTAAGTAATTGAAGGAGCCTCCCCCAAGCTTGTGGGAGACTCTCTTCTTCAATTTGCACAAAATTATATATATCCCTTAAGGCAGCTTGTTTCTTATGAGCAGGGAAATATTTAGCAGAGAAGTAATAAATCATATCCTGGGGACTACGCACACAACGAGGATCAAGAGAATTAAACCATACCTTAGCATCACCCTTTAATGAGAACGGAAATATTTGAAGAATATAAAAGTAGCGAGTTCTCTCATCATTAGTGAACAGGGTGGCTATATCATTTAATTTAGTAAGATGTGCCACAACAGTTTCAGATTCATAGCCATAAAAAGGATCAGATTCAACCAAAGTAATTATATCAGGATCAATAGAGAATTCATAATCCTTATCAGTAACAAAGATAGGTGAAGTAGCATAAGCAAGATCATATTTCATTCTAGCATTCAGAGTTTTTTGTTTAAGCTTAGCTAATAATTTCTTAAGATCACTTCTATCATTGCAAGCAAGAAAGTCTCTTTTAGTTTCTTCATCCACAACATAGCCCTCAGGCACAATAGGAAATTCATATTTATTAGGAGAACCTTCATAATCACTTTCATCAGTATTATGAGTTTCAATAATTTCATTCTCTCTAGCCCTAGCAAGTTGTTCGTCAAGAAATTCACCGAGTGGCACAGTACTATTAGGCATAGAAGTAGTTTCATCATAAGTATCATGCATAGCAGAAGTGGCATCATCAATAATATGCAACATATCAGAATCAATAGTAGAAGCAGGTTTAGGTGTGGCAAGCTTACTCAAAATAGAGGGTGAATCAAGTGCAGAGCTAGATGGCAGTTCCTTACCTCCCCTCGTAGTTGAGGGATAAATCTTGGTTTTTGGATCTGTCAAGTTCTTCATAATGATAAGCAGATATAAATCCCAAGTGACTATGATGCGGAGCATCCTATGGACATCACCATGTCAAGAGTCCGTTCGGCAAGTGACACATGCGACATCTACTTCACATACATAAAGGTGAATCATATCCTTTACGCGTGTTCACTTGACCCCTTCAAGGATGGTATACTACTTGACACTCCTCTCGTGTGCTTGCATAGGCATTGCCGGAACACCATGGACGAGGAGGAGGAGTGCGAGCACAAGTGTACAACTACACCATCCGTGAGATAAGCATGGAAGAGAAGGAAGAAGAGGACCCACCCAGTCTGGAATGAGTGGTACTACTGCCCACACAGGCGGTGCTACCGCAGAAGGCACACAAGCGGTACAACCGCTCGACTACCTCCCAACTTTCGGCCCAGCTTCTGTATTCGAGCGGTGCAAGGCTGGTACAGCCCCAGTTTTCCCCCCAGCTACGACAAGACCGGTACAACTGGTCCTACCACCGGCACAACCACTCCCTACCTTCGCGTACACCCCTAGACCGGTACCTGAGCTCCTAGCAGTACAACCGCTCACATATCCGGTACAACCGCCCTGCCTATGCGCAGTGAGAGGGGTTTCACCCCATGTATCCCCCAACTTACCCCTTGGACTATATATACTTGTCTCCTAGCTCTGTACTAGGGTTAGCAAAGGATTAGCTCATATTTGTGCGAGAGCTTTGCTCATCCACTTGGTTACCTTCTCCTCAGAGATTTGAGCCTCCTCGGAGAAGATCCCCCAAGCAGATTCAAGACCTCCTTTTGGAGAAGAACATCAAGACCCCCTCTTGGGCGGCCCCCTTCAATACCTCCTCATGGAGATGAACCTTACCTTCTATATTTCCCTTTGTTGTTCATGTACCTTGTGGATCTTGTGTGTTTGATTGTCTAGTGGATGTGTGATTGGACTTGTTCTTGAGTGTTTCCCCTTGTGATTTCTCTCCGTTCTTCCCCGTGTTCTTCGCGGGATCCGCTCCTTTCGTGAAAGATCGGCCCCCAGGGTTCCTACCCTACATCATCTTGGTATCATGAGCCACGTTGATCATGATTTCGGAGCCTCCCCTCATTGTTTTCGAGCCTAATTTTGTTGTGTTCTTTCCCAATTTCGAAAATCCCCACCAAAAATAGCCCCAATTTTTTTGTGATTTGTTGGTCTGACGAAGTTTTGTTGGATTTGATCCATGGATTTGCTTGGTTTCAAGTGGATCTAGCATATCCCCAAGTTTCTCTACTTTCCATCCACGAAATCCGTCGAATTTTGACCCCGAAATCACCCATTTCTGCCCCAAAATCCACCCCGATTCGGATCTGCGAATTTTTCCGGACACCAGCGGTACAACCGCCCCCAAGGCGGTACTACCGCTCCCCCATAACCTGATACTTCTGCCAGCTAATTCTGGAACTCCAGGATGCTCCAGGAGCGGTACAACCGCCCTAGCAAGCGGTACAACTGCCCCTCCCAGTTTTAGCCTCGGCTGATTGACAGTTTTGACCATAACTTTCACATCCAGAGTCCGATTTTCGCGTTCTTTAGCTCGTTGAGTAGCTATCGACATCCTCCATCCATCTACATAGGTTCCAACACCTTTTGACACCATCAAAGTTTTGGAACTTTGGCATCTTTGCCTAGGGCTTCCACCACATCGCTCGCAAAACCACCATAACCTTCCGCAACCTAACCAATTTTGTTCCCCATCGCATTTGTGGTTGTTTGAGTTGTGATTTGAGTTTCCTAAGGTGTTTAGGATACTTATGGACGATTGCTTCTTCATCAACCACCACCACTACCATAACTTCCGCATAGGCTTGCCCACCATACACTTCCGACACCCCAACTTAACCCAATTTTTTTGTGTTGTGAGTTGTGTCTCCTAAGGTGTTTCGGCTACTTAGGGACCGTGCTTACAACTCCGACACCGTGTATACTCCACCACCTTACCCTCCATTTCCGCATTGCGTACTCCACAACCCATCATTGCATTTCCGCAATCCCTTTGAGCTTCCGCCACCACCACCGCATTCCCGCTACCACCATTTGACATTTGAGATTTTGAGTTTGCGGTTTTTTCGTTTCCTAAGGTGTTTCGGCTACTTAGGGACGAGTCTCCATCATCTTGGTATCTCCATCAAGATCACCGCCACTCATCATCACCGCGGACGGTAACCTACATACCATCTTGGTATCGTGGTACCCCTCCATTGTATATTCCCTTGCCATTGCATTGATAACCCCTAGCCCATTTTGCGTTACTTGCCTATCAAGACTAGCCATTTGAGTATTGCCGGCAATGTTACTTGTGCACATTAGTGATTTACACCATACATTGCATACATACCATATCATATTGGTATCATATCATCTCGTGTGCCTCAAGTTTGTTCCCGCATATACACAATTACAATCTTGGTTTGTGCATTTCGCAAAGTGGACATACAAAAAAAAGAATAAGCTTTTAAGAAAAAGAGAAAGAGCAAATAAGCTTGTAAGCAATAGCCATAGAATCATACCACATTGTCATATCCGATCATCTTGGATCATAACACCGGGAACCATACATACATAGCATACTTGGGATAGAAAGTCGATACATTTTGCATACCATAGGTTGTGCACAAGTGTCGTATCCGCCTATAGATCAATCGTGCTAGCGTCTCTCTTGAGTTGTGCAACATGAGAGTTTTTCATGGATTCCACATTTTGTGCTCATTCCTTGGTTGCACGACCCCATTATCTATCCGTGTGTGTGTTTCCGTGTACCATATATTGCTATTGGTCTACTTGTTTTACTTGCGAATTTGTGAATCTCTTTCAACATTATTGACTCTTGCTAACATTTTGCATTAAATTTTTGTGCCACTATCCTCACCGAGCTCCTCCATAAGCTTTAGTTTGTAGGTGTGAGTGAACACGTCTGATACCAATTCCACTATTCTTTCATCTCACATTGAGTGAAACGGGATACATCCTCAACTTTGGGAAAAGGTAACTTGGTATTGTTCATCTCATTTCCTACTCACCTCTACTCAAGTCTTGTGATGGATAGGCAAGGCATTTCATCTTCAGTCTACAACAATAACGACGAGTTCGATGCCACGAATAACTCTACCGACGCCAATATGCAAGCTCCAATGGATGAGATGAAAGCCCTCATCAAGTCCTACAAGCGATCTTCCTCATCTTCGAGAATATGCTCAAGTACACATGCTTCCAAGCTACCATCTCCGGCAAGGTCACATCGGCATCGACACCATCACCACCACGAACGTGAAGGTCAAGAGCTCAACACCAACAACCGCTCAATGACTTCACCATCTCCCTTGGCATCTTCGCCAAGTGACTTCAAGGCATCTTATCCTATGGACATATGGCATCTTAGACCACAAGCACTTCAAGAGAAGCTCCCCAATCTCAAGTCCACGACTTCCACGAGCTACCATGACCTCGACATCGACCATGAGATTCCTTTCTATGGGACTCTAGAACCCGAGGAGTATCTCGAGTGGGAGCGTTTGATGGACGACTACCTCAAGCTACATCAAGTTCCTCCCGAAGATCAAGTGAAGTGCGCCACAAGAAACTTCCACGACTACACGTCGACATGGTGGCTTCACACACCTTCGAAGACCTACGACATGAGTTGGCCCAAGACGAAGAGAGCTATGCGGCGAGAGTTCGTGCCCCCAACCTACATGGAACAACTTCAACGCCAATTGGAGAACACCATCCAAGGATCCAAGTCCATCGACAAGTACTTCAAGGAGATGAAGAAAGCCTTACGACGAGCCGGCGTGGACGACCCCATTTCGATGAAGTTCCACTTAATGATGGGATTACACAACGACATCTCCAAGACAATCTTCCTCGAGAACTACAAGTCCCTCGACGACAACTACATTGGTGCTCTCAAGGCGGAACAAGAACTCATGAAGGCCAAAGTTTCTCCACCCCAAGCTCACTTCGTGACGACCAAGCTCCATGAGAACGAGCATGAGGCTAGTACTACCAAGATGTCCAAGCCCGACGAGCTCCAAGATGATGCTCCCAAGTTCGACTTCACCGCCATCCCTCTTTGTGGCATTGATGTTGCCGAGTCCTCCATGACTCTTTTTGAAGACGGTGCAGCGACGAGTTCAACTACGGAGACCTTCAACGACCAAGCTTTGGAGGCGAGCGACACGGTGGCGAGCAAGGATGATGCTTCCATCTTAGGAGGTGAGAGTAATCATGTGCCATCTTCGGCCTCCATCCATGGCGACAGTGATGAGATGGTTGAGTATTTCACCTCGACCATGGTGACGTATGATGACTTGAGTGACTTTCGCCACCATATTGAGAGTGAGAGTGACTTCACCACTAGCCCCATATATGATGTGTTTCCACAATTCCCATGTGAGGAGAGCCACAACCCCCATCACTTGAGTGAGATGAGTGACCCCGCCATATGTGAGTTTGAGTGCACCTATTATGAGGGAGTGAGTGAACCACCACATAGAGAGAGTGAGGTAGTTGATAGGGCAAGTGAGGCCACTATGATTTCTAACGACTTGACCTCTACCTCTATTGTGTCTTCTCATTTGGTGCTAGGTCCCATATATGATGACGCGCCGATTCACGACGACTACGTCCTACCTTTGGACAAGACGATGGCCATGGTGGAATATGATGCACCCCCACATGGTTCCATCAAGTTGATGATGATGACCACCATTTGGTCTTTACCACCTCACCTACACCACTTGAGTGGAATGACAAAGGTAACATAGGTGAAGGTGATGCTCTAGTCCCACTAGTGGACATTCTTGACATTGATTGCTTGCATGATGTTGATCAACCTACTACCATGCTTCATGCTAGTGTGACTTCCCCATGCGATGATTTACCCATTTATGATGAGTTTGACGATTGCCATGTGGAGTCTATTAGTTGTGATGCCATGTTGCGTAGGATCACCTGTGATAATTCTCTTGGTCACATCATGTTTGCCAATCCGCTTGACTTGTCATATGCTATGCATGAGATCAATCATATGTCATATTTGCAATCTCTTCATAGTGACTATGCACACGCTATTAAAATAAACCCAATTTGCACATATGGCATAGATGACAAGCCCATGGTTATTGTCATTTGTTTTTCTTGTGATGATATTGATATGCTCCCTTTGCATCATTTCTCTCATATGCCATGCCATGACGACCTAGCTTCGGATATGCATTGTTTTGGATCTTGTCCATTTTCTCCATATGATGTTTCCCATATTTCTCATGATGAGACCCCCATAGTTTCCTCATACATTTTAGGAGATTTTGATTCATCCCATTCATTGCATGATCCCAATACTTGTGCGCACCATATGCTTCCCATGAATAAACATGCTATTGATGTGCCATATACTTGTATGCTAAATTTGCATCCCCATCGTGTCATACACAATAACTATTCTTTCATGATGGATGACATGTTCTTATATCATGCATCAAATTTCTTTGACCGATGCTTATCTTGTGCTAACTCACACGTGCACATACACATCATGATGGATGATGTGTACATTTACCACGTGCACAATTTCTTTGGTTTGTGTCTCTTTTGTGCAGGTACCCATGAATACTTGTCAACCTCGCAATCCCACGAGTTGACAAAACGAGCTCTAGAGAGCAATGATGACTTGGGATCCCATGGATTGTCTTTCCCACCGCTCTCTTCGTGCAAATACTTCACGCATTTCTTCTACATGGCCCTCACTTGGCTATGGGTTATTGTCCATTATATATCATTCTATGCCCATCTTTCCATGTTCACTTTGCATGATATGCTTATTCATATGCCTTTGCCATGCATTTGTGACCCATGCTTCTCATTACACATGATGATTGATTCTCATACTTGTATGTGTATTTGCAAGCTTGGTGGAGATATCACTTGTTATTGCCATGTTTGCTTTGTGCCCCATGCCTATGATGATACTATGATCTTGCTTTGTGTTCGTGCTTCCGATATGTCATGTGCATTGTCTATGCCTATTATTTGTTCACATGACATGATTGCCATTATTTCCTCTAGGATGTTGCATCTTCGCACTACTAGCTTGCACGACTTGATTACTATGCTTGCTTATGTTGCATCACCAATGATTCATACTTGCTCACTTCATGCGGTTGATGACAACCATCTACATGCTTTGCACATGATTGTTATTGCTTGCCGTCATATATCTCCATATGTTGCCTCTCTCACGCTAGATGATTTTCCATGTATTGAGTGCACCAATGATCTTAGTCTTGCTAATGAGATTGCCCCCACAACATTCTCACATATATTTGGAGATTTTGACATATTTCTTGTGAAGCATGCTTGTCTTACCCCTTTGCACCATATACCTAGTTCCATGAATATTGCCATTGTTGCATCATATTATTCATGCACTTGTGCTTCTAATGGTTATGTGCAAGAGAAGAGAACCATCATGATGGATGATGTGTTTATCTATCGTGCGCATACGTTCTTTGCTTTGTTTTGTGCATGTGTAGGATACTTGGACCTTGTGTCGACTTCCGCTTCACATGAGTTGACCATTCGAGCTCTTGAGAGCGAGCCTCATACATTCGACCACGACTCGCTTCTCCAACACCTTTCCTACCACTTCGGCATTGTGAAGAATGCACAAGGACACGCCTTCAAGGTGACATCTTTCTTGAGCATGGCTATTGCGGATCATACTACTTGTGTTGCTTGCACCATGAGACTTATTGTTCATCATGATATATATGCTTTGTGTGTTGCATCCAATTCTTGGACTACTTGCTCCTCTCTTTTGTTTGGTTGCAACAATGTCATCACTTCACATATGCCATGTCCCATCGATTGCTACATGCTTGCCTTGATTGCCTCACACATGATGAACACTTGCTCTTTCTATTGTGTTGAGTGCCACACTATATTCACTACACCCCATGCACATTATGCTTGGATTGTCTTGCACTTGACCCATGTGTTTAGACACTTCATTTTCTTTGGTGTTGTGAATGCTTCCTATGCCTACCATAGACCTTTAATTGAGCAATTTGTGAATGCTTGCTATGAACTTGAGGTAGATGCTTCTTCTCTTGTCACACATATTTGCATTACTACCTCACGTTCACATGCTTGTCCCCATGATTTCTTTGCTTGTGCTCGATTGATATGCTTACATACCATGTCACAATCCTTTGTCAAACCATATTGTTTGCATGACGACGACACTTGTTGGGTGAATCACCGCTTGAACGCTTAGTTTTGCACTAACGCTAACCACATTTGTTTTTCCAAGTGTTTGTTATCTTTGATCCTTTTAAAGGAATCCCAAGATGGTGCGACATTGGAGAGTGCCCATTTCGAGCTTCAAGATGACGAGAACTTGGTGATCGACCATTCCTACACGGCGACGCCATCTCTTTCCCATGGTGATTTGGATTTCGATCCGAGGTCAGATCTTTCCCAAGGGGGAGGGAATGATGCGGAGCATCCTATGGACATCACCATGTCAAGAGTCCGTTCGGCAAGTGACACATGCGACATCTACTTCACATACATATAGGTGAATCATCTCCTTTACGCGTGTTCACTTGACCCCTTCGAGGATGGTATACTACTTGACACTCCTCTCGTGTGCTTGCATAGGCATTGTCGGAACACCATGGATGAGGAGGAGGAGTGCAAGCACAAGTGTACAACTACACCATCCGCGAGAGAAGCATGGAAGAGAAGGAAGAAGAAGACCCACCCAGTCTGGAACGAGCGGTACTACCGCCCACACCAGGCGGTACTACCGATGAAGGCACAGAGGCGGTACAACCGCTCGACTACTGCCCAACTTCTGGCCCATCTCCTGTATTCGAGCGGTGCAAGGCCAGTACAGCCCCGGTTTTCCCCCAGCTGCGACAAGACCGGTACAACCGGTCCTACCACTGGTACAACCACTCCCTACCTTCGCGTACACCCCCAGACTGGTACCTGAGCTCCTAGCGGTACAACCGCTCACATATCCGGTACAACCGCCCTGCCTATGCGCAGTGAGAGGGGTTTCACCCCATGCATCCCCCAACTTACCCCTTGGACTATATATACTTGTGTCCTAGCTCTGTACTAGGGTTAGCAAAGGATTAGCTCATATTTGTGTGAGAGCTTTGCTCATCCACTTGGTTACCTTCTCCTCGGAGATTCGAGCCTCATCGGAGAAGATCCCCCAAGCGGATTCAAGACCTCCTTTTGGAAAAGAACATCAAGACCCCCTCTTGGGCGGCCCCCTTCAAGACCTCCTCATGGAGATGAACCTTACCTTGTATCTTTCCCTTTGTTGTTCATGTACCTTGTGGATCTTGTGTGTTTGATTGTCTAGTGGATGTGTGATTGGACTTGTTCTTGAGTGTTTCCCCTTGTGATTTCTCTTCGTTCTTCCCCGTGTTCTTTGCGGGATCCGCTCCTTTCGTGAAAGAGCAGCCCCTAGGGTTCCTACCCTACATCAGACTCAAAGAATACAGATATGCTCCCCGGCAACGGCGCTAGAAAATAGTCTTGGTAACCCACAAGTATAGGGGATCGCAACAGTTTTCAAGGGTAGACACTACAAAAAAAGACACATCTGTGACATTTTGGGCCGAACAATTTTTTTTCTGTCATACATATGACACTTCTATGACGATAATTGTGACAAAACCCGGTATTATCATAGATGTGGTGGGCTCCTACTTCTATGACAAAAAAGCATGACAGAAAATGGGCTTTTCGTCCTGGGTGGGCCGGAGACGCAGCTGCATGACATTCTTTGGGCCGTCCATGATGGGAAAAACTATGGTAGAAGCCAGGGCGAGGAAAATTTCGGGGAGTTCCCGGTTACGGTGGGAGGTCGGGGGCCGAGCGATGCGCGTTTCTCTCGTACACGTACGCGCGTGTGTGCGAGGCGTTGGCTCTAACTGAATCGGAGCGCGGCGTTGGGCTCTAACTGAACCCGAGCGATTGCACTGCAGGCTATGCGTTACTGAACCCGAGCGATCGATCGATGGCTATTAACTGAACCCCATCGAGCGATTCCTTCCCTACTGCTGCTAACTGAAGCCGATCGATTAGATGAACAGTGAGTGTTGCGGGGGGGGGGGGGGGGGTTGGATGAACAGTGAGCGGTGGCGTTGCCTCTGGATGAACAGGACCCCGTGGTGTGGAGGGCTGGATGAATAGTAGACGGTGGAGGGGTGCCCGTGGAGGGGTGGTTGAACAGGACCCCATGGTGTGGAGAGCTGGATGAACAGTAGACGGTGGAGGGGTGGTTGAACAGTAGCTGGTGGAGTAGCGCGCGGTGGAGGCTGGATGAACAGGAGCCCGTGGAGGCTGGAGGAGGTCGACTGTAGCCCGTGGAGGCTGGAGGAGGTAGACGGTGGAGATGAACAGTATCCCGTGGAGTCCCGTTTTGCGGTACGCCACACCCCTCCCGATGAACAGGACCCTCGTTTCGACCGTAGGAGGTCCGTTTCCTCCGTTTTGCGGTACGCCACACCCCTCCCGATCAACAGGACCCCCGTTTTGACCGTAGGAGGTCTGTTTCCTTCGTTCTGTGGTACGCCAGGCCTCGTTTCCATCGCCTGTTCCGTCCAAGCCCTCCCGATGAACACGACCACACATTCCGTTCCGACCCAGCCGGTTGGCTCCCACGCGTTCCGTTGCCTCCCGATGAACACGACGCATTCCGCTGCCTCCCGATGAACACGACGCATTCTGTTGCCTCCCCATGAACACGATGCATTCCGTTGCCTCCCCATGAACACGACGACGACGCTATTTCTCCATTCCGACCCAGCCATGTACACGAGCCCTCGCCGTACGTATGCGCGAGTAGGCGTTCGAGACCCCGCCCGTATGTACACATACGTGGCCGTATTTTCTTTCTTGCACCCTGGCCGCTGTACGTACGTGTACATGCTACGTGCGCTCCTCTACTACGACACATGCGCGCCTCTACATCCACCAGTATATATGTACGTACACGTTCGCGGCCAGAATGACAACGCTACGTACGCTTCGACCAGGTGGGTCTCGACTGTCAGGCACTTCCTTGCATGCGAAGATGTAGCTGGTGGGTCCCAGCAGTCAGGGGTCGAATCGTTTTTTTGCCCGGACGCACTTCCTTGCGTGCGAAGATGTAGCTGGTGGGTCCCAGCAGTCAGGGGGCGAATCGTTTTTTTTGCCCGGACGCACTTCCTTGCATGCGAAGATGTACTGGTAGGTCCCAGCAGTCAGGGAGAAACATTTTTTTCGCGAAATACAATGGCCCGTCTGGTGGGTCCCAGCTGTCAGGTGGAGGAATCATTATTTTCCGCGTAATAAGGAGGCACTTCCTTGCTGAGGCCGTGGACCCAGCTGTCAGCCTCTCCACGTACAGTCCACGTCCGATGGAAGTCGTTCCTTGACCACGTTGACCACGCCGCGCCGAGAGCACCAGGGTGGTGGACGACGGCGAGGCCTAGGAAGGGGACGACGCGGAGCCGGGGAAGACGCGGTAGTGGAAGCCCGCACGGAGAGGAGTACGAGGGTTCACTGGTTCGGCTGCGGTGTGAGGCTGCCGTCGCCGCAGGGCCTGGCTAGCGGTGGGAATAGTAGGGGGTGGTGAGGCCTCCGCGGCAGCACATCCGGCCACGGGAGGCAGGAGCATGCGGCACGACCGGCGCTGCTTTGGGCGGCTGGAGCAAGAAGACCAGAGGTTGAAGAAGCACTACGGCCGTTGGATGGACATCGTATGGTCACTGGAGCTAGAATCGTTTATATTGACTATGTTGACAAAGCCCTCCATCCCCGTCAACTTAGTAGGTCCACAAGTCAGCCTCCCACCAAGGTGGGTCCCAGCTAGTAGGGGGTATTCACTTTTTTGTGCGTAATAAGGAGGCACTTCCGGTGGGTCCGAGCTGACAGCAGGGGGAACGTTTTTTTCACGAAATACGGTGGCCCGTCGGGTGGGTCCCAGTAGTCAGGGGCAAACGTTTTTTTCGCGAACTACTGGTGGGCGTCCGGTGGGTCCCTGCTGTCAGGTGGAGGAATAATTATTTTCCGCGTAATAAGGAGGCACTTCCTTGCGGCTGCCATGGACCCAGCTGTCAGCCTCTCCACATACAGTATTCTTCCAATGGAATTTGGTCGTTGACCACATTGACCACGCCACGCCGAGAGCACCACGGCGGTGGACGACGGCGAGGCCTAGGAAGGGGACGATGCGGAGCCGGGGAAGACGCGGCAGTGGATGCCCACGCGGAGAGGAGTACGAGGGTTCACTGGTTCGGCTGCGCTGCCGTCGCCGCAGAATAACAGGGGGTGTGGGTGAGTGGAGTGGAGGGATGGCCTGGCCAGCGGTGGGAGTAGTATGGGGGCGGTGAGGCCTCCACGGCAGCACAGCCGGCCACGGGAGGCAGGAGTAGGCGGCACAACCGGCGCTGCTTTGGGCGGCTGGAGCAAGAAGACCAGAGGTTGAAGAAGCACTACGGCCGTTGGATGGACATCGTACGGTCAGTCGAGCTAGAATCGTGCATATTGACTAAGTTGACAAAGCCCTTCGTCCCCATCAACTTAGTAGGCCCACTATACTGGGTCCCAGCTAGCAGGGGGAGTATTCATTTTTTTGTGCGTAATAAGGAGGCACTTCCTTGCGTGCGAAGATATAGCTGGTGGGTCCGAGCTGTCAGCGGCGGTAATGTTTTTTTCGCGAAATACAGAGGCCCTTTTGGTGGGTCCCAGATGTCAGGTGGAGGAATCATTATTTTGCGTGTAATAAGGAGGCATTTCCTTGCGTGCGGCCATGGACCTAGCTGTCAGCCTCTCCACGTACAGTCCACTTCAGATGCATGTCGGTCGTTGACCACGTTGACCATGCTACGCCGAGAGCACCAGGGCGTTGGACGACGGCGAGGCCTAGGAAGGGAACGACATGGAGGCAGGGAAGACTCGGCAGTTGTTTTTGTTTCCCATGTGGAGGGGAGTACGACTGTACGAGGGTTTACTGGTTCGTCTGCCGTCGCCGGAGAATAACAGCAGGTGTGGGTGAGTAGAGGGATGGCTAGGCCAGCGATGGGAGTACGGTGGGACGGTGAGGCCTGCGCGGCAGCACAGCCGGCCGCGGGGAGGAGGGAGCAGGCAGTCCCGTCGGTGCTTGTTTGAGCGGCTGGAGCAGGAAGAGCAGAGATTGAAGAAGCACGACGGCCGTTGGATGGACATCCAACAGTATACAGGCCATCTGTGGAAAGCCTCAAATCTGTGGAAAATAGCATACAACCCATCTGCCATTATTTCAAATTATTTACAGCCCATTTGCTAATTCTTACAGGTTTTTTTGGAGCCCATATTCTTTTTGTTAGCATTACAACCCATATTGTGGCCACGGTTAAAAAATTATATGAAATTTCGCATATGTCGGTGCGGTCTGAACTGTTTTTAATCCTGAAATTTCGAGTCACATTCAGGCTGATTTTAAAAATAAATATATATCAATATAAAATCCAATAAATTGTCCACACATAAAAATCAATGCAATTTAAAATCTCAAAATGAAAAAAAGATATTTGAAACTAATTGCCGGTTTGATGTGTTTTAAAAATGTACAATCCATTTCTCATTACTGATAGGCCATTTTCTCAGCCAGCCGAATGAAGCTCTCCTTGTCTTGAAAGATTTGCAGCCCAACAGGCCTAATAAAGCGACTTACTTGACAAATCACAAAAAAACTGGCTAGCCATTTTCAGAAAGAAAAAAAACTACTGGGCTGGTCTATGGTAAACATAAAAGAAAAGGCTGTCTAGACAGGCCAGAGTGTCCCGCACAGCCCAGTTGACACCCTGCTTCCATCTCAAAAACAAATTAGATAAATGCCACTCCAATTATGGCGATTCATAAAAATGCCACTGCAATTTCCAAACTTTGAAAAATGCCACTGCAATTTTTGCAAACTTTGAAAAACGCCACTGCAGTTTGCAAACTTTGAAAAACGCCACTCCAGACTTCGAAAAATGCCACTAGAAATGGCATGAAATGGCATTTTTCAAAGTTTGGAAATTGCAGTGGCATTTCTCGGATACACCAGATTTGGAGTGGCATTTATCAAATTAACCCAAAAAAAATAACTTGGCGAGCTGCTAGGTCCCTGGTGTCAGCCGCTCGTTGTGCAATTCTCTCGTTTATTGACTACGTTGACAACGGCATGGGACCCAGATGTCAGAAATCCACTAGGAGGAGCCATTTTTTATTGGCTTGAAATAAGGAGGCACTTGCTTGCGTACTGCCATGACCTTGGCGGGTCCCTGCTGTCATCCTCTCCACGTACAATCATCTCCTGATTGTGTACGTGTCAACTTGCTAGGCCCACAAGTCAGCCTCTAAACCCGTGGAGGACAAATACAACCCAATTCAAAAAATAACAGCCCATTCCATACGTTCAAACGGAAAGTTCAACATTCAGAGCAAAGTAACAGGTCTGATCCACATATAGAGTACTGAACTTCCACGTTGACAACCATCATAGCCAAGTTAACTATCTACTCCCACTAATACTCTAGTAGCGTACAAGTACTAACTTACTCTTAGCTAACTAGACGATGCCAGCCGCCATCTATGGTACACGCTAAACGCCGGCACTGGCGTCGTGCGCCTCGCCTCGGACTTGCAAGAGGTGCGATAGGGCGCGTTGCTCACACGCGTTGGCCCTTTCCATGCTGGCATGGTCCACCGAAGCTTCGGCTTCCAAGTGGGAAACCCACTTGACGAGCTGGTAGTAAAAATCGGTGTCGCGAACGCGTGCGTGCCCGACAGCATCTAGGGCTATTTGCCGGGCGCCAGCCTCCATGTAGTCGGCCCAGTTGCGGATGCTCTGCTCGTGACTCAGAGCGTCGGTGCGCTGCTGCTCCATGTCCCGCTGGCGGCGCAAATCAGCGATACGCTGCTCCTCCGCCAGGCGGTCGCGCTCCAACAAATCCTGCTCCTCCGCCATGCGGTCGCGCTCCAACAACTCCTCGATCTCCGCATTGCCATCTAAAGACAGATAGAATGCCGCCTCCCTCCGTCTGCCTTCCGGTGAAAACCCGAACACTAGTTCTGGTGGTGACCGCCTCCGGCGTTGCCTACCGCGGACGGGCGGGGGCATGGCGGACGTGGAGAGCGACGTCGGGCCGGTGGGGGCTTATGAGGATATGGAAAGTTGGGTCACGGTGGCACCGGAGATGGCTGGGAAACAATACTTATATTCGAAAGGTAGCGCGACGGTCATCGGAATTCAATGCATAATGGCTTAGCATGCCAGCTTGCCATGGAAAACTAGAGAAACTGAAATTATGACTGTGCCGTCCCGTCCCGTCTGGGTCGCACGCCGGCATGGCGGTCAAACGAGTGCACTCGAATCATCTCCCTCCTTATCAATAATGATTCCACGGATTTAAAAAGCCCGCAACAATTAAAGCGTATCTTTTTCGCATCAGTTAGCTGCCTTAATTACGGCCGGCTGCATGCAGGCACTCAGAATCGCTCACAGGCAGTACGCGAAGCAGCATGCAACGAGTCGCAGCCGAGGGCACGCATGCAGCCACTTAAATTGCTGGAATTAATTAGGCTTAAACTTCTGCATGCCGTTAATTATTGCCATGCCTTAGTCTTGCTGCTTTGCTCACGGGACTAATAAACCCGGACGGAGGGGGTACCTTGGTTGGTGAGAGGTTTGAATTAAGCCCTGCAAATCGGAAAGGAGGTACTAGTACGTGCGTGATCCGCTATTTATTCGTGTAGGATCGAGTAGGTCGTTTCTTGAATTGAGCCCTGCAAACCGGAAAGGAGGTAGTACGTGCGTGATCCGCTATTTATCCGTGTAGGACCGATAGTGTAGCTTGTCAGTTTCTTCAAAGGTAGGCATTTTTATCCGTGTAGGATCGATAGTGTAGCTTGTCAGTTTCTTTAGAGGTAGTTATTTTTATTCAAAAAACTGCCACTTCGCATCTTGCGTCGCAAATTAAACTGCCAGGAGCGCATTTGTAGGCTAGCTAGTGATCGATCAATAACTTGTAAACACTGAGCGAACAGAAATAAGTAATTGTTAATGCATCTCAATGATTCACAGATCATATACAAATATGTAGCTCCAAAAGAAAAGATCAGCCACTTCGGATCTTGCGTCGCAACTAAAACTAACTAGTACGATTCCCATACATAAGACCAACATGTTAATGCATCTCAATGATTCACAGATCATATACAAATATGTAACTCCAAAAGCAAAGATTTAGAAAAAACATCTGTTCTTCCTACTAACATGGATGCTTCTCTTGGCCAACATTCAGTACAGACTGAAAGACAAATTTGTTTGTGAAGTCTACAATTCCTCTTGCAAACGTAAGTGGTTTCACCAACAGCTAGAACCATGAGAATGAACCACACATGATGGAGGAACATCCACTGCAATATGATTTGGTCTTCTCTCGATCACAGCGCGAGACTATTTTCGGAATACAAACTTTAACTTAGGCAAAATGATGCCCATTGTATAATCAGACCAAAGAAATGAAGCACCTAGTGTTGGCCAATAAATAGTACAGAACTACTTTTCTGCAGTCCATGAAGTGACTATCCAATCTTTCTGTGTCTATTTTCAAATGGCACTGCATGCAGTGACTACACTATTCTCTTGTGCAGTTCAACCAAAATTGCGGAGACTTTGTTTGTTTGCCAAATAGCAACGGGCAGACATCTCTGTTTGCACAAATATCAAGCAGCTAGTAAACATATACCACACCTTGTATTTTCGGTTTAAACATGTCTCTTTCGCTTAGCATCTGTCATGTTCTGCACTGGACAATCTGGTACAGTTATGTTTTGCCCTGGACAATTTCATACTAAATTGATTTGCTGGTTCAGAGCTGAAATATAGCGCCTATTCTTCATCGGACCAAGGATATCCATGTTCGCGGTGATGGAAGAGGTGAAATTGATACAACCGAAATTGAGCATCCAATCATTGAATCCCGTCCTGCACCTCCAATGTAGGTCCACCCTGCCAATAAATTCATATGCAAACCACTAGTATTACTATCTAATGATAGTACAAAAAGAGTAGCAAGATAGTAGCAAACCATGTACCTTCGTAATGAACAGCTCATAGTGCCACCAATTGGATATAAAGGCTTGGAAAAACATGCTCCTAATGTTGAACCAGTTGGACTTTTTGTGCAGTTCCACTAAAATCGAGCATCCCTGTTTGCATAGATATTGAAAGTGTGATTACTCTAAAAGTGGCACTAGTTGAAGCATAGACTCACAAATATAAGCATTCCAATTTCTTAATGGGAAAAGGTAGCAAGACTGTTTCTAACCACCTGTTTAAAGGAATAAATAAAGCAATAGCGGCTGATGTCAGGAAGGCATACATAGTTTTTTCTGAAAAACTGAGCCATTCCTGACCTTTCCTCTTCTTTTAAGCAAATTTTGTGCAGTTCTACTAAAATAAAATGCCATCACCGCCTTGACAATTTAGTGACACTGTACAAAAGGAAATGACTTAACATTACATCATGATGTCAGGTATGTAGTCGACATGCATTAGAGACAAACATATAGACCTCCTCCGATAACATAATGAACATTAATTTTAACAAAGGTGTGACTAGCTTTACCGGGATAATTTGAGTGAACTCTACACCCTTTGTTCCTTAATATAAGACGTTTTCGCGGTTCAATTTAAAGTACCCAAATGTCTAGTATTTAGAAAAACATGTAGTAGTTTTCTTGAGCACATATCTGGGAAAGCTTGCCACACTTTATTTATGTCCATACGCTAATGCAACACCATTTGAATACTACAAATATACACTAATCCAGTGGCTAGTGCAACAATAGAGTAGTTAGTTTATTACAGGGTACAGTACAATGGTTTTACTGGACAGATTTCAATAAACTCTAGCACTGGAAAGTTTCTATAAGAATTAACAATACAAAATGTAAAGGTAACAAGTTTCAACATTGGTATACTAGATGTGCATGAGCATTAAACCAAATACAAAAGTCTGAAGGTAACTAGCATTATTAACTAATGACAGTATAAAAAATTGCAAACCATGTACCTCCAAGGTAAATATTATTTCGAACTCGGGGGGACCTTAAAAATTGCTATCCCAATCTTGATAATCGATCAAACATAAAAACTTGATCGAACGAATCAAGAGAACAGCCAGAGGAGAAGGTGCCCACTCTTGACCTTTCCTCTTGTCTTCATAATTGTCTGTGCAGTTTAACCAAAATAAAATGACATCAGCGCCTTGGCATTTTGGTGACACTGTACAAAAAAAATTAACTTATCTCATGAAAGTGAGGTATGTAATCTATAAGCATTAACAGTGCAAAAATCTGAAGGTAGTAACAAGTTTCATCATTGGTATACTGGCTGTGCAACAGCATTAGAATGCCTTAGCTGAAAAATCTTTAATACATCCAAAATCAACAGCTAACCCTGAAATAATCCAGTGACATTAGATGGCATTGCTTAAATTTATCGGTGGCATTAGACTGAGAGCGGCATTAGTTAAATGTGGCATCACTTTAGCAGTAGCATTGCTTGACTTGACTGCTGGCGTTATACTAACAGCAAAAAGTGGCAATAAGAGCATGGGAGGCCCATTCGGACAGTGGGCGCACCAATACGATGTACCTCCACGGACGCAGAGTGGTGAGGAAGGTATGGTTGCCCAGAGCAACAAATATCCTGGCAGCATATGTGGATTACGTCCCATTTTTGTTCTCTTTAGCCAGCTTTTTCCTATGCGAGGACAACAAACCGACCGACCTGGTCATTCTCTATTGCGTTGTCATGCCTTTCTACCCTTCTTCAACCAAGAGACACGAGACTCGTTCCTTAGCTACTGATTTTCCCCTTTTCAACCTAGATGCAGGTTCGATGCCTACTCTCTTGGACAGTACAGTCTCCCTTCCTTTCCTTATTCAACCCAGACATGGATTAGTCTGCATGAAGTAGGGTTTCCTTTAATAGTGCAAATTATGGTTTTCGTCTGCGTGGCCAGCAGAGCAGAGGATAGCAAATTGGGAAGACGGTGGAGTGGAAAAAGATCCACAAGCAACGACGTGGCAGATGGGGCAATAGAATAAGGTTATGGTTCGAAAAGAGGTAGCATACCCGAGGGTCGGTGGGAAGTGGCTTCGCTTGTGGTCGTCGTCCTCCGCACACACTAAGGTAGAGAGCTTGGGGACGGAGGCCATCCCGCGCGGGCGCTAGGTCTGAGAGGACAGCCTTGTCGTCAGTGCGTGACCTCGCTCGCCGACGATGAGTGCGTCAACGCTGCACGTCCTTTTCTTCCCCGGCGAATCTGTGACCACTAGTGAGGAGGGAGAGAGGGGCCGTCTTTTTAGATCTGGAGAGAGGGTGGTAGTGCGAGAAGAAAGTGGGCAGCCCTTAGCAAGAAAGCGCTGAAGCTCCAGCCTATATATCTTTTTTATACTACTAGTACTGGAGGTGGAGTAGTGGTAGAGTAGTTTATATTTTTTCTACGTACAGTACTAGTTAGTCATGCTTCAAAACTGATCGGCACACCATTAAAAAAATAAAGGTCGATAACTAATGCGGCACCTCGGGCCAACGCGGCCAGATCGCATTTTGCACGAGAAATTACACACCATATTTCGTTGACATGTGGTCCCGTTCCAACATATCAGTGAGACGACGGCGAGTAGTAGGAGTATTTCCGAACGGATGTGTAGGCCGGGGCGCCTCTTCGTGAAACGTTGCAAACTCGCAATCGTCCACCGACTCTTCGCCTTTCCCTCTCGATTTGGAACTGCTGTCGCACGCTCTTCCTCTGCCTCCTCCATTTTCCTTCAGCCCTTCACCCTTTCTTCTGCCATTGTTCGATCGTCTTCTCCATGGAGGGAACATGCCAGAAATGACCTCGTTATTCTTGCCCCGATCTGAAAGATGACATGGTGGAGGAACTCATTGATCGGTGCGACGTCATCACCTCGGCTACCATGGCAGGTTCGTTCAAGCCCATTCTCGACTCAACTAATAACATCATTACAAGGAACCCAAGAGTCAAGCGGTTTGATCTCCCCTATCTTCTTCGCCGTGACCCTGATGACTGGCGCCGGCATGACGGAGGCCTCGCCCTGTGCAAGTTGATGCCGCTTGATAATGATACGTATGATGTTAAGATGCCATCGCTTGAGGGCAAGGCTTGGGCGGGCGCAAATGGAGATTGGGTTGTTTACATTGGGTCCAATTGCGAGTGGGAACTTGTGAATGTGTACACTCGTGACTGGGTTCCACTTCCAAAAATCTCAGCAGACTGCCCAGAGGTTGAGCGCACCGATATTGTACGCACGTTCAAATACGATCATGGTGACTGTCTTCTACGGAAGATAGCAATTTGTCGAGTTCCCAACCGCTCTTGGAATTACAACAACTATCAAGTTGTTGCTATCTTCGACAAGCTTGTTGCCGTCCTTGGTGGTTTGACTCGATGGATATTGCTCAAAAATCAGTTTCTGTACACGGATGAGTACTGTGATGCAATTCAATATGAGGGCCTTGTGTTTGCTGCCACCACTTGTGGCACCGTTTTTGCATCGGATCCTCGTAGTTTCGGTACGTTTGTCTTCCACCATAATTATAATTGTTTCATCCACATGCATGCGGGTTAGCAAGTTTCCCTTTACTAATTAACCTTCTTCTTGTGTTTCCAAGGTCCTGTGAACATCCCACCACCTATACTTGAAAAAATTTATAACCAATGGGGAGATGACGATGGTGATGATCACGAGCATGAGGACGAGCAGCGCCCATATACTCTGTGGCGCCTGGCAACTAATTCTGATGGATCACCTCTTCTTGTGTGTATACAGCCCACTGATGATGTTACTGCTAAGGAAGCAGGTGTAGTCTCCCATGGTCGCACTCTCCGGACCTATTCCAACACCCGTTGCATGGTATTCGGGATGGATACTAGTGTGCTAGCGCCAACTCCTTCTCCTTGGTACAGAATTGATAGTCTTGGAGAAAACTCGCTCTTCCTTGACAAAACTATCCGATGATGGTGAAAGGCGATCCAACTGCTGTTGACACAATGTTACTAGTACCATTTATGAGAAGCAACTGTGTCTATACCTCGGACATTTGGATGGTTCCCTACCCTGGTATTGATATAGTAGGCCGCTTTAGCCTGGATGATCAGTCCTGCATTGGTTTCCAGATCGACAATCGATGGCCCATCCCAGAGAATCACTTGTGGTTCAAAGCAAGCGTTTCCAATGCCGAGGAATGGTTGAGTTAAAGTTCATTTCATTGCTTGTTATCTGTTGTGTGGTGAAAACTTTAGTATTTATAATGTATCCTTATTGTCGACGTGGGTTGATGACCTGTTGTATGTAATAAAATGATATGCCTGTGATAAACTTACTAAATTTATGAATGGCTTTCGAGTCGCTTCTCTGAGTAAGTGGTGCGACGAGGCAAAACAATATTTTCCGAATACATAATTGTACGTGCATTGCAACAGGTTATCGGATGAGGCCAATTAACAATAGTAGTACACTATTTGTACTAGCTTCACATGCTTCGTGCGTCGGGCGGGTGTTTTTACCGTAGCCATATGTTAATGTGTTCGCTGTACGTAACCAGCACCTCGAATCCTTGATACTAGTACTATATAGTAGGAGTAAGTAGTAGGAGTAGTAGGGTGGCATGGGCCAGAAGAAGCATTCACGTCCAGGAGTAGGGCACACGCCACCACCACAACATCCATCTGACACCATATTATTTCTTGGAGCCCGTGCTAGAGCAATCTCTTCAACCTCGTCGTTTCTCTAACTTCAGCCATCACGCAGTGGGCAAGGTGGGGGTTTGCCGATAGTCAGTTTCCTTAACTACGGTCCCAGTTGTAAGGCCAACTCCAACGCACGACCCCAAACGGACCTCCATTTTGCACGAACTCCAACGATAATTTTGACTAGAAAAGCAAGACCAAAGAAAACAAGAACCACAAGAATACATCTTACTACTCCCGTAAGTTGGATTAGTGCCTTCTCGATGCATTCATTGTTGATCTGCGGAGGCTCGATCTTGCGTGCTTCTTTCTTCTTCGAGTGTAAAGAAGTAGACGTTGCTTCCTCGCATCTAGTCTCATGTCTAGCCTCTATTCTAGTAGGAGTATCAACAAGTGCACTAATCTCATCTCTAGCCTCTGTGCTAGCTAAAAGTGATAGAACATCTACTAAATTGCGCTCTATCAATATACAGATGTACTCTTCTTCCCAATACAAAAACTTGCATCCATTCTACTCCCTCCGTTGCACAATACATGCCTTCTATTTGTCAAAATATATATGTATCTAGACATGTTTTAGTATATAGGTACATCCATTTTTGGACAAATGGAAGTCAAGTATTTTGGAATGGAGGGAGTACACAATAAATTTTTTTAAGTTAGCACAACTAGTCTAATCCGAGAGCACAACCGAAGATTTAGTTGGGTTCTTCCTCCTTTTGCCAACATGTGGGACATCCAGCATCCAGGTCATGTCATGAAAGAAAATAGAGTGGTAGTTGAAGCCACGAGATGTGCATCTTGGGTTAAACTGTAAATAGAATCTTACTACTCTTGAGTAACTCCAAAAGCGGCCACCGAAGATCTTTATTGGATTTGTTTCTCATCACCAGCACATCGAGGTGAAAGATGTGCAGGTTCAGTGGGTCCTCTTGCGTTTTCACTGACATGTGGGGCCGCATGTGAGCAAACAGATGATGGGATCCGCGCGTCCGCTGGCTGGCTGAGAAGAGAGATAGAGGAGGGCTGAGCACGGACTGCAGGAAATTTGTTCTACGTACCTCAGTATAGGCTCGATATAGTGGGGTGGCATGGGCCATAACTAGCATTCACGTCTAGCAGTACGACACACGCCACCCACACGAGTCCCATCCGACACCAAATTTCTTGGAGTCCATGCTACAACCATCTCTCTCCCTCCTGTTTTCTCAGCCATTGCGCGATGGGCGGGGTGGGGGTTTGCCGATAGTCGGTTTGCTCAACTGCGGTCCCACTTGTAAGTGAAAATGCAACACCGCACGCATTCCCGCTTGAGCGGAGTGCCGGACCAACCGTGTGGGGGTGCGACGCGAACACGGCATGCTTTTCCTTTTGAACTCATAACTTGTAAAATTTGGTTCTGCTCCATGGCGTGACCGATAGATAGAAAATAACGATTTTGCCTAGAGTAATGGGAAGTTTGGTTCTGGCGCCGTTCATGCATGGAGTACGTACAAAAATTATGAAGTTAATGCGAAAGGTAAGTATCATATACTACTACATGGATTTGACGGAAAGATAAAAATACATACGAATCCATCAACGACATCCTCACGCCCTAGTGCGTCGGGTCACCAACCGACGTGTGAGGAGCAGCGGCGTTGGCGGCGAGCTCAACGTGCTTCTGAACAGTGCCATCCAGGGTTGCCCTGCGATCCAAGAAGGCCAGCTTCCTATCATCCTCCTCTTGCATGTAGTAGTCCTTGTGGACGATTTGCGCATAGACATGGGTGATTATGTCGATGGTGTCTTGCTGCGCCAGGCGCTGCGCGGCGAGCGCGACCTCGAGGTGGACATTCACCGGTGCGACGGCGGGCAGTCGTAGGGCCACCAGTGCGTCGAAGAGGTTGTCACCATAGTGGCCGTTGAGGGTGGTGGGCATCGCAGACCCTGGGCGCATCGGCTGGAGGCTTACGTCAAAGTCGTCCGCAAGCTTCTTGACGACGGTGAGCTTGTCGAGGAAACCGACGAGGACTTCGTCGAACAAGGAGACGAAGCTGTCGTCCAAGCGGCCCCTCGCCCTGGTGGCCTCAAGCAATACTACCTGGAGACGTTCCTCGGTGCCGGGCCGCAGGCCGGCGTCATGGACCATCTGGCACAGCCGGCTGATGCTCGCGCTCATCGCCTCCATGGGTCTAGCTTAGCTTCTAGTCAACTGATCTTGCGATTCGAGTGATCACTCTTGCCCTTGGTTAGCGTGCGTAGGTGCGTAGTATTTCGTACTACTCCTCGGCCCTCTACTGCACCTGCCTTTGGCTGTATGATAGGTGGGCCAGCCACCCCTTGGGCCCACGTGTCATTCACCCAAAGGCAGTTGTCGTAAGTCAATGAAGCTGCGCCCCCTCCGTGCCGGTGCAGTATAGTCATCTCACCGGACCTCTAGTTGGAGCCAAACGAGAGAAGTTTGATGTTTACTAGTTTATTGGTCCCCTTTGCATTTTGCGCCAAGTTTTGACCTTTGATTTAACTAATAAAATGTTAATGCATGTAAACAAAAATGTTGTGTAAGTCACCTTACGAAAACCAAATAATCCCAAAATACTTAGGCACGGTGCATTAACTCCCTCCTTGTTTCTTATTTCATGACATATCAACCAATGAGAGATGTGGGTCGTGCATGCTTTCAATGACTTGAGACTACCAAACATGACATGTAGTGTTTAGTTCATTGCATGTAATCCTATTAGTACTTTAGTTAGCAAAAAACATTAAGTTCTCTCACTGATAGGAATAAAACACCATGTATTTATTTACAGAGGGAGTAGTACATTTTTTGTGACATGCATTACTAGATATTGCTAGTCAAATACTAAAATCCAGATGGACGCGGTAGTACTCCTAAATCTAGACGGTGGTGCTACTAGTACTAGTAGTAGTACTACCAATGTATTAGTAGGAGTACTAGCACTGTACTACCCGTTGGTCAAATTATTACGTGCTGCTCCTCACAGTGAAGTGACAAGACCCTGCGACGGAGATGACACCTGAGTATAGGCGCCGTGTTCAGCATACCATAGTCAGCCTCACCGTCTGCAGTCACTATCATCATGGCTATAGAGCTAGCCTGCTTACAACTAGCCCTGTTCGACATAATTTCCCGTGCGTAGATGCCCGTGCATTGCACGGAACACCAAGATTGGGGGTGGACGGCTCCGGCAGCGGCCATCGCGCCAGATTTTTCCACGGCCTTCTAGATGTGGTGGGGAAGAGATAAGGCTGATTGTGAGAGACAAGGAGTTGTTTGTAAATAGGGAACAAGTGCGGGCATCTTTTTGCAAAAATGGAGAAGCTTGGTTTGTATGCGTCAGATCTAGATCCGACGGCTATTGGTGAAAGATGGGAGGCACAACATCATCACCAACTCAGGGCCTGTTTGATTCGTAGGATTTTGAAAATGCAGGAATAGGACACGGCAATATTACAAGTTTCAAACTGATATTACAAATGTTAGGAGTAATGCTGCACCTACGAAGAGGGAATTACTAGGAAGTTTATGTAAGAACTTTCATTACTTTAGGTGGATGCAGCATTATCATACAAACTAAAATCCACCGCCCTGACAAGTCACTAATGGGCAAATAAGTTTTCGAGTCTCTGGCCACTTGATGTTTCAAAAACAAATTCAGCTTCTGCGGAGACTTTGTCATTTAGGCTTAGACGCTTGCGGTGATCAGCACACCATTCATTGTTGCGCCAGAGAACGCCAAACCTCATTACCTTGAGCACACTTGCCTCCAGAACAAAGAACCTGGCCAATTTAATCTCAGATGTGCTGCCTCGGTAGTCGATCAAATCAATTTCTGTAAGATGGAGATCAAGGCATTCGATGAGATTGTTATAGTGCAGCACATTTTTCACTTTTGGGTCTTTTTTTATCTGCAAAGAAGAGAACATATTAGAGCAGTTGGCTGCATAAGATTGCCATGTCATCAAGAGGTACCAATATCACTCGCTCATATGATAGGGTTGGTTGGCTAGTGATATTTTCTCTCTCTCTCTCTGTGTGTGTGTGTGTTTCCTCTCAGTTAATTTGGCACTGGAGCAAAGTAGGTGATCCAGATTGGGGCACCAGGTTAGCAATGGAGGGGCATCGATGCCCAATGCATCACAAGTGAATTTGGCACATGTTTTGGCCTACATAGCCCACTTTTGTACTCCCTCCGTCCCAAAATTCTTGTCTTAAATTTGTCTAAATACGGATGTATCTAGTTACATTTTAGTGTTAGATACATCCGTATCTAAACAAATGTAAGACAAGAATTTTGGGATGGAGGGAATACTACCTCGTATTTAGTATAAAATTTTGACCATAGATTTACCTAAGAAAATGCCAATGCATGTCACTAAAAATTACACCATTTGAAATTATGTTGAAATACGAATCCAACGATATAGTTCTTAGTGACATGCATTAACATTTTGTCAGTTAAATCTATGGTCAAATTTTGATACTACAAAATTGGAAGAGTAAACCAGGACGGAGGTAGTACTTGCTCTTAAGGTAAACATAGAGTTACTGGAGTAGTCTAAGTTACTTTCCACTATGACTAGCCTAGGCTACTATAGTAGTACAGCATAAAAACGATGCAGGTGATCATGTGAGAAAAAAATACTAAAAACATTTCTTTCGGTGTAGTGCATAGATGCAGTTTTGAACACTACACTTGTCATCGTAATTTGGGAAAATTACGAAAAAATTGAGCTACGTTGTGATTACTGTTTACTTATAGGAAAGAAGTTTCACCTCGATGAGTAGCTTCTCCGTGCACGGAAAGCATGTAAGGAATCCAACAACTTGATCCAGATTGGGGCCGATAGATTTTAGTGCTAAGATCTTCACTGTGCGCATGGACTGGGTCAAGCTTGTGAGAATCATTTTCTGGAAGACGGTCGTAAATACATCAAGAAGAAATTTAAAAATGTGAATTTCAAGAAGACGGAGAAGAAGATGAGTGCTGTACCTGAACGATTACGGATCCAATAAAGAGTTCGGAGAATTTGGCAGACGAGTACACCAACGCTGTCAATTTCGGCGCGTCAATGACCCTGATTTTTGTTGGACCTTCTAGATCCTATACAAGCAATCTCTCAAGGAAAGGCGCATTGTCAATGGCCATAACATGGAACAGCTAGAGTGATCTCTTCCCAATTGATGTCTTGTTGTGGGGCCAGCAAGACACATAAATCCATCGAAGATTCGTCGAGGCGATGTGGAGGCTAATGAACCCGTGGATCTGCTTAAGACGAAGGTACTCGAGCATAGTACAGCTGCGGAGTAGGTGCTCCATAGCCTTCTTCGAGATGACAACGTCGAAGAGGTCGAGCTGCTTGAGTTGAGGGAGAAGAAGGGCGGGCGTGACATTAATCTGTGGAAGATAGCAGGAGCTGAAGCTGGCGCGGCGCAGCGTTGGCGTGAGGCGGAGCGCGGACGGCGGCAGAGAGCCACATCGTCTAGCTTCAAAGCTGAGCTCCTCGAGATGATCTAGGGTGGGGGATAAGAACCACTCGTCGAACTTGGGTTGGACCTTGCAGTTGGTACTGAACATGTGGATATCAAGGCGTCTGGCTGGCCCAGGGTGTGATGAAAAGATCTTGGAGACTGCAGCCATGCGTTTGCAATCCCAGTCGCAGAGGCAGCTGTCGACTGTGAGGTTGAGGGGGACGCAGCGCCAGAGGGGGCGCCACCACCGGGAGAGCAGGGCGCTTCGCACGGCAGATTTTGTGGGGAGGAGGCCGATGATGACGAGCAGCATGTCGTCGGGGAGGCTGCTGATGAAGTGCAGGCTCGCCGGATGCGGTTTTGGCTCGAGCCGCCTCCGCTTGTTGGCTGCCTCGCCGTCCATCTGTGCATGTGTGCTGGTGTGTGTTGTGTGCTGGGTGTGCACGAGTGCGTCCTTCTGTGCATGCCGCCACGCAGTGGTGAATTGTGCGCGAGTGCGTCCTTCGCGCGCAAGAAGTTTGTCCTCAATGCGCCCTCAATTTACTAGCGTGCAGGGTGCTACCCCGAGTGGTTTCAACTTTGTTTACTTCACCGCGTGTCAGATGGGCCTCTAGTTTACTTATTTTCACCCACTGCCACATGGGCCAGCACACGAAGATACAGAACACGAGCTGACAAGGCAGCATGTGGATTGGTTGACCGGTCAACTAAACAATATACGGAGCTATACGCTGACACAGTGAGCGTATAATCTGTCGGTATAGAGAGTTCGAGTGAGAGGGGAGGCCCGTGAGAGATAGCAGAGAGAGAGAGAAAGAGCTACTCCCTCCGTTCGATAATGTAGTTCCAACATTTTTTTAAGTCAAACTTTTGAAACTTTGACCAAGTTTATAAAGAAATTACTTATATCTACAATACCAAAGATAAATGATAGTATGAAGTAAGTACATGTTGTGATGAATGTAATGATCGTTCCAGATGTAAATGTTTTTCTCCAGATATACCTGGTCAAACTTTTCTGAGGTTTTACTTTTCAAAACATCCATATGCTTATGGACGTGACAGAGTCCCTAACTAGAGAGAGAGAGAGAGAGTGAGTGAAAAAAGTGTGTGTGCGTGTGTGAAAGAGACATGGACAACACACGATAAAAGTAGAGAAAAAGCGTGCGTGTCTTATGCAAACATATCACACATGCATCTTCGACAACGGAGGCAAGGTGAGGAGAGAGTGTGTGGTTGTTTGGAACCGAGAGAGCAAGACCCCTAGCACGTGGCCAAGAGGGGTCTGACAAACAAGGGAGAGGTCGAGAGAGACGTACGGAGAAAATGCATACATGGGGAGGAGAGAGTGTATGTTTTTCATAGAGAGATCCCCTGGAGATCGTGATGGGACTACATGGGTGGGAGATCGAGTGACAAGGTGTGTGCGCGATAGAAGATGCCCCGAGAGATATCAAGATAGACGTATGGATGGAAGGAGACAATACGTGTGTTCCTGATGGCTAGTAAGAGATAATCATACTTAGGAGGGGGGGGAGTGCTTGCGCCTATGATGGAGTGAGGGATTATGGTACTTAGGGGGGTGCGTGTCACATGGAGAGAGAACAAGGGCGGAGAGTGTTGGATGGGTCTATATGTATAGCGCGAGCGAGACATGTGTATGTGTGAACCAGGGAGATATAAGGCCAGTTTGGCTTGCGTCCTGAGCATCTTTTGCCTGGCCTGGGGTTGTGGCTGGATTTCATGCACGCTTGTTTGGTTGCTACCCTGTGAAAAAGAAAGCCCGCCTGGCCTGGGTTCCCTTGCACTTTAATTAGCCTGGCTGAACTCTAGACACTACAAGTAGCCTAGCCCAGGCGACCGATTTTGAACGCCTGGCCGTGCCTGGTCGTGTGGCCACGAGGCTAACATCAACATGGATGGATATTAGCATTAAATGATTGATGCATGGATTGATTGATGGGACGTTGATGCTTTGCCTGGCCCAGGCATGAACCAAACGCTTCAGCACCACACAAGCCTGGCTAGGCAGAAATATTTTACATCTCACGTCCACACCAGGTAGTACCGGCCATCAAGGCATGAGGGTCAGGTCACGAACCAAATTGACCAATAAAGTTTGAGAGAGATTGAGGAGCCCCGATAAGGCTGAGTGGTGCGTCAGATAGCTGAGAGGGGGAAAGAGATATTCCATCCGCTCGGTAATGCAGTGCATGTAAATTTTTTGGAAGTCAAAATTTGGAAACTTTGATCAGGTTTACGCAAATGTTATTTATATCTACAATACCAAAGATACATCATACAAAACTACATCTCATGGTGAATCTAATGGTATATGTTTGCCGTACTGGATGTAATTCTTTTTCTCCACGTACATGGTCAAACTTTGTGATGTTTGACTTTTCAATAAATCTATATGCTATGGACCAAGGAGAGTGCCTCAGTCGAGACAGATCAAGTGCGTGTGAAGGAGAATAAGTGTGCAAAAAGAGTATGTGTGTGAAAGAGAAAGTGACAACAAACGATAAATTAGAGAGAGACTGTGTGTTTTTTCGTTTCTTATGCGAACATATCACGCATGCATCTCCGAGATGGAAAAGCGAGGTGAGGAGATACACGAAGATAGCTAGTGTGTGATTGTTTGCAACGGAGAGAGACACCCCTGTAGCACATGTCCAATAGAAGGTCGAGAGAGACACATGGATGGCATGGACGCATGGGGAGGAAGAGAGCATGTGTTTGTGATAGAGAGATCCCGTCGAGATCATGAGGGGACTATATGGGTGGGAGATCGAGGGAGTGCGTGCGCGATAGAAATATGCCCCGAGAGAAATCGAGATAGACCATGCACATGTTTGTGATGGAGACTAAGATTATCTAGTCATATACATATAGGGGGGGACTGTGTGTGTGCCTACAATTGAGTGAGAGACCATCATGAGATTGTGTGTGTGCGCGTGTGAGATGGAGAGAGAACGAGGGGGAGAGATAGAGTTTTAGATGGGCCTATCGAGTGCGAGTGAGATATGCATGTGTATATGTGACCCAGGTGGATGGAGAGTTTGAGAGAGGGGGGGGGAGAGCTCCAAGACGACATAGTGGTGCGTGAGAGAGTTACGGGCAAAGAGCCAAGGAATTTGTGTGCGTACGATGAGTGCACCCAAGATATCTAGCTTGGACTAGCTAGAGTATCATACATAGTGTGCGAGAGAGACCTATAGATGGTGTATATATGCATGCGAGCTAGAAAGACCCCCCCACACACACACAAAGAGAGAGAGAGAGATGGAGAGAAAGGGAGAGAGACCAACAAGGTTTTTGTGTCGGATGCGTGCGACATAATTGAAGATTGTCAGCGAGAGAGAGAGAGCGAGCGAGAGAGAGAGAACAGGAGTCTGGGAGAGGGGGAGGTCGCGTTTTATGCATCAAAGACTGATATAAACCATGTTTCGATATAAACTTGCATTCAAATATTTAAATTGGAGAACATGTTGTCTGCAATCCACACATGAACGGATATATGCGTATATCAAACACGTTCATTAATTTGACTTTCAACATGTTCATGGAGTACTATAATACTGTACAACATGCTACTCGATTGAGGTGTTCAATTTTGGATTTAGTTCACTATTTTGACCCACTGAACGAGCTATTTCATTGAATCGAGATATTTCATTTTGGGTTTGATTCGCGTTTTTGAGTGGGGTCAACTATTTGTCATATAGTAAATCGCTAGAAATGAGCATGTAAAAACACATTACTCCTGAGCATCATCTCTCCATCTAAAAAAGAAGTGGCAAGCTAATATTTCAAAATTTGATCCGAATCGACTTTGTAAGGTAGACGTGGATGCTCGTTCTCCCAAAATTTGAACGAACCGTTAAACATCCTCTCTGCTCGGTGGAATTCGCCTGAGCAAATAAATGGGAGACGCGAAATTACCGTCCTGTGTGGAACACGCATCAATTGGCCCGTTGTACATCGAGGGTAGGTTCGTAATTCCATCCAAGCGCGCCTTCTCCTCGGACAAAATGACATGTGCTGAATAATTCATAAACCATGGTCGACAAAACACGCTCTCCTCTCCCAAAATAGCTCGCGCCCACTATTTCAAAACACACTCTCCTCGCCCGAAATCGCTCGCGCCCACTATAGTTCAAAACACGCCCTCCTTGCCCGAAATTGCTCCCGCCCACTATTTGGGGAGAAGAAAAGTTACTCTACTATCCCCGACCCTCAGTACACAGACCCAAGCTGAGATGCCTATAGGCAAGGGTAGAACTATAACTCCCCCTCACATTTCAGACAAATGCGTCCGTAAGACATGGTTCCACTCCCCTCCCAATCCCCCCGCCCCCCATTCATACCTCGTGGGCACCAAATCACCTTCTCCCCGGGAAGCTCCCTTCTCCCGAGCCGCGAAACCTCAGCCCCACCTCCATGGCGCCCCCACCGCACTAATTTCACAGCCGCCCTCCTCCATAATGCTGGAGACGCTGTCCATTTGCCATCGTGCACTGGGCCATGTGCCTCTTACTCCGTGCTGCTGGTGCTGCCTTGATGACGGCCGCATGAACCGTACCGGAGCCGATTCACCCCCGCCGTTGTTCACGGCGCCGGAGCGGTTCCAACTTCGGATCCGTCCAGAGTCCTGGCGCTGCTTCCGCGTAGCCGTCGACCGTCACGACATCGCTCTTTCCCTGCCTCCGGTCGCCACCGCAACCGCGCCGGCCTCACCGACTCGGCAGCTGGACCTGCCTACTTCACCATGCCGCTAGATAGGTTGCACCCTCATCTCAAATCACTGTATTTAGGCGTCAGTTGTCTGAATTTTTATTCTGAGCCAATCGATTCCCAATGGGAAGCAGCACCCCTCGAGGCAGTGGAGCTCCTAGGCTGCCGGTTGGCTGGTGTCTAACGTAAGGGTGCGGGGCCGCAAGTTCGCCGCGGAAGAAGTGCTTAGATGGCTATCTTTTAGAGTTGCGTGGGTTGAAGGTACTGCCACCGCCGGATCTGGATGACGGGGAGTCTTTGTGGATTGGCCCGGGGGCGGCGCAACCACGACAGCACGGTGGGGCGGGGAGCGGGGTTTTGGCCGGGGCCACAGACGGCGGAGGCAGGCTGCTCTGCCGTTGGTCGCTGGCTCTTCGGGGAAGATTCCGAACAGTGTCAGCCGGGAGGCACAAGACGGCCAGCCATCCGGCGTAGATCGGACAGTACCAAAATAAAATAAAATTGTGTGACCCCAATTTAGTCTTCAGTCAACAGACGTGTGACCACTCTCATACCTTGCTGTTGATCTCTTAGTGTATTTCTTCAGATCAAAGAGATATGTCGTTCTTAACATTATGTGTTATCTGCATCTTCAGACACACCGTCTTCCGACTCACCGCAGCTGCTCCAACAAGGGAAGCATACACCATAAGGGAGCTATAGTCCCCACTCAATAGTTCCCTGCATCGAATGCGCGTGCCCGACATGGACAACCACAACAACTGCAGGGCCATCGACAAGTCATCACATGATGCTCACTCCTATGGATGGTAGCCAGATAGGTTGTACCCTCATCTTACTTGTGTGAAACATTTATGGCTTTGTTATTCATCTCAGCATGGAAAATAGATCATCACATTTCACTGTATATTCATGCGGATCTCTTACGGGCCTTGTTCAGGAGTTAACGTTGTTCCATAGTTCAGCTAAGATACTTGTTCTTTAGGTAACGTTGTTCCATAGTTATCATCCATCAGCCAATGTTATCCCATAGGCTGGTGATTATAGTATTATACCACTTCTAGTATTACCTATGTTGTTCTTTAATACTTTTGTGTGTCATCTAGTTAATCTCGAGTACAAATGATACATATTCTGTAGCTTTCATCTGTGTTCTCCCTTTAGTTTATGAGACCTGTTGCTGCTAGTTAACCCCAATCCTACTATTTATGTCGTCTCCTACAGGCACTCATTACATAAATCTAACTACTAGTTGTCTTCCATGCATGTCAAATATAATTGCACACACTGATATATCCACAAGAACCTCACGGAGCAATGTAAAGGCCAATAAACTTGATGTCAATGATACCCAATATGATGGAACATGTAAAGGCAATTCTTCAGAAGACTTGCAGAAAGATGATGAATCCTCTTCACCCCACAAGGTCCTTGCTCTAACTTGGCCTGTGATGTGGGTACAACATGCATATAATGTCCTGGAGTGTATCTACTCTGTTGCAATGCCATGTGCTTAGCATGCTGATCATGCATGTAAATATGTCATGCCTTCCTGTTTTTCAGTACCTATTCCATTCATGATAACATGTTTTCAAATTCAAGTACTGTCATTCTACTCTATCGCAATTCCATCTGCTTAATTTGGACATCATGCTTCTGAATATCTTATGCATTGTTATTCATCCGTATGTACTTCATATGTCTACCATACCATGTTTTTTACATTGAAGTGCTGTTCTAGTGCTCTGTTGCAATGCCATCTTATTTTTCCCAATCATACACGTGTATGTTGCCTTAGTTATTTCTGTATGTATTCCGCTAGCATACAGTTTTACATTCAACTAGTGTTTTTTTTTTTGCTATGTTGTCCTGTCGTATCCCTAGCTCTTACACCATACTCCCTCTGTCCGGATTACATGTTGCCAAAATGGACAAAAAAGGATGTATGTAGAACTAAAATACGCCTAGAACCATCCATTTTTTTCCGGATGGAGGGAATACATGTCAATATGTCATGCCTTTCTATTCTTCAGTACCTATTCCATCTCTCTGCTGTCGCATGTTTTATAATTAAAGCACCATTCTTCTATACAAGGCATGCAAGGGGAAGATGACTATGTTAGAATATGAAGGGTTACAAACAAGGCCTTTGCAAAAGATCCAAACGCCAGGAGATAATAAACCAACTCCAGTTTTTATAGATACTGCTCCAGCACAGAGAAACCCAACTCCTACTGATAATAAGCAGATTCCAGTGGCCAAAGAACTAGTCCGCTCCAGTCCAGCAAAAATATGTCAACTCAATTCTAAGAAGCGTGTGCATATCCTTGCATCATGAAATTTTATAGCATGCTGATCATATTTTCTACGTGTTTCTTACCCATCTCTCTTTTAGAAAATAAGCTTAATAGATAGAAGAATTTCTGCAATGGTATCGTTTATGAGGAAAGATTCTTGCAGGAATTCTCTATGCTCCAATGTAGATGTAAGTACCTGTTGTATATCACTATATTTTTACATCAGTATGTATTTTGTTAATCGGCGTGAATCCAACCTTTATCTGATCTAAATTTAGTTGTAGCAAAATGTATGATTAAAGGCCACAATGTTGATTTTTGCAAGGAAAACTGCATGGTAGTTTTGCATCCTGAGCTGCATGAGTGTACTATCTCATATCAGTGGGTTTGAATACTTTGGTTCTGCAGTGGGTTTTTCAGTGTTTTTTTACTGTGTTGTCCTGTCGTATCCCTAGCTCTTACATCATAATCCATCCGCCCGGATTAAATGTCGCAGCAATGGATAAAACTGGATGTATCTAGAACTGAAATACGCCTAGACCCATCCATTTATTTCCGGATGGAGGGAATACATGTCAATATGTCATGCCTTTCTATTATTCAATACCTATTCCATCTCTGTTGTAGCATGTTTTATAACTGAATCACCATTCTTCTATATAAGGCATGCAAGGGGAAGACGACTATGTTAGAATCTGAAGGGTTACAAACCAGATCTTTGCAAAAGATCCAAACGCCAGGAGATAATAAACCAACTCCATTTTTCATAGATACTGCTCCAGCACAGAGAAACCCAACTCCCACTGATAATAAGCAGATTCCAGTGGCCAAAGAACTAGTCCGCTCCAGTCCAGCAAAAGAATGTCAACTCCATTCTAAGAAGCGTGCGCGTATCCTCGCATCATGAAATTTTATAGCATTCTGATCGTATTTTCTACATGTTTCTTACCCATCTCTCTTTTAGAAAATAAGGTTAAATGATACAAGACTTCCTCCATTGGGATCGTATTCGAGGAAAATATCTTGCGGGAATTCTCTGTTCTCCAATGCTGACGTAAGTACCTGTTGTATATCACTATATTTTTACATCAGCATGTATTTTGTTAATCGACGTGAATCTAACCTTTATCTGATCTAAAATTAGTTGTAGCAAAATGTTAAAGGCGCTAATGTTGATTTTTGTAAGGAACACTGCCTGGTAGTTCTGCATACTGAGCTGCATGAATGTACTATCTCATATCACGCACATTACTGAATTGTAGTGCTTTTCTGGTTGCCCATTCATTCATTGTGTCAATGTTGCTTTCATATTACCTTACCTGGTTGATGATAGCTATGCCATATTGTGTTAATTTGGTGTAGGCTAGTTGCCCAAACGTTCGTTGTGTCAATGTTGCTTTCCTATTATCTGACTTGGTCAATGATAGCAATGTTAGTGTGTTAATTTTGTGCAGGCTGCTGAAGATAAGAAGACAAACTCTGAAAACAGCAAGGCAACCCCATTGTTTCTTTCCAATAAATCTAGGCCAGGTAATATGGCAATAACTCATGATTAATCTGTTTGGTTCCCGTCCTAATTTATGTTATGACGCAGTGGTCGAGACACTCTCCACTATCAATAATACAAGCCTACCAAAATCGCCATCTGAATCTGTTCAGTATCCTCTGTCTCGAATGCAAAGGAATAAATGTATGTTTGTGAACCAATTAATGGCCGAAGCAATGATGGAAATGGTGGATGAATCAGAGGTGCAGAGTCGTACGACACAACAACTGATTAATGTTTTCAGAGACAGTGTAGCAAAGCAGCAAGAACTTGCCCACATGCTTATGGGCGTCATCTGTGCTGAGGTTGCAGATTGTGACGTTGTAGATGGTTAGGTTCTGCTCATTTATTTGCACTGGCATCAATCTTTGATTGCCCAGTGGATGTAATTTCCTATAATATATGCTGGATGTGCAACGTTATTCCCTGTATGCCATACCTTTGCTGATCGGTTTTGGTCCTGTGCATAATTGCTCATCGTAATGGGCTCAAATTATCTAATTTGGCCTAAAGACATGAACGAACTTTAGTGGGCCCATTAAGTTAATGGGCCATTACTAGGCTGAAAGTTAATGGTCAGCCCTCTTACCTCCCGGGTCGTTAACAGGTCAACATCGAAGTGGGCAATAGGTGGCCCCAATTTATTTCACGGGCCGTTAACATGCCATTACTAAGTTTGGGCTACATATGGCCCAACTATACTGTAGGCCTTTAGCAGGCCGAAAGATACAGCGGGCTTGTACTGGACCATGAAGAGCATGGGCCGCTAAGAGGCCAAAAGTCAGGTCGTATTGTAAATGACCCAACTGTGTTGTGGGCCTTTAGCAGGCCGAAAGAGAAACCGGGCTGGTATTGGACCATGAAGGGCATGGGCCGTTAAAAGGCCAAAACTAAGGTCCGACTACAAATGGCCCAACTCATTTATGGTCCGTTAATAGGCCGAAAGGCACACAAGGCCGGGAATTGGCCCAAAACTTAAATGGGTCGCTAAAAGGCCAAAACTCAGGTCTGACTACAAATGGCCCAACTGATTTATGGGCCGTCAACAGGATGAAAGTGACACCGGGCCAGAAATTGGCCCAACACTTAAATGGGCTGCTAAAAGGCCGAAACTCAGGTCCGACTACAAATGGCCCATCAGATTTATGGGTCGTCAACAGGCTGAAAGACACACTAGGCCGGAAATTAGCCCAACATTTAAATGGGTCGCTAAAAGGCCGAAAGATGTACATCCTAAAAATTGGCCCATCCATTAAATGGGCCGTTGACAGGCCGAAATCTCATCGGGCCAATATTGAGCCCAAATATATAGCGGCCTGTTAACGGGCTCGAACTGACGATGGGCTGCAATGGTGTCAAATCTTTAATGGGCTATTGACGGGCCGAATTGGCACATATCGTATGGGCCGTGGGCTTAAATGGACCTGACACAAGTAGGCCTTATATGGGCCGGCCTGCTAATTTTTACTGGGCTGGCCTTTTTCACCGGAATGGGCCACTGTTGGGCCGTGCCACGTGTCGACCTATCATAGGCGCCTCCTGTCCAATGAGTGGATGACATCTGTCCCAACGGTGAGGCAACACATGTTTCCTTCGGCCAATCAGAATTTTACACGTGGAAATTTCCCATTGGTCAGGGTTGTTAACGGGTTATTGGATCCAAAATCCGACCCGATAGCTTAACGGTGTTCCATTACGGTGGATGCCACGTGTCGGTCACCCTTGACGAAAGCACTTCTGTGACGTGCGATTTATCATCATGGAAGTGGACACTTCCGTGATGATAATTTTGGTAATGTCATGGAACACTTCTACGACAGCACATGTATGACTATCTTGATTCTGTCATAAAATCATCATGGATGTACATGCATGACAAAAAACACGACCTACTGTGACAAACACGTATCATCATGGAAGTGTATTTTTTTTGTAGTGAGAGTATTCAACCCAAATTTATTGATTCAACACCTGGAAACTTAATATCTGCAGCAAAGTATTTAGTAACAAAGTAATATGATAGTAGTGGTAACGATAGCAAAAGTAATGTTTTTGGTATTTTGTAGTGATTGTAACAATAGCAACGGAAAAGTAAATAAGCGAAGAACAATATATAGAAAGCTCGTAGGCAATGGATCGGTGATAGAGAATTATGCTGGATGTGGTTCATCATGTAACAGTCATAACCTAGGGTGACATAGAACTAGCTCCAATTCATCAATGTAATGTAGGCATGTATTCCGAATATAGTCATACGTGCTTATGGAAAGAACTTGCATGACATCTTTTGTCCTACCCTCCCGTGGCAGCGGGGTCCTAGTGGAAACTAAGGGATATTAAGGTCTCCTTTTAATAGAGTACCAGACCAAAGCATTAACACATAGTGAATACATGAACTCCTCAAACTACGGTCATCACCGGAAGTGGTCCCGATTATTGTCACTTCAGGGTTGCCGGATCATAACACATAGTAGGTGACTATAGACTTGCAAGATAGGATCAAGAACTCACATATATTCATGAAAATATAATAGGTTCAGATCTGAAATCATGGCACTCGGGCCCTAGTGACAAGCATTAAGCATAGCAAAGTCATAGCAACATCAATCTCAGAACATAGTGGATACTAGGGATCAAATCCTAACAAAACTAACTCGATTACATGATAAATCTCATCCAACCCATCACCGTCCAGCAAGCCTACTGAGGAAGTCTTGGATTAGGGGGTCTCCGGATAGCCGGACTATATCCTTTGGCCGGACTATTGGACTATGAAGATACAAGATTGAAGACTTCGTCCCGTGTCCGGATGACTCTCCTTGGCGTGGAAGGCAAGCTAGGAAATACGGATATGAAGGTCTCCTCCCTTTTAATCGACTCTGTGTGACCCTAGCCCCCTCCGGTGTCTATATAAACCGGAGGGTTTAGTTCGTAGGACAACATACAATCATACCATAGGCTAGCTTCTAGGGTTTAGCCTCTACGATATCGTGGTAGATCAACTCTTGTAATACTCGTATCATCAAGAACAATCAAGCAGGACGTAGGGTATTACCTCCATCAAGAGGGCCCGAACCTGGGTAAATATCGTGTCCCCTGCTTCATGTTACCATCCGCCTTAGATGCACAGTTCGGGACCCCCTACCCGAGATCCGCCGGTTTTGACACCGACATTGGTGCTTTCATTGAGAGTTCCACTGTGTCGTCATCATAAGGGGGGATGGCTCGTCTCATTGTCAAGGACAACATCACTTCTGGGGGAGCCCTGGCTGTAGGCCAAACTCTCCGACTAGGCAGCTTTGTCATGACCGCCCGCTCGGCCGTTGCGCCGACGATGACTTCTCGGGTCATCGAAAATAGCCTCCACATAGGCTCAAAATTCGCCGAGCAGATGGATCCAATGGAGCTCTCCTCTTTGAACGAGCTTTTGGATCGCATCGCCGCTCTGGGAGTCGCTACGGACTACGATCGGATCGGGCTTAAACCCGACCAAAGGGAGATTAACTCTCCGCCGGTCACCCATCAAATAGCGGTGGTGGAGGAGCAACGCGGCGGTTCTCCCTCTATCCTGAGGACGAACTATGTCCGGATTCCCGAGATCTCCGAGCCGGATACCCGCTCACGGGGGGACATCGCCCTAACCCTGAACCTAGAATCAGGTCGCATACCGAACCCGCGGAGCAACATCCCGGAGCCCGAACTTCCAAGATTGGAAACTCCCCTGCCCCGGGATCTCAGATTGGGTCAAGGTCTGGACTTAAATCCACCCACCCACCCAGATACAAATGATCTTTCCCACATTAGGCAAGCGCCCCAAGAGATAGTACATCACTATTGGGCCAGATTCCTCCTTGTAATGAACAAGGTTAAGGACTGTCGCGAGGAAGACGCAATTTCGTTCGTTTGCAACAATTGCACGGACAAGGGAATCCTCAACGCCATAAGTCGCCGTGACATAGCACACTTCGCTGACTTGGCGGCCATAGTACAGAAATATTGTACGATGGAAAGCGCCTGGAAAACCCAAACACAATTTTGGGACAATCCAGCTCTGACAAAATCCCCAGTCCGAACTAAAAGGGTGCACTCTCATAAGTCACCCGACTCAATTACAAAGAAGCAAAAGCCCACTACAGGGCGTGGAACCGTATTGGAGGGATGGCTTAACGGACCCTGCAGAATTCATAGTACGACGGACACCATACCAACACATAGCCTTAGAGCATGTTGGGTACTCCGGCAGGTGGCCAAGAGCGGTGAGGATCTCCTCATCCAAAACACCCCAGAACACCCTCCCACGGATTACAATACAATATTAACAGTCTTCGAGACCTTCGCCTCACATAATAGGTGTAAGCGAGCACTCCGTAGCCTTGCCGAAGTCTGCCACGTAGCAGCAATAAATCCATGGAGCGACACGACCATTACTTTCAATGCCAGTGATGAACCTAAATTCCAAATACCCCGAGCACCAGTTGCTCTGGTCCTCAATCCAATTGTGGACGGCTTTCGGCTCACTAAAGTGCTCATGGACGGCGGCAGCGGATTAAACCTCATTTATGAGGAGACTCTTCAAAAAATGGAAATAGACAGCAACCGTATTGAGCAAAGCACCACGACCTTCCGAGGAATCATACCTAGTCGGGAGGCACGTTGCGCTGGGAAAATCACACTAGATGTGGTATTCGGCACTCTGGAGAATTACAGGTCCGAAGAAATCACATTCCAAGTGGCCCCATTCAGTAGCGGATACCACACCCTTCTAGGGTGGGAGGCATTCACGATTTTTCAAGCCATACCCCATTACGGGTACATGAAGCTCAAAATGCCCGGACCCAGTGGAATCATCACTCTAACTAGTGATCCGGACATAGCACTCCGCGTCGAGAACAAAACAGCCGCACTGGCCCTCGAGGCATTATCCGAAGCCCTTGTGGCAGAGGAGTTAACCGCGCTGCGCTCCACAGTGGACAGGGACGACGTGATACTAGACAAAAGATCCAAGTCCACCTCCTTTAAACCAGCGGATGAAATAGTCAAATTCCAAGTCCATCCAACGAATCCCACAAAAATAGCGTCCATTGGGGCACAGTTAAACCCCGCTGTAGACACCGCACTACGGGAGTTCCTGCGCGAGAATTGGGACATATTTGCCTGGCATCCTTCAGACATGTCAGGAATCCCACGCAGGCTGGCCGAGCATAGGCTTAACATTCTAAAAGGATTCAGGCCGGTCAAGCAGACTCTTCAGCGCTTCTCCGAACCTAAGCGACAAGCCATGGAGAGGAGCTAGCAAAATTACTGGAGGCCGGATTCATTAGAGAAATAAAGCATCCGGACTGGCTAGCAAACCTGGTGATGGTGCCAAAGAAGGATAAATCCTGGCGCCTATGCGTCGACTTCAAGGACCTTAATAAGGCTTGCCCAAAGGATCCGTTCCCCCTCCCTCGCATCGATCAAATTATCGACGCTACCGCAGGACACGACTCATTGTGCTTCCTCGACGCATACTCTGGTTACCACCAAATTAAGATGGCGGAGTCCGACCAAGCCGCAACGGCATTTATCACTCCATACGGCCCCTTCTGTTTTAATACAATGCCCGTCGGGCTCAAAAACGCCGGTGCAACGTATCAACGCATGATTCAAACATGTCTGGAAAAGCACATCAGCAAAACAGTGGAGGCATACGTCGATGATGTGGTCGTTAAAACCAGACACGTCGACTCCTTAATAGACGACTTGAGGTTCACGTTCGACAATCTCTGAACATACGACATTAAGCTCAATCCGGAAAAATGCGTTTTCGACGTACCCCCCAGAAAGCTCCTGGGCTTTATCGTCTCCAGCAGAGGAATTGAAGCAAATCCAGCCAAAATCCGGGCTCTGTCGCAGTTGGCTATCCCAACTGACCTCAAGCAAATCCAGAAGTTAACTGGATGTGTGGCGGCTTTAAGCCGCTTTATCTCCCGACTAGGAGAAAATGCACTCCCCCTTTATCGCCTTCTTCGGTGCACCGAACACTTCGAGTGGACGGACGCAGCCACGGCTAGACTGGAAGAAATAAAAGCCATCCTGATCACCAACCCAATCTTGGCCGCCCCAACTGTTGGCGAACCAATGCTATTATATATAGAGGCAACTCACCAAGCTGTAAGCGTAGTGCTCGTCGTCGAACGAGAGATGGACGAACATAAATTCCCACTTCAAAAGCCGGTATATTATGTATCCACCATCCTCACTCCATGCAAATCACGGTACCCACATTATCAAAAGATAGCATACGCGGTATTCATGGCATCCCGGAAATTACGACACTACTTTCAAGAGTGTTCAATTATGGTGGCCTCCGAAGTACCACTCAACGACATAATAAACAATCGTGATGCCACGGGCCGGATTTCCAAATGGGCTATCGAGCTCCTCCCGTTCGACATAACATATAAACCACGGCGAGCCATTAAGTCCCAAGTACTGGCCGATTTCGTAGCCGAATGGACAGAAGCCGAACTCCCTAAAGAGTACGGCGCATACTCCAATTGGATCATGCACTTCAACGGCTCTAAAATGCTGGCTGGTCTGGGGGCTGGCGTCGTCCTGACATCCCCCACCGGAGATACAGTGCAATACATACTCCAAATACTATATACAGACTCCAATAACGCAGCTGAATACGAGGCCCTATTACACGGTCTCCGGATGGCAGTCTCCATGGGCATTCAACGACTGGAGGTGCGTGGGGACTCGAACCTCGCAATATCCCAAATAAATGGAGACTTCGATGCCAAGGATCCGAAAATGCCGGCATATCGCAACGCCGTCCTCAAAATGTCAGCTCGGTTCGAGGGGCTTAAATTCCACCATGTGGCTCGGGAAAACAACCAGGCGGCGGACATCCTCGCCCGTATCGGCGCTAAATGCGACCCTATCCCACCGAACATCTTCCTGGAAAAACTGTTTAAACCATCCGTGGTATGGGAAGGGGACACCGACAACAATAGTCCAGACCCGGCCACAACCCTAGATACCGAACACTCTGACACAATTGGAGGCTCTGCCATCGAAATAACACCTTCAGCCCACGTGATAATGGCCGTCATCGCCCTGTGGACAGAACCATTCCTGGCCTACCTAACCAGGCAGGAACTACCCGAGGAACAAAATGAGGCACGCTGCATAGTGCGGCGATCTAAAGCCTACAAGGTCCACGAGGGAGAGCTTTATAAGAAAAGCACTACCGGAGTCCTTCAAAGGTGCATCTCCGAAGAGGAAGGGCGGAAGCTTTTGGCAGAAATCCATGCCGGACTCGGTGGTCATCACGCTGCAGCCCTGGCCCTTGTAATCAAGGCCTTCCGTACAGGTTTTTATTGGTCGACGGCCCGGGCAGATGCGCAACATCTGGTCCAGCATTGCGTCGATTGCCAGCTATTTGCAAACCAAAGCCATATGCCGCCTACCGCTCTCCAAACAATCCCCATTACTTGGCCCTTTGCGTTCTGGGGGCTTGATATGGTCGGACCCCTTAAAGGGGGAACCCATAATAAAAAATACTTACTGGTCATGGTGGATAAATTCACCAAATGGATAGAAGCCAAACCTGTCAAAACGGCTGAATCCAGACCGGTGATAGACTTCATATCCGGGGTCGTACACCGTTATGGCGTCCCCCATAGCATCATCGCTGACAACGGCACGAACATTACAGCCGACGTGGTGAAACTTTGGTGCAGCAACATGGGCATAAAGCTCGATTATGCTTCTGTCTATCACCCGCAAACTAACGGTCAAGTCGAGCGAGCGAATGGCCTTATCATGAGTGGCATTAAACCTAGATTAGTGCGATCCTTAAAGGAGTCAAACACGCACTGGGTAGAGGAGCTCGACTCCGTACTATGGGTGCTGCGGACCATGCCGAATCGCACTACCGGATACACACCGTTCTTCATTGTGTACGGCGCAGAGGCGGTCCTGCCTTGCGACATAATTCATGATTTACCTTGAGTGCGCATGTACGAAGAAAAAGAGGCCGAGCTTGATCGGCAGGACAGTTTGGACGCCCTGGAGGAGGAGCGCGATGTGGCAAAGGCCCGTTCCGCATTCTATCAGCAACAGGCTCGAAGGTATCAAAGCAGAGAAGTACGGGCCAAAACCTATAACGTTGGCGAACTAGTTCTACGCCTGCCAGAGAAGAAAAAGAACAAGCTCAAGCCCAAATAGGAGGGTCCCTTCATTATTGATCAGGTTCTGACCGGTGGAGCATACCGTCTGCGGGATGCATCGGATAATCGACTCGAGCTAAACCCATGGAATGCAGCCAAACTCCGAAGATTCTACGCCTAGCGCCAGACTCTATGTTCGTCTCCTCACCTCCGTCAATTTTTTCATATCTGTCTTTTCTCTCTTTCTCCCTTTTTACTCTCTTCAAGTCCCTTAAAGGCTATACTTGTGTCCTGGGTTACACAATCTTGATGCGCTAATCGCGCTCATTATACCTGGGGGCTTCTTATACAGAAGCTTAATCTAACTATTTTCCTGGGCTTTACGTCCCATACATGTGTTATTCTTCCGCATGTACCTTTTTCGCCATTATATGCATCGATATGACTTAAGTCTTGGCCAAGCTAGGTTGCCTGGCTCTTGTATTTATGCCCTACGTTCCCGTTAATTCGGCTAGGGCATAAGGGGAGCACCTCTGCGATTGTTACTGCCGGGTCAGCCGGATGTGTACCTTAGACCGAGTGAAGCCGAAAGCTAGCGTTCTTAAGGGAATATTCGGTCGATGAATAAAAGATGACTTTTATCTAATTTGAAACATGCCCCCGGATGTTTATATCCTGCGTCTCTTTTCGCAGTTCGGACATGCACATTAGGGCATGCGTACCAAGGGAAAGGAACCCTTAACGGAACTATTCTCCCTGGAAGATGTTTCTTACTACCCATGTAATATAACATAACTAGTTGGGTACTTGTCTGTTCAAGCACTTATGACCCCTACGCCTGGTCTCCATGCATGCCCCGGTTTTTACATAACCGAGCGGGTATTCGGATACACTCCGGACTGTCGGGTCCAGAGGTCGAAGCAAAAAGGTCCGCCATGAAAAATGATTTACAAACCGGCTAGGGACATTACATATGTCACTTGAATTACACAGTCGCTAAGACTGATTCAATTCTTCTTCTATACCATCCAACAGGCTGTCTAGCCTACAATCCTGTTGGGAATACTTTGCGGCTAATTCTACTTGATCACACACTAAACTGACGGGGATCTCTTTCCCATCGGGTCCCACAGGTCCGACCTCGGCCATGTGGTTTGGGTCCGCTTTGGTATATCATGTCTTCACCATAGCCCAAGCTTCCCTTGCACCTTGTCGGCAGGCTGATATCCTCGATAACCCGAAGCGCCGCCGCACTCCCTTGAGCTTCACTATAAGCTCCCCCATGCCTCCTGGCGGGGACGCGGATGGCCACAAGGCTTGGGCAATACCCTGCATCACCTGCCGAACTTGCTCGTGCAGTTGTGAGAGCTCTGGTAGAAGATCACCCGAAGACCCGGGCATCTCCTCCGCGGGACGACCCGTCAGCATACCTGCAGACATAACACTGTTAGCCGACTTCTTCGCTGAAATCCTTTAAAAGTTCGTTCAAGCACTTACTAAAAATGCCGTGCCGAAGGCGTTTATTCTCCTTCACGGAGTCCGCAAGCTGGGCTCAGACATCTTTCAGTTCCATGCCCAACTAGATATTGGCGTTTTGGAGATCATTTTTCTCCTGCCTGACTCGCATCAGCACGTTCCCGCCAGCATTTCACTGTCGATCATCACGTGCTGCATCGACCTCCATGGCCTCCGGATTCATTCCGGGGCCACCTGCAACATCTATTGTTAGGTTTGCATACATGCCGCATACTACCTGGTACCCGTATTCTTTGCAATGGATACAAGTGTTACCAGAGGGACCCTTCTCAGACTCCTTCAACGCGGCAACAGCAGCCCCTAGCTGGGCCTTGCACTCGGCCAGCTCTTGAGACAATTGGGAATTCTTCTCTATAAGAACCTGCACAAATAATGATCCTTAAATCAGTTGCGTCAACTTTTTCAAGTCTCAGGGGCTACTGATACATATAATCGTCAGATTTTCTTACCCGTATATCCCTTACATACTGGTCCGTGGCTCTGGCTAGACCATTCTGAGCAACACGGATGTACGCGTCTTCGGAATTGAAGGCATCAAATGCCTCTGGTGAGAAACAAGCGTCACGGAGTTTGGCCCAGCGACGCCTGTGATTCATGGCGCTCTCCACTTCGGAATTTGTAGCGGATAGTCTGTCCGCATCCTCTGTAGGAGGATCATCTGGCGTCTGCCCCGTGTTAGCTTCCGCCTCCATGTCTGGCCCTGGAGCCCGACTGGTCGAGGCGTGATTGGCAGCCTCTCCGGATATAGTCCAGTGAGCGTTTTTTCTGCTAAGAAACATGGACGTCATTATATTTTAAGAAAGACGACAACCACGGAGTGAGGTTTTGCGTCATACCTCTGCGCTGGCGTCTCCGTCCTGACCGCCTTCCTTTTTGGCCTACCCGACTTCGGTGCCTCTTGTTGGCGAGTTGCTGCGGGTTCGGCACGGCGTCCCGAATGCCTTCCCTGTAAAACACCATATGTGTATGGTAGGTGAAGTGCATAAAAGGGGATCCTTTTTGGGAGTTGGGACTTTGGTTTTTCTTACGTGCGACGCAGGGAGTAGTCCGGGATAGTCGGCCGTTATGGCCACCATGGTGTCATCACAGCTCAATTGATAGAATTGCCTATCCATCAGCTCCACGAATATGTCCGGATCCTCTTCGAGTCTGGGATCGAGGGCCCGGCCAGGGTCCTCTAGTTTTGGAGGTGGGCTGTTGACCTCCCTTACAGCTTTTCGCAGTTCCTGCCGTGAAATGGCAAGGTGAGTACCTACGACGAAGAATGCGGGAAGGATGGGAGTAAAGATGTACAACTCACCCAGCTTGGAGGGTTGTACATGGAGAATCCATCCCGTGGCTTGATACGGATGAACTCCTCTTCCTCTCCCTTGAACAACTTGGATAGAATTTTTGCTAAATCAGCAGCGGAGTCCGGTCCCTTACGCCCGCAACGGGTGGCATCATCTTCCCCGTTAAAACACCACAGGGGGTGCCCTCGATATTGAAGTGGCTGCACTCCCCGCATTATGCATATTGACATAACCTCGATTATTGCCAGTCCTAATTGAGCCAGCGCTTTATTCCGGTTCATCAGGTAAAGGACTTCTCCGTTGTCTTCCTCCCGGGGGCTCCGTGGGCGCCAGCTTCGGAGTTTCTTCAGAGGAGCATTGTTGAACTCAGGAAGGCCCCGCCGAACGGGGTCTGGAAGGGGGACGTCCTCCATGTAAAACCACTCCGAAGGCCAGTCTTCGGACGTCTTCTTCGGAGTACCGGACAGATATCCGGTCTCGGCGATGCACCATATTTTGGCTCCACCCACCTGATAGAGTGACCCCTTCTGTGTGCGGGGCACAAGGCAAAATAACCTTTTCCACAGATCGAAATGAGCCTCGCAGCCCAGAAATAGTTCACAAAGGGCAACATAACCAACGATGTGTAATATGGAAGCAGGGGTGAAATTATGCAGTTGGAGGCCAGAAAACTCCAGGAGCCCGTGGAGGAATGGATGAATTGGAAATCTGAGTCCCCTTAGTAAGTAAGGGACAAGGCATACCCGCTCCCCCTTGGAGGGACTGGGGAAGCTCTCCGCTTGCTCCCCATCATTATAGGTGGCGAGCCCGGCTCGGACGGGGACCATATACGCTGGAGGGAGAAATCCCTGGGTCTGCAACTCTAGTAATCAGTTGTGCGGGACTGAACACTTCTCCCAATCACCGGGCTTAGGGCTATGGGAGCAAGAGGAGGAGCTGCGGTGGCCGGCCATGATGGAATGGATTTTTCCGAGCACCTTCCGATGGATTTTCACCGTGGGAGGATGGTGTGGATTGGATCTAAGAATCCCCATCCCTTTAATAGACGATTTATTTACCTGGCTAGGGGGGCGAATGTAAAAACGCCCTGGCTCCTCGCATTCGCTCGACGCGTGGAAGATCGCCCTTATTGGGCGCAAAACCCAAGACGTCCAACATTTATGGGAGCCGGACACTACTTAGCAGATATTCAGGATTTGGAGAAGAACCCGCCTTGCAATGCAGAAGACAATACAACGCGTCGGACTCATCGCCATTGAAGCCTGGTTCAGGGGCTACTGAGGGAGTCCTAGATTAGGGGGTCTCCGGACAGCCGGACTATATCCTTTGGCCAGACTATTGGACTATGAAGATACAAGATTGAAGACTTCATCCCGTGTCCGAATGGGACTCTCCTTCATCCCGTATCACTCAGTCATAGGTTCTATAAAGTATGCTATGTTGTTTACCAGTCCTATTGTATACCTTAGCATGATTCTGGCAAGGGAGTACTGTCAGAGTAATTGGACACGGATACCCCGAAGACAGCAAGATGATATTTCAAGACATCGGGGCTGGCAAAGCCCCTCAGTCCGACTGCCGGCTACCGATTACACCAACCTGCTGGCTGCCAACTGCGCCAACCTGCCGGCTGCCGACTGCGCCAACCAGCCGGCTGCCGACTGCTCTGCCCAGCCGGCTACCGACTGCGCCAACCAGCCGGCTGCAGCCCGAAGCGACATCGACAAGACACCGATGAGACAATTGTACCCGAGCACTATTCACGTGTCATCTCAGCCATCATGTATAGTGTCACTTGTCCCCTGGCACTATTTATGAAGTGACCCAGGGGACAAGGATGACACCCACCATGCCTAGCCCACGCCACTACCTAGCTTAGGTAGTAAGCTACCACCTTGCCTATATAAGGCACGCATCCATCAATCCATCCAGGGACACACACACACACTCACGGCCACAAGCCATGGCCATACATGGCCGGCCACTAGCATGCCTCGAATAGGCATATACCAGATCAGATGCACTGGTCACTGATCCCAGATACAGCTCTAGGAGCACTTTGTACTGCCCGATGTACACCCCAGATAGATACACTCAGACATGCAGCAGTAGGAGTATTATCTCTACGGAGAGCTCCGAAGCTGGGTAAACCACCGCGTGCTACTTGCATACCCGCTCCCGGGCCTATCAATAGCAGTCTTACCCACACACTAAGCCCTTGTGGCATCGGTCGACTCGCAAGCCCCCCGTGAGAAATACCACGACAGTTGGCGCCCACCTTGGGGCGGTACTACTGCTACGCTACCACGCTGCTGCTGGTTTCGCTGTCCGGGCGGGACCCCTTTTTCTTCATCGCCTCCGCCGCGGCGTCGCGCCGTCTCTCCGGTAGCGCTCGGGGGCTCGACATCAACCCGCCCCCGGAGCGGCCGCGAGGGGTGGCGCGTCCTCCCGTCGGCCTCTTCGTCTTCACCACCGCGGCGTTGCGCCGCCTCTCCGATAGCGGTCGGGGGCTCGACATCGACATGCCCCCGGAATGGCCGTGAGGGGCGGCGTGACCTCGCCATCGGCCTTGCCTCCTTCATCACCACCGTTGCGACGCTGGCCGTCCGTCCGCGCGCGCGTCCGCGTTCGGGGCCTCGTTTCGGTCGGCGGTGTCCATCCGCGCACCGCTCGCGCCGCTTCCTCCGTGTTGCGCCTTGCTCCGGCCGCCGCGCCCATTCGCTCCTCCACATACCATCTTTGCAAGCTAGCTAGATATGAGTCAAACAATGGTCAAAGCATTGCCCGTACCCAAGCCAGATAATCACCGTATAATCCCTGGTCAATGGCCGTATAATGGTCATGCGCCAAGCCTCCTATGCAGCTCGCCTGACTTCACCTGTTGACCGCGGGCGACCTCTGCGCCCGCTCGTTGCCAGCGCACGAGCCGCCGGCCTCCCGGTCTGCTGCCGCTTCCCAGTCCGCATCCACGTTGCCTCGGCCGCCCGCACTGCTCCGACTGCTCGTGCCGGCTATCTCAGCCTGCTCCGCGCGTGGCCAGCTGCTCTGTTCCGCCTGCCGTTTCCACCTCCTTCGCCCGTGGCCGGCTGCTGCTCCGCCTGCGCGCCCCATCCCGGGCCGTCTGCCGACTCCCCGTTAGCTGGCCATGCTGCCTCGCGCTGCTTCGGCCTCGCACCGCCGACTGCCGCCTCGTGCCTGGCCCCGCTCCTCCGCCTGGCCAACGCCGCGCCTGCACCTTTGCGCCGCCTCCATCTCGCGTGCACGGCCCCCGTTTCGCTGCTCCGAGTACCCGCTCCTCCGTGCCATCTCGCCGCCTGGTGTAGGCCGGGTCCCGCGCGTCCTGGCCGGCTGCTGCGTGCCCGGGCCTGTGCCTCCGCCCCGTCCGACTCCACGCACCGCGCTGGGTCCGGCTGCGCCCGTGCCTCGCTCCGACTCCACCCCGCTCTAGCCGCGTCCGGCCTCCATTTGCTCCCGGTCCGGCCTCTGCTCCCGCCGGCTTGCCGCTCCAGCCGGCTGCCGACTTCGGGCGCCGGGTCCGCCTCCTCCCGCGCCCGTCCGGCTGTCAAGTCCCCGTTGCCGGCTCGTCGCTCCGGCTGCCTGCGCCACCACCCGGACGGCCCGGTCATCTCCAGCTCTGCCTGCTTCCCCGCGCGTGCATCCGGCTTGCGCCGTTCTGCGCGTGCCGGCTCGCGCCGACTCCGTGGGGGACGAGCTCGCCTCGCCGGCTTGCTGCTCCGGCCGACTAACGTGCTCTGGGAAGCCACGCGCACCCTCACCGGCTCCCCGCGCCTTGAGTGCCTTTGGCCGGCTGCCTCTGCTGGAGAAAGAAAAAGGGGCCGGCTGGAAACAAAAAGAAAGAGAAAGAGAAGTCAGAGGACGGCTGCTGGGAAGAGTCGGACGGCTGCTGCTGGGTCAGCAAAGTGTGCCGACTGGCAACCCAGCCGACTGGCAAAAAAACGTTCGTCTATCCGTCCTCCTGCTTCGCCACTCAGACGGCTAGACGCAACCCGGCCTACCTACCAGCTTCAACATCTGGCCGGAAAGAGCGCCGGCTCGGCCGCGTCCCGCTCGCCCCCTGCCGGTCAAGCCCGACCGGCCGGAACCTCCTCGAGCGCCCGAATCTCGGGCGATACATCCAGCGGGTGCGCTGACGCGCCCCCGCGAGGAAGAAGACAAAGTAGTCGTCGGGAGATCCGGCCCGACTGCTCAGCAGTCGGCCCGAATCTCGGGGGCTACACCCAGCGGGTGCGCTGACGCGCCCTCGCGAAGAAAGAGAAGACAAAGTAGTTGCCGGGAGATCCGGCCCGACTGCTCAGCAGTCGGCCCGAATCTCGGGGGCTACACCAAGCGGGTGCGCTGACGCGCCCCCGTGAAGAAGAAGACAAAGTAGTTGCCGGAAGATCCGGCCCGACTGCTCAGCAGTCGGCCCGAATCTCGGGGGCTACACCCAGTGGGTGCGCTGGCGCGCCCCCACGGAAGATTACAAATAAGAGAAGAATTTTGTCCGGCTCCGAACAGCCGGCAGAAGAGAAAAAGAAGAAGATAGGACGTTGCAAGACGCCTCGCCGCCTGGCCGGTCGAGCCTGACCGGCCGGAACCCCCCTTCAAGCACCCGGGGGCTGCACCCAGCGGGTGCGCCGACGCGCTCTGCGAGCGCCGAGTCGCGCCGGCTGTCTTCAACGACCGCGACTACACGAAAATCAATGTGAGCTCCTCACCCGCATATTTTTTGCACCACGCAAGCATGGATAACCACGAGCGATGCTCGGGGGCTGTCTCCGCGTTTTATTACAGTAGCATCACTGTTCGCCCCGGCGCCAGCCAGAGTTGGCCCGGGGGCTGGCCGCTTGGCCTGAGGCATTAGTTCTCGCAGACGGCTTAGTACCGTGCGCGGTACCAAAGGCCCACTCTTAGTCACAGACCGCAGAGCGGCTGTCCGACTAGCGAGAGTGAGCGCTGGAGGTCACCCACGCGAAAAACGTCCGGGAAGAAAAACGGATCAGGCGACCCGGTCGTTTCCTTTACAAGTATCTACTCGGTTGAATCTGCTCCTAGACTCTGAGTACTGTACACTCCACTTCGCGGCCCACTCTCAGCCACAGACCGCAGAGCGGCTGTCCGGCAAGCAAGAGCACAAGCCAAAGAGTGGAGGGAACACGAAAAAGATTGAAGGGGGCTCGGACGAAGCCGAGTCGGCACCCTCCGCATAAAACTTGCAATACTAAAAGCAAGCATATGATATATTTGCGTGGACTAACTTTGTCCTTTTTTATGATCATTTCCATGAACATTTGCTAAAAAACCTCCGCCCAACTTTGCCAAGTTGCCCGGAGGCTTGGGGGCTACTGTCGGAGTAATTGGACACGGATACCCCGAAGACGGCAAGATGATATGTCAAGACATCGGGGCTGGCAAAGCCCCTCAGTCCGACTGCCGGCTACCGATTACACCAACCTGCCGGCTGCCAACTGTGCCAACCTACCGGCTGCCGACTGCGCCAACCAGCCGGCTGCCGACTGCTCTGCCCAGCCGGCTGCCGACTGCGCCAACCAGCCGGCTGCCGGCTGCAGCCCGAAGCGACATCGACAAGACACCGACGAGACAATTGTACCCGAGCACTATTCACGTGTCATCTCAGCCATCATGTATAGTGTCACTTGTCCCCTGGCACTATTTATGAAGTGACCCAGGGGAAAAGGATGACACCCACCATGCCTAGCCCACGCCACTACCTAGCTTAGGTAGTAAGCTACCACCATGCCTATATAAGGCACGCATCCATCATTCCATCCAGGGACACACACACACACACTCACGGCCACAAGCCATGGCCATACATGGCCGGCCACTAGCATGCCTCGAATAGGCATATACCAGATCAGATGCACTGGTCACTGATCCCAGATACAGCTCCAGGAGCACTTTGTACTGCCCGATGTACACCCCAGATAGATACACTCAGACATGCAGCAGTAGGAGTATTATCTCTACGGAGAGCTCCGAAGCTGGGTAAACCACCGCGTGCTACTCGCATACCCGCTCCCGGGCCTATCAGCAGCAGTCTTACCCACACACTAAGCCCTTGTGGCATCTGTCGACTCGCAAGCCCCCCGTGAGAAATACCACGACAAGTACAATAGTGATCTAGGAGAAGATCACTGGACAACGGTCAAAATTATCCTTAGAGGACTAAGGAAATATTTCTCGGTTATGGAGGTGATAAAAGAGTTTGTCGTAAAGAGTTACGTCGATGCAAGCTTTTTACATCGATCTAGATGACTCTAAGTCTCGATCTGGATACATATTGAAAGTGGGAGCAATTAGCTAGAGTAGCTCCGTACAGAGCATTGTAGACATAGAAATTTGCGAGATACATACGGATCTGAATGTTGCAGACCCGTAGACTAAGCTTCCCTCACAAGCAAAACATGATCACTCTTTGGGTGTTAATCACATAGCGATGTGAACTAGAATATTGACTCTAGTAAACCCTTTGGATATTAGTCACATTGAGATGTGAACTAATCACATAAGGATGTGAACTAGATTATTGACTCTAGTGCAAGTGGGAGACTGAAGGAAATATGCCCTAGAGGCAATAATAAAGTTTTTATTTATATTTCCTTATATCATGATAAATGTTTATTATTCATGCTAGAATTGTATTAACCGGAAACTTAGTACATGTGTGAATACATAGACAAACAAAGTGTCACTAGTATGCCTCTACTTAACTAGCTCGGTGAATCAAAGATGGTTAAGTTTCCTAGCCATAGACATGAGTTGTCATTTGATTAACGGGATCACATCATTAGAGAATGATGCGATTGACTTGACCCATCCATTAGCTTAGCATGATGATCGTTTAGTTTGTTGCTATTGCTTTCTTCATGACTTATACATGTTCCTATGACTATGATATTATGCAACTCCCGAGTACCGCAGAACACTTTGTGTGCTACCAAACGTCACAACGTAACTGGGTGATTATAAAGGTGCTCTACAGGTGTCTCCGATGGTACTTGTTGAGTTGGCATAGATCGAGATTAGGATTTGTCACTCCGATTGTCGGAGAGGTATCTCTGGGCCCTCTCGGTAATGCACATCACTATAAGCCTTGCAAGCATTGTGACTAATGAGTTAGTTGCGGGATGATGCATTACAAAACGAGTAAAGAGACTTACCGGTAACGAGATTGAACTAGGTATGAGGATACCGACGATCGAATCTCGGGCAAGTAACATACCGATGACAAAGGGAACAACGTATGTTGTTATGCGGTTTGACCGATAAAGATCTTCGTGAAATATGGAGGAACCAATATGAGCATCCAGGTTCTGCTATTGGTTATTGACCAGAGATGAGTCTAGGTCATGTCTGCATAGTTCTTGAACCCGTAGGGCCCACATGCTTAACGTTCGGTGATGATCGGTATTATGAGTTTATGTGTTTTGATGTACCGAAGGTAGTTCGGAGTCCCGGATGAGATCGGGGACATGACGAGGAGTCTCGAAATGGTTGAGACGTAAAGATCGATATATTGGACGACTATATTCGGACATCGGAAAGGTTCCGAGTGATTCGGGTATTTTCCGGAGTACCGGAGAGTTATGGGAATTTATCGGGAGGGCCAATGGGCCTTCGTGGGCTTTAGTGGAAATAGAGGGCATCAAGGAAGTGTGAGGTGCGGCCCCCCTAGGCCCAAACTAAATTGGTTTAGGGCTTTGGGAGCTGGCCCCCTCTTTCCTTCTCCTCTCCTCCTCTTTCCTTCCCCCTTCCCTCTTCCTAGTTGGACTAGGAAAGGATGAATCCTCTTCCTAGTAGGAAGTGGATTCCTCCTCTCCTTGGGGCGCACCAAGGCTGGCCGGCCTCCCCCTTGCTCCTTTATATACGAGGGAGGGGGCACCCTAAGACACACAAGTTGATTGTTCCAAGCTGTGTGCGGTGCCCCCCACCATAGTCCACCTCGATTATATCATAGCGGTGCTTAGGCGAAGCCCTGCGTCGGTAGCAACATCATCACTGTCATCAAGCCCTCGTGCTAACGGAACTCTCCTGTGAAGCTCTGTTGGATCGGAGTTCTTGGGACGTCATCGAATTGAACATGTGCTGAACTCGGAGGTGCCGTCCGTTCGGTACCTTGATCGGTCGGATCATGAAGACGTACGACTATATCAACCGCGCTTCCTCTTATGGTCTACTAGGATACGTGGACAATACTCACCTCTCTTGTTGCTATGCATCACCATGATCTTACGTGTGCGTAGGAAATTTTTGAAATTACTACGTTCCCCAACAAGCGCTCCAGAACTTCTCTGAACCCAATCCTGCTTGCTGTGAGGGGCTTGAGGCGCAGCCGTTACTGTGCTGCCGTAGCAGCGGTGGAGGCGACAACTTGAGGCGAGGCCACGCCTTCAACAGCAGGCAGCATCTCGAACAACAACCAAGTAAAGCTAGCTTGATCCATCCGCACTTCAAAGCTAGCTAACAGTGCGTCGGTCAATTTAGTTGACCGATTCTGGCTAGCCACAAAATTCCTTTACACGTGCACAACACAAACAACAGCCCGACGGCGGGTCAAGGAGACGTCGGCGTGTGTCATGGCCGTTGTCCACAATGGCGACGCCGGCTCAAAGCACGGCAGCAGGGACAGCGGCTCAGTGACTCCAGCAAGTGGAGACAAGTGTTGCTGACGCTGACTGTATGTACTCATTAATGCAAAGGTTGCCCAGGAACCGATCGAATTGAACAACGATAGACAGCGAAAAACCATTGGAGACAAGTGTTGCTAACGAGGATGATTATGTCGATCTCGAATCCGGGCGACTCAAATCTTTAAACGCAGGCCGGAAATTTCCAAACATCTAGTAGATACGATCAACCACATCTAGTAGACACACGAGCCGTCCAGTACAGCGATGGAACCGTCGAAAATCTGGTTGATGAAGATTGGACTGAATTCGGCGCCTAAAGTCCCAAGGTTGTCCATAACGGGTTATCATGCATGATTTTTTCCGTGCCAGTTCTTCTTCGTCTGACCAACCGCGAGCCTCTCGATCCCTGATAGAGATCCCTTCAAGAACTCAACACCACCGTGCGCATGCCCCACGGTGGGCGCCAACCAAGGTAGTCAGAATCCCGACTCAACTCCTAGAATCCTATGACTTCACGACCCTATGGAAGCATGTCGATCCAAGTCCCACTAGGAATCCATATCAGGTAGAATCCATGTTGAGTCGCGATCCAAATCATAGGATCCTGTAGAAAATTGTAGAATCCCGATTATGCTATGGACTATGTCGGATTCTACTAATTTATCTAAGTCATATGTTTAGTTGTAGCACAATCATATGCCACTATCTAAATCCTTTTTCACATGCCTCATGGACCTTTATTCCCCTCTCAATCCCAAACGCTCAGCCACTGACACCTTTGATCTTGCTCTATGAAACACTAGCTCGAAACTGAGGATCACTCTTGTCGACGGATGGCATTGGTGTGAGAAGGAGGATGCATCAAGATGGATTGGAGAAGGAGAGGAAGACCCTTCAAGGTTCAGCACTACAGATCAGCTATATAAGTGATTGGCTATTCACATACTCTAACAAACCTCCTATGTAAATTTCGTACATTGATGATTTAAATGTTCTACATATTTCCTCGCATATATGTTCCATACATGCAAGCTAGGATTGAAGTGTATGTTTTTTGCTCTATATTTAGTGTTAATGTCTATAAAACCCATATAAATTTCCGGCTTGGATAGAAAATATATTATTTGAGTAAATGTAGTAGAATCCTCGATTCCACGACTCGATACTACAACTCGATTCTGTCTAAGGAAAATCGATCTGGCTCCGAATCCCAACTATGACTACCTTGGTGCCAACTGTCGTGGAATTGTCACGGCAGATGTCCTAATGTGAGGACTTAGTCGTGAGGCCAACACATCTATGTGGTAGCTTGAATGGGGTTGGTAGGAATCGAGAGACGCGAGGTTTTACCCAGGTTCAGCCCCTCACTGTGGAGGTAAAAGCCTACATCCTGCTTCATTGATATTGATGATCATCACGATTACAGGGGTGCTCTATCTCAAGAGCTATCGACTTGTCCATCTATCTAGACTTATGAAACTTGTGGAACCTGTCCACCTTGGGGAGCCCTACCCCTCCTTATATATGTTGAAGGGGCGGCTTACATGACTAGTCCAATTAGGATTAGGATTATTCTATTACAAGTGGAGTCCTAGTCTTGCTTCCTTTGTAAGGGAATATTCCTTATGCTTTCCTCTTAAACCGGTGCTACCTCTTGAGCACTGCGTTGGTTTTCCACGAAGAGGAAGGGATGATGCAGCAAAGTAGCGTAAGTATTTCCCTCAGTTTTTGAGAACCAAGGTATCAATCCAGTAGGAGGCTACGCGCGAGTCCCTCGTACCTGCACAAAACAAATAAATCCTCGTAACCAACGCAAATAGGGGTTGTCAATCCCTATAAGGCCACTTACGAGAGTGAGATCTGATAGATATGATAAGATAAGATTTTTGGTATTTTTATGATAAAAGATGCAAAGTAAAATAAAGGCAAAGTAAATAGCAAAGGAAATAACTAAGTAGTAGGAGATCAATATGATAAAGATAGACCCGAGGGCCATAGGTTTCACTAGTGGATTCTCTCGAGAGCATAAGTATCCTACGGTGGGTGAACAAATTACTGTTGAGCAATTGACAGAATTGAGCATAGTTATGAGAATATCTAGGTATGATCATGTATATAGGCATCACGTCCGAGACAAGTAGACCGACTCCTGCCTACATCTACTACTATTGCTCCACTCATCGACCACTATACAACATGCATCTAGAGTATTAAGTTAAAAACAGAGTAACACCTTAAGCAAGATGACATGATGTAGAGGGATAGACTCATGCAATATGAAGAAAACCCATCTTGTTATCCTCGATGGCAACAATACAATACGTGCCTTGCTGCCCCTACTGTCACTGGGAAAGGACACCGCAAGATTGAACCCAAAGCTAAGCACTTCTCCCACTGCAAGAAAGATCAATCTAGTAGGCCAAACCAAACTGATAATTCGAAGAGACTTGCAAATATAACCAAATAAAAATGGCATTAGTTCTCGTGAGCGCTAAGGTTTTTGTTTTTTACAGCAAGTTCAACAAGACTTTCCCCAAGTGTTCCCAACGGTTCTACTTGGCACAAAAACTAATTAAACACAAAAAACACAACCAAAACAGAGGCTAGATAAATTAGTTATTACTAAATAGGAGAAAAAAGCAAGGAATAAAAATAAAATTGGGTTGCCTCCCAACAAGCGCTATCATTTAACGCCCCTAGCTAGGCATAACAAGCAAGAATAGATCTAGATATTGCCATCTTTGGTAGGCAATTCTTCAATGAGGCATATACCATATTTAGGAATTTCTTTCTTTTTTATTAATTATCAAACTTTTAGGCACAAGATCTAAAATTCATTTGTAACAAATGGTTCCTTAATGATAGCAAAAAGATTGGGATGAATACTTATAGATTTGAGATCCGCATTTTCCTTACTAGATGATTCACCCTTATTTTTAGGAACGTACATAAGCTTGGAAACTTTAGTGGAAGGACCTGGAGTATTCTTTACGGAACAAAAAAGCGATTCCCAAGTTGGTAATAATATTCTCAAGTTTATCGATCCTAACGGAATCGTGATTTATTTTCTCATTAACTATGGGTTCCTTTTCTTTAATATATTTCAAAGTAACTCTTACTTTAGATCCATATTGAGAGATTCGGTTGTGGATCTTTTTATCCAAACTTTCAATTAATTCTACGGTAGCAACCTTATTTTCAATAATTTCAAGCTTTTGCATTACATGCTCCAAAGTTAATATAGTTCCATTAACCAAGAGAGGGGGTGAGCCAAATAAATCTAACATAGCATTATAAGAACCAAAAGTATGGCTACCCAAAAAGTTCCCTCCGGTAATAGTATCAAGAACATAACGGTGCTAAGGAGTAATGCCTACATAAAAATTGTGAAGGAGAACGGAAGTAGATTGCTTCCTAGTAGATCTATTTTGAGCATTACAAATTATATACCAAGCATCTTTTAGATTTTCTCCCTCCCTTTGCTTAAAATTTAGAATTTCATTTTCGGGAGACAACGGAGAAGATAAGGGACTAGCCATAACGACAAGCAAACAAACTAACACACAAGCCAACAGAAAGCAAGCAGGCAAAAAGAGGCAAATAAAGAAAAAGAGGGAGGATAGAGAGAGAGGGCGAATAAAACGGCAAGGGTGAAGTGGGGGAGAGGAAAACGAGAGGCAAATGGCAAATAATGTAATGTGGGAGATAAGGGTATGTGATGGGTACTTGGTATATTGACTTTTGCGTAGACCTCCCCGGCAACGGCGCCAAAAATCCTTCTTGCTTCCTCTTGAGCACTGCGTTGGTTTTCCCCGAAGAGGAAGGGATGATGCAGCAAATTAGCGTAAGTATTTCCCTCAGTTTCTGAGAACCAAGGTATCAATCCAGTAGGAGGCTACGCGCGAGTCCCTCATACGTGCACAAAACAAATAAATCCTCGCAACCAACGCAAATAGGGGTTGTCAATCCCTACAAGGCCACTTACGAGAGTGAAATCTGATAGATATGATAAAGATAGACCCGGGGGCCATAGGTTTCACTAGTGGCTTCTCTCGAGAGCATAAGTATTCTACGGTGGGTGAACAAATTACTGTTGAGCAATTGACAGAATTGAGCATAGTTATGAGAATATCTAGGTATGATCATGTATATAGGCATCATGTCTGAGACAAGTAGACCGACTCCTGCCTGCATCTACTACTATTACTCCACACATCGACCGCTATCCATCATGCATCTAGAGTATTAAGTTCAAGAGAACAGAGTAACGCCTTAAGCAAGATGACATGATGTAGAGGGATAGACTCATGCAATATGAAGAAAACCCCAGCTTGTCATCCTCGATGGCAACGATACAATACGTGCCTTGCTGCCCCTACTGTCACTGGGAAAGGACACCGCAAGATTGAACCCAAAGCTAAGCACTTCTCCGATTGCAAGAAAGATTAATCTAGTAGGCCAAACCAAACTGATAATTTGAAGAGACTTGCAAAGATAACCAATCATACATAAAAGAATTCAGAGAAGATTCAAATATTGTTCACAGATAAACTTGATCATAAACCCACAAGTTGGAGATAGATCATCAACAAGCTCTATTTTTATCATTTACCTACTCGAGGACGAGCAGGAATTAAGCTTGGGGATGCTTGATACGTCTCCAACTTATCTATAATTTTTGATTGTTCCATGCTATTATATTATCTGTTTTGGATGTTTAATGGGCTTTAATATACCTTTTTATATTATTTTTGGGACTAACCTACTAACCAAAGGCCCAGTGCAAATTGCTGTTTTTTTGCCTATTTCAGTGTTTCACATAAAAGGAATATCAAACGGAATCCAAATAGAATGAAACCTTTGGGATAGTTATTTTTGGAACAAACATGATCCAGGAGACTTGTAGTGGAGGTCAAGAAAGAAGCGAGGAGGCCACGAGGCAGGAGGGCGCGCCCCCCACCCTCGTGGGCGCCTCGCAGCTCCAGCGACGTACTACTTCCTCCTATATATACCCATATACCCCGAAAACATCCAGGAGCACCACGAAACCCCATTTCCACTGCCACAACCTTCTGTACCCATGAGATCCCATCTTGGGGCCTTTTCCGGCGCTCCGCCGGAGGGGGAATCGATCACGAAGGGCTTCTACATCAACACTATAGCCTCTCCGATGATGTGTGAGTAGTTTACGACAGACCTTCAGGTCCATAGTTATTAGCTAGATGGCTTCTTCTCTCTCTTTGGATCTCAATACAAAGTTCTCCTCGATTCTCTTGGAGATCTATTCGATGCAATTCTTTTTGTGATGTGTTTGTCGAGATCCGATGAATTGTGGGTTTATGATCAAGATTATCTATGAACAATGTTTGATTCTTCTCTGAAATCTTTTATGCGTGATTTACTATCTTTGCAACTCTCTTTGAATTATCAGTTTGGTTTGGCCTACTAGATTGATCTTTCTTGCAATGGGAGAAGTTCATAGCTTTGGGTTCAATCTTGCGGTCTCCTTTCCCAGTGACAGAAGGGGCAGCAAGGCACATAGTGTATTGTTGCCATCGAGGATAAAAAGAAGGGGTTTATATCATATTGCTTGAGTTTATCCCTCTACATCATGTCATCTTGCCTAATGTGTTACTCTGTTCTTATGAACTTAATACTCTAGATGCATGCTGGATAGCGGTAGATGTGTGGAGTAATAGTAGTAGATGCATAATCGTTTCGGTCTACTTGTCGCGGATGTGATGCCTATATACATGATCATGCCTAGATATTCTCATAATCATTCGCTTTTCTATCAATTGCTCGACAGTAATTTGTTCACCCACCGTAGAATTTTCTATCTTGAGAGAAGCCACTGGTGAAACCAATAGCCCCCGGGTCTATCTTCCATCGTATTATTTTCATATCAACTTGCTATTTCTATTACCATTTATTTTGCAATCTTTATTTTCCAATCTATATCATAAAAATACCAAAAATATTTATCCTATTATCTCTATTAGATCTCACTTTCGTAAGTGACCATGAAGGGATTGACAACCCCTTTATCACGTTGGTTGCGAGGTTCTTGTTTGTTTGTGCATGTACTAGGCGACTTGCGTGTTACCTCCTACTGGATTGATACCTTGGTTCTCAAAAACTAATGGAAATACTTACGCTACTTTGCTGCATCACCCTTTCTTCTTCAAGGGAAAACCAACGCATGCTCAAGAGGTAGCAGCCACTTTCCAGTATCAACCAGATATGGCTTGGGGAGGAGAACCTATATCGTCCGCTAGAAGAAGTTGGATGACGAAGATGAACTTGCCCAAATTTGATGGTTCAGAGGTGCGGATATGACTAGATGGGTGTGATGCCTACTTTGCTCTGTATGACATTCCAGAAAACTGCAAGGTTAGAAAGAACATGTGGTGCCCCTGTGTTTGGTTTTGGTAATTGATGACAATCTCTATGGACTAAGGGTTGCCTTGAGTTATATTTGAAGGGTTTATCCATAGGTATTTCTTGAAGACCATTTGTTGGTTTCAAGGTTTTAGAAGAAGAATGTGTGTTGACCAAGGTGCTATTCAAGGATTTATCCAAAGATTGGTCATGTGAGATTTGAGCCTATTGCAAGCATATCTTGAAGAAGAAGATTGTGCGAACATTCATGTTTACCTTCAAGACATCATATTAATGAAGAGAGTTGGAAAGATTCACGGTCGATCAAGACTAAGTACAAAGAGTGGTTCAAGTTGATCAACACACAAAGCGTAGAAGATGTACCAAGTGATCTCATGGTGTGGTAAGCATTGTCCATTACACTTTGTGTACTCACCCGTGGTCTATGTGAGAGTTGTGTGTGGGGGGTTAGTTATGTTTCCATGGTTGTTGATACGTCTCCAACGTATCTATAATTTTTGATTGCTCCATGCTATATTATCTACTGTTTTGAATGTTTATGGGCTTTATTATACACTTTTATATCATTTTTGGGACTAACCTATTATCCCAGGGCCCAGTGCCAGTTTCTGTTTTTACCCTATTTTAGGGTTTCGAAGAAAAGGAAAATCAAACGGAGTCCAATTGACCTGAAACTTCACGGAACTCATTTTTGGAAGGAAAGAAGCCCAGAAGACTTGGAGTGCACGTCGGGGGACCTGCGAGGAGGTCACGAGGCAGGGGGGCGCGCCCACCCCCTGGGCGCGCCCTCCGCCCTCGTGAGCCCCTCATGGCCCTCCTGACGTACTTCTTCCGCCTATATATCTCCATATACCCTAAAAACATACGAGAACACAATAGATCGGGAGTTCCGCCGCCAGAAGCCTCCATAGCCACCTAAAGCCAATCTAGACCCGTTCTGGCACCCTGCCGGAGGGGGCAATCCCTCTCCGGTGGCCATCTTCATCATCCCGGTGCTCTCCATGACGAGGAGGGAGTAGTTCTCCCTCGGGGCTGAGGGTATGTACCAGTAGCTATGTGTTTGATCTCTCTCTCTCTCTCGTGTTCTTGATTTGGCATGATCTTGATGTATGTCTTGCCGTGCGTATCTGTGGTGACAATGGGATGCCACGTGATTCACTTGATGTATGTTTTGGTGATCAACTTGCGGGTTCCGCCCATGAACCTATGCATAGGGGTTGGCACATGTTTTCGTCGTGATTCTCAGGGAGAAACTTTGGGGCACTCTTTGAGGTCCTTTGTGTTGGTTGAATAGATGAATCTGAGATTGTGTGACGCATATCGTATAATCATACCCACGGATACTTGAGGTGACATTGGAGTATCTAGGTGACATTAGGGTTTTGGTTGATTTGTGTCTTAAGGTGTTATTCTAGTACGAACTCTAGGGCTGTTTGTGACACTTATAGGAATAGCCCAACGGATTGATTGGAAAGAATAACTTTGAGGTGGTTTCGTACCCTACCATAATCTCTTCGTCCGTTCTCTGCTATTAGTGACTTTGGAGTGACTCTTTGTTGCATGTTGAGGGATAGTTTTATGATCCAATTATGTTAGTATTGTTGAGGGAACTTACACTAGCGAAAGTATGAACCCTAGGCCTTATTTCCTATCATTGCAATACCATTTACACTCACTTTTATCATTAGTTACCTTGCTGTTTTTATTATTTCAGATTACGAATACCTTTATCTACTATCCATATACCACTTGTATCACCATCTCTTCGCCGAACTAGTGCACCTATACAATTTACCATTGTATTGGGTGTGTTGGGGACACAAGAGACTCTTTGTTATTTGGTTGCAGGGTTGCTTGAGAGAGACCATCTTCATCCTACGCCTCCTACGGATTGATAAACCTTAGGTCATCCACTTGAGGGAAATTTGCTACTGTCCTACAAACCTCTGCACTTAGAGGCCCAACAACGCCTACAAGAAGAAGGTTGTGTAGTAGACATCAAGCTCTTTTATGGCACTGTTGCCGGGGAGGTTAGCACCTGAAGGTATATCTTTAGATCTTGCAATTGAGTCTTTTAGTTTCTTGTTTTATCACTATTTTAGTTTATAAAAGAAAACTACAAAAAATGGAATTGAGTTTGTCTCATACGCTTCATCTTTTTAATATGTTTCGTGAGTAAGATGAAAAGGATAATTGTGCTCAAGTGCTAGAAGAAGAAATCTATAAAATGTTTGGCACTAAATATTTTAATGATGAGCATGGTTGCAATGTTGTTAGTGTGAATTCCTTGAATATCCATGATGCTAATGATATGCAAAGCCACAAGCTTGGGGAAGCTATGTTTGATGAAGATGATATTTTTTGTCCGCCAAGTTTTGATAAGCAAATTTATTATGATGAAAGCATGCCTCCTATCTATGATGACTATTGTGATGACACGTATGATTTAAAGAATAATGATAACAATGAAACTTGTCATCTAGATTTCAATTTTCAATCCCATGATAGTTACTTTGTTGAGTTTGCTCCCACTACTATTCATGAGAAGAATTTTGCTTGTGTGGAGAGTAGTAAATTTTCTATGCTTGTAGATCATTAGAAGAACGCTTTAGGTGCTGGTTATATTGTTGAATTCATTCATTATGCTACTGAAAATTATTATGAGGGAGGAACATATGCTTGTAGGAATTGCAATAATATCAAGTTTCCTCTCTATGTGCTTAAAGTTTTGAAGTTTTGCTTGCATTACCTTCCTATGCAAGTTGATTTTTGTTCCCATAAGTTGTTTGCTCACAAAATCCCTATGCATAGGAAGTGGGTTGGACTTAAATGTGCTAGTCATATTCTTCATGATGCTCTCTTTATGTTTCAATTCTTATCTTTTATGTGAGCATCATTGAAATCATCATGCCTAGCTAGGGGCGTTAAACGATAGCACTTGTTGGGAGGCAACCCAATTTTATTTTTGTTCCTTGATTTTTTTTCCTGTTTAGTAATAAATAATTCATCTAGCCTCTGTTTATATGTGGCTTTATGCTTTTAATTAGTGTTTGTGCCAAGTAGAACCATTGGGAAGACTTGGGGAAAATCTTGTTGATCATGCTGTAAAAAACAGAAACTTTAGCGCTCACGAGAACTGCTGCCATTTTTATTTGGAGAGTGATATTTAGTTAATTATTTTTGCAGATTATTAATAGATAAATTCCTCAGGTCAATCAATTTATTTGAGAATTTTATGTGTTACAGAAGTATACGTTTGATCCAGATTACTACAGACTGTCCTGTTTTTGATAGATTCTGTTTTTCATGTGTTGTTTACTTATTTTGATGAATATATGGCTAGTAAAATAGTTTATAAACCATAGAGAAGTTGGAATACAGTAGGTTTAACACCAATATAAATAAAGAATGAGTTCATTACAGTACCTTGAAGTGGTGTTTTATTATACTAACGGAGCTTACGAGTTTTCTACTTTAAGTTTTGTGTTGTGAAGTTTTCAAGTTTTGGGTAACGATTCGATGGACTATGGAATAAGGAGTGGCAAGAGCCTAAGCTTGGGTATGCCCAAGGCACCCCAAGGTAATATTCAAGGACAACCAAGAGCCTAAGCTTGGGGATGCCCCGGAAGGCATCCCCTCTTTCGTCTTCATTCATTGGTAACTTTACTTGGAGCTATATTTTTATTCGCCACATGATATGTGTTTTGCTTGGAGCATAAATTTATTTTGTTAGGATTTGCTTTCTGTTATTTATAACAATGTTTTGCATCTTTTATTTCAATAAAAGTGGCATTGATAGCCTTTACTAAGCCTATTTTAGAAGTCCACATGTTGCTGTTTGAAAACAGAAAGTTTACCGCTGTTGCAATAATTCCCTAGAAAATTCAGAATGTGATAAAATGTTGAAACCTTTTGCATATTAAGCTCTAATAAATTTACTACAGTGGGAATTTTCTTTCATAATTTTTGGAGCTAGGGAAGTTTGGATGTTGCTGCATTCTTTACAGACTGTCCTGTTTAGGCAGATTGCTGTTATGTTTGCATTGTTTGCATATGTTTGTTTCTTTAATGATCCTATTTGAGGATAGGACTATTAAATATGAATAGGTATTTAGTATGAAATGTTGAATAATAATTTTAGTGATTTGCTACAGTAGAGTATGATAAGGTTTTGGCAATGGTTTATACTAACTTATCTCACGAGTCCCTGTTGAGTTTTGTGTGGATGAAGCTTTTGAGATTTAGGGAGACCGTGATATGAGAGGAATTAAGGAGACACAAAAGCTCAAGCTTGGGGTTGCCCAAGGCACCCCAAGATAATATTTCAAGAAGTCTCAAACGTCTAAGCTTGGGGATGCCCTGGTTGGCATCCCACCTTTCTTCTTCAACAACTATCGGTTAGTATCGGTTGATCCTAAGTTTTTGCTTCTTCACATGATGTTTGCTATTCTTAGAATGCCATTTTATTTTGCTTTGCTTTCGGTTTGAATAGAATAAAAAGATCTGAAATTATTAAATGTTAGAGAGTCTTCACATAGTTGCATAATTATTCGACTACTCATTGGTCTTCACTTATATCTTTCGGAGTAGTTTGTCGTTTGCTCTAGTGCTTCACTTATATCTTTTAGAGCATGGTGGTAGTTTTATTTTGAAGAAATAGATGAACTCTCATGCTTCACTTAGATTATTTTGAGAGTCTTAAATAGCATGGTAATTTGCTTAAAATCCTAATATACTAGGTATTCAAGAATAATAAAATTCTCTTATGAGTGTGTTGAATACTAAGAGAAGTTTGATACTTGATGATTGTTTTGAGATATGAGGATGGTAATATTAGAGTCATGCTAGTTGAGTAGTTGTGAATTTGAGAAATACTTGTGTTGAAGTTTGTGATTCCCGTAGCATGCACGTATGGTGAACTGTTATGTGATGAAGTCGGAGCATGATTTATTTACTTATTGCCTTCCTTATGAGTGGCGGTCGGGGACGAGCGATGGTCTTTTCCTAACAATATATCCCCCTAGGAGCATGCGCGTAATACTTTGTTTCGATAACTAATAGGATTTTGCAATAAGTATGTGAGTTCTTTACGACTAATGTTGAGTCCATGGATTATACGCACTCTCACCCTTCCACCATTGCTAGCCTCTCTAGTACCGCGCAACTTTCGCCGGTACCATAAACCCACCATATACCTTCCTCAAAACAGCCACCATACCTACCTACTATGGCATTTCCATAGCCATTCCGAGATATATTGCCATGCAACTTTCCACTGTTCCGTTTATTATAACACACTCCATCATTGTCATATTGCTTAGCATGATCATGTAGTTGACATCGTATTTGTGGCAAAAACACAATTCATAATTCTTTCATACATGTCACTCATGAGTCATTGCACATCCCGGTACACCGCCGGAGGCATTCATATAGAGTCATATCTTGTTCTAAGTATCGAGTTGTAATTCTTGAGTTGTAAGTAAATAAAAGTGTGATGATCATCATTATTAGAGCATTGTCCCAGTGAGGAAAGGATGATGGAGACTATGATTCCCCCACAAGTCGGGATGAGACTCCGGACGAAAAAATAAAAAATAAAAGAGGCCAAAGAAGCCCAAATGAAAAAAAAAGAGACCATAAAAAAAGAGAAGGCCCAAATAAAAAAATAAAAAAAATAAAAAATGAGAGAAAAAGATAGAAGGGGCAATGCTACTATCCTTTTACCACACTTGTGCTTCAAAGTAGCACCATGATCTTCATGATAAAGAGTCTCCTATGTTGTCACTTTCATATACTAGTGGGAATCTTTCATTATAGAACTTGGCTTGTATATTCCAATGATGGGCTTCCTCAAAATGCCCTAGGTCTTCGTGAGCAAGCAAGTTGGATGCACACCCACTTAGTTTCTTTTCGAGCTTTCATACACTTATAGCTCTAGTGCATCCGTTGCATGGCAATCCCTACTCACTCACATTGATATCTATTGATGGGCATCTCCATAGCCCATTGATATGCCTAGTTGATGTGAGACTATCTTCTCCTTTTTGTCTTCTCAAAAACCACCATTCTATTCCACTTATAGTGCTATATACATGGCCCACGCTCATGTATTGCGTGAAGATTGAAAAAGTTTGAGAACATCAAAAGTATGAAACAATTGCTTGGCTTGTCATCGGGGTTGTGCATGATTTAAATATTTTGTGTGGTGAAGATGGAGCATAGACAGACTATATGATTTTGTAGGGATAGCTTTCTTTGGCCATGTTATTTTGAGAAGACATAATTGCTTAGTTAGTATGCTTGAAGTATTATTACTTTTATGTCAATATGAACTTTTGTCTTGAATCTTTCGGATCTGAATATTCATATCACAAGTAAGAAGAATTACATTGAAATTATGCCAACTAGCATTCCACATCAAAAATTATCTTTTTTATCATTTGCCTACTCGAGGACGAGCAGGAATTAAGCTTGGGGATGCTGATACGTCTCCAACGTATCTATAATTCTTGATTGCCCCATGCTATATTATCTACTGTTTTGAATGTTTATGGGATTTATTATACACTTTTATATCATTTGTGGGACTAACCTATTAACTCAGGTCCCAGTGCCGGTTTCTGTTTTTACCCTGTTTTAGGGTTTCGAAGAAAAGGAAAATCAAACGGAGTCCAATTGACCTGAAACTTCACGGAACTCATTTTTGGAAGGAAAGAAGCCCAGAAGACTTGGAGTGCACGTCAGGGGACCTGCGAGGAGGTCACGAGGCAGGGGGGTGCGCCCACCCCCTGGGCGCGCCCTCCACCCTCGTGAGCCCCTCGTGGCCCCCCTGACATACTTCTTCCTCCTATATATCTCCATATACCCTAAAAACATCTGAGAACATAATAGATCGGGAGTTCCGCCGCTAGAAGCCTCCGTAGCCACCGAAAGCCAATCTAGACCCGTTCCAGCACCCTGCCGGAGGGGGCAATCCAGCTCCGGTGGCCATCTTCATCATCCCGGTGCTCTCCATGACGAGGAGGGAGTAGTTCTCCCTCGGGGCTGAGGGTATGTACCAGTAGCTATGTGTTTGATCTCTCTCTCTCGTGTTCTTGATTTGGCACGATCTTGATGTATGTCTTGCCGTGCGTATCTGTGGTGACAATGGGATGCCACGTGATTCACTTGATGTATGTTTTGGTGATCAATTTGTGGGTTCCACCCATGAACCTATGCATAGGGGTTGGCACACGTTTTCATCGTGATTCTCAAGTAGAAACTTTGGGGCACTCTTTGAGGTCCTTTGTGTTGGTTGAATAGATGAATCTGAGATTGTGTGACGCATATCGTATAATCATACCCACGGATACTTGAGGTGACATTGGAGTATCTAGGTGACATTAGGGTTTTGGTTGATTTGTGTCTTAAGGTGTTATTCTAGTACGAACTCTACGGCTGTTTGTGACACTTATAGGAATAGCCCAACGGATTGATTGGAAAGAATAACTTTGAGGTGGTTTCGTACCCTACCATAATCTCTTCGTTCGTTCTCCGCTATTAGTGACTTTGGAGTGACTCTTTGTTGCATGTTGAGGGATAGTTTTATGATCCAATTATGTTAGTATTGTTGAGGGAACTTACACTAGCGAAAGTATGAACCCTAGGCCTTATTTCCTATCATTGCAGTACCGTTTATGCTCACTTTTATGATTAGTTACCTTGCTGTTTTTATTATTTCAGATTACAAATACCTTTATCTACTATCCATATACCACTTGTATCACCATCTCTTCGCCGAACTAGTGCACCTATACAATTTACCATTGTATTGGGTGTGTTGGGGACACAAGAGACTCTTTGTTATTTGGTTGCAGGGTTGCTTGAGAGAGACCATCTTCATCCTACGCCTCCTACGGATTGATAAACCTTAGGTCATCCACTTGAGGGAAATTTGCTACTGTCCTACAAACCTCTGCACTTGGAGGCCCAACAACGTCTACAAGAAGAAGGTTGTGTAGTAGACATCAGTTGTGCATCAAAAGGAAGATATCATATAACCCATGGAGGATGACATCAAGTGGTGATCATCATCAAGGTTTCGGTGTGCAAGTTCAAGTGGAGCATCATGAAGAGATCACATGCTTGAAGCTTGCCATCCATTGTGGTGACAATGGACATTTGAAGATGTGCCGAAGAGTGGCTCACCCATTGTGTATTATGGGGGAGCAATCAAGTAGTCTTCACCGAGCCAACACAATCAAGAAAGGTGGTCCAACTTGAGGAAGTCAAGATCGTCATCATCTAGCTCAAGTGGAGTTTGTGCAAGGCAAAGGTTTTCCCTTGATAGGTTTTCTATTTTACCGGTCTCATGGTGGTAGTTGGGAGACCGAGTTATAGGATCGATTGTCGTACTATCAAGGGGGGCTCTCAAGTAAGTGTCTTGATTGTATCATTCGTAGAGAGCTCAAACCATTGCATTTTTGCATCATATTTCTTGGTTCTTGTTTGGTGTTTCTCTTTGTGAGTTTTAGAGCTTTTGGTAATCTTCATCACAAGCTCGAGTTCATCGAAAAATGGGTTCATGTATGCATCTTCTATGATGTTTTCCATGTTGGAGTTTTTGTCAGTTCTTCATTCCAAGAGGTTTCTCATCTCTATACCTTTGGCATTTTCTACTGCCTCTTCTTACTATCCAACAAGCTTGAGTTTTCTCAATTCAGAGTTCGTATGCATAAGTTATGGCAGTTCTATTTTTTTCCTTCACAAGCAGTTGTACCGACCAATCAGTACTTTCGGGACAACCACCGCCCTAGGGGTGATACCCTAGGGTTGCAGTCTCCACGTGTTCGCCAAGCGGTTGTACCACTGCCTCCAGGCGATTGTACTACCTAGTGCTTAGCGAACCCTAAGACTGCTGCTCGGCGATTGTACCGACCAAGTACCGCTCCATCCACCGCTAAGGGGTGACTCTCGTCTGATGTGGAGAGGTAGTTGGGCGGTGGTGAATCGGTAGTTTACGAATGGCTTAGGCGTACCGGTACTACCGGTGACTAGAGTGGTTGTACTGCCCCAGACTTAGCCACCACAAGTACTTGGTCTCGGCGATTGTATCGGTCCAAGTACTTGATACGCCCATTTTGCATCATGTTACCTACTATTATTTATATTGTTTTTATCTATAATAATTCTTTTTGGAGTATTTCTAATGTCTTTTCTCTCATAATATGCAAGGTACACACAAAGAGGAAGAATACCGGGAGCTGGAATTCTGGACCCAAAAAAGCTACGTCGGGCTACCTATTCTGCACAACTCCAAATGAGCTATAACTTTACGGAGATTTTTTATGGAATATATAATAAATATTGGAGCTAATAAGTACTAGAGGGGGCCCACCAAGTGGGCACAACCCACCCGGGCGCGCCAGGGAGCCCAGGTGCGCCCTGGTGGGTTGTGCCCTCCTCGGCCCACCTCCAGTGCCCCTCTTCTGGTATATAAGTCATTTTGACCTAGTGTAGGGGATATACCCCACGGTATGACCCAGCCGGATGTATGACCCGGACGGACTTGGCGACTAACTGGTGATCTGCCCTGATTTGGCGACTCACTAAGTAACCCGCACGGATCTCTCCACTCACTAATGACCCGGCCGAGCCAGGTGACTCATTGGTGACCTGGCATGAGGGTCAGAGGAGCGACAAGACCCGGAGGCCCAGAAGGCGGTTCATGGAAGACCGGCTTGTGTTATGGTGGGCCGGTTGATACATCTCCAACCTATCTATAATTTTTGATTTCTCCATGCTATATTATCTACTGTTTTGGACATTATTGGGCTTTATTATCCACTTTTATATTATTTTTGGGACTAACCTATTAACCAAAGGCCCAGCCCAGAATTGTTGTTTTTTGTCTGTTTTAGGGTTTCTAAGAAAAGGAATATCAAACGGAGTCCAACCAGAATGAAACCTTCGGGAACGTAATTTTCTCAATGAACAAGACCCGGGAGACTTGGACCATACGTCAAGAAAGGAAACAGGAGGCCACGAGGTAGGGGGGCGCGCCCACCCCCACCAGGCGCGCCCTCCACCCTCGTGGGCCCCCTGTTGCTCCACCGACGTACTCCTTCCTCCTATATATAACCACGTACCCCCAACCGATCAGATATGGATCCAAAACTCTAATTCCACCGCCGTAACTTTCTGTATCCACGAGATCCCATCTTGGGGCCTGCTCCGGAGCTCCGCCGGAGGGGGTATCGACCACGGAGGGCTTCTACATCAACACCATAGCCCCTCCGATGAAGTGTGAGTAGTTTACCTCAGACCTACGGGTTCATAGTTAGTAGCTAGATGACTTCTTCTCTCTTTTTGGATCTCAATACAATGTTCTCCCCCTCTCTTGTGGAGAACTATTCGATGTAATCTTCTTTTTGCAGTTTGTTTGCTGAGATCGATGAATTGTGGGTTTATGATCAAGTCTATCTATGAACAATATTTGAATCTTCTCTGAATTCTTTTATGTACGATTGGTTATCTTTGCAAGTCTCTTCGAATTATTAGTTTGGTTTGGCCTACTAGATTGATCTTTCTTGCAATGGGAGAAGTGCTTAGCTTTGGGTTCAATCTTGCGGTGTCCTTTCCCAGTGACAGCAGGGGCAGCAAGGCACGTATTGTATTGTTGCCATCGAGGATAACAAGCTGGGGTTTTCTTCATATTGCATGAGTCTATCCCTCTACATCATGCCATCTTGCTTAAGACCGAAACGATTATGCATCTACTACTATTACTCCACACATCTACCGCTATCCAGCATGCATCTAGAGTATTAAGTTCATAAGAACAGAGTAACACATTAGGCAAGATGACATGATGTAGAGGGATAAACTCAAGCAATATGATATAAACCCCTTCTTTTTATCCTCGATGGCAACAATACACTATGTGCCTTGCTGCCCCTTCTGTCACTGGGAAAGGAGACCGCAAGATTGAACCCAAAGCTATGAACTTCTCCCATTGCAAGAAAGATCAATCTAGTAGGCCAAACCAAACTGATAATTCAAAGAGAGTTGCAAAGATAGTAAATCACGCATAAAAGATTTCAGAGAAGAATCAAACATTGTTCATAGATAATCTTGATCATAAACCCACAATTCATCGGATCTCGACAAACACATCACAAAAAGAATTGCATCGAATAGATCTCCAAGAGAATCGAGGAGAACTTTGTATTGAGATCCAAAGAGAGAGAAGAAGCCATCTAGCTAATAACTATGGACCTGAAGGTCTGTCGTAAACTACTCACACATCATCGGAGAGGCTATAGTGTTGATGTAGAAGCCCTTCGTGATCGATTCCCCCTCCGGCGGAGCGCCGGAAAAGGCCCCAAGATGGGATCTCATGGGTACAGAAGGTTGCGGCAGTGGAAATAGGGTTTCGTGGTGCTCCTGGATGTTTTTGGGGTATATGGGTATATATAGGAGGAAGTAGTACGTCGCTGGAGCTGCGAGGCGCCCACGAGGGTGGGGGGCACGCCCTCCTGCCTCGTGGCCTCCTCGCTTCTTTCTTGACCTCCACTACAAGTCTCCTGGATCATGTTTGTTCCAAAAATAACTATCCCAAAGGTTTCATTCTATTTGGATTCCGTTTGATATTCCTTTTATGTGAAACACTGAAATAGGCAAAAAAACAGCAATTTGCACTGGGCCTTTGGTTAGTAGGTTAGTCCCAAAAATAATATAAAAAGGTATATTAAATCCCATTAAACATCCAAAACAGATAATATAATAGCATGGAACAATCAAAAATTATAGATAAGTTGGAGACGTATCAAGCATCCCCAAGCTTAATTCCTGCTCGTCCTCGAGTAGGTAAATGATAAAAATAGAGCTTGTTGATGATCTGTCTCCAACTTGTGGGTTTATGATCAAGTTTATCTGTGAACAATATTTGAATCTTCTCTGAATTCTTTTATGTATGATTGGTTATATTTGCAAGTCTCTTCAAATTATCAGTTTGGTTTGGCCTACTAGATTAATCTTTCTTGCAATCGGAGAAGTGCTTAGCTTTGGGTTCAATCTTACGGTGTCCTTTCCCAGTGACAGCAGGGGCAGCAAGGCACGTATTGTATTGTTGCCATCGAGGATAACAAGATGGGGTCTATATCATATTGCATGAGTTTATCCCTCTACATCATGTCATCTTGCTTAAAGCGTTACTCTGTTCTCTTGAACTTAATACTCTAGATGCATGATGGATAGCGGTCGATGTGTGGAGTAATAGTAGTAGATGCAGGCAGGAGTCGGTCTACTTGTCTTGGACGTGATGCCTATATACATGATCATACCTAGATATTCTCATAACTATGCTCAATTCTGTCAATTGCTCAACAGTAATTTGTTCACCCACCGTAATACTTATGCTCTCGAGAGAAGCCACTAGTGAAACCTATGGCCCCCGGGTCTATTTTCCATCATATTAATCTTCCAATACTTAGTTATTTCCTTTTCCATTTATTTTACTTGCATCCTTATTTCTCTTTATCATAAAAATACCAAAAATATTATCTTATCATATCTATCAGATCTCACTTTCGTAAGTGACCGTGAAGGGATTGAGAACCCCTTTATCGCGTTGGTTTCAAGGAGTTTATTTGTTTGTGTAGGTGCGAGGGACTCGTGCGTGGCCTCCTACTGGATTGATACCTTGGTTCTCAAAAATTGAGGGATATACTTATGCTGCTCTGCTGCATCACGCTTTCCTCTCCAAGGGAAAACCAACGTAGTGCTCAAGAGGTAGCAAGAAGGATTTCTGGCACTGTTGCCGGGGGGTCTACGCAAAAGTCAACATACCAAGTACCCATCACCAACCCTTATCCCCCGCATTACATTATTTGCCATTTGCCTCTCGTTTTCCTCTCCCCCCACTTCACCCTTGCCGTTTTATTCGCCCTCTCTCTCCGTCCTCCTCCTCTTTTTCTATTCGCCTCTTTTTGCCCGTCTCTTGTTTGCTTGTGTGTTGGTTTGCTTGCTTGTCGTTATGGCTATTCCCCTATCTTCTCCGTTGTCTCCCGAAAATGAAGTTCTTAGTTTTAAGCAAAGGGAAGGAGAAAACCTAAAAGACGCTTGGTATAGAATTTGCAATGCTCAGAATAGATCTACCAGGAAGCAATCTACTTCTATTATTCTCCGCAATTTTTATGTAGGTGCTATTCCTTGGCACAGATATGTCCTTGATACCATTACCGGAGGGAATTTCTTGGGTAGCCACACTTCTGATTCCTATAATGCTATGATAGATTTGTTTGGCTCACCCCGTCTTTTGGTTAATGGAACTATGTTAACTTTGGAGCATGTAATGAAAAAACTTGAAATTATTGAAAATAAAGTTGCTATCATAGAGGTAATTGAAAATTTTGATAAAAAGATCCACAACCAAATTAATCAATATGGATCTAAAGTAGGAGTCACTTTGAAAAATATTAAGGAGAAGGAACCCATAGTTAATGAAAGAATAAATCATGATTCCACTAGAATCGATAAACTTGAGGGTATCATTACCAACTTGGGAACCGATTTTTATTCCATAAAGAATACTCCAAGTCCTCCAACTAAAATTGCCAAGCTTATGTATGTTCCTAAAAATAAGGGTGAATCCTCTAGCAAAGAAACTGCGGATCTCAAATCTATAAGTATTCATCCTAATCTTTTTGCTATCATTAAAGAACCATTTGCTAATAATGATTTTTTCGATTTTGTGCCTAATTGATTATTGATAAAATTAAATAAACTCCTAAAGGTGATAGATGTCTCATTAAAGAATTACCAACTAAAGATACCTTGATCTATCTTCGTTTTTATGCCTAGCTAGGGGCGTTAAACGATAGCGCTTGTTGGGAGGCAACCCAATTTTTTTTCTTCCTTGATTTTTGCTCCTGTTAAGTAATAAATAATTTATCTAGCCTCTGTTTTAGTTGTGTTTTTTGTGTTTAATTAGTGTTTGTGCCAAGTAGAACCGTTGGGAAGACTTGGGGAAAGTCTTTTTAATCTTGCTGTAAAAAACAGAAACTTTAGCACTCACGAAAATTGCTGTCATGTTTATTTGGAAAGTGTTATTTAGTTAATTCTTTTTGCATATGATTAATAGATAAATTCCTCACGTCCAGAAATTTATTTTAGAATTTTTGGGGTCCCAGATCTTGCGTTAGCTACAGATTACTACAGACTGTTCTGTTTTTGACAGATTCTGTTTTTCATGTGTTGTTTGCTTATTTTGATGAATCTATGGCAAGTAAAATAGTTTATAAACCATAGATAAGTTGGAATACAGTAGGTTTAACACCAATATAAATAAATAATGAGTTCATTACAGTACCTTGAAGTGGTGTTTTGTTTTATTTTGCTAACAGAGCTCCCGAGATTTTCTACTTTAAGTTTTGTGTTGTGAAGTTTTCAAGTTTTGGGTAAAGATTTGATGGATTATGGAACAAGGAGTGGAAAGAGACTAATATTGGTGATGCCCATGGCACCCCCAAGATAATATAAGTACACCTAAAAGCCAAAGCTTGTGGATGCCCCGGAAGGCATCCCCTCTTTCGTCCACTTCCATCGGTAACTTTACTTGGAGCTATATTTTTATTTACCACATGATATGTGTTTTGCTTGGAGCGTCTTGTATTATTTGAGTCTTTATTTTTTAGTTTTCCACAATCATCCTTGCTGTACACACCTTTTGAGAGAGACACACATGATTCGGAAATTGTTAGAATACTCTATGTGCTTCACTTATATCTTTTGAGCTATATAGTTTTTGCTCTAGTGCTTCACTTATATCTTTTAGAGCATGTTGGTGGATTTGTTTTCTAGAAACCATTGTTCTCTCATGCTTCACTTAGATTATTTTGAGAGTCCTACAAAACAGCGTGGTAAATTGCTTTAATTATGTTAGGCATTCAAGATTAATAATAAAATTTTCTTATGGGTGTGTTGAATACTATGAGAAGTTTGATACTTGATAATTGTTTTGAGATATGGAGATGGTGATATTAGAGTCATGCTAGTCTTTTGAGTTATATAGTATTTGCTCTAGTGCTTCACTTATATATTTTAGAGCATGTCCATGGATTTGTTTTATAGAAAATATTGTTCTCATGCTTCACTTAGATTATTTTGAGAGTCCAACAAAAATGCATGGTAATTTGCTTTAATTATGTTATGCATTCAAGATTAATAAAAAAATTCTTATGGGTGTGTTGAATACTATGAGAAGTTTGATACTTGATAATTGTTTTGAGATATGGAGATGGGAATGTTAGAGTCATGCTAGTCGAGTAGTTGTGAATTTGAGAAATACTTGTGTTAAAGTTTGTGACTCCCGTAGCATGCACGTATGGTGAACCTTTATGTGATGAAGTCGGAGCATGATTTATTTATTGATTGTCTTCCTTATGAGTGGCGGTCGGGGACGAGCGATGGTATTTTCCTACCAATCTATCCCCCTAGGAGCATGCGTGTAATACTTTGCTTTGATAACATGTAGATTTTTGCAATAAGTATATGAGTTCTTTATGACTAAGGTTGAGTCCATGGATCATACGCACTTTTCTTCCTTCCACCATTGCTAGCCTCTCTAATACCGCGCACCTTTCGCCGGTATCATACACCCACCATATACCTTCCTCAAAAAAACCACCATACCTACCTATCATGGCATTTCCATAGCCATTCCGAGATATATTGACATGCAACTTTCCACCGTTCCGTTTACTATGACACGCTCCATCATTGTCATATTGCTTTGCATGAGCATGTAGTTGACATTGTTTGTGGCAAAGCCACCATTCATAATTCTTTCATACATGTCACTCTTGATTCATTGCGTATCCCGGTACACCGCCGGAGGCATTCACATAGAGTCATATTTTGTTCTAAGTATTGAGTTGTAATTGTTTAGTTGTAAGTAAATAAAAGTGTGATGATCATCATTTTTAGAGCATTGTCCCAAGTGAGGAAAGGATGATGGAGACTATGATTCCCCCACAAGTCGGGATGAGACTCTGGACAAAAAATAAAATAAAAATAAAAAAGGAGGCCATAAAAAAAGGCCCATATATATACATATGTATATATATATATATGAGAGAGAGAAAGAGATAAGGGACAATGCTACTATCCTTTTACCACACTTGTGCTTCAAAGTAGCACCATGATCTTCATAATAGAGAGTCTCCTATGTTATCACTTTCATATACTAGTGGGAATTTTTCATTATAGAACTTGGCTTGTATATTCCAATGATGGGCTTCCTCAAAATGCCCTAGGTCTTCATGAGCAAGCGAGTTGGATGCAGACCCACTTAGTTCCTTTTGTTGAGCTTTCATATACTTATAGCTCTAGTGCATCCGTTGCATGGCAATCCCTACTCACTCACATTGATATCTATTGATGGGCATCTCCATAGCCCGTTGATACGCCTAGTTGATGTGAGACTATCTATTCCACATAAAGTGCTATGTCCATGGCTCATGCTCATGTATTGCGTGAAGATTGAAAAAGTTTGAGAACACCAAAAGTATGAAATAATTGCTTGGCTTGTCATCGGGGTTGTGCATGATTTAAATACTTTGTGTGGTGAAGATAGAGCATAGCCAGACTATATGATTTTGTAGGGATAACTTTCTTTGGCCATGTTATTTTGAAGAGACATAATTGCTTAGTTAGTATGCTTGAAGTATTATTGTTTCTATGTCAATATTGAACTTTTGTATTGAATCTTTCGGATCTGAATATTCATACTACAATTAAGAAGAATTACATTGAAATTATGCCAAGTAGCATTCCACATCAAAAATTCTATTTTTATCATTTACCTACTCGAGGACGAGCAGGAATTAAGCTTGGGGATGCTTGATACATCTCCAACGTATCTATAATTTTTGATTGTTCCACTCCAACTCTCCTGGATCATCTTTGTTCCAAAAATAACTCTCCCGAAGGTTTCATTCCGTTTGATATTCCTTTTCTGCGAAACACTGGAATAGGCAAAAAAACAGCAATTTGCACTGGGCCTTTGGTTAGTAGGTTAGTCCCAAAAATAATATAAAAAGGTATATTAAAGCCAATTAAACATCCAAAATAGATAATATAATAGCATGGAACAATCAAAAATTATAGATACGTTGGAGACGTATTAGTGGCCGGCCAAGGAATCTATAAGGTAAGAGGAGGGGGACGAGGTGGTGGCGACTAAATAATTCCCTCCTGTCCAGTTGCCCCTGGTGATACTGGAACTATGGTGGACTTGGCTACTATTTTTGCTGCCACTTGGTCTTGCCTGACATCCGCCATAGAGTTCATGGTGAGGTTTACCTTTGCTTGCACCGCATGGATGCACCCTATTTGCTCCTCCATCCGCTTGTCCAGTATGTCCAGACAAGCATAGATCTCATCGATCCCCTCAATCTTGTCACTGGTACCTCGAGCTCCTTCATCAGTCGCTCCTAAAATTCCTCCAATATAGAGATCACTTTCCTTGTTCGAACCGGTGAACCCACTTTGGGAATTAGGCAGCTCGAGCGCAAGGGTGATATGTCTCCAACGTATCTATAATTTTTGATTGTTCCATGCTATTATAATATCTGTTTTGGATGTTTAATGGGCTTTATTATACACTTTTATATTATTTTTGGGACTAACCTACTAACCCAAGGCCCAGTGCAAATTGTTGTTTTTTTGCCTATTTCAGTGTTTCGCAGAAAAGGAATATCAAACGGAATCCAAACGGAATGAAACCTTCAGGAGAGTTATTTTTGGAACAAACGTGATCCAGGGGACTTGGAGTAGACGTCAATAAAGAAATGAGGTGGCCACGAGGCAGGGAGGCACGCCTGCACCCTGGGCACGCCACCCACCCTCATGGGCCCCTCGCAGCTCCACCGACCTACTTCTTCCTCCTATATATATCCATATACCCTGAAAACATCCAGGAGCACCACGAAACACTATTTCCACCACCGCAACCTTCTGTACCCAAGAGATCCCATATTGGGGCCTTTTCCGGAGCTCCGCCGGAGGGGGAATCAATCACGGAGGGCTTCTACATCAAAACCATAGCCTCTCCGATGATGTGTGAGTTGTTTACCACAGACCTTTGGGTCCATAGTTATTAGCTAGATGGCTTCTTCTCTCTCTTTGGATCTCAATACAATGTTCTCCTCGATCTTCTTGGAGATCTATTCGATGTAACTCTTTTTGCGGTGTGTTTGTCGAGATTCGATGAATTGTGGGTTTATGATCAAGTTTATCTATGAACAATATTTGATTCTTCTCTGAAATCTTTTATGTATGATTGGCTATCTTTGCAAGTCTCTTCGAATTATCAGTTTGGTTTGGCCTACTAGATTGATCTTTCTTGCAATGGGAGAAGTGCTTAGCTTTGGGTTCAATCTTGCGGTGTCCTTTCCCAGTGACAGTAGGGGCAGCAAGGCATGTATTGTATTGTTGCCATCGAGGATAAAAAGATGGGGTTTATATCATATTACTTGAGTTTATCCCTCTACATCATGTCATCTTGCCTAATGCATTACTCTGTTATTATGAACTTAATACTCTAGATGCATGTTGGATAGTGGTCGATGTGTGGAGTAATATATAGTAGTAGATGCAGAATCGTTTCGGTCTACTTGTCGCTGACGTGATGCCCTTTTCTATCAATTGCTCGACAGTAATTTGTTCACCCACCGTAATACTTATGCTATCTTGAGAGAAGCCACTAGTGAAACCTATGGCCCCCGGGTCTATCTTTTATCATATAAGTTTCCAATCTATTTTTACTTTGCAATCTTTACTTTCAATCTATATCATAAAAATACCAAAAATATTTATCTTATTATCTCTATCAGATCTCATTGTCGTAAGTGACCGTGAAGGGATTTACAACCCCTTTATTGCGTTGGTTGCGAGGTTCTTATTTGTTTGTGTAGGTACGAGGGACTTGCATGTAGTCTCCTACTGGATTGATACCTTGGTTCTCAAAAACTGAGGGAAATACTTACGCTACTTTGCTGCATCACCCTTTCCTCTTCAAGGGAAAACCAAAGTAGTGCTCAAGAGGTAGCAAAGGGCGATACGCAACCTTCCACGGGATCTTACCATGCGATTTAAGTACCCATCACAAACTCTTATCCCTCGCATTACATTATTTGCTATTTGCCTCTCGTTTTCCTCTCCCCCACTTCACCCTTGCCATTTTATTCGCCCTCCTTTTCCGTTCACCTCTTTTTCACTCGCTTCTTTTGTGCTTGTGTGTTGGATTGTTTGTCACGATGGCTCAAGATAATACTAAATTGTGTGATTTTTCCAATACCAACAATAATGATTTTATTAGGACTCCAATTGCTCCTCTTACCAATGCTGAATCTTGTGAAATTAATACTGCTTTGCTGAATCTTGTCATGAAAGATCCGTTTTCTGGCCTTCCTAGTGAAGATGCCACTACCCATCTAAACAACTTTGTTGATTTGTGTGATATGCAAAAGAAGAGAGATGTGGATAATGATATTGTTAAATTGAAGCTATTTCCGTTTTCAATTAGAGATCGTGCTAAAACTTGGTTTTCGTCTTTGCCTAAAAATAGTATTGATTCTTGGAACAAGTGCAAAGATGCTTTTATATCTAAGTATTTTCCTCCCGCTAAGATCATCTCTCTTAGAAATGATATTATGAACTTTAAGCAACTAGATCATGAGCATGTTGCACAATCTTGGGAGAGGATGAAACTAATGATACGTAATTGCCCTACACATGGTTTGAATTTGTGGATGATCATACAAATTTTTTATGCTGGATTGAATTTTCTTCTAGAAATCTTTTAGATTCGGCCGCAGGAGGCGCTTTTATGGAAATAACTTTAGGAGAAGCTACCAAACTCCTAGATAATATTATGGTTAATTATTCTCAATGGCACACCGAAAGATCTACTAGTAAAAAAGTTCATGCTATAGAAGAAATTAATGTTTTGAGTGGAAAGATGGATGAACTTATGATTTTTTTGCTAATAAGAGTGTTTCTTCTGATCCTAATGATATGCCTTTGTCTACCTTGATTGAGAATAATAATGAATCTATGTATGTGAATTTTGTTGGTAGGAACAATTTTGGTAACAACATGTATAGAGGAAACTTTAATCCTAGGCCGTATCCTAGTAATTCCTTTAATAATTATGGTAATTCCTACAACAATTCTTATGGTAATAATAATAAGATGCCCTATGATTTTGAATCAAGTATTAAAAAATTTATTAGTTCGCAAAAGTGTTTCAATGCTTTGATTGAAGAAAAATTGTCTAAGATTGATGAGTTGGCTAGGAACATGGATAGAATTTCTCTTGATGTTATTCTTTGAAACTTAGATCTATTCCACCTAAGCATGATATCAATGAGTCTCTCAAAGCCACGATAATTTCCATATACGAGTGCAAAGAAAGAACCGCTAGGATGCGTTCTAAAAAGGATTGCTTTATAAAAGCGTGTTCTTCTAGTTTGTTGATAATAAGGATGAAGATCTAAAAGTGATTGATGTGTCTCCCATTAAATCTTTGTTTTGCAATATGAATCTTGATAATGATGGGACTGGAGATGAGTCAACTTTAGTTAAAAGGCGTCCCAATGATTCGGAGTTTTTAGATCTTGATGCAAAAATTGGTAAAAGTGGGATTGAAGAGGTCAAAGCTTTATATAGCAATGAGCCAACTATTTTGGATTTCAAGGAATTTAATTATGATAATTTCTCTTTGATAGATTGTATTTCCTTGTCGCAATCCGTGCTAAATTCTCTGCATGCTTATAGTCAAAATAAAGCTTTTACCAAACATATCGTTGATGCTTTAATGCAATCTTATGAAGAAAAACTTGAATTAGAAGTTTCTATCCCTAGAAAACTTCATGAGTGGGAACCTACTATTAAAATTAAAATTAAAGATCATGAATGCTATGCTTTATGTGATTTGGGTGCTAGCGATTCCACGATTCCAAAAACTTTGTGTGATGTGTTAGGTTTCCGTGAATTTGATGATTGTTCTTTAAACTTGCATCTTGCGGATTCCACTATTAAGATACCTATGGGAAGGATTAATGATGTTCTTATTGTTGCAAATAGGAATTATGTGCCCGTAGATTTCATTGTTCTTGATATTGATTGCAATCCTACATGTCCTATTATTCTTGTTGGGGAACGTAGTAATTTCAACAAAAATTCTACGCACACGCAAGATCATGGTGATGCATAGCAACGAGAGGGGAGAGTGTTGTCTACGTACCCTCGTAGACCGGCAACGGAAGCTTTGACACAACATAGAGGAAGTAGTCGTACGTCTTCCCGATCCGACCGATCCAAGTACCGAACGTACGGCACCTCCGAGTTCTGCACACGTTCAACTCGATAACGTCCCTCGAGCTCCGACCCAGCCGAGTGTTGAGGGAGAGTTTTGTCAACACGACAGCGTGATGACGGTGATGATGTTCTACTGACGCAGGGCTTCGCCTAAGCACCGCTACAATATGACCGAGGTGGAATATGGTGGAAGGGGGCACCGCACACGGCTAAGGAACGATCACGAAGATCAACTTGTGTGTCATGGGGTGCCCCCTTGCCCCCGTATATAAAGGAGGGAGGGGGGAGGTGCGGCCGGCCCCTAGGGGTGCGCCTGGAGGAGTCCTACTCCCACCGGGAGTAGGACTCCCCCTTCTTGCCTTGTTGGAGAAGGAAAGGGGAAGGGGGAAAGAGGAAAGGGGGGCGCCGCCCCCCTTCCTTGTCCTATTTGGACTAGGGGGGAGGGGGCGCGCGGCCTACCCTGGCCGGCCCTCCTCTTCTCCCCTAGGACCCATGTAGGCCCATTAACCCCAGGGGGTTTCCGGTAACCCCCCACGGTACTCCGGTAAAATCCAGATTTCACCCGGAACGATTCCGATATCCAAATATAGGCTTCCAACAAATCAATCTTTATGTCTCGACCATTTCGAGACTCCTCGTCATGTCCGTGATCACATCCGGGACTCTGAACTACCTTTTGTACATCAAAACACAAAAACCCTAATTATGATCGTCACCGAACTTTAAGCGTGCGGACCCTACGGGTTCGAGAACTATGTAGACATGACCGAGACACGTCTCCGGTCAATAACCAATAGCGAAACCTGGATGCTCATATTGGTTCCTACGTATTCTACGAAGATCTTTATCGGTCAAACCGCATAACAACATACGCTGTTCCCTTTGTCATCGGTATGTTACTTGCCCGAGATTCGATCGTCGGTATTCCAATACCGAGTTCAATCTCGTTACCGGCAACTCTCTTTACTCGTTCCGTAAAACATCATCCCGCAGCTAACTTATTAGTTGCAATGCTTGCAAGGCTTGAGTGATGTGTATTACCGAGAGGGCCCAGAGATACCTCTCCGACAATCGGAGTGACAAATCCTAATCTCGAAATACGCCAACCCAACAAGTACCTTCGGAGACACCTGTAGAGCACCTTTATAATCACCCAGTTAAGTTGTGACGTTTGGTAGCACACAAAGTGTTCCCCCAGTAAACGGGAGTTGCATAATCTCATAGTCATAGGAACATGTATAAGTTATGAAGAAAGCAATAGCAACAAACTAAACGATCAAGTGCTAAGCTAACGGAATGGGTCAAGTCAATCACATCATTCTCCTAATGATGTGATCCCGTTAATCAAATGACAACTCATGTCTATGGTTAGGAAACATAACCATCTTTGATCAACGAGCTAGTCAAGTAGAGGCATACTAGTGACACTCTGTTTGTCTATGTATTCACACATGTATTATGTTTCCGGTTAATACAATTCTAGCATGCTTAATAAACATTTATCATGATATAAGGAAATAAATAATAACTTTATTATTGCCTCTAGGGCATATTTCCTTCAGTCTCCCACTTGCACTAGAGTCAATAATCTAGTGCACATCGCCATGTGATTTAATACTAATAGTTCACATCACCATGTGATTAACATCCATAGTTCACATCAAAATGTGACCAACACCCAAAGGGTTTACTAGATTCAATAATCTAGTTCACATCGCTATGTGATTAATACCCAAAGAGTACTAAGGTGTGATCATGTTTTGCTTGTGAGAGAAGTTTAGTCAACGGGTCTGCCACATTCAGATCCGTAAGTATTTTGCAAATTTCTATGTCAAAAATGCTCTGCACTGAGCTACTTTAGCTAATTGCTCCCACTTTCAATATGTATCCAGATTGAGATTTAGAGTCATCTGGATTAGTGTCAAAATTTGCATCGACGTAACCCTTCACGAGGAACCTTTTTGTCACCTCCATAATCGAGAAACATATCCTTATTCCACTAAGGATAATTTTGACCGATGTCTAGTGATCTACTCCTAGATCACTATTGTACCCCTTGCCAAAAACAATGTAGGGTATACAATAGATCTGGTACATAGCATGGCATATTTTATAGAACCTATGGCCAAGGCATAGGGAATGACTTTCATTCTCTTTCTATCTTCTGCTGTGGTCGGATTTTGAGTCTTACTCAGTTTCAGACCTTGTAACACAGGCAAGAACTCTTTCTTTGACTGTTCCATTTTGAACTACTTCAAAATCTTGTCAAGGTATGTACTCATTGAAAAACTTATCAAGCGTCTTGATCTATCTCTATAGATCTTGATGCTCAATATGTAAGCAGTTTCACCGAGGTCTTTCTTTGAAAAGCTCCTTTCAAACACTCCTTTATGCTTTGCAGAATAATTCTACATTATCTCTGATCAACAATATGTCATTCACATATACTTATCAGAAATGTTGTAGTGCTCCCACTCACTTTTGTAAATACAGGCTTCACCGCAAGTCTGTATAAAACTATATGCTTTGATCAACTTATCAAAGCGTATATTCCAACTCCGAGATGCTTGCACCAGTCCATAGATGGATCGCTGGAGCTTGCATATTTTGTTAGCACCTTTTGGATTGACAAAACTTTCTTGTTGCATCATATACAACTCTTCTTTAATAAATCCATTAAGGAATGTAGTTTTGTTTATCCATTTGCCAGATTTCATAAAATGTGGCAATTGCTAACATGATTCAGACTGACTTAAGCATAGATACGAGTGAGAAACTCTCATCATAGTCAACACCTTGAACTTGTCGAAAACCTTTTGCGACAATTCTAGCTTTGTAGATAGTAACACTACTATCAGCGTCCGTCTTCCTCTTGAAGATCCATTTAATCTCAATGGCCCGCCGATCAATGGGCAAGTCAATCAAAGTCCATACTTTGTTCTCATACATGGATCTCATCTCAGATTTCATGGCCTCAAGCCATTTCGCGGAATCTGGGCTCATCATCGCTTCCTCATAGTTCGTAGGTTCATCATGGTCAAGTAACATGACCTCCAGAACATGATTACCGTACCACTCTGGTGCGGATCTCACTCTGGTTTACCTACGAGGTTCGGTAGTAACTTGATCTGAAGTTACATGATCATCATCATTAGCTTCCTCACTAATTGGTGTAGGAGTCACAGAAACAGATTTCTGTGATGAAATACTTTCCAATAAGGGAGCAGGTACAGTTACTTCATCAAGTTCTACTTTCCTCCCACTCACTTCTTTCGAGAGAAACTCCTTCTCTAGAAAGGATCCATTCTCAGCAATGAATAACTTGCCTTTGGATCTATGATATAAGGTGTACCCAACATTTTCTTTTGGGTATCCTATGAAGACGCACTTCTCCGATTTGGGTTTGAGCTTATCAGGTTGAAACTTTTCCACATAAGCATTGCAACCTCAAACTTTAAGAAACAACAACTTTGGTTTCTTGCCAAACCACAGTTCATACGGTGTTGCCTCAACGGATTTTGATGGTGCCCTTTTTAACGTGAATGCAACTGTCTCTAATGCATAACCCCAAAACGATAGTGGTAAATCGGTAAGAGACATCATAGATCGCACCATATCTAATAAAGTACGGTTACGATGTTCGGACACACCATTACACTGTGGTGTTCCAGGTGGCGTGAGTAGTGAAACTATTTCACATTGTTTTAAATGAAGGCCAAACTCGTAACTCAAATATTTTACTTCTGCGATCATATCGTAGAAACTTTTATTTTTGTTATGATGATTCTCCACTTCACTCTGAAATTCTTTGAACTTTTCAAATGTTTCAGACTTGTGTTTCATCAAGTACATATACTCATATCTGCTCAAATCATTTGTGAAGATCAAAAAATAATGATACCTGCTGCGAGCCTCAATTATCATCGGACCACATACATCAGTATGTATGATTTCCAACAAATCGGTTGCTCGCTCCGTTGTTCCGGAGAACGGAGTCTTAGTCATCTTGCCCATGAGGCATGGTTTGCAAGCATCAACTGATTCATAATCAAAAAGCCCATCAGCATGGATTTTCTTCATGCGCTTTACACCAATATGACCTAACCGGCAGTGCCACAAATAAGTTGCACTATCATTATTAACTTTGCATCTTTTGGCTTCAATATTATGAGAATGTGTATCACCACGATCGAGATCCAATAAACCATTTTCATTGGGTGTATGACCATAGAAGGTTTTATTCATGTAAACAGAACAAAAATTTATTCTCTTACTTAAATGAATAACCGTATTGCAATAAACACGATGAAATCATATTCATGCTCAACGCAAACACCAAATAACACTTATTTAGGTTCAACACTAATCCCGAAAGTATAGGGAGTGTGCGATGATGATCATATCAATCTTGGAACCACTTCCAACACACATCGTCACTTCACCCTTAACTAGTCTCTGTTCATTCTGCAACTCCCGTTTCGAGTTACTACTCTTAGCAACTGAACTAGTATCAAATACCTAGGGGTTGCTACGAACACTAGTAAAATACACATAAATAATCTGTATATCAAATATACCTTTGTTCACTTTGCCATCCTTCTTATCCGCCAATTACGTGGGGTAGTTCCGCTTCCAGTGACCAGTCCCTTTTGCAATAGAAGCATTTAGTCTCAGGCTTAGGTCCAGACTTAGGCTTCTTCACTTGAGCAGCAACTTGCTTACCGTTCTTCTTGAAGTTCCCTTTCTTTCCCTTTGCCCTTTTCTTGAAACTAGTGGTGTTTTTAATCATCAACACTTGATGCTCTTTTTTGATTTCTACCTTCATCGATTTCATCATCATGAAAAGCTCGGGAATCATTTACGTCATCCCTTGCATACTACAGTTCATCACGAAGTTCTACTAACTTGGTGATGGTGACTAGAGAATTCTGTCAATCACTATTTTATCTGGAAGATTAACTCCCACTTGATTCAAGAGATTGTAGTACCCAAACAATCTGAGCACATGCTCACTGCTCGAGCTATTCTCCTCCATCTTTGAGCTATAGAACTTGTTGGAGACTTCATATCTCTCAACTCGGGTATTTGCTTGAAATATTAACTTCAACTCCTGGAACATCTTATATGATCCATGACGTTCAAAACGTCTTTGAAGTCCCGATTCTAAGCTGTTAAGCATGGTGCACTAAACTATCAAGTAGTCATCATATTGATCTAGCCAAACGTTCATAACCTCTGCATCTTCTCCTGCAATAGGTCAGTCACCTAGCGGTGCATCAAGGACATAATCCTTCTGTGCAGCAATGAGGATAAACCTCAGATCACGGATCCAATCCGCATCATTGCTACTAACATTTTTCAACTTAGTTTTCTCTAGGAACATATAAAATTTAAATGGGGATCAACATCGCGAGCTATTGATCTACAGCATAGATATGCTAATACTACCAGGACTAAGTTCATGATAAATTAAAGTTCAATTAATCATATTACTTAAGAACTCCCACTTAGATGGACATCCCTCTAATCATCTAAGTGATCACGTGATCCAAATCAACTAAACCATAACCGATCATCACGTGAAATGGAGTAGCTTTCAATGGTGAACATCATTATGTTGATCATATCTACTATATGATTCATGCTGGACCTTTCGGTCTCAGTGTTCCGAGGCCATATCTGCGTATGCTAGGCTCGTCAAGTTTAACCTGAGTATTCTGCGTGTGCAAAACTGGCTTGCACCCGTTGTAGATGGATGTAGAGCTTATCACACCCGATCATCACGTGGTGTCTGGGCACGACGAACTTTGGCAACGGTGCATACTCAGGGAGAACACTTTTTATCTTGAAATTTAGTGAGAGATCATCTTATAAAGCTACCGTTGAACAAAGCAAAATAAGATGCATAAAAGACAAACATCACATGCAAGCAAAATATGTGACATGATATGGCCATCATCATCTTGTGCCTTTGATCTCCATCTCCAAAGCATTGTCATGATTTCCATCGTCACCGGCATGACACCATGATCTCCATCATCTTGATCTATATCAATGTGTCGTCACATGGTCGTCTCGCCAACTATTGCTCCTGCAACTATTGCTATCGCATAGAGATAAAGTAAAGCAATTATTTGGCGCTTGCATCTTATGCAATAAAGAGACAACCATAAGGCTTCTGCCAGTTGCCGATAACTTCAACAAAACATGATCATCTTATACAACAACTTATATCTCATCACGTCTTGACCATATCACATCACAACATGCCCTGCAAAAACAAGTTAGACGTCCTCTACTTTGTTGTTGCAAGTTTTACGTGGCTGCTACGGGCTTAGCAAGAACCGTTCTTACCTACGCATTAATACCACAACGATAGTTTGTCAAGTTGGTGCTGTTTTAACCTTCGCAAGGACCAGGCGTAGCCACACTCGGTTCAACTAAAGTTGGAGAAACTGACACCCGCCAGCCACCTGTGTGCAAAGCACGTCAGTAGAACCAGTCTTGCGTAAGCGTACGCGTAATGTCGGTCCGGGCCGCTTCATCCAACAATATTGCCGAACCGAAGTATGACATGCTGGTAAGCAGTATGACTTATATCGCCCACAACTCACTTGTGTTCTACTCGTGCATATAACATTAACGCATAAAACCTGGCTCGGATGCCACTGTTGGGGAACGTAGTAATTTCAAAAAAATTCCTACACACACGCAAGATCATGGTGATGCATAGCAACGAGAGGGGAGAGTGTTGTCTACGTACCCTCATAGACCGGCAACGGAAGCATTGACACAACGTAGAGAAAGTACTCGTACGTCTTCCTGATCCGACCGATCCAAGTACCGAACGTACGGCACCTCCGAGTTCTGCACACGTTCAACTCGATGACGTCCCTCGAGCTCCGATCCAGCCGAGTGTTGAGGGAGAGTTTCGTCAGCACAACGGCGTGATGATGGCGATGATGTTCTACCGACGCAGGGCTTCGCCTAAGCACCGCTACGATATGACCGAGGTGGAATATGGTGGAAGGGGGCACCGCACACGGCTAAGGAACGATCACGAAGATCAACTTGTGTGTCATGGGGTGCCCCCTTGCCCCTGTATATAATGGAGGGAGGGGGAGGTGCGGCCGGCCCCTAGGGTTGCGCCTGGAGGAGTCCTACTCCCATCGGGAGTAGGACTCCCCCTTCTTGCCTTGTTGGAGAAGGAAAGGGGAAGGGGGAAAGAGGAAAGGGGGCACCGCCCCCCTCCCTTGTCCTATTCGGACTAGGGGAGAGGGGGCGCGCGGCCTGCCCTGGCCGGCCCTCGTCCTCTCCCTTAGGGCCCATGTAGGCCATTAACCCCCCCGGGGGGGGAGGATTTCGGTAACCCCCCGGTACTCCGGTAAAATCCCGATTTCACCCGGAACGATTCCGGTATCCAAATATAGGCTTCTAATATATCAATCTTTATGTCTCGACCATTTCGAGACTCCTCGTCATGTCCATGATCACATCCGGGACTCTGAACTACCTTCGGTACATCAAAACACAAAAACCCTAATTACGATCATCACCGAACTTTAAGCGTGCAGACCCTACAGGTTCGAGAACTATGTAGACATGACCGAGACACGTCTCCGGTCAATAACCAATAGCGGAACCTGGATGCTCATATTGGTTCCTACATATTCTACGAAGATCTTTATCGGTCAAACCGCATAACAACATACGTTGTTCCCTTTGTCATCGGTATGTTACTTGCCCGAGATTCGATCGTCGGTATTCCAATACCTAGTTCAATCTCATTACCGGCAAGTCTCTTTACTCGTTCTGTAATACATCATCCTGCAACTAACTTATTAGTTGCAATGTTTGCAAGGCTTGAGTGATGTGTATTACCGAGAGGGCCCAGAGATACCTCTCCGACAATCGGAGTGACAAATCCTAATCTCGAAATACGCCAACCCAACAAGTACCTTCGGAGACACCTGTAGAGCACCTTTATAATCACCCAGTTACATTGTGACGTTTGGTAGCACACAAAGTGTTCCTCCGGTAAACGGGAGTTGCATAATCTCATAGTCATAGGAACATGTATAAGTTATGAAGAAAGCAATAGCAACAAACTAAACGATCAAGTGCTAAGCTAAAGGAATGAGTCAAGTCAATCACATCATTCTCCTAATGATGTGATCCCGTTAATCAAATGACAACTCATGTCTATGGTTAGGAAACATAACCATCTTTGATCAACGAGCTAGTCAAGTAGAGGCATACTAGTGACACTCTGTTTGTCTATGTATTCACACATGTATTATGTTTCCGGTTAATACAATTCTAGCATGAATAATAAACATTTATCATGATAGAAGGAAATAAATAATAACTTTATTATTGCCTCTAGGGCATATTTCCTTCAATTCTTGGTAGACCTTTCCTTAGAACGATTGGTGCAATTATTGATATGAAAGAAGGGAATATTAGATTCCAATTTCCGTTAAGGAAAGGCATGGAACACTTTCATAGAAAGAAAATTAAATTACCTTATGAATATATTATGATAGCCACCTATGAATTGCATACCAAAGATGACAATACCTAGATCTATTCTTGCTTTTATGCCTAGCTAGGGGCGTTAAACGATAGCGCTTGTTGGGAGGCAACCCAATTTTATTTTTTTTCTTGCTTTTTGGTTCTGTTTAGTAATAAATAATTAATATAGACTCTGTTAGATGTTGTTTTATGCTTTTAATTAGTTTTTGTGCCAAGTAGAACCTTTGGGAAGACTTGGGGGAAGTTTTAGTGATCTTGCTGTAAAAAACAGAAACTTTACTCACGATATTTGCTGCCATTTTTTACTGGAGAGTGCGATTAGGTTGATTATTTTTGCAGATGATTAATAGACAAATTCCTCACGTCCACCAATTTATTTCCGAATTTTTGGTGTTACAGAAGTATTCGAAACCTACAGATTACTACAGACTGTTCTGTTTTTGACCGATTCTGTTTTTCATGTGTTGTTTGCTTATTTTGATGAATCTATGGCTAGTACCGGAGTGTATGAACCATAGATAAGTTGGAATACAGTAGGTTTAACACCAATATAAATAAATAATTAGTTCATTAAAGTACCTTAAGTGGTGGTTTTTTTTCTTATACTAACGGAGCTCATGAGATTTTCTGTTGAGTTTTGTGTTGTGAAGTTTTCAAGTTTTGGGTAAAGATTAGATGGACTATGGAATAAGAAGTTGATGTAGGGTAGGAACCCTAGGGGCCAATATTTCATGAAAGGAGCGGATCCCACGAAGAACACGGGGAAGAACGGAGATAAATCACAAGGGGAAACACTCAAGAACAAGTCCAATCACACATCTTGTAGACAATCAAACACACAAGATCCACAAGGTACATGAACAACAAAGGGAAAGATACAAGGTAAGGTTCATATCCATGAGGAGGTCTTGAAGGGGGCCGCCCAAGAGGGGGTCTTGATGTTCTTTTCCAAAACGAGGTCTTGAATCCGCTTGGGGGATCTTCTCCGATGAGGCTCGAATCTCCAAGGAGAAGGTAACCAAGTGGATGAGCAAAGCTCTCGCACAAATATGAGCTAATCCTTTGCTAACATAGTACAGAGCTAGGAAACAAGTATATATAGTCCAAGGGGTAAGTTGGGGGATACATGGGGTGAAACCCCTCTCACTGTGCATAGGCAGGGCGGTTGTATCGGATATGTGAGCGGTTGTACCGCTAGGAGCTCAGGTACTGGTTTGGGGGTGTACACGAAGGTAGGGAGTGGTTGTACCGGTGGTAGGACCGGTTGTACCGGTCTTGTTGCAGCTGGGGGAAAACCGGGGCTGTACTAGCCTTGCACCGCTCGAATACAGAAGCTGGGCCGGAAGTTGGGCGGTAGTTGAGTGGTTGTACCGCCTGTGTGCCTTCAGCGGTAGTACCGCCTGGTGTGGGCGGTAGTACCGCTCGTTCCAGACTAGGTGGGTCCTTTTCTTCCTTCTCTTCCATGCTTCTCTCGCGGATGGTGTAGTTGTACACTTGTGCTCGCACTCCTCCTTGTGTATGGTGTTCCGACAATGCCTATGCAAGCACACGAGAGGAGTGTCAAGTACTATACCATCCTCAAAGGGGTCAAGTGAACACGCGTAAAGGAGATGATTCACCTTTATGTATGTTAAGTAGATGTCGCATGTGTCACTTGCGGAACGGACTCTTGACATGGTGATGTCCATAGGATGCTCCGCATCATCCCCTCCCCCTTGGGAAAGATCTGACCTCGGATTGAAATCCAAATCACCATGGGAAAGAGATGGTGTCGCCGTGTCGGAATGGTCGATCACCAAGTTCTCTTCATCTTGAAGCTCGAAATGGGCACTCTCCAATGTCGCACCATCTTGGGATTCCTTCAAAAGGATCAAAGACAACAAACACTTGCAAAAACAAATGTGGTTAGCGTTAGTGCAAAACAAAGCATTCAAGCGGTGATTCACCCAACAAGTGTCGTCGTCATGCAAAGCATATGGTTTGACAAAGGATTGTGACATGGTATGTAAGCATATCAATCGAGCACAAGCAAAGAAATCATGGGGACAAGCATGTGAACGTGAGGTAGTAATGCAAATATGTGTGACAAGAGAAGAAGCATCTACCTCAAGTTCATAGCAAGCATTCACAAATTGCTCAATTAAAGGTCTATGGTAGGCATAGGAAGCATTCACAACACCAAATAAAATGAAGTGTCTAAACACATGGGTCAAGTGCAAGACAATCCAAGCATAATGTGCATGGGGTGTAGTGAATATAGTGTGGCACTCAACACAATAGAAAGAGCAAGTGTTCATCATGTGTGAGGCAATCAAGGCAAGCATGTAGCAATCGATGGGACATGGCATATGTGAAGTGATGACATTGTTGCAACCAAACATATGAGAGGAGCAAGTAGTCCAAGAATTGGATGCAACACACAAGGCATATATATCATGATGAACAATAAGTCTCATGGTGCAAGCAACACAAGTAGTATGATCCGCTATAGCCATGCTCAATAAAGATGTCACCTTGAAGGCGTGTCCTTGTGCATTCTTCAGAATGCCGAAGTGGTAGGAAAGGTGTTGGAGAAGCGAGTCGTGGTCGAATGTATGAGGCTCGCTCTCAAGAGCTTGAATGGTCAACTCATGTGAAGCGGAAGTCGACACAAGGTCCAAGTATCCTACACATGCACAAAACAAAGCAAAGAACGTATGCGCATGGTAGATAAACACATCATCCATCATGATGGTTCTCTTCTCTTGCACATAACCATTAGAAGCACAAGTGCATGAATAATATGATGCAACAATGGCAATATTCATGGCACTAGGTATATGGTGCAAAGGGGTAAGACAAGCATGCTTCACAAGAAATATGTCAAAATCTCCAAATATATGTGAGAATGCTATGGGGGCAATCTCATTAGAAAGACTAAGATCATTGGTGGACTCAATACATGGAAAATCATCTAGCATGAGAGAGGCAACATATGGAGATATATGACGGCAAGCAATAACAATCATGTGCAAAGCATGTAGATGGTTGTCATCAACCGCATGAAGTGAGCAAGTATGAATCATTGGTGATGCAACATAAGCAAGCATAGTAATCAAGTCATGCAAGCTAGTAGTGCGAAGATGCAACATACTAGAGGAAATCATGGCAATCATGTCATGTGAGGAAATAATAGGCATAGACAATGCACATGACATATCGGAAGCACGAACACAAAGCAAGATCATAGTATCATCATAGGCATGAGGCACAAAGCAAACATGGCAATAACAAGTGATATCTCCACCAAGCTTGCAAATACACATACAAGTATGAGAATCAATCATCATGCGTAATGAGAAGCATGGGTCACAAATGCATGGCAAAGGTATATGAATAAGCATATCATGCAAAGTGAACATGGCAAGATGGGCATAGAATGATATATAATGGACAATAACCCATAACCAAGTGAGGGCCATGTAGAAGAAATGCACGAAGTATTTGCACGAAGAGAGCGGTGGGAAAGACAATCCATGGGATCCCAAGTCATCATTTCTCTCTAGAGCTCGTTTTGTCAACTCGTGGGATTGCGAGGTTGACAAGTATTCACGGGTACCTACACAAAAGAGACACAAACCAAAGAAATTGTGCGCGTGGTAAATGTACACATCATCCATCATGATGTGTATGTGCACGTGTGAGTTAGCACAAGATAAGCATCGGTCAAAGAAATTTGATGCATGGTATAAGAACATGTCATCCATCATGAAAGAATAATTATTGTGTATGACACGATGGGGATGCAAATTTAGCATACAAGTATATGGCACATCAATAGCATGTTTATTCATGGGAAGCATATGGTGCGCACAAGTATTGGGATCATGCAATGAATGGGATGAATCAAAATCTCCTAAAATGTATGAGGAAACTATGGGGGTATCATCATGAGCAATATTGGAAACATCATATGGAGAAAATGGACAACATCCAAAACAATGCATATCCGAAGCTAGGTGGTCATGGCATGGCATATGAGAGAAATGATGCAAAGGGAGCATATCAATATCATCACAAGAAAAACAAATTCCAATAACCATGGGCTTGTCATCTATGCCATATGTGCAAACTGTGTTTATTTTAATAGCATATGCATAGTCACTATGAAGAGATTGCAAATATGACATATGATTGATCTCATGCATAGCATATGACAAGTCAAGCGGATTGGCAAACATGATGTGACCAAGAGAATTATCACAAGTGATCCTACGCAACATGGCATCACAACTAATAGACTTCACATGGCAATCGTCAAACTCATCATAAATGGGTAAATCATCGCATGGGGAAATCGCACTAGCATGAAGCATGGTAATAGGTTGATCAACATCATGCAAGCAATCAATGTCAAGAATGTCCACTAGTGGGACTAGAGCATCACCTTCACCTATGTTACCTTTGTCATTCCACTCAAGTGGTGTAGGTGAGGTGGTAAAGACCAAATGGTGGTCATCATCATCAACTTGATGGAACCATGTGGGGGTGCATCATATTCCACCATGGCCATCGTCTTGTCCAAAGCTAGGACGTAGTCGTCATGAATCGGCGCGTCATCATATATGGGACCTAGCACCAAATGAGAAGACACAATAGAGGTAGAGGTCAAGTTGTTAGAAATCATAGTGGCCTCACTTGCCCTATCAACTACCTCACTCTCTCTATGTGGTGGTTCACTCACTCCCTCACAATAGGTGCACTCAAACTCACATATGGTAGGGTCACTCATCTCACTCAAGTGGTGGGGGTTGTGGAAACACATCATATATGGGGCTAGTGGTGAAGTCACTCTCACTCTCAATATGGTGGCAAAAGTCACCCAAGTCATCATACGTCACCGTGGTCGAGGTGAAATACTCAACCATCTCATCAATGTCGCCATGGATGAAGGCCGAAGATGGCACATCATCACTCTCGCCTCCTAAGATGGAAGCATCATCCTTGCTCGCCACCGTGTCGCTCGCCTCCAAAGCTTGGTCGTTGAAGGTCTCCGTAGTTGAACTTGTCGCCGCACCGTCTTGAAAAAGAGTCATGGAGGACTCGGCAACATCAATGCCATAAAGAGGGATGGCAGTGAAGTCGAACTTGGGAGCATCATCTTGGAGCTCGTCGGGCTTGAACATCTTGGTGGTACTAGCCTCATGCTCGTTCTCATGGAGCTTGGTCATCGCAAAGTGAGCTTGGGGTGGAGAAACTTTGGCCTTCATGAGTTCTTGTTCCGCCTTCAGAGCACCAATGTAGTTGTCGTCGAGGGACTTGTAGTTCTCGAGGAAGATTGTCTTGGAGATGTCGTTGTGTAATCCCATCATGAAGTGGAACTTCATCGAAATGGGGTCGTCCACGCCGGCTCGTCGCAAGTCTTTCTTCATCTCCTTGAAGTACTTGTCGATGGACTTGGATCCTTGGATGGTGTTCTCCAATTAGCGTTGAAGTTATTCCGTGTAGGTTGGGGGCACGAACTCTCGCCGCATAGCTCTCTTCATCTTGGGCCAACTCATGTCGTAGGTCTTCAAAGGTGTGTGAAGCCACCATGTCGACGCATAGTCGTGGAAGTTTCTTGTGGCGCACTTCACTTGATCTTCGGGAGGAACTTGATGTAGCTTGAGGTAGTCGCCCATCAAACGCTCCCACTCGAGATACTCCTCGGGTTCTAGAGTCCCATAGAAAGGAATCTCATGGTCGATGTCGAGGTCGTAGTAACTCGTGGAAGTCGTGGACTTGAGCTTGGGGAGTGAGGGAGTCCTGGATTAGGGGGTGTCCGGATGGCCGGACTATACCTTCAGCCGGACTCCTGGACTATGAAGATACATGATTGAAGACTTTGTCCCGTGTCCGGAAGGGACTTTCCTTGGCGTGGAAGGCAAGCTTGGTGATACGGATATGCAGATCTCCTACCATTGTAAACGACTTTGTGTAACCCTAACCCTCTCCGGTGTCTATATAAACCGGAGGGTTTTAGTCCGTAGGACAACATACAGAACAACAATCATACCATAGGCTAGCTTCTAGGGTTTAGCCTCTCCGATCTTGTGGTAGATCTACTCTTGTACTACCCATATCATCAATATTAATCAAGCAGGACGTAGGTTTTACCTCCATCAAGAGGGCCCGAACCTGGGTAAAACTTCGTGTCCCTTGCCTCCTGTTACCATCCAGCCTAGACGCACAGTTCGGGACCCCCTACCCGAGATCCGCCGGTTTTGACACCGACATTGGTGCTTTCATTGAGAGTTCCTCTGTGTCGTCGCCATTAGGCTTGATGGCTACTACGATCATCAATAGCGATGCAGTCCAGGGTGAGACCTTCCTCCCCGGACAGATCTTCGTCTTCGGCGGCTTCGCACTGCAGGCCAATTCACTTCGCCATCTGGAGCAGATCGAAAGCTATGCCCCTGGCCGTCAGGTCAGATTTGGAAGTTTAAACTACACGGCTGACATCCGCGGGGACTTGATCTTCGACGGATTCGAGCCACTGCCGAGCGCGCCGCACTGTCATGACGAGCATGATCTAGCTCTGCCGCCGAACAGTGCCCTGGAGGCCACACCCGCATCGGCTTCGACCCTTAATTCGGAGCCAACTGCGTCGATCGAGGATAGGTGGTTGGACGCCGCCTCGGGGGCTGCGATCCCAATGGCGATCGAGCCGAACACCAGCCCCGCACTCCGCGAGAATCATGACTCCAGGGAGCCGGACTCCTCTCCGGACTCCGAACCCTCCGCGCCCCTGCCAATCGAATCTGATTGGGCGCCGATCATGGAGTTTACTGCCGCAGACATCTTTCAGCACTCGCCTTTTGGCAATATTTTGAAGACACCAAAGTCTCTCTCTTTATCAGGAGAGCCCTGGCCGGACTACGGTCAGCAAGGTTGGGATACGGACGATGAAGAAATTCAAAGCCCACCCACCACCCACTTTGTAGCCACCATCGATGATTTAACCGACATGCTCGACTTTGACCCCGAAGACATCAACGGTATGGACGCCGATGCAGGAGACGATGAAGAACCAGCGCCTATTGGGCCCTGGAAAGCCACCTCGTCGTATGACATATACATGGTGGACACCCCAAAAGAAGGAGATGGCGATGGAACAGCGGAGGAGGACCCCTCCAAGAAACAGCCTAAGCGCCGGCGTCAGCGGCGCTGCTCAAAATCCCGCCAAAACAAATACGGTGATTCCAGCACGGGAGATAATAATACTCCGGAGAGTGCCGAAGAAAACCCCCTCCAGCAAGATTCAGCACAGGAGAATGGAGAAGCCAGCCCTCATGAGAGAGCGGCAGACAGAGAGGTTGAGGACGATAATTATACGCCTCCCTCCGAAGACGAGGCAAGCCTCGACGACGCTGAATTCGTCGTGCCAGAGGATCCCGTCGAGCAAGAGCGTTTTCAACGCAGGCTTATGGCCACGGCAAGAAGCCTCCAGAAAAAACAGCAACAGCTTAGAGCTGATCAAGATTTGCTAGTCGACAGATGGACTGAAGTCCTTGCGGCCGAAGAGCATAAACTCGAACGCCCCTCCAAGAACTACCCAAAGCGCAGGGTGCTACCCCGATTAGAGGAGGAAGCACTTAAACCTACATCACCAACACTTGATACGGCTGACCGGCCACCTCGTGGCCGTGACAGAGAGGCCTCTCGACCCTCCACTCAAGCTGCACCCCGTACCAAGGCACGGGAAAATGCGCCTGACCTGCGAGATATGTTGGAGGACAAGGCAATGCAAACAAGATCGATCTACGGATCGCGTGGGCGCCCCACGACTCGAGACGGTAACCGTCATGCCGGACACAAATCCGGTAGGGCCGAACACAGTAGACCAAGCTCATTGGAGCTACGTCGTGATATAGCCCAGTACAGAGGCGCCGCACACCCACTATGCTTCACAGGCGAAGTAATGGATCATCAAATCCCCGAGGGTTTCAAACCCGTAAACATCGAATCATATGATGGCACAACAGATCCTGCGCTATGGATCGAGGATTATCTCCTTCATATCCATATGGCCCGCGGCGATGATCTCCACGCCATCAAATACCTCCCACTCAAGCTTAAAGGACCAGCTCGGCATTGGCTTAACAGCTTGCCAGCAGGATCAATCAGTTGTTGGGAGGACCTGGAAGCCGCATTCCTCGAGAATTTCCAGGGCACTTATGTGCGACCCCTAGACGCAGATGACCTAAGACACATAATTCAGCAGCCAGATGAATCGGCCAGGCAATTCTGGACACGGTTCCTAACAAAGAAAAATGAAATAGTCGACTGTCCGGATGTAGAGGCCCTAGCAGCCTTCAAGCACAATATCCGTGACGAGTGGCTTGCCCGGCACCTTGGACAGGAAAAGCCGAAATCTATGGCACCACTCACGACACTCATGACCCGCTTTTGTGCGGGAGAAGACAGCTAGCTTGCTCGTAGGAACAATATGACCAAGAACCCTGGTAATTCGGATACCAGGGACAGTAGTGGCAGTTCGCGTCGCAACAAGCAGAAGCGCCGCATTAACGGCGACAATGCTGAGGATACGGCAGTTAATGCTGGATTCAAAGGCTATAAATCCGGTCAGCGGAAAAAGCCATTCAAAAGAAATCCTAGGGGCCTGTCCAGTTTGGACCGAATACTCGACCGCTTGTGCCAGATACATGGCACCCCCGAAAAGCCGACCAATCACACCAACAAGGATTGTTGGGTGTTCAAGCAGGCATGCAAGTTAAATACCGAAAATACTGACAAGGGGCTGCATAGCGATGACGACGAAGAGCCCCGGCCGCCGAACAACAATGGACAGAAGGGTTTTCCCCCACAAGTGCGGACGGTGAACATGATATACGCAACCCACATCCCCAAGAGGGAGCGGAAGCGCGCGTTAAGGGACGTATACGCGGTAGAGCCAGTCGCCCCAAAGTTCAACCCATGGTCCTCCTGCCCGATCACCTTTGATCGAAGGGACCATCCCACTAGCACCCGTCATGGCGGATTCGCCGCATTGGTTCTAGACCCAATTATTGACAGATTTCATCTCACTAGAGTCCTTATGGACAGCGGCAGCAGCGTGAACCTGCTTTACCAGGATACAGTGCGGAAAATGGGCATAGATCCCTCGAGGATTAAGCCCACCAAAACGACCTTTAAAGGCGTAATACCAGGTGTAGAGGCCAACTGTACAGGCTCAGCCACACTTGAAGTGGTCTTCGGATCTCCGGATAATTTCCGAAGCGAGGAGTTAATCTTCGACATAGTCCCATTCCGCAGTGGCTATCACGCACTGCTCGGGTGAACCGCATTCGCCAAGTTCAATGCGGTACCGCACTATGCATACCTTAAGCTCAAGATGCCAAGCCCTCGAGGAGTAATTACGGTCGATGGAAACACCGAACGCTCTCTCCGAACGGAGGAGCACATGACGGCCCTTGCAGCGGAAGTACAAAGCAGCCTCTCGAGGCAGTTCTCCAGTCCGGCCATTAAACGTCCGGACACCGTTAAGCGCGCCCAGAGTAACCTCGACAAGACCGCCTGGCACGTTCCGAGCAGGCGTAGCAATGCGGCCCCAACCCCAGCCCTCGCAAAAATACGACGCCAGTGCTTCGCATACATAACTACACTCTAGAAATACCATGGGTACAGGGGGAGGGGCACCATCATGGCACGCCTGAAACACGGCTTAAACCGCACCAGGGGCTGCCGATTTTTTTTAGTTTTCTCTTACTTTCAGGACTCCATTCTTCGGAAGGCATGTTCAGCAGTTCAATTGTCGCACAAATGATGCAAGAACCAGGGAAGCAGACAAGCCATGCCGCATTACGGAACTCCCAGGTGGTCTCTATCACGAGCAGTATACCTGTTTCGCATACCATTCCGCAGCCTGCCCCTGGAACGGACATGTTAAATAGTCCAACCTTTTGCTTATCACATTATTTTGTATCGTTCTGCTTTGACCGCAGCCCTTTTTAATAAACAATGCATAGCTTTTGTCTATTTTTGCATTACTCTTTTTTTACAAATATATGTTCCTTAACGACATGTTGCACCCGTACACTTTGGTACGGCCAAAATACGCCAGGGGCTTTAGTACCCCTCAATATGGTGTGAGAAGTCCGAACACTTTAACAAGTGCGGCACCCCGAACTTATAGCATTATATGCATCGGCTCCGAATCATGTCTTGGGTCAATAGTTGGGTTTGCCCGGCTCCTATGTTTTGGTGCCTTACGTTCCGCTATATCGGCTAAGGTAGCACTAGGAGAACTACTGCGATTGTGCCCCAGTTGAGCTGGGTCGAGCACCTCAGTAGAGAAAGCTAAAACTGATTGTCATGATGAAGCGAGAGCCGGTCGCTGTTCGAGAGGTTTTTCGAGTCCTTAAAGACTTATGCCGCTTAGAGCGAGGAGCCGGCTTTGTCCGGCCAAGGCGTGGATAGCGCCCCGAACTCGGTCTTCCAAATACCAGGGGCTTCGCTGAAATTTAAAATTATAGAATTATACGACTAAGTGAGAGTGTTCACGCATTATAGTCCGATTGCCTTGTTTGTTGTGCTAAGCGCCTCCCTCGAAGGACCCAAACATGGGAAAAAGAGTGCTCAGGTTTATCCCCGAACACCCCAGCACTAGCGGCACGAGGGCAGAAGCCGACGACTCGCCATCTCTCAGAATTGATAAACAGCCGCACATAAGGTAATATTTTAAATTCCAACAGCATTGCTTAGCGCATATGAACAAGTTTTCAGTGCACAGGACAAAACGAGCGAGTTTTACTCAAAAATTACATCCCTGGAACATTCATCCGCCACAAGGCGGGCACCCTTGTAACACCCCGGATGTAACTTACCCAATATGTATTCCAACTCTTGCCGTTTCCGGCCTTAAGTTATTTTATTTTCTCGGGTTCGGGTCTTTGTCTCCGTGTGTTGTTATCGTTGTCATGCATCTCATTTCACGTCATCATGTGCATTGCATTTGCATACGTGTTCGTCTCATGCATTCGAGCATTTTCCCCGTTGTCCGTTTTGCATTCCGGTGCTCCGTTCTCCTCCGGTGGTCATTTCTACCTTTCTTTCGTGTGTGGGGATTAAACATTTCCGGATTGGACCGAGACTTGCCAAGCGGCCTTGGTTTACTACCGGTAGACCGCCTATGAATTTTCATACCATTTGGACTTCGTTTCATACTCCAACGGTTAACCGAGGGACAGAAAAGGCCTCGTGTGTGTTGCAGCCCAACACCCCTGAAAGTTGGCCCAAAACCGCACCTCATTTGGACTCTCCTAGCCTCCCTCTACCTCTATAAATAGAACCCCATTTCCAATTCCCGGATCTTCTCCCCCCTAACCCTAAAAATCGGATCTCCGCCGCCGCCGGACACATCCGGACGGAGCCGGACGCGTCCGGATCCGCCACCGCCAACCACCGCCTGCCACGTGGCTCCCCGCCACCCGCCGCCGCCGAGGCCCGCGCGGCCCAGCGCTGTCCCCCGAGCCCACGTCGCCCGCGCGCCGCCATCCCGCGAGCACCGCCGCCATCCTCCGCTCGCCAGCGCCGCTCCGGCCACCACCGCCGACATCGCCACCGCGCCGCCCTCCTCCGCTCGCTGGCGCCGCTCCGGCCACCTCCACCGTCGACATCGCTGCTCCGGCCCCGCCTTGCTCTGCCTCTTCCCCGCGCCGGCGTCACGCCACCTCACCGTCGCTGGCCAAGCCGCGCCCTCTCCGGCCACCTCCACCATCGTCTTCTTCGTCGTTTCCGGTGAGCCCGCCGCCGCGCTATAGTTTTCCGGGCCGGATCCAGATCTGGGAGTTCATCTCGGTTGACTTTTCCTCCCGAAACCCTAAACATTTTGCATATTTAATCGTACTGTAACTTTGCAACCGTGACTCCGTTTTGGGCATATAGCATATCAAAATGTTCGTCTCAGAGAGTACATCATTTCACTCCATTGCATCATTTTCATTTGAGTTCATCTTGATGCCTGAAATGCTGTTAGAAGAGTGCTACTTGAGATAATTGTCAGATCTGCTACTCCATTTAGATATTTGTCATTTTTGCCATGATTATTGTGTGCATGATATGCCCTTGAGCTCTACATATGTTTTGTTAAGGGTTTTGCCATCTTTCCAGAGGTGCAACCCATGTATTTTTGTGATGTGTGTGGTGACTAGCACGAGGTTGCAAAGTGAGGCACTTGGTAATGCTGATTTCAGGGACTTAGCATTTCCACTAAGTCATCTGTTTTTCTCATGATGCCATATGTTCATGTTGTTTCCTAGTGATCCGTGCCTCTTTTGAGGATGATCAGTAAGGATGTTTTGTTAATCTTGTAATGCTCTATCCATCCATGTCTTTGTTTGCAATTATGGAGCATCCTATCTTGAGTCATTCGAGCTCTATTTTTGCTACTTCGTGAATCTGGGCAGATTGTCTACTTGTTAGCGATTTTGACGATGATGTTGTAGTTGATCCGTGCATGCTATGCTATTGTTCTTGCCATGTCTAGCTTGCATTTTTTGTGTTCTTGGTGGGTGTATGCTTAACTTGTCACGACTTGCTCCGTAGTGAGTGCATCGAGCTCGTAAACATGCCTACTTGATATCTGTTTCAGCATGCTCCAGTTTTCATTAAGTTTGAGAACTGATTATGTTTTTGCCATGTTCACATGCTTGCAATTGTATTTTTTGATCCCTTTTGGCTCAAGGTCACTAAGGGACTTTTGTTAAGATCTTTGAGTAGCTCCATGACATGCTTTACTTTGCCATGTGCAGGTCCTGTAGCATATAGTTTTGTTGCTCCAAAGAGTGCTATCTGATCTGAAATTCCAGACAAGTGTTAATTTCACCAAGTCTGAGATCTGTTTGTCAAATGCATTTTTTCCATGCTTGTTTGAACCTGTTAATGGATGAATTGGCCGTAGCTCACTGCTAGACTTTTGTTAAGCATCTTGAATGCATCCCTGCCATGTATTTTCTTGTCATGTTTGGGTGCTGTAGCATGTTCATCTCATTGCATTTAGATGTCTACTTGCTGTAAATCGCAGAACGTGGTCATATTTGAATCGCTTGCCATTTCCAAACCGTAACTCCGATTCTGGCGTTCTTTATATCGTTTTCAAGCGATTTTATCTCATCTTTCCAGTGGCACACTTGGATTTCCAAGTTGAGGCCAGGTTCATGCTTTCCCTATCACATCTTGCATATGCATCCCGCATCGCATCCCGCATAGCATACCATCTTTGGATCATATTGTTTGAGCTTTGCACATGGTTGATTGTGTTCTGTTTGCTTGTTTGCCTTGTTTGGGTAGAGCCGGGAGACGAGTTCGCTAACGAGGAGCTTTCGAGGATCCAGTCAACTCTGACAACTTTGCAGGCAAGATGATCATACCCTCGAAATCACTACTATCTTTGCTTTGCTAGATGCTCGCTCTTTTGCTATGCCAATGCTACGATGCCTACCACTTGCTTTCAAGCCTCCCAAATTGCCATGTCAAACCTCTAACCCACCATGTCCTAGCAAACCGTTGTTTGGCTATGTTACCGCTTTGCTCAGCCCCTCTTATAGCATTGCTAGTTGCAGGTGAAGATTGGAGACCGTTCCTTGTTGGAACATTATTTTACTTGTTGGGATATCATTATATTGCCATGTTATCTTAATGCATCTATATACATGGTGAAGGGTGGAAGGCTCGGCCTCTCGCCTAGTGTTTTGTTCCACTCTTGCCGCCCTAGTTTCTGTCATATCGGTGTTATGTTCCCGGATTTTGCATTCCTTACGCGGTTGGGTGATAATGGGAACCCCTTGATATCTCGCCTTGATTAAAGCTTTTCCAGCAATGCCCAACCTTGGTTTTACCATTTGCCACCTAGCCTCTTTTTCCCTTGGGTTTCCGGAGCCCGAGGGTCATCTTATTTAACCCCCCCCCCCGGGCCAGTGCTCCTCTGAGTGTTGGTCCAACTGAGCTGCCTGCGGGGCCACCTCGGGGCAACTTGAGGGTTGGTTTTACTCGTAGCTAGTCTCATCTGAGTGTGCCCTGAGAACGAGATATGTGCAGCTCCTATCAGGATTTTTCGGCACATTCGGGCGGTGTTGCTGGTCTTGTTTTAACCTGTCGAAGTGTCTTGAAGAACCGAGGTACCGAGTCTGATCGGAACGTCTCGGGAGGAGGTCTATTCCTTCGTTGACCGTGAGAGCTTGTCATGGGCTAAGTTGGGACTCCCCTGCAGGGATTTGAACTTTTGAAAGCCGTGCCCGCGGTTATGGGCAGATGGGAATTTGTTAATGTCCGGTTGTAGATAACTTGAATCTTAACTTAATTAAAATGAATCAACCGTGTGAGTTCCCGTGATGGCCTCTTCTCGGCGGACCAGGAGGTGGACACGGTGTTGGAGTAATGTTTGCATAGGTTGTCCTCTAGTTTATCGCTCGCGCTTTGCCTCCTCTTCTCGCTCTCTTTTGCGAACAGGATAGCCACCATATTTGCTAGTCGCTTGCTGCAGCTCCACATATTTACCTTGCCTTGCCTTACCTATAAGCTTAAATAGTCTTGATTGCGAGGGTGCGAGATTGCTGAGTCCCTGTGGCTCACATATTACTATTACACCAGATGCAGGGCCTGATGATTCCGCTCCAGGTGATGCGCTTGAGCTCAAGTGGGAGTTCGACGAGGACTCTCAACGATACTATGTTTCTTTCCCTGATGATCAGTAGTGGTGCCCAGTTGGGGGTGATCGGGACCGTGTCGTATGTTGGGTTATCTTTTATTTTGGCGGCGTAGTCGGGCCATGAGTGTTTGAATGATGCAATGTTATTTATGTACTTGATTGACGTGGCGAGTGTAAGCCAACTATGTTATCTCCCCTTTTATTATCTACATTACATGGGATGTTGTGAAGATTGCCTAACTTGCGACATATGTCTTCAATGTGATTATGCCTCTAAGTCGTGCCTCGACACGTGGGAGACACAGTCGCATCGAGGGTGTTATAAGTTGGTAATCAGAGCCTTCCTTGACCTTAGGAGCCCCATTTCTTGATCGTTATTAGCGGCTGAGTTGTGTCTAGAAAATTTTTTTGAGTCATTTAGGAATTATATATCGGAGAGTTTAGGAATTCTTTTTACTTCTCAGTCTCCTCATCGCTTTGGTAAGGCATCCCGACGTAGAGTTTTGACTCTTCTCTTCTCAAATTTCACTAAAAAAAATTTAGGATCACGCGGGTATCTTGGAGTCGTTCCGATGGTTTTATGACGAGAACATTGTCTTGGTGCCTCCTGTCAGGGGTTTTGTGGAAGTGTCCCGGGGAGTTGAGCTCTGAGGTGTTGTCGTCATAATTTTATCGTTGCAATTCTGGAATACCTGAGTTTAGTACGCCGACATCGAAAATCTCTTTTATGCAGTTCGTTGGTGAGATAACCTCGACGCCACCCAGTACGGGGGCGGGAGTTCGGGAGTATCGTCATAACTTGTATAACGAACGCTTTTCGAAGGTTGAGGTAGATGGTTTCCGAAGTTTTTCTCGGTTATGTGTTGAAGGATGGATACAGCTGGATGTAGGATTTGCTAGATTTGGGTGAGATATTATGCTTCCCCTGTATCCCCAACACCTGATTGCATAACCGAAAAGGTTCGGGAGTTTCATAGGTGGGAATTCTTGTAGCTCTAGTTCTTCTTCCACGGATATTTGGTTTGAGATTGGGATTTCTTACCGAGTATTCGTTCTTGATTCGTACCTTGTTGATTTATTTCTCTACCTAAATTCTAAATGGCTTCTCAATTTATGGATATGTGACCATTTCAAGAGGAATGCATTCGTTCATTTTGTTCGGATGTGAAGACTATATGTTGCAATTTTCATTCCGTTGGATTCAGCTTCATTTATCTGTCTATGTGCTAACGGTGGTCAACCTCTTCAGGATGGCTCCCGCTAAGAGCACCAATCAGAATCAGAATCAAGATCCGCCACCACCTCCACGTCCTCCGGAGGCATGGCAAGCTGTGATGGCTGCAACCAATGCAAACACACAGTTGATCATGCAAATTCTCCAAGAGCGCAATCAAGGCAACCAAGGGAACCAAGGCAACAATCAAAATCACTTTGCTACACTCAACCAGTTCCTTGCTAACGGGCCAAAAACTTTCAGCAATTGTGTTGAGGCAACTGATGCTGACGATTGGCTCGTGGATCTGTGTAAGCATTTCGAGTGTGGTAACGTCAAGCCTGAGGACTTTGTCAAGTTTGCTTCTTTCCAACTCAAAGATCAAGCTGCAGAATGGTTTCAACAGTACAAGGATTCCAGAGGTGGACGTGCTGTTACCTGGGATGAATTCCGTCAAGATTTCAGAGCTCACCATATCCCTCAGAGCATGGTTGAAAGCAAGCGTGAGGAATTCCGCAACCTGAAGCAAGGCTCTTTGTCTGTCTATGACTACAACAAGTTGTTCCAGAAGCTCGCCCGCTTTGCCAAGCAGGACGTCCCTGATGAGAAGAGCATGATATACCAGTTCAGGGGTGGTCTCAGAGAAGAAATTCAGCTAGCTCTTGTTCTCTTCGAGCCCTTGAGATACGATGAGTTCTACAACATGGCATTGAAGCAAGAGGCCGCTCAACTGAGGTGTGATGCTTCCAAGAAGCGAGTCAGAGATGCTACTCCTTCTTCCTCTACTCAAGTGGCCAAGCAGCAGAAGTATTGGCTTCCTCCTCCTCCTCCGTTCCGTCAGCCGTATCAGCAGAAGAGGAAAGGTGGCAGTGGATCTTCCCACCCACCCAACCCTGGCTTTCAGAACAAGACTTCGTCTCAAGCTCCAAGATCAAGTGCTCCGTATCACCGTCCGCTTTCAGAGGTCACGTGCAACAAGTGCCAACAGAAGGGTCACTATGCCAACAAGTGTCTCAACCAGAGGCGTCTTCCTCCTCCTCCTCCTGTGAGATCGGCAAGTACAGCTGTGGTCAAGCATAACCGCAAGCACGCCAAGGTCAACTTGATGAACGCAGCTCAGGCAGAGGACTCGTCAGATGTCATCATGGGTAACCTTCCTGTTAATGATATTCCTGCAAAAGTACTTTTGACTCTGGTGCATCGCATTCCTTCATGTCATTCCCATTTGCATCGGAGAACAATTTTAGTACTAAGGCTTTACCTAGAGCTATGCAAGTCGTCTCTCCGGCTAAGCGTCTGAGTTCTAGTATGATGGTTCCGGATATTTCTATCTTGATGGGTGATTTCAAGTTTCTGGCTTCTCCAATGGTTCTTGGTAACTCGGATATTGATCTTATTCTCGGGATGGATTGGCTTTCTAAGCACAAGGCTCAGCTTGATTGTGCAGCCAGACAGATTCAATTGACTCATTCGTCTGAGGATGTAATTGTCTTTGCCGCTCGGGATAATACCATCCATCTGTTTTCTCTCAATGAGAAGGGTGAACTGGATGCTATCTCACAAATTCCAGTCGTTTGCGAATATCAAGACGTCTTTCCAGAAAAGCTTCCAGGAATGCCTCCGCACCGGCCAGTTGAATTCGTTATCGATCTTGAGCCCGGTACGGAACCTGTGTGCAAGCGTCCTTACAAGCTCGGACCTGAAGAGTTGAAGGAGCTGAAGAAGCAACTCGATATTCAAGAGAAAATGGGTCTCATCCGGCCTAGTTCTTCTCCGTGGGGTTGTGGTGTTCTTTTTGTGAAGAAGAAGGATGGAACGGACCGACTTTGTGTTGATTACCGTCCATTGAACGAGAAGACCATCAAGAACAAATACCCACTTCCCAACATCAACGAGCTGTTCGAACAACTCAAAGGTGCCCAAGTATTCTCCAAGCTTGATCTCCGTATGGGTTATCATCAGATTCGAATCCGCGAGCAAGATATTCCCAAGACGGCTTTCAGGACAAGCTATGGTTCATATGAATACACTGTCATGTCTTTTGGCCTCGTCAACGCTCCTCCGACTTTCTCTCGCATGATGAACTTCATCTTCAATGCCAACACCAATGACTTCGTTTTGGTCTATCTCGACGACATTCTGGTTTTCTCGAAGAACAAGGAAGATCATGCCAAGCACTTGCGTTTGGTACTCGACAGGATGAGGGAACACAAGTTCTACGCCAAGTTCTCCAAGTGCGAATTTTGGCTCGATGAGGTTCTTTATCTTGGTCATATCATCTCTGCCAAGGGCATTGCCGTGAATCCTGAGAAGGTGTCTGCAATTGTGAATTGGGAGCCTCCTCAGAACGTGAAGCAACTCCGTAGCTTCCTCGGTCTCGCAAGCTACTGTCGAAGATTCGTTGAAAACTTTTCCAAGATCGCGAAGCCTCTCTCAAATCTTCTCCAGAAGCACGTCAAGTACGTTTGGTCTCCGGAGTGTGACATTGCTTTCAACACTTTGAAAGAGAAATTGATCACTGCTCCAGTTCTGACTCCGCCTGATGAATCCAAGCCGTACGAGGTCTTTTGTGACACCTCTCTCCAAGGCCTTGGCACAGTGTTGATGCAAGAGAAGAAAGTTGTTGCTTATACCTCTCGCCAGTTGAAGCCCAATGAGAAGAACTAGCCCACTCATGATCTCGAGTTGGCGGCAGTGGTGCATGCTCTTTTGACTTGGAGACATCTCTTATTGGGAAGAAAAGTGGACATTTTCACTGATCACAAGAGTCTCAAGTACATCTTCACTCAGCCTAATATCAACCTCAGGCAAACTCGATGGGTCAAAATGATTCAAGAGTATAATCCGAGTATCGAGTATACTCCAGGCAAGGCCAATGTGATTGCTGACGCATTGAGCAGAAAGACTTATTGCAACAGTCTGATTCTCAAGCCTTATCAACCCGAGCTTTCTGAAGCTTTCCACAAACTTAATCTGCAAGTTGTTCCTCAAGGTTTCCTCGCCAACCTTCAAGTCTCTCCTACCTTGGAAGACCAGATTCGCCAAGCTCAGCTTCTTGATGCTATGGTGAAAAAGGTGAAGATTGGGATTGCCAAGAGTCAACGCAAGTACAAGTGCTACCGCCTTGATGACAAGGACACTCTCTTCTTCGAGGATCGTATTGTTGTACCCAAAGGTGAACTTCGTAAAGTGATCATGAACGAGGCTCACAATTCTCTCCTCTCCATCCACCCTGGGAGCACGAAGATGTATCAGGACCTCAAGCAGGCTTATTGGTGGACTCGAATGAAGCGCGAGATTGCTCAATTCGTGAATGAGTGTGATGTCTGCAGAAGAGTGAAGGCAGAACACCAAAGACCAGCTGGTCTCCTCCAACCTCTTGCCATTCCAGAATGGAAGTTTGACCACATTGAGATGGACTTCGTGACTGGGTTTCCAAAGTCCAAACATGGCAATGATGCTATATTCGTTGTCATCGACAAACTCACTAAAGTGGCTCACTTTCTGCCTATCAAAGTGTCTATCACTGCAGCTCAATTGGCGGAACTCTATACCTCTCGAATTGTCTCTCTGCACGGTATTCCACAAGTGATCTCTTCAGACCATGGCAGCATCTGTACCTCCAAGTTTTGGGATTCTTTTCAGAAGGCCATGGGCACCAACATCCGCTTCAGCACAGCTTTCCATCCTCAAACTAGCGGTCAAGTCAAGCGTGTCAATCAGATTCTTGAAGATATGCTCAGGGCTTGTGTGATCTCCTTCGGCATGAAGTGGGAGGATTGTCTTCCTTATGCTGAATTCTCCTACAACAACAGTTTTCAAGCAAGTTCGGGCAAGGCCCCATTTAAAATTCTGTATGGCAGGAAGTGCCGTACCCCTCTCAACTGGTCCGAAACCGGTGAACGTCAGCTTCTCGGAAATGACTTAATCAGAGAGGCAGAGGAAATGTGCAAAGTCATTCGAGATAACCTCAAAGCAGCCCAATCCCGCCAGAAGAGCTACTATGACAGTAAGCACCGTGATTTGGCTTTCGAGATCGGAGATCATGTTTACCTCCGCGTCTCTCCTATGAAAGGTACTCGTCGCTTCGGTATCAAAGGGAAGCTTGCCCCCATATACGTGGGACCTTTCAAGATTGTCAGCAAGAGAGGCGACCTCGCCTATCAACTCGAGCTTCCTTCAAACTTTGCAAATGTTCATGATGTGTTCCATGTCTCTCAACTCCGAAAGTGCTTCAAGACTCCTGACCGCACCGTAAACTTGGAGGACATTGAGCTCCAAGAAGATCTCTCCTATCATGAGCACCCAGTTGCTATTCTTGAAGAGACTAAACGCAAGACTCGCAACAAATCAATCAAATTCCTCAAAGTCAAGTGGTCACACCATTCCGACCGTGAAGCAACCTGGGAACGCGAGCATCACCTCCGTTCTGAGTACCTGGCGTTCTTTCAGTCCTAGATCTCGGGACGAGATCCTTTCGTAGTGGTGGAGTGTTGTAACACCCCGGATGTAACTTACCCAATATGTATTCCAACTCTTGCCATTTCCGGCCTTAAGTTATTTTATTTTCTCGGGTTTGGGTCTTTGTCTCCGTGTGTTGTTATCATTGTCATGCATCTCATTTCATGTCATCATGTGCATTGCATTTGCATACGTGTTAGTCTCATGCATTCGAGCATTTTCCCCGTTGTCCGTTTTGCATTCCGGCGCTCCGTTCTCCTCCGGTGATCATTTCTACCTTTCTTTCGTGTGTGGGGATTAAACATTTCCGGATTGGACCGAGACTTGCCAAGCGGCCTTGGTTTACTACCAGTAGACCGCCTGTCAAGTTTCATACCATTTGGACTTCGTTTGATACTCCAACGGTTAACCGAGGGACCGAAAAGGCCTCGTGTGTGTTGCAGCCCAACACCCCTCAAAGTTGGCCCAAAACCCACCAAAACCTTCTCCATCATCTAGAGCGTTCGATCACGATCGCGTGGCCGAAAACCGCACCTCATTTGGACTCTCCTAGCTCCCTCTACCTCTATAAATAGAACCCCATTTCCAATTCCCGGATCTTCTCCCCCCTAACCTTAAAAATCGGATCTCCGCTGCCGCCGGACATGTCCGGACGGAGCCGAACGCGTCCGGATCCGCCACCGCCAACCGCCGCCTGCCACGTGGCTCCCCGCCACCTACCGCCATCGAGGCCTGCGCGGCCTAGCGCCGGCCCCCGAGCCCACGTCGCCCGCGCGCCGCCATCCCGCGAGCACCGCCGCCCTCCTCCGCTCGCCGGCGCCGCTCCACCGCCGCCGACATCGCCACCGCGCCGCCCTCCTCCGCTCGCCGGCGCCGCTCCGGCCACCTCCACCACCGACATCGCCGCTCCGACCCCGCCTTGCTCCGCCTCTTCCCCGCGCCGGCGTCACGCCACCTCACCGTCGCCGGCCAAGCCGCGCCCGCTCTGGCCACCTCGACCACCGTCTTCTTCGTCATTTCCGGCGAGCCCGCCGCCGCGCTACAGTGTTCCAGGCCGGATCAGATCTGGGAGTTCATCTCGGTTGACTTTTCCTCCCGAAACCCTAAACATTTTGCATATTTCATCATACCATAGCTTTGCAACCGTAACTCCGTTTTGGGCATATAGCATATCAAAATGTTCGTCTCAGAGAGTACATCATTTCATTCCATTGCATCATTTTCATTTGAGTACATCTTGATGCCCGAGATGCTGTTAGAAGAGTACAACTTGAGATAATTGTCAGATCTGCTACTCCATTTAGATATTTGTCATTTTTGCCATGATTATTGTGTGCATGATATGCCCTTGAGCTCTACATATGTTTTGTTAAGGGTTTCGCCATCTTTCCAGAGGTGCAACCCATGTATTTTTGTGATGTGTGTGGTGACTAGCACGAGCTTGCAAAGTGAGGCACTTGGTAATGCTGATTTCAGGGACTTAGCATTTCCACTAAGTCCTTGATCTGTTTTTTCTCATGATGCCATATGTTCATGTTATTTCCTAGTGATCCGTGCCTCTTTTGAGGATGATCAGTAAGGATGTTTTGTTAATCTTGTAGTGCTCTATCCATCTATGTCTTTGTTTGCAATTATGGAGCACCCTAGCTTGCGTCAATCGAGCTCTACTTTTGCTACTTCGTGAATCTGGGCAGATTGTCTACTTGTTAGCGATTTTGCCGATGATGTTGTAGTTGATCCGTGCATGCTATGCTATTGTTCTTGCCATGTTTAGCTTGCATTTTGTGTGTTCCTGGTGGGTGTATGCTTAACTTGTCACGACTTGCTCCGTAGTGAGTGCATCGAGCTCGTAAACATGCCTACTTGATATATGTTTCAGCATGCTGCAGTTTTCATTAAGTCTGAGAACTGATTATGTTTTTGCCATGTTCACATGCTTGCAATTGTATTTTCTGATCCCTTTTGGGTCAAGGTCACTAATGGACTTTTGTTAAGATCTTTGAGTAGCTCCATGCCATGCTTTACTTTGCCATGTTCAGGTCCTGTAGCATATAGTTTTGTTGCTCCGAAGAGTGCTATCTGATCTGACATTCCAGACAAGTGTTAATTTCACTAAGTCTGAGATCTGTTTGTCAAATGCATTTTTGCCATGCTTGTCTGAACCTATTAATGGATTAATTGGCCGTAGCTCACTGCTAGCACTTTGTTAAGCATCTTGAATGCATCCCTGCCATGTATTTTGTTGTCATGTTTGGGTGCTATAGCATGTTCATCTCATTGCATTTAGATGGCTACTTGCTGTAAATCGCAGAACGTGGTCATATTTGAATCGCTTGCCATTTCCAAACCGTAACTCCGATTCCGGTGTTCTTTATATCGTTTTCAAGCGATTTCATCTCATCTTTCCAGTGGAAGACTCGGATTTCCAAGTTTAGGCCAGGTTCATGCTTTCCCTGTCACATCTTGCATATGCATCCCGCATCGCATCCCGCATAGCATACCATCTTTGCATCATATTGTTTGAGCTTTGCACATGGTTGATTGTGTTCCGTTTGCTTGTTTGCCTTGTTTGGGTAGAGCCGGGAGACGAGTTCGCTAACGAGGAGCCCGTTGAGTATGCTTTCGAGGATCCAGTCAACTCTGATAACTTTGCAGGCAAGATGATCATACCCTCGAAATCACTACTATCTTTGCTTTGCTAGATGCTTGCTCTTTTCCTATGCCAATGCTACGATGCCTACCACTTGCTTTCAAGCCTCCCAAATTGCCATGTCAAACCTCTAACCCACCATGTCCTAGCAAACCGTTGTTTGGCTATGTTACCGCTTTGCTCAGCCCCTCTTATAGCGTTGCTAGTTGCAGGTGAAGATTGGAGACCGTTCCTTCTTGGAACATTATTTTACTTGTTGGGATATCATTATATTGCCATGTTATCTTAATGCATCTATATACTTGGTGAAGGGTGGAAGGCTTGGCCTCTCGCCTAGTGTTTTGTTCCACTCTTGTCGCCCTAGTTTCCGTCATACCGGTGTTATGTTCCCGGATTTTGCGTTCCTTACGCGGTTGGGTGATAATGGGAACCCCTTGATATTTCTCCTTGATTAAAGCTTTTCCAGCAATGCCCAACCTTGGTTTTACCATTTGCCACCTATCCTATTTTTCCCTTAGGTTTCCGGAGCCCGAGGGTCATCTTATTTAACCCCCCCCCCCCGGGCCAGTGCTCCTCTGAGTGTTGGTCCGACTGAGCTGCCTGCGGGGCCACCTCGGGGCAACTTGAGGGTTGGTTTTACTCGTAGCTAGTCTCATCTAAGTGTGCCTTGAGAATGAGATATGTGCAGCTCCTATCGGGATTTGTCGGCACATTCGGGCGGTGTTGCTGGTCTTGTTTTAACCTGTCGAAGTGTCTTGAAGAACCGAGGTACCGAGTCTGATCGGAACGTCTCGGGAGGAGGTCTATTCCTTCGTTGACCGTGAGAGCTTGTCATGGGCTAAGTTGGGACTCCCCTGCAGGGATTTGAACTTTCGAAAGCCGTGCTCGCGGTTATGGGTAGATGGGAATTTGTTAATGTCTGGTTGTAGATAACTTGAACCTTAACTTAATTAAAATGAATCAACCGTGTGAGTTCCCGTGATGGCCTCTTCTCGGCGGAGTCCGGGAGGTGGACACGGTGTTGGAGTAATGTTTGCGCAGGTTGTCCTCTAGTTTCTCGCTCACGCTTTGCCTCCTCTTCTCGCTCTCTTTTGCGAACAGGATAGCCACCATATTTGCTAGTCGCTTGCTGCAGCTCCACATATTTACCTTGCCTTGCCTTACCTATAAGCTTAAATAGTCTTGATCGCGAGGGTGCGAGATTGCTGAGTCCCTGTGGCTCACAGATTACTATTACACCAGATGCAGGGCCTGATGATTCCGCTCCAGGTGACGCGCTTGAGCTCAAGTGGGAGTTCGACGAGGACTCTCAACGATACTATGTTTCTTTCCTTGATGATCAGTAGTGGTGCCCAGTTGGGGGTGATCGGGGCCGTGTCGCATGTTGGGTTATCTTTTATTTTGGCGCCGTAGTCGGGCCATGAGTGTTTGAATGATGTAATGTTATTTATGTACTTGATTGACGTGGCGAGTGTAATCCAACTATGTTATCTCCCCTTTTATTATCTATATTACATGGGATGTTGTGAAGATTGCCTAACTTGCGACATATGCCTTCAATGCGATTATGCCTCTAAGTTGTGCCTCGACACGTGGGAGATATAGTCGCATCGAGGATGTTATAACCCTTCAGAACATCCGTATAATAATTCTCGGGCTTGCGATGCTCTTTCCCCGGCGGTGGCCCGTCCTTCACAAGCTTCTCAGCATCCGGCTTGCCCAGTGCACCTTAGCACGGGCAAGGGCCCTACGGGCACCTTCAATGCAGACGGAGCGCTTGATGACTTCGAGCCTTGGACAGGCCCCCTCCAGCCGCCACACCAGCCCGAAATAGCTCCCAGGCAGAGCCTCTCCAGGCCATAGCCGAACTATGAGGCCCTTCATGGCCTGTTCGGCCGCCTTGTGGAGCTCGACCAGTTGCTTCAGCTGGTCGCTCAGGGGCACGGGGTGTCCGGCCTCAGCATACTGAGACCAGAACACCTTCTCTGTCGAGCTTCCCTCCTCGGCTCGATAGAATGCGGCGGCATCAGACACGCTACGGGGAAGATCTGCGAACGCTCCTGGAGAGCTCCGGATTCGGGTAAGTAACAAGTAACTCACATTTATGTGTTTGCTTTGCATAAAGAATGCCTTACCCGCCGCTATGTTTTTCACCGCAACCAACTCCTGGAGGGTCTTCTGGGATTCGGCCTTGGCAGACTTGGCATTTTCAATAGTCGCCGCAAGCTCGGACGCTCACGTCTTTGAGTCAAGCTCCAAACTCTCATGTTTTTTCATGAGAACCTGGAGCTCTTGCTGCACCTTGCCAACCTGGGCCTCATACTTCTCCCGCTCGGTGCGCTCCGTGGCCGCCCTCTTCTCGGCCTCGACCAACGCTTGCTTAAGGGTCGCCACCTCAGACGTGGCCCCTACAATAGCCATGATAATCCTGTCATTTTTTGCAATTGCACCTTTATATATATATATATTTAAACAAGGTATTTCTTACCTTCCTTGTCCTCAAGCTGCTTCTTGGCATGCCCGAGCTCTTTCTCGGACTGCTTGAGGTTCTGCTTTAGCGTGTCCACTTCCGCAGACAGTGCAGCGGACGCCAGTAGAGAAGCCTGCATACGCATATTGACTCCTTTTTGTTAGACTCCTACGAATTTTATTTTATCCTCTCTTTGGCTTTTCTTCCCGAACGCCAAACAGAGCATCAGGGGCTACTGTCTATGCGGTAATATTATTTACACATTCTTTACTTACCTCAAAGCCTGTTAAAAGGCTAGTACAAGCTTCAGTCAGTCCGCTCTTGGTGGACTGAACCTTCTGGACCACCGCACTCATAATGGTGCGGTGCTCCTCGTCGATGGAGGCACCTTTGAGCACCTCCAGCAGATTGTCTGGTGCCTCCGGTTGGACGGGGGTCACCGGCACAGTGGGCTTGCTCCTCTTGGAAGGAGGTCGCCCGCCGGACTCCGGGACCTTTGAAGGTTCCGGAGCGGTGTCCGGCCTAGAGCCAGACTTGGAGCCCTGGGGGGTTTTATCCCCTTTACTCCTGGAGTCTGGGAGGTCGCCTTACGGTGCCTCCAGGACCACCTCCTCCTGGCTTGGAACCTGTTGGTACAACACTTCAGCGTCGTCCGTAGGGCGGGGGGAGGAAGCCATCGGAAGCGAATTCACATCCGACGAGTCCAGGGAACCGCTCGACAATGCGTCGAGCCGGTCTTTGGGTGGGCTGCATTAACATATTAGACATGAAGGAATACTATGAATTACTCTAGTATCCAGGTAATTACGATTTCGCCAGGGGCTTGGCCCTGAGCGGCCACTCCTCTACGCCGTCGTCGGCGTCGGTGGAGTAGTCCGGAGGAAGGGTTTTCCCCTTCTTGGACCCTTCGGCCTCCCCAGTGAGGGCGGCCTTCCTTTTATTCTCTCCCCCCGCTGGAGGGGGAGAGGTCTCTTCTTCCTCCTCCTCGTCTTCACGGGAGGAATGCGCCCTGGAGCCGTCGGATGATGAACCCGACACCTCCTGGCGCCGGGCACTTTTTCAAGTCCCCGTGGCCCTCTTCGTGGCCTTCTTCTCCGACACCACATAGGGTGCCGGAACCAGCAACTTCGCCAAGCGGGCATCGGCTGGGTCTTCGGGCAAAGGAGCCGGACAGTCGATCTGTCCGGACTTCGCCTGCCAAACCTGTCAAAGGTAAGGGAGCTTAGGTCTCGCATAGAGTTAAACTATGAAAAACTAATACCCTGTAAAAGGCACAAACAACTTACCGCGCTGGCATGACACTGCGCGCTGAATCTGTGATCCTCGGTAGCGAATGCGGGAGCCTCGGCGCCCTTGAAAAGCACCTTCCAGACATCTTCGTACGTCGTGTCGAAGAGCCTGCTCAGAGTTCGGTGTTGCGTCGGGTTGAACTCCCACAGATTGAAGGCCCGTTGTTGACACGGGAGGATCCGGCGGATGAGCATGACCTGGACTATGTTGACAAGCCTGAGCTGCTTGTCCACCAGGGTTTGGATGCATGTTTGCAGTCCAGTCACCTCTCCTTTGCTACCCCACGACAGGTCCGTCTCTTTCCAGGACGTGAGCCGCGTTGGGGGTCCGGACTAGAACTCGGGGGCTGCGACCCACTCAGGGTCGCGCGTCTCGGTGATGTAAAACCACCCCGATTGCCACCCCCTTCAGGGTCTCCACAAAGGAGCCCTCGAGCCATAAGATGTTGGGCATCTTGCCCACCATGGCGCCTCCGCACTCCGCCTAGTTGCCGTGCACCACCTTCGGCTTGACATTAAAAGTCTTGAGCCATAGGCCGAAATGGGGGCGGATGCAGAGGAAAGCCTCGCACACGATGATAAACACCGAGATGTTGAGGACGAAATTCGGGGCCAGATCATGGAAATCCAGGCCGTAGTAGAACATGAGTCCCCGGACGAATGGGTGGATAGGAAAGCCCAGTCCGCGGAGGAAGTGGGGAAGGAACACTACCCTCTCATGGGGCCTTGGGGTGGGGAGGAGGTGCCCCTCTTCGGGAAGCCGGTACGTGATGTCGTTAGACAAGTATCCGGCCTTCCTCAGTTTTTTGATGTGTCCCTCCGTGACGGAGGAGACCATCCACTTGCCTCCCGCTCCGGACATGGCTGGAGAAGGTTGAGGTGGGGAGTGTGGATTTGGGCGCTGGAGCTCGAGTGCGCGAAAATGGATAGGCGAAGGAGGAAGAAGGCGTAGGTGAAAAGGTGGATCCTTATCCCCTTATATGGGTGGACGCAACTACGTGTCCCCACCAGCCTGGTAAAACTTGCTTATCTCCAAGCGCCGTATTCAATGGCGCGGTTGGGTTACCCACGCCCGTATTGATGAGAATCCCGGAATAAGGGGACACGATCTCTGCTTTAACAAGACATGCCAAGGAAACCACCTCGCATGACGCGCTGAGGTGGGATAGTAAAACGATTCGAATAAAGGCTTGGCCGTGGTGCGTCACACTACGGAATACGTCAGTAGATTAGATTTGTGTAAATATTATTCTCTCTATGGCAATATGTGGAAACTTATTTTGCAGAGCCGATACCAAGATGGTATGGAGGATACCGTCCGCGGTGATGATGAGTGGCGGTGATCTTGATGGAGATACCAAGATGATGGAGACTCGTCCCTAAGTAGCCGAAACACCTTAGGAAACGGAAAAACCGCAAACTCAAAATCTCAAATGTCAAATGGTGGTAGCGGGAATGCGGTGGTGGTGGCGGAAGCTCAAAGGGATTGCGGAAATGCAATGATGAGTTGTGGAGTACGCAATGCGGAAATGGAGGGTAAGGTGTTGGACTATACACGGTGTCGGAGTTGTAAGCACGGTCCCTAAGTAGCCGAAACACCTTAGGAGACACAACTCACAACACAAACAAAATTGGGTTAAGTTGGGGTGTCGGAAGTGTATGGTGGGCAAGCCTATGCGGAAGTTATGGTGGTGGTGGTAGTTGATGAAGAAGCAATCATCCCTAAGTAGCCTAAACACCTTAGGAAACTCGAATCACAACTCAAACAACCACAAATGCGATGGGGAACAAAATTGGTTAGGTTGCAGAAGGTTATGGTGGTTTTGCGAACGATGTGGTGGAAGCCCTAGGCAAAGATGCCAAAGTTCCAAAAAGTTGATGGTGTCAAAAGGTGTTGGAACCTATGTAGATGGATGGAGGATGTCAATAGCTACTCAATGAGCTAAAGAACGCGAAAATCGGATTGCAGATGTGAAAGTTATGGTCAAAACTGTCAATCAGCCGAGGCTGAAACTGGGAGGGGCGGTTGTACCGCTTGCTAGGGCGGTTGTACCACTCTTGGAGCATCCTGGAGTTCCAGAATTAGCTGGTAGAAGTATCAGGTTATGGGGGAGTGGTAGTACCGCCTTGGGGGCCGGTTGTACCGCTGGTGTCGGGAAAAATTCACAGATCCGAATCGGGGTGGATTTTGGGGCGGAAATGGGTGATTTCGGGGTCAAAATTCGACGGGTTTCGTGGATGGAAAGTGGAGAAACTTGGGGAGATGCTAGATCCACTTGAAACCAAGTAAATCCATGGATCAAATCCAATAAAACTTCGTCAAACCAACAAATCACAAAAAAAAATTGGGGCTATTTTTGGTGGGGATTTTCGAGATTGGGAAAGAACACAACAAAATTAGGCTAGAAAACAACAAGGGGAGGCTCCGAAATCGTGATCAACATGGCTCATGATATCAAGATGATGTAGGGTAGGAACCCTAGGGGCCGATCTTTCACAAAAGGAGCGGATCCCACAAAGAACACGAGGAAGAACGGAGAGAAATCACAAGAGGAAACACTCAAGAACAAGTCCAATCACACATCCACTAGACAATCAAACACACAAGATCCACAAGGTACGTGAACAACAAAGGGAAAGATACAAGGTAAGGTTCATCTCCATGAGGAGGTCTTGAAGGGGGCCGCCCAAGAGGGGGTCTTGATGTTCTTCTCCGAAAGGAGGTCTTGAATCCTCTTGGGGGATTGATAACCCACAAGTATAGGGGATCAATTGTAGCCTATTTCGATAAGTAAGAGTGTCGAACCCAACGAGGAGCTAAAGGAAGAACAAATATTCCCTCAAGTTCTATCGACCACCGATACAACTCTACGCACGCTTGACATTCGCTTTACCTAGAACAAGTATGAAACTAGAAGTACTTTGTAGGTATTGTTGGATAGGTTTGCAAGATAATAAAGAGCAAGTAAATAAAAAGTAGGGGCTGTTTAGATAAAGACACAACTAAGTTAGGTTTATTAAAGAGCTTGTTGTTACGAGAAAGTTATTTGTCCCTAGGCAATCGATAATTAGACCGATAATCATTATTGCAATTTTATATGAGGGAGAGGCATAAGCTAACATAATTTCTCTACTTGGATCATATGAACTTATGATTGGAACTCTAGCAAGCATCCACAACTAATAAAGATCATTAAGGTAAAACCCAACCATAGCACTAAAGTATCAAGTCCTCTTTATCCCACACGCAACAACCCCCTTACTTGGGTTTGTGTTTCAGTCACTCACGCAACCCACTATAAGCGAATCATGAACGTATTGCAACACCCTACAGCGGGGATCCCTCACGCTTGCGCAACACGGAGAGAACCATAGGACAGCACCAATAATAAAACATGCAACTCAAACCAATCTTGATCATCAAATAGCCCATAGGACAAAACGGATCTACTCAAACATCATAGGATAGCCATACATCATTGGGAAATAATATATAGTGTTGAGCACCATGTTTAAGTAGAGATTACAGCGGGTAAGAGAGAGGTTAAACCACTGCATAGAGGGGGGAAGAGTTGGTGATGATGGCGGTGAAGTTGTTGGTGAAGATTGCGGTGATGATGATGGCCCCGGTGGCACTCCGGTGCCACCGGAAGCGAGGGGGAGAGAGTCCCCCTCCTTCTTATTCTTCCTTGACCTCCTCCCTAGATGGGAGAAGGGTTTCCCCTGTGGTCCATGGCCTCCATGGCGTGTGAGGGGCGAGAGCCCCTCCGAGATTGGATCTGTCTCTCTGTCTCTCTCTGTTTCTTATATTCCGGGAGATCCGTAACTCCGATTGGGCTGAAATTTGAACACGATCTCTATCCGGATATTAGCTTTCTTGCGGTGAAAGAAGGGCACCAACCACCTTACGGGGTGGCCACGAGGGTCAAGGGCGCGCCTGCCCCCTGGGGCGCGCTCCCCTGCCTCATGGGCCCCTCGAGCATCGTCTCGCGTTGATTTCACTTCCCAAAAATCACATATATTCCAAAAAAAATCTCCGTACGTTTTTATCCCGTTTGGACTCCGTTTGATATGGATTTTCTGCGAAACAAAAAACATGCAACAAACAGGAACTGGCACTGGGGAGTGGATCAATATGTTAGTCTCAAAAATAGTATAAAAAGTTGCCAAAAGTATATGAAATTTGTAGAATATTGGCATGGAACAATCAAAAATTATAGATATGACGGAGACGTATCAACATCCCCAAGCTTAATTCCTGCTCGTCTTCGAGTAGGTAAATGATAAAAAAGATAATTTTTGTTGTGGAATGCCACCTAGCATAATATTGATCACATATCTAATCATGGCATGAATATTAAGATACGAGTGATTCAAAGCAATAGTCTATCATTTGACATAAAAACAATAATACTTCAAGCCTAGTAATAAAGCAATCATGTCTTTTCAAAATAATATGTCCAAAGAAAGTTATCCCTACAAAATCATATAGTCTGTCTATGATCCATCTTCACCACACAAAATATTCACATCATGCACAATCCCGATGACAAGCCAATCAATTGTTTCATACTTTTGGCGTTCTCAAACCTTTTCAACTTTCACGCAATACATGAGCGTGAGCCATGGACATGGCACTATAGGTGGAATAGAATGGTGATTGTGGAGAAGACAAAAAGGAGAAGATAGTCTCACATCAACTAGGCGTATTAACGGGCTATGGAGATGCCCATAAATAGATATCAATGTGAGTGAGTAGGGATTGCCATGCAATAGATGCACTGGAGCTATAAGTGTATGAAAGCTCAAACTTAAACTAAGTGGGTGTGCATCCAACTTGCTTGCTCATGAAGACCTCGGGCATTTGAGGAAGCCCATCATCGGAATATACAAGCCAAGTTCTATAATGAAAATTCCCACTAGTATATGAAAGTGATAACTCAAGAGACTCTCTATATGAAGAACATGGTGCTACTTTGAAGCACAAGTGTGGTAAAAGTATAGTAACATTGCCCCTTCTCTCTTCTTCTCTCATTTTTTTTGGGGGGCCTTCTCTTTTTTTGGCCTTTCTCTTTTTTTTCTTTTTTTATTTTTCGTCCGGAGTCTCATCCCGACTTGTGGGGGAATCATAGTCTCCATCATCCTTTCCTCACTGGGGCAATGCTCTAATAATGATTATCATCACACTTTTATTTACTTACAACTCGATATTACAACTCGATACTAGAACAAAGATATGACTCTATATGAATGCCTCCGGCGGTGTACTGGGATGTGCAATGATCTAGCGTAGCAATGACATCAAAAAACGGACAAGCCATGAAAACATCATGCTAGCTATCTTACGATCATGCAAAGCAATATGACAATGAATTCTCAAGTCATGTATATGATGATGATGGAAGTTGCATGGCAATATATCTCGGAATGGCTATGGGAATGCCATGATAGTGTAGCGACTAGACCCAAACGGTCCAATCTCTGTGCTCCGGTGTCATCCCTGGATCAGTAATGCTGACACCACACAGTACTTGAAGGATTTATAACAGAGTAGCAATCACACACTTATTACATCGAGTGTCTCAAAAGAGAACTTATTACAATAAATATGGCTTAAGGCCATCTAATAACGATAACAGCGGAAGGCTTGGAAGATAAGTGAGTCCATCAACTCCAACGACATCACTGAGTATAGAACCATGACCTAATGGCACCTTAATCGTCGTCTGAAAAATCTGCAACATTAACGTTGCAGCCCGAAACGGGTCAGCACATGGAATATGCTGGCAATGTAACACATAGAGAGTAATGGAATAAAATAGGCTATTCTATATGCATATATGGCTGGTGGAAAACTCTATGGTTACAGTTTTGCGTAAAGCAAATTTTTCCCTACTGCAAAGGAATAAATTTTATTTAACTATAATGGTAATTGTTAAACATTGAGAATGGTTGACAGCATTCTCAATCCCAATTAAGCATCATCATTAAAACCCAACAATTAACTTTAGAGTAACATGATGAGATTCACATGATCATCCAGGTACTAGATACTCAAGATGTCCATAACCGGGGACATGGCTAACCATGATTAGTTTATACGCTCTGCAGAGGTTTGCGCACTTTTCCCCACAAGACTCGATCTCCTCCGTTCGTTTACTCGCACTGCATGGTGTTTGAGAAACGGATGACCGAGACATAGTCTTTCGGAAGCGCTAGCACCTTACGAACGGGTAGACCGTACCAACCTACATCCCCTACATCTGCTAGTCTACCACTGTAAGAGTTCGCACGACTTAGTCAACTATGCTAGAGCCCATAGTAGCTTGTGGCTGCACAGGGAAGTTTCTAGTATGAATAATCTCATGATCCCTTTGAGCCTGGGTGGCGGTCCAAAAGAAAACAGGCAATCGCTGGAATACCCAGGTGCCTCAATCCACCTAGATGTGTGTTTAGGTTGCCACCTTAAATAAACCATTAATTAACAAAGCTCACATCTTTCATGGATACACGCACCCAATCCACGTCTACTAGCATAGCATAGCAATAATAAGCAAACGTAGAGTAACTCCCAAAGGTTTGATAATAAACAGGTAATAGGTTCTACCTCAACTACTCCCCAAACCCACAATTTAATTAGATCCTAATCATGCAATGTGTGAGGATTGATCTAATGCAATAAAACTGGGTAGTAGGAGGTTGATCAAAGTGTTACTTGCCTTGCTGATGATCCGGGAAACCTAGAGATTCGAAGTAGCAAGCGGCGCACTCCGGGTACTCTATCGCAAACAAACAAACATACAATAAGTACTCAACTAATGCACAGGTAAAACTCGAACAAGAGAACTAACCAGAAAGTTCAACTTAAGAACTCCGGTTGGCAAAAAGAATCAAAACGAACGAAGCAACGAAAGACAAACGACAAGAAAAACAAGCTTCGTTTACTATTCTGGGTCTAAGGCAATTTTTACAGTGGCAAAAACTTGTTTGAGTTGGTTAAACGGAAAGAGGGTTTCGAGACGAAACTCCAGGCACTTGAATCGCCTGATTCCGATAAACGAGCGAAAAGTTAAACTAGAACGAACATCGGATCAGAGATCGCGATCAGAAAAACCGCGGATTTAATCCGAGAAAAAGAAAAACGACGAACAGTTAATGAACGAACGTTCGTTAACAGAAACTAAACAAAAAATGCGTTCGTTAAGACGAACAGACGAATGGGCGCTCGCTAAATAAATAAACCGAAAAAACTGATCTATTTATCTAAAAAAACGGAAACTAGGGTTTTCAAAAAAAAACGGCCGGCGACTACCTCGGCGGCGGCGGCTCTCCGGCGGGGCTCCGGAAGGCGGCGGGGTGAGGAGAGGCAAGCGGCAGCGGCGGCGGCGGTGTGCGGCGGCGGCGTGGGGTGCGGGGCGGCGGCGGCGACTCGGGGCTCCAGGGGGGGCGGGGTGGCTATATAAAGGAGGGGGTTGACTTGGGGAGGGGGTCGGCGGCGCAGGGCGGCTCCGGCTCGGACTCCTCCTCGAGTCCGGCGGGGAAGGCGGCGGCGGCTTGGGCCGGCCTGGCTCGGCTGGGCCCTTGGCCCAGTCGGGCGCGGGGTTTTTTTTTTTAAAACAATTTCGCTGCGCCTAAGAAAAAAATCTAGAAAAATAAATAAAAATCTAAAAATGCCAAAACAAAATTTCTCCGTCTAAATAAAATATTTAGAACAGGATGAACATTTTTTGGCTCTAAATGCAATTTTTGAAAACGTGCAATTTTTCCCAAATTCAAATAAAATAGCAAATAAAACCAAAATAAAATCTTATTTGATTTTTTATTAAATCCTCAATATTTCTTTATTTTGGGAAAGTCATTTTATTCCCTCTCTCATTTTTTTATAATAGAAATAATTGAAGATAAAATAAATAAAATCAAATGATCCTATCTTCAAAATTTGAGAAAAACTCAAATACGAAAATAACAAAATCCCCAACTCTCTCCGAGGGTCCTTGAGTTGCGTAGAATTTCTAGGATCAACCAGAAAAGCAATAAAATATGATATGCAATGATGATCTAATGTATAACATTCCAAATTGAAAATTTGGGATGTTACAGATAGGTAGGTATGGTGGCTGTTTTGAGGAAGGTATATGGTGGGTTTATGGTACCGGCGGAAGTTGCGCGATACTAGAGGCTAGCAATGGTGAAAGGGTAAGAGTGCGTATAATCCATGGACTCAACATTAGTCATAAAGAACTCACATACTTATTGCAAAAGTCTATGAGCTATCGAAACAAAGTACTATGCACATGCTCCTAGGGGGATAGATTGGTAGGAAAAGACCATCGCTCATCCCCGACTGCCACTCATAAGGAAGACAATCAATAAATAAATCATGCTCCGACTTCGTTACATAACGTTTCACCATACGTGCATGCTACGGGAATCACAAACCTCAACACAAGTATTTCTACAATCCACAACTACCCACTAGCATAACTCTAATATCACCATCTTTATATCGCAAAACTATTGCAAGGAATCAAACATATCATATTCAGTGATCTACAAGTTTTATGTATGGTTTTATGACTAACCATGTGAATGACCAGTTCCTGTCATCTCTCTAAATAGATATAAGTGAAGCACGAGAGTTTAATTCTTTCTACAAAAGATATGCCCGTGCTCTAACAAATATAAGTGAAGCAAAAGAGCATTCAACAAATAGCGGTTTTCTATGTAAAGAGAAACATGCAATCCAAACTTCAATAGGTATAAGTGAAGCACATGAAGCATTCTATAAAGCCATACTCAAAAGATATAAGTGAAGTGCATAGAGCATTCTATAAATCAACCAAGGACTATCTCATACCAGCATAGTGCATAAAATAAAAGTGAAAACTAAATGCAAAAGACACACCAAGATTTGCACATATCGCATGAACGAAACAAATCCAAAAACATATTGATACTTGTTGAAGAAAGAGGGGATGCCTTCCGGGGCATCCCCAAGCTTAGAAGATTGAGTCTCCTTGAATATTTACTTGGGGTGCCTCGGGCATCCCCAAGCTTGAGCTCTTGCCTCTCTTCCTTCTTCTCACATCGAAACCTTCTCGATCATCGAACACTTCATCCACACAAAACTACAACAGAAAACTCGGTAAGATCCGTTAGTATAATAAAGCAAATCACTACTCTAAGTACTGTTGCAAACCAATTCATAATTTGTTTTTGCATTGTGTCTACTGTAGTATAACTTCCTCATGTCTTAATCCACTGATATAAATTGATAGTTTCATCAAAACAAGTAAACTATGCATCAAAAACAGAATCTGTCTAAAACAGAACAGTCTGTAATAATCGGAACATTCACCATACTTTTGATACTTGAATTTTTTTGCCAAAATTAGGAAAAATAAACAATTTGTATAGAAAGACAGTGCAAAAGGAATCAGAACCGTTTGACTTCCCAGTAAAAAATGTAAAATCGCGCACTACAGCCAAAGTTTCTGTCCTGCACCGTACAAACCATCAAGCAACTATAAACATCCTAAAGGCAAACCTTGGCACATTATTTTTATAATACAATGGAATTGTACAAAGGGATAATTATTTTTGTTGAAAAGTTTCTGTAATCAAGATTCACAAAGTTGCCGTGAGCATGAATGTCGGTGTCAAAACCAGCGGATCTCGGGTAGGGGGTCCCGAACTGTGCGTCTAGGCGGATGGTAACAGGAGGCAGGGGACACGAAGTTTTACCCAGGTTCGGGCCCTCTTGATGGAGGTAAAACCCTACGTCCTGCTTGATTAATATTTATGATATGGGTAGTACAAGAGTAGATCTACCACGAGATCAGAGAGGCTAAACCCTAGAAGCTAGCCTATGGTATGATTGTATGTTGTCCTACGGACTAAAACCCTCCGGTTTATATAGACACCAGAGAGGGCTAGGGTTACACAAGGTCAGTTACAAAGGAGGAGATATACATATCCGTATTGCCTAGCTTGCCTTCCATGCCAAGGAGAGTCCCATCCGGACACGAGACGAAGTCTTCAATCTTGTATCTTCATAGTCCAATAGTCCGGCCAAAGGTTATAATCCGGCTGTCCGGAGACCCCCTAATCCAGGACTCCCTCAGTAGCCCCTGAACCAGGCTTCAATGACGACGAGTCCGGCGTGCAATATTGTCTTCGGCATTGCAAGGCGGGTTCCTCCTCCAAATACATCACGGAAGAATTTGAATACAAGGATAGTGTCCAACCCTGCAAAATAAGTTCCACATACCACCATAGAGAGAATAATATTTCCACAAATCTAATTTGCTGACTTGTTTTGGCAACACGACATTATTTCATGGCCCGGTGATTATTCGAACCGTTTCCTTTGACTAGCCCTGCACATAATGCGAGGCGGTTTTTTTACACGTCTTGTCAAAGCAGAGATCGTGTCCCCTTATCACGGGATTCTCATCAATACGGGCGTGGGTAACCCAACCACGCCATCGATTAAGGCACTTGGGGGATAAGCGAGTTTTATCAGGCTAGTGGGGGCGCATAGTTTCGGCTGCCCGTATAAAGGGATAAGGATTCACCTTTTCATCCACGCCTTCTTCCTCCCTTGCTCATCCACTTTCGCACACTCGAGCTCCAGCGCCCAAGTCTGCATTTCCCACCTCGACCTTCTCCAACCATGTCCGGAGCGGGAGGCAGGTGGATGGTCTCCTCCGTCACGGAGGGACACATCAAGAAGCTGAGAAGAGCCGGATACCTGCCCGACGACATCGCGCACCAGCTTCCAGATGAGGGGCAGCTCATTCCCACCCCCAGGCCCCATGAGAGGGTAGTGTTCCTTACCCATTTCCTCCGCGGACTGGGATTCCCTCTCCACCTGTCCGGGGGATCATGTTCTACTACGGCCTGGATTTCCACAATCTGGCCCCAAACTTCATCCTCAACATCTTGGCGTTTATCGTCGTGTGCGAGGCCTTCCTCTGCATCAAACCCCACTTCGGCTTATGGCTGAAGACCTTTAATGTCAAGCCGAAGGTAGTGAGCGGCTGCCAGGCGGAGTGCAGAGGCGCCATGGTGGGAAGATGCCCAACGTCACATGGCTCGAGGGCTCCTTCGTGGAGACCGTAAAGGGGTGGCAATCGGGGTGGTTCTACATCACCGAGCCGCGGGACCCTAAATGGGCAGCGGCCCCCGAGTTCCGATCTGGCATCCCCACGCGGCTCACCTCCTGGAAAGAGAAGGGCCTGTCCTGGGGTAGTTCGGGAGAGCTGACCGGACTCCAAACATGTATTCAAAACATGGTGAACAAGAAGCTCAAACTCGTCAACATAGTCCAGGTCATGCTAATCCGCCGGATCCTCCCGTGCCAACAACGGGCTTTCAACTTGTGGGAGTTCGACCCGGCCCAGCACCGAACTCTGAACAGGCTCTTCGACACAACTCACGAGGATGCCTGGAAGGTGCTATTCAAGGGTGCCGAGGTTCCCCCTCCCACTACCGAGGATCGCGGATTCTGCGCGAAGCGCCAAGCCAGCGCGGTAAGCTGTTTTACCTCTCATAGGATACTTGTATTTCATAGTTTGACTCTATGCGGGATCTAAACTCCCGTACCTTTGACAGGACTGGCAGGAGACAGCCGGACAGATCGACTATCTGGCTCCTTTACCCGAAGGCCCAGCGGACGCTCTCCTAACGAAGATGCTGACTCCGGCCCCTTATAAGGTGTCGGAGAAGACCAAGAAGGCCAAGGGAACCCGAAAGAGTTCCCGACACCAGGCGTCATTGGATTCATCGTTCGATAACTCTGCGGCACACTCCTCCCCCGAAGACGAGGAGGAAGAAGAAGATGCTCCCCCTCCAGTTGGGGGAGACAAGAAAAGGAAGGCCGCCCCAACTAGGGAGACCGAAGGGTCCAAGAAGGGAAGGACTCTCCTTCCGGACAGTTCCACCACCGCCGCCGAAGGCGAAGACGAGTGGCTGCTCAGGGCCAAGCCCCTGGCGAAGTCGTAAGTATTCGGATACCAGAGTAACTCATAGCATTCCTTTGTTGCACTGCTTCCCCTAACGCCGAATATGATTATGCAGGCCGCCACGAGCCAGTATCAATGTATCGTCGGACAGCTCCCTGGGCTCGTCAGATATGGATAGCGATCCACTTCCGACCACCACCTCCCCTTGCCCTGGGGACGACGCCGAGGTACTATCTCAAGACGCACCGAGTCAAGGGGAGACAGTCCCGGAGGCGCCTCAAGGCGACCTTCCCGACTCCTGGAGCAGAGGGGACAAGGCCCCCGAGGCCTCCGATTTCGGCCCTCAGCCGAACACCGCGCCGGAACCTCCAGCGGTTTCGGATTCGGGCAGGCGGCCTCCTTCCAAGAGGGGCAAGACGCCTGTGCCGGTGACCTCTGTCCATCCAGAGGCACCGGACAATCTATTGGGAGCACTTTGCAGCGCTTCCATCGACGAGGAGCACCGCACTATTATGAGTGCGGTGGTCCAGAAGGTTTAGTTCGCCAAGAGCGGATTGACTGAAGCCTGTGCCAGCCTTCTAACAGGCTTTGAGGTAAGTGTTTGAAATATAGGAAAAATATTACCGCATAGACAGTAGCCCCTGATGCTCTATCCGGTGTTCAGAAAAGAAAAACTGAATAGAGGATCAAATAATACCGCAGGAGTCTAACATAATTATGTCTGTATGCGTATGTAGGCTTCGCTGCTGGCCTCAGCCGCACTGACTGCGGAGGTCGCCACACTGAAGCAGGACCTCGAGGGGTCCAAGAAAGAGCTCGGCCTTGCCAAGAGGCAGCTCGAGGAGAACAAGGGTAAGTAATACCCTGTCTATGTATATATAAAAGAAGACGCGATTGCAAAAATGACAGGATCATCGTATGTTTGCCAGGGGCCGCGACCGAAGTGGCGACCCTAAAGCAAGCGCTGTCCAAGGCCGAAGATAAAGCGGCCAAGGAGCGCACCGAGCGGGAAAAGCAAGAGGCTCGGGTGGGCGAGGTGCAGCAAGAGCTCCAAGCTCTCATGAGGAAGCACGAGGCGTTGAAGCTTGACTCGAAGACGCGAGAGTCTGAGCTTGCCACGGCCCTCGAGAGCGCAAAAAGTGCCAAGGCCCTCCAGGAGATTGACGCGATGAAGAAAATAGCGGCGGGTAAGTCATTCTTAGGGATGGCAATGGGTCGGGTTTGGGGCGGGTGGAGCTGGTCCAAATCCAACCCATGACCCATCTTCCTACCCTCTGCCCATCCACCAAATTATCCATGGGCACTACTTGTGCCCATGCCCAAACCCACTGGATACCCACATACCCATGGAGCTCCATGGGCATAGAAAAGTCAGCATGAAGCCTCCCACAGATCAAATTAACTCATCATCATTCACACACAAATGGCAACATAAGCTACATGCATAAGTAGGCAACAAGTAATACGATGAGTCCTGAAGTGTGACATATCAGAGGTTGATTCTGCAGCATATAGCTCATGGCACAAGTTGCATATTTCCTGCCATTTCCCATTGATTCGCTCTTTCTACTATCACTGGCATATGGCCCCACATGTCATACGGGTATCCATTGGATATCTATGGAGCATAAACTATAACCATGCCCAACCCGTCTATTTGTGGATGTCCATATCCACGGATCCATGGGCGAAAATGTGCTCCATACCCTTGCCCAACCGGGTCGGGTATCCATGGGTATCCAAATCCATGGATAAAATTGCCATCCCTAGGCATTCTATATGCAAAGCAAGCATGTGAAAGTAAATTACCTATTACTTACCCGAATCCGGAGCTCTCCAGGAGCATTCGCAGATTTGCCCCGTAGTGTGTCGGATGCCGCACTGTTTTACCAGGCCGAGGAGGGGAGCTCAACGGAGAAGCTGTTCTGGTCTCAGTATACTGGGACCGAACACCCGGTGCCTATGAGCGACCAACTGAAGCAGCTGGTCGAGCTACACAAAGCGGCCGAATAGGCCATGAAGGGATTTACAGTCCGGCTGTGGCCTGGCGACGCCCTGCCGAACAGCTACTTCAGCCTGGTGAGGCGGCTTGTGGACGCCTGCCCACGGCTGGAGGTCGTTAAGTGGTCTGTCTGCATCGAAGGTGCACGCCGGGCTTTCGTCCGCGTGAAGGTGCAATGGGCCAAGCTAGACGCCGTGAAGCTGATCAAGGAGGGACTGCCGCAGGGCAAGGAGCATCGCACCCCCGAAATTTATTATGAGGGTGTCCTGAAGGGTGCCCGTCTTGTAGCGGACGAATGTTCAAAGGATGTAATATTTGAGTAAACTTGCTCGTGTGATCCTGTATGATGAAAACTTGTTTCATATGCGCTATGCAACGCTTGTTTGAATTTAAAATATTACCTTCTGTTTGGTTGTTTATCCAATCTGAGAGATGGCTAGTCCTCGGCTTCTGCCCCCATGCCGCAAGTGCTGGGGTGTTCAGGATAAACCTGAGCACTCTTGTTCCCATGTTTTGGTCCGTCGAGGGAGGTGCTCAGCACAGCGAACAAGGCAACCGGACTAATAATGCTTTATCACTCTCACTTAGCCATAGAATTCTATAATTTTAAATTTCAGCGAAGCCCCTAGTATTCAGAAGGCCGAATACGGGGCGCGATACATGCCTTTAAGCCGGTTAGGACTGGCTCCTCGCTCTAAGCGGCATAAGTCTTTAGGGACTCGAAACCTCGCCGAACAGCAACCAGTCTCTCGCCTTATCATGACAGTCAGTTTTAGCTTTCTCTACTGAGGTGCTTAGCCCAGCAGAACCGGGGCACAATCGCAGTAGTTCTCCTAGCGCTACCTTAGCCGATAGAGCGGAACGTAAGGTACCAAAACATAGGAGCCGGGCAAACCCAACATTTGACCAAAGACATGATTCGGAGTTGATGCATATAATGCTATAAGTTGGGGGTGCCGCACTTGTGAAAGTGTTCGGACTTCTCACACCATATTGTGGGGTACTTAAGCCCCTAGTGTGTTGGCCGTACCAAAGTGTACGGTTGCAGGGTGTCATTAATGAACGCATATATATAAAACAAGAATGCAATAATAGTCGTAATGTTATGCGTTGTTTATTCAAAGAGGTGCGTTAAGGCAGAATGATACAGATAGTGCGATAAGCAAAAAGTAGGACTATGTCCCTTCCAAGGGCAAGCTAAGGAATAGTATTAAAGTAAATATTTCACTCGTTATCGTAATCCACCTGGGAGTTCCATGGTGTGACGTAGCTTTCTTCCTCCTTGGTTGCTGCATCATGTGTTCGGCAATCCTGCTGTCGGATAGGGTTTCCAGAGATTAAAGTCCTGAAAAGAGAAAAATAACAAAGCGGGAAGCCCCTAGTGCGGTTTAAGCCGCGTCTTGGGGCGTGCCGTAGTTGTGCCCCCCTCCCCACCTGTGGCCATGGTATTTTTAATGTGTAATTATGTACGTGTGGCACGGATTTCGCCGTTTAGCTGGGACTGGAGTGGGGGCCGCATTGCTACGCGAGCTCAGATCGTGCCAGGCGGTCCAGTTGACGATTACTCCGAGCGCGCTTGGAGGTGTCCGGGTCTTGAAACGCCGAACTGGTGGATTGCCTTGAGAGGCTGCTTTGCACTTCTGCTACGAGGGCCGCAGTGTGCTCCTCCGTTCGGAGAGAGCGCTTTGTGTTTCCATTAACTGTGATAACCCCACGGGTCCTGGCATCTTGAGCTTGCGGTATGCATAATGCGGTACCGCATTGAATCTCGCAAATGCAGTTCGCCCGAGCAGTGCATGATAACCACTACGGAATGGGACTATATCGAAGATTAATTCTTCGCTTCGAAAGTTATCCGGGGATCCGAAAACCACTTCCAATGTAATTGAGCCTGTGCAATGGGCCTCTACGCCTGGAATGACGCCTTTAAAGGTCATTTTTGTGGGTTTGATCCTTGAGGGGTCTATACCCATTTTGCGCACTGTGTCCTGATAAAGCAGGTTCAGGCTGCTGCCGCCATCCATAAGGACTCGAGTGAGGTGAAATCCGTCAATGATTGGGTCTAAGACCAGTGCGGCGAATCCACCGTGACGGATACTAGTGGGGTGGTCCCTGTGATCGAAGGTGATCGGGCAGGAGGACCATGGGTTGAACTTTGGGGTGACTGGCTCCAACACATATACGTCCCTGAGCGCACGCTTCCGCTCCCTCTTGGGGATGTGGGTTGCGTATATCATGTTCATCGTCCGCACTTGTGGGGGGGGAACCTCTTATGTCCTCCGGTGTTCAGCTGCTGGGGCTCTTCCTCATCATCGCTATGTGGCCCCTTATCTTTGTCTTCGGCAATTAACTTGCTGGCCTTCTTGAACACCCAACAATCCCTGTTGGTGTGGTTGGCTGGCTTGTCGGGGGTGCCGTGTATTTGACACAAGCGATCGAGTATACGGTCCAAACTGGACAGGCCCGGAGTGCTTCTTTTGAATGGCTTTTTCCGCTGACTGGGTTTAGAGCCTTTGAATCCGGCATTGACTATCGTATCTTCAGTATTATCTCTATTAATGCGGCGCTTGTGTTTGTTGCGACGTGACCTGCTATTGCTGTCCTTGGTATCTGAAGTACCATGGTTCTTTGACGTATTGTTACTGCGAGCCAACCAGCTGTCTTCTCCTGCACAAAAGCGGGTCATGAGTGTCGTGAGGGCTGCCATAGATTTCAGCTTTTCCTGACCAAGGTGCCGGGCTAGCCACTCATCACGGATGTTGTGTTTGAAGGCTGCTAGGGCCTCTGCATCCGGACAGTCGACGATTTGATTTTTCTTTGTTAGGAACCGAGTCCAGAATTGCCTAGCCGATTCTTCTGGCTGCTGAATTATGTGGCTCAAGTCATCGGCATCTGGTGGTCGCACATAAGTGCCCTGAAAGTTGTCGAGGAATGTGGCTTCCAGATCTTCCCAACAGCTAACAGACTCTGCTGGCAAGCTAAAAAGCCAATGCCGCGCTGGTCCTTTGAGCTTTAGTGGGAGGTATTTGATGGTGTGTAAGTCATCACCGCGGGCCATGTGGATGTGGAGGAGGAAATCCTCGATCCATACCGCAGGATCTGTTGTGCCATCATATGATTCAATATTTACGGGTTTGAAACCTTCTGGGATTTGATGATCCATTACTTCGTCTGTGAAGCATAAGGGGTGTGTGGCGCCTCTGTATTGGGCTATATCGCGATGCAGCTCGAATGGGTCTTGCCCGCTGTGTTCGGCCCGGCCGGATTTACTTTTACTGTATCCGGCGTGACGTTTATCGTCTTGCATAGTCGCGCGCCCTCATGATCCGTAGATCGATCTTGCATGTTTTGCTTTGTCCTCTAATACGTCTCGCAGGTCTGGCGTGTATCCCCATGCTTTTTTACGTGAATGGCGTTGGGGTGCAGGCTGAGCTTTTGGCTGGAATGCCTCTCTATCGCGGCCACGAGGTGGCGGATCAGCCGCGTCATACGCTTCTTCCTCCAGTCGAGGTAGCAACCTGCATTTTGGGTAACTCTTGGAGGGGCGCTCGAGTTTATATTCCTCGACCGCGAGGACTTCAGTCCATCTGCCAGCTAGCAGATCTTGATCAGCTTGAAGCTGCTGCTGCTTTTTCTTAAGGCTATTTGTTGTGGCCATAAGCCAGCGCTTGAAGTGCTCTTGTTCGATGGGATCCTCTGGCACAGCGAATTCGTCATCACCGAGGCTTGCCTCGTCTTTGGAGAGGGGTATGCAATTATCATCCTCCGCCTCTCCGTCTGCCGCTCTCTCAGGAGGGCTGGCTCCTCCATCCTCCTGCTCTAATCTTGCTGGAGGGTATTGTTGTTGTCTTCGGCACTATCTGGAGTGTTATTATCTCATGTGCCGGTATCACCACTTTTGCTTTGGCAGGACTTAGAGCGGCGCCGCTGACGTCGGCGCTTGGGTTGCTTCTTGGAGGGGTCATCCTCCGCTGTCTCGTCGCCATTGCCTTCTTTGGGTGTGTCCACCATGTATATATCGTATGATGAGGTGGCTGTCCAGTGCCCTGTGGGTAGTGGTTCCTCTTCGTCTCCCGCATCGTCGTCCATACCGTCGATGTCTTCGGAGTCGAGGTCGAGCATGTCGGTTAAGTCATCGACAGTGGCTACTAAGTGGGTGGTGGGTGGGCTGCGAATTTCTTCGTTGTCCGCATCCCAATCCTGCCGGTCATAAGCCGGCCAGGACTCTCCTAACAAAGAGAGAGAGACCTTAGTGAATTCAGTATGTCGCCAAAGGGCGAGTGCTGAAAAATATCCGCGGAGGTAAACTCCATGATCGGTGCCCAATCAGATTCACTAGGAACGGGCGCAGGCGGTTCGGAGTCCGTGGCCGGAGAAGGATCCGGCAATTCGACAACACGGCTCTCGTGCAGGGTAAGGTCAATGTTCGGCTCGATCGCCGATGAGGATAAGGCTAGCGTGGCGGGGTCCATCCACCCGTCCATGGACTACGCAATTGGCTCTGAATTGAGGGTCGGAGCGACTGCTGGTGCGATCTCCTGAACACTGTCCGATGGTAGAGCTAAATCGTACTCATCGTGACCGCGTGACGCACAAGGCAGAGGCTCGAATCCGTCGAAGATCAAGTCTCCGCGGACATCGGCCGTGTAGTTTAAGCTTCCAAATCTGACCTGGTGGCCAGGGGCGTAACTTTCGATCTGCTCCAGACGGCCAAGCGAGTTGGCCCGCAGTGCGAAGCCGCCGAACACAAAGATCTGTCCGGGGAGAAAAGTCTCACCCTGGACTGCATCACTATCGATGATAGTAGGAGCCATCAAGCCTAACGGCGACAACACAGAGGAACTCTCAATGAAAGCACCAATGTCAGTGTCAAAACCGGCGGATCTCGGGTAGGGGGTCCCGAACTGTGCGTCTAGGCGGATGGTAACAGGAGGCAGGGGACACGAAGTTTTACCCAGGTTCGGGCCCTCTTGATGGAGGTAAAACCCTACGTCCTGCTCGATTAATATTGATGATATGGGTAGTACAGGAGTAGATCTACCACAAGATCAGAGAGGCTAAACCCTAGAAGCTAGCCTATGGTATGATTGTATGTTGTCCTACGGACTAAAACCCTCTGGTTTATATAGACACCGGAGAGAGCTAGGGTTACACAAGGTCGGTTACAAAGGGGGAGATATACATATCCGTATTGCCTAGCTTGCCTTCCGCGCCAAGGAGAGTCCCATCCGGACACGAGACGAAGTCTTCAATCTTGTATCTTCATAGTCCAATAGTCCGGCCAAAGGATATAATCCGGCTGTCCGGAGACCCCCTAATCCAGGACTCCCTCAATGAACAAAGTTCAAGGAGCTCTCCCACTTCAACAATGCTTGTCTTTCTCACTTTCACTTTCCTTTTTGAAAAAGTTTTGGGTTCCCCTCTTTATTTTTGTTGTTTTTAAACTATATGAAAGCACTCAACAGAAATAAATGACTCTCTAAAACTTCCGGGTTGTCTTCCAGGCAGCGCTTTCTTTAAAGCCATTAAGCTAGGCATATAGTGCTCAAGTAATGGATCCACCCGGATCCCAAGGTATATCAAAGCCAATTTTAATTAACAATGGTTTGTAATTTAGTAGTGAGCACAAAGTAACATATATCATGCAACAACGAAGTCTAACTCTCTTCCTATGCATCGGCATGTCATAAAATAACAATTCATGCACACAAAGTAAAGGCCAATGCATAGTATAAACAGTTTCTTGCAATTTTATCATGTGGGAAACATAGAGAGGTGGAGATATAGTTCCTCTCTCATAATAATTGCAAGTATGAGCAGCGAGCACATTCATATTATATTCATCAAAATCATCATGTGCAAACGGTATAAGGCAACCCATCAATATAATCCTTAATAAGGGCAAACTTCTTCGGTATAGTGTAGTTGGGAGAATTCAAAAAGATAACAGGACTATCATGTGTGGGTGCAATAGCAACAATTTCATGTTTAACATAAGGAACTATAGCAAATTCATCTCCATAAGCATAATTCATATTGGCATCTTGGCCACAAGCATAGCAAGCATCATCAAAAAGGGATATTTCAAGAGAATCAACGGGATCATAATAGTCATCGTAGCAATCATCCTTCGGTAAGCACGAAGGGAAATTAAACAATGTATGAGTTGAAGAGTTACTCTCATTAGAAGGTGGGCACGGGTGATCAATCCGCTCTTCCTCCTTTTGTGCTTCGCTCTCCTCCTCATCTTTTTCATCCAATGAGCTCACAGTTTCATCAATTTCTTCCTCCATAGACTCCTGCAAAATATTAGTCTCTTCTTGGACAGCGGAGACTTTCTCAATAAGTGCATTAATATCGTAATTGTATTCATAATTCTCATAACAATATTTAAGGATAGCTAAATTTTCAGGTCTATAAACCGAATCATCAAAGTCTTCAAACTCTTTAAACATAGATTCAATTTCATAAGCACCCATAAAAGCAACAAATTCTTCTATTTGTTCCACATCATAGTAATCATATATACCATTAGCATAAGAAGCTAAGGTTTTATTATCATTAAATTCGCATAAAAATGGAAGGTGTGGAGCCTTCATCCTAGAGCAACAAGTATAATCATATCTCAAGCATAGTTGCCTAGCATACCAATTCAATATATGAATTTGATCCCATAATAGTTTCCCTTTTTGTGTCAAGCGGTAATCCCTAAAGTATTCACATTGATCCAACGTTACTCCCATTACATAATTGAATGGGGTTTTCTTAGGATTATTAAAGTAGTACATAATATCTTTCACATAACCAACATCGACGGTTTTAGGAGGTTCCCCATCTCCATGAGCAGAAAGTACACCTAATTTTTTTGGTATTTTGTGTTCCATATCCATAACTAAAGATAAAGAACAACTAAGAACATCAAATAAAAATTACTTAGTGATAAAGCAAACAAGCACACACGAGAATATTCACCCCACGCTATTGCTCCCCGGCAACGGCGCCAGAAAAAGGTCTTGATAACCCACAAGTATAGGGGATCAATTGTAGCCTCTTTTGATAAGTAAGAGTGTCGAACCCAACGAGGAGCTAAAGGAAGAACAAATATTCCCTCAAGTTCTATCGACCACCGATACAACTCTACGCACGCTTGACGTTCGCTTTACCTAGAACAAGTATGAAACTAGAAGTACTTTGTAGGTATTGTTGGATAGGTTTGCAAGATAATAAAGAGCAAGTAAATAAAAAGTAGGGGCTGTTTAGATAAAGACACAACTAAGTTAGGTTTAGTAAAGAGATTGTTGTTACGAGAAAGTTATTTGTCCCTAGGCAATTGGTAACTAGACCGGTAATCATTATTGCAATTTTATAAACAGACTGGGTGGGCGGTAGTACCGCTCGTTCCAGACTGGGTGGGTCCTCTTCTTCCTTCTCTTACATGCTTCTCTCGCGGATGGTGTAGTTGTACACTTGTGCTCGCACTCCTCCTCCTCATCCATGGTGTTCTAACAATGCCTATGCAAGCACACAAGAGGAGTGTCAAGTAGTATACCATCCTCGAAGGGGTCAAGTGAACACGCGTAAAGGAGATGATTCACCTTTATGTATGTGAAGTAGATGTCGCATGTGTCACTTGCTGAACGGACTCTTAACATGGTGATGTCCATAGGATGCTCCGCATCAGAAGTGGCAGGAGCCTAATCTTGGGGATGCCCAAGGCACCCCAAGGTAAATTCAAGGACAACCAAAAGCCTAAGCTTGGGTATGCCCCAGAAGGCATCCCCTCTTTCGTCTTCTTCCATCGGTAACTTTACTTGAGGCTATATTTTTATTCACCACATGATATGTGTTTTGCTTGGAGCGTCTTGTATGATTTGAGTCTTTGCCTTTTAGTTTACCACAATCATACTTTCTGTACACACCTTTTGGGAGAGACACACATGAATTGGAATTTATTAGAATACTCTATGTGCTACACTTATATCTTTTGAGCTAGATAATTTTGCTCTAGTGCTTCACTTATATCTTTTGGAGCACGGTGGTGGTTTTATTTTATAAAAATTATTGATCTCTCATGCTTCACTTATATTATTTTGAGAGTCCTTTAGAACAGCATGGTAATTTTCTTTGGTTATAAAATTGGTCCTAATATAATAGGCATCCAGGATTGGTATAATAAAAACTATCATAAAAAGTGCATTGAATACTATGAGAAGTTGGATGCTTGATAATTGTTTTGGGATATGAAGATGGTGATATTAAAGTGTGCTAGTTGAGTAGTTGTGAATTTGAGAAATACTTGTGTTGAAGATTGCAAGTCCCGTGGCATGCACGTATGGTAACTGTTGTGTAACAAATTTGAAACATGAGGTGTTCTTTGATTGTCTTCCTTATGAGTGGCGGTCGGGGATGAGCAATGGTCTTTTTCTACCAATATATCCCCCTAGGAGCATGCGCGTAATGCTTGGTTTTTGATGACTTGTAGATTTTTGCAATAAGTATGTGAGTTCTTTATGACTAATGTTGAGTCCATGGATTATACGCACTCTCACCTTTCCATCATTGCTAGCCTCTTCGGTACCGTGCATTGCCCTTTCTCACCTTGAGAGTTGGTGCAAACTTCGCCGGTGCATCCAAACCCCATGATATGATACGCTCTATCACATATAAACCTCCTTATATCTTCCTCAAATCAGCGACCATACCTACCTATTATGGCATTTTCATAGCCATTCCGAGATATATTGCCATGCAACTTTCCACTATTTCATTCATGACATGCTTCATCATTGTCATATTGCTTTTCATGATCATGTAGTTGACATCGTATTTGTGGCAAAGCCACCATGCATAATTTATCATACATGTCACTCTTGATTCATTGACCTTCCCGATACACCGCCGGAGGCATTCATATAGAGTCATATTTTGTTCTAGTATTGAGTTGTAAATAAATAGAAGTGTGATGATCATCATTAATAGAGCATTGTCCCAAATAAAAAAGAGAAAGGCCAAAAAAAGAAAGGCCCAAAAAAGAAAAAAGAAAAATAAAAAGGGACAATGCTACTATCCTCTTTTTCCACACTTGTGCTTCAAAGTAGCACCATGATCTTTATGATAGAGAGTCTCTTGTTTTGTCACTTTCATATACTAGTGGGAATTTTTCACTATAGAAATTGGCTTGTATATTCCAACAATGGGCTTCCTCAAATGCCCTAGGTCTTCGGGAGAAAGCAAGTTGGATGCACACCCACTTAGTTTCTTTTGTTGAGCTTTCATACATTTATAGCTCTAGTGCATCCGTTGCATGGCAATCCCTACTCCTTGCATTGACATCAATTAACGGGAATCTCCCTAGCCCGTTGATTAGCCTCGTCAATGTGAGACTTTCTCCTTTTTTGTCTTCTCCACATAACCCCCATCATATTATTCTATTCCACCCATAGTGCTATATCCATGGCTCACGCTCATGTATTGCGTGAAAGTTGAAAAAAGTTTGAGATTACTAAAGTATGAAACAATTGCTTGGCTTGTCATCGGTGTTGTGCATAAGGAGAGCATTCTTGTGTGACGAAAATGGAGCATGACCAAACTATATGATTTTGTAGGGATGAACTTTCTTTTGCCATGTTATTTTGAGAAGACATGATTGCTTAGTTAGTATGCTTGAAGTATTATTATTTTTATGTCAATATTAAACTTTTGTCTTGAATCTTTCGGATCTAAATATTCATGCCACAATAAAGAAAATTACATTGAGAATTATGCTAGGTAGCATTCCACATCAAAAATTCAGTTTTTATCATTTACCTACTCGAGGACGAGCAGGAATTAAGCTTGGGGATGCTTGATACATCTCCAACGTATCTATAATTTTTGATTGTTCCATGCTATTATATTATATGTTTTGGATGTTTAATGGGCTTTATTATACACTTTTATATTATTTTGGGGACTAACCTACTAACCCAATGCCCAGTGCAAATTGTTGTTTTTTTCCTATTTCAGTGTTTCGCGAAAAAGGAATATCAAACGGAATCCAAATGGAATGAAACCTTCAGGAGAGTTATTTCTAGAACAAACGTGATCCAGGGGACTTGGAGTAGAAGTCAAGAAAGAAACAAGGTGGCCACGAGGCAGGGAGGTGTGCTTACCCCCCTGGGCGCGTCCCCCACCCTTGTGGGCCCCTCGCAGCTCCACCGACCTACTTCTTCCTCCTATATATATATCCATATACCCCGAAAACATCCAGGAGCACCATGAAACCCTATTTCCACCGCCGCAACCTTCTGTACCCAAGAGATCCCATCTTGGGGCCTTTTCCAAAGCTCCGCCGGAGGGGGAATCAATCACGGAGGGCTTCTACATCGACACCATAGCCTCTCCGATGATGTGTGAGTAGTTTACCACAGACCTTCGGGTCCATAGTTATTAGCTAGATGGCTTCTCTCTCTTTGGATCTCAATACAATGTTCTCCTCGATCTTCTTGGAGATCTATTCGATGTAACTCTTTTTGTGGTGTGTTTGTCGAGATCCGATGAATTGTGGGTTTATGATCAAGTTTATCTATGAACAATATCTGATTCTTCTCTGAAATCTTTTATGTATGATTGGTTATCTTTGCAAGTCTCTTCGAATTATTAGTTTGGTTTGGCCTACTAGATTGATCTTTCTTGCAATGGGAGAAGTGCTTAGCTTTGGGTTCAATCTTGCGGTGTCCTTTCCCAGTGACAGCAGGGGCAGCAAGGCACATATTGTATTGTTGCCATCGAGGATAAAAAGATGGGGTTTATATCATATTGCTTGAGTTGATCCCTCTACATCATGTCATCTTGCCTAATGCATTACTCTGTTCTTATGAACTTAATACTCTAGATGCATGCTAGATAGCGGTCGATGTGTGGAGTAATAGTAGTAGATGCAGAATCGTTTTGGTCTACTTGTCGCGGACGTGATGCCTATATATATGATCATGCCTAGATATTCTCATAATTATGCACTTTTCTATCAATTGCTCCACAGTAATTTGTTCACCACTGTAATACTTATGCTATCTTGAGAGAAGCCACTAGTGAAACCTATGGCCCCCGGGTCTATCTTTTATCATATAAGTTTCCAATCTATTTTTAATTTGCAATCTTTACTTTCAATCTATATCATAAAAATACCAAAAATATTTATCTTATTATCTCTATCAGATCTCATTGTCGTAAGTGACCGTGAAGGGATTGACAACCCCTTTATCGCGTTGGTTGCGGGGTTCTTATTTGTTTGTGTAGGTACGAGGGACTTGCGTGTAGTCTCCTGCTGGATTGATACCTTGGTTCTCAAAAACTGAGGGAAATACTTACGCTACTTTGTTGCATCACCCTTTCCTCTTCAAGGGAAAACCAACGCAGTGCTCAATAGGTAGCGAAGGGCGATCTGCAACCTTCCACGGGATCTTACCGCGTGATCAACAGAGTATGGAAGCGTGCACTGGCCGAACGAAGCTCCGATACCAACTATGATGGCCATGGATCGATCGGATCTAGTAGAGGAGGGGTAGGTGAGGTAGAGGTAAGCTTGGGGAAGGACACATGGAAAACAAAATCTTAATTCATTTCTTTGATTCCTCTTACCTAGTGTCGCCCACGGTTTATACCCCACTGTTACAGCTCAACCTCACGCACTCTACACCACACGCACACCTACCCAACCACATCGGGCTTACCGACAAAGAGCTGACTCTTCTCCGCCCTCGTGGCTCACTCTCAGCCATCTTCTTCACTATTCTTTCTAGGACTCGCCGATACGCTGCCACGGCAGCTGTTTTGCTCTGCCATGACACTTGTCTCAGTTTTGCTGGCATGGTAGCCTTTTCATCTTTCTCTGCCATGTCAGCATGTTTCGACTGTCTTGACAATTTCTCGTGTCAGGGCCATGTTGATACTGACATGACGGAGCGAGGGAGGAAGCAAAACGTGTCATACGGGCGGAGAGCACGGTGGCCGAATAGAGAAACGACCGACGCTCAGAGCATCTATAGTCGAGCGCCTCAAACCCGACTCATACGCCTGGGCGGGCCACCCGATCACTGTCCGTTCGGAAAATTTTGACCCAAATGGGCGCCTCAAACGGGCCTCAAATGCCCGGGCTGACCGACACCCCTCATATCCAGCCCAAATATGGGGCGGATATGGGGGCGCCCGGGCACGACCACCACGTCGGACCCGACAGCCCGACCCTATCCCAAATTACACCAAATCCACCCCGAAGACCAGCCAGATCCATTTGCTATCTCCTCTCTTCTTCCTCCTCCGCATCCATTCCTAGCCTCTGCGCCGCCAGCTCCGACAGAGCAGTCCTCTCTCCCATCCATGCCGCGAGGGACGTCGTCGGCGGCCTGGATGCCACTGTGATACGTCCGACAACTCTCTGGCTCCGCCTTGTGCTTGATGTGTTCGACACATTGTCCGACCGGTTTTTTCTGATTTTGCTAGGGAAAACAATGGATTTCGATGCTCCGTCCGACGAGGAGTATGGACCGACAGAGCTTGACCAAATGATTCAAGATGAGTTCTTCGATTCTTTGGATTCGAACAAAGAAGTGGACATGGTCATGCTCATGAGCATGCAAGAGAAAATAGACCGGTAGGTGGAGCATATTCTCAACTTCAAGGGCTCAATCAAAGGCAGAAGAGTGATCAACCGAGACATGGTGTTCGGAGCAAAGCTACTACACAGGGACTACTTTGCTCCCAAACCTACTTTCCTGAATGATCCATAGTTTCGTCGCTGTTTTGGCATGCGGAAACCATTGTTTTTGCGCATTGTGGAGGGAGTGGAGGCACACGACAACTACTTCAAGCTCACAAGGGATTGCTATGGACAACTCTCTTTCTATGCCAAGCAGAAGTGCATGGCTACTCTAAGGATGGTTGCACTTGGTACTGCTGCAGATGTCGTCCGTGAGATGGTTAGGATGGGGGAGAGCACATGCTTGAAGACTACTATCAAGTTTGCCCGCGCCGTGGTGGAGGTGTTTGGACCTGAGTATCTCAGAGAACCAAATGTGCATAACACAGAGAAGTTGTTGGCTATTGGAGAGGCAATGGGGTTTCCAGGAATGCTCGGATCAATTGATTGCATACATTGGCAATTGAAGAACTGCCCCAAAGTTTTGCGGGGAATGTATCAAGGTCACACCAGAGAGGCCACCATCATACTAGAAGCGGTGACATCACATGACTTATGGATTGGCATGCTTTCTTTGGAATGTCAGGTTCTCACAACAACATCAACGTGCTTCAACAATCTCCAGTGTTCATGAGGCTTTGCAATGGGGAATCACCTCCGTGGAACTACACTGTCAACGGCTGAGAGTACAACATGGGATACTATCTTGTCGATGGTATCTATCCTCAGTGGGCGACGTTTGTGAAGACCATATCCGAACTGCATGACAATAAACAGAGCCACTTTGCAACAATGCAGGAAGCGACTAGGAAGGATGCGGAGAGGGCATTTGGTGTGCTTCAAGCTCGTTGAGAAATTGTGCGGAGCGCTGCAATGATATGGGAATCATAAACTTTGTGGAAGCTGATGACACATTGTGTTATTTTGCACAATATGATTGTCGAGGATGAGGGTGATGGTGTAGCCTAAACCCATGATTTCGAGGCACCTGGAGAACAAGTTGAAATCTTGGAAGATCAAGATGCAGCTCAATTTATGAAGTTTCTGCAGATGCATCAAAATCTTCGAGATCATCAGGTGCACATGCAGCTACTCAATGATCTTGTGGAGCACATGTGAACCCATAATGGCAACCAATGAGGTAATACTTGAGTTGTGCACTTTAAATAAATTTTATGTACAGGCTATCTATACTCCGTACCAATATTTGGTATTTACGTGCGACATTGTCTTTTATGATCGACGTGCACAGATTTGCATGGATTTGAGATATGTGGATTTTTTTCTAAAAAAACGAGGATAATCCCGGTCTCTGCATCAGAATGATGCATGCGGGCATGTATTATTAAAAATGCAAAATCCAGCAGCCAAACAAACTCGACTCGGAAATAAGATGAAAAACACCCTAAGGACGAATACCTTGCGACAGTAACTTCTCCAGATAGCCACTAACCCTATGTTACAAGACACAACAGCGATAAAAATACACAACTCCTAGGCTACGCCTTCAAGAAGGAATCACCACACGTGCGTTGATGATGGTGAGTCCATCACAAGGTTGAACTTCGGATTCTCATCCCCAAAGGCAAGCTTCAATCCACCACCTTCAACAAAGACACGACACAGGCGCGCGATGACATAGCCCGATCTGAGATCTTGTGTTTTCACCGGAGTGCATAAAATCATCGTTGAAGCCTCCTATACCATCCGCCCTTATCAGTCTACCGACACCTCAATAGCTGGATACCTCTAGAAAAGACAACGGAAGATAAGGACGTCCCATACCACCTGCCTCCCGCTACTGCCGCACCACCTTCAATCCAACAATAACACGCTAAACATGAGCCCTCCACCAGAGCCACCGTGCATCACCTGCCGATAGCAAGCATGACTTGACGTCTCCACATAAGATGTCGTGCGTAACATCCACCGGTAGCGCATCGACCGGTGGCTTCGCCTGCCGCCAACAGGCACTGCCTGACAACTCTAAAAGAATCACATGTGTCACCTGCCGAGTCGCATCGAATCCAATATGTTGATGAAGGGGACGTCCTATACGCCACTAGCCTCAGAAGGCCGTCACCACCTTGAGATCCAGACTCCGAGCCGCCCACACGACCCCGGAGTCCGCTGCCGTTGATGAAGAGGGGACGCCGCCCCGATTCCGGGTGCTACAAGGAGCACCCGCCATCGCGCCAGCCACTATCGTCATTCATACAACGCCAACCGTCGTCGGAATCCCACATCAAGCGCCGTCGATGCCGGAGGAAGGTCTGACCGCCACGCATGTCCTGTGGCGAGCACAAAAACGAGATCCCAAGATCCGCCGCCACAAGGACCCACCACCTGGCCCTTCAGCCGCGACGAAGGGGACGCCACCACCACTATGGCCGGATCCGGGCCAGCCGTCGCCTTCGCCATCACCAAGAACGGATCCGGGGCGGACGTCACCGCCGCCACCGCCACCGGCCACGCCCAGCCTAACTCCACCCGCGCCGCCGTGCCTTGGATCAACATGACTCCATCCCTGAAGCCGTCGTCCCGCGCCGCACGGCATCGAGCGAGGAGAGGAGAGATCCCCGCCGCCGCCTACGCCAACTAGATCGGCGACTGCGAGGGAGGGAGCTGGAGGAGGCCTAGCCCCGGCCGCGGCTAGGGTTTGCCCCCTCGGTTGCTCGCGGGAGCGACGCGAGGGGGTGCGCCTTTTGCGGTGATTTACATGCGTAATATAGACACCTGTAAAATTAATAGGTGCGGCAGGGAAACGGTTACTTGGTTGAGATATGTGGATGACGGGAGAAAAATATAAGGACCTGTCTGGATGCGTCCGCGAATGTGCTCGGACGCGTCCGCTGATGTATAGGGAGTCGGATTTGTCAAGTCCAATTATAGATGCTCTCATGAAGAGCCGGAAGAACACGGTGGAGATGGGAGCGATATGGCTTGCATCCCGAATGATGAAGCCAAGGCGAACACGAAGATGATTGCCGGCCCTTTTGGGATTCCCTTTGACCCGTCCTCTTTGAGTGAACGAAAGACCAAGGAAAATTCGCTGCCATCATACGCGACCCACCCATCCATCCACCCCACATGCGATTAGATTCGGATGACATCAATCAACACCAACAAAAGCATATAAAGTGCTCAAAGGCAGACCACACCAACGCACAACGAAAAATAAATAGAAGTCCATACAGAGAGGAATCGCGCATTGTTTTTTCCTGGTCCAGAGACCCAGGCCGCCCGCAGCCACCAGAGATCGCCTCCGCTTTCGTGCCCCTCGCAAACCTCCTTCCAAATTCCACCAACCTCGAGCCTCCGCCCCTATATATCGCCCCCCGGCGCCAATTCGGCGATCCACCAGCCACCTCTGACTCTGAGCGCATCCAACAAAGGAGTCGCGTCACAGTCTACGCTAGCGGCCACGAATCGGGGCGGCGGCGCGCTGCGAGAAAGAGCGGAGCAGGCAGCCGCAGGGGATCAGGCTGGTGGTGGGGAAAGCGTAGCGGCGGCGGCATGGAGAGCTCGACCTCGAGGACGAGCCTGAATTGCATCAGCCTGGCGGACCCCGACATCCAGAGATCGGTCGCGCTCCTCAAGCAGGTTCGTTTCTTGATAATCGAAAAGAATTTTTGTTCCATGGGCGCATGAACAGCGGAAAGCTGGTTAGCTTTCTTTCTCCAGAAAAAAGTCGGCCACGGCTCAATTATGTGCCACCTTTTTTGGGGTTATTTAGCTGTATGCGGAGTTTATTTCGTACAAGCATGCTCGTCAATTTTCTAAAGAGAAAGCCTGTAAGATGGTGGGAAAGTGCTGGTTCACGAGGCAGGTTAGCGAGGCTGGGTTGCAATCATTATAGAAGAGGAAGACAAAAGTGGTTACAGTTGGTGCATAAAAGTTCAGCAAAAAGCAATGAACTCGGCCTCTGCTTATTTCAGTAGTATAGTTATTATTTATTAAACACACTAGTAGTATTGAATGGTACTTACTCTGTGAAGAAATATAAGAGCGTTTAGATCACTACTTTTGATCACTAACACACTAGAAATATAAGAGCGTTTAGATCACCACTTTAGTGATCTAAACGCTCTTATATTTCTTTACGGAGGGAGTACTTGTCATTTGCCAGTTGTTGCTTTGACCTCGTACATGGTCTGTGTAGAGCATTCTGTGTTCAGAAAACAAGGATCGTTAAGAGGTAGTGACCGAGAGTGACGCCATCTTACAGTTTGTTAAGGTTTATTGTGTTTCAAGAAAAGTGCAATTTTGTCAAGGATCGTTAAGGGGTAGTGACCGAGAGTGACGCCATCTTACAGTTTGTTAAGGTTTATTGTGTTTCAAGAAAAGTGCAATTTTGTCCCCAAGGACGTGGACGGCATTTAAATTTCTATTTATTGTATTGAGTGGAATCTTAGAAATGTGCAGGGGGGAGGCTTGCCTCATATAATCCTTCCCCTAGACCCCACCCTGCTGGTGTGGGAGCTTCTAGCACGGGGTCTGTTCTTTTAGGTGGAGTCTTAGAAATACATATACAAACTATTTGCAGTAGCCAACATTTTCAAATAGAATCCTGATTATGCGAGCCTTGACCTCTTGCATATATTCTGAAAAGGGACATGTGTGCTTGTTATTTTGAGAAGATGTCAACTGTAAGACATCAGTTCAGTCAGTATTACTGAATTTCTAGTTCCTAGAAGTAGATAGCTAAAGTAATCCATGCAGTAAAGATTTCATTTTGGGAATAATAATTTTCTACTTGTATGGTCAATTAATTTCCAATACCATTTTATATGTGCCATGTTTTCTTGCCGCTTACTCCCTTAAATAGCTAAGTTTACTCACCATCCTCTAAAATTCCAGCCATCGCAAACTATGGGCTTGCTCCATTATTGCATTGCATATCAGGCAGCAAGAAATGGACCACTAAGAATGCCATGATGCAACCTTCTTTTATATTTAAGTACTGAAAACATGGTTAATGTGCTGGAAGCTCTGTTTCTTCTAATAGTTTTGGACCATATTGTTCCGTAAACAAATGCTCCGTATTTTTTTCTTAGGCATGCTTGGATTCAGGCTTCTTCTATGTGCTGGATCATGGGATAAGCCAGGAATTCATGGACGAGGTTTTTGCCGAAAGTAAGAAGTTCTTTGAACTTCCGAACAGTGAGAAAATGAAGCTTCTCCGAAATGAGAAGAATCGAGGGTATACACCTATGCTAGATGAGATTCTTGATCCAGAAAACCAAGTGAATGGTACACTATCGACTTCCACATGTGTTGCTACTTGCTACACTTAAGCTCACCTTTCTTGAGTCACCAGCATCATACAAGCAAACATCACTGCAAGAGGGGTTTCTTACAATTGACACTTATGTCCCCTCTTTAGGTGACTACAAGGAAGGGTATTATATTGGTGTTGAGGTACCTGCAGATGACCCACAGTCAAATAAGCCATTTTATGGTCCAAACCAGTGGCCTTCCGAAGGTAATTTATCTCTGTTGTCAAGTACTTTTTTTTACTAAAGCACCTCTTCCGAAAACTGAATAATCAATCAATAGCAAGACATCTACAATTATGCTTGTAGCTAGTAATATGCTAATGGACTGTGGGTTCTATTAACATTGTACCGTTGGTGTTTGGCACCTAAAAGTAACTCTTACATGGTCCTTTTTACTTACTTCACATGTAATTCTCTTATTGCTCTCACAGAAGTTTTGCCCAAATGGAGGGAGGTGATGGAGCAATATCACAGGGAAGCATTGTAAGTAGAAACCTAATTTATATTGCTTGGTTTTAAATTTAACATTTCAAAGTGGTAAATGATTATCCATAAAGTTGGAACTGACTGAATGTGAATGAGTAAGTAGCATGCATGAGTCATGTAAACCTGTGTTTGCAGTCAAAGAAAATAGCTTCCAAGTATTCATGCAAATGCCCTTTTTGGATTTTTGTTGTAGCCTCTAGTGAATGAGGTTTTATTTATTGGATCAGAGGTGAACTCTATTCTTAGTTGGCCTGCTTTCTATTGGTTTCAGGAGAGTGGCCAAATCAGTTGCAAGGATCATTGCTCTTGCTTTGAACCTAGATGCGGACTTCTTTGATAGACCTGAAATGCTTGGCGATTCGATAGCCACATTAAGGCTCCTGCACTATGAAGGTGGACAAAAAACAGGTCATGCCTTCGTGTCAAATGATATTTATCCAGCATGAATCATGATGAATTCTTCCATTTGATGTTATTTTTGTCATCAGGTCAAGTGTCGAATCCTTCTAAGGGAGTTTATGGAGCTGGTGCACATTCGGATTATGGCCTGATCACTCTCTTAGCAACTGATGATGTAGTTGGTCTCCAAGTAAAGCATCTTGAAACATGGCCTTTTCTTGTATTTGTTTTTACATTTTCTTAACTGGGATTTGCCATCCGAATTCTGCAGATATGCAAGGACAGGAATGCTCAGCCTCAAGTATGGGAATATGTAGCTCCTGTGAAAGGGTTAGCCTGTTAACCTGATTAGATTTATGTCTCGTTCTTGATTGATGGTAACGGCGTGAAATTTACCTGTTAATCATAAGTTAAAAACCCTCACTCTTTTGGTCTTTGTTTCGCAGCGGCTTTATTGTCAATCTTGGTGATATGCTCGAACGCTGGAGTAACTCCATTTTCAGGTTTGTGAATCTATGTCAGTGTATTCTTAGTTCATATTGTCATTTCAATATTGTGCTTGCAGATCAAACTGTGTATTCAGGGTAACTTGGATGACATAAATGGCTTTTGTGGTTTGGTTATTATTTTTATACTTACTTACGATACAATAATCATTTTCACAATTGTAGGTCCACTTTACATCGAGTGGTCCTTGATGGACAAGAGCGTTACTCCGTAAGTTTGTTCTCTTGTGTAAATATGTGAAAATCATCTATATCCGTGTGTGTGTGACAAACGCTGTACCAGTGAAAGCAAGTACTAGTTGACCTACTGTGTCATCTTTGTTCATGCAATTAATAACATAAAGCTCCTTTTAAAAAAAATTATATATGCTCCAAGACAAACCCAGAATTATACCATAAAAAGGTTGATTTTAATCGTGCTGTTTCTTTCTTTCTTGTAACAGATTGCCTTTTTCGTGGAACCAAGCCACGACTGCGTAGTCGAGTGCCTGCCAACCTGCAAATCGGAGACGAATCCTCCAAAGTAAGTTTTAAATCCTACTACCAACAATGACTAAAGTTGATCACTTATCCATCTCATCAGCCATGACATACACACAAAGCCTAAACTTTTGCGATCTCGCTGTCTGATCAGGTTCCCCCCAATCACTTGCTCGGCGTACCTATCTCAGCGCTACAAGGACACGCACGCAGATCTGAGCACTTACAGCGACGGCAAAGCCTGAAAGAAGAAGCTCTGGTTTTTGCCCTGTCCCCCTTTTTTTGCCTTCCCATCTATCTAGTATGACGTGTAATGTTGCAAGTGGCAATAAGAATGCCCTTAGGATGGAGGATGGTAATGTTGTACTGCTAATGTGCTAATATCAGTGTAACCATAGCTGTGGAGATGTCATTCATTGTTCATGTGGACATGAACAATGGTTGCCTTCTTTCTGAATGTGTACAAGTTCCGAAGTTTATTGCTCACCGTGGCCTTGTCTTTCTGAGTTTTTGGGATGATAATCTGGGCGTCTACATCAGCATCATACCTCTCTTTCTGAGTTTCTGGGATGATAATCTTGGCGTCTACATCAGCATTATACCATACCATTTTTGTGAAGATGTCGTACTACTGAGGGTATGTCAGAAATCAACACAGATCGTCCGAGTGTGCGGACACACCCAACACTCGGTAGGCACGGCAGGGTTTTCCTTCCCGTGTGGCTTTGGACGGTGATGCCCGTGGTGCAAGTTGTACTTTTCAGCAAACTGAAAAATGTACTTTTCTAAATGGATGAAGTCTTAAAGAATATCTAGAAAGAGCAGCTAGTTGACGAGCGCTCCTTCAGGAGCCTCACAACGATTGGCGTCACTTGACGCACTCTCCGCCGTCGCCACGTGTCGCGTTCTAGACGCTTTCTTCGGATTTTGTTTTTTCTTACACGCGTTTTCGGCTTTTTAAATAGTTTCTCCCAGGTTTTTTCGACGAGTTGGTTTTCATCAGTCTTAGCTTTTGAAAAAAAATGCACGAAGAAATGCATTTTCTTTTTCTTTTCTTCCGCAAGAGGCACGGTTTGCTTTCGCGAGAGGCACAGCCATGCCTCTCGAAAACAAAAAAACTCATTATTTTTTTCCTACCATCAGAGGCACGGTTTTGCTTCCCTGAGAGGCATGACCGTGCCTTTGGAAAACGAAAAAAACATTTTTTGTTTTTTTTCTTCTTCCGCGAGAGGCACGGTTTTGCTCATGCCTCTCGAAAACGAAAACAATACGTGTTTTCTGGTTTTTTTTTTCTTCCGCTAGAGGCACGGTTGTGATTTCGTGACCGTGCCTCTTTTAGGAAAGGAAAAAAACGTGCTCCCGGTTAGGTTATTTCGTTCAACTTTTGTGAAAAAAAAGTCCATCAAAACATATAAAGATGGGATCTAGTTTTAAAGATCTCGAGATCTCGACACGAGGAATCCAATGGTGAAAACGGTTCGAGATTTGGACACGCGGTTTAAGAGATAAAACGTTTTGAATAAACGGATCCACGAAAAAAAAAACCTTCCAGATTACGACAAGTGGCGCACTTTGTTGCAACCTCGGAAGGCGAGAGTGATCTTTATAAAGAATACTTCTCAATTAGTGATTTCGATATCTGGGAACTCGATGTCAAATCTCAGTTGTTGTTTTTATAACATCGTTACAAACGTAGATGTTCACGTATACACATACATTCACTTGTATAAACGCACGCATGAATATCCTATCTCTATGAATACTTCTGAGATACTGAGCCAACACAATATCTTAGATTAACAAAGTCATCACGGACGCCTTGCGATCAAAAAACACCTCCTCACATTGAACAAACAGAGTTGTTCAATACAGAGCGGTTCTCAACCATTCTCCAATCATGAAGCTGCTTGATGGCATACATTTTGCTTATAATATCGGTTGCGCTGAATTTAGATCCAGGTAGAAGAAATCACCCCCGACGCCGAGAGAAAGAAAGAAGAGGAGATTAGAGCAACTCCAACGGGGCGACCCATTTCGTCCGTGGGCGTCCATTTGAGTTGGCGCGGACACAAAAGTCAGACCAACGCGCCGGATTTGCATCGGCGCGGTCACGAGATGGACGCGCGCGTGCTCGCCTTCTCCTCCCCCTGGCCCGCTAGTTGATGGCACATTGGCCACTCCCCATCCAACAGAAAACCATCGCCCTCCTCCTTCGTCGCCGATGTCGCCGCCCATTTTTTCTGGTGACTGCCAGCTGCCGGTGCCGCAACATCCCCTCTGCAACGCCGCCACCTCCCATGTCGCCCCCACCGCCATCTTGCCGCCGGGGAACCAAAAGCTTCCCAACCCCCGCTCCCCCGACACAGTCGCGACCGCGACCAAGAAGCCGCCTAGCTGCCCCGGCCAGATCCTCATCGGCACGCTCGTCGGACGCCGACAGGGCAGCTAGCTGGTCCGTGCGCGCCGCAACTCTCTTCGTCGGCCGTCTCCTTCATCGACGCCCGCAAGCTATTCGACAGTTTGCCAAGGTACAAAATGGACTCCGTCGACGAGTTCTTTTTTCACAATTTCCTTTGCGACTCCCATGATTCATCGTCCGATGACGAGGAGGAGGTATTGATTGCCGTGTTGGTATCACCACCTCAATAGCCAGCACACGGCGTTCCGTGGCTCCATTCTGGGCCACCTTCCGGCGTTGAATCATAAGCAAGAGAGCGGGCATTTCCTTCTTTGGAAGGACTACTTTGACACAACAAATCCGTTGTTCAAACATCAGAAATTCCGCCGCCGTTTCCGTATGAGTAGGCATCTTTTCAACCATATTAGAGAGGGGGTGGTCGACTATGATGACTATTTCGAGTGCAAAGAGGATGCCGTTGGAAAGATTGGTTTCTTCTCCTATCAAAAATGCACAGTCGCCATCCGAATGCTTGCATACGGAGTGCCCGGTGATTTCATTGACGAGTACGTCTGTATGAGCGAGTCTACATGCCTAGACTCACTGTATAAGTTCTGCATTGTTATTGCTATGTTTGGCCCTGAGTACTTGAGAGAGCCGACTCCTGAAGATACAGCCCGTTTGTTGATGATGAATGCCAGTAGGGGCTTCCCAGGGATGCTTGGTAGCATAGACTGCATGCACTAGGAGTGGAAGAACTGCGCTTCTGCTTGGCAAGGGCAGTGCAAGGGCCATGTCAGGGCTTGCACTGTCATACTGAAAGAAATATGCCCTAGAGGCAATAATAAAGTTGTTATTTATATTTCCTTATATCATGATAAATGTTTATTATTCATGCTAGAATTGTATTAACCGGAAACTTAGTACATGTGTGAATACATAGACAAACAAAGTGTCCCTGGTATGCCTCTACTTGACTAGCTCGTTAATCAAAGATGGTTAAGTTTCCTAGCCATAGACATGTGTTGTCATTTGATGAATGGGATAACATCATTAGAGAATGATGTGATGGACAAGACCCATCCGTTAGCTTATCACTATGATCGTTTAGTTTATTCTATTGCTTTCTTCATGACTTATACATGTTCCTCAGACTATGAGATTATGCAACTCCCGAATACCGGAGGAACACCCTGTGTGCTATCAAACGTCACAACGCAACTGGGTGATTATTGATACGTCTCCGTCGTATCTACTTTTCCAAACACTTTTGCCCTTGTTTTGGACTCTAACTTGCATGATTTGAATGGAACTAACCCGGACTGACGCTGTTTTCAGTAGAATTTTCATGGTGTTATTTATGTGCAGAAACAAAAGTTCTCGGAATGACCTGAAACTTCACGGAACATATTTTCGGAAATAATAATAAAAATCCTTGCAAAATATGAAGACCAGGGGACCCACACCCTAGCCACGAGGGTGGGGGCACGCCTGCCCCCCTAGGGCGCGCCCCCTACCTCGCGGGCCCCCTGGAGCTCCTCCGACCTCAACTCCAACTCTATATATTTGGTTTCAGAGGGAAAAAAATCAGAGAGAAGGATTCATCGCGTTTTATGATACGGAGCCGCCGCCGAGCCCTAAAACCTCTCGGGAGGGCTGATCTGGAGTCCGTTCGGGGCTCCAGAGAGGGGAATCCATCGCCATCGTCATCATCAACCATCCTCCATCACCAATTTCATGATGCTCACCGCCGTGCGTGAGTAATTCCATCGTAGGCTTGCTGGACGGTGATGGGTTGGATGAGATTTATCATGTAATCGAGTTAGTTTTGTTAGGGTTTGATCCCTAGTATCCACTATGTTCTGAGATTGATGTTGCTGTGACTTTGCTATGCTTAATGCTTGTCACTAGGGCCCGAGTGCCATGATTTCAAATCTGAACCTATTATGTTTTCATCAATATATGAGAGTTCTTGATCCTATCTTGCAAGTCTATAGTCACCTATTATGTGTTATGATCCGTTAACCCCGAAGTGACAATAATCGGGATACTTACCGGTGATGACCATAGTTTGAGGAGTTCATGTATTCACTATGTGCTAATGCTTTGTTCTGGTACTCTATTAAAAGGAGGCCTTAATATCTCTTAGTTTCCATTAGGACCCCGCTGCCACGGGAGGGTAGGACAAAAGATGTCATGCAAGTTCTTTTCCATAAGCACGTATGACTATATTCGGAATACATGCCTACATTACATTGATGAATTGGAGCTAGTTCTGTGTCACCCTATGTTATGACTGTTACATGATGAACCGCATCCGGCATAATTCTCCATCACCGATCCATTGCCTACGAGCTTTCCATATATTGTTCTTCGCTTATTTACTTTTCCATTGCTATTGCTATCATCACTACAAAATACCAAAAACACTACTTTGCTACCATTACCTTTTGCTACTGTTACCATTACTATCATATTACTTTGCTACTAAATATTAAGTTTCCAAGTGTGGTTGAATTGGCAACTCGGCTGCTAATACTTGAGAGTATTCTTTGGCTCCCCTTGTGTCGAATCAATAAATTTGGGTTGAATACTCTACCCTTGAAAACTGTTGCGATCCCCTATACTTGTGGGTTATCAAGACTATTTTCTGGCGCCGTTGCCGGGGAGCATAACTCTATTCTTTGAGTCACTTGGGATTTATATCTGCTTATCATTATGAAGAACTTGAGAGATCCAAAAACCAAGATTTATCCCTCAACTACGAGGGGAGGTAAGGAACTGACATCTAGCTCTGCACTTGATTCACCTTCTGTTTTGAGTAAGCTTGCGACACCTAAACCTGCTTCTGCTATTCGTTCTGATATGTCGCATGTTATTGATGATGCCACTTCTGCTATGCATGATACTTATGATGAAACTACTTCTATGCTTGATACTACTGTGCCACTTGGTGAATTTCTTGATGAACAACTTGCTAGGGTTAGAGAGAATGAAAATATTGAATCTGATAATACTGATGAAAGTGATGATGAAGACTCACCTGTTATTCCTAAGGGTTATGTTTTTGATAAAGAAGCTTCTTTAGCTATTTTAGCTTGCAAAGATAGATACGAACTCAAGAGGTTATTAGCTAAATGGAAGCAGCAATCTCTTAATGCTAGAATGAAACCTGACCCTGCTTTTGCTACTTCACCTATCTGTGTTACTGATAAGGATTATGAATTCTCTGTTGATCCTGATATAATTACTTTGGTTGAATCTGATCCTTTTCATGGCTATGAATCTGAAACTATTGTGGCACATCTTACTAAATTAAATGATATAGCCACCCTGTTCACTAATGATGAGAGAACTCGTTACTTTTATATCCTTAAAATATTTTTGTTCTCATTAAAGGGTGATGCTAAGATATGGTTTAATTCTCTTGATCCTGGTTGTGTGTGTAGTCCCCAGGATATGATTTATTACTTCTCTACTAAATATTTCCCTGCTCATAAGAAACAAGCTGCTTTAAGGGATATATATAATTTTGTGCAAGTTGAAGAAGAGAGTCTCCCACAAGCTTGGGGGAGGCTTCTCCAATTACTTAATGCTTTGCCTGATCATCCTCTTAAGAAAAATGAAATACTTGATATCTTTTATAATGGACTAACCGATGCCTCCAGAGATTACCTGGATAGTTGTGTTGGTTCTGTTTTCAGGGAAAGAACACCGGATGAAGCTGAAATCCTATTGAATAATATGTTTGCAAATGAAAATAATTGGACACTTCCTGAACCAATTCCTGAGCCTATTCCTAAACCAACTCCGAAGAAGAGGGGTATTCTATTTCTCAGTCCTGAAGATATGCAGGAGGCAAATAAATCTATGAAAGAAAAAGGTATTAAAGCTGAAGATGTTAATAATTTACCTCCTATTGAAGAAATACACGGTCTTGATTTACCGCCTGTTGAAGAAACATATGATCCAAATCCATCTCCTATTGAAGAAACTCATGGTCTTGATAACCCGACACAGGTAGTAAAGGTAAATTCTCTCTATAGATATGATAAAGCTGAAATCCCATTTACTAAGTTTGCTAGCCCATGCTTAGATGACTTTGATAAATTTATGGCCAAGCAAGAATATTTTAATGCTTATTTTGGTAGACAATTGAAATTCAATTCAAATATGCTTGAACACTTGGGTGATTATATGGCTAATGTCAAAGGTGAACATAAACTTATTAGTAAACATGCTTCTATGGTTACCACTCAAGTAGAACAAGTACTTAAGGCTCAAAATGATTTGCTCAATGAATTGAATAGTAAGAATAATGATTATGTTGTTAGAGTGGCTACTAGAACTGGTAGAATGACTCAGGAACCTTTGTATCCTGAAGGCCAACCTAAGAGAATTGAGCAAGATTTTCAGAGAAATAATATAGATGCACCTAGTCCTTCTAAAAGGAATAAAAATAAAAATGATAGGACTTTGCATGCTTCTAGTGAACCTATTGCTGAAACACCTGAGAATCCAAATGATATTTCTATTTTTGATGCTGAAACACAATCTGGTAATGAACCTGAAACTGTGATAATGTTAATGATAATTTTCATGATGATGCTCAACCTAGTAATGATAATGATATAGAATTTGAACCCGCTGTTGATCTTGATAACCCACAATCAAAGAATCAACGTTATGATAAGAAAGACTTTGTTGCTAGGAAACATGGTAAAGAAAGAGAACCATGGGTTCAGAAACCCATGCCTTTTCCTCCCAAACCATCCAAGAAAAAGGATGATGAGGATTTTGAGCGCTTTGCTGAAATGATTAAACCTATCTTTTTGCGTATGCGATTAACTGATATGCTTAAAATGAATCCTTATGCTAAGTATATGAAAGAAATTGTTACTAATAAAAGAAAGATACCTGAAGCTGAAATTTCCACCATGCTTGCTAATTATACATTTAAGGGTGGAATACCAAAGAAACTTGGAGATCCAGGAGTACCCACTATACCATGCTCCATTAAAAGAAACTATGTTAAAACTGCTTTATGTGATCTTGGAGCCGGTGTTAGTGTTATGCCTCTCTCTTTATATCGTAGACTTGATTTGAATAAGTTGACACCTACTAAAATATCTTTGCAAATGGCTGATAAATCAACTGCTATACTTGTCGGTATTTGTGAGGATGTGCCTGTTGTAGTTGCAAACGTTACTATTTTAACGGACTTTGTTCTTCTTGATATTCCCGAGGATGATAGTATGTCTATTATTCTTGGAAGACCCTTTTTGAATACTGCAGGTCTGTTATTGATTGCACTAAAGGCAATGTCACTTTTCATGTTAATGGTAATGAGCATACGGTATACTTTCCGAGGAAACAACCTCAAGTTCATAGTATCAACTCTATTGGAAAATTTTCATCGATTATATTTGGAGATTTTGAATTTCCTATTCCTACTGTCAAGAAGAAATATGATATTCTTATTATTGGGGATGTGCATATCCCCGTTGAGGTAACATAGTGTTATTCGAAATTTCTCCGGTTCCATGTTATTCGAAATGAGTTCGTTAACAAGACTTGATCAACCTTGTTAGTGGATTCCTTTTGATGAGCATGAGATGGATGAAACTAGGAGGCACAACTCTCTGTACCCTCCTTTTACTTTCTGTTATTTATATTAAATAAAATAAAAAATAAGTATGTTTCTGACTGTTATCTGATTATCCGTGCAATATAAAAAGACCCCGAAAATAAAAGTTCTCCAAATGCCCTGAAATTTAAATATGATTTTTTAAAAAATATTTGAGAATATTTACTAAGAACACAGCAGGGGGGTCATCCACCAGGCCACGAGGGTGGAGGGCGCGCCCTACCCCCCTTGGCGCGCCCCCTACCTCGTGGGCCCACGGTGGACCTCCTCCACTTATCCTTGCACCCCTACACTCCTTCTTCCTCCCACAAACACGAATATCCAGCTCAAACCCGAGTCCAAGCTCATTTTGCTGCCATTTTCGATCTCCTTGCTCAAAGCACCTCTCACAAAACTACTTGGGGAGATTGTTCCTTGGTATGTGACTGCTCCATTGGTCCAATTAGTTTTTGTTCTAGTACTTTATTCATTGCAATTTTTTGGTGCTTAGGTGACCCTGTTCTTGAGCTTGCATGTCAAATTTATATGGTCAAATGTAGCGACCAGACCTCAAACAGTCTGATCTCTGTGCTCCGGTGTCATCCCTGGATCAGTAATGCTGACACCACACAGTACTCGGAGGATTTATAGCAGAGTAGCAATCACACACTTATTACATCGAGTGTCTCAAAAGAGAACTTATTACAATAAGTATGGCTTAAGGCCATCTAATAACGATAACAGCGGAACACTTGGAAGATAAGTGAGTCCATCAACTCCAACGGCATCACTGAGTATAGAACCACGACCTAAAAACTCCTTAATCATCGTCTGAAAAGTCTGCAATATTAACGTTGCAGCCCGAAAACGGGTCAGCACATGGAATATGCTCGCAAGGTAACACATAGAGAGTAATGGAATACAACAGCTACACTATATGCATGTTTGGCTGGTGGAAAGCTCTATGGTTACAGTTTTTCCATAAAGCCAATTTTTCCCTACTTCAAAGGAATAAGATTTATTTAACTAACATGGTAGTTGTTAAACATTGAGAATGGTTGACAGCATTCTCAATCCCAATTAAGCATCATCATTAAACATGACCCAACAAAATTAATTTAGGGTAACATGTTGAGATTCACATGATAATCCAGGTACTAGATACTCAAAATGTCCATAATCGGGGACACGGCTAATCATGATTAGTTTGTTACACTCTGCAGAGGTTTGCACACTTTTCCCCACAAGACTCGATCGCTTCCGTTTGGTTTCTCGCACTACAGGGTGTATGAGAAGACGGATGACCGAGACATAGTCTTTCAGAAGCGCTAGCACCTTACGATCGGGTGACCGTACCACCTATATCCCCTACATCTGCTAGTCTACCACTGTAAGAGTTCGCACATCTTAGTCAACTATGCTAGAGCCCATAATAGCTTGTGGCTGCACACGGAAGTTTCTAGTATGAATAGTCTTATGACCCCTTTGAGCCTGGGTGGCGGTCCAAAAGAAAACAGGCAAGTCCTGGAATACCCAGGTGCCTCAATCCACCCAGATGTGTGTTTAAGTTGCCACCTTAGATAAATCATTAATTAACAATCTCACATCTTTCATGGATATCACTCACCCAATCCACGTCTACTAGCATATCATGGCATGATAAGCAAACACAGAAGTAACTCCCAAAGGTTTGATAATAACAGGTAATAGGTACTACCTCATCTACTTCCCATCCCACAATTTAATTAGATCCTAATCATGCAATGTGTGATGATTGATCTAATGCAATAAAACTGGGTAGTAGAAAAGGTATGATCAAAGTGTTACTTGCCTTGCTGATGATCCAGGAAACCTAACGATTCGAAGTAACAGGCGGCGCACTCCGGATATTCTATCGCAAACAAACAAACAATCATACAATAAGTACTCATCTAATGCACAGGAAAAACTCGAATAAGAGATCTAACCAGAAGGTTCAACTTAAGAACTCCGGTTGGCAAAAAGAATCAAATCGAAAGAAGCAACGAAAGACGAACGGCGAAAGAAAACAACTTCGTTCTAGTAATCTGGATCTAGGGCAAATTTTACTGTAGCAAAATCTTGTTTAAGTTGGTTAAACGGATAGAGGGTTTCGAGACGAATCCCTAGGCGCTTGAATCGCCTGATTCCGATAAACGAGCGAAAAGTTAAACTAAAACGAAAATCGAATCAGAAATCGCGATCAGAAAAAATCGCAGATTTAATCCGAGAAAAGAAAAACGAAGAATAGATTAACGAACGAACGTTCGTTATCTGAAACTAAACGATGAACGCGTTCATTAAAACGAACGATTCGATGAACGTTCACTAATTAAGTAAACCAGAGAAAAAACCGATATAGGGTTTCGAAAAAAAACCGAGGCAGTTTCTTAAAAAAACGAACGGTGAACGTCGACGGCTATACCTCCGGCGAGGTACTCCGGCGGGTGGGCGGGGCTCCGGCGGCGGCGGCTATGCGGGGCGGCTCGGCAGCGCCAGCGGCGCAGCAGGCGGCGGGGGCGGCTGTGGCTGGCGGGCGGCGGGGCAGGGTGAGGTGAGGGCGGCGGGGCGGGGTGAGGTGAGGGCGGCGGGGCGGGGTGAGGTGAGGGCGGCGGGGTGGCGTGGTATTTAAGAGAGGGGGTGCTGCCTTGGGGAGGGGGTCGGGCGGCGGCGAGGCGGCTCCGGCTCGGACTCCTCCCGAGTCCGGCGGCTGCTCGAGCGGGAGGCGGCGGCGGCTGGGCCGGCCTGGCTCGGCTGGGTCCTTGGGCCAGTCGGGCGCGGGTTTTTTTAAAAAAAAATCCGCTCGGAATAAAAAGAAAAAGAAATACTAAACGGACTCCAAAAATTCCGAAATAAATTTTCACGGGCTTCTAAAATCAAGCCTCACAAGGTGAGCATTTATTTGGGACCTAAATGCAATTTTGAAAAACACACTTTTTCCTAATTCAAATAAAACACCAAAAAACTCCGAAATAAAATCCTATTTGATTTTATTATTAAATCCTCAATATTTCTTTATTTTGGGAAAGTCATTTTATTCCCTCTCTCATATTTTTGTAGTAGAAATAACTGATGATAAAATAAATAAAACCAAATGATCCTATTCTCAAAATTTGAGAGAACTCAAATATGAAAATATCGAAATCCCCAACTCTCTCCGTGGGTCATTGAGTTGCGTAGAATTTCTAGGATCAACCAAATGCAAAATAAATATGATATGCATTGATGATCTAATGTATAACATCCCAAATTGAAAATTTGGGATGTTACAAACCTACCCCCTTAAGATGAATCTCGCCCTCGAGATTCGGGTTGGCTAGAAAATAGGTGAGGGTGGTCCTTGAACAAATCTTCCTCTCGCTCCCAGGTGGCTTCATCCTCTGAGTGGTGGCTCCACTGGACTTTGCAAAACTTGATAACCTTGCTGCGAGTAACTCGGTTGGCAAACTCGAGGATCTTAACAGGCTTCTCCTCGTAGGTCAAATCGTTATCCAACTGAATAGTTTCCAAAGGCACTGTATCTCTCAACGGGATGTCAGCCATCTCCGCGTGGCACTTCTTCAACTGAGAAACGTGGAACACATCAAGCACTCCTGACAATCCTTCAGGCAATTCCAACTTGTAGGCCACTTCTCCCATACGCTCCAAAACTCGATATGGTCCTACAAATCACGGCGCTAACTTCCCTTTAGCTCCAAAACGCTTTGTTCCTCGAAGTGGAGATACTCGAAGATAAGCCCTATCTCCGACTTCGTAAACTGTCTCCTTGCGTTTAGAATCTGCATAACTTTTCTGTCTGGACTGGGCTACCTTGAGCCTATCGTGAATCAACTTCACCTTCTGTTCAGACTCTTTAATCAAGTCAGGACCAAACAATTGACGGTCTCCAACTTCGTCCCATGACAACAGTGTCCTGCACCTCCTTCCGTACAAGGCTTCGAAAGGGGCCATCTTTAAACTGGTTTGGTAACTGTTGTTGTAAGAGAACTCTGCATATGGCAAATTGTCGTCCCAACTAGATCCATAATCTAGCGCACAAGCTCTAAGCATATCCTCCAAAATCTGATTTACTTTCTCGGTCTGTCCATCTGTCTGTGGATGAAAAGGTGTACTAAATTCTAGCCTGGTACCCAAAGTTCCGTGCAACTGCTCCTAGAACTTTGAGGTAAATTGGGTTCCTCTATCTGATACGATACTCCTCGGAACTCCATGCAGACATACTATTATGGTCATGTATATCTTTGCCAACTTAGCACTGGTGTAAGTGGTCTTTACTGGGATGAAATGAGCTACTTTCGTCAATCGATCAACTACAACCCAAATTGAGTCATAGCCTGAACGAGTCCTGGGCAATCCCATGATAAAATCCATGCCTAGCTTATCCCACTTCCATTCGGGTATCGGGAATGGTTGTAACAATCCTGCTGGCTTCTGATGCTCTGCTTTTTCTCTCTGGCATACATCACAAACTGCTACATACTCCGCTATATCCTTCTTCATTCCGGTCCACCAGAAAATATCTTTCAAATCCAGATACATCTTGGTATTTCCTGGATGAATTGAATATGGTGAATCGTGTGCCTCTTGCAAAATCAACTTCCTGATTTCCGGGTCATTGGGCACGTAAACACGGTCTTCAAACCATAGGGTGTCGTGCTCATCCTCACGAAATCCTTTAGCTTTTCCTTTGCTCAGTTTCTCTTTTATAGCGGCAATCTCTTTGTCACCTTTCTGAGCTTCTCTGATTCTATCCATCAAAGTTGACTGAATCTTCAATGCTGCTACGTAGCTTCTCGGAACTATTTCCAAACATAGTTCACGAAGATTTTCTGCTAACTCCTTGGGTATTTCTCCCGTCATTAATGTATTGACATGGCTCTTGTGGCTTAATGCGTCAGCTACTACATTAGCCTTTCCGGGGTGATAATGCAATCTCATATCATAATCCTTGATAATCTCCAGCCATCTCATTTGTCTGAGATTCAACTCCTTCTGGGTGAAAATGTACTTCAAACTCTTATGATCCGTGTACACCTCACAATGATTACCAATGAGAAAATGTCTCCATGTTTTCAACGCATGCACTACGGCTGCTAACTCCAAATCATGCGTGGCATAATTCAACTCATGAGGCTTCAGTTGTCTTGAGGCATATGAAACAACTCTCCCTTCCTGCATAAGCACTGCTCCAAGTCCTCGTCGTGAAGCGTCGCAGTACACCTCATAGTCTTTGGTCTGGTCTGGCAAAATCAACACTGGTGAGGTAACCAAACGTTTCTTCAACTCCTAGAAACTAGCCTCACACTCCTCTGTCCATATGAACTTTGTATCCTTCTTCAACAACTCAGTCATAGGCTTCGCAATCTTTGAGAAATTCTCAATAAATCTCCAGTAGTATCCTGCGAGTCCAAGAAAACTCCGGATCTCTCCAACTGTTGTTGGGGCTTCCCACGCGGTCACGGTTTCAACTTTAGCGGGGTCTACTGCTATACCTTCACCAGATATAACATGTCCGAGGAATCCTACTTCCTTCAACCAAAACTCACATTTGCTGAACTTGGCATATAACTGATGTTCTCTGAGCTTTCCAAGTACCAAACGCAAATGCTCCTTATGCTCCTCTTCATTCTTCGAGTAAACCAGGATATCATCAATGAACACTATGACGAACTTATCCAAAAACTCCATAAACACTTTGTTCATCATGTTCATAAAATAGGCAGGTGCGTTAGTCAGACCAAATGACATAACGGTATACTCATACAGCCCATACCTGGTAGTAAAAGCTGTCTTCGGAATATCCTGTTCTCGAATCTTCAACTGGTGGTATCCTGATCGTAGATCGATCTTGGAAAATACCTTCGCTCCTTGCAATCGATCAAACAGATCGTTGATCATTGGTAGTGGGTACTTGTTCTTGATCGTTACTTCATTCAATCCTCGATAATCAACAACCATCCTTAACGATCCATCCTTCTTCTCCACTAGAAGTACTGGCGATCCCCAAGGTGAAGAACTTGGGCTAATATATCCCTTATCCAGTAACTCCTTAATCTGCTTCTTAATTTCCACCAAATCCTTTGCTGGCATCCTATATGGTCTCTTTGATATTGGCCCTGTGCCTGGCAATAGCTCAATCAAAAACTCAATATCTCTATCCGGGGGCATGCCTGGCAACTCTTTTGGAAATACATCAGGGAAATCCCTTACCACTGGTACTTCCTCTTGCACAACTCCTATTAGGCAATTTACTTGGGTCCTCTTTGGCACATGCCGGGATACATAATTGATCCTTCTCCCTTCTGGGGTGGTAAGAAAAATTGACTTACTAGCACACTCAATATTCCCTTCATACTTCGATAACCAATCCATGCCTAATATCACATCCAATCCTTGAGATTCCAATACTATTAGGTCTGAGGGAAAAACATAGTTACCAATCCTTAATGGTAACCGATCACACCATAGACTAGCCACATACTCTGCTCCGGGCGAGGTTACTAACATGGGTGACCTAAGGGCTTGGGTTGGTAGGTTATATTTATCCACAAATCCCCTTGAGATGTATGAATGCGATGCTTCAGTATCAAAAAGAACGAGTGCAGTAAATGACTTAACCAAAAACTTACCTATTACTGCATCGGGCTGAGCTTCAACCTCCTCCACGCTAACGTGGTTCACCTGTCCCCTATTGAAAGGGTTCGGCTTCTTTCCAGAACTTCCATTGCCATTTTGGCCTTCAGGACATTCATTGGCATAATGTCCGGTCTTCGAACACTTATAGCAAGTGACTTGGCTTAGGTCCTTCTTGGCTGGGGTTGAGGGGTTGGTGCGGTTCTGGCCGTTGCTTCCTCCATTGCCATTTCCATTCTTGGTGCCATTGTGATTGTGCGAGCTACCTCCTCCATGGGTATGCTGAAAATGTCCTCCCGATCTAGGGGTAAAACGTGGCTTCTGCTGAGCTCCTGAATTGTACTTTCCTTGTCTATACTTCCTCTTGCGATTCTCAATTTGCTGATGCTTCCCTTCAATCATAAGAGCACGATCTACCAACTCCTGGTAGTTGTTGAAGGTGGCTACCATCAACTGCATGCTCAACTCATCATTCAGTCCTTCTAGAAACTTCTCCTACTTAGCTGCATCCGTAGCGACGTCATCTGGGGCATAACGTGCTAACTTACTAAATTCCTCCACATACTGGCCAACTGTCCTTCCTCCTTGGCGCAAGTTACGAAACTCACGCTTCTTCATGGCCATAGCTCCTGCTGAAACATGGGCAGTACGGAAAGCCTGCTGAAACTGGTCCCATGTGACAGTGTCGACTGGGAAAGTGGCTGTGAAATTCTCCCACCATAATGTTGCGGGTCCTTCTAGCTGATGTGCGGCAAACTTCACCTTCTCCGCATCTGTGCATCCTGCGGTGGTCAACTCCCTAGCTGTCTTGCGGAGCCAATCATCTGCTACTATCGGCTCGATGCTACTGGAAAACACCGGCGGATTCAGCCTAAGAAAACGGGCTAAGTGGTCAACAGGTGGTGGTGGTGGTGGTGGGTTGTTGTTGTTGTTCCCCTGATTCTGATTCTGGACTAGCAATTGCATCAATGTGTTCTGCTGCTGGATCAACTGGGTGAGCTCCGGTGGAAAGGCAAATCCGGGGTCACGTCTCGGAGGCATCTGAGGGTTTAGAAAAGATGAGATGTAAGAATAGAGGGGGTCTAAAGAGAAAACACTACCCATATGCACATGAGGCAAAAGCAAACAATTCACTTCAATCAATCAAACAAGGGCATACAATCGATCTAACTATCGCAAAAGTGCTCGGGCTACTTTATTTACATGGTGGACTACTACTACTGATGAGGTGGGCTACTAGAAATATTCTTCGGTCGTTGACTCCATAATATCTGCTCCAGCTTCATCAACATAGTCATCATCGCTACTATCTGGTTCCGAGTCGGTGCAGTCGATGATGATGTAGTCTTCCGGGCTAATCTCCTTGGGTTCTTCGTCTTCATCTACTGGTGTCGGGTCTCCCATAAATATTCCAAGCTTCTTGATCAGGTCGTCATTCTTCTCCACCAATACTTCAATTTCCTCTTCATAATCTTCACGTGTAGCCTTGAGTTCTTCCTCCAGTTCCTTGATTCTAGTCTTAGCCTTCTTCAGATCTATCATGTTGGCGCACATCTGGTTCTCCTGTCGTCGAATGTGCTGGTTTAGCTCCTGGATAAAAGCTGCAATTGATCTATCCTTCCTGCTGCTGATCATCTCCCAGTGTTCATCTCGGCGCCCACAAATCTGGTAGATAGTATCCTTGAGATCCTTGCGGTAGACTTCTCCAATGCGTCCCATGGCGATGTGAGCTGCCATGCTCTTTCCTAGACTTCAAGTTGGTGCATCAAAAGAAAACTCTATGGGCTCAGTGACTGGCATGAACGTTCTTCCTGGAACTTGAACTTGAATCATCCAGCGCTCTTCTTCAGGTAAAGTGGCGTTGTAGGTTCCCGTGAAGCTTGGTACTCCTATATTTAGGTATCTAGTGACTTCCTTCAAGTGGCGTCCAAAGGGTGTATCTTAATCCGGTTGTGTGAACTTGTTCCTTGCATCCACCATCCTAAAGAGTAGAAAAGATGAGAGGTCAGAGAAGAAGAGAGTGAATAGTGATCTAGGTCTTTTAGCTTAGTGGTCGTGTCCTACAGTCAGCGTGTGCTCTGATACCATCTCTGTAGCGACCAGACCTCAAACAGTCTGATCTCTGTGCTTCGGTGTCATCCCTGGATCAGTAATGCCGACACCACACAGTACTCGAAGGATTTATAGCAGAGTAGCAATCACACACTTATTACATCAAGTGTCTCAAAAGAGAACTTATTACAATAAGTATGGCTTAAGGCCATCTAATAACGATAACAGCGGAACGCTTGGAAGATAAGTGAGTCCATCAACTCCAACGGCATCACTGAGTATAGAACCACGACCTAAAAACTCCTTAATCATCGTCTAAAAAGTCTGCAACATTAACGTTGCAGCCCGAAAACGGGTCAGCACATGGAATATGCTCGCAAGGTAACACATAGAGAGTAATGGAATACAACAGCTATACTATATGCATGTTTGGCTGGTGGAAAGCTCTATGGTTACAGTTTTTGCATAAAGCCAATTTTTCCCTACTTCAAAGGAATAAGATTTATTTAACTTTACATGGTAGTTGTTAAACATTGAGAATGGTTGATAGCATTCTCAATCCCAATTAAGCATCATCATTAAACATAACCCAACAAAATTAATTTAGGGTAACATGTTGAGATTCACATGATAATCCAGGTACTAGATACTCAAAATGTCCATAACCGGGAACACGGCTAATCATGATTAGTTTGTTACACTCTGCAGAGGTTTGCACACTTTTCCCCACAAGACTCGATCGCTTCCGTTTGGTTTCTCGCACTACAGGGTGTATGAGAAGACGGATGACCGAGACATAGTCTTTCAGAAGCGCTAGCACCTTACGATCGGGTGACCGTACCACCTATATCCCCTACATCTGCTAGTCTACAACTGTAAGAGTTCGCACATCTTAGTCAACTATGCTAGAGCCCATAATAGCTTGTGGCTGCACACGGAAGTTTCTAGTATGAATAGTCTTATGATCCCTTTGAGCCTGGGTGGCGGTCCAAAAGAAAACAGGCAAGTCCTGGAATACCCAGGTGCCTCAATCCACCCAGATGTGTGTTTAAGTTTCCACCTTAGATAAACCATTAATTAACAATCACACATCTGTCATGGATATCACTCACCCAATCCACGTCTACTAGCATAGCATGGCATGATAAGCAAACGCAGAAGTAACTCCCAAAGGTTTGATAATAACAGGTAATAGGTACTACCTCATCTACTTCCCATCGCACAATTTAATTAGATCCTAATCATGCAATGTGTGAGGATTGATCTAATGCAATAAAACTGGGTAGTAGAAAAGGTATGATCAAAGTGTTACTTGCCTTGCTGATGATCCGGGAAACCTAACAATTCGAAGTAACTGGCGGCGCACTCCGGATATTCTATCACAAACAAACAAACAAGCATACAATAAGTACTCATCTAATGCACATGTAAAACTTGAATAAGAGATCTAACCAGAAGGTTCAACTTAAGAACTCCGGTTGGCAAAAAGAATCAAATCGAACGAAGCAACGAAAGACGAACGGCGAAAGAAAACAACTTAGTTCTAGTAATCTGGATCTAGGGAAAATTTTACAGTAGCAAAATCTTGTTTAAGTTGGTTAAACAGATAGAGGATTTCGAGACGAATCCCTAGGCGCTTGAATCGCCTGATTCTGATAAACGAGCGAAAAGTTAAACTAAAACGAAAATCGGATCAGAAATCGCGATCAGAAAAAATCGTGGATTTAATCCGAGAAAAGAAAAACGAAGAACAGATTAACGAACGAACGTTCGTTATCTGAAACTAAACGATGAACGCGTTCGTTAAAACGAACGATTCGGTGAACGTTCACTAATTAAGTAAACCAGAGAAAAAAACCGATCTAGGGTTTCAAAAAAAACCGAGGCGGTTTCTTAAAAAAACGAATGGCGAACGGCGGCGGCTATACCTCCGGCGAGGTACTCCGGCGGGCGGGCGGGGCTCCGGCGGCGGCGGCGGCTATGCGGGGCGGCGGGGCGGCTCGGCAGCGGCAGCGGCGCAGCAGGCGGCGGGGGCGGCTGCGGCTGGTGGGCGGCGGGGCGGGGTGAGGTGAGGGCGGCGGGGTGGCGTGGTATTTAAGAGAGGGGGGGTGCTGCCTTGGGGAGGGGGTCGGGCGGCGGCGAGGCGGCTCAGGCTTGGACTCCTCCCGAGTCCGACGGCTGCTCGAGCGGGAGGCGGCGGCGGCTGGGCCGGCCTGGCTCGGCTGGGCCCTTGGCCCAGTCGGGCGCGGGTTTTTTTTAAATCCGCTCGGAAGAAAAAGAAAAATAAATACTAAACGGACTCCAAAAATTCCGAAATAAATTTTCACGGGCTTCTAAAATCAAGCCTCACAAGGTGAACATTTATTTGGGACCTAAATGCAATTTTGGAAAAAACACACTTTTTTCCTAATTCAAATAAAACACCAAAAAACCCCGAAATAAAATCCTATTTGATTTTATTATTAAATCCTCAATATTTCTTTATTTTGGGAAAGTCATTTTATTCCCTCTCTCATATTTTTGTAGTAGAAATAATTGATGATAAAATAAATAAAACCAAATGATCCTATTCTCAAAATTTGAGAGAACTCAAATATGAAAATATCAAAATCCCCAACTCTCTCTGTGGGTCATTGAGTTGCGTAGAATTTCTAGGATCAACCAAATGCAAAAGAAATATGATATGCATTGATGATCTAATGTATAACATTCCAAATTGAAAATTTGGGATGTTACATCAAAAGTAGTTTTGATGCATGATATAGGTCCTAGGCACTTGTAGGAGTTGTTGCTATCAATATTATTGAGTTAGGTTCACTTTTATTTTGAAGTTACGAAAAATTTCAGAATTTTTCAGAAAATAATGAAGAGACTTTTGAGGGGCTCATCGAGCCGAAGCTCGAAGGAAAAGGCACAGAAGCCCAAATATAATCTGCCTCACACCATGGAGGTTCGGTCGTGTGAATGGCCTTCCGATGATTTCTTGAGAGCAGCCGGGATTTATGAAGATTTTTATGAATTGGCTGAGAATGCAGGCCTCACCGCTTTTCTCCACGACCAACGCGATCAGTATCTCTTACTCACAAATATCTTTGTGCAAAACTTTCATTTCCATTCTAGGAGCTCACCACCTACGGTGGAGTTTTATTTATATGATGAGCATAAGGAGATGTCACTTTATGATTTTTGTCGGGTTTGTTTGATCCCTTTCGAGGGCAGCGTAGAGGAACCACATTGAGACGATGTGGATGGGTTTTTTGATACCATCACTGTAGGGGAAATGAGGAAGGTTTCCGATGCACGAATCACTAGTATACATTTTCCTATTTTACACTACTTTGCAATATTTGCTAGTCGTTGCTTAATTGGTCGTGGAAACTGTGGAAACCTTAGTGTTCCTGATATTATTATTTTGTTCCATGGTTTATTCAGCGATAACTCTGTTATTATGGGCGGTATTATTGCTAAATGGTTAAGTCTGAACCATACAAAGGGCCCCATCTTTGGAGGCATCTATGCTTCACGCCTAGCTGCACATTATAACATACCTATTAGGCATTATGAGAAGGAAGAAAAATTGCTGCCTCGTGTTTACTTAGATTATAAGAGTATGGTAGCACATGATTTTATTGTTAAGAATAGGGAAGCAGAGCTTAAATACAAATTGTTCTTTGATAAACATCATCCTGAGACTATTACCCCGCCTGCTCCTTCCTTGTTTGATTTATCTGCAGGCCAGTACCTTTTTCCATTAGAGGCTATTCACGCCTATCGGAACCCTACATCAGCCACAGAGCCAGAGCCGGAACCACAAGTTGAGCCTCCACGACAGTCCAATTACCATTGGGACCCGGAGATGATTGCCAACCAGTGGCGATCAGAGTCTTCTTCCTCGCAGTACGACCCCAACTATTATTATGGATATCCGCCAGGTCAGCCGTGGCCATAGACCAACTTAGGCCAAAAGCCTAAGCTTGGGGGAGTACGTATTTCCCACCGACATTATATTCATGTTCACACACTCATTGCTAGATGTGGGTGCTCATACTTTTTCATTGTATCATCCATGCTAGTTCATTTCCCTTTTTATGCTTTCTTCTTGTGTGTTTAATAAACCTTAAGAAAAACCAAAAAAATTAGTTGTAGCTTTCAATTAGTTTAATTTCCATGCTTGTAGGAGTAATTAAAAAGAAAACCCAAAAAGATTTCTTGTTCTTCTTTTGCTTGTTGGGAGCTTTCCCGTGTAAATAGTTTTATTTCTTTTCTTTGGGGGTCGATAGGAGAAGACCATGATTAAATTGTTGAAGTAGCTCTTATATGCATTATTGTTGATCTGACAAAAGAGCCCATATTGCCTTGTCTTCTCCTGTTTATTGAATGCTTGCAGATTCCAGCTTAGTCCAATGCACGCGCACTATTATTATTATTCACACTATTCGGTCGTGCAAGTGAAAGGCAATTATGACGATATATGATGGACTGACTGAGATGAGAAAAGCTGGTATGAACTCGACCTCTCTTGTTTTTGTAAATATGATTAGTTCATCGTTCCTGATTCAGCCTATTATGAATAAACATGTTTGCAATGACAACTAGAGATCATAGTTTCTTGTGCCATGCTTGATTAGCTAGGAGCTTATAATGGTTTACCTTGCGTGCCAACATGCTATTAAAATGGTTGTGATGTGGTATAATAGGGTGGTATCCTCCTCTGAATGATTTAAGTGACTTGACTTGGCGCATGTTCACGCATGTAGTTGAAACAAAATCAACATAGCCTTCACGATATTTATGTTCATGGTGGATTATATCCTACTCACGCTTGCATTCGGTGTTGATTAATTTTAATATATGTTCATGACTGTTGTCGCTCTCTAGCTGGTCGCTTCCCAGTCTTTTGCTAGCCTTCACTTGTACTAAGCGGGAATACCGCTTGTGTATCCAACTCCATAAACCCCAAAGTTGTTCCATATGAGTCCACCATACCTACCTATATACGGTATCTACCTGCCGTTCCAAGTAAATTTGTATGTGCCAAACTCTAAACCTTTAAATAAATATCCTGTTTTGTATGCTCGAATAGCTCATGTATTAACTAGGGCTGTCCGTATCTTCCATGTTAGGCGGGTTATTCTCAAGAGGAGTGGACTCCGCTCCTCACTCACGAGAAAGTGGCTGGTCACCGGGATGCCCAGTCCCATGCTTTATGCAAACTAAATCAAAATAATTGCAAACAAAACTCCCCCTGGGACTCTTGTTAATAGGAGGCACTCGTTGTTTCGAGCAAGCCATGGATTGATGCTTGTTGGTGGAGGGGGAGTATAAACTTTACCATTCTGTTTGGGAGCCACCTATAATGTGTGTAGCATGGAAGATATTGCCATCTCTTGGTTGTTATGTTGACAATGAAAGTATACCACTCAAAATATTATTCACCTCTATTTCAAAACCGAGCTCTAACACCTCTACCAGTCCCTGCTTCCCTCTGTGAAGGGCCTATCTATTTACTTTCATGTTGAGTCATCCCCCTCTTATTAAAAAGCACCAGTTGGAGAGCACCGCTGTCATTTGCATTCATTACTGTTAGTTTACATTGAGTATGACTTGATTGGATCTCTTTTACCATGAATTACAATGTCTAGTCAGTCCTTGATCTTTAAAGGTGCTCTGCATTTATGTTTTGCGGTCTCAGAAAGGGCTAGCGAGATACCATCTTCTTATATCATATTATGATTATTTTGAGAAAGTGTTGTCATTCGAGATTTATTATTATTGCTCGCCAGTTGATTATGCCATTGATATGAGTAAACATGAGACCTATGCGTTATTGTGAATGTGGTTAGTTCATAATCTTTGCTGTATACTTGAATGCTGGCTTTACATATTTACAACAACAAGAGCAAATAGAGTTTGTAAAAGTTTTTCTTTATCACTTTCAGTTTGTCAACTAAATTAATTGAGGACAAGCAAAGGTTTAAGCTTGGGGGAGTTGATACGTCTCCATCGTATCTACTTTTCCAAACACTTTTGCCCTTGTTTTGGACTCTAACTTGCATGATTTGAATGGAACTAACCCGGACTGACGCTGTTTTCAGCAGAATTGCCATGGTGTTATTTATGTGCAGAAACAAAAGTTCTCGGAATGACCTGAAACTTCATGGAACATCTTTGTGGAAATAATAAAAAAAATCCTTGCAACCAGGGGCCCACACCCTAGCCACGAGGGTGGGGGCGCGCCTGCCCCCCTAGGGCGCGCCCCCTACCTCGTGGGCCCCCTGGAGCTCCTCCAACCTCAACTCCAACTCTATATATTTGGTTTCGGAGAGAAAAAAATTAGAGAGAAGGATCCATCGCGTTTTACGATACAGAGCCGCCGCCAAGCCCTGAAACCTCTCGGGAGGTTCTGATCTAGAGTCCGTTCAGGGCTCCGGAGAGGGGAATCCGTCGCCATCATCATCATCAACCATCCTCCATCACCAATTTCATGATGCTCACCGCCGTGTGTGAGTAATTCCATCGTAGGCTTGCTGGACAGTGAAGGGTTGGATGAGATTTATCATGTAATCGAGTTAGTTTTGTTAGGGTTTGATCCCTAGTATCCACTATGTTCTGAGATTGATGTTGTTATGACTTTGCTATGCTTAATGCTTGTCACCAGGGCCCGAGTGCCATGATTTCAGATCTGAACCTATTATGTTTTCATAAATATATGAGAGTTCTTGATTCTATCTTGCAAGTCTATAGTCACCTATTATGTGTTATGATCCGTTAACCCCGAAGTGACAATAACCGGGATACTTACCGGTGATGACCATAGTTTGAGGAGTTCATGTATTCACTATGTGCTAATGCTTTGTTCCGGTACTCTATTAAAAGGAGGCCTTAATATCCCTTAGTTTCCATTAGGACCCCGCTGCCACGGGAGGGTAGGACAAAATATGCCATGCAAGTTCTTTTCCATAAGCACGTATGACTATATTCGGAATACATGCCTACATTACATTGATGAATTGGAGCTAGTTCTGTGTCACCCTAGGTTATGACTGTTACATGATGAACCGCATCCGGCATAATTCTCCATCACCGATCCATTGCCTACGAGCTTTCCATATATTGTTCTTCGCTTATTTACTTTTCCGTTGCTATTGCTATCATCACTACAAAATACCAAAAACACTACTTTTGCTACCATTACCTTTTGCTACCGTTACCATTATTATCATATTACTTTGCTACTAAATACTTTGATGCAGATATTAAGTTTCCAGGTGTGGTTGAATTGACAACTCAGCTGCTAATACTTGAGAGTATTCTTTGGCTCCCCTTGTGTCGAATCAATAAATTTGGGTTGAATACTCTACCCTCAAAAACTGCTGCGATCCCCTATACTTGTGGGTTATCAATTATAAAGATGTTCTACAGGTGTCTCTGATGGTGTTTGTTGAGTTGGCATAGATCGAGATTAGGATTTCTCACTCCGTGTATCGGAGAGGTATCTTTGGGCCCTCTCGGTAATGCACATCACAATGAGCCTTGCAAGCAATGTGACTAATGAGTTAGTCACGGGATGATACATTATGGAACGAGTAAAGAGACTTGCCGGTAACGAGATTGAACTACGTATGATGATACCGACGATCGAATCTCGGGCAAGTAACATACCGATGACAAAGGGAACAACGTATGTTGTTATGCGGTTTGACCAATAAAGATCTTCGTAGAATATGTAGGAACCAATATGAGCATCCAGGTTCCGCTATTGGTTATTGACTGGAGATGTGTCTCGGTCATGTCTACATAGTTCTTGAACTCGTAGGGTCCGCACGCTTAACGTTCGATGACAATTTGTATTATGAGTTATGTGATTTGATGTACCAAAGTTTGTTTGGAGTCCCGGATGAGATCACGGACATGACGAGGAGTCTTGGAATGGTCGAGAGGTAAAGATTCATATATTGGAAGGTTGCATTTGGACATCAGAATGGTTCCGAGTGGTTCAAGCATTTTTTCGGAGTACTGGGAGGTTACCGGAACCCCCGGGAGAAGTTATGGGCCTTATGGGACATAAGAGGGAAGAACACCAGCCCACAAGGGGCTGGTGCATCCCCCACCTTGGGCAGGAGGCCGATTAGGACTAGGAGAAGGGGGTCGGGCCCCACTTTCTGATACGTCTCCGTCGTATCTACTTTTCCAAACACTTTTGCCCTTGTTTTGGACTCTAACTTGCATGATTTGAATGGAACTAACCCGGACGGACGCTGTTTTCAGCAGAATTGCCATGGTGCTATTTATGTGCAGAAACAAAAGTTCTCGGAATGACATGAAACTTCACGGAACATCCTTTTGGAAATAATAAAAAATCCTTGCAAAAGATGAAGACCAGGGGGCCCACACCCTAGCCACGAGGGTGGGGCGCGCTTGCCCCCCTAGGACGCGCCCCCTACCTCATGGGCCCCCTGGAGATCCTCCGACCTCAACTCCAACTCTATATATTTGGTTTCGGGGAGAAAAAATGAGAGAGAAGGATTCATCGCGTTTTACGATACGGAGCCGCCACCAAGCCCTAAAACCTCTCGGGAGGGCTGATCTGGAGTCCGTTCGGGGCTCCAGAGAGAGGAATCCATCGCCATCGTCATCATCAACCATCCTCCATCACCAATTTCATGATGCTCACCGCCGTGCGTGAGTAATTCCATCATGGGCTTGCTGGACGATGATGGGTTGGATGAGATTTATCATGTAATCGAGTTAGTTTTGTTAGGGTTTGATCCCTAGTATCCACTATGTTCTAAGATTGATGTTGATATGACTTTGCTATGCTTAATGCTTGTCACTAGGGCCCGAGTGCCATGTTTTCAGATCTGAACCTATTATGTTTTCATCAATATATGAGAGTTCTTGATCCTATCTTGCAAGTCTATAGTCACCTATTATGTGTTATGATCCGTTAACCTCGAAGTGACAATAATCGGGATACTTACCGGTGATGACCATAGTTTTAGGAGTTCATGTATTCACTATGTGCTAATGCTTTGTTCTGGTACTCTATTAAAAGGAGGCCTTAATATCCCTTAGTTTCCATTAGGACCCCGCTGCCACGAGAGGGTAGGACAAAAGATGTCATGCAAGTTCTTTTCCATAAGCACGTATGACTATATCCGGAATACATGCCTACATTACATTGATGAATTGGAGCTAGTTCTGTGTCACCCAAGGTTATGACTGTTACATAATGAACCGCATCTGGCATAATTCTCCATCACCGATCCATTGCCTACAAGCTTTCCATATATTGTTCTTCGCTTATTTACTTTTCCGTTGCTATTGCTATCATCACTACAAAATACCAAAAACACTACTTTTTCTACTGTTACTTTTTGCTATCGTTACCACTACTATCATATTACTTTGCTACTAAATACTTTGCTGCAGATATTAAGTTTCCAGGTGTGGTTGAATTGACAACTCAGCTGCTAATACTTGAGAATGTTCTTTGGCTCCCCTTGTGTCGAATCAATAAATTTGGGTTGAATACTCTACCCTCGAAAACTGTTGCAATCCCCTATACTTGTGGGTTATCACTTTCCTTCTCCTTCTCCCTTCCCACTTTCCTACTCTGTATGGGAGGTGGAATCCTACTAGGACTAGGGAGTCCTAGTAGGACTCCACACCTTGGCGCACCCCTTTAGGGTCGGCTGCCTCTGCCTCTCCCTCCTTTATATACGGAGGCAGGGGCACCCCAAATACACACAAGTTGATCTTTAGCCGTATGTGGTGCCCCCCTCCACAGTTTTACACCTCGGTCATATTGTCGTAGTGCTTATGCGAAGCCCTGCGTCGGTAACTTCATCATCACCGTCACCGCGCCATCGTGCTGACGAAATTCTCCCTCGGCCTCAACTGGATCAAGAGTTCGAGGGATGTCACCGAGCTGAACGTGTGCAGATCACGGAGGTGTCGTGCGTTCGGTACTTGATCGGTTGGATCGCGAAGACGTTCGACTACATCAACCGCGTTACTAAAGACTTCCGCTTTCGGTCTACGAGGGTACGTAGACACACTCTCCCCTCTCGTTGCTATGCATCTCCTAGATAGATCTTGCGTGATCGTAGGTAAATTTTTCGAAATACTGCATTCCCCAACAGTGGCATCCGAGCCAGGTCTATGGGTAGATGTTATATGCATGAGTAGAACACAAAGAGTTGTGGGCGATAATAGTCATGCTGCTTACCAGCATGTCTGATGACCCACAAGTATAGGGGATCTATCGTAGTCCTTTCGATAAGTAAGAGTGTCAAACCCAACGAGGAGCAGAAGGAAATGATAAGCAGTTTTCAGTAAGGTATTCTATGCAAGAACTGAAATTGTCGGTAGCAGATAGTTTTCTGATAAGGTAATTTGTAACGGGTAACAAGTAATAAAAGTAAATAAGGTGCAACAAGATGGCCCAATCCTTTTTGTAGCAAAGGACAAGCCTGGACAAACTCTTATATAAAGGAAAGCGCTCCCGAGGACACATGGGAATTATCGTCAAGTTAGTTTTCATCACGTTCATATGATTCGTGTTCGGTACTTTGATAATTTGATATGTGGGTGAACCGGTGCTTGGGTACTGCCCTTCCTTGGACAAGAATCCCACTTATGATTAACCCCTATTGCAAGCATCCGCAACTACAACAGAAGTATTAAGTTAAACCTAACCATAGCATAAAACATATGGATCCAAATCAGCCCCTTACGAAGCAACTCATAAACTAGGGTTTAAGCTTCTGTCACTCTAGCAACCCATCATCTACTTATTACTCCCCAATGCCTTCCCCTAGGCCCAAACAATGGTGAAGTGTCATGTAGTTGACGTTCAGATGACACCACTAGAGGAAATACAACATACATCTCATCAAAATATCAAACGAATACCCAATTCACATGACTACTTATAGCAAGACTTCTCCCATGTCCTCAGGAACAAACGTAACTACTCACGAATCATATTCATGTTCATAATCAGAGGGGTATTAATATGCATAAAGGATCTGAACATATGATCTTCCACCGAATAAACCAACTAGCATCAACTACAAGGAGTAATCAACACTACTAGCAACCCACAGGTACCAATATGAGGCTTTGGGACAAAGATTTGATACAAGAGATGAACTAGGGTTTGAGATGAGATGGTGCTGGTGAAGACGTTGATGGAGATTGACCCCTCCCTATGAGAGGATCGATGGTGATGACGTTGGTGATGATTTCCCCCTCCCGGAGGGAAGTTTCCCCGGCAGAACAGCTCCGACGGAGCCCTAGATTGGTTCCGCCAAGGTTCCGCCTCGTGGCGGCAGAGTTTCGTCCCATGAGCTAGCTTATGATTTTTTTTCCTTGACGAAAGACCTCATATAGCAGAAGATAGGCATCAGAGGGCTGCCAGGGGGGCCACGAGGCAGGGGGGCGCCTAGGGGGTAGGGCGCGCCCCCACCCTCATGGATGGTGGGTGGCCCCCCTCTGCTACTTCTATCGCCCAATATTTTTTATATATTCTGAAACTTGCTCCCGTGAAGTTTCAAGACTTTTGGAGTTGTGCAGAATAGGTCTCTAATATTTGCTCCTTTTCCAGCCACAGAATTCCAGCTGCCGGCATTCTCCCTCTTCATGCAAACCTTGTAAAATAGGAGAGAATAGGCATAAGTATTATGACATAATGTGTAATAACAGCACACAATGCAATAAATATCGGTATAAAAGCATGATGCAAAATGGATGTATCAACTCCCCCAAGCTTAGACCTCGCTTGTCCTCAAGCGAAAGCCGATATCGATAAATATGTCCACGTGTTTAGAGATAGAGGTGTTGATAAAAATAAAATACAGACATGAGGGCATCATGATCATTCTTATAACAACAACATATATAAATATTGTCATATGATTTCTTATGCTAAAGTAACAATTCATTCACAATTTCAAGTATGAATCATAAACTTTCATTGAGAACCAACAAACTATAATCTCAGTCATTGAAGCAATTGCAATTTATCATAACATATGGAAGAGTCAATATAAGAGCTTTTCAGCAAGTCCACATACTCAACCATCATTTAGTCTTTCACAATTGCTAACACTCACGCGATATTTATGGTTATGAAGTTTTAATTGGAAATAGAGAAAGATAGGAGCTTATAGTTTTGCCTCCCAACCTTTTACCTCAAGGGTAATGTCAACAATAATAGTTCATAAAAACTCACATCCGATTAGCCATATATATCAGGATCTTTCCAACACATTGTACTTGCCAAAGGATAAAATGTAAAAAGGAAAGGTGAAGATCACCATGACTCTTGTATGAAGTATAAGACAAGAATAAAAGATAGGCCCTTCGCAGAGGGAAGCGGAGGTTGTCATGTGCTTTTATGGTTGGATGCACGAAATATTAATGCAAAAGAACGTCACTTTATATTGCCACTTGTGATATGGACCTTTATTATGCAGTCTGTCGCTTTTATTTCTTCCACATCACAACATCGTATACAGCTTATTTTCTCCACACTAGTAAATCATACATATTTTGGAGAGCAATTTTTATTGCTTACAACGATAACAACTTACTTGAAGGATCTTACTCAATCCATAGGTAGATATGGTGGACTCTCATGGAAAAACTGGGTTTAAGGATATTTGGAAGCACAAGTAGTATCTCTGCTTGGTGCAAAGAATTTGTCTAGCATGAGAGGGAAAGGCAAGCTCAACATGTTGGATGATCCATGACAATATAATTTATCTCAGATGTAAGAAAACATAACTCATTACGTTGTCTTCCTTGTCCAACATCAACTCTTTAGCATGTCATATTTTAATGAGTGCTCACAATGATAAAAGATGTCCAAGATAGTATATTTATATGTGAAAAACTCTCTTTATTTATTACTTCCTATTAATTGCAATAATGAACAAAACTATGTTTGTCAACTCTCAACAACTTTTATTCATCATACTCTTTATATGTGAAGTCATTACTCTCCATAAGATCCATATGATCTCTTTATTTCTTTTTATTCTTTCTCTTTTATTTTATCCCCTCAAGATCATAGCAAGATAATCAAGCCCTTGACTCAACACTAATCTTTATTGTATATAGCTCACGGACTCGATTAAATAGAAGGATCATAAAGCAAAACTCAAAACTAGATCATACTAAAACTTTATTATACTAGATCAAGATATTACCAAAAGGATCGAACTAAGAAAAATGGTAAAGATAAAAGTGTGATGGTGATACGATACCGGGGCACTCCCCCAAGCTTGGCAGTTGCCAAGGGGAATGCCCATACCCAAGTGTTTATGTCTCCTTCCTCGGAGGTGGTGATGATGGAGTGGTTGATGATGTGGGCTTGTCGTCCATCTTCCAAGGCATAGGCTCACCATCATAGAAGGATGATCGAGTCTCCGGGATCCTCGAATCTGTAGCCAAACTTATCCTCTTGAATATATATTCATACTCATAGTTTTGGTTTTGCAGGTCATAGATCTGGGCTTGGAGGTGCTCAATTTTCTCGTGAAGGTTGAAGATGGCCTCCCCAATGTTCTTGTCATCTAGCTTGTGGTTTATGGTGAACTCCGTGATCATTATATGATTGGAGTCGAGTCCATGTTCCACCATCTCCCGGCACTTGAAAATTTGTTGCTCCATTGCCTCGAGCCTTGTCTCCACGCTTCTGGTCCTCCTTGGTCCCTCAACATCGCGGATGTGCAGCAACCCCTCACGCATCTCAATGATTTGGGGGTGTTGCAGCACCTCTGCGAGGTAGGGGTTGATGACCTTCTCGAAGAACTTGTCCTTGGGGGCACTTGAAGACACCATGGCGATCTAGATCTGTCAGATAAACAGCTCGAAACAAAAACAGGACATATTTGCGTGATACGGTGGTCAAAACCTTTGGGAGATTATATAATGAATTTTTACCGACCAAAAGAAGTATCGTGCAAGAAAACGGAGTCCGGAGAGCACACGAGGTGCTCACGAGGCAGGGGGTGCGCCCAGGGGGGTAGGGTGCGCCCTCCACCCTCGTGGACGCCTCGTGTCCTTCCCGGTCTGCTTCTTATTTTCCTATTTTCTTAAATATTCCAAAATGGAGAAAAGTTGCTATTAGAACTGTTTTGGACTTGGTTTACTTACCGTACCTCATACCTCTTCCTTTCGGGGTTTGGAACGTTCTGGAAAGTGTCCCTTATGTATTCCTACGGGGTTACGGTTTCAATAACATTAGTTTCAACATTTATGGGATTACCTGAGATATAATGTTCGATTCTTTGACCGTTCACCACCCTCGCATTAGTGCCTTCGAAGTTGTTGATTTTTATGGCACCTGAACGATAGACCTCCTCGATGACGTAAGGACCTTCCCATTTAGAGAGGAGTTTTCCTGCAAAAAATCTTAAATGAGAGTTGTATAATAATACATAATCACCTATACTAAACTCATGTTTTTGTATCCTTTTACCATGCCATCTTTTAACTTTTTGTTTAAATAGTTTGGCATTCTCATAGGCCTGGGTTCTCCATTCATCAAGTGAGCTGGTGTCAAAAAGCCTCTTCTCACTGGCAAGTTTGAAATCATAATTGAGCTCTTTAATGGCCCAATATGCCTTATGTTCTAGTTCGAGAGGTAAGTGACATGATTTTCCATAAACCATCTTATACGGAGACATACCCATAGGATTTTTATATGCAGTTCTATAAGCCCATAATGCATCATCAAGTTTCTTGGACCAGTTCTTTCTAGATCTATTAACAGTCTTTTGCAAAATTAATTTAAGCTCTCTATTGCTCAGTTCTACTTGACCGCTAGACTGTGGGTGATAAGGAGATGCAATTGTATGATTAACATTATATTTAGCAAGCATTTTACGAAAAGCACCATGAATAAAATGTGAACCACCATCAGTCATTAAATATCTAGGGACTCCAAACCTCGGAAAAATAACTTCTTTAAGCATCTTAATAGAGTTGTTATGATCAGCACTACTAGTTAGAATAGCTTCTACCCACTTAGTAACGTAATCAACAGCAACTAAAATATGTGTATACCTATTAGAGGAAGGAAACGGTCCCATATAATCAAATCCCCAGACATCAAATGGTTCAATAACAAGTGAATAATTCATAGGAATTTCTTGACGTCTACTAATATTACCAATTCTTTGACATTCATCACAAGACAAGACAAACTTACGGGCATCTTTGAAGAGAGTAGGCCAATAAAAACCGGATTGCAATACCTTATGTGCATTTCTATCTCCAACATGGTGTCCTCCATAAGCTTCAGAGTGACACTTGCATAGGATATGTTCATGTTCATGCTCAGGTACACAATGTCTAATAACACCATCTACTCCTTCTTTATAAAGGTGTGGGTCATCCCAAAAGTAATGTCTTAAATCATAGAAGAACTTTTTATTTTGCTGGTATGTGAAACTAGGTGGTATAAATTTAGCAACAATATAATTAGCATAATCAGCAAACCATGGAGCAGTACGAGAAGCATTTATGACAGCTAATTGTTCATCAGGAAAGCTATCATCAATAGGTAGTGGGTCATCAAGAACATTTTCTAACCTAGACAAGTTGTCTGCAACGGGGCTCTCGTCTCCCTTTCTATCAATAATATGCAAATCAAATTCTTGTAGCAAGATAACCCATCTCATAAGTCTAGGTTTAGCATCTTTCTTTTCCATAAGATATTTAATAGTAGCATGATCAGTGTGGACAGTTACTTTAGAATCAACTATATAAGGTCTGAACTTATCGCAAGCAAATACAACTGCTAAAAATTCTTTTTCAGTAGTAGCATTATTTCTTTGAGCACTATCGAGAGTCTTACTAGCATATTGGATAACATTTAATTTCTTATCAACTCTTTGTCCTAGAACAGCCCCTATAGCATAATCACTAGCATCACACATCATTTCAAATGGTAAATTCCAATCAGGAGGCTGAACAATAGGTGCAGAAATCAAAGCTTTCTTAAGTATTTCAAATGCTTCTACACAATCATCATCAAAAACAAAAGGAACATCTTTTTGTAAGAGATTAGTCAGAGGCCGAGAAATTTTAGAGAAGTCCTTAATGAACCTCCTATAAAAATCGGCATGACCAAGGAAGCTTCTTATACCTTTAATGTCCTTAGGACATGACATCTTTTCAATAGCATCAACTTTAGCTTTATCAACTTCAATACCTCTTTCAGAAATTTTATGCCCCAATACAATACCTTCATTAACCATAAAGTGGCACTTCTCCCAATTCAAGACAAGATTAGTTTCTTCACATCTCTGCAAAACTCGATCAAGGTTCCTTAAGAAATCATCAAAAGAAGTTCCATAAACAGAAAAATCATCCATGAATACCTCAACAATCTTTTCACAAAAGTCAGAGAATATAGCAGTCATACATCTTTGAAAGGTAGCAGGTGAATTACATAAACCAAAAGGCATGCATCTATAAGCAAAGGTACCGAAAGGCAAGTAAAAGTTGTCTTTTCTTGATCCTCTTTGGACACAGGTATTTGAGAGAAACCAGAATAACCATCTAGAAAGCAAAAATGTATATGTTTGGATAATCTTTCTAGCATTTGATCAATAAAAGGTAAAGGGTAATGATCCTTTTTAGTAGCTTTATTTAATTTGTGGAAATCAATTACCATTCTATAACTTGTAACAATTCTTTGCGGGATCAGTTCATCCTTATCATTAGGAACAACAGTAATACCTCCCTTCTTAGGAACACAATGGACAGGACTTACCCACCGACTGTCAGCAACGAGATAAATTATACCTGCCTCTAGAAGCTTTAGTATTTCTTTTCTTACCACTTCTTTCTTCTTAGGATTTAACCGTCGTTGGTGATCAACAACCGGTTTCGCGTCTTTCTCCAATTTTATTTTGTGCTGGCATAAAGTGGGACTAATGCCCTTAAGATCATCAAGAGTATATCCAATAGCAGCACGATGTTTTTTTGGAGTTTTCAATAATTTCTTTTCTTCGTGCTCTGAAAGGTTAGCACTAATAATAACAGGATATATCTCTTTCTCATCAAGATAAGCATATTTAAGAGTATTAGGTAAAGGTTTAATCTCAAACACGGGATCACCCTTGGGTGGAGGAGGATCCCCTAGAATTTCAATAGGCAAGTTGTGTTTCAAAATAGGTCCATGTTTAAAGAATACTTAATCTATTTCCCTTCTTTCATTCATAAACATATCATTTTCATGGTCTAGAAAATATTGTTCTAAAGGATCACTAGGAGGCAGGGCAATAGAAGCAGGACCAATAATTTCATCTTTACTAGGAAATTCTTTATCATGGGGTTGTCTACGAAATTTAGCAAAATTAAACTCATGAGACATATCCCCCAAACCAATAGTAACTACATCCTTTTTGCAGTCTATCTTAGCATTGACATTATTCAAGAAGGGTCTACCAAATATAATGGGACAAAGTCATCTTGTGGGGAACCAAGAACAAAAAAATCAGTAGGATATTTAACTTTCCCACACAAGACTTCAACATCTCTAACAATCCCAACTGGTGAAATAGTGTCTCTATTGGCAAGTTTAATAGTAACATCAATTTCCTCTATCTCAGCAGGTGCAATATCATGCATAATTTCTTTATATAGGGAATGAGGTATTGCACTTGCACTGGCACCCATATCACATAAGCCATGATAGCAATGATCTCCTATTTTAACAGAAATAATAGGCATGCCTACAACAGGTCTATGTTTATTTTTAGTACTGGGTCTAGCAATTCTAGCAGCTTCATCACAGAAGTAAATAACATGCCCATCAATATTATCGTCCAAGAGATCTTTAACCATAGCAACACTAGGTTCAACTTTAATTTGTTCAGAGGGTGAAGGTGTTCTAGTATTACTCTTACGTACCACAGTTGAAGCTTTAGCATGATCCTTTATTCTGAAAGGGAAAGGTGGTTTCTCAATATAAGCAGTAGGAACAACAGGATCATTATAAGTGATAGTATTTTCTTCAACTTTAATAGGTGCAACTACTTTTACTTCACTGGGAGGATTATATTTAAACAACTTCTCCTTAGGGAGATCAACATGAGTAGCAAAGGATTCACAGAAAGAAGCTACTATCTCAGAGTCAAGTCCATATTTAGTGCTAAATTAACGGAAAGCATCGGTATCCATAAAAGATTAACATAATCAAACTTAGGGTTATACTTGACTCCTTACCTTCGTCGAGATCCCAATCTTCAGAGTTGCGTTTAATTCTTTCTAATAAATCCCATTTGAATTCACTAGTCTTCATCATAAAAGAGCCAGTACAAGAAGTATCGAGCATGGAGCGATTATCGAGAGAAAGCCGAGCATAAAAATTTTGAATAATAATTTCTCTTGAGAGCTCATGATTGGGGCATGAATATAACATTGACTTAAGCCTCCCCCAAGCTTAAGCGATGCTTTCTCCTTCGTGAGGCCAAAAATTATATATATAATTATGATCACGATGAACAAGATGCATAGGATAAAACTTCTGATGAAATTCCAATTTCAATCGGTTGTAGTTCCATGATCCCATATCATCACATAGCCTAAACCATGTCAATACATTAACCTTCAAAGATAAAGGGAAGACCTTATTCTTGATAACATCCTCGGGCATACCTGCAAGCTTAAATAATCCACAAACTTCATCCACATAGATTAGGTGCAAATCGGGATGTAATGTTCCATCTCCTGTAAAAGGATTAGCTAGCAGTTTCTCTATCATACCCGAAGGAATTTCAAAGTAAACATTTTCAGTAGGTTCTGTCGTGGGTTTGTCACGGCAGATGTCCTTGTGAAAGGACTTAGTCGTGGAGCCATCGCAACGGGTTAGCTTAAAGGGGTTAAACCGGACAAGGGGACACGGAGAGTTTATACTAGTTCGGCCCCTTCGATGAAGGTAAAAGCCTACGTCTAGTCGTGATTGGTATTGCTAGGGTTTCGAAGGCTAGGGAGCGAATCCGCTTTGTCTGGCTCTTGAGTTGTTGTCCGTTGTCCCAAACCGCGGCCGGTTCGTCCCTTTATATACATAGGTTGACGCCCGCCGGTTTACAGTGTCCCGAGGCCGGATCATAGATGTGTCTGGCTCGGTCTCTATTCCTCTATCTTACAACACAAGTTACATGACAGGGTCGGTTTACATCTACAGGCTTTAATCCGCCTTTGGGCTTTGGGCCTTTGTAAAGCGCCACCATCTTCACGTCTTCATGGGATTCTATCTTCAAGGAGCTAACCCGGCTACTCCTGGCCGGTTTACGTCCAGTAGTAATATCCCCAACATTAGGCCCCAGATTGGTTTGAACTTGTTCATGTCAATCTTCAATACTTAGAAAAATTCCTCCCTTGCATCTTCACCTTGATCTTGTAAACCGCCGTGATGTCATACTCTAGGATCATGATAAACCGCCCTGACGTCATCTATTCATTGGACCTGCAGATTACCTTCATTAATGTGTATTCAGTCATCGAGGCGACACCATTATTAATTATCCATTTTTGAGCTCCTCGATTCCCGCACTTGTCACCTTATCACTTCACCTTATAAATAGGGCCGCGGGTCCTTATCATTTTTTCCCTCGTCTCGTTTGCTTCTTCTTCCTCCTCGTGACACCTTCGCACCTGAGCGCTGCCGCCATCGTCATGACTCGCCTCTACCTCACCATTGGCCGCTGCATCAACCTGTTCATACCAGAGTTCTGCAGCACACCTCCGCTGCTTCCGCGGCTGCAGTAAGTCCTTTCCTCCTTCCTTTCTAGATCCATTAGGGTTTCCTTATTCTTCGCAGTTCTTTGAAGTTCATCGGGGCTTCAGTGCTGCTCTTCCTTGTTCCTCCTTAGTCTATAGATGGACATTTCATATTTGACGTATCCCATGCCATGGCTAATCTTCTGTTACCACCACAAAATCCTTATGCGCAAAAGACTGATCTAGTCCTTTATGAACTTTTTCGGGGCCAACCTTTTTTCCTTTTAGGTCTAAATATTTTTCTTTTCCTGACTTGTGGTAGATCCAAAATGCCCCTGTGATCCTGTGAAATCTGTTTTTACCTTACTTAACCATCTTCGCTTTAGATCTGTATCCTCTTTAACATCAATCGGTTTACCTTTGTAAAAATAATCTATCTCATACCATTAGTCCCCTAGTAAACCGGCAACCCTTCTGCACGTTGATGGTAATAGTCCGGTTTAACAACACATGTATGCCCTTCATATGACCTTGTCATTCACTATTATATTAGTCTCTGGTTTACGCAATTTCACATACTGGTATATGTTTATTCCATTGCATCTTGCGCTCCTCCATGAATGACTCGTAAACCGGCATTTCCTTTTCAGTTTTTAATTTCACAATGGCCAAACAGTTTGCCGCTTGCAACTAGGTCCCCTCCCGGATCACCGAAGATAAATTGAACGAAATGGTTAGTATCGACACCTTGCCAAAGAAGACGGAGATCCGGTGGCGAGTTCCAGGAACAGAGAATCCTCCTACCCCGAGGTAGGGCGAGGTAGTGATCTTTGTCGACCACATAGGCCGTGGCTTCAAACCGCCAGGGTCAAAAAAATTCCGGGATGTTCTTGCCAGTTTCCAACTTCATCCTCAAGATATTGGACCCAACTCGGTGTCCAATATATGCAATTTCCAAGTTTTCTGTGAAGCGTACTTGCAAGAAGAGCCCACTGCTGAGCTGTTCCGGGACTTTTTTCATCTGAACCAGCGTACAGAGTTTGTAAATGGCCCCAATACTGAACTTGGTGGTGTCTCAATTCAAAAACGGAAGGAAGTTGAATTCCCTCATGCCAAACTGCACAGCCACCCTAAGGAATGGAACCGGACTTGGTTTTACTGCAGAGATACTTCTCCTGAAGATGAGAATCCCCTTCCGGGCTATTGTGATCACCGGCTTTCCAACACCCATCTAATGCCGCAACGCTTAAGTTCTACAGAACGGGCCAAATATGCCCCTTAACTCGCCAAGCTTCGGGCCTTTATGGCCAACGGTTTAACAGGCGTTGATTTCATGCGTTGTTGGATATCTTGGAGCGTCTTGCCGCTAAGCCGCCGCCCCGGTTTAATGTGTGAGTACACCGGTGATGTTGAAGACCCTCAACGCCATATCAACATTCATGTGACCAATGAAGAGGTCACTCAAAGCATAAAGAAAATTTTGAATGAATCAGAATCAGTCTGTAGTCAAACCGGCTTGAACCCCTTCTATACTAAGAACAAACCGCCTGCTGTAAGCACTATACTTCCTTTTCATCTTCGATATCTTTAACTTGTTCAATTTGTAATCCTTCTTCTGTTTATGTACTAATAGGGTGATGATCCCTTATGGAAACGGAAATCCATAGATAAAGCGGTAAAGCCCACCGGGGATAAAGTGGTCAAACCATCTCGTCCCAAAACCAAAGCCGTCAAGCGGACCTCAAAGCGGAAAACGGCTGATCGGATCAACATGGAACTTGATGAAGATGTTGATGATCCGGAAGTTGAGGTAGAACTTGACTTACTTGGCTCCCTTTTCATGCACCTCATTAATAATGATCTTTATTAGGAGGACATAGAAGGCAGCCAAGCCGATGATGTAGAGGTAATTACCCTTTCCTCCAGTTCAGACTCTATGCCAACACAAAAAACCCGTCAAGCAGTCCGGAAAGTAAGCTTTTCTCATCCTCTTGCTTACTTGGACCCAACATTTATTTTGAAGACACAGCAGCATGAAGCTCGCCGGACAACCCGACACAGTGGCCAACAGGTCACTTCGGCCAGTTTACCTGATACCCCGGCTCGGAAGCGCCGGTCTGAGGTCTCTTCCACTTCTAACCATTCTTATCCCAAGGCAAGTTATTTCAGACAACCTCTTAATCCGTCTGATTCAAATTATCAGGTGACACCTCCCTCATCCTCTAGTCGACAGCAACCCAACTCCCTCCTCTAAAAACTATGGCTGGGTAAGTTTTCAAACTCTTTCTTCCAATGCGTTACAAATCTTGAATAAGATGCTAACCCTCTTTTAATTTATTTGCAGAGCCAAAGCCAGACCCAGCAAGCAAGCTCGGGTCAACAATCCGTCAGAAGACCAAGCAGTTTTTGAAGAAGAGCAGAGAGGTGAACCGGACCAAACTCGTGAACCGGAGGGTCCTCATCCTGAAGCCGCCTCTGATGAACCGCCCCATCAAGATCGGAATACCGATGAACCACCCGAAGCTGACCCTGTCGTGCCTGACACTGAACCGGCAGCTCCAAACCGGGCTAGTCTGATGAAAGATACTGAAACTCCGTCATCACCCGCAAAAACCACTGAAGGCCAAGGAGATGATGTTATCGTTACTGGCATAGGCCACAGCTCTCCTGGCCATCCCGTAATCTTGGCCCAACAAAGTGCCAAAGAAGAGTGTGCTGCTAGGGAAAAGGGCAAATGGAGTACTGACTTATCAAGTTATGCCTGTCTCAACGCTGAAGAGCTTCACTCCGGTTTCTTAAACCGTTTGCACTCAAACCGTGACTATGAAGCCGGTTTGGTTAACTTGATGAAAGAACACTATGAGGTATTTTCATCTCCTTTTACTTCTTGATTCCAAAGTTGAAATGCTAGCCCAAGTAACCCCCAAGGGCCGTTTTAGGATGTTAATCATAAACTGGGTCTTTGTAATACTTTAAGTCTCTCCCACTGACCCTCAAAATGTTAGATCCTTAGCGAAACCCAAGGCCGATACTTTACCAATGTATAGCTTTCCTCAGCGTAGCCCCCAAAGACCGGTTTAGCTTTGCAAGGTAATCCAGATTTTAATCCATGCGGCCGTTTTGAACAGATGTACATTAGCCCCCAAGTGTCAAGGATAATGCTTGCCTTGTTCTAGAGACTTTATAAAAGATGTAGTGAATCAGAGCAAATAGGCATTAGCCCCCAAGTACGAAGTGCATAACTTGTTATACACTGTTTGACATTTCTGTTGTTTGACATTTCTTCATTGTTGTAGGCCGAACTAAGCAATAGAGATGCCCGGACCGCTAATTTGCAAGAGAATGTGAAATCCCAACAAGCAGAAGCTGCGAAAGCTAAAGAGGAGCTGACCAAAGCCCTGGCAGCGATGGAAAAGCTGAAAGATTCTTTTAACAAAGATCGTGCTGACTGGGAAACCGAGAAAGCCGGTTTAACCAAAAAAGCTGAAGATGCCGAAGCAGCCCTAAAACCAGTTGTAGATGAACTAGCTGGTTTGAAACTGCAGATCAACGCCATGACTTTCGCTGTCTTTGGTAAGTATCTCCTTGTGAAGTTTGTCCAATTTATGGAACCCCATCATTGACCTGAATGCTGATTTTAAACCATAACAGGCACTCGTATTGCTCATGTGGGCACAGATATGCGGATGAAGCTAAAAGCGGCGTATACCTTGATTGAACAGTTGTACTCTGGGTCCCAGCGGGCTATTTGCACTGCAACTTACAATAAACCGGCACCATCACTGATAAAGGAAACTCTTGAGAAGTTGGCCATGTTACCAGCCCAGATTACCGAACTGAAGAAGGCAGCTGCAAGAGCAGGCGCATTAACCGCACTAATCCGAGCCAAGGCATGGATCCCAGATCTTTAAGCGGAGTACATTATTAAAGGATATCCAAGTGTAAAGGAGGACGGTTCAAACTTCGACAATGATGACCTCCGAAGGCTAACCAAAGAAATGCGGCCAATAGCCAGCAAACTGGCAGAGGACACAGACTTGTCTCATTTCCAACCGGCTTATGACGCTGAAGGGAAGAGACAGCCTGCCGAAATCCATGAAGTCGAAGAACTTGTGCCTCCAATCCGTAAGCATACCTTTGCTCCTGACATTAACCCCTCCAGCCTTATCCATGAAGAGGCTGTGTTTCAAGATTTAACTGGAATCGATTGGTCGACGGTTGATTTCCAGCGTCTGGAAAGGGATGAAGAAGAAGTGATCACACCAACTGACCCTCAACCATCAAACCGTCCAGACGAAGCGTCTTGAACCGACAGCCGGTTTACCAGATATTTCTATGCCAATGCCAAAAAACAATTATGCACTTGTGGCCGCTTTGAAGCTTCTTATAATAGGATAGCAAAAACTCCTTTATCTGTCATGCCATCGAGCATGTTTTATGACACTTCGTGAAAATTTGTTCCACCATTTGGGATCTATTAATGCATAGCCCATGATGATTGTGTTCCTAAATACAAGAAGTTGAAAGTATCCTAGTGGTTTACCACTGGACGGGTTATGATGCTCAACAAATATACAATACTTAGATGAATGATCAAAGTTTTTGTATAAAAAGTAATATGTGCAACATACCATGTTGGTTGACCAACTACTTGTATGGTCAAGGTGTCAACACCAATCCAGAGTGTTGATAACTTCGTCCTTATTTTGCCGGATTATGATAATAAACCGTACCGGGATATAATAATCACCGGGTTTTCTTTATAGCACTGGCGATTTAGTCAAACCAAACCGGGGTAAGGAACGCCGGGTTGTAACTGATCATGTACTGAAAATGTGTAGTTGAAAGTCAAGCCGGGCCAGAGACACCGGTTTATCAGAACATACTATGAACCTCAATAAAGGCAGAAAACTTAGCAAAAAGGATTCCAAAAAAGAAATATGCAAGGCTTTTTACGAGCTGCCAGGCTCCAAATCGAGGCTTTTCATGGGATGCCAGGCCTCTGAGTTAAACCATTTGACAAAGCCTTTTAAGACGGGCCTCCAATTAACCAATCGTCGTTTTAACTTTGACAAGTTCAGGGTCTGTAGAAGATTGACTTGTCAAACGTTCGGCGGGTCATACCAGGATTACCTGGACATGAGTGGCTTGCTTGATGAAGGTAGGTTAACCCGGGGTTTTAGGTGAATACACCATGCTTCCAAGTTGTGGCTTGATAGCCAATTACAAGGGTCCTTTCAAACTCTTTGTTGCTTTGCACAAAGAGCCCCCAAGTAACTTTGTGAGCTGTGCTCAGTGGATGCCCATGTTTGAGTTTGTGCTTTGTGCAATACTCTCTTTGGCCCCACATAATTTCCTTTGCGGCTTAACGCCTATCAAGAGGTGTAGCGATGGTGTGATAACAACCAAGCCCCCTAGTGAAATCTCTTTGTATCCGTGCGGCTGCAGAGACCGGTTTAACAAAATTTTGCTTTGTTAGCAGAAACCTTTATAGGCACATACATGATGTAAAAAGAACAGAGACCCTGCTTTATTCGAGGATCCGGTTTATTATATAATATATACATTGTCATAAATATGTACATATGAAGAGCCTATGGCTCAAGTATAGTAAGGCCGAAGAAGAGCTATATTCCACGGCCGCTTGGTCTCTTCCTCCGATTTATGTGAGTCTTTGTGCTCTCGAACATCAATGAGGTAGTATGACCCGTTGTGTAGATTCTTGCTGACCACAAATGGTCCTTCCTAAGGTGGGGATAACTTATGCATATCAGTCTGATCCTGGATGAGCCGGAGCACCAAATCACCCACTTGAAAGGTTCTGGTCTTAACCCGGCGGTTGTGATAACGTCGGAGATCTTGCTGATAAATCACCGAACGAGCTGCTGCAAGATCACGCTCTTCATATAACAGGTCCAGGGAATCCTGACATGCCTTCTCATTGTCAGCTTCAACGTAAGCTGTCACACGAGGTGAGTCGTGACGGATGTCACTAGGAAGAACTGCCTCTGCTCCATAAACCATGAAAAAAAGGTGTGTAACCCGTAGACCTGTTGGGTGTGGTATTGATGCTCCATAACACAGAGGGTAACTCCTCAACCCAACAACCCGGTGTCTGTTTCAAAGGAACCATAAGTCGGGGTTTGATACCTCGTAAAATTTCTTGATTTGCCCTCTCCGCTTGACCATTAGACTGGGGGTGAGCCACCGATGCTATATCAAGCCAGATGTGCTCACGTTGGCAAAATTCCTCCATATCTCCTTTTGACAGATTAGTACCATTATCAGTTATAATGTTGTGTGGAAAACCAAACCGGAATATCACCTTTTTGATGAATTGAACCACCGTGGCCGCATCACACTTACTGACTGGCTCTGCTTCCACCCATTTGGTGAATTTATCAACTGCCACTAACAAGTGGGTCCTTTTGTCCTTGGATCGCTTGAAGGCTCCAACCATATCAAGCCCCCAAGTCGCAAACGGCCAAGTTATTGGAATCATCCTCAACTCCTGAGCCTGAATGTGAGCACGGCGTGCGAATTTTTGACAACCGTCACATCTCTTGACTAAATCCTCCGCATCAGCATGAGCTGTTAACCAGTAAAAACCGTGGCGAAAAGATTTAGCCACCAAGGACTTTGAACCGGCATGGTGACCCCAATCCCCTTCATGGATTTCTCGCAAAATCTCACAACCCTCCTGAGGAGAAACACAACTCTGAATTGCCCCTGAAACGTTGTAACGATGCAATTCTCCGTTGAGTATAGTCATCGATTTGGAATGCCGGATTATCTGTCGGGCCGAAGTTTCATCCTCTGGTAACTCGCCACGGTTCATGTAAGCCAGATATGGGATTGTCCAATCCGGTATGACATGCAAAGCCGCCATCAATTGAGCCTCCGGATCAGGAATAGTCAACTCTTCCTCTGTTGGTACTTTGACTGGCGGATTATGCAACACGTCAAGAAAGACATTTGGTGGAAACGGTTTCTGCTGAGAACCAAGGCGACTTAAAGTGTCCGCCGCTTCGTTCTTTCGCCGGTCTATATGGTTCACCTGATAACCCTTGAAGTGTCCAGCCACTGTGTCCACCTCTCGCCGATATGCAGCCATGAGTGGGTCTTTAGAATCCCAAGTGCCAGACACCTGTTGAGCCACTAGATCTGAATCCCCAAAGCACTTGACCCGGCTTAAGTTCATTTCCTTAGCCATCCGCAGACCGTGGAGCAAAGCCTCATACTCAGCTGCATTGTTAGTACAAGGGAACATTAAACAGAGGACATAACAAAACATGTCACCTCTTGGGGAAGTTAGTATGACTCCGGCCCCCGAGCCCTCCAACTGTCTGGATCCATCAAAGTGAATGGTCCAGTATGTATTATCTGGCTTCTCCTCTGGTGCCTGCAACTCTGTCCAATCATTGATGAAGTCCACGAGTGCTTGGGATTTGATCGCTGTGCGAGGTATGTATTTGAGCCTGTGAGGTCCAAGCTCAATAGCCCATTTGGCAATCCGGCCCGTTGCTTCTCTGTTTTGAATGATATCTCCTAGAGGGGATGAACTGACCACTGTTATAGGATGACCCTAAAAATAGTGTTTAAGCTTCCGGCTTGCCATAAACACCCCATACACCAGCTTCTGCCAATGTGGATACCTCTGCTTTGACTCAATGAGCACCTCACTGATATAATAAACCGGCCTTTGAACCGGATATTCCTTGCCAGCTTCCTTGCGCTCTACCACGATAGCCACGCTAACAGCTCGGGCATTAGCAGCCACATATAGCAATAACGGCTCCTTATCGATTGGTGCTGCAAGCACAGGCAGTTCAGCTAACTGCCTCTTCAGATCCTCAAATGCTTTATCAGCCGCCTCGCTCCAGACAAAATCATCTGTTTTCTTCAGCATCTGATATAAAGGAATAGCCTTCTCCCCAAGACGACTGATAAACCGGCTCAAAGCCGCAATCCGACCGGCCAAACGTTGAACGTCATTGATACACATCGGTTTAGCCAAAGATGTAATTGTTGAGATCTTTTCCGAATTAGCCTCAATGCCTCTATTTGACACCAGAAAACCCAAGAGTTTGCCCACCGGTACACCAAAGACACACTTTTCTGGATTGAGCATCATCTTGTAAACCCGGAGGTTGTCAAAGGTTTCTCTCAAATCGTCTATTAATGTGTCCTCCTTCCTGGAATTTATCACAATATCATCCACATATGCATGAACATTGCGCTCAATCTGCTTATGAAGACAATTCTGAACACAGCGTTGATAAGTCGCCTGGGCACTCTTGAGCCCAAAGGGCATGGAGACATAGCAGAAGGCTCCAAAGGAGTGATGAAAGCTGTCTTGTCCTGGTCCTTTACTGCCATTTTGATCTGATGATAACGAGAGTAAGCATCCAGAAAACACAAACGGTCACAACCCACCGTAGCATCAATGATCTGATCAATACGAGGGAGGGCAAAGGGGTCTGCAGGACAAGCTTTGTTCAAGTCTGTGTAATCTACACACATATGCCAAGTGCCGTTTTTCTTAAGAACCAGCACCGGATTAGCCAACCACTCTGGGTGAAAGACTTCCACGATAAACCCTGCGGCCAACAACCGAGCTACCTCTTCACCGATAGCCTTACACCTTTCTTCATTAAAGCGGCGAAGAAACTGCCGGACCAGTTTAAACTTAGGATCAATGTTAAGTGTGTGCTCAGCGAGTTCCCTCGGTACACCTGGCATGTCAAAAGGTTTCCATGCAAAGATGTCCCGGTTCTCATGGATGAACACGATGAGCGCGCTTTCCTATTTGGGATCCAGATTAGCGCTGATGCTGAACTACTTGGATGAATCGCCGAGAACAAAGTCAATCATCTTAGTATCTGTGGCCGATTTGAATTTCAACGCCGGATCATGTTCCATAGTTGGTTTTTCAAAGAAGTCATATCTGCCGGATCAACTTGCTCCTTATAGAACTTCAACTCCTCTGTGGCACAAACCGACTCAGCATAAGCCGCATCACCTTCCTCGCATTCCAAAGCGATCTTTCTGCTCCTGTGTACTGTGATAGTCCCCTTATGACCTGGCATTTTAAGCTGCAGATAAACATAACACGGCCTTGCCATGAACTTAGCATAAGCCGACCGCGCAAACAAAGCATGGTACGGACTTCTGATTTTCACCACCTCAAAAGTCAATGTTTCTGACCTTGAATTCATAGTCATCTCCAAAATCCACCTCTAAGGCTATCTTGCCTATTGGATATGCAGACTTGCCAGGCACCACACCGTGAAAAACAGTGTTTGACGGTTTAAGACTCTTATTTGTCAACCCCATACGACGGAAGGTATCATAATATAGAATGTTGATACTGCTTCCCCCATCCATGAGTACCTTCGTGAACTTATATCCCCCAACTTGAGGGGCCACCACTAGGGCCAAGTGACCCGGATTGTCAACCCGGGGTGGATGATCCTCTCTACTCCACAAAATGGGTTGCTCAGACCAGCGCAAATACTGAGGCACTGCCGGTTCAACAAAGTTTACTGCCCTCTTGTGAAGCTTCTGATCACGCTTACACAAGCTAGTGGTGAAGACATGATACTGCCCACTATTTAACTGCTTAGGATTACTCTGATAACCCGACTGTTGCTGCTGCTGGTTCCCCTGATGGTTGTAACGTCCCTGGTTGCCTTGGTGCCCTTGATTGATGTGTCCGGTTTGATTACCCTGAAATCCTGAACCGGAACTGCCACCTCCGTAACCTGGTCCATGGAAACCACCTCCTGAACCGCCGAGCGGGCCATTATCGTACTGGAACATATTGGAGTTCTTGAAATCTCGCATGATATAACAATCCTTCCAAAGATGCGACGCTGGCTTCTCCTTTGATCCATGCTTTGGACAGGGTTGATTTAACAGGCGCTCCAAATTGGGGCCTGAACCTCCGCCCCTCTGGGGCTGCTTGCCCTTACGGCGCTGGCCATTCTCCTGAGCATTGGTGTTAGCGACAAAGTCCAAGCTGTTGTCGGCTTTGCGCTTACCATTGTTCCCATGGCCTGCCGGATTATGCTGCGGACCCTTGATGTTGCCGTTCTTTTTCCCTTTCCCCGATTTGTCCTCCTCTGGGTCAGGGTCTTTGGTGTTATCTGAATCAGCGTACTTAACCAAAGCGGCCATAAGCGTTGACATATCATTGCAGTGACGTTTGAGCCTTCCTAACTTTTGTTTGAGCGGCAGAAAAGGGCAATTGCCCTCCAACATTAGCACTGCGGTATCTGCATTGATACGATCCGATGAATGCAAAATCACTGAGACCCGCTTGACCCAATGGGTCATGGACTCCCCCTCCTCTCGGACACAAGCGGCCAGATCCACAATTGACATGGTCTGCTTACAAGTATCTTTGAAGTTCTGAATAAACCGGTGCTTCAATTCGGCCCATGATCCAACAGAGTTAGTTGGTAAGCTCTTCAACCAAGTACGAGTTGTTCCTTCTAACATCATGGTGAAGTATTTAGCACATACCGCTTCATCCACATCTAGCATCTCCATTGCCATCTCATAGCTTTCAACCCATGCTTCTGGCTGTAGATCGGCGGTATAATTTGGTACCTTACGAGGTCCTTTGAAATCCTTGGGCAGTCTCACATTACGCAAAGCAGGGGTAAGACACGGCACCCCTAAGGAACTGAACACCACACCTGGCTCCACTGAAGCGGTAGGGTGAACTGGAGTAGGTTGTCGGGCTCCGTGCAGAGCTGCTAACTCGGCCTCTCGACGCGCGCGACCATGGTCAACCACATCCTGCGCATTAGCACCTCCCCCTACCGGGTTGTGCCCTCGTGGCGGATTACGGTGATGCGCGCTGCTTGATACGGCTGGTTCATCCTCAACGTGCCTGCTATAGCTCCTGCTTGGACGGGGGGTGGAATGAATCCTCTCGCGGCTGTGTGAATATGCCTACTGCTGGTTTAGAGTTGTTTGAAGGAGATCTCTGGCCCGTCGTGCCTCAATTGCAACTGGTGATTCGCCGTCGGTCGGGAGGGCTGCCAATCATGAAGCGGCGGCCACAATGTTGTCCAACGGGTTGGAGTAATGCCCGGGAGGTGTTGGAACATACTATGGCATAATGTTGTTCTGACGAGGCGGGTCCATCGTGCGCGGTTGAACCGGCGCTCCTGTTCCTGGCACCTCCGTCCGGTTTAATATTGGCTGGTTACTAGTCCCTGCTCCTGGCGTATTGAAGAGATTTCGTGGCTCGTAACCCGACGGGAGATGCGATCGGTACCTTCTTCTCATGACTTCTTCGGAAGCATTCTGATCCAGCCTAATCCGGTAGGCCTGGGCTTCCAACTCGGCCTGTTCTGTAGCCATCCTAGCGTTCTCTGCCGCTAGGTCCGCTTTAGCCTGAGCTATCTGATCCTTCAATTTTGCTATCTCCGCGTTGTGCTGATCCCGGGCTGCTGCATCCACCTCTGCGGCCATCAATGTTGCCAAAGCGTCGAACAAGTCAGACAGGACTTGAGCCGGAGGCGGCGCAGAGCTTCCTGCCCCTGCCGGCATGGCCGTTGTTGAACCAGAGAGTATTGCTGCAGCGGCTGATGAATGAGGCGCCGACTGTGTACCGGCCATGAAGATAGCGGCCCGGTTTGGCAGATCAGGGGAGTCCGGAATACTGTTTCCCTTGGATCCTCCACCAATCCGACCATCATGCAACTGATAAAGCGATTCGGTCTCTCCAGAAGACTCGTCGTCGGAACAAACAACGGTTTCTCCATCGGACGTCGGTCCGTCCTCATATTCTGCTCCATGGATGACGCCTACGAAAACATGCTTCGCCACGGGCTAAACCGGTGAAGGGCTTGCATGCCGAGCCGTCTCGATGATGTCGGTGCAGATGTCCGGCTCAGGGGCCGGTTCGCCAATCTTGCCGATGAAGACGTGAATCCCACCAAAGGGGACCGGTACCCATATTCGATTGAATCGGCCTCGGGACCCCATCCTGCGTTGCCAATGTAGAGCTTGCCGCGACAACTTTTCGTCATCCGGCCCATAGCGTATCCCTTGAGTCCATCAAAGCTGCCCTTCAAGAACTCGAAACCATCGTGCGATAGCCCCACGGTGGGCGCCAACTGTCGTGGGTTTGTCACGGCAGATGTCCTTGTGAAAGGACTTGGTCGTGGAGCCATCGCAACGGGTTAGCTTAAAGGGGTTAAACCGAACAAGGGGACACGGAGAGTTTATACTAGTTCGGCCCCTTCGATGAAGGTAAAAGCCTACGTCTAGTTGTGATTGGTATTGCTAGGGTTTTGAAGGCCAGGGAGCGAATCCGCTTTGTCTGGCTCTTGAGTTGTTGTCCGTTGTCCCAAACCGCGGCCGGTTCGTCCCTTTATATACATAGGTTGACGCCCGCCGGTTTACAGTGTCCCGAGGCCGGATCATAGATGTGTCTGGCTCGGTCTCTATTCCTCTATCTTACAACACAAGTTACATGACAGTATCGGTTTACATCTACATGCTTTAATCCGCCTTTGGGCTTTGGGCCTTCGTAAAGCGCCACCATCTTCACGTCTTCATGGGCTTCTATCTTCAAGGAGCTAACCCGGCTACTCCTGGCCGGTTTACGTCTAGTAGTAATATCCCCAACAGGTTCAGTAGGTTGAGGAGCAACTCTTTGCTCTACTGGTCGGGGTGAAGATACCCCGAACAAGCCCCTCAAAGGATTATGTTCCATAGTAGCAAGTGACAGTAAATTTCAGCACACTATATAAATCTTTCCTTACCAAATTCCACCTACCAAAGGCGCTTCACTCCCGGCAACGACGCCAGAAAAGAGTCTTGATGACCCACAAGTATAGGGATCTATCATAGTCCTTTCGATAAGTAAGAGTGTTGAACCCAACGAGGAGCAAAAGGAAATGATAAGCAGTTTTCAGTAAGGTATTCTCTGCAAGCACTGAAATTGTCGGTAACAGATAGTTTTGCGATAAGGTAATTTGTAATGGTAACAAGTAATAAAAGTAAATAAGGTGAAGCAAGATGGCCCAATCCTTTTTGTAGCAAAGGACAAGCCTGGACAAACTCTTATATAAAGGAAAGCTCTCCCGAGGACACATGGGAATTATCGTCAAGCTACTTTTCATCACGTTCATATGATTTGTGTTCGGTACTTTGATAATTTGATATGTGGGTGAACTGGTGCTTGGGTACTACCCTTCCTTGGACAAGCATCCCACTTATGATTAACCCCTATTGCAAGCATCCACAACTACAACAGAAGTATTAAGGTAAACCTAACCATAGCATGAAACATATGGATCCAAATCAGCCCCTTACGAAGCAACTCATAAACTAGGGTTTAAGCTTCTGTCACCCTAGCAACCCATCATCTACTTAGTACTCCCCAATGCCTTCCCCTAGGCCCAAACAATGGTGAAGTGTCATGTAGTCGACGTTCACATGACACCACTAGAGGAAAGACAACATACATCTCATCAAAATATCGAACGAATACCAAATTCACATGACTACTTATAGCAAGACTTCTCCCATGTCCTCAGGAACAAACGTAACTACTCACAAATCATATTCATGTTCATAATCAGAGGGGTATTAATATGCATAAAGGATCTGAACATATGATCTTCCACCGAATAAACCAACTAGCATCAACTACAAGGAGTAATCAACACTACTAGCAACCGACAGGTACCAATCTGAGGCTTTGGGACAAAGATTGGATACAAGAGATGAACTAGGGTTTGAGATGAGATGGTGCTGGTGAAGATGTTGATGGATATTGACCCCCTCCCGATGAGAGGATCGATGGTGATGACATTGGTGATGATTTCCCCCTCTCGGAGGGAGGTTTCCCCGGCAGAACAGCTCCGCCGGAGCCCTAGATTGGTTCTGCCAAGGTTCCGCCTCATGGCGGTGGAGTTTCGTCCTGTGAGCTAGCTTATGATTTTTTTCCTTGACGAAAGACCTCATATAGCAGAAGATGGGCATCAGAGGGCTGCCAGGGGGCTCACGAGGCAGGGGCGCTCCTAGAGGGTAGGGCGCGCCCCCACCCTCGTGGATGGTGGGTGGCCCCCCTCTGGTACTTCTTTCGCCCAATATTTTTTATATATTCTGAAACTTGCTCCCGTGAAGTCTAAGGACTTTTGGAGTTGTGCAGAATAGGTCTCTAATATTTGCTCCTTTTCCAGCCCAGAATTCCAACTGCCGGCATTCTCCCTCTTCATGCAAACCTTGTGAAATAGGAGAGAATAGGCACAAGTATTGTGACATAATGTGTAATAACAGCCCATAATGCAATAAATATCGGTATAAAAGCATGATGCAAAATGGACATATCAATGTCATACTTTGATTCTGCGGTATTGTTGGATGAAGTGGCCCAGACCGACATTACATGACCGCATTCATGAGACCGGTTCTACCACCGTGCTTCGCACACAGGTGGCTAGTGGGTGTCTATTTCTCCAGCTTTAGTTGAATCGAGTTTGACTACGCCCGGTCCTTGTTGAAGGTTAAAACAACACACATGACGAAAAATCGTTGTGGTTTTGATGCGTAGGTAAGAACGGTTCTTTCTAGAAGCCCGTAGTAGCCACGTAAAACTTGCAACAACAAAGTAGAGGACGCCTAACTTGTTTTTGCAGGGCATGTTGTGATGTGATATGGCCAAGACGTGATAAGATATAAATTGTTGTATGAGATCATCATGTTTTGTTAAAGTTATCGGCAACTGGCAGGAGCCTTATGGTTGTCTCTTTATTGCATAAGATGCAAGCGCCATATAATTGCTTTACTTTATCGCTATGCGATAGCAATAGTTGCAAAAGCAATAGTTGGCGAGACGGCCATGTGACAACATGTTGATAAAGATCAAGATGATGGAGATCATGGTGTCATGCCGGTGACGATGGAGATCATGACGGTACTTTGGAGATAGAGATCAAAGGCACAAGATAATGATGGCCATATCATGTCACATATTTTGATTACATGTGATGTTTATCTTTTATGCATCTTATTTTGCTTAGTACGACGGTAGCATTATGAGATGATCCCTTACTAAAATTTCAAGGTATAAGTGTTCTCCCTGAGTATGCACCGTTGCGACCGTTCTTCATGCTGAGACATGCTACCTCTTGCGCACTGCGTTGGTTTTCACCGAAGAGGAAGGGATGATGCAGCAAAGTAGCGTAAGTATTTCCCTCAGTTTTTGAGAACCAAGGTATCAATCCAGTACGAGGCTACGCGCGAGTCCCTCGTACCTGCAAAAAACAAATAAATCCTCACAACCAACGCAAATAGGGGTTGTCAATCCCTATAAGGCCACTTACGAGAGTGAGATCTGATAGATATGATAAGATAATATTTTTGGTATTTTTATGATAAAGATGCAAAGTAAAATAAAGGCAAAGGAAATAACTAAGTAGTAGGAGATTAATATGATAAAGATAGACCCGGGGGCCATAGGTTTCACTAGTGGCTTCTCTCAAGAGCATAAGTATTCTACGGTGGGTGAACAAATTACTGTTGAGCAATTGACAGAATTGAGCATAGTTATGAGAATATCTAGGTATGATCATGTATATAGGCATCACATCCGAGACAAGTAGACCGACTCCTGCCTGCATCTACTACTATTACTCCACTCATCGACCGCTATCCAGCATGCATCTAGAGTATTAAGTTAAAAACAGAGTAACGCCTTAAGCAAGATGACATGATGTAGATGGATAGACTCATGCAATATGAAGAAAACCCCATCTTGTTATCCTCGATGGAAACAATACAATACGTACCTTGCTGCCCCTACTGTCACTGGGAAAGGACACCGCAAGATTGAACCCAAAGCTAAGCACTTCTCCCATTGCAAGAAAGATCAATCTAGTAGGCCAAACCAAAATGATAATTCGAAGAGACTTGCAAAGATAACCAATCATACATAAAAGAATTCATAGAAGATTCAAATATTGTTCATAGATAGACTTGATCATAAACCCACAATTCATCGGTCTCAACAAACACGCCGCAAAAAGAAGATTACATCGAATAGTTCTCCACAGGAGAGGCGGAGAACATTGTATTGAGATCCAAAAAGAGAGAAGAAGCCATCTAGCTACTATCTATGGACCCGTAGGTCTGAGGTAAACTACTCACACTTCATCGGAGGGGCTATGGTGTTGATGTAGAAGCCCTCCGTGATCGATGCCCCCTCCGGCGGAGCTCCAGAACAGGCCCCAAGATGGGATCTCATGGATACAGAAAGTTACGGCGGTGGAATTAGGGTTTTGGCTCCGTATCTGATCATTTGGGGGTACGTAGGTATATATAGGAGGAAGGAGTACGTCGGTGGAGCAACATGGGGCCCATGAGGGTGGAGGGCGCGCCTAGGGGGGTAGGCGCGCCCCCTACCTCATGGCCTCCTCTTTTCTTTCTTGACGTAGGGTCCAAGTCTCCTGGGTCTTGTTCGTTGAGAAAATCACGTTCCCGAAGGTTTCATTTCGTTTGGACTCCATTTGATATTCCTTTTCTTCGAAACCCTAAATAGGCAAAAAAAACAGCAATTCTGGGCTGGGCCTCCGGTTAATAGGTTAGTCCCAAAATAATATAAAAGTGGGTAATAAAGCTCAATAATGTCCAAAATAGTAGATAATATAGCATGGAGCAATCAAAAATTATAGATACGTTGGAGACGTATCAAGACACCACGTGATGATCGGGTGTGATAAGCCCTATGTCCACAAACAACGGGTGCAAGCCAGTTTTGCACAAGCAGAATACTCAGGTTAAACTTAACGAGCCTAGCATATGCAGATATGTCTTCGGAACACTGAGACCGAAAGGTCGAACGTGAATCATATAGTATATACGATCAACATAGTGATGTTCACCATTGAAAGCTACTCCATCTCACGTGATGATCGGACATGGTTTAGTTGATATGGATCACATGATCATTTAGATGACTAGAGGGATGTCTAAGTGGGAGTTCTTAAGTAATATGATTAATTGAACTTATATTTATCATGAACTTAGTCCTGATAGTATTGGCATATCTATGTTGTAGATCAATTGCTCGCGTATAGCTTCCCCATTTTATTCATGATATGTTCCTAGAGAAAACTAAGTTGATAGTACCAATGATGCGGACTAGGTCAGTGATCTGAGGATTATCCTCATTGCCGCACAGAAGAATTATGTTCTTGATGCACCGCTAGGTGACAGAACTATTGCAGGAGAAAATGCAGACGTTATGAACGTTTGACAAGCTCGGTATGATGACTACTTGATAGTTTAGTGCACCATGCTTTACGGCTTAGAACCAGGACTTCAAAAATGTTTAGAATGCCATGGAACATATGAGATGTTCCAAGAGTTGAAATTGGTATTTCAGACTCATGCCCGAGTCGAGAGGTATGAGACCTCTAACAAGTATTTTTGCCTAAAAGATGGAGGAGAATAGCTCAACCAGTGAGCATGTGCTCAAAATGTTTGAGTACTACAATCGCTTGAATCAAGTAGGAGTTAATCTTCCAGATAAGATAGTGATTGACAGACTTCTCTAGTCACTATCACCAATTTACTAGAACTTCGTGATGAACTATAATATGCAAGGGGTGACGAAAACGATTCCCCGAGCTCTTCGCAATGCTGAAATCGGCGAAGGTAGAAATCAAGAAAAGCATCAAGTGTTGATGGTTGACAAGACCACTAGTTTCAAGCAAAAGGGCAAGGGAAATAAAGGGAACTTCAAGAAGAATGACAAGCAAGTTGCCAGTCCCATGAAGAAGCCCAAAGCTGGACCCAAGCCTGAAACTGAGTGCTTCTACTGCAAAGGAAATGATCACTGGAAGCGGAACCGCCCCAAATACTTGGCGGATAAGAAGGATGGCAAAGTGAACAAAAGTATATATGATATGCATGTTATTGATGTGTACTTTACTAGTATTCATAGTAGCCCCTAGGTATTTGATACTGGTTCAATTTCTATGATTAGTAACTTGAAACAGGAGTTATAAAATGAACAGAGACTTGTTGAGGGCAAGGTGATGATGTGTGTTGGAAGTGATTCCAAGGTTGATAAGATCACCATCGCACACTCCCTTTACCTTCGGGATTAATGTTATTTGGTGTTTGCGTTGAGCATAATATGATTGGATCATGTTTCTTGCAATATGGTTATTCATTTAAGTCAAAGAATAATTGTTATTCTATTTACATGAATAAAACCTTCTGTGGTCGTACACCCAAGGAGAATGGTTTATTGGATCTCGATTGTAGTGATACACATATTCATAATATTGAAGCCAAAAGATGCAGGGTTAATAATGATAGTGCAACTTATTTGTGGCACTATCGTTTAGGCCATACTGGTGTAAACCGCATGAAGAAACTCCATGCTGGTGGGCTTTTGGAATCACTTGATTATGAATCACTTGATGCTTGCGAACCATGCCTCATGGGCAAGATGACTAAGACTCCGTTCTCTGGAACAATGGAGCGAGCAATAGACTTATTAGAAATAATACATACTGATGTATGCGTTCCAATGAGTGTTGAGGCTCGCGACGGGTATCGTTATTTTCTAACCTTCATAGATGATTTGAACAGATATGAGTATATCTACTTAATGAAACACAAGTCTGAAACGTTTGAAAAGTTCAAAGAATTTCAGAGTGAAGTGGAGAATCATCATAACAAGAAAATAAAGTTTCTATGATCTGATCGCAGAGAAGAAATATTTGAGTTACAAGTTTGGCCTTCAGTTGAAACAATGTCGAATAGTTTCGCACCTCACGCCACCTAGAACACCACAGCATAATGGTGTGTCCGAACGTCGTAACCGTACTTTATTAGATATGGTGCGATCTATGATGTCTCTTACCGATTTACCACTATTGTTTTGGGGTTATGCATTAGAGACAGCTGCATTCACGTTAAATAGGGCACCATCTAAAATCCGTTGAGATGACATTGTATGAACTGTGGTTTAGCAAGAAATCTAAGATGTGGTTTCTTAAAGTTTGGGGTTGCGATGCTTATGTGAAAAAGTTTCAGCCTGATAAGCTCAAACCCAAATCAGAGAAGTGTGTCTTCATAGGATACCCAAAAGAAACTGTTGGGTAAACCTTCTATCACAGATCCGAAGGAAAGATCTTTGTTGCTAAGAGTGGATCCTTTCTAGAGAAGGAGTTTCTCTTGAAAGAAGTGAGTGGGAGGAAAGTTGAACTTGATGAGGTAATTGTACGTTCTCCCGAATTGGAAAATAGTTCATCACAGAAATCAGTTCCAGTGATGCCTACACCAATTAGTGAGGAAGATAATGACGATGATCATGAAACTTCAGATCAAGTTACTACCGAACCTCATAGGTCAACCAGAGTACATTCCACACCAGAGTGGTACGGTAATCCTGTTCTGGAAGTCATGTTACTAGACCATGATGAACCTACAAACTATGAGGAAGCGATGATGAGCCCAGATTCCGCGAAATGGCTTAAGGCCATGAAATCTGAGATGGGATCCATGTATGAGAACAAAGTATGGACTTTGATTGACTTGCCCGATGGTTGGTGAGCCATTCAGAATAAATGGATCTTCAAGAGGAAGACGGACGCTGATAGTAGTGTTACTATCTACAAAGCTCGAATTGTCGCAAAAGGTTTTCGACAAGTTCAAGGTGTTGACTATGATGAGATTTTCTCACTCGTATCGATGCTTAAAAGTCTGTCTGAATCATGTTAGCAGTTGCCGCATTTTATGAAATCTGGCAAATGGATATCAAAACTACATTCCTTAAAGGATTTATTAAAGAAGAGTTATATATGATGCAACCAGAAGGTTTTGTCAATCCTAAAGATCCTAACAAAGTGTGCAAGCTCCAACGATCCATCTATGGACTAGTGCAAGCATCTCAGAGTTGGAATATACACTTTGATGAGTTGATCAAAGCATATAGTTTTATACAGACTTGCGGTGAAGCCTGTATTTACAAGAAAGTGAGTGGGAGCACTACAACTTTTCTGATAAGTATATGTGAATGACATATTGTTGATCGGAAATGATGTAGAATTTTCTGGAAAGCATAAAGGAGTGTTTGAAAGGAGTTTTCAAAGAAAGACCTCGGTAAAGCTGCTTACATATTGAGCAAGACGCTTGATAAGTTTTTTCAATGAGTACATACCTTGATAAGATTTTGAAGGAGTTCAAAATGGATCAGTCAAAGAAGGAGTTCTTGCCTGTGTTGCAAGGTGTGAAGTTGAGTAAAGACTCAAAACCCGACCACGGCAGAAAATAGAAAGAGAATGGAAAGTCATTCCATATGCCTCAGTCATAGGTTCTATAAAGTATGCTATGTTGTGTACCAGACCTATTGTATACCTTAGCATGATTTTGGCAAGGGAGTACAATAGTGATCTAGGAGTAGATCACTGGACAGCGGTAAAAATTATCCTTAGAGGACTAAGGAAATATTTCTCGGTTATGGAGGTGATAAAAGAGTTCGTTGTAAAGAGTTACGTCGATGCAAGCTTTTGACACCGATCTAGATGACTCTAAGTCTCGATCTAGATACATATTGAAAGTGGGAGCAATTAGCTAGAGTAGCTCCGTGCAGAGTATTGTAGACATAGAAATTTGCAAAATACATATGGATCTGAATGTTGCAGACCCGTAGGCTAAACTTCTCTCACAAGCAAAACATGATCACTCTTTGGGTGTTAATCACATAGTGACATGAACTAGATTATTGACTCTAGTAAACCCTTTGGGTATTAGTCACATGAAGATGTGAACTAATCACATAAAGATGTGAACTATTGGTGTGAAATCACATGACGATGTGAACTAGATTATTGACTCTAGTGCAAGTGGGAGACTTCAGGAAATATGCCCTAGAGGCAATAATAGAGTTGTTATTTATATTTCCTTATACCATGATAAATGTTTATTATTCATGCTAGAATTGTATTAACTGGAAACTTAGTATATGTGTGAATACATAGACAAACAAAGTGTCCCTAGTATGCCTCTACTTGACTAGCTCGTTAATCAAATGGTTAAGTTTTCAAGCCATAGACATGTGTTGTCATTTGATGAACGGGATCACATCATTAGAGAATGATGTGATGGACAAGACCCATCCGTTAGCTTAGCACTATGATCGTTTAGTTTATTGCTATTGCTTTCTTCATGACTTATACATGTTCCTCAAACTATGAGATTATGCAACTCCCGAATACCAGAGGAACGCCTTGTGTGCTATCAAACGTCACAACATAATTAGGTGATTATAAAGATCCTCTATGATACGTCTCCAATGTATCTATAATTTTTGATTGCTCCATGCTATTATATTATCTATTTTGGATGTTAATGGGCTTTATTTAACACTTCTATATCATTTTTGGGACTAACCTACTAACCGGAGGCCCGGCCCAAATTGTTGTTTTTTTTGCCTATTTTAGGGTTTCGAAGAAAGGGAATATCAAACGGAGTACAAATAGAATGAAACCTTCGGGAACGTGGTTTTCTCAACAAACGTGATCCAGGAGACTTGGAGTGGACGTCAAGGAACAAGGGAGGAAGGCACGAGGCAGGGGGTGCGCCTACCCCCTGGGCGCGCCCTCCACCTGAAGGAAATATGCCCTAGAGGCAATAATAAAGTTATTATTTATTTCCTTCTATCATGATAAATGTTTATTATTCATGATAGACTTGTATTAATCGGAAACATAATACATGTGTGAATACATAGACAAACAGAGTGTCACTAGTATGCCTCTACTTGACTAGCTCGTTAATCAAAGATGGTTATGTTTCCTAACCATGGACAAAGAGTTGTTATTTGATTAATGGGATCACATCATTAGGTGAATGATCTGATTGACATGACCCATTCCATTAGCTTAGCATACGATCGTTTAATATGTTGCTATTGCTTTCTTCATGACTTATACATGTTCCTATGACTCTGAGATTATGCAACTCCCGTTTGCCGAAGGAACACTTTGTGTGCTACCAAACGTCACAACGTAAATGGGTGATTATAAAGGTGCTCTACAGGTGTCTCCAAAGGTACATGTTGGGTTGGCGTATTTTGAGATTAGGATTTGTCACTCCGAATGTCGGAGAGGTATCTCTAGGCCCTCTCGGTAATGCACATCACATAAGCCTTGCAAGCATTACAACTAATGAGTTAGTTGCAAGATGATGTATTACGAAACGAGTAAAGAGACTTGCCGGTAACGAGATTGAACTAGGTATTGAGATACCGACGATCGAATCTCGGGCAAGTAACATACCAATGACAAAGGGAACAACGTATGTTGTTATGCGGTCTGACCGATAAAGATCTTCGTAGAATATGTGGGAGCCAATATGAGCATCCAGGTTCCGCTATTGGTTATTGACCGGAGATGTGTCTCGGTCATGTCTACATTGTTCTCGAACCCGTAGGGTCCGCACGCTTAAGGTTTCGATGACAGTTATATTATGAGTTTATGAGTTTTGATGTACCGAAGTTAGTTTGGAGTCCCGGATATGATCACGGACATAACGAGGAGTCTCAAAATGGTCAAGACATAAAGATTGATATATTGGACGGCTATATTCGGACACCGGAAGTGTTTCGAGGAAGTTTTGGATAAAACCGGAGCACCGGGGGGTTACCGGAACCCCCCGGGGGGTTAATGGGCCTCATGGGCCTAAAGTGGAGAAGAGGAGGGGCTGCCAGGGCAGGCCGCGCGCCCCCTCTCCCCCTAGTCCGAATTGGAAAAGGAGGGAGGGGCAGCGCCCCCCTTTCCTTCCTCTCCTCTCTCCCTTCCTTCCCCCTCTCCTACTTGGACAAGGAAAGGGAGGGGAGTCCTACTCCCGGTAGGAGTAGGACTCCTCCTGCGCGCCTCCTACTAGGGCCGGCCGCACCCTCCCTTGGATCCTTTATATATGGAGGCAAGGGGCACCCCTAGACACACAAGTTGATCCACGTGATCTTATTCTTAGCTGTGTGCGGTGCCCCCTTCCACCATAATCCTCGATAATATTGTAGCGGTGCTTAGGCAAAGCCCTGCGACGGTAGAACATCAAGATCGTCACCACGCCGTCGTGCTGACGAAAATCTTCCCCGACACTTTGCTGGATCGGAGTCCGGGGATCGTCATCGAGCTGAACGTGTGCTAAAACTCGGAGGTGCCGTAGTTTCGGTGCTTGATCGGTCGGGCCGTGAAGACGTACGACTACATCAACCGTGTTGTGCTAACGCTTCGCTGTCGATCTACAAGGGTACGTAGATCACACTCTCCCCTCTCGTTGCTATGCATCACCATGATCTTGCGTGTGCGTATGAATTTTTTTGAAATTACTACGTTCCCCAACAGTGGTATCAGAGCCTAGGTTTTATATGTTGATGTTATATGCACGAGTAGAACACAAGTGAGTTGTGGGCGATATAAGTCATACTGCTTACCAGCATGTCATACTTTGGTTCGGCGGTATTGTTGGACGAAGCGGCCCGAACCGACATTACGCGTACGCTTACGCGAGACCGGTTCTCCCGACGTGCTTTGCACAGAGGTGGCTAGCGGGTGACAGTTTCTCCAACTTTAGTTGAACCGAGTGTGGCTACGCCCGGTCCTTGAGAAGGTTAAAACAGCACCAACTTGACAAACTATCGTTGTGGTTTTGATGCGTAGGTAAGATTGGTTCTTGCTTAAGCCTGTAGCAGCCACGTAAAACTTGCAACAACAAAGTAGAGGACGTCTAACTTGTTTTTGCAGGGCATGTTGTGATGTGATATGGTCAAGACATGATGCTAAATTTTATTGTATGAGATGATCATGTTTTGTAACCGAGTTATCGGCAACTGGCAGGAGCCATATGGTTGTTGTTTTATTGTATGCAATGCAATCGCGCTGTAATGCTTTACTTTATCACTAAGCGGTAGCGATAGTCATGGAAGCATAAGATTGGCGAGACGACAATGATGCTACGATGGAGATCAAGGTGTCGCGCCGGTGACGATAGTGATCACGATGGTGCTTCGAAGATGGAGATCACAAGCACAAGATGATGATGGCCATATCATATCACTTATATTGATTGCATGTGATGTTTATCTTTTATGCATCTTATCTTGCTTTGATTGACGGTAGCATTATAAGATGATCTCTCACTAATTATCAAGAAGTGTTCTCCCTGAGTATGCACCATTGCGAAAGTTCTTCGTGCTGAGACACCACGTGATGATCGGGTGTGATAGGCTCTACATTCAAATACAACGGGTGCAAAACTGTTGCACACGCGGAATACTCAAGTTATACTTGACGAGCCAAGCATATACAGATATGGCCTCGGAACACGGAGACCGAAAGGTCGAGCATGAATCATATAGTAGATATGATCAACATAGTGATGTTCACCAATGAAACTACTCCATCTCACGTGATGATCGGACATGGTTTAGTTGATTTGGATCACATAATCACTTAGAGGATTAGAGGGATGTCTATCTAAGTGGGAGTTCTTTAAGTAAATTAATTGAACTTAAATTTATCATGAAACTTAGTACCTGATAGTATCTTGCTTGTTTATGCTTGATTGTAGATAGATGGCCCGTGCTGTTGTTCCGTTGAATTTTAATGCGTTCCTTGAGAAAGCAAAGTTGAAAGATGATGGTAGCAATTACACCGACTGGGTCCGTAACTTGAGGATTATCCTCATTGCTGCACAGAAGAATTACGTCCTGGAAGCACCGCTGGGTGCCAGGCCTGCTGCTGGAGCAACACCAGATAGTTCAGTGTGCCATGCTTTACGGCTTAGAATCGGGACTTCAACGACGTTTTGAACGTCATGGAGCATATGAGATGTTCCAGGAGTTAAAGTTAATATTTCAAGCAAATGCCCGGATTGAGAGATATGAAGTGTCCAATAAGTTCTATAGCTGCAAGATGGAGGAGAACAGTTCTGTCAGTGAGCATATACTCAAAATGTATGGGTATAATAATCACTTGATTCAATTGGGAGTTAATCTTCCAGATGATTGCGTCATTGACAGAATTCTCCAATCACTGCCACCAAGCTACAAGAGCTTCGTGATGAACTATAATATGCAAGGGATGAATAAGACTATTCCCGAGCTCTTCGCAATGCTGAAAGCTGCGGAGGTAGAAATCAAGAAGGAGCATCAAGTGTTGATGGTCAACAAGACCACTAGTTTCAAAAAAAAGGGCAAAGGGAAGAAGAAGGGGAACTTCAAAAAGAACAGCAAGCAAGTTGCTACTCAATAGAAGAAACCCTAACCTGGACCTAAGCCTGAAACTGAGTGCTTCTACTGCAAGCAGACTGGTCACTGGAAGCGGAACTGCCCCAAGTATTTGGCGGATAAGAAGGATGGCAAGGTGAACAAAGGTATATGTGATATACATGTTATTGATGTGTACCTTACTAATGCTCGCAGTATCACCTGGGTATTTGATACTGGTTCTGTTGCTAATATTTGCAACTCGAAACAGGGACTACGGATTAAGCGAAGATTGGCTAAGGACGAGGTGACGATGCGCGTGGGAAATGGTTCCAAAGTCGATGTGATCGCAGTCGGCATGCTACCTCTACATCTACCTTCGAGATTAATATTAGACCTAAATAATTGTTATTTGGTGCCAGCGTTAAGCATGAACATTATATCTGGATCTTGTTTGATGCGAGACGGTTATTCATTTAAATCAGAGAATAATGGTTGTTCTATTTACATGAGTAACATCTTTTATGGTCATGCACCCTTAAAGAGTGGTCTATTCTTATTAAATCTCGATATTAGTGACACACATATTCATAGTGTTGAAGCCAAAAGATGCAGAGTTGATAATGATAGTGCAACTTATTTGTGGCACTGCCGTTTAGTTCATATCGGTATAAAGCGCATGAAGAAACTCCATACTGATGGGCTTTTGGAACCACTTGATTATGAATCACTTGGTACTTGCGAACCGTGCCTTATGGGTAAGATGACAAAAACACCATTCTCCGGTACTATGGAGAGAGCAACAGATTTATTGGAAATCATACATACAGATGTATGTGGTCCGATGAATGTTGAGGCTCGTGGCGGATATCGTTATTTTCTCGCCTTCACAGATGACTTAAGCAGATATGGGTATATCTACTTAATGAAACATAAGTCTGAAACGTTTGAAAAGTTCAAAGAATTTCAGAGTGAAGTTGAAAATCATCGTAACAAGAAAATAAAATTCCTACGATCTGATCGTGGAGGAGAATATTTGAGTTACGAGTTTGGTGTACATTTGAAAAATTGTGGAATAGTTTCGCAACTCACGCCACCCGGAACACCACAGTGTAATGGTGTGTCCGAACGTCGTAATCGTACTTTACTAGATATGGTGCGATCTATGATGCCTCTTACTTATTTACCGCTATCGTTTTGGGGATACGCTCTAGAGACGGCCGCATTCACGTTAAATAGGGCACCATCAAAATCCGTTGAGACGACGCCTTGTGAACTGTGGTTTGGCAAGAAACCAAAGTTGTCGTTTCTGAAAGTTTGGGGCTGCGATGCTTATGTGAAAAAGCTTCAACCTGATAAGCTCGAACCCAAATCGGAGAAATGTGTCTTCATAGGATATCCAAAGGAAACTATTGGATACACCTTCTACCACAGATCCAAAGGCAAGACTTTTGTTGCTAAATTCGGAAACTTTCTGGAGAAGGAGTTTCTCTCGAAAGAAGTGAGTGGGAGGAAAGTAGAACTTGACGAGGTAACTGTACCTACTCCCTTATTGGAAAGTAGTACATCACAGAAACCTGTTTCTGTGACACCTACACCAGTTGGTGAGGAAGCTAATGATGATGATCATGAAACTTCAGAACAAGATACTACTGAACCTCGTAGATCAACCAGAGTGAGATCCGCGCCAGAGTGGTACGGTAATCCTGTTTTGGAAGTCATGCTACTAGATCATGATGAACCTACGAACTATGAAGAAGCGATGGTGAGCCCAGATTCCGCAAAATGCCTTGAAGCCATGAAATCTGAGATGGGATCCATGTATGAGAACAAAGTATGGACTTTGGTTGACTTGCCCAATGATCGGCAAGCAATTGAGAATAAATGGATCTTCAATAAGAAGACTGACGCTGACGGTAATGTTACTGTCTACAAAGCTCGACTTGTCACAAAAGGTTTTCGGCAAGTTCAAGGGATTGACTACGATGAGACCTTCTCACCCGTAGCGATGCTTAAGTCTGTCCGAATCATGTTAGCAATTGCCGCATTTTATGATTATGAAATTTGGCAGATGGATGTCAAAACTGCATTCCTGAATGGATTTCTGGAAGAAGAATTGTATATGATGCAACCAGAAGGTTTTGTCGATCCAAAGGGAGCTAACAAAGTGTGCAAGCTCCAGCGATCCATTTATGGACTGGTGCAAGCCTCTCGGAGTTGGAATAAATGCTTTGATAGTGTGATCAAAGCATTTGGTTTTATACAGACTTTTGGAGAAGCCTGTATTTACAAGAAAGTGAGTGGGAGCTCTGTAGCATTTCTGATATTATATGTGGATGACATATTACTGATTGGAAATGATATAGAATTTCTGGATAGCATAAAGGGATACTTGAATAAGAGTTTTTCAATGAAAGACCTCGGTGAAGCTGCTTACATATTAGGCATTAAGATCTATAGAGATAGATCAAGACGCTTAATTGGACTTTCACAAAGCACATAACTTGACAAAGTTTTGAAGAAGTTCAAAATGGATCAAGCAAAGAAAGGGTTCTTGCCTGTGTTACAAGGTGTGAAGTTGAGTAAGACTCAATGCCCGACCACTTCAGAAGATAGAGAGAAAATGAAAGATGTTCCCTATGCTTCAGCCATAGGCTCTATCATGTATGCAATGTTGTGTACTAGACCTGATGTGTGCCTTGCTATAAGTCTAGCAGGGAGGTACCAAAGTGATCCAGGAGTGGATCACTGGACAGCGGTCAAGAACATCCTGAAATACCTGAAAAGGACTAAGGATATGTTTCTCGTTTATGGAGGTGACAAAGAGATCATCGTAAATGGTTACGTTGATGCAAGCTTTGACACTGGTCCGGACGATTCTAAATCGCAAACCGGATACGTGTTTACATTAAACGGTGGAGCTGTCAGTTGGTGCAGTTCTAAACAAAGCGTCGTGGCGGGATCTACGTGTGAAGCGGAATACATAGCTGCTTCGGAAGCAGCAAATGAAGGAGTCTGGATGAAGGAGTTCATATCCGATCTAGGTGTCATACCTAGTGCATCAGGTCCAATGAAAATCTTTTGTGACAATACTAGTGCAATTGCCTTGGCAAAGGAATCCAGATTTCACAAGAGAACCAAGCACATCAAGAGACGCTTCAATTCCATCCGGGATCTAGTCCAGGTGGGAGACATAGAGATTTGCAAGATACATACGGATCAGAATGTAGCAGACCCCTTGACTAAGCCTCTTCCACGAGCAAAACATGATCAGCACCAAGGCTCCATGGGTGTTAGAATCATTACTGTGTAATCTAGATTATTGACTCTAGTGCAAGTGGGAGACTGAAGGAAATATGCCCTAGAGGCAATAATAAAGTTATTATTTATTTCCTTATATCATGATAAATGTTTATTATTCATGCTAGAATTGTATTAACTGGAAACATAATACATGTGTGAATACATAGACAAACAGAGTGTCACTAATATGCCTCTACTTGACTAGCTCGTTAATCAAAGATGGTTATGTTTCCTAACCATGGACAAAGAGTTGTTATTTGATTAACAGGGTCACATCATTAGGTGAATGATCTGATTGACATGACCCATTCCATTAGCTTAGCACTCGATCGTTTAGTATGTTGCTATTGCTTTCTTCATGACTTATACATGTTCCTATGACTATGAGATTATGCAACTCCCGTTTGCCGGAGGAACACTTTGTGTGCTACCAAACATCACAACGTAAATGGGTGATTATAAAGGTGCTCTACAGGTGTCTCCAAAGGTACATGTTGGGTTGGTGTATTTCGAGATTAGGATTTGTCACTCCGAATGTCGGAGAGGTATCTCTGGGCCCTCTTAGTAATGCACATCACATAAGCCTTGCAAGCATTACAACTAATGAGTTAGTTGCAAGATGATGTATTACGAAACGAGTAAAGAGACTTGCCGGTAACGAGATTGAACTAGGTATTGAGATACCGACGATCGAATCTCGGGCAAGTAACATAACGATGACAAAGGGAACAACGTATGTTGTTATGCGGTCTGACCGATAAAGATCTTCGTAGAATATGTGGGAGCCAATATGAGCATCCAGGTTCCGCTATTGGTTATTGACCGGAGACGTGTCTCAGTCATGTCTACATTGTTCTCGAACCCGTAGGGTCCGCACGCTTAAGGTTTCGATGACAGTTATATTATGAGTTTATGAGTTTTGATGTACCGAAGTTAGTTCGGAGTCCCGGATATGATCACGGACATAACGAGGAGTCTCGAAATGGTCGAGACATAAAGATTGATATATTGGACGGCTATATTCGGACACCGGAAGTGTTCCGGGGAAGTTTTGGATAAAACCGGAGCACCGGGGGGTTACCGGAACCCCCCGGGGGGTTAATGGGCCTCATGGGCCTAAAGTGGAGAAGAGGAGGGGCTGCCAGGGCAGGCCGCGCGCCCCCTCTCCCCCTAGTCCGAATTGGACAAGGAGGGAGGGGCGGCGCCCCCCCCTTTCCTTCCTCTCCTCTCTCCCTTCCTTCCCCCTCTCCTACTTGGACAAGGAAAGGGAGGGGAGTCCTACTCCCGGTAGGAGTAGGACTCCTCCTGCGCGCCTCCTACTAGGGCCGGCCGCACCCCCCCCTTGGATCCTTTATATACGGAGGCAAGGGGCACCCCTAGACACACAAGTTGATCCACGTGATCTTATTCTTAGCCGTGTGCGGTGCCCCCTTCCACCATAATCCTCGATAATATTGTAGCGGTGCTTAGGCGAAGCCCTGCGACGGTAGAACATCAAGATCGTCACCACGCCGTCGTGCTGACGGAACTCTTCCCCGACACTTTGCTGGATCGGAGTCCGGGGATCGTCATCGAGCTGAATGTGTGCTAAAACTCAGAGGTGACGTAGTTTTGGTGCTTGATCGGTCAGGCCGTGAAGACGTACGACTACATCAACCGCGTTGTGCTAACGCTTCCGTTGTCGATCTACAAGGGTACGTAGATCACACTCTCCCCTCTCGTTGCTATGCATCACCATGATCTTGCGTGTGCGTAGGATTTTTTTTGAAATTACTACGTTCCCCAACACCACCCTCATGGGCCCTCCGTTGCTCCACCGACGTACTTCTTCCTCCTATATATATCCATGTACCCCCCCAAACATCCAGGGGAAACACCAAAACCTAATTCCATTGCTGCAACCTTCTGTACTCGAGAGATCCCATCTCGGGGCCTTTTCCGAAGCTCCGCCGGAGGGGGCATTGATCACGGAGGGCCTCTACATCAACTCCATGGCCTCTCCAGTGATGTGTGAGTAGTTTACTTCAGACCTACGAGTCCATAGTTATTAGCTAGATGGCTTCTTCTCTCTCTTTGGATCTCAATACAAAGTTCTCCTTGATCTTCTTGGAGATCTATTCGATGTAATCTTCTTTTGCGGTGTGTTTGTCGAGATCCGATGAATTGTGGGTTTATGATCCAGATTATCTATGAACAATATTTGATTCTCCTCTGAATTCTTTTATGTATGATTGGTTTATCTTTGCAAGTCTCTTTGAATTATCAGTTTGGTTTGGCCTACTAGATTGATCTTTCTTGCAATGGGAGAAGTGCTTAGCTTTGGGTTCAATCTTGCGGTGCTCGATCCTGGTGACAGAAAGGGAACCAACACGTATTGTATTGTATTGTTGCCATCGAGGATAAAAAGATGGGGTTTATATCATATTGCATGAGTTTATCCCTCTACATCTTCCTTAAAGCATTACTCTGTTCTTATGAACTTAATACTCTAGATGCATGCTGGATAGCGGTCGATGTGTGGAGTAATAGTAGTAGATGCAGGCAGGAGTCGGTCTACTTGTCTCGGATGTGATGCCTATATACATGATCATACCTAGATATTCTCATAACTATGCTCAATTCTATCAATTGCTCAACAGTAATTCGTTTACCCACCGTAATACTTATGCTCTTGAGAGAAGCCACTAGTGAAACCTATGGCCCCCGGGTCTATCTTCCATCATATTAATCTTCCAATACTTAGTTATTTCCTTTGCCATTTATTTTACTTAGCATCTTTATCATAAAAATACCAAAACTATTATCTTATCATATCTATCAGATCTCACTCTCGTAAGTGACCGTGAAGGGCTTGACAACCCCTTTATCGCGTTGGTTGCGAGGTTCTTATTTGTTTGTGTAGGTGCGTGGGACTTGAGCGTGATCTCCTACTGGATTGATACCTTGGTTCTCAAAAACTGAGGGAAATACTTACGCTACTTTGCTGCATCACCCTTTCCTCTTCAAGGGAAAGCCAACGCAGTGCTCAAGAGGTAGCAAGAAGGATTTATGGCGCCGTTGCCGGGGAGATTCGCGCCAAGTCAAGTCAAGATTTGACTCCAACAACGAGTCATTTCTGGCACCATTACCAAGTACCCATCTCAAACCCTTATCCCTCACATTACATTATTTGCCATTTGCCTCTCGTTTTCCTCTCCCCCACTTCACCCTTGTCGTTTTATTCGCCCTTCTTCTGTTCATTTTTTCATTTGCTTTGATGTCTTACTTGGCTCGTTTGCTCATTTGGTTGGGATAGTTGTTTATTTATTGCTAAACAGAGAACCTAAAGATCTATGGATCCTCATCCGCTTGCTAATCTATTTAAGAGATCCAATTATGATGAGCCAATTGCTAGTGAGCTTTGTGCACTAGATTATCTTTATGAAGTTCTGCTTGAAATTCGTGAATCTAAAAATTGTGATGAAGTACTTTATGGAGTGATTCACGATGAATCTTTGAATGAAAAGCATGATTGCAATGATGTTATTATAAATTCTCTTAATGTTAGTTGTGCTAATAATATGCAAAACCCTAAGCTTGGGGGTGCTAGTTTTGCTATGTCCTCTACTTGTTGCAATGATCATGATTGGGGTGATTCTTCTTTTGATCTTGAAAATTTATTTAAGCCCCATGATGAATATGAGATTGATAATAATGTTTGCAATATTGAAAGTGGGTTTGTAAGAGTGTCAACTTTATATCCCACATATTTGGATAATGTTCAATCTTATGAAGTTTTTGATAAAAGTGGGTTTGAAGAGGTCATGACTTTAGTTAATGTTAATCCCACTATTTTGGAAGAGTGTCAACTTTGCATGCATGTGGATCGTGTTGAAAATATTTTATGTGATAGATATTTTGTTGAATTTGCTTATGATCCCACATGCAATTATTATGAGAGAGGAAAATATGATGGTAGAAATTTTCATGTTACTAAATTAGCTCTCGTTATGTTGAGATTGCTATTGTTTCTTTCCGCTTCCTTGCATATGCTAGTTTTTGCTTGCCTTGATAATTTGTTTGCCTATAAGATTCCTATGCATAGGAAGTATGTCAGACATATATGTGTTTGTCACGTGTTTTATGATGCTCTCTTTGTGCTTCAATTCTTGTCTTTCATGTGAGCATCATTAAAATTATCAATGCCTAGCTATAAGGCTTTAAAGAAAAGCGCTTGTTGGGAGACAACCCAATATTTTTCCTTGCTGTTATTCAATAAATAATTTATCTAGACTCTGTTTTGGTTGTGTTTTTGTGTTTAATTAGTGTTTGTGCCAAGTAGAACCGTTGGGAAGACTTGGGGAAAGTCTTTTTGATCTTGCTGTAGAAAACAGAAACTTTAGTGCTCACGAGAATCGCTGCCATTTTTATTTGGAAGGTGATATTTAGTTAATTCTTTTTGCAGATGATTAATAGATAAATTCCTCACGTCCAGAATTTTATTTTAAAATTTTGGGGGTTCCAGAACTTGCGTTAGCTACAGATTACTACATACTGTTCTGTTTTTGACAGATTCTGTTTTTCTTGTGTTGTTTGCTTATTTTGATGAATCTATGGCTAGTAAAAGAGTTTATAAACCATAGAGAAGTTGGAATACAGTAGGTTTAACACAAATATAAATAAATAATGAGTTCATTACAGTACCTTGAAGTGGTGTTTTGTTTTCTTTCGCTAACGGAGCTCACGAGATTTTCTATTTTGAGTTTTGTGTTGTGAAGTTTTCAAGTTTTGGGTAAAGATTTGATGGATTACGGAACAAAGAGTGGCAAGAGCCTAAGCTTGGGGATGCCCATGGCACCCCAAGGTAAAATTCAAGGACACCAAAAAGCCTAAGTGTGGGGATGCCCCGGAAGGCATCCCCTCTTTCGTCTTCGTTTATCGGTAACTTTACTTGGAGCTATATTTTTTATTCATCACATGATATGTGTTTTGCTTGGAGCGTCTTGTATGATTTGAGTCTTTGCTTATTAGTTTACCACAATCATCCTTGCTGTACACACCTTTTGAGAGAACTCACATGAATTGAAATTTATTAGAATACTCTATGTGCTTCACTTATATATTTGAGCTATATAGTTTTTGCTCTAGTGCTTCACTTATATCTTTTAGAGCACGGCGGTGGTTTTGTTTTATAGAAACTATTAATATCTCATGCTTCACTTATATTATTTTGATAGTCCTTTAGAACAACATGGAAATTTGCTATAATATAAAAACTTTCATATAAGTGCATTGAATACTATGAGAAGTTTGATACTTGATAATTGTTTTGAGATATGGAGATGGTGATATTAGAGTCATGCTAGTTGAGTAGTTGTGAATTTGAGAAATACTTGTGTTGAAGTTTGTGATTCCCATAGCATGCACGTATGGTGAACCTTTATGTGATTGTGATGAAGTCGGAGCATGATTTATTTATTGATTGTCTTCCTTATGAGTGGCGGTCGGGGACGAGCCATGGTCTTTTCCTACCAATCTATCCCCCTAGGAGCATGCGCGTAGTACTTTGTTTCGATAACTAATAGATTTTTGCAATAAGTATGTGAGTTCTTTATGACTAATGTTGAGTCCATGGATTATACGCACTCTCACCCTTCCACCATTGCTAGACTCTCTAGTATCGCGCAACTTTCGCTGATACCATAAACTCACCATATACATTCCTCAAAACAGCCACCATACCTACCTATTATGGCATTTCCATAGACATTCCGAGATATATTGCCATGCAACTTCCCACCGTTCCGTTATTATGACACGCTTCATCATTGTCATATTGCTTGCATGATCATGTAGTTGACATCGTATTTGTGGCAAAGCCACCGTTCATAATTCTTCATACATGTCACTCATGCATCATTGCACATCCCGGTACACCGCCGGAGGCATTCACATAGAGTCATATTTTGTTCTAAGTATTGAGTTGTAATTCTTGAGTTGTAAAGTAAATAAAGTGTGATGATCATCATTATTAGAGCATTGTCCTAAGTGAGGAAAGGATGATGGAGACTATGATTCCCCCACAAGTCGGGATGAGACTCTGGACGAAAAAAAGAAAAAAAAAGGAGAAAGGCCATAAAAAAGAAGAAGGCCCCCAAAAAGAGAGAGAGAGAAAGAGAGAAGGGACAATGCTACTATCCCTTTTCCACACTTGTGCTTCAAAGTAGCACCATATTCTTCATATAGAGAGTCTCCTATGATATCATTTTCATATACTAGTGGGAATTTTTCATTATAGAACTTGGCTTGTATATTCCAATGACGGGCTTCCTCAAAATGCCCTAGGTCTTCGTGAGCAAGCAAGTTGGATGCACGCCCACTTAGTTTCTTTTGTTGAGCTTTCGTATACTTATAGCTCTAGTGCATCCGTTGCATTGCAATCCCTACTCACTCACATTGATATCTATTGATGGGCATCTCCATAGCTCGTTGATACGCCTAGTTGATGTGAGACTATCTTCTCCTTTTTTTTCTCCACAACCACCATTCTATTCCACCATAGTGATATATCCATGGCTCACGCTCATATATTGCGTGAAGATTGAAAAAGTTTGAGAACATCAAAAGTATGAAACAATTCCTTGGCTTGTCATCAGGGTTGTGCATGATTTAAATATTTTGTGTGGGGAAGATAGAGCATAGCCAGACTACATGATTTTGTAGGGATAACTTTCTTTGGCCATGTTATTTTGAGAAGACATAATTGCTTAGTTAGTATGCTTGAAGTATTATTATTTCTATGTCAATATTAAACTTTTATCTTGAATATTTTGGATCTGAACATTCATGCCGCAATAAAGAAAAATTACATTGAGAAATATGTTAGAAAGCATTCCACATCAAAAATTCTGTTTTTATCATTTACCTACTCGAGGACGAGCAGGAATTAAGCTTGGGGATGCTTGATACGTCTCCAACGTATCTATAATTTTTGATTGCTTCATGCTATTATATTATCTATTTTGGATGTTAATGAGCTTTATTTTACACTTTTATATCATTTTTGGGACTAACCAACTAACCGGAGGCCCAACCCAAATTGCTATTTTTTGCCTATTTTAGGGTTTCGAAGAAAAGGAATATCAAACGGAGTCCAAATGGAATGAAACCTTAGGGAACGTGATTTTCTCAACAAACGTGATCCAGGAGACTTGGAGTGGCCGTCAAGAAACAAGGGAGGAAGGCACGAGGCAGGGGGCGCGCCTACCCCCCTGGGCGCGGCCTCCACCCTCGTGAGCCCTCCGTTGCTCCACCGACGTACTTATTCCTCCTATATATATACACGTACCCCCCAAACATCCAGGGGCACCACGAAAACCTAATTCAACTGCCGCAACCTTCTGTACTCGAGAGATCCCATCTCGTGGCCTTTTTCGGAGCTCCGCCGGAGGGGGCATTGATCACGGAGGGCCTCTACATAAACTCCATGGCCTCTCTGGTGATGTGTGAGTAGTTTACTTCAGACCTACGGGTCCATAGTTATTAGCTAGATGGCTTGTTCTCTCTCTTTGGATATCAATACAAAGTTCTCCTTGATCTTCTTGGAGATTTATTCGATGTAATCTTCTTTTGCGGTGTGTTTGTTGAGATCCGATGAATTGTGGATTTATGATCCAGATTATCTATGAACAATATTTGATTCTCCTCCGAATTCTTTTATGTACGATTGGTTTATCTTTGCAAGTCTCTTCGAATTATCAGTTTGGTTTGGCCTACTAGATTGATCTTTCTTGCAATGGGAGAAGTGCTTAGCTTTGGGTTCCATCTTGCGATGCTCGATCCTAGTGAGAGAAAGGGAACCGACACATATTGTATTATTGCCATCGAGGATAAAAAGATGGGGTTTATATCATATTGCATGAGTTTATCCCTCTAAATCATGTCATCTTCCTTAAAGCATTACTCTGTTCTTATGAACTTAATACTCTAGATGCATGCTGGATAGCGGTCGATGTGTGCTACCTCTTGAGCTTGCGTTGGTTTTCCCCGAAGAGGAAAGGATGATGCAGCAGAGTAGCGTAAGTATTTCCCTCAGTTTTTGAGAACCAAGGTATCAATCCAGTAGGAGGCCATGCGCAAGTCCCTCGTACCTACACAACACAAAGATCTCAACGCAACCAACGCGATTAGGGGTTGTCAATCCCTTCACGGTCACTTACGGAAATGAGATCTGATAGATAATATTTTTTTGGTATTTTTGATATAAAGATGCAAAGTGAAAAGTAAAAGGCAAAGTAAAAACAAAGCAAGATTAAAGTGATGGAGATTGATATGATGAGAATAGACCCGGGGGCCATAGGTTTCACTAGTGGCTTCTCTCAAGAGCATAAGTTTTCTACGGTGGGTGAACAAATTACTGTTGAGCAATTGACAGAATTGAGCATAGTTATGAGAATATCTAGGCATGATCATGTATATAGGCATCACGTCCGTGACAAGTAGATCGAAACGATTCTGCATCTACTACTATTACTCCACTCATTGACCGCTATCCAGCATGCATCTAGAGTATTAAGTTAAAAACAGAGTAACGCTTTAAGCAAGATGACATGATGTAGAGAGATAAATTCATGCAATATGAAATAAACCCATCTTGTTATCCTCGATGGCAACGATACAATACGTGTCTTGCTGCCCCTTCTGTCACTAGGAAAGAACACCGCAAGATCGAACCGAAAGCTAAGCACTTCTCCCATGGCAAGAACTACCAATCTAGTTGGCCAAACCAAACGGATAATTCGAAGAGACTTGCAAAGATAACCAATCATACATAAAAGAATTCAGAGAAGATTCAAATATTGTTCATAGATAGACTTGATCATAAACCCACAATTCATCGGTCTCAACAAACACACCGAAAAAGAAGAAGATTACATCGAATAGATCTCCACAAGAGAGGGGGAGAACATTGTATTGAGATCCAAAAAGAGAGAAGAAGCCATCTAGCTAATAACTATGGACCCGAAGGTCTGAGATAAACTACTCACACTTCATCGGAGGGGCTATGATGATGTAGAAGCCCTCCGTGATGACGGCCCTCTCCGGCGGAGCTCCGAAACAGGCCCCAAGATGGGATCTCGTGGATACAGAAAGTTGCGGCGGTAGAATTAGGTTTTTGGCTCCTCTTCTGATCGTTTGGGGGTACGTGGGTATATATAGGAGAAAGGAGTACGTCGGTGGAGCACCGAGGGGCCCACAAGGCAGGGGGCGTGCCCTATAGGGGGGCGCGCCCCCTACCCTCGTGACCGCCTCCGGTACTTCTTGGAGTAGGGTCCAAGTCTCCTGGGTCTTATCCGAGAAGAAAATCACGTTCCAAAAAGGAATTTTCTGTTTGGACTCCGTTTGATATTTTGTTTCTTCGAAACACTGAAATAGGCAAAAAAACAGCAATTCTGGGCTGGGCCTCCGGTTAATAGGTTAGTCCCAAAAATAATATAAAAGTGGAAAATAAAGCCCAATATAGTCCAAAACAGTAGATAATATAGCATGGAGCAATCAAAAATTATAGATACGTTGGAGACGTATCAGGCATCCCCAAGCTTAATTCCTGCTCGTCCTCGAGTAGGTAAATGATAAAAAGAGAATTTTTGATGCGGAGTGCTACTTGGCATAATTTCAATGCAAAATTTCTTAATTGTGGTATGAATATTCAGATTAGAAAGATTCAAGACAAAAGTTCATATTGACATAAAGAATAATAACACTTCAAGCAAACTAACAAAGCAATTATGTTTTCTCAAAGTAACATGGCCAAAGAAAGTTCATCCCAACAAAATCATATAGTTTAGTCATGCTCCATTTTCGTCACACAAGAATGCTCTCATCATGCACAACCCTGATGACAAGCCAAGCAATTGTTTCATACCTTAATAATTTCGAACTCATAAACTTTCACGCAATACATGAGCGTGAGTCATGGATATAGCACTATGGGTGGAATAGAATATAATGATGGGGGTTGTGTTGAGAAGACAAAAAAGGAGAAAGTCTCACATCAACGAGGCTAATCAATGGGCTAGGGAGATGCCCATCGATTGATGTTAATGCGAGGAGTAGGGATTGCCATGCAACGGATGCACTAGAGCTATAAATGTATGAAAGCTCAACAAAAGAAACTGAGTGGGTGTGCATCCAACTTGCTTGCTCATGAAGACCTAGGGCACTTGAGGAGGCCCATTGTTGGAATATACAAGCCAAGTTCTATAATGAAGAATTCCCACTAGTATATGAAAATGATAACTCAAGAGACTCTATATGAAGAACATGGTGCTACTTTGAAGCACAATATATGAGACTCGCTATATCATGGTGCTACTTTGAAGCACAAGTGTGGAAAAAAGGATAGTAACATTGCCCCTTTTTGGGACAATGCTCTATTGAATGATGATCATCACACTTCTATTTATTTACAACTCAATGATTACAACTCGATACTAGAACAAAGTATGACTCTATATGAATGCCTCCGGCGGTGTACCGGGATATGCAATGAATCAAGAGTGACAAGTAAAAATTATGAACGGTGGCTTTGCCACAAATACTATGTCAACTACATGATCATGCTAAGCAATATGACAATGATGAATGTGTCATGATAAACTGGATGGTGGAAAGTTGCATGGCAATATATCTTGGAATGGCTATGGAAATGCCATAATAGGTAGGTATGGTGGCTGTTTTGAGGAAGATATAAGGAGGTTTATGTGTGAAAGAGCATATCATATCATGGGGTTTGGATGCACCAGTGAAGTTTGCACCAACTCTCAATGTGAGAAAGGGCAATGCACGGTACCGTAGAGGCTAGCAATGATGGAAGGGTGAGAGTGCGTATAATCCATGGACTCAACATTAGTCATAAAGAACTCATATACTTATTGCAAAAATCTACAAGCCATCAAAAACCAAAGTATTACGCGCATGCTCCTAGGGGGATAGATTGGTAGGAAAAGACCATCGCTCATCCCCGACCGCCACTCATAAGGAGGACAATCAAATAACACCTCATGTTTCAAATTTGTTGCATAATGTTAACCATACATGCATGCTACGGGACTTGCAAACTTTAACTCAAGCACTTCCCAAATTCAGAATTACTCTACTAGCATGACTTTGATATTACTACCTCCATATCTCAAAACAATTATTAATCATCCAACTTTTCTTAGTATTCAACGCACTCAAAATAAAGTTTCACAAATCTTGAATACCAAGCAAGTTATTATTAAGCAAATTACCATGCTATTACGACTCTCAAAATAATTTAAGTCAAGCATGAGAGATCATAGTTTCTTTAAAACAAAACACCACCGTTCTCTAAAAGATCTAACTGAAGCACATAGAGCAAAATTTCAACGCTCAAAAGATATAAGTGAAGCACATAGAGTAAAACTACATAGCTCAAAAGATATAAGTGAAGCACACAAAGTATTCTATCAAATTTTAATTCATAGATGACTCTCTCAAAAGGTGTGTACAGCAAGGATGATTGTGGCACACTAACAAACAAATACACAAATAATACAAGACGCTCCAAGCAAAACACATATCATGTTGGTGAATAAAAATATAGCTCCAAGTAAATTACCGATGGAAGTGGACGAAAGAGGGGATGCCTTCCGGGGCATCCCCAAGCTTTGAATTTTTGGTGTCCTTGGATTATCTTGGGGCTGCCATGGGCATCCCCAAGCTTAGGCTCTTGCCACTCCTTGTTCCATAATCCATCAAAAGAACTCACCCAAAACTTGAAAACTTCACAACACAAAACTCAATAGAAATCTCGTGAGCTCCGTTACAGAAAGAAAACATAAAACCACTTCAAGGTACTGTAATGAACTCATTCTTTATTTATTTTGGTGTTAAACCTACTGTATTACAACTTCTCTACGGATTATAAACTATTTTACTAACCATAGATTCATCAAAATAAGCAAACAACACACGAAAAACAGAATCTGTCAAAAACAGAACAGTCTGTAGTAATCTGTAACTAACGCAAACTTCTGGAACTCCAAAAAATCTACCAAAATTAGACGACCTATATAATTTGTTTATTGATCAGAAGAAATTGGAATCAGTATTTTATCACGTTCTGATGATTTTTAGTAATTCGGGCACTAAACGCAAAGTTTCTGGAAATTACAGCGAGATCAAATAACTATCATCCAAGAAGATCCAATAGGTCTAGCTTGGCACAAACACTAATTAAAACACAAAACCACATCCAAACAGAGGGTAGATGGGTTATTTATTCCCTAACAGAAGAAAAACACAAAAAACAAAAAATAAAATCGGGTTGCCTCCCAACAAGCGCTATCGTTTAACGCCCCTAGCTAGGCATAAGAGCGAGGATAGATCTAGGTGTTGCCATCTTTGGAAGGCAATCCATGAGTGGCTCTCATGATGGTTTCATATGGAAATTTTATTTCTTTCTTGGAAAGTGTTCCATGCCCTTTTTTAATGGAAATTGGAATCTAATATTCCCTTCCTTCATATCAATAATCGCACCAACCGTTCTAAGGAAAGGTCTACCAAGAATAATAGGGCAAGAAGGATTGCAATCTATATCAAGAACAATGAAATCTACGGGCACATAATTCCTATTTGCAACAATAAGAACATCGTTAATCCTTCCCATAGCTTTCTTAATAGTAGAATCCGCGAGATGTAAGTTTAAAGAGCAATCATCAAGATCGCGGAAATCTAGCAAATCACACAAAGTTTTGGGGATAGTGGAGACACTAGCACCCAAATCACACAAAGCATAAAAATCATGATCTTTAATTTTAATTTTGATAGTTGATTCCCACTCATTATAGAGTTTTCTAGGGATAGAGACTTTCAACTCAAGTTTTTCTTCATAAGATTGCATCAAGGCATCAACAATATGTTCGGTGAAGGCTTTCTTTTGACTATAAGCATGCGGAGAATTTAGCATGGATTGCAACAAGGAAATACAATCAATCAAAGAGCAACTTTCATAATTAAATTCCTTGAAATCCAATATAGTGGGTTTAGCAACATCTAAATTTTTATTTCTTTGAATCCCACTTTCATCAATTTCATCATAAAGATCTAAATACTCTGAATTTTTGGAACACCTTCTAGGTAAAGGAAGATCATATTCAGTTTCATCAAGATTCATATTGCAAAACAAAGATTTGATAGGGGACACATCAATAACTTTTAGATCTTCATCTTGATTTTCATAGGTATTGGAAGAACATGCTTTAATAAAGGCATCTTTTGAAGCACGCATCCTAGCGGTTCTTTCCTTGCACTCATCAATGGAAATTCTCATAGCTTTGAGAGACTCATTGATATCATGCTTAGAAGGAATAGATCTAAGCTTTAAAGAATCAATCTCAAGAGAAATTCTATCAACGTTCCTAGCCAAATCATCAACTTTAAGCACTTTCTCTTCAAGCAAAGCATTAAAATTCTTTTGTGAATTCATAACCTCTTTAACACCATTATCAAATTCAGAGGGCATGTTATTATAATTTCCATAAGAGTTGTTGTAGGAATTTCCATAATTATTAGAAGGATTACTAGGATATGGCCTAGGATTAAAATTCCCTCTATAAGCGTTGTTACCAAAATTATTCCTACCAACAAAATTCACATCCATAGATTCATTGTTATTCTCAATCAAGGTAGACAAAGGCATATCATTAGGATCAGAAGAAACACTCTTAGTAGCAAATAATTTCATAAGTTCATCCATCTTTCCACTCAAAACATTGATTTCTTCTATCGCATGCACTTTTTTATTAGAAGATCTTTCAGTATGCCATTGAGAACAATTAACCATAATATTATCTAGGAGTTTAGTAGCATCTCCTACAGTGATTTCCATAAAAGTGCCTCCCGCGGCCGAATCTAAAAGATTTCTAGAAGCAAAATTCAATCCGGCATAAAATTTTTGTATAATCATCCACAAATTTAAACCATGAGTAGGGAAATTATGTATCATTAATTTCATTCTCTCCCAAGCTTGTGCAACATGTTCATGATCAAGTTGCTTAAAATTCATAATATCGTTTCTAAGAGAGATGATCTTAGCGGGAGGAAAATACTTAGAGATAAAAGCATCTTTGCACTTGTTCCAAGAATCAATACTATTTTTAGGCAAAGACGAAAACCAAGCTTTAGCACGATCTCTAAGAGAAAAAGGAAATAGCTTCAATTTAACGACATCATTATCGACATCTTTTTTCTTTTGCATATCACATAAATCAACGAAGCTATTCAGATGAGTAGCGGCATCTTCACTAGGAAGACCGGCGAATTGATCTTTCATAACAAGATTCAACAAAGCAGTATTGATTTCACAAGATTCAGTATTGGCAAGAGGAGCAATCGGAGTGCTAAGAAAATCATTATTGTTGGTATTGGTGAAGTCACACAATTTGGTAGTATCTTGAGCCATCGCGACAAACAAGCAATCCAACACACGAGAAAACAAAAGGCAAGCAAAAAAAAGGCAAACGGAGAAGGAGAAGGGGAAGGAGAAAGAGAGGGCGAATAAAATGGCAAGGGTGAAGTGGGGGAGAGGAAAAAGAGAGGCAAATGGCAACTAATGTAATGCGGGAGATAGGGATTGTGATGGGTACTTGGTATGTTGACTTTTTGTGTAGACTCCCCGACAACAGCGCCAGAAATTCTTCTTGCTACCTCTTGAGCTTGCGTTGGTTTTCCCCAAAGAGGAAAGGATGATGCAGCAGAGTAGCGTAAGTATTTCCCTCAGTTTTTGAGAACCAAGGTATCAATCCAGTAGGAGCCCACACGCAAGTCCCTCGTACCTACACAACACAAAGAGCTCAACGCAACCAACGCGATTAGGGGTTGTCAATCCCTTCACGGTCACTTACGGAAATGAGATCCGATAGATAATATTTTTTGGTATTTTTGATATAAAGATGCAAAGTGAAAAGTAAAAGGCAAAGTAAAAACAAAGCAAGATTAAAGTGATGGAGATTGATATGATGAGAATAGACCTGGGGGCCATAGGTTTCACTAGTGGCTTCTCTCAAGAGCATAAGTTTTCTACGGTGGGTGAACAAATTACTGTTGAGCAATTGACAGAATTGAGCATAGTTATGAGAATATCTAGGCATGATCATGTATATAGGCATCACGTCCGTGACAAGTAGATCGAAACGATTCTGCATCTACTACTATTACTCCACTCATCGACCGCTATCCAGCATGCATCTAGAGTATTAAGTTAAAAACAGAGTAACACTTTAAGCAAGATGACATGATGTAGAGAGATAAATTCATGCAATATGAAATAAACCCCATCTTGTTATCCTCGATGGCAACGATACAATACGTGTCTTGCTGCCCCTTCTGTCACTGGGAAAGAACACCGCAAGATCGAACCCAAAGCTAAGCACTTCTCCCATGGCAAGAACTACCAATCTAGTTGGCCAAACCAAACGGATAATTCGAAGAGACTTGCAAAGATAACCAATCATACATAAAATAATTCAGAGAAGATTCAAATATTGTTCATAGATAGACTTGATCATAAACCCACAATTCATCGGTCTCAACAAACACACCGCAAAAGAAGAAGATTACATCGAATAGATCTCCACAAGAGAGGGGGAGAACATTGTATTGAGATCCAAAAAGAGAGAAGAAGCCATCTAGCTAATAACTATGGACCCGAAGGTCTGAGGTAAACTACTCACACTTCATCGGAGGGGCTATGATGATGTAGAAGCCCTCCGTGATGACGGCCCTCTCCGGCGGAGCTCCGAAACAGGCCCCAAGATGGGATCTCGTGGATACAGAAAGTTGCGGCGGTGGAATTAGGTTTTTGGCTCCTCTTTTGATCGTTTGGGGGTACGTGGGTATATATAGGAGGAAGGAGTACGTCGGTGGAGCACCGAGGGGCCCACGAGGCAGGGGGGCGCGCCCTGTAGGGGGGGCGCCCCTACCCTCGTGACCACCTCCGGTACTTCTTGGAGTAGGGTCCAAGTCTCCTGGGTCTTATCCGAGAAGAAAATCACGTTCCAAAAAGGATTTTTCTGTTTGGACTCCGTTTGATATTCTGTTTCTTCGAAACACTGAAATAGGCAAAAAAACAGCAATTCTGGGTTGGGCCTCCGGTTAATAGGTTAGTCACAAAAATAATATAAAAGTGGAAAATAAAGCCCAATATAGTCCAAAACAGTAGATAATATAGCATGGAGCAATCAAAAATTATAGATACGTTGGAGACGTATCAATGTGTGGAGTAATAGTAGTAGATGCATGCAGGAGTCGGTCTACTTGTCTCGGACATGATGCCTATATACATGATCATACCTAGATATTCTCATAACTATGCTCAATTCTATCAATTGCTCGACAGTAATTCGTTTACCCACAGTAATACTTATGCTCTTGAGAGAAGCCACTAGTGAAACCTATGGTCCCCGGGTCTATCTTCCATCATATTAATCTTCCAATACTTAGTTATTTCCTTTGCCATTTATTTTACTTAGCATCTTTATGATAAAAATACCAAAAATATTATCTTATCATATCTATCAGATCTCACTCTCGTAAATGACCGTGAAGGGCTTGACAACCCCTTTATCGCTTTGGTTGCGAGGTTCTTATTTGTTTGTGTAGGTGCGTTGGACTTGAGCATGATCTCCCACTGGATTGATACCTTGGTTCTCAAAAACAGAGGGAAATACTTACGCTACTTTGCTGCATCACCCTTTCCTCTTCAAGGGAAAACCACCGTAGTGCTCAAGAGGTAGCACTCTACAGGTGTCTCCGAGGTGTTTGTTGAGTTGACATAGATCGAGATTAGGATTTGCCACTCTGTGTATCGGAGAGGTATCTCTGGGCCCTCTCGGTAATGCACATCACTATGAGCCTTGCAAGCAATGTGACTAATGAGTTAGTCACAGGATGATGCATTACAGAACGAGTAAAGAGACTTGCCGATAACGAGGTTGAACTAGATATGATGATACTGACGATCAAATCTCGGGCAAGTAACATACCGATGACAAAGGGGACAACGTATGTTGTTATGCGGTTTAACCGATAAAGATCTTTGTAGAATATGTAGGAACCAATATGAGCATCCAGGTTCTGCTATTGGTTATTGACCAGAGATGTGTCTTGGTCATGTCTACATAGTTCTCGAACCCGTAGGGTCCGCACGCTTAACGTTTGATGACGATTTGTATTATGAGTTGTGTGATTTGATGTACCGAAGTTTGTTCGGAGTCCGGGATAAGATCACGAACATGACGAGGAGTCTCGGAATGGTCGAGAGGTAAAGATTCATATATTGGAGGGTTGCATTTGGACATCAGAATGGTTCCGAGTGGTTCGGATATTTTTCGGAGTATCGGGAGGTTACCGGAACCCCCCGGGAGAAGTTATCCTTAGTGGTTCGACAATATCCAACCTTTTGGGGTCGGCTGCCTCTCCCTCTCCCTCCTTTATATACGGAGGCAGGGGGCACCCCAAAGACACACAAGTTGATCTTTAGCCGTGTGCGGTGCCCCCTCCATAGTTTTACACCTCGGTCATATTGTCGTAGTGCTTAGGCGAAGCCTTGCGTCGGTAACTTCATCATCACCGTCACCACGCCATCGTGTTGATGAAACTCTCCCTCGGCCTTAACTGGATCAAGATTTTGAGGGACGTCACCGAGCTGAATGTGTGCAGATCATGGAGGTGCCGTGCATTCAGTACTTGATCAGTTGGATCGCGAAGACGTTCGACTACATCAACCGCGTTACTAAACGCTTCCGCTTTCGGTCTACGAGGGTACGTAGACACACTCTCCCCTCTCGTTGCTATGCATCTCCTAGATAGATCTTGCGTGATCATAGGTAAATTTTTTGAAATACTGTGTTCCCCAACACATACTTGATGCCATGGTGTCTCAAGATCTCTAAATGTGGCACTCTTTCGTTGGCATGGCCGGATCGCACAATAATATCAACGTGCTTCAGCACTCGCCAGTGTCTGCTAGGCTTGCCGAAGGCAATAGCCCACCGGTGAATTTAACTATCAATGGCCACAACTACGACAAAGGATACTACCTGGGTGACGGTATCTATTCTCAGTGGACCACTATTGTGAAGACAATCCTCAACCCTATCGGAGAGAAGAGGAAAAGATTTGCCCAAGAGCAAGAGAGCATTGTTGAGGAAATCATTAACTGGTAGCTGCTCGGTTGGTTGGCGAGTAGGGGATTAATAGGCTAATCGGCCATTTAATCAATTAATCGGATGATTTATCGGTTTATCGGCTACTCGGTGACCCTACGAGTAGGGATTAATTTGCAAGTTAACTGGTTAATCGGATAAATTCTTGAACAGGGCAAGAGAGTGCGAGGAAGGATGTCGAAACTCACATGCAACTGCAAAATGGGGCATCGTTCGGTATCCTGCTAATACTTGGAGCACGCAGAAACTGTGAGAGGCGATAACTGCTTGTGTGATGATGCATAATATGATCGTAGAAGATGAGCGCCCGAAACGTCTGTACGATCAAGGGTTTCAATTTCAATGTGCGAATGTTGTGTCTGAGCATGGAGAAGCGGCAACGTTTGAACAGTTCATCTAACTTCATCATGACATGCGTGATTGGGAAACTCACATGCAACTGCAAAATGATTTGGTTGAGCATACGTGGGCTCATGTTGGCAATTAATAGATGTATCTTCTTTATTCGGCTTGTAAAACTATGCGAGACATTTTTATTTTTATTCGGTTTGTAAAACTATACTATTTTATTCAGTTGAAACTATGTTATTTATTTGGTTCAGGATTATATGTTTGAATGTAAAAGTTGTGCGTGAAACAATGCAAAAAATAAGCTATTTGTTGAAATAGGGCGACCAGCCGCCACGCTGTCACATATAAATCAGCGCATTTGGTGCACTGCCGATCCAAATCTAAAACAGGGCAGATGCCGGACGGACGGCCGACCCAAACGGACGAAAAACGGACAAAGCATGCGTTCATTTGGGTCGCCCTATTGGAGTTGCTCTTAGAGAGTACCCACCCCACGCACGCGCTGACGTTTACACGTGGACACGGTCAACCCAGTCCGTTGTTTTCACCGTGCAGGAGCTAGTACCATTTTTTCTTTAAAAAAATCTGCTGGTGAAGTACTCGTACAACTGGTTTTCTCCTCCCCACCAACCTGCACCTGCTAGTGAAGAGTACACGGTCAACCCAGTGGTTTCCCCATCCCGCTCGGCCGGCTCTCCTCTCCACCGGCGCCGTCGCCTCGCCGCCGCCCCATCCTGCCGGACTGCGTCACCTCCCGCCGTCCGTCGCAAGAGGCCCAGTGATGCTAGGGCCTCCCGACGGGTCGATTTTGACCGAGGTAATTAGCCTTCCCATCCCAGCTAGGTCGGCCTCCCGACGGGCGCTCATTGGATTTGGTCGATGATGGCTTCAGATTTACTAGCCACCGCCCACTAACGGTTCAGTAGCCATGGAGTATTTTACTATTCAATAGCCAAGAAATATTTTGGTGCCATCTCAGACTCACAAGCCATGGAGTATTTTAGACTCAAACCAGATTCAATAGCCATGGAGTGTTTTACTATTCAATAGCCAAAAAATATTTTGGTACCATCTCAGATTCACAGGCCATGGAGTATTTTAGACTCAAGTATTTTACTATTCAATAGCCAAGAAATATTTTGGTGCCATCTCAGATTCACAAGCCATGGAGTATTATAGACTCAACCAGATTCAATAGCCATGGAGTGAGTATTTTACCATGCATCTTTTATAGATGAGATCGATGCCGATCATGTCTTGGATTCAGTATTTGCCTTAGCCCCCACTGCACATTCACTAGCAAATATACCTGGCCATCTGTCGTGCCGGGCCGGGCCTACCAGAGCTAGATGCAAAAAACCCAGGCCCGAGTCCGGCCCGGCCCGGCCATTGGGCCTAAAATTGGGCCCAAGCCCAGCCCATCATGCTAAAAGCCCGCCGGGCCTTGGACCGGGCCTCTTTGTTAATGCGCAAATACGATGGGCCCGGCCGTCGGGCTTGAAATCGAGGCCCGAGCCTGGCCCGTGGACAAGGTCGGGCCGGGTCGGGATTTTTCGGGCTGACCGGGTCGGGCTGCCCATGGCCAGGTCTACTAGCAAATGACCGGATCCACTAGCTGTGGAGTATTCTAGACTTTTAGTCCCATATGAGATTCATTAGCCATGTACTCCCTCCATTCCCTTATACAAGGTCACTTCATATTTTTATGTCTTAACTTTGACCAGTAATTTTAACAACAAGAGCTGACTTATATGCCACAAAAAGTATTTCATTGAATGCACATTTCAAAGAACTTTCCGATGATATATTTTCGATGACATATAATCCATATTTTGTTGACCAAAATTATAAGTCAAATTTGACACGAAAATCGAAGTGGCCTTGTATAAGGGAATGAAGGGAGTACCAGTATTTTAGACTCAAGCCAGATCAGTAGCCACCAATTATTTAATGTAAATTGTTGATTAATATACTGCAAAAACCCAGCCCACAGTACTAATCCTTTTTTGTTACATTATTGTTTAGGTCGCCATGGAAGGTGAGAAGCAGCCGCAGCCGGCGGTGGCAGACTCCTCCGTCACCGTATCGAAGGTGCTCGACGATGACAACCTCCTCGTTGAGATCCTTCTCCGTGTCAGCTTCCCCAACACCCTCGTTCGTGCCGCCCTGGTCTGCAGACGCTGGCTATGCCACGTCTCCGACAAGGCCTTCCTCGGCCGGTTCCGTAAGCTGCACCCCCCTCGCCTGCTCGGCTTCTACATCGACACCGGGACAGGGCCCTGTTTCACGCCGATGCTGCCTCAGCCACCAGAGCTCGCCGCCGTCATCGACCGTGCATGCTTCTGCCCGGACACCTGGCAGTGCACACGGGCTCATGTCCTCGACTGCCGGAATGGCCGCGTCTTAACTATGCTCCAAGACGGCCCTAGATTCGAACTTGGAGTGCATACCGCTCTGTGCACACTGACTGAGAGAGGCATGACGACCTTCCCACCATTTCCAAGGTATAACCGGCCGGAGGGCAGGTTCTGCATCTGGCCGTGTCTCATCTCCAAAGAACAAGGCGACGACTTGTCCTACTTTTATGTTCTGATCGAGTCTTCCGAGGAGACCAGTAAGGTTACGGTGCGAGTATATATGTTGCAACATGGTGTCTGGTGCACACATCATACATTGGCCACTGACCAGCCATCTCTTCCGCTATGGGACCCAAAACTTGTGCTGGTGGACAGTAAAATTTATATCACGGTCGCCCCGAGAAATATTATGGTCTTGGATTTGTCGGTCTCAAGTTGCTCTACAATTTGTCTCCCACAAGAGGTGGAGTATGGAGATAGAGACGCCATGTTGTCACGGGCAGATGATGCATCTAGTGTATATCTTATTCAAGTGAAGGAGCTTCAGCTTCATATCTGGCTCCACAAGGGGAACAACTGGCTGCTGGTGGACACCATCTTTATGAGTGAGATGGTTGCTGATTTGAGGATGCAAGATTACACTGTTGAGGATGAGCATATTGATGTTCTTCGGATACTGCAGGTCGGGGACAACGCCGAGTTTGTGTTCTTCCAGATGGGTCGATGCATACTGTATCTGGATATCAAGGGCAAGACATTGCATAAAGTGTATGAGATGAAAGATAAGGATTGGTATTCGGCTTATTATATTTTTCCTTTTAAGATGGTTTGGCCTCCTATATTTCCTGCACTGAAGCTGAACCTTCAAGGTATTCCTTTTGCTTCTGTTGAGGTTACAAAGATTTACAACGTGCATCGTGTGTGTAAATTTCTTCTCTATTTTGCTAGGTTTTATGCCATGCGTTTTAAATTCCAAATTTGTAGCATTGCTAATACACCGTTGTAATCGAGTAAATGTTGTATAAATTGGCTTTGCTGCATTTGTGATGCTTCGCACTCTTATGAATAGTTCATCAACCATCACACTGTTTGCTATAACTGCGGAGTGGTGTTAGGTGTGTGATTGATTCATTAGGCCATTCTACGAATACTAGTTCAGCATCATTTGACATTCTGTTGCTCTAAGTGCTCTTTCTTGCCCCACAATCTGAAAAGCAATGCTGTGCATGGCTGCATGTTGTGCCAATTATCCTGTAACTTTGCATTTCCCTGTATATTGCCATCCTTAGTACCATCTCTTCATTTGTTTTACGTTTAGTGAAGCTAGCAGTTTTTATACCATCTCGAGATTAGCTAGAGAGCAGCAATTTTTTGTGGTGATGAGAACAACTTATCTGGTTTATTGGCATGGACCTTTCATTTTGTTTTATATTATCACTGTTTTCTGAACTACAAATTGGACATGTGTGAAAGTACAGGAAAGTCATATATAAGGTCTGGTAGCTTCCTAGCTTAGTTATCATGTTTCCCATTGTATTTTCTGGTGCTGAACTGTTATCACAACCCTTTATACGTGCAATTGAGCTTCCCATTTCTCAAAATTAATCAATGTGTAATAATCTGCTGTGGTCGTGGCTTAGCTTCTTACTCCCTCCGTCCGGAAATACTTGTCTTAGAAATGGTTGTATCTAGACTTATTTTAGTTATAGATACATCCATTTTATCCATTTCTTGGATAGGTATTTCCGGACGGAGGGAGTATGTCTGAAGCTTACCCTCAATCTGTTATGTACTAAATTTCCTCTTATATGACAGAAGTGACTAATTCGAACTAACCATTGGTAAGTCTGCTTGTTTTATTTGGACTCTGAACTATCCATCTGGTAGGAAGGCATTTAAGTTAACCTTGATCCCTGGAGCTTTTCCGGAGAAAATAAAATTAAAAACATGTTACTAGAACAAATGCATCACTTCAACTTTGGAGCGCACATAATAGTTGACTATCCATCGGTGTACTAGCCACTTGCTTGGTCTCCATTTGATGTTCTGATACTTAATTTTGTTTTCCATCCTGATCCTTGCTCGGTTTTGCTTGAAACAGATTCGCCATCTGAAGAACAATATTATCCAGCTCAGTGACAAGGACCATAAGGTTATAACAAAAGAAATTTTATCTGCGGGCGTCGTAGATTCTGGCGCCCAAACCCTGCGAGGCCCCCTGTATATCTGCCACGACGATTCAATGATATGGCCACATTGGGGATATGGGTTCATTTTGCTGGTTACATATTTCCCACGATACCAAGCATATCTAGAGGGGCGTGTTGCGTAGACGTTAGTATTCTGTCATTTTGTCTTTGGAAAAGTTTGTCAGTCATTGTGAAATAGGTTTTTGTGTCGGTGTGATATATAATAGGTGAAATGGCTCCAGGTACATATCCCCCCGGGATGAAAAGAAGAGACATTTAGAAACACCTGGCGATGTAAGAAGATCCAAATGCATGCCCTCCAGGATGAAAAGAACAAGGCATTTAGAAACGCCTCCGGAATGTTCATGTATTTTATGCCCTTATAATTTATAACACAAGGTCCTCTTCAACGCCAACTCGCAAACCTTCCATATCAGTCCGCACCATGTTGTTCGGACCGCGGTCCACGGCGTTGTCCGGATGCGTTTTCTCCCGCAAACTGGAGACAAACATGGGAGAGGTTTGCGAGAGTCCGGATCGTTGTCACGCCCTAGCCCACCAAAAACCCCTTCCTTCTCCCACGTGTGCTTCCCGCTTATGACCAGCTGCCCGCATTCATGCCGTTGTAGAGCGTCCCAGTCTGGACGCGACCTCTCATTGCCTCCACCATTGAAGGCCCCAGTCTGGACGTGACCTCTCATTGCCTCCACCATTGAAGCGGCGCGCCGACCAAGGACACCGCACGCTGCACACTCGACTAAACACGCCTCCTCGCCGCATTCAAACGCCTTCATTAAACCTGCGTGGAAGACAGGAAACCTACTCCGGCCATACTTTTATTCACGAGCGTGCGGACATTAAACGCAACACCCGGCAAGCTCCTTCCATCCATCCTCTATTTAAACAGATCAGACGCCGGCCAAAAATCACATTGTATTCGGGTGACATAAATGGCTTTTGTCGTTTGGTTATTATTTTTATATTTACTTATGATACAATAATCATACCACAATTGTAAACTTTACATCGAGTGATGGACGAGAGCGTTGCACCATAAGTTTCTTGTGCAATAAATATGTAAAAAACATCAATTTTCATGTATCTATACCAATATAAAAAAATCCAAAGGGCAGATCCAAATTATCTCGACCGTCAAATCATGTTATCTAGCGGTTTAAATCGCTTCAATGTTGAGCATCAAACACGTTTAACGCTCTAATTACCCACCACTGCCATTGGTTATAAACACGTTTTGACTCAACGATATCTCATGAAATCTACCACGTAATTAATATCTTACTATTTCTATGAAAAAAATAATTAATATCTTATCAAATACCAACGTGCAACAGATATATCTTACCTAATATAACGTGCAACTAATATCATACCTAATATAAACGTGCATTGCACTTACATTATTACTAGTAAAGTTAATTTTCCATGTGATCTTGGTTAATGCTTCAGTTGTATGTGATTTAAGGCAAACCCCGCATTGCACCATAAAAAAGTTGATCTTGATTGAGCTGTTTATTCCTTTCTTGTTCTCCCCCCGTTCGGAAATACTTGTTCTAGAAATGGTTGTATCTAGGCTTGTTTTAGTTCTAGATATAACCATTTCTAAGACAAGTATTTTCGAACGGAGAGAGTAACAGATTGTCTTTTTCGTGGAACCAAGCCACGACTGCGTAGTCGAGTGCCCGCCAACCTGCAAATCCGCCAAAGTATGTTTTAAACCCTACCAACAATGACTAAAGTTGATCACTTGTCCATCTCATCATCCAAGGCATACACACCAAGCCTAAGCTTTTGCGATCTCGTTGTCTGATCAGGTTCCCCCCGATAACATGCTCGGCGTACCTATCACAGCGCTACAAGGACACGCACGCAGATCTGAGCACTTACGGCGACGGCAAAGCCTGAAGAAGAAGAATCTCTGGTTTTTGCCATGTTCCCCCTTTTTGCCTTTCCATCCATTTCATCCGTCCGAAAATACTTGTCTCAAAAATAAATGTATTTAGATGTATTTTAGTTTCAGATGACCAGTTTGTTAGTTTTTATCAAAGATTGCCACTGGTACTACTTGGAAGTGAAGTCTATAAGACAATCACTGTTATCGTACTACTGAGGGTATCTCATCTCAGAAATCAACACAGATCGTCGGAGTGTGCGGGCACACCGCAGTCAACAACACTCGGTAGACACGGCAGAGTTTTTCTTCCCGTGTGCCTTCGGACGGTGCTGCCCCGTGGTGCAACTTGTACCTTTCAGCAAACTGAAATTGTACTTTTCTAAAACGATGAACTCTTAAGAACATCTGGGGCCTCGGTCAAATCTTGGTTTTTATCTCAGTATTTTTAACACGGCGACGGAAGCAAATGTTCAATTCCGAGATACTAAGTTGGTACAACATTTTAAAATTAAAGAAGTCACCGTAGACATCTTATAGTCGATAAAAAACGTCCTCACCCACTGAACAAACATTGGCAAAAGCTTATAATACGTGTGAAATGTTTTTATGTAAGAAGAGGCGAGACCCAGGGCGATCTAGACTTCCAAAAGGAGTAAAGGTCGGCGTCCTGAGTCGCCGTGGCTCCACGCCGCCGGAGCGCGCCGGCCGGGCTTTGTCACCCATCGTGCCGGGAAGGCTGGTGCAGAGCAAGCTCCTCATGCGCTTGAGCGGCGCTCGGCAGGGCGCGGTGACGCGGCGTTGACGACCATCCCTGCGACGACGACAACTGCTGGTGACTCGCGGTGGGCTGGTGGGCGGCAGTGTGGTCCATCGCGGCCGCGGCGGCTCGATCCGGTTCGGGCCCGACCGGATCCTGCTTGTGGTGGGTTGTGGCACGGCGGTTGTGTCTGCTGGAGGCGGGGACGGCGGCTGGCGAGGCGCAGCTCGGCTCGGCCGATCTGACCTCAGGCGGGGTGGGCCGTGGGTGGCGCGAGTCAAGGAGGGGGTGGTGGTGTGAGCAGGGGGTATGGGACGACGGCAATGGCGGCCCGCCAGATCTGACCTAGCGGCGTCGCGGGCCGTGGTCGGCTAGGGTTGCGGGCGGCTGCCTCGACCGGGGCCGTCTCGGCTAGTCGGGGCGGCGACATAGTGGCAAAGGTTCGCCCCTCTCCTCCTGCTTCATGGGGTGCTCGGATCTGCGATTGATGGCGCGTCGGGTGGGTGGTATTGAAGGTCAAAGAGAGAGAAAAAGACATATAACTGCTAGCTATGGACCCGTAGATCTGTGATAAACTAATCACATATCATCGGAATACAGCAAGGATGATGTAGAAAATCTCAGTGATTGATTCTTCCTTCGGCAGAGTGCCGAAAAAGGCCTCCAGATAGGATCACGGAGAAACAAAAACTTGCGATGGCAAAAAAATATTTTGCATGGCTTTTTATTGGTTTCTCAATATTTGAGAATTTATAGAAGTTCAATTAGGTCAGATAGAGCCTCAAGAGGCCCACAAGGCAACAGGGCGCCCTCCAGGGCGCGCCGGGTTGCCTTGTCGTCTCCTCGTACATCCTCTGGTCTCCTTCCGAAGGTTTCAAGGTCTCTTATATCCAGAAAAAATTGCCAAAAAGTTTCATAGTGTTTGAACTTCGTTTGATATTGATTTTCTGGAAGACTAAAAACAAACAGAAAATAGTAACTGATACTGGATACTGAGTTAATAGGTTAGTCCCAAAAGTTGATATAAAATAGCATATAAATGCATATAAAACATCCAAGATTGATACTATAATGCCGGTGTTAGAGACGTATCAGCATCCTCAACTTTAATTCATGCTCGTCCTCCAAGAGAAAAATGATAAAAATAGAATTTTTGATGTTAAATGCTATCTAGCATGTTCGTCGTGTAATCTCTTTATGGTATGAATATTAATAAACGAGTGATTCAAAGTAAAATAGTCTACAATTTGATATAAAAACATCAATACTCGGCCATACCATAAACAATCATGTCTTTTAGAATAAAAATGCTAAAGAACGTTATCCTTGTAAAATCATATAGCCTTATCATGGTATTCATAGCACATAATATTAATAATTACAACATCGATGACAAGCCGAGGAATTGGTTTATACTTTTTAATGTGTTTTAATTTTTTCAACTACCACGTAATACATGAGCGTGAGTCATAGATATAGCACTATGGATGAAATAAAATGTGGTGATACAAATCAATAAGGAAAAGTCAAAAAGGAATATAGTCTCGCATCGACACGGCTATGGAGATGCTCAGCGATTGATATTAATGCGAGGAGTAGGAATTGTCATGCAACGGATGCACTAAGAGCTATAACTGTATGAAAAGCTTAAACTGGAAACTAAGTGAGTGTGTATTCAACTTGATTGCTTATGAAGACCTCGGACATTTAAGAAAGTACATCACCAGAATATAAATCAAGTTCTATAACGAAAAATTTCCACTAATATTATACAGAGTGTATTATTTCCATAATAAAACAATACCCGCACACATCCCCGTTTAAATTGAATGTGTGGCATCCAACTACGCTGTAGAAACCGGACGCTAGAAAAACTACCCTCACCAGGTTTTCTTTTCTGAAAGTCGTCGCGCGGTAGAAACTGAGAAGCATTCTACAGCAATCACTGTCATCATGCCATTCGAGTAATCTTGAAATCCATACATTGTCCACAATGCCCGGTAGACACGGCAGAGTTTTCAACCGTAGATTTCTCCTACTCCGCGTGGCTTAATTCCAATTTGGTGACGCCGGAGTCAAGATGGATTTCGCCAAGGAAGTGGTTCTTCCCGCTGCTCTGTCCGAGCTTCTCTCCAGGCTCTTCTCCTTCGCGCTCGGCAACTTCCCTCGGCTAACCAGTAGGGGGGAAGCGCACCGGCGTAGGCTGGAGCGGCTCCTCCTGACCATCGGTGGCACGGTGGAGGAGGCCGAGGGGCGGCACATCACCAACGACCACCTCCTCTCTCAACTCAAGGAGCTCACCGATGGCATGTACCGTGGCCGCTTCGCCCTCGAGGAGACGGACCTCGACGTTGCCATGGACGATAACGACGACGTTGTCGACCGTCGACGCTCCTTTGCGCTCTGTTCGCCGTTCAAAGGCGCCAAGCGTCTCCGCGTCACAGGCATGGTCTTCGGCCGGGACAACCACGGCGACAAACTCGAGGCTGCCATCGAGGATCTGGAGAGCCTGACCCGCGACTGCATGCGAGGGTTCGTGCTGCTGGTGCAGGGGTACCCACGGCGGGTGCGCCGGCCGGTGACCACCACCCTGTACATGGACCGGTGCGTGTTCGGGCGACACGTCGAGACGGAACGCGTGGTCAATTTCTTGCTGCAGCCGTCCCCTGCCGGTGCTCCTCCGTACCTAAGCGTCCTCCCCATCATCGGCCAGATCAAGGCCGGAAAGACCACGCTCGTCAAGCACGCCTGCGACGACGAGCGTGTGCGCGGCCGCTTCTCCGTCGTCGAGTGCTTCGAGCTGCACCATGTCATCAGGGAGGGCGGGCGCCCGGGCCAGACCATCTGGGCGAACGACGGCGCCGAGTACCTCGCCGGCGTGCGCAGCATCCTTGGGAAGGAGAGGTTCGCCGCGCGGAGATCGCTCCTCATCTTCGAGGACGCGTGGCCCATCGACTCGTCGGCGTGGAGCGCGCTCGCCGCGTCGCCCACCGCCTGCACCTTGGCAGCCGCGAGCAAGCTCCTGCTCACGAGCCGCGACGCCGACCACGCGTGGCTCTGTACGGTGGAGCCCGTGGTGCTAAGCCCGCTGCCGCAGGAGTACTGGTACTACTTCAAGGCGTTCGCGTTCAGAGGCATGGACGCCGGAGACCACCCGAGGATGGCAGCCATGGGCAAGGAGATGGCCCGGCAGCTGGGCGGAACGTTCTTGGGCGCAAGGATGGTGGGCACGCTGCTCGGGAATAAATTCGACGCCCGGTTCTGGCACCGTGTGATGAAAGCTATGTCCATGTGAATTTTCTGCTCGAGCTCCTGTCGAATCATGTCAAGCTGCAGTCGTATGGTTCCTCGACCAGCCCTCCCACACTCACTCTTCGTGACGCATTGTGTAATGATGCTACGAGGACCGGTGGTACTAATGGTAGTGGGCATTTGGGAGGTAATGGAAGTTTTACCATCCATCTCTGCAGGGAGACTCTGTACGTGGATCACTGGTATACCATCACTCTTATGGAGGAGTGAGCATGCCAAGTGACGGTGGCGATTTTTATGTGACACTTGTATGGTCGGGGCACTCTGATTTCTGTTCCTCGTGGAATTCGCTAGATAGCACCGTCCCCTAATTAGTCATGTATTTTTCTATACTCCCTTGTCTCTGGCTTTAAAATTTGTCCATAAAAAAATGTATTTTTATGTTTTCAATGCACTTTAAAGTAGAAAAAAAATGCTTCTCTCATCACATAATAATCAAGACTAATAACATTGTACACATAGTTTTCTTAGAGCATCTACAGTTGGACGCCTCAAACCCTCTCTCATACGTCCGCGGATGCATCCGACCAGTGACTAGACAGAAGAGAGAGAGAAAAAGTGACCCAATATGTCCAGGCTGTCCGTAAACCCTCATACTGAGGACAAATGTAGGAAGGATATAAGGGCACACAGACGCGCCCCGGCGTGTCCGATCAGTCCGCCACGTAGGACGCGTTCCACCCTGGACCATATTTTTTCTTTCTTTATTCATTCTTTTCTTTCTTTCTCTTCATCTCCATTAATCACGTGCAAGTGTCCGGTCATATGAAAAAGAAAATAAGGAGTGTGGCTGCACGGACAGACAAATAGGGGCTTAAAACAGACACGTCCGGTCACTGATCGGGCGCGTCCATTGGCGTTCAGGGTTACATTTGCTAAATCCGGTTATAGATGCTCTTACTTTCTACATGCACTTACGGCTCCTTTGGTTCATAGAGTAGGATAATCGTAGGAATAAGAAAGTCATAGAAAATGAGATGACATGTATCTCAACTTCTATGAGTAGGAATAGAAAGAAAACACCCTTTGATTCACATCATATGATTTTTTTCATTGAATCTAGGTTAATGTTTATTTTCCTATGATATGTCGAGGATAGGAAGAATTCCTCCATAAGAATAGGATTCCATTCCTACAAATCAAAGGGCTTTAAAGAATATTTTTTCTATAGAAATGTTATCCTATGAAATCTTACAAGATTTCTCTAAACCAAAGGAGGTCTGCATCTTTTCAATGCAATTTTTATTTCATTTCATAATTTGTTTTAAAAAATTTATATATACTTTCACTTTTCACCGGATGGAAGAAGTAAGGCCTACTAGAGCTCGCAGCATGACCAAGGTGTAAAACGGCTGGCTATGAACGGTCCTCTCGCCTACTTAGTTTCCTCTTATTTGGGATCCCATCAGTTAATGCAGGCAATTAGGAATGCAATAGAAGTGACGTAGAAGCCCACAAACAATGCATGTTGAGGAGGCCAGCATTGTATGCCATACACCGATGTGATTAGACTAGTCACAATGGGTAGTACCTCTATAGTGAGGAGTAACATATGTGTGGTGTCATGCAACAGTTTATTTATTAGGTTATAGATTCATCTTATTTTGGCATGTGTGATGTTACACTAACTAGCTATGTTACGACATGTCTATTTTTCCTTATTAATTACTCGTCACATCATCTGTTTTGTCTAGAGATGTGTGATGTTATCACCTATGTTACTCCCACTGTGGAATACTATATTTTCATTGGATGTTCTATGCACCTGGACTAAGGGAGTAACATCATACAACACTTTTAAAGACAAAAAAGTCTACAAGCTAATAATTTCAACCATATATGATACTATCTCTATGTTTTTTTGAACAAGAACGACAGTGGGAGAGGCTCCCACTGACTTTGTATTACTCACACAATAAAAGTTACATCATTACAAGGAAGATGTGTTTTAGGCCCCCCGGCCCATCTAAGCATGTATAAAACTACCTGGTTACAAGTTTTGTATGTAAGAGTCTAAGAAGGAGCGAAGCTCTTCTTTACAATTGTGACCAAGGAGGCTTAAAAGGTGTTTGAATCTATCAAGCCATGCAGCGAAGGAGTGAGGCACTCCTTTGAAGTACTCATTGTTTCTCTTTTTCCAGATGCTCCACGCGTCCAACTAGAATATATCCATGAACAACGGCTGCCTCCACTGATTTTTACCATCATGCAACAGAGAGATCCTATTGCCAACGTTTGGCCGTGTCAGTCCTACTCTATGTTACTCTTCACTATGAAGGTAGTAACATAGATTAGTGTCATATGCATGACACTAGTCTAAGTTACTGCACTATGACTAGCCTGATGCAAAGTGGAACAAATAGCTTTTGCTAGTAAGGCCTCTTTTGGTTTATAAGACAGGAATACCATAGGGATAAAAAATTGTAAGAAATGAGATGTTATGTATCTCAAATCCTATGAATAGAAATAGAAAGAAAGATGTCCTTTGGTTTACATCATAACAACTTTTTTCTATTTAAAATATTTATTTTTCTATGACATATGGAGGATAGGAAGAATTCCTCCATAGGAATAGGATTCCTTCCTACAAACCAAAGGACTCTAGAGGAATTTTTCTTATAAAAATCCTATCTTATAGAATTCCTACAAAATTCCTCTGAACCAAAGGAGGCCTAAGCCTTACACACTGGACTGGAGGGAGTATAATAAATCACACTATTGATTTTAGTTTTGCTAAAGCACATCTAGATGTGCCATAAGGCTAGTCATGATAGGGAGTAATTTAGTCCAATGTCATAAAAATGGTACAACCTTTGATAGCTCATGGGATTAATAAACCGCCATCAGGACGGAGGTACATAGTAGTAACATAGACCGTTGTCTACGACGGTCTATGTTAATACTACCTCCGTCATCCTGGTTTATTGATCCAGGATGGAGGTAGTAGTAACTTAGACTAGTCAGTAGTCACACATTACTTCTTTATTTCATCCATCCCTCATTCCAACCTTGATTGGATATGCATGGAGGCTGCATGCAGGCAGTAGGCATTAATAGATAGGAAATTTATATTTTTTACGTTTCTGTCGGCATGCTTTTCTTGGTCATTGCATTTTGGCTCAAAGGCCTAATAAATTAGGACGGAGCTAGTACCTTCATAATGCAAAATAATATAGAAGTAGTATTATAGATGATTGCATTTATTATATTATAGACTCATTTTGCTTTGGGTTGCGTTATGTTACAGTAACATATTATGTTACTCCAAACATCTTTTTTCTCATTAAATACATGTCACATACAAACTTGTCTTGAAATGCGCCACATTACTAGTTAAGTTACTGAAAAGGATCGATATAGTTGACTAGAGGGGGGTGAATAGGCAACTAACAATTTTTAGCTTTTCTTTATCAATTTAAATTTTGCATCAAAGTAGGTTGTCTAGATATGCAACTAGGTGAGCAGCCTATATGATGCAACAATAATAAGTACACAAGCAAGCAAGGAATGTAACACAAGATAAGCTTGCACGAGTAAAGGGACGAGATAACCAAGAGTGAAGCTGGTGAAGACGAGGATGTGTTACCGAAGTTCCTTCCCTTTGAGAGGAAGTACGTCTCCGTTGGAGCGGTGTGGAGGCACAATGCTCCCCAAGAAGCCACTAGGGCCACCGTATTCTCCTCACGTCCTCACACAATGCGAGATGCCGTGATTTCACTATTGATGCCTTTGAAGGCGGCGATCGAACCTTTACAAACAAGGTTGGGGCTATCTCCACAACTCAATTAGAGGCTCTCAACGATACCAGGGAGCTTCACCACAATGGAATATGGCTCTGAGGTGACCTCAACCGTCTAGGGTGCTCAAACACCCAAGAGTAACAAAATCCGTAAGGGATTAGTGCGGGGGAATCAAATTTCTCTTGGTGGAAGTGTAGATCCGGGCCTTCTCAAGAAATCCCCAAAAAACAAGTTTGATTGGCTAGGGAGAGAGATCGGGCAAAAATGAGCTTTGGAGCAACAATGGAGCTTGAGAGAAAAAAGACAAGTCAACTTGGAGAAGAAGACTTCCTTTTATAAGGGGGGAAGCAATCCAACCGTTACCCCCACTCAGCCCCGTACAGAGCGGAACTACCGCTGGGGCAGCAGTACTACGGCTGTGGGCAGTGGTACTACCGCCCCCCATCGTGGTACTGTCGCGCAGACTGACGAATGCCAGAGACAGAGCAAGATCTGGACCTAGGGCGGTACTATAGCGGTGGTAGGGGCGGTACTACTGCTTACGAGTGGTACTACCGCCTCTACTGCCGCTGCTAGTGCCGTAAAACCCAACACGAGAGGCGACACCCTCGAGTCAAGGTGGTAGGAGCGCAGAATAGGAGCGGTACTACGGCCGAGAGCTCCAGGCGGTACTACCGCTGTGGAGCGGTACTGCCGCTTGTAACTCTTGAGCGGTACTACGACTGTGGGCAGCGGTACTACTGCCCCCCATCGCGGTACTGCTGCGCAGACTGACGAATGCTAGAGACAGAGCGGGATCTGGACCCAGGGCGGTACTATAGCGGTGGTAGGGGCGGTACTACCGCTTACGAGCGGTACTACCGCCTCTACTGCCGCTGCCAGTGCCGCAAAACCCGACACGAGAGGCAACACCCTTGAGTCGAGGCGGTAGGAGCACAGAACAGCAGCGGTACTACGGCCGAGAGCTCCAGGCGGTACTACCGCTGTGTAGCGGTACTGCCGCTTGTAGCTCTTGAGCAGTACTCCCGCTAGGGTCCGTGGTACTATCGCTGGGACCAGATTTCATAGAGAATGCAACGAGGGACCCACCAGCGAAGCGAGAAGGCAAAGAGGGTGCAAAGGAGATGTGTACGTGATGATTCCACCCTAGCCTATCCAATGCGGACCCCCTCTTGATAGTACGGTGACCTCCTACGAAACAAGTCCACCAAAACTGAAACGAAACAGCTACACCGTCTTCGCATAAAACTCCAAGGGGAAGAAATCGTCTCGTGCCAAAGGATGAATCTCTAAAATACTCAATGCACATGATTAGTCCGCAAAGGCGTTGTCATCAATCACCAAAACTACTTAGAGAGAGCCATGCCTTAACAATCTCCCCCTTTTTGGTGGATTGATGACAACACGGGGTTTGCACAAAGGAATGACAAGAAAGTAAATGAGACCCAAAACTACAAAATATAATCAGAGCTCCGCCTAAATGCGTGCACCTAATTAGAGGTGCTTTTGGAATGCAAAGCTGCTACCTCTTGAGCATGCGTTGGTTTTCCCTTGAAGAGGAAAGGGTGATGCAGCAAAGTAGCGTAAGTATTTCCCTCAGTTTTTGAGAACCAAGTGAAAGGATCGAGAAGAGGTGTCTAGAGGGGGGGGGGTGAATAGACTCTTAGCAAGAAAAGTTACAGTTTTAAATTCTTTAAGTTGAAGTGGAGTTTTAGCACAAGTTCAAACATTCACAATACATATCAAGCAAGCATGATAAGAGTATATGAGCAGCGGAAAGTAAATCATGCAAGTTGCAAGAATGTAAAGGGATGGGATTGGAGTGTGCAAACGCAATTGGAGACACGAAGATTTTTTATCCGTGGTTCCGATAGGTGGTGCTATCGTACATCCACGTTGATGGAGACTTCAACCCACGAAGGGCAACGGTTGCGCGAGTCCATGGAGGGCTCCACCCATGAAGGGTCCACGAAGAAGCAACCTTGTCTATCCCACCATGGCCATCACTCACAAAGGACTTGCCTCACTAGGGTAGATCTTCACGAAGTAGGCGATCTCCTTGCCTGTACAAACTCCTTGGTTCAACTCCACAATCTTGACGGAGGCTCCCAAGTGACACCTAACCAATCTAGGAGACACCACTCTCCAAAAGGTAATAGATGGTGTGTTGATGATGATCTCCTTGCTCTTGTGCTTCAAACGATAGTCTCCCCAACACTCAACTCTCTCTCATAGGATTGGATTTGGTAGAAAGATGATTTGAGTGGAAGGTAACTTGGGGAAGGCTAGAGATCAAGATTTATGTGGTTGGAATGGAATATCTTGACCTCAACACAAGTGTAGGTGGTTCTCTCTCAAAAAATGTATGTTGGAAGTCTAGGCATGTTCTGATGGCTCTCTCCACAAATGAAGAGTGGGTGGAGGGGTATATATAGCCTCCACACAAAATCTAACCGTTACACACAAATCTCCAAACTCGGTCGGACCGATTTGGTTCATAATGTGACCGTTAGGCATTTCGGTGGGACCGACATGATCAACTCGGTGGGACCGATGTGCTAGGGTTAGGGTAAGGCCTTATCTCGGTTGGACCGATTACACAAACTCGGTGGGACCGATTTTGTTAGTAAACTAAACAAAGAGTTGGCCAAGCAAACTCGGTGGGACCGATTTCATATTTCGGTGAGACCGAAATTAATGCAATAGGCAACATAGAGTTTGCAAGCCCATCTCGGTGAGACCGAATTGATTAGGGTTTCTAGCAGTGACTATGTCAAGAGAACTCGGTGGCGCCGGATAGAAAGTTTCGGTGGGGCTGAGTTTGACTTTTGATTTGGGACAAATGTGGATGTGAGAAAGTGGTTGAGGGCTGTGGAGTATATCACTAAGCACTTTGAGCAAGCAAGCCATTAAGCAACACCTCATCCCCTCTTAATAGTATTGGCTTTCCTATGGACTCAATGTGATCTTGGATCACTAAAATGAAAAATGTAGAGTCCTGAGCTTTGAGCTTGAGCCAATCCTTTGTCCTTATCATCTCGAAGGGGTTCCACATCCTCTAGTCCATGCCACTCCATTGTTGAACTTATCTGAAGCATACTAGATGAAAGCGTTAGTCCAACAAGAGATATGTTGACTTTAATTACCAAAATCACCCAGGGAGCACTTGTGCTTTCAATATCCCCCTTTTTGGTAACTGATGATAACATACATCAAAGCTTTAGATAAAGATATAGAGAATAACAAGTAAAGCTTTGGAAAGATATGTAACATGCATATGCTCCCCCTATATGTATGCAATCATGTAAATATGGAATATAAGAGCATGTGAAAGCATAAGCATGACAGAGTAAGCAATGTGTTACATGTATCTTGGCTACATGCATCAGAGCAAATGATGTAAGTATAGGAAATGTACCTTCATGCTCATGAGTCCTTCTTGCAAACAGTATGCACATCAGCAAGAAATCCTCATGCACATGAGTGTGATGCATATACTTACCTTGCGGTCTTGAGTTGGATTAGAAAGGGATGAACCTGAGTAAACAAGGTTAGATAGCACGGATACATCTACTAGCTAGAGCAAACAAAAGGAACCACAAGAGTACCAAGATTGGGATGACATGTAGAGTGTGAGCACTGGATACTCTATTAGATATAGACATGTCCCCAAAATGTAAAGATATGCAATGAATTCAAAGATTTTCTTCCCTTAGATGTCTTGCTCCCCCTGAATCTTGTATGGGATACTAGGAAAAGATAGGGAACAGAAAATCAGAGCAAACCAAATAAGAAAACATGAACATGCCTTTTCCCTTCTAAAGACATGTGACTTCTCTCCTCTTTGAATACCAAGCATCTGGGGCTTTTATGTGATTTCTCTCTTCCTTCCTATTTGAAGTATTCTCTCTTCCCCCTTTTGAAGAATTAAGCTTTGATGTGACCTCTCTCTCCCCCTTTGACGTCAATTTCCAAGAAGGGTTGTTCTTGAGTGTGAGTCAAAATATGTTTGGTCCTTGAGTCACAGAGCAAAGCAACATATAGAGTGTGATGCTGGTAGAGGACAGGGATCATCGAGTGGAGCTGGAACAAAAATGCAGGAACAAGTGGCAAATGGTCTTTTCTGCGTAGAAATCGGTGACACTGAGTTGTTTACTCCGGTAGCACTGGAAGGTGTTAGTTTGACCGAAAATGGCAGACCGGTGTGACCGAGTTCAACACAGAGAGAACACTTGTCACCTCAGCTCACTAGGCAAGTAAGACCGCAGAAAGATTTGCAAGGAATTGGATGCAGGGACTGCAGAACAAAACAGAGAAAAGAAAATCTAGATGAATTTTTTTTATAAAGGAAAGGGAATAAATATGCAAAGGGCAATATGCAAAAAAAAACTCAAAGAAACACTAGAGAACTTCATCTAGAATTGGTCGGTGACAAGGTCACCTATGTTTGAGTATATTGACTAAGGAGTCAAGTGAGAACACTTGATCATAGGTCATACTCATCATTTAGGCTCAAAATGGGGTTACCATTTTTCGTTTAAGCATTTGATGTATTCTCGTCTTGTTGAGTTGCTTTGACCTATCACTTGAGGTTAAGGTTCTCTAAGATGGAATGACATACTTTGGGTGGTGGTGTTGATCCTAGTCATGTAGTTGAACTTGTGTGAGTTGCTCGAGGTTGATGTAGCTCATCAAGAGTCGGGAGCACCACTTTGGAAGTGAGTTCATCTACCTACATGGGTTAGTTTGTGCAAGGAAGAGCACTTGTGTATCCAAAATGACAATCATGAAACTTGATACCAAATGGAATTATATATATATATAATTTGTCAAAGGATATGTTGAAGGATTTCATGCTTCCTCGTCATCAACCACCATTGTGTAGAGACTTGGTGATGTACAGATTGCTCAAGATGTGAGTGAGTTGCAATCTCATAGATTTAGATCCATCCAAGTACCTACAAGGGTTAGATAACATGCAAGGATGCAAATATATCCAAGACATATGAATATCATCATAAAAGAAATATCAAGGATTAGTCATAGATTCATGCCTTCATGTATCCAAATGGAGTTCCTACTCCAAGTTTGAAGCATCAATGATGTTCAATTCACCTCCCAAACGGCAAAACACTTTCTCATCAAGCGGTTTGCTGAATATATCCGCCAATTGCTTATCGGTATGAACATGCTTAAGATCAATGCCCCCTTTAGCAACATGATCTCGAATGAAATGATGACGAACTTCAATATGCTTAGTTCGAGAATGTTGCACGGGGTTGTGAGCAATCTTAATAGCACTTTCATTGTCACAAAGCAATGGAACATGTTTCACATTGATCCCATAATATTTAAGAGTCTGGGTCATCCAAAGTAATTGAGCACAACATGAACCGACGACAATGTATTCCGCTTCGGCGGTGGATAAGGATACCGAGTTTTGTTTCTTGGAAGACCAAGACACAAGAGATCTACCAAGAAATTGACAAGTACCCGAAGTGGACTTTCTATCAACCTTGTCTCCGGCATAGTCCGAGTCGGAATAGCCAACAAGATCAAAAGATGACCTCTTAGGATACCAAATGCCAAAATTTGGTGCATGTATTAAGTATCTCACTATCCTTTTCACAGCCTTAAGATGACATTCTTTGGGGGCCGCTTGATATTGTGCACACATGCACACACTTAGCATAATATCGGGACGGGAGGCACATAGATATAACAATGATCCAATCATAGAGCGGTAAACCTTTTGGCCAACTGATTTGTCGTCCTTGGTCAAATCAAGATGTCCACTAGTTGGCATGGGAGTTTTCATACCTTTGCTTTCTTGCATGTTGAACTTCTTGAATAAGTCATTGGTGTACTTTGTTTGAGAAACAAAGGTGCCTTCCTTAGTTTGCTTGATTTGCAACCCAAGAAAGAACTTGAGTTCACTCATCATAGACATCTCAAACTTTTCCGACATTAGCTTTCCAAACTTCTCACTAAAATGAGGGTTAGTTGAGCCAAATATGATATCATCAACATAAATTTGGCATACAAATAACTCACCATTAACCCTTTTAGTAAAAAGAGTAGAGTCTATCTTTCCAATCTCAAAGCCTTTTTCAATAAGGAACTTGGTTAAGCATTTATACCACTCTCTAGGAGCTTGTTTAAGGCCATAAAGAGCTTCGTGAAGTTTGTAAACATGATCGGGTTTCTTAGATTGACAAAGCCGGGAGGTTGTTTAACATAAACTTCCTCCTCAATTTCATCGTTTAGAAAAGCACTTTTAATGTCCATTTGGTATAAAGTGATATCATGGTGATTAGCATAGGCAAGTAACATGCAAATGGACTCAAGTCTAGCAACAGGGGCATATGTCTCACCGTAGTCCATACCTTCGACCTGAGTGTAGCCTTGGGCGACTAGACTAGCTTTGTTGCGGACGACTTGACCATATTCATCTTGCTTGTTGCAAAACACCCATTTGGTACCAATGATGTTGTGGTTGCTGTCAGGCTTCTTGACCAATGTCCATACTTGATTTATCTCAAAGTTGTGTAGCTCTTCATGCATGGCGTTTATCCAATCTGGACCTTCCAATGCTTCTTCAACCTTCATAGGTTCAATACTAGAGATGAATGAATAATTTTCACAAAAAATAGCCAAACGAGTTTTAGAGTGAGTGATTCTCTCGATTTGAATATCATTGAAGATTTGTTCGACGGGATGATCTCTTGAGACTCTTGCTCGAACTCGTGGGAGCTTTTGGTTGGGTCGGGGTGGAACATCTTCTTCATCTTGTCCTTCTTCTTGGCCTTCTTCATTGTTGACGTTGTCATTCTCTCGTCGTGGTGGAGAAGGAGGTTGATGAGGTTCATCTTGGTGTACATCCTCGTTTTCTTCATCTTGATGTGTCCCACTCGTGGATGCTTCCATGTCGACTCTTAGTTCACCTTGTCGTGAGGTGGAAGCCTCCACTTGGACGGACGAGGTACTCTCCTTCACCTCCTTTGGTTGAATCTTTCCAATAGACAAGTCTTGGATTGCTTCCGAAGGGTCTTTATCCCCTACATAAATTGGCAATTGCTCTACTTGCGAGCCGTTAGATTCATCAAACTTCACATCTACCGTCTCTTCAACCTTTCGGGTGAAACTGTTGTAGACACGGTAAGTGTGAGAGTTTGAGCCATAACCAAGTAGGAAACCCTCGTGATATTTAGGAGCAAATTTAGAATGACGATGCTTATCAACAATGTAACACTTTGAGCCAAATACTCGAAAGTATCCAACTTGGGGGTTTGTTACCGGTGAGGAGCTCATATGCCGTATTGCCGAGTAGCTTGTGAAGATACAAGCAATTTCTTGCATGACAAGTCGTCTCAACCGCTTCCGCCCAAAAGTGTTTTGGAGTCTTGTACTCATCAAGCATCTTTCTTGCCATCTCAATAAGAGTTCGATTCTTCCTCTCAACAACTCCATTTTGTTGAGGCGTGTACGTAGCCAAGAACTCGTGTGAAATCCCTTCTTCGTCAAGAAAGGTGTCCACATTTGTGTTCTTGAACTCCATTCCATTGTCGCTGTGAACCTTCTTGATTTTCACTTCAAATTGATTTTGGGCCTTCCTAGCGAAGCTCTTGAAGATCTTTTGGACCCGAGATTTATCATCAAGAAAGAACACCCACGTAAATCTTGAAAAATCATCAACTATAACTAGGCCAAATGAGTTACCACCAAGACTCTTATAGGCATTGGGACCAAAGAGATCCATATGAATTAGCTCGAGCGGTCTTCTCGTGGTCATGATGTTCTTCACGAGGTGACTTCCTCCAACTTGTTTTCCTGCTTGACAAGCACTACAAAGTCTATCCTTGTCAAATATAACATCTTTTACTCCAAGGATATGATCACCTTTAATAAGCTTATCAAGATTTCTCATGCCCACATGACCTAACCTTCTACGCCACAACCATCCTTTCGAAGATTTAGCAATAAGGCAAGTTCTAGGTTGAGCCTTTTTAGTGAAATCAACAATGTAAAGATCACCTCTACGGATACCGGTAAAGACCATTTTATGATTATCTCTACGAAACACTTGGCAATCTACTTCAGTAAATAGGACGTTGAAACCAAAGTCAGCAAGTCTAGATACGGAAAGTAAATTGTAGCCAAGCGATTCAACGAGCATAACATTTTGTATGGAGCTATCATGTGAGATGGCCACCTTACCAAGGCCAACCACCTTACCCTTTGAGTTATCACCGAAAGTGACATACTTTCGAGGGACGTCGTTTTCAGCAAGCTCACGAAACATATCTTTGTCTCCGGTCATATGATTGGTACACCCACTATCAAGAACCCATTCCTTTCCTCCAGCCATGTAGCTGCGAAGATTAGCCATAAGACCAAAGTGTCTCATTGCATCATCAAGATCATAGTCACTATCATCATCCTCATCATAGTATCCATGTTCAACATCATCATGTGGTGGATCAATTCCTAGAGAGAGTGATTCATTAGAAGTATGACCGTAACAATGTTCATCTCTATGAATTCTAATGACTTCGGAAATGATATTGCTAATGATTCCAACATCTCCTTTGGCACTCGTAAGATTTGTAAGCTCAAATAAACAATCACCAAATTTAGGATCATTGGAACTCATCTTATTCAAGGCAATAGACTTATGGAGAATCTCATCTAGATTTTTCAAGGAATAATTTGGGAATCGTTCCTCTAGAAATCTCCATATGGTGTAAGAAAAATCTAGAGTAGGTAAGCTAGCAATCAAATTTTTAGGCAATCCTTTCACAATAAGATTGATAGTTCTAAGATTGTGAATCATGTCAAGATCCTCATCAGGTGTGGGATTTAAGGGATCAAAAATGTGAGCACAAGGAGTAGTAATGTACTTGGTCAAATGATATTCATTGAAAATCTCAAGCATCTCATTTTTCACTCATGAAAGTACTCTTCATCAAGTATAGGCACTCTATGTCTAAGACTCCCCAACATAGACTCATCCATCTTCCTCCAAAGGTGTTTAAACCAAGGCAATGGAGACCAATGCTCTGATACCAATTGAAAGGATCGAGAAGAGGTGTCTAGAGGGGGTGAATAGACTCTTAGCAAGATAAGTTGCACTTTTAAATTCTTTAAGTTGAAGTGGAGTTTTAGCACAAGTTCAAACATTCATAATACATATCAAGCAAGCATGATAAGAGTATATGAGCAGCGGAAAGTAAATCATGCAAGTTGCAAGAATGTAAAGGGATGGGATTGGAGTGTGCAAACGCAATTGGAGACACGGAGATTTTTTATCCGTGGTTCCGATAGGTGGTGCTATCATACATCCACGTTGATGGAGACTTCAACCCACGAAGGGTAACGGTTGCGCGAGTCCACGGAGGGCTCCACCCATGAAGGGTCCACGAAGAAGCAACCTTGTCTATCCCACCATGGCCATCGCCCACGAAGGACTTGCCTCACTAGGGTAGATCTTCACGAAGTAGGCGATCTCCTTGCCCATACAAACTCCTTGGTTCAACTCCACAATCTTGACAGAGGCTCCCAAGTGACACCTAACCAATCTAGGAGACACCACTCTCCAAAAGGTAATGGATGGTGTGTTGATGATGAACTCCTTGCTCTTGTGCTTCAAACGATAGTCTCCCCAACACTCAACTCTCTCTCATAGGATTGGATTTGATAGAAAGATGATTTGAGTGGAAAGCAACTTGGGGAAGGCTAGAGATCAAGATTTATGTGGTTGGAATGGAATATCTTGACCTCAACACAAGTGTAGGTGGTTCTCCCTCAGAAAATGTATGTTGGAAGTGTAGGCATGTTCTGATGGCTCTCTCCAGGAATGAAGAGTGGGTGGAGGGGTATATATAGCCTCCACACAAAATCTAACCGTTACACACAAATCTCCAAACTCGGTGGGACCGAATTATAAAACTCGGTCGGACCGATTTGGTTCATAATGTGACTGTCGGTGTCAAAACCGGCGGATCTCGGGTAGGGGGTCCCGAACTGTGCGTCTAGGCCGGATGGTAACAGGAGGCATGGGACACAATGTTTTACCCAGGTTCGGGCCCTCTTGATGGAGGTAAAACCCTACGTCCTGCTTGATTGATATTGATGATATGGGTAGTACAAGAGTAGATCTACCACAAGATCAGAGAGGCTAAACCCTAGAAGCTAGCCTATGGTATGATTGTATGTTATGGTTGTTGTCCTATGGACTAAAACCCTTCGGTTTATATAGACACCGGAGAGGGTTAGGGTTACACAAGGTCGGTTACAAAGGAGGAGATATCCATATCCGTATTGCCTAGCTTGCCTTCCACGCCAAGTAGAGTCCCATCCGGACACGAGACGAAGTCTTCAATCTTGTATCTTCATAGTCTAACAGTCCGGCCAATGGAGATAGTCCGGCTGTCCGGAGACCCCCTAATATAGGAATCCCTCAGTAGCCCCTGAACCAGGCTTCAATGACGATGAGTCCGGCACGCAGTATTGTCTTCGGCATTGCAAGGCGGGTTCCTTCTCCGAATACATCACAGAAGAACTTGAAAACGAGGATAGTGTCCGACCCTACAAAATAAGTTCCACATACCACCGTAGAGAGAATAATATTTTCGCAATTCTAATTTGCTGACTTGTCTTGACAGTATGACGTTATGTCATGGCCCGGTGATTATTCGAACCGTTCCCTTTAACCAGCCCCGCACATAATGCGAGGCAGTTTTTCGACACGTCTTGTCAAAGCAGAAATCGTGTCCCCTTATTACGGGATTCTCATCAATACGGGCATGGGTAACCCAACCGCGCCATCAATTACGGCGCTTGGTGGATAAGCGAGTTTTACCAGGCAAGTGGGAACGCTTAGTTTTGTCCGCCCATATAAAGGGATAATGATTCACCTCCCTATCCACGCCTTCTTCCTCCTTTGCTCATCCGTTTTCACACACTCGAGCTCTAGGGCCCAAGTCCACACTTCCCACCTCAACCTTCTCCAACCATGTCCGGAGCGGGAGGCAAGTGGATGGTCTCCTCTGTCACGGAGGGAGACATCAAGAAGCTGCGCGAAGCCGGATACTTAGCCGCGAACATCGCGCATCGGCTGCCCGCTGCGGGGCAGATCGTCCCTACCCCGGAACCTCACGAGAGGGTAGTTTTCCTTCACCACTTCCTCCGCGGACTAGGGTTTCCCCTCCGTCCATTTGTCCGTGGTCTCATGTTCTACTACGGGCTGGACTTTCATGATCTGGCCCCAAACTTCATCCTCAACATTTCGGCGTTCATCGTCGTGTGTGAGGCTTTCCTCCGCATCCAGCCCCACTTAGGCCTGTGGTTAAAGACCTTCAATATCAAGACGAAGGTAGTACGAGGCCAACAAGCAGAATGCGGCGGAGCCATGGTGGGCAAGATGCCCAACGTCGTATGGCTCGAAGACTCCTTCGTGGAGACAATAAAGGGATGGCAATCGGCGTGGTTCTACATCACCGAGCTGCGCGACGCCAAATGGGCAGCAGCCCTTGAGTTTCAATCCGGATTCCCAACATGGCTCACTTCCTGGAAAGAGAAGGGCTTGTCATGGGGTTCATCGGTGGAGCTGGATGGACTCCAGAAATGTATCCGGAGCATGGCGAGCAAGAAGCTCAAGCTTGTCAACATAGTCCAAGTTATGCTCATCCGCCGGATCCTCCCGTGTCAACAACGGGATTTTACCTTGTGGGAGTTCGACCCGGCCCAGCACCAGACTCTGAGCGAGCTCTTTGATACGATGCACAAGGACGTCTAGAAGGTGCTGTTCAAGGGCGCCGAGGTCCCCCCTTCTCTCGCCGAGGACCGCGGACTAAGCGCAAAGCACCTAGCGCGTTCGGTGAGTTCAATACGTCTTGTAGGACATTTATTTTCCCTAGCTTAATTATGCGCGGGGTCTAATCTCCATGCCTTTGATAGGACTGGGTGGAGATGTCAGGGTAGATTAACTGTCCGGCCCCTTTTGCCCGAAGACACTGCGGGCGCTCTCCTGACGGAGATGCTGGCTCCGGCTCCTTACAAGGTGCCGGAGAAGACCAAGAAGGCCAAGGGAACCCGAAAGAGTTCCCGGCGCCAGGTGTTATCGGACTCATCATCCGATAACTCTGCGGCACACTCTTCCCCCGAAGACGAGGAGGGAGAAGAAGATGCTCCCCCTCCAGGCGGGGGAGACAAGAAAAGGAAGGCCGCCCCAACTAGGGAGGCCGAAGGGTCCAAGAAGGGAAGGACTCTCCTTCCGGACAGTTGCACCGCCGCCGCCGAAGGCGAAGACGAGTGGTTGCCTAGGGCCAAGCCCCCAGGGAGATCATAAGTATTCGGATACCAGAGTAACTCATAGAATTCCTTTGTCGCACTGTTTTCCCTAACGCCGAACATAATTATGAAGGCCGCCACGAGCCAATATTGAGGTATCACCGGACGGCTCCCTGGGCTCGTCGGACATGGATAGCGATCCAGTCCCGACCGCCACCTCCCCTCATCCCATTGACGATGCCGAGGTGCTATCTCAAGGGGCACCAGATCGAGGGGAGACAGTCCCGGAGGCGCCTCACGGCGACCTTCCAGACTCCGGGAGCCGAGGGGACGGAGCCCCTGAGAGCTCCGAGTTTGGCCCTCAGCCGAACACCGCGCCGGAACCTCCAGCGGTTCCAGGCTCGGGCAGGCGGCCTCCTTCTAAGAGGGGCAAGACGCCTGTGCCGGTGCCCTCTGTCCATCCAGAGGCGCCGGACAATCTGTTGGAAGCGCTTCGCAGTGCTTCCATCGACGAGGAGCACCGTACTGTTATGAGTGCGGTGGTCCAGAAGGTTCAGTCCACCAAGAGCGGGTTGACTGAAGCCCGTGCCAGTCTTCTGACAGGCTTTGAGGTAAGTGTTTTAAAATGTAGTAGAAATATTACCGCATAGACAGTAGCCCCTGATGCTTTGTTCGGTGTTCACAAAGAAAAGCCGAACAGAGGATCAAATAATATCGCATGAGTCTAATATAAGTATGTCAATATGCATATGCAGGCTTCGCTGTTGGTGTCCGTCGCACTGACTATGGAGGTCGCCGTACTGAAGCAGGACCTCGAGGGGTCCAGGAAAGAGCTCGGCCTTGCCAAGAGGCAGCTCGAGGAGAACAAGGGTTAGTAATACCCTGTCTATAGATATGTATATATAAAATAAGATGCGATTGCAAAATGACAGGATCATCGTATATTTGCTAGGGGCCATGACCGAGGTGGCGACCCTGAAGCAAGCGCTAACCAAGGATGAAGATAAAGCGGCCAAGGAGCGCGCTGAGCGAGAGAAGCACGAGGCTCGGGTAGGCGAGGTGCAGCAAGAGCTCCAGGCTCTCATGGCGAAGCACGAGGCATTGGAGCTTGACTCAAAGATGCGGGAGTCTGAGCTTGCCGCGGCCCTTGAGAGTGCAAAAAGTGCCAAGGCCGAAGCCCAAAAGGCTCTCCAAGAGATCGACGCGATGAAGAAGATAGCGGCGGGTAAGGCTTTCTATATGCAAAGCAAGCATGTAAAACTAAATTACCGATTACTTACCCGAATCCGGAGCTCTCCAGGAGCATTCGCAGATTTGCCCCGCAGCGTGTCTGATGCCACACAATTTTACCAGGCCGAGGATGGAAGCTCAACGGAGAAGCTGTTCTGGTCTAAGTATGCTGAGGCCGAACACCCGGTGCCAATGAGCGACCAGCTGAAGCAGATGGTCGAGCTACATAAGGCGGCCGATCGGGCCATGAAGAGCTTTATAGTCCAGCTGTGGCCTGGCGACGCCCTTCCGAACAGCTTCTTCGGCCTGGTGAGGCGGCTTGTGGATGCCTGCCCGCGGCTGGAGGTCGTCAAGCGATCTATCTGCATTGAAGGTGCACGCCGGGCTTTTGCCTGTGTGAAATTGCAGTGGGTCAAGCTAGACGTCGTGAAGCTGATCAAGGAGGGGCCGCCGGAGGGCAAGGAGCACCGCCACCCCGAGATGTACTACGAGGGTGTTCTTCCGGGTGCCCGTCTCATTGCGGATGAGTGTTCAAAAGATGTAATATTTGAATGACACTTGCTCGTTTTATCTTGTATTTATGAAAACTTGTTTCATATGCGCTATGCAACGCTTGTTTGAATTTAAAATATTACCTTCTGTTTGGCTGTTTATCCAATCTGAGAGATGACTAGTCCTCGACTTCTGCCCCCATGCCACGAGTGCTGGGGTGTTCGGGATAAACCTGAGGACTCTTGTTCCCATGTTTGGGTCCTTCGAGGGAGGTGCTCAGCACAGCGAACAAGGCAACCAGACTAATAATGCTTTATCACTCTCACTTAGCCATAGAATTCTATAATTTTAAATTTTGGTGAAACCCCTGGTATTTGGAAGGCCGAATTCGGGGCGCGATACACGCCTTTAAGCCGGACAGGGCCGGCCCCTCGCTCTAAGCGGCATAAGTCTTTAGGGACTTGAAAACCTCGCCGAACAGCGACCATCTCTCGCCTTATCATGACAGTCAGTTTTAGCTTTCTCTACTGAGGTGCTGAACCCAGCAGAACCGGGGCACAATCGCAGTAGTTCTCCTAGCGCTACCTTAGCCGATAGAGCGGAACGTAAGGTACCAAAACATAGGAGCCGGGCAAACCCAACATTTGACCAAAGACATGATTCGGAGCTGATGCATATAATGCTATAAGTTCGGGGTGCCGCACTTGTGAAAGTGTTCGGACTTTTCACACCATATTGTGAGGTACGTAAGCCCCTGGTGTATTAGCCGTACCAAGGTGTACGGTTGCAAGGCGTCATTAATGAACACACACACACACACATATATATATATATATATATAACAAGAATGCAATAATAGTCGTAATGTCATGCATTGTTTATTAAAAAATTGCGTTAAAGCATAGTGATACAGATAGTGCGATAAGCAAAGAGTAGGACTATGTCCCTTCCAAGGGCAAGCTGAGGAATGATATTAAATCAAATATTTCGCTCGTTACTGTAATCAACCTGGGAATTCCGTGGTATGACGTAGCTGTCTGCCTCCTTGGTTGCTGCATCATGTGTTCGGCAATAGTGCTGTCGGACAGTGTTTCCAGAGATTAAGGTCCTGAAAAAAAAGAAAATAACCAAATGGGAAGCCCCTAGTGCGGTTTAAGCCGCATTTTGGGGCGTGTCGCAGTTGTGCCCCCCTCCCCACCTGTGCCCATGGTATTTTTAATGCGTAATTATGTACGCGCGGCACGAGTTTCACCGTTGGGCTGGGATTGGGGTGGCCGCCGTATTGCTATGTGAGCTCAGATCGCGCCAAGCGGTCTATTTGCCGATTGCCCCAAGCGCGCTTGAAGGTGTCCGGGCTTTGAAGCGCCGAACTGGTTGATTGCCTTGAGAGGCTGCTTTGCGCTTTTGCTGCGAGGGCCGCAGTGTGGTCCTCTGTTCGGAGAGAGCGCTCTGTGTTTCCATTGACTGTAATAACTCCGCGAGGTCCTGGCATCTTGAGCTTGAGGTATGCATAATGCGGTACCGCATTGAATCTAGCAAATGTGGTTCGCCCGAGCAGCGCGTGATAACCACTGCGGAACGGGACTATATCGAAGATTAACTCGTCGCTTCGGAAGTTATCTAGGGATCCAAAGACCACTTCCAGTGTAATTGAGCCTGTGCAATGGGCCTCCACACCTGGAATGACGCCTTTAAAGGTCGTTTTTGTGGGTTTGATCCTTGAGGGGTCTATACCCATTTTGCGCACTGTGTCCTGATAAAGCAGGTTCAGGCTGCTGCCGCCATCCATAAGGACTCGAGTGAGGTGGAATCCGTCAATGATTTGGTCTAGGACTAGTGCGGCAAATCCGCCATGACGGATACTAGTGGGGGGTCCCTGCGATCGAAGGTGATCGGACAGGAGGACCAAGGGTTGAACTTTGGGGCGACTGGCTCCAACGCATATACGTCCCTGAGCGCACGCTTCCGCTCCCTCTTGGGGATGTGGGTCGCGTATATCATGTTCACTGTCCGCACTTGCGGGGGAAACCTCTTCTGCCCTCCGGTGTGCGGCTGCCGGGGCTCCTCCTCGTCATCGCTATGCGGCCCCTTGTCCTTATTTTCGGAAATTAACTTGCCGGCCTGCTTGAACACCCAACAATCCCTATTGGTGTGATTGGCTGGCTTGTCTGGGGTTCCGTGTATTTGACACGAGCGATCGAGTATGCGGTCCAAGCTGGACGGACCCGGCGTACTTTGTTTGAATGGCTTTTTCCGCTGACCGGGTTTAGAGCCTTTGAATCCGGCCTTGACTGCCGTCTCCTCGGTGTTTTCGTTGTTAATACGGCGCTTATGTTTGTTGCGACATGACCCGCTATTGCCGTCCTTGGTATCCGGGGTACCATGGATCTTTGATATGTTATTACTGCGAGCCAGCCAGCTGTCTTCTCCCACGCAAAAGCGGGTCATGAGCGTCGTGAGAGCTGCCATAGATTTTGGGTTTTCCTGACCAAGGTGCCAGGCTAGCCACTCATCTCGGATGTTGTGTTTGAAAGCCGCTAAGGCCTCTGCATCTGGACAGTCGACGATCTAATTTTTCTTTGTAAGGAACCGAGTCCAAAATTGCCTGGCCGACTCTTCTGGCTGCTGAATTATGTGGCACAAGTCATCGGCGTCTGGTGGTCGCACATAATGTTGGGGAACGTAGTAATTTCAAAATTTTCCTACGCACACGCAAGATCATGGTGATGCATAGCAACGAGAGGGGAGAGTGTGATCTACGTACCCTTGTAGACCGACAGCGGAAGCGTTAGCACAATGCGGTTGATGTAGTCGTACGTCTTCACGGCCCGACCGATCAAGCACCGAAACTACGACACCTCTGAGTTTTAGCACACGTTCAACTCGATGACGATCCCCGGACTCCAATCCAGCAAAGTGTCGGGGTAGAGTTCCGTCAGCACGACGGCGTGGTGACGATCTTGATGTACTACCGTCGCAGGGCTTCGCCTAAGCACCGCTACAATATTATCGAGGATTATGGTGGAAGGGGGCACCGCACACGGCTAAGAATATGATCACGTGGATCAACTTGTGTCTAGGGGTGCCCCCTGCCCCCTTATATAAAGGAGCAAGGGGAGGATGCCGGCCGGCCCCTATTGGTGCGCCAGGAGGAGTCCTCCTCCTAGTAGGAGTAGGACTCCTACTAGGAGGGGGAGGGAAGTGGGGAGGGAGAAGGAAAGGGGGGCGCCGCCCCCTCTCCTAGTCCAATTCGGACCAGGGGGAGGAGGTGTGCAGCCCACCCTGGCTGCCCCCCTCTCTCTCCACTAAGGCCCATATGGCCCATTACTTCTCCCGGTAGGGTTCCGGTAACCCTCTGGCTCTCCGGTTTTCTCCGAAATCACCCGGAACACTTCCGGTGTCCGAATATAGCCGTCTAATATATCAATCTTTATGTCTCGACCATTTCGAGACTCCTCGTTATGTCCATGATCACATCTGGGACTCCGAACTAACTTCGGTACATCAAAACTCATAAACTCATAATATAACTGTCATCGAAACCTTAAGCGTGCGGACCCTACGGGTTCGAGAACAATGTAGACATGACCGAGACACGTCTCCGGTCAATAACCAATAGCGGAACCTGGATGCTCATATTGGCTCCTACATATTCTACAAAGATCTTTATCGGTCAGACCGCATAACAACATACTTTGTTCCCTTTGTCATCGGTATTTTACTTGCCCGAGATTCGATCGTCGGTATCTCAATACTAGTTCAATCTCGTTACCGGCAAGTCTCTTTACTCGTTTCATAATACATCATCTCGCAACTAACTCATTAGTTGAAATGCTTGCAAGGCTTATGTGATGTGCATTACCGAGAGGGCCCAGAGATACCTCTCCGACAATCGGAGTGACAAATCCTAATCTCGAAATACGCCAACCCAACATGTACCTTTGGAGACACCTGTAGAGCTCCTTTATAATCACCCAGTTACGTTGTGACGTTTGGTAGCACACAAAGTGTTCCTCCGGCAAACGGGAGTTGCATAATCTCATAGTCATAGGAACATGTATAAGTCATGAAGAAAGCAATAGCAACATACTAAACGATCGGGTGCTAAGCTAATGGAATGGGTCATGTCAATCACATCATTCTCCTAATAATGTGATCCTGTTAATCAAATGACAACACATGTCTATGGTTAGGAAACATAACCATCTTTGATTAATGAGCTAGTCAAGTAGAGGCATACTAGTGACGTTTGGTTTGTCTATGTATTCAAACAAGTATTATGTTTCCGGATAATACAATTCTAGCATGAATAATAAACATTTATCATGATATAAGGAAATAAAATAATAACATTATTATTGCCTCTAGGGCATATTTCCTTCAGTCTCCCACTTGCACTAGAGTCAATAATCTAGATTACACAGTAATGATTCTAACACCCATGGAGCTTTGGTGCTTATCATGTTTTGCTCATGGAAGAGGCTTAGTCAACGGGTCTGCTACATTCAGATCCGTATGTATCTTGCAAATCTCTATGTCTCCCACCTGGACTAGATCCCGGATGGAATTGAAGCGTCTCTTGATGTGCTTGGTTCTCTTGTGAAATCTGGATTCCTTTGCCAAGGCAATTGCACCAGTATTGTCACAAAAGATTTTCATTGGACCCGATGCACTAGATATGACTCCTAGATCGGATATGAGCTCCTTCATCCAGACTCCTTCGTTTGCTGCTTCCAAAGCAGCTATGTACTCCGCTTCACATGTAGATCCCGCCACAACGCTTTGTTTAGAACTGCACCAACTGACAGCTCCACCGTGTAATGTAAACACGTATCCGGTTTGCGATTTAGAATCGTCCAGATTAGTGTCAAAGCTTGCATCAACGTAACCATTTACGATGAGCTCTTTGTCACCTCCATATATGAGAAACATATCCTTAGTCCTTTTTAGGTATTTCAGGATGTTCTTGACCGCTGTCCAGTGATCCACTCCTGGATTACTTTGGTACTTGCCTGCTAGACTTATAGCAAGACACACATCAGGTCTGGTACACAGCATTGCATACATGATAGAGCCTATGGCTGAAGCATAGGGAACATCTTTCATTTTCTCTCTATCTTCTGCATTGGTCGGGCATTGAGTCTTACTCAATTTCACACCTTGTAACACAGGCAAGAATCCTTTCTTTGCTTGATCCATTTTGAAATTTTTCAAAACTTTGTCAAGGTATGTGCTTTGTGAAAGTCCAATTAAGCGTCTTGATCTGTCTCTATAGATCTTAATGCCTAATATGTAAGCAGCTTCACTGAGGTCTTTCATTGAAAAACTCTTATTCAAGTATCCCTTTATGCTATCCAGAAATTCTATATCATTTCCGATTAGTAATATGTCATCTACATATAATATCAGAAATGCTATAGAGCTCCCACTCACTTTCTTGTAAATACAGGCTTCTCCAAAAGTCTGTACAAAATCAAATGCTTTGATCACACTATCAAAGCGTTTATTCCAACTCCGAGAGGCTTGCACCAGTCCATAAATGGATCGCTGGAGCTTGCACACTTTGTTAGCTCCCTTTGGATCGACAAAACCTTTCGGTTGCATCATATACAACTCTTCTTGCAGAAATCCATTCAGGAATGCAGTTTTGACATCCATCTGCCAAATTTCATAATCATAAAATGCGGCAATTGCTAACATGATTCGGACAGACTTAAGCATCGCTACGGGTGAGAAGGTCTCATCGTAGTCAATTCCTTGAACTTGTCGAAAACCTTTTGCGACAAGTCGAGCTTTGTAGACAGTAACATTACCATCAGCGTCAGTCTTCTTCTTAAAGATCCATTTATTCTCAATTGCTTGCCGATCATTGGGCAAGTCAACCAAAGTCCATACTTTGTTCTCATACATGGATCCCATATCAGATTTCATGGCTTCAAGCCATTTTGCGGAATCTGGGCTCACCATCGCTTCTCCATAGTTCGTAGGTTCATCATGATCTAGTAGCATGACTTCCAGAACAGGATTACCGTACCACTCTGGTGCGGATCTTACTCTGGTTGATCTACGAGGTTCAGTAGTATCTTGTTCTGAAGCTTCATGATCATCATCATTGGCTTCCTCACTAATTGGTGTAGGTGTCACAGAAACTGGTTTCTGTGATGTACTACTTTCCCATAATGGAGCAGGTATAGTTACCTCATCAAGTTCTAATTTCCTCCCACTCACTTCTTTCGAGAGAAACTCCTTCTCTAGAAAGTTTCCGAATTTAGCAACAAAAGTTTTGCCTTCGGATCTGTGATAGAAGGTGTATCCAATAGTTTCCTTTGGATATCCTATGAAGACACATTTCTCCGATTTGGGTTCGAGCTTATCAGGTTGAAGCTTTTTCACATAAGCATCGCAACCCCAAACTTTCAGAAACGACAACTTTGGTTTCTTGCCAAACCATAGTTCATAAGGCGTCGTCTCAATGGATGTTGATGGTGCCCTATTTAACGTGAATGCGGCCGTCTCTAGAGCATAACCCCAAAACGATAGCAGTAAATCAGTAAGAGACATCATAGATCGCACCATATCTAGTAAAGTACGATTACGATGTTCGGACACACCATTACGCCGTGGTGTTCCGGGTGGCGTGAGTTGCGAAACTATTCCGCATTGTTTCAAATGTACACCAAACTCATAACTCAAATATTCTCCTCCACGATCAGATCGCAGGAATTTTATTTTCTTGTTACGATGATTTTCAACTTCACTCTGAAATTCTTTGAACTTTTCAAATGTTTCAGAATTATGTTTCATTAAGTAGATATACCCATATCTGCTTAAGTCATCTGTGAAGGTGAGAAAATAACGATATCCGCCACGAGCCTCAACATTCATCGGACCACATACATCTGTATGTATGATTTCCAACAAATCTGTTGCTCTCTCCATAGTACCGGAGAATGGTGTTTTTGTCATCTTACCCATAAGGCACGGTTCGCAAGTACCAAGTGATTCATAATCAAGTGGTTCCAAAAGCCCGTCAGTATGGAGTTTCTTCATGCGCTTTACACCGATATGACCCAAACGGCAGTGCCACAAATAAGTTGCACTATCATTATCAACTCTGCATCTTTTGGTTTCAACATTATGAATATGTGTGTCACTACTATCGAGCTTTAATAAGAATAGACCACTCTTTAAGGGTGCATGACCATAAAAGATATTACTCATATAAATAGAACAACCATTATTCTCTGATTTAAATGAATAACCATCTCGCATCAAACAAGATCCAGCTATAATGTTCATGCTTAACGCTGGCACCAAATAAAAATTATTTAGGTCTAATACTAATCCCGAAGGTAGATGTAGAGGTAGCGTGCCGACCGCGATCACATCGACTTTGGAACCATTTCCCACGCGCATCGTCACCTTGTCCTTAGCCAATCTTCGCTTAATCTGTAGTCCCTGTTTCGAGTTGCAAATGTTAGCAACAGAACCAGTATCAAATACCCAGGTGCTACTGCGAGCATTAGTAAGGTACACATCAATAACATGTATATCACATATACCTTTGTTCACCTTGCCATCCTTCTTATCCGCCAAATACTTGGGGCTGTTCAGCTTCCAGTGACCAGTCTGCTTGCAGTAGAAGCACTCAGTTTCAGGCTTAGGTCCAGGTTTGGGTTTCTTCTCTTGAGTAGAAACTTGCTTGCTGTTCTTTTTGAAGTTCCCCTTCTTCTTCCCTTTGCCCTTTTTCTTGAAACTAGTGGTCTTATTGACCATCAACACTTGATGCTCCTTCTTGATTTCTACCTCCGCAGCTTTCAGCATTGCGAAGAGCTCGGGAATAGTATTATTCATCCGTTGCATATTATAGTTCATCACGAAGCTCTTGTAGCTTGGTGGCAGTGATTGGAGAATTCTGTCAATGACGCAATCATATGGAAGATTAACTCCCAATTGAATCAAGTGATTATTATACCCAGACATTTTGAGTATATGCTCACTGACAGAACTGTTCTCCTCCATCTTGTAGCTATAGAACTTATTGGAGACTTCATATCTCTCAATTCGGGCATTTGCTTGAAATATTAACTTCAACTCCTGGAACATCTCATATGCTCCATGACGTTCAAAACGTTGTTGAAGTCCCGATTCTAAGCCGTAAAGCATGGCACACTGAACTATCGAGTAGTCATCAGCTTTGCTCTGCCAGACGTTCATAACATCTGGTGTTGCTCCAGCAGCAGGCCTGGCACCCAACGGTGCTTCCAGGACGTAATTCTTCTGTGCAGCAATGAGGATAATCCTCAAGTTACGGACCCAGTCCGTGTAATTGCTACCATCATCTTTCAACTTTGCTTTCTCAAGGAACGCATTAAAATTCAACGGAACAACAGCACGGGCCATCTATCTACAATCAAACATAAACAAGCAAGATACTATCAGGTACTAAGTTCATGATAAATTTAGGTTCAATTAATCATATTACTAAAGAACTCCCACTTAGATAGACATCCCTCTAATCCTCTAAGTGATTACGTGATCCAAATCAACTAAACCATGTCCGATCATCACGTGAGATGGAGTAGTTTCATTGGTGAACATTGCTATGTTGATCATATCTACTATATGATTCACGCTCGACCTTTCGGTCTCCGTGTTCCGAGGCCATATCTGTATATGCTTGGCTCGTCAAGTATAACCTGAGTATTCTGCGTGTGCAACTGTTTTGCACCCGTTGTATTTGAACGTAGAGCCTATCACACCCGATCATCACGTGGTGTCTCAGCACGAAGAACTTTCGCAACGGTGCATACTCAGGGAGAACACTTCTTGATAATTAGTGAGAGATCATCTTAAAATGCTACCGTCAATCAAAGCAAGATAAGATGCATAAAAGATAAACATCACATGCAATCAATATAAGTGATATGATATGGCCACCATCATCTTGTGCTTGTGATCTCCATCTTCGAAGCACCGTCGTGATCACCATCGTCACCGGTGCGACACCTTGATCACCATCGTAGCATCGTTGTCGTCTCGCCAATCTTATGCTTCCACGACTATCGCTACCGCTTAGTGATAAAGTAAAGCATTACAGCGCAATTGCATTGCATACAATAAAGAGACAACCATATGGCTCCTGCCAGTTGCCGATAACTTGGTTAAAAAACATGATCATCTCATACAATAAAATTTAGCATCATGTCTTGACCATATCACATCACAACATGCCCTGCAAAAACAAGTTAGACGTCCTCTACTTTGTTGTTGCAAGTTTTACGTGGCTGCTACGGGCTTAAGCAAGAACCAATCTTACCTACGCATCAAAACCACACCGATAGTTTGTCAAGTTGGTGCTGTTTTAACCTTCGCAAGGACCGGGCGTAGCCACACCCGGTTCAACTAAAGTTGGAGAAACTGTCACCCGCTAGCCACCTTTGTGCAAAGCACGTCGGGAGAACCGGTCTCACGTAAGCGTACGCGTAATGTCGGTCCGGGCCGCTTCATCCAACAATACCGCCAAACCAAAGTATGACATGCTGGTAAGCAGTATGACTTATATCGCCCACAACTCACTTGTGTTCTACTCGTGCATATAACATCAACGCATAAAACCTGGCTCGGATGCCACTGTTGGGGAACGTAGTAATTTCAAAATTTTCCTACACACACGCAAGATCATGGTGATGCATAGCAACGAGAGGGGAGAGTGTGATCTACGTACCCTTGTAGACCGACAGCGGAAGCGTTAGCACAACGCGGTTGATGTAGTCGTATGTCTTCACGGCCCGACCAATCAAGCACCGAAACTACGGCACCTCCGAGTTTTAGCACACGTTCAGCTCAATGACGATCCCCGGACTCCGATCCAGCAAAGTGTCAGGGTAGAGTTCCGTCAGCACGATGGCGTGGTGACGATCTTGATGTACTACCGTCGCAGGGCTTCGCCTAAGCACCGCTACAATATTATCGAGGATTATGGTGGAAGGGGGCACCGCACACGGCTAAGAATATGATCACGTGGATCAACTTGTGTCTAGGGGTGCCCCCTGCCCCCGTATATAAAGGAGCAAGGGGAGGATGCCGGCCGGCCCCTATTGGTGCGCCAGGAGGAGTCCTCCTCCTAGTAGGAGTAGGACTCCAACTAGGAGGGGGAAGGAAGTGGGGAGGGAGATGGAAAGGGGGGCGCCCCCCCCCTCTCCTAGTCCAATTCGGACCAGGGGGGAGGAGGCGCGCGGCCCACCCTGGCTGCCCCTCTCATCTGCATCCGGACAGTCGACGATCTGATTTTTATTTGTAAGGAACCGAGTCCAGAATTGCCTGGCCGACTCTTCTGGCTGCTGAATTATGTGCCTCAAGTCATCGGCGTCTGGTGGTCGCACATAAGTGCCATGAAAGTTGTTGAGGAATGCGGCTTCCAGATCTTCCCAACAGCTAATGGAGTCCGCTGGCAAGCTGTTAAGCCAATGCCGCGCTGGTCCTTTGAGCATTAGTGGGAGGTATTTGATGGCGTGTAAGTCATCATCGCGGGCCATGTGGATGTGGAGGAGGAAATCCTCGATCCATACTGCGGGATCTGTTGTGCCGTCGTATGATTCAATATTTACAGGTTTGAAACCTTTTGGGAATTGATGTTCCATTACTTCCTCTGTGAAGCATAAGGGGTGTGTGGCGCCTCTGTATTGGGCTATATCGCGACGCAGCTTGAATGGGTCTCGCCCGCTGTGTTCGGCCCAGCCGGATTTGCTTTTACTGTATCCGGTGTGACGTTTATCGTCTCGCAGAGTAGTGCGCCCTCGTGATCCGTGGATCGATCTTGCATGCTTTGCTTTGTCCTCCAATATGTCTCGCAGGTCAGGCATATCTCCCCATGCCTTTTTATTTGAATGGCGTCGGGGTGGAGGCTGAGCTTTTGGCTGGAATGCCTCTCTATCGCGGCCACGAGGTGGCCGATCAGCCGTATCATACGCTTCCTCCTCCAGTCGGGGTAGTAACCTACACTTTGGGTAATTCTTGGAGGGGCGCTCGAGTTTATATTCCTCGGCCACGAGGACTTCAGTCCATCTGTCAGCTAGCAGATCTTGATCAGCTTGAAGCTGCTACTGCTTTTTCTTCAGGCTATTTGCCGTGGCCATAAGCCAGCGCTTGAAGCGCTCTTGTTCGACGGGATCCTCTGGTACGGCGAATTCATCGTCGCCGAGGCTTGCCTCGTCTTCGGAGGGGGGCATGTAATTGTCATCCTCCTCCTCTCCATCTGCCGCTCTCTCAGGAGAGCTAGCTCCTCCATCCTCCTATTCTGAATCTTGCTAGAGGGGAATGTTGTTGTCTTTGGCACTATCTGGAGTGTTATTATCTCCTGTGCCAGTATCACCAATTTTTCTTTGGCGGGACCTAGAGCGGCGCCGCTGACGTCGGCACTTGGGTTGCTTCTTGGAGGGGTCATCCTCCGCTATCTTATCGCCATTGCCTTCTTTGGGTGTATCCACCATGTATATGTCATATGACGAGGTGGCTTTCCAGTGCCCTATAGGCGCTGGTTCATGTTCGTCTCCTACATCATCGTCCATACCGTCGATGTCTTCGGAGTCGAAGTCGAGCATGTCGGTTAAATCATCGATAGTGGCTACGAAATGGGTGGTGGGTGGGCGTCGAATTTCTTCGTCGTCCGCATCCCAATCCTGTTGGCCATAGTCCGGCCAGGGCTCTCCTGACAAAGAGAGAGACCTTAGTGAATTCAGAATGTCACCGAAGGGCGAGTGCTGAAAGATATCCACGGCGGTGAATTCCATGATCGGCGCCCGATCGGATTTGATTGGCAGGGGCGCGGACGGTTCGGAGTCCAGAAAAGAGTCCGGCACCTTGGAGTCACGGGCTTCGCAGAGGATTAGGCTGGTGTTCGGCTCGATCGCCGTTGAGACTGCAGCCCCTGAGGCAGTGTCTAGCCACCCGTCCTCGATTGGCGCAGTTGGCTCCGAGCTAAGGGTCGGAGCTGATGCGGGCGCAGCCTTTGGGGTACTGTTCGGCGGCAGAGCTAGGTCATACTCGTCGTGACAGTGCGGCGCGCCTGGCTGTGGCTCGAATCCGTCGAAGATCAAGTCTCCGCGGATGTCGGCCGTGTAGTTCAAACTTCCAAATCTCAATGGGACTGCTGGCGTGTAAGTCATCACCGTGGGCCATGTCTCGCAGGTCAGGCGTATCTCCCCATGCCGGGGCGGAGCTTTCAATCTGCTCCAGATGGCCAAGCGAATTAGCACACAGTGCAAAGCCGCCGAATACGAAGATCTGTCTGGGGAGAAAAGTCTCGCCCTGGACCGCATCACTATTGATGATAGTAGGAGCCATCAAGCCTAACGGCGACGACATAGAGGAACTCTCAATGAAAGCACCAATGTCGGTGTCAAAACCAGCGGATCTCGGGTAGGGGGTCCTGAACTGTGCGTCTAGGCCGGATGGTAACAGGAGGCAGGGGACACAATGTTTTACCCAGGTTCGGGCCCTGTTGATGGAGGTAAAACCCTACGTCCTGCTTGATTGATATTGATGATATGGGTAGTACAAGAGTAGATCTACCACGAGATCGGAGAGGCTAAACCCTAGAAGCTAGCCTATGGTATGATTGTATGTTATGGTTGTTGTCCTACGGACTAAAACCCTTCGGTTTATATAGAGACCGGAGAGGGTTAGGATTACCCAAGGTTGGTTACAAAGGAGGAGATATCCATATCCGTATTGCCTAGCTTGCCTTCCACGCCAAGTAGAGTCCCATTCGGACATGAGACGAAGTCTTCAATCTTGTATCTTCATAGTCTAACAGTCCGGCCAATGGAGATAGTCCGGCTGTCCAGAGACCCCCTAATCCAGGACTCCCTCAGTGACCATTAGGCATTTCGGTGGGACCAACATGATCAACTCGGTGGGACCGATGTGCTAGGGTTAGGGTAAAGCCTTATCTCGGTTGGACCGATTACACAAACTTGGTAGGACCGATTTTGGTAATAAGCTAAATAGAGAGTTGGCCAAGCAAACTCGGTGGGACCGATTTCATATTTCGGTGAGACCGAAATTAATGCAATAGGCAACAAAGAGTTTGCAAGCCCATCTCGGTGAGACTGAGATCCCATCGGTGAGACCGAATTGATTAGGGTTTCTGGCAGTGGCTATGTCAAGAGAACTCGGTGGTGCCGGATAGAAAGTTTTGGTGGGGCCGAGTTTGACTTTTGGTTTGGGACAAATGTGGATGTGAGAAAGTGGTTGAGGGTTGTGGAGTATATCACTAAGCACTTTGAGCAAGCAAGCTATTAAGCAACACCTCATCCCCTCTTAATAGTATTGGCTTTCCTATGGACTCAATGTGATCTTGGATCACTAAAATGAAAAATGTAGAGTCCTGAGCTTTGAGCTTGAGACAATCCTTTGTCCTTATCATCTCGAAGGGGTTCCACATCCTCCAGTCCATGCCACTCCATTGTTGAACTTATCTGAAGCATACTAGATGAAAGCATTAGTCCAACAAGAGATATGTTGACATTAATTACCAAAATCACCCAGGGAGCACTTGTGCTTTCACCAAGGTATCAATCCAGTAGGAGGTAACACGCAAGTCGCCTAGTACCTGCACAAACAAACAAGAACCTCGCAACCAACTTGATTAAAGGGGTTGTCAATCCCTTCACTGTCACTTACGAAAGTGAGATCTGATAGAGATAATAACATAAATATTAAAGGGAAAATAAAGATTGCAAAATAGAAATAGCAAGTTAATAGGAAAATAATATGATGGAAGATAGACCCCGAGGCCATAGGTTTCACTAGTGGCTTCTCTCAAGATAGCAAATTCTACGGTGGGTGAACAAATTACTGTCGAGCAATTGATAGAAAAGCGCATAGTTATGAGAATATCTAGGCATGATCATGTATATAGGCATCATGTCCGCGACAAGTAGACCGAAACGATTCTGCATCTACTACTATTACTCCACACATCGACCGCTATCCAGCATGCATCTAGAGTATTAAGTTCATAAGAACAGGGTAACGCATTAGGCAAGATGACATGGTGTAGAGGGATAAACTCAAGCAATATGATATAAAACCCATCTTTTTATCCTCGATGGCAACAATACAATACGTGCGTTGTGATGACCCACAAGTATAGCGGATCTATCGTAGTCCTTTCGATCAGTAAGAGTGTCGAACCCAACGAGGAGCAGATGGAAATGATAAGCGGTTTTCAGCAAGGTTTTCTCTGCAAGCACTAAAATTATAGGTAACAGATAGTTTTGTGATAAGATAATTTGTAACGAGCAACAAGTAACAAAAGTAAATAAAGTGCAGCAAGGTGGCCCAATCCTTTTTGTAGCAAAGGACAAGCCTGGACAAATTCTTATATAGAGAAAAGTGCTCCCGAGGACACATGGGAATATCACCAAGCTAGTTTTCATCACGTTCATATGATTCGCGTTCGGTACTTTGATAATTTGGTATGCGGGTGGACCGGTGCTTGGGTGCTGTCCTTACTTGGACAAGCATCCCACTTATGATTAACCTCTATTGCAAGCATCTACAACTACAACAAAAGTATTAAGGTAAGCCTAACCATAGCATGAAACATATGGATCCAAATCAGCCCCTTACGAAGCAACGCATAAACTAGGGTTTAAGCTTCTGTCACTCTAGCAACCCATCATCTACTTATTACTTCCCAATGCATTCCTCTAGGCCCAAATAATGGTGAAGTGTCATGTAGTCGACGTTCACATAACACCACTAGAGGAGAGACAACATACATCTCATCAAAATATCGAACGAATACCAAATTCACATGACTACTAATAGCAAGACTTCTCCCATGTCCTCAGGAACAAACGTAACTACTCACAAAGCATATTCATGTTCATAATCAGAGGAGTATTAATATGCATATAGGATCTGAACATATGATGTTCCACCAAATAAACCAACTAGCATCAACTACAAGGAGTAATTAACACTACTAGCAACCCACAAGTACCAATCCCAAACTTGGAGACAAGAATTGGATACAAGAGATGAACTAGGGTTTGAGAGGAGATGGTGCTGGTGAAGATATTGATGGATATTGACCCCCTCCCGATGAGAGGATCGTTGGTGATGACGATGGCGATGATTTCTCCCTCCCGGAGGTAAGTTTCCCCGGCTGAACAGCTCCGCCAGAGCCCTAGATTGGTTCCACCAAGGTTCCTCCTCGTGGCAGCGGAGTCTCATCCCAAAAGCTTGCTTATGATTTTTTCTTCAACGAAAGACTCCATATAGCAGAAGATGGGCATCGGAGGGCCACCAGGGGGCCCACGAGGCAGGGGGCGCGCCCAGGGGGGTAGGGCGCGCCCCCACCCTCGTGGCTAGGGTGTGGCCCCCTCTGGAACTTCTTGCGCTCAGTATTTTTTATATATTCTGAAAATGACTTCCGTGAAGTTTCATGACTTTTGGAGCTGTGTAGAATAGGTCTCTAATATTTGCTCCTTTTCCAGCCCTGAATCCCAGCTGCCGGCATTCTCCCTGTTTATGTAAACCTTGTAAAATAAGAGAGAATAGGCATAAGTATTGTGACATAATGTGTAATAACAGCCCATAATGCAATAAATATCGATATAAAAGCATGATGCAAAATGGACGTATTAACTCCCCCAAGCTTAGACCTCGCTTGTCCTCAAGCGAAAGCCGAAATCAAAAAAATATTTCCACATGTTTAGAGATAGAGGTGTCGATAAAATTAAAATATGGACATGAGGGCATCATGATCATTCTTAGAATAGCAACTTATATAATTCTTGTCATATGATCTCTTATGCTAGAGTAACAATTCAATCACAATTTCAAGTATGAATCATAAACTTCATTGAAAACTAACAAACTATAATCTCAGTCATTGGAGCAATTGCAATTTATCATAACATAGGAAAGAGTCAATATAAGAGTTTTTTAGCAAGTCCACGCACTCAACTATCATATAGTCTTTCACAATTGCTAACACCCACGCAATACTTATGGGTATGGAGTTTTAATCAGACATAGAGAAAGATAGGGGCTTATAGTTTTGCCTCCCAACGTTTTATCTCTAGGGTAATGTCAACAATAATAGTTCATGAAAACTCACATCCAATTAGCCATATATACCAGGATCTTTCCAACATGTTGTGCTTGCCAAAAGATAAAATGTAAAAAGGAAGGGTGAAGATCACCATGACTCTTATGTAAGGAAGGAGATAAAAGTAAAAGATAGGCCCTTTGCAGAGGGAAGCAGAGGTTCTCATGCGCTTTTATGGTCAGATGCACAAAATCTTAATGCGAAAGAATGTCACTTTATATTGCCACTTGTGATACGGACGTTTATTATGCAGTCCGTTGCTTTTGTTTCTTCCGTATCACATGATCGTATAAAGCTTATTTTCTCCCACACTAATAAGTCATGCATATTTAGAGGGCAATTTTTATTGCTTGCACCGATGACAACTTACTTGAGGGATCTTACTCAATCCATAGGTAGGTATGGTGGACTCTCATGGCGAAACTGGTTTAAGGGTGTTTGGAAGCACAAGTAGTATCTCTACTTGGTGCAAAGAATTTGGCTAGCATGAGGGGGAAAGGCAAGCTCAATCATGTTGGATGATCCATGACAATATAATTTATCTCAGATGTAAGAAAACATAACCCATTACGTTGTCTTCCTTGTCCAACGTCAACTCTTTAGCATGTCATATTTTTAATGAGTGCTCACAATCATAAAAGATATCCAAGATAGTGTATTTATATGTGAAGACCTCTCTTTCTTTATTACTTCCTATTAATTGCAACGATGACCAAAACTATGTTTGTCAACTCTCAACAACTTTTATTCATCATAGTCTTTCTATGTGAGCTCATTACTCTCCATAAGATCCATATGATCTCTTTGTTTCCTTTTATTTCTTTCTCTTTTCTTTTATTCACTCAAGATTATGGCAAAAATAATCAAGCCCTTGACTCAACACTAATATTTATTATAAATAGCTCACAGACTCGATTACATAGAAGGATCATAAAGCAAAACTCACAACTAGATCATACTAAAATATTATGCTACTAGATCAAGATATTACCAAAAGGATCAAACTAAGAAAAACGGTAAAGATATAAGTGATGGTGATACAATACCGGGGCACTCCCCCAAGCTTGGCAGTTGCCAAGGGGAGTGCCCATACTAGATAATCAGTTCTTCTTTGTTGGTGAAGAAGGTGGAGTTGTTGATGATGGATAGTCGCACATCGAGCGTAGGAGGTCCTCCAACTTGCGGATAATGCCCTTGAGTGCGATGATATGCTCATTCAACAAAATATTTTCATGTGTGAGATACTTGTTTTGTATACGGGCTAACTCAATCATCTTGAAAGCCCCGATCTCAGTTGGGTTAAGAAGATTGTGATCAAGCTGAAGGATGTCTTCTGCTGCCGGAACTTGGTCCTCCATGGTCTTCTTGATCCCTTCATCCTTGTCGATCTCCATAGGTTCTTCCCTCTTCATCTCTATCTTCATTAGCCAAGCATCGTTGTCACCATTGTTGGAGGAGGGAGACGACATAATGCCTGGCCTTGACAACCCTGACAGAAAACAGCTCAAAACAAAGACAAGAGATATTTGCGTGATACGGTGGTCAAAACCTCTGGGAGATTATATAATGAATATTTACCGACCAAAATACGTAACGTGCAAAAAATGGAGTCCGGAGAGCGCACGACGTGCCCATGAGGCAGGGGGGCGCGCCCAGGGGGTAGGGCGCGCCCCCCACCCTCGTGGAGCCCTCGTGTCCTTCCCGGACTGCTTCTTATTTTTCTATTTTCCTAAATATCCCAAAACGGAGAAAAATTGCCATTAGAACTGTTTTGGAGTCGGTTTACTTACCGTACCACATACCTATTCCTTTTCGGAGTCTGAAACATTCCGGAAAGTGCCCCTTATGTATTCCTCCGGGATTACGGTTTCAATAACATTGGTTTCAACATTTATAGGATTACCTGAGATATAATGTTTGATTCTTTGACCGTTCACCACCTTCGGGTTTGTGCCTTCGAAGTTGTTGATTTTTATGGCACCGGAACGATAGACCTCCTCGATAACGTAAGGACCTTCCCATTTAGAGAGAAGCTTTCCTGCAAAAAATCTTAAACGGGAGTTGTATCGCAATACATAATCACCTACATTAAACTCACGCTTTTGTATCCTTTTGTCATGCCATCTTTTAACCTTTTCTTTAAACAATTTGGCATTCTCATAGGCTTGGGTTCTCCATTCATCAAGTGAGCTAATGTCAAATAACCTTTTCTCACCGGCAAGTTTGAAATCATAATTGAGCTCTTTAATAGCCCAATAAGCCTTATGTTCTAGTTCGAGAGGTAAGTGACATGCTTTTCCATAAACCATTTTATACGGAGACATACCCATTGGATTTTTATATGCAGTTCTATAGGCCCATAATGCATCGTCAAGTTTCTTGGACCAATTCTTTCTAGATCTATTAACAGTCTTTTGCAAAATTAATTTGAGTTCTCTATCACTCAATTCTACTTGACCACTAGACTGTGGGTGATAAGGAGATGCAATTCTATGATTAACATCATACTTAGCAAGCATTTTACGGAAAGCACCATGAATAAAATGTGAACCGCCATCAGTCATTAAATACCTAGGGACTCCAAACCTCGGAAAAATAACTTCTTTAAGCATCTTAATAGAGGTGTTATGATCAGCACTACTAGTTGGAATAGCTTCTACCCACTTAGTAACGTAATCAACAACAACTAAAATATGTGTATATCCATTAGAGGCAGGAAACGGTCCCATATAATCAAAGCCCCAAACATCAAATGGTTCAATAACAAGTGAATAATTCATAGGAATTTCTTGACGTCTACTAATATTATGAATTCTTTGACATTCATCACAAGACAAGACAAACTTACGGGCATCCTTGAAGAGAATAGGCCAATAAAAACCGGATTGCAATACCTTATGTGCAGTTCTATCTCCAGCAAGGTGTCCTCCATAAGCTTCAGAGTGACACTTGCATAGGATCTATTCCTGCTCATGCTCAGGTACACAACGTCTAATAGCACCATCTACTCCTTCTTTATAAAGATGTGGGTCATCCCAAAACTAATGTCTCAAATCATAGAAAACCTTTTTGTTTTGCTGGTATGTGAAACTAGGTGGTATAAATTTAGCATGAATATAATTAGCATAATAAGCATACCATGGAGCAGTATAAGAAGCATTTAGGACATTTAATTGTTCATCAGGAAAGCTATCATCAATAGGTAGTGGGTCATCAAGAACATTCTCTAGTCTAGACAAGTTGTCTGCAACGGGGTTCTTAGCTCCCTTTCTATCAATAATATGCAAATCAAATTCTTGTAGCAAGAGAACCCATCTAATAAGTCTAGGTTTAGCATATTTCTTTTCCATCAGATATTTAATAGCAGCATGATCCATGTGAATAGTTACTTTAGAATCAACAATATAAGGTCTAAACTTATCACAAGCAAATACAACTGCTAAGAATTCTTTTTCAGTAGTAGCATAATTTCTCTGGGCATTGTCTAGAGTTTTACTAGCATATTTAATAACATTTAATTTCTTATCAACTCTTTGCCCTAGAACAACACCTACAGCATAATCACTAGCATCACACATAATTTCAAAGGGTAAATTCCAATCAGGTGGCTGAACAATAGGTGCAGAGATCAATGCTTTCTTAAGTATTTCAAATGCTTCTACACAATCATCATAAAAAACAAATGGTATATCTTTTTGTAATAAATTAGTCAAAAGCCGAGAAATTTTTGAGAAGTCCTTAATGAACCTCCTATAAAAACCGGCGTGACCAAGGAAACTTCTTATACCTTTGATGTCCTTGGGGCATGGCATATTTTCAATAGCATCAACCTTAGCTTTATCAACTTCAATACCTCTTTCAGAAACTTTATGCCCCAAGACAATACCTTCATTAACCATAAAGTGGCACTTCTCCCAATTCAAGACAAGGTTAGTTTCTTCACATCTCTGCAAAACTCAATCAAGGTTGCTTAAGCAATCATCAAAAGAGGATCCATAGACGGAGAAATCGTCCATGAAAACCTCACAAATCTTTTCACAAAAGTCAGAGAATATAGCCATCATGCATCTTTGGAAGGTAGCAGGTGCATTACATAAACCAAAAGGCATATGTCTATAAGCAAAAGTACCGAACGGGCAAGTAAAAGTGGTCTTAGATTGATCATCTGCTGACACAAGTATTTGAGAGAAACCATAATAACCATCTAGAAAGAAAAAATGTGTATGTTTGGATAATCTTTCTAGCATTTGATCAATAAAAGGTAAGGGGTAATGATCTTTTTTAGTAGCCTTATTTAATTTGCGGAAATCAATTACCATCCTATAACCTATAATAATTCTTTGTGGAATCAATTCATCTTTATCATTAGGAATGACAGTAATACCTCCCTTTTTAGGGACACAATGGACAGGACTTACCCACTGACTATCAACAACGGGATAAATTATACCTGCCTCAAGGAGCTTTAGTATTTCCTTTCTTACCACTTCTTTCATCTTAGGATTCAGCCGTCATTGGTGATCACGAACTGGTTTGGCATCTTTCTCCAAATTTATTTTGTGTTGACATAGTGTGGGACTAATGCCCTTAAGATCATCGGGAGTATATCCAATAGCAGCACGGTGCTTTTTTAGAGTTTTCAATAATCTCTCTTCTTCATGCTCTGAAAGGTTAGCACTAATAATAACATGATATATCTTTTTCACATCAAGATAAGCATATTTAGGAGTATCAGGTAACGGTTTGAGCTCAAACACGTGATCACCCTTGGGTGGAGGAGGATCCCCTAGGATTTCGACAGGAAAATTGTGTTTCAGGATGGGTTCCTGTTAAAAGAATACTTCATCTATTTCCCTTCTTTCATTCATAAACATGTCATTTTCATGGTCTAGCAAATATTGTTCTAAAGGATCACTAGGAGGCACTGCAATAGAAGCAAGACCAATAATTTCATCTTTACTAGGCAATTCCTCTTCATGGTGTTGTCTATGAAATTTAGAGAAATTAAATTCATGAGACATGTCACCTAAACCAATAGTAACAACATCCTTTTCGCAATCTATCTTAGCATCAACTGTGTTCAAGAAGGGTCTACCAAATATAATGGGACAAAAGCTATCTTGTGGGAAACCAAGAACAAGAAAATCAGCAGGATATTTAGTTTTCCCACACAAGAGTTCAACATCTCTAACAATTCCAATGGGTGATATGGTATCTCTATTGGCAAGCTTAATGGTAACATCAATATCTTCTATCTCAGCAGGTGCAATATCATGCATAATTTCTTTGTATAAGTCAATAGGTATTGCACTAGCACTAGCACCCATATCACACAAGCCATGATAACAATGATCTCCTATTTTAATAGAAATAACAAGCATGCCTACCACGGGTCTATGTTTATCTTTAGCACAAGGTTTAGCAATTCTAGCAGTCTCATCACAGAAATGAATAACATGCCCATCAATATTATCAGACAAGAGATCTTTAACAATAGCAATATTAGGTTCAACTTTAATTTTCTCAGGAGGTGTATAGGTTCTAATATTGCTTTTACGAACCATAGTTGAAGCTTTAGCATGATCTTTTATCCAAACAGGAAAAGGTGGTTTCTCAACATAAGCAGTAGGAACAATAGGATCATTATAAGTGGCAGTCTTTTCTTCAACTTTACTAGGTGCAGCTACTTTTACTTCTATGGGAGGATGATATTTAAACCACTTCTCCCTAGGGAGATCAACATGTGTAGCAAAAGATTCACAGAAAGAAGCTACTATCTCAGAGTCAAGTCCATATTTAGTGCTAAATTTACGGAAAACATCGGTATCCATAAAAGATTTAACACAATCAAACTTAGGTGTCATACATGACTCCTTACCTTCATCGAGATCCCAATCTTCAGAGTTGCATTTAATTCTTTCCAATAAATCCTATTTGAATTCAATAGTCTTCATCATAAAAGAGCCAACACAAGAAGTATCAAGCATGGTGCGATTGTTATCAGAAAGCCGAGCATATAAATTTTGAATAATTATTTCTCTTGGAAACTCATGATTGGGGCATGAATATAACATTGATTTAAGCCTCCCCAAGCTTGAGCGATGCTTTATCCTTCATGAGGCCAAAAATTATATATATAATTGCGATCACGATGAACAAGGTGCATAGGATAAAACTTCTGATGAAATTCCAATTTCAATCGTTTGTAGTTCCATGATCCCATATCATCACATAGCCTATACCATGTCAATGCATCTCCCTTCAAAGATTAAGGGAAGACCTTCTTCTTAATAACATCATCGGGCACACCTGCAAGCTTAAATAATCCACAAACTTCATCCACATATATTAGGTGCTCATCAGGATGCATTGTTCCGTCTCCTACAAAAGGATTAGCTAGCAGTTTTTCTATCATACCCGAAGGAATCTCAAAGTAGACATTTTCATTTTCAGTAGGTTCAATAGGTTGAGGAGCAACTCTTTGCTCTACTGGTCGGGGTGAAGATACCCCGAACAAGCCCTCAGAGGATTACTTTCCATAGTAACAAGTGAGAGTAATTTCAGCACACTATATAAATTTTTCCTTACCAAATCCCACCTACCAAAGGCGCTTCACTCCCCGGCAACGACGCCAGAAAAGAGTCTTGATGACCCACAAGTATAGGGGATCTATCGTAGTCCTTTACATAAGTAAGAGTGTCGAACCCAATGAGGAGAAGGAAATGATAAGCGATTTTCAGCAAGGTATTCTCTGCAAGCACTGAAATTATAGGTAACAGATAGTTTTGTGATAAGATAATTTGTAACGAGCAACAAGTAACAAAAGTAAATAAAGTGCAGAAAGGTGGCCCAATCCTTTTTGTATCAAAGGACAAGCCTGGACAAATTCTTATATAGAGAAAAGCGCTCCCGAGGACACATGGGAATATCGTCAAGATAGTTTTCATCACATTCATATGATTCGCGTTCGGTACTTTGATAATTTGGTATGTGGGTGGACCGGTGCTTGGGTGCTTTCCTTACTTGGACAAGCATCCCACTTATGATTAACCTCTATTTCAAGCATCCGCAACTACAACAAAAGTATTAAGGTAAACCTAACTATAACATGAAACATATGGATCCAAATCAGCCCCTTACGAAGCAACGCATAAACTAGGGTTTAAGCTTCTGTCACGCTAGCAACCCATCATCTACTTATTACTTCCCAACGCCTTCCTCTAGGCCCAAATAATGGTGAAGTGTCATGTAGTCGACATTCACAGAACACCACTAGAGGAGAGACAACATACATCTCATCAAAATATCGAACGAATACCAAATTCACATGACTACTAATATCAAGACTTCTCCCATGTCCTCAGGAACAAACGTAACTACTCACAAAGCATATTCATGTTCATAATCAGAGGAGTATTAATATGCATATAGGATCTGAACATATGATCTTCCACCAAATAAACCATCTAGCATCAACTACAAGGAGTAATTAACACTACTAGCAACCCACAGGTACCAATCCAAGACTTGGAGACAAGAATTGGATACAAGAGATGAACTAGGGTTTGAGAGGAGATGGTGCTGGTGAAGATGTTGATGGAGATTGACCCCCTCCCGATGAGAGGATCGTTGGTGATTACGATGGCGATGATTTCCCCCTCCCGGAGGGAAGTTTCCTCGGCAGAACAGCCCCACCAGAGCCCTAGATTGGTTCCGCCAAGATTCCACCTCATGGTGGCGGAGTCTCGTCCTGAAAGCTTGCTTATGATTTTTTCCTCAACGAAAGACTCCATCACTACAAAAAAAGACACATCCGTGACATTTTGGGCCGAACGAATTTTTTCTGTCATACATATGACACTTCTATGACGATAATTGTGACAAAACCCGGTATCATCATAGATAGTGGTGGGCTCCTACTTCTATGACAAAAAATCATGACAGAAAATGGGATTTTCGTCCTGGGTGGGCCGGAGATGCAGCTGCATGACATTCTTTGGGCCGTCCATGACGGAAAAAACCATGGTAAAAGCGAGGGGGAGGAAAATTTCGGGGAGTTCCCGGTTACGATGGGAGGTCGGGGGCTGAGCGATGCGCGTTTCTCTCGTACATGTACGTGCGTGTGTGCGAGGCGTTGGCTCTAACTAAACCCGAGCGAGGCGTTGGGCTCTAACTGAACCTGAGCGATTGCACTGCAGGCATTGCATTACTGAACCCGAGCGATCAATCAATGGCTGTTAACTGAACCCGATCGAGCAATTCCTTCGCTACTGCTGCTAACTGAACCCGATCGTTGCTGCCTCTGGATGAACAGTGAGCGTTGCCGGGGGGGGGGGGGTTGGATGAACAGTTCCCGGTGGGGGTGGATGAACAGGACCCCGTGGTGTTGCCTCTGGATGAACAGGACCCCGATCGATCGAGCCGGTTGGGGCTGGATGAACAGGACCCCGTGGAGGGCTGGATGAACAGGACCACCTCGTGGAGGGCAGGATGAACAGTAGACGGTGGAGGACAGGATGAACAGTAGCCCGTGGAGGGGTGGTTGAACAGGAGCCCATGGAGAGGGCTGGTTGAACAGTAGCCGGTGGAGTAGCGCGCGGTGGAGGCTGGATGAACAGGAGCCCATGGATGAACAGTCACAGGTGGAGGCTGGAGGAGGTCGACGGTGGATGAACAGTAGCTTGTGGAGGCTGGAGGGGGTTGACGGTGGAGATGAACAGTATCCCGTGGAGTCCCGTTTTGCGGTATGCCACACCCCTCCCGATGAACAGGACCCCTGTTTCGACCGTAGCGCTCCAACACAAGTCCGTTTCCTCCGTTTTGCGGTACGCCACACCCCTCCCGATCAACAGGACCCCCGTTTCGACCGTAGGAGGTCCATTTTCTCCGTTTTGCGGTACGCCACACCCCTCCCGATGAACAAGATCCCATTTTGAACATGGCCGGCCGAAGACAAGGCCGTTTCCTCCGTTCTGCAGTACGCCAGGCCTCGTTTCCATCGCCTGTTCTGTCCAAGCCCTCTCGATGAACACGACGCATTCCGTTGCCTCCCCATGAACACGACGCATTCCGTTGCCTCCCCATGAACACGACGCATTTCGTTGCCTCCCCATGAACACGACGACGATGCTGTTTCTCCGTTCCGACCTAGCCATGTACAAGAGCCCTGGCCGTACGTATGCACGAGTAGGCGTTCGAGACCCCGCCCGTATGTACACATACGTGGCCGTATTTTCTTTTTTGCACCCTGGCCGCTGTACGTATGTGTACATGCTACGTGCGCGCCTCTACTACGACACGTGCGCGCCTCTACTATGACACGTGCGCGCCTCTACATCGACCAGTATGTACGTACACGTTCGCGACCAGAATGACAACGCTACGTACGCTTCGACCAGGTGGGTCCCGACTGTCAGGCACTTCCTTGCCTGCGAAGATGTAGCTGGTGGGTCCCAGCAGTCAGGGGGCAAATCGTTTTGTTTTTTTTGCCCGGACACACTTCCTTGCGTGCGAAGGTGTAGCTGGTGGGTCCCAGCAGTCGGGGGCCTGGTGGGTCCCAGCAGTCAGGGGGCGAATCGTTTTTTCGGACGCACTTCCTTGCGTGCGAAGATGTAGCTCGTGGGTCCCAGCAGTCAGGGGGCGAATCATTTTTTTCACGAAATACGGTGGCCCATCCGGTGGGTCCCCGCTGTCAGGTGGAGGAATAATTATTTTGCGCGTAATAAGGAGGCACTTCCTTGCGGCTGTCGTGGACCCAGCTGTCAGCCTCTCCATGTACAGTACTCTTCCGATGGAAGTCGGTCGTTGACCATGTTGACTATGCCGCGCCGAGAGCACCAGGGCGGTGGTCTGGATGACGGCGAGGCCTAGGAAGGGGACGACGCGGAGCCGGGGAAGACGCAGCAGTGGAAGCCCGCGCGGAGAGGAGTACGAGGGTTCACTGGTTCGGCTGCGGTGTGAGGCTGCCGTCGCCGCAGAATAACAAGGGGTGTGGGTGAGTAGAGGGATGGCCTGGCCAGTGGTGGGAGTAGTAGGGGGCGGTGAGGCCTCCACGGCATCATAGCCGGCCACGGGAGGCAGGAGCACGCGACACGACCGGCGCTGCTTTGGGCGGCTGGAGCAAGAAGACCAGAGGTTGAAGAAGCACTACGGCCATTGGATGGACATCGTACGATCACTGCAGCTAGAATCGTTTATATTGACTAAGTTGACAAAGCCTTTGGTACGCGTCAACTTAGTAGGCCCACAACTCGGATTTGGCAGAGAACATATAGCCCATTTGCGATTTGTAAGAATGTACAACCCATTTTTTAATTCTAATGGAATTTACTACAACCCATTTGCAGTTTGTTAAAAGTACATCCCAACTTCTAGCTAGGACAACGATTAATAATTTCAAACAACCGCTCAAAACAGAATTGAAATTTTTTTCCCACATTTTGATGGGATCCAAAATATTTGTATCTGAAATTTCTAGTTAGGTTAAATATAATTTCAAAATAAAGTTGTATTACATTAAAATCCAACGAAATATTGCGCGCGCAACAAGTAATGAAATTAAAATTTTCAAATTCCAAAAATAATATATTTTTCAAACTAATTACGTGTTTGGTGCATAGTAACTGTTCAGTTATTATAATTACATCCCATTTATTATTTCTTAAAGTCCATTTTCTTGTTAAGCCTAATGCATACCTCCTAGGAAAGTTTGCAGCCCAGCGGGGCGGAGAATAACAAGTTGACCCGTATATTGTGTACAAATGTCAGTCCAGTTGCATTGCCGATGTTGAAAAAAAGCTATTTTTATACACACATTGAAAAAATTGTATAGATAAGGAACATTTTTTATACACACATTTAACAATTTTTAAATACATGATTAACACTTTTTAAAACATATTTTTTAGTCAACAGTGGGCCCACAACGAGCGGAGGAGGTCACAATACACATATTTTTTAAATACATGATTAACACTTTTGCAAAAACAATTAGCCCACAGCGAGCCAATTAGCTCCAGTCGGCCCACAGTGGGCCGACAGGGGCCAGTCGGCCAGCTGTAGGCCGACTGGAATCCAACCGGCCTGCTGTGGGCCGACTAGGCCCAGTCGGCCTGCAGCGGGCGGACGGTGTATTATTTTTGAATTTTTTTTACCAAGCGTAATATTTATGAAAATTAATAAAAAATGTATTATTAAAAAAACAGCGAAAAAAGGCCTATGTAGTACAGTACAACCTAACATGGTTACTCAGCCCACATTCAACAACGCCGTAAAGGCCCAAACAAGGCTTCTGTACAACTTTTTGAAGTCACCGAGCTCAATTAATAATTTAAGAAAAAAGTTAGATTACAGTGGAACCTAATTAAAAGCTGTCACGAGCAAATAAATAATTCAACGGGTCCCACTTGTGCGTGTGTGTGTGTGTGTGTGTGAGAGAGAGAGAGAGAGAGATAGAGAGAGAGACCCATCGGCCGATGCTCGTAAATACATCTTTCAGCCATATGCATTGCTGATGCTCAGTAAAAACTTATATAGTTGACACAATCATATAGAACATCATAGCACACTGCACTTGCATACAAAAATTCACGCAGGCGGCACAATCAGGATGGAAGCAGTGGATCGCTACGGGAAGGGCTATGTTGAAACCAATGAAGTCGTACATAATGGTTCATCGTCTTTATCAATGACGGGGAAATATCTTGAATGTTGTGCAAAGAAAACAGACAGACAACACAATAAGTGCTCCTAGCACATTAAGTTGATGTATAGCCCTTTCTAAAAAAAGTTCAGGTACAAAATTAGAACATGTCACAATCAAATGTACTGGCATATCAGTGCTTCACACCCATAGCTCGGATTTAACTAGTATCTGACAAGATTCATTTGTTACCTCAAATTAGAGCACATCCAGGCAGCCAACCCTGCCTCTTTTCCCAAAGAAGCAGTGGCCTCCGCCGCGCGATTGAGTAGGCCCTGTGCCATCCATCGTTCCGAGCAACACGGGGAAAGTCTGACGTTGACTCCTGTAATGGACGTCGTCGACGGACCCTGGCACCAGCGGCGGCGGCAGGACTTCGATTGATGGATTGACCACTTCTTCGACATGCACGAACACTCGATACAGGTACATCCCTAACATGGTCCGCGGCGGCCTTGGTGGCGACGAATAGTACAACCCCGGTTCCTGCACCGGTATCTCAACACCAATCACCTTCGGTATGGTGGACGATTTCTTCATCCATGCCATAACCGTCAGAGCCCAGCTGTCTGGAGGAACAAACATACTTACGAGCTCACCTCCAAGGTCGTTGATAAGCTCGTTCATGGACTCGCTATTCCAACTACGTCGAGGCATGCCGTGGAAGGTAAGCTTTGTTAAAAACTCAAGCTCAGAGGGCACCGAGCCCCATCCTGGGTGCCACCGATCAAAGCTCACTAGCGCGCCATCATAGAACAAACGCCGGGAAGATTCGAACACACGACTGCAAATAAAAGTTGTCCGCAACCTGATGAAGAAATCAGTCGGTGGCGGACAGACTTCGACGAGCAAGTCACTTATTTGGATGCCGTGCGCAATGCCAAGAGCTTTGACAAGGTCATCCGGCGAGACGGGAGGCCGGTCGCCGTTGATGGTTACCATCAGCACTTTGCCGGCAAATAGGTTGTCAAGCGCTGCCATGCCATTGTTGAGCGACAGCACGTAGCAACCGAAGGCAGGACGGACCTCAGGATCTCCGGCTCGGAGATCCGCATTGACCGGTGACATGATAGTGCGCTTGAGTACAGGGAGTACAGGAGGGGGATTTGGGGGAACTGCAGTAGGAATCGAGATTCCAGAGGTGGGGGAGGGGCGGGAGACTGCGGATGAAAAGGTAGCATGAATTTCGAGCACGCGCCAATATGCTCTCGGCGCGCAAGCGCACGAAAACACCGGTGGCGCCCACATGTCGGCCTAAGAGTCCTTATTCATTCTTTTTTGGAGAGCCCGACCTTTTTTTAAGGATCTTTTGAGAGCCCTGCCTGAGAGTCATAATTGACCTGTTTGGCATTGCGTTACTACTCGGCCCATATTCAACGACACCTCACTGGCCCAAACAAGTGTACATCATCGAAAAGACACCGAGCTCAAATTATATAACTTGAAAAAAGGAGATATTGTCAGGACCCCGATTCCAAGTCGCATCGATCTAGCCGGTAACACCTCATATCACATTGCGGCCTCACGCACGGTATCCCACGGGTGTCGCCTTACCATGGCCCGAGACCGTTTGCGCCTTTTGGCTCACGTATATGATAGTGTCGCTAGCATCCATATGACAGAGAACCCGGGCCGACATGGCTAGTCATGAACCCAAAGCGGCACAGACCTATGGAGACAGGCATACATGAATCACATCGAGCATGTCGGTCATCAGCGAGTGAATCCGGGCTCTAGCACTGGGCTAACAGGACTCCGGGGAACCCGGGCTGTAGCAGGCTAGGCAAGACTCCGGATGTCACCGCATTCCCTGAAGGGACAGACATAGGAATGAAGTGAAACACATGTCGGCCAGTCAAGTGTCCTGAGCAGTAATGCTGGGCTAGCAGGACTCCGATGAACCGGGCTATAGCGGACTACTATGGCTCGAGGAACACTAGACTACATTTCCCCATAAGAAAGGCTGCCAAGGATAAACAACTAGATTGTCAGATCCCACTCATACCAAGCATTTCAATCATACACACAATATGCCCGATATGAGTACATACAACATGGCATCACAACAAAACTCTACAACTCAAGTACTTTATTTAAAGGCTCCAAAGAGCCATACATAACAAGTTCATACAGGTAGGGGTCACATGACCCGACACTCAAGTCATACAATCATACAAGCACAAGCAGAAGCAACTAGTCTAAGTACAGACACTAGGAAGAAAGAAGGCTTCTCGAAGCCTGTCTATCTACATAGGGCCCTCCATGGCCAGGATCACCACCTGGGTGGCTAGTCACTCGTCGACATCAAGGTCTACGTAGAACCCATCGGAGGGGGCGGTGTTGTCGTCTGAAAACAGTAATTAAGCAAACATGAGTACAAAGGTACTCAGCAAGTCTTACAACAGAACCTACTATACATGCTCATTCTCAGGAAGGTGGTGGGGTTATTACAGCAAGCCACCTTTGACTCTTGGCTAGGCTATCCTACGGAACTCCACTAGTAAAATAGTTTTCGCACACGAGTCCACTACTCACCAACACAATACTCCACCGGGGATCCTCCCTCGTCATCCTACGAGAGGGCCATACTCGGTACTCACACTTATCGTGAGTCTTTTAGTAGTAACCATTAACTTGTCTATGAACTGTATAGGCAACCAAGTAGTCCTTTACCGCGGACGCGACTATTCGAATAGTTTATACCCTGTAGGGGTGTACTTCTTCATACACGCTTTCACCACTTACTGCCGTTTACATGACATGTACTCGGCAACCTTCAAGCTGAAGCCCAACGAGGGTGTTGGCCACGGCCTACCCAAACACTCAAGTCTCTAGTCCAGGTGTAAGACCTATCCAGGTTCCATCCGTAGGGAGTCCGGCCGAGGTTTCCACATACGGACCCGAACGATGTGAACAGGGTTCCCGAGACACCAAACGGGTGACTCGGTACACCGTGCTACGGTGTATCTACCGCAACATAGCCCACCCCTAGGGTCAGCGCTACGCACGGCCGCCAACACATAACCTACAAACACAAGAAACTATTTGCAACTCCTGGACAGAGTACAAGGGTGATTAAGAAGTCGAGAGGGTCCATTGGTTTCGGGCCCAATGTATGGTAGTAACTGCATCTTAAATCACACATACAGATCTCAGTTCTTATGGAGGGCCTCAATGAAACAACCCACCATGTACTCCTACATGGCCTCTCATCGATACCTTTACCAAAACATGTTCAACACATCCCTCACATTACCGACATAATCATTTCACTCTAGCCCATCACCCAGATGAACCAGACCTGACACAACTCTAAGCATAGCAGGCATAGCAAGGTAGGAATCACATACATGGCTCAATCAACTCCTACACATGCTAGTGGATTTCATCTAGTTACTGTGGCAATGACAGGTCATGTAGAGGATAAGGGTTCAACTACCATAGCACACAACAGTTTGAATCGCGTTGTCTTAATGCAGTAAACAAGAGCAGAAGCGAGAACATGGGTTTGTATCGGAATGATCAATGGGTTGCTTGCCTGTTGTAGTGGTAGTAGGGTACTGCCCTTCAAACGGATACTCGGGGTTATCCTCGGAGGCAGAACCTACCACGAAAGACAAACCGAACATAATCAACACATGGCAATATGAAAGTGTCTTGGCCTAATGCAAGCTAAAACAGAAGTGGATGAACTCATTTGAATCTTTGATTCAAATCTTAGCTCATTAAACATAGCCTTATTAGTGTATAATCTTATTCTGCTTAAACAGCAAGGTTAACTTGTTTTGTCATGCATGAAACCATCACATATGGATAGATTGAATTTTTTTGATGATTTTTCATATATAAATCTTTGCATTTGGAGCTATGGTTGATTTTCTATGATTTTTAGAAATTTTGGCTATTTTCTAGAATTTCCTATTAAAGAATAAATCTAGTAATTGAATTAATGCGTCAGCATGACATAGGTGTGACGTCAGCGGGTCAACTGGGTCGGCCAGGTCAAACCTGACTGGTGGGCCCTGTCTGTCAGTGACTCAGCTAATTAACAGAATTTAATTAACACTAATTAGCTATCAGTGGGGCCTGGTCCCACATGTCAGTGACTAAACTAATTAAAATTAGTTAAAACTAATCCTAAACTAATTAGCAGACCGGCCCCACGTGTCATAGACTCAGGGGGAGGGGTCAACCTGGGCCCACACAGGGTCAAACAGGGTCAACTCGCCGGCGTCTAGCCGCCGGCGAGGCCAGACGCGGCGGAGCAGCGCGGGATTTGCACTCTGGCGACCAAAAGGACGGCGGAGACTATCTACGTGATGCGGGGAGGAAGCCGCGTCGAGTGGTGGCAGTGGGTGGAGCTGGGGTGGCCGGAAACGTCGCCGGCGATGAGTTTGGCGGCGACTGGTGCTCGGGTGAGGTCGAGCTAGTCGCTAGGGGGCACGGGGAGGTGCGTGGATTGGTGCGTTGAGCTCCTGGAGGTGCGGTAGGACTAGTGGACAGGGTGGCGCGGCCATTGGGTGGCCGGAGCCTCGTCGGCGACGAGCTCCATGGCGGTGCGTGCGGGTGAGCTACGTGCGGTCGCTACGGGGCTCGAGAGAGAGAACGGAGAGGGTGGGGAGGTAGCTGAGCTCACGGGGGTCTCGTCGAGGCAGTCAGAGAGGTCGGGGATGAGCTGATGCGGCGGGGACGGCGAAGGGGATCTCCGGTGGCCGGAGTTGAGGACGAGCTCGGTGCGGCGTCTTCGGGGCAAGCGAGCGGTCGGGGCTCGGCCTACTTGATGTAGTCGACGACGGCGGAGCTTCCTGGCATGACGATGCAATGAATGGACGGCAGTGGCTGCGGTGGAGCTTGTCGGCGGCGATGGCTGCGCTCGGCAGGGAGATGGGGAGAGAGCCAGAGAGGGGCAGAGGCCACGAGGAGAGTGGGAAGAAAGAGAGGGAGACGTGGGGGTCTGCGTGGCACTCGTAGACGCCTTCAGGGCGTCGGCGGAAGCAGGAGGTGGCCGACGTGTGGCCGCGGGCGCCGGCCACGCGCTCCTCGTCCTCCTGGCGAGAGGAGGAGGACTACTGGCATGAGCCAGTGGACTGGGCCGAGCCGGGTGGGCTGGTGGGCTGCGCCAGGTAAGTCCCTGTTCTTTCTCTCCTTTTCTGTTTTTTTATTTATTATTTCTGTAACTTCAGGGCTTTATTAAAAATGCCAGGGCATTACCATAAATCATAAAATTAATCATGGCCACTGCTTAGAATATATCCAGCAGCAAACATTTTAGTTTATGATTATTTGAGCATTTAAAATATTTTATAGCATTTAAATGCCCAAATGCAAATACCATAAGGATTAATCCAATGACCTTAGATGTCCTAGAAAAATGTGCACCATTTTTGTCAAAGGTTTTAACCCAAAACAAAAAGGGTGGGCTTTTTAGAAGGGCATTTCAGTTTCATTGAAAAAGTTTTTAGTAAACCCTAGTTGTTCCAGGGGGGTGCTGGGGGTTCTATCATCCCCATTTCAAATTTAAAAGGAATTTAAACATGATGCACACTCTAATGCATGAACTAGCTAGGGTGTGACAACTCACCCCCACTAAAAAGAATCTCGTCCCGAGATTTAGGATCCTCCGGAAAGAAGGTGGGGTACTCGAGTCAAAGACGATCCTCCCTTTCCCAAGTGGCTTCTTTCTCGGAATGGTGTGACCATTGAACCTTGAGAAACTTGATATTATGACGTCGAGTGGTACGCTCGGCTTGATCAAGGATACGAACGGGATATTCCCGATATGAGAGGTTATCTTGTAGATAAGGCGTTTCGTGGTCCACTCCATGGATATGATCCGCGAAGCAACACCTGAGTTGAGAAACGTGGAAGACATCATGAACTCTGGAAAGAAGTGAAGGTAGTTCCAATTGGTAGGCAACTTCTCCTCGTTTGGCGAGAATGCGAAAGGGTCCAATGTAACGAGGAGCCAATTTGCCTTTGATACCGAAATGATGGGTTCCCTTTAACGGAGTAACCCGAAGGTAAGCCTTCTCGCAGACTTCATAAGTCATAAGCTTATGTTTATGATCATATTGACTCTTTTGACGAGATTGGGCTGTTTTCAATTTCTCACGAATAACACGAACCTGTTCTTCTGCTTCCTGAATCATATCCAGGCCAAAGAGTTGTCTTTCCCCGGTTTCTGACCAGTTAAGAGGCGTTCGAGATTTTTGTCCATAGAGAACTTCGAAAGGAGCCTTGCCCAAGCTAGCTTGATAACTATTGTTGTAAGCAAACTCCGCGAATGGAAGGCATTTCTCCCAACCCATTCCGAACAAGATGACAGAGGCTCGGAGCATATCTTCCAGAATTTGATTGACTCGTTCTACTTGACCACTTGATTGAGGATGGAAGGCGGTGCTAAAAGAGAGACGAGTTCCCATAGCATTTTGGAAACTTTCCCAAAATCAAGAGGTGAAGAGACTCCCACGGTCTGAGTTAATTTCCAATGGAACACCATGGAGAGACACTATTCGAGAGATGTACAAGTCAGCTAGGTGGCTAGCGGTGATACTCTCACGAACAGGTAGGAAATGGGCTACCTTGGAAAGACGGTCGATCACGACGAAGATGGCATTATTCCCTCTCTTGGTCCTGGGAAACCCAGTGATGAAATCCATACTGATTTTATCCCATTTCCACTCGGGAATAGCCAAAGGTTGAAGGGTGCCAGCAGGCCATTGATGCTCTGCTTTAACACGATGACAAACGTCGCAATTAGCAATGTATTGAGCAATTTCTCTCTTCATCCTAGTCCACCAAAACCTCTGGCGTAGGTCTTGATACATTTTAGTACTACCGGGATGAATGGTGAGAGGGGATTCATGAGCTTCCTTAAGGATCAGCCGCCTTAGGTTTCGTGCCTTTGGAACCACTAAGCGGTTTCCAAAGTATACGACACCTTGATCATCAATGGAGAAACAATTCACGACTCCTTTCTTAATGCTTCTCTTAATACAGGAGATTCCTGGATCTACCTTCTGTGCCTTGATGATCTGATCCGTAAGGGTAGGTTTCGCCACCAGTGTGGATAGGAATCCTCAAGGAACAATGTGAAGATTGAGTTTATGAAATTCCTCGTGGAGAAGTGGTTGACTTTCGTGTAACATCAGGTTGTTACAATAAGATTTACAACTTAGCGCATCAGCCATGACATTGGCTTTGCCCGGGGTGTAAGTTATTCCTAAGTCGTAATCCGAGATCAACTCGACCCAACGTCTTTGCCTGAGATTCAAATCTGGTTGGGTGAAGATATATTTCAAACTTTGGTGATCGGCGAAGATCTCGCAACGATTACCAAGGAGGTAATGTTGCCAAGTTTTGAGTGCATGGACTACAGCTGCAAGCTCTAGATCATGTGTGGGATAGTTTTCCTCATGTGGGTGTAATTGCCGTGAAGCATAGGCAATTACCTGATGATCCTGCATGAGTATACAACCTAGTCCTTGTCGCGAGGCGTCGCAATAGATAACAAAGTCCTTGGAGAAATCTGGTGGTACCAGTACGGGAGCAGATGTCAGGCGTCTTTTCAGTTCCTGAAAGCTGAACTCGCACTGTGGGGTCCACTCGAACTTTTTATCTTTCTTGAGGAGTTCAGTTAGAGGTTTAGCAACCTTGGAGAAATTCTCGACGAAGCGGCGGCAATAGCTCGCTAAGCCAAGGAAGCTCCGGACTTGCTTGACCGTCTCAGGTGGAGTCCAATCAAGGACGGCTTGAACTCGCTCGGGATTGACAGCAATACCCTTACCAGAGATTACATGGCCTACATAGGTCACTTCTGGCAACCAAAATTCACACTTGGAGAATTTGGCATAAAGGCGATGCTCTCGAAGTTTCATCAATACTAGCCTTAGATGTTCGGCATGTTCCTCTTCATTCTTGGAGTAGATGAGTATGTCATCGAGATAAACTACGACGAATTTATCCAAATACTCCATGAAGACCGAGTTCATTAACCGGGAGAAGGTGGCTGGGGCATTGGTTAAACCGAAGGACATAATGGTGTACTCGTATTGGCCATAACGGGTAACAAAGGCCGTTTTGGGAATGTCCCCGTTTCTGATTTTGATTTGATGGTAGCCCAACCTCAAATCCATCTTGGAAAAGACTGAGGATCCAGCGAGCTGATCATACAGATCGTTGATCCTGGGAAGCGGATACTTGTTCTTGATGGTGACCAAGTTGACAGGTCGGTAATCTACAACCATTCGATCCGTTCCATCCTTCTTCTTAACAAACAGGACGGGGCAAGCCCAAGGAGAGGAACTAGGATGGATGAAACCCTTTTTCAAGGACTCATCGAGTTGGTTCTTAAGCTCGGCAAGTTCTAAGGGTGCCATCTTGTAGGGTCTTCTAGAAATTGGAACGGTTCCTGGAACAAGGTCTATCATGAACTCGACATCCCTGTCAGGTGGAACACCTGGCAGTTCCTCGGGAAAGACATCCGGGAAGTCCCGGACTACCGGAAATCCTCAAGGTCTGGAAGGGGGTTGGCATTTAGGGAGTAAAGCTGGCGCTTGGCCACTCGAGTTAAGACATTGACTGTCTTTGAGGGAGTCCTGGATTATGGGGTGTTCGGGTAGCCGGACTATACCTTCAGCCGGACTCCAGGACTATGAAGATACAAGATTGAAGACTTCGTCCCGTGTCCGGAGGGGACTTTCCTTGGCGTGGAAGGCAAGCTTGGCGATGCGGATATTCAAGATCTCCTACCATTGTAACCGACTTTGTGTAACCCTAACCCTCTCCGGTGTCTATATAAACCGGAGGGTTTTAGTCCGTAGGACAACTTCATCATACAACAATCATACCATAGGCTAGCTTTTAGGGTTTAGCCTCCTTGATCTCGTGGTAGATCTACTCTTGTACTACCCATATCATCAATATTAATCAAGCAGGATGTAGGGTTTTACCTCCATCAAGAGGGCCCGAACCTGGGTAAAACATCATGTTCCTTGCCTCCTGTTACCATCCGGCCTAGACGCATAGTTCGGGACCCCCTACCCGAGATCCGCCGGTTTTGACACTGACATTGGTGCTTTCACTGAGAGTTCCTCTGTGTCATCGCTTTTAGGCCCGATGGCTCCTTTGATCATCAACAACGATGCAGTCCAGGGTGAGACTTTTCTCCCTGGACAGATCTTCGTCTTCGGCGGCTTCGCACCGCGGGCCAAGTCGCTTGGCCACCTTGAGCAGATCGAAAGCTACGCCCCTGGCCATCAGGTCAGGTTTGGAAGCCTAAACTACACGGCTGACATCCGCGGGGACTTGATCTTCGATGGATTCGAGCCACAGCCAAGCGCGCCGCACTGTCTCGATGGGCATGATATAGCTCTGCCGCCGAACAGCGCCTTGGAGGCCGCACATGCATCGGTTCTGACCATTGATTCGGAGCCTACTGCACCGATCGAGGATCAGCGGTTGGACGCTGCCTCAGGGGCTGCGATCTCAGAGGCGATCGAGCCGAACTCCAGCCCCGCACTCCGCATGGCCCGTGACTCCGAGGAGCCGGATTCCTCTCCGAACTCCGAGCCCCCCCGCCCCTGCCGATCGAATCCGATTGGGCGCCAATAATGGAGTTCACCGCCACGGACATCTTTCAGCACTCGCCCTTCGGCGACATCCTGAATTCTCTAAAATCTCTCTCTTTATCAGGAGAGCCCTGGCCGGACCACGGTCAGCAAGGTTGGGATACGGACGATGAAGAAATTCAAAACCCACCCACCACCCACTTCGTAGCCATTGTCGACAAATTAACCGACATGCTTGACTTCGACTCCGAAGACATCGACAGCATGGACGACGATGCAGGAGACGAACAAGAACCAGCACCTGTAGGGCGTTGGAAGGCCACCTCGTCGTATGACATATATATGATGGACACTCCAAAGGATGGAGATGGCGACGGAACAGCAGGGGACGATACCTCTAAGAAACAACCCAAGCGCCAGCGTCAGCGGCGCCGCTCTAAATCCCGCCAAAGCAAAAACGGTGATTCTGGCATGGGAGATAATACTACTCCGGATAGCGCCGAAGAACACCCCCTCCAGCAAAATTCAACACAGGAGGACAGAGAAGCCAGCCCTCACGAGAGGGCGGTGGACCAAGAGGTTGAGGACGATAATTATACACCTCCCTCTGAAGACGAGGCAAGCCTCGATGACGACGAGTTCGTCGTGCCAGAGGATCTCGCCGAACAAGAGCGTTTTAAACGCAGGCTTATGGCCATGGCAAGCAGCCTCAAGAAAAAGCAGCAATAGCTTAGAGCTGATCAGGATTTGCTAGCTGACAGATGGACTGAAGTCCTTGCGGCCGAAGAGTATGAACTCGAACGCCCCTCCAAGAGTTACCCAAAGCGCAGGCTGCTACCCCGACTAGAGGTGGAAGCACCTACATCACCAGCGCATGACATGGCCGACCGGCCACCTCGTGGCCGCGATAGAGAGGCCTCTTGGCCCTCCACTCAAGCCATGCCCCGACGCCGCGTCAAGCATACTAAGGCACGGGAAAATGCGCCCGACCTGCGCGACATACTGGAGGTCAAGGCAAGGCAAACAAGATCGATCTACGGATCACGCAGGCGCCCCACGGCACGTGACGGTGATCGTCACTCCGGATGCAATAAATCCGGCCGGGCCGAACTCAACAGACAAAGCTCCTTCGAGCCGCGTCGTGATATAGCCCAATACAGAGGCGCCGCACACCCACTATGCTTCACAGATGAAGTAATGGATCATAAAATCCCTGAGGGCTTCAAACCCGTAAACATCAAATCGTATGATGGCACAACAGATCCTGCGGTATGGATCGAGGATTATCTCCTTCATATCCACATGGCCCGCGATGATGATCTACACGCCATCAAATACCTCCCACTCAAACTTAAGGGACCGGCCCGGCATTGGCTTAACAGCTTGCCAGCAGACTCAATCGGTTCTTGGGAGGACCTAGAAGCCGCATTCCTTGACAACTTCCAGGGCACTTATGTGCGACCACCGGACGCCGATGACCTGAGCCACATAATTCAACAGCCAGAGGAATCGGCCAGGCAATTCTGGACACGGTTTCTAACAAAGAAAAACCAGATAGTCAACTATCCGGACGCAGAGGCCTTAGGGGCCTTCAAGCATAATATCCGTGACGAGTGGCTTGCCCGGCACCTGGGACAGGAAAAGCCGAAATCTATGGCAGCCCTCACGACACTCATGACCCGCTTTTGCGCGGGAGAAGACAGCTGGCTAGCTCGCAGCAACAATTTAACCAAGAACCCTGGTAATTCGAATACCAAGGACAAAAGCGACAGGTCACGTCGGAACAAACAAAAGCGCCGCGTTAACAGCGACAGCAACGAGGATACGGCAATTAATGCCGGATTCCGAGGCTACAAATCCGGTCAACGGAAAAAGCCATTCAAAAGAAATACTCAGGGCCCGTCCAGTTTGGACCGAATACTCGACCGCTTGTGCCAGATACATGGCACCCCCGAAAAGCCAGCCAATCACACCAACAGGGATTGTTGGCTGTTCAAGCAGGCAGGCAAGTTAAGAGCCGAAAACAAAGACAAGGGGCTGTATAGCGACAACGAGGAGGAGCCCAGGCCGCCGAACAACGGTGGACAGAAGGGATTTCCCCCGCAAGTGCGGACGGTGAACATGATATACGCAACCCACATCCCCAAGAGGGAGCGGAAGCGTGCGTTACGGGACGTATATGCGATGGAGCCAGTCGCCCCAAAGTTCAACCCATGGTCCTCCCGCCCGATCACCTTTGATCGAAGGGACCACCCCACTAGCATCCGTCACGGCGGCTTCGCCACATTGGTTTTAGACCCAATTATTGACGGATTCCATCTCACAAGAGTCCTCATGGACGGCGGCAGCAGCCTGAACCTGCTTTACCAGGATACAGTGCGAAAAATGGGCATAGATCCCTCGAGGATCAAGCCCACCAAAACGACCTTTAAAGGTGTCATACCAGGTGTAGAAGCCAACTGTACAGGCTTAGTCACACTGGAAGTGGTCTTCGGATCTCCGGATAACTTCCGAAGCGAGGAGTTAATCTTTGACATAGTCCCGTTCCGTAGTGGCTATCACGCACTGCTCGGGCGAACCGCATTCGCAAAATTCAACGCGGTACCGCACTAAGCATACCTCAAGCTCAAGATGCCAGGCCCTAGAGGAGTAATCATGGTCAATGGGAACACCGAACGATCCCTCCGAACGGAGGAGCACACGGCAGCGCTCGCAGCAGAAGTACAAAGCAGCCTCTCTAGGCAGTTCTCCAGTTCGGCCTTCAAAAAGCCGGACACTATCAAACGCGCCCGGAGTACCCTACAACAAGACCGCCTGGCACGTTCTGAGCTAGCGTAGCAATGCGGCCCCAACCCTAGCCCTCGTGATATAGTGAAACCAGTGCTTCGCGTACATAACTACGCTCTTGAAATACCATGGGCACAGGGGAAGGGGCACTATCACGGCACGCCCGAAAAACGGCTTAAACCGCACTAGGGGCTGCCGGATTCCTTTTTTTTCTTTTCCTTTTTTCTCTTACTCTCAGGACTCCATACTTTGGATGACCCGTTCGGCAATTCAACTGCCGCACAAACGATGCAAGATCCAGGAAAGCAGACAAGCCACGCCGCATTATGGAACTCCCAGGTGGTCTCTATTACGAGCAGTATACCTGTTTTTTAATACAATTCCGCGGCCTGCCCCTGGCCAGGACATGTCAAATAGTCCAATTTCTTTTGCTTATCGCACTATTTGTATCGTTCTGCTTTCATAGCAGCCTTTCTATAAACAATGCATAACTTTTTGTCTATTTTTTGCATTATCCTCTTTTTATATATATGTTTATCAATAACATGTTGCATCCGTACACTGTGGTACGGCAAAAATACGCCAGGGGCTTCAGTACCCATCAATATGGCGTGAGAAGTCCGTACACTTACACAAGTGCGGCACCCCAAACTTATAGCACTATATGCATCGGCTCCGAATCATGATTTGGGTCAATAGTTGGGTTTGCCCGGCTCCTATGTTTTGGTGCCTTACGTTCCGCTATATCGGCTAAGGTAGCACTAGGAGAACTACTGCGATTGTGCCCCAGTTGAGCTGGGCTGAGCACCTCGGTAGAGAAAGCTAAAACCGACTGTCATGATGAGGCGAGAGACCGGTCGCTGTTCGAGAGGTTTTTCGAGTCCTTAAAGACTTATGCCGCGTCGAGCGAGGAATTGGCTTTGTCCGGCCAAGGCGTGGATAGCGCCCCGAACTCGGTCTTCTGAATACTAGGGGCTTCGCCGAAATTTAAAATTATAGAGTTCTATGGCTAAGTGAGAGTGTTCAAGCATTATAGTCCGATTGCCTTGTTCGTTGTGCTGAGCACCTGCCTCGACGGACCCAATCATGGGAAAAAGAGCGCTCAGGTTTATCCCGAACACCCCAGCACTAGTGGCATGGGGGCAGAAGCCGACGACTGGCCATCTCTCAATTTTTTGATAAACGGCCGCACAGAAAGTAATATTTTAAATTCAAGCATTGCTTAGCACATATGAACAAGTTTTCAGCGCACAGGATAACACGAGCGAGTTCATTCAAAAATTACATCCTTGGTGCATTCATCCGCCATAAGGCGGGCACCGGCCAGAACATCCTTGTAATAGTTCTCGGGCTTGCGATGCTCCTTCCCCGGCGGCGGCCCGTCCCTCACAAGCTTCTCACCGTCCAGCTTACCCCAGTGCACCTTTGCACAGGCAAGGGCCCTACGGGCACCTTCGATGCAGACGGAGCGCTTGATGACCTCGAGCCTTGGATAAGCCTCCACCAGCCGCCGCACCAGTCTGAAGTAGCTCCCAGGCAAGGCCTCTCTAGGCCACAACCGAACTATGAAGCCCTTCAGGGCCTGTACGGCCGCCTTGTGGAGCTCGACCAGCTGCTTCAGCTGGTCGCTCAAGGGCACAGTGTGTCCGGCCTCAACGTACTGAGACCAGAACACCTTCTCCGTCGAGCTGCCTTCCTCGGCTCGGTAGAATGCGGCGGCATCGGATACGCTGCGGGGAAGATCTGCGAATGCCCCTGGAGAGCTCCGAATTCGGGTAAGTAACAAGTAGTTTACTTTTATATGTCTGCTTTGCATAGAGAATGCCTTACCCGCCGCTATCTTTTTCACCGCATCCAATTCCTGGAGGCCCTTCTGGGCTTCGGCCTTGGCAGATTTGGCAGTTTTAAGGGCCGCAGCAAGCTCGGACGCTCGCGTCTTCGAGTCGAGCTCCAAACTCTCATGTTTTTTCATGAGAGCCTAAAGCTCTTGCTGCACCTCGCCGACCTGCACGTCAAATTTCTCCCGCTCGGTGCGCTCCGTGGCCGCTCTCTTCTTGGCCTCGGACAGCGCCTGCTTGAGGGTCACCACCTCAGTTGTGGCCCCTACAATAAGCAGTATACTCCTGTCATTTTTTGCAATTGCGTCTTCTTATAGGATTTTTTTTTCTATAAGGTATCTCTTACCTTCTTTCTCCTCGAGCTGTCGTTTGGCAAGGCCGAGCTCTTGCTCGGTCCGCTCGAGGCCCTGCTTCAGGGCACCCACCTCCGCAGTCAGTGCGGCGGTGGCCAGCAGCGAAGCCTGCATACGTATATTGACTCCTTTTTACTTAGACTCCTGCGATATTTAATAGATCCTCTATTCGGCTTTTCTTTCCGAACGCCAAACAGAGCATCAGGGGCTACTGTCTACGCGGTAATATTTTTACATATTTCTACTTACCTCGAAGCCTGTTAGAAGGCTAGTACAAGCTTCAGTAAGTCCGCTTTTGGCGGACCGAACCTTCTGGACCACCGTACTCATGATGGCACGGTGCTCCTCGTCGATGGAGGCGCCCTTAAGCACCTCCAGCAGATTGTCCGGCGCCTCTGGTTGGACGGAGGACGCCGGCTCAATAGGCTTGCTCCTCTTGGCAGGAGTTCACCTGCCGCGGTCCGGAACCGTTGATGGTTCCGGTGCGGTGTCTGGCTTAAAGCCGGAGTTGGAGCCCTGGGGGGTCTTGTCCCCTTTACTCCTGGAGTCCGGGAGGTCACCTCGCGGCTCCTCCTGGACCACCTCCTGTTGCCCCGGAGCTTGTCGCGACGCCACTTCAGCGTCATCCGCAGCACAGGGGGAGGCAGCGGGCGGAACTGAAATTCACGTCCGATGAATCCAGGGAGCCGCTCGACGACTCGTCGAGCCCGTCCTTGGGCGGGCTGTATGATTATATTGGACATTAGGAAAAGCTGCGCAACAAAAGGAATATCATGAGTTACTCTGGTATCCGAACACTTACGATTTCGCCGGATGCTTGGCCCTATCCGGCCACTCCTCTTCGTCCTCGTCGGCATCGGGGGCGTAGTCCGGCGGAGGGGTTTTCCTCTTCTTGGACCCTTCGGCCTCCCCTACTAGGGCAGCCTTCCTCTTCTTTCCTCCCCCCGCTGGAGGGGGAGAGGTCTCTTCTTCCTCCTCCTCGTCTTCACGGGAGGAGTGCGTCTCGGACTCATCGGACGACGAGTCCGACACCACCATATGCCGGGAACTCTTTCGAGTCCCCGTGGCCTTCTTCTTCTTGGACTTCTTCTTCGGCACCACATAAGGTGCCGGAACCAGCAGCTTCACTAAGAGAGCAGGGGCTGGGTCTTCGGGCAAGGGAGCCGGACAGTTAATCAGTCCGGACTTCGCCTGCCAATCCTGTCAAAGGTGAGGGAGTTTAGATCCTGCATAGAATCAAACTATGAAGAAAACTTAACATCCTGTAAAAGGTGAAAATATTTTACCTCGCCAGCAGGACGCTGCGAGCTGAATCTGCGGTCTTCGGAGGCGGATGTGGGAGCCTCGGCGCCTTTGGTTAGCCCCTTCCAGACATCTTCGTACGTCGTGTCGAAGAGCCTGCTCAGAGTTCGGTGCTGCGCCGGGTTGAACTCCCACAAATTGAAGTCCCGTTCTTGACACGGAAGGATCCGGCGGACGAGCATGACCTGGACTATGTTGACAAGCTTGAGCTGCTTGTTCACCAGGGACTGGATGCATTTTTGCAGTTCGGTCACCTCTTCTTCGTCGCCCCACGACAAGCCCGTCTCCTTCCAGGACGTGAGCCGCGTAGGGGGTCCGGATTGGAATTCAGGGGCTGCGATCCACTTCGGATCGCGTGGCTCGGTGATGTAAAACCACCCTGACTGCCACCCCTTCAAGGTCTCCACAAAGGAGCCCTCGAGCCATAGGACGTTGGCTATTTTGCCCGCCATGGCACCTCCACACTCCGCCTGGTTTCCGCACACCACCTTTGGCTTGACGTTGAAGGTCTTGAGCCAAAGGCCGAAATGGGGGCGGATGCAGAGGAAAGCCTCGCACACGACAATAAACGCCGAGATATTGAGGATGAAGTTCGGGGCCAGATCATGGAAATCTAGGCCATAGTAGAACATGAGCCCGCGGACAAAAGGGTGGAGAGGAAAACCCAGTCCCCGGAGGAAGTGGGGAAGAAGTACTACCCTCTCATGGGGCCTTGGGGTGGGGAGAAGCTGCCCCTCCTCGGGAAGCCGGTGCGCGATGTCTTTGGACAGGTATCCGGCCTTCCTTAGCCTTTTGACATGGCCCTCCATGACAGAGGAGACCATCCACTTGCCTCCCGCTCCGGACATTGTTGGAGAAGGTTGAGGCATGAAGTGCGGGCTTGGGCGCTGGAGCTCGGGTGCGCAGAAGATGGATAGGCAAAGGAGGAAGAAGGCGCAGGTAAAAAGGTGGATCCTTATCCCCTTATATGAGCGGATGCGACTATGCGTCCCCACCAGCCTAGTAAAACTCGCTCCTCCCAAGCGCCGTGATAAATGGCACAGTTGGGTTACCCACATCCGTATTGATGATAATCCCGTAAATGGGGGACACGATCTCTGCTTTGACAAGACGTGACAAGGAATCCGCCTCGCAAAACATGCTGAGGTGGAAAAGTGAAAACGATTCGAATAAAGGCTTGGCCGTAGTGTGGTGTCGCGCTGCGGAATACGTCAGCAGATTAGATTTGTGTTAATATTATTCTCTCTGTGGCAATACGTGGAAACTTATTTTGCAGAGCCGGACACTACTCTTGGTGTTTATAAACTTTTATGAAGAATTTGGAGGAGGAACCCGCCTTACAATGCCGAAGACAATCTACGCGCCGGACTCGTCGTCATTGAAGCCTGGTTCAGGGGCTACTGAGGGAGTCCTGGATTAGGGGGTGTTCGGGTAGCCGGACTATACCTTCAGCCGGACTCCAGGACTATGAAGATACAAGATTGAAGACTTCGTCCCGTGTCCGGACGGGACTTTCCTTGGCGTGGAAGGCAAGCTTGGCGATGCGGATATTCAAGATCTCCTACCATTGTAACCGACTTTGTGTAACCCTAACCCTCTCCGGTGTCTATATAAACCGGACGGTTTTAGTCCGTAGGACAACTTCATCATACAACAATCATACCATAGGCTAGCTTTTAGGGTTTAGCCTCCTTGATCTCGTGGTAGATCTACTCTTGTACTACCCATATCATCAATATTAATCAAGCAGGACGTAGGGTTTTACCTCCATCAAGAGGGCCCGAACCTAGGTAAAACATCATGTTCCTTGCCTCCTGTTACCATCCGGCCTAGACGCACAGTTCGGGACCCCCTACCCGAGATCCGCCGGTTTTGACACCGACAGTCTTGCCCGATGAATGAGTAAGTTGAACGGTTCTAGTGGCACAATTAATCTTAGCATAATGAGCTGACATCCAGTCCATACCCAAGATGATGTTTATGTGCGAGGACTTGAGAGCTATTAAGGATGCAAGGAAGACAAGTCTATCGACAAGAATTTCGTTCCCATGGCTTACTCTAGAAGTTTGCCATTTGGAACCCGGAGTTTGAATTACCATGGAAGTGGGCATGTCACAGAATGTCGTGTTATGCAATCGAGCATAGTTCTCGGATATGAATGAATGAGATGCTCCAGTATCGAAAAGAACAGATGTCGGATGCAGTTAACAAGGAGCGTACCAAGAACGACGTTAGGATCCTTGTGAGCCTCCTCGGCTGAGACATAGTTGACATGGCCACGTGCAGTGGTGACCGGCTTGGCGTAGAATGTCTTTCCCGCTGGCTTACCACGGCCAACGGACTTTCCAGATTGATTGGGGTTGTTGTTCTGGGGACACTTTCGGCTATAGTGACCCGGCTCTCCACACTTGAAACACGTCACCACACTGGGACATGGAGCAGCAGTAGCAGCGGGGCCACCATAGGGCTTGGGCGGTGCAAACTGCTGGTTGGGATGAGGCGCCTCAAAGGATGGCCTCGGAATGAACCTGGGTGGCAGTGCCGTGCTTGGGATCCACACCCGGCGCTTCTGAGCTCCAGAGACGGATGAAGAGCGAAAATCACGTGAGTGCTTGCGTGAAGCGTCATAGTCAGACTGACCTGACTCAGCACTGATGGCTTTGTTGACCAACTTTTGAAAGGAGGTGCACTCATGCAGACGAAGATCGCGGTGAAGTTCAGGGCTAAGTCCCTTGTGGAACCTTGCCTGCTTCTTAGCGTCGGTAGATACTTCTTCAGGAGCATATCGTGCCAGATTCCCAAATTCACGACTATATGCATCCACAGTCAGTCTTCCTTGGGTGAAATTGCAGAACTCCTCCCTCTTGCGATCCATGAGACCTTCCGGAATGTGATGCTCACGGAAAGCCTCACTAAATTCAGCCCAAGTAGTGATTTGACCGACCGGGCACATAGCTTCAAAGTTTTCCCACCAAAGGCTAGCAGGGCCTTCGAGGTGATAGGCAGCATAAGTAACCTTGTCGGCTTCGGCTATGTTGGCAGAACGTAGCTTGTGGGTGATGCTGCGAAGCCAGTCATCCGCATCGAGGGGCTCGACAGAATGGTTAAACTTTGGTGGGTACAGCTTGATAAAGTCATTGATTGACACCAAGTCATTTCACTGATGGCGTGCAGTGTTCTGCTCAATCCGCTCCAGCAGGCGGTTAGTCTCACGCTTGTTTCTTTCCGCCTCCAGCATCACTTCGGCCAGAGAAGGCGGGTGCGGCAGATTTTCACCCCTAGCTGCACTGGCTTCCCCCTGCTCCGGGGCAGCAGGGTTGCTGCGGGTGTTGACCATCCTAGGAGAAAAACAAGCCAACGGTTTAGGTAAGGATGGCTCAAACTTAGCAAGGAAGTGCAGAATGTAATGGATAACACGGAATGCAGAGATGTTCATCCGTATGTCATGGTAATATAAAACTGCCATATATATACCAACAGTCATACACACCACACATAGTTTAGTACAAGCCCAGGCTACAGTACAACTATGATGAAAGACGTTACATCTCATCGGAGGCATTCCATGCTCCTATACATTATTTGTCTACACCTCCGGAATTGATTACACACAAAGTCATATTCCACAAGTCACGCAGGACAGTGAAGATACAACTATTACAATACTAGTGGTACTACTACTAACTCAGACAGCTCCATAGTAGTCCTCATAGAAGTCACCTCCATAGCCTGGAAGTTCAACGTGATCATCTGGGAACAGACGGTCCTGAGGAACTTGTGGACCAAAGGGGCTAGGATGAGGTCTTGGACCAACAAATGGTGGCCTGCGGGGACCACGGGGTGGGGTGATGCCTCCCACATCACGCCAATCCACCATGTCTGGCAGAGCAGATCTCATAGGATACAGATCCCTTGTATCCATACATCCAGCTTGCACCGCAGGTGCAAACCGAGTCAATGTGGCCCAATGATCAGCACGGGTGTTGAAAAGCTCCAGCCTCAAGGCCCGATTCTCTCGGTCTTTATCCTCGAGCATCTCGGCAGTGGTACGAGTTAGTGAGTCCTCCTGAGTGGAGTCAGCATAGATAGCCTGGAGATACCCTTGCGCTCTCAAAAGTGAAGCTGGCATGTAACGGAAGTCGATCTTCCGAAGCAGGCCAGTCCTGACTCGCATGATGGTCATCATGGAATAGGCAGCATCCTGCACAGCCATCTCAATAGTAACCCCGAGTCCATAGGAACAGTGAAGGGGCTAGGTAGATCCAGGATAACAAGGAAATATCCTGACGGTCAGAAATATTGGCTTTGATTAAAGTCTCGGAATTGCTCTTCGACGGTGTATTCGGGATACCAACGGTAACCCGTCTCGATCATTACCCGGACTAACATAGCAGTATGACCGGGCACGTCGAGGCACCGGGTCAGGTGAACCACTTGGTTTTGAGCACGGTTGGCCATCTGAAAGCACAACCACAATGCAAAGACATTAGAATTTCTAGGGAAAATTGGACAACATAACAGCTGTAAATGCTCAGAAAAAGATTTGAGACATCCACAATAGTTTGCAATACTAATCAACAACATCATATTAAGGTTCTGATTCAACTAGCAACATACTAGAAATAGTAGAAACTGAACTGGGGCTTGTAACAACAATCCTATAAGCTACTACGGATTAGTAACACGTGAACCTGACAGAAGAAGACAGCCTAGTCCTTAACCCACGTTGAATGAGAAGAGAATGACTCAAATCAGAGGGCATAAGGTAAAGGAGTAAAAGAGCCTTCCCTCCCACAATCAATTCCCCTACATATAATTAAAGCATTTCTAGACTCGACATCGACCAGTTTGGCTCAACGAACCTACAGGCAGTCCGGCTCTGATGCCAACGCTGTCAGGACCCCGATTCCAAGTCGCATCGATCTAGCTGGTAACACCTCGTATCACATTGCGGCCTCACGCACGGTATCCCACGGGTGTCGCCTTACCATGGCCCGGGACCGTTTGCACCTTTTGGCTCACATATATGATAGTGTCGCTAGCATCCATATGACAGAGAACCCGGGCCGACATGGCTAGTCGTGAAACCAAAGCGGCACAGACCTATGGAGACAGGCATACATGAATCACATCGAGCATGTCGGTCATCAGCGAGTGAATTCGGGCTGTAGCACTGGGCTAACAGGACTCCGGGGAACCCGGGCTGTAGCAGGCTAGGCAGGACTCCGGATGTCACCGCGTGACATTTCCCCGAAGGGACAGACATAGGAACAAAGTGAAACACATGCCAGCCAGTCAAGTGTCCTGAGCAGTAGTGCTGGGCTAGCAGGACTCCGGTGAACCGGGCTGTAGCGGACTACTATGGCTCGAGGAACACTAGACTACATTTCCCCATAAGAAAGGCTGCCAAGGATAAACAACTAGATTGTCGGATCCCACTCATACCAAGCATTTCAATCATACACACAATATGCCCGATATGAGTACATACAACATGGCATCACAACAAAACTCTACAACTCAAGTACTTTATTTAAAGGCTCCAGAGATCCATACATAACAAGTTCATACAGGTAGGGGTCACATGACCCGACACTCAAGTCATACAATCATACAAGCACAAACGGAAGCAACTAGTCTGAGTACAGACACTAGGAAGAAAGAAGGCTTCTCGAAGCCTGTCTATCTACATAGGGCCCTCCATGGCCAGGATCACCACCTGGGTGGCTAGTCACTCGTCGACATCAAGGTCTACGTAGAACCCATCGGAGGGGGCAGTGTTGTCGTCTGAAAACAGTAATTAAGCAAACATGAGTACAAAGGTAGTCAGCAAGTCTTACAACAGAACCTACTATACATGCTCATTCTCAAGAAGGTGGTGGGGTCATTGCAGCAAGCCAGCTTTGACTCTTGGCTAGGCTATCCTACGGAACTCCACTAGTAAAATATTTTTTGCACACGAGTCCACTACTCACCAACACAATACTCCACCGGGAATCCTCCCTCATCATCCTACGAGAGGGCCATCCTCGGTACTCACACTTATCTTGAGTCTTTTAATAGTAACCATTAACTTGTCTATGAACTATATAGGCAACCAAGTAGTCCTTTACCGCGGACGCGGCTATTCGAATAGTTTATACCCTGTAGGGGTGTACTTCTTCATACACGCTTTCACCACTTACCGCCGTTTACATGACATGTACTCGGCAACCTTCAAGCGGAAGCCCAACGAGGGTGTCGGCCACGGCCTACCCAAACACTCAAGTCTCTAGTCCAGGTGTATCGCCTATCCAGGTTCCATCCGCAGGGAGTCCGGCCGAGGTTTCCACATACGGCCTCGAACAATGTGAACAGGGTTTCCGAGACACCAAACGGGTGACTCGGTACACCGTGCCACGGTGTATCTACCGCAACATAGCCCACCCCTAGGGTCAGCGCTACGCATGGTCGCCAACACATAACCTACAAACACCAGAAACTATTTGCAACTCCTAGACAGAGTACTAGGGTGATTAAGAAGCCGAGAGGGTCCATTGGTTTCGGGCCCAATGTATGGTAGTAACTGCATCTTAAATCAAACATACAGATCTCAGTTCTTATGGACGGCCTCAATGAAACAACCCACCATGTACTCCTACATGGCCTCTCATCGACACCTTTACCAAAACATGTTCAACACATCCCTCACATTACCGACATAATCATTTCACTCTAGCCCATCACCCAGATGAACCAGACCTGACACAACTCTAAGCATAGCAGGCATAGCAAGGTAGGAATCACATACATGGCTCAATCAACTCCTACACATGCTAGTGGGTTTCATCTAGTTACTGTGGAAATGACAGGTCATGTAGAGGATAAGGGTTCAACTACCGTAGCACACAGCAGTTTGAATCGCGTTGTCTTAATGCAGTAAACAAGAGCAGAAGCGAGAACATGGGTTTTTATCGGAATGATTAATGGGTTGCTTGCCTGTTGTAGTGGTAGTAGGCTACTGCCCTTTAGACGGATACTCGGGGTTATCCTCGGAGGCAGAGCCTACCACAAAAGACACACCGAACATAATCAACACATGGCAATATGCAACAATATGATGCATGCTATGACATGGCAAGATGAAAGTGTCTTGGCCTAATGCAAGCTAGAACAGAAGGGGATGAACTCATTTGAATCAAAGATTCAAATGTTAGCTCATTAAACATAGCCTTATTAGTGTATTATCTTATTATGCTTAAACAGCAAGGTTAACTTGTTTTGTCATGCATGAAACCATTACAGATGGATAGATTGAATTTTTCTGATGATTTTTCATATATAAATCTTTGCATTTGGAGCTATGGTTGATTTTCTATGATTTTTAGAAATTTTGGCTATTTTCTGGAATTTCCTATTAAAGAATAAATCTAGTAATTGAATTAATGCGTCAGCATGACATAGGTGTGACGTCAGCGGGTCAACTGGGTCGGCCAGGTCAAACCTGACTGGTGGGCCCTGTCTGTCAGTGACTCAGCTAATTAACAGAATTTAATTAACACTAATTAGCTATCAGTGGGGCCTGGTCCCACATGTCAGTGACTAAACTAATTAAAATTAGTTAAAACTAATCCTAAACTAATTAGCAGACCGGCCCCACGTGTCATAGACTCAGGGGGAGGGGTCAACCTGGGCCCACACAGGGTCAAACAGGGTCAACTCGCCGGCGTCTAGCCGCCGGCGAGGCCAGACGCGGTGGAGCAGCGTGGGATTTGCACTCCGATGACCAAAAGGACGGCGGAGACTATCTACGTGATGCGGGGAGGAAGCCGCGTCGAGTGGTGGGAGTGGGTGGAGCTGGGGTGGCCGGAAACGTCGCCGGCGACGAGTTTGGCGACGGCCGGAGCTCGGGTGAGGTCGAGCTAGTCGCTAGGGGGCACGGGGAGGTGCGTGGATTGGTGCGTTGAGCTCCTGGAGGTGCGGTAGGACTAGTGGACAGGGTGGCGCGACCATTGGGTGGCCAGAGCCTCGTCGGCGATGAGCTCCGCGGCGGTGCGTGCGGGTGAGCTACGTGCAGTCGCTACGGGGCTCGAGAGAGAGAACGGAGAGGGTGGGGAGGTGGCTGAGCTCACGGGGGTCTCGTCGAGGCAGTCGGAGAGGTCGGGGATGAGCTTATGCGGCGGGGACGACGAAGGGGATCTCCGGTGGCCGAAGTTGAGGACGAGCTCGGTGCTGCGTCTCCGGGGCGAGCGAGCGCTCGGGGCTCGGCCTACTTGATGTAGTCGACGACGGCGGAGCTTCCTGGGATGACGATGCAACGAATGGACGGCGGTGGCTGCGGTGGAGCTTGTCGGCGGCGATGGCTGCGCTCGGCAGGGAGATGGGGAGAGAGCCAGAGAGGGGGAGAGGCCACGGGGAGAGTGGGAAGAAAGAGAGGGAGACGTGGGGGTCGGGAAGGAAATATGCCCTTGAGGCAATAATAAAGTTATTATTTATTTCCTTATAATCATGATAAATGTTTATTATTCATGCTAGAATTGTATTAACCGGAAACATAATACATGTGTGAATACATAGACAAACAAAGTGTCACTAGTATGCCTCTACTTGACTAGCTCGTTAATCAAAGATGGTTATGTTTCCTAACCATGAACAATGAGTTGTTATTTGATTAACGGGATCACATCATTAAGTGAATGATCTGATTGACATGACCCATTCCATTAGCTTAGCACCCGACCGTTTAGTATGTTGCTATTGCTTTCTTCATGACTTATACATGTTCCTATAACTATGAGATTATGCAACTCCCGTTTACCGGAGGAACACTTTGGGTACTACCAAACATCACAACGTAACTGGGTGATTATAAAGGAGTACTACAGGTGTCTCCAAAGGTACATGTTGGGTTGGCGTATTTCGAGATTAGGTTTTGTCACTCCGATTATCGGAGAGGTATCTCTGGGCCCTCTCGGTAATGCACATCACTTAAGCCTTGCAAGCATTGCACCTAAATGAGTTAGTTGCGGATGATGTATTACAGAACGAGTAAAGAGACTTGCCGGCAACGAGATTGAACTAGGTATGGGATACCGACGATCGAATCTCGGGCAAGTAACATACCGATGACAAAGGGAACGACGTATGTTGTTATGTGGTCTGACCGATAAAGATCTTTGTAGAATATGTAGGAGCCAATATGGGCATCCAGGTCCTGCTATTGGTTATTAACCAGAGACGTGTCTCGGTCACGTCTACATTGTTCTCGAACCCGTAGGGTCCGCACGCTTAAAGTTACGATGACAGTTATACTATGAGTTTATGCATTTTGATGTACCGAAGGTTGTTCGGAGTCCCGGATGTGATCACGGACATGACGAGGTGTCTCGAAATGGTCGAGACATAAAGATTGATATATTGGAAGCCTATGTTTGGATATCGGAAGTGTTCCGGGTGAAATCGGGATTTTACCGGAGTACCGGGAGGTTACCGGAACACCCCGGGAGCTATATGGGCCTTAGTGGGCCTTAGTGGAAAAGAGAAGGGGCAGCCCAAGATGGCTGCGCGCCACCCCCCTCCCCTAGTCCTATTAGGACAAGGAGAGGTGGCCGGCCCCCCTCTCTCTTTTCTCCCTCCGTGAATCCTATTCCAACTAGGATTGGGGGGGGGAATCCTACTCCCAGAGGGAGTAGGACTCTCCTGGCGCGCCCTCCTTGGCCGGCCAGCCTCCCCCCTTTAGTCCTTTATATACATAGGCAGGGACACCCCAGAGAAACACAAGTTGATCCACGTGATCTATTCCTTAGCCGTGTGCGGCGCCCCCAGCCACCATACTCCTCGATAATATTGTAGCGGAGTTTAGGCGAAGCCCTGCTACAGTAGTACATCAAGATCGTCACCACGCCGTCGTGCTGATGGAACTCTTCCCCGACACTTTGCTGGATCGGAGTCCGGGGATCGTCATCGAGCTGAACGTGTGCTAAAACTCGGAGGTGCCGTAGTTTCGGTGCTTGATCGGTCGGATCGTGAAGACATACGACTACATCAACCAAACGCTTCCGTTGTCGATCTACTAGGTATGTAGATCACACTTCCCCCTCGTTTCTATACATCACCATGATCTTGCGTGTGCGTAGGAATTTTTTTGAAATTACTACGAAACGCAACAGTGGCATCCGAGCCTAGGTTTTATATGTTTATGTTATATGCACGGGTAGAACACAAGTGAGTTGTGGGCGATACAAGTCATACTGCCTACCAGCATGTCATACTTTGGTTCGGCGGTATTGTTGGACGAGACGACCGGGACCAACATTACGCGTACGCTTACGCGAGACCGGTTCTCCCGACGTGCTTTGCACATAGGTGGCTTGCGGGCGACTGTCTCTCCAACTTTATTTGAACCAAGTGTGGCTACGCCCGGTCCTTGCGAAGGTTAAAACGGAGTCAAATTGACAAACTATCGTTGTGGTTTTGATGCGTAGGTAAGATTAGTTCTTGCTTAAGCCCGTAGCAGCCACGTAAAACATGCAACAACAAAGTAGAGGACGTCTAACTTGTTTTTGCAGGGCATGTTGTGATGTGATATGGTCAAGACATGATGCTGTTTTTATTGTATGAGATGATCATGTTTTGTAACCGAATTATCGGCAACTGGCAGGAGCCTTATGGTTGTCGTTTTATTGTATGCAATGCAATCGCGATGTAATGCTTTACTTTATCACTAGGCGGTAGCGATAGTCGTAGAAGCACAAGCTTGGCGAGACGACAACGATGCTACGATGGAGATCAAGGTGTCACGCCGGTGACGATGGTGATCACGACGGTGCTTCGGAGATGGAGATCACAAGCACAAGATGATGATGGCCATATCATATCAATTATATTGATTGCATGTGATGTTTATCCTTTTATGCATCTTATCTTGCTTTGATTGACGGTAGCATTATAAGATGATCTCTCACTAAATTATCAAGAAGTGTTCTCCCTAAGTATGCACCGTTGCAAAAGTTCTTCGTGCCGAGACACCACGTGATGATCGGGTGTGATAGGTTCTACGTTCAAATACAACGGGTGCAAAACAGTTGCAGACGCGGAATACTCAGGTTATACTTGATGAGCCAAGCATATACAGATATGGCCTCAGAACACGGAGACCGAAAGGTCGAGCGTGAATCATATAGTAGATATGATCAACATAACGATGTTCACCATTGAAAACTACTCCATCTCACGTGATGATCGGTTATGGTTTAGTTGATTTGGATCACGTGATCACTTAGAGGATTAGAGGGATGTCCATCTAAGTGGGAGTTCTTTAATTAATTAGACTAATTGAACTTAAATTTATCATGAACTTAGTACCTGATAGTATCTTGCTTATGTATGTTTGATTGTAGATAGATGGATCGTGCTATTGTTCCGTTGAATTTTAATGCGTTCCTTGGGAAAGCAAAGTTGAAAGATGATGGTAGCAATTACACGGACTGGGTCCGTAACTTGAGGATTATCCTCATTGCTGCACAGAAGAATTACGTCCTGGAAGCACCGCTGGGTGCCAGGCCTGTTGCAGGAGCAACGCCGGATGTTATGAACGTCTGGCAGAGCAAAGCTGATGACTACTCGATAGTTCAGTGTGCCATGCTTTACGGCTTAGAATTGGGACTTCAACGACGTTTTGAACGTCATGGAGCATATGAGATGTTCCAGGAGTAGAAGTTAATATTTCAAGCAAATGCCCGAATTGAGAGATATGAAGTCTCCAATAAGTTCTATAGCTGCAAGATGGAGGAGAACAGTTCTGTCAGTGAGCATATACTCAAAATGTCTGGGTATAATAATCACTTGATTCAATTGGGAGTTAATCTTCCAGATGATTGCGTCATTGACAGAATTCTTCAATCACTGCCACCAAGCTACAAGAGCTTCGTGATGAACTATAATATGTAAGGGATGAACAAGACTATTCCCGAGCTCTTCACGATGCTAAAAGCTGCGGAGGTAGAAATCAAGAAGGAGCATCAAGTGTTGATGGTCAACAAGACCACTAGTTTCAAGAAAAAGGGAAAAGGGAAGAAGAAGGGGAACTTCAAAAAGAACAACAAGCAAGTTGCTACTCAAGAGAAGAAACCCAAACCTGGACCTAAGCCTGAAACTGAGTGCTTCTATTACAAGCAGACTGGTCACTAGAAGCGGAACTGCCCCAAGTATTTGGCGGATAAGAAGGATGGCAAGGTGAACAAAGGTATATGTGATATACATGTTATTGATGTGTACCTTACTAATGCTCGCAGTAGCACCTGGGTATCTGATACTGGTTCTGTTGCTAATATTTGCAACTCGAAACAGGGACTACGGATCAAGTGAAGATTGGTTAAGGACGAGGTGACGATGCGCGTGGGAAACGGTTCCAAAGTCGATGTGATCACAGTCGGCACGCTACCTCTACATCTACCTTCGGATTAGTATTAGACGTAAATAATTGTTATTTGGTGCCAGCGTTAAGCATGAACATTATATCTGGATCTTGTTTGATGCGAGACGGTTATTCATTTAAATCAGAGAATAATGGTTGTTCTATTTATATGAGTAATATCTTTTATGGTCATGCACCCTTGAAGAGTGGTCTATTCTTGTTGAATCTCGATAGTAGTAACACACATATTCATAATGTTGAAGCCAAAAGATGCAGAGTTGATAATGAGAGTGCAACTTATTTGTGGCACTGCCGTTTAGGTCATATCGATGTAAAGCGCATGAAGAAACTCCACACTGATGGACTTTTGGAACCACTTGATTATGAATCACTTGGTACTTGCGAACCGTGCCTCATGGGCAAGATGACCAAAACACCGTTCTCCGGTACTATGGAGAGAGCAACAGATTTGTTGGAAATCATACATACAGATGTAAGTGGTCCGATGAATATTGAGGCTCGTGGCGGATATCGTTATTTTCTCACCTTCACAGATGATTTGAGCAGATATGGGTATATCTACTTAATGAAACATAAGTCTGAAACATTTGAAAAGTTCAAAGAAGTTCAGAGTGAAGTTGAAAATCATCGTAACAAGAAAATAAAGTTTCTACGATCAGATCGTGGAGGAGAATATTTGAGTTACGAGTTTGGTGTACATTTGAAAAATTGTGGAATAGTTTCGCAACTCACGCCACCCGGAACACCACAGCGTAATGGTGTGTCCGAACGTCGTAATCGTACTTTACTAGATATGGTACGATCTATGATGTCTCTTACTGATTGACCGCTATCGTTTTGGGGGTACGCTCTAGAGACAGCCGCATTCACGTTAAATAGGGCACCATCAAAATCCGTTGAGACGACGCCTTATGAACTGTGGTTTGGCAAGAAACCAAAGTTGTCGTTTCTAAAAGTTTGGGGCTGCGATGCTTATGTGAAAAAGCTTCAACCTGATAAGCTCGAACCCAAATCGGAAAAATGTGTCTTCATAGGATATCCAAAGGAAACTATTGGATACACCTTCTATCACAGATCCGAAAGCAATATTTTTGTTCCTAAGATCGGAAACTTTCTGGAGAAGGAGTTTCTCTCGAAAGAAGTGAGTGGGAGGAAAGTAGAACTTGACGAGGTAACTGTACCTGCTCCCTTATTGGGAAGTAGTGCATCACAGAAAACTGTTTCTGTGACACCTACACCAGTTAGTGAGGAAGCTAATGATGATGATCATGAAACTTCAGAACAAGATACTACTGAACATCGTAGATCAACTAGAGTAAGATCCGCACCAGAGTGGTACGGTAATCCCGTTCTGGAAGTCATGCTACTAGATCATGATGAACCTACTAACTATGAAGAAGCGATGGTGAGCCCAGATTCCGCAAAGTGGCTTGAAGCCATGAAATCTGAGATGGGATCCATGTATGAGAACAAAGTATGGACTTTGGTTGACTTGCCCGATGATAGGCAAGCAATTGAGAATAAATGGATCTTCAAGAAGAAGACTGACGCTGACGGTAATATTACTATCTACAAAGCTCAACTTGTCGCAAAAGGTTTTCGGCAAGTTCAAGGGATTGACTACGATGAGACCTTCTCACCCATAGCGATGCTTAAGTCTGTCCAAATCATGTTAGCAATTGCCGCATTTTATGATTATGAAATTTGGCAGATGGATGTCAAAACTGCATTCCTGAATGCATTTTTGGAAGAAGAGTTGTATATGATGCAATCAGAAGGTTTTGTCAATCCAAAGGGAGCTAACAAAGTGTGCAAGCTCCAGCGATCCATTTATGGACTGGTGCAAGCCTCTCGGAGTTGGAATAAACGCTTTGAGAGTGTGATCAAAGCATTTGGTTTTATACAGACTTTTGGAGAAGCCTGTATTTACAAGAAAGTGAGTGGGAGCTCTGTAGCATTTCTGATATTATATGTAGATGACATATTATTAATTGGAAATGATATAGAATTTCTGGATAGCATAAAGGGATACTTGAATAAGAGTTTTTCAATGAAAGACCTCGGTGAAGCTGCTTACATATTAGGCATTAAGATCTATAGAGATAGATCAAAACGCTTAATTGGACTTTCACAAACAACATACCTTGACAAAATTTTGAAGAAGTTCAAAATGGATCAAGCAAAGAAAGGATTCTTGCCTGTGTTACAAGGTGTGAAATTGAGTAAGACTCAATGCCCGATCACTGCAGAAGATAGAGAGAATATGAAAGATGTTCCCTATGCATCAGCGATAGGATCTATCATGTATGCAATGCTGTGTACCAGACCTGATGTGTGCCTTGCTATAAGTCTAGCAGGGAGGTACCAGAGTAATCCAGGAGTGGATCACTGGATAGCGGTCAAAGGATATGCTTCTCGTATATGGAGGTGACAAAGAGCTCATCGTAAAAGGTTACGTTGATGCAAGCTTTGACATTGATCCGGACGATTCTAAATCGCAAACCGGATACGTGTTTACATTAAACGGTGGGGCTGTAAGTTGGTGCAGTTCTAAACAAAGCGTTGTAGCGGGATCTACATGTGAAGCGGAGTACATAGCTGCTTCGGAAGCAGCAAATGAAGGAGTCTGGATGAAGGAGTTCATATCCGATCTATGTGTCATACCTAGTGCATCGGGTCCAATGAAAATCTTCTGTGACAATACTGGTGCAATTGCCTTGGCAAAGGAATCCAGATTTCACAAGAGAACCAAGCACATCAAGAGACGCTTCAATTCCATCCGGGATCTAGTCTAGGGGGGAGACATAGAGATTTGCAAGATACATACGGATCTGAATATTGCAGACCCGTTGACTAAGCCTCTTCCACGAGCAAAACATGATCAGCACCAAGGCTCCATGGGTGTTAGAATCATTACTGTGTAATCTAGATTATTGACTCTAGTGCAAGTGGGAGACTGAAGGAAATATGCACTAGAGGCAATAATAAAGTTATTATTTATTTCCTTATAATCATGATAAATGTTTATTATTCATGCTAGAATTGTATTAACCGGAAACATAATACATGTGTGAATACATAGACAAACAAAGTGTCACTAGTATGCCTCTACTTGACTAGCTCGTTAATCAAAGATGGTTATGTTTCCTAACCGTGAACAATGAGTTGTTATTTGATTAACGGGATCACATCATTAAGTGAATGATCTGATTGACATGACCCATTCCATTAGCTTAGCACCCGATCGTTTAGTATGTTGCTATTGCTTTCTTCATGACTTATACATGTTCCTATAACTATGAGATTATGCAACTCCCGTTTACCGGAGGAACACTTTGGGTACTACCAAACGTCACAACGTAACTGGGTGATTATAAAGGAGTACTACAGGTGTCTCCAAAGGTACATGTTGGGTTGGCGTATTTTGAGATTAGGTTTTGTCACTCCGATTATCGGAGAGGTATCTCTGGGCCCTCTCGGTAATGCACATCACTTAAGCCTTGCAAGCATTGCAACTAAATGAGTTAGTTGCGGATGATGTATTACAGAACGAGTAAAGAGACTTGCCGGCAACGAGATTGAACTAGGTATGGGATACCGACGATCGAATCTCGGGCAAGTAACATACCGATGACAAAGGGAACGACGTATGTTGTTATGCGGTCTGACCGATAAAGATCTTCGTAGAATATGTAGGAGCCAATATGGGCATCCAGGTCCCGCTATTGGTTATTGACCAGAGACGTGTCTCGGGTCGTGTCTACATTGTTCTCGAACCCGTAGGGTCCGCACGCTTAAAGTTATGATGACAGTTATACTATGAATTTATGCATTTTGATGTACCGAAGGTTGTTTGGAGTCCCGGATGTGATCACGGACATGACGAGGAGTCTCGAAATGGTCGAGACATAAAGATTGATATATTGGAAGCCTATGTTTGGATATCGGAAGTGTTCCGGGTGAAATCGGGATTTTACCGGAGTACCGGGAGGTTACCGTAACCCCCCGGGAGCTATATGGGCCTTAGTGGGCCTTAGTGGAAAAGAGAAGGGGCAGCCCAAAATGGGCCGTGCGCCTCTCCCCTCCCCTAGTCCTATTAGGACAAGGAGAGGTGGCCGACCCCCCTCTCTCTTTTCCCCCTCCGCGAATCCTATTCCAACTAGGATTGGGGGGGGGGGAATCCTACTCCCAGAGGGAGTAGGACTCTCCTGGCGCGCCCTCCTTGGCCGGCCAGCCTCCCCCCTTTAGTCCTTTATATACAGAGGCAGGGACACCCCAGAGAAACACAAGTTGATCCACGTGATCTATTCCTTAGCCGTGTGCGGCGCCCCAGCCACCATAGTCCTCGATAATATTGTAGCGGAGTTTAGGCGAAGCCCTACTGCAGTAGTACATCAAGATCGTCACCACGCCGTCGTGCTGACGGAACTCTTCCCTGACACTTTTCTGGATCGGAGTCCGGGGATCGTCATCGAGCTGAACGTGTGCTCGAACTCGGAGGTGCCATAGTTTCGGTGCTTGATCGGTCGGATCGTGAAGACGTACGACTACATCAACCAAACGCTTCCGTTGTCGATCTACTAGGTATGTAGATCACACTTCCCCCTCGTTGCTATACATCACCATGATCTTGCGTGTGCGTGGGAAATTTTTTGAAATTACTACGAAACCCAACAGGTCGGCGTGGCACTCGTAGACGCCTCCAGGGCGTCGGCGGAAGCAGGAGGTGGCCGGCGTGTGGCCGCGGGCGCCGGCCACGCGCTCCTCGTCCTCCTGGCGAGAGGAGGAGGACGACTGGCATGAGCCAGTGGACTGGGCCGAGCCGGGTGGGCTGGTGGGCTGCGCTAGGTAAGTCCCTGTTCTTTCTCTCCTTTTCTGTTTTATTTATTTATTATTTCTGTAACTTCAGGGCTTTATTAAAAATGCCAGGGCATTACCATAAATCATAAAATTAATAATGTCCACTGCTTAGAATATATCAAATAGCAAACATTTTAGTTTATGATTATTTGAGCATTTAAAATACTTTATAGCATTTAAATGCCCAAATGCAAATACCATAAGGATTAGTCCAATGACCTTAGATGTCCTAGAAAAATGTGCACCATTTTTGTCAAAGGTTTTAACCCAAAACAAAAAGGGTGGGATTTTTAGAAGGGCTTTTCAGGTTCATTGAAAAAGTTTTAGTAAACCCTAGTTGTTCCAGGGGGGTGCTGGGGGTTCTGTCATCCCCATTTCAAATTTAAAAGGAATTTAAACATGATGCACACTCTAATGCATGAACTAGCTAGGGTGTGACAGATATACTCTGAACACTGGAGAATGGTGATGCCCTCATTTAGCCCACCAGTAGTTCGAGACAATGAACAGTTCGAAACAACGATATATACAACATTCAAACACTGACTAGTGACTACTATTGACATAAACAGCAAGACATGATAGTTCATAAGAAGTCTTGCTACACCACCAAAACGCACCCATCTGCAGTGCTCAGACTCTCGTGATCCAGACGAGAATGACATTCTAAACAGAAGCAACTATTACATAGTAAGAGTGACATAGACGAGGATGACCAAATGACAAGGAATATGCATAATAAAAGAGAGAACTACCCATCCAGAACCAGCAGCAAAGACAACAAAGTCATTCGAAGAGATGATCCAACACCATCATAATTTGCAGCCCCGCTTCAGCGACCAGTGATCCGGAGACACCAGTACTCCACCCTTTTGATGCAACAGCCCAATTACCTATCAACCTGAAGGCTCGAACCACATCACTGCCTATCGTAATTGAGACATCCAAGGATCAAAGTTAATCCGGATGTTTTTGTCATTCTCACCTTCTTTTGGCTGTAGGCTGTATCGTTGACAATCAGGGGAGTTTGCTCCCGAACTCCTAGGGCTCCCCATGTAGACACAGTTTTCCATAGCAAACAGAGCCTCTCTGCCATCAAGGTCCTTGGCAACGGTGATCTCCTAGTTAATCGGATAATTGAGTTCGAGAAACAGAGAGTGTGAACCAAGGCTGTTTACCCGCCTCCAACTAAAAAATCCTAAAGGCCCCAACAAGCTGGTATCCTGCTCATAGACGTAATAGCCACTGTCCGGATACTCACGTATGACACGGTGCTTGTATACAGTGGGGTTTTTGCAATATAACTTTTCCGGCTCATGTGCCCGAATGATCATCAGTCTTTTGCCGTCGTCTGATCGAGCAAGGAACCAGTTGTGCTTCCCTGTTTTTGGCAAAGGTGGTGTGATTACAAAGGGCAGTAACTGTAGGGACACTGCATCATATCAAAAAGGACAGGCATTGTTAATGTAAGATCAGCATTGTTCAGAGTATGAGTCGGATAATGCAAGAAACAACATTGATATGTCCCTGTTGGAACTGGGAGGAAAATACAGGGAAATGTATACTGGGTTCGAAAATATAGAAGCGCCATGCATGGTTATACTCATGTTATCTTGCAATCGATTCTTCACAGGAAACTACCATGTCATGCATGTTATGTAATCATGTTTTTTCCTCACAAACAAATTCTTCAAGGTAACTAACATACCATGCATTGTTATATACTCGTGTTTTGTGGGCAAAATTTTTGTGAGGATATTATTCTAGCCATTGACTGCTGAAGGGCGAATATAGGTATGTACACATGGTAAGCATTGCATGATTTCACTACTTCCAAATATAGAGTTCTCCATATGCACATTTACTTCCCTAATGTATGGTTAGATGAAACCAACAGTGTGGTGCATGTTTCTACATCATGAAAATGAGGAAACTAACATGGCCATTGATACACACTCATATTTAGTAGTAGTATATAGATTACTGTAAAATAAGGATAATATCCATATATTCCTAACCGTTTGATTATTTAGGGTACAAACTGGCTGTAATGACATGGTCACAATCGCATGAATTAACTCATTCCAAATATAGCTGATTTACGACATCTCTAATACATTGCCATAGTTCTACTCAAATTCTGCTCAAACAGAGATATGCCAATCATCACAAAAAGTTCAAACAATGTCATGGCGTCATCATTAACATGAGAGGAAACAACTTACACGCGCCGTCCCAGCAATACGTGGTGCCATCTGCTTTGTCGATCGCGTAGATGATGCCAGTGTGTTCAATAGCATCATAGAAGTGTGTATCAGCTTTGACGATGATCCACTGCGAGCCGAGTTGTCTCCAGCTAAAGAAGGCACCAACGTAAAGATAGGCGAGTCCGCGGTCGAACAAGGCAATTAGCTTGAAGTCTGCGTAATTTGCATGTCGTATGGGCACTTGGTAGATTACAATCTTCTGCAAAACAAGGTCCGTCCAACTGACGTAGTAATCTAGATGACTTGGACCGCGATGGTAATACTCTATATAATCCAACAGAGGAAGGATAATCTCATGGGAGGTCTGGAAGTTCACGAGCACCAACTTTTTACCGTCTTCTCTGAAGGCAGCCATCCAGTGGGAGTTCATGTCGACCCAGTACATACCTGCCAAGAAGTTTCGGGCGATGGTGATCGGATCGATGTCGAGGGAAATGATGTACGGCGACCCACTACATACCTGCAAAGAAGTTTCGGCTAATGGAGATCGGATTGAAGTTGAGGGGCATCATGCACGCCTCCGTATCATGGTGAGCCAATCTCGCAAGACCAGATAGCAGCAAGCAGGGTGTCTTGAAAAGCTTAGGCCTCGCTTTGACGATGGCCGTGTGCATGTCCCTCGAGCATGCAGCCAGCCGCAGGGCGCTCAACATATCCATACACGAACAACAGAGGTCGAGGATGTCACTAGGGAGATTGCTCCAATCGCGACTCATATGGATGCTGCGTGGTTCGCGTTCGGCCATGGTGGAGTTTGGAAGGGGGCTTGATTTACGGGGGAGAAGGATGTCGGTGCTGGAGCGGCTAGCGAGGGAATAGTGGTATTGGGGGAGGCGAGTGAGGCGACGGTACACGGGGGCACAGTGAGATGGAGACGAAGAAGGAGATGGAGATGGAGTGGTGCTATGGGAGTGGAGAGGGAGACGAGGCGAGGCGCCAATGTGTTGTACATCAGCGGTGACAGACTGCACTGTGCACAGGGTGAGGCTTACTTTGGTAACCCAAACACGCCACCTGGACTAGTGTCAGGCGCAGGGTGTTGTCACTTCACTGTGAGGACCGGATGAATAGTATTTTGACCATCAAGTGTACCACAGTTGTACTACTACTACTACTACTACTACTACTACTACTACTACTACTACTACTACTACTACTACTACTACTACTACTACTACTACTACTACTACTACTACTACTACTACTACTACTACTAGGTACATGAGTACTCCAGTATTGTATAGCGTAAATAGGTCTCCCGTGCTAGCATGCTTGTTCACTTCATCGTTCAGGTATCATCCATATTGCGAGCAGAACCAAATTCTTGTGCATGCCCAATCAATGCTCTGCCGCAATGCATGCAGTGGTCGTTCTGGTGCATCAAGGACGGCATGCAGATCGTTCCACACTTGAGAAGAGGAAAAATGGAAAGGTAGAACGCGACAGCAGAGGAAGAGAACGCTGGCTAATGAGGCTGGGAGGGGATCGAGCAGGAAGTTAATGCTCCACGCCTAAAGGTTTTGGGAAAACCTGGTTTTCATAAGGTGACTTATACTCACCTAAACGGAGGGAGTATTCCTTAACCAGAGAATGTTGTGTTTCCCACTCACGCGCTCAAAAAAAAACTACGACACATTTTTATCTGTTTGCATAGGTCCCACCTATCAGGAAGGATGGGCACGTACACGAACAGGTACGACTCATCAGTCTACCTGCATAGCCTTTTTGTTTAGTCTACCTAGTCGTCTAATCAACTACCTGCACACCACTTCTCCCATTTACTTCTCCATCGGGAACCGATTCTCCTCGGCTTCTTCACCTCCCCTTCGTCTTCATTTGCATCCAAACTCCACTGCGTTCACATTGTTTTAACCTCTTTAAATAATCATCTACTACTTCAGTTAGACTAGCCATCTAATCCTAATTCTCCAAACCATGGCCCTCCGTTCCAGCGGTTCCAAATGGCGATAGAGATCGAGATGCAGGTTTTTAGCGTCCAAGATGTCCTCGTCAAAGGCTCGATGTGCATAGTTGCAACCGTCACCGTCCACCCAAGGGTTGTTCGGCAGTGGATCAACAATGTATCCAACTCCCTCGAAAAGGTAGAGACGAGGGTCATCGGTCTCGACGCAGAGTACACGGAGCGTGCCCCTGGGAAGATCCAGCGCGCCGCCGTCCTTCAGCTATGCTTCGAAGATGATGTTTTGGTGTACCACATCATACACTCGCCCTCCATACTAGGTGAGCTTCACGATTTCTTTTCTCGGGAGGACGTATACTTCTGTGGGGCAGCCATCGAAGGGGACAAACAGAAGCTGGAGCCGTACAAGCTTGATTTGAATAGCATCGCTGACCTACAAACCAGAATCAAAATTCCTGTAGAAGTTTGTGATAAACAGACACCATCCCTATTCGACGTAGCAAATTTTGTGCTCGGTACAAATCTTTAGAAGGGTGATGAGACGGTGGCATTAAGGTCGTATGGATGGGAGAATTATCCCTTGACATACGAGCGGATAAAATATGCTGCCCTCGATGCCCGTGTGAGTTTCGAGATAGCTTCAAGGTCCAAAGAGCCTGTTGCGAAGCCGTCTCCCACAGAGAATGAGAAGAAGAAGAAGAAGAAGAAGAAGAAGAAGAAGAAAAGGCTGCACCAGCAGGAGGGCATTATGGATGGATGAACTATTTCCTCTCTTGTAAAAAAAATTATTCCCTCTCAGTGTATATTGATATAGATGGACTATTTCGATGGTGTGCATGTCTTTGGAACAGAGTAGTAGCGTGGGTCCGCTTGACTATAAGGAACTATTTATCCGCATATATATCTTTCTCTGCTACTCCTTCCAGTGATCGGTATGCAGTGCATGTGTCCGTAGACATGACAGCTTGTCCATGGAAGTTCAACTACGGCGACCATCATGTTTCATATCGCGATTCCCACGAAGCCTCTCCAACCCACGGCACCACGCCCCCCCGACGTGCGCCTCACCCCTCTCGGCCGCACCGCCCCTCTGCCTTTGTGTGCATGACATGTGGGCCACCTAAAATGCGGCGAGCATCAAGTTTCTACCATAGCCACCCACGATTCCCACGACGCCGCTCGAACCCATGAAACCACACATCCCACGACCTGCGGCTCACCCCTCTTGGCCCCATTGCCCCTCTGCCTACGGGAGCATTACATGTGGACCAGTCACCTATCGGGTTCACATGTTATTGACTCAAAGGTAGGTGTAGTAAGGCGCTGAAGCTCAGTCCCGACGGCCCTGAGAGGGAAATGTAACTCCTGCGCCAGGGCTTGTGGTGCTCCCGCAACATGAACTCGTGCCAAACTCGAGATTTGTTTCTTTACTATACATGCACGCAACGATTTAATGGACATTGTAATCTCAACATGTGATGGCGAGCTCTAAATTTGAATTTGAAACTTAAAAAACGAAAAGATTCAAAACAAATAAACTGGGAGAGAGGGAGTATATCGTAGGATGTGTCCCATACAAAATAAGTCCCCTGGTTTGTCACCGCGAAGATGTGGTTAGAAAGGAGCACAACGTCTTCCTACTCGTACGACAACAAATTGGCCGCAGACAGCATGGTCCGCCTTTGACCGCCATGTGCAAGGTTCGTGCTATCTTATTCAATCTCACCGTGGTTCCATCGTACCAATTCATGCGGTGGCTCGTTGCATGGCTGATCCCAATGTTGGACAAGTTTCACCATTGTAAATGTTGTGCAAATTGATGTCGGCACCCTCTCGTACATATGCAAGCCAATCTCCACTCGCACCGAGCCTAACCTGTGAAACAGTGGGCAGGGGGAGAATTAGGAAATGGACACGGAAGTAGTCTTTAGAATGCATTTACTACGTGATCAAACTCATCTTACCTGCTCATCGGAGGAAATCCGAGTGCCCATCAACGTCGGCATCTCAAGGGGCGTCAACTTGCAACTACGGCCACGCCGCGCTGGAGAGACCCCCAAGGAAACATCCTCGTGCATTCCACGGAACATCAAGATGCATTTGTATGAGTAGTTTATCTTGTGAGAGAAAAGGATGAACGAGGGAAGGCCTCTAGAGATAGAGATGGACACTACTACTACCAATGTGCTGGCCCGTGCGTTGCAATGGATCCAAAGTAGTAGAATAATACTTGTTTACGTGCTTGAAATATAAACACTCTAGTTTTGATATACATGTGTCAGCAGACATGACAGCTTGTCCATGGAAGTTGAACCACAACGACCATCACGTTTCTTGTTTCTACCACTAAGCCACTGAAGTTCTGTCCCGTGGGCCCCGAGAGGGAAATGTAACTCCTGCGGCAGGCCTTGTGGTGCTCCCGCAGTACGAGCTCGTGCCAAAACTGGAATTTGTTTCTTACTACTACCAACTAGTACTAGTAAGGTACACGTGCATTGCACGCATGAGATTATGGTGGTTTGTGCATTATGCTTCTACATGTGGAGCTTTCTAGATTCTAACATGTGGCAAAATCTGGTGGGATGTAAGGTTAGGCAAGTTTGATTAACTTAGGCGAGTGTTTGATTCAAGCCACACCTTAGGCAAGCCACACTAAGGCCCCGCATGACATACACACACACACAATGTGGCAAGATTCCCTTAGGCTTGCCAACTTGTTTCTCTCGTTTTGAAGAACGAATAACTTTGGCAAAGCTTAGTTGTGGCAAAGTTAGGGTCTGTTTGATTCAAAGGATTTTCTTAGGATCTTTGAAGGATTAGAATCCTTAGGAATTTTTCCTACATTGGTCGTTTGATTCGTAGGATTGAATCATGTAGAATATTTTCCTAAGGATTCATTTGTACTACGTTTCACAGGAATTCTAACATGCACTCCAACCTCTTGAAAGAAATCCTTTGTTTTTCATGTGACACAATCAAACAAACTCAAATCCTATTGGGATCCAATGAACATGCCATTCCAATCCTACTTTTTTCCTATTCCTGTGTTTCTGCAATCCTATGAATCAAAGAGGCCCTTAGTAATGAATTAAGTTCAACCATGGAGTCTTCTAGTTTATACATGTGGCGGAATCTGGTGGATGATATCCAGCGGCTAGTAGTGCTCGGATTTGCCATCTTTGTACCGTCGGATTGGCTTCATGCAACGACCAACTTTCAAAGTTTTTCACACACTATATAGGGGGTATAAATATAGATGTGTCGGTCCGTTGCAATGGATCCAAAGTATATATATATATATATATATATATATATATCTATTTAGTGGAGTGCACTCTAAACACATTATCTATTTATTTTTCTCTAACCTTCCGTGGCCATGCAACCAAGCCACATAAGCTTCATGGGTGCCCCCCACATCATATTATTCATATTACGTTGATTGAAAAAAAGATAAATCACCCAAAACAAGATCTTCCCGTTTTTTGTTCCTACGATGTTGTGCCGTGCACGTACCTACTAGTTGTATAGCGGTAGTACTAGTAATATAGTATTAGGAGTACAAACTTGATACTAGTAGGAGTAGTACTAGTACGGAATGCTCCTACTCTATCAACGAGCCCCGTCTGACACCAAATTTCTTGGCTTCTGTGCTACAGCTAGATCTTCCCCTCGTTTCTTTTTTCCAACCCGGCGGCGAGCGGGGTGTCGGTTTGCTCAATGGTGGTCCCGCATGAAAGTGAAAATGCTAGGAAACATGCCTTCCCTAAGCCATGTGTCATGCCGGACGGGCCGTGTTGTATCCCGATTCCCGGGCGTGTGAGGGTGCGACGCGAACGCGGCAGGCCTTTTCCTTTTACCAGCAATGTGCTCGTGCATTGCGACAGATCCAAAGTAGTAGAATAGTAGTATTTGTTCACAAACTTGAAATAAATCACTATTGTTTTGATATACTCCTAATATATTACTCCATCCGTACCTAAATATTTGTCGTTTTTGAGATTTCAAATGGACTATCACATACGGATTATATAGACATATTCTAGTGTTTCTAGCAAGATGCCCGCGCATTGTACGAAGTTGATGGAAAAGGTAAGCACAACTTATAAATTGACGGATGGAGTACTAGTTACAGTGATGCATATAATTAAGAAAAGGGATCACACATGTCGGTATTGAATGGAACGAGAATGTAATGGCACAATAAGAATTTAGGCCACGATGATGCGATCGCAATGGTGGTTACAGAAGGCAAGAAGAAAGATGGATCCACGAACGTACGACCTCCTCCTCCTCACCTTAGTGCGCTGGGCCACCGACCGGCGGCTAAGGAGCGGCGGCTTTTGTGGCGAGGTCGAGGTGCTTCTCAGCAAAGGCATCCAAGGCTTCCAGCCGGTTGAGGAAGGCCAACGTCGTAGAGTCCTCACTGGCCTTATAGATACCCATGTACACGATTTCCTCGTACATGTGGATGTGTAGGTCGATGAATTCTTGCAGGGCGAGGCACCTCGCGGCGAGGGCGACCTCCAGGTGGACATTCTTCATGGCGTCGGTGGGCAGTCGTAGGGCCACCAGTGCTTGAAAGAGGTTCCGGCCATGGAGGCCGATTAGGGTGGCAGGCAATGAGGAGCCCGGGCGCGCGGGCTGGAGGAGTACGGCGATGTCGTCCGCGAGCTTCTTGAGGACGGTGAACTTGTTGCTGGTGGCAACGATCAGCTGGTCCAACTGAGAGTCATTGTTGGCGTCGAAGGTGGCCATCCATCAGCCGGTCTCCAACACCGTCTAGAGACGATCCTCGACGCCATGCCGCAGGCCGGCGTCGTGGACCATCTGGCGCAACCGCTGGCCGCTCACGAGCATCGCCGCCATGGGTCTGGAGTGGGCTCTTTTGCACTTAGTGTAGGTGCTTAGGCACATGCTTAGGTGTGTACGATGTGGTAGATGCATTGGAATGGAGGGTTGCCTTTATATGAAGGCAATGAGGGCAAACTGCGTTGCATTCACATCGTGCAGCCTCTTTTCCCGGACCTCCTCCCATTACTTCCCTCATGCATTAATTGAAGAAGGATGCATTGGCCGTTCAACATATCGGGAACCGCTACTCCCTCCCTTGTCTGCATTAAAGCCATATCGGGAACTGCGCCGCCCGCTGTCAAATCGAATACTCCCTCCGTCTAGGTGAGTATTAAGTCATCTTACGAAAACCAAATAGTAAACACATAGGCGTGGTGCATTAACTCTCACGTTGTTTCTTATTTTTTTGACATAAATAGAGGAACCAACCAAGAAGAGATGTGGGGCTTGTATGCTTTTAATGACTTGAGACTATCAAACATGACATGCAGTGGTCAGTTTGTTGCACAAGAACAAATACAACCCAGGTCAGCACACACCCATCTTATATAGCATCACATCCAAATGGCTATAAAAGATGAATGAGACCAAATTATATCTCATCTAGATGAGTTCTAGCAAAACTGTATTAATAATACTTAGTACTCCTCTGCCATGTATCATATATTAGTATCATGTACTCCTAGGACTTTATTTATTTATGAGGTATCCAGATGGCACTGCACCGCCAAGAAAAGAGGGTAACATCAAAATTATGGACTACTTTTTTGAGTATGTTGGTAAGGTCCGGTCATAGTCACTTGTTGAAATCTCTAAAAAGACAAATACTCCCTCCGTCCGGAAATACTTGTCATCAAAATGGATAAAAGAAAATGTATCTAGACGTATTTTAGTTTTAGATACATCTCTTTTTATCCATTTTGATGACAAGTATTTTCGGACGGAGGGAGTAGAAAACATAGTTGGTGATGATGGTGTGCGTGCCATCCTGCAATATAGGCCGTCGGATTTATATCTAACGGATAGGAAAGAAACTATGGCAATTTTGCAAAAATATACCCACACGTCTCTCCACGTTCGCAAATAAGGCCTTCCCTCGTTCAACCTTTTCTCTCACAAGATAAACTACTCATACAAATGCATCTTGATGTTCCATGCAACGCACGGGCAACTAGCTTATTTCTTTTAAAATAGTTGCTGCGATAATTGAGTTGAAGTGATATATTTTATGTCTGCCCTGAATGATTTCAGATTCACTAGTAGTAACAAATAAAAGGTTGCCTTGTTAATTAACAGAAAACAGGGTGAAAACTATCACATGAGGCCGGTAAAAACAAGGCACACTGAGTTCAGCGTCATCGTCACTACAGCTGTGCGTGCGCGAGAAGTCTACATATCGAGGGGGCTACCGAGTAGGGCACCGATACACAATGTTTGAGAGAGAAACCAATTGACAGATTATGATCAGATCGAGTTGTCACCCTTCTGCTGTCATTGTTGGGGGGGAGGGAGAGAAATACGTATCGAGAGTGTCCACGGTAGGCATAGAGGCACAACTAGCGAGTGTGTGTGTGTTTGTTTGAAAGAGGAGTAGATAGATTATTATCAAGATCGATGTGCCACCCTACTCCTTCGGTGCCGGGTAGTGTGTGTGTGTATGTTTGAGAGAGAAGCCAGTCGATAGATTAGTATCAAGATCGAGGTGTCACCCTACTCCTTCGGTGTTGGGAAGTGTGGGTGTGTGTGGGGGGGCAGTGACACTCACATATCTCTACTCTTATAAAAAAACAGAGTTGGTGATGATGGTGTTCCTGCCATCCCGCAATATAGGCCATCCAATTTATATCCGACAGACAGGAAGGAAACTATGGCAATTTTGCAGAAAGATACCCACACCCCTCTCCGCATTTGCAAATAAGGCATTCCCTTGTTCATCCTTTTCTCCCACAAGATAAACTTCTCATACAAATGCATCTTGATGTTCCGTGCAACGCATGGGCATCTTGCTAGTAGGGAGAAGAAGTTTGCGTGACACATATCTAGCTATATTAAGGGATAGGTAGATAGCATATGTGTGAGAGACATTAGTGGCTGTGGGTGGGCGGAATTAAAGGGTTGGGCGTGTTAGACATAGAGAGCGTGTGTGTTTTTGTGTGAGAGACTTGTAGGATGGGGTAGAAAGACGAATTTAACCCTGACGGAGGGAGAGAAATACACGAAGTGCGCGTGTGTGATTCCGATGCCCATAGGGAAATGAGATATGTATGCGTGTGAGAGAGATTGCACAATTCATTCACGTATCACTATCTAGCGATCGTGGATGTGCATCGCTTGAACATAAGTCAATATCTACTTCGTATCGTGGCCAAAGGTACAATATCGATTCAACGCTATAAAGATTGGACACTCACATATCACATTTTTTCTATTTAAATAAGCCTTTTTAGTTGTGCATGCCAAAGTTACAGTGATGTTTCTTCAAACAACCAATGTAGCTATCATGAACATGCACCATTGTTACTCTTGCATTCAAATTTATTAGTCTTGGATGATTTAAGTTTTTATTTTGAAGTAATATATGTAATATTCATATATGAATTCAACGGGTACGCAATTTATGAAATGGAGGCTATGTAATCATATGAGGTAACACTTTTAAGTAGCTGACTACAATATCCATTTCTTTTTGTGCGCCTCTACACTAACACATAAATGCATTATGTTTAAAGTAAATAACCAATGTCACTAAATTATCTATTTACACGAGAAATACATAGGCTGAGTGTTTGATCCCTTTTTTGTGAACGCGCCACTACACCCGTACGATTGGCCGCGCCCGTGTGAACGCCCAAGTTATCGGCGCATCATCCCGAGTTATTGTCTTTTTTCTGGGGTGGACTTCACACCAGTTATTAACTGCTGACGCGTGCCCCGTGTACACAGTCTAGCATGACCTTCCCGCTAGCACGGTCGAAAATTAGTTGAAACTGGATACGAACGATCCCGCGGGCGGCAAAATCTCCCGCCTCCTTCTAAAATTTCCGCCACCTTAGTATTTAGCATGCGAAATCCTCCTTTTGTCCTTGGTGCACGGAGACCAACAATTACAATAGCGCCCTCATCTACATGATAGGTCGGGGCTGCTTTGGTAACTTCCGATTCCCCCACTACACGGAACCCCCATTTCCTCTCCCCCTCCCGCAAAAACGACTAACTCCACAGCACCAGAGCATCTTACATCATACCGTCCATACTTCATCGCCCTTTCTCCCCTCCCCTCTCGAAACCCTAGACTGCTCATCCACCGGCGTACCATAGCCCATTCACTGCCAGTGGCGTCCACCTCGCCAGATCTGCTTTTGCAGCCGCATCTACCCCTCCCACCTCCCCTAGAAACAAGTAGACTGCTCATCCACCACTGTACCACATCCCATTCAGTGTCGGCCTTGTCCACGGTGCCGGATCTGCTTCACCGGTACTCTCGTCAACCGCCGCGCATCTGCAGCGGCTCATTCGTACTCCCCACCGGAGACGCTTTGTCCACACCCCCCGGAGCCGCCCCACCGACGCCCCCATCGACGGTCTCTGATCATCTTCGCCGAAACCTTCCTCAACCCTACCGGAGCCGCTTCGCCGACACCTTCCTCAACCCTACCGGAGTAGCTTCGCCTATACCATTCTCAACCCTACCGGGGCCGCTTTGCCAACTCACAAGTCCACGGCCTCAGATCCGCTTCCTCGCACCCTCATCCAACCTACCGGAGCAGCTTCTGACACCCCATCCACGGCCGCAGATCTGCATCGTCGACACCACCCTTAACCCAACCACCGGAGCAGCTTTTGACGCCCTGTCCACGGCCGCAGATCCGCATCGTTGACACCATCCTTAACCCAATCACTGGAGCAGCTTCACCTACGCCCTCGTCCACGGCCATAGATCCGCTTCGCCCACACCGTAGTCCACCCTACCGGAGCCGCTCCACAAACACCCTACTCGACGGTTCTAGATCTCCTTACCGGACCCCGACAGCAAGCGCAGCGTCATCACCCTCAACGTTTCTAACCTGATTCCCACAGTCTGGAGAGATGCCAAGCACCAGCCACGGCCTAGGTACTTGTCACCTTTAAACCCGTCCAGCATCACCTGTCCGATGTACTTCAAATATACTAACCGGTCACTGTTACCTGTTATGCAGCTGGCAAAAACTACAAGGACAATGTTTCTTCTGGATCTAACAGCTTGGCCAACCAAGATCCTGGACTAAGGCATTGCTATGATCTTGTAAGCGCGTCTCTCTCTCTTGTATTGTTCTATGGCTGCCAGCGTGCTTTGCTAAGATTTTTGACTAGTAATCCCTTTGTGCAGACAATGATTTCTACTACTGGTTGCTAAATTAGATATGTAGATGTCATACATGATACTACCTCGTACCTCCGTTCCTAAATATAAGTCTTTCTAGAGATTCCACTATAGGCTACATACGGAGCAAAATGAGTGAATCTACACTCGAAAATGCATCTATATACATCTGTATGTGGTCCATACTGGAATTTCTACAAAGACATATATTTAGGAACAGGGGAAGTACATTACAAAAAATCGTAGGTGGCATGTAGGAATTCCAGTGCACTACATTAGGCTCCCTTAGAGTGCCTGCTAGTCCAGCATACAGAGTCATGGCTAGTTTATGGTACGCACACAATCGTTAATTGGTGGTTTAAATATGCGCAAGGGATATGCAATGTAGTATCATGTAGAGATGTCTGAAATTAGCCGTGTCAACTTGCAGATAGGGTTACACAATGAAAAAGTACAAGATGTATGTGGCAATTTCATGGAACATCGCAAAAAAGGAAAGGTAGCGGTGAGCCTATATAGTGTGCCATGGTACGTCACTCCTCCATTGCAATCATCGTGACATGTTATTTGTATGCCAGTTCTATTAGCCAAGTTTCTTAGGGACAGTTATTACGAGTTATCCTAAGAAAATAAGCACCTGTGAATATAAGCTCCATGTAATAAGCCAACCAGTTCTTTTCATTGCGTTTTCAGCTTATCTTTGGTATGATCAGTGGAAAGTCTAGATTGCATTATATTTTTTTCATTTTGCTGCCCATATGGAAATTAATTTGACTTGCAAACATCACAAATTGAACCCAGTGCAGTAATTAATATGATAGGAAAACAGACCATCACTATTTGCTCAAAATGCAAATACAAAGATACCATCTACTTGGCACAATCTACTTTGGTCAATGTTTTCCATAGAGATCCCATTGCCTAATTTAAACGAAGAATGCATGACCCACATTTAAATGAAGAACAATTATTTATTGAAATCCGATGGTCCAAGTGGTTGGTTATTATCGTATAGCAGCACCACCTGAAAGCATCATATAGCAGCAGCAGCTCATAGCAACTCATCATACAGCAGCAGCAGTCTGCAATTCATCATATACCAGCAGCAGCTCATAGCAATTCATCATATAGCAGCAGTAGGAGCAGCTCATAGCAATTCATCATATAGCAGCAGCAGGAGTAGCTCATAGCAATTCATCATATAGCAGCAGTAGGAGCAGCTTGTAGCAACTCATCATATAGCAGCACCAGGAGTAGCTTGTAGCAACTCATCATATAGCAGCAGCAGCTCATAGCAATTCATCATATAGCAGCAGCAATAGCTCATAGCAACTCATCATACAGCAGCAGCAGCTCATAGCAATATATCATATAGCAGCAGCAGGAGCAGCTCATAACAATGCATCATATGGCAGCAGCAAAAGCAGCTCATAGCAATTCATCGTATAGTGGATCAGAATGAAAATTTGGCAAAAAATCAGAGGAGATCCTCACCTTGTTGGATGAGCTCATCCTTCAACAGCACCTCAAGGCCATGGCCTGGGAGGAAGGGAGGGGGAATAAGGTGCCTTCTGCCGTAGTGTGGCATCAGCCGTAGTTGTGCAGCGCCCGCCGGAGTAGTGCGTTGGACGAACCACAGTGGAGCAGCTGCTGGAGACCATGAGAATGAGGGGCGGCGCCAGAGGGAGGAGAAACCAGGGAGATTTGCCCCTACCCGCCGGCCATGTAGCCTAGCTAGACATAGCATCGTCAAGGATAAGGCCAGATTGGACCAGTGGCGACGGCTCACTGGAGGAACCCTAGTGCTGCAGGCAGGGGATCGAGGTAGAGGGAAAGGGGAGAGGAGATGCAAGCGGGCAGGGCAATGAATGCTTGCGTGTTTGTTTTTACTTGAGGGTCAGGTGTGACACGGGCATCAGCAGTTGCATTTTGAGTGTAATGTAGAAGACAACAGAGTCATTTCACTATTCTCCTTCCCTTCAATTTGTAGTGAGGTTCTACTCGAAACACCCCCCTCCAAAGCGAAATTAGTTAAGCCCAAGCCCATAACTCAAAAATGGCTTCTTTACATCTTTTATGGCTTATTTTGACAATATGCCCTGAAAAGGCGGAATCGAACTGGCCCTTAACCTGCAATTCAATTGTGCGTGCAATGATGAATCACTCATGCCTGCTATCTGTACATTTAGGCATCATCATACATGGCATAACCTAATACATGTGCATTCCATTGTAGAATCTGAAATATGCAATGTTTATGTTAGTTCGTACATTGCACATGATGTTTAAATGCCCCTTAAATCTGGTCAGTCAAGTGATGGTCTTTAAGCCTCCTTCGTTGCTTCTTTTCTTGATATGTAAGATTTGCTCATACATCTGTTCAATTGCTTGTTTTCATCAGCCAGCCATACTAGGACTGTTTGCTTTGATTACTTGTTGTTCTTGACATAACACTCTAACAGAGCTTGCCAACGATTTAAACACTAAGGGCTGCTGTAGTGGGGTCTTGTCTAACTCATAGGTGACATAAAGATTTGGTTGTGCACTACAGTAGGCTCTCCAACAGTACCTGGAGATCCAGTTCGAAGGTATGCCTAGTTTTTACATAGTGCAGACATAGTAAATGCTCATTTCATTGTGTGCAAGTGCAAGAGATGCGGCATGTTTCATTATGTGGTGTTGTTTTGTTATAATCTCATTCTTTTGTGTTCACAGACTGGAAAGTATGCATATTTATCTTCCAAGGAGACGAGTAACTAGTTTGTGTCACCTTGCAGAGGGGGTGCATTGAAGATAAGATTGAGGATTTCCAAGTACAAGATGTTAGGAAGGAGCCTTGCAAGATAAGTAGGAGCTGCGCTGAGCCTCTTCAACCTGCTAAGGTAAGTCACTGTATGCAACTCAACAGTTCAATTCCTTGTTTGTTTCAGGCATAGTTAATTTTCTCTTTTCAATTGCTTTATTTGTCGTCAGTTAATGAGATGCCCAAATAATCATGCCTGATGTTCGGTACTTGTATCACTATTATTTGACATAATTAAAGGCCTTACCATTTAATTACTCTGCTGAAGTGTTCCTAAAGCTTTGAAGTCTATTAACCAACTATTATTGCATGAGGCTCACAATCTAGTTTATACTACGCTAATGATTGCATAGTTTTGCCTGCTGTAGTATGTTTGTATGAAACCCTCTGCTATTCATTATGCTCCCTAAGACTTTAATTGAGGCACAGAATGGCCAACTGCTTGCTTACTTATACGCAACGTGCTGTCTAAATTTGTAACTTGTCTGTGTTTTCGATTGGGCCCCAACATCATGCTCCTCTGGTGAGCTAAGAGGGATTTCTGTATGCAGGCTGCAGAGAATATCTTTTTTATAATTTTTAAAATATCACCTGCTTATGCTTCATGACGTGTAACATTTTTTTTGAAAGTGACGTGTAACATTATTGTTAGTCCTGTTTTGCCATGTAGTACAAAATAGTGTCTTGTTCGCTTCACTGTTGGAACTATATTTTTGCCCTAGTCATGTGTACTTACAGAAACATTTCAGGATAAAGTGACATCAACACAAAGATCTGCGAGCAGTGCGGCATGGCCGTTACCGAATGATTATGGATTGGAATTGGAATGTGCTGATGTTCTCGAGCATCAACTAGAGGTGGCAAGACAACATGTACATGATTGTCAACGTATAATCAACAAGTTGAGACTGGACATGCAGGTATTAGATGCAGGAGTCAAAAAATGAAACAAGACACTGAGGTAACCATGAAGGAATTGGAGATTTTGCAGACTGAAATTTGTGCTATCTGAATCCGGCCAATCCTATTTTCTGAAGAGATTATAGTTCAAATGGAGTTAAGTTGATGCGCATCCATGATGTATGAGTTGTATTTGCCCAGTGGGTATACTCGGCTGTAATTTCTTTATTGTATAGTGTAGGATTATTCTACCCTTCTATGCCTTGATCTCTTTGTTGTAATAGTGTAGGCTTTTTAGAGGTGATAGTATTGAGTACTATAATTCTTTGAATATGCTATATCGTTCAAACGGGGGCCAATTCGCTCGACCATGGCCCTTCACGGGCCGTCGGATCCATGGGCCTTCTAGGTCTCGTAGGATCCATGGGCCTTCTACGTCTCGTAGGATCCATGGGCCGCCGACTCATTTATGGGTCTTGTACGGGCCTTTAATGGGCCATAGACGGGCCTTTAATGGAAATCGTACGTTTTATGGGCTGACCGTAACGGGTCATTAATAGGCCGTATTTGGTGATGCTATGAAAATGGCCCAACAGACTAACGGTCCACAAACAGGCCGACTATAACGACGGGCTGAATTTGGCCCACAAACAGAAAATGACAGTAACGGGCCGTAAGTAACCGAATGCTGCAAATGAGCCCAAGAATAAATGGGCCCTCAGAAGGCCGAAAGTTAACTTGGGCTGGAAACGGCCCAACGGAATAACGGGCCATTAATGGGTATAAAGTGATACACTGTTCATTACGGGCCAGTTTCACCATGGGTCGTTAATGGGTGTAAAGTAATACACTGTTCATTATGGGCCAGTTTCAGCACGGGCCGCTAATGGGCCAAGAGTTACAAAGGGCCTCATATGGGCCGAAAGACGTCATGGGCTATACATGGGCCAGAAGTGAAAACGGGCTGGAATCATATTGGACGGCCCAGATGACGCTACTGGGCCTAATTCGGATAGGGTGTAACGGGACAAGGGTTAGCAGGCTGTAAATGGGCTACATGCGAATAGGCCGTTAACAGGCTTTCCATGGGCCGGCCTGCCAGCTTTTGACCAAGTCAAATGGGCCGGCCTTTTCACAGGAATGGGCCACTGTTGGGGCGTGCCACGCGTCGACGTATCATAGGCGCCTTCTGTCCAGTGAGTGGATGACATCTGTCCCAACGATGAGCGGACACGTGTTTCCTCTAGCCAATGATGATTTTACACGTGGAAAATCCCCATTGGTCGGGGCTGTTAACGGGTTATCGGATCCAAAACCCGACCCGATAGCTTAACGGCGTTCCGTTACGGTGGATGCCAGATGTCGGTCACCCTTGACGAAAGCACTTCTGTGACGCACGATTTATTATCATGGAAGTGGACACTTCCGTGATGATAATTTTGGTAATGTCATGGAACACTTCTACGACAGCACAGCTATGACTATCTTGATTCTGTCATAAATTTGTCATGGATGTACATGCATGACAAAAAAAGCGACCTACTGTGACAAACACGTATCATCACGGAAGTGTATTTTTTTGTAGTGCATATAGCAGAAGATGGGCATCGGAGGGCCACCAGGGGGCCCACGAGGCAGGGGGCGCGCCCCCACCCTCGTGGCCAGGGTGTGGCCCCCTCTGGAACTTCTTGCACTCATTCGGTCATTATTTTTTATGTATTCTGAAAATGACTTCCGTGAAGTTTCAGGACTTTTGGAGCTGTGCAGAATAGGTCTCTAATATTTGCTCCTTTTCTAGCCCAGAATCCCAGCTGCCGGCATTCTCCCTCTTTATGTAAACCTTGTAAAATAAGAGAGAATAGGCATAAGTATTGTGACATAATGTGTAATAATAGCCCATAATGCAATAAATATCGATATAAAAGCATGATGCAAAATGGATGTATCACGTTGCTGCCCCTGCTGTCATTGGGAAAGGACACCGCAAGATTGAACCCAAAGCTAAGCACTTCTCCCATTGCATGAAAGATCAATCTAGTAGGCCAAACCAAACTGATAATTCGAAGAGACTTGCAAAGATATTAAATCATGCATAAAAGATTTCAGAGAAGAATCAAATATTGTTCATAGATAATCTTGATCATAAACTCACAATTCATCGGATCTCGACAAACACACCGCAAAAAGAATTACATCGACTAGATCTCCAAGAGAGTCGAGGAGAACTTTGTATTGAGATCCAAAGAGAGAAGAAGCCATCTAGCTAATAACTATGGACCCGAAGGTCTGTAGTAAACCACTCACACATCTTCGGAGAGGCTATGGTGTTGATGTAGAAGCCCTCCATGATCGACTCCCCCTCCGGCGCAGCGCCGGAAAAGGCCCCAAGATGGCATCTCACGGGTATAGAAGGTTGCGGCGGTGGAAATAGGGTTTCGTGGTGCTCCTGCATCTTTTCGGGGTATATGGGTATATATAGGAGGAAGAAGTACGTCACTGGAGCTGCGAGGGGCCCACGAGGGTGGGGGCGCGCCCTCCTGCCTCGTGGCCTCCTCGCTTCTTTCTTGACATCCACTCCAAGTCTTCTGGATCATGTTTGTTCCAAAAATAACTCTCCCGAAGGTTTCATTCCGTTTGGATTCCGTTTGATATTCCTTTTCTGCTAAACACTGAAATAGGCCAAAAACATCAATTTGCACTGGGCCTTTGGCTAATAGGTTAGTCCCAAAAATAATATAAAAAGGTATATTAAAGCCCATTAAACATCCTAAACAGATAATATAATAGCATGGAACAATAAAAAATTATAGATACTTTGGAGACGTATCAAGCATCCCCAAGCTTAATTCATGCTCGTCCTCGAGTAGGTAAATGATAAAAATAGAATTTTTGATGTGGAATGCTACCTAGCATAATTCTGAGTGTAATTTTCTTTATTGTGGCATGAATGTTCAGATCCGAAAGATTCAAGACAAAAGTTTAATATTGGCATAAAAATAACGATAATTCAAGCATACTAACAAAGCAATCATGTCTTGTCAAAATAACATGGCCAAAGAAAGTTATCCCTACAAAATCATATAGTATGGCTATGCTCTATCTTCACCACACAAAGTATTTAAATCATGCACAACCCCGATGACACGCCAAGCAATTGTTTCATACTTTCGATTTCCTCAAACTTTTTCAATCTTCAGGCAATAGATGAGCGTGAGCCATGGACATAGCACTGTAGGTGGAATAGAATGGTGGTTGTGGAGAAGACAAAAAGGAGAAGATAGTCTCACATCAACTAGGCGTATCAACGGGCTATGGAGATGCCCATCAATAGATATCAATGTGAGTGAGTAGGGATTGCCATGCAACGGATGCACTAGAGCTATAAGTGTATGAAAGCTCAATAAAAGAACTAAGTGGGTGTGCATCCAACTCACTTGCTCACAAAGACCTAGGGCATTTTGAGGAAGCCCATCATTGGAATATACAAGCCAAGTTCTATAATGTAAAATTCCCACTAGTATATGAAAGTGACAACATAGGAGACTCTCTATCATGAAGATCCACTACAAAAAAAATACACTTCCGTGATGATACGTGTTTGTAACAGTAGGTCGCTTTTTTGTCATGCATGTACATCCATGACAAATTTATGACAGAATCAAGATAGTCATACCTGTGCTGTCGTAGAAGTGTTCCATGACATTACCAAAATTATCATCACGGAAGTGTCCACTTCCATGATGATAAATCGTGCGTCACAGAAGTGCTTTCGTCAAGGGTGACCGACACGTGGCATCCACCGTAACGGAACATCGTTAAGCTATTGGGTCGGGTTTTGGATCAGATAACCCGTTAACAGCGCCGACCAATGGGAAATTTCCACGTGTAAAATTCTTATTGGCCGGACGAAACACGTGTCAGCTCGTCAGTGGGTCAGATAGGCGCCTATGATACGTCGACACGTGGCACGGCCCAACAGAGGCCCATTCCTGTGAAAAGGCCGGCCTGTTTGACTTGGTCAAAAGGTGGCGACCGGCCCATGTAAAGCCTGTTAACGGCATGTTCGCATATAGCCCATTTACAGCCCGCTAACCCAAGTCCCATTACGCCCTATCTGAATTAGGCCCAGTAGCGTCATCTGGGCCACCCAATATGATTCCATCCCATTTTCACTTCTGGCCCATGACGTCTTTCGGTCCACTATGTAACTTTTGGCCTATTAACGACCCGTGGTGAAACTGGCCCATAATGAACAGTGTATCACTTTACACCCATTAACGACCCGTGGTGAAAATGGCCCTTAATGAACAGTGTATCACTTTATACCCATTAACGGCACGTTATTCCGTTGGGCCGTTTCCAGCCCATGTTATCTTTCGGCCTTCTCAGAGCCCATTTATTCTTGGGCTCATTTCTAGCATTCGTTTACTTACGGCCCGTTACTGTCATTTTCTGCTTGTGAGCCAAATTCAGCCCGTGGTTACAGTCGGCCCGTTTGTGGTCCTATAATACGTTGGGCCACTTTCATAGCGTCATCAAATACGGCCTATTAACGATGGCCCGTTATGGTCGGCCCATGAACGGATGATTCCAACTCTAGCCCGTTTACGGCCATAATGCGGCCTGTTATTGGCCCATGTTTGGCCATCGATCATACTGCCCGTATAAGGCCCATTGATGATATGACCCATAGAAGGCCCATTGTTTCTACATCCCGTAGAAGGCCCACTGTTTCTACGGCCCGTAGAAGGTCCACTGTTTCTATAGCCCGTAGGAGGCCCAGTGTCACTACAGTAAATATTAGTCCATGGTTATTGTGGCCTAGTTTTAAAAAATAGGTTATTGCAGCCACTAGCAAACCACGGAAAAAGAACTGCAATGACTAGAAGCAAACAAATAAACAAGACAACAAGGAAATAAATAAGCAAGCAACTTACGCTAGGCTATCACGGCTATCACACATATTACATCCACTAGGCATCAAAGTTCGCCACCAGTGCAAATAAACGCGCCGACAAAAGAATATACAAAACTGAGAGCACTTCAGAAGGCACTAGGACTAGCCAGGTCCCCCCCAAACAGCTGAAGAAGCTGAGTAGACCTCGGTTGTGTCAACGATAGATGCATCAACACTAGATTTAAGGCATGATGGTGCGCACGGTAGTCCTCTGACATCTTCATTGCATCTTTGACTTCAAGTCGGAGCTGAGCTGAAGCAAGCCTTTCCGCTTTAAGTCGAGATTGAAGAAGTCGAACTGATTAAGGCAGCGACTGCACAGAAGTTGTCTCACACCTGCTGGTGAGTAGCTTCAACTCACTGTCTTCATCAAGATAGGACCTTGGGGTCATCTCGCTGTCCTCAAGATGGTTTGGCTCACTATCTTCCCTAAAGTTCTGCCTGGCGTAAGAGATACGAGTCTGAAAGAGAAACAAGGAGACACGTAACAGGTTTCACAATTATATAAGCAAATAAATGGATCTGTTCTGCATAAGGAACATGTTTTTGCAACTATAATTGGAAACTGGTAGTTGTTGCAAACATCCAATCAGATGTAAACAGCAAAGCAAACAATAGTGGAGGAAATGATGCCTATCCAAATCTATACTAGAACAAAGTTTGAAGGCTTGAGAAGGATACTTACATTACATGTTCACACGGGCTGGACAAAGTCCTTCTCCATGTTGATGGAAGGATAATTCAATAAATTCCCCAAAGAAAATTCTTTATAAGCATTGCCATTATTCTACATTTTGCAAAGAGTAAATATAGATCAAATAATATTGGAAGAAACATAGGATAATGAAGCTCAGGTGCAGACTGATGATACATAATCAAATAGCAATTAATTAAGTACGGCGTTACAAGGCAAAAGGGAGAGAGGTACTGACAAGAGCAATGCAGAGCCCATTATTGTTTTGAGATCGTATGATCCTTTGAGCAAGGAGATTCATCTGAAATTAGTTTTCATACAAGAGAGAAGGTAAGGCACAAGAAGAAATTTAGGAGTTCAAATTTTGAATTGATATCATAGACAGTACCTGACGCTGGGCTCCCAGCAGTTCTAATAGGGGTTTGGCCACTCGAGTAGGGGTAAAGTGTGGTACAGTTGGGCCTGTGTTTTCTGTGGTTGCTGATCTATCTGATTTAACAGGTATCACTACCTTTTCCAAATACCTAGTTTGTACTCCTTGACAACCTGCACTCACCCTCTTCCTTTTGGACACCTATTACGAAAGAACAACATTTGACTGGAAAAACATAGTGTGACGACACATGGAATGGGTACAGAAAATGGATAGGTATGGCATATACTCATATATGATGCTTAAACTAAGAAGATAGTGTAACAAAGTAGAAGTAATGCAAGAGGTCAGAAGCAAAATATGTGCGACCAATACAACTTTGCAAAGTTAGAGCAAGCACCTTGATGGGTGAATAAGATAGGCCATCATGTACCATGCCAAGTTTGTTAGGCAGTGGATCATTCCGCAATATTCCTCTCGTGCGCCCATTCTCATATTCATTTTGATAATGTTCAATATCTCACATGCATGAAAACATAAAAACAAGTGAGATTTTCTTTGTAATATAGAAGTGATTCTAATCCAATACTGCCTCCCTGTAAACCCCTTTGTGCTATCTCTGCAATTCTTTTAAAAGATGCCATGCATGCTATAATTTCTTGTGTGCATTAATATAATGTGGCCTACTACTCAAAATATGAGAGCTCCAGAAGTGATGACACTTCGCAGATGATAGCTTCAACATATAGTAAAGAAGAACAAGTCGACCTGACCTAACAGATTCAAAATATACTAAGGGAGAACAAGTCGACCTGACCAGTCGACCGCAAGAGAAGAGTATCATCTTAAAGAAGAGCAGAAGAGCAAGCAGACTGAAGATATTACAAGTCTTTTAATACAATGTCAGTTGGCCACCCATGATGAACCAGAGCGCACAGAGAAATACTATTCTTTCTGGTCTCTCCATATGTGGCTCAGATGCATTTCCAAACTAAAGTAGGAACATTTAGCTAACCAATTAAACATCTCTCAGTTTTACTAATATCATCAATAATATCAGATATGAATTTGTACAACTAAGCTTGTTTAGCTCGATGGGTGGAGCAGTGCTATTACGACACGAACCATGTAGGCTGATTTTGGTCATCATAAAATGGGGAAAACGTAAGCATGATGAGTACAGTGTTGACCGTGGCAGTGGGATGGCAGATGTGAAGCTGCAAACCGCGCAAAGGGTAGTTAGCAACCGATGTTTGCTTTGAAATAACAACTAAGATTTGGTATGGACAAGAAAGTATGGTCAACAAGTGACAAAGAAATGCAATTATGCTGTCTCTCTATATGCCGCGACATGCATTTGGAAACTCAAGTGGGACCTTTAGCTAACCAATTAAATGTGTCGGTTAACTAATATCAGTATCATATCACAATCATATTTGAACAACTAAGCTTTCAAATTCTGAGTGTTGTGTTGTTTAGCTTGAAGGGTGGAGTAATGCTAGTACGACAGAAAGCACCTACGCAGATCATAGTAGAGTAGATAAAAGGGGAAAACCCTAAGCATCAAGAGAAAAATCAGGAAAGTGGAACTAGCTGGACCAGTGGGTGGCGCACATGCTTTTCGAAACGAATATAGGAACATTAGGTGACCAATTAAACATTCTCTGTTTTAGTGATATGAGCATCATATCAGATTCGTATTTCAACACATAAGCTTTGGGTTGAGGTCTTGAGGAGCAGTGCTAGCACGACACGAAGCACATACGATGATGGTAGTGAATATAAAGGGGGGAAACCATAAGCTTTACGAGTATAGTGCCCGTGCCATGGCGGATCTGAAGGTGCAAACTGGACAAAGCTACTTCGCAACCAATGTTTGCTTTTAACTAGCCACTACGATTTGGTACGGACAAGAAAAGTACAGTAAACAAATTACGATCTATTTTCCGGGTGAGATCAATAACTTAAGCACATATGGAAGAGTACCACCTCTCTTGCGACGCCGTGTAGGCCTATGCTGATACGTTGAGGGTGCTGCGGGTGCGATGGCTGTCGGCGGCGGGGAAGAAGACTTTAGACGGCAGACGGCCGGGTCAGGGGATATATCCTGTTGCCGTGGACAAGGCGGTCGTCGGAGCGGCAACGGCAAGGTGGACGACGGCGCCGATGAAGTGAGAGGAGGCGATGAAAGGATGCTGGTCCAGCGCCGTGGATGAGAGACATCCATCTCTTGCAGTGGACGACGGGGTAGGGGTAGCGGCTCCGGCAAGGTGGAGGATAGGGTGGCGAACGGAGGAGGCTGGCCGCAGTGCGGAGGTTGTCGTGCCGACGGTGGTGTATGAATGGGGAAATGGAGGGGAGGGGGGATCTCAAACTTTGGGACGCGCTTCTCTGAAATGGGGAAAAGTTACGAACTTATCCCCCGTTTAAAATTTTGGACATCACGTCGGTTAGGGATAGGACGGTAATCTCGCATCTCCCAAATATTTGCCGGTAACTATTTCGGGCGAGGAGAGGGTGTTTTGCCGCCCACGGTTGGCGCCCACGGTGTATGAACGGGGCTAACAGGTAGGGCGGTTGTGTCACGTCTGATGGAAGTTACACATCTGCCCCTATTTAAAATATTAGCCTACATAGATTTCAGGCGAGGAGAGGGTGTTTTGCCGCCCATGGTTGGCGCCCACGATGTATGAACGGGGCTGACAGGTAGGGCGGTGTGTCACGTCTGATGGAAGTTACACATCTGCCCCTATTTAAAATATAAGCCTACATCGATTTCGGACGAGGAGAGGGTGTTTTGCCGCCCACCGTGTATGAATGGGGAAATGGAGGAAGAGACACATGTCTTTCGGACGAGCTTGAATCAAATGTGTTTTGCCGCCCACATTTGGCGCCCACCGCGTCTGAATGGGCTCAAAGGCCGTCGTGTCACGTCTGATTGAAGTTACTAGTCTACCCCTATCAACAGGAGTGTAAATCCAGTCGATAAGGTTGTCAAGTGTCAGGGGTAGACAGTAATTTCCATCTCGCAAACACTTGCTTCGAGCAGCCCACAAATTATAGTGGGTGTTTAGCCGCTTCATTCAAAACTTGGGAGAATTAGCATTCATGTTTGCCCTGGGACCTGGCAAACTAAATTCAAATCAAATTTGTATTCGATTACGAATATCCACAGATAATTATATGTTTTGTTATTTATTTCTTCAAAACCACAACAAAGATTTATTCCACCTTTATATATGATTATGATTCAGAAATGCCGTGATCTTCGAATTCAGTAGGTTGGATACACTCTGAGTCAAACAGTTATTTCATCCAATACAATATGCTCACACGACAAACAGTTCACCTTATGTCAATCATACAAGTTCCGAGGATTACCTCGCCTAAAAAATTCGGATCATTACAACACATGGACAACATAGGGGGTCTTGTAACATAATCCATTCAGAGACATGACACAACATGCAAGTACAATAATCTAATGAAAATTTCTACCGGTATCTAAAGAAGAACCGGGATTATCTTGGGCTTCAGATAGCAGAAACAGCAGGACCTCCTCCGTCTTCAAATGCAACATTCTTACTTCCTCCAATTCTTGGGTTGCTTGCATAATGCGTGCCACTAATTCCGTAATTTCCAGCCTCAAGATAAATATTACCTCATTCATGGCAGCCACACCATCTCTTTCTGCCTCTAGTAGAGCCCCAAGCACTATAATATCTGTGCTCAGACTGCTCTCTGGCGGTGTTGCCTTTGAAGTGCTACCATCTGGTAACATGGATGGCGCACTGCTTCCTGCTACTTCTTGATCTTGCGTTGGTTTTCCCCGAAGAGGAAGGGATGAGGCAGCAGATTAGCGTAAGTATTTCCCTCAGTTTTTGAGAACCAAGGTATCAATCCAGTAGGAGCCCACGCTCAAGTCCCTCGTACCTGCACAAAGTGATAGCTACTCGCAACCAACACGATTAGGGGTTGTCAAGCCCTTCATGGTCACTTACGAGAGTGAGATCTGATAGATAGAATATTTTTGGTATTTTTGATATAAAGATGCAAAGTAAAAAGTAAAAGCAAAGTAAATAGCAAAAAAATATAAAAGTGATGGAGATTGATATGATGAGAATAGACCCGGGGGCCATATGTTTGAGTAGTGGCTTCTCTCAAGAGCATAAGTATTCTATGGTGGGTGAACAAATTACTTTTGAGCAATTGATAGAATTGAGCATAATTATGAGAATATCTAGGCATGATCATGTATATAGGCATCACGTCCGTGACAAGTAGATCGAAACGATTCTGCATCTACTACTATTACTCCACTCATCGACCGCTATCCAGCATGCATCTAGAGTATATTAAGTTAAAAAACAGAGTAACACCTTAAGCAAGATGACATGATGTAGAGTGATAAATTCATGCAATATGAAATAAACCCCATCTTGTTATCCTCGATGGCAACGATACAATACGTGCCTTGTTGCCCCTTCTGTCACTGGGTAAGGACACCGCAAGATCGAACCCAAAGCTAAGCACTTCTCCCATGGAAAGAACTACCAATCTAGTTAGCCAAACCAAACGGATAATTCGAAGAGACTTGCAAAGATAACCAATCATGCATAAAAGAATTCAGAGAAGATTCAAATATTATTCATAGATAGACTTGATCATAAACCCACAATTCATTGGTCTCAACAAACACACCGCAAAAAGAAGATTACATCGAATAGATCTCCACAAGAGAGGGGGAGAACTTTGTATTGAGATTCAAAGAGAGAGAAGAAGCCATCTAGCTACTAACTATGGACCCGAAGGTCTGAGGTAAACTACTCACACTTCATCCGAGGGGCTAGGATGATGTAGAAGCCCTCCGTGATGACGGCCCTCTTCCGAACAAGCCCCAAGATGGGATCTCATGGATACAGAAAGTTGCGGCGGTGGAATTAGGTTTTTGGTTCTTGTTCTGATCGTTTGGGGGTACATGTGTATATATAGGAGGAAGGAGGTGGAGCACCGAGGGGCCCATGAGGCTGGGGGGCGCGCCCCCACCCTCGTGACCACCTCTTTGATCCCTTGCAGTAGGGTCCCAGTCTCCTGGATCACGTTCGGTGAGAAAATCATGTTTTCGAAGATTTTATTCCGTTTGGACTCCGTTTGATATTCTGTTTATCCGAAACACTGAAATAGGCAAAAAACAGCAATTCTGGGCTGGGCCTCCGGTTACTAGGTTAGTCCCAAAAATAATATAAAAGTGGAAAATAAAGCCCAATATAGTCCAAACAGTAGATAATATAGCATGGAGAAATCAAAAATTATAGATACGTTGGAGACGTATCAGGCATCCCCAAGCTTAATTCCTGCTCGTCCTCGAGTAGGTAAATGATAAAAAGAGAATTTTTGATGCGGAGTGCTACTTGGCATAATTTCAATGTAAATCTTCTTAATTGTGGTATGAATATGCAGATTAGAAAGATTCAAGACAAAAGTTTATATTGACATAGAAAATAATAATACTTCAAGCATACTAACAAAGCAATTATGTCTTCTCAAAATAACATGGCCAAAGAAAGTTATCCCTAAAAAATCATATAGTCTGGCTATGCTCCATCTTCGCCACACAAAGTATTTAAATCATGGACAACCCCGATGACAAGCCAAGAAATTGTTTCATACTCTAACTTTTTCAGAACTTTTTCAATCTTCACGCAATACATGAGCGTGAGCCATGGATATAGCACTATAGGTGGAATAGAATGGTGGTTGTGGAGAAGACAAAAAGGAGAAGATAGTCTCACATCGACTATGCGTATCAACGGGCTATGGAGATGCCCATCAATAGATATCAATGTGAGTGAGTAGGGATTGCCATGCAACAAATGCACTAGAGCTATAAATGTATGTAAGCTCAACAAAAGAAACTAGTGGGTGTGCATCCAACTTGCTTGCTCACGAAGACCTAGGGTAATTTGACGAAGCCCACCATTGGAATATACAAGCCAAGTTCTACAACGTAAAATTCCCACTAGTATATGAAAGTGACAACATATGAGACTCTCTATATGAAGAACATGGTGCTACTTTGAAGCACAATATATGAGACTCGCTATATCATGGTGCTACTTTGAAGCGCAAGTGTGGAAAAAAAGGATAGTAGCATTGCCCCTTATTTATTTATTTATTTTTTGGGCCTTCTTTTTTTTTTCTTTGGCCTTCCCCTTTTTTTGGGACAATGCTCTATTGAATGATGATCATCACACTTCTATTTATTTACAACTCGATACTAAAACAAAGTATGACTCTATATGAATGCCTCCGGCGGTGTACCGAGATATGCAATGAATCACGAGTGACAAGTATGAAAGAATTATGAACGGTGGCTTTGCCACAAATACTATGTCAACTACATGATCATGGTAAGCAATATGACAATGATGGATGTGTCATGAGGAACTAGATGGTGGAAAGTTGCATGGCAATATATCTCGGAATGGCTATGGAAATGCCATAATAGGTAGGTATGGTGGCTGTTTTGAGGAAGGTATATGGTAGGTGTATGATACCGGCGAAAGTTGTGCAGTATTAGAGAGGTTAGCAAGGGTGGAAGGGTGGGAGTGCGTATAATCCATGGACTCAACATTAGTCATAAAGAACTCATATACTTATTGCAAAAATTTAGAAGTTATCAAAGCAAAGTATTACGCGCATGCTCCTAGGGGATAGATTGGTAGGAAAAGACCATCGCTCATCCCCAACCGCCACTCATAAGGAAGACAATCAATAAATAAATCATGCTCCGACTTCATCACATAACGGTTCACCATACGTGCATGCTACGGGAATCACAAACTTCAACACAAGTATTCTTTAAATTCACAACTACTCAACTAGCATGACTTTAATATTATCACCTCCATATCTCAAAACAATTATCATGCTTCAATCTTTTATTAGTATTCAACACACTCAAAAGAAAGTTTCACAAATCTTGAGTACCAAGCATATTGTTATTAGGCAAATTACCATGCTATTAAGAGACTCTCAAATTAATTTAAGTGAAGCATGAGAGATCAATAGTTTCTTTAAAACGAATCCACCACCGTGCTCTAAAAGATCTAAGTGAAGCATATAGAGCAAAATTATAACGCTCAAAAGATATAAGTGAAGCACATAGAGCAAAATTATCTAGCTCAAAATATATAAGTGAAGCACATAGAGCAAAATTATCTAGCTCAAAAGATATAAGTGAAGCAGATAGAGCAAAATTATCTAGCTCAAAAGATATAAGTGAAGCAAATAGAGCATTCTATCAAATTTTAATTCGTGTATGGCTCTCTCAAAAGGTGTGTACAGCAAGGATGATTGTGGCATACTAACAAAAAAAGACACAAATAATACAAGACGCTCCAAGCAAAACACATATCATGTTGGTGAATAAAAATATAGCTCCAAGTAAATTACCGATGGAAGTGGACGAAAGAGGGGATGCCTTCCGGGGCATCCCCAAGCTTTGACTTTTTGGTGTCCTTGGATTATATTTGGGGTGCCATGGGCATACCCAAGCTTAGGCTCTTGCCACTCCTTGTTCCATGATCCATCAAAAGAATTCACCCAAAACTTGAAAACTTCACAACACAAAACTCAAAATAGAAAAATCGTGAGCTCCGTTAGCGAAAGAAAACAAAAGACCACTTCAAGGTACTGTAATGAACTCATTCTTTATTTATATTGGTGTTAAACCTAATGTATTCCAACTTCTCTATAGATTATAAACTATTTTACTAGCCATAGATTCATCAAAATAAGCAAACAACACATGAAAAACAGAATTTGTCAAAAACAGAACAGTCTGTAGTAATCTGTAGCTAGCGCAAGGTCTGGAACCCCAAAAATTCTAAAATAAATTGCTGGAAGTGAGTAATTTATCTATTAATCATCTGAAAAAATAATTAACTAAATATCACTCTTAAAATAAAAATGACAGCAGTTCTCGTGAGCGCTAAAGTTTCTGTTTTTTACAGCAAGTTCAACAAGACTTTCCCCAAGTCTTCCCTACGGTTCTACTTGGCACAAACACTAATTAAACACAAAAAACATGACCAAAACAGAGGCTAAATAATTTATTTATTACTAAACAAGAGCAAAAAGCAAGGAATAAAAATAAAATTGGGTTGCCTCCCAACAAGCGCTATTGTTTAACGCCCCTAGCTAGGCATAACAAGCAAGGATAGATCTAGGTATTGCCATAGTAATAAGATAGATTGGTGAAACTCATTTCATATTCTGTACGTTCGGCAGCAAGTTTTCTTTGAGGCAAGCAAAAGTAATCAAAAGGATTAAATTTAATGGGACAAAAGTCCCCAAGATCAACCTTGGGAGGTATAGGTTCCTCCTTTGGTCCTTCATAATGCACCACCAATTCATCATTATAAGCATTCTTTTGACAGAACTTTGTGAGCCTATATTCAAGAGAATATCCTAGTTCGTTATTTCGAATAGCCAAATCATCATTAAGATCAGAAATTCTATCAACTAAAACATTGGTAGGAAACTTTCTTCTAAGATTTTCATTGAAAGCAACATAATCTAGAGATTGAAAATGCATTATTTCTTCTTGATCAAAGAGGATAGCCTCTACGGGAGGATGGCAAGCGTCCACCCTATAATGCGCAAAGATTTCTTTGGCTTCTCTTATTATGAATCTAAACTCATGATCCAAAAAGATAGTAGCGGCACGCTTAACAGAAGAATGCTCCATATTAGAAAATTCCAGAAAAATCCTTTGTATAGAAGGATGCATGTGCATGAATTGTCTTTCAAGTTCAACTACAAGCATGGCAATAGCGTCCGCAAGACTACTAGTTCTGTGAAGGATAGAACTACCCATAGAAGGTAAAGGACTGACACAAGTAAAGAAATCTTGAATAAGTCCTTTTCCAATAATATTACCACGACCAACACAGAATTTTTTTGTATGAAAGATGGTAGGTTCTTTAGCAGGAGTATCAGAATTTTCCATGATATTGTTATCGCCAAAATTGCCGATAACTTCCCCAGTTTCAGACATAACGACAAGCAGGCAAACAAACTAAGACACAAGCAAACAAAAAGGCAAATAGATAGGGAGGATAGAGAGAGAGGGCGAATAAAACGACAAGGGTGAATTGGGGGGAGAGGAAAATGAGACGCAAATGGCAAATAATGTAATGCGAGAGATAGGGATTGTGATGGGTACTTGGTATATTGACTTTTTGCGTAGACTCCCCGGCAACGGCGCCAGAAATCCTTCTTGCTACGTCTTGAGCTTGCGTTGGTTTTCCCCAAAGAGGAAGGGATGATGCAGCAGAGTAGCATAAGTATTTACCTCAGTTTTTGAGAACCAAGGTATCAATCCAATAGGAGCCCACGCTCAAGTCCCTCTTACCTGCACAAAGCGATAGCTACTCGCAACCAACGCGATTAGGGGTTGTCAAGCCCTTCACGGTCACTTACAAGAGTGAGATCTGATAGATAGAATATTTTTGGTATTTTTGATATAAAGGTGCAAAGTAAAAAGTAAAAGCAAAGTAAATAGCAAAACAATATAAAAGTGATGGAGATTGATATGATGAGAATAGACCCGGGGCCATAGGTTTCACTAGTGGCTTCTCTCAAGAGCATAAGTATTCTACGGTGGGTGAACAAATTACTGTTGAGCAATTGATTGAATTGAGCATAACTATGAGAATATCTAGGCATGATCATGTATATAGGGATCACGTCCGTGACAAGTAGATCAAAACGATTCTGCATCTACTACTATGACTCCACTCATCGACCACTATCCAGCATGCATCTAGAGTATTAAGTTAAAAACAGAGTAACGCCTTAAGCAAGATGACATGATGTAGAGAGATAAATTCATGCAATATGAAATAAACCCCATCTTGTTATCCTCGATGGCAACGATACAATACGTGCCTTGCTGCCCCTTCTGTCACTGGGTAAGGACACCGCAAGATCGAACCCAAAGCTAAGAACTTCTCCCATGGAAAGAACTACCAATCTAGTTGGCCAAACCAAACGGATAATTCGAAGAGACTTGCAAAGATAACCAATCATGCATAAAAGAATTCAGAGAAGATTCAAATATTATTCATAGATAGACTTGATCATAAACCCACAATTCATCGGTCTCAACAAACACACCGCAAAAAGAAGATTACATCGAATAGATCTCCACAAGAGAGGGGGAGAACTTTGTATTGAGATTCAAAGAGAGAGAATAAGCCATCTAGCTACTAACTATGGACCCGAAGGTCTGAGGTAAACTACTCACACTTCATCGGAGGGGCTAGGATGATGTAGAAGCCCTCTATGATGACGGCCCTCTTCCGGCGGAGCTCCGGAACAGGCCCCAAGATGGGATCTCGTGGATACAGAAAGTTGCGGCGGTTGAATTAGGTTTTTGGCTCCTGTTCTGATCGTTTGGGGGTACATGTGTATATATAGGAGGAAGGAGTACGTCGGTGGAGCACCGAGGAGCCCACGAGGCAGGGGGCGCGCCCTAGGGGGCCCCACCCTCGTGACCACCTCTTTGATCCCTTGCAGTAGGGTCCAAGTCTCCTAGATCACGTTCGGTGAGAAAATCATGTTTCTGAAGATTTTATTCCATTTGGACTCCGTTTGATATTCTGTTTATCCGATACACTGAAATAGGCAAAAAAACAGCAATTCTAGGCTGGGCCTCCGGTTAATAGGTTAGACCCCAAAATAATATAAAAGTGGAAAATAAAGCCCAATATAGTCCAAAACAGTAGATAATATAGCGTGGAGAAATCAAAAATTATAGATACATTGGAGACGTATCACTTCCACAAATACATTATGGGGTTGTACATTGTGTCCTAGTGTGAACGGCATCCTGAAAGGTTTCCGCTGGACATCAGTAAGAGATAGTTATTGTATGATCGAGGCAGTAAGCTTACATGGTAAACAACGAACGAATTATTGCTGAGCATGGCAAACTATATTTAAATGGTTCGAAGGAGCATCAGTCGAAAAGAAATTAAAATGGTAAGATGAAACTAGGGATGTAAGTGGCAAATAAATGAAATCCGCCAGTCCCATCTAGTTAGTTTTTGCTACCTCCCTAGTTCATTTTCCTCAAAAAAACAAAAACTGTTTTGAACTATCATACCACTAGTGGACTTTAATCGGGATTAAACCGGACCCAGTTGACATCCCTAGTTGAAAGGGAGTGTACAACCGCTATATTTAAGTTGATAAGGCATCTAAGCAGTTGAAATAATCTGACAAAGCACTTAACAGTGTGGCCTCATATAAACTACGAATACAGTCTTGTGATGAAGTTGAGAGGAAAAGTTAAGGACTCAAATGAAATAGGCATGCATTTCTTTACGATAGTACAGCAGGCACTGCTGACATATTGGCCAACTCAGGTATAGAATAACAACAAATAAGCATTCGAATCAAGCAATACAACAAAGTAGACAACTGAACTATTTGTAATTCGGTAGGATTACACGTTGAGGGCACAAGCCAAGAAAGCAGCCCACTCGCATTACATTTCACATGTACTAAAACACACTGGCTTACCATATGTTGATGTGAAGCCTAGCTGCTATTGCAATGTTCTTTGAAGATATCGTCAGCATCCCGTGGTTGCAAATCTAGTTGTTGTAGTTTATTCTGCACCATCTATTTAGGTAAAATTAATTTTAATCGCATGCACTGGTCCAAATTGATCATCAATGGTTCATCTAAACTAATGAAAGAAGGGTGTGTGCATACACGACAATACTCCCTTCGATTCTTTTTACTTTGCGTATAACTTTTTCTCAGTTTTCTCGTATTAGTCTGCGCGTTGCCAATTCCTAGCGCTGGTTTCCTTTTGTGCCCCACCCCATCCGCCTCTGCCCTAATTAACTGGAAAATTAGTCCAGAAAAATTGAACCAGTGCCCTCCTTGGTATGCGGGTCAAGAGTTATGCGCAGAGTAAATAGAATCGGAGGGAGTATATCTGCTTCCCTCTATTTTTATGCTTGTTCGAGGTGCCAGCCCCAAAAGAACAAATATTTTGCTTGATGGGGTTGGTAGCTCCATAATTAATAGAAGCATCAAATTAGTCATGCAACTTGGGAAGATCAAGAACACACAAACAAGTAATGAACAGAGGCTTGGAGCAGTGATGTAATAGCTAGCATCAGAAAATGTAGGGTAAAACAAACAAAAAGCAGCGGAACCACATGCTAGTTTGCTGATGTGTAATTAAGCATAGAGAACATTAAGCAGTCTGATGGAACCAACAGGTGGCATCAGAACAAAACTAAAGCATATTAACAATATGTGCACTGGTATGTAATTTAGCACATGTAACATGTTCACTGCCAGAAGTATGGCCCTATAGGTGCAAGCAGAATAACGCGTCTCATGAAAAACTGAATGATGCCCTGAAGAAATTCAAAGGTGCTGTGCTTATGCTAGGAAAGTGAACGCAGGCGCCGGCCGTTGGATAATAGTACCTGATTCTCGGCGGCATATGGGTATCGTTGTCATACTTGATAGCTAAGGATCGTCGATGGTGCTCGTGTTGCGGTTGAGTTTGGGCCGGCTGTCGCCGTCACTGAAGCGGCTCCAGTGCTACGGTTGCGGCGCTTGTCGACATACAAGAAAGCTCATCTGTGGTAAGTGAACAGTTGCACGATAAAGAGAAAAACCAAAGGAGTACAAATCAAAACCTGATGAGGCTGCGACATCGGTAAAGCAGGGCCGGTGGAGTTGAATATGGCGTCCGTGGAGCGGGTCCGGTGCAGTGGACGAAGGCTTCGGCGGGCGCGTTGTACAGTCCTTTCGGTGAGGCGGATCTGTTGCGGCAGACGAGGGCTTGTATGAAGGGCCAGCGAAGGGGCAGACGAGGGAGTCAGTGAAGGGCCTATGCTGTGGTGGACAAGGGCACCGGTTAACCAGATCCAGCGCGGTGGACCATGATGGCGGTCAAGGAGATATGGAGCGGTGGACAAGCCAGTCGCTGAAGCGGCTCTGGTGAAGTGGTGAGTTGGCAGTTGGGGGTTCCAAGGTGCGGAAGGTAGATTTGGCGGGGTGTGAGGTCCACCGCTGCGGCAGAGGACTAGATTCGGCGGCTTGCCGTGGTTGGGGGGGTCGGGGAGGGGAAGGGGAGGGGCTCTGGGGAAGAATGTTGGGGGCAAAGAGGGGAAAACAATGGAGTTACCAAAGCAGCCCTTTTCCGTTCATGTGGCAGGGGTAAAACAGGAATATCGTAGGGCTAAACTTTCGGGCGCGTGATATTTCGATGTGAGCGGGAAGTTTGAAAGCTTTCGGCTCCTAAAATTATAAGTATTCTGCTCTCGTACGGCAGACTATGATATCATGGCCGACAATTTGTTTGTTTTGCACGCAAAAAAATGTGCAAGTTTTGAAAATCAATGTCTCCAACTCGAAACTTAGATTGTCGATTCAATTCAAATATGGATCATTGAGCTACTACAAGCAAATACCATCATACAGTCCAATTTAAATGAAATTCCAAATGTGTTTATCCTAAATATGTTGACAAAAGCAAAAATGTGTATGTGTATGAATAAAGTGGATGATTATAAAGTTTGAACATGCCCGTATGTGTATATCTCTAGGTTTGATATATGAATTTGAAATCACAAAATCCCGGATTAAAAAATGTACCTCCGTTTAAATGAATTCCAAAAGCTAATGATGGAGTCGAATTCCAAAATTCCAATCTTAGGTTTGTAATTTTGGTACATCAAGCTATATCACGCATGTTCAAAAGTATCGTTATCTCATAGTACAAACTGTGAAACAAATTGATCAACCATGAGTGCACAATATCTCAATTACGCTAAAGTCCCTCAAATATAGACACCTCACTCTTTATCTAAAGTCATGCCCCCCACCACACACACACACACACACACACAGAGAATTCGTTCTCTCCCCCAAACACCAACACACGAGCACATTAACACCCCTCTCTCTTGTAAAGTCTGGACCCCAACATAGGTCTCTATCACTTTGTGTCTCGGGCATGCACACATCCCTTCCCTCACTCTCTAGGTCTCCCGCTATCTCTCTTACCCAAGCACACGCACTATGTAGAGTGTATATTTCCCATACACACAAAACGTCGCCCCCAAACGTCTATCTCCCTAGTTATGTGGTTCTCGCGCACTCACCTCACACACCACCCCCACTGCAAACAAGCACACTTTGTCTCCTTGTGCACCACTCTCCTCTTTCTATCTCTCCCACATGCGGACCTGTCCCAGCTCCTTCCCTGTATACATATATGTCGTGACTCTTTGAATAGCTCCCTAATGTATAATCGTTCTCGATTTCACACATTGTTCTCTACACCATCTATTCTAGCTCTCTCATGAAGTCCCTATCACAGACATGATGACTCGCTTCCCTTGCGTCTCCGTTCATAGGCCAATTTCGGACAACATCAACATTGTCTCCCTATCTATACGCCATTTATGGACACAAACGACCCCTCTTGCCCCCTCTCTTCCTCTCTCTCTCTCTCTCTCCGGCGCTAGCTCTCTCTTTCTCTCGCTCTCACACCCCTCTCCCCCCCACACACTTGATGTCTCTTCCAAATAGTCTGCTCCCCCCGCCCGCACCCGTGCTATCTTGCTACTACACATGTCACACCATTCCCCCTTCCCTTATACTAGGTTTACATCATCAGTGGTCTCTCTACTCCACATACACTCTCTCCCTCTCACACACAAACGCGTGCACAAACACACACAGACACGCACAAACACCCATTTACCCGGATCCTCATCTCTCCTCATGTCTGCATGCGTATCTCACACACTCACTCTCTAATTATGTATATGTGTCTCCATGCTACACAACACAAAGCCCCATGTACATGTCTCTCTCTATCCTCCACACACAAAGACACAAAGAATCTGTTGTCATTGCCTCAGTCTCTAACATATCACACACATACACGCTCTCTCTCTCTCTCTCTCTCTCTCTCGCAAACATGCTCAACAAGGGTTTCCCCGTGAATAACTTACCGTCTATTCATGAATAGTCGTGGCAGTACGGAGAACACGAGATGTGAAAAAGAATAAATCTACACGTGCTTAGACCACCTAGTATGACTACTAGGACTAGAGCAAGCCAAAAAGCGCGCCGCCGTCACCCCCTCCTTGTCGGCGATGGGAAAATCTTCGTTTTACACAGTCGAGAAGTCATTGTGCTAAGGCCCCACATGCCGAGGCGTTGAATATAATGTAGATGCTAGTTTACGGAAGCAAGTATCGATAATATGTTTGTATCTCCATACTTATATTTCTTCTCTTATAAAAAACCGAGTTGGTGATGATGGTACGTGTGCCATCTTGCAATATAGACCGTCCGATCTATATCTGACGGATGGAAATTAAACTAAAAGATACCCGCACCCCTCTCCACATTTGCAGACAAGGCCTTCCCTCGTTCATCCTTATCTCCAACAAACCTCATTGTTGAGCAATTAAGAAAGGAAGCCTCTAGAACAAATTGGCCTGGTGGCCGCTGCCGGCGTCGTCAATCCCCATGCCTCAGCTCAGTTCGACCACCAACCACCACCACACCCCACTCCTCTTCACCTTATCTCATATTTCTCGAGATATCATTAGTTTTTACACATGGGATTACTCCCGCAAGGGTCAATCACAACAAGTGTTTTATAAAAAAAATGCATCTTGATGTTCCGTGCAATGCACGGATCTTGCTAGTACTCCTACACAAGACTAAGTTGGTGATGCTGGTGTGTCTACCATCTGTCGTTTCTGACCATTAGATCTACATCTAACGATTGTGAGGTAAGTTGTTGCCTTTTCTCACCAACATCCCACTTGTCTACCAATTTGCAGAAAAACCCATAATTAGTATCTTAAAACCAACCACATCCCTCCCTGACCTCACCAAAACAGCCCAAGCAATATATTCTAATTGAAACATAATATATCTCTAGTGACATATGTATATCAAAATTAGAGTGTTTTGTACCAAGTTTGTGAAAAAGTATTATTCTAATTATGATTCGTTGCAACGGACATGAACATTGCTAGTATTTCCAACCATGCATTTCTTTTCCTAGTATTCCATAGTTTCGAGTTTTCCATCAAGATATTAGTCACTCATGGTTGATATTTACTTTCAATCATGTACACATATGCACTATGTAACTAGCCTTGCTTATTGGCTTCCAAAGCTTAACTTTCACTCCTACTTACAATATGTAGAGTATTTAACAAAAAACTACCACTTTCAACCAGCCCTAGGAGGAATCTATTGTACAAAAAATAGCAAAAACATACCCAAAATTTCTTAATCCACGCCAAAAACTACCTAGTACTCCTACCGATTAGGTTCGTTTAAACCCATTTATGACAGGGTTGGCCCACATGTCCATGCTGACGAGGCAGCTTAAACTAACACATTTTGTTTGACCGTTGACACGAGGGACCCACATCTGACCTTCTATCCTGTTATTCCCCCTCAAATCATTATTTTTCCTAAACATTACTTCAAACAGTACTGATGCGTGTTCGTCGGTGGCGCCGGTGATGAGCGAGTTGGCCGCCGCTCCGCCGGACGGGCCGGACGCCGCGCTGGCCTCCGCACGGGTTGGCAGGCTGGCCCGAGCATGACTTACGAGCGAGCAAGCCGTCGCGCTGGCCTTCGCTCGAGCCAGATGGCTGGCCTTAGTGTGGCGCGCACGAGCAGGCTGCTGCGCTGCCTTGCCAATCTAGCTAGCAAACCTTGCAGACAAGCAGCTGGACGGAGCTATCTTGGCTATCTAGCGGCCGCGAGTGCCGGACGGAGCTGGCATCCGGGCTGCCGCAACATGGGCTCCGCACCGCCAGCGGTTTTGACCTCGCCTTCTGCCGGCGGCGGTAGCTGCGTCCCATGGCCGAGGATGACTAGGTGGACGGGCCGGAGGTAGGAGGTCACTCGAGGATTTTTGTTGGTAAGAGCATGTACAATGGTTGATAAGGTAGTCTTATCTTAAGTCTGCCACGTATGCAAGTGGTAATAGTTTCTTGGCATTTTAGTAGTTTCTTGCATTATTAGAGCAAGTACAATAGAGCTGAGTCAGCGGGCTATAAGAAATAAACTACTACTACATGTTGGCTATAAGATGGGCTGTAGATGACATGGCACTGGCTTATAGCCAGCAGCTGGCTATACTATTAACCATGCTCTTAGGGGTTTCTTTTAAGGAACAATGTACGTACTACTAGCGACAAAAGGCGATTCTAGGTTGCGTTGTACTCCAACGAGTACTACTAGTGGTCGCGGGAGTGTATACCTCATTTTGTGGGTTCGATCTCGGCCAAACGCACGGCGGCCTTTTAAAAAAATAGTACTACTACACTTCGCTGCGAGCCAATATTTTACACGTGTAGTTTGATTTTTGAAGTTAAACGGACGTGCGGCCCCACAATCTGGGTGCACTGGACAGCCTAGCCCCGTGAACGGGTTTTCCTTCCCAGCATCCCGTGGCTCGCGTGCTCGCCCTAGCCGCACCTCGCTTGCAGCTTCCAGCTAGTAGCATATTTAAACTAGCGCCTCCCAATTAAGCCCGAGGAGCCGGAAAAGCCTGGCGGGGCATTGGGAACTGTGCAATATGGCTCGGTACGTAAAGTGCTCTACTAGTACTCTGTAGCTTGTGGCGTTGCATACATGGACTTCACTCCATTATCGGCTCTACTATAAAAGAAATTCCTCTTGCAGTGTTTTTTTTGAAACGGAGGCAAAAGCTTTGCTTCATCTCATTCATAAAGAAGGAACTACTAACAAAGTTCGACGAGATCCATTACACCTCCACAAATGGAAGCGAAAAGCCTAGTCTCGCTGTATCAAATAACTCAAATGTTCTGCCCCCGCAGTAACCATCGCTGATAAACAAGCTGCTAGTGTGTGCGTGAGAGGAGCGGCTGAGTAGGCTAGCTACGTGAGAGGAGCGGCTGAATAGAGCATCGAGAGTACCCACTAGGCCACTACGCAGGTGTACTTCCCATGCATTGATAGTACAGCAATGGTTCTAAAGAACAGTAGTACCCTCCACTTCCAACTGTAGCTCCTTGGCCCTGAGATTCAAGAGTTCAAAACTGGTGCACTATACTAGACTAGACTAGAAGTACAGTACATCGCACTACTAGTTGAGAAAAGTAGTACTAGTACTGCTACAGTACGAGTACGTACTCCTCCGTCACATAATGTAAGACGTTTTTTGACACTAGTTGGCGTGTACAAAAAATGGCCAAAACATACCCAAAATTTCTTAATCCACACCAAAAACTACTACCTAGTGCCAAAAATTTCTTACTAGTGCTATTATTTACAGTATAATGCAATCCCATAACGTTCCATAATCCCTTTCTTTCAAAAAAATCACTTCTGGAGAGAAGATTGCTATCTCCACGCGAGCTTCTCATAGGCCAGCGCCACCGCATGCAGTCATGTGAGAGAGAGGGAGACATCCATGCAGCATGCAGAGAGAGGAGAACGGGGGCGGACAGCCAATGGGCTGCATGGGGCATTTATAGCTGCTAACTCCTCCCATCTATTCGCCAGGGGTATTTCCGTCCAGAAAGCATGCAGCGAGCCCCTCCCTTGGTATCCGGGTCTGCTCTTATGCGCAGAGTAAAAAGAATTGGAGGGATTACTAGTAGTAAATAATAGCCTCACCCCTTCGCTGAGGAACGATCTACAGTTGGAAGGGATGAGGCCCTGCGGTTACTACGCTCTTATCTCCTCCTCGCCAATTCCCCTCCCCCCGAAGAGAAGGCAATTCGTCGCTGCTCCCATGGATTCGCCAGGCAGTTCTCCTCCTCGCCGGGGCTGGGAGACCTTGGACGATGATCCTGTGGGAGAAATCGCACACCGCTCCGATGTCCTCACCGCCGCAAGACTCGGTGCTTCCTACACCAACTTTTTCAAGATGCTGCTTAAACATGCCGCTTGTTGGTCTTCCATGCATCCTCGAGGAGAAGGTTCTTCTATGGGACAATCCTTTGAATAGTCCACGGCTCCCTGGCCATGGTTGCACGTTGACTCCGCTAGAGTTGCCGACGTTGAGAGGTAGTCGGATTTTGTCCGATGAGAAGGTCAGTAATGGAGTTTGATCATGTAGTACATAGTTATTCCATTTGCATCCCGTAATTTCTCCGCTTCCCACCGTCTTATATATAGGTCTGGGTCGGTGCCAACGAAGATTGGCTTGCATACCTCCGGCCGGATACCACCATCATTTTGCACAACATCCACAACAGTGTGGCCGTTCCGGTAGACTCCTTCTCCACCATTGGGGTCGGCCTTCCGGACTGGCTGGGCAAGAATACGTATGATGATGCCTACATGAGATTGAAGAACATAGCAATTGCGGACCCGCCGACAAAGCGACGTGACTATGACGATTACTATCTCATCATGGTGTTCGACATAAGGATTGCCATCAATGCAGGAGGCAGTAACGGCAGACACTGGCGCATGTTGGCGGCGGCAGATTTGTACCCCTACACGTTCGAAGACGCCGTGCGCCATCTAGGCCGCATCTCCGCGGTGACAAGCCAGGGGACTTGTTTCATCTGGTTGACATCCTACGGTACGGGAGATTACAAATGGAATGCACAAACCATCATTTGCATCCCTAACGGTACTCCATTATTTTGCAGGGACCAATCATCCCCCGATCAAAATAAGATCGCTGATCCTGGATGTGCATTTGCATCCGCGATTCGGTCTAACCTGGAACCTTGTAGCTGACTTTGGCATATTGGGATCAACTATCTTAGCAGTCGTTACCCATGGTACCACTGATGTGCAACATGGTCACATAATCTACCACGATCGGACCGTCACCATCTACCCAGGTATTCCATTTTTAACCCTCTCGCCTTCTCTTTCATTGTTGTACTAGTAGTATACTTTGTAGTACTAGTAGGAGTACTTTTTACCTTGGAGGACGCGTATAGCTAGCTAGGTCCTTGAAGACTTGAACCCACTAGCTGCCACCATTTTTGTTTTTTCATGTCTTACTATCTCATCCATGTGGCCAAGAGTGGCTATATATAATAAGCCGGTTATTTTACTTCCTCTATACCAGAGTAGTACTATTTGCTGCACAGTATTACTGACCGCCACATTTGAGCACAACATTATTATGCATGGACCTTGACTATCTACGTCACCATGTGTCCAGATCTGGGATGCCGCGTGTACCAGATGAACGGCGCCGAGTTCGACCCCCGTGATGCTACATGGGTGCCGAGGAACACTCTTGGAGAGTACTCGCTTTTCATCGGGGACAGCTACCCCATTGTGAAGCGGATGCCACCTTCCGTGCACGACACGGAAGGCCTACCGTTCATGAAGCATGGTTGTGTCTTCAGTGCGCACTCCTATAAAACCTTGCGCTTGGCTCTTTGCCTCTTCAGGAGGTTCAATAGTTCGTACTCGTGTGAACCTTGCACTTGGCTCTTCGCCTCTTCGGAAGGTCCAACAATGATGATACTATAGTACAATATGCTTCTGGCAATCTGACACCGATTGAACTGCTGCATGGCCACCGCAAGGGCGAGGGAGAGGGAGAGGGAGAGGGAGCTGTAGTCAAAACCCTCTCCTCGTCCTGCGAACCACTGCGCGCATGGGCGAGGGAGAGGCGTAGTAAGTAAGCTTCTCCTCGTTCGGCGAGTTGACGGGACACATCAAAGCAGTACTAGTACTAGTAGTAGTAGTCCATACTGCGTCCTTTCCAATTAATATGGCTTAATTTGAAACGAGAAAAATACACGGGTGGTCAACGTATGTAACAGTACGCTCTTTACGGTCACTATATATAGTTTTGCGGCGATTATACGATCACTAGCTCATCGTAGAGCACCGTATTGCACCCTACCGACCGGCCACATAGTCGACGTGGCACTTTGTGACTGGTTAAATTGTCACCTAGTTTCTGGGTCCCACCTGTCAGTTGGCAGAGCAAAGAAATCAGTTAAACAAAACTTTACGCAGGCGCGACACGATTCCAACCCTTGCGCGCGAACCGCCCTGGCTGTGTATGTGAGTGCATGCACGTGTCCTCCCTCGGTCTTCCAACAAAGAGTGTACTACATGATGTACATCTACACTTCCAATGTGTTTAGCCTTTAATCTAAATCGATATTGATTGACTAATGCACCAAATTGTGCTGTAGGTATAGGCTACATGTCTATCCTTAATTACAGCATGCAACAGCCTTCATTTAATCTTCTTATCTCAATGGTCGCATGCACACATAAGTCTGCTATTTTTGGGCGTTAATTATGCCCTGGTCCATGTGTAAATCTCTAATTGTACAGTCTTTCACGTACGTAGGGAGTAGGTTGAGCACTTGAGCGTTAGCATGTGTGTTGCGTCGTGTGCTGTGTGTCGCATGGGTGCATGAGTGTTGCGTGCATCCATGTGTACGTGTGAGTGTTGCATGTTGCATGCATGCATGCATGGGGCTTACTCCCTCCCATTGACATGTTCATATTTCAAGCTTCCTCTGTTCCCTCCATATGGTGATACTCCCTCTGTTCCCAAATAGTACGGAGTAAAAGCCTCCCTCTGTTCCCAAATACGGAGTATTTGTCTTTCTACAGATTTCAACAAGTGACTAGGTACGGAGAAAAATGAGTGAAGTGAGCGTAGAGGCATAGGGATACTGTAGAAAGGAAGTCCTCACGATCCATTTATTCCCCATCTCGGTCAGAGAGAACTATTCAACTAGTCTCTTCTTCTTCCTCCTCTATTCCCCATCGTCGGCCGCACACCATTTACCCCCACCCACTACTCGCCCGCCCGCGCCATCTGCCTTGGTAGCTCATGCGTACCATATCCCCCCGCTCACTGCTCGGCCACACGAGGAGAAGCTTCTTCGCTCGCCCGCTCGAATCCACTTCCCCGCTGGCTCGCAGGCACCGAAAACCCCAATGGCAGAACCGACTGACACGGAGAGCCGCGATTGGAATTCCCTCTCCGATGTTCTCTTGGAGCAGATATGTAGTCGTATGGACCTACTCAGCACCGTCCATTTGGCCGCATGCTCGGTGTCTTTGTACCGTCTACTCGTCTGCAACCGGCCGGCTCTTTTCAAGACACCCTGCTTGCTGATGCCCGATTCTCGCAGGTGGCCCAGACACCGACTTGACGATCCTACGGAGGTTGCCATGGTTCCCCTCGACATGCTACCACTACCCGTCCACCTGTCCTTCATGCGCGGCCACTACTGGGCGGGCATGAAGGCCAACTGGATCGTCCTCATCCACCACACCGGTAATCCGTGGCGTCTTGTGGATATCTACACCCAGCGAGAGATCACCCTTCCATCGTTGGATACCGCCGCCATCGAGCCTCGCGGCCCACCGGACACTCATGCCTACTACGCACGAGACGCGTCAAGCTTTTGGCTCGACCTCTGTTTGCAGAAAGTTGTAATTTGCGAAGTGCCCACACCATTAGAAGACTACATGGATTACAAGCTCATTGCCTTGTTCAACATGGGATTAGTCTATCTGGAATCTGGTCGCCATACATGGTTATGGCTCATCATCAATCCTGTTGAGGAAACATTTCTGTCTGATGCTATAGTGCATGATGGCATCGTTTACGCGGTCGGCGCACAGATTGGCTACCTATATTGGTGGAATCTATCGTCGTGTAATTGTTCTATCTCATCTCATCTTTACCTTATGAATACGACTGCCTGTTCATTTGTTACAAATTTAGAATTCATAGCATGTCTATAACCACATCATTGCTATATGTTCCTCTCATTTCCTAGATTTTTATGACCACACATGTTATTGTTAGAGTTGATATGAGAACAATTGGCATCTAATGATTGTTAGAATACATATTATGAGAATAACATCATGATTGCTATATGTTACTCTCGTTTACAAGATTTTTATAACAACGCATGTTATTGCTTAGAGTTGATATGAGAACAGTAGTAGTAAGTGCTATGGTAGAATATGAGTAGGCGATGTCATAGTTGTTTTCCTCTCATTGTTACATGATGTTTGAACCATGACATATTGCTAGAATATGAAAGCCATTGGCTTATTTTTTTAACTTGGGGTATGATTATGACCACGGCATTCCAATTCTCTGTCTATGATATGTGTCACTGTTATAATAATCTTAATTCCACACATACTCTGAACATGATTGTTTATTTTTGTCCTTTTGGTCTCCAATTTGAATTGTTGCAGCAAACGCAAATGCGCTGGCCTTCATGATTCCAGGACCTGGAATCATACCAGCCGATGGGTGGTGGTTTATCGCTCGTTTAACTGACGGCGGTCATTTGATGCTCATTCGCACGTACCAAATTAACCAAACCATTACATCAAACCACACGCAGTACAATGCGTGGGGTATTCGTGACATTGATGGCTATGGTTGCTTCGTGTTCGAGAAAGATCCCAGCTCCGTTGGGCAAGGCGTATTCAACTGGAGGCGGGTTTACAGCCTCGGCAACCACTCCTTGTTCCTCGGGCTCAATTATCCGATCATCCAACCAATCATCGATCATATCATCGGCGATGATTACTGTGCTATGCAACTTCCATTCGCGAGGGGGGCCGTGTTTACACATCATACCATGGGTTTCATGAATCAACATATCCAGAGATTCGTCGACACAGCTTGTTGCCAGATAATCTTCAGTGTGTGAAAGGCATCAAGCTTCCATGCGATGGATGGCTTTTGCAAACCCGACATGCGGCGACGTGGTTCATGCCAACAGCAAATATGCACAACTTGATTCGTGCTGATATCTAGACTGAGCCATGTTGTAACACCCTCGATGCGACTATAGCTCCCACGTGTCGAGGCACGACTTAGAGACATAATCGCATTGAAGGCATATGTCGCAAGTTAGGCAGTCTTCACAAACATCCCATGTAATGTAATAATAAAAGGGGAGATAACAAGTTGGCTTACACTCGCCACGTCAATCAAGTGCATAAATTAACATTACATCATCCAAACACTCATGGCCCGACTACGGCGCCAAAATAAAAGAGAACCCAACATGCGACACGGTCCCAATCACCCCCAACTGGGCACCACTACTGATCATCGGGAAAGGAAACATAGTAACGTTGAGAGTCTTTGTCGAACTCCCACTTGAGCTCATACGCGTCTCCTGGAGCGGAATCATCAGGCCCTGCATCTGGTGTAATAGTAATCTATGAGCCACAGGGACTCAGCAATCTCGTACCCTCGCAACCAAGACTATTTAAGCTTATGGGTATGGCAAGGTAAATATATGAGCTGCAACAAGCGACTAGCAAGTATGGTGGCTAACTTATTCGCAAAAGAGAGCGAGAAGAGGAGGCAAAGCGTGAGCGAGAAACTAGAGAGCAACCTGCGCAAACATTACTCCAACACCGTGTCCACTTCCCGGACTCCGCCGAGAAGAAGCCATCACGGTAACACACTCGGTTGATACATTTTAATTAATTGAGGTTCAAGTTATCTACAACCGAACATTAACAAATTCCCATCTGCCCATAACCACGGGCACAGCTTTCGAAAGTTCAATCCCTACAGGGGAGTCCCAACTTAGCCCATGACAAGCTCTCACGGTCAACGAAGGAATAGACCTCCTCCCAAGACGTTCCGATCAGACTCGGTATCTCGGTAACTCAAGACACTCCGACAGGTTAAAACAAGACCAGCAACACCTCCCGAATGTGCCGACAAATCCCGATAGGAGCTGCACATATCTCTTTCTCAGGGCACACTCAGATGAGCAAGACGTCGGGTAGGCCAGCCCAAAGTTGCCCCTGGTAGCCCCGCACATCGCTCGGTTGGACCAACACTCAGAGGAGCACTGGCCCGGGGGGGGGGGGGGGTAAAATAAGATGACCCTTGAGTCTGCAGAACCCAAGGGAAAGAAAAGGCTAGGTGGCGAATGGTAAGACCAATGTTGGGCATTGCTGGAAAAGCTTTAATCAAGGCGAAATATCAAGGGGTTCCCATTATAACCCAACCGCGTAAGGAACGCAAAAATCCGAGAACATAACACCGATATGACGGAAACTAGGGCGGCAAGAGTGAAACAAAACACTAGGCGAGAGGCCGAGACTTCCACCCTTTACCAGGTATATAGATGCATTAATATAACATAGCAATATAGTGATATCCCATCAAGTAAATAAATGATGTTCCAACAAGGAACGGCCTCCAATCTTCACCTGCAACTAGCAACGCTATAAGAGGGGCTGAGCGAAGCGGTAACATAGCCAATCAATGGTTTGCTAGGACAATGGTGGGTTAGAGGTTTGACATGGCAATTTGGGAGGCTTTCAAGCAAGTGGTAGGCATCGTAGCAATGGCATAGCAACAGAGCGAGCAAACTAGCATAGCAAAGATAGTAGTGATTTCGAGGGTATGATCATCTTGCCTGCACAGCTGTCAGAGTTGACTGGATCCTCAAAAGCAAACTCAACGGGCTCCTCATTAGCGAACACGTCTCCCGGCTCTACCCAAACAAGACAAACAATCAACAAGGATACAATCAACCACGTGCAAGAATCAAACAAGATGATGCAACGATGATATGCTATGCGGGACGTGATGCGGGATGCAAAATGCAAGATATGACAGGAAATGCATGAACCTGGCCTCAACATGGAATTCCAAGGGTGCCACTGGAAATATGAGATGAAATCGCTTGAAAACGATATAAAGAACGCCGGAATCGGAGTTACGGTTTGGAAATGGCAAGCGATTCAAAAATGACACCGGTCTGTGATTTACAGCAAGTAGGCATCTAAATGCAATGAGATGAACATGGTACAGCCACCAAACATGACAAAAAAATACATGGCAGGGATGCACACAAGATGCTTAACAAAAGTCTAGCACTGAGCTATGGCCAATTCATCCATTAGGAGGTTCAAACAAGCATGGCAAAAATGCAAATAGTAAACAGATCTCAGACTTAGTGAAATTAAAACTTGTCTGAAATTTCAGATCATATAGCCCTCTTCGGAGCAACAAAACAACATGCTACAGGACCTGGACATGACAAAGAAATACATGGCATGGAGCTGCTCAACAATATTAACAAAATTCCATTAGTGACCTTGAGCCAAAAGGGATCACAAAATATACTAACAAGCACACGAACATAGCAAAAACATAATCAGTTTCAGACTTCAGGAAAACTGAGACATGCTGAAATATAGCTCACGAAGGCATGTAAACGAGCTCGATGCACTCACTACGGTGCAAGTCATGGCAAGACAAGTATACATCCATTAATAAGGCACAAAATACAAGCTGGACATGGCAAGAAAAATAGCATAGCATGCACGGATCAACTACAATAACATCGGCAAAATCGCAAACAAGTTGACGATCTGCCCAGATTCACAACGAAGCAAAAGTAGAGCTCGATTGACTCAAGCTAGGGTGCTCCATAATTGCAAACAAAGACATGGATGGATAGAGCATAACAAGATTAACAAAACTCCTTTACTGATCATCCTCAAAAGAGGCACGGATCACTAGGAAATAGCATGAACATATGGCATCATGAACTAAATAATCCCAGACTTAGTGAAAACTACTAAGTCCCTGAAAACAGATTTACCGGGTGCCTCACTTTGCAAGCTTGCACAAGTCACCACACACATCAAAAAAATTCATGGGTTGCACCTATGGAAAGAAGACAAAATCCTTAACAAAACATATGAAGGACTCATAGGCATATCATGCACACAACAATCATGGCAAAAATGACAAAAGTCTAAGATGAACTAGCAGATCTGACAATTAACTCACGAAGCCTCCTTCTAACAGCATTTCGGGCATCAAGATGAACTAAAATGAAAATGATGCAATGGAAAGAAATGATGTACTCATCGAGGCGAACATTTTGATATACTATATGTCCAAAACGGAGCTACGGATGCGGAGATATCACAGGCCAAAGTTAGCACAAAAATTAAGGTTTGGAGGAGAAAAAGTCAACCCGCGGATCTCAGATCCAGATCTGGACGGATTTCGATGCACGCAGGATCTACTGTTCATCGCCGGAGTTCCTGTTCACCGGTGGAGTTCGTGGCGGCCGGAGCTCGAAGACGAGGAGGGAGAGGCCGGAGTGGCGGAGGAGGCGGCGCCGGCGATGAGGCGGCGGCCGGCGACGAGGTAGCCCGGGGCGGAGCTTGCCCCGGCCGGAAATGGTGCGGCGGCGGCGGGCTTCGACGGCGGCGGGGCTCGGGCACCCGGGGCTGGGGAAGACGAGGCGGGGAGGAGGCGCGGGCTCTGGCCCGAGCAGCGGAGAGGCGGGCCCGCTCCGGGCCTGACGGGCCGGCGGGAGTGGCGGCGGTGATGTGGTCCGCCCGCGGCACGTGGAGCCCGGTGGTTGGCGGCGGCGGATCTGGACGTTGTCCGGCGCGTGTCGGACACGTCCGGCGGCGGCGGAGATCTATTTTTCTAGGGTTAGGGGTGGATTGAACCGCGAATTTTTGGAGGGGGTTGTATATATAGGCATAGAGGGAGCTAGGAGAGTCCAAATGAGGTGCGGTTTTCGGCCACGCGATCGTGATCGAACGCTCTAGATGATGGAGCAGAGATTGGTGGGTTTTGGGCCTAATTGGAGGGGTGTTGGGCTGCAACTCGCATGAGGCCTTTTCGGTCCCTCGGTTAACCGTTGGAGTATCAAACGAAGTCCAAATGGTACGAAACTTGACAGGCGGTCTACCGGCAGTAAACCAAGGCCGCTTGGCAAGTCTCGGCCCAGTCCGGAAATGTTTAACCCCCACACATGAAAGAAAGCTAGAAATGACCACCGCAGGAGAACGAAGCGCCGGAATGCAAAACGGACAACGGGGAAAATGCTCGAATGCATGAGATGAACACGTATGCAAATGCAATGCACATGATGACATGATATGAGATGCATGACAACGACAACAACACACGGAGACAAAACCCGAACCCGAGGAAATAAAATAACTTAACGCCGGAAACGGCAAGAGTTGGAGTACAAATTGGGAAAGTTATATCCAGGGCGTTACAACACTCCATCACTACGAAAGGATCTCATCCCGAGATCTAGGACTGAAAGAACGCCGGGTACTCAGAACGGAGGTGATCCTCGCGTTCCCAGGTAGCTTCACGGTCGGAATGGTGTGACCACTTGACTTTGAGAAATTTGATTGACTTGTTGCGAGTCTTGCATTCAGTCTCTTCAAGAATAGCAACTGGGTGCTCACGATAAGAGAGATCTTCTTGGAGCTCAATGTCCTCGAAGTTGACGGTGCGGTCAGGAGTCTTGAAGAACTTTCGAAGCTGAGAGACATGAAACACGTCATGAACATTTGCAAAGTTTGAAGGAAGCTCGAGTTGATAGGCAAGGTCGCCTCTCTTGCTGACAATCTTGAAAGGTCCCACGTATCTGGGGGCAAGCTTCCCTTTGATACCGAAGCGACGAGTACCTTTCATAGGAGAGACACGGAGGTAAACATGATCTCCGATCCCAAAAGCCAAATCACGGTGCTTACTATCATAGTAGCTCTTCTGGCGGGATTGGGCCGCTTTGAGGTTATCTCGAATGACTTTGCACATTTCTTATGCTTCTATGATTAAGTCATTACCCAAAAGCTGACGTTCACCGGTTTCAGACCAGTTGAGAGGGGTACGGCACTTCCTGCCATACAGAATTTCAAATGGGGCCTTGCCCGAACTTGCTTGGAAACTGTTGTTGTAGGAGAATTCAGCATAAGGAAGACAATCCTCTCACTTCATGCCGAAGGAGATCACACAAGCCCTGAGCATATCTTCAAGAATCTGGTTGACACACTCGACTTGACCGCTTGTTTGAGGATGGAAAGCTGTGCTGAAGCGGATGTTAGTGCCCATGGCCTTCTGGAAAGAATCCCAAAACTTCGAGGTAAAGATGCTGCCACGGTCTGAAGAGATCACTTGAGGAATACCGTGCAGAGAGACAATGCGAGAGGTATAGAGTTCCGCCAATTGAGCTGCAGTGATCGACTCTTTGATAGGCAGAAAGTGAGCCACTTTGGTGAGTTTGTCGATGACAACGAATATAGCATCATTGCCACGCTTGGACTTTGGAAACCCAGTCACGAAGTCCATTTCAATGTGGTAAAACTTCCATTCTGGAATGGCAAGAGGTTGGAGGAGACCTGCTGGCCTTTCGTGTTCTGCCTTCACTCTTCTGCAGACATCACATTCATTCACGAATTGAGCGATCTCGCGCTTCATTCGAGTCCACCAATAAGCGTGCTTAAGGTCCTGGTACATCTTCGTGCTCCCAGGGTGGATGGAGAGGAGAGAATTGTGAGCCTCATTCAAGATCACTTTACGAAGGTCACCTTTGGGTACAACAATTCGATCCTCAAAGAAGAGAATGTCCTTGTCATCAAGGCGGTAGCACTTGTACTTGGACTGACTCTTGGCAATCCCAATCTTCACCTTTTTCACCATAGCATCAAGAAGCTGCGCTTGGCGAATCTGGTCTTCCAAGGTAGGAGAGACTTGAAGGTTGGCGAGGAAACCTTGAGGAACAACTTGCAGATTAAGTTTGCGGAAAGCTTCACAAAGCTCGGGTTGATAAGGCTTGAGAATCAGACTGTTGCAGTAAGCCTTTCTGCTCAAAGCGTCAGCAATCACATTGGCCTTGCCTGGAGTATACTCAATACTCGGATTATACTCTTGAATCATTTCGACCCATCGAGTTTTCCTAAGGTTGAGATTATGCTGAGTGAAGATGTACTTGAGACTCTTGTGATCAGTGAAAATGTCAACTTTTCTTCCCAATAGAAGATGTCTCCAAGTCAAAAGAGCATGCACAACTGCCGCCAACTCGAGATCATGAGTGGGGTAGTTCTTCTCATTAGGCTTCAACTGGCGAGATGTATAAGTAACAACTTTCTTCTCTTGCATCAATACTGCGCCAAGACCTTGGAGAGAGGCATCACAAAAGACCTCGTACGACTTGGATTCATTAGGCGGAGTCAGAACTGGAGCAGTGATCAATTTCTCTTTCAAAGTGTTGAAAGCAATATCACACTCCAGAGACCAAATGTACTTGACGTGCTTCTGAAGAAAATTTGAGAGAGGCTTCGCGATCTTAGAAAAGTTTTCAACGAATCTTCGACAATAGCTTGCGAGACCGAGAAAACTGCGGAGTTGCTTCACGTTCTGAGGAGGTTCCCAATTCACAATTGCGGACACCTTCTCAGGATTCACGGCAATGCCCTTGGCAGAGATGATATGACCAAGATAAAGAACCTCATCGAGCCAAAATTCACACTTGGAGAACTTGGCGTAGAACTGATGTTCTCTGAGCTTATCAAGAACTTGGCATGATCTTCCTTGTTCTTCGAGAAAACCAGAATGTCGTCGAGATAGACCAAAACGAAGTCATTGGTGTAGGCGTTGAAGATGAAGTTCATCATGCGAGAGAACGTTGGAGGAGCGTTGGCAAGGCCAAAAGACATGACAGTATATTCATATGAACCAAAGCTTGTTCTGAATGCTGTCTTGGGAATATCTTCTTCATGAATGCGAATCTGATGGTAGCCCATACGGAGATCAAGCTTGGAGAATACTTGAGCACCTTTGAGTTGTTCGAACAGCTCATTGACGTTGGGAAGTGGGTATTTGTTCTTGATGGTCTTCTTGTTCACTGGACGGTAATCAACACAAAGTCGGTCCGTTCCATCCTTCTTCTTCACAAAAAGAACACCACAACCCCACGGAGAAGAACTAGGCCGGATGAGACCCATTTTCTCTTGCATATCGAGTTGCTTCTTCAGCTCCTTCAACTCTTCAGGTCCGAGCTTGTAAGGACGCTTGCACACAGGTTCCGTGCCAGGCTCAAGATCAATAACGAATTCAACTGGCCGGTGCGGAGGCATTCCTGGAAGCTCTTCTGGAAAGACGCCTTGATATTCGCAAACGACTGGAATTTGAGAGATGGTATCCAATTCACCCTTCTCATTGAGAGAAAACAGACGAATGGTATTATCCCGAGCGGCAAATACAATTACATCCTCAAACGAATGAGTCAATTGAATCTGCCTGGCAGCACAATCAAGATGTGCCTTGTGCTTAGAAAGCCAATCCATTCCGAGAATAAGATCAATATCTGAGTTACCAAGCACCATAGGAGAAGAAAGGAACTTGTAGTCGCCCAATGTGATAGTAACTTCCGGAGCCATCATTTTGGTGTTCATGAACAAACCCGGAGAAGAAACTGCTATCGGCTTAGGCAAATCAATAGTATGCACATCATGCATGGATGCAAAAGGCTTCGACAAAAATGATAAAGATGCACCAGTGTCAAAAAGAACTCTTGCGGGAATGTCATTAACAGGAAGGTTACCCATGATCACATCTGGTGATTCCCCTGCCTGAGCTGCATTCGACAAGTTGACCTTGGCGGACTTGGGGTTATGCTTGACCACCGCTGTACTTGCCGATCTGTCAGGAGGAGGAGGAGGAGGAAGACGCCTCTGGTTGAGACACTTGTTGGCATAGTGACCCTTCTGTTGGCACTTGTTGCATGTGACCTCTGAAAGCGGACGGTGATACAGAGCACTCTATCTTGGAGCTTGAGACGAAGTCCTGTTCTGAAAGCCAGGGTTGGGTGGGTGGGAAGAACCACTGCCACCTTTGCTCTTCTGCTGATGCAGCTGACCGAACGGAGGAGGAGGAAGCCAAAACTTCTGCTGCTTGGCCACTTGAGTAGAGGAAGAAGGAGTAACATCTCTGACTCGCTTCTTGGAAGCATCACACCTCAACTGACCAGCCTCTTGCTTCAGTGCCATGTTGTAGAACTCATCGTATCTCAAGGGCTCAAAGAGGACAAGAGCAAGCTGAATTTCTTCTCTGAGACCACCCCTGAACTGATATATCATGCTTTTCTCATCAGGGATGTCCTGCTTGGCAAAGCGGGCGAGCTTCTGGAACAACTTGTTGTAGTCATAGACAGATAAGGAGCCTTGCTTCAGATTGTGGAATTCCTCACGCTTGCTTTCAACCACGCTCTGGGGAATATGATGAGCTCGGAAATCTCGACGGAAATCATCCCAAGTGATAACACGTCCACCTCTGGAATCCTTGTACTGCTGGAACCATTCTGCAGCTTGATCTTTGAGTTGGAAGGAAGCGAACTTAACAAAGTCCTCAGGCCTGACGTTACTGCAGTCGAAATGCTTGCACAGATCCACAAGCCAATCGTCAGCATCGGTTGCCTCAACACAATTGCTGAAAGTCTTTGGCCCATTAGCAAGGAACTGGTTGAGTGTAGCAAAGTGACTCTGGTTGCTGCCTTGATTCCCTTGACTGCCTTGATTGCGCTCTTGAAGAATTTGCATCATCAGCTGTGTGTTTGCATTGGTTGCGGCCATCACAGCTTGCCATGCCTCTGGAGGAGGTGGAGGTGGTGGCGGATCAGGATTCGGAGTCGTGCGCGTTGGAGGAGCCATCCTGAAGAGGGTGACCACCATTAGCACATTGATAGGTAAATGTTGAAGCTGAATCCAACGGAATGAAAATTGCAACATATAGTCTTCACATCCGAACAAAATGAACGAATGCATTCCTCTTGAAATGGTCATATATCCATAAATTGAGAAGCCACGTAGAATTAAGGTAGAGAAATAAATCAACAAGGTACGGATCAAGAACGAATAATCGGTAAGAAATCCCAATCTCAAACCAATATCCGTGGAAGAAGAACTAGAGCTACTAGAATTCCCACCTATGAAACTCCCGAACCTTTCCGGTTATGCAATCAGGTGTTGGGGATACAGGGGAAGCATAATATCTCACCCAAACTAGCAAATCCTACATCCAGCTGTATCCATCCTTCAACACATAACCAAGAAACATTCAGAAACCATCTACCTCAACCTTCGAAAAGCATCCGTTATACAAGTTATGGCGATACTCCCGAACTCCCGGCCCAGTACTGGGTGGCGTCGAGGTTATCTCACCAACGAACTGCATAAAAGAGATTTTCGATATCGGCGTACTAAACTCAGGTATTCCAGAACTGCAACGATAAAATTATGATGACAACACCTCAAAGCTCAACTCCCCGGGACACTTCCACTAAACCCCTGATAGGAGGCACCAAGACAATGTTCTCATCATAAAACCATCGGAACGATTCCAAGATACCTGCGTGATCCTAAAATTTTTTTTTTAGTGAAATTTAAGAAGAGAAGAGTCAAAACTCTATGTCAGGAAGCCTTACCAGAGCGATGAGGAGACTAGGAAGTAAAAAGAATTCCTAATCTCTCCGATATATAATTCCTAATGACTCAAAACATTTTTCTAGACACAACTCGGCCACTAAAAACGATCAAGCAATGGGGCTCCTAAGGTCGGGGAAGGCTCTGAATACCAACTTGTAACACCCTCGATGCGACTATAGCTCCCACGTGTCGAGGCACGACTTAGAGACATAATCGCATTGAAGGCATATGTCGCAAGTTAGGCAGTCTTCACAAACATCCCATGTAATGTAATAATAAAAGGGGAGATAACATAGTTGGCTTACACTCACCACGTCAATCAAGTGCATAAATTAACATTACATCATCCAAACACTCATGGCCCGACTACGGCGCCAAAATAAAAGAGAACCCAACATGCGACACGGTCCCAATCACCCCCAACTGGGCACCACTACTGATCATCGGGAAAGGAAACATAGTAACGTTGACAGTCTTCGTCGAACTCCCACTTGACCTCGTACCCGTCTCCTGGAGCGGAATCATCAGGCCCTGCATCTGGTGTAATAGTAATCTGTGAGCCACAGGGACTCAGCAATCTCGTACCCTCGCGATCAAGACTATTTAAGCTTATGGGTATGGCAAGGTAAATATATGAGCTGCAGCAAGCGACTAGCAAGTATGGTGGCTAACTTATTCGCAAAAGAGAGCGAGAAGAGGAGGCAAAGCGCGAGCGAGAAACTAGAGAGCAACCTGCGCAAACATTACTCCAACACCATGTCCACTTCCCGGACTCCGCCAAGAAGAAGCCATCACGGTAACACACTCGGTTGATACATTTTAATTAATTAAGGTTCAAGTTATCTACAACCGGACATTAACAAATTCCCATCTGCCCATAACCGCAGGCACGGCTTTCGAAAGTTCAATCCCTGCAGGGGAGTCCCAACTTAGCCCATGACAAGCTCTCATGGTCAATGAAGGAATAGACCTCCTCCCAAGACGTTCCGATCAGACTCGATATCTCGGTAACTCAAGACACTTCGACAGGTTAAAACAAGACCAGCAACACCTCCCGAATGTGCTGACAAATCTCGATAGGAGCTGCACATATCTCTTTCTCAGGGCACACTCAGATGAGCAAGACGTCGGGTAGGCCAGCCCAAAGTTGCCCCTGGTAGCCCCGGACATCGCTCAGTTGGACCAACACTCAGAGGAGCACTGGCCCGGGGGGGGGGGGGTAAAATAAGATGACCCTTGAGTCTGCAGAACCCAAGGGAAAGAAAAAGCTAGGTGGCGAATGGTGAGACCAATGTTGGGCATTGCTGGAAAAGCTTTAATCAAGGCGAAATATCAAGGGGTTCCCATTATATCCCAACCGCGTAAGGAACGCAAAAATCCGGGAACATAACACCGATATGACGGAAACTAGGGCGGCAAGAGTGGAACAAAACACTAGGCGAGAGGCCGAGCCTTCCACCCTTTACCAGGTATATAGATGCATTAATATAACATAGCAATATAGTGATATCCCAACAAGTAAATAAATGATGTTCCAACAAGGAACGGCCTCCAATCTTCACCTGCAACTAGCAACGCTATAAGAGGGGCTGAGCGAAGCGGTAACATAGCCAATCAACTGTTTGCTAGGACAATGGTGGGTTAGAGGTTTGACATGGCTATTTGGGAGGCTTTCAAGCAAGTGGTAGGCATCGTAGCAATGGCATAGCAAAAGAGCGAGCAAACTAGCATAGCAAAGATAGTAGTGATTTCGAGGGTATGATCATCTTGCCTGCACAGCTGTCAGAGTTGACTGGATCCTCAAAAGAAAACTCAACGGGCTCCTCGTTAGCGAACTCGTCTCCCGGCTCTACCCAAACAAGACAAACAATCAACAACGATACAATCAACCACGTGCAAGAATCAAACAAGATGATGCAACGATGATATGCTATGTGGGACGCGATGCGGGATGCAAAATGCAAGATATGACAGGAAATGCATGAACCTGGCCTCAACTTGGAATTCCAAGGGTGCCACTGGAAATATGAGATGAAATTGCTTGAAAACGATATAAAGAACGCCAGAATCGGAGTTACGGTTTGGAAATGGCAAGCGATTCAAAAATGACACCGGTCTGCGATTTACAGCAAGTAGGCATCTAAATGCAATGAGATGAACATGGTACAGCCACCAAACATGACAAAAAAATACATGGCAGGGATGCACACAAGATGCTTAACAAAAGTCTAGCACTAAGCTACGGCCAATTCATACATTAGGAGGTTCAAACAAGCATGGCAAAAACGCAAATGGTAAATAGATCTCAGACTTAGTGAAATTAACACTTGTCTGGAATTTCAGATCATATAGCCCTCTTCGGAGCAACAAAACAACATGCTACAGGACCTGGACATGACAAAGAAAGACATGGCATAGAGCTACTCAACAAGATTAACAAAAATCCCTTAGTGACCTTGGGCCAAAAGGGATCACAAAATATACTAACAAGCACACGAACATAGCAAAAACATAATCAGTTTCAGACTTAGTGAAAACTGAGACATGCTGAAATATAGCTCACAAAGGCATGTAAACGAGCTCGATGCACTCACTACGGTGCAAGTCATGGCAAGACAAGCATACATCCATTAAGAAGGCACAAAATACAAGCTAGACATGGCAAGAACAATGGCATAGCATGCACGGATCAACTACAATAACATCGGCAAAATCGCAAACAAGTTGACGATCTGCCCAGATTCACAACGAAGCAAAAGTAGAGCTCGATTGACTCAAGCTAGGGTGATCCATAATTGCAAACAAAGACATGGATGGATATAGCATAACAAGATTAACAAAACTCCTTTACTGATCATCCTCAAAAGAGGCACGGATCACTAGGAAATAGCATGAACATATGGCATCATGAACTAAATAATCCCAGACTTAGTGAAAACTACTAAGTCCCTGAAAACAGATTTACCGGGTGCCTCACTTTGCAAGCTTGCACAAGTCACCACACACATCACAAAAATGCATGAGTTGCACCACTGGAAAGAAGACAAAATCCTTAACAAAACATATGAAGGACTCATAGGCATATCATGCACACAACAATCATGGCAAAAATGACAATAGTCTAAGATGAACTAGCAGATCTGACAATTAACTCACGAAGCCTCCTTCTAACAGTATTTCGGGCATCAAGATGAACTCAAATGAAAATGATGCAATGGAATTAAACGATGTACTCATCGAGACGAACATTTTGATATACTATATGTCCAAAACGGAGCTACGGATGCGGAGATATCACAGGCCAAAGTTAGCACAAAAATTAGGGCTCGGATGACAAAAAGTCAACCCGCGGATCTCAGATCCAGATCTGCACGGATTTCGATGCACGCCGGATCTACTGTTCACCGCTGGAGTTCCTGTTCACCAGTGGAGTTCGTGGCGGCCGGAGCTCGGAGACGAGGAGGGAGAGGCCGGAGTGGCGGAGGAGGCGGCGCCGGCGACGAGGCGGCGGCCAGAGGCGGTGAGGGGCGGCGGCCGGCGACGAGGTGGCCCGGGGCGGAGCTTGCCCCGGCCGGAAATGGTGCGGCGGCGGCGGGCTTCGATGGCGGCGGGGCTCGGGCACCCGGGGCTGGCGAAGACGAGGCGGGGAGGAGGCGAGGGCTCTGGCCCGAGCGGCGGAGAGGCGGGCCCGCTCCGGGCCTGACGGGCCGGCGGGAGTGGCGGCGGTGATGTGGTCTGCCCGCGGCACGTGGCGCCCGGTGGTTGGCGGCGGCGGATCCGGACGTTGTCCGGCGCGTGTCGAACACGTCCGGCGGCGGCGGAGATCTATTTTTCTAGGGTTAGGGGTGGATTGAACCGCGAATTTTTGGAGGGGGTTGTATATATAGGCATAGAGGGAGCTAGGAGAGTCCAAATGAGGTGCGGTTTTCGGCCACGCGATCGTGATCGAACGCTCTAGATGATGGAGCAGAGACTGGTGGGTTTTGGGCCAAATTGGAGGGGTGTTGGGCTGCAACTCGCACAAGGCCTTTTCGGTCCCTCGGTTAACCGTTGGAGTATCAAACGAAGTCCAAATGGTACGAAACTTGACAGGTGGTCTACCGGCAGTAAACCAAGGCCGCTTGGCAAGTCTCGGCCCAGTCCGGAAATGTTTAACTCCCACACACGAAAGAAAGCTAGAAATGACCACCGGAGGAGAACGAAGCGCCGGAATGCAAAACGGACAACGGGGAAAATGCTCGAATGCATGAGATGAACACGTATGCAAATGCAATGCACATGATGACATGATATGAGATGCATGACAACGACAACAACACACGGAGACAGAAACCCGAACCCGAGGAAATAAAATAACTTAACGCCGGAAACAGCAAGAGTTGGAGTACAAATTGGGAAAGTTATATCCGGGGCGTTACACATGTATTCTGCTGCTGTAGCACGACCCTCTTTTGTTGGATATTATGTACTGTTGTTAGTTTGAAGCACTCCTCTGGTTTGAAGGATAGATACCTTCCTGGGATCAAGTGCATATATATATATATATAGGATAACACTATTCTAGTCCTAGGATTAGAATAGTTATTTGGATCACAGCCGGTCTATATAGGGCGCGCGAGGACGTTCCTGAACTTCCAACTCCACGTTCCCCGCCTCTCCCCACTCTCCCCGATTCCCAGCCGCCGCCATCCCCGCCCTCGCGCGCCTCCCCCCTACCGGCGAGCCTCCCCATGGCCGGGTCCAAACCGGCCCCCACGTCTGCGTCCCCCACACCCCGCTGACGAGTCGGCACCATGGACCACGCGATGCGGCGCGGCACCTCCGCCTCCTCCCGGTGAGCCTCTCCCGCCACCACTCTGACTCCTTCCGACGGGGCTCCGCCGCAGCCATGCCTGGATCCGGCCTTCTGCCACCAAAAGGGGCACACCGTCACTTCCAGTATCCCCTCTTCCTCCATGTTGCTGCTGCCCTTCCGGGCCTGCACCGATGACCTCATCCGTCCGACGGCAGGGGTCGCAAGGCTCCGTGCCGGCGACTCCTGGGAAGGGATGAAGTCCAGGGTAGAGTCGCCGCCCCGTCCACGCTTGAGCCCCTCATTGCCCCACTGAACACCGCTGCACAATGCATCCCGTGGCCCGCCGCCGATGCGCTCGAGCATCTCCAATTCTGCTTACTTCATCGGCAAGGGAGGGAGCTCGCGGTGCTGCTCCCTGTAGGTTGTCGGCCTCCTGGGTGGTCAACCTACTCGCCGTCCCCAGCTCACCCCTCGCGCTGGCACAAGTAGAGCACCGCGTCACGCGAGCATCAGCACTCCCGTCCTCCCTAGCATTCTCGTAGTTGGACCTTGCGTTGCTGCTCTCTCCGCCGTGGTGTTTCTTCTCTCTCCTCCTTGTACTTGCTCCAAACTGACGCATGTTGCTGTTGCTATCTCTGCTCTGCTTTCTCTCATGTTAGCCACTGCCGCTGTTCTATATTATTGTTTATGCTGCTGATGTGCTCCATCTCCCTTCGCTTGGGTGTTTGTTGCTCACAACAAGTTTGTGTAAATGCTTGGAGCAGTACTACTATTGAATTTTATTTGATTAACTATATTGAACTATGCATAGTTAGTAAACAATATTAGCTCGTGATCTCTCTCTTTGTCCACTAAACTCTCATACCGGAAGTATTTGAACTTTACTACAAAAATAGTTTTTGTATTTGGTTTCTAAAAAATGCAGTTTGATGCCACTCCTATATGTGACCGATGCACTGGTTTCAGCAGTATTATACTTCTGACAAATGTGTGAAATGCAGGTCCGCCCTCATAGTTCGGACCCGAGGCCATTCCAAATAAGCAGCAACCACATGGCGAGGCAAGTAATGCGGCCAGGGAAATTTCGCGAAGCAACAGTCTGGAAGTTCAGAGACGATATAATGATAAAAGTTGTGGCCCGTCATTGTTTTCTTACACCTAAACAGCTACCCTGTTCTATTAGTGCAAAATTCTTCTATTTTGGATATACGAATATGGAATAGATCACTGTTTAGATTTCTGTTTCCTGTATTCTATTGATAGCATGTCCGCGTGCTAGCACTTGGTCCATATATAACTGGATTGGTATGCGGAAAAACCTGAAAGGTACACATGTTACATGTAGAGGTATGGGAAGTACGAAAAGTTTAGTTCATAGTTATGTCATAATTTATCTCTCTAGACAGGTCCGATACAAAAAAAATTGGCATGTCAGATACAGAAACATCTGAAGTTTGAAAAGATAGCAGACTGGAATAGAAAACAGGAGAACTTTGTAACAAAATAGTAGTTGAAATACAGTTTGTGTGATATATGCAAAATTAGATCAAGAAGAAAAGACGATAACACTGAATGTCTTTGTGTGATGCTGGCAGAGTACTAGTTGTACACGTGGTGGGCATGTATGGGAGGAGTGTTTGGTTTTTCCTTTATTTCCTTTTGTGTGAGTACTACTAGTCCACTTCTATACTATTCTTTCTTTCTGTAAAAGGTTCAGTTTGACCACCGTATGTTAAAAGGAGTCTACTCACTTGCGAGTGCAGCATACCCTCGACTCGAGTAACAAAAACTATCAGATAAAAAAGATTACTTTGAAAAGTTACAGGACACGAAAAATCAGAAAAGTTAACATGGCAAAACCTAAGAAGTTTGGAACTTCAAAATCCATTAAGTTGGGATAAAACTAAAAAAGCTTTGTTTGTAAAATCACATTTTTCCAGTTTCTAAAAAAACAAAGAGTTCAAATTATAATAATGCATAATTTCAATGTTTATTTAAAAAATGTATCCCCCCTCCCAAGTGCAGTAAAAAAAAGTTGTGTGATTGATAGTCTTTGTTCATATGTCTACTAGAATTGGATTTTTAAAGAAGTTCAAATTAAAAAATATAAGAAGTTATATATATTAAATAAAGATGAAATATGTTCAGAAAAGAAACCATAGAATTTCAACTAGGGAGTTCAAATATGTCATAAAATAAAATTCACTTACCAAAATAATATTTTGATAAAAAATACAAACAAGAAGTTCAAATTAAAAAAATAGATAGTTTGGGATTCATAAAAAACTCTGACTTTTCTTGTTACTAAATAATAAACCAAGAAGTTCAATTTCAAAAAATATAGCAGTTCAATATTTATTAAAAAAAATCAATATTTTCCTGATACTAACGAATAAACCAAGAAGTTATGTTGGAAATAACCAAGAAGTTGTACGATGTTTATTATAAAAGTAGGATTTTTTTTCCGTTACAAATGAATAACACCAAGAAGTCCAAATAGAACAGGGAAAATCGACCATGAAGATCAAAAAAAGAGTCAAAATCATGTTTATTTAAAAATCAAAAACAAAAACATTAATCATAAAATAAAAATTGTGAAGTTCACATTAAAATAACAGGGAAGTGCAAAGTATATTAAAACCTATGATTTAGAAGTTCAAAAAACAAAACCAAAAAACAATGTCATTTTGGGCATTTTCCCCAATACTAAATATAAAAACCAAGAAGTTCAATTTTAACAAATGAAGTAGTTCAATGCATATTAAAAACTCAGATTTTTCTTGTTACTAAATAATAGACCAAGAAGTTCAATTTTTAAAAGCAGAGCAGTTTGATATTTATTTGAAAACTCAATTTTTTCCGGTTACTAAAGAATAAGACCAATAAGTTCTATTTGAAATAATGAAGAAGTTTTATTAAAATAAACTTAGAAGTTCAAATTTAACGAAGGGGCTCGATGTCTATCAAAAAGTAGGATTTTTTTCGTTACTAAAAGAAATGAAACCAGGAAGTCCAAATTAAAAAGATGGAGAAGTTCGATGATTATAACTCAGATTTCCCTCGTTATTAAAGAATGGAAAATAAGAAGTTCAAAAATTATATAACAAGAAGTTCAACATTTTTAAAAAAAATAGAGCACTTCAAAATTTCATAAAAAAGATTAAGAAAAAAACCACGAAGTCCATATTAAAAAGATGGAGAAGTTCGATGATTGTAGAAAACTCTGATTTCCCTCATTATTAAAGAATGAAAACAAGAAGTTCAAAAATAAAATAACAAGAAGTTCAACTATTAAAAATAGAGCGCTTCAAAATTTCAAAAAAAGGATTAAAAATTCATTAAAAAAACTCATATGTTTTCATGTAATCGAGAGAAGTTCAGATTAATAACTGCCAGAAGTTCACGTACTACACGGTGTGCATTTTGTATTAAAAAGAATAAAAAAAGCAAAGACTAAAAGTTTGTGGATATAAGTTCAAGTCCTCCGTCGGAGAAATTTTAAAAAATATTGTGAGAGAGGTTTATACAAAAGAAATACCATTTGTGTAACACTTGACGAATGGATGAGAAAATTACAAATGAAAAATACGTCACAGAAGTTCAACGTAAAAACAGCAGGAAGTTCACCTACTACATTGAATGAATATCAGATGAAAAACATTTAAAATCATCGCGAGTATGAAAAAATGATCAACACGGGAAAGTTGCGTGTTTACAGCAGCTTTCCACTGGTATATGACTTGCTCAATTCCGGTGAGTGGATGGAGAGCTATGAGAAGTTGATGGAGAGCTACGAGAAAAAAAAACACATAAAAAAATAGAGTGAAGTTCAAGTAGACATGCTGAGAAGTTCAGGTTCTTCACGCGGTGCATTTTTGAAGAATCTGTTTCGCGATAAAGGCAGAACGAATGATCTCGCCATTTTCGAAATTACTTGAAAACGGCCAGGATTCAGAGAAAACCATCAACATGAAAAAGTTTCGCATTTTCTGTAGCTTTTCAGCGGTATATTATTTGCCCCATTCCGATAAAGTTTGTAGAAATTACGTCAAAAATACGTTTTTAACCATTTTCAAAATTTACATAAAACCATAATGAATTAGGAGAAACAATATATACAAAAAAGTTTCGCATTTCTTCAAGATTTCCAACGCCATATCATTTGCTGCATTTGGATGTACGGTTAAAAATTAGCTCGAAAATACGAACTCGGTGCAACTTGTACCGTTTTCTAAATTACTTTTAAACCATTCAAAATTAGAAAACACTTATAAAAAAGTAGCGCATTTTCATAATCTTTCGAACGCCATATTATTTGCCTTAATTGGATTAGCCGCTTAGAAATGGCGTCAAAAATACGAACTCGTGTGTTCGGTTTGCGAAATTTTATAATTTTCCGAATTACTCTTTAACCGTAGGGAATTAGAGAAAACTTTCCACATGTGGAAGGAGCGGTTTTGCAGCAGCTTTCCAATGCCATATTATTTGTCTGATTCCGATAAACGGTTTAAAAATGCGATCAAAAATACGATTCACGTTTTTTGTATGAAGAAAAGACGATTTTCAAAACTGCTCTTAAACCGCTTACATTTTGCCAAAAATTTAACTTGGGTCATGATACTGATGTCCATAGCTATCCAACGGTATATCGCAAGCCCCATTTGGACACCTTTTAGCTATAGTTCAACCTAGTACTCGGGGAAGGTCAGGCGCGTTACTAAAGAAGTCCATGTTGTGATCAGAAGATTATCCTGATCCCGTGATCAGAATAGTGTTTATGTATATATATATAGATACATATATATATAAGTTAGGCTTCAAGTGCGTACTTGTTAGTTAAACCTATGTATAAATTGTGACACTAAATACGACTAGTAAGTAGTACAGTAGCAGTACTAGTATACGTCGGTCAAATTATTCATGTTTACACATTGAATTGACGTGATAACACGCTGCGCGTGAGGTGACACAAGAATCCCGGCGGCGTGTTCAGGTATTCTGGACTTCAGATTTGGAGTACCACTTATCTGTCGAAATCTTTCATCATTCACTTAAAACAGTTGATTGATCATACATTGAGTACCATAAAACTGGAATTACCGATGCAAGTCGAAGAAGGATTGGCCCGTGCTACCGGCTGGCGTCACGTTCGATCCCATGGATCAGGAGCTGATCGAGCACCTTGAGGCTAAAGTGAGTGCTAACAGCGCGAGATTTCAGTCTCTCATCGATTTCTTCATACCAACCATCGACAGCGAGCATGGCATATGTTACACCCAACCTGAGAAACTTTTAGGTAAGACACCGATCGGCCATCTATTTGCACAAACATATTCCTTTGTTCATAGCTCTATTTTTCTTGTTAGACGCAGACCTGGTGAAGCAATTACAATTTGACAGTTAATAAAAAGTGAAACAAGTGACTGCAACATGCCAAAGATGTTATGAAAATGCCAACTAGGTACACTAAAATATGTATTCAACAATACTGCAGGTATCACACTGAGTGGCCTAAGGAAGCATTTCTTCCAGCGCAATTCCAGGGCGTTCAAAAGGGGCGTGTGGACGCGTCGCAAGATATAGTCGGAGTGCGGCATGCACGCGATGTGGCACAAGACCGGCAATACCTTGCCGGTGATGGTCAACGGCCGGCAGACAGGCAGCAAAAAATATTCTGGTGCTGCACACCAACAAGAACTTTGACCAGCAGAGGACCAACTAGGTGATGCACCAGTACCACCTCGGGGACCTGGAGCAAGAGAAGGAGCGGGAGCTGGTCCTCTGCAAGATTTTCTACCAGACGAACACTAGGGCTAGGAGTAAAAAGATTATAAGTTAGTTTGGTATTGGTAGTTGTACTACCTTGTCGTCCGCAAGTTGGTATTGTTCTTAACGATCTTTTGGTATGAACTTGCATTTTCTTCCAACCATCATGCCGAGGGTCGACGTGGATATAAAGCTGAATCATTTGTTTCGAAACAAATTTTTAGGCACCTGATTTTTATTTGATGGGTAGCATAAGCACCCGCCGTTCGAATTCCCAGTTCTCCAATTTTTTCGAAACAAGTGCATGCACTTATTATCACGATAAAAAAACAATATCCGTGTTGAATCCCAGTTATCAGTCTGTACTTGCAGAATTCTCTCGTTTATTGAGGATGTATATTGTTTTTTCAGGTCGAGCAAGTTTCAACTGGGCTGTAGATTACCCAGGGTTGTTTTGTTTTTAACAGGCCTAGCCCATGACGACAACGGGGCACAAAGATCCAGCAGGTATCTACTGGCCTCTGGCCTGCCAGCGTAAGTTATATTTTGTCTTACAACATCCGCAGGCAGTTTTTTTACTGAATCAAACACACAGCCCAGTTCTATTTTCCTCTTGAAACGCATGTCCTACAACCATTTTCTAATCTCTACCTGTAGGTTTACTAGTTCATATACACATATCATTATATTGAAAACACATAAAATTCCCTTTTCATATTTACATCCTTATTTTTGTTGTTTTTTCCCACCCAACGCTGATTTTTTACCACTGGTTTTCCCTTAAACCAACTAAATTGTCCCATGTCTTATTTGCTTACAAAAACAAAATGATTTTTTTGGCAAATCAATAAGTTCTTAAAAAATGTTTATCATTTCGGGATTACAACAGTTTGGACTCCCCCGAAATATGCAAAATAAGGTTGGACTTTTTGACCGTGGTCCTGGGCAGAAAATGGGCTGTAATAAATTACTTAAGAATTAGCAAATGGGCTGCAAATTATAAAAAATAGCAAATGGGCTTTATGTTGTCTGCCACAGATTTGGAGGCTGACTTGTGGGCCTACTAAGTTCATGCGTACACAAGGTTTCTCAAAAAAGAAACTTAGTCAACAATCGACTCTACCAGCGTCAGACCGTTAGATGTCAATCTAACGGCGATCATGCTTCTTCAGTCTCTGATCTTCCTGCCCCAGCCGCCCAAACCAGCGCTGTCGGAACCGCCTGCTCCCGCCTCCCCTGGCCGGCAGTGCTGCTGGGAAGGCCTCATGGCCCCATCATACTCGCATCCCTGGCCTGTCTATCCCTCTACTCACCCAGACCTCCTGTTATTTTCCGGTGACGGCAGCTGAACCAGTCAACCCTCGTACTCTCCACCGCGTGGGCAGCCACTGTTGTGTCTTCCCCGGCTCCGTGTCGTTCCCTTCGTAGGCCTCGCCGTCGTCCACCGCCCTGGTGCTCTCGGCGCGGCGTGGTCAATGATGTCCATCCAATGGTCGTAGTGCTTCTTCAACCTCTGGTATTCTTGCCCCAGCCGCCCAAAGCAGCGCCGGTCGTGCCGCATGCTCCTGCCTCTCGTGGCCGGCTGTGCTGTCGCGGAGGCCTCACCGTCCCCATACTACTCCCACCGCTGGCCAGGCCATCCCTCCACTCACCCACTCCCCCTGTTATTCTGCGGCGACGGCAGCCTCACACCGCAGCTGACCAGTGAACCCTCGTACTCCTCTCCGCGTGGGCATCCACTGCCGCGTCTTCCCCGGCTCCATGTCGTCCCCTTCCTAGGCCTCGCCATCGTCCACCGCTGTGGTCCTCTCGGCGCGGTTTGGTCAATGTGGTCAACGACCGACTTCCATCGGAAGAGTACTATACGTGGAGAGCCTGACAGCTGGGTCCACGACAGCCGCAAGGAAGTGCCTCTTTATTACGCGCAAAATAATTATTCCTCCACCTGACAGCAGGGACCCACCAGACGGGCCACCAGTATTTCGCAGAAAAAACGTTTCCCCCTGACTGCTGGGACCCAGCGGACGGGCCACCGTATTTCGCGAAAAAAAACGTTTGCCCCTGACTGCTGGGACCCACCGGACGGACACCCGTATTTCGTGAAAAAAACGTTCCCCCCGCTGTCAGCTCGGACCCACCGGAAGTGCCTCCTTATTATGCACAGAAAAATGAATACTCCCCCTACTAGCTGGGACCCAACCTGGTGGGAGGCTGACTTGTGGGCCTACTAAGTTGACGAGGATGGAGGGCTTTGTCAACTTGGTCAATATGAACGATTCTAGCTCCAGTGACCGTACGATGTCCATCCAATGGCCGTAGTGCTTCTTCAACCTCTGGTCTTCTTGCTCCAGTCGCCCAAAGCTACGCTGGTCGTGCTGCATGCTCCTGCCTCTCGTGGCCGGCTGTGATGCCGCGGAGGCCTCACCGCCCCTACTACTCCCACCGCTGGCCCATGCTATCCCTCTACTCACCCACACCCCCTGTTATTCTGCGGCGACGGCAGCCTCACGCCGCAGCCGAACCAGTGAACCCTCGTACTCCTCTCCGTGTGGGCATCCACTGCCGCGTCTTCCCCGGCTCCGCGTCGTCCCCTTCCTAGGCCTCGCCGTCGTCCACCGCCTTGGTGCTCTCGACGCGGCATGGTCAATGTGGTCAACGACCGACTTCCATCGGAAGAATACTGTACGTGGAGAGGCTGACAGCTGGGTCCACAGCCACAACCTAGTTTTATTGTGATTTGCCAAGTAAGTCGCTTTGTTAGGCCTGTTGGGCTGCAAATCTTTCGAGATGAGGAGAGCTTCATTCGGCTGGCCGAGAAAATGGCCCATCAGTAATGAGAAATGGGTTGTACATTTTTAAAACACATCAAACCGGCAATTAGTTTAAAATATCTTTTTTTTCATTTCGAGATTTTAAATTACATTAATTTTTATGCGTGGAGAATTTGTTGGATTTTATATTGATATACATTTATTTTTAAAATCAGTTTGAATGTGAGTCAAAATTTCGGGATTAAAAACAGTTTGGACCGCACCGAAATATGCAAAATTTCGTTAATTTTTTAACCGTGGCCACAATATGGGCTGTAATGCTAACAAAAAGAATATGGGCTCCAAAAAAACCTTAAGAATTAGCAAATGCGCTCTAAATTATTAGAAATAATGGCAGATGGGTTGTACGTTGTTTTCCACAGATTTGAGGCTTTCCTAAAAAAAGGTTGACGCACAAGCAGTGACTATTGGATGTCCATCGAACGACCGTCGTGCTTCTTCAATCTCTGCTCTTCCTGCTCCAGTCGCTCAAACAAGCGCCGGCGGGACTGCCTGCTCCCTCCTCCCCGCGGCCGGCTGTGCTGCCGCACAGGCCTCACAGCCCCAGCGTACTCCCATCGTTGGCCTAGCCATCCCTCTACTCACCCACACCTGCTGTCATTCTCCGGCGACGGCAGACGAACCAGTAAACCCCCATACAGTTGTACTCCCCTCCGCGTGGGAAACAACTGCCGAGTCTTCCCTGCCTCTATGTCGTTCCCTTCCTAGGCCTCGCCATTGTCCACCGCCCTGGTGCTCTCGGCGCGGCCTGGTCAACGTGGTCAACGACCGACATGCATCTAAAGTGGACTGTACGTGGAGAGGCCGACAGCTGGGTCCACAGCCGCATGCAAGGAAAGGCCTCCTTATTACGCGCAAAATAATGATTCCTCCACCCGACATCAGGGACCCACCAAAAGGGCCTCTGTATTTCGCGAAAAAACGTTACCGCCGCTAACAGCTCGGACCCACTAGCTATATCTTCGCATGCAAGGAAGTGCCTCCTTATTACGCTAAAAAAATGAATACCCCCTACTAGCTGGGACCCACCTTGGTGGGAGTGAGGGAGCCCTGGATTAGGGGGTCTCCGGACAGCCGGACTATATCCTTTGGCCGGACTATTAGACTATGAAGATACAAGATTGAAGACTTCGTCTCGTGTCCGGATGGGACTCTACTTGGCGTGGAAGGCAAGCTAGGCAATATGGATATGTATATCTCCTCCTTTGTAACCGACCTTGTGTAACCCTAGCCCTCTCCGGTGTCTATATAAACCGGAGGGTTTTAGTCCGTAGGACAACATACAATCATACCATAGGCTAGCTTCTAGGGTTTAGCCTCTCTGATCTCGTGGTAGATCTACTCTTGTACTACCCATATCATCAATATTAATCGAGCAGGACATAGGGTTTTACCTCCATCAAGAGGGCCCGAACCTGGGTAAAACTTCGTGTCCCCTGCCTCCTGTTACCATCCGCCTAGACGCACAGTTCGGGACCCCCTACCCGAGATCCGCCGGTTTTGACACCGACATTCGTGCTTTCATTGAGAGTTCCTCTGTGCCGTCGCCAGAAGGAAGGATGTCTCGTCTCGTCTTTAAAGACGGTACTACTGTCGGGGGAGCTTTTACTGTCGGCCAAACTCTTCGGCTAGGCGGTTTCATCATGACCGCCTGTTCGGCCGTCGCGCCGACGATGACTTCTCGGGTCATCGAAAACAACCTCCAAGTCAAATCGGCACTCGCCGGACAGATGGATCCAATGGAGCTCGCGTCCTTAAACGAGCTCTTAGATCGCATCGCCGCCTTGGGAGTCGTTACGGACTATGATCGGATTGGGCTTAAACCCGATCAAAGGGAGATTAACTGTCCACCGGTCACCCATCATATTGCAGTGATGGAGGAACAATGCGGCGACCTTTCCTCCATCTTGAGGACCAACTATGACCGGATTCCTGAGCTCTCTAAGATGGACGCCCGTTCGCGGGAGGACAACATCCAATCCCTGAACTTAGAGTCAGGCAGCGGGCCAGGATTATTGGGTCACACCCCGGAACCGGAACTTCCAAAATTGGAAATTCCTCGGCCCTAGATCCCAGATCAGGTGAGGGTTCGGATTCAATTCCACCCACCCACCCAAACATAAGCGATCTTTCCCACATCAGGTAAGAGCCCCAGGAAACAGTACATCACTATTGGGCCAGATTCCTCCTTGCGATGAACAAGGTTAAGGACTATCGGGAGGAAGACGCAATCCTATTTTTCTACAATAATAGCACAGACAAGGGAATCCTTAATGCCATAAATCACCGTAAGATAACACGTTTCGCTGACTTGGCATCCATAGTATGAAAGTACTGTGCGGTGGAAAGTGCCTGGAAAACCGAAATAAACTTTTGGGATAATCCGGCCCTGAATACTAACCCAGTCCGAAACAAAAGGGTGCATTATCACAATACACCCGGGTCAACTACCAAAAAGCAAAAACCCTCTACAGGTTATGGAACCGTACTGGAGGGATGGCTCAACGGACCCTGCAAAATTCATAGTACAGCGGATACAATACCAACGCACAGCCTTAGAGCATGTTGGGTACTCCCGCAGGTGGCCAAAAGTGGTGAGGATCTACTTCTCCAAAATACCACAGATTACCATCCCGTGGATAACAATACGGTGTTAACGGTCTTTGAGACCTTCGCGTCAAATAATAGACGCAAGTGAACACTCCGCAGCATGGCCGAAATCTGCCACGTAGCAGCAACAAATCCATGGAGTGACATAGCTATTACCTTCAATGCCAGTGACGAACCTAAATTCCGAACAGCCCGAGCACCAGCCGCACTGGTTCTCAGTCCAATCATGGATGACTTTTGACTCACCAAAGTACTCATGGACGGCGGCAGCGGATTAAACCTCATCTATGAGGAAACTCTTCAAAAGATGGAAATAGACTGGAAACGCATTGAGCAAAGTAGCACAACCTTTAGAGGAATCATCCCCAGTCGGGAAGCACGCTGTGCTGGGAAAATCACACTAGATGTGGTATTCGGCACGCCGGATAATTATAGGTCCGAAGAAATTACATTCCAAGTGGCCCCGTTCAGTAGTGGTTATCACGCTCTTTTAGGACGGGAGGCATTCACAATCTTCCAAGTCGTACCCCATTACGGGTACATGAAGCTCAAAATGCCGGGGCCCAATGGAATCATCACTCTCGCCAGCGATCCGGACACAGCACTCCGCGCCGAAAACAAAACAGTCGCATTGGCCCTCAAGGCATTATCCGAAGCCCTCTCGGCCGAGGAATTAACCACGCTACGCTCCACAGTGGACAAGGACGATGTGATACTTGACAAGAGATCCAAGTCCACCTCTTTTAAACCAGCGGATGAAATAGTCAAATTCCAAGTCCGCCCAACGGACCCTACAAAAACAGCCTCCATCGGGGCACAGCTAAGCCCCGCTGTGGACGCCGCACTATGAGAGTTCCTGCATGAGAACTGGGACATATTCGCCTAGCGTCCCTCAGACATGCCAGGAATCCCACGCAGGCTGGCCGAGCATAGCCTCAATATCCTAAAGGGATTCAAGCCGGTCAAGCAAGCTCTTCGGCATTTCTCCGAACCTAAGAGACATGCCATGGGAGAGGAACTAGCCAAGTTATTGGAGGCCGGATTCATCAAAGAAATAAAACACCCGGACTGGCTAGCAAAACTGGTGATGGTACCAAAGAAGGACAAATCCTGGTGCCTTTGTGTCGATTTCAAAGACCTCAATAAAGCTTGCCCAAAGGATCCCTTCCCCCTCCCACGCATCGATCAAATCATTGATGCTACCGCAGGACACGAGTCATTGTGTTTCCTCGACGCATACTCCGGTTACCACCAAATCAAGATGGCGGAGTCCGACCAAGCCGCAACGGCATTCATCACACCATACGGTCCCTTCTGTTTTAACACAATGCCTTTTGGGCTCAAGAACACCGGCGCAACATATCAACGCATGATTCAGACAGGTCTAGAGAAACAAATCGGCAAAATAGTAGAGGCATACGTAGACGATGTGGTTGTTAAAACCAAACACGTCGACTCTTTGATAGACAACTTGAGGCTCACATTCGACAACCTCCGAACATACGACATCAAGCTCAATCCGGAAAATTGCGTTTTCGGCTTACCAGCCGGAAAGCTCCTAGGTTTCATTGTCTCCAGTAGAGGTATCGAAGCTAATCCGGCCAAAATCCGAGCTTTTTCACAGTTGGCTACACCAACAGACCTCAAACAAATCCAGAAGTTAACTGGATGCATGGCAGCTCTAAGCCGCTTTATCTCCCTCTTAGGAGAAAAAGCTTTACCCCTTTATTGCCTTCTTCGGCGCACCGAACACTTCGAGTGGACGGACGCTGCCACAACTGGATTGGAAGAAATAAAGGCCATTTTGGTAACCAACCCAATCCTGGCCACGCCAAACATTGGCGAACCAATGCTATTGTACATTGCGGCAATTCATCAAGTTGTAAGCGCAGTGCTCGTCGTCGAACGAGAAGCTGCCGGACATAAATTCCCTCTTCAAAAGCCGGTATACTATGTATCCACTGTCTTCACTCCTTGCAAATCACGGTACCCACATTATCAAAAGATAGCTTATGCGGTATTCATGGCGTCCCGGAAGCTACGACACTACTTTCAAGAGTGTTCGATTACAGTAGCCTCGGAAGTGCCACTTAATGATATTATAAACAACCATGACGCTACGGGCCGGATTGCCAAATGGGCCATTGAGCTCCTCCCGTTTGACATAACATACAAACCCCGATGAGCCATTAAATCGCAAGTATTGGCTGACTTCGTTGCCGAATGGACGGAGGCCAAACTCCCTAAAGAGTACGGCGCATACTCCAACTGGATCATGCACTTCGACGGTTCTAAGATGCTGGTTGGTCTAGGGGCTGGCGTCATCCTGACATCCCCAACCGGGGATACTGTTCAGTACGTACTGCAAATATTGTATACAGACTCCAACATTGCAGCCGAATACGAAGCTCTATTGCATGGTCTTCGGATGGCAGTCTCCATGGGCATTCAACTCCTGGAGGTGCGTGGGGATTCAAACCTCGCAATATCCCAAATAAATGGAGACTTTGACGCCAAGGATCCAAAAATGGCGGCCTATCGAAACGCCGTCCAAAAAATGTTAGCTCGGTTCGAGGGGCACGAATTTCCCCATGTGGCTCGGGAAAACAATCAGGCGGCGTATGTCCTCGCCTGCATCGGCGCAAAACATGATACGCCCCCCCAACATATTTCTGGAAAGGCTGTCCAAGCCATCTGTAGTATGGGAAGGAGACACCAGTAACAATAGTCCGGACCCGGCCAAAATGCCCGATACCGAATACTCTGACACAATCGGAGGCTCTGCCACCGAAATAACACCTTCAGCCCACGTAATAATGGCCATTATTGCCCCATGGACAGAACCATTCCTGGCCTACCTAACTAGACAGGAACTTCCGGAGGACCAAAATGAGGCACGCTGCATAGTGCGGTGATCCAAGGCCTACAGGGCCCATGAGGGAGAATTGTATAAAAAAAGCACTACCTGAGTCCTTCAAAGGTGCATCTTCGAAGAGGAAGGGCGGAATATTTTGGCAGAAATTCACGCCGGACTCGGCGGTCATCACGCCGCAGCCCGGGCCCTTGTAAGGAAGGCCTTCCGCACAGGATTCTATTGGCCAACAGCCCGGGCAGACGCATAGGACTTGGTCCAACGTTGCGCCGGTTGCCAGCTCGTTGCAAATCAAAGCCACATGCCACGCACCGCCCTCCAAACAATCCCCATTACATGGCCCTTTTGGGTCTGGGGGCTTGACATGGTTGGACCCCTTAAAGGGGGAACCCACAAGAAAAAATACTTACTGGTCATGGTGGATAAATTCACCAAATGGATAGAGGCCAAACCTGTTAAAATAGCCGAATTCGGACCGGTGATATACTTCATATCCGGGGTTGTACACTGTTATGGAGTCCCCCACAGCATCATCACTGACAATGGCACGAACTTCACGGCAGATGAGGTAAAACTCTGGTGCAGCAAAATGGGCATCAAGCTCGATTATGCTTCAGGCTATCACCCACAAACCAACGGTCAAGTCGAGCGAGCAAACGGTCTTATAATGAGCGGCATTAAACCCAGATTAGTGCATTCCTTAACGGAGTCTGACACGCACTGGATAGAGGAGCTCGACTCCGTACTCTGGGGGCTGCGGACCATGCTAAATCATAGTACCGGATATACACCGTTCTTTATGGTGTATGGCGCAGAGGCAGTCTTGCCCTGTGACATAATTCATGACTCACCTCGCGTGCGCATGTACGAAGAAAGAGAAGCCGAGCTCGATGAGTAGCGCGACGTAGCCAAAGCCCGTTCCACATTTTATCAGCAACAGGCTCGCAGATACCAAAGCAGAGAAGTACGGGCCAAAACTTATAACGTTGGCGAACTAGTTCTACGCCTGCCGGATAAGAAAAAGAACAAGCTCGAGCCCAAATGGGAAGGTCCCTTCATTATTGACCAAGTTCTGACCGGTGGAGCGTACCGACTGCGGGATGCATCGACTAGTCGACTCGAGCCGAACCCATGGAACGCGGCCAGGCTCCGAAGATTCTACGCCTAGCACCGGACTCTATGTTAGTCCCCTCCCTTTGTCCATTTTCTGCATATACATCATCTGTCTTGTTTCCCTTTCTTTCTTTCTCTTTTTATTTCTCTAGGGCTTCAAGGGTCACCTTGTGCCTCGCTTGTACATTACAGATGCGCTAGCCGCACTCTTCATACACGGGGGGCTTCTTTCACAGAAGCTTAAATTATTTATCTAGGCCTCAGGCCGAACACATGTGTTATACTTCCGCATGTACCTTTTTTCACCATTATATGGATCGATATGACTTAAGTTTTGGCCAAGCTGGGTTGCCTGGCTCTTGTATTTATGCCCTACGTTCCCGTTAATTCGGCTAGGGCATAAGGGGAGCACCTCTGTGATTGTTACTGTCGGGTCAGCCGGATGTGTACCTCAGACTGGGTGAAGCCGAAAGCTAGCGTTCTTAAGGGAATATTCGGCCGGTGAACAAAAGATGATTTTTATTTATTGTCCATATCTGCCCCCAGATGCTTTTTCTTCGTTTCTTATCGCAGTTCGTACATGCACTTTAGGGCATGCTTACCCAGGGAAAGGAACCCTTAACGGAACTATTCTCCCTGGAAGATGTTTCTTACTACCCATGTAATATAACATAACTAGTTGGGCACTTGTCTGATAAAGCACTAATGACCCCTACGCCTGGTCTCCACGCATACCCCGGTTTTATATAACTGAGCGAGTATTCGGATTCACTCCATACTATCGGGCCCGGAGGTTGAAGCAAAAAGGTCCGCAACGACAAATGATCTACAATCCGGCTAGAAGGCATTATACATGTCACTTTAATTACATAGTCATGCAGACTGACTAAATTCCTCCTCTATACCATCCAATAGGCGGTCCAGCTTACAACCCTGTTGAGAATACTTTGCGGCTAATTCTACTTGCCCATAAACTAAGCTAACGGGGATCTCTTTTCCGTCGGGCCCCACAGGTCCGACCTCGGCCATGTGATTTGGGTCTGCCTTGGTATACCGCGTCTTCACCATGGCTCAGGCTTCTCTAGCACCCTGTCGGCAGGTTGATATCTTGCATAAACGGAAGCGCTGCTGTGCTCCCTTCAGCTTCTCCGCAAGCTCTACAACGCCTTCTGGCAGGGAGACGGATGGCCACAAGGCCTGGGCAACGCCCTGCATCACCTGCCGAACTTGTTCGTGCAGATGTGACAGCTCAGACAGAAGATCACCCATAGACCCGGGCATTTCCTCCGTGGGACGACCCGTCAGCATACCTACACACATAACGTTGTTAGACAGCTTCTTCACCGAACTCCTTTAAAAAGGATTCGTTCAAACACTTACTGAAAATGCCGCGCCGAAGCCGCTTATTCTCCTTCTCGGAGTCCGCAAGCTGGCCCCAAACGTCTTTTAGTTCCACGTTCAGCTTAATGTTGGCGTCTTGAAGATTGTTTTTCTCCAGCATAACCTTATTCAGCATGCGTTTGCCATCCTCTAGCTGTCGCATAACATGCTGGTCCCCCGGACTTTCTCCGGACTCATCTGCAAAATCAATTGTTAGATCTGCAGACACGCCGCACACTATATGGTAACCACCATTCTTTAAAGTAAATGTTACCAGCGAGAGGCTTTTTCTGTTCCGGCAATGCGGAAAGAGCGGCCCCCAGTTGGGTCTTGCATTCCTCCAGCTCATGGGACAGCCTAGTATTCTTCTCTGTAAGAACCTGCACATTAAAGATGATCCTTAAATCAGTTCTGCTAACTGTTTCAAGTCTCAGGGGCTACTGGTACATATAAATAGTCAGATTTACTCACCCGTACATCCTTTACATACTGATCCGTGGCTCTGGCTAGACCATCTTGAGCGGCACGGAGGTACGCCTCTCCAGAATTGAAGGCGTCGAACGCCTCTGGTGAGAAACAAGCGTCGCGGAGTACGGCCCGGCGGTGCCTATGATTCATGGCGCTTTCCACTTCTAAGTTTGTAGAGGATAATCTATCTGCATCCTCTGTAGGGGGATTATCCGGCGCCTGCCCCATATCGCCTTCCGCCTCCATGTCCGGTCCTGGCGGCCGACTGGTGGAAGCTTGATTGGCAGCATCGCCTGACATATTCCGGCGAGCGTTCTTTCTATTAAAGAAACGCGGGCGTCATTACATTTTGAGAAAGACGACAACCACGGAGCGGGGTTTTCCCTATACCTTTGCGCCGGCGTCTCCGTCCTGACCGCCTTCCTTTTTGGTCTACCCGGCCTCGGTACCTCTTGTTGGCGAGTTGCCACGGGTTCGGCAGGGCGTCCCGAATGCCTTCCTTGTAAAAGATGCCATGTGTATATGGTGGGTGAAGTGCCTAAAAGGGGATCCTAGTTTTGGAGTTGGGACTTTTTGATTTTTCTTACCTGCGATGTAGGGAGCAGTCCGGGATAGCCGGCCGTAATGGCCACCAGGGCATCGTCGCAGCTTAACTGATAGAACTGCCGGTCTATCAGTTCCATGGAGATAACCGGATCTTCTTCAAGTCCGGAATGGAGGGCCCGGTCAGGGTCCTCTGGTTGTGGAGAAGGGCTGCTGACCTCCTTTATGGCTTTTCGCAGTTCCTGCCGCAAAGTGGCAAGGTGAATACTTACGATTAAGAATGCGGGAAAAATGGGGGCAGGGAGATATAACTTACCCAGCTTGGAGGATTGTACATGGAGAATCCATCCCGTGGCTTAATGCGGGTGAACTCCTCTTCCTCACCCTTGAACAGTTCGGACAGAATTTTCGCTTGAGCGGCAGCATTGTCCGGACCCTTACGCCCACAGCGGGTGGCGTCATCCGCCCCGTTATAACACCACAAGGGGTACCCACGATATTGAAGTGGCTGCACTCCCTGCATTATGCAAATCGACATAACTTCGATTATTGTCAATCCTGATCGAGCCAGTGCTTTGATCCGGTTCTTCAGATAGAGGACTTCTCCGTTGTCTTCCGCCTGGGGGCTCTGTGGGCGCCAACTTCGGCGCTTCTTCAAAGGAGCATTGTTGAACTCAGGAAGACCCCACCGAACAGCGTCCGGAAGGGGGACGTCCTCCATATAAAACCATTCTGATGGTCAGTCTTCGGACGGCTTCTTCGAGGTACCAGACAGGTATCCGGTATCGGTGATGCGCCATATTTCGGCTCCTCCCACTTGATAAAGTGATTCCCTTTGTATGCGAGGGACAAGGCAGAATAGCCTTTTCCACAGCTCGAAGTGAGCCTCGCAGCCTAGGAACAGCTCGCAGAGAGCAACATAGTCGGCGATATGTAGAATGGAGGCAGGGGTGAGATTGTGTAATTGGAGGCCGTAGAACTCCAGGAGCCCGCGGAGGAACGGATGAATTGGAAATACGAGTCCCCTTAGTAAGTAAGGAACAAGGCAGACCCGTTCCCCCATGGAGGTACAAGGAAAGCTCTCCGCTTGCGCCCCGCCATTGTATGTGGCAAGCCCGGCTTGAACGGGCACCATATACGCCGGAGGGAGAAATCCCTTAGTCTGTAGCTCGACTAATTGACTATGCGGGACTGAACACCTCTCCCAATCACCGGGCTTAGGGCTACGGGGGCGGGAGGAGGAGCTGCGAAGGTCGGCCATGCTGGAATGGATCTTTCCGAAACACGCTCTGATGAACTCTCACTGGGGGAGGATGGTATGGATCGGATCTAAGAATCCCCATTCCTTTAATAGACAATTTATTTATCTGGCTAGGGGGGTGAAGGAAAAAACGCCCTGGCGCCTCGTATTCGTTCGACGTGTGGGAGAAAGCCCTTATTGGGCACAGAAGCCAAGAGGTTCAACATTTATGGAGCCGGACACTACTTACGAACACTTGAAAGTTGGAGAAGAACCCGCCTTGCAATGCCGAAGACAACACTGCGTTGGACTCATCGTCATTGAAGCCTGGTTCGGGGGCTACTCAGGGAGTCCTGGATTAGGGGGTCTTCGGACAGCCGGACTATATCCTTTGGCCGGACTATTAGACTATGAAGATACAAGATTGAAGACTTTGTCTCGTGTCCGGATGGGACTCTACTTGGCGTGGAAGGCAACGGAATGCATTGTGTTCATGGGGAGGCAACAGAATGTGTCGTGTTCATGGGGAGGCAACGAAATGCGTCGTGTTCATCGGGAGGGCTTGGACGGAACATGCGATGGAAACGAGGCATGGTGTACTGCAGAACGAAGGAAACGGCCTTGTATTCGACCGGCCATGGGATCCTGTACGTCGGGAGGGGTCTGGCATACCTCAAAACGGAGGAAACGGACCTCCTACGGTCGAAACGGGGGTCCTGTTGATCGGGAGGGGTGTGGCATACCGCAAAACGGACGAAACAGACTTGTGTTGGAGCGCTACGGTCGAAATAGGGGTCCTGTTCATCGGGATGGGTGTGGTGTACCGCAAAACAGGACTCCACGGGATACTGTTCATCTCCACCGTCGACCTCCTCCAGCCTCCACGGGCTCCTGTTCATCCAGCCTCCACCGCGCGCTACTCCACCGGCTACTGTTCAACCACCCCTCCACCGTCTACTGTTCATCCAGCCCTCCACACCATGGGGTCCTGTTCAACCACCCCTCCACCGTCTACTGTTCATCCAGCCCTCCACACCACGGGGTCCTGTTCAACCACCCCTCCACCGTTTACTGTTCATCTAGCCCTCCACACCACGGGGTCCTGTTCATCCACCTCTCCACGGGCACCCCTCCACCACACCACGGGGTCCTGTTCATCCAGAGGCAACGCCACCGCTCACTGTTCATCCACCCCCCCCCCCCGCAACGCTCACTGTTCATCCCATCGATCGGCTTCAGTTAGCAGCAGTAGCGAAGGAATCGCTTGATCGGGTTCAGTTAACAGCGTCGATCGATCGCTCGGGTTCAGTAAAGCGTAGCCTGCAGTGCAATCGCTCGGGTTCAATTAGAGCCCAACGCCTCACTCGGGTTCAGTTAGAGCCAACGCCTCGCACACACGCGCGTATGTGTACGAGAGAAACGCGCATCGCTCGGCCCCCGACCTCCCACCGTAACCGGGAACTCCCCGAAATTTTCCTCCCCCTCGCTTCTACCACGGTTTTTTCCGTCATGGACGACCCAAAGAATGTCATGCAGTTGTGTCTCCGGCCCGCCCAGGACGAAAAGCCCATTTTCTGTCATGATTTTTTGTCATAGAAGTAGGAGCCCACCACATCTTGATGATACCGGGTTTTGTCACAATTATCATCATAGAAGTGTCATATGTATGACAGAAAAAAATTCATTCGGCCCAAAATGTCATGGAGGTGTCTTTTTTTTGTAGTGATCATGGTGCTACTTTGAAGCACAAGTGTGTTAAAAGGATAGTATCATTGTCCCTTCTCTCTTTTTCTCTCATTTTTTCTTTTTTTCTTTCTCTTTTTTTATAGAATTCGTCCGGAGTATCATCCCGACTTGTGGGGGAATCATAGTCTCCATCATCCTTTCCTCAATTGGGACAATGCTCTAATAATGATGATCATCACACTTTTATTTACTTACAACTCAAAAATTACAACTCGGTACTAGAAAAAAATAGGACTCTATGTGAATGCCTCTGGCGGTGTACCGGGATGTGCAATGATTCAAGAGTGACATGTATGAAAGAATTATAAAGGTGGCTTTGCCACAAATACGATGTCGACTACATGATCATGCAAAGCAATATGACAATTATGAAAAGTGTCATAACAATCGGAACGGTGGTAAGTTGCATGTCAATATATCTCGGAATTGCTATGGAAATGCCATAATAGGTAGGTATGGTGGCTGTTTTGAGGAAGGTATATGGTGGGTGTATGGTAGCAGGGAAACTTGCACGGTACTAGAGAGGCTAGCAATGGTGGAAGGGTGAGAGTGCGTATAATCCATGGACTCAACATTATGAAGGAAATATGCCCTAGAGGCAATAATAAAGTTATTACTTATTTCCTTATATCATGATAAATGTTTATTATTCATGCTAGAATTGTATTAACCGGAAACTTAGTACATGTGTGAATACACAGACAAACAGAGTGTCACTAGTATGCCTCTACTTGACTAGCTCGTTGAATCAAAGATGGCTAAGTTTCCTGGCCATAGACATGAGTTGTCATTTGATTAACGGGGTCACATCATTAGAAAATACTTTGATTGACTTGACCCATTCCGTTAGCTTAGCACTTGATCGTTTTAGTTTACAGCTATTGCTTTCTTCATGACTTATACATGTTCCTATGACTATGAGACTATGCAACTCCTGATTACCGGAGGAACACATTGTGTGCTACCAAACGTCACAATGTAACTGGGTGATTATAAAGGTGCTCTACAGGTGTCTCCGATGGTACTTGTTGAGTTGGCATAGATCGAGATTAAGATTTGTCACTCTGATTGTCGGAGATGTATCTCTGGGCTCTCTCGGTAATGCACATCACTATAGGCCTTGCAAGCAATGCAACTAATGAGTTAGTTGCGGGATGATGTGTTACAGAACAAGTAAAGAGACTTTCCGGTAACGAGATTGAGCTAGGTATTGAGATATCGACAATCGAATCTCGGGCAAGTAACATACCGATGACAAAGGGAACAACGTATGTCGTTATGCAGTTTGACCGATAAAGATCTTCGTAGGATATGTAGGAACCAATATGAGCATCCAGGTTCTGCTACTGGTTATTGACAGAAGACATGTCTCGGTCATGTCTACATAGTTCTCAAACCCGTAGGGTCTTCACGCTTAAAGTTCTGTGACGATCGGTATTATGAGTTTATGTGTTCTGATGTACCAAAGGTAGTTCAGAATCCCGGATGAGATCGGGGACATGACGAGGAGTCTCGAAATGGTCGAGATGTAAAGATTGATATATTGGAAGACTATTCGGACATCGGAAAGGTTCCGAGTGATTCGAGTATTTTTGAGAGTACGGGAGAGTTACGGGAATTCGCCGGGGAGTATATGGGCCTTATTGGGCTTTAGGGGAAAGAGAGAGGAGCGGCTGCGCCCCCCCAAGGCCTAGTCCAAATTGGACTAGGGGGAGGGGCGGCGCCCCCTCCTTCCTTCTCTTCTCTTTTCCCTTTCCTTCCCTCCTACTCCTACTACATGGAAGGGGGGAATCCTACTCCCGGTTGGAATAGGACTCCCCAGGGCGCGCCATAGTAGAGGGCCGGCCCTCCCCCTCCTCCACTCCTTTATATACGGGGGAGGGGGGCACCCCATGGAGACACACAAGTTGATTATTGATCCCTTAGCCGTGTGTGGTGCCCCCCTCCACCATAATCCACCTCGATTATATCATAGCGGTGCTTAGGCGAAGCCCTGCGTCGGTAGCAACATCATCACCATCAACACGTCGTCGTGCTGACGGAACTCTCCCGTGAAGCTCTACAGGATCGGAGTTCGTGTGACGTCATCGAGCTGAACGTGTGCTGAACTCGGTGGTGCCATGCGTTCGGTACTTGGATCGGTTGGATCATGAAGACGTTCGACTACATCAACCGCATTCTCATAATGCTTCCGCTTTCGGTCTACGAGGGTACGTGGACACACTCTCCCCTCTCGTTGCTATGCATCACCATGATCCTGTGTGTGCGTAGGATTTTTTTGAAATTACTACGTTCCCCAACACATTAGTCATAAGAACTCACATACTTATTGCAAAAATCTATTAGTTATCGAAACAAAGTAGTACGCGCATGCTCCTAGGGGGATAGATTGGTAGGAAAAGACCATGCTCGTCCCCGACCGCCACTCATAAGGAAGACAATCAATAAATAAATCATGCTCCGACTTCATCACATAACGGTTCACCATACGTGCATGCTACGGGAATCACAAACTTTAGGACAAGTATTTCTCAAATTCACAACTACTCAACTAGCATGACTCTAATATCACCATCTTCATATCTCAAAACAATTATCAAGTATCAAGCTTCTCATAGTATTCAGTGCACTTCTTATGATAGTTTTTATTATACCCATCTTGGATGCCTATCATATTTGGACTAATTTTTTAGCCAAAGCAAATTACCGTGCTGTTCTAAAAGACTCTCAAAATAATATAAGTGAAGCATGAGAGATCAATAATTTCTATAAAATAAAACCACCACCGTGCTCTTAAAGATATAAGTGAAGCACTAGAGCAAAATTATCTAGCTCAAAAGATATAAGTGAAGCACATAGAGTATTCTAATAAATTCCGATTCATGTGTGTCTCTCCAAAAGGTGTGTACAGCAAGGATGATTGTGGTAAACGAAAAAGAAAAGACTCAAAGCATACAAGACGCTCCAAGCAAAACACATATCATGTGGTGAATAAAAATATAGCCTCAAGTAAAGTTACTGATAGATGAAGTCGAAAGAGGGGATGCCTTCCGGGGCATACCCAAGCTTAGGCTTTTGGTTGTCCTTGAATTTTACCTTGGGGTGCCTTGGGAATCCCCAAGATTAGGCTCTTGACACTCTTTATTCCAAAATCCATTAAATCTTTACCCAAAACATGAAAACTTCACAACACAAAACTCAACAGAAAATCTCATGAGCCCCGTTAGTATAAGAAAACAAACCACCACTTCAAGGTACTTTAATGAACTCATTCTTTATTTATATTAGTGTTCAACCTACTGTATTCCAACTTCTCTATAGTTCATACCCCCCGGTACTAGCCTTAGATTCATCAATATAAGCAAACAACACACGAAAAACAGAATCTGTAAAAAACAGAACAGTCTGTAGTAATCTGTAGGTTTCGAATACTTCTGTAACCCCAAAAATTCTGAAATAAATTGGTGGACGTGAGTAATTTGTCTATTAATCATATGCAAAAAGAATCAACCTCATCACACTCTCCAGTAAAAAATGGCAGCAAATCTTGTGAGCGCCAAAGTTTCTGTTTTTTACAGCAAGATCTGAAAGACTTCCCCAAGTCTTCCCAAAGGTTCTACTTGGGCACAAACACTAATTAGAAGCATAAAAACACATCTAAACATAATCTAGATAAATTATTTATTACTAAATAGTAACAAAAATAAGAAATAAAAATAAAATTGGGTTGCCTCCCAACAAGCGCTATCGTTTAACGCCCCTAGCTAGGCATAAAAACAAGAATAGATCTAGGTATTGTCATCTTTGGTATGCAATCCAGAAGTGGCTCTCATAATAGATTAATAAGGTAATTTAATTTTCTTCCTAGGAAAGTGTTCCATGCCTTTCATAAACGGAAATTGGAATCTAATATTCCCTTCTTTCATATCAATAATTGCACCAATCGTTCTAAGGAAAGGTCTACCAAGAATAATAGGACATGTAGGATTGCAATCTATATCAAGAGCAATGAAATCTATGGGCACATAATTCCTATTTGCAACAATAAGAACATCATTAATCCTTCCCATAGGTTCCTTAATAGTGGAATCTGCAAGATGCAAATTTAAAGAACAATCATCAAATTCATGGAAACCTAACATATCACACAAAGTTTTTGGAATCATGGAAACAATAGCACCCAAATCACATAAAGCATAGCATTCATGATCTTTAATTTTAATTTTAATAGTAGGTTCCCACTCATCATAAATTTTTCTAGGGATAGAAACTTCTAATTCAAGCTTTTCTTCGTAGGATTGCATTAAGGCATCAACGATATGTTTGGTAAAAGCTTTATTTTGATCATAAGCATGAGGAGAATTTAGCACAGATTGCAATAAGGAAATACAATCTATCAAAGAGCAATTATCATAATTAAATCCCTTGAAATCCAAAATAGTGGGTTCATTGCTATGTAAAGTTTTGACCTCTTCAATCCCACTTTGAATCCAATTTTTGCATCAAGATCTAAAAACTCTGAATCGTTGGGGCGCCTTTTAACTAAAGTTGACTCATCTCCAGTCCCATGATTATAAAGATTCATATTGCAAAACAAAGATTTAATAGGGGACACATCAATCACTTTTAGATCTTCATCATTATTATCATGAAAACTGTAAGAACACTAAGGGAGTCCTGGATTAGGGGGTCTCCGGACAGCCGGACTATCTCCATTGGCCGGACTGTTAGACTATGAAGATACAAGATTGAAGACTTCGTCTCGTGTTCGGATGGGACTCTACTTGGCGTGGAAGGCAAGCTAGGCAATACGGATATGGATATCTCCTCCTTTGTAACCGACCTTGTGTAACCCTAACCCTCTCCGGTGTCTATATAAACCGAAGGGTTTTAGTCCGTAGGACAACAACCATAACATACAATCATACCATAGGCTAGCTTCTAGGGTTTAGCCTCTCCGATCTCGTGGTAGATCTACTCTTGTACTACCCATATCATCAATATCAATCAAGCAGGACGTAGGGTTTTACCTCCATCAAGAGGGCCCGAACCTGGGTAAAACATTGTGTCCCCTGCCTCCTGTTACCATCCGGCCTAGACGCACAGTTCAGGACCCCCTACCAGAGATCCGCCGGTTTTGACACCGACATTGGTGCTTTCATTGAGAGTTCCTCTGTGTCTTCGTCGTTAGGCTTGATGGCTCCTACTATCATCGATAGCGATGCGGTCCAGGGCGAGACTTTTCTCCCCGGACAGATCTTCGTATTCGGCGGCTTTGCACTGCGTGCTAATTCACTTGGCCATCTCGAGCAGATTGAAAGCTACGCCCCTGGCCGTCAGGTCAGATTTAGAAGTTTGAACTACACGGCCGACATCCGCGGAGACTTGATCTTCGACGGATTCGAGCCACAGCCGGGCGCACCGCACTGTCACGACGGGTATGACCTAGCTCTGCCGCCGAACAGTACCCCAGAGGCCGCGGCCGCATCAGCTCCGACCCTTAGCTCGGAGCCAACTGCGCCAATCGAGGACGGGTGGCTAGACACCGCCTCAGGGGCTGCAGTCTCAACGGCGATCAAGCCGAACACCAGCCTAATCCTCTGCGAAGCCCGTGACTCCAAGGTGTCGGACTCTTTTCTGGACTCCGAACCGTCCACGCCCCTGCCAATCGAATCCGATTTGGTGCCGATCATGGAATTCACCGCCGCGGATATCTTTCAGCACTCACCCTTTGGCGACATTCTGAATTCACTAAGGTCTCTCTCTTTGTGAGGAGAGCCCTGGCCGGACTATGGCCAACAGGATTGGGATGCGGACGACGAAGAAATTCGACGCCCACCCACCACCCATTTCATAGCCACTGCCGATGATTTAACCGACATGCTCGACTTCGACTCCGAAGAAATCGACGGTATGGACGACGATGTAGGAGACGAACATGAACCAGCGCCTATAGGGCACTGGAAAGCCACCTCGTCATATGACATATACATGGTGGATACACCCATAGAAGGCAATGGCGATAAGATAGCGGAGGATGACCCCTCCAAGAAGCAACCCAAGCGCCGACGTCAACGGTGCCGCTCTAGGTCCCGCCAAAGCAAAAGTGGTGATACCGGCACAGGAGATAATAACACTCCGGATAGTGCCAAAGACAACAACATTCCCCTCCAGCAAGATTCAGAACAGGAGGATGGAGGAGCCAGCTCTCCTGAGAGAGCGGCAAATGGAGAGGAGGAGGATGCCAATTACATGCCCCCCTCAGAAGACAAGGCAAGCCTCGGCGACAATGAATTCAACGTACCAGAGGATCCCGTCGAACAAGAGCGCTTCAAGCGCCGGCTTATGGCCACGGAAAATAGCCTGAAGAAAAAGCAGCAGCAGCTTCAAGCTGATAAAGATCTGCTAGCTGATAGATGGACTAAAAGTCCTCGCGGCCGAGGAATATAAACTCGAGCGCCCCTCCAAGAATTACCCAAAGTGCAGGTTACTACCCTGACTGGAGGAGGAAGCGTATGATATGGCTGATCGGCCACCTCGTGGCCGCGATAGAGAGGCATTCCAGCCAAAAGCTCAGCCTCCACCCCGAGGCCATTCAAATAAAAAGGCATGGGGAGATACGCCTGACCTGCGAGACATATTGGAGGACAAAGCAAAGCATGCAAGATCGATCTAAGGATCACGAGGGTGCACTACTCTGCGAGACAATAAACGTCACACCAGATACAGTAAAAGCAAATCCGGTCGGGCCGAACACAGCGGGCGAGACCCATTCGAGCTGCGTCGTGATATAGCCCAATACAGAGGCGCCGCACACCCCTTATGCTTCACAGAGGAAGTAATGGAACATCAATTCCCAGAAGGTTTCAAACCTGTAAATATTGAATCATACAACGGCACAACGGATCCCGCAGTATGGATCGAGGATTTCCTCCTCCACATCCACATGGCCCGTGGTGATGACTTACACGCCATCAAATACCTCCCACTAAAGCTCAAAGGACCAGCGCGGCATTGGCTTAACAGCTTGCCAGCGGACTCCATTAGCTGTTGGGAAGATCTGGAAGCCGCATTCCTCAACAACTTTCATGGCACTTATGTGCGACCACCAGACGCCGATGACTTGAGGCACATAATTCAGCAGCCAGAAGAGTCGGCCAGGCAATTCTGGACTCGGTTCCTTACAAATAAAAATCAGATCGTCGACTGTCCGGATGCAGAGGCCTTAGCGGCTTTCAAACACAACATCCGAGACGAGTGGCTAGCCCGGCACCTTGGTCAGGAAAAGCCAAAATCTATGGCAGCTCTCGCGACGCTCATGACCCGCTTTTGCGCGGGAGAAGACAGCTGGCTGGCTCGCAATAATAACATATCAAAGAACCATGGTACCCCGGATACCAAGGACGGCAATAGCAGGTCACGTCGCAACAAACATAAGCGCCGTATTAACAACGAAAACACCGAGGATACGACAGTCACTGCCGGATTCAAAGGCTCTAAACCCGGTCAGCGGAAAAAGCCATTCAAACAAAATACGCCGGGTCCGTCCAGCTTGGACCGCATACTCGATCGCTCGTGTCAAATACACGAAACCCCAGACAAGCCAGCCAATCACACCAACAGGGATTGTTGGGTGTTCAAGCAGGTCGGCAAGTTAATTGCCGAAAACAAGGACAAGGGGCCGCATAGCGAGGACGAGGAGGAGCCCCGACAGCCGCACACCGGAGGGCAGAAGAGGTTTCCCCCACAAGTGCGGACGGTGAACATGATATATGCGACCCACATCCCCAAGAGGGAGCGGAAGCGTGCGCTCAGGGACGTATATGCGTTGGAGCCAGTCGCCCCAAAGTTCAACCCTCGGTCCTCCTGTCCGATCACCTTCGATCGCAGGGACCACTCCACTAGTATCCGTCATGGCGGATTTGCCGCACTGGTCCTAGACCCAATCATTGACAGATTCCACCTCACTCGAGTCCTTATGGATGGCGGCAGCAGCCTGAACCTCCTTTATCAGGACACAGTGTGCAAAATGGGTATAGACCCCTCAAGGATCAAACCCACAAAAATGACCTTTAAAGGCGTCATTCCAGGTGTGGAGGCCCATTGCACAGGCTCAATTACACTGGAAGTGGTCTTCGGATCCCCGGATAACTTCCGAAGCGAAGAGTTAATCTTTGATATAGTCCCGTTCCGCAGTGGTTATCACACGCTGCTCGGGCGAACCGCATTTGCTAGATTCAATGCGGTACCGCATTATGCATACCTCAAGCTCAAGATGCCAGGACCTCGCGGAGTTATTACAGTCAATGGAAACACAGAGCGCTCTCTCCGAACAGAGGAGCACACCGCGGCCCTCATAGCAGAAGCGCAAAGCAGCCTCTCAAGGCAATCAACTAGTTCGGCGCTTCAAAGCCCGTACACCTTCAAGCGTGCTCGGGGCAATCAGCAAATAGACCGCCTGGCGCGATCTAAGCTCGCGTAGCAATACGGCGGCCACCCCAATCCCAGCCCAACGGTGAAACTCGTGTCGCGCGTACATAATTACGCATTAAAAATACCATGGGCACAAGTGGGGAGGGGGGCAAAACTGCGGCACGCCCCCAAACGCGGCTTAAACCACACTAGGGGCTTCCCGTTTGGTTATTTTTTTAGGACCTTAATCTCTGAAAACACTGTCCGGCAGCACTATTGCCGAACACATGATGCAGCAACCATGGAGGCAGACAGCTACGTCATACCACGGAATTCCCAGGTTGATTACAGTAACGAGCGAAATATTCGATTTAATATCATTCCTCAGCTTGCCCTTGGAAGGGACATAGTCCTACTCTTTGTTTACCGCACTATCTGTATCACTCTGCTTTAACACAAATTTTTAATAAACAATGCATGACATTACGACTATTATTGCATTCTTGTTATATATATATATATCTATGTGTTCATTAATGATGCCTTGCAACCGTACACCTTGGTACGGCTAATACACCAGGGGCTTACGTACCTCACAATACGGTGTGAAAAGTCCGAACACTTTCACAAGTGCGGCACCCTGAACTTATAGCATTATATGCATCAGCTCTGAATCATGTCTTTGGTCAAATGTTGGGTTTGCCCGGCTCCTATGTTTTGGTACCTTACGTTCCGCTCTATCGGCTAAGGTAGCGCTAGGAGAACTACTGCGATTGTGCCCCGGTTCTGCTGGTTCACCACCTCAGTAGAGAAAGCTAAAACTGACTGTCATGATAAGGCGAGAGACTGGTCGCTGTTCGGCGAGGTTTTCGAGTCCCTAAAGACTTATGCCGCTTAGAGCGAGGGGCCGGCCCTGTCCGGCTTAAAGGCGTGCATCGCGCCCCAAATTCGGCCTTCCGAATACCAGGGGCTTCGCCGAAATTTAAAATTATAGAATTCTATGGCTAAGTGAGAGTGATAAAGCATTATTAGTCAGGTTGCCTTGTTCGCTATGCTGAGCACCTCCCTCGAAGGACCCAAACATGGGAACAAGAGTGCTCAGGTTTATCCCGAACACCCCAGCACTCGTGGCATGGGGGCAGAAGCCGGGGACTAGCCATCTCTCAGATTGGATAAACAGCCAAACAGAAGGTAATATTTTAAATTCAAACAAGCGTTGCATAGCATATGAAACAAGTTTTCATAAATACAGGATAAAATGAGCAAGTCTCATTCAAATATTACATCTTTTGAACACTCATCCGCGATGAGACGGGCACCCGGCAGAACACCCTCGTAGTACATCTCGGGGTGGCGGTGCTCCTTGCCCTCCGGCGGCCCCTCCTTGATCAGCTTCACGGCGTCCAGCTTGACCCACTGCAATTTCACATGGGCGAAAGCCCGGCGTGCACCTTCAATGCAGACAGATCGCTTGATGACCTCCAGCCGCGGGCAGGCATCCACAAGCTGCCTCACCAGGCCAAAGAAGCTGTTCGGAAGGGCGTCGCCAGGCCACAGCCGGACTATAAAGCTCTTCATGGCCCAATCGTCCGCCTTATGTAGCTCGACCATCTGCTTCAGCTGGTCACTCATTGGCACCGGGTGTTCGGCCTCAGCATACTTAGACCAGAACAGCTTCTCCGTTGAGCTTCCATCCTCGGCCTGGTAAAATTGTGCGGCATCGGACACGCTGCGGGGCAAATCTGCGAATGCTCCTGCAGAGCTCCGAATTTGGGTAACTAATCGGTAATTTACTTTTACATGCTTGCTTTGCATATAGAAAGCCTTACCCACCGCTATCTTCTTCATCACATCGATCTCCTGGAGGGCCTTTTGGGCTTCGGCCTTGGCACTTTTTGCGCTCTCAAGGGCCGCGGCAAGCTCAGACTCCCGCGTCTTTGAGTCAAGCTCCAACGCGTCGTGCTTTGCCACAAGAGCCTGGAGCTCTTGCTGCACCTCGCCCACCCGAGCCTCGTGCTTCTCTCGCTCGGTGCGCTCCTTGGACGCTATATCCTCGGCCTTGGTTAGCGCTTGCTTCAGGGTCGCCACCTCGGTCGTGGCCCCTGGCAAATATATGTTGATCTTGTCATTTTGCAATCGCGTCTTCTTTTATATATACATATCTATAGACAGGGTATTACTTACCCTTATTCTCCTCGAGCTGCCTCTTGGCAAGGCCGAGCTCTTTCCTGGACCCCTCGAGGTCCTACTTCAATACGGCGACCTCCGCAGTCAATGCGGCGGACGCCAACAGCGAAGCCTGCATATGCATATTCACATACTTATATTAGACTCCTGTGATATTATTTGATCATATGTTTGGCTTTTCTTTGTGAACACCGAACAAAGCATCAGGGGCTACTGTCTATGCGGTAATATTTCTACTACATTTTAAAACACTTACCTCAAAGCCTGTTAGAATGCTGGCACAGGCTTCAGTCAACCCGCTCTTGGCGGACTGGACCTTCTGGACCACCGCACTCATAACAGTATGGTGCTCCTCGTTGATGGAAGCACTGCGAAGCGCTTTCAACAGATTGTCCGGCGCCTCTGGATGGACAGAGGGCACCGGCACAGGCGCCTTGCCCCTCCTAGAAGGAGGCCGCCTACCCGAGCCTGGAACCACTGGAGGTTCCGGCGCGGTGTTCGGCTGAGGGCCAACTCGGAGCTCTCAGGGGCTCCGTCCCCTCGGCTCCCAGAGTCCGGAAGGTCGACGTGAGGCGCCTCCGGGACTGTCTCCCCTCGATCCGGTGCCCCTTGAGATAGCACATCGGCGTCGTCAACAGGATGAGGGGAGGTGGCGGTCGGGACTGGATCGCTATCCATGTCCGACGAGCCCAGGGAGCCGTCCGATGATACCTCGATATTGGCTCGTGGAGGCCTTCATAATTATGTTCGGCGTTTGGGAAAACAATGCGACAAAGGAATTCTATGAGTTACTCTGGTATCTGAATACTTACGATCTCCCCGGGGGCTTGGCCTTGGGCAACCACTCGTCTTTGCCTTGGTCGGCGGTGATGGAACTGTCCGGAAGGAGAGTCCTTCCCTTCTTGGACCCTTCGGCCACCCCAGTTGGGGCGGCCTTCCTTTTCTTGTCTCCCCCACCTGGAGGGGGAGCATCTTCTTCTTCCTCCTCGTCTTTGGGGGAAGAGTGTGCCGCAGAGTTATCGGACGATGAGTCCAATAACACCTGGCGCCGGGAACTCTTTCGGGTTCCCTTGGCCTTCTTGGTCTTCTCCGGCACCTTGTAAGGAGCCGGAGCCAGCATCTCCGTCAGGAGAGCGCCCGCAGTGTCTTCGAGCAAAGGGGCTGGACAGTTAATCTGCCCTGACATTTCCACCCAGTCCTATCAAAGGCATGGAGATTAGACCCCGCACATAATTAAGCTAGGGAAAATAAATGTCCTACGGGATGTATTGACCTCACCAAACGCGCTAGGTGCTTTGCGCTTAGTCTGCGGTCCTCGGCGAGAGAAGGGGGGACCTCGGTGCCCTTGAACAGCACCTTCCAGACGTCCTTGTGCATCGTATCAAAGAGCTCGCTCAGAGTCTGGTGCTGGGCCGGGTCGAACTCCCACAAGGTAAAAGCCCGTTGTTGACACGGGAGGATCCGGCGGATGAGAATAACTTGGACTATGTTGACAAGCTTGAGCTTCTTGCTCGCCATGCTCCGGATACATTTCTGGAGTCCATCCAGCTCCACCGATGAACCCCACGACAAGCCCTTCTCTTTCCAGGAAGTGAGCCGTGTTGGGAATCCGGATCGAAACTCAGGGGCTGCTGCCCATTTGGCGTCGCGCGGCTCGGTGATGTAGAACCACGCCGATTGCCATCCCTTTATTGTCTCCACGAAGGAGCCTTCGAGCCATATGATGTTGGGCATCTTGCCCACCATGGCTCCGCCGCATTCTGCTTGTTGGCCTCCTACTACCTTCGGCTTGATATTGAAGGTCTTTAACCACATGCCGAAGTGGGGCCGGATGTGGAGGAAAGCCTCACACACGATGATGAACGCCGAAATGTTGAGGATGAAGTTCGGGGCCAGATCATGAAAGTCCAGACCGTAGTAGAACATGAGCCCATGGACGAATGGATGGAGGGGAAACCCTAGTCCGCGGAGTAAGTGGTGAAGGAAAACTACCCTCTCGTGAGGTTCCGGGGTAGGGACGATCTGCCCCGCAGCGGGCAGCCGATGCGCGATGTTCGCGGCTAAGTATCCGGCTTTGCGCAGCTTCTTGATGTCTCCCTCCGTGACGGAGGAGACCATCCACCTGCCTCCTGCTCCAGACATGGTTGGAGAAGGTTGAGGTGGGAAGTGTGGACTTGGGCGCTAGAGCTCGAGTGTGCGAAAACGGATGAGCAAAGGAGGAAGAAGGCGTGGATAGGGAGGTGAATCCTTATCCCTTTATATGGGCGGACAAAACTAAGCGTTCCCACTTGCCTAGTAAAACTCGCTTATCCACCAAGTGCCATAATTGATGGCGCGGTTGGGTTACCCACGCCCGTATTGATGAGAATCCCGTAATAAGGGTACACGATTTCTGCTTTGACAAGACATGTCGAAAAACTGCCTCGCATTATGTGCGGGGCTGGTTAGAGGGAATGGTTCGAATAATCACCGGGCCATGACATAACGTCATACTGTCAAGACAAGTCAGCAAATTAGAATTGCGAAAATATTATTCTCTCTACGGTGGTATGTGGAACTTATTTTGCAGGGTCGGACACTATCCTCGTTTTCAAGTTCTTCTGTGATGTATTCGGAGAAGGAACCCGCCTTGCAATGCCGAAGACAATACTGCACGCCGGACTCATCGTCATTGAAGCCTGGTTTAGGGGCTACTGAGGGAGTCCTGGATTAGGGGGTCTCCGGACAGCCGGACTATCTCCATTGGCCGGACTGTTAGACTATGAAGATACAATATTGAGGACTTCGTCTCGTGTCCGGATGGGACTCTACTTGGCGTGGAAGGCAAGCTAGGCAATACGGATATGGATATCTCCTCCTTTGTAACCGACCTTGTGTAACCCTAACCCTCTCCGGTGTCTATATAAACCGAAGGGTTTTAGTCCGTAGGACAACAACCATAACATACAATCATAACATAGGCTAGCTTCTAGGGTTTAGCCTCTCCGATCTCATGGTAGATCTACTCTTGTACTACCCATATCATCAATATCAATCAAGCAGGACGTAGGGTTTTACCTCCATTAAGAGGGCCCGAACCTGCGTAAAACATTGTGTCCCCTGCCTCCTGTTACCATCTGGCCTAGACGCACAGTTCGGGACCCCCTACCCGAGATCCGCCGGTTTTAACACCGACAAACACGCTTTCACAAAGCAATCTTTCTTAGCACGCATCCTAGCGGTTCTTTCTTTGCAGTCATCAATGGAAATTCTCATGGATTTGAGAGACTCATTGATATCATGCTTAGGTGGAATAGATCTAAGTTTCAAGGAATCAACATCAAGATAAATTATATCCACGTTCCTAACCAACTTATCAATCTTAGGAATTTTTTCTTCAAGCAAAGCATTAAAATTCTTTTGCGAAATCATAAATTCTTTAACACTAGTCTCAAAATCAGAGGGCATCTTATTAAAATTACCATAAGAGTTGTTGTAGGAATTACCATAATTATTAGAGGAATTACTAGGAAACGGCCTAGGATTAGAGTTTCCTCTATACGCGTTGTTACCAAAATTGTTCCTACGAACAAAATTCACATCCATAGATTCATTATTATTCTCAATCAAAGTAGACAAAGGCATATCATTAGGATCACAAGAAACACTCTTATTAGCAAACAATTTCATAAGTTCATCCATCTTTCCACTCAAAACATTAATTTCTTCTACAACATGAACCTTTTTACTAGTAGATCTTTCGGTGTGCCATTGAGAATAATTAACCATAATATTATTTGGGAGTTTAGTAGCTTCTCCTAAAGTGACTTCCATAAAAGTGCCTCCCGCTGCTGAATCTAAAAGATTTCTAGAAGCAAAATTCAATCCAGCATAAAAATGTTGTATGATCATCCATAAGTTTAATCCATGTGTAGGGCAATTACGTATCATTAATTTCATCCTCTCCCAAGCTTGTGCAACATTCTCATGATCAAGTTGCTTAAAATTCATGATATCATTTCTAAGAGAGATGATCTTAGCGGGAGGAAAATACTAAGACGGTGCCCGAGGTGGCCACGAGAGACGGTGCCCGAGGTGGCCACTCCCATTGAAAATATATTTTTGGAATATATATGTTTTTTGGGAACAAAAATCCACGCGAGACGGTGCCTGAGGTGGCCACGAGGCAGGGGGCGTGCCTGCCCCCTGGGCGCGCCCCTGACCCTCGTGGGCCACGTGTAAGGCGGTTGATGCCCTTCTTTCGCTGCAAGAAAGCTAATATCTGGATAGAGATCGTGTTAAAATTTCAGCCCAATCGGAGTTACGGATCTCCGGGAATATAATAAACGGTGAAAGGGAAGAATCTGGAAAAACAGAAACAGAGAGAGACAGAGAGATAGATCCAATCTCGGAGGGGCTCTCGCCCCTCCCGTTCCATGGAGTCCATGGACCAAAGGGGAAACCCTTCTCCCATCTAGGCAGGAGGTCAAGGAAGAAGAAGAAGAAGGACGGGGGCTCTCTCCCCCTTGCTTCCGGTGGCACCGGAGTGCCACCGGGGGCCATCATCATCACCGCGATCTACACCAACACCTCCGCCATCTTCACCAACATCTCCATCACCTTCCCCCCTCTATCTACAGCGGTCCACTCTCCCGCAACCCGCTGTATCCTCTACTTGAACATGGTGCTTTATGCTTCATATTATTATCCAATGATGTGTTGCCATCCTATGATGTCTGAGTAGATTTTCGTTGTCCTATCGGTGGTCGATGAATTGCTATGATTGATTTAATTTGCTTGTGGTTATGTTGTTGTCCTTTGGTGCCCATCATATGATTGCGTGCGTGGATCACACCATAGGGTTAGTTGTATGTTGATAGGACTATGTATTGGAGGGCAAGAGTGACAGAAGCTTCAACCTAGCATAGAAATTGATGCATACGGGATTGAAGGGGGACCAATATATCTTAATGCTATGGTTGGGTTTTACCTTAATGAACGTTAGTAGTTGCGGATGCTTGCTAATAGTTCCAATCATAAGTGCATAGAATTCCAAGTCAGAGATGACATGCTAGCAGTGGCCTCTCCCACATAATACCTACTATCGGTCTAGTAAAGTAGTCAATTGCTTAGGGGCAATTTCTCAACTCCTACCCCACTTTTCCACACTCTCTATGTTTACTTTATTGTTTATTCATCTAAACAGCCCCTACTTTTTATTTACATACTCTTTATTATATTGCAAACCTATCCAACAACACCTACAAAGTACTTCTAGTTTCGTACTTGTTCTAGGTAAAGCGAACGTCAAGCGTGCGTAGAGTTGTATCGGTGGTCGATAGAACTTGAGGGAATATTTGTTCTACCTTTAGCTCCTCGTTGGGTTCGACACTCTTACTTATCGAAAACTATTGCGATCCCCTATACTTGTGGGTTATCAAGACCTTTTTCTGGCGCTGTTGCCGGGGAGCAATAGCGTGGGGTGAATATTCTCGTGTGTGCTTGTTTGCTTTATCACTAAGTAATTTTTATTTTCTGTTCTTAGTTGTTCTCTATCTTTAGTTATGGATATGGAACACGAAATACCAAAAAAATTTGGTGTACTTGCTACTCATGGAGATAGGGAACCTCCTAAAACCCTCAATGCTGGTTATGTGAAAAATATTATGTACTACTTAATAATCCTGAGAAAACCCCATTCAATTATGTAATGGGAGTAACGTTGGATCAACATGAATACTCTATGGATTACCGCTTGACACAAAAAGGGAAACTATTATGGGATCAAATTCATATATTGAATTGGTATGCTAGGCAACTATGCTTGAGATATGATTAAACTTGTTGCTCGAGGATGAAGGCACCACACCTTCCCTTTTTATGTGAATTTAATGATAATAAAACCTTAGCTTATTATGCTAATGGTATATATGATTACTATGATGTGGAACAAATAGAAGAATTTGTTGCTTTTATGGGTGCTTATGAAATTGAATCTATGTTTAAAGAGTTTGAAGATTTTGATGATTCGGTTTATAGACATGAAAATTTAGCTATCCTTAAATATTGCTATGAGAATTATGAATACAATTCCGATATTAATACACTTATTGAGAAAGTCTCCGCTATCCAAGAAGAGACTAATATTTTGCAGGAATCTATGGAAGAAGAAGTTGATGAAACTGTGAGCTCATTGGATGAAAAAGATGAGGAGGAGAGCGAAGAACAAAAGGAGGAAGAGCAGATTAGCTACCCGTGCCCACCTTCTAATGAGAGTAACTCTTCAACTCATACATTGTTTAATTTCCCTTCGTGCTTACCGGAGGATGATTGCTATGATGATTGTTATGATCCCGTTGATTCTTTTGAAATGTCCCTTTTTGATGATGCTTGCCATACTTGTGGCCAAGATGCCAATATGAATTATGCTTATGGATATGAACTTTCTATAGTTCCTTATGTTAATCATGAAATTGTTGCTATTGCACCCACACATGATAGTCCTATTATCTTTTTGAATTCTCCAAACTACACTATATCGGAGAAGTTTGCTCTTATTAAGGAATATATTGATGGGTTGCCTTTTACTGTTGCACATGATGATTTTTATGAATATAATATGCATGTGCTTGCTTCTCCTACTTGCAATTATTATGAGAGAGGAACTATATATCCACCTCTCTATGTTTCCAATATGATAAAATTGCAAGAAACTGTTTATACTATGCATTGGCCTTTACTTTGTGTGCATGAATTGTTGTTTTAAGACATGCCGATGCATAGGAAGAGAGTTAGACTTCGTCATTACATGATATATGTTACCTTGTGCTCACCACTAAATTACAAATCATTATTAATTAAAATTGGCTTTGATATAACTTGGGATCCGGGTGGATCCATTACTTGAGCACTATATGCCTAGCTTAATGTCTTTAAAGAAAGCGCTGCCTGGGAGACAACCCGGAAGTTTTAGAGAGTCATTTATTTCTGTTGAGTGCTTTAATATAGTTTAAAAACAAAAAAAAGAGGGGAACCCAAAACTTTTTCAAAAAGGAAAGCGAAAGTGAGAAAGACAAGCATTGTTGAAGTGGGAGCTAGCCTTGAACTTTGTTCATGCTCACGGAAACTTTGTGAATCTTGATTACAGAAACTTTTCAATAAAAATAATTATCCCCTTGTACAATTCCATTGTATTATAAAAATAATGTGCCAAGGTTTGCCTTTAGGATATTTACATTTGCTTGATGGTTTGTACGATGCAGGACAGAAACTTTGGCTGTAGTGCGCGATTTTACATTTTTAGCTGGAACGTCAAATGGTTATGATTATTTTTGCACTGTCTTAAAATACAAACTTTTTATTTTTCCTAATTTTTGTAGAATTTTTCAAGTATCATAAGTATGGTGAATGTTCAGATTATTACAGACTGTTCTGTTTTAGACAGATTCTGTTTTTGATGCATAGTTTGCTTGTTTTGATGAAACTATCAATTTATATTAGTAGATTAAGCCATGAAAAAGTTATACTACAGTATACACAATGCAAAAACAAAATATGAAATGGTTTGCAACAGTACTTATAGTGGTGATTCGCTTTATTATACTAACGGATCTTACCGAGTTTTCCGTTGAAGTTTTGTGTGGATGAAGTGTTCGATGATCGAGAAGGTCTCGATGTGAGAAGAAGGAAGAGAGGAAAGAGCACAAGCTTGGGGATGCCTGAGGCACCCCAAGTAAATATTCAAGGAGAGTCAAGCGTCTAAGCTTGGGGATGCCCCGGAAGGCATCCTCTCTTTCTTCAACAAATATCGGTATGTTTTCGGATTCGTTTCGTTCATGCGATATGTGCAATCTTGGAGCGTCTTTTGCATTTAGTTTTCATTTTTCTTTTATGCACCATGCTGGTATGAGATAGTCCGTGGTTGATTTGTAGAATGCTCTATGCACTTCACTTATATCTTTTGAGTATGGCTTTATAGAATGCTTCATGTGCTTCACTTATATCATTTGAAGTTTGGATTGCCTGTTTCTCTTCACATAGAAAACCGCCATTTGTAGAATGCTCTTTTTCTTCACTTAGATTTGTTAGAGCACGGGCATATATTTTGTAGAAAGAATTAAACTCTCTTGCTTCACTTATATCTATTTAGAGAGATGCCAGGAACTAGTCATTCACATGGTTTGTCATAAAATCCTACATAAAACTTGTAGATCACTGAATATGATATGTTTGATTCCTTGCAATAGTTTTGCGATATAAAGATGGTGATATTATAGTCATGCTAGTGGGTAGTTGTGGATTAGTAGGAATACTTGTGTTGAGGTTTTTGATTCTTGTAGCATGCACGTATGGTGAACCGTTATGTAACGAAGTTGGAGCATGAGGTATTTATTGATTGTCTTCCTTATGAGTGGCGGTCGGGGACGAGCGATGGTCTTTTCCTACCAATCTATCCCCCTAGGGGCATGCGTAGTAGTACTTTGCTTCGAGGGCTAATAAACTTTTGTAATAAGTATGTGAGTTCTTTATGACTAATGTTGAGTCCATGGATTATACGCACTCTCACCCTTCCACCATTGCTATCCTCTCTAGTATCGCGGAACTTTCGTCGGTACCATAAACCCACCATATACCTTCCTCAAAACAGCCACCATACCTACCTGTCATGGCATTTCCATAGCCATTCCGAGATATATTGCCATGCAACTTTCATCATCATCATATACATGACTTGAGCATTCATTGTCATATTGCTTTGCATGATTGTAAGATAGCTAGCATGATGTTTTCATGGCTTGTCCGTTTTTTGATGTCATTGCTACGCTAGATCATTGCACATCCCGGTACACCGCCGGAGGCATTCATATAGAGTCATACTTTGTTCTAGACATTGAGTTGTAATATTGAGTTGTAAGTAAATAAAAGTGTGATGATCATCATTATTAGAGCATTGCCCCAATGAGGAAAGGATGATGGAGACTATGATTCCCCCATAAGTCGGGATGAGACTCCGGACTTTACAAAAAAATAAAAGAGGCTAAAGAAGCCCAAATAAAAAAAGTCCAAAGAAGCCCCCCAAAAAAAATAAAAAAATAAAAAAATGAGAGAAAAAGAGAGAAGGGGAAGTGCTACTATCCTTTTTCCACACTTGTGCTTCAAAGTAGCACCATGTTCTTCATATAGAGAGTCTCTTGAGTTATCACTTTCATATACTAGTGGGAATTTTCATTATAGAACTTGGCTTGTATATTCCGATGATGGGCTTCCTCAAATGCCCGAGGTCTTCATGAGCAAGCAAGTTGGATGCACACACACTTAGTTTCAGTTGGAGCTTTCATACACTTATAGCTATTGTGCATCCATTGCATGGCAATCCCTACTCACTCACATTGATATCTATTGATGGGCATCTCCATAGCCCGTTGATACGCCTAGTTGATGTCAGACTATCTTCTCCTTTTTGTCTTCTCCACCATCATATTCTATTCCACCTATAGTGTTATGTCCATGGCTCATGCTCATGTATTGCGTGAAATTTGAAAAGGTTTGAGAACATCAAAAGTATGAAACAATTGCTTGGCTTGTCATCGGGGTTGTGCATGATGTGAATATTTTGTGTGGTGAAAATGGAGCATAGTTAGACTATATGATTTTGTAGGGATAACTTTCTTTGGCCATGTTATTTTGAAAAGACATGATTGCTTTATTGGTAGGTTTGAAGTATTATTGTTTTTATGTCAAATGATAGACTATTGCTTTGAATCACTCGTGTCTTAATACTCATGCCATGATTAGACATATGATCAAGATTATGCTAGATAGCATTCCACATCAAAAATTATCATTTTTATCATTTAGCTACTTGAGGACGAGTAGGAATTAAGCTTGGGGATGCTGATACGTCTCCGTCGTATCTATAATTTTTGATTGTTCCATGCCAATATTATTCAACTTTCATATACTTTTGGCAACTTTTTATACTATTTTTGGGACTAACATATTGATCCAGTGCCCAGTGCCAGTTCCTGTTTGTTGCATGTTTTTTGTTTCGCAGAATATCCATATCAAACGGAGTCCAAACGGGATAAAAACTGGCGGAGATTTTTTTGGAATATATATGTTTTTTGGGAAGAAAAATCCACGCGAGACGGTGCCCGAGGTGGCCACGAGGCAGGGGGCGTGCCTGCCCCCTAGGCGCGCCCCTGACCCTCGTGGGCCACATGTAAGGGGTTGATGCCCTTCTTTCGCCGCAAGAAATCTAATATCTAGATAGAGATCGTGTTAAAATTTCAGCCCAATCGGAGTTACGGATCTCCGGGAATATAAGAAACGGTGAAAGGGAAGAATCTGGAAAAACAGAAACAGAGAGAGACAGATCCAATCTCGGAGGGGCTCTTGCCCCTCCCATGCCATGGAGTCCATGGACCAGAGGGGAAACCCTTCTCCCATCTAGGGAGGAGGTCAAGGAAGAATAAGAAGGAAGGGGCTCTCTCCCCCTTGCTTTCGGTGGCACCGGAGTGCCACCGGGGGCCATCATCATCACCGCGATCTACACCAACACCTTGGCCATCTTCACGAACATCTCCATCACCTTCCCCCCTCTATCTACAGCGGTCCATTCTCCCGCAACCCGCTGTACCCTCTACTTGAACATGGTGCTTTATGCTTCATATTATTATCCAACGATGTGTTGCCATCCTACGATGTCTGAGTAGATTTTCGTTGTCCTATCGGTGGTTGATGAATTGCTATGATTGATTTAATTTTCTTGTGGTTATGTTGTTGTCCTTTGGTGCCCATCATCTGATTGCGCGCGTGGATCACACCATAGGGTTAGTTTTATGTTGATAGGACTATGTATTGGAGGGCAAGAGTGATAGAAGCTTCAACCTAGCATAGAAATTGATGCATACGGGATTGAAGGGGGACCAATATATCTTAATGCTATGGTTGGGTTTTACCTTAATGAACGTTAGTAGTTGCGGATGCTTGCTAATAGTTCCAATCATAAGTGCATAGAATTCCAAGTCAGGGATGACATGCTAGCAGTGGCCTCTCCCACATAATACTTGCTATCGGTCTAGTAAAGTAGTCAATTGCTTAGGGGCAATTTCGCAACTCCTACCACCACTTTTCCACACTCGCTATATTTACTTTATTGTTTCTTGATGTAAATTGCCCCTACTTTTTATTTACGTACTCTTTATTATCTTGCAAACCTATCCAACAACACCTGCAAAGTACTTCTAGTTTCATATTTGTTCTAGGTAAAGCGAAGTCAAGCGTGCGTAGAGTTGTATCGGTGGTCGATAGAACTTGAGGGAATATTTGTTCTACCTTTAGCTCCTCGTTGGGTTTGATACTCTTACTTATCGAAAACTGTTGTGATCCCCTATACTTGTGGGTTATCATAGATAGGAAAATAATGTGATGGAAGATAGACCTGGGGGCCATAGGTTTCACTAGTGGCTTCTCTCAAGATAGCAAATTCTACGGTGGGTGAACAAATTACTGTCGAGCAATTGATAGAAAAGTGCATAGTTATGAGAATATCTAGGCATGATCATGTATATAGGCATCACGTCCGCGACAAGTAGACCGAAACAATTCTGCATCTACTACTATTACTCCACACATCGACTGTTATCCAGCATGCATCTAGAGTATTAAGTTCATAAGAACAGAGTAACACATTAGGTAAGATGACATGATGTAGAGGGATAAACTCAAGCAATATGATATAAACCCCATATTTTTATCCTCGATGGCAACAATACAATACGTGCCTTGCTGCCCCTGCTGTCACTGGGAAAGGACACCGCAAGATTGAACCCAAAGCTAAGCACTTCTCCCATTGCAAGAAAGATCAATCTAGTAGGCCAAACCAAACTGATAATTCGAAGAGACTTGCTAAGATATTAAATCATGCATAAAAGATTTCATTGAAGAATCAAATATTGTTCATAGATAATCTTGATCATAAAGCCACAATCCATCGCATCTCGACAACACACCGCAAAAAGAATTACAACGAATAGATCTCCAAGAGAATCAAGGAGAACTTTGTATTGAGATCCAAAGATAGAGAAGAAGCCATCTAGATAATAACTATGGACCCGAAGGTCTATAGTAAACTACTCACACATCATCGGAGAGGCTATGTTGTTGATGTAGAAGCCCTCTGTGATCGATTCCCGCTCCGGCGGAGCGCTAGAAAAGGCCCCAAGATGGGATCTCATGGGTACAGAAGGTTGCGGCAGTGGAAATAGGGTTTCGTGGTGCTCCATGATGTTTTCGTGGTAGATGGGTATATATAGGAGGAAGAAGTACGTCGGTGGAGCTGCGAGGGGCCCACCAGGGTGGGGGCGCGCCTGCCCCCCTAGGCGTGCCCTCCTGCCTCGTGGCCTCCTCGCTTCTTTCTTGACGTCCACTCCAAGTCTCCTGGATCACATTTGTTCCAAAAATAACTCTCCCGAATGTTTCATTCCGTTTGGATTCCGTTTGATATTCCTTTTCTGCAAAACACTGAAATAGGCAAAAAAAACAACAATTTTCACTGGGCCTTTGTTTAATAGGTTAGTCCCAAAAATAATATAAAAAGATATATTAAATCCCATTAAACATCCAAAATAGATAATATAATAGCATGGAACAATAAAAAATTATAGATACGTTGGAGACGTATCAAAAGCACACACATTAGGATCAACACTCCCCCTATATTTTATAGTCTGACAGAGTTAGCAAGTAATGGAACATAAAGAGCTCAGATGCATGAGAGTAGGAGTGAGCATAGTATATAACAGGATAATCATGCAACTCACATAAGGTACTCAACAAATTAGATAATATAAGGATAAGGTAGCATATGTATCACGCCATATGATAGGATACCGGGTCTCACAAACACAAACCAAACAAACGCCAGAAACGAGAAAAGAGTTTGCGAGAAAGACAGGCAAGGCAGACACGCCACACAAACACATGCTCGCAACTCGACAACCAAAAATCCCTAAACTCTCTCCTCCTTTGGCATCGAGACACCAAAAAGGCAAAGAGCGCTGCTACGGCTGCAGGTGATAGCAAACTGAGGAACTCCAACATCACATCCCAGCGGGATCGTCTGCAGCGCCATCATCAGTCGGAAACTGCTCGTTGTCTGAATCGGTCCAGGGGCAATGCTGCTGAACCCACTCCTCCTCATAAGTGATATTGCCCTCAGATCCGCTGGCAACGGTCGCACCTAACTGACGCATGAGCTCCTTGTGACGACTCATGGCCTTCTTCTCAGCCACATGAATCATGTATTGACCGTGAGACTCCGTGCAGAAGAGGTTCTTCATCTTGCTATTGAGCTTCTTTGCCCATGAGGGCTCTGCGCTAGAGGGCACATAGTCATCATCAGCAGCAGCATCAGCCTCTGTCTCCATGTCAGCAGCTCCAGGCGGAATCCCAGAACTCGGAGCCGAGGTGCCCCAGTTCTCCTTCTTCCTTAGATGCTTGATCTCATGAGAAACTAACTCCCCAGTCTCCAGCACCACCCTAGGATAAACTTGCGCCGAGGCCTTCTCAATAAGCAACATGATAATCGGTCCATAGATAGGGCACTTGCACTCAGAGATGGCGGAGACCAGTTCAGACCACATGACATGAGAGATATCCAAGAATTCTCAGTGTTTTCTTCCTTCTCATGCTGGCAGAAAAGAAGCATGTCCACAAGGAAAGAGTGTACCATATCCAGGTTTCCAATGAGAGGAAAGAGGGTCTCCCTAAATATGCGATGGAGAATGTCCATAAATACAGGTAGCTCATAGGTCTCCTTCTGAGTCATTGGGTGAATCCTCAAAGTACAATATGGCCAAAGAGATTGCTTGTGAGTGGAAGTTGCATTGCGGTGAGGGCGAAAACCAACTGGGCGCGCAAGACCGTGATCTTCAACTCCAAGTAACTCCATGAAGGCCTTCCACTTTGTCTCCCACCCAATCGAAGTCCGAATAGCCTAGAGGGTTGAAGCTTGCTCCTCTTGGGTACCATAAGCCAAAGTTCGGGGTATGAGCCAAATATCGAAAGATTCGCTTAACCGCCACAAAGTGGCTTTCCTCAGGTGCGAATTGAAACCGTGCACAAATTCCCACACTCAACATGATATCTGGTCTAGATGCACAAAGGTAAAGCAAGGAGACAATCATGGAGTGAAATACCTTTTGATCCACCGCTTTACCATTGGGATCTATGTCAAGTTGGCATTTGACGGGCATTGGAGTGGAAGCCGGCTTGACATCACTTAGCTTGAATCTCTTGAGCATGTATTAAGTGTATTTGTCTTGGTTGATGAAGGTTCCTTCTCTTTGTTGCTTGATTTCGAACCCGAGAAAAAACTTCAACTCTCCTATCATGGACATCTTGAACTTTGAGGTCATGAGAGCGGCAAATTCCTCATTGAAAGCTTTGTTAGGAGAACCAAAGATAATGTCATCAACATATAGTAGGCACACAAACAACTCCCCTTTAATCTTGTTAATAAAAAGAGTGGGGTCGATTTTCCCAATTTCAAACCCACGATCTTGCAACAACTCGGTAAGGTGGTCATAACACGCACATGGGTCTTGTTTAAGGCCATAGAGTGCCTTATCGAGTTGGTACACATGATCGGGGAAATAGGGATCCTCGAACCCGGGGGGTTGTTTGACATACACCAACTCATTAATAGGACCATTGAGAAAAGCACTCTTCACATCCATTTGTTGCAACTTGAAGTTATGATGAGAAGCATAAGCAATCAGTAAACGAATAGATTCAAGGTGAGCAATGGGAGAAAAGGTTTCACCATAGTCGATACCCTCGACTTGGGAGTAGCCTTGAGCTACCAAGCGAGCCTTGTTGCGGACAATAATCCCATGAGAATCTTGCTTGTTCTTGAATATCCACTTGGTTCCAATGACATTATGGTTCCCCGTTGGCCTTGGCACCAATCTCCACACCTTGTTGTGCTCAAAGTTGTTGAGTTCTTCATGCGTGGCGTTAAGCCAATCCATATCTTCGAGAGCCTCATAGACCTTTTGGGGTTTAACACAAGAGACAAACGCATGATGTTCACAATAGTTTGCCAATTGTCTGCGAGTGCTTACCCCCTTTCGAATGCTTCCAAGCACATTTGTCATGAGATGACCCTTGGTAGAGAGCTTGGATGCAATCTTGGCGGCACGACGCTCCAATTCCTCCTCAGGAGTGAGTTGAGGAGCGGTTACTTGATTATATAGAGCGTCGTCTTGAGCTTGTTCTTGATCTTGAGCTTGTTCTTGACCTTGAACTTGCTCGGAGGAGAGAACTTGACCTTGGGCATCACTTGGTGGTTCAACAACATCTTGAGGTTGATCTTGCCCTTGGTCTTGTTCATGAGGTTGAGGGCCTTCACTTTGTTCTTCGGAAGTGTGTGGGCCTTGGGTTGGTGATGGTTCCACTTGAGTGGAACATTGTCCTTCTCCTTCGGCTACAAGGCGTTCCTCAATGGGTAGGATAAAACCAACACACATTCTTCTTATGGCTTGGGGAGGAATTTCATCACCTACATCACAAGTGCCACTTTGCTCCACTTGGGAGCCGTTATTCTCATCAAAATCCACGTTACACATCTCCTCAATAAGTCCCGTGGACTTATTGAGGACACGGTAAGCATGAGATTTTGTAGCATAACCAACAAATATGCCCTCATAAGCTCTAGCCTCGAATTTAGACACACAGACACCTTTCTTGAGAATGAAACACTTACACCCGAACACCCGGAAGTACTTGAGGTTGGGCTTGTTACCGGTGAGTATCTCATATGGAGTCTTGTTCAAGCTTTTGCGGAGATAGAGCCGATTGAATGCATGACATGCAGTGTTGATGGCTTCGGCCCAAAAGTTGTATGGAGACTTGAACTCTGCCATCATGGTCCTTGCCGCATCCATCAACATCCGGTTCTTCCTCTCCGCTACACCATTTTGTTGAGGGGTGTAAGGTGCGGAATATTGATGTTTGATCCCCTGATCACTAAGAAACTCATCCAAGGTGTAGTTCTTGAACTCGGTGTCATTGTCACTTCTTATTGTCAAGATCTTTGTATTGTGTTGTCGTTGAGCTCCAAGTTAATGACGGTTTGTTGGGTCTCACTCTTCCTCTTGAAGAAGTACACCCAAGTGTATCTTGAATAGTCATCCACAATCACCAAGCAATACTTTCTACCCCCAAGGCTATCAAAGGATGGAGACCCAAAGAGATCCAAGTGAAGGATCTCCAAAGGCCTCTTTGAGTAAATGATAGTTGTGGGAGGGTGAGCCTTCTCATGTAGCTTTCCTTCAATGCATGCACTACAAGCATGATCTTCGGCAAAACTAACATGTGTTAGTCCACGGACATGGTCCCCCTTTAGAAGACTTTGCAAAGATCTCATATTGACATGGGCTAAACGACGATGCCAAAGCCATCCCACGTTAACTTTAGCCATTAGGCATGTCGCGGTCTTAGTGGGTCGCTCTGAAAAGTTAACCACGTAGAGACCGTTCTCGACATGCCCAACAAAGGCTACTTTAAGAGTCTTTCTCCACAAGAGGGCCATGGTATCAATATCAAAGAAGGTGGAAAATCCCATGATTGCAAGTTAACGAACGGAAAGTAAATTGTTTGCAAGGGACTCAACAAGCATGACCTTCTCGATTGTGAGATCATGAGAAATGACAACCTTGCCAAGCCCCAATACCTTAGAGGACGAGGCATCACCCCACTCGACATTGGTGGGCACAGATGGAATCTTTTGCACGTCCACCACCAAGTCCTTGCTTCCGGTCATATGATTAGTGGCTCCACTATCGAGCAACCATGATCCCCCACCGGAAGCAAACACCTACAAGAGATCAATGCTTGGTTTTAGGTACCCATTTTGTAATGGGTCCTTTGATGTTAGTGACAAGGGTCTTAGGAACTCAAATAGACCATTCAATGTACTCATAAGGAGAACCAACAAATTTAGCATAAACATGCCCATCACTAGCACGGCATAACACATAGGAAGGGTTAAAGTCGCCGGCTTTGTTGGAAGGGGTGGCATTGCCCTTCTTGACACCACCACCCTTCACATTGTTCTTCTTTTCCTTAGAGGCACCCTCTCCCTCTTCGACCGAAGTTTGCATGAGAGGAGGAGGTCGTTTGGCCTTGTCATTCTTCTTCTTGTTCTTGGACTTGGGTGCGAACCCAATCCCTTCCTTGACCATAACTTCCTTTTGATTTCTCAAAAGATCGTTGAGGTTCTTCTCACCTTGTATGCACGACACAAGGCCTTTCTAAAGTTGCTTCTTCAACTTTGCATTCTCCTCAACAAGACGCACATGCTCACAACAAGGGTTAGTAGCATTTGCATTATCAATTAAAACCATATGAGGGAAAGCGGCTTTCTCCTTGGTTAGCCTCACTTGGATTTGATCATGAGACTCTTTAAGACTAGCATGAGTACTCTTCAAGGCCTTGTGACCCTTGTCAAGTATATCAAACTCCTCCTAGAGTCTAGCAAGATCAACACCAAGTTTGGCCTTCTCGGAATTTAGCACACGAGACACAACAAGAACATGATCAAGATCATTCTTTAATTTCGCATGGTCATCGTTGTGTGACTCCTCAAGAGCCAAGCGATGACCACGCTCTTCCTCGAGAGCATTAGAGAGATCCGATATCTCATCGGCATAGTCACGACTATGGCCCTCCATCTTAGAGATGGTGTCTTTGTGAGCTTCGATCATGTCATTGGCTTCACCAAGTTGCTCCAAGAGAGCAACAAAGTGCTTATTGGATTTACCCTTGAGCTTACTCATAAAAGACTCAAACTCATTTTCCTCCACGTTGGACCCCCCACTTTCATCAATGCAATCCGTCAAGGAAGGATGAGTAATGATGGTAGTTTTGATGTTGGGGTTACCTTGTTGGTGGCTTTAGCCATGAGGCACTTGGCGGTGATGTTCTCATTGGGTGAGTCAAAGGGGGACGCCCATGGGGTTGTTGCAATGGCCACTGAGGGAGTCCTAGATTAGGGGGTCTCCGGATAGCCGGACTATATCCATTGGCCGGACTGTTAGACTATGAAGATACAAGATTGAAGACTTCGTCTCGTGTCTGGATTGGACTCTACTTGGTGTGGAAGGCAAGCTAGGCAATACGGATATGGATATCTCCTCCTTTGTAACCGACCTTGTGTAACCCTAACCCTCTCCGGTGTCTATATAAACCAAAGGGTTTTAGTCCGTAGGACAACAATCACAATATACAATCATACCATAGGCTAGCTTCTAGGGTTTAGCCTCTCTGATCTCGTGGTAGATCTACTCTTGTACTACCCATATCATCAATATTAATCAAGCAGGACATAGGGTTTTACCTCCATTAAGAGGGCCCGAACCTGGGTAAAACATCGTGTCCCCTGCCTCCTGTTACCATCCGGCCTATTCACCAAACCGGTTAAAATAGCCGAATCCGGACCAGTGATAGATTTCATATCCGGGGTTGTACACCGTTACGGCATCCCCCACAGCATCATCACTTATAACGGCACGAACTTCACGGCCGACGAGGTAAAACTCTGGTGCAGCAAAATCGGCATCAAGCTCGATTATGCTTCAGTCTATCACCCACAAACCAACAGTCAAGTCGAACAAGCAAATGGTCTTATAATGAGCGGCATTAAACCCAGATTAGTGCGCTCCTTAACGGAGTCTGACACGCACTGGGTAGAGGAGCTCGACTCCGTACTCTAGGGGCAGCGGACCACGCCGAATCGTAGTACCGGATATACACCGTTTTTATGGTGTACGGCGCAGAGGCGGTCCTACCCTGTGACATAATTCATGACTCACCTCGAGTGCGCATGTACGAAGAAAGAGAAGCCGAGCCCGATCGGCAGGACAGTCTGGACACCTTGGAAGAAGAGCGCGACGTAGCCAAAGCCCGTTCCGCATTTTACCAGCAACAGGCTCGCAGATACCAAAGCAGGGAAGTACGGGCCAAAACTTATAACGTTGGCGAACTAGTTCTACGGCTGTCGGATAAGAAAAAGAACAAGTTCGAGCCCAAATGGGAAGGTCCCTTCATTATCGACCAAGTTTTGACCGGTGGAGCGTACCGACTGCGGGATGCATCGACTAGTCGACTCGAGCCGAACCCATGGAATGCAGCCAGGCTTCGAAGATTCTACGCCTAGCACCGGACTTTATGTTAGTCCCCTCCCTTTGTCCATTTTCTGCATATGCATCATCTGTCTTGTTTCCCTTTCTTTCTTTTATTTCTCTAGGCCTTCAAGGGTCACCTTGTGCCTCACTCATACATTACAGATGCGCTAGCTGCACTCTTCATACCTGGGGGCTTCTTTCATAGAAGCTTAAATTATTTACCTGGGCCTCACGCCCAACACATGTGTTATACTTCCGCATGTACCTTTTTTCACCATTATATGCATCGATATGATTTAAGTTTTGGCCAAGTTGGGTTGCCTAGCTCTTGTATTTATGCCATACGTTCCCGTTAATTCAGGTAGGGCATAAGGGGAGCACCTCTGCGATTGTTACCGCCCGTTCAGCCAGACGTGTACCTTAGACTGGGTGAAGCCGAAAGCTAGCGTTCTTAATGGAATATTCGGTCAGTGAACAAAAGATGACTTTTATTTATTATCCATATCTGCCCCCAGATTCTTTTTCTGCGCTTCTTGTCGCAGTCTGGACATGCACTTTAGGGCATGCTTACCCAGGGAAAGGAACCCTTAACGGAACTATTCTCCCTGGAAGATGTTTCTTACTACCCATGTAATATAACATAACTAGTTGGGCAATTGTCTGATAAAGAACTAATGACCCCTACGCCTGGTCTCCACGCATGCCCTGGTTCTTACATAACCGAGAGGGTATTCGGATACACTCTGGACCGTCGGGTCCCGAGGTCGAAGCAAAAAGGTCGGCCACGACAAACGATCTACAATCCGGCTAGAAGGCATTGTACATGTCACTTTAAAATTACATAGTCAATTTGACTGATTGAATTCCTCTTCAATACCATCCAATAGGCTGTCTAGTCTACAGTCATGTTGGGAATACTTTGCGGCCAATTCTACTTGGCCGTACACTAAGCTCACAGGGATCTCCTTCCCATCGGGCCCCACAGGTCCGACTTCGGCCATGTGGTTCGGGTCAGCCTTCGTGTACCGTGTCTTCACCATTGCCCAGGCTTCCCTGGCGCCCTGATGACAGGCCGATATCTTCCATAATCGGAAGCGCCGCCACGCTCCCTTTAGCTTTTCTGCAAGCTCTCCAAGGCCTTCGGGTATGGAGATGGATGGCCACAAGGCCTGGGCGACGCCTTGCATCACCTGCCAAACTCGTTTGTGCAGCTGTGAGAGCTCGGGAAGAAGGTCACCCGTTGAACCGGGCATTTCCTCGGTAGGACGACCTGTTAGCATACCTACAGACATAACTCTGTCAGCCAGCTTCCTCGCCGAACTCTTTTTCAAAGTTCGTTCAAGCACTTACTAAATATGCCGCGTCGAAGCCGGCGATTTTCCTTAATAGAGTCCGACAGTTGGGCACGAACATCTTGTAGTTCCACGCCCAGCTTGGTGTTGGCATCTAGGAGATCATTTTTCTCCTGCCTCACCCTCGTAAGCACGTTCACACCGGCCTTCAGCTGGCATAGGAGCTATTGCTTATCCGGATTTACTCTAGTGTCATCTGCAATTTTATCGTCAGATCTGCATACACGCCGCATTCTATATGATACTTATCATTTGAAGGATATGTTACCAGAGGGGGTCTCCTTGGGCTCCCCTGCTGCGGCCAGTGCGGCCTGAAGTTGGGCTTTGCACTCTTCCAGCTCCTAGGACAGTTGAGTATTATTTTCTGTAAGAACCTGCATAACAAATGATCCTTAAATCAGTTATCCTAACTGTTTCAAGTCTCAGGGGCTACTAATATATATAATCACCAAATTTTCTCACCCGTATGTCTTTTACATACTGCTCCGTGGCTCTGGCTAGACCATTTTGAGCGGCACGGAGGTGCGCGTCTCCCGAATTGAAGGCAACCAATGCCTCTTGGGAGAAACAAGCGTCACGAAGAACAGTCCGGCGACGCCTCTAGTTCATGGCACTTTCCACCTTAGAATTGGTGGCGGACAGTTTATCCGCATCCTCTGTCGGAGGAGCACCCGGCGCACACCTCGTATTCATTCCCGCCTCCGAATCCGGCCTTGGAGCCTGGCTTGTGGAGGCGCGATTGGTAGCCTCTCCGGGTATAGTCCGGCGAGCACTCTTTTTCCTGAAAAGAAGGCATGGGCATTAATACGCCTCTGAGAATAATGTCTTGCAATAAAGACGGCGCGCCGTACCGCTGCGCCGGTGTCTCAATCCGGACTACGGGTCTTTTCAGCCTGCCTGGCCTCGCGGCCCCTTGTTGGCCAGTCGCCGCAGGCTCGGCCTTCTGCCTCGAGGACCTCCCCTACAAAACACGGCTATTATACGGCGATCAAAAACACGCAAGGACGGATCCCTTTTTGAAGTGCTGGGACTTCGGTCTCAGTCACCTGTGAGGCTGGAACTAGCCCAGGGTAATCGGCCGTAATGGCCACCAAAGCATTATCATTGCTCGATTGGTAAAACACCCCATCGATCAGCTCCACAGATATGTTCGGATCCTCTTGGGAGGCCGGGTCAAGGGACCGTCCAGGGTCCTCGGGTTGTGGAGGGGGGTTGTTTATCTCCCTTACAGCCTGGCGCAGTTCCTGCATAGAAATCGCTAGACTGAATACTTAACTACGGAAATATGAAACGGATGGGCGAGAAAAAGTCTCCGCTTACCCAGCTCGGAGGATTGTACATAGAAAATCTGCCCTGCGGGTTGACACGAAGGAATTCCTCCTCTTCTCCCTTGTACAAAGTGGATAAGATCTTTATTAGATCAGCAACCGATCCCGGCCCTTTACGGCCGTAGCGGGTGGCGTCATCCTCCCCGTTGAAATCCCACATGGGGTGGCCTCTATACTGAAGTGGCTGCACCCCCCGCATGATACATATGGACATGACCTCGACCATGGTCAATCCGGATCGAGCTAAAAAAATTATCCGGCTCATCAGGTAAAGAACGTCCCTGTCATCTTCCTCCAGGGGGCTCCGTGGACGCCAGCTCCGGCGCTTCTTCAAAGGGGCGTTGTGGAACTCAGGAAGGCCGATCCGAATAGGATCCGGGAGGGGGACGTCTTCTATATAAAACCATTCTAAAGGCCAGTCTTCGGACGTCTTCTTTGGGGTTCCGGACAGGTATCTGGTCCCGGCAACACGCCACACTTCGGCTCTACCCACTTGATATATTGACCCCTTTTGAGAATGGGACACAAGGCAGAACAACTTCTTCCACAGAGCGAAATGAGCCTCACAGCCCAAAAACAACTTGCAAAGGGCTACGAATCCCGCGATATGCAGCATGGAGGCGGGCGTAAGGTTGTGCAACTGGAGGCCGTAGAACTCCAGGAGCCCCCGGAGAAACGGATGAATTGGGAATCCGAGCCCTCCTACCAAATAAGGGACAAGGCATACCCGCTCTCCCTTGGAGGGATTGGGAAGGCTCTCCGCTTGCTCTCCGCCATTATAGGTGGTGAGCCCGGCTCGAACCGGGACCATGTACGCTGGGGGAAGAAATCCCTTGGTCTGAAGCATCACTAATTTGCTGTGCAGGACGGAACATCTCTCCCAATCTCCAGGCTTGGAGCTAGGGGAGCGAGAGGAGGAGCTGCGTCGACCGGCCATGATGGAATGGATCTCTGTCGAGCGCGCTCCGATGAAGGCTCGCCAAGGGAGGATGGTGTGATTTGGATCTGAATCCTCATCTTTTTAATAGGCGGCTCATTCACACAGCTAGGGGGGTAAATGTGAAAACACCCTGGCTCTTCACATTTGCTCGACACGTGGAAAGTGGCTATTATTGGGCGTGGAAGCCAAGGAGTGCAACATTCACAAGAAACCGGACACTATTTTGACAGGTACACAGAATTTGGAGAGGAACCCGCCTTGCAATGCCGAAGACAATACCGCATGCCGGACTCATCGTCATTGAAGCCTGGTTCGGGGGCTACTGAGGGAGTCCTGGATTAGGGGGTCTCCGGATAGCCGGACTATATCCATTGGCCGGACTGTTAGACTATGAAGATACAAGATTGAAGACTTCGTCTCGTGTCCGGATGGGACTCTACTTGGCGTGGAAGGCAAGCTAGGCAATACGGATATGGATATCTCCTCCTTTGTAACCGACCTTGTGTAACCCTAACCCTCTCTGGTGTCTATATAAACCGAAGGGTTTTAGTCCGTAGGACAACAATCACAATATACAATCATACCATAGGCTAGCTTCTAGGGTTTAGCCTCTCTGATCTCGTGGTAGATCTACTCTTGTACTACCCATATCATCAATATTAATCAAGCAGGACGTAGGGTTTTACCTCCATTAAGAGGGCCCGAACCTGGGTAAAACATCGTGTCCCCTGCCTCCTGTTACCATCCGGCCTAGACGCACAGTTCGGGACCCCCTACCCGAGATCCACTGGTTTTGACACTGACAGCCACGGAGGCCATGGCAACGGTCTCACCGTATTCATCACCATCATCCTCATTGTACTCTTCTTGTACTACCAATCCCTTGGGAGGAGTCTTCTTGGTGAAGTGGTTTTTGTTTGGAAAAGACTTGACCTTGTCCTTCCGGATGAGCTTGCCACCATTGTCTTCCCTCTTCTCATAGGGGCACTTCGCAACAAAGTGGCTCACATTGCCACAATTGTAGCAAGTACTCACACATTGCTTGCCCTTGGCGCCACTTGAGTTGCTCTTGTTGAAGTTGGGCCTTGAGTTCTTCTTGCTCCAAAATTGTCTTGAAGCGGGAGCCATGTGCTCATGATAATCATATTTTGTATCCTCGGGGTTGCTCTCCTCTTCTTCCTCTTCCTCCTCTTCTTCCACACCCTTGGCTTTCAAGGCAAGGTTGGGCTTCTTTGCTCTTTGAGAACGCAACACTGCATTGTCGGCGGTCTTGTCCAAGATACTCATTGCCACAAACTCACCCAACACTTCACTTGAGGACAAGGTGTGGAAGTCCGGCCTTTGACGGATGACGGAGGACATGGCCTTATGGTATAGCATAATGGCTTTGAGAAACTTTTGCTTGATCCAATTGTCATTTGTATCCTTGCTCCCATGATCTCGGAGTGAAACTGTGAGTGTGGTTAGTCTTCGGTAGAGCTCACGAGGTTCTTCACCTTCATTCATAGCAAATTCATCGGCTTCATCTTGCACCACTTCATAATTGGAGCGTTGAATGCTTGTGCTTCCCTTGTAAAGGGAAACAACATGGTGCCATGCTTCCTTTGCCATGGTGAATGGTCGGAGATGCGCAATATCTTCAGGAGGGATTGCATCTTGGATGATGAAGAGAGCATTCTCGTTGAATTGATGATCCGCGGCTTCTCTTGGAGTGAAGTTGCTTGGGTCATGCGGACAGAAACCTTGCTCAATGATTCTCCAAAGGTTAGTATTCACATGATTTAAATGACGTTTAAAGCGATATACCCAAGCGTCAAAATCCTCACTTTTCACAATCTTAGGAGGAGAACCGGCATGATTTAAATGAGTGGAGGGAATCGGTCCTCCATAGGTAAGTGGAGGTTCCACATGGGCAAAGATGCCATTTCCACTTTTACCACTAGACAAAGGAATTTTATCACTAGAAGCTTCCCCCTTGTCGGAGTTGGCAACCGTCACCTTGTTAGTGGGATCAACCATTTCCAAAGGTGCGGTGGATAATTTAAGACCATCAAGAAAATCCTTAAGCACGCCTTTGACCTCGCCCGTCATGGAGGTTTTAAATGTGTCCAAGGCCACATTGAGTTCCTCACGTGAGACCAAGGTTCCCCCATCGGCCGTAGAAGACGATGGAATCACAACGGGGCGCTCCTCCTCACCGTCTACGGTGTCAACCATACTCTTCGGACGACAGAGTCCTTAATAAAGAGACAAGGCTCTGATACCAATTCAAAGGATCAATATAGTTCACTAGAGGGGGGTGAATAGGCAACTAACAATTTTTAGCTTTTCTTTATCAATTTAAATTTTGCATCAAAGTAGGTTGTCTAGATATGCAACTAGGTGAGCAACCTATATGATGCAACAATAATAAGTACACAAGCAAGCAAGGGATGTAACACAAGATAAGCTTGCACGAGTAAAGGGACGAGATAACCAAGAGTGAAGCCGATGAAGACGAGGATGTGTTACCGAAGTTCCTTCCCTTTAAGAGGAAGTACGTCCCCGTTGGAGCGGTGTGGAGGCACAATGCTCCCCAAGAAGCCACTAGGGCCACCGTATTCTCCTCACGCCCTCACACAATGCGAGACGTCGTGATTCCACTATTGATACCTTTGAAGGCAGCGACCGAACCTTTACAAACAAGGTTGGGGCTATCTCCACAACTCAATTGGAGGCTCCCAACGATACCACGGAGCTTCACCGCAATGGAATATGGCTCCGAGGTGACCTCAACCGTCTAGGGTGCTCAAACACCCAAGAGTAACAAGATCCATAAGGGATTAGTGGGGGAATCAAATTTCTCTTGGTGGAAGTGTAGATCCAGGCCTTCTCAAGCAATCCCTAGAGAATCAACAAGTTTGATTGGCTAGGGAGATAGATCGGGCAAAATGAGCTTTGGAGCAACAATGGAGCTTGAGAGAAAAAAGACCAAGTCAACTTGGAGAAGAAGACTTCCTTTTATAAGGGGGAAGCAATCCAACCGTTACCCCCGCTCAGCCCCGTACAGAGTGGAACTACCGCTGGGGGCAGCGGTACTACCGCCCGCCATCGCGGTACTGCCGCACAGACTAACGAATGCTAGAGACAGAGTGGGATCTGGACCCAGGGCGGTACTACAGCGGTGGTAGGGGCAGTACTACCGCTTACAAGCGGTACTACCGCCTCTACTACCGCTGCCAGTGCCGCAAAACCCGACACAAGAGGCGACACCCTCGAGTCAAGGCGGTAGGAGTGCAGAACAGGAGCGGTACTACGGTCGAGAGCTCCATGTGGTACTGCCGCTGTGGAGTGGTACTATCGCTTATAGCTCTTGAGAGGTACTACTGCTAGGGTCCACGGTACTACCGCTGGGACCAGATTTCATAGAGAATGCAATGAGGGACCCACCAGCGAAGCAGGAAGGCGAAGAGGGTGCAAAGGAGATGTGTACGTGATGATTCCACCCTAGCCTATCCAATGCGGACCCCCTCTTGATAGTGCGGTGACCCCTACGAAACAAGTCCACCAAAACTGAAACGAAAGAGCTACACCGTCTTCGCATAAAACTCCGAGGGGAAGAAATCGTGCCAAAGGATGAATCTCTGAAATACTCAATGCACATGATTAGTCCGCAAAGGCCTTGTCATCAAACACCAAAACTACTTAGAGAGAGACATGCCTTAACAGTTACTCTTGTTGGAGATATGCCCTAGAGGCAATCATGTGTAACATTCCCAATTTTTCCAAATTTTGGAATGTTAATAATAGGATAATATTGATTGAATTGCTCTGATTTTCATGGGGAATTAAAACTTTTTGAGTCCTTGTTTAAATTCTTTTTTTCAAACCATGTTAAAAATTGGATAACATTTTTTGTCCAATAAAAAAATATGGTTGGGAAAGTTTACTCAAGAATTCAAAGGGCATTCAATTCTTTTGGAATATTTTGAAACCACATTCAAATATATGAGTGAGAATAAAATGACTTTCTCAAATGTGGTGGATTAATGTTCCATTCGGGGTTCTTTGAATTTTTTAGTTTCATTGGAATTGGATCTTATATGGAATTTTAATGCCATTTAAATATTTCCAAATTATTCAAATACAATTTAATGAGAGGAGATAATGTGACTTATCCAAAAATATATTTGGAAATATCTAATATGACACAATTATTGTTTTTGCATTTATTTGTTGTGAGTTAATTTCTTAAAACAAAACTATATAAGTTTTGTCGCCTAAAAAATATTTTTAATAAAATAAATGTGTCCATAGAGCATTAGACTAAATATATGAATAATAAAAAATTATTTCTGCATAAAGCTATTTGTACCTAAGTACAAGTGTTATTCTTGTGGGTAGGAACATTTTTTCTCTCTAAAGATGTTTCTTTAAAAAAAACATGCAGCCAAGGCCCACGAAGGTTAGCGTCCCCACGACCCAACTGGGTCATCTTCTTCCTTGTACGTTTCATGGCAGGAGCCAAGAGAACGCACACATCACACCTTCCAGCGCCCCACCCCCTCCCCTTCCTCTCCCTCGCCCCAAAACTCATCTGAACGGATCCCCCACTCTGTCCTAACTCTTTCTCTTCCGTTACACGCACTAAACTGCACCCTAATGGCCACCTAGAGCAGCCGTAATGTTCGCCATTAACACCATAATGTCGACGGACGCCCCGCTCGAATTCTGACCTCCGCGAGCCCTATAAAAAGAACCCCACGAGCCCCTATCGGCCCTCGTCCGAAGCCCTCTCCTTTTGGGAGCTATCTACTTCCCCATCCCGATCAATTGCTCGTCGGAGTTCGGAAACTCCGGCGGCCGCTCCACGCCGCTCCGGGACAAGGCCGAGCCCGGGACATTACCCAACGGACTTCCCTCATCGACCTCTTCGCCGTCCTCCTTCTACTTCACGTCAGGGAGCTTCTTCCACAACTCCAACGACCTTCTTTTCCAACTCCAGCGACCAACTCCGGTGAGCTCTCTCTAAATCCCGTAATTCTTTTATTCAGAAAAATATCCAAACTTCGGAAATTCGTATCTCCCAAACCGTATGTCCGATTTTGACAAATAAGATACCTCCGGATTCGCTGAAACCTGTACTTTTATATGAAATTATAAAATCTCACTTTTGGTCAATTTAAAATTTAGTTTTGATTTAAATGGTAAGATGAGTATTTTCACTATATCTTTTATTCTATAAATCATATAAAAATGTTTTATATATGAAAGTTGGACCTTATGACCTCACCATTCTGTTGGAACTCATAGAATAATTTTTCAATGATGTTTAGTCACTGTTTTAGCATCATCACCTTAATTTGACTTTCTTTAATCATAATTTAATAACTTTATTAGATTGAATTTGATTCTTCAGTAGAAATCCTTAGATAGATGAGACTTCTCTGGTCATTCGATATCACCACAAAACTTTGAAGTTACAAGATTAAGGATTTAATCCTTTTATCTCGAAACTTATGCCATGTCAGTTTTATTTAACCCAAGTCAAATATTCTGAATAATCTCATGATAGAATTTGTTGTAAGAACTTGTCTCACAACCCATCTTCTATATCAAATCAAGATCTTCACTTAGTATCACTTGATCCAACCCTAGGATATGACTATGTCATGTCTCGTTTAAGACCAAACTTGATTCTATCTCAAACCATAGCCACGTCGTGCTAATTATCCTACGAATGTATTTATTGTGAATTTGTATCTTTTATTTGGATCTTCATTTGCAATTGTTGTGTGTTAAGTTATTTTCTTATATCGTTAGATATATCGTAAGGTGAAGGAGAGACGACTCGAAGTAGAATATATCAACTTCAAGAACCAGGCAAGTCGCAATTTGATCATGCTCTGACCTATATTTTTATCTTATGCATATCTCTTTGAATTTAAATACTATGCATGTTTTACAAAAGTTTTACAAAGTATTATTACTAGCTAGAGCCATAGGTTCAAGACTTGTAAACACGCTTGGCCACGCTTGCATAAAATGGGTGGGATGAAAACCAAAATTGTTTTAAGCCTTTAAACTTGCCTTCTTTGGGGCAACGTTTTGTGGAAACTGTTAAAAACAAAATTATATACTATTTTACTTCTACTCTCTAGGCGGAATGGTATTGACGGGAGCGTCTACAAGTGATTGCGCCCAATCGGGGTCTTGCAGTGAATGCGCCCGACTGGGGTCTTGCACACAGGTTTTTGGTGGGGACCGTCGTCCAGGGGACTGAGAACTTCCAAGTACAGTTTGATGTAGCTTCCAGTACAGCTACATGCTACTATGGGCTCTGGCTTAGCTTAGTACTAACGGGAAACCCTACCCCAGGACCGCCATCGGAGAGAGGCCTTCGTGCCGAAGTTGCGGGCGGCTTGGCGGTATAGGGGGCTATTACGGAAAGGCTTTGTCTCAATATCCTCCTAGTCGCACACCCAAGTGTGTAACGATAAACGGGGTTGGTTGTGTCATGTGGGGAACGTGTACGACCTCTGTAGAGGGTTAAACCTAATCGATTAGCCGTGCCCCCTGTTACGGGCAATTTTGAGCAACTGAAGACTTGGACTGAAGAAGAATCTCCCCCCTCTTTTCTAAAAATCTATTTTAAGGGTTAAAGTTGAGGAATGAGCACAGTGAATGTGTTTCACCTCAACCTTATGTATGTTTTAAAACTATTTTGGAGACTGAGCACTTGTGCGTATATCCAAGTGTCTGACTCCTACTTTTTATACTAAAAACTATTTCTATTCCAAAGTAGTTTATAAAATTTAGTATAGGAGAAAATTGGCTTTACGCAAATGAAACCTGCACAATTCTTACCCTGCATATATATTCTGTTAAACTTTCCTTTGCAACTTGCGAGTACATTCCACATACTCACCTGCACCTGTCATGTGCAGATCTTGACAGATTAAGAGACGATAGGGTTATGGTCTACACTCAACGAGCCCAGTGGCGTTGATGGAGCCTAACTTAGTGACTACGTATTATTCCGCTGTATTATCTGCCAGCTTGAGCTGTGCCTAAGGTATGATTTATATATATCTGGATCTATCGTTGTAGTAGAATGATGTATGTCTTACTGATATTCATTTTTGTTACTGTGTGTGCTAGCTATGATCCAGGGATAGCACAGTAAGCACAGAGACTTCGATTCTACCAAATCCGGGTCATTACGAAATGGTATCAGAGCATACATTGGCTGTAGGACGTGACCCTGGAAATGGCTTAGAAATAGGAAGAACTTGATATGAACAACTTATATTTTCAGTAGTAATAATAGCATTCTTGTATCCTCTTGTGTTCTTTACTAAGTTCTCGCCTTCTTTCAAAATCTTAGATGGAAACCTCAGACTCCAATGACCTTGAAACTGAAGTTTACATCATGGAAAGGTTATTTCATGGAAATGATGGTAAAACAAAGGCATCTCCAATACTGGTTTACATCCAAGAAGTTAAAGAAGGACTGAAGACACTCAAGACCAAGATGGTTGTGAAGATTACCACCACAAAGGAATATCCTACTTGAATCCAAGCCCACCATGAGAGTTGTAAAATAAACAGAAGAGTGCGATTAGTGTGCCCGACCATGCCAACTCATGTGGATGAAGGTACCATAGGAATTGTTTGTTTGAAATCTATGAGTGAATTTGGAGTTTTATTGGAGTTCTTCGCCATTGATTTGATGTTGTTGTCATTTGAGTTGTATGATTTAAAACCTTGCGTTATTAGGATACGAATTCCGTAGGTATGTACTATTTAATTCAACCTTGAGAGGTGCAAGTTACGGATGATTAGTAGGATACCTTCAAATGGGTGAAGGATCACACACTGAAGACTTCCAAGAACTGAAGGATTGAAGACTTCAGGAAGAAACTGTAGTAAACGAGCCTGTTATAAACGCTAAGAACATTGAGATATGAGTTGGTTGTTGATTGTGGCATGTGTGTGTGTCCATCTCTTTTCCTTCCTAAGCTCTATCTCACCTAGACCAAAACCTTAAACTATAGACAAACCAACCACTAAACGTTTCCTCGTGGAAACAACCACATTTCTTCGAAGGAGATACATACCTTGTTTTTTTGAACTCTACCTTTCCTTTCACCTGCAGATGGCAACCCTTTACGAGTCATTCCACAAGGGCCCAGAAATGATCATGACTTATACTAGTGACCATAATTTTCCAAAGATCTTGAAGGATATAATGGGACATATTCACCTTGAAGGAGATGCTGTCTACAAGGGTTATCCTTTCATTGAAAATGGAGTGGAACTTTGGTACGTGGAAGTACACCTCTTCCATGAAAAAGGAGTTTGTCCAAAGACTACTGGGCAATACTTTTCATTTCCTGAGTACCTCGAACCACCTTCTTCGACTCTGTTCGTGAAGCTGCCATGGAAGCAATACGTCAGATTGGGGAAATCCTTGAAGCCAGACTCCGTCATGCCCAAGAGTATTTGTGGGAAGTATATGCTGAGCTGATGGACATGAAGTTCATGGCTGCCGTGAAGGAGCATAGGATTAAAGAGTTCAAGGACGACATCGCACGTTTTCAGCTGGACTAAACTTCTTACGAAGGAATAAGGAATAATGTTGGGTTTACACGCTTGACCATACCAATCCATGTGGATGGCAGCACTTGTAATAATCTATTTTGAACTCGAAGTTGTACGAGAGGTTAAAGGATGTAATAAGGAATCTATTATAAGGAGAATGCAACTCTGGCACACAAAAGTTCTGCTATTTCTCGGATGTAAGTTATAACACGACTGCATAGTCAACATCACCCAAAAGTGTTTTACTAGGTTTATAGGTGAAGACCTCTTTAAGAGGAGTGAGGAAGACCGAGTGTTAGAACACGCGGGTCACCTGTCTACATATGAAGTAATGATTTGAGTACGAGATGGATTGGCCCCCATACCAGAGACTCTTATTATATACTTTCCTATGTGTGATTGGTAAACCGGAGAGACTTGAACCCTAAGAATAGTGTCGTTGCGCAAGCCTAAAACCATAGAATGGTAAGACGTATTACCCTAACGTAGGTGGTATGGTAAGGAAGGAACATGAAGGAGTTCTATCAGAAGCTTTCGACCACCATGAGAGTCTCGGTAGTAGTTTTGGTGTCTATGGATTATGAGAAAGACCTTTTCTTTTGAGGAAAGCCCAGTTCTAAACCACAGAAACTCGAGGAAGAACCATCATGGAATTAAGAAATTATGGAACCCCCACAAGTTTGTTTCTAAGGGTGGTAGTTTCCGAACACCCTGGAATGATAATTGGGTCATATGACAGATCGGTGAGGACTCAAGAATGGTGCCAAGAGTCTCAGACACAGGAATGCTAACTAGAAGGCAAGACTTATATATAACAGAAGATGTTCGCTCAGGACAAGTAGCGAAAAGGACAAACCACAAACCTGCAGCTGCTATGACCAAACCCCGGGGAAGTAACCCAAGGAACCCAAACTCTATCATATTTCTTGCTAGCCTCTGCAAATCTCGAGGACGAGATTTCTTTTAAGGGTGGTAGTTTGTAACATTCCCAATTTTTCCAAATTTTGGAATGTTAATAATAGGATAATATTGATTGAATTGCTCTGATTTTCATGGGGAATTAAAGCTTTTTGAGTCCTTGTTTAAACTTTTTTTCAAACCATGTTAAAAATTGGATACCATTTTTTATCCAATAAAAAAATATGGTTGGGAAAGTTTATTCAAGAATTCAAAGGGCATTCAATTCTTTTGGAATATTTTGAAACCACATTCAAATATATGAGTGAGAATAAAATGACTTTCTCAAATGTGGTGGATTAATGTTCCATTCAGGGTTCTTTGAATTTTTTAGTTTCATTGGAATTGGATCTTATATGGAATTTTAATGCCATTTAAATATTTCCAAATTATTCAAATACAATGTAATGAGAGGAGATAATGTGACTTATCCAAAAATATATTTGGAAATATCTAATATGACACACTTATTGTTTTGCATTTATTTGTTGTGAGTTAATTTCTTAAAACAAAACTATTTAAGTTTTGTCGCCTAATTTTTTTTAATAAAATAAATGTGTCCATAGAGCATTAGACTAAATATATGAATAATAAAAATTATTTCTGCATAAATCTATTTGTACCTGAGTACAAGTGTTATTCTTGTGGGTATGAACATTTTTTTCTCTCTAAAGATGTTTCTTTAAAAAAACCGTGCATCCAAGGCTCACGAAGGTCCAGCGTCCCCACGACCCAACTGGGTCATCATCTTCCTTGTACGTTTCATGGCAGGAGCCAAGAGAACGCACGCATCACACCCCATCCAGCGCCCACCCCCTCCCCTTCCTCTCGCTCTCCCCAAACCTCATCTGAATGGATCCCCCACTCCGTCCTAACTCTTTCTCTTCCGTTACACGCACTAAACCGCGCCCTAATGGCCACCTAGAGCAGCCGTAATGTTCGCCATTAACAACATAATGTCGCCGGACGCCCTGCTCGAATTCTGACCTCCCCGAGCCCTATAAAAAGCACCCCGTGAGCCCCTCTCAGCCCTCGTCCGAATCCCTCTCCTTTTGGGAACTATCTACTTCCCCATCCCGATCAATTGCTCGTTGGAGTTCGAAAACTCCGGCAGCCGCTCCACGCTGCTACTGGACGAGGCCGAGCCCGGGACATTGCCCAAGGGACTTCCTTCATCGACCTCTTCGCCGTCCTCCTTCTACTTGACGTCAGGGAGCTTCTTCCACAACTCCGGCGACCTTCTTTTCCAACTCCGGCGACCAACTCCGGTGAGCTCTCTCTAAATCCCGTAATTCTTTTATTCGGAAAAATATCCAAACTTCGGAAATTCGTATCTCCCAAACCGTATGTCCGATTTTGACAAATAAGATACCTCCGGATTCGTTGAAACCTGTACTTTTATAAGAAATTATAAATCTCACTTTTGGGAAATTTGAAATTTAGTTTTGATTTAAATGGTAAGATGAGTATTTTCACTATATCTTTTATTCTGTAAATCATATAAAAATGTTCTATATATGAAAGTTGGACCATAGGACCTTACCATTCTGTTAGAACTCATAGAATAATTTTTCAATGATGTTTAGTCACTGTTTTAGCATCATCATCTTAATTTGACTTTCTTTAATCATAATTTAATAACTTTATTAGATTGAATTTGATTCTTCAGTAGAAATCCTTAGATAGATGAGACCTCTCTGGTCATTCGATATCACCACAAAACTTTGAAGTTACAAGATTAAGGATTTAATCCTTTTATCTCGAAACTTATGTCATGCTATGTTTATTAACCCAAGTCAAATATTCTGAATAATATCATGATAGAATTTTGTCGGGTTTCGGGTTCCGGCAGACCCTTGAGGTTCGAACACTGGGGTGCGCGCGGAGATCTCTCCCTTACCGATCTACGTCTGATCCTCTTGCGCGAACTAAGATGAAAATGATGAACAACACAAGAGACACGAGGTTTATACTGGTTCGGGCCACCGTTGTGGTGTAATACCCTACTCCAGTGTGTGGTGTGGTGGATTGCCTCTGGGGCTGATGATGGACAGTACAAGGGAAGAACAGTCTCGCGAGAGGTGTTCTTGAGCTGGTGCGATGAACTGCTAGGGGGAGTTCAGTTGCCTCTCTCTCTCTCTGCTAGGGTTCTACCAGATCTCTCGATGTTCTTGGGGTGTCTAGATGTCTCTACTCTATGGTGGCTAGCTCTATTTATAGAGGCACTGGGCCTCTCCCCAAATAATGAGCGGGAAGGGCGCCAACAATTGGCCATTTTGAAGGGGAACATCTAGTACAAGTTATCTTGACCAAGGGTGGTCTTCGGCTGCCAAAAGCACTAGCGATGACGCCGTCTTGGGCTCATGGCGACCTCCGTCCTGCCATTCGGCTGGTCTTGGTCTCGTTGCACCGGAATGGTAACCTTTGCCTGATGCCTTGGCCTGTGCTTGCCCCCTTTGCACCAAAGGGGAAACAAGGACACTGCGCAGGCCGGCGCCCGCCTGGCGCTCGCCTAGTCTCGATCGTCATGGCCTGCATCACGGGTTCCTCGCGAGGTACCCCTGCCTTGATCTCTCCGCCTCCTCGCGAGTCTGCCTGATGAGGCTGCCTCTGAGGAAGCTTCCTGTCGTTCGCTCCGCGAGGCTTGGCCCCTCGCGAGGGTCTTGAGCTTGAGCTGATGAAGATGGGCCGCGCTGGGCCCCCGCTTGAGCCACGCCGCAGGCCGCAGGCAGGCAAGCCTGGGGACCCCCGTTCCCAGAACGCCGATAGTAGCCCCTAGGCCCAAGGCGTGCCCGGGCTTGGCCTAGTAGGAAAACGAAAGGGCAAGTGTGAAGCGCCGCGGGCCCTATCAGCCTGCGGCCTTGGGCGCCACGTGGCAATTGATTGGACGTGGGCGACTGCGCTTTCTCACGACGCCTTGGCGACCACATGACTTGATAAGTCCCTGCATGCAGAGAAACCGGTCATGATTACCTGTGATCGTGGTGCACAGCGGTTGGCCTCCTCCGGCTATAAGTACGGGGCTGGGCGACCCCCTTCGGCCCGTCCCTCCTTGCTGCTCCTTTCCTTCTTCTCGATTACTCGTCGCTCCCATGGCTCCAAAGAGATTCTCGGCCACGGAGAAAGGAAAGGCCCCCAGGCTGGGCCTGACTCCCCCCTGGCCAAGCGCGGCCGGGGCCGCCCTCGCAAGTATACCACGGTCCCCGTGGTGGCCTCCCGCGGCCATGGAGGCGGTTCCCGGCGCGGTGGTGAGCACCAGGTTGCTGACGGGGGGCACGCCGTGGGTGTGCGCCCCCCTAGGCCACGCTTTCGCTCTACGGAGGTGCTGCCAGAGTTCGTCGTGTGGTCGGCAGACCCATCTAGCACCAGGATCCAGCTCCCCCGTTTCTTCGTAGATGAACTGTCAGCCAGCGCCCGGTGCGGCTTCTGGCTCTAGGCAGACGGATGCTGCAGCAGGGCCTCCTGGGCGTCGCTGGAGGTCTCCGTTTCTAGGAACGGGGCTCTGACACGCGGCTGGCAAACATTTGCCCGTGCGCGTGGCCTGAGCCAGTGGTGCACCCTGTACTTCAAGTTTGATGGCGACGCCACCCTCTACGTGAGGGTGTTCGGGGAAGACGGTCGCCATGCCGGGTGTTGCCCTGAAGACGACGACCGCGGCCGCCTGCCTAGCCCTGGCTCTGACCAGGATGAAGATGGCGACTGGCGTACAGGCGGCGGTGCTCAGGGTTCGCCGAGCTTTGGCAACCCCCTCTTAGGTAGCAGCTACTCCAGCGGTGGCCGCGACCAGCCTCCTCGCCGTCGCGCCTGCTTGGGTGAAGGTAGCGGGTCAGCCCGCCGTCGCGCCCTGGTGAAGCGAGAGGAGCGATCCTCCTGAGCCCCAGGAGCAGCTCAAGCCTTCGCTGTGGGTTGGCGCAGGATGAATCGTGCCCGTTATGTTTTCTTTCTTATCCTGCGCAAAAATAGTAAGTAATGTAGGGCCCCGCAGGGGCGTATTAGAACTGTTGCTGTTTAACCATCGCGTTGTTTCCACTATTTCTGCGCCGTGTTTTCGCGCCGCGCTCCCATGTGCGGGAACTATTTTAGCTCGGTGGGGCTTGGCGCGGTCCTCGCCTCTCGAGTCCGTGGCCTCCTCATGCGCTTTGTGCCCTGCAAGGATCAGTAGGAGGGGTAACTTATGGTCTTAGCTGTGGGGGCGATCGGCCCAGGTCCTGCGCTCGTGTTGCGATGCCCGTGGGGCACGGACTGGGAGGGGTGCTCCCGCAGAGGACTCGGATAGGAAAGCTCCAAACGATCGGGGTAGAAAACACTCGCGAGGGCACCCGCGATCCTCCCTCACGAGACTTCGCGAGAGAAAACGAGGTGAGCGAGCGAGAAAGACAAAGAGCCACAAGCCAGGAACATCAGCAACTCCAATAAAAACTTCAAACGGGAATAAACAAGCCAACTGCAGAAAGCAAATGGGAAAGCCGCGTCCGGCGCCTATTCTAGTCTTTGATGTCTTCTCACCAGTGCGGAGCTAAGTGCTGCCACTGGGCGTGGGTGGGAGCCCCCGAGGCCCGAGGGCGGCACTCCGGAGACTCCGGGGCATGTACAGCCCCAGTCATTATTACGTGAGAGTGTCACGGGCGGCGAGCTTCACAGGCGTTGGCCTTCTTCACAGGCACCGGGCCTTTCTTCAAATGCGGCAGCTTCACAAGCGTTGGCCTTCTTCACAGGATCCAGGCCTTTCTTGAAATGCAGCAGCTTCACAGGCATTCGCCTTCTTCACAGGCATCGGGCCTTTTCCAAAACGCAGCGACTTCACAGGCACCGGGCCTTTTCCAAAACGCAGCGGCTTCCCAGGCACCGAGCCTTTTCCAAAACGCAGAGACTTCACAGGCATTCGCCTTCTTCACAAGCACCGGGCCTTTTCCAAAACGCAGCGGCTTCACTCAGGGGTAGAACCTCCGGAGATGTTGAATGTTCCATGGGTTCTGGATGGGTACTCCCTCCAGAGTCTCCAAGCGCACGGAGCTAGGCCTGGAAACATGAACAACCTTGAACGGGCCCTCCCACATGGGAGAGAGCTTGTGCAGCCCCTCCCTGGAGAGAACCCTTCTGAGCACGAGATCCCCTACCTCAAGGGTCCTGGGGCGGATGTTGCGGCTGTGGTATCATCATAGCGCTTGTTGATACCTTGCCGCTCGCAGTGCGGCTTCCCGACGGCGTTCCTCTCCCAGCATGAGATCCGTCTCCCGCACGCGTCCTGCTGAGCCTCGTCGAATGCCAGGACCCGTGTGGAGCAACGTCTGACCTCGTGAGGGAGAACAGCCTCCGCTCCGTAGACGAGGAAGAACGGGGTCTCGCCAGTCCGCTTGGTCGCTGTCGTGCGAATTAACCATAGCACGGACTGGAGCTCGTCGTGCCAGCCCCTGCCACAGGCCTCCGGCTTCTTCTTGAAGGTCCTGGCCTTGAGACCCCTCAGGACCTCCGCGTTGGCCCGCTCGGCCTGGCCGTTGCTCCGGGGGTGTGCTACGGAAGCGTAGCATATCTGCGTTCCAAGGTTAGCACAGTACGTTTTGAAGAGATTACTGGTGAATTGTGAACCGTTGTCGGTGATGATGCGGTTGGGCACCCCAAATCGGCTCACGAGGCCCTTGATGAATTTGACCGCTGAGCCTGCCGGGATTGTGCGGACGGCTTCCACCTCAGCCCACTTGGTGAATTTGTCCACGGCGACGTAGAGGTAGCGATAGCCCCCTGGCGCCCGAGGAAACGGGCCCAGAATGTCGAGCTCCCAAACTGCGAACGGCCATGAGAGGGGTATAGTCTGTAGACCCCCCGCAGGCTGATGGATCTGCTTAGCGTGAAACTGGCAGGCCTCGCAAGCCTTCACAAGCACAACAGCGTCGTTGAGTGCGGTGGGCCAATAGAATCCACTACGGAACGCCTTGCCGACGAGGGTCCGTGATGACGAGTGGTGCCCGCAGTCTCCGCCGTGTATGTCCGCCAGTAGCTCCTTCCCTTGCTCTCGGGAGATGCAATGTAAGGACACGTCATTCGGTCGCTTCCTGTAGAGCTCTCCATCCCTGATGCAATAATCCGTGGCCTGCCACGCCACACGCTCCGCCTCCTCCTCATTCTCCGACAGAGTCCCTCACGTCAGGTAGTTCTTGAGCTCCAGGATCCAGCACCCTTCCTGAGGCTCTAACGCCAGGGCAGGCGTGCCCCTGAGGCTGGGCCGCAGACCGGGGCTCGTGAGGTAGGCGGCTGAGGGAGCTCCTCCCTTGGTTGTGCCGTGCTAGACAGTGACGGCACCGCCGAGGGTTTGAAGAGCCGCTCCTCAAAGACGCCGGGCTCCTGAGGCAGCCGCCTAGATGCCCTCTTGGCAATGTCGTCAGCCTCCTAATTGGTGCCGCGAGGCACATGCTGCAACTCCAGTCCCCAGAACTGTTTCTCCATCTTGCGGACCTCAACGAGGTAGGCCTCCATGTGCTCGTCCTTTGGCTCGTATATCTTGTTGGAGAAGTTGACGAGGAGCTACGAATTGCCCTTGATGATGAGGCGCTTCACCTCTAAGGCAGCTGCGGCCTTGAAGCCTGCTATTAGGCCTTTGTACTCCGCTATGTTGTTGGAGACCTTTTCTCCGTGCTGGAAGCAAAGTTGCACGGTGTAGTAGAGTTTGTCCTGGGTAGGGGATACGAGCACTGCGCCAGCTCCCGCACCATGTCGGGAGAACGCCCCATCAAAGTACATGACCCAGCCATCCGGTGCTTCACTTCCCGGGGAAAGTGACCGGTCTTCGCCTGCCTCGAGACCCGGCGCTTCTGCCCATTCTGCCATGAAATCTGCTAACGCGGCTCCCTTGATGACTCTGGTCGTACTGAATTCTAGCTGAAATGCCTGCAGCTCAATGTTCCATTCAGCAACCCTTCCAGCCGAGTTGGGGCTCCTAAGTACCCTCTCCAAGGGGTATGCCGAGACGACCTTGATGGGGTGGCCTTGGAAGTAGTGCCGCAGCTTGCGTGAGGCCACCAATAGCGCGAGGAGGAGCTTTTGAGGCATGGGGTACCGCGCCCTCTCGTCCCATAGCACTGTGCTGACGAAATACACGGGGTGCTCGACGAGGTTGAGGTTGCTGGCACTGCTTGTGTCCTCCGGAGGTCGAGGTGTCTCTTGAGACGACGGAACTCCCAGTGCTTGGTCGCCTGAGGGGGCCTCTCCTGCTCCGGGTGCGTTCTCCTGCCGCGGCTATTCCTTTCCGGCTGCTGTTGCGGCCTTCGCGAGGCCCTCCTGGCTCTGTTTTGCTTCAGTTCGGACAGTTGTTGTGGCCTTGGCACAACGCTCCTCCCTGACCGCTACCAGGGTTGCGCTAGCGGAGTAGGGGGTGGCCGCAAGGTAGAGCACCAGGGGCTCCCGAGGACGCGGAGCTACCATCACTGGTGGACTGGTAAGGTACCTCTTGAGGTCTTGGAATGCCTTGTCGGCCTCTTCAGTCCACTCGAAGGGGCCCTTTTTCTTCATCAGCTTGAAGAAGGGCAGCGCTCGTTCCCCCAGCTTGGAGATGAAACGCCCCAGCGCAGTTACACGCCCGGTGAGCTTCTGCATTTCTCCGAGGGTCCTTGGTGGGCTCATGTCTTCGACTGCCTTGACCTTCTCCGGGTTGGCCTCGATGCCCCTGTGGGATACGAGGAAACCCAGGAGCTTGCCTGAGGGGACTCCAAACACGCACTTCTCCGGGTTGAGCCGTAGGTCCACCTCGTTGAGGCTCGCGAAGGTTTCTTCCAGGTCCTATATCAGGGTCCTTGCCTCACGAGACTTCACCACAATGTCATCGACGTAAGCTTCTGTGTTCCTCCCGAGCTGCCGGCCTAAGGCGATGTGCATCAGCCGCTGAAAGGTCGCGCCTGCGTTGCGCAACCCAAACGGCATGCACGTATAGCAGTACACTCCACACGGGGTCAGGAAGGCCGTCTTCTCCACGTCTTCTACCGCCATCTTGATCTGGTGATAGCCCGAGAAGGCATCTAGGAAGCATAATAGGTCACACTCTGCGGTGGAGTCGACTATCTGGTCAATGCGGGGGAGCGGAAATGGATCCTGCGGGCAGGCCTTGTTGAGGTCGGTGAAGTCGACGCACATGCGCTCCTTTCCTCCCTTTTTCGGCACAACGACCGGATTAGCCAGCCAATCAAGGTAGCGGACCTCGCAGATAACTCCTGCCGCCTCTAGCTTCCGGGTCTCTTGAACGATGAAAGCTTGTTTCTTAGTAGACTGCCGCCTTGCCTTCTTCTTCACGGGGCGCACATTGGGCACACGTTGAGGTGATGCTCAATCACTTCCCTTGGGACCCCTGCTAACTGATCAGGTTCCCACGCAAACACCTTCTTGTTTGCACGCAGGAAACCGATCAGGGCTTTCTCTTGCTCGGGCTTGAGGTTGGCCCCTATGGTGAAGGTGGTGCTAGCGGACCCGTCCTCGTCGACTGGTACCTGCTTGGTTTCTGCCTTGTCTTGGGTGAAAAACTGCTTCTTTTTAGTCGGCGCAGCCCCCTTGGGTTCGAGGGCGTCGGTGCTAGTGGGCCGCTCCACCGCGGTCGCCCTGAAAACAAGCTGGAGCACCTGCAGCGCATCCTTTGTGTCTCCTGACACGGTGAGGACGCCGCTGCTCCCAGGCATCTTCATGAGGTTGTACGCCGGGTGAGTTGCTACCATGAACTGAGCTAGGATCGGATAGCCGAGGATGGCGTTGTAGGGGAGGCCGATGGGGGCGATGTTGAAGTCGATCAGCTCCGTGCGGAAGTTGTCGCAGGTGCCGAAGGTCACTGGAAGGCGGATCTGCCCCAAGGAGGCGGTGGAACCGGCTCCGACGCCCGAGAAAGGCCTGCTGGGTCGGAGCCGCTCCAGCGGCAGGTGGAGGAGGCTGAAGGCCTCCATCGAGAGCACGTTGAGGCTGGCACCACCATCGATGAGGGTCCTGGTGACGGCCACTTGGCAGATGGTGGGGGTGCACAGCATCGGGAGCGCGCCTGAACCAATGGGGTTGAAGGGGTGGTCCTCCGAGTCGAAGGTTAGATCGGCCTCGGGCGCCACCCAGCCCGGGGGGGCTTCTTGGCGCTTGGAGGCGGTGCTGATCCGACGGGTGAACGGCTTGACGTGATGGCTCGAGGGCAGTGCCTGGGAGCCACCCAGGAGAGCTGCAACGATGGGCGGCGCTGGTGCGGCGAAACGGACGAGGAAGAAGTCGCGCAGCTACTCCCAGGAGGTGACAGAGGCCGTCGGCAGGTGGAGGAGCCACGCGCGCAGGATGCCGGTGAGGGCCATGGGTAACCAGTTGGCCATCACCCGATCGTCGCCCCGGCTCCGAGGACGGCCTCCTCGTACGCCAGCAAGAAAATCATCGGGTCCATCGCGCCGTCGTAGCGCGGCGGCATCTCGGGCCTGAACTTGCGGGGCCACTGCACCTGTCGCAAGGCGGGGGCCAAGGCCCGGAGCCCCCTGGCCCCAGTGTCGGCATCCGTTGCTGGAGCGGGCGACGCGTTGTCCGCCAAGAGGGCGGGATGCGATGTCTAGGGAGAGCGGGTCATCGGGAGGGAGGACTCCGGCGCACCCCCTACCTGGTGCGCCAAATGTCGGGTTTCGGGTTCCGGCAGACCCTTGAGGTTCGAACACTAGGGTGCACACGGAGATCTCTCCCCTACCGATCTACATCTGATCCTCTCGCGCGAACTAAGATGAAAATGATGAACAACACAAGAGACACGAGGTTTATAGTGGTTCGGGCCACCGTTGTGGTGTAATCCCCTACTCCAGTGTGTGGTGTGGTGGATTGCCTCTGGGCTGATGATGGACAGTACAAGGGAAGAACAGCCTCGCGAGAGGTGTTCTTGAGCTGGTGCGATGAACTGCTAGGGGGAGTTCAGTCACCTCTCTCTCTCTCTGCTAGGGTTCTACCAGATCTCTCGATGTTCTTGGGGTGTCTAGATGTCTCTAATCTATGGTGGCTAGCTCTATTTATAGAGGCCCTGGGCCTCTCCCCCAAATAATGAGCGGGAAGGGCGCCACCATTTCAAAGGGGAACATCTAGTACAAGTTATCCTGACCAAAGGTGGTCTTCGGCTGCCAAAAGCACTGGCGATGACGCCGTCTTGGGCTTCACGGTGACCTCCGTCCTACCGTCCGGCTGGTCTTGGTCTCGTTGCACCAGAATGGTAACCTTTGCCTGATGCCTTGGCCTGTGCTTGCCCCCTTTGCACCAAAGGGGAAACAAGGACACTACGCAGGCCGGCGCCCGCCTGGCGCCCGCCTGGTCTCGATCGTCATGGCTTGTGTCATGGGTTCCTCGCGAGGTACCCCTGCCTTGATCTCTCCGCCTCTTCGCGAGCCTGCCTGATGAGGCTGCCTCTGAGGAAGCTTCCTGTCGTTCGCTCCGCGAGGCTTGGCCCCTCGCAAGGGTCTTGAGCTTGAGCTGATGAAGATGGGCCGCGCTGGGCCCCCGCTTGAGCCACGCCGCAGGCCGCAGGCAGGCAAGTCTGGGGACCCCCGTTCCCAGAACGCCGACAAATTTGTTGTAAGAACTTGTCTCACAACCCATCTTCTATATCAAACCAAGATCTTCACTTAGTATCACTTGATCCAACCCTAGGATATGACTATGTCATGTCTCGTTTAAGACCAAACTTGATTCTATCTCAAACCATAGCCACGTCGTGCTAATTGTCCTACGAATGTATTTATTGTGAATTTTTATCTTTTATTTGGATCTTCATTTGCAATTGTTGTGTGTTAACTTATTTTCTTGTATCGTTAGATATATCATAAGGTGAAGGAGAGCCGACTCGAAGTAGAATATATCAACTTCAAGAATCAGGCAAGTTGCAATTTGATCATGCTCTGACCTATATTTTTATATTATGCATATCTCTTTGAATTTAAATACTATGCATGTTTTACAAAATTTTTACAAAGTTTTATTACTAGCTAGAGCCATAGGTTCAAGACTTGTAAACACGCTTGGCCATGCTTGCATAAAATGGGTGGGATGAAAACCAAAATTGTTTTAAACCTTTAAACTTGCCTTCTTTGGGGCAACGTTTTGTGAAAACTGTTAAAAACAAAATTATATACTATTTTACTTCTACTCTTTGGGCGGAATGGTATTGACAGGAGTGTCTACAAGTGATTGCGCTCAATCGGGGTCTTGCAGTGAATGCGCCCGACTGGGGTCTTGCACACAGGTTTTTGGTGGGGACCGCCGTCCAGGGGACTGAGAACTTCCAAGTACAGTTTGATGTAGCTTCCAGTACAGCCACATGCTACTATGGGCTCTGGCTTAGCTTAGTACTAATGGGAAACCCTACCCAGGACCGCCATCGGAGAGAGGCCTTCGTGCCGAAGTTGCGGGCGGCTTGGCGGTATAGGGGGCTGTTACGGAAAGGCTTCGTCACAATCTCCTCCTAGTCGTACACCCAAGTGTGTAACGATAAACGGGGTTGGTTGTGTCATGTGGGGTACGTGTACGACCTCTGCAGAGGGTTAAACCTAATCGATTAGTCGTGCCCTCGGTTACGGGCAATTTTGAGCAACTGAAGACTTGGACTGAAGAAGAATCTCCCCTCTCTTTTCTAAAAATCTATTTTAAGGGTTAAAGTTGAGGAATGAGCACAGTGAATGTGTTTCACCTCAACCTTATGTATGTTTTAAAACTATTTTTGAGACTGAGCACTGGTGCGTATATCCAAGTGTCTGACTCCTACTTTTTATACTAAAAACTATTTCTATTCCAAAGTAGTTTATAAAATTTAGTATAGGAGAAAATTGGCTTTACGCAAATGAAACCTCCACAATTCTTACCCTGCATATATATTCTGTTAAACTTTACTTTGCAACTTGCGAGTACATTCCACGTACTCACCTGCACCTGTCATGTGCAGATCTTGACAGATTAAGAGACGATAGTGTTATGGTCTACACTCAACGAGCCCAGTGGCGTTGATGGAGCCTAACTTAGTGACGACGTATTATTCCTCTGTATTATCTGCCAGCTTGAGATGTGCCTAAGGTACGATTTATATATATCTAGATCTATCGTTGTAGTAGAATGATGTATGTCTTAATGATATTCATTTTTGTCATTGTGTGTGCTAGCTGTGATCCAGGGATAGCACAGTAAGCACAGAGACTTGGATTCTACCAAATCCGGGTCGTTACATCATGTATGATGATATTTTCCACGTTTTTATGAATAAATATAGTCCTTAGACATTATCAATGATGCGTATTAGCAAATACATGATTTATTTGTGGGACTATGCATTGTATGATGACTGGCCTAAAAGTCCCTAGTTGAAACAGTTGTTTGGATGCGCAGCCGAATAGACTAGCATATGACACGGTGGATGGTCCGGTCTCACAGGCCATGGATCATTGGATGCTAGCCGGGTAATATGGACTCGAAAAGATCTGGTCGGATTCGACATAGTCGGATCCGAGTCCAAATAAGGTCCGAGTCGGACAGACCCAACTATGAGACACAGCGATACGTCATCTGTGAGTCTCTAGTATAATGTTCTATGTCCTGAGACCTGAACTGGCGCATGTACATGGGATGGTGACAGACATGCTTTGGGCCGCCTAAATGCTACTCCGTAATTGGGTAGTTATAAAGGTAGGTTTTCTTGGGGAACGCAGTATTTCAAAAAAATTCCTACGATCACGCAAGATCTATCTAGGATATGCATAGCAATGAGAGTGGAGAGTGTGTCTACGTACCCTCATAGACCGAAAGCGGAAGCGTTGAGTAGCGCGGTTGATGTAGTCGAACAACGTCTTCGCGATCCAACCGATCAAGTACCGAACGCACGGCACCTCCGTGATCTGCACACGTTCATCTCGGTGATGTCCCTCGAACTCTAGATCCAGCTGAGGCCGAGGGAGAGTTTCGTCAGCACGACGGTGTGTTGACGGCGATGATGAAGTTACCGACGTAGGGCTTCGCCTAAGCACTACAACAATATGACCGAGGTGGACAACTATGCAGGGGAGCACCGCACACGGCTAAGAAATCAACTTGTGAGTTTACGGGGTGCCTCCCTCCCCCATATATAAAGGAGGGGAGGAGGAGGAGGGCCGGCCTCAAGGGGCGCGCCCAAAGGGGGGATTCCTACTCCTAGTAGGAGTAGGTTTCCCCCTTTCCTAGTCCATGTAGGAGAAGAAGGAAGGAGAGGAGAGGGAGAAGGAAAGAGGGGGGCGCCGCCCCCTCCCTAGTCCAATTCAGACCAGCCCATGGGGGGCGAACGGCCACCCCTTGAGGCCCTTCTCTCCTTTCCCGTATGGCCCATTAAGGCCCACTACTTCCTCCGGCGAATTCCCATAACTCTCCGGTACTCCGAAAAATAACCGAATCACTTGGAACCTTTCCGATGTCCGATATAGCCTTCCAATATATCGATCTTTACGTCTTAACCATTTCGAGACTCCTCGTCATGTCAAACCGCATAACAACATACGTTGTTCCCTTTGTCATCGGTACGTTACTTACCCAGGATTCGATCGTCGGTATCCTCATACCTAGTTCAATCTCGTTACCGGCAAGTCTCTTTACTTGTTTCGTAATATATCATCCCGCAACTAACTCATTAGTCACATTGCTTGCAAGGCTTATAGTAATGTGCATTACCGAGAGGGCCCAGAGATACCTCTCCGACAACCGGAGTGACAAATCCTAATCTCGATCTATGCCAACTCAACAAACACCATTGGAGACACCTGTAGAACATCTTTATAATCACCCAGTTACGTTGTGACGTTTGATAGCACACTAAGTGTTCCTCCGGTATTCGGGAGTTGCATAATCTCATAGTCATAGGAACATGTATAAGTCATGAAGAAAGCAATAACAATAAACTAAACGATCGTAGTGCTAAGCTAACGGATGGGTCTAGTCTATCACATCATTCTCTAATGATGTGATCCCGTTCATCAAATGAAAAAACATGTCCATGGCTGGGAAACTTAACCATCTTTGATTAATGAGCTAGTCAAGTAGAGGCATACTAGTGACACTCTGTTTGTCTATGTATTCACATATGTACTAAGTTTCTGGTTAATACAATTCTAGTATGAATAATAAACATTTATCATGATATAAGGAAATCGATAAAAGAGGGGCCTTTTGGAGGCCGAGCTGCATGGCTCCTGTTATCTCGTCAAGCATTGTCACATTGGGATTTGCGTGGCCTGCTTTTAACACTACTATACGCTGGCTGTTTGGTGGAAATACATCAGTGCCATGGGTTGGTGTGCTTGTTGTGTACATGGGCATCCATTCTGTCTGATTGCACGAACAAGTGGGCGAGCTGTGCTGACGACTGCAGTTGTGTTAAATCAGATGGTTGAGTTTAATGCGGAGCATGACAGGAAGGAAAAGATTCCCAACAGTGAGACTATGCATGCAGTTGAGACGGCTAGTGTTATGCTACAGATCAAGTAAATTATTTTTTTATTCTGAGAACCAAATATGTCATTGTTAATTTTAGAGAAAATCATAGAACAAAAAAATGAACTAAAGCCACAAAGAGTAAGACATAAAAAAGGCTGAGACACTTGCCAAGTTATTATTTTTTAAATATCTAAAAATGTAGTCACATACTCGATGATGTACTGCCATGCTATTGTGAGAAAGTGGATTAAATTCTCCAACTATGGAATGATCGGTCCCCACAGAAAAAACTATGGAACGATCGGAAGGAGGAAATGGCCAACGGGTTCGAAAATGTAGTCGCATACTCGATATGATGTGTTGTCATGCTATAGTGAGAAAATGGATTAATTCCCTAACCATGGGACGATCGGAATGAGGAAATTGCCAAAAGGTTTGCAATGTCTCCTAGCATGCTAGGTGTGGATGTCGAGAAAATTAAAATAAGTCAATTCATGCGATAATTTTTGGTGCATGGTTAGTTGATCGATGAAAATTTTGGTCAAGGTGCAGCTGAGATCAAATAATGTTGTATGTATGGCAGTGCGTGCACATCACCATTATATGGTTACTATGATTTTTTATACAAAAAGGCCTCTGGTGTTGAGATTTTGCTTGGTGTTTGAAAATTTACAAGCGACAGTCAGTATGCTTTGTAATGGCATGGCGTCTACATTAGGAGTTGTGCGAATCATGCCTTAGAATACTCAATTACGGTGAGCCAGAATTTTAATATGGTGCAGTGGATTTATTTTAGGTTTGTTTTTCTTAAAGAAAAATATAGAAGATAAAACAAAAAAATTTAAAATAAGATTTGTCGGCGATTTGATGTTTGTCTTTATATAGGTATGTTGCAAATCACGGAGCGGCATCCTTGTCATGTTGTACCATCTACAAAGCCGTGCATAGCGGTCTTTAGAATACTAAATTTGATGGTGCCAATGTTTTAATATGGTTCTCATGATATTAAGCAAGTGTTTTTCTTTTAAACTGGTTAAACATAAATAAAGGATATCCTCATTTGAAAATGTGATATGTGTGTGGTTTGAGGTTTGTTCTTTTTATTGTTGCATCCATGGAGTGCTAGAGTGGATGCCAGTGGGAGAGTGGTGGTCAGGAGAGAGGTTTGTAGGTGTTTTGCGGGACATTTTTGGATAAGCGGATTGTGTGTCGAATTCAGAACAGTGCTTATATCGTCCACATAAAATTTTGGTAGTCTGGCGCACATTTGATCCATGTTTACATGATCGTTATGCGGGCAAAACATCAGCATGGGGGTGTTATCCATTAAGTAAAATGGGAAAAGCCACCAAGGGTAAACGATGGAGAGAAACTCCAGTTTTCACAGATAAAATTGAACTCAAAAAATGATGGACGTGTTTAATCATTATATGTGTTTGCAAAGGTTGCATCGAGCTGTTGTGAGTCGGGTGGAAGTTGTCTTGGCTGGATTGATCTCCTAATTAAATTACTTACCTGTCCGTGGACTATAATTGGGTGTGTGCTCAGTGGGGGACAGCCTTTACCATAGGTCGTAGGACGTCTGACATGCGGTGGCACTTTTGCGGAAGGGAGAATACGGTGGCTTGTAAATAGCTGGAGGATGAAATACATGACAGTAATACAGGACATGCGTCTGATCACCAGAAAGATTGACGTGGAGGATAAAGAGCGCCATGGTGCTCGGCCTCCAAAGAGCATTTTTGAATCAATAATAACTATATTATTGTCTCTAGGGCATATTTCCTTCAGTCTTCCACTTGCACTAGAGTCAATAATCTAGTTGACATCGTCATGTGATTTAACACCAATAGTTCGCAGCTTTATGTGATTAATTCACATCTCCATGTGACTAATACCCAAAGGGTTTACTAGAGTCAATAATCTAGTTCACATTGCTATGTGATTAACACCCAAAGAGTGATCATGTTTTGCTTGTGAGAGAAGTTTAGTCTACGGGTCTGCAACATTCAGATCTGTATGTATTTTGCAAATTTCTATGTGTACAATACTCTGCACGGAGCTACTCTAGCTAATTGCTCCCACTTTCAATATGTATCTAGATTGAGATTTAGAGTCATCTAGATTGGTGTCAAAAGCTTGCATCGACGTAACTCTTTACGACGAATTCTTTTATCACCTCCATAACCGAGAAATATTTCCTTAGTCCTGTAAGGATAATTTTGACCGCTGTCCAGTGATCTACGCCTAGATCACTATTGTACTCCCTTGCCAAAATCATGCTAAGGTATACAATAGGTCTGGTTCACAGCATAACATACTTTATAGAACATATGACTGAGGCATAGGGAATTACTTTTTCATTCTCTTTCTATTTTCTGTCGTGGTTAGGTTTTGAGTCTTTACTCAACTTCACACCTTGCAACACAGTCAAGAACTCCTTCTTTGATTGTTCCATTTTGAACTACTTCAAAAACTTGTCAAGGTATGTACTCATTGAAAAATTTGTCAAGCGTCTTGATCTATCTCTATAGATCTTGAGGCCCAATATTTAAGAAGCTTTACCGAGATCTTTCATTGAAAAATTCTTATTCAAGTATCCTTTTATGCTATCCGGCAATAAAGTATCATTTCGGATCAATAATATGTCATCCACATATAATATCAGAAATGCTACAGAGCTCCCACTCACTTTCTTGTAAATACATGCTTCTCCAAAAGTCTATATAAAACTATATGCTTTGGTCAACTTATCAAAGTGCATATTCCAACTCCGAGATGCTTGCACCAGTCCATAGATGGATCGCTGGAGCTTTCACTCTTTGTTAGCATCTTTAGGATTGACAAAACCTTCTGGTTGCATCATATACAACTCTTTTTTATTAAATCCATTAAAGAATGTAGTTTTGATATCCATTTGCCAGATTTCATAAAATGCGACAACTGCTAACATGATTCGGACAGACTTTTAAGCATCGATACGAGTGAGAAAAATCTCATCGTAGTCAACACCTTAAACTTGTCGAAAACCTTTTGCGACAATTTGAGTTTTGTAGATAGTAACACTACTATCAGTGTCCGTCTTCCTCTTGAAGATCCATTTATTCTCAATGGCTCGCCGATCATCGGGCAAGTCAATCAAAGTCCATACTTTGTTCTTTATACATGGATCCCATCCCAGATTTCATGGCATCAAGTCATTTTGCGGAATCTGAGCTTATCATCGCTTCTTCATAGTTCATAGGTTCGTCCTGGTCAAGTAACATGACCTCCAGAACAGGATTACCGTACCACTCTAGTGCAGATCTCACTCTGGTTGACCTACAAGGTTAGGTAGTTACTTGATTAGAAGTTTCAATTGGTGTAGGAATCACTGTAACTGATTTCTATGATGAACTACTTTCCAGTAAGGGAGCAGGTACAATTACCTCATCAAGTTCTACTTTCCTCCCACTCACTTCTTTCAAGAGAAACTCCTTCTTTAGAAAGGATCCATTCTTAGCAATGAATATCTTGCCTTCGGATCTGTGATAGAAGGTGTACCCAACAGTTTCCTTTGGGTATCCTATGAAGACACATTTCTCCGAATAGGGTTCGAGCTTATCAGGTCGAAGCTTTTTCACATAAGCATCGAAGCCCCAAACTTCAAGAACGGCAGCTTAGGTTTCTTGCTAAACCGGAGTTCATATGGTGTCGTCTCAACGGATTTAGATGGTGCCCTATTTAATGTAAATGCAGTTGTCTCTAATGCATAACCCCAAAACGATAGTGGTAAATCGGTAAAAGACATCATAAATCGCACCATATCTAATAAAGTACGCTTACGATGTTCGGACACACCATTACGCTATGGTGTTCCAGGTGGTATGAGTTTGTGAAACTATTTCACATTGTTTTAATTTAAGACCAAACTCGTAACTCAAATATTCGCCTCCGCGATCAGATCGTAGAAACTTTATTTTATTGTTATGATGATTCTCTACTTCACTCTATTGAACTTTTCAAATGTTCCATATTGTGTTTCATTAAGTAGATATACCCATATCTTCTCAAATCATCTGTGAAGGTTAAAAAATAACGATACAGGCCGCGAGCCTCAACACTCATTGGTCGCATACATCAGTATGTATTATTTCCAATAAGTCAGTTGCTCGCTCCATTGTTCCAGAGAACGGAGTCTTAGTCATCTTGCCCATGAGGCATGGTTCTCAAGCATCGAGTGATTCATAATCAAGTGATTCCAAAAGTCCATCCGCATGGAGTTTCTTCATGCGCTTTACACCAGTATGACCTAAACGGCAGTGTCACAAATATGTTGCACTATCATTATCAGCTTTGCATCTTTTGGCATCAATATTATGAATATGTGTATCACTAGGATCGAGATTCAGTAAACCATTTACATTGGATGTAAGACCATAGAAGGTTTTATTCATGTAAACAGAACAATAATTATTCTTTGACTTAAATGAATAACCTTATTGCAATAAACATGATCCAATAATATTCATGTTGGGGAATGTAGTAATTTCAAAAAAAGATCCTAGGCACACGCAAGATCATGGTGATGCATAGCAACGAGAGGGAAGAGTGCCGTCCACGTACTCTCGTAGACCGTAAGCGGGAGCGTTATGACAACGCGGTTGATGTAGTCGTACCTCTTCACGATCGACCGATCCTAGTACCGAACGTACGGCACCTCCGCGATCCGTACACGTTCAGCTCGGTGACGTCCCACCAACTCACGATCCAGTAGAGCTTCGAGGGAGAGTTCCATCAGCACGACGGCGTGATGACGGTGTTGATGAAGCTACCGATGCAGGGCTTCGCCTAAGCACCGCTACGATATGACCGAGGTGGATTATGGTGGAGGGGGGCACCGCACACGGCTAAAAGATCAATGATCAACTTGTGTGTCCATGGGGTGCCCCCCTCCCCCGTATATAAAGGAGTGGAGGAGGGGGAGGGATGGCCCTCTCTATGGCGTGCCCTGGGGAGTCCTACTCCCACCGGGAGTAGGATTCCCCCCCCTTCCATGTAGTAGGAGTAGGAGAGAAGTAAAGGGAAAAGAGAAGAGAAGGAAGGAGGGGGTGCCGCCCCTCCCCCTAGTCCAATTCGGACTAGGCCTTGGGGGGTGCGCAGCCTCCCCTCTCTCTTTCCCCTAAATACCAATAAGGCCCATATACTTCCCGGCGAATTCTGTAACTCTCCGGTACTCCGATAATATCCGAACCACTCAGAACCTTTCCGATGTCCGAATATAGCCTTCCAATAAATCAATCTTTACATCTCAAACATTTCGAGACTCCTCGTCATGTCCCTAATCTCAGCCGAGACTCTGAACAACCTCCAGTACATCAAAACACATAATCTCATAATACCGATCGTCACCGAATGTTAAGCGTGCGGACCCTACGGGTTCAAGAACTATGTAGACATGACCGAGAGTCATCTCCGGTCAATAACCAATAGCGGAACCTGGATGCTCATATTGGTTCCTACATATTCTACGAAGATCTTTATCGGTCAACCCGCATAACAACATACGTTATTCCCTTTGTCATCGGTATGTTACTTTCCCGAGATTCGATCATCGGTATCTCAATACCTAGTTCAATCTCGTTACCGGCAAGTCTCTTTACTCGTTCCGTAATGCATCATCCCGCAACTAACTCATTAGTTACATTGCTTGCAAGGCTTATAGTGAGTGCATTACCGAGAGGGCCCAGAGATACCTCTCCGGCAATCGGAGTGACAAATCCTAATCTTGATCTATGCCAACTCAACAAGTACCATCGGAGACACCTGTAGAGCACCTTTACAATCACCCAGTTACGTTGTGACGTTTGGTAGCACACAAAGTGTTCCTCCGGTATTCGGGAGTTGCATAAGCTCATAGTCATAGGAACATGTATAAGTCATGAAGAAAGCAATAGCAACAAACTAAATGATCATCATGCTAAGCTAACGGATGGGTCAAGTCAATCACATCATTCTCTAATGATGTGATCCCGTTAATCAAATGAATACTCATGTCTATGGCTAGGAAACTTAACCATCTTTGATTCAACGAGCTAGTCAAGTAGAGGCATACTAGCGACACTCTGTTTGTCTATGTATTCACACATGTACTAAGTTTCCGGTTAATACAATTCTAGCATGAATAATAAACATTTATCATGATATAAGGAAATATAAATAACAACTTTATTATTGCCTCTAGGGCATATTTCCTTCAATTCATGCTCAATGCAAACACCAAATAACATTTGTTTTAGGTTCAACACTAATCCCGAAGGTAAAAGGAGTATGCGATGGTGATCTTATCAACCTTGGAATCATTTCAGACACACATCGTCATCTCTCCCTCAACTAGTCTCTGTTCATTTTGTAACTCCTGTTTCGAGTTACTAATCATAGCATGAATAATAAACATTTGTCATGATATAAGGAAATATAAACAACAACTTTATAATTGCCTCTATGGCATATTTCCTTCAGTCTCCCACTTGCAGTAGAGTCAATAATCTAGTTCACATTGTTATGTGATTTAACACCAATAGTTCACATCTTTATGTGATTAGTTCACATCTCCATGTGACTAACACCCAAAGGGTTTACTAGAGTAGATAATCTAGTTCACATCGCTATGTTATTAACACCCAAAGAGTGATCATGTTTTGCTTGTGAGAGAAATTTAGTCAATGGGTTTGCCACATTAAGAGCCGTATGTATTTTGCAATTTTTCTATGTCTACAATGCTTTGCACGGAGCTACTCTAGCTAATTGCTCCCACTTTCAATATGTATCTAGAACAAGACTTAGAGTCATCCAGATCGGTGTCAAAGCTTGCATCAACGTAACTCTTTATGACGAACTCTTTGTCACCTCCATAACCGATAAACATTTCCTTATTCCACTAAGGATATTTTTGACCGCTGTCCAGTGATCCACTCCTGGATCACTATTGTACCCTCTTGCCAAACTTATGGTGAGGTACACAATAGGTCTGGTACATAGCATGGCATACTTTATAGAACCTATGGCTGAGGCATAGGGAATGACTTTTCATTCTCTTTCTATTTTCTGCCGTGGTTGGGTTTTGAGTCTTTACTCAACTTCACACCTTGCAACATAGGCAAGAACTCCTTTTTTGACTGTTCCATTTTGAACTACTTCAAAATCTTGTCAAGGTATGTACTCATTGAAAATATATCAAGCGTCTTGATCTATCTCTATAGATCTTGATGCTCAATATGTAAGTAGCTTCACCGAGGTCTTTCTTTGAAAAACTCCTTTATGCTTTCCAGAAAATTATACATTATTTCCGATCAACAATATGTCATTCACATATACTTATCAGAAATGGTGTAGTGCTCCCACTCACATTCTTGTAAATACAGGCTTCACCGCAAGTCTGTAAAAAACCATATGCTTTGATCACTTTATCAAAGCATATATTCCAACTCCGAGATGCTTGCACCAGTCCATAGATGGATCGCTGGAGCTTGCTCACTTTGTTAGCACCTTTAGGATCGACAAAACCTTCTGGTTGCATCATATACAACTCTTCTTTAAGAAATCCATTAAGGAATACAGTTTTGACATCCATTTGCCAGATTTCATAAAATGCGGCAACTGCTAACATGATCCGGATAGACTTTTAAGCATAAATACGAGTGAGAAAATCTCATCGTAGTTAACACCTTGAACTTGTCGAAAACATTTTTGTGACAATTCTAGCTTTGTAGATAGTAACACTACTATCAGCGTCCATCTTCCTCTTGAAGATCCATTTATTCTCAATGACTCACCGATCAACGGGCAAGTCAATCAAAGTCCATACTTTGTTCTCATACATGGATCCCATCTCAGATTTCATGGCCTCAATCCATTTTGCGGAATCTGGGCTCATCATCGCTTCCTCATAGTTTGTAGGTTTGTCATGGTCTAGTAACATGACTTCCAGAACAGGATTACCGTACCACTCTGGTGCGGACCGTACTCTGGTTGACCCACGAGGTTCGGTAGTAACTTGATCTGAAGTTTCATGATCATCATCATTAGCTTCCTCACTAATTGGTTCACATCTGAAGTTTCATGATCATCATCATTAGTTCACATCTGAAGTTTCATGAGCATTTCAACACTCCTCGTCATGTCCCTGATCTCATCCGAGACTCTGAACAACCTTTGCTACATCAAAACACATAAACTCATAATATCGATCGTCACCGAATGTTAAGCGTGCAGACCCTACGGGTTCAAGAACTATGTAGACATGATCGAGACTCATCTCCGGTCAATAACCAATAGCGGAACCTGGATGCTCATATTGGTTCCTACATATTCTACAAAGATCTTTATCGGTCAAACCGCATAACAACATACGTTGTTCCCTTTGTCATCGGTATGTTACTTGCCCGAGATTCGATCGTCGGTATCCTCATACCTAGTTCAATCTCGTTACCGGCAAGTCTCTATACTCGTTCCGTAATGCATCATCCCGCGACTAACTCATTAGTTACATTTCTTGCAAGGCTTATAGTGATGTGCATTACCGAGAGGGCCCAGAGATACCTCTCCGATAATCAGAGTGACAAATCCTAATCTTGATCTATGCCAACAAAACAAGTACCATCGGAGACACCTGTAGAGCACCTTTATAATCACCCAGTTACGTTGTGACGTTTGGTAGCAGACAAAGTGTTCCTCCGGTATTCGTGAGTTGCATAATCTCATAGTCATAGGAACATGTATAAGTCATGAAGAAAGCAATAGCAACAAACTAAATGATCATCGTGCTAAGCTAATGGATGGGTCAAGTCAATCACATCATTCTCTAATGATGTGATCCCGTTAATAAAATGACAACTCATGTCTATGGCTAGGAAACTTAACCATCTTTGATTCAACGAGCTAGTCAAGTAGAGGCATACTAGTGACACTCTATTTGTCTATGTATTCACACATGTACTAAGTTTCCGGTTAATACAATTCTAGCATGAATAATAAACATTTATCATGATATAAGGAAATATAAATAACAACTTTATTATTGCCTCTAGGGCATATTTCCTTCAATTCATGCTCAACGCAAACACCAAATAACATTTATTTTAGGTTCAACAGTAATCCCGAAGGTAAAAGGAGTGTGCGATGGTGATTTTATCAACCTTGGAATCATTTCAGACACACATCATCACCTCGCCCTCAACTAGTCTTTGTTCATTTTGTAACTCCTGTTTCGAGTTACTTATCATAGCAACTGAACCGGAATCAAATACCTAGGGGCTACTATGAACACTAGTAAAGTACACATCAATAACATGTATATGATATATACTTTTGTTCACTTTGCCATCCTTCTTATCCGCCAATTATTTGGGTTAGTTCCGCTTCTAGTGATTCTTCCATTTGTAGTAGAAGCACAGTTTCAGGCTGGGGTCTAGCTTTGGACTTCTTCATGGGAGTGGCAAATTTCTTGAAGTTCCCTTTCTTTCCCTTGCTCTTTTACTTAAAACTAGTGGTCTTGTCAACCATCAACATTTGATGCTTTTCTTGATTTCTACCTTCATCGATTTCAGCATCACGAAGAGCTCAGGAATCGTTTTCGTCATCCCTTGCATATTATAGTTCATCACGAAGTTCCAGTAACTTCGTGATAGTGACTAGAGAACTCTGTCAATCACTATCTTATCTGGAAGATTAACTCCCACTTGATTCAAGTGATTGTAGTACTCAGACATTCTGAGCACATGCTCACTTGTTGAGCTATTCTCCTCCATCTTATAGGCAAAGTACTTGTCAGAGGTCTCATACCTCTCGACTCAGGCATGAGTCTGAAATACCAATTTCAGCTCTTGGAACATCTTATATGCTCTGTGGCGTTCAAAACGTTTTTGAAGTCCCGGTTCTAAGTCGTAAAGCATGGCGCACTAAACTATCAAGAAGTCATCATACCGAGCTTGCCAAACGTTCATAATGTCTGCATCTTCTCCTGCAACAGGTCCGTCACCTAGCAGTGCATCAAGGACATAATTCTTCTGTGCAACAATGAGGATAATCCTCAGATCACGGACCTAGTCCGCATCATTGCTACTATCATCTTTCAACTTATTTTTCTCTAGGAACATATCAAAAATAAAACTGGGGAGCTATACGCGAGCTATTGATCTACAACATAGATATGCAAATACTATCAGGACTAAGTTCATGATAAATTAAAGTTCAATTAATCATACTACTTAAGAACTCCCACTTAGATAGACATCCCTCTAGTCATCTAAGTGACCACGTGATCCAAATCAACTAACCCATGTCCGATCATCACATGAGATGGAGTAGCTTTCAATGGTGAACATCACTATGTTGATCATATCTACTATATGATTCACGCTCGACCTTTCGGTCTTAGTGTTCTGAGGCCATATCTGCATATGCTAGGATCGTCAAGTTTAACCCGAGTATTCTTCTTGTGCAAAACTGGCTTGCACCCGTTGTATGTGAACGTAGAGCTTATCACACCCGATCATCACGTGGTGTCTCAGCACGAAGAATTGTGGCAACGGTGCATACTCAGGGAGAACACTTATACCTTAAAAAATTTAGTAAGGGATCATCTCATAATGCTACCGTCGTACTAAGCAAAATAAGATGCATAAAAGATAAACATCACATGCAATCAAAATATGTGACATGATATGGCATCATCATCCTGCGCCTTTGATCTCCATCTCCAAAGTACCGTCATGATCTCTATCGTCACCGGCATGACACCATGATCTCCATCATCTTGATCTTTATCAATGTGTCGTCACATGGTCATCTCGCCAACTATTTCTATCGCATAGCGATAAAGTAAAGCAATTATATGGTGCTTGTATCTTATGAAATAAAGAGACAACCATAAGGCTCCTGCCAGTTGCCGATAACTTTAACAAAACATGATCATCTCATACAACAATTTATATCTCATCACGTCTTGACCATATCACATCACAACATGCCTTGCAAAAACAAGTTAGACGTCCTCTACTTTGTTGTTGCAAGTTTTACGTGGCTGCTATGGGCTTCTAGCAAGAACCGTCCTTACCTACGCATCAAAAACCACAACGATTTTTTTTCAAGTGTGTTATTTTAACCTTCAACAAGGACCGGGCATAGTCACACTCGATTCAACTAAAGCTGGAGAAACAGACACCCACTAGCCACCTGTGTGCGAAGCACGTCGGTAGAACCAGTCTCATGAACGCGGTCATGTAATGTCGGTCTGGGCCGCTTCATCCAACAATACCGCCAAATCAAAGTATGACATGCTGGTAAGCAGTATGACTATTATCGCCCACAACTCTTTGCGTTCTACTCGTGAATATAACATCTACGCATAGACCTGGCTCGGATGCCACTGTTGGGGAACGCAATATTTCAAAAAAAAATCCTACGATCACGCAAGATCTATCTAGGATATGCATAGCAACGAGAGGGGAGAGTGTGTCTACGTACCCTCGTAGACCGAAAGCGGAAACGTTGAGTAACGCGGTTGATGTAGTCAAACGACGTCTTTGCGATCCAACAGTTCAAGTACCGAACGCACGGCACCTCCACGATCTGCACATGTTCAGCTCGGTGACGTCCCTCGAACTCTAGATCCAGCTGAGGCCGAGGGAGAGTTTTGTCAGCACGACGGTGTGTTGACGGTGATGATGAAGTTATCGGCGCAGGGCTTTGCCTAAGCACTACGACAATATGATCGAGGTGGAAAACTATGGAGGGGGACACCGCACACGGCTAAGAAATCAACTTGTGTGTTTATGGGGTGCCCCCTGTTGGGGAACGTAGTAATTTCAAAATTTTCCTACGCACACGCAGGATCATGGTGATGCATAGCAACAAGAGGGGAGAGTATTGTCCACGTACCCTCGTAGACCGTTAAGCGGAAGCGTTATGACAACGCGGTTGATGTAGTCGTATGTCTTCACGGTCGAACGATCCTCAGTATCAAACGTACGGCACCTCTGCGTTCAGCACACGTTCAGCTTAGTGACATCTCGTGAACTCACGATCCAGTAGAGCTCGGGGAAGAGTTTCGTCAGCACGACGGCGTGGTGACGATGTTGATGAACCTACCGCAGCAGGGCTTCGCCTAAACACCGCTACAGTATGACCGGCGTGGATTATGGTGGAGGGGGCACCGCACACGGCTGGAGAGATCTCAATGATCAACTTGTGTGTCTAGAGGTGCCCCCTGCCCCCATATATAAAGGAGGAAGGGGGAGAGGCGGCCGGCCAGGAGGAGGCGCACCAGGAGGAGTCCTACTCCCACCAGGAGTAGGACTCCCTCCTTTCCTAGTTGGAATAGGAGAAGGGGGGAGGAGGGGGAGAGAAGAAGGAAAGGGGGCGCCCCCCTCCTTGTCCAATTCGGACTAGAGGGAGAGGGGGTGCGCGGCCTGCCCTGGCAGCCCTTCCTCTCTTCCACTAAGGCCCATCATGGCCCATTAAACTCCCGAGGGGGTTTCGGTAACCCCCGGTACTCCGGTAAAATCCCGATTTCACCCGGAACACTTGCGATATCCAAATATAGGCTTTATGTCTCGACCATTTTGAGACTCCTCGTCATGTCCGTGATCACATCCGGGACTCCGAACTACCTTCGGTACATCAAAACATATAAACTCATAAAACCGATCATCACAGAACTTTAAGCGTGCGGACCCTACGGGTTCGAGAACTATGTAGACATGACCGAGACACGTCTCCGGTCAATAACCAATATTGGAACCTGGATGCTCATATTGGTTCCTACATATTCTACGAAGATCTTTATCGGTCAAACCGCACAACACTATACGTTGTTCTCTTTGTCATCGGTATGTTACTTGTCCGAGATTCGATAGTCGGTATCCAATACCTAGTTCAATCTCGTTACTAGTAAGTCTCTTTACTCGTTCCGTAATACATCATCCCATAACTAACTCATTAGTTATCATGCTTGCAAGGCTTATAGTGATGTGTATTACCGAGAGGGCCCAGAGACACCTCTCCGATAATCGGAGTGACAAATCCTAATCTTGATCTATGCCAACTCAACAAGTACCATCGGAAACACCTGTAGAGCACCTTTATGATCACCCAGTTACGTTGTGATGTTTGGTAGCACACAAAGTGTTTCTCCGGTATTCCGGAGTTGCATAATATCATAGTCATAAGAACATGTATAAGTCATGAAGAAAGCAATAGCAGTAAACAAACGATCAAGTGCTAAGCTAACGGAATGGGTCAAGCCAATCACATCATTCTCCTAATGATGTGATCCCATTGATCAAATAACAACTCATGTCTATGGTTAGGAAACTTAACCATCTTTGATCAATGAGCTAGTCAAGTAGAGGCATACTAGTGACACTATGTTTGTCTATGTATTCACACATGTATTATGTTTCCGGTTAATAGAATTCTAGCATGAATAATAAACATTTATCATGAAATAAGGAAATAAGTAATAACTTTATTATTGCCTCTAGGGCATATTTCCTTCAGTCTCCCACTTGCACTAGAGTCAATAGTCTAGATTACACAGTAATGATTTTAACACCCATGGAGCCTTGGTGCTGATCATGTTTTGCTCATGGAAGAGGCTTAGTCAATGGGTCTGCAACATTCAGATACGTATGTACCTTGAAAATCTCTATGTCTCCCACCTGGACTTGATCCCGGATGGAGTTGAAGCGTATCTTGATGTGCTTGGTTCTCTTGTGAAATCTGGATTCCTTTGCCAAGGCAATTGCACCAGTATTGTCACAAAAGATTTTCATTGGACCCGATGCACTAGGTATGACACCTAGATCGGCTATGAACTCTTTCATTCGCTGCTTCCGGAGCAGCAATGTACTCCGGTTCACATGTAGATCCCGCCATGACGCTCTATTTAGAACTGCTCCAACTGACAGCTACACCGTTTAATATAAACATGTATCCGGTTTGCGATTTAGAATCGTCCGGATCAGTGTCAAAGCTTGTATCAACGTAACCATTTACGATGAGCTCTTTGTCACCTCCATAAACGAGAAACATATCATTGGTCCTTTTCAGGTACTTTAGGATGTTCTTGACCGCTGTCCAGTGATCCACTCCTGGATTACTTTGGTATCTCCCTGCTAAGCTAATAGCAAGGCACACATCAGGTCTGGTACACAACATTGCATACATGATAGACACTATGGCTGAAGCATAGGGAACACTTTTCATTTTCTCTCTATCGTCTGCAGTGGCCGGACATTGAGTGTTACTCAACTTCACACCTTGTAACACAGGCAAGAACCCTTTCTTAGCTTGATCCATTTTGAACTTCTTCAAAACTTTATCAAGTTATGTGCTTTGTGAAAGTCCAATTAAGCATCTTGATCTACCTCCATAGATCTTGATGCCCAATATATAAGCAGCTTCACCGAGGTCTTTCATTGAAAAACTCTTATTCAATTATCCTTTTATGCTATCCAGAAATTCTATATCATTTCCAATCAGCAATATGTCATCCACATATAATATTAGAAATGCTACAGAGCTCCCACACACTTTCTTGTAAATACAGGCTTCTCCAAAAGTCTGTATAAAACCATATGCTTTGATCACACTATCAAAACGTTTATTCCAACTCCGAGAGGCTTGCACCAATCCATAAATGGATCGCTTGAGCTTGCACACTTTGTTAGCTCCCTTTGGATCAATAAAACCTTCAGGTTGCATCATATACAACTCTTCTTCCAGAAATCCATTCAGGAATGTAGTCTTTAAATCCATTTGCCAAATTTCAAAATCATAAAACGCGGCAATTGCTAACATGATTCGGACGGACATAGCATCGCTACGGGTGAGAAGGTCTCATCGTAGTCAACTCCTTGAACTTGTCGAAAACCTTTTGCAACAAGTCGAGCTTTGTAGACAGTAACATTACCATCAGTGGCTGTCTTCTTCTTGAAGATCCATGTCGGAGTAAATAGCCATGGGTAGCCTAGTCGGCTCCCCCTGGCACTTCTGAAAAAATTACGAGCCCGCCCGGCTCTAAAGAATGCAAGACATGGGGCCGCCTTCCCCTAGCCGGCTGCGATCAAGGCCGGCTTTCGGAAGGCGGTCCGACTTTAACCCTCATGAGAGGGCCGACTCCAAGAAGCCGGCTGTGAGAAGGCCGACTCCTTCGAGCTGGCTCCCCGTAAAGCCGTCAAGACCGTACCCACAAAGTTTGCACCCACCTAACGGCGGTGCGACGGGGCGTGGCTACAGAAGAGCCTGCCACCCCCGAATCCCGGGGCACGCCTGGCACAGTGCGCCGTATGAGGTAGGCATGACCCGTCCGGCGCAGCACTATTGCCATGTTGACCCTGGCCTCACCCACGACGGGCCGCCAGCGTGGCCCACAGGCGGTGGGGCCCTTAGAGCAGAGAGACGGCCGAAGGCGGCCCCGCTTCCAACCAGTCGGCCCGAGATGGAGCCGGCCCCCCGCAGCCGGCTTGCTACCTCCCTCGAAGAAGACACCCCATAAAGAAGACAAGACGCGGTAGGGCTACAGCGATCGTCCAACGGGCGGCGGTACTGTAGCCGCGCTTACCACGATGAAGCTCACGTCAACAAGATGAAGCCACAGTGACCAGCCGCCGACATGGCCCCGGACAGTGGGGCCTACCTGTCGACCAAGGAGTTGGCAGCCGGCGGGACCCACCAGTCGGTGGGCCCCAGCAGCCGGCGCAGGAGCCGGCGAGCGCAGTCACAGACGGCTGGGCCACGCGCCCAGCCGGATTACCATTGTACCCCCGGGGGTAGGCCTATATAAACCCCCCGGAGCACCCATGCAAAGGGTTCGACCCCTTGCTAGTTCTAGACACCATACAAGGAGAAGAAGCGGGCTAGCCGTGCCCTTTCTTCCTCCTCCCCCCAAAAATAGCTCAAGGAGCGTCGTGTAGCTACTCGATTCATCTAGTGAGCATGCGGAGACCCCACATAGCAGCAGTAGGGGTGTTATCTCCTCGGAGAGCCCCGAAGCTGGGTAAGATCCGCCGGCGTGCATGTCTTCGCCTCATCCCGCTTCCAGGCACCGGCGATGTCTTACTGGTTCCCACAAAGATAAGCCACCCGTTGGCATATGTTGCACCCACCACCCGACATTTGGTGCCCACCGTGGGGCCAGGCGCACCGTCATCCGGAGACCTGTTCTGGACGGGAACCCTCTTCCTCCCCAGCGAGCGTAGCCAGCCCGGCACGCCCGATGGCGCTTGCCACGACGCGCTGCAAGGCATCACCAGCATCTGCGCGGCAAGCGGCCTCGCCGATCTCCCCGACGAGACCTTCACCTCCGACGAGCTCGCCTCCGATGCGGGCACTGACCGCCTCGCCAACCTTCTTGGCCAGCTCCATGTCTCCAGCGAGCCCGCTGCGGACCTAGAGTCGGTTGGCTCCACCGACCCGATGCCTGTCGACTCCGACACGGCCTCCTACGACGCCTTCCCCACCAACGTCGCGATCTACAACGACCCGCTTCCTCGAGCCGACGGCCACGATGCTGTCACCGCCGAAGTGATGGTTGTTGGCCACGACGGCCTGGCCGACGCGAGCGCCCGCGACGCCCCGTGCGCGGCGGCCCACGACTTGTCCGCTCCTCTCCCGGCCGACGCCGACGACGAAGCACTGGAAGCATGCCGCCTCGCTCTCCTCGCAGAGGGCCGGAGTCTGGCCTCCGTAAGACGCCTCACTGAGGCCTACCGGCGCGAGGCTGACCGCGCCGCCTTCGGCACGCCGGCCTCGGGCGGGCCTAGCCGGGCCGGCCTTGTCAAGCAACGCGGCGCCGTCATCGCCGACACGCTGGGAGTCGACCGCCCGGTCTATGCCACTCCGCTCGAGAACTTGCGTGCCGCCCAGGCGGCCGTAGACGAGCTGGACAGCCTGGAGGCCGAAGACCTTCCCCACATGACCCGGCGCATCCAGCAATTGATTGACGCCGCCGCGCAGTGGCACGAAGCCGACGCTCGCGCGGAAAGCCTTCCCCCGCGCCGAGAGCACGGTGCGACGTCCCGGACGCCGACTACGAGCACTACCCGCGCGCGACGCGAGAAGGAGCCGGCTACCAGCCGCAGCCGGACCTGGATCTCCATCGAGCGGGACGCGGACGGTCATCCCCGAGCCATGGAGTGGCGGGGCGACCCGCCTCCGCCTCCGCCCTGTGGAGAGAAATACCCCGCCTCACCGGCAGTGGCGCACCCGACTCTCAGCGGCCGGCTGGGCCACCGTGAAGGAATTGGCGAGAACAACGCCCGTCATCGGATCGACCGCCTGGCGCGATCCCTGGCATTGGAAGAAGAAGACGATGTCGGCCCGCCTTGCTTTGGCCCCCGCATCCGCAACGAGCCCTTTCCCAAGGGGTTCTCGCTCCCGAGAGACATGCCCAAGTACAACGGCTCCGTGAAGCCGGAAGATTGGTTGATCGACTACTCCACCGCAGTTAGCATAGCCAACGGCAACCGGCGCGTCGCCGTGAAGTACGTGCCCCTCATGCTGCAGGGCACGGCACGGACCTGGCTCAACAGCCTCAAGCCGCGTAGCATCAACAGCTGGCTAGACTTCACAGAAGCCTTCATCCGCAACTTCACCAGCACCTACAAGCGGTCTCCCAAGCCCAGACAGCTTTCCTTGTGCGTGCAAGGCCCCGCCGAGTCCACTCGTGATTACCTCACACGTTGGGCCGAGCTCCGCAACTCCTGTGAAGGGGTGCACGAGGTACAAGCCATAGAGTACTTCACAGCCGGATGCCAAGAAGGCACCCTCCTCAAGCACAAGCACCTCTGCGACGAGCCGGCTACCCTCGACGAGCTTCTGGACATAGCGGACAAGTACGCCACCGCCGACTCCTCGATGAAGACCGAGCTTCGGGTAGACGCGTCCGGAAAGGTGCTCAACCCGGCGCCCAAGACGCCGGCTGGAGAACCCGGCCGACACCCCAACTCGAACGACAACAAGCGCAAGGGCCCCGCGCTGCCTCCCGCTAGCCGGCAGGTGGCCACGGTCGAAGATGCGCCGCCTGAAGAACGATCGGCGCCCAAGAAGCCCAAGGGCGGCAGGCCGGCTTGGCAGCCCGCCTTCTCCTACGAGCAAACCCTCGACACCCCTTGCAAGTTCCACAGCGGCGCGAAGCCGTCCAACCACATGACCCGGAAGTGCAACTGGCTCACCCGAATCTCTAAGGGCGAGGGGCTCTTGCCACCTCCGCCTGCCGGCCTGCCGCCTCCGCCGCCTCCGGCCGCTCGGCCCGCAGTCGGAGCCGTGCATGACGAGTTTCCTGATGAGCAAGCAACCTACATCGTCTTTACAAGCCAGCCCGAAGACCGGCGCAGCAAACGCCGAGAGCACCAGGAAGTCAGCATGGTCGCTGCCAACCCCGCCGGACACATGCATTGGTCAGAAAAGCCCATCAGCTGGAGTCGGGCCGACCATCCGGAGGTGATGCCGTCTCCCGGCTCTTATGCTTTGGTCCTGGAAGCCACCCTTGCAACGGACAGACGCGCCGCCCGCTTCTCCCGTGTGTTGATAGACGGCGGGAGCAGCATTAACATCTTGTATCGTGACACCCTGGAGAAGTTGAACGTCAAGACAAAACAGCTCACGCCCACTCGGACAGTGTTCCACGGCATCGTACCTGGCCTGTCCTGCGCCCCCATTGGCAAAATCAAGATTGATGTACTTTTTGGGGACAAGGAGCATTTCCGCCGGGAAGCGATCTGGTTTGAAGTGGTGGACCTGGAGAGCCCTTACCATGCATTGCTGGGCCGACCTGCTTTGGCCAAGTTCATGGCAGTTCCCCACTATGCCTACCTCAAGATGAAGATACCAAGCACCAAAGGCGTCATCACCGTAGCCGGTGACTACAAGAAGTCCTCCGAGTGCGCAGCGGCCAGCAGCCGGCTGGCCGAGTCCCTTGTGATCGCCGAAGAGAAGAAGATGCTGGACCGAGTCGTGGCCATAGCCGGCAAGCAGTCGGCCGTGTCCCCCAACCCCAAGGAGCATGATACTCAAGGTCTTTTCAGCCGGCCAAGGAGACGAAGAAGATACCTCTTGACCCCGAGCATCCAGAGAGGTTTGCCGTCATCGGGGCAAACCTGAACAGCAAATAGGAAGGCGAGCTCGCCGATTTCCTCCGTGAGAATCGGGACATCTTTGCGTGGTCCCCCAAGGACATGCCGGGTGTTCCGAGGAAATTCGCCGAGCACAAACTACATGTTCGAGAAGACGCAAAGCCAGTCAGACAACCCCTTCGCCGACTGTCGGAGGAGAAACACGGGATTGTAGGGGAGGAGATAGCCCGGCTCTTGGCGGCCGGCTTTATCATGGAAGTTTTCTTTCCAGAGTGGCTCGCCAACCCGGTCCTTGTGCTAAAGAAGAATAACAAGTGGCGCATGTGTATAGACTACACAAGTCTCAACAAGGCTTGCCCCAAAGATCCTTTTGCCCTGCCAAGGATAGACCAAGTGATAGACTCCACAGCCGGATGCGAGCTGTTGAGTTTTTTGGATGCTTACTCCGGATATCACCAGATAAAGCTAGACCCGGATGACCGCCTGAAGACCGCCTTCATCACGCCGTTCGGAGCCTTCTGCTACCTGACTATGACATTCGGCTTGAGAAATGCCGGTGCCACCTTTCAGCGTTGCATGCAGAAGTGCCTCCTCAAGCAGCTCGGCAGGAATGCCCACGTTTACGTGGACGACATCGTGGTGAAGACGGAGAAGCGTGGCACCTTGATGGAAGACCTCAAGGAAACATTTGAGAACCTGCGCCGGTTCCAAATCAAGCTCAACCCCGAGAAATGCGTGTTCGGGGTGCCAGCCGGCCAGCTCCTAGGCTTCCTGGTCTCCGAACGCGGCATCGAATGCAACCCGGCGAAGATCAAGGCCATCGAGAGAATTGCGATCCCTACCAAGCTTCGAGACATTCAGAAGTTCACCGGGTGCTTGGCCTCCTTGAACCGCTTCATGAGCCGGCTCGGAGAGAAAGCCCTCCCCCTCTACCGCCTCATGAAGAAGAGCACTCACTTCGAGTGGAACGACCAGGCCGACCAAGCTTTTCACGAGCTGAAGAAGATGCTGGCCACGCCGCCTGTCCTCGCGGCGCCGACCGAGAAAGAGCCCATGCTCCTTTACATCACTGCAACCAGCCGGGTAGTCAGCACCGTCATCGTAGTCCAGCGCCTGGAAGAAGGCCGAGCCCAGCCGGTCCAGAGGCCGGTGTATTATTTGAGCGAGGTGCTGTCCGCCTCAAAGTAGAACTACCCGCACTACCAAAAGATGTGTTACGGTGTGTACTTCACCGCCAAGAAGCTAAAGCCCTACTTTCAAGAGCATCCCGTCACGGTCGTATGCACTGCCCCGCTAGCCGAGATCATAGGCAGCCGGGATGCATCCGGCCGGGTCGCGAAATGGGCAATTGAGCTGGCCCCCTACACGATCTTCTACCAGCCCCGCACCGCCATCAAGTCCCAAGCACTGGCCGACTTCCTCGTCGACTGGGCCGAGACCCAGTACCTGCCGCCGGCTCCCGACTCCACCCATTGGCGCATGCACTTCGACGGGTCCAAGATGCGCACCGGCTTGGGAGCCGGCATCGTCCTTACCTCTCCCAAAGGCGACAAGCTCAGATACACGCTACAGATCCACTTTGCCGCCTCCAACAATGTGGCCGAGTATGAGGCGCTCATACACGGGCTCCGGCTTGCCAAAGAGCTTGGCATTTGCCGGATCCTATGTTATGGCGACTCGGACCTGGTAGTCCAGCAGTCATCCGGCGACTGGGACGCCAAGGACGCGAATATGGCGAGCTACCATTTCCTGGTCCAACAACTCAGCGGATACTTTGAAGGATGCGAGTTCCTCCACGTACCTCGAGCCGACAACGAGCCAGCCGATGCCCTGGCTCGAATAGGCTCCACTCGGCAAGCAATTCCAACCGGCGTCGCTCTACAACGCCTCCTCAAGCCGTCCATCAAGCCGTCTCCGGAATCCGATTCCATCTTTGTGCCGCCTGACCCCGATGCGGCCAGGTCCGGCTCGAAGAATCAAGTAGCCGACCCCAAGACCCCCGTAGCCAACCTGGCGACTTCGGCAGCTGGCTCGGGGACTGCGGTAGCCGGCTCGGGGACTGCGGTAGCCGGCCCGGGGACTGCGCCAGCACTACAGCCGGCGGCTGACTCCAGCACCTCACCGCCCAGGCCGCCCACCCTGGTGGCAGTAGCCACTTTGGCAGTAGAAGAAGTCGCGGCTCCGTCATGGGCTCAGTCCATCCTCAACTTCCTAGTAAACCAAGACCTGCCGGCCGACGAAACAGAAGCAAGACAAGTCCAGCGTCGAGCCGGAGCGTACACAATCGTCAACAGAGAACTACTCAAGCGCAGCGTCACCGGAATCCTCCAATGGTGCGTCGAGCAAGAGAAGGGCATTGCAATCCTCGCAGACATTCATCAAGGAAAATGCGGCCACAATGCGGCCTCAAGATCACTTATCGCCAAAGCCTTCCGCCATGGTTTCTTCTGGCCGACTGCTTTGGATGACGCCAGAGAATTAGTCAAGCATTGCAAGGGATGCTAGCTCTTCAGCTCCAAGCAACACATGCCGGCTTCGGCACTCAAGACCATTCCCCTCACTTGGCCCTTTGCCGTTTGGGGACTGGACATGGTGGGCCCATTCAAGACGGCGCGCGGCGGCACGACGCATTTGCTCGTCGCCGTGGACAAATTCACCAAGTGGGTTCAGGCGAAGCCGATCAAGAAGCTGAATGGGCCGACTGCCGTGACGTTCATCACGGACATAACAACTCGGTACGGCGTGCCGCACAGCATCATCACCGACAATGGCACGAATTTCGCCAAAGGAGCCTTGGCACGTTTCTGCGCAGCCCAAGGCATCCGGCTGGACTTAGCATCCGTCGCCCACCCGCAGTCAAACGGCCAGGTCGAGCGAGCCAACGGCCTCATCCTCTCCGGCATCAAACCCCGACTGGTTGTACCTCTGGAGCGCTCAGCCGGCTGTTGGCTCGATGAGCTGCCGGCTGTCCTCTGGAGTCTGCGCACTACACCAAACAAGTCAACCGGCTTCACCCCTTTCTTCCTTGTGTATGGTGCCGAGGCGGTCATCCCAACTGACATCGAATTCGACTTGCCTCGAGTAACCATGTACACGGAAGTGGAGGCCAAGGAAGCACGAGAAGACGGCGTCGACCTGCTGGAAGAAAGCCGGCTGTTAGCTCTCAGCCGGTCTGCAATTTACCGGCAGGGTTTGCGCCGATACCACAGCCGGAAGGTCAGGCCAAGATCTTTCCAAGAGGGCGACCTTGTGCTCCGGCTGATTCAGCGAACAGCCGGCCAGCACAAGCTCTCAGCCCCTTGGGAAGGCCCTTTCGTCATCAGCAGAGCTCTAGGCAATGACTCCTACTACCTGATCGACGCACAGAAGCCGAAGGCACGCAAGAGAGACGACTCCGGCAAGGAGTCGGAACGGCCATGGAACGCCAACCTCCTTCGAAGATTTTACAGTTGAAAGGCAGTATGTATCACGCTAACTTTTGTATTAAGTACAAGACAATAGGCTCCCCGAGGAGGGCTCGGGGACTGCCATCCCTTATTTATGAATGAAAAGTATCATGCTTATGACCTTGTCGTATCATTTACTTATTCCGTCCGGCACCGAGTTCGACTAGTCTGCTCGGGGACTGGCCGACTGAAGTTATATTAGAAGTCCTACCCGCAGTCAGACAAGTAGTGTGCCGGCTCTCAAGCCTTCCCTTGCCAAAAGTCGCAGTTCGAAGAACCGGCTGTCCGGCTGGCAAGAGTTAAAGGTAGGAACGACCGCCCACACGAAAAACGGCTAAGGACTAACGGACTAATATAACAAAAGCCGGTTTTTCCCACACCGCCGACTGGCTACCAGAGTAGCCGGCCGGCCGGTTTCCATTCACTTTACTTTAAATCCAAGAAAGCTCAAGTACTTGCCTCCCCAAAGAGGGAAGGCGGCAAAGGAAAAAGCCTAAGGATAAACAAGCATACGCGAATGGAAACCAAACATACACATGATAATATTTACATAAAAAGACCTCCAAGAGGCCAGCATTCAACATAGTTTGGATACACCCCCAGTGGGTGGAACTACGAAACTTAACAAAAGATTTTTAAAGACAACAAAGCAGGAAAGATAAAGACGGCAGGTCAAGATGGCGGAGCGGCCGACAAGCCAGACTAGTTGGCGGAGACGGTCACGCCGGCTGAAGGAGCGGCCGGCTGACGAACTTCGGCTTGGTCGCCGCCTCCCGCAGAGGGCGCGCTTCCACGCGCCTCGTTGCTGGAGGCGCGGTCGGCCTGAGGTCGGCTGGGTTTTCCACCAGCCGGCTCGACGTCTCCGCCGTCGTCGTCTTCGTCTTCTTCGACCTCGTCGCTGGAGGCGATCTCCTCCGCCGAGTCCTCGCCCACCGCCGGGTTCAGCCCGAACCACTCCTCCGGCTGTGCGACACCGTCATCATCGATTTCGGGTGCGAAAACGCTGATGTCGGTGCACTCGGCGATCATCGAGGCCCGCTGGGCGATAGCCGGCCTCACCGCCTCCAGCTCCACGTCGGCCTCCATCCGCCAAGTGCGCAGCTGGTCCAGGCTCAGCCCTGGGTACCAAGCCCGGACGAATTCCAACGCCCGCCCGGCTCCGAGGCGGGCCGCTGACGCTTTCCAAGCCTCGAAGCGACCAACTGCGACTTCCAGCCAGTCGGCAGTTCGGCTCGGAGTGCGGGGGATCGTCTCGCCGGGCCAGAGGGCGGCCAGCACTTGCGCCCCGGCACGTTGGAGCCGGCGAAGCATCCGATGAGCCGGCTGCAACCGTGCCTGGACAGCCAGAAGCTGCTCCTCAAGGGTCCGGTTTGCATCCGGCGCGATGTCGGCCCCCGCTTGCCGGCGCGCCTCGCGATGGGCCTCAATGCTTTGGGCGGCGAAGGCGGAGTAGCCTGGGAAGTAATCTGCAAGAAACAACAAGCAAGAGCTCAAGATAAGTCAAAAAACCCAAGCGGCAAGGGGCAGGGGAGGGCCGAGGAAGGCAGCTTACCGTCGATCAAGTCCTCTATCCGGCCGAAGCCTTCGTCCAGGCCTCGCCGGGTCTCAGACCAGGTCGCCGCCGCCATCTCGTATTCCGCCATCAAGGCGTCTTCGCTTTCCCGCGCCGCCTGCAGGGCCGCTTTGTGGCTTTCCTCTTGGTCGGCTAGCTTCTTGGCCAGGCGATCCCGTTCCTGGACCAAGGCAGTGCACTCGGCCTCTTTGGCGTAAAGGGCGGCCTTTGCTTCGCCAAGCTCCTTCCTCAAGTCGGCGTTGGCCCCTGAAGACAAAGAAAAAGAAAAAAATCAATAAGAAAAGAGTCGTCAAGAAAGATTCGACCCGACTGCGCAGCAGTCGGCCCGAATCTCGGGGACTACACCCAGTGGGTGCGCTGACGCGCCCCCACAGGAGACAGACAAAACCAAGTACTTACTTCGGCTGTCGGCCAGGTCGTCGGTCCGCCGGCTCAACTCTCGAGCCTGGAAGTCGAAGGCGGCAGCACGAAGGTTGTGGTATTCCTGAAAGTTTAGAAAGAAAGCAAAGTAAGGTGGCCGTCGAGAAAGATCCGACCCGACTGCGCAGCAGTCGGCCCGAATCTCGGGGACTACACCCAGTGGGTGCGCTGACGCGCCCCCACGGAAGAAATCAAGAAAGCAAAGAAGCCAAGAGCGAAGGACTCACCCGGATAGTGGTTCGCGTTGACAAGGACTCTTGGTTGAGCTGTTGCAGTAGGGCGGCTTGAGCTCGTAGCCGGCTCCGGACCCCTTGAGCCGCTGCATCCAGCTCGCCAGTTCCCCCGCTGGGAGTCCACTCGGACACGGCGGTGCTGGCCGCCTCCAGATATCCCGCCGGGTGGCTCGCGCCCGCGGCTCGGCGCAACTCCGGCGGAGCGGCGCCTCTCCCAGCGCGTCGGCCCGTCGCCAGCTGCACCTCGAGGCCGGCTCTGCTCTCCGGCTCCCCGCCGGCTGGCTCCTCTGGCGCTGCTGATGATTGACCGCCTTGGCCCGCTCCGGTTGGCGCCGCAGGCGGCGCTCTCCCCGCCAAGGCCACGGGGTCCTCCTCCCTCTCCAACAGCGGCGGGTCTTGGATGATCTCCTCCGCCAAGGGCAACGGGGTGTCGGGGGCCACGGCTCGGAGAGGAACGGCGAGCAGCGGAGGCTGGCTATGCAAGCTTTCCGCCTCCGTCTCTGCGGGAGCTGCCTCCCTCTGGGCCTTGGCTACCGCTTCAGCCTGCCCCTTTGCCGCCTGGGCGGCCGCCTTCTCCGCCGCCTCGCGCTCCTCCCGCGCTTCGCGGGCGTTCCGCTCTGTGGCCTCCCTAAGATCGGCGCGGGGGTCCACGCGGCGGGAGCTCGAAGACCCTCCAGCCGGCCCCACGACGGAGCCGCCCGGGCCCCGCTCAAGGGAAAGCGGCGCCCTGTCCAGCAAGCGAGGAAAAGTTAAGAAGACATTCGAAGAAAAAGAGAACAACAACGACGAGTGCGGCAAAGCAATTGAAGACTTACGCCGAGACCGCCTGGGGCTGTTTCACAGCCCTGCGGAAGCGGGCCGCCTTCGCGGCCGCCTCATCCCGCTTTGTCGCCGCGGCAGAAGGCTTGGACTTCTTCGGCCGACTGCCGAAGAGGCCTAGAGCGGCCCGGCGCTTCTGCACGCCACCGGCAGCCGGCGCGACAGACGAGCCCGCGCCCTGTTGGTCGGCCGCCGGCTGGCGACGCGGAGCGACTTCGGCTTCGAAATCGTCCGACCAGTCCTCGAAGCTCGCGGTGAACCTTGAGCCTCCGGGCTCGGCACTGTCCCCCACGACGGCGTCTTCCATGGCAGCCGCCCCCAAGTCCAGGTCGTCAACATCATCCACCATGCGGTCGGGGGCGTACTGGCATTCGATCCCTGCCACCCCAGCCGGCGGCGCAAGAAGAGGGTTCTGCTCAGAGAACCGACTGGTCAGAAGCCGGTCGTCACGAAGCCGGCTGACAAAAAAAAGAAGATAAAGAGAGAAACTTACCACGGGTGGAGGATTTGCGCGAGAATACGGCGCCATGCCGTATTGCCAGTTCCTGCTGAGCTTGCAGTTGGCGATGTAATTGACCATGAGCGCCACCTCCGCGTGGGGCATCTCCCATGTGCTCAGCCGGCTTGGGTCAAAGCGGCCGCTCATCTGACACATCATATGGGGCCGGCTCTGGAGAGGGAGGATCCGGCGCTCCATGAAGGCGGCCACAAGGTCGGCCCCGCGCAAGCCTTCCAACTGAATCAGCACCCGAAGCCGGGAGATGGCGGCGTTCCCGGCCGGAGACAATGACCGGGATCGGAAGCTCCACGAGGGCTGCCTCCCAGCCGGCGGGCCGGCTACGTAAGCCGGCAGGTTGATGTAGTCTTCTTGCTCGGCGACGTTCTTCACATAGAAATAAGATCTCTGCCAGACCTTTACCGACTGGATCAGGGGGATGGGCGGGAACGGATTGTTCTCACTCGCCCTCCTCATGGCGATGAAGGCCCCGCAGGGGGCGGGCACGCCGGCAACGACTGTGCCGAGCTTGCTCTGGAAGAACTCTCCCCAGAGCTCCAGCGTGGGGAGCAGCCCCAAGAAGCCTTCGCAGAGGGAGACGAAGGCCGACAGCAGCATCACCGCATTGGGCGTGAGGTGATGCGGCTGGAGGTTGTAGAAGTCGAGGAAGGAGCGCAAAAACCCGCTCGCCGGGAGGCCGAAGCCGCACAGGCAGTGCGAGCGGAAGACAACCCGCTCGCCCGCCTCCGGCGCCGGCGAGATCTCCCTCGCGGGCGCCAGGCGGACCTATACGCGGTCGGCGCCGGGCAGGCACCGGGTCTGGCGAAGGAACTCCACGTGGTCTTCATGGACGTTGGAGCCGTCCCAGGAGCTTGACAACGCCATGGGAGCGAGGTGGCGTGGAGACGCGACGGCGCTGAGACGGGAGGCTGCGGCGGCAGCGAAAGGAAGAAGATGAGGGTTAGGAGGGACGGAGTGGGAGGGAGCGCGCGAACCTCTGTCGCTGCCCCTCCTCCCCCTACTTATAGGCTCACGTGGCGGAGCTGAGGAGGCGTGGCGTGGGGAAGCGTGGGGGTCGATCGTGCCCACTCCCCACGCCCCGCGATTATCGATCCTTAATGGCGAGACGAAAACTGCCTTGAGAAGGCGAGCGGCCCTGTGGGCCACGGGAGATCCGCGCCTGGACCGAGGCTCGCGAGTGGCGGGCCCGGGCCTGCGGCGGCATCCTGTCGCGCGCGTGCGCTCGCAGGATCCTGCCGCCACGTGGCCGCGAGAGGGCCCGTGGTCAGCACGCAGGTCCCCTCTCCTCCCGCCTACGCGGGGCTATCTGAAGTCGGCGTACGCCCGCGAAGCCGGCTCTTCAGGATAGGAAGCTGACCAAGCTTCTCGTCCCCCTGTTCACCTCGGAGCTCGATCAGCTTCAGGGACTATTGTCGGAGTAAATAGCCATGGGTAGCCTAGTCGGCTCCCCCTGGCACTTCTGAAAAAATTACGAGCCCGCCCGGCTCTCAAGAATCCAAGACATGGGGCCGCCTTCCCCTAGCCGGCTGCGATCAAGGCCGGCTTTCGGAAGGCGGTCCGACTTTAACCCTCATGAGAGGGCCGACTCCAAGAAGCCGGCTGTGAGAAGGCCGACTCCTTCGAGCTAGCTCCCCGTAAAGCCGTCAAGACCGTACCCACAAAGTTTGCACCCACCTAACGGTGGTGCGACGGGGCGTGGCTACAGAAGAGCCTGCCACCCCCGAATCCCGGGGCACGCCTGGCACAGTGCGCCGTACGAGGTAGGCATGACCCGTCCGGCGCAGCACTGTTGCCATGTTGACCCTGGCCTCACCCACGACGGGCCGCCAGCGTGGCCCACAGGCGGTGGGCCCCTTAGAGCAGAGAGACGGCCGAAGGCGGCCCCGCTTCCAACCAGTCGGCCCGAGATGGAGCCGGCCCCCCGCAGCCGGCTTGCTACCTCCCTCGAAGAAGACACCCCATAAAGGAGACAAGACGCGGTAGGGCTACAGCGATCGTCCGACGGGCGGCGGTACTGTAGCCGCGCTTACCACGATGAAGCTCACGTCAACAAGATGAAGCCACAGTGACCAGCCGCCGACATGGCCTCGGACAGTGGGGCCTGCCTGTCGACCAAGGAGTTGGCAGCCGGCAGGACCCACCAGTCGGCGGGCCCCAGCAGCCAGCGCAGGAGCCGGCGAGCGCAGTCACAGACGGCTGGGCCCCGCGCCCAGCCGGATTACCATTGTACCCCCGGGGGGTAGGCCTATATAAACCCCCCGGAGCACCCATGCAAAGGGTTCGGCCCCCTGCTAGTTCTAGACACCATACAAGGAGAAGAAGCAGGCTAGCCGTGCCCTTTCTTCCTCCTCCCCCCAAAAATAGCTCAAGGAGCGTCGTGTAGCTACTCGATTCATCTAGTGAGCATGCGGAGACCCCGCAGAGCAGCAGTAGGGGTGTTATCTCCTTGGAGAGCCCCGAAGCTGGGTAAGATCCGCCGGCGTGCATGTCTTCGCCTCATCCCGCTTCCAGGCACCGGCGATGTCTTACTGGTTCCCACAAAGATAAGCCACCCGTTGGCATATGTCGCACCCACCACCCGACAATCCATTTATTCTCGATGGCATGCCGATCAACGGGCAAGTCAACGAAAGTCCACACTTTGTTCTAATACATGGATCCCATCTCAGATTTCATGGCTTCAAGCCATTTTGCGGAATCTGGGCTCATCATCGCTTCCTCATAGTTCGTAGGTTCATCATGGTCAAGTAACATGACCTCCAGAACTGGATTACCATACCACTCTGGTGCGGATCTTGATCTAGTTGACCTACGAGGTTCGGTAGTAACTTGATCTGAAGTTATATGATCATCATCATTAGCTTCCTCATTGAGGAAGTCCTGGATTAGGGGGTATCCGGACAGCCGGACTATATTCTTTGGTCGGACTGTTGGACTATGAAGATACAAGATTGAAGACTTCGTCCCATGTCCGGATGGGACTCTCCTTGGCGTGGAAGGCAATCTTGGCAATACGGATATGTAGATCTCCTTCCTTGTAACCGACTCTGTGTAACCCTAGCCCCCTCCGGTGTCTATATAAACCAGAGGGTTTAGTCCATAGGACAACATACAATCATACCATAGGCTAGCTTCTAGGGTTTAGCCTCTCTGATCTCGTGGTAGATGAACTCTTGTACTACTCATATTATCAAGAATAATCAAGCAAGACGTAGGGTTTTACCTCCATCAAGAGGGCCCGAACCTGGGTAAACATCGTGTCCCCTGCCTCCTGTTACCATCCTCCTAGATGCACAGTTCGGGACCCCCTACCCGAGATCCGCCGGTTTTGACACCGACATTGGTGCTTTCATTGAGAGTTCCTCTGTGTCTTCATCATTAGGCTTGATGGCTCCTTCAATCATCGATGGCGATGCAGTCCAGGGTGAGACTTTTCTCCCCGGACGGATCTTTGTATTCGGCGGCTTCGCACTAAGGGCCAACTCGCTTGGCCATCTGGAGAAGATCGAGAGCTACGCCCCTGGCCATCAGGTCAGATTTGGAAACTTGAACTACACAGCCGATGTCCACGGAGACTTTATCTTCGACGGATTCGAGCCCTTGCCGAGTGCGCCACACGGTCATGATGAGCATGATTTAGCTCTACCATCGGACAGTGTTCGGGAGATCGCACCGGCGACCGCTCCGACCCTCAATCCGGAGCGAATTGCGCCCTCCAGGGATGAGTGGATAGACCCCGCCACGGAGGCCGCATTCTCATCGGCGATCGAGGCGAGTATCGACCTTACCCTTCATGAGAGTCGTGACGCCAAACTGTCGGATTCTTCCCCGGCCACGGACTCCGAACCGCCTGCGCCCGTGCCTATCGAATCCGACTGGGCGCCGATCATGGAGTTCACCTTCGCGGATATTTTTCAGCACTCGCCCTTCGGTGACATACTGAACTCATTAAGGTCTCTCTCGCTGTCAGGAGAATCCTGGCCGAACTATGTCCAGCAGGATTGGGATGCGGATGACAAAGAAATTCTCCGCCCACCCACCACCCACTTAGTAGCCACTGTCGACGATTTGACCGACATGCTCGACTTCGACTCCAAAGACATCGACGGTATGGACGACGATGCAGGAGACGAACAGGAACCACTGCCCATAGGGCACTGGACGCCCACTCCATCATATGATGTATACATGGTGGACACACCCAAAGAAAATGACGACGAGGAACGGAAGGACGTAGCGAAGGGTTGTTCCCTCGAGAAGCAGTCAAAGCGGCGGCGTAAGCACCGCTCCAAATCCCGCCTCGGCAGAAACAGCGATCATATAGACCCAGCGATAGAGCAGGGTGATCCAGCGGACGACAAACATAGCATTGAACCATCGTCCGACCACGGCAACACGGAGAATCAAACCAAACAACCCGACTCCGTCGAAGATAACAGTCCGGACGACATCACACCGGACAGGCACCCGGAGCAACAAAATAAACATCAAAGGCTTGTTGCCACTGCGAGGATCCTGAAAAAGCAGAAGCAAAGGCTCGGGGCTGCACAAGACACACTCAGAATTAGATGGAGTGAAGTACTCAACACTTCAGCAAAGTATGGCGGTAGTCGCCATACAAAGAGCTACCCAAAGCGAAAGCTGCTACCTGAATTCGATGAGGAGGCCTTAGATCCCCCGCAATCAAAAAACAAAACAGCCATCCGGTCGGATAGACGACCTCGTGGCCAACATAGAGCAGCAAACGACGCCGCACACAAGCCAATACGTGATCCACGTGAGGGCTCGCATCAAAAGGACGGCGCACCCAGATCCATCTACGGGCCAAGCAAGCGCGCTCCAGCACGCAATGCAACACAACAAACATCCTAACACCACGGTACACCCAAATACAGGGGTGCCGCACACCCCCTATGTTTCACCGATGAGGTGCTGGACCATGAATTTCCAGAGGGATTCAAACCCGTAAACATAGAGGTGTACGACAGAACGACAAACCCTGGGGTCTGGATTGAGGACTACATCCTCCATATCCACATGGCTCGAGGAGATGATCTCCACGCCATCAAGTACTTACCCCTCAAGCTCAAAGGGCCAGCTCGGCACTGGCTTAAAAGCCTCCCCGAAAACTCCATTGGAAGCTGGGAAGAGCTCGAAAACGCTTTTCGGGCAAATTTTCAAGGGACCTATGTCCGACCACCGAATGCAGACGATTTAAGTCATATAACTCAACATCACGGAGAGTCAGCCCGAAAGCTTTGGAACATGTTTCTCACTAAAAAGAACCAAATAGTCGACTGTCCGGACGCCGAAGCCTTAGCAGCTTTCAAGCACAGCATTCGAGACGAATGGCTTGCCAGACACCTCGGCCAAGAAAGGCTGAGAACAATGGCAGCATTAACAAGCCTCATGACCCGCTTTTGCGTGGGCGAGGATAGCTGGTTAGCCCGATGTAGCACCAGCGACCCAAGTACATCCGAAGTCAGGGACGGAAATGGGAAGCCATGACGCAGCAAAAACAAGCGCCGGAATAAAGAAGACAGCCCGAAGAGCACGGTGGTAAACGCCAGATTCAGAAGCTCTCGGCCAGGTCAGCAAAAGTTGCCCTCCAAAGGCAACAGAGACGAACTGTCCAGCCTAAACAAGATTTTGGGTCTTCAAGCAGTCCGGCAAGCTTAACGCCGAACACAAGGGGCAGGATACACCAAGCGAAGACGAGGACGAGCCTCGCAAGCAAAGCACTGGGGAACAGAAGAAATTCCCACCATAAGTCAAAACGGTAAACGTGTTACATGTGACAAAGGGGAGAAACAAAGCGGCACTCCTAGAGACACATGCCCCAGGGCCTATCACCGCGGAGTTCTGCCACTGGTCGTCCCAACCGATCACCTTTGACCATCGGGATTACTCGGCAAGTATCCGGCATGCAGGATGGGCTGCCTTGGTGTTAGACCCGATAATTGACGGATACCACTTCACACGGGTCCTGATGGACGGCGGTAGTAGTTTAAACCTGATATATTAGGACACAGTCCGCAAAATGGGGATAGACCCAACAAAAATCAGCCATAGCAATACTCCCTTTAAAGGAGTAACGCCAGGTCCAGAAGCCCATTACACGGGCTTCCTGCTACTAGAGGTTATATTCGGCTTTCCCGATAACTTCCGCAGCGAAAATTTAACCTTCCACATCGCTCCGTTCCAAAGTGGCTATCAAGCACTACTCGGACGCGAAGCTTTCGCTCGCTTTAATGCAATACCGCATTACGCTTCTCTCATGCTCAAGATGCCCGGTCCACGTGGCATCATGTAAATGGAAATATTGAGCGCTACTTGCGCGTGGAAGACCGCGCGGCCACCTTGGCAGCCACACACTAGACGGCCTCACCAACTAGAGCAGCTGACAGGTCGTTAAGACCACGGACATGGTTAGACGAGTCCGATGCAGCTGTATATAATTCATACAGGTTTGATGGCTATACCCCTATAACAATACAGGGGGCTCAACGCGTGTAAACAAGTGACAATTAGGCTCAACTTTACTCATCTTGAACTGTACATGGTTTATTTAGTATAACCTACCTTTTTGCACGACAACTTTTCAACTAAGTTCCTCTCTTTTATAGATGACCATCGTGCTACACCCGTCCAGGATACGGCACAACGGAGACACAGGCGCAGACGTGCAGCAGGGACCCATTCCAAGGATTCTTTTTAGATTAAGACCCTGCATAAACCTTTTTTACTGTCTCTTGTTGATACACACCCCCCGGATTCTCAGTACAATTGAGAAGGAGGCTGACATATTGGCATGTGGCCACGTCAGAATATTGCACGTACCTGGACACCAGGGGCTTATTACAAAGGGCATTGTTTAAGCCCGGTTTACATCATAAAGACCGAATACCTTAGGGAGTGTTCGGCGTCGCGAGTTTGGCCTTATATGCATCAGCTCCGAATCATGTCTTTGGTCAAATGTTGGGTTTGCCCGGCTCATGTGTTTTGCTGCCTTACGTTCCGCTCTATCGGCTAAGGCGGCACTAGGAGAACTACTGCAATTGTGCCCTGGTTCATCCGGACGAGCACCTCAGTAGAGAAAGCCGAAAACTGACTGTCATGATATAGCGTGAGACTGGTCAACCACTCGATGACCTAGCAGAATCTTCGGGATTCCTCCACCTTAACGAAGGGCCATTTCCCGGCCAGGCATGTACGTGCCCCGAATTCGGATGAGCGCGGGGCCACCAGGGGCTATATATCCCCACTGTCAAACTCCTCTGGCTAAGAGAAAGTGTTAAAGCATTATAGTCTGATTGCCTAGTTCGCTGCGCTATCACCTCCTTAATGGACCAAGACGTTGGCTCAAGTGTGAACATGCGTCTTCTGCGAACACTCCCGCATTATATGCGTGGGGGCTGAAGCCGACGACTGCCATCTTTCAGGTTATATACATATATACATAAACGGCCGCACAAGAGGCATCATAGTACTTTCGGGGAAAAGTATAAATACAGCCTTGATAAACTCAATAAAACATTGTTTTTACATTGGGAATACATGTCACTTAAACATAATATTCTTCAAGCACTGAGCCTCTATCAAACGAGCGCCTTCAAGAACTTCTTCAAAGTAGTGCTCGGCAGCCACTCGGCCTATGGCTGAACCCTGTGCCGCAACAGTGGTGGCATCCATCTCTGCCCAGTATGTTTTGACACGGGCAAGGGCCATCCGCGAGCCTTCTATGCACGCCGACCTCTTTACAGCATCGATACGTGGCACAGCACCAAGGAATTGTTGCACTAAGCTAAAGTAGCTATTCAGCCTTGGCCCTCCTGGCCACAGATGATCCACAATGGACCTCATGGCAAGTCCAGATAATCTATGGAGCTCGGCCCAACCGGTCAATCGCTCATTCAGCAACAGCGGACAGACTGGAGCGTGAAACTGTGACCAGAACAGCTTCTCCACTTCAGGACCTTTCTGATCCTTGAAGTACTCGCCCGCATCAGCAACACTTGCAGCCAAATCCATGTACTCGTCCGCAGAACTCCATAGCCGGTCCAGAGGCGCATACTTCGGATCCCCGAACTTAGTCCACAACAAGAAGGGCTTCCCAAATACAATATCCGCAGCTTCATGCAGCTCCTCCTTCGTCGCTCTAATTTTTGAGCGGGTTTCCTTGGCACCTCCCGGGCCTTTTCCAGGTCCGTCGCTTTCGCCCGGTTTTCTTCTTTAAGTAGCTGGTAACGGTCAGCAGCATCTTTTAACTCTACAGCCATCTTGGCTATTTTTTCTTTGCTCTCGCAATGCGCGGCCTGTTCGGCCCTTAAATCTTCGGCCGCCTTTAAAGCGGCCACATTGCTACTCCTTGCTTGCTCCTTGGCTCGGGCAAGCTCCGCCCGAAGGGTCTCCACGGTGGCAGCTCCATCTGCAGTAACAACATATTAAAGATACTGGCATCATGCTGCTCTTATTACGTGACAATCACCAGAAAAATCACCTACCATGTGCCTCGTCAAGCCGCTTGTCAACAAGCATGATGTCGGCATCTGCCGCATCCAGTTGCCACCTTAGTTCGGCAAACCCATCAGTCCGGCTAGGCATCGGAGCTTCAACCACCTGCACATAAAGGCGGTCTGGTTATTACCTGGGACTACGATCCTCTGTTTGTCGCCATTTTCGACGACAACCAGAGTCTTAGGGGCTACTATCTACACAGGGCACATCTAAAAATGTGCGGTACTGTCAACAATGTACATCATTTCGTGTACCTCAAAACCCGTTAGTAGACTCATAAAGGCTTCATGCAACCCGCTTTCGGTGGACGAAATCCTTTCAATCACCGTACCCATCAATGTGCGGTGCTCTTCTGAGATAGCCGCTTGCTCTAGCAGATCCCTCAGTACGTCCGACTGCACACCAGACGGTGCCGGACTCTTTTGATTGCTCTCCTCAAGAGTCGGATACTGAGGACATCGGGTGGCCATAGGATTACCTTCTGGCCTTGCCGGATCAAGAGAAACCCTCTGCGACGACACCTCGGGGTCGCCCGCCTCATGATGCGGTATGGCAGGGGGAGGCGTTTCGCTCTTCATCATCTCTGGAAGAAGATCCCCTGAAGACGAGCTCTGCTGAGAAGGGCTAAAATCCGAACTGCAAGATAAATGCCTCGGTTATTTACCTCAGAGGTAAAGCGAGATATTTTCATTTACCCTTTTACTTACAGCTCGGTGGAGGGCTGATCCCCTTGAGGGCATAGTGCGGCCAGGGTATCCCCTAGGGCAGGACCCTCCGGCGGAGATTTCTTCCCCCGTTTGGAGACAGTCGTCTCCGGGTCCTCAGAGGTGGTTCTCTTCCGTCCCTGGGGAGAGGAAGCTTGAGTTCCTCCCCCCGGCTAACCTCCCTCATGGAGACGCTAGCCTCCTTGTTCCCCCCTTTATCTTCTCCTGAGGGCGCTTGATAAGGCGTGATCTCCAGCATCCTGGTTAGCACGGGATTTGATGAGGTCTCAGGGAGGGGGGCCGAACACCTGATCAACTTTGCCTTTGCTATCCAATCCTGGGTCAAAGAGCGGCTTTTTTAGGGCAATGTTGTGATAAATAAATGGACAGTGTGTTCGGATGCGGGGCTACTTACTTGGGTATCCGGGCGATTGCAGCTCAGACCTGCATCCTCAGTGATGTCTGGACACATTATTTGTGGTCCAACGAACAATTTGTACATCTCTTCGTGCGTCATGCCGAGGAAATGTTGAATAGCTCGCGGTCCTTCCGGGTTGAATTCCCACATGCGAAGGGGTCGGCGTTTGCAAGGCTGGACTTGAAAAACTAGCATGACTTGCACTACCATAACCAGACTGAAATCTCTCTCAAAGAGATCTCAGATACGGCTTTGCAGTATTGGCACGTCCTTGGTTGGACCCCAGCTCAGCCCCCTGTTGATCCATGACATCAGTTGTGGTGGGGGGCCTGAGCGAAAGGTGGGGGCAGCTACCCACTTGGCACTTCGGGGAGCTGTGATGTAGAACCACTTCCGCTGCCACAATCCGGACACCTCTGGGAAGTAACCCTCAGGCCATGGAGCGTCAGCAATTTTTCTTATTGAAGCACCTCCGCACGCTGTGTGCTACCCCACGATCATCTTCGGCTTCACATCGAAGGTCTTGAGCCACAGGCCGAAGTGAGGGGTAATGCGGAGGAAGGCCTCACATACGACAATAAATGTCGAGATGTGAAGAAGGGAATGTGGGGCCATATCGTGAAAATCTATCCCGTAATAGAACATAAGACCCCTAACAAAGGGATCCAAAGCGAGGACTAGTCCTCGCAGGAAGTGGGAGACAAACACGACGCTCTCGTTGGGTTCGGGAGTATGGACCACTTGCCCTCGGGCAGGCAGCCGATGCGAAATTTCGGCGGTCAGATATCTGGCCTCTCTCAACTTCTTGATGTCCTCCTCCGTGACGGAGGAAGGCATCCACCGACCTTGAAGGTTGGATCCGGACATAGTTGAAGGTCCGATGTGCCTAAACCTGAGCTTTGGGTGTTGGAACTCGAGGCGGGAGGCGGATTCGATTAAGACCGAGAGGAAAAGGCCTTGTCCCCTTTATAAAGAGGGTGAATATCAAGCGTCCTCCTCGTGGCCGTTTGGGACTTGCCTAAGATCTAGGAGTCCTACCAATAGGCACGGTTGGGTTACCCACGTCCGTATTGATGAGAATCCCGTAATAAAGGGGACACGATCTCTGCTTCGACAAGACGTGCCAGGGAAACCGCCTCGCGAAACACGCTGAGATTGGTTATGAAAAACGATTCGAATAAAGACATGGCTGTGGTGTGATGTCACGCTACGGGGTACATCAGCAGATTAGATTTATGGAAATATTATTCTCTCTACGGTGGTATGTGGAACTTGTTTTGCAGAGCCGGACACGATCCTCGTGTTCAAAATCTTCTATGAAGTATTCGGAGGAGGAACCTGCCTTACAATGCCGAAGACAATATGCGCGCCGGACTCATCGTCATTGAAGCCTGGTTCAGGGGCTACTGAGGGAGTCCTGGATTAGGGGGTATCCGGACAGCCGGACTATATCCTTTGGCCGCACTGTTGGACTATGAAGATACAAGATTGAAGACTTCGTCCCGTGTTCGGATGGGACTCTCCTTGGCGTGGAAGGCAATCTTGGAAATACGGATATGTAGATCTCCTTCCTTGTAACTGACTCTGTGTAACCCTAGCCCCCTCCGGTGTCTATATAAACCGGAGGGTTTAGTCCGTAGGACAACATACAATCATACCATAGGCTAGCTTCTAGGGTTTAGCCTCTCTGATCTCGTGGTAGATCAACTCTTGTACTACTCATATTATCAAGAATAATCAAGCAGGACGTAGGGTTTTACCTCCATCAAGAGGGCCCGAACATGGGTAAACATCATGTCCCCTGCCTCTTGTTACCATCCGCCTAGACGCACAGTTCGGGACCCCCTACCCGAGATCCGCCGGTTTTGACACCGACACTCACAAATTGGTGTAGGAGTCACATAAACAGATTTATGTGATGAACTACTTTCCAATAAGGGAGCAGGTACACTTACCTCATCAAGTTCTACTTTCCTCCCACTCACTTCTTTCGAGAGAAACTCCTTTTCTAGAAAGGATCCATTCTTAGCAACGAATGGCTTGCCTTCGGATCTGTGATAGAAGGTGTACCCAACAGTCTCCTTTGGGTATCCTATGAAGACACATTTCTCCGATTTGGGTTCGAGCTTATCAGGTTGAAGCTTTTTCACATAAGCATCGCAGCCCCAAACTTTAAGAAATGACAACTTTGGTTTCTTGCCAAACCATAGTTCACAAGGCGTCGTCTCAATGGATTTTGATGGTGCCCTATTTAACGTGAATGCAGCCGTCTCTAAAGCATAACCCCAAAACGATAGCGGTAAATCAGTAAGAGACATCATAGATTGCACCATATCTAGTAAAGTACGATTACAACGTTCGGACACACCATTACGCTGTGGTGTTCCACGTGGCGTGAGTTGCGAAACTATTCCGCAATTTTTCAAATGTACACCAAACTCGTAACTCAAATATTCTCCGCCACGATCAGATCGCAGAAACTTTATTTTCTTGTTACGATGATTTTCAACTTCACTCTGAAATTATTTGAACTTTTCAAATGTTTCAGACTTATGTTGAATTAAGTAGATATACCCATATCTTCTCAAATCATCTGTGAAGGTGAGAAAATAACGATACCCGCCGCGAGCCTCAATATTCATCGGACCACATACATCAGTATGTATGATTTCCAACAAATCTGTTGCTCGCTCCATAGTTCCGGAGAACGGCATTTTAGTCATCTTGCCCATAAGGCATGGTTCGCAAGTACCAAGTGATTCATAATCAAGTGATTCCAAAAGTCCATCAGTATGGAGTTTCTTCATGCGCTTTATACCAATATGACCCAAACGGTAGTGCCACAAATAAGTTGCACTATCATTATCAACTCTGCATTTTTTGGCTTCAACATTATGAATATGTGTATCACTACTATCGAGATTCAACAAGAATAGACCACTCTTTAAGGGTGCATGACCATAAAATATATTAGTCATATAAATAGAACAACCATTATTCTCAGATTTAAATGAATAACCGTATCGCATCAAACAAGATCCAGATATAATGTTCATGCTTAACGCTGGCAGCAAATAACAATTATTTAGGTCTAAAACTAATCCCGAAGGTAGATGTAGAGGTAGCGTGTCGATGGCGATCACATCGACTTTGGAACCATTTCCCACGCGCATCGTCACCTCGTCCTTAGCCAGTATTCGCTTAATCCGTAGTCCCTATTTCGAGTTGAAAATATTAGCAACAGAACCAGTATCAAATACCCAGGTGCTACTGCGAGCTCTGGTAAGGTACACATCAATAACATGTATATCAAATATACCTTCGTTCACTTTTCCATCCTTCTTATCCGCCAAATACTTGGGGCGGTTCCGCTTCCAAGTGTCCAGTCTGTTTGCAGTAGAAGCACTTAGTCTCAGGCTTAGGTCCAGACTTGGGTTTCTTCTCCTAAGCAGCAACTTGTTTGTCGTTCTTCTTGAAGTTGCCCTTCTTCTTCCCTTTGCCCTTTTTCTTGAAACTTGTGGTCTTATTGACCATCAACACTTGATGCTCCTTCTTGATTTATACCTACGCAGCCTTTAGCATCACGAAGAGCTCGGGAATAGTCTTATTCATCCCTTGCATATTATACTTCATCACGAAGCTTTTGTAGCTTGGTGGCAGTGCTTGAAGAACTCTGTCAATGACACTATCAATAGGAAGATTAACTCCCAGTTGAGTCAAGTGATTATGATACCCAGACATTTTGAGTATATGCTCACTGACAGAACTATTCTCCTCCATCTTGCAGCTATAGAACTTATTGGAGACTTCATATCTCTCAATCCGGGCATTTGCTTGAAATATTAACTTCAACTCCTGGAACATCTCATATGCTCCATGACGTTCAAAACGTTGTTGAAGTCCCGGTTCTAAGCCGTAAAGCATGGCACACTGAACTATCGAGTAGTCATCAGCTTTACTCTGCCAAATGTTCTTAATGTTGTCAGCAGCATCTGCAGCAGACCTGGCACCCAGCGGTACTTCCAGGACGTAATTCTTCTGTACAGCAATGAGGATAATCTCAAGTTACGGACCCAGTCCGTGTAATTGCTACCATCATCTTTCAACTTTGCTTTCTCAAGGAACGCATTAAAATTCAACGGAACAACAGCACGGGCCATCTATCTACTACAACATAGATAAGCAAAATACTATCAGGTACTAAGTTCATGATAAATTTAACTTCAATTCATCATATTACTTAAGAACTCCCACTTAGATAGACATCCCTCTAATCATCTAAGTGATCACGTGATCCATATAAACTAAACCATAACCGATCATCACGTGAAATGGAGTAGTTTTCAATGGTGAACATCACTGTGTTGATCATATCTACTATATGATTCACGCTTGACCTTTCGGTCTCAGTGTTCCGAGGCCATATCTGCATATGCTAGGCTCGTCAAGTTTAACCCAAGTATTCTGCATGTGCAAAACTGGCTTGCACCCATTGTAGATGGACGTAGAGCTTATCACACCCGATCATCATGTGGTGTCTCAGCACGACGAACTTTGGCAGCGGTGCATACTCAGGGAGAACACATTTATCTTGAAATTTAGTGAGAGATCATCTTATAATGCTACCGTCAAACAAAGCAGAATAAGATGCATAAAGGATAAACATCACATGCAATCAATATAAGTGATATGATATGGCCATCATCATCTTGTGCTTGTGATCTCCATCTCCGAAGCACTGTCATGATCACCATTGTCACCGGCATGACACCTTGATCTCCATTGTAGCATCATTGTCGTATCGCCAACTATTGCTTCTACGACTATCGCTATCGCTTAGTGATAAAGTAAAGCAATTACAGGGCGATTGCATTGCATAAAATAAAGCGACAACCATATGGCTCCTGCCAGTTGCCGATAACTCTGTTACAAAACATGATCATCTCATACAATAAATATAGCATCATGTCTTGACCATATCACATCACAACATGCCCTGCAAAAACAAGTTAGACGTCCTCTACTTTGTTGTTGCAAGCTTTACGTGGCTGCTACAGGCTGAGCAAGAACCGTTCTTACCTACACATCAAAACCACAACGATAGTTCGTCAAGTTGGTGTTGTTTTAACCTTCTCAAGGAACGGGCATAGCCACACTCGATTCAACTAAAGTTGGAGAAACTGACACCCGCCAGCCACCTGTGTGCAAAGCACGTCGGTTGAACCAGTCTCGCATAAGCGTACGCGTAATGTCGGTCCGGGCCGCTTCATCCAACAATACCGCCGAACCAAAGTATGACATGCTGGTAAGCAGTATGACTTGTATCGTCCACAACTCACTTGTGTTCTACTCGTGCATATAACATCTATGCATAAAACCAGGCTCGGATGCCACTGTTGGGGAACGTAGTAATTTCAAAATTTTCCTACGCACACGCAGGATCATGGTGATGCAAAGCAACGAGAGGGGAGAGTGTCGTCCATGTACCCTCGTAGACCGTTAAGAGGAAGCGTTATGACAACGCTGTTGATGTAGTCGTACGTCTTCACGATCGACCGATCCTCAGTACCGAACGTACGGCACCTCCGCGTTCAGCACATGTTCAGCTCGGTGACGTCCCGTGAACTCACGATCCAGTAGAGCTCGGGGAAGAGTTCCGTCAGCACGACAGCGTGGTGACGATGTTGATGAAGCTACCGCAGCAGGGCTTCGCCTAAACACCGCTATAATATGACTGAGGTGGATTATGGTGGAGGGGGGCACCGCACACGGCTGGAGAGATCTCAATGATCAACTTGTGTGTCTAGAGGTGCCCCCCTGCCCCCGTATAAAAAGGAGCAAGGCTGGAGAGGCGGCCGGCCAGGAGGAGGCGCGCCAGGAGGAGTCCTACTTCCACCGGGAGTAGCACTCCCTCCTTTCCTAGTTGGAATAGGAGAATGGGGAAGGAGGAGGGAGAGTAGAAGGAAAGGGGGCGCCCACCCTCCTTGTCCAATTCGGACAAGATGGAGAGGGGCGCGCGGCCTGCCCTGCCAGGCCCTCCTCTCTTCCACTAAGGCCCACATGGCCCATTAAACTCCCGGTGGGTTTTGGTTGAAGGAAATATGCCCTAGAGGCAATAATAAAGTTATTATTTATTTCCTTATATCATGATAAATGTTTATTATTCATGCTAGAATTGTATTAACCGGAAACATAATACATGTGTGAATACATAGACAAACAGAGTGTCACTAGTATGCCTCTACTTGACTAGCTCGTTGATCAAAGATGGTTATGTTTCCTAACCATAGACATGACTTGTCATTTGATTAACGGGATCACATCATTAGGAGAATGATGTCATTGATATGACCCATTCCGTTAGCTTAGCACACGATCGTTTAGTATGTTGTTATTGCTTTCTTCATGACTTATACATGTTCCTATCACTATGAGATTATGAAACTCCCGTTTACCGGAGGAACACTTTGTGTGCTACCAAACGTCACAACGTAACTGGGTGATTATAAAGGTGCTCTATAGGTGTCTCCGAAGGTACTTGTTGGGTTGCCGTATTTCGAGATTAGGATTTGTCACTCCAATTGTCGGAGAGGTATCTCTGGGCCCTCTCGGTAATGCACATCACTTAAGCCTTGCAAGCATTGCAACTAATGAGTTAGTTGCGGGGTAATGTATTACGGAATGAGTAAAGAGACTTGCCGGTAACGAGATTGAACTAGGTATTGAGATACCGACGATCGAATCTTGGGCAAGTAACATACCGATGACAAAGGGAACAACGTATGTTGTTATGCGGTCAGACCGATAAAGATCTTCGTAGAATATGTGGGAGCCAATATGAGCATCTAGGTTCCGCTATTGGTTATTGACCGAAGATGTGTCTCGGTCATGTCTACATAGTTCTCGGACCCGTAGGGTCCGCACGCTTAACGTTACGATGACAGTTATATTATGAGTTTATATGTTTTGATGTACCGAAGGTTGTTCGGAGTCCCGGATGTGATCACGGACATGACGAGGAGTCTCGAAATGGTCGAGACATGAAGATTGATATATTGGAAGCCTATGTTTGGATATCGGAAGTGTTTCGGGTGAGATCGGGATTTTACCGGAGTACCGGGAGGTTACCGGAACCCCCCGGGGACTTAATGGGCCTTAGTGGGCCTTGGTGGAAGAGAGAGGAGGCGGCCAGGGCAAGGGCCGCGCCCTCTCTCCCTAGTCCTAAAAGGACAAGGAGAAGGGGGCGGCGCCCCCCTTCCTTCTTCTCCTCCACTTGTTTCCCCTCTCTCTCCTAGTCCAACAAGGAAAAGGGGGGAGTCCTACTCCCGGTAGGAGTAGGACTCCTCCTGGCGCGCCCTCTCCCTTGACCGGCCGCACCCCCCTTGCTCCTTTATATACAGGGGCAGGGGGCACCCCAGAGACACAACAATTGATCTGTTTGATCTTTTAGCCGTGTGCGGTGCCCCCCTCCACCATAGTCCACCTCGATAATACTGTAGCAGTGCTTAGGCGAAGCCCTGCGTCGGTAGAACATCAACATCGTCACCACGCCGTCATGGTGACGAAACTCTCCCTCAACACTCGGCTGGATCGGAGTTCGAGGGACGTCATCGGGCTGAACGTGTGCTAAACTCGGAGGTTCCATGCGTTCGGTACTTGATCGATCGGATCGTGAAGACCTGAAGACGTACGACTAGATCAACCGTGTTGTGCTAACGCTTCCGCTTTCGGTCTATGAGGGTACATGGACAACACTCTCCCCTCTCGTTGCTATGCATCACCATGATCTCGCGTGTGCGTAGGAAATTTTTTGAAATTACTACGTTCCCCAACGGTGGTATCAGAGCCAGGTTTTATGCGTAGATGTCATATGCACGAGTAGAACACAAGTGAGTTGTGGGCGATATAAGTCATACTGCTTACCAGCATGTCATACTTTCCTTCGGTGGTATTGTTGGATGAAGCGTCCCGGACCGACATTACACGTACGCTTACGCGAGACTGGTTCTACCGACATTCTTTGCACACAGGTGGCTGGAGGGTGTCAGTTTCTCCAACTTTAGTTGAACGGAGTGTGGCTACGCCCGGTCCTTGTGAAGGTTAAAACAGCACCAACTTGACAACCTATCGTTGTGGTTTTGATGCGTAGGTAAGAACGGTTCTTTCTAAGCCCGTAGCAACCACGTAAAACTTGCAACAACAAAGTAGAGGACGTCTAACTTGTTTTTGCAGGGCATGTTGTGATGTGATATGGTCAAGACATGATGCTAAATTTTATTGTATGAGATGATCATGTTTTGTAACCGAGTTATCGGCAACTGGCAGGAGCCATATGGTTGTCGCTTTATTGTATCCAATGCGATCGCCCTATAATGCTTTACTTTATCACTAAGCGGCAGCGATAGTCGTAGAAGTATAAGATTGGCGAGATGACAATGATGCTACGATGGAGATCAAGGTGTCGCGCCGGTGACGATGGTGATCATGACGGTGCTTCGGAGATGGAGATCACAAGCACAAGATGATGATGGCCATATCATATCACTTATATTGATTGCATGTGATGTTTATCTTTTATGCATCTTATCTTGCTTTGATTGACGGTAGCATTATAAGATGATCTCTCACTAAATTTCAAGATAATAGTGTTCTCCCCGAGTATGCACCGTTGCCAAAGTTCGTCGTGCCCACACACCACGTGATGATCGGGTGTGATAAGCTCTACGTCCATCTACAACGGGTGCAAGCCAGTTTTGCACACGCAGAATACTTGGGTTAAACTTGATGAGCCTAGCATATGCAGATATGGCCTCGGAACACTGAGACCGAAAGGTCAAGCGTGAATCATATAGTAGATATGATCAACATAGTGATGTTCACCATTGAAAGCTACTCCATTTCACGTGATGATCAGTTATGGTTTAGTTGATTTGGATCATGTGATCACTTAGAAGATTAGAGGGATGTCTTTCTAAGTGGGGGTTCTTAAGTAATATGATTAATTGAACTTAAATTTATCATGAACTTAGTACCTGATAGTATCTTGCTTATCTATGTTTGATTGTAGATAGATGGCCTGTGATGTTGTTCCGTTGAATTTTAATGCGTTCCTTGAGAAAGCAAAGTTGAAAGATGATGGTAGAAATTACACGGATTGGGTCCGTAACTTGAGGATTATCCTCATTGCTACACAGAAGAGTTATGTCCTGGAAGCACCGCTGGGTATACCACCTGCGCCAGCAACTGCAGACATTGTGAATGCCTAGCAGTCGCATGTTGATGACTACTCGATAGTTCAGTGTGCCATGCTTTACGGCTTAGAACCGGGACTTCAACGACGTTTTGAACATCATGGAGCATATGAGATGTTCGAGGAGTTGAAGTTAATATTCCAAAAGAATGCCCGGATTGAGAGATATGAAGTCTCCAATAAGTTCTATAGCTGCAAGATGGAGGAGAATAGTTCTGTCATGAGCATATACTCAAGATGTCTGGGTACTGCAATCACTTGATTCAACTGGGAGTTAATCTTCCGGATGATAACGTCATTGACAGAATTCTCCAATCACTACCACCAAGCTACAAGAGCTTCGTGACGAACTATAATATGCAAGGGATGGATAAGACAATTCTCGAGCTCTTTGCAATGCTAAAGGCTGCGGAGGTAGAAATCAAGGAGCATCAAGTATTGATGGTCAATAAGACCACCAGTTTCAAGAACAAGGGCAAAGGGAAGAAGACGGGGAACTTCAAGAAGAACAGCAAGCAAGTTTTTGCTCAGGAGAAGAAACCCAAGTTTGGACCTAAGCCTGAAACTGAGTGCTTCTACTGCAAGCAGACTGGTCACTGGAAGCAGAACTGCCCAAAGTATTTGGCGGATAAGAAGGATGGCAAGGTGAATAAAGGTATATGTGATATACATGTTATTGATGTGTACCTTACTAGAGCTCGCAGTAGCACCTAGGTATTTGATACTGGTTCTGTTGCTAATATTTGCAACTCGAAACAGGGACTACGGATTAAGCGAACACTGGCAAAGGACGAGGTGACAATGCGCGTGGGAAATGGTTCCAAAGTCGATGTGATCGCGGTCGGCACGCTACCTCTACATCTACCTTCGGGATTAGTATTAGACCTAAACAATTGTTATTTGGTGCCAGCGTTGAGCATGAACATTATATCTGGATCTTGTTTGATGCGAGACAGTTATTCATTTAAATCAGAGAATAATGGTTGTTCTATTTATATGAGTAATATCTTTTATGGTCATGCACCCTTGAAGAGTGGTCTATTTTTATGAATCTCAATAGTAGTGATACACATATCCATAATGTTGAAGCCAAAAGATGCAGAATTGATAATGATAGTGCAACTAATTTTGGCACTGCTGTTTAGGTCATATCGGTGTAAAGCGCATGAAGAAACTCCATACTGATGGACTTTTGGAACCACTTGATTATGAATCACTTGGTACTTGCGAACCGTGCCTCATGGGCAAGATGACTAAAACGCCGTTCTCCAAAACTATTGAGAGAGCAACAGATTTGTTGGAAATCATACATACAGATGTATGTGGTCCGATGAATGTTGAGGCTCGTGGCGGATATCGTTATTTTCTCACCTTCACAGATGATTTAAGCAGATATGGGTATATCTACTTAATCAAGCATAAGTCTGAAACTTTTGAAAAGTTCAAACAATTTCAGAGTGAAGTTGAAAATCATCGTAACAAGAAAATAAAGTTTCTACGATCTGATCATGGAGGAGAATATCTGAGTTACGAGTTTGGTCTACATTTGAAACAATGCGGAATAGTTTCGCAACTCACGCCACCCGGAACACCACAGCGTAATGGTGTGTCCGAACGTCGTAATTGTACTTTACTAGATATGGTGCGATCTATGATGTCTCTTACTGATTTACCGCTATCGTTTTGGGGTTATGCTTTAGAGACGGACGCATTCACGTTAAATAGGGCAGCATCGAAATCCGTTGAGACGACACCTTATGAACTGTTGTTTGGAAAGAAACCAAAGTTGATGTTTCTGAAAGTTTGGGGCTGCGATGCTTATGTGAAAAAGCTTCAACCTGATAAGCTCAAACCCAAATCGGAGAAATATGTCTTCATAGGATACCCAAAGGAGACTGTTGGGTACACCTTCTATCACAGATCCGAAGGCAAGACATTCGTTGCTAAGAATGGATCCTTTCTAGAGGAGTTTCTCTCAAAAGAAGTGAGTGGGAGGAAAGTAGAACTTGATGAGGTAACTGTACCTGCTCCCTTATTGGAAAGTAGCTCATCACAGAAATCTGTTCCTGTGACGCCTACACCAATTAGTGAGGAAGTTAATGATGATGATCATGGAACTTCAGATCAAGTTGTTACTGAACCTCGTACATCAACCAGAGTAAGATCCGCACCAGAGTGGTACGGCAATCCTGTTCTGGAAGTCATGTTACTAGACCATGATGAACCTATGAACTATGAAGAAGCGATGGTGAGCCCAGATTCCGCATAATGGCTTGAGGCCATGAAATCTGAGATGGGATCCATGTATGAGAACAAAGTGTGGACTTTGGTTGACTTGCCCGATGATCGGCAAGCAATTGAGAATAAATGGATCTTCAAGAAGAAGACTGACGCTGACGGTAATGTTACTGTCTACAAAGTTCGAATTGTTGCGAAAGGGTTTCGACAAGTTCAAGGGATTGACTACGATGAGACCTTCTCACCCGTAGCGATGCTTAAGTCTGTCTGAATCATGTTAGCAATTGCCGCATTTTATGATTATGAAATATGGCAGATGGATGTCAAAACTGCATTCCTGAATGGATTTCTGGAAGAAGAATTGTATATGATGCAACCGGAAGGTTTTGTCGATCCAAAGGGAGCTAACAAAGTGTGCAAGCTCTAGCGATCCATTTATGGACTGGTGCAAGCCTCTCGGAGTTGGAATAAACGCTTTGATAGTGTGATCAAAGCATTTGGTTTTGTACAGACTTTTGGAGAAGCCTGTATTTACAAGAAAGTGAGTGGGAGCTCTATAGCATTTCTGATATTATATGTGGACGACATATTACTGATTGGAAATGATATAGAATTTTTGGATAGCATAAAGGGATACTTGAATAAGAGTTTTTCAATGAAAGACCTCGGTGAAGCTGCTTATATATTGCGCATTAAGATCTATAGAGATAGATCAAGACGCTTAATTGGACTTTCACAAAGCACATACCTTGACAAAGTTTTGAAGAAGTTGAAAATGGATCAATCAAAGAAAGGGTTCTTGCCTGTGTTACAAGGTGTGAAGTTGAGTAAGACTCAATGCCTGACCACTGCAGAAGATAGAGAGAAAATGAAAGATGTTCCCTATGCTTCAGCCATAGGCTCTATCATGTATGCAATGCTGTGTACCAGACTTGATGTGTGCCTTGCTATAAATCTAGCAGGGAGGTACCAAAGTAATCCAGGAGTGGATCACTGGAGAACGGTCAAGAACATCCTGAAATACCTGAAAAGGACTAAGGATATGTTTCTCGTTTATGGAGGTGACAAAGAGCTCATCGTAAATGGTTACGTTGATGCAAGCTTTGACATTGATCCGGACGATTCTAAATCGCAAACCGGATACGTATTTACATTGAACGGTGGAGCTGTCAGTTGGTGCACTTGTAAACAAAGCGTCGTGGCGGGGTCTACGTGTGAAGCGGAGTACATAGCTGCTGCTACGTCTTTTAGCACTGCGTTGGTTTTCCCCGAAGAGGAAGGGATGATGCAGCAAAGTAGCGTAAGTATTTCCCTCGGTTTTTGAGAACCAAGGTATCAATCCAGTAGGAGGCTACACGCGAGTCCCTCGTACCTGCACAAAACAAATAAATCCTCGCAACCAACGCAAATAGGGGTTGTCAATCCCTATAGGGCCACTTACGAGAGTGAGATCTGATAGATATGATAAGATAATATTTTTGGTATTTTTATGATAAAGATGCAAAGTAAAATAAAGCAAAGTAAATAGCAAAGTAAATAACTAAGTAGTGGGAGATTGATATGATAAAGATAGACCCGGGGGCCATAGGTTTCACTAGTGGCTTCTCTCGAGAGCATAAGTATTCTATGGTGGGTGAACAAATTACTGTTGAGCAATTGACAGAATTGAGCATAGTTATCAGAATATCTAGGTATGATCATGTATATAGGCATCACGTCCGAGACAAGTAGACCGACTCCTGCCTGCATCTACTACTATTACTCCACCCATCGACCGCTATCCAGCATGCATCTAGAGTATTAAGTTAAAACAAAGTAACGCCTTAAGCAAGGTGACATGGTGTAGAGGGATAGACTCATGCAATATGAAGAAAACCCCTTCTTGTTATCCTCGATGGCAACAATACAATACGTGCCTTGCTGCCCCTATTGTCACCGGGAAAGGACACCGCAAGATTGAACCCAAAGCTAAGCACTTCTCCCATTGCAAGAAAGATCAATCTAGTAGGCCAAAACAAACTGGTAATTCGAAGAGACTTGCAAAGATAACCAATCATACATAAAATAATTCAGAGAAGATTCAAATATTATTCATAGATAGACTTGATCATAAACCCACAATTCATCGGTCTCAACAAACACACCGCAAAAAGAAGATTACATCGAATAGATCTCCACAAGAGAGGGGGACAACATTGTATTGAGACCCAAAAAGAGGAAAGAAGCCATCTAGCTACTAACTATGGACCCGTAGGTCTGAAGTAAACTACTCACACTTCATCGGAGAGGCTATGGTGTTGATGTAGAAGCCCTCCGTGATCGATGCCCCCTCCGGCGGAGCTCCGGAACAGGCCCCAAGATGGGATCTCGTGGATACAGAAAGTTACGGTGGTGGAATTAGGATTTTGGCTCCGTATCTGATCGTTTGGGGGTACATGGGTATATATAGGAGGAAGAAGTACGTTGGTGGAGCAACAGGGGGCCCACGAGGGTGGAGGGCGCTCTTGGGGGGCAGGCGCGCCCCCCAACCTCGTGGCCTCCTGTTAGCTGGCTTGACGTAGGGTCCAAGTCTCCTGAGTTGTATTCGGTGAGAAAATCACGTTCCCGAAGGTTTCATTCCGTTTGGACTCCGTTTGATATTCCTTTTCTTCGAAACCCTAAAACAGGCAAAAAAACAGCAATTCTGGGATGGGCCTCCGGTTAATAGGTTAGTCCCAAAAATAATATAAAAGTGGATAATAAAGCCTAATAATGTCCAAAACATTAGATAATATAGCATGGAGCAATCAAAAACTATAGATACATTGGAGACGTAGTCAAGCATCCCCAAGCTTAATTCCTGCTCGTCCTCGAGTAGGTAAATGATAAAAAAAACAGAATTTTTATGCGGAGTGCTACTTGGCATAATTTTTATGTAATTCTTCTTAATTGTGGTATGAATATTCAGATCCAAAAGATTCAAGACAAAAGTTCATATTGACATAGAAAATAATTATACTTCAAGCATACTAACAAAGCAATTATGTCTTCTCAAAATAACATGGCTAAAGAAAGTTATCCCTACAAAATCAAATAGTCTGGCTATGCTCTATCTTCACCACACAAAATATCTAAATCATGCACAACCCCGATGACAAGCCAAGCAATTGTTTCATACTTTTGACATTCTCAAAACATTTTCAATCTTCACGCAATAGGTAAATGCCATAATAGGTAGGTATGGTGGCTGTTTTGAGGAAGGTATATAGTGGGTGTATGATACCGGCGAAAGGTGCGCGGTATTAGAGAGGCTAGCAAAGGTGGAAGGGTGAGAGTGCGTATAATCCATGGACTCAACATTAGTCATAAAGAACTCATATACTTATTCCAAAAATCTACAAGTTATCGAAGCAAAGTATTATGCGCATGCTCCTAGGGAGATAGATTGGTAGGAAAAGACCATCGCTCGTCCCCGACCGCCACTCATAAGGAAGACAATCAATAAATAATCATGCTCCGACTTCATCACATAACGGTTCACCATACGTGCATGCTACGGGAATCACAAGCTTAAACACAAGTATTTCTCAAATTCACAACTACTCAACTAGCATGACTTTAATATCACCATCTCCATGTCTCAAAACAATTATCAAGTATCAAACTTATCATAGTATTCAACACACTCATAAGAGAAATTTTATTATTAATATTGCATACCAAGCATATTAGGATTTTAAGCAAATTACCATGCTATTTAAGACTCTCAAAATAATCTAAGTGAAGCATGAGAGATCAATAGTTTCTATAAAACAAATCCACCACCGTGCTCTAAAATATATAAGTGAAGCCCTAGAGCAAAATTATATAACTCAAAAGATATAAGCGAAGCACATAGAGTATTCTAACAAATTCCAAATCATGTATGGCTCTCTCAAAAGGTGTGTACAGCAAGGATGATTGTGGTAAACTAATAAGCAAATACTCAAATCATACAAGACGCTCCAAGTAAGACACATATCATGTGGTAAATAAAAATATAGCTCCAAGTAAAGTTACCGATAGAAGTAGACGAAAGAGGGGATGCCTTCCGGGGCATCCCCAAGCTTTGGCTTTTAGGTGTCATTATATTATCTTGGGGGTGCCATGGGCATCCCCAAGCTTAGGCTCTTGCCACTCCTTGTTCCATAGTCCATCAAATCTTTACCCAAAACTTGAAAACTTCACAACACAAAACTTAAAGTAGAAAACTCGTGAGCTCCGTTAGCGAAAGAAAACAAAAGACCACTTCAAGGTACTGTAATTAAATCATTCTTTATTTATATGGGTATTATACCTACTGTATTCCAACTTCTCTATTGTTCATAAACTATTTTACTAGCCATAGATTCATCAAAATAAGCAAACAACACACGCAAAACAAAATCTGTCAAAAACAGAACAGTCTGTAGTAATATGTAGCTAGCGCAAGATCTGGAACCCCAAAAATTCTAAAATAAATTTCTGGACGTGAGGAATTTATATATTAATCATCTTAAAAATAATTAACTAAATAGAACTTTCCAAATAAAAATGACAGCAGTTCTAGTGAGCGCTAAAGTTTCTGTTTTTTACAGCAAGTTCAACAAGACTTTCCCCAAGTCTTCCCAACGGTTCTACTTGGCACAAACACTAATTAAACACAAAAAACACAACCAAAACAGAGGCTAAATAATTTATTTATTACTAAGCAGGAGAAAAAAGCAAGTAATAAAAATAAAATTGGGTTGCCTCCCAACAAGCGCTATCGTTTAACGCCCCTAGCTAGGCATAACAAGCAAGAATAGATGTAGGTATTGCCATCTTTGATAGGCAATCCATAAGTGGCTCTCATAATAGATTCATAAGGTAATTTAATTTTCTTTCTAGGAAAGTGTTCCATGCCTTTCCTTAATGGAAATTGGAATCTAATATTTCCTTCCTTCATATCAATAATTGCACCAATCGTTCTAAGGAAAGGTCTACCAAGAATAATAGGACATGAAGGATTGCAATCTATGTCAAGAACAATAAAATCTACGGGCACATAATTCCTATTTGCAACAATAAGAACATCATTAATTCTTCCCATAGGTTTCTTAATAGTGGAATCCGCAAGGTGCAAGTTTAGAGAGCAATCATCAAAATCGCGGAATCCTAACAAATCACACAAAGTCTTTGGAATCGTGGAAACACTAGCACCCAAATCACATAAAGCATAGCATTCATGATATTTAATTTTAATTTTAATAGTTGGTTCCCACTCATCATAAAGTTTTCTAGGGATAGAAACTTCCAATTCAAGTTTTTCTTCATAAGATTGCATCAAGGCATCAATGATATGTTTAGTAAACGCTTTATTTTGACTATAAGCATGAGGAGAATTTAGCACGGATTGCAACAAGGAAATACAATAAATCAAAGAGCAATTTTCATAGTTAAATTCCTTGAAATCCATAATAGTGGGTTTAGCAACATGTAGGGTTTTAATTTCTTCAATCCCACTTTTATCAAATTTAGCATCAAGATCAAAAGATTCAGAATTCTTGGAACGCCTTCTAGGTAAAGTTGGATCATATTCAGTCCCATCATTATCAAGATCCATATTGCAAAACAAAGATTTAATAGGGGACACATCAATAACTTTTAGATCTTCATCATTATTTTCATAGGAACTAGAAGAACACGCTTTTATAAAGGCATCTTTCTTAGCACGCATCCTAGCGGTTCTTTCTTTGCACTCGTCAATGGAAATTCTCATGGCTTTGAGAGACTCATTGATATCATGCTTATGAGGAATAGATCTAAGTTTCAAAGAACCAACATCAAGAGCAATTCTATCAACGTTCCTAGCCAAATCATCAATCTTAAGCAATTTTTCTTCAATCATAGCATTAAAATTCTTTTGCGAAGTAATAAATTCTTTAATATTAGAATCAAAATCAGAGGGCATCTTATTATAATTTCCATAAGAATTACCATAATTATTAGAGGGATTACTAGGATAAGGCCTAGGATTGAAATTTCCTCTATACACGTTGTTACCAAAATTGTTCCTACCAACAAAATTCACATCCATATATTCATTATTATTCTCAATCAAAGTAGACAAGGGCATATCATTAGGATCAGATGAAACACTCTTATTAGCAAATAATTTCATAAGTTCATCCATCTTTCCACTCAAAACATTAATTTCTTCTATTGCATGCACCTTTTTAGTAGATCTTTCAGTATGCCATTGAGAATAATTAACCATAATGTTATCTAGAAGTTTAGTAGCTTCTCCTAAGGTGATTTCCATAAAAGTGCCTCCCGCGGACGAATCTAAAAGATTTCTAGAAGCAAAATTCAATCTGGCATAAAAAATTTGTATAATCATCCACAAGTTTAAACCATGAGTAGGGCAATTACGTATCATTAATCTCATTCTCTCCCAAGCTTGCGCAACATGTTCATGATAATGTTGCTTAAAGTTCATAATATCATTTGTAAGAGAGATGATCTTAGCGGGAGGAAAATACTTAGAGATAAAAGCATCTTTGCACTTGTTCCACGAATCAATACTATTTTTAGGCAAAGACGAAAACCAAGCTTTAGCACGATCTCTAAGCGAAAAAGGAAATAGCTTCAATTTAACAATATCATTATCCACATCTTTCTTCTTTTGCATGTCACACAAATCAACGAAGCTATTAAGATGGGTAGCGGCATCTTCACTAGGAAGGCCGGAGAATAGATCTTTCATGACAAGATTCAGCAAAGCTAAGGATGGCAATTTTATCCATGGATATCTGACCCGAATGGATAGGCTTTGGATATGCTTTTGTGTCCATGGGCGGCGCCCAAACCTGACCCAATTGTTCATGGGTAGGGCATGGATATAATCTTGTATCCATGTATATACCCAAACCCGACCCAATAGTATGACTTAATGGGAAAAATCTTCCATCCCTGCCCCACGTTCACATGTCGCACGACAATTTTACACTTTTTTTATCTAAACCATGCATAAGAAATCACACAATCCCTATCATAACTTTTATAAGTTGACAGTCAATCCACTCTGTAACATACTCCAACACCCCTTCCCTCATTTTTATCTCCTTCTTAAATGACTCGTCATTCTCATTTATTAGAAAAATACTAAATGAGATTAGGTTGTTACTGGATGTTGATTTACCATAAGTGAAGCCTAGCCTGCCACGAGGTGAAGAACGGAAGAGTTTATGTTAATATTGTGTTAAGTTTTATTTACATGTCTCGAGAGGACCTAATGGATATCCAGTGGATATGGATATCCCGTGGATATGGATATCCATCGGATTTGGACATGGACACAATTTCTAACCCATGGATTTTTTCATGGCCGGGCAAAGACTATCTTCATGGATATGGATATGGATTTGATATTGTTCAACCCGATCCAAACCCGACCCATTGCCATCCTTAAGCAAAGTAGTATTAATTTCACAAGATTCAGCATCGGTAAGAGGAGCAATCGGAGTGCTAATAAAATCATTGTTGTTGGTATTGGTGAAGTCACAAAATTTAGTATTATCTTGAGCCATCGTGACAAGCAAGCAAACTAACACACAAGCAAACAAAAAGCAAGCGGGCAAAAAGGGCAAATAGAGAGGCAGGATAGAGAGAGGGAGAGGGCGAATAAAACGGCAAGGGTGAATTGGGGGGGGAGAGGAAAACGAGAGGCAAATGGCAAATAATGTAATGCGGGAGATAAGGGTATGTGATGGGTGATGAAGACATGTACCTAGGGTACGGACACGGGCCTGACCCAAGAGTCCTACCCTAGGACACCCCTGGGAGAAATCACCTTTCAATCGACTTGAAGGCATCCCACTCGACGGGCTCAAGACACTCTACCAAGAAGCTATCACTCGACCAAGAAGCTATCACTCGACCGCCAGGAGATCAGCAGTCGCTCTGTAGGCAAACGGTCAGCCGTTAAGTAGTCTTCATGGTCATTATAGCACTTTATTAGAGGCGTTACCAGTAACGCCCAATCTTAAATGTACTTTAAACCCTGCATTACTGAGGGCAGGAGGGGGCCGGCGAACTCTATATAAGCCACCCCCCTCCTCAGTAGGAGGGGTTCGCACCCCTGTAACCTATACACGCATAATCCAGTCGACCGCCTCCGGGCCCCGAGACGTAGGGCTATTACTTCCTCCGAGAAGGGCCTGAACTCGTAAACCTCGCGTGTAACAACTTCCCCATAGCTAGGATCTCGCCTCTCCATACTCACTCCCCTACATCACTGTCAGAGTTAGAACCACGACAGTTGGCGCCCACCGTGGGGCAAGAATCTTAGCGCTTAGTTGGAGAAGTTGTGATTTTTCTCGATCCCTTTGATCATGTTTTCTTGCGGAGTTTTGGTGGAGGGCCGCGAGATCTGTCTCAGCGCGTTCACCTTCATCGTCGACGACTCTGCCTGGCTTCAGGAGGCGCCGCCCGACATCGACGCGCTCCCCGCCCGAGGTGCAACACATTTCCGCGCATGCGTTCGTGGCGTCCTCCTGCGGCAACCGTCGACCCAATATGGGTCGGCCCCCGTATCGTCTCCCCGCCCTGTCTCCCACCAGCGCAAGCGCTCCGGTCGGTCAAGACTTCAGCGGTGGGTGAGGCACGCCGTGGCCCGCCAATCGGCAGCCCCGCAAGTCGCGGCCATCGAGCCCGTCGAATCCCTCTACGGCCTATTCGATCTGTCGACTGGCTCTGTGGAGACCGCATCCGAGTGCGACAGCAGCGATCCAGCGGCTGAGGTTCTGGCGGTCGATGGGACACACAGTCCCCCTGGTTTCCCTCGCACTGACGGAGGTGCGGGTGGGGGCGATTCGTCGCATCCCCACGACGAATATCTCCCCGAACCTCTCACGTCATTGCAGCGAGAGGAGCCTCGCCGCCGGAACATGGACGCGCTCCGCACTCCTATCGTCGGAGAGACCCCCGAGGCCCGGGCCTTGGAGGACACGCGTTTGGCCAACTTGGCCGAGCGCACTCGACTGGAGAATCTCCAGCGAGCACTCGACGAGCAAGCGCGTCAGCGGGCTCCCGAGTCTAGTCGACGCCAGCTCTTCCCGCCGACGCAGGTATATCGAACCCCAGTTCAGAATCTGGCCGCCGCGGCCCGTATAGCAGAATCGATTCAGCCCTCCCAGTCGGAGGCTGGCAGGGGCTTGTTACAGATCAGAGCATTGCTCCGGGCGGCGGGAGACCAGAATTCCGCTGTCTCTCAGTCGCGGAATAGGATCCACAGTCGGTCTGTTGCAACAGATACAGTCGAGTCAGCTCACAGCCCGAGATCGCCCCTGAGGCGTGAGGGACGTGGTGGCCAGCATGATCAGTACAGGAGGAATGAGCAGTATGATCACCGATTCGACCGTGATGATCGACGTCGAGTGCCAACCCCTCCCCCGAGGAGTGGGTCATATGCGCCTCGACGGCAAGATGACAGACGCCCTCATAGCGTTGGGCAGAGGATTCCAGTCGACCCCAGAGACCCAGGCTTTGATGCGAGATCCATCCTCGTTCAAGGTTTGGTTAACAGGAACAGAGCTCATCGAGAAGGCCACAACAGAGATGCTCCTGCCAGCAGCAGAGTACGCGCTTCAGGGCCAGAGTGTTTCAGTCGAGCCATCAGAGCCGCAGTGATACCTCCCAATTTCAGGTTGGCGACTGGAATCGGCAAGTTCACCGGTGAATTTAAGCCTGACACCTGGCTCGAAGATTACCGAGTGGCTGTACAGATTGGCAGTGGCAATGACGAGGTGGCCATGAAGCATTTGCCTCTCATGTTAGAGGGCTCGGCCAGAGCATGGCTAAATCAGTTGGCACCCAGCAGCATTTACACTTGGGAGGACCTCTCCCGAGTGTTTATCACAACCTTTGAAGGAACATGCAAGCGACCCGCAGGCCTAACTGAGCTGCGGTCTTGCGTGCAGAAGCCGAATGAAACTCTGAGGGAATACATCCAGAGGTGGATCACACTGCATCACTCGGTTGAGAACGTGCCGGACCATCAAGCGGTTTGTGCCTTCAAGGAAGGTGTTAAATACAGAGAGTTGAATCTGAAGTTCGGTCAAACTGGAGAGATGTCTCTGAATCGGATGATGGAGATTGCCACCAAGTATGCTAACGGAGAAGACGAAGATCGACTCCGGAGTGGCAAGCAGAAAGCAGTCGCCCAGGAAACTGGAGGCAATTCCAGTCGGAAGCAGAAGCGGAAGGCCGAGCCGGCCGCTCCTGGGGAGGCCCTGGCCGTAGCCCAGGGAAGCTTCAAGGGAAAACCCAAGGGCACCTGGAAGCCCAAAAAAGTCAAGGATCAAGATGGAAACGATGTTTTGGATCTGCCATGTCACATCCACACCAAGAAGGATGAAGAGGGTAATTTCATTTACCCAAAGCATACCACTCGACAGTGCTGGCTCCTGATCCAACAGTTCCAAGGAAAACAGTCCAAGGACAAGGAAAAAGAGTCGGACAGAATCGAGGATAAGGAAGACAGTGACGATGGATACCCTCAAGTCAATTCCACCCTGATGATTTTTGCCGATGTCGAAAGCAAAAGTCGACTGAAAGTCATTAACCGAGAGGTGAACATGGTTGCCCCGGCAACACCCAGTTACCTGAAGTGGTCCCAGACTGCCATCACATTCGACCAGTCTGATCGCCCGACGCACATTGCCACCCCTGGGAGGCAAGCTTTGGTGGTCGACCCAATTGTTGAAGGCACTCGACTGACTAAAGTCCTGATGGATGGAGGCAGTGGCCTGAACATACTATATGCTGAAACATTGAAAGGAATGGGCATTCCGATGTCCAGACTCAGCACCAGTAACATGAGTTTCCATGGAGTCATTCCTGGGAAGAAAGCCCAATCACTCGGCCAGATCGCTCTTGATGTGGTTTTCGGTGATTCAAAGAATTACCGCAAGGAAAAATTGACATTCGAGGTCGTGGACTTCCAAAGTGCTTATCACGCCATTTTGGGCAGGCCAGCTTACGCACGCTTCATGGCCCGGCCATGTTACGTGTACCTCAAAATGAAGATGCCTGGCCCCAAAGGTGTGATCACTATCACAGGCAACCGGAAGAAGGCGGAAGAGTGCTTTCAGAAGGGCTCAAAGATTGCAGATGCTCAGATGGCAGTCGTCGAACTGCAAGAGTACCAAAAGACTGCCGACCCAAGCGAGTTGCTACGAGCCAAGAAGCCTGCTTCAGAATCAGCTTTTCAGTCGTCCGGTGAAACAAAAATAGTCAACGTTCACCCGACCGACCCCGATGCTGCCCCGACTCACATCTCAACGACGCTTGACTCCAAATAGGAGGAAGCGCTCATCCAGCTCCTCCATGAGAACTGGGACATCTTCGCATGGAAACCCTCCGACATGCCTGGAGTTCCCAGGGGGCTGGCTGAGCACCGTCTACGGGTCGACCCAAAATTCAAGCCTGTGAAGGAACATCTTCGGCGGTCCGCCGTCCAGAAGAAGCAAGCCATTGGCGAGGAGGTGGCTCGGCTCTTAGCAGCAGAGTTCATCCGAGAAATTTACCACTCCGAGTGGCTCGCCAATGTCGTCATGGTCCCCAAGAAGGACAAGTCACTTCGCATGTGCATTGATTTCAAACATATCAATCGGGCCTGCCCGAAAGATCATTTTCCTCTCCCTCGCATCGACCAAATAGTCGACTCGACTGCAGGGTGCGAGAGATTGTCTTTTCTAGATGCTTATTCCGGATACCATCAGATCCGTCTGTATGGACCCGACGAAATCAAAACAGCTTTCATCACCCCATTCGGATGCTTCTGTTATGTCACTATGCCGTTCGGCCTCAAAAACGCCGGAGCCACGTTCATGAGAATGATTTAGAAGTGTTTACTCACTCAAATCAGTCGGAATGTTGAGGCATACATGGATGATATTGTGGTCAAGTCACGCAAAGGTTCCGACCTGCGAGCTGACCTTGCCGAAACTTTTGCCAACCTCAGGAGGTACGATATCAAGCTCAATCCATCAAAATGCACATTCGGAGTTCCAGGAGGAAAGTTACTCGGTTTTCTCGTTTCCGAACGAGGGATCGACGCCAATCCTGAGAAAATTGGCACCATACTCCGGATGAAGCGTCCTGTGCGCGTGCACGATGTCCAAAAGCTTACAGGTTGCTTGGCCGCTTTGAGTCGATTCATTTCTCGCCTCGGTGAAAAGGCATTGCCTCTCTACCGACTGATGAAGAAGTCTGACAAGTTCGAGTGGACTCCAGAAGCTGACGCAGCGTTTGCAGAACTCAAAGCTCTGCTCTCCACCCAGCCGGTGCTTGCTGCCCCAATCAGCAAAGAGCCTCTGCTGCTGTACATTGTGGCCACAGGACAAGTTGTCAGTACAGTACTCACGGTTGAGCGGGAAGAAGAAGGAAAGGCCTTCAGAGTTCAGCGCCCAGTCTATTATCTGTCTGAAGTTTTGACTCCTTCAAAACAAAGATACCCTCACTACCAGAAGCTTGTATATGGGATTTACATGACCACGAAGAAGGTTGCACATTACTTCTCTGACCACTCCATTACAGTCGTCAGCGACGCCCCACTGTCAGAGATATTGCATAACAGAGATGCAACTGGTCGAGTGGCCAAGTGGGCGATTGAACTCCTTCCCTTAGATATCAGGTTTGAAGCAAAGAAGGCTATTAAGTCCCAAGCGATCGCAGATTTCGTCGCCGAGTGGATTGAACAGCAGCTTCCGACTCAAGTTCACTCGGAGCACTGGACCATGTTCTTCGATGGATCTAAGATGCTGAATGGTTCCGGTGCTGGGGTAGTTCTAGTCTCCCCCCGAGGAGATAAGCTCAGATATGTTCTCCAGATTCACTTCGATTCCTCCAACAATGAAGCAGAGTATGAAGCAATTTTGTATGGGTTGCGCATGGCCATTTCACTCGGCGTCCGTCGCCTCATGGTCTATGGCGACTCAGATTTGGTGGTTAATCAGGTGATGAAGGAGTGGGACGTCAGAAGTCCAGCTATGACTGGTTATTGCAATGCAGTGAGAAAGCTAGAAAAGAAATTCGAGGGGTTAGAGCTTCATCACATCCCCCGACTCAAAAATCAAGCAGCCGATGATCTGGCAAAGATAGGCTCCAAGAGAGAAGCCATTCCCAGCAATGTGTTTTTGGAGCACATCCGCTCGCCGTCAGTCCAGGAGGATCCTTTCACATAAGAAGCCCAACAACCGAAAAGTGCCACAGATCCGACTGAAGTCGAAGTTCCTGCTGTGGTCGACCTGATCATGGAAGTCTTGGCCATTACTCCCGACTGGACGATACCATACATCGCATATATCCTAAGGAAAGAGCTCCCAGAGGACGAGGAAGAGGCTCGATAGATCGTCCGCCGATCCAAGGCCTTCACGGTCATAAAGGGGCAGTTGTACAGAGAAAGCGCGACTGGAATCGGTCAGAAGTGCATAACTCCAGAAGAAGGTCAGATGATTCTTGATGAGATCCATTCAGGGACCTGCGGTCACCATGCGTCCTCCCGGGCCATTGTGGCCAAAGCATACCGAGCGGGATTTTACTGGCCAAGAGCGAATGAGATGGCAAAGGAGATAGTTGACAAGTGTGAGGGGTGTCAGTTCTACTCCAACATGTCCCACAAACCCGCATCAGCCCTGAAGACCATTCCACTCGTCTGGCCCTTCGCTGTCTGGGGACTGGATATGGTCGACCCTCTGAGAACAGGCAGGAGCGGATTCACCCATGTGCTTGTGGCAGTCGACAAGTTTACCAAGTGGATTGAAGCTAAACCCATCAAGAACCTCGATGCTAGCACTGCTATTAGTTTCGTCAGAGGACTAACGTTCAGATATGGAGTCCCTCACAGCATCATCACTGACAATGGGTCAAACTTCAATTCAGACCAGTTCAGAGCCTTTTGCGCCTCTCAAGGCACTCGTGTCGACTATGCGTCAGTCGCCCACCCCCAGTCGAATGGACAAGCTAAAAGGGCAAATGGTTTGATCCTCAAAGGACTAAAGCCTCGGCTAATGCGTGATCTCAAGCACGCAGCAGGTGCCTGGGTCGACGAGCTTCCGTTAGTTTTGTGGGGATTAAGGACCACCCCTTACCGGTCGACTGGAAGAACCCCATTCTTTCTTGTTTACGGAGCCGAAGCCGTTCTGCCAAGTGATCTCCTTCACAACGCTCCCCGAGTCGAGCTTTACACCGAAGACGAAGCAGAACAGGCTCGGCAAGATGCAGTAGACCTCCTGGAAGAAGAAAGAGAGATGGCCATGATCACATCGACCATTTATCAGCAAGACTTGCGTCGATTCCATGCCCGACATGTGAAGAGTCGAGCCTTCCAAGAAGGAGATTTGGTCCTCCGAGTGGATCAACAGAAACCTCACAAGCTTGCTCCTACTTGGGAAGGCCCCTTCATCATCACCAGAGTCCTCCACAACGGAGCGTATCACCTCTACAATGTTGATCGCCAGATCGACGAACCGCGAGCTTGGAATGTGGAACTACTCCGCCCCTTTTACACTTAAGTTCCTTCCCATAAAGATGTAATAAGAGAAACTTCCGCAGTCCATTTTTATAAAAGTCAAGAGTGTTCCAATGATTGCTATCACTTCTGTTTACATACGAGAACCCCCAGTGGGCGACTTAGCCGCGAACCCGTTTCGCCTAAGTTTAAAAAATCCTACCGAGTGGAGAGCAAACCTCCCACTCGGGGGCTTAGCTGCAGTTCAGCACTCGCCTAAGCTCTCCTATGAAGAGACTTAGCTGCGGTCAGCACTCGCCTAAGTTTAAAAAATCCTACCGAGTGGAGAGCAAACCTCCCACTCGGGGGCTTAGCTGCAGTCCAGCACTCGCCTAAGCTCTCCTACGAAGAGACTTAGCTGCGGTCAGCACTCGCCTAAGTTTAAAAAATCCTACCGAGTGGAGAGCAAACCTCCCACTCGGGGGCTTAGCTGCAGTCCAGCACTCGCCTAAGTTCTCCTACGCAGAGACTTAGCTGCGGTCAGCACTCGCCTAAGTTTAAAAAATCCTACCGAGTGGAGAGCAAACCTCCCACTCGGGGGCTTAGCTGCAGTTCAGCACTCGCCTAAGCTCTTCTACGAAGAGACTTAGCTGCGGTCAGCACTCGCCTAAGTTTAAAAAATCCTACCGAATGGAGAGCAAACCTCCCACTCGGGGGCTTAGCTGCAGTCCAGCACTCGCCTAAGTTCTCCTACGCAGAGACTTAGCTGCGGTCAGCACTCGCCTAAGTTTAAAAAATCCTACCGAGTGGAGAGCAAACCTCCCACTCGGGGGCTTAGCTGCAGTCCAGCACTCGCCTAAGCTCTCCTACGAAGAGACTTAGCTGCGGTCAGCACTCGCCTAAGTTTAAAAAATCCTACCGAGTGGAGAGCAAACCTCCCACTCGGGGGCTTAGCTGCAGTCCAGCACTCGCCTAAGTTCTCCTACGAAGAGACTTAGCTGCGGTCAGCACTCGCCTAAGTTTAAAAAATCCTACCGAGTGGAGAGCAAACCTCCCACTCGGGGGCTTAGCTGCAGTCCAGCACTCGCCTAAGTTCTCCTATGCAGAGACTTAGCTGCGGTCAGCACTCGCCTAAGTTTAAAAAATCCTACCGAGTGGAGAGCAAACCTCCCACTCGGGGGCTTAGCTGCAGTCCAGCACTCGCCTAAGTTCTCCTACGCAAAGACTTAGCTGCGGTCAGCACTCGCCTAAGTTTAAAAAATCCTACCGAGTGGAGAGCAAACCTCCCACTCGGGGGCTTAGCTGCAGTCCAGCACTCGCCTAAGCTCTCCTACGAAGAGACTTAGCTGCGGTCAGCACTCGCCTAAGTTTAAAAAATCCTACCGAGTGGAGAGCAAACCTCCCACTCGGGGGCTTAGATGCAGTCCCGCACTCGCCTAAGCTCTCCTACGAAGAGACTTAGCTGCGGTCAGCGCTCTCTTAAGTTTAAAAATTCCTACCGAGTGGAGAGCAAACCTCCCACTCAGGGGCTTAGCTGCAGTCCAGCACTCGCCTAAGCTCTCCTACGAAGAGACTTAGCTGCGGTCAGCACTCGCCTAAGTTTAAAAATCCTACCGAGTGGAGAGCAAACCTCCCACTCGACGGGTCATCCACAAAGAGATTCAACGACAAATCAAGTTCAAATAAAGCCTAAAAGATCCGAGAGACCTCAGATCAAAGTACTCGAGCCCACAGCTCGGCAGAGTTAAACGGTTACACTTCCACTCGGCATTCCGAGGTGAATTTAAGGCAGAGTTCAACGGATTACAAAATACACTCGGCATCCCGAGGCAAGTTTTTTCATTCCTCAGGAGGAGGAGGACTGGCAGGGCGACGAACTCATCCAAGTCGATCCGATCTGCGATGCGGGTAGCAGCCGCAATGAATGTCTCCATGAAGTCCTGGAAGTTGTGCTTCCTCGTGTTGGCGACTTGGATGGTGGCCAGCTTCTCCTCCCGCACCTCCTTACAGTGGACGCGGACCAGGGACAGAGCCACGTCAGCGCCACACCGAGCTGAAGACTTCTTCCACTCCTGCACTCGGTCAGAGATTCCATTGAGTCGGGTCATCAGAGACTCGAGATCATTCTGGAGCGTAGATTCTGGCCAAAGTGTCGGGTCGATCCGCGTCATGGCAACCTTCAGTCGAGCCAAGTAATCCACGACGCCGTCAACACGAGACTCCAGACGGAGCACGTTCATTGCGGCCTCGTCCTTCACAAGAGAGTTAACAGGGTCCAAGCTCGGCTCCACTCGACTGGTCTCCTCTTCAAAATTCTGGCAAAGCTCTGCATACAAGATTCAAGGATAAGACAATTTTCACAGAATGAGTCGACTCAAAAACCAGTCGGAACTGAATGCGCACCTTCAAGCTTAAGGTACAACTTCTTCGCGAGGTCCCCCAAGTAGCTCTCCAGGTCGTTTCTCCCGCGAGCGAGGCCTTCCAGCTTCTCGCTCAGGGTGAGGTTCTCCTTCTTCCAACGTGAACACTCCCTGTTGGCTTCATTCAGAGCAGTCTTGAGCTTGGTATTTTCTTGTTCTAAGTGGTCGACCGAAGATAGCTTCTGTGCGGCCAGAGCGGTCTTGTCTTCAGCCTCCTTGCGGGCAGAAGCCAAGTCCTGATCCTTCTTCGCCAGAGCTTCTTTCAATGTTTCTGCAAAAACGATGATTGAGTCGGAGAAAGCGAAGAAATACTAACCAGTTGACAAAGGCGTCTTACCTACGGCGCCATCTCTGACCGTCTGCAGTTCTGTCCTGGCCAGCTCCAGATCAAGTTTCATTTGAATTTGCTGCTTCTCCAAGTCAGCCAAGTGAGTTCCAAGATCACAAGATTTCTGAAGCCAGAGAGGAGGAGTTACAATTTCAGTAAAAAGGAAAAAGCAACAAAGGCAATAAACACTAAGACTACGGTCGACTGCCAGCAGTCCACCATAGTCTCGGGGACTACACCCAGTGGGTGCACTTAGCGTGCCCCCACCGGTTCCTATCCCACCCGACCGACCCCCGAAGTCGAGCCAAAGGCCACCCGACCGACCCCTGAAGTCGAGTCAAAGACAAGTTGCTTCCGAGCAGCTAAGAGATAATAAGCCTACACCCAGTAAAAAAAGAAGAAAGAGAAAGCCGTCGACTGCCCGCAGTCGACGGGATACCGTTCCATTCAACATGGCCCGATCAGACAGAGCGAAGAAACTCAACTATGACTCAATTTAAAGACTACAGCCGACTGCCAGCAGCCGACCGTAGTCTCGGGGACTACACCCAGTGGGTGCACTTAGCGTGCCCCCACTCGTCAAAAAGAACAAAAACACACACACCCAGTGGGTGTACAAACTTAAAGACCTTCGGGAAAGGGAATCTTCAAAGGACATACCAAAACAGACCAAGTGTTGAAGTCGACTGACCTGGACATTGCTCTGAAGAGCCGAGCTTGCGTCGTAAGCCGCCTGGCAAGCCTCCCGAGCCACTTTTACATGTTCCATCATGACTCCAGCCTGGCGTACAGCCTCCTTCGCAGCAGCCGCTTGGTCCTCAGGGACGGGGTACGCAGCAAAAAGCAAAGACGGATCTGCAGTCGACGCTGAAGGCTGCACACTCGTCAAAGGAACAGCGAAGCTCACGGAAGCCCGAGTGGGTTCGCCATCATCCCGAACTGCAGCCTCAGGTGCGGGAGTGGATTGCGGAGTCTTGCCAGCCAACACCTTCTTCTTCCTCTTCACCCTCAATGGTGCGTCGTCGTCGTCGTCCGGGAGGTCGATAACATGAGGAGGAGCTGCAAGGAAAACATTCAATCGACCAACACTTCAGTCGACTCGTAAGCAGGACGGCAGTGATCGTACCAGGGTTGGAGGTGACAGCGTCCTCCATCTCTCGGTCGTCGTTCCTGGCAGAGACCTCAGAAGTTGCTCCACTACAAATCAGAAAAGATTAGTCAGTTGGCCCAGGGAATCGACCAAGGATCCGTCCACAGTCCACAAAGCAAAGCAAGTGTTGTTGTTACCCCGAAATGGTGGGAACAGCTATCTTCATCTTGGGCAAGTCCTTGGGCGGCTTAGATGGCGCCGTTCGTGGGTGCTTGGGAGCCTTCCCGGTCGGCGGAGGAGAGAAAGTCCGAGGGCGTTTCGACGACTGCCCGACAGGAGCGGTCGCCTTGCCACGTTCCTGCGCTGGATCGTGGGCGAGCTTGGATCGTCCCTCTGGGCGGGAGGGTTCGGCTTCCTCCTCCTCTTCACTGGAGAAGATGCCGTCGCCCTCCTCTCCCTCACCGTCGGACTCCCACTCGACCTGGTCGTCCCCGCTCTCGCCTCCGCTCCCCTCGCCTTCCTCGGTCGGCCCTTGGGCTCCGTTGGGAGTTGAGTACATCTCAGTGGTAGCCTGGAAGACAACGGACAAGACGAAAGTCAGTCGACTTACACAAAGAAGACTAATACAGAAGATCAGATATCCGACACAAAAACATACCTGATCCACTTCATATGAGTGGTCGAGTGGAATCACCCTTCTGGCTCCTCGGGGGTTGTCTTTATTCCCCGTGATGCTTGACAACCACCCCTCCAGCATCTCATCGGTGACCTCCTCCAGGTGGATCCGAGTGGTGTCGTCAAGGCCAGAATACAGCCACATCGGATGGTCTCGCGCCTGGAGCGGTTGGATGCGCCTCTGGAGAAAGACCTCTAACAGGTCCATCCCAGTCACCCCCTCACGGACAAGTTCAACCACTCGACCCGCCAATACCTTGACCTGGGCGCTTTCCTCCGGCGTGACCTTCAGAGAGATAGGCTTCTCGGCTCGGTCGAGTGAAAAAGGAGGAAGACCGGTCGACTGCCCGGGGGTCGCCTGGTCCTGGCAGTAGAACCAGGTCGACTGCCAACCGCGGACCGACTCCGGGAAGGTGATAGAGGGGAAACAGCTCTTCCCCCTCGTCTGGATCGCCAGACCCCCGCACAACTGGATAACTTGCGTCTTCTCATCACTCGACTTGGCCTTCTTCACCGACTGGGAGCGGCAAGTGAAGATATGCTTGAAAAGCCCCCAATGCGGATGGCAACCCAGGAAAGCCTCGCACATGGAAATGAACGCGGCAAGGTAGACTATGGAATTGGGGGTAAAGTGATGGAGCTGCACTCCGAAGAAATTCAAGAAACTCTGGAAGAACGGATGGGGAGGCAGAGAAAACCCTCGGTCGATGTGGGTGGCGAGGAGCACGCACTCACCGTCGCGGGGTTGCGGCTCGATCTCCCTCCCCGGGACACGCGCGGCCTCGTGGGGAATGGCTCCTCCCTCGACCATGTCGTCGAGGTCTTCCTGTCGGAGCACCGATGGCATCCAATCACCCTGAATCCAACCCTTGGGCAGGGTGGTCCGAGACGAAGATCCACCTCGCGAAGACTTCTTCCCCTTCCCCGCCGCCGCCGCCTTCTTCGCGCGCTCCAAAGCAGTGGTCTTGCCCTTCACCATTGTCGCCGGGGAGATCTCGCACGGGCTCGCGGCGCTAGGGTACGGCCGAGGGTCGCAGGAGGGTTGGCGAAGGAAGAGAGGAAGAAAGAAAGAAGGAAGCAGAAGAGAGCGCACGGCTTAGAAACCCCGAGCCGGCAACTTATAAGGGGCCGCTCCCGAGTGGCTGGCCGGTAGGCCCAGGCCATCCAGTCAAATCCCGCAACAGACGCGCGCACAGTACGTGGCGAAAAAGGCGACGCGGAGATCGAGGAACTTCCGCTTTATCGCTTCCGATTACTGCGGCCGCTCCCGTCCCGCGCGCTTCCCAAAATCCAAATCCCGGACATCCGCGGGCTGCAGAACAACTTGCTAAAAAACAGAAGACCCCGATCGCGCCGGCACTCGGTATGGCACAAACAAAGAAATTCACTCGACGGAAGGCCTGGAATGGATCAAGGCGACTGAAAAAGGTTGGCGACGTCATCCGTGACGATTATCCCGAAACGAGGCGCTCACATAGCCCGAAGAACCAGTCGGAAAGATCTCCAACACTTTCCCCACTCTAACCTCGATCCATTCGGGGGCTAATGATGAAGACATGTACCTAGGGTAGGGACACGGGCCTGACCCAAGAGTCCTACCCTAGGACACCCCTGGGAGAAATCACCTTTCAATCGACTTGAAGGCATCCCACTTGACGGGCTCAAGACACTCGACCAAGAAGCTATCACTCGACCAAGAAGCTATCACTCGACCGCCAGGAGATCAGCAGTCGCTCTGTAGGCAAACGGTCAGCCGTTAAGTAGTCTTCATGGTCATTATAGCACTTTATTAGAGGCGTTACCAGTAACGCCCAATCTTAAATGTACTTTAAACCCTGCATTACTGAGGGCAGGAGGGGGCCGGCGAACTCTATATAAGCCACGCCCCTCCTCAGTAGGAGGGGTTCGCACCCCTGTAACCTATACACGCATAATCCAGTCGACCGCCTCCGGGCCCCGAGACGTAGGGCTATTACTTCCTCCGAGAAGGGCCTGAACTCGTAAACCTCGCGTGTAACAACTTCCCCATAGCTAGGATCTCGCCTCTCCATACTCACTCCCCTACATCACTGTCAGAGTTAGAACCACGACAATGGGTACTTGGTATGTTGACTTTTGCGTAGACCTCCCCGGCAATGGTGCCAGAAATCCTTCTTGCTACCTCTTTTAGCACTGTGTTGGTTTTCCCCGAAGAGGAAGGGATGATGCAGCAAAGTAGCGTAAGTATTTCCCTCAGTTTTTGAGAACCAAAGTATCAATCCAGTAGGAGGCTACACGCGAGTCCCTCGTACCTGCACAAAACAAATAAATCCTCGCAACCAACGCAAATAGGGGTTGTCAATCCCTATAGGGCCACTTACGAGAGTGAGATATGATAGATATGATAAGATGATATTTTTGGTGTTTTTATGATAAAGATGCAAAGTAAAATAAAGCAAAGTAAATAAATAAGTAGTAGGAGATTGATATGATAAAGATAGACCCGGGGGCCATAGGTTTCACTAGTGGCTTCTCTCGAGAGCATAAGTATTCTACGGTGTGTGAACAAATTACTATTGAGCAATTGACAGAATTGAGCATAGTTATGAGAATATCTAGGTACGATCATGTATATAGGCATCACGTCTGAGACAAGTAGACTAACTCCTGCCTGCATCTACTACTATTACTCCACTCATCGACCGCTATCCAGCATGCATCTAGAGTATTAAGTTAAAACAGAGTAACACCTTAAGCAAGATGACATGATGTAGAGGGATAGACTCATGCAATATGAAGAAAACCCCATCTTGTTATCCTCGATGGCAACAATACAATACGTGCCTTGCTTCCCTTACTGTCACCGGGAAAGGACACCGCAAGATTGAACCCAAAGCTAAGCACTTCTCCCATTCCAAGAAAGATCAATCTAGTAGGCCAAACCAAACTGATAATTCGAAGAGACTTGCAAAGATAACCAATCATACATAAAAGAATTCAGAGAAGATTCAAATATTATTCATAGATAGACTTGATCATAAACCCACAATTCATTGATCTCAACAAACACACCGCAAAAAGAAGATTACATCAAATAGATCTCCACAAGAGAGGGGGAGAACATTGTATTGAGATCCAAAAAGAGAGAAGAAGCCATCTAGCTACTAACTATGGACCCGTAGGTCTGAAGTAAACTACTCACACTTCATCGGAGAGGCTATGGTGTTGATGTAGAAGCCCTCCGTGATCGATGCCCCCTCCAGCGGAGCTCCGGAACAGGCCCCAAGATGGGTTCTCGTGGATACAGAAAGTTACGGTGGTGGAATTAGGGTTTTGGCTCCGTATCTGATGTTTGGGGGTACGTGGATATATATATATATGAGGAAGAAGTACGTCGGTGGAGCAACAAGGGGCCCACGAGGGTGGAGGGCGCACCTGGGGGGGCAGGCGCGCCCCCCTACCTCATGGCCTCCTGTTAGCTAGCTTGACGTAGGGTCCAAGTCTCCTGAGTTGTATTCGGTGAGAAAATCACGTTCCCGAAGGTTTCATTCCGTTTGGACTCCGTTTGATATTCCTTTTCTTCGAAACCCTAAAACAGGCAAAAAAACAGCAATTCTGGGCTGGGCCTCCGGTTAATAGGTTAGTCCCAAAAATAATATAAAAGTGGAGAATAAAGCCCAATAATGTCCAAAACAGTAGATAAAATAGCATGGAGCAATCACAAATTATAGATACGTTGGAGACGTATCAAGCATCCCCAAGCTTAATTCCTACTCGTCCTCGAGTAGGTAAATGATAAAAACAGAATTTTTGATGCGGAGTGCTACTTGGCATAATTTTTATGTAATTCTTCTTAATTGTGGTATGAATATTCAGATCCGAAAGATTCAAGACAAAAGGTCATATTGACATAGAAAATAATTATACTTCAAGCATACTAACAAAGCAATTATGTCTTCTCAAAATAACATGGCTAAAGAAAGTTATCCCTACAAAATCATATAGTCTAGCTATGCTCTATCTTCACCACACAAAATATTTAAATCATGCACAACCCCAATGACAAGCCAAGCAATTGTTTCATACCTTTGACATTCTCAAAACTTTTTCAATCTTCACGCAATACATGAGCGTGAGCCATGGATATAGCACTATAGGTGGAATAGAATGGTGGTTGTGGAGAAGACAAAAGGGAGAAGATAGTCTCACATCAACTAGGCGTATCAACGGGCTATGGAGATGCCCATCAATAGATATCAATGTGAGTGAGTAGGGATTGCCATGCAACGGATGCACTAGAGCTATAAGTAAATGAAAGCTCAAAAAGAAAATAAGTGGGTGTGCATCCAACTTGCTTGCTCATGAAGACCTAGGGCAATTTGAGGAAGCCCGTCATTGGAATATACAAGCCAAGTTCCACAATGAAAAATTCCCACTAGTATATGAAAGTGATAACATGAGAGACTCTCTACTATGAAGATCATGGTGCTACTTTGAAGCACAAGTGTGGTAAAAGGATAGTAACATTGTCCCTTCTCTCTTTTTCTCTCATTTTTTTCTTATTATTTTTTTATTTGGGCCTTTTCTCTTTTTCTGGCCTCTTTTCTTTCTTTTTTTTATTTTTCGTCCGGAGTCTCATCCCGACTTGTGGGGGAATCATAGTATCCATCATCCTTTCCTCACTTGGGACAATGCTCTAATAATGATGATCATCACACTTTTATTTTTCTTACAACTCAACAATTACAACTCGATACTTAGAACAAGATATGACTCTATATGAATGCCTCCGGCGGTGTACCGGGATATGCAATGATGCATGAGTGACAAGTATGAAAGAATTATGAACGGTGGCTTTGCCACAAATACTATGTTAACTACATGATCATGCTAAGCAATATGACAATGATGGAGTGTGTCATAAATGGAACGGTGGAAAGTTGCATGGCAATATATCTCGGAATGGCTATGTAAATGCCATAATAGGTAGGTATGGTGGTTGTTTTGAGGAAGGTATATAGTGGGTGTATGATACCCGCGAAAGGTGCGTGGTATTAGAGAGGCTAGCAAAGGTGGAAGGGTGAGAGTGCGTATAATCCATGGACTCAACATTAGTCATAAAGAACTCATATACTTATTGCAAAAATCTACAAGTTATCGAAGCAAAGTATTACGCGCATGCTTCTAGGGGCATAGATTGGTAGGAAAAGACCATCGCTCGTCCCCGACCGCCACTCATAAGGAAGACAATCAATAAATAAATCATGCTCCGACTTCATCACATAACGGTTCACCATACGTGCATGCTACGGGAATCACAAGCTTAAACACAAGTATTTCTCAAATTCACAACTACTCAACTAGCATGACTTTAATATCACCATCTCCATGTCTCAAAACAATTATCAAGTATCAAACTTATCATAGTATTCAACACACTCATAAGAGAATTTTTATTATTAATCTTGCATACCAAGCATATTAGGATTTTAAGCAAATTACCATGCTATTTAAGACTCTCAAAATAATCTAAGTGAAGCATGATAAATCAATAGTTTCTATAAAACAAATCCACCACCGTGCTCTAAAAGATATAAGTGAAGCACTAGAGCAAAATTATATAACTCAAAAGATATAAGCGAAGCACATAGAGTATTCTAACAAATCCCAAATCATGTATGGCTCTCTCAAAAGGTGTGTACAGCAAGGATGATTGTGGTAAACTAATAAGAAAAGACTCAAATCATACAAGACGCTCCAAGTAAAACACATAGCATGTGGTAAATAAAAATATAGCTCCAAGTAAAGTTACCGATAGAAGTAGACGAAAGAGGGGATGCCTTCCGGGGCATCTCCAAGCTTTGGCTTTTAGGTGTCCTTAGATTATCTTGGGGGTGCCATGGGCATCCCCAAACTTAGGCTTTTGCCACTCCTTGTTCCATAATCCATCAAATCTTTACCCAAAACTTGAAAACTTCACAACACAAAACTTAAAGTAGAAAACTTGTGAGCTCCGTTAGCGAAAGAAAACAAAAGAGCACTTCAAGGTACTGTAATGAACTCATTCTTTATTTATATGGGTGTTATACCTACTGTATTCCAACTTCTCTATGGTTCATAAACTATTTTACTAGCCATAGATTCATCAAAATAAGCAAACAACACACGCAAAACAGAATCTGTCAAAAACAGAACAGTCTGTAGTAATATGTAGCTAGCGCAAGATCTGGAACCCCAAAAATTCTAAAATAAATTTCTGGACGTGAGGAATTTATATATTAATCATCTTAAAAATAATTAACTAAATAGAACTTTCCAAATAAAAATGACAGCAGTTCTAGTGAGCGCTAAAGTTTCTATTTTTTACAGCAAGTTCCACAAGACTTTCCCCAAGTCTTCCCAACGGTTCTACTTGGAACAAACACTAATTAAACACAAAAAACAAAACCAAAAAAGAGGCTAAATAATTTATTTATTACTAAGCAGGAGCAAAAATCAAGGAATAAAAATAAAATTGGGTTGCCTCCCAACAAGCGCTATCGTTTAACGCCCCTAGCTAGGCATAACAAGCAAGAATAGATGTAGGTATTGCCATCTTTGGTAGGCAATCCATAAGTGGCTCTCATAATAGATTCATAAGGTAATTTAGTTTTGTTTCTAGGAAAGTGTTCCATTCCTTTCCTTAATGGAAATTGGAATCTAATATTTCCTTCCTTCATATCAATAATTGCACCAATCGTTCTAAGGAAAGGTCTACCAAGAATAATAGGACATGAAGGATTGCAATCTATGTCAAGAACAATAAAATCTACGGGCACATAATTCCTATTTGCAACAATAACATCATTAATTCTTCCCATAGGTTTCTTAATAGTGGAATCCGCAAGGTGCAAGTTTAGAGAGCAATCATCAAAATCACGGAATTCTAACAAATCACACAAAGTCTTTGGAATCGTGGAAACACTAGCACCCAAATCACATAAAGCATAGCATTCATGATCTTTAATTTTAATTTTAATAGTTGGTTCCCACTCATCATAAAGTTTTCTAGTGATAGAAACTTCCAATTCAAGTTTTTCTTCATAAGATTGCATCAAGGCATCAATGATATGTTTAGTAAACGCTTTATTTTGACTATAAGCATGAGGAGAATTTAGCACGGATTGCAACAAGGAAATACAATCAATCAAAGAGCAATTTTCATAGTTAAATTCCTTGAAATCCATAATAGTGGGTTTAGGAACATCTAGGGTTTTAATTTCTTCAATCCCACTTTTATCAAATTTAGCATCAAGATCATAAGATTCAGAATTCTTGGAACGCCTTCTAGGTAAAGGTGGATCATACTCAGTCCCATCATTATAAAGATTCATATTGCAAAACAAAGATTTAATAGGGGACACATCAATAACTTTTAGATCTTCATCAGTATTTTCATAGGAACTAGAAGAACACGCTTTTATAAAGGCATCTTTCTTAGCACGCATCCTAGCGGTTCTTTCTTTGCACTCGTCAATGGAAATTCTCATGGCTTTGAGAGACTCATTGATATCATGCTTAGGAGGAATAGATCTAAGTTTCAAAGAACCAACATCAAGAGCAATTCTATCAACGTTCCTAGCCAAATCATCAATCTTAAGCAATTTTTCTTCAATCATAGCATTAAAATTCTTTTGTGAAGTAATAAATTATTTAATATTAGAATCAAAATCAGAGGGCATCTTATTATAATTTCAATAAGAATTGTTGTAGGAATTACCATAATTATTAGAGGGATTACTAGGATAAGGCCTAGGATTGAAATTTCCTCTATGACAACGCGGTTGATGTAGTAGTACGTCTTCACGATCGATTGATCCTCAGCACCGAACGTACGGCACCTCCGCGTTCAGCACACATTCAGCTCGGTGACGTCCCGCGAACTCACGTTCTAGTAGAGCTCGGGGAAGAGTTTCATCAGCATGACGGCGTGGTGACGATGTTAATGAAGCTACCGCAGCAGGGCTTCGCCTAAACACCGCTACAGTATGACCGAGGTGGATTATGGTGGAGGGGGGCATCGCACACGGCTGGAGAGATCTCAATGATCAACTTGTGTGTCTAGAGGTGCCCCTGCCCATGTATATATAGGAGAAAGGGGGGAGAGGCGGCCGCCCAGGAGGAGGCGCGCTAGGAGGAGTCCTACTTCCACCGGGAGTAGGACTCCCTCATTTCCTAGTTGGAATAGGAGAATGGGGAAGGAGGAGGGAGAGAAGAAGGAAAGGGGGCGCGCCCCACCCTCCTTGTCCAATTCGGACTAGAGGGAGAGGGGGCGCGCGGCCTGCCCTGGTAGCCCCTCCTCTCTTCCACTAAGGCCCATCATGGCCCATTAAACTCCCGGGGGGGTTCCGGTTGAAGGAAATATGCCCTAGAGGCAATAATAAAGTTATTATTTATTTCCTTATATCATGATAAATGTTTATTATTCATGCTAGAATTGTATTAACGAAAACATAATACATGTGTGAATACATAGACAAACAGAGTGTCACTAGTATGCCTCTACTTGACTAGCTCGTTGATCAAAGATGGTTATGTTTCCTAACCATAGACATGGGTTGTCATTTGATTAACGGGATCACATCATTAGGAGAATGATGTGATTGACATGACCCATTTCGTTAGCTTAGCATACGATCGTTTAGTATGTTGCTATTGCTTTCTTCATGACTTATACATCTATCACTATGAGATTATGCAACTCCCGTTTACCGGAGGAACACTTTGTGTGCTACCAAACGTCACAATGTAACTGGGTGATTATAAAGGTGCTCTACATGTGTCTCCGAAGGTACTTGTTGGATTGGCATATTTCGAGATTAGGATTTGTCACTCCAATTGTCGGAGAGGTATCTCTGGCCCTCTCGGTAATGCACATCACTTAAGCCTTGCAAGCATTGCAACTAATGAGTTAGTTGCAGGATGATGTATTACGGAACGAGTAAAGAGACTTGCCGGTAATGAGATTGAACTAGGTATTGAGATACCGACGATCGAATCTCGGGCAAGTAACATACCGATGACAAAGGGAACAACGTATGTTGTTATGCGGTCAGACCGATAAAGATCTTCGTAGAATATGTGGGAGCCAATATGAGCATCTAGGTTCCGCTATTGGTTATTGACCGGAGATGTGTCCCGGTCATGTCTACATAGTTCTCGGACCCGTAGGGTCCGCACGCTTAACGTTACGATGACAGTTATATTATGAGTTTATATGTTTTGATGTACCGAAGGTTGTTCGGAGTCCCGGATGTGATCACGGACATGACGAGGAGTCTCGAAATGGTCGAGACATGAAGATTGATATATTGGAAGCCTATGTTTGGATATCGGAAGTGTTCCGGGTGAGATCGGGATTTTACCGGAGTACCGGGAGGTTACCGGAACCCCCCGGGGACTTAATGGGCCTTAGTGGGCCTTGGTGGAAGAGAGAGGAGGCCGCCAGGGAAAGGGCCGCGCCCCCTCCCCCTAGTCCGAATAGGACAAGGAGAAGGGGGCGGCGCCCCCCCCCCCCCCTTCCTTCTTCTCCTCCACCTGTTTCCCCTCTTTCTCTCCTAGTCCAACAAGGAAAAGGGGGGAGTCCTACTCCCGGTAGGAGTAGGACTCCTCCTGGCGCGCCCTCTCCCTTGGCCGGCCGCACCACCCTTGCTCCTTTATATACAGGGGCAGGGGCACCCCAGAGACACAACAATTGATCTGTTTGATCTTTTAGCCGTGTGCGGTGCCCCCCTCCACCATAGTCCACCTCGATAATATTGTAGCGGTGCTTAGGCGAAGCGCTGCATCGGTAGAACATCAACATCGTCACCATGCCGCCGTGCTGATGAAACTCTCCCTCAACACTCGGCTGTATCAGAGTTCGAGGGACGTCATCAGGCTGAACGTGTGCTGAACTCGGAGGTGCCGTGCATTCGGTACTTGATCGGTCGGATCGTGAAGACGTACGACTACATCAATCGCGTTGTGCTAACGCTTCCGCTTTTGGCCTATGAGGGTACGTGGACAACACTCTCCCCTCTTGTTGCTATGCATCACCATGATCTTGCATGTGCGTAGGAATTTTTTGAAATTACTACGTTCCCCAACACTGGTAACCCCCGGTACTCCGGTAAAATCCCGATTTCACCCGGAACACTTCCGATATCCAAATATAGGTTTCCAATATATAAATCTTTATGTCTCGACCATTTTGAGACTCCTCATCATGTCCGTGATCACATCCGGGACTCCGAACTAACTTCGGTACATCAAAACATATAAACTCGTAAAACCGATCGTCATAGAACTTTAAGCGTGCGGACCCTACGGGTTCGAGAACTATGTAGACATGACCGAGACACGTCTCCGGTCAATAACCAATAGCGGTACATGGATTCTCATATTGGTTCCTACATATTCTACGAAGATCTTTATCGGTCAAACCACACAATACTATACGTTGTTCTCTTTGTCATCGGTATGTTACTTGCCCGAGATTCGATCGTCGATATCCAATACCTAGTTCAATCTCGTTACCGGTAAGTCTCTTTACTCGTTCCGTAATACATCATCCCGTAACTAACTCATTAGTTATCATGCTTGCAAGGCTTATAGTGATGTGTATTACCGAGAGGGCCCAGAGATACCTCTCCGATAATCGGAGTGACAAATCCTAATCTTGATCTATTCCAACTCAGCAAGTACCATCGGAAACACCTATAGAGCACCTTTATGATCACCCAGTTATGGTGTGATGTTTGGTAGCACACAATGTGTTTCTCCGGTATTCGGGAGTTGCATAATCTCATAGTCATAAGAACATGTATAAGTCATGAAGAAAGCAATAGCAGTAAACAAACGATCAAGTGCTAAGCTAACGGAATGGGTCAAGTCAATCACATCATTCTCCTAATGATGTGATCCCATTGATCAAATAACAACTCATGTCTATGGTTAGGAAACTTAACCATCTTTGATCAATGAGCTATTCAAGTAGAGGCATACTAGTGACACTATGTTTGTCTATGTATTCACACATGTATTATGTTTCCGGTTAATACAATTCTAGCATGAATAATAAACATTTATCATGAAATAAGGAAATAAATAATAACTTTATTATTGCCTCTAGGGCATATTTACTTCACCCCCTCCCCCGTATATAAAGGAGAGGAGGAGGAGGGCCGGCCTCAAGGGGCGCGCCCAAGGGGGGATTCCTACTCCTGGTAGGAGTAGGTTTCCCCCTTTCCTAGTCCATGTAGGAGAAGAAGGAATGAGAGGAGAGGGAGAAGGAAAGAGGGGGGCGCCGCCCCCTCCCTAGTCCAATTCGGACCAGCCCATGGGGGGCGAACGGCCACTAGTGCAGAACCGGGCAATAGCACCGGTTCGTAAGGCCCTTTAGTGCAGGTTTGGTAACCGGCGCTAAAATGTAGGCACTAAAGGCCCCCCCCTTTAGTATTGGTTCAGCATGAACCGGTGCTAAAGGGCAACCACGTGGCACGAGCCAGCTTCGGGGGCAGGGAGCCCTTCAGTACCGGTTGGTGTCACCACCCGATATTAAAATGTTGGGGGGTTTTTGGGTTTATGATTTCTTTTTCATTTAATTTTGTGTTTTCCATTTAATTATTTTTTGTTTGCTGGTATTTTACCATACTACATATTGTACACGTTATGCATATATATAAATAGAATTTCTAGTAGAACCGGTCATAATATATATATATCATCGAATGTCTCACAACCACCATTAATTAATTCACACATATATACACACATGTATATATATACAATTTCTCCTAATTGGTGCCTTCGGAGCCAGTGGCATTAGCCTAGCTAATTGGTGCCTTCGGAGCCAGTGGCATTAGCCTAGCTAATTGGTGCCTTCGGAGCACGATAACAATTGGAAGTGGTTCATGGGGGCGGTAGCGGGTAATAGTATTCTCCTTTGGGATCTATGACCTGGTCGAGCAAAAATCCCGCTATTTCCTCTTGAATTGCTTCTATGCGGTCCTGTGCTAGGAGCTTGTCCCGCACCTCTTTGAACTGTTAAGAAGGAGATCAATATGCATGTGTATTAGTTGTGTGACTAGATATCGATAATGGTGTAAAAATTGTGAATAGTGTTCTGACAATCGATATCGTACCCACTCCTGTCTTTGAGATTTGCTCCTTTCGGACGCCATCATGCGAATGTTCTCGCAAACGTAGTATGCACATAGATCATTCCCCGGCGCCTGCTTCAGGGCCTTTACGAGAATGGAATTTGATCAGATAATAATTAATCAAGCATGATAATTAAAGAGATGGCAGCTAGCTAGTACTACTTAATTACTTACCTTGGGTCGATACCATTTCAGATTTTGTTTCCATGGGCCTGGAGTGACCCTGATGAACTTTGCCCAAGCCCTGCCCACCGACAAAGAAAATGAATAAAGGGTTTATTAAATAGTTGTTATCAGGAAATGACGAACTAATTAAATAGGCCGAGATATAGTTAATAATGATTGAAATTACCTTTTGACTATCCCCTTCACGATGGTGTAGTCACTTGCTTTCTTAAGTAGTGAGTCTAGTACTTCAACTGTTCCTTCATCAACTTTAATGATGAACAAGATCCAGTGAAATCTGCATGCACACACGTTTGCATGTCTTAATTAAGCGGGCATATGTAAGCAAAAACATGTAGCTATAGCTAGTAGGGAAAAAAAGAATTTGTAGTACAAGACAGTGTGACTCACTGGAAGTTGTAACGAAGTAGTATATCTTCATTGTATTTGAGTTCCTTGAAGAACTGTAGCATGCTTTCCTCTACACTTTTTTCGTGATATGGATCTATTTTCCATGTGTATTCATTAATGGTATTTGGGTCAACGAACCCAATGCCATAGCGTCCACCTTTTTTCATTTCATAAATCTTCATCCTGCATAATACCACAGAAAAGAATATAGTGAGGATAATTACAGGTAATGATTGATCAAAATGATCACTACAGCTAGCTTGAGACTTAAATTACAGAAAGAAATCACTTATAGACAATAGCAACTGACGATAGATTTGTCGAGTGCGTCTTTATTGTATAGCTGAAATAGTTCTGAATACTCAATGGTCACAACTTTCTCATGGTAGTAATGCTCCTTGTTGACATTCACCATGAGGGACTCTCGATTGGAAATCTTGGTAATGTCCATGTACCATTGATGCAATTCATACATTCTCGTTGGGAGCTTATTGACCTCCTCTGGCTCGACCAAAGGTTGGCCCCGGGCATATTTTCGTTTTATTTCCTCCTCTCTAGTCGGAGACATGGGCTCAATATCGAGGAGTTGTCCAACAGTGATCCCGATCGATTCAGCCTGCGCAATATGCTCCTCGGTTATTACCACATCGCCCACCCCGGGAACATTAACGGTTTGCCCACAATAATATTGGGCGCGCCTACTCTCATGTGTTGTTGGCACAACAAGCGGGGGGATTGATTGCGCCGCCTATTCTCCCAGCTGGGGAACGGTTTTACCGCTCCTTTTGCCAGCTGATTTGCTGGAGCTCGAGCTCGCCTCTTTCTGTAGACGTGCTCGATTTAACTTCTTGAGGTGGCGCTCATAGTCTGTGTCAACAGGCTTGGGAGCTGGTGGTCTAGCCATATGAATGAAGTGGTCAATCTTTTCCACAAGCACTTTCTCCCTTGGCGGCGGTGGCGGTTTCGGTGCAAAATGGGCTTTCACCTCGGCCTTCGATATGGCTACGTTTTCCTCCTCGGACTTGTCGTAAGGCCTCTGCGGAAGAGGCGCGAGGCTTGGACCATATTGAAATCGCTTGCCTCCGCCTGTACCTGTAGTACTACCTCGACTTGTATCGCTACTCACCATAGCTGAGGCGGCTCTCTTCCGTGATTGCTGAGGCGGCAAAGACGGCTGACGTGGCTGAGTTGGAGGAGGAGGAGCGGCCTGAAGCTGTGCCGGACTTGGAGGAGGAGTGGCCTGAAGTTGTGCCGGACTTGGAGGAGGAGTGGCCTGAAGCTGTGCTGGACTTGGAGGAGGAGTGGCCTGACGCGTTGGTGGACTTGGAGGAGCGGGAGTCTGCTGACTCGATGGCGGACTGCGACGAGGAGTCGGATGACGCGGTGTCGGTGGCCTTCGAAAGATGATGCAATCCTTTCTCCATAGGATGATACGATGGTTGGCCTCTCCTAGTGTGTGCTCATCCTCACCTCCAGGAATGTCAAGCTCTAGCCCCGAATATTGGTCCACCACCTCATCAACCAAGACACGAGCATAGCCCGCTGGAATCGGGTTGCAATGGAAGGTTGCCTCGGGGGGATTTGTAAAAGCAAGGGCATCCGCCACCTTCATGGATATGTTCTTCATTTAGAAGTGTAGCTCGCAGTTAGTGTTCTCCATGATGTCATCCACTGGGTAGCTATCCAGCAATGCGTCGCCTGGGGCGGAACCCACGCTGCTTCTCGGCATGGATGGAATGGTGCTATCCATTGGTGGATCATCCGCTAGCTGCTGAGACCCCCTTTGCTGGCTAAGTGAGTCGATCTGCTCCTGCTGCTGCTGGAATTTGATTGCCAAGTCTGCGTGCACTGATTCTAGGCCTTGAAGGCGTTCATAGTCTAGCTTCCTCTGCTCCTCCTCCATCTTCCTCTTCTTCTCCTCCGCAATCTTCTTTCTCGCACGGGTTCTGTAGTCAGCGTTCCAGTACGAAAACCCCTCATACCACGGAATAGCGCCCATGCCTCGTGTTCTTCCCGGGTGTTCAGGATTTCCCAGGGCACGCGTAAGCTCGTCATTCTCTCTGTTGGGCTCGAACAACCCCGATCGAGCCTCTTCTATTGCAACAAGTAGCTTATCTTCGGCTTCGTCCAGACATGCCTTCTTCGAAACTTTGCCTGTCTTCGGGTCCAACTCCCCTCCATGCGCATAGAACCAAGTCCTGCACCTGGGGGGCCAGCTCAATGTTTATGGAGTGACACATGCATCCAGCATCTCTTTCTCAGACTTATCCCACTTAGGCATTCCCACCGCATAGCCACCTGGCCCCAGCTTATGGAACTTATCCTTTTTTGCTGCATTGGCCTTGTTTATTCTGGACCGTTCCTTAGATAATTCCTAATCCTTGAATTTCACGAAATCGTCCCAATGAGCACTTTGCTTCTCTAGTGTTCCCTCGAATACTGGAGTCTTCCTTCCTCCCTTGACGTACTTGGCCCGTTCACGAATCTTGTGGTTCTTGAATGCAACTGCCATCTTCCTAAGAGCAGCGTCCTTGACTTTCTCCACATCTGCATTTGTGAAATGATCTGGTAGGATTAAATGTTCCATGAGCATTTCCCAAAGCAAATGTTTTTGTCTGTCGTCGACAAAAGTAACTCCTGGACGTGGCTTTGCTGGCTCTCTCCATTCTTGAAGGGAGATCAGGAGTTGGTCCTTCACAAGAACTCCGCACTGACGAATGAACTTGTCCGCAATCTTCTTAGGCGCTAATGGTTCACCATTAGGTCTGATTGCCTCGATATTGTACTTTACGCCCTCCTTCAACTTTTTGTTCGGGCCTCGTTTCGTCCTGTTGCCTGAAGATTTGCTCGATCTGGATGGCTGAAAGAAGAAAGATCGATTCGTTAATATATCTTCAAGTCATTTAAAACATGTGATGATCACCAGATGCCTGCTTATATAAATATATATACCTCGCCGGTCTTTGTTGTTTCAAGATCAACATTTTCTTCGTCATGTTCATAGTTCATGACTTCATCAATTCGGTCGTCGCGATTGAATATCATATCACCCTCCCCGGTGTTGTTTAGATATTCGGAGCCGTCATAATCTTCTTCATTCTGATCATAATCTGGCTCGCGAGGATTGCGTATGATATTGAACAGGGCCTCTTCTCCCTCTCTGTCGGTATTGTCCGCCATAGGTTTTGTTTAACTAATCCAAAAGAAATATATTCAAATTACAATGCATGGATGCAATCAATTAATAAGGAAAAACTGAATCAATCATAGTACATAATAAGCATCATCGAATATAATCTCGAATACGTCGTCTCGAATAATAGATATAATCTCGAATACATCGTCTTGAATAATAGATATAATCTCGAATACATCGTCTCGAATAATACATAATCTCTAATACATCGTCGGATCATGCGGCGCGGGCGGTGGACACCCAAAGAGAAGGAACCCTCACAGGATCATAGCTGAAGTGAGATCCCTGAAGAAACTGCCAGGTATTGGAGAACCTGCCGCCCTCTAACGCAACCATGTAGCGATGGACGTGCTCGTCCTCTTCCCTGACACGGCGACGTACCACCTCCGGCGGGGCCGGCTCCCTTCGCACCGAAACTGGCCCACGCGAACGCCACCAAACGAGATCAGGGTCGACGACCGGGGCCGGGTTCCTCATCAAGCGGCGCGCCCCTCCAGGCAGCACCTCCCAGTGCCAGCCCGGCGGAGCCCAGTCCCGGACATGGGTCAGCTGGACGTCGTCGCGGACGGGTCGACGGCGAGGATCCGGGCCGGGCATCGTCGAGAACAAATACTAGCTATATGCCCGCAAAAAGTAACATTTTTTTAATGATTGGATTTTGATAACTAAAATTTCTAACATTTCTATATAACTAACATTCCTATAACATTTCTAACAATGCTATATAACTAACATTTCTATAACATTTCTAATATTTCTATAACTAAAAAACAAAAAAAAATTATAACATTTCTATATATATAACTAACATTTGTATAACATTTCTAATATTTCTATAACTAAAAAAAGAAAAAATTCTAACTTTTTTATAACTATTTCTATAACTAAAAAATAGAAAAATTCTAACAATTCTAACTTTTTTATAACTATTTCTATAACTAAAAAACAGAAAAATTTCTAACAATTCTAACATTTCTATAACATTTCTAACAATGCTATATAACTAACTATTTCTATAACTAAAAAAAGAAAAAATTCTAACATTTTTATAACTATTTCTATAACTAAAAAACTAAAAAAATGTGTGTGTGTGCGCGCTCACCGGCGAGGCGAGAGGCGATGGGGGGTGGCGACGGGGACGGCGATGGGCGCGGCGACGATGGGGATGGCGACGACGGGGACAGGGACGGGGCGGCGACGACGGGGACGGGCCGGGGCGGCGACGACGGGGACGGGGCGGCGATGACGGGGACGGGGACGACGCGGGACGGGCCGGGACGGCGCGGCGGTGACGATGGGGACGACGGGGACGGGGACGACGGGGCGGCGACGACGGGGACGGGGCGGCGATGGGGGCGGCGACGAGGGATATGGAGACGGGGGCGGCGGGCGACGGGGCAGAGGAGAAGAAGCAGATGAGAAACTGAAATTTTTGAAGTGTTTAGTTATATAGGATGGACCTTTAGTACCGGTTGGAGCCACCAACGGGTACTAAAGGCCTGTTTTGGCCAGGCCAAGCGGCGGGAACCGCACACCCTTTAGTACCGGGTGGTGGCTCCAACCGGTACTAAAGGGGGGGCCTTTAGTACCGGTTGGAGCCACCACCCAGTACTAAAGGGGGTGCACTGGCAAGGTGCTGTGCGGCAAGTTTAGTCCCACCTCGCTAGCCGAGGGGCGTCCGCACTGGTTTATAACCCCCCGTGCGGTAGCTCTCTCGAGCTCCTCTCCAAAGCAGGCCTACTGGGCCTACATGTTCTGTGCTGCCCTGTGGGCCTACTGGGCCTTTGCGGGCCTGCATCCTGGCCCAACAACAGGTTGGGTTTCTAGTCGTATGCAGGCCGCTCTGGCCCAGTAGGCAGGCTTTTTTTTTTGATTTGTTTATTTTTGAGTTGTTTTTTTGTGTATTTAGAGTTTCTTTGTGAATATTTTTGCTTTAGGTACAAAAAATTACAAACTTTCTGTTAGTGCCCGTAGTTTTCAAATTTGAATAGTTTAAATTTTGAATTATTTGAAATTAGTGTGAATCACTAGTTGGTGAATAACTTAACTTTAAAAATCAGTAAAGGCATGAAAGAATTTGTTTGCACATAAAATTTCTTCGCGTTTCAAATGCCAAAACACATAACTACCCTAACTATTACAGAGATTCCCTCCTGGGTGTGAAACACAGAAGAAAGTGATGATAGTGAAGCCGATCACATCCCAGATCTTTGGGTGTGAAACTTTTTCTTCGCGTGTGTCCCTTTGCGCCGTAACCATGGAAAATCTTCATCATTTAACAGGATGCTCGGGTCAATATTCACTGTGAATGGAGCAATTTCATCAAACTTTTCATAATCTTCTGACATGTCTGTCTTGTCATCCACTCCCACGATGTTTCTCTTCCCAGAAAGAACTATGTGCCGCTTTGGCTCATCGTACGATGCATTTGCTTCCTTATCTTTTCTTTTTCTTGGCTTGGTAGACATGTCCTTCACATAGAAAACCTGTGCCACATCATTGTCTAGGACGAATGGTTCGTCTGCATACGCAAGATTGTTGAGATCCACTGTTGTCATTCCGTACTGCGGGTCTTCCGGTACCCTGCCTCGTGTCATATTGACCCATTTGCACCGAAACAAAGGGACCTTCAAACCACGTCGATAGTCAAGTTCCCATATGTCCTGTATATAACCATAATATGTTTCCTTTCCCGTCTTGGTTTCTGCATCAAAGCGGACACCACTGTTTTGGTTGGTGCTCTTCTTATCTTGGGCGACCGTGTAAAATGTATTACCATTTATCTCGTACCCTTTTGTAGGATCGAAAGTATGTCTAGAGGGGGGGTGATTAGACTACTTGACCAAATAAAAACTTAAACTTTTCCCAATTTTAGTTCTTGGCAGATTTTAGCTATTGTAGGACAAGTCAAGCAATCATCACACAATTCAAGCAAGCATGCAAAGAGTATATTGGCAGCGGAAAGTAAAGCATGCAACTTGCAAGAATGTAAAGGGAAGGGTTTGGAGAATTCAAACGCAATTGGAGACACGGATGTTTTTCCCGTGGTTCGGATAGGTGGTGCTATCCTACATCCACGTTGATGGAGACTTCAACCCACGAAGGGTAACGGTTGCGCGAGTCCACGGAGGGCTCCACCCACGAAGGGTAATGGTTGCGCGAGTCCACGGAGGGCTCCACCCACGAAGGGTCCACGAAGAAGCAACCACCCACGAAGGGTCCACGAAGAAGCAACCTTGTCTATCCCACCATGGCCATCGCCCACGAAGGACTTGCCTCACTAGCGGTAGATCTTCACGAAGTAGGCGATCTCCTTGCCCTTACAAACTCCTTGGTTCAACTCCACAATCTTTTCGGAGGCTCCCAAGTTACACCTAGCCAATCTAGGAGACACCACTCTCCAAGAAGTAACAAATGGTGTGTTGATGATGAACTCCTTGCTCTTGTTCTTCAAATGATAGTCTCCCCAACACTCAACTCTCTCTCATAGGATTTGGATCTGGTGGAAAGAAGGTTTGAGTGGAAAGCAACTTGGGGAAGGCTAGAGATCAAGATTCATATGGTAGGAATGGAATATCTTGGTCTCAACACATGAGTAGGTGGTTCTCTCTTAGAACATATGAGTTGGAATTGTGTATGTGTTCTGATGGCTCTCTTTGCGAATGAAGAGGAGGTGGAGGGGTATATATAGCCTCCACACAAAATCCAACCGTTACACACAGTTTTCCAATCTCGATGGGACCGAATCAACAACCTCGGTCGGACCGAAAAGGTAAACCTAGTGACCGTTAGAGATTTTCGGTGGGACTGACATGCAACTCGGTAGGACCGATATGGTTAGGGTTTGGGCATAACGTAATCTCGGTGAGACCGATTACACAAACTCGGTGAGACCGAGTTTGGTAATAAGCTAACCAGAGAGTTGGTCAGGCAAACTCGGTGGGACCAATTTGCTCTTTCAGTGAGACCGAAAAGTTACAAAAGGGAAACAGAGAGTTTACATTGCAATCTCAGTGGGACCGATTCGCTCTTTCGGTGAGACCGAAAAGTTACGAAAGGGAAACAGAGAGTTTGCAATCCCATCTCGGTGAGACTGAGATCCCTATCGGTAGAACCGAATTGCTAGGGTTTGGCAGTGGCTTATGACAAGTGAAACTCGGTGGCGCTGGATAGAAAGAATCGGTAGGACCGAGTTTGGCTTAGAGTTTAGGTCATATGTGGATATGGAAAAGTAGTTGAGGGTTTTGGAGCATATTACTAAGCACATGAAGCAAGAGGCTCATTAAGCAACACCTCATCCCTCCTTGATAGTATTGGCTTTTCCTAAAGACTCAATGTGATCTTGGATCACTAAAATATAAAATGAAGAGTCTTGAGCTTTTGAGCTTGAGCCAATCCTTTGTCCTTAGCATTTTGAGGGTTCCACTTTCACATCCATGCCATGCCAATCATTGAGCTTTCCTGAAATAGTCATCTTGGAATAGCATTAGCTCAATGAGCTACATGTTGTTATGAATTACCAAAACCACCTAGGGATAGTTGCACTTTCAATCTCCCCCTTTTTGGTAATTGATGACAACATATAGATCAAAGCTTCGACAAATGATAATAAGCATGAAATATATCGTCGCTTTGAGAAGTATGTGACAAGTAAGAGCTCCCCCTAAATTTGTGCATATTTAAAATTTGCTTTGGACTGCAAATGCACAAAGAGTTAGAGTCATGGGTTACTCTTCCATGTCACATACATCTTGGTGGAGCGCTTAAAATGATAAGAATGAAATACATGCACTCATCACCAAGAATAGTGAATGATCACATAAGATAGATAAGATGATAATATTAAGCAAACATTAAGTGTAGCTTATGATCAGACACATGATCATCAATGTCTCACGAGCAATGACATAGTATCTCACACAAAAGCAAACAAAGTTCGAAAAAACACCAAATAAAACAAGAGAGAATAAAAGCAACACTAAAAGCAACACTCTCTCTCGAAGCCTATGATCTATACATTTTCTCCCCCTTTGGCAACAAGTTACCAAAAAGTTCCTAGAAAATGCATAGTGCTAAGTCAACACTCAGGCTTGATCTTCAGGTGGTGGTGGAGTCCGGAGCACTCCAAGGACGAAGCCTTATGTAGACGTGGTCGGAGTCGAGGCTGAAGTGGACGCTGGAGCTGGTGGAACTGAGGCTGTAGCTGGTGCAGACTTGGTGGCTCTGGGGTCAGCAACTGGCACTGCAGATGACCTCAGACCTCGTGGCACTCTGGCAAAGGCATCAGTTGTAGTCTTGCCTCTCCTCTTCTGCATGTCATCCTGGAGCTGCTCCACTGCAGTCTGAATCTCTGTCACTTTGACATCCAAGTCATAGAACTTTTGTTCCATGACCCTCTCTAAGCTTGCCTGGTTCTGAGTTAGGGTGGCTAGTCCTTGCTCAATCCGCAGGGTGGATGCAATAAAGTAACCAAGCTGCTCTTGTTTGGTTTTCAGGAAATATTCAGATGCCTCCTCTTGAGTAGGCATCTTGGCAGCTTTCTCCTTCCTCGCCTTCTCCTTCTTGGCTTGTGCTTGGGCAGATGATGGCTCATTCTCAGTCATGACCACTTGATTATCTTCAAAGTCTGGACGGATGGGCAGGTGTTCCTTGTCCAATAAGTATATGCCCGTGCCCATCTTAGAGTTGATGAGCTCCTGAATCTGTGGGGCATATCCACAGCTCCTCTTCTGGTCTGCTGCTGTCCTCTTGATTGTTTCAATCATAAGGCTCATGACTTTGAATTTCTGTGGCACGTCAAAGATATGAAGCAAGTTGATCGCGTGGCCCCTGATCATCTTGTGATCTCCAGACTTGGGCAATAGGGCGTGCCTAAGAATCCAGTTGATGGTTGGCAGCCCTGACAGAAGATAGTGTACTGAGCCAAACTTGAACGTATCAAGTGCTTCATTTGGAATCTCCTTGTACATGTTTGACATTGAGTTGTGGTCCATCTTCTTCTTGGCATAAATGTCCAAGCCATCGTCATGCTCTTCTGGGGCATTAATCAGCTGAGCCCATTCAGCAACTGTAGACTGGTACCTTGTACCCTCTGACATCCATACAATCCTGCCATCTGGATAGAAATGGGATGTGGAGTAGAACTGCATGATGAGTTCCTCGTTCCAATTTGTGAGCTTCTGCCCAACAAAGTCCTCTACTCCACATGCCTTGAAGCTGTCCTGCACTCCAGGGTAGTACTCTTCGTTGTCCTTGATGTATTGCCAATCAACCCATCTCATATCACAGACAATAGGCTTCTTGTCTAGCAGCACTGTCTCATAAAAGTCTTGCTGCTCCTTGGTGTGAAACCTGTAGTCAACTGCAGTCCTTCTCCTTGAAGCATACGGGTCTGCTTCTCTCCACTTCCGGAGCCCTGAATCTCTCCTGAGTTTCATATCCTCGACCACAGGATGAGCATCGTTGTGGTCTGGGATCTTGGGCTTGAGCTTTCTAAGAACATTCTCTTCTTCTTCTGCAGCTTCAGGCACTGGGGCCTTGTTCTTCTCAGTAGTTGGGATGCTTCTTGTGTTCCTCTTTGGCTTTGGCTTTGGAGCTGGCTTGGCCTTGGAAGCAGCTGCCCCTGTTCTTATGGCATCAGCCATCAGCTTGGGTGCCTTAGGTGCTGGTGCAGCTACCTCTTCTTCTTCCTCCTCATCTTCCATGATGGAAGCCTTGCCAAGCACTCTGGCTATAGTTTTGTTCACCCTTTCTTTCCTCTTCTTGCCTTCAGCAGCAACTGGCTCAATGGGAGTGGGCTTCTCAGTTGAAGCTCTAGCCTTTGACATAGGCTGCCTGCCTACTGGCCTTTTGATCTTCATCCCTGGTTTTATGCCCTGTGCTGGCTCAACTCTCTTGGAAGTTGCTTCCTCTTCTGCCACATAATCCTCATCTTCTGAGTCTGAGGTTCTCTTCTTTCTCTGTCTTGTGGCAGCTTTAGGCAGATTGCTAGGGGTGCTCCTGCTGCCACCATCTGAGGAACTTGAGGGACTAGTGCCCTCACTCATCTGCACTTGCTGCTCTGACAAGTTCTGGCTATCACTTTGGTCTGACATGATGCAAACTCTGACTGCTGACCCTGTGAATAGGTTATAGATGAGATAGAGTGGATAAGCATCACAAAATGCAAAGATTTTTGCACAATAATAATTCAAAAACTTATTTTTAGTTTCCCACTAAAAGCATCTTGGATCTACCGATTTCTAAACTCGGTGATACCGAAGCAGTTTTGGCACCTAAACTAGTGAACTCGGTCAGACCGAGTCATAGTTCGGTGGCACCGAGACTGCTAGGGTTTTACAGAGTTCCAAAATCGGTCACACCGATAAGTAATTCTCGGTCAGACCGAGTCTCACTTGTGCAATGGCATAAGCCAAATCGGTGGGACCGAGTTTTTCAACTCGGTGGGTCCGAGATGGTTTCGGCGGAAACCTAACCCTAAAATTTTCGAATTAAACCTAATCTACGAGTTCATTGACTGGATAGAAGTTTAACAAACGTGGCAAGAATCATGATGATCACAATGTGCTAAGAATCGGATTGGGGAATAGCACAAAGATCGAGTCCATACCCTAGTTCGGCGGAGACTCACTACGGCGGCAACGGCAGGGTTGAATTTCCGTTGACAGCGACGGAGACCAGCGACTGGAGGCGGCTGGCAGTGAGGAGACGATCCGGAGACCAAGTTGGCAGAGCAGGCTATCGCGCGGGCGAAGGGGTTCGGAGAAATTTCCAAATTTTTGCCCGTGACTATATATAGCCCGACCCTGTCGGTGTGACCGAGTGGAACAACTCGGTGGCACCGAGATGCAAAACTGTATACAGTTGTTGCAACTCGGTGTGACCGAATGGTTCAAATCAGTTGCACCGAGATCGAAAACCTAGATCAACTTAATGATCTCGGTAGGACCGAAAGTAGGGTATCGGTCAGACCGAGAATCATAAAGAGGTTTTGGAAGTTTAAGTCTATGATGAATCGGGGACTCTGAGCGCTCCTCACACGGAGTGGTTCGAATCTGACTTGATCAAATTTTGTGATGTAGCATGAAGAGAGTTTGAGACGAGAAAAGCATAGATAGCTAGAGGAGGTTCTTAGGCATTCTTGCCCATCCACTTGGCAAAAGGAAATAAAACCAAACAATCAAAACAACAAGTGGATGTCCTCGAATGAGTAAAATATGCAACCAGCATGCTCACACAATAAGATGGCAAATGAAATATGTGACAAGGCATGCACAACCAATTCTAGCATCTATCAAGCAATTTGCGATGACAAGGTCATCTATATATGAGTATATTGACTTAGGAGTCAAGTGAGAACACTTGATCATAGGTCATACTCATCGTTTAAGCTCAAGTGGGGTTACCACTTTTACATAAAGCATTGTTGTGTTCACATCTTTAGAGTTTCTTTAGCTCAAGTCTTAGAGTAAAGCTCCCCCTAGATGTGATATCCCCCCTTAGAGGGATGAACTAACCTCGGGTTTTGTCGATGATGACTTCATGTAGATGTTGAAGATGTGGATGCTCAATGTTGATGTAGATCATTGGAGCTATCCATTTGAGTGAATTGCACTTTCAATACCTACATGGGTTAGTCCCACAAGGAACAAACAAGGATATCCATACACATAGAGTGATGCACACACAAGATGATGTCCATGAAAACTTTTAGGTTACCTTGTCCCTTGTCTTACCAACAAGAGGGTTTGTGACTCCTTGAACTAGTGCAAGATGTGGAAGTTGATTGCACTTTTTCTTGCCAAAATGATAAGAGTGAAGTATGTTGGCGGAGTCACCCTCAAGAACTCTCTAGTTCTTCTTCTTTTGGATCCACACCATCTTGATGGGAATCCTTGGAGTTGTAGTCGTACTTGATGAAGTGGAACTTGAAGTAGTCTTGGGAATCCACTTGACTAAGGTCTTAGGAGCTTCTTCAAATGCATCAATTTCCTCTTGAAGCTTGTCCTTGCCTTTTTGCTTGTAGTCTTGTGGTGGAAGATCATCTTGAGCTTGTGTCCCCTTGAAAGAAGTATCATACTTCTCTTGTTGAGGAACAAACTTTGTCTTGGGGTATTGATCTTCTTCCCACTCAACTCCATTGGCATTGAACTTTCGTTCAAAACCAACACCTTGATTCTTCCGGTGCATTCCTTGCTTGCGCACAATTTCCTTGAATTGGTTACTCCCGGCAAGGCTTTTGTACACTCCTTTCTCTATAATTCCCTTCAATAAGCTATTTTCTTGCTCAAGTGTAACTTGGCTAAGAGAATCATTAGTGGAATCAAGAGAACTACTAGAAGCAACAATATTGGATTTAGCATGATCATTGTTACTGCTAGAGGAAGAATCTTTCTTGTTCTTGTTACTAGACTTGACTTGAGGCATGTAAGTGGATAAGAGTAAACGCTTGGCAATGTAAGAAGAACTTTTCTTGCGGAGATCATCATTGATTGCTTTTAAGAACTCATGCTCTTGCTCAAGATTGAGCTTTTCAAAGCGTAATTTCTCATGAGCTCTTAAAAGTTCTCGATGATCTTCGAAGATAGTTTCATGAGCTAACTTAAGAGTGTTTAGTTCTTTAGTTAGAGCCTCAATATTCTCCTTATCATTGTCATTCGTTTTATCTTGATTAGCATGATTAATTGACGTTTCATCATAGTATTCATCACTAGAGTTGTCAACAAGCAAATCATCACCTAACAAGTCATCTTCATCACTATTGAAATCAACATACTCGGGGTGTGTTACCTTAGGACCTTTGGCCATGAAGCATCTTCCAATTCCTTCATTTGGTGAGTCAAATATGTCGTAGGAGTTGGTTGACACAAGTGCTAGACCGGCAACACCTTCATCTTGAGTATCTTCGGAGTCGGAGTGATAACTTCTCTCGGAGTGGCTGTCGGAGTCGGAGCCGGATACCCATTCACCAACATGAGCTTGATGTCTTCGTTTTGTGTAGCTCCTTGATGATTTTTCCTTCCTTTCCGAATCCTTGCTTCTCCATGAGTATCTTCATTCATAACGATCATCTCTACTCCTTCTCTCTCTTGGTGGTGATTCTTTGCTTCTTCTTTTTGGAGAATCTTCTCTTCTCTTATAGGGAGCCGTACACTCATTGGAATAGTGTCCGGGTCTTCCACAACTGTAGCAGTTTCGCTCTTGACTAGAAGATCTTTTGTCATTGTAGGACCTTGACTTGAAGCTTCTATCTTTTCTTCTACTCTTGTAGAACTTGTTGAAGTTCTTCACCATTAAGCTCAATTCTTCATTGAAGTTTTGTTTCTCACTTGATGATGTAGGGGCTTCACATGAGGCTTTGTAGGCACCACTTGATTTGTTGTGAAGTTCCTCTTTATCCTTAAGTGACATCTCATGAGCAACAATTCTTCCAATCACCTCCGTTGGCTTGAGATCTTTGTAATTGGGCATCATTTGGATCAATGTGCACACGGTATCATATTTTCCATCCAAGGCTCTTCACTTCCTAAGCTGGCAATCTCATTTGTGATGAGAGCAAGCCTAGAGTACATTTCAGCGACACCTTCACCATCCTTCATTTTGAACTTGTCAAGTTGACTTTGAAGCACATCCAACTTGGATTCCTTGACGGAGTCGGTACCTTCATGCATATCAATCAAAGTGTCCCAAATTTCCTTTGCATTCTCAAGACGGCTGATTTTGTTGAATTCTTCGAGGCACAATCCGTTGAAGAGAATATCACAAGCTTGAGCATTGTATTGCAACATCTTCAACTCATCCACGGTAGCTTCACGGTTTGGTTCTTTCCCATTAAAGAAGTCACCTTGCAAACCAACACACACAATAGCCCAAATGGCGGGGTTATGTCCAAGAATATGCATTTTCATTTTATGCTTCCAACTAGCAAAATTAGTACCATCAAAGTAAGGACCTCTACGGTGATAATTTCCCTCGCTAGACGCCATGCTCTCCTAGGTTGTGAAACCAAGGCTATGACCACCAAAAGCTATGGAGATCAAAGCAAATCGAGACCAAAGCTCTGATACCACTTGTAGGATCGAAAGTATGTTTAGAGGGGGGTGATTAGACTACTTGACCAAATAAAAACTTAACCTTTTCCCAATTTTAGTTCTTGGCAGATTTTAGCTATTGTAGGACAAGTCAAACAATCATCACACAATTCAAGCAAGCATGCAAAGAGTATATTGGCAGCGGAAAGTAAAGCATGCAACTTGCAAGAATGTAAAGGGAAGGGTTTGGAGAATTCAAACGCAATTGGAGACACGGATGTTTTTCCCGTGGTTCGGATAGGTGGTGCTATCCTACATCCACGTTGATGGAGACTTCAACCCATGAAGGGTAACGGTTGCACGAGTCCACGGAGGGCTCCACCCACGAAGGGTAATGGTTGCGCGAGTCCACGGAGGGCTCCACCCACGAAGGGTCCACGAAGAAGCAACCTTGTCTATCCCACCATGGCCATCGCCCACGAAGGACTTGCCTCACTAGCGGTAGATCTTCACGAAGTAGGCGATCTCCTTGCCCTTACAAACTCCTTGGTTCAACTCCACAATCTTTTCGGAGGCTCCCAAGTGACACCTAGCCAATCTAGGAGACACCACTCTCCAAGAAGTAACAAATGGTGTGTTGATGATGAACTCCTTGCTCTTGTGCTTCAAATGATAGTCTCCCCAACACTCAACTCTCTCTCATAGGATTTGGATCTGGTGGAAAGAAGGTTTGAGTGGAAAGCAACTTGGGGAAGGCTAGAGATCAAGATTCATATGGTAGGAATGGAATATCTTGGTCTCAACACATGAGTAGGTGGTTCTCTCTCAGAACATATGAGTTGGAATTGTGTATGTGTTCTGATGGCTCTCTTTGCGAATGAAGAGGAGGTGGAGGGGTATATATAGCCTCCACACAAAATCCAACCGTTACACACAGTTTTCCAATCTCGGTGGGACCGAATCAACAACCTCGGTCGGACCGAAAAGGTAAACCTAGTGACCGTTAGAGATTTTCGGTGGGACTAACATGCAACTCGGTAGGACCGATATGGTTAGGGTTTGGGCATAACGTGATCTCGGTGAGACCGATTACACAAACTCGGTGAGACCGAGTTTGGTAATAAGCTAACCAGAGAGTTGGTCAGGCAAACTCGGTGGGACCGATTTGCTATTCCGGTGAGACCGAAAAGTTACAAAAGGGAAACAGAGAGTTTACATTGCAATCTCGGTGGGACCGATTCGCTCTTTCAGTGAGACCGAAAAGTTACGAAAGGGAAACAGAGAGTTTGCAATCCCATCTCGGTGAGACCGAGATCCCTATTGGTAGAACCGAATTGCTAGGGTTTGGCAGTGGCTTATGACAAGTGAAACTCGGTGGCGCTGGATAGAAAGAATCGGTAGGACCGAGTTTGGCTTAGAGTTTAGGTCATATGTGGATATGGGAAAGTAGTTGAGGGTTTTGGAGCATATTACTAAGCACATGAAGCAAGAGGCTCATTAAGCAACACCTCATCCCTCCTTGATAGTATTGGCTTTTCCTAAAGACTCAATGTGATCTTGGATCACTAAAATATAAAATGAAGAGTCTTGAGCTTTTGAGCTTGAGCCAATCCTTTGTCCTTAGCATTTTGAGGGTTCCACTTTCACATCCATGCCATGCCAATCATTGAGCTTTCCTGAAATAGTCATCTTGGAATAGCATTAGCTCAATGAGCTATATGTTGTTATGAATTACCAAAACCACCTAGGGATAGTTGCACTTTCTCCTTTGAAAGTCATTATATTAGAAGATGGTAACTGGGACAGCAAGTACAAGTCATCTTCAATAGAGGTGTCATGCATGGTATGTGTCTGCAACCAGCTGGCGAAACTCCTGGTTTGTTCACATGTAATCCAGTCATCAGACCGCTCCGGGTGTTTGGAGCGTAGCAAATTCTTGTGTTCATCCATATACGGAGCCACCAAGGCGGAATTCTGTAGAACTGTGTAGTGTGCTTCAGTGAGAGAATGTCCGTCCATACATATTATTTGTTCCCCTCCTAGCGTGCCTTTTCCATCTAGTCTGCCCTTATGCCGCGATTCAGGAACACCAATCGGCTTAAGGTCGGGAATAAAGTCAATACAAAACTCAATGACCTCCTCATTTTCATGGCCCTTGGAGATGCTTCCTTCTGGCCTAGCACGGTTATGAACATATTTCTTTAAGACTCCCATGAACCTCTCAAAGGGGAACATATTGTGTAGAAATACAGGACCCAAAACGTTAATCTCTTCGCATAGGTGAACTAGGACGTGCATCATGATGTTGAAGAAGGATGGTGGGAACACCAACTCGAAACTGACAAGACATTGCACCAAATCATTCTCTAACCTTGGTATGATTTCTGGATCGATTACCTTCTAAGAGATTGCATTGAGAAATGCACATAGCTTCACAATGGCTAATCGAACGTTTTCCGGTAGAAGCCCCCTCAATGCAACTAGAAGCAGTTGCGTCATAATCACGTGGCAGTCATGAGACTTTAGGTTCTGGAACTTTTTCTTTGCTATGTTTATTATTCCCTTTATATTCGACGAGAAGCCAGACGGTACCTTAATACTAAGCAGGCATTCAAAGAAGATTTCCTTCTCTTCTTTGGTAAGAGCGTAGCTTGCATGACCCTGATGTATGCCGTCTTTTCCGTGCATACGTTGCTGGTCCTCCCGTGCCTCAGGTGTATCTTTTGTCTTCCCGTACACGCCCAAGAAGCCAAGCAGGGTCACACAAAGATTCTTCGTCACGTGCATCACGTCGATTGCGGAGCGGACCTCTAGGTCTTTCCAATAGGGCAGGTCCCAAAATATAGATTTGTTCTTCCACATGGGTGCGCGTCCGTTAGCGTCATTCGGAATAGGTTGTCCACCAGGACCCTTTCCAAATACCACCTTCAAATCCTTGACCATATCATGTACATCAGCACCAGTACGGTGGCGAGGCTTCGTCCGGTGATCCGCCTCACCTTTGAAATGCTTGCCTTTCTTTCTTACGGGATGCCTGCTCGGAAGAAATCGATGATGTCCCAAGTACACATTCTTCTTACAATTAGCCAAATATATACTGTCGGTATCGTCCAAACAGTGCGTGCATGCGCGGTATCCCTTGTTTGTCTGTCCTGAAAGTTTACTGAGAGCAGGCCAATCATTGATGGTCACGAATAGCAACGCATTTAGGTCAAATTCTTCCCCCATGTGCTCATCCCACGCACATACACCTGTTCCATTCCACAGTTGTAAGAGTTCTTCAACTAATGGCCTTAGGTACACATCAATGTCGTTGTCGGGTTGCTTAGGGCCTTGGATGAGCATTGGCATCATAATGAACTTCCGCTTCATGCACAACCAAGGAGGAAGGTTATACAAACATAGAGTCACAGGCCAGGTGCTATGGTTGCTTCTCTGCTCCCCAAAAGGATTAATGCCATCTGTGTTTAGACCAAACCATACGTTCCTTGCGTCATCTGCAAACTCCTTCCCGTACTTTCTTTCGATTTTTCTCCATTGCGACCTGTCAGCGGGTACTCTCAACTTTCCGTCTTTCTTACGGTCTTCTCTGTGCCATCGCATCTCCTTGGCATGCTCTTTGTTTTGGAACAAATGTTTCAATCGTGGTATTATAGGAGCATACCACATCACCTTGGCAGGAATCTTCTTCCTGTGGCGCTCGCCCTCGACACCACCAGGGTCATCGCGGCTGATCTTATAGCGCAATGCACCACATACCGGGCAAGTGTTCAAATCCTCGTACTCACCGCGGTAGAGAATGCAATCATTAGGGCATGCATGTATCTTCTGCATCTCTAACCCTAGAGGGCAGACAGCCTTCTTTGCTTCGTACGTACTCTCGGGCAATTCGTTGTCCTTTGGAAGCATATCCTTTATCATTACCAACAACTTTCCAAATCCCTTGTCAGATACACCATTCTCTGCCTTTCATTGCAGCAATTCCAGTGTGGTGCCCAGCTTTTTCTTGTCACCTACGCAATTCAGGTACAATAATTTTTTGTGATCCTCTAACATGCGCTGCAACTTCTTCTTCTCCAAATCACTTGCACAGTTTCTCTTTACATCGGCAATGGCCCGACCTAGATCATCAACGGGCTCATCCGATGCCTCTTCTTCAGCTTCTTCCCGCATTGCCAGCTCAGCTTCTTCCCGCATTACCGGCTCAGCTTCTTCCCTCATTGTTGTATCATCGTATTCAGGGAACCCATGGCCAGGATAGCTGTCGTCGTCCTCTTCTTCTTCATTGTCTTCCATCATAACCCCTCTTTCTCCATGCTTGGTCCAAACATTATAGTGGGGCATGAAACCGGACTCAAACAGGTGGACGTGAATGGTTCTTGACGTAGAGTAATTGCGACCATTCTTACAGCCAGCACATGGACAATGCATAAAACCATCCGCTCGCTTGTTTGCCTCAGCCGCAAGCAGAAAAGTACGCACGCCATTAATGAACTCGGGAGAGCATCGGTCATCATACATCCATTGCCGGCTCATCTTCAATACACAGCACCGAAAACATCAAATTAATACGATACATAAAGTCCATACATAAAGATCATACAACACTTAAATGCAACAAACAAATAACTCTCTAGCTAAAGAATTTAAATGCAACAACAAATGCGATCAAGATCGCAACTAAGGTAACAATTGATCCAACAGCATAATGATACCAAGCCTCACTATGAATGGCATATTTTCTAATCTTTCTAATCTTCAAGCGCATTTTCTCCATCTTAATCTTGTGATCATCGACGACATCGGCAACATGCAACTCCAATTCCATATTCTCCCCCTCAATTCTTTTCAATTTTTCCTTCAAATCCTCATTTTCTCTTTCAACTAAATTTAACCTCTCGACAATAGGGTCGGTTGGAATTTCCGGTTCAACTACCTCCTACATACAAATATCTATGTCAACTTGATGGGCATAATTTGTCATAAACACGAAATGCAATGAATAGTTTTAAAAGAGAATATACCACATCTGAATCATAACCCGGACGAGGGCCGACGGGGACGGATATCAAAACCATGGCACTATGCGTAACAAACAACGTATGGGTAAGATAATTATACGAGTAACTATATATCCAAATCACACAAACATCATTTTTTTATATAAAACTTCATGAACAAGAGGCTCACCACAAGGTGGTGCCGGCGACGGGACGTTGCGAGCGATCGACGGTGGTTACGACGGAGATTTAGAAGGTACTAAGTAAACCACACCTACATATGCAAAACTAAGTGTTATTTTTGACCTCAAATTGCATATAAATCAAATACTAGCACATATATATAATTCCTCCCAAATTACTAAACTCAAAAATCAATCACTATATAAAGCATTGCACGAGCTAATCTAGCAATGAGAGATGAAAGGAAAAAGTTGCTAACCTTTGTGATCATTTGAATGGATGGGGCCTTCAAATCTTGGGAAAAATGTGTGATGAGCTTGAGAGGAAGAGGGAAAAGAACAGAGAGGAGAGGGGAAAGGGGAAGAACAGAGCGAGCTCGGGTGAACAAAGGGTCTATGTAGGACGACCTTTAGTACCGGTTCGTGATACGACCCGGTACTAAAGGTGCTGGAGGGGCCCCAGACTGACAACATCCTGCCACCACTCACTTTAGTACCGGTTGGTGGCACGAACCGGTGCTAAAGGTTCGCCACGAACCTGTTGGAAATATGCCCTAGAGGCAATAATAAAAGCATTATTATTATATTTCTTTGTTCATGATAATTGTCTTTATTCATGCTATAACTGTATTATCCGAAAATCGTAATACACGTGTGAATACATAGACCATAATATGTCCCTAGTAAGCCTCTAGTTGACTAGCTCGTTGATCAACAGATAGTCATGGTTTCCTGGCTATGGACATTGGATGTCATTGATAACGGGATCACATCATTAGGAGAATGATGTGATGGACAAGACCCAATCCTAAGCATAGCACAAAGATCGTGTAGTTCGTTTGCTAGAGCTTTTCCAATGTCAAGTATCTTTTCCTTTGACCATGAGATCGTGTAACTCCCAGATACCGTAGGAGTGCTTTGGGTGTATCAAACGTCACAACGTAACTGGGTGACTATAAAGGTGCATTACAGGTATCTCCGAAAGTGTCTGTTGGGTTGACACGGATCGAGACTGGGATTTGTCACTCCGGATAACGGAGAGGTATCACTGGGCCCACTCGGTAATGCATCATCATTTTGAGCTCAAGGTGACCAAGTGGTTGATCACGGGATCATGCATTACGGTACGAGTAAAGTGACTTGCCGGTAACAAGATTGAACAAGGTATTGGGATACCGACGATCGAGTCTCGGGCAAGTAACATACCGATTGACAAAGGGAATTGCATACGGGGTTGATTAATCCTCGACATCGTGGTTCATCCGATGAGATCATCGTGGAGCATGTGGGAGCCATCATGGGTATCCATATCCCGCTGTTGGTTATTGACTGGAGAGTCGTCTCGGTCATGTCTGCTTGTCTCCCGAACCCGTAGGGTCTACACACTTAAGGTTCGGTGACGCTGGGGTTATGAAGATATGTATATGCAGTAATCCGAATGTTGTTCGGAGTCCCGGATGAGATCCCGGACGTCACGAGGAGTTCCGGAATGGTCCGGAGGTAAAGAATTATATATAGGAAGTGCTGTTTCGGGCATCGGGACAAGTTTCGGGGTTATCGGTATTGTACCGGGACCACCGGAGGGGTCCCGTGGGCCCACCGGGTGGGGCCACCTATCCCGGGGGGGCCACATGGGCTGTAGGGGGTGCGCCTTGGCCTATATGGGCCAAGGGCACCAGCCCTACTAGGCCCATGCGCCTAGGGTTTCCACCAAGGAGGAGTCCAAGTGGTGGAAGGCACCCCGAGGTGCCTTGGGGGGGAGGGAAACCCTCCCCTGGCCGCCGCACCTAGGAGATCAGATCTCCTAGGCTGCGCACCACCCCCCATTGGCCCTCCTATATATAGTGGGGGAGAGGAGGGACTTGATACCTCAGCCTTTGGTGCTTCCTCTCTCCCCGTGACGTCTCTCTCTCGTAGTATAGGCGAAGCCCTGCTACTGTGACGCCCTGCATCCACCACCACGCCGTCGTACTGCTGGATCTTCATCAACCTCTCTTCCCCCCTTGCTGGATCAAGAAAGGAGGAGACGTCATCCGTTCCGTACGTGTGTTGAACGCGGAGGCATCGTCCGTTCGGTGCTAAGATCTTCGGTGATTTGGATCACGTCGTGTTCGACTACATCATCCCCATTCTTTGAACGCTTCCGCTCGTGATCTACAAGGTACGTAGATGCATCTAATCACTCGTTGCTAGATGAACTCCTAGATGGATCTTGGTGAAACCGTAGGAAAATTTTTGTTTTCTGCAACGTTCCCCAACAGTGGTATCAGAGCTAGGTCTATGCGTAGTTCTCTTGCACGAGTAGAACACAAAGTAGTTGTGGGCATTGATTTTGTTCAATATGCTTGCCGTTACTAGTCTTATCTTGATTCGGCGGCATCGTGGGATGAAGCGGCCCGGACCGACCTTACACGTACTCTTACGTGAGACAGGTTCCACCGATTGACATGCACTAGTTGCATAAGGTGGCTAGCGGGTGTCTGTCTCTCCTACTTTAGTCGGATCGGATTCGATGAAAAGGGTCCTTATGAAGGGTAAATAGCAATTGGCATATCACGTTGTGGTCTTTGCGTAGTTAAGAAACGTTCTTGCTAGAAACCCATAGCAGCCACGTAAAACATGCAAACAACAATTAGAGAACGTCTAACTTGTTTTTGCAGGGTATGCTATGTGATGTGATATGGCCAAAGTTGTGATGAATGATGAATGATCTATATGTGATGTATGAGATGTTCATGCTATTGTAATAGGAATCACAACTTACATGTCGATGAGTATGACGGTGACAGGATGATCATGGAGCCCCAAGATGGAGATCAAAGGAGCTATGTGATATTGGCCATATCATGTCACTATTATTATTTGATTGCATGTGATGTTTATCATGTTTTGCATCTTGTTTGCTTAGAACGACGGTAGTAAATAAGATGATCCCTCATAATAATTTCAAGAAAGTGTTCCCCCTAACTGTGCACCGTTGCTACAGTTCGTCATTTCGAAGCACCACGTGATGATCGGGTGTGATAGATCCTTACGTTCACATACAACGGGTGTAAGACAGATTTACACACGCAATACACTTAGGTTGACTTTACGAGCCTAGCATGTGCATAGACATGGCCTCGGAACACAGAAGACCGAAAGGTCGAGCATGAGTCGTATAGAAGATACGATCAACATGAAGATGTTCACCGACGTTGACTAGTCCGTGTCACGTGATGATCGGACACGGCCTAGCCAACTCGGATCATGTTATACTTAGATGACTAGAAGAGGGATGTCTATCTAAGTGGGAGTTCATTAATAATTTGATTAGATGAACTTAATTATCATGAACTTAGTCTAAAATCTTTACAATATGTCTTGTAGATCAAATGGCCAACGTTGTATTCAATTTCAACGCGTTCCTAGAGAAAACCAAGCTGAAAGACGATGGCAGCAACTATACGGACTGGGTCCGGAACCTGAGGATCATCCTCATAGCTGCCAAGAAAGATTATGTCCTACAAGCACCGCTAGGTGATCCACCCGTCCCACAGAACCAAGACGTTATGAACGCTTGGCAGACACGTGCCGATGACTACTCCCTCGTTCAGTGCGGCATGCTTTACAGCCTAGAGCCGGGGCTCCAAAAGCGTTTTGAGAGACATGGAGCATATGAGATGTTCGAAGAGCTGAAAATGGTTTTCCAAGCTCATGCCCGGGTCGAGAGATATGAAGTCTCTGACAAATTCTTCAGCTGTAAGATGGAGGAAAATAGTTTTGTCAGTGAGCACATACTCACTATGTCTGGGTTATGTAACCGCTTGACTCAGCTGGGAGTTAATCTCCCGGATGATGCGGTCATTGACAGAATCCTCCAGTCACTTCCACCAAGCTACAAGAGCTTTGTGATGAACTTCAATATGCAGGGGATGGAAAAGACCATTCCTGAAGTATTTGCAATGCTAAAATCAGCGGAGGTAGAAGTCAAGAAGGAACATCAAGTGTTGATGGTCAATAAAACCACTAAGTTCAAGAAGGGCAAGGGTAAAAAGAACTTTGAGAAGGACGGCAAGGAAGTTGCCGCGCCCAGCAAGCAAGCTGCTGGGAAGAAGAAGTCAAAGTATGGACCCAAGCCTGAGACGGAGTGCTTTTATTGCAAAGGGAAGGGTCACTGGAAGCGGAACTGCCCCAAATACTTAGCGGACAAGAAGGCCGGCAAAACAAAAGGTATATGTGATATACATGTAATTGATGTGTACCTTACCAGTACTCGAAGTAACTCCTGGGTATTTGATACCGGTGCCGTTGCTCATATTTGTAACTCACAGCAGGAGCTGCAGAATAAACAGAGACTGGCAAAGGACGAGGTGACGATGCGCGTCGGGAATGGTTCCAAGGTCGATGTGATCGCCGTCGGCACGCTACCTCTACATTTACCTACGGGATTAGTTATAAACCTCAATAATTGTTATTTCGTGCCAAGTTTGAGCATGAACATTGTATCGGGATCTCGTTTAATACGAGATGGCTACTCATTTAAATCTGAGAATAATGGTTGTTCTATTTATATGAGAGATATGTTTTATGGTCATGCTTCGATGGTCAATGGTTTATTCTTAATGAATCTCGAACGTAATATTACACATATTCATAGTGTGAATACCAAAAGATGTAAAGTTGATAACGATAGTCCCACATACTTGTGGCACTGCCGCCTTGGTCACATAGGTGTCAAACGCATGAAGAAGCTCCATGCAGATGGACTTTTAGAGTCTCTTGATTATGAATCATTTGACACGTGCGAACCATGCCTCATGGGTAAAATGACCAAGACTCCGTTCTCAGGAACAATGGAGCGAGCAACCAACTTATTGGAAATCATACATACTGATGTGTGCGGTCCAATGAGTGTTGAGGCTCGCGGTGGCTATCATTATGTTCTCACCCTCACTGATGACTTAAGTAGATATGGGTATGTCTACTTAATGAAACACAAGTCTGAAACCTTTGAAAAGTTCAAGGAATTTCAGAGTGAAGTTGAGAATCAACGTGACAGGAAAATCAAGTTTCTACGATCAGATCGTGGAGGAGAATACTTGAGTCACGAATTTGGCACACACTTAAGAAAATGTGGAATAGTTTCACAACTCACGCCGCCTGGAACACTCAGCGTAATGGTGTGTCCGAACGTCGTAATCGCACTCTATTAGATATGGTGCGATCTATGATGTCTCTTACCGATTTACCGCTATCTTTTTGGGGCTATGCTTTAGAGACTGCCGCATTCACTTTAAATAGGGCTCCGTCGAAATCCGTTGAGACGACACCGTTTGAATTATGGTTTGGGAAGAAACCTAAGCTGTCGTTTCTAAAATTTTGGGGATGCGATGCTTATGTCAGGAAACTTCAACCTGAAAAGCTCGAACCCAAATCGGAAAAATGCGTCTTCATAGGATACCCTAAAGAAACCATTGGGTATATCTTCTACCTCAGATCCGAAGGCAAGATCTTTGTTGCCAAGAATGGATCCTTTCTGGAGAAAGAGTTTCTCTCGAAAGAAGTAAGTGGGAGGAAGGTAGAACTTGATGAAGTATTACCTCTTGAACCGGAAAATGGCGCAACTCAAGAAAATGTTCCTGAGGCGCCTGCACCGACTAGAGAGGAAGTTATTGATGATGATCAAGATACTTCTGATCAAGCTCCTACTGAAATTCGAAGGTCCACAAGGACACGTTCCGCACCAGAGTGGTACGGCAACCCTGTCTTGGAAATCATGTTGTTAGACAATAGTGAACCTTCGAACTATGAAGAAGCGATGGCAGGCCCGGATTCCGACAAATGGCTAGAAGCCATGAAATCAGAGATAAGATCCATGTATGAAAACGAAGTATGGACTTTGACTGACTTGCCCGTTGAACGGCGAGCCATAGAAAATAAATGGATCTTCAAGAAGAAGACAGACGCGGATGGTAATGTGACCATCTATAAAGCTCGGCTTGTCGCTAAGGGTTATCGACAAGTTCAAGGAATTGACTACGATGAGACTTTCTCACCGGTAGCGAAGCTAAAGTCCGTCCGAATCATGTTAGCAATTGCCGCATTCTACGATTATGAGATATGGCAAATGGACGTCAAAACGGCATTCCTTAATGGTTTCCTTAAGGAAGAATTGTATATGATGCAGCCGGAAGGTTTTGTCGATCCTAAGAATGCTGACAAGGTGTGCAAGCTCCAACGCTCGATTTATGGGCTGGTGCAAGCATCTCGGAGTTGGAACATTCGCTTTGATGAGATGATCAAAGCGTTTGGGTTTACGCAGACTTATGGAGAAGCCTGCGTTTACAAGAAAGTGAGTGGGAGCTCTGTAGCATTTCTCATATTATATGTAGATGACATACTTTTGATGGGAAATGATATAGAACTCTTGGACAGCATCAAGGCCTACTTGAATAAGAGTTTTTCAATGAAGGACCTTGGAGAAGCTGCTTATATATTAGGCATCAAAATCTATAGAGATAGATCGAGACGCCTCATAGGTCTTTCACAAAGCACATACCTTGATAAGATATTGAAGAAGTTCAATATGGATCAATCTAAGAAGGGGTTCTTGCCTGTGTTACAAGGTATGAAATTGAGCTCAGCTCAATGTCCGACCACGGCAGAAGATATAGAAGAGATGAGCGTCATCCCCTATGCATCAGCCATAGGTTCTATTATGTATGCCATGCTGTGTACCAGACCTGATGTAAACCTTGCCGTAAGTTTGGTAGGAAGGTACCAAAGTAATCCCAGCAAGGAACACTGGACAGCGGTCAAGAATATCCTGAAGTACCTGAAAAGGACTAAGGAAATGTTTCTCGTTTATGGAGGTGACGAAGAGCTCGTCGTAAAGGGTTACGTCGACGCTAGCTTCGACACAGATCTGGATGACTCTAAGTCACAAACCGGATATGTGTATATTTTGAATGGTGGGGCAGTAAGCTGGTGCAGTTGCAAGCAAAGCGTCGTGGCGGGATCTACATGTGAAGCGGAGTACATGGCAGCCTCGGAGGCAGCACATGAAGCAATATGGGTGAAGGAGTTCATCACCGACCTAGGAGTCATACCCAATGCGTTGGGGCCAATCAAACTTTTCTGTGACAACGCTGGAGCTATTGCACTTGCCAAGGAGCCCAGGTTTCACAAGAAGACAAGGCACATCAAGCGTCACTTCAACTCCATTCGTGAAAATGTTCAAAATGGAGACATAGAGATTTGTAAAGTACATACGGACCTGAATGTAGCAGATCCATTGACTAAACCTCTCCCTAGGGCAAAACATGATCAACACCAGAATTCCATGGGTGTTCGATTCATCACAATGTAACTAGATTATTGACTCTAGTGCAAGTGGGAGACTTTTGGAAATATGCCCTAGAGGCAATAATAAAAGCATTATTATTATATTTCTTTGTTCATGATAATTGTCTTTATTCATGCTATAACTGTATTATCCGGAAATCGTAATACACGTGTGAATACATAGACCATAATATGTCCCTAGTAAGCCTCTAGTTGACTAGCTCGTTGATCAACAGATAGTCATGGTTTCCTGGCTATGGACATTGGATGTCATTGATAACGGGATCACATCATTAGGAGAATGATGTGATGGACAAGACCCAATCCTAAGCATAGCACAAAGATCGTGTAGTTCGTTTGCTAGAGCTTTTCCAATATCAAGTATCTTTTCCTTTGACCATGAGATCGTGTAACTCCCGGATACCGTAGGAGTGCTTTGGGTGTATCAAACGTCACAACGTAACTGGGTGACTATAAAGGTGCATTATAGGTATCTCCGAAAGTGTCTGTTGGGTTGACACGGATCGAGACTGGGATTTGTCACTCCGGATAACGGAGAGGTATCACTGGGCCCACTCGGTAATGCATCATCATTTTGAGCTCAAGGTGACCAAGTGGTTGATCACGGGATCATGCATTACGGTACGAGTAAAGTGACTTGCCGGTAACAAGATTGAACAAGGTATTGGGATACCGACGATCGAGTCTCGGGCAAGTAACATACCGATTGACAAAGGGAATTGCATACGGGGTTGATTAATCCTCGACATCGTGGTTCATCCGATGAGATCATCGTGGAGCATGTGGGAGCCATCATGGGTATCCAGATCCCGCTGTTGGTTATTGACTGGAGAGTCGTCTCGGTCATGTCTGCTTGTCTCCCGAACCCGTAGGGTCTACACACTTAAGGTTCGGTGACGCTAGGGTTATGAAGATATGTATATGCAGTAATCCGAATGTTGTTCGGAGTCCCGGATAAGATCCCGGACGTCATGAGGAGTTCCGGAATGGTCCGGAGGTAAATAATTATATATAGGAAGTGCTGTTTCGGGCATCGGGACAAGTTTCGGGGTTATCGGTATTGTACCGGGACCACCGGAGGGGTCCCGTGGGCCCACCGGGTGGGGCCACCTATCCCGGGGGGCCACATGGGCTGTAGAGGGTGCGCCTTGGCCTATATGGGCCAAGGGCACCAGCCCTACTAGGCCCATGCGCCTAGGGTTTCCACCAAGGAGGAGTCCAAGTGGTGGAAGGCACCCCGAGGTGCCTTGGGGGGGAGGGAAACCCTCCCCTGGCCGCCGCACCTAGGAGATCAGATCTCCTAGGCTGCGCACCACCCCCCCTTGGCCCTCCTATATATAGTGGGGGAGAGGAGGGACTTGATACCTCAGCCTTTGGTGCTTCCTCTCTCCCCGTTACGTCTCTCTCTCGTAGTATAGGCGAAGCCCTGCTACTGTGACGCCCTGCATCCACCACCACGCCGTCGTGCTGCTGGATCTTCATCAACCTCTCTTCCCCCCTTGCTGGATCAAGAAAGGAGGAGACGTCATCCGTTCCGTACGTGTGTTGAACGCGGAGGCATCGTCCGTTCGCTGCTAAGATCTTCGGTGATTTGGATCACGTCGTGTTCGACTACATCATCCCCGTTCTTTGAACGCTTCCGCTCGCGATCTACAAGGTACGTAGATGCATCTAATCACTCGTTGCTAGATGAACTCCTAGATGGATCTTGGTGAAACCGTAGGAAAATTTTTGTTTTCTGCAACGTTCCCCAACAGAACCGGTACTAATGAGAGCGGCCCGGCTAGCCGTTGGAACCGGCACTAATGTACACATTAGTGCCGGCTCAAATTCAAACCGGCACTAATGTGCTTCACGTTTGACCCTTTTTCTACTAGTGGGCCACCCCTTGAGGCCCTTCTCTCCTTTCCTGTATGGCCCATTAAGGCCCACTACTTCCTTCGGCGAATTCCCGTAACTCTTCGATACTCCGAAAAATACCCGAATCACTCGGAACCTTTCCGACGTCCGAATATAGCCTTCCAATATATCGATCTTTACGTCTCAGCTATTTCGAGACTCCTCGTCATGTCTGTGATCTCATCTGGGACTATGAGCAACCTTCGGTACATCAAATCGCATAACTCATGATACAAATCATCATCGAACGTTAAGCGTGCGGACCTTAGGGGTTCGAGAACTATGTAGACATGACCGAGACACATCTCCAGTCAATAACCAATAGCGGAACCTGGATACTCATATTGGCTCCTACATATTCTACGAAGATCTTTTTTGGTCAAACCGCATAACAACATATGTTGTTCCCTTTGTCATCGGTATGTTACTTACCCAAGATTTGATCGTCGATATCCTCATACCTAGTTCAATCTCGTTACCGGCAAGTCTCTTTACTCGTTCCATAATATATCATTCTGCAACTAACTCATTAGTCACATTGCTTGCAAGGCTTATAGTGATGTGCATTACCGAGAGGGCCCAGAGATACCTCTCCGACAATCGGAGTGACAAATCCTAATCTCGATCTATGCCAACTCAACAAACACCATTGGAGACACATGTAGAGCATCTTTATAATCACCCACTTACGTTGTGATGTTTGATAGCACACTAAGTGTTCCTCCGGTATTCGGGAGTTGCATAATCTCATAGTCATAGGAACATGTATAAGTCATGAAGAAAGCAATAACAATAAACTAAACGATCATAGTGCTAAGCTAACGGATGGGTCTAGTCCATCACATCATTCTCTAATGATGTGATCCCGTTCATCAAATGACAACACATGTCCATGGCTGGGAAACTTAACCATCTTTGATTAATGAGCTAGTCAAGTAGAGGCATACTAGGGACACTCTGTTTGTCTATGTATTCACACATGTACTAAGTTTCTGGTTAATACAACTCTAGCATGAATAATAAACAGTTATCATGATATAAGGAAATCAATAATAACTTTATTATTGCATCTATGGCATATTTCCTTCAGGTTTCGGGCTTGTCCAGACCCATGCTGCGAGACATGGTCGAGCAAGATGGGATTTGCCCCTCGGATCAGGAGAGATATAGTCTGGGGCCCTCGTGTGATCCGACCAAGATAAGCATGGACATGCAACTAGGAGTATGAGATACTCCGGTTGGTGGTCGGCATCACTGGAACGAGAAAGAGGTCGGGCTAGCATGATGACATACTCGCCTTCAGTTCGGCAACATATATCGTGTGGCAAAGGGAACGGAAGTGTGACATGTTGTCAAGGTTCGTCAAACGACTTTATGGACACATGGGAGTTGGCACGTTTTGCTAGGAGCCGCTACCAACTATCGACTCAGGTCGTGTCCATGTGTACGTATTTTTAGGCATTGTCCATGTGTACATGAACCTATAGGGTGGAACACTTAAGGGGCTGCAGCCCATTCAGATTGGATCCGAGTGGAAAATGGATGTAGACTCCTAGTGGGCTCAAATGTTGAGCCCACCTCGGAGGTCCATATAAAGGGGAGTGAGTGCACCACTTAGGGTGGATCTTTTTACTCCCTGGACAACCGCCGCCACTCCCACACACCATACTGTGCAACCGGACCAAGCGGTCCGCCGCCCGACGCTGCTCCCCATATCTGTGGATACCTTGGAGGCATCGCACTTGCCTTGCTTGGATGAACCATTCTAGGGACCCGTGAGGAGCCGTTCGCCAGAGATCACCGTTCGCGGGTCTTCGTTGTTCGCGGGGGATGGGCTACGTGGCAGATCGACGAGGAGTAGACGACTCCGGAGACGCGCTACCCCAACTCTACTTCCGCTCCACAACACTACGCGTCTAGTGGTAACGATCTGTGATCCATCTCCTGTAGCATGTTTCGCGTGTAGGACATATTAATTTGCAGTTGACACACCCTACAGTAGAACCCAGCTACTCTCACTATAACGTCGGTGAAGGTCCGTGGCGGTGGTGGTCGTGACAGAGCTAAGCCGGCAGTCAGATCAGTGTTGATGGTCGTGGACTTGGCGTCGTCTTATCTGTGGGCTTAGCTATGGCCATCGGCAGTCTTGGGTCATGCCCACTAGTCCATCGAGATTGGAAGGGACTTCAGGTGTTGGTGCTCCTACGGTGGTGGGGCTGACCCTGGCTCAGGGGCTGGTGTCGGGCTTCTCCAGTCATGGTCTGTGCATTGTGAGCGGGCGGTTGGCTATGTCTCATGGCTTGGATGCCAGGGCAGCGGCCCTGAAAGGCAGTCCACATGGTTGCCTCTCTGGCGGGCACCATGGTGGCGGTGGCGGTGGTGCCTCTTGGTCGTGTGGGTGGCGAGGGGCATAGCGAAGGGTGGCTCAGGCACGCTCTCTATCTCTGGCAGTGGAGGTGCCCTGATCCGGATCTGGGGTTCTGACCTCGTTGTGTTCCTCCTGAATACCTCATGGTGGCACACGGGAGCTACCAGGAGAAAGCTCTACGCTCTGGCGCCAATGACGGTGACGCTCGCGGGCGCCGCTCTCTTCTTGAAGACATTGTTGTGGTGCTCTCCTTGGTGTTCGGGTTCCGGGCGTAAACCTTTTGTCCATTGTGGACTCGACAAAGGCGATGCGTTGTGCCGGTTTCCCTCCTGAGGGCGTTGTTTGTGGGGTTTAGGTGTACTAGGGTGTGGCATGGTGTTGTACTCAGTTCCTCTTGTGTTATCTTTCGGTAGTGTAGTCGTTTGTGGTGTGCATGTGTCGTTTATCCTAGGATCGACATTGTAAGAGAGCTACCTCTCCACCTTGTATCGTTCGGCCATGTACTTTGTTCGGTTGGTGCTTTATATATAAAGCGGGGCCAAAGTCTGTTTCGAGTCTCTCACTATGACCAGCCTAAGTATTGCACATCTAAACTCTCTGTCATTGATTTTGCATGGAGATTCATGCAACTATTTCTTTTTTCTTTCTCCTTTTCTTTTTATATTTGATTTGAGTCACTTAGACATCGCCCTAGACTGACCCTATCTATTTTGCATCTTCGACTAATCATGGTTCATGCTGAATGTGGATTGTGAAGGTTCTAAGTAATCTCTAGTCGAAGCCCAAAACTTCTTTAAACTAAAATTCCAAATTTTTGGAGGTTGCATTCTACCTGATCCTTAAAATTTAGCATCTACACACATGGAAAATCCGGACCCCTAAACATAAGCGGACGCGCCTGGGCACGACCCCACATATCATGGAACGGCCCTTGAAAAGTCATGCCGGACAGCCAAACTTCTTATATCTAAATTCTCAAATCAATGCACGTCGATCGTATAGCACAAATTCATCACAATTCAACAATGCAAAAAAGCAAATTAAATCATAATTCAACAACCCAGGTATGCCAAAATAAAATTCGATTTCCGGGCGACGGTTGGCCAACATGATGAATCACTCGCCAGCCACATCCGTGCCACGTGCTATGTTGCGGTCGCCGCTCTCGCCGCCTTGTACTCCCTACGTAGGTTGATCTTCTTCTTCTTCCCCTCAAGCCACTTCTTGCCTTCCGCATCCAAGAGGCTTGAGTCCGTCAACATTATCCTCGAATCCTCCATGTCGGATTTCGGGTTCCGGCAGACCCTTGAGGTTCGAACACTGGGGTGCGTGCGGAGATTTCGCCTTCTACCTACCTGCACCCCTCCGCCTCGCTAAGATCTAAGCTATGGAAAGAACAGCACAAGAGACACAGGGTTTATACTGGTTCGGGCCACTGTTGTGGTGTAATACCCTACTCCAGTGTGTGGTGTGGTGGATTGCCTCTTGGACTGATGATGATGAGCAATACAAGGAAGAACAGCCTCGCGAGGGTCTGTTCTCGGCTGGGGGGAGGAACTGCTAGGAGGAGTTCAGTCGCCCTTCTCTCTGTGTGTGTGTGTGATGCTACTCGATCCGATCCTAGCTAGTTTCTCTCTTGGCTTCTAGATTCTCCCTTCTTGATTGCCCCTCTACCCTGGGGGTGGCTAGTCCTATTTATAGGCAAAGGCCCTGGGCCTCTTCCCAAATATTGAGCGGGAAGGGCGCCAACAATTGGCCATTTTGAAGGGGAACATCTGGTACACTTATCCTGACTAAAGTTGGTCCTCGCCTACCAAAGGCTTTGGTGGTGACGCTGGCTTGGGCTCCACAATGACTTCCTCCCTGTCGTTGGACTGGTCTTGGTCTCGTTGCACCGAAACGGGTGCCTTTGCTTGATGCTCTCGCCTGCTCTTGCTCCCTTTGCACCAAAGAGGAAAGGAGGACACTGCGGGGCTGGCGCCCGCCTGGCGCCTTTGGTCGTCATGGCTTGCGTCACGGGCACCTCGTGAGGTACCCCACCTTGATCTCTCTGCCTCCTCGCGAGCCAGCCTGATGAGGCCGTGCTTGAGGAAGCTCTGTGTCGTCCGCCCCGCGAGGCTTGGCCCCTCGCGAGGGTCTTGGGTCTGTGTTGATGAAGATGGGCCGCGCTGGGCCCCCTTTTGAGCCACGCCGCAGGCCGCAGGCAGGCAAGTCTGGGGACCCCCGTTCCCAAAACACCGACAGTAGCCCCCGGGCCCAAGGCACGCCCGGACTTGGCCATGCAGGGAGGCGAAAGGGCAAGAGCGAAGCGCCGCGGGCCCTAACAGCCTGCGGCCTTGGGCGCCGTGTGGCGGTTGATTGGACGTGGGTGTCTCCACTTCCCCATGGCGCCTCAGCAACTGCATGGATTGGACAAGTCCCTGCATGCAAAGTGGGTCATGATTACCTGCGATCATGGAGGTCGTCGGTTGGCCTTCACCGGCCATAAGTACGGAACGGCGCGCGCCCTTCCAGTCCATCCCTTCTTGCTTCTCCTTCTTCCCGGTCCTTGCTCCGTCTTGCTGCGATGGCTCCGATCCACCGGTTCTCGGCGGCAGAGAAAGGAAAGGCTCCCCGAGAGGAACCAGACCCGCTCCCGCCGAAGAAATGGCTCGCCCTCCGCGGCCGGGACGAGGGGGCCCATCAGGTGGTGTCGAGGCCCTGGTGCGAGCGGCCACCGCCGGGGTTCCCGCTTCCCTTGTACGCCCACATCGAGGGCTCTGAAGGAGTCGATGTCGATCGCCACGGGCGGCGCCGCCATCGGCGCCGACGGGTCACGAAGGTGTGGGTCGTCCCCCCTGGGGTCCACACCAAGGGCTCCTCCCGAGAGTTCGTGCTCCACGCCGCCATGCCTCCTCAGTCTTGGATTCACCTTCCTCCCTTCTTCGCCTCCATCATCCCGCAGGGAGAACTCCTGGAGCTTTGGCTGCAGCGCGCCGGCTGCAGCACCCTCGCGACCGAGGCAGAGGTCGCGGTCGTTGCCCCGGGCGAGGTCTTCATGACTCGAGGCTGGAGCGAAATCGCCCGGGTTTGCAGGACAAGAGGCACCTTCGCGATCCACTTGGAGTACGACGGTGCTTCGGTGATGTTCTTCAAGGTCTTCGATGCGAATGGGCGCTGGCTGGAGTGCTGCCCCGGGAGAGGTGGTCGGGACCCTGCTACGGCGAGGACTGGGCCCACCGACCGCTCCCTTGGCGGCTACTCAGGCGGCGGAGGGTCCAGCGACTCCGGCGAGCTCTTCGCGACTCCGGAGACGAGCGACGACGGCTACGAGCCCCCGAGCCGGCGCCGCTCCTGGAGCAGGGCGGGCTCGTCAGGTCGTCACCGACTCTGATCTGGATGGGGTTGGTGCCGGTGCTTGACGGCCCGCTGTTGACGATGGCGTCTTTCGCAGGGGCGCGTGTAGTTAGCGTCCTTTTAGGATCTGTTCCCTACAAGGAATCAAAGATGCGTCCCGTGGGGGCTTGTAAGGTGCCTGTGATCATGTTTGTTAATATAACCCTTGTCGTAGAATTGTGCGAGTTGCTCATTCCGTCTTAGCTCAGTTCTCCCTTTCGAACCTCACGAGGGCTTGGTGCTCTGCGCCGACAGGTCCCAGTCCCAAGGCGGCTTCAGCCGTCGCTGGTATGTCAGGTGACCCGGGGTCCGGTAAGAGCCCCTGAGTCGTGATGCTCAGGAGGTCCCCTTTGGAGCTCAAGCAGCCGTCGTTCGGTGAGAAAGGAGAGCGGCGTCGCTAACACGGGATTGCATTAGGTGCGGGGATGGTGCCACGGTAGCTGGTGCTTCCGGGTGGTGACTTATCTCGAGAATCAGGGACCGCTCTCTGGTGTGTCGCCGGGTCCGTGCATCGGCAGGCGTGAGGTTGCTCGGCGAGGTCCTCGCGTGTCCCTCCCCTCTCGCCTTTGCTCCCCTTCTGCTCTACGTCCTCGGGTCCCGGCCCTCGAGCGAGTCTCAGCTGTCGCTGGTATGCCAGGTCGCGATGCCGTGGACAAGGCCAGAGGGTGAGGGCTGGAGAGCCAGTAGGAGCCCTGAGTCACGATGCTCAGGCACCCCCCCTTTAACATGCAAGCGGTTCACGCGGATGAGAGTGAAGGAGACACCGCAAGGGCCTCGCCTGACGCAGCTCCTTTAGGAGATCCTGTAGACCCATCATAGAAAGAACGAGGGGTTGCCATGACAATTGACAGTTAGCCGTTGGTTGCTTCCGAGGGGCGATGAGGCACTGAAGGCTTGACGAGGTGGCGCCATGCGGGGCTGCCGCGGCCAGAGCTCAGCCATTCAGGTTTGTCAGCATTGCAGGGACGGACCCATGCGCAAGCGTCGTGCCGTTTGGGAGCAGCTCCGTCAGTTGGCGTTAGTTGAGCGGGCAACTAGGTCAAACACATTAGCCGCGAAGGAGTGGATTCATTCAAATAGATGCTGGGAAGGCGGACATCATTGGGTCAGGCCCGAGCGACTTGGGGATGATGCAGCCCGTGGGGCGCCCCCAACAAGGTAAGCTAACAACATGAAATAAAAGGGATACATGCCGCAGGGACGGACCCACGCGGCCTGGGAATAATGCAGCCCTAGGGGGCGCTCCCAGCTGGAAATGAAACTTGAAAGATGTCACCTGATGATGCTGAGGACGAAGGAGTGTTGGCGTAGCAGACTCGGTGGGCCGCGAAAGCCGATCCTCATGAGCCCCCAGGCCCAGGGGCCTCGGGAGGCTCCGGAGGCGCTGGTGGCTCCTCGCGGACCATCTCCATCTCCGCCAGGGCTGCGGAGCGCCTGGCCTCTTGAGCCTCCATGATGCCCCTCATGAGGCGCTGGTACGTGGCAGCCGCGTTTGGCAAGCCGTAAGGCATGCGAACGTAGCTGTGGGGTGGACCTTCGCAGCGCCCCACCCGCGAGGGCCAGAGGCGCTCCAGAGAGGCGACTCGGATTGAGCCCTGGTATGTCGATGCAGACGCGCAGCCCACCATCCTCGCCTGGATGGGGAGCCACAGCTGGTAGGCGGCGGCCGCCTTTCATGACTCTTGACTCCTGTAGCTCCTGAATGGCCTTACTGACGAACTCCTGAGGGTCTGGCTCTTCTTGCCTTACTCCTTCTTGAGGGAAACGTGCTTCGAAACACGCCTCCATGTGGTGCCCAAGCGCCTCCCTCGTGACCTTAGCCAGGTCGGTGGCCCTCCAGGGGAGAGCCCCCGAGCCTTGCCTGAGGAGGGCGTCGGGCGCGCTTTCCTATGCGATGGAAGGAGGTTCCCCATGGGCAGGCGCGGGCCCTGAGGGGTCGGGTCGGACGATGTCTTCTTCTTCTTGGGGGCGGTCTCGGGAAGCCTCCTGCTTCCGCGATCCGGATCTTCCAGTGATGCGGCCTGAAAGGCTCGTTCCAGGGAACACACCGCGTCCTTCTCTTCACAGGGCACCGTGATGACTCCGCCACTTCCTGGCATCTTGAGGATGTTGTAGCCGTGGTGAGTTACGGCCATGAACTTGGCCAGCGCTGGGTACCCAAGGATGGCGTTGTATGGCAGGCAGATGTGAGCGACGTCGAAGTCGATGAGCTCGGTGCGGTAGTTGTCGCGTGCCCCGAAGGTGACAGGGAGGCGGACCTGCCCAATCGGGACCGTGGAGCCGTCGGTGACTCCGGAGAAAGGCTTGGTCGGCTGAAGCTGGTTGTAGGGCACTTGGAGATTGTTGAATGTTTTCATGGACAGGACGTTGAGCCCTGCCCTGCCATCAATGAGGGTCCTGGTGACCACCACGTTGCTGATGATTGGGGAACAAAGCATCGGGAGGACTCCGGCTGTGGCCGCACACTTGAGCTGATCTGCTGAGCTGAACGTGATGGCGCACGCCGACCACTTGAGAGGGCGCGTGGCTTCAAGCTTGGGGAGGACTGCATTCACTTCGCGGGCGAACTGCTTGAAGATGCATTGAGAGGCTGGGGCTTGAGCCCCGCCCAGGATGCAAGCGATCGCGCGCGGCTCCTGGAAGCCCCCAGCCCCCTCATCCTGATGGCGGTCCTCGTTTCTCCTTGGCTGCGGCGGCAGCGGAGGGAGGCCTGCGTTGCCTTGCGGGCGATCCTCGCGAGGCTGATCCCTCCAGTCTCCCTCACGAGGCGGGTCTTGCCAGCGATCCTCGCGAGGTCGATCGCGCCACCCTTGGTGCGGGCAGCGGTCTTCCCAGCGTCCTGCGTTCCTTCCTCCTCCTCGACCGTAGCCCCGGTCACCATGGTCGGGGCGACGGCCGATCCTTCCTTCTCGCACGGCTCGGAGCTCTTGACATTCGTTGGTGTTGTGGGTGTGGAGGTCATGGTACACACAGTACCGACTGCCCTTGGAAGATTCGGGCTGATCTCTGCCCCGCTTGGTGTCTGGTTCTGCCGCGAGCACGGCAGCCCCCTTGCGCTTCACATCCTTGGCCTTGGGCTTCTTCTCTTCTGGGTCCGCGGCAGGCAGCTCGAGGAGGGAGAGACGCCCTTCCTCAGCCCTGGCGCACTTGGTTGCCAAGTTGAACAACTCCAAGGAAGTGCACAGGTCCTCATGCATCGCCAGCTCCTCCTTCATCTTGACATCGCGCACGCCGTCGGAGAAGGCTGAGATGATGGCCTCCTCGGTCATCTTGGGAATCTTGAGGCGTGCGTTGTTGAAGCGCTGGATGTACTTTTGCAGGGTCTCTCCGGTTTGTTGCTTGATGCGGCGCATGTCGCTCACGGCGGGTGGCCGGTCGCGAGTACCTTGGAAGTTGGCGATGAAGCGGGTGCGCATCTCGTCCCAGGAGGAGATCGTGCCTGGAGTCAGGTTCAGGAGCCAGGTGCGGGCCCCGTCCTTGAGCGCCATGGGAAACCAGTTCGCCATGACCTTCTCGTCTCCGTTGGCAGCTTCGATGCCCAGCTCATAGAGCTGGAGGAACTCCGCAGGGTCGGCCGTGCCGTCGTAACGAGGAGGCAGGTCTGGCTTGAACTTGCCGGGCCACGCGACGCTGCGTAGCTCGGTGGTGAAGGCACGGCAGCCTACTGTGGCCACGGGAGGCCTTGGGTGACGGAGAGCTTGGTCTTGCATGTCCCCACGCGCTGCAGCTGGGAGCAGCGCGGGGTCTTGACGTGCGGGAGCAGGAGTATGGTCGCGACGTGCTGGAGCAGGAAGCGCCCGGGCAGCTTCTTGCGGGGAGGGACTTCTTGGCAGCTCTGCTCTTGCCGCGCTGGCACCTGACGGAGTGGGTTCCGCCCAGGGGCCACACGCCTTGGAGCCATGGCACCTTCTTGAGGAGGAGGCGGCTGGGGCGCCCCCGGAGCTTCGTCGCTCGCGCGGGGCGGGGTGCAGTGCAGCGGAATGGACGGCGCGGACGAGCTCGGCGATGCGGTCGAGCCATTCTTCATAGACGTCGTCGATGGGACGGTAGCGCAGGAGCTCGTTTGCCGCGATGAGCGCAGCTCGAGCCTCCATGGGTGCGCGGAGCGCGCGGGACGAAGAACCAGTTGGGGTGAGCGAGGGAGTAGCAGTGCGGCTGTCTTGCCGCACGGACGGATGCTGAGACGACGCTTGCTGCTCGTTCCCTGCCGGGCCGGTGGCGGCGTTGACGGCAGGTGACGGGGAACGGCGAGGACGCCCGCCGACTGGAGCCGTCTGGGCGACGCAGGAAGCGAGAGCGGCTCGGCGCTCGGCGCGGGCCCGACGAGCGTCAGACATGGACGCGATGGTCGGAGGAGAACGGGGTGGTGGAAGACGAATTCCGGCACCCCTACCTGGCGCACCAAATGTCGGATTTCGGGTTCCGGCAGACCCTTGAGGTTCGAACACTGGGGTGCGCGCGGAGATTTCGCCTTCTACCTACCTGCACCCCTCCGCCTCGCTAAGATCTAAGCTATGGAAAGAACTGCACAAGAGACACAGGGTTTATACTGGTTCGGGCCACCGTTGTGGTGTAATACCCTACTCCAGTGTGTGGTGTGGTGGATTGCCTCTTGGGCTGATGATGATGAGCAATACAAGGAAGAACAGCCTTGCGAGGGTCTGTTCTTGACTGGGGGGATGAACTGCTAGGAGGAGTTCAGTCGCCCTTCTCTCTCTGTGTGTGTGATGCTACTCGATCCGATCCTAGCTAGTTTCTCTCATGACTTCTAGATTCTCCCTTCTTGATTGCCCCTCTACGCTGGGGTGGCTAGTCCTATTTATAGGCAAAGGCCCTGAGCCTCTTCCCAAATATTGAGCGGGAAGGGCGCCAACAATTGGCCATTTTGAAGGGGAACATCTGGTACACTTATCCTAACTAAAGTTGGTCCTCGCCTGCCAAAGGCTCTGGTGGTGACGCTGGCTTGGGCTCCACCATGACTTCCTCCCTGCCATTGGACTGGTCTTGGTCTCGTTGCACCGAAACGGGTGCCTTTGCTTGATGCTCTCGCCTGCGCTTGCTCCCTTTGCACCAAAGAGGAAAGGAGGACACTGCGCGGCTGGCGCCCGCCTGGCGCCTTTTATCGTCATGGCTTGCGTCACGGGCACCTCGTGAGGTACCCTGCCTTGATCTCTCCGCCTCCTCGCGAGCCAGCCTGATGAGGCCGTGCCTGAGGAAGCTCCGTGTCGTCCGCCCCGCGAGGCTTGGCCCCTCGCGAGGGTCTTGGGTCTGTGTTGATGAAGATGGGCCGCGCTGGGGCCCCTTTTGAGCCACGCCGCAGGCAGGCAAGTCTGGTGACCCCCGTTCCGAGAACGCCGACACTCCATGTCTCAAGCAGGTTGCGACCTCTCCTTCTCAAGCTCTATTGATCCAAAAGTTCAGGTCTTCTCGAGCTTCCACTTGGCACACTCTTTTTTCTTCTCCAACTCTATCTTTTCCCTCTCAATTTGCAACTTCGTGTTCAATCTCTTCTGGTCTCAATCCATTCTCTTTTTGTGCATCCAACACGAGCTTGTATATCTTCTCTTTCTTGTCCTACCTTGTGAAAAAATTGCCCGTGATCGTCGTGGCGTGACGGGCGGCCCTCCCGTTCGCCCATTTGTTCCCATCACTTGCCAGATATTAATTGGCATGATGGCTCGTCCATTCTCCCTGACAACTTCTTCTTTCTCATTCAATCCAATGGATTGTTGAGGGCTTGAGACATCATTGTTCTTCAAGAAAGCTCTTCTGCCGGTCTTGAGGTCTTACACAAGTTGTATCAACTCCAGTTTACCATTCAATTTCATCCAACAATGGCTAAAACTAGTGGCTTCTTCTCATTTTGTTGGTACAAAATGGTCACCAACACCATCTATCAAACAATAAGTAATTATGAGAATACAACAAAAAGAACTAGCAATACAAATGATGACAAACGAAGCAATCCAACTTACATGACTTGCGACTCCAATCTTACTTTGCTTCCGGCCAAACATGAAAGCATAATGGCCGACAAAGTTGTTCACGTTGTCTTAAATGATGGACCATCTATGTTAGAGATGCCACATTGCAGGTCACCCTCGGCCATGTATTATTCACTATTGAGAAATCATCATTTCATCATTTTTGCATGACTCACATGTTTACTTTCATCACCAAACTTTACACATGTGTAATATCCATCCATATGATCATGAAGAATTCTTTTCAGGATTTTTAAAAATTTTAAATGTTATTCTTAAACTATTTAAAATAAAGTGCTCCAATACACCCATGTTCCCAAAATCCAACCCCCCCCCCCCTATGTCTCTGTTTACATGGCACACATATTTTAAGGTTTTATGTTTGACCATCAATTTAATAAAAAGTGCATGCGTCACAAAAATTACAGTGATAAACTGTTTTTGGTGCAAAATCGAATGACAGCCTTTCCTTTTGACCCTGTCTATAGTGTAAATCTTTTTTCCATTTGACTAAAACTTTTGGCACTACCCATTAGATAACTCCTTCACTGGTGCATGCTAATTTGCATTGATTTTCATACATGGTAAAAGGTCCCAGTTTCTTGTGATAAAAGGCACTAGCCATATTACCTTGAGAACTAGAGCTCTGTCTGCTTATTACACTCGTTACACTCAACCTACACGAATAACAAACGTTGGTACACAAGACAGTTTGTTTAACTTCTTCCACAGCGTTACAACACACACGGCATATATGTATAGACAGATACGACTTGCAGCAGCGGCAAGAACAGCGACAGACAACAACAGCGCCGCAGCGTCCTGCGACCTTGCGTTTTATTACTGCAAAATTGATCTCCACTGCATTAACGATAGCTGCGGTAGACAGGGGTGTACATGCAGCTCTCCGCATATTTCTCCAGATCTCTCGGCCGCGGCAGGCGAGTCGCCAAGCCTGCAGAAAAAAGTTTGAGCAATGTCAAGCACAGGTATTCCACGAGGCCTGAAGGGTATTCCACGAGGCCTGACGGGTATTCCATGAGGCCTGAAGGGGGCAAGGGTGTCGGAAAATGTACCGAGTTCGTAGGCTTTTGCAGCCACGCTAGCAGCAATGAGGGCAGATATCTTTCTGATGTTGGTGAAGGGTGGAAAGATGGATCCCTTGTCAAAGTTCTCCTGAGTGGCCTGTGCAGCTAGTGTTTCCGCTGTTTTGAACACATGAAACATTGATAAGCATTCCATAATATGGTTAATATTTTTTAGGAAATGCTTGGCATACTGGCAGGCAATCATGGATAACATGTTCGTGAGAGGCACTTACAGGCAGCAAGAAGCATGTCCTCATGCACGCGGATTGCTCCAGAAATCACAACGCCAAGGCCAAATCCAGGGAAAATGTAAGCATTGTTTGCCTGTTGTGCATAGTCCAGACAATCAGGTATGAAGAACTTTATGTTGACTAAGCAGGACTTCATATCAGCAAGATTGCCCCCCATTGGAAAAGATTAAAAGAAAAATACCTGGCCAGGCACACGAATCTTTCCATCATACTCCACAGGGTCAAACGGACTTCCGCTGGCAAACACTGCACGACCCTGCAAATATGCAGATGCATTTGCATGTTTTAGTGAACCCTTTTTGTGCCAATTATGATGCACTAGCTATGAAGATATACAAGCGTAAGAAAGCAAACACGGAATGTCTTTCATTAAGCTTTGTTGCATTTCATGGATAGCACAATAATTAAATGAGTAACATCAAATGTTTTGACTTCAACAAATTTGCAGCCAGCTCTGTGTGTATGTTGGCAAACTAACCTGGGTCCATTTGTATGCTTCTTCAGCAGTACATTCAGAGTGCGACGTTGGATTTGACAATGAGAAGATGACAGGTCTCTGCATTTACAATTTTAGATATCAGAAGTTATTCAACTGTCTCACTGATCCCAGAAAGTTACAACTTGAACAACAACAATGTTAAAATTTCAAATTACCTCGTTGAAAGAAGCCATAGCTTCAATAACTTCTTTAGTGAAAGCCCTGCCTACTCCAGATGTTCCGATCAGCACCGTAGGTCTGATGGACTACAGAGATAATAAAAGAACTTTAAGAGATACAATAAAATATAACCTTAACAGAACAATTTCCAGTGAAAGCATCAGTACTAATTGAATTGAATTCTTAAATGCACATAAAGAATGACTACCTTGATGGCATCTAACAAGGTTGTCACAGGTTCGCGCTCATGTGCCCAAGATGTCTTGAATGGTTGAAGGGAGTTTTTTCTGGAACTAACGATCAAACCCTACATATATAATAGAATAAAATTGTGTCAGTCTGTCAGCTGCAGTGTTCAAAATCAATATCGTACATTCTTTGCCTCCATACCTTCGAATCCACCAGAAAAACCTTCTTGCGGCACTCTTCAATTGGAGCATTTGTCTATAAATTAATCAAAACCAGCAGGACTTAGCTGTAGCATTGATATTAAAACTATATACGCCACATTGACATTTTGAAAGCCTGAGCCAGTTACCTGTTTTGAAATCTCAAGAGCAATGAGTTCTGCAATACCAGTTCCAGCCTGCAGTAAAATGCACCGTCAGATGTGTTCCAGATAATGCATTATAATTTAACAGTTCAGCAAAAATTACACCGTGAGGAGTTTTGACTAACCTCGCCAGCACCAAGGAACAAATAGGTGTGCTCTGCTAGGGTTCCACCCACAACCTTCAGTGAAGATAACAGACCTGCAAGGACCACAGATGCTGTTCCCTGCAATCAACACATTTTATATCAGCACGGAAGGCAACAAACTGAAATATATAGCGAATTAGAGATACTGAAGAACAGGACAAGGGTAGCACGTGATAAAACTGAAACAAGTAGTTCACCAACCTGGATATCATCATTGAAAACAAGATGACTCTTGCTATATTTCGCAAGCAAATCAAACGCATTGTGATTGGCAAAGTCTTCAAACTGGCACAAAGGAAATCCAGTATTATTGTGATAATAAGTCAAAATGATCACCATATAAACATGCAATTTACTAGGTGTCTGAACTGACCTGGATGAGAACTTTTTCACCATATATTTGTTTAACAGCATCCATGAACTCTTCCATGAGCTCATGATACTCCTGCCATCAAGGACAATGCACATATCAGATTTTAAATGCTTGCTATATTGATAACGTCTTAGTTCCTCCAAGCAAAGTTTGTACATATGCATACCTCTCCAGTAGCACGTCTTTGCCGAAGCCCGATGTAGAACTCGTCGTTAAGCAATTGCTCATTGTTAGTACCAACATCAATTGTAATAGGCAAGCACTGCAAAGTAAACATTAAAAAGATTGACATTATTTGGTTGTTTTTGCAGCTTGTTGATAACAAATATACTGGGATCATTAAAGAAGACTACAACAAATGCAAATGCTTACAGCTGACGGGCGAACTCCTCCAAGGGCAGTGTACAGAGAAAGTTTGCCAACAGGAATTCCCATTCCCTGTAGGACATCATTTCAACAATATATAAGCACAGTTCCTGAAGTAAGAAGCTAATTAGACAAGCATACCTGACAACCCAAATCTCCAAGCCCCAAAATGCGCTCACCATCAGTGACTACAATCACTTGAATGTTCCTCTCAGGCCAGTTCCTTAGCACATCAATGACCTTCCCCCTACAATACACCTCCAATCAGTCCCAATGATAAACACAATACATAATTCTTGCAAGTTTGATAAAAAAAAAAAGCTGGGCAAACATACTTGTCTCTCAAGCTGACATACAGACCCTGTGGGCGCCTAAATATGCTCCCATACTTCTGGCAGGCCTCACCTACAGTTGGTGTATAAACCACAGGGAGCAGCTCCTCCACGTTATCAATTAGAAGCTTGTAGAAAAGCCTCTCATTTCTCTCCTGAAATCACACAACATCGTGCAAATTTTTTCAATCAATAAATCATTTTAACTGCAACAAATTGACTACATAGGTGCAGTGTGGGTTTTATCAGATCTTCAACAAGGAAATCGCTGCATTACATAGCTAATCTTCTTACAAGAACGAATCTATAGTTCATAGAATCAACATGACTAATTGTGCTACCTGAAGGTCCATCATGGCCACATAGCGCTGCAACGGGACCTTGTACTGGCGAAGGTTATGCATGATCTTCTTCACCTGCATACACATTAAGAAAACCTTAGGAAAAAGAAGACCAGAATGATTTACAGCTTATTTTGGCTAGTGATGGTTCCACATACTTGGAGATCCTGGGAGACAACTCCTGGAGGAAGAAGGCCACGCAAGTAGTGCGCGTCCCGCTCCCTCTCGGTAAAGGCCAGTCCCTTGTTGTGATGCGGATCTCTCAGAAGTGTGTAACCACTGGAACAAAAAAGTTTATTAGCATTCGATTTAACATAGTGACCAAAATATATTCAGTTCACTGCACCGAATCATGGCCGTTCATTGACATTAAGCAATCTTAGAAGTTACAACTTACAACCAAGTAACATTTTACGGCAGTAAAGTTTTATCAAATTCTCGGTCAATTGGGTACTTGACTTTCCTTGCTGAAGTTACCGTTCTCTGATTGCTTTTAGCTAACTATAACAAAATTACATGCTATCGTTTACCATACAGTAGTCAGTTTAGTATCAATTTGCAGTCAAATTTCGCTGTCGGGGGCAGTGGAGAAAACAAGACACACAAATATTGTTGTAGGCCAGATTATCTTATTTGGTCCACTGCATGGTCGTTCATTGACATGAAACAATCTTCCAAACCAAATCAAAAAATTACGGCAGTAAAGTTTTTCTAAAATCACCATGGCCAATTGGGTACTTGACTTTCCTTGCTCAAGGTACCGTTCACTGATTGCTTTTAGTTGACTATAACAAAATTATATGCTACGGAGTAAAGTTTACCATACGGCTGTCGATTCAGTATCAATTTGCAGTCAAATTTCGCTGTCAGGGGCAGTGGAGAAAACAAGACACACAAATATTGTTGTGGGCCAGATTATCTTTTTTGCCAGATTAGAATATATTCCACCCACAAGAAAGCAAAAAATAGAAGAAACCAAACCAAAACAAAACAGCCAATTCGTTGTTTTGCTCAACTACTAACAACCTACCCAAAATCCGCCCAGCGGTAACCCAGATCCGCTTTAAACTATAACAAATTTCTCCCACTAGAGTGAAACTGGAATTGTAAAAGTAATATTACTTGAAATTTTAACGCGACCAGCTGGGCGACTCCAACAATACCGGGTGACCCATACTGGGTGCGAGGAAACAACAAAAGTCAGCTCAACTGGGCTGCACCAGCAGGAGAAAGGGACAGTTACTTTTCCGCTGCCGAGCGCCCCACACACGGAAATCTACTGCCCGTTTCAGATTTGTTTCGGGTGATGCAAGCAAACGAGACACGCATACTGACTTCTAGGCACGTCAAAGTTCTGAAATGGACTAAAATATTGGTAGTATAAGCTTAGGCAAGGCAACACGCGGAGGAAACCGTGAACTAGCGAACCCAAATGGATCGATCCCCCGCCCGGATCGACCCATCGAAACGTCCGCCTCACCCAGATCCAGCAATCCGATCCGATCCGCGCCGCTCACCTCGCGACGGAGAAGGCCCATGGCGTGACGGGCAGCTCCTCCGTGGCCCTGTCCTCGCCGTACTTGTCCTCCACGCCGCCTCCCGCCGCCGCCACCTCCTTCTCGGCGGCCACCTCCTTCTCGGCCTCCGCGGTCTCGGCGGCCGACTCCATCGCCACCGCCTCGACCCTCTTGGGCTGCGCCGCGCGGACCGTCACCGCCGCGGCCCTCCTCCGCACCTCCAAGCAGCTCGTGCATCCGTCGCCGCGGCCCCCCGCGCCACCTCCGCGCTTCCACTGCAGCGTCAGGCAAAACACAAACAAACGAAGCTTACTTCCTCGTACAAACGTCAGGAGCACCGTAAACACAGCGCAATCACGCGACTCGAAGCGGAAGCGAGCGGCGAGGCGGGAGGCGCCGGAGCGGGAGCGGGACGGGCGAGCGAGAGCGCGGGGACGGCCGTACCAGGGAGGCGGCGGGGGACGCGGCGGCGGCGGTGCGCGCGGACAGCATGGCTGCGAGTTCCGCGGGGAGCTCCAACGCGCGGTCGGGGTGGGTGGGTGAGTCGAGTCGGTTGCGCGCTTGCGTCCTCGGCCCGGAGCCCCTGCGCGCGAGGGAGCGTGGAGGAGGCTGGGGGGAGGTGGGAATGGGACGGGGACGAGAGGGAGGTGGAGGAGGCGGGGGGGCTATAAAAGGGGGCGACGGGCCGAGGGCGCTTTGTATTTGGGGCCGGTGGGCGGGCGGCACGCACCTGCGACGGCGGCGGAAAATACTTTAATTCGCCGCGGTGATTTTCGCACGCCGCTTCGATCTGCCTCCCGTCTTACAGAGGTCGATGGATGGTGACCAGCCGGCGACGTACGGGGGTACCTTTTCCAGCCAGAAATGTAACGAGAAATTTCATTAAAATGACGTATAATTGGTTGGCTTTCCGGAAATGATGTGCTACGTTCCAGTGGCGGAAACTGTCACATTCATGTTAAACTAGAGCTAACACAGATGTGTCATTTTGTCCAATTTTTCACATGAGTACACTCTAATGCCTCTGTCCTGATTTTTTATGACGGAGTATAATTGTTTATGACCTGCATAAACAGTTTGTTAGGCAGATGTATGATTAATCTTTGACCTCAAATATGATGGGGGCTAGTACATGTAAAAGTATACAAACTGAGCATGCAACAAATGTATTATTTTATTTGTTTACAAAAAATATTTAAATTGACTATAATAAAAAAAGTTCTAGCAAAAATGTGATGAGAAATTTGATAAAATTGACACATACTCCGTATTTGTTTGGCTTCATGAAAACGATACACCATTTGTGTCACTTACATATATGGACATGGTCCTTGTGCCAATGACATAAAGTGTGAGCGAAGTGTGTCGTTTTGTCCAATATTTTACTTGATTATACCTCACTAGTACACGTAAAAGTATCTAAATTGAGCATATGCAACAATACTATTATTTTTATTTATTTACAAAAAATGTGTTATGTTTATTTTACTACTATTAGCTAGCATAAAGTGATAAATTGTATATTCGAAATACATTTTTTTGTTAACAAGCATGATCAACTATATATACTTATAAAAGCACGAGTTTGATGAATTCAAATGATCTCACTCATTCGACCACCTATATCCAACGATCCATGTTGCTCCAATGATGTATCGAGTTCGTCACCCCCAATGTGGGTATGTTAATTGCAATTGTATGGAAACAAAATTAATTGCATTGATGGTAGTTAATATTGAAATCACATTATTTTCAATTATTTAGAAAAAATAGTAATTGTATTAATGGTAATCAATATTGGAAATAGCACTAGTTGTTGCATTGAGGCCTCAATGCACAGGTGTTTACTCCCTCCGTCCGCGAATAAGTGTACATTTAGCTTTTGTTTTAAGTCAAAGATTTAAAACTTTGACCACTTTCTAGGAAAAAGTAAAAGCATTGATGACACCAAATTAGTATCACTAGATTCATCTTGAAATGTACTCTGATAATATATCAATTTGATGTCATATATGTTACTACTATTTTCTAGAAAATTGGTCAAAATTTTAAAACTTTAACTTAAAACAAAAGCTAGATGTACATTCGCGTACGAAGGAAGTAGACAGGAGTTCAAGTGCATTAAAGAGTTTAGCAACTAAAGTCTCCAATACATATGTGCTTAGCTTGTTGTTGCTAACTTCATATTTAATTATTTAGCAACTAATGTACTATTTGACTATAGTCATAAACGTATGAGTTTGATGAATCCAAAAAACTCACTCGTTCAACCACCTATGTCCTCTTGGGCTACACGGCGTGCAAGTATTGCCAATGAAAATTTAATCCTGTCGCGCATACAACCGAGGAGCATGCTTAGGAGATAGATTACGATATTACCACTAGACTCGTAGTCCCTTGCAGCGGAAAGAAGAGTCGCAACAGCGCATGACCAAGGTCATCTCCTCCTCATCGATCTCCCTCGAGCAGCCGGATGTCAGATCCCTCGAAGAGGCTCGTCCGAGCATCACTAGCACACTACCTCTATTGGTATCCACGGGTGCAAGAGGAACACCGTGTGGCAGACTGCTATGTTTGATCGCTTAGCTGGGGTTCCGAGTAGAGGTGACTAGTTGCAACACATGCAAATCCCTAATGACGGCACTGAAGCGATCAATCGAAAAGGTTTGCCGCACCTCTACTATATATAGGCATCCACCGCAGGCTCATCACATGGGCCCCGCATGGATCCAAAAGCCCAAAGTCTGCTCGGCTCGTATCCAAGTCCTGGTTGGATCTCATCCGGCAAGCGAAGTCGGATCCGGCCTCACAGGTATCTTTCCCTTAAGCGTGTGTCCCCTTAGTTTCCCGTCCACACGCGAGTCGAATCGCATCTGGCTCGGCCAGTCAGTGATGGCTTCTAGCAAAGTGTGCCGATTCCAAGTGTGTGATGAAGCCGGCTGGACAAACTTGTACAACACATATTGCTTTCGTTCTTTTTGCCTCACGGTATATGTTGCTAGGCTCAAGGTGAGTAGGTCATTCTTATATCAGCCCGACCTCTTTCTCGTTCCAGTGATGCCGACCATAAAACTGGATTATCCCAGAATCCTCATCACAAGGTTATACTTATCCAAATCAAAACACACGAGGGGATCAGCGTATATATCTCTAGTCAGAGGGGCAAATCCCATCTTGCTCGACCATGTCTGACGACATGTATGTAGGCAAGCCTGAAATCAACCTTTATAACTACTTGCTCACAGACTAGCCTTTGGTCAGCCCAAAGTAGGTCGGTCACCATCTTCAATCCATGTGTCGACCTTAGGTCTATGACTCAGAACACATGTCGTACTAGAGACTAACACATGACCACATCTCGTTGCATCTCTAATTGGGTTTGTACGACTCAGACCTTATCTGGACCCGGATCCAACTCTTGAATCCAATGCTACATGGCTAGTAAGACCAAGCCATCCATCAAGTCATGTGTTAGTCTAGTTGGCGGCGAGTTCTCACAGTCCTTTTGACTAGGGACCATTTAGGACAATCATCATACGATGTATGGTCTCACAAATAAGTCACGTACTTGTTGATATACATCATTGATAATGTACAAGGACTATCCTTAATCCATAAACACATTGAGAAATATCATCATGCAAGATTGCATCTAAGGCATATCTCCAACATATCCAACGACACATATTGCTCCAACGATTTATCTAGTTCATCGTTTTCAATCTAGAAACGTTAATTGCAATTGTCTCGAAACAACATTAATTGCATTAATGGTAGTTAATCTTGAAATTACATTAACTGCATTGTTTATAATTATGTAGGAATAACATAAATTGTATTGATGTTAATCAATATTGGAAATAACACTAGTTGTCACACTAAGGCCTCAATGCTCAGGTGCTTAGATTGGGTGTTAAGTGCATTATAGAGTTGAACAACCAAAGTCCTCAATAGATATTGATATATCTCTGACGTATCTATAATTTATGAAGTATTCATACTATATTTATATCAACCATATCCCCTCCCCCACCCCACCCCACCCCCCGGCAAAAAAATCTTATATGGTTTTGGTGCACTTTTATATTATTTTTACGGACTAACCTATTAATCTAGTGTCCAGTGCCAGTTTCTGTTTTTTTGCATGTCTTTGGTTTTGTAGAAGATCAATATCTAGGAAGGTCCAATTGCGCTAAAAATTTACGGCATTTTTATAGAAAAGAAGAGACCCAAGAAGCTTTTGAAGGCAGCCGGAAGGTGCCCGAGGGGCCCACAAGCCCAGGGGCCGCCCCCTAGGGGCGCGAAAATCAGGCTTGTGGGACCCTCGAGACTTCGTTTGACGGGAATCCAATGCTGAAAAATCCTATATATTGATAAACTCTCAAAAAGTAACATAGAACTTCTCTTCTGCCGCTGCAAGTCTCAGTTCCGAAAGCGGTCTCATCTGGAGCCCTTTTCCAGCACCCTACCGGAGGGGGAGGCCTCTTCATCGTCCTTGTTGCCTCCATGGTGATGTGTGAGTAGTTCATCATCGGGACTGAAGATTTGTACTAGTAGCTATGTGTTTGATCTCTTCCTCTTATGTTCTTGATCTGACACGATCTTGATGTATCATGAGCTTTGTTAATAAAGTTGTATCACATGATGTTCACCTCCCTCTCTTATTTTCGTGGTCAATTGAGTCTTGCTCTTGGAGGTTTATTTATGTTGGATTGAATATTTTGGATTTGAGATCACTTGATGCATGTCTAATTCGTGGATACACGTGGTGACATGAGGTAATCTAGGTGACAAAAGAGTTGAACGATACATATTATATGGTATTGTCGTAGTACGATCTCTAGAACTATTCATGACACTTCGAGGGTTATTCAATAGATTGGTTGGAAAACACAACTTTGAGGTGGTTTACTACCTACGAGATTTCATCCTACTATGTCCAATAGGGATAGAGACTTTGGAGTAATCCTTTGTTGCATTTTGAGAGATCATCGTGTGATTCAATTATGTTAATGATGTTAAGAGATTGCACTAGTGAAAGTATGAACCATGAGCCTTGTTTCTAAGCATTGAGACACCGTTTTCACACACCTTTGTTACTTGCTACCAACGTGCGTGCTAGGTCCTGCAGTAGGTCGTGGTTCGAGAAGCCCCGCTTCAACATGTCATACGTGAACACCAATGTCCTTTTCGCCTACCCCTCTGAAGGTGACTCCACCGTCGGTTGATGTTGAGGATGCTGCCCCGCTACGCCCATGGGGATGGATGTGTGGACAAACGGACGGGTGAAACTATTTTTGATTCGGTTTTCTGTAGTAACAAAACCCAGACAATAACCCAAAGAAAAAAACTTGCGCAGGCTGATTTGGTTCGCTTTATGCAGTAAAGAAAAATCAGATGAAAAAACAAAAAGAACGTCTACGTGGCATGCCTAAATATGGCACAAAATCAATCAATGGGGATATAAATTGATGATTTTCTTAAATTCGGTAAAATTTGTCAAAAGGGTAAATCATTTTTTGGGCAAATCATGGGGGTAAAAAATATAATTAACTCATTTTATAAAGAATCTTGTGTGGCTAATTTAGTATCTACTCCCTCCATCCGCGAATAAGTGAACTTCTAGGTTTTGTCCTAAGTCAACGCTTTAAAATTTTGACCAACTTTATAGGAAAAAATAGCAGCATTTATGAAACTAAATTAGTATCACTAGATCCGTTTTGAAATGTACTTTCATAATATACTAATTTTATGCCATGTATATTACTACTCTTTTCTATAAAGTTGGTCAAATTTTTAAAAGCTTAACTTATGACAAACGGTAGAAGTACACTTATTCTCAGACGGGGGGGAGTAGATGCTAATATTTTTTTCTCTAGGGTTAGTTAAAATTGAACAAGTTTGACGGAGGAAGCACAAAACTACCCATACTCGATGAGAAACAAGGCCACACGTCTTGACATACGATCTAGTCATCTTGCTCAAGTCTATGCTAATCCTTATGCGAGGTACATTTCAGAGGAAAATGTCTATGCTAATCCCTTTGCAGATCCACTTGAAACTTTCTCGACGAATAAAGGAATGGACAACATAATTTTCGAATGTATTCTGAGTCTCTGACGATTCAGATCTTGAAGAAAACAACCCGTAGGTTGACAAGTGGATAGCACTATTTCGAGGTGAAACGCAAGAAATTAAGATCACAATTTTAGAGGATCAAAGGATAAACTTGAAAGCTATTGCCAATGCAGACTGCATTGAACTGATATGTCTCCATCCTATGGTTGGCCATCTTTATAGGTGTGCCTCTCCAGCCACAACCCATCGACATTTATGACCTGGATCAAGGTTTGTGGTTGCCATGATGCCATTGCTCACGTCCACGATGAGCTTGGCTGGACTTGAGCCGCGGGTTAATTCACAACGGTGCATCATCATCTATCTAATCATAATCGCTTGTGGCCTAGCTTAAAATGGAAATGCACATCAAGGAATCATAGTTGTGGCCCGCTTATGAAATGGATTTTGTGGTCCTGGCCACTGATGGTAAAAAGCTTCAAGCCAGAAATTGAATTATTTGCTCCTTTCTTTTTTCTTGTCTCTTTCTCGTCTTTTCTGGATGCTGATCTTTTCCCCCCGTTTTGCTGCTGGCCGAAAGAGGCATGTTGTCTTCAAGCCTTGTATGCAGAAAACATATACTCCTTTTTTGGGTTGAACTAGTATATTCATGAACCCTCGATGCGCGTGCGGTGATGTTAAAGAAAAAAAACACATGTACAGATTTTTGTACCGTCGTATCATATCGGTGAATTGAACAAGGTCATCTCCAATGGGCGACCTCAAACAGACATCTGTTTTGTTCGGATTCTGTCCATTTGGGTCGGGCAGGGGCATCGGCTAGCCATTTCTACATTTGCGCAGGGTGTGCGTCCTGCCGACAGGCGCATTTCGTTCGGCCGCCCAAATTTTTTGCAAAGAAATGAAAACCGAAATTTAGGCACCACGATCATAGTTCATGCATCGGCCATAGTTTATGCTGGCCAGAGCGCCAGCGGCCGGCATATATGCCTGCCGACAAAATGATCAACCCCGATAATTTCACGCCATCAACAAAGCCAGCGGCCATCGCACAAAAAATAGCCATAGTTCATGTCTTGCGGCCCCATCGTTCATGCCAGCACACAAGCCAGCATACAAAATGACACCGTTGTTGGCCATAGATCAATCATCTTGCTCGGGCATCTCCTTTTGCTTCTTCTCGAACCAACCTTTTCTTTTCGGGAACATCTTGCTCAAGTCCATGGTCATGAAAACTAGCGCCACCTCTTTTGCTTTGGTGGCCTCGATCTTGAGCTTCTTCATTTGGATGGCCTTCTCAATCTCGAGCTTCCTTCTTTTGACACCCTCGTCCATCTCCAGCTTCTTCGTTTGTAGCTCTATGTAGACCTTCATTTGCTCTTCTTTTTTTGCCGCTTCCTCTCGTTCCTTGTTTTCTTTTGTGTCATCATGCCTTGCAAAGTTTGTTGCAAGGCGAAAGATGCCACATCATGCTTCTCGTCCACCTTTGAGTCGGTCTTGCTCGAGGGCCTCTTCAATCCATCTTCTTGCTCAACGACGTCCGACGGCCCTCCATGCTTCTTTAGAGCGGCATATTGATCTTTAAACTTGGGGCAATTTTTGATGAGCACCCAACAATGGGAGAGGGTGAATGGCTTGTTCGTATGTTGGGCCTTGAAGGCTTCCAAAGCTTGGAATGCCTACACAATCAAAGTGAAGGCCACAATGTAACATCGAAGGACACAAAATGCAACAACATTAACATGGCATAGGAACAAAGATAAGAAGTTCATACCAAGTCGCCCACGCCTAGGCCACTCACGGGACAGGCTTCAACGCTCTCAAGCGCGGCACAGAACTTGTCGCATTCTTGTTGGATAACCCCCCCCCCCCCCCCCCACCTCTTTTGGATTGAGTTGATGTCACGGCTGCTTGCAAACTTGTAGGCCGGAAACTTCCTATGTTCATGAAAGGGCGCATGAACTCTGCCACAAAAAACGACACCTTTTTGCTCGGCGTCGGTCTTGGGTTCTTTCCCTATTTCCTTCTGACTCTCACAAGTCAAATTTGTCCTCATCTTTGGTGTATGATCCCCTGCGAATGCTTTGCATCCTCTTTTGTGCATTGGCTTCTTTGGGTGAGCTCATTAATAAACCATGGCTCCTCCTCAATGTCCTTCTTCGTCTTTGCAATAGATGTCTTCATGCCATGAGTTGCCATGGTCGCCGGCCTCTTCTTCTTTGTGGCCACCAAAGCGTTCGGCACCATGTTGGCTGGCCGCGACCGTCTTGGCTTTGCGTCTCGTCAGGATCAAAGCCTTGGCCATGGCCCTCGGGGTGGAAGGCTTCGCCACGACCCTCGTAGATGACGGCCATGGGGGCAGGCGTGGCCGACGCGACGACAATACCGCCCGATGACGTGAAGAAGCGGGTCGCAACATGCTCGTGCGCCGGATGAAGGTCGCCTATTTGCGGTGTTGTGGAGGAGCTCGACAACTGGTGCTTCGAGCGAACGACTGACGAGCATGTGCTCGCCACGGCCATGGCGGCGGCATAAAGAATGGCCGGCACGGGTCGGCTAAACCCTAGCATGAGGAGGGTGTGCTTCGTCGTACATGCGTGGCCTTGGCGACGAGGGCCTCATTGTCCTTAAGGGTGGCCTGGGCCGGAGCTTTCCTCTCCGCAGCAGCCACCCTCCGGCCTTTCCTCTTGGGCGACTCTCGGGTGAGCTGTTCGAGCTCCGCCGGCGAGAGCTCCTCCTTCGGTTTCTTTTTCTTTTTCGTCACGGGACATCTGGTGGTAGCGGCCTGGATGGAGGCGGCGGGCTGCTGCGGGGGCGGTGGCCATGGAGGGCGCGCGAGTGTTTTTAGGGAAATGGGAACGTTTGTGCCCCTGACAGGCGGGTCAGGAAAGGTCAAGGACACGCGTCCCGCCCATCCATGTTCTGTCTATTTCAATGCAAACACGGACCAAATTTGAGCCGAAAATGGATCACGGATGGACAGAAAATGGACGCCTGTCCATTTACGCCGACACGTTGGACCCCATTTTTTGTCCGTTTCAAGCCAAACGAACGCCGCCGGACGAAATAGGGTTGTTCGTTGGAGTTGGCCTAAAGTATGGCCAGCCCCAGATGGAACGTGCGGCGGGCCACCTACGGCAAGTGGTAGTGTGGCGTGGGAGTGTTCCAGTTCCCCTGCAGCTGGCCGTGCAATACGCACTGAAGTTCCCAGCTGGAGCGTGCATGCGCTCCCCTTGATCGAAGCCAGATGCATGAGCCGCTGGGCTATGATCTGGCCAGGAAAACAAACCGGCCACTGCAAGTGAGCGCTACTAGCTTGTACGTCTGTACTAGCACTAGTTTAAAGCCGTCGAGTTTGGTCCGGTAAATGGGAGCCACCGTGAACGTCCACCGGCTCAGAGGCCGCTCTATACTTAAGTAAGAAACCGTGAACGTCCATGGGTTCGCTTAAGTAAGAAACAACCAGAATTTTTCTTTAGAATTTATTAGAAAAAGGACGCCCGGTGACAGTTCCTGACAAGCAGTAAAAACAACTCCGCACCTCGACGTCAGCGGCACGAGCGTGTTGTTGCGCCGCGGCGAGCAGTAGCCACCTGCTCGCACTGTCCGAGCAGGCTCGCTTTCCGGGCATTGACGCCGACCCCTCCTCCACGTGCGCACCGCGCGCTCGCCGACGAGCGAACTTCGCCTCACACACACGGAATTCGGGGCCCACGGCCTCCGCCCCCCCCCCCCCCCCCACATGTCAGCGGCGAGGGTGCGCTTTATACGAGAGGGCCTAGGAAGCTGGGACCTCCGCGGCCGGGTGTGGAGGTGAGGCCTTCCCCGAGTGCGCCTCGCCCTTCACGTCCGGTCATGCGAGCCGCAACCGGGGCCCAGGCGTCAGCTGCTCTTGTACCGTACGTGCGCAGTAGAGTAATGGCGAAGTTTGCGCTGCGCTGCGCTGCTTCGCGGTTGCAGCCTCCACTGGACAGCACAGTCCAGTGCTACTACTAGATCGGGGCAGTTCGACGCCGGTACACTGTGTACGTTTGCTGCGTAGCGCCGGTCCGCGCACAACCGTATGGTAGGCATCGAGTCGATCCGATCTGACGCGGCCGGCCCCATGGTCTCGTGGGTCGATCATCACCTGCATGGCTAGTTCGCTCCCGGTTGTGCTGAGGACAATGGCCCTGTTTGGATCATGGGGTTAGAGTTAGTTTGGGTTAGTTGAAGACTCAAATAACCTAAAAATATCTAAACAGGAACGGTTAGAGTGGGTTAGTTTCATCTAACCCAACTATCCCGATAGAGAGGTGCTTATTTGGGTTAGAATGGGTTAAAAAATAACTCTAACTCTAACTCTAACTGTGTTAGAGTATCAGTTAGAGTATCCAAACAGGGCCAATGAGCGCGCCTGTCAGTAAACGATGCATCTAGCCGCACTGAAACCAGCACAATACACGGACAGTGCCCGGACAACACAACAGAAATCGTTTTAGCAATCGGACACACCATTTGCAAAATCCTCAATCCTTGTTATTACATGCACGTGAAACCGGGCAACGCTAGGCGCCGGCGCACCGGTCGAAAGTTTCGGCCGGTTCCGCCCCAGCCGTTTGATGAGAGTCGCTTGGCCAATGGATCTGGGCAAAAAAGAAAAATGATTCGCTCACGTCTTCTTCTTCCTCGGGCTGGATCTGCAACTCCCGCTCAGGATCCTCGTCGCCGCGCCTGCAGTCCCCTCCGGTGGCCGTCCTCGTCGCCGGCCGTCCTTGTGGTCGGTCCCCACCCTCGCCGGCCGTCCTCGTGGTCAGTCCCCACCCTCGTCGTCCGCTCTCGCCATTGAATATGGATGTAGTCAAAAACTACCCCAATCCATGCAACAGCTGCGCCTGCGGTTGCAGCTCCACCGGCGACGGTTATAGCTCTCCTCCGGTTGTAGCTCCATCGCCGCCCCTCGCCGCTCGCTGCACGGAATTGCGTCGGTGACGACCACCAGTCAGTCAACGCCATTGAATGGATGTAGCAAAAAACTTCACCGGTAGTAGCAAAAATAAACTACGGATGCAGCAGAAATCAAACACCGTCACCGTCTTCGCGAAGTCGCAACTCTTCCTTACATGGATGTAGCAAAAACCTTCAGCGGTAGTATCAAAAATCTACCACGGTTGTAGCAAAAATTAGGGTTGTAGCAAAACTTCACCAGTCAGTCAACGCCATTGAATGGTTGAAGCTTTTCAAAATTAGGGTTGAAGCTTTTCATGTCAACGGTTGTAGCTTTTTGTTTGTGTACTCGCGGGTTGAAACTTTCTATGAAGCAGGTTGAAGCTTTTCATAATGCGGGATGAAGCTTTTCAATTCAGCAGTTGAAATTTCCCAATTCAGTGGATGCAACTTTTTTGTGCTTCGGGTGCCCCGACGACCATCTTCTCCGTATTTTCAGTTGAAACTTTCCTGATGCCAGTTGTAGCTTTCCATGCCACCGGTTGCAGCTTATGTTGTGGTAGTGCGCCGGCAACCAACATCGCCATCTGTCTTTCGAAACTTTTGATGTTGCCGGTTGAAGCTATCTTGGCCACCGGTTGTAGCATTATGCGCTGCTGGATGCAACTTCTCTTGTGCGCAGTCATGGGACGACGGCGCGGCCATGGCGAAGAGCTCAGCCATGGCAACGAGCACGGCCATGGAATGGCAGCGTCACCCCTCGGGGCGCACGAACAGCACCGGAGGCAGGAGCTGCAGGCCCGCCTGGATCCATGGAGTTCGCTGCCTGGACAGTCGCGGAGAAGAAGGAGTAGATGCAGCGTTGGGAAGAGGATAAGAATACACGTGTTGGCTTCCTGATGGCTAGCGCCAGCGTGGCGAAGGGACCGGCCCGAGCGTTCCGCCGGCGCACCGCGCGCAAACGTTTCCCTAATCTAAAGCGGAGTCAGTCCACCTCCGTCATGCCCATATCCGACGGTTGGCTGCATTCGCCCAAATGTTTGTCTAGTCGCCGGCGAGGTAGAGTAGGACATGTGACACGCACCTGCTCATGGTACTTGAGGCGCTGCCATCTCTCATGCCTCACTCTTGCTTGTCAGAGGCCATGCCCTGCACGTGGTCGGTGGATGTAAGATTGATGATGGATCCGTCGTGGTCGGAGCCCCAACACGGTTGCGGTGGCAAGGGTTTGTCAGGCACCATACGCGACACCAGAGAGTGTGACTCTTCCTCGCCGGCATCCGTCGTGGCCTTCCACGCACGCTGCCTTACACGGCGGGCACGTCGCATAATGTTTGCGTACGAAGTGTAGTGGCCCGAATCCGCACTTCAACGGAGGGTGCTGCGCATTTGCCACGATGTTCGGACACCAGACGGACCACACCGCCATCAGCGAGGTAACCAAACCTACCCTGGGGTCGGATCCATGCGCCATTTGGCGGATGCAATGGATTCCCGCCGGATGGAGTCTGAGCGCTGCCGTCGGGTGGACTCCTCCCGAGAGCAGCGGAGCGCAAGGCGGACGACCATCTCCTCCTCGGGGCCACATGGGACGAGCTTCGAGTCAACGGATCGGGAGGCGTAGGACTTGAATCCGCTGCCCGCCATATTAAAGAAGGTAGGAAATGGACATAGTTTGTGGGCGGAGGAGAGTGGACTGAAGGGGAGTGAACTGGAGTGAATGCAGCTAGGGTTTTCTCCGGAGTGCCGATAGTGGTCAATTTATGTGGAGTCGGGTAGGCCACAGTGGGCCGGATCCGATATGTTGGACGGGTCTGGGCATTTCTATATTCATCCTAGATATGGATCGAGTATAGAGAGTGCCGGTCAGTCCGACCGTTTGGATTATATATGAAAAGTCCGATTGGATGGCAGAACACTAACTGAACAACCCGACTGAACATTTGAGTTGGATATGGGTCCGGTTGTAGATGCTTAAAAAGTAGATGCGACGTTGTTTAGTATTCACGGTCGATATGAAAAAACCATTTTTTTCTCATGGGATGGAGATCGTGCACCGTGCGGGTTTTCCTGTTGCTGGTGCGGGACTAGGACCTTCATTTTCTGTTCCAGTTTCGATCATCCTACTTGTTGTTTTATGTCTGTTAAGGGCAACTCCGACGCCGACCCTTAAACAGTCTGCATATGTTCGCCGGATCACGCGGTCGTCATTCAATGCGGATCTGTATCAGCCCATCGAGCAGTTCGGCCGCACTTTTCTCCGCAAAGTGGAAGCAAAGTTAAGGGGGTTTTACGGGAGTTCGAACAGCAGCCACATAGGACTTCGACACCACTAGCGCACTAAATCCTCCCTTCCGGTCCCATTTTCTTTCAATCCATCATTTCTCCTCCTTGCTTTGCATCCTCACCCTTCTCCTTCGTCGTCGCCCTTGTACCTCTCCGGCCGGCACACACGCATTGCCAGACCTCCGCCCCTCGACATCATACATGACGGACACCACACCCGGTAGGTGTTCGGTCCACTGAGCTTACTCGAATGCTATGTAATTTTTTTAGACTATGAAGGATGGTGGGGTACTCGGCCATGAAGTATGAGATGTTGTGCGATGCATGGTTGGTCCTATCTGCGGATTTCGTAGGCAGGAGCAGAGGGGGGCTCTTCTGGCAGCGTGTGCATGATTAGTTTCACGCGCGAAAGCACATTTCTCCCTACGACATGCACATCATCCATGGTCGCAATGTGAGGTCATTATCATATCGATGATATGCCATCCAGACCACCGTCACCAAGTTTAGTGACACGTTTGATATGCTGGAGGTAAGGTGGCTATTGTGTGCGGCGGTCGAGGAGACTGTAAGTTTTGCTTCTTCTTGCTCAATTTGTTGATTGATTCACTCATTCATTCAATGTTGCTCTACACATTGTGTAACCCATAACCGCTGTTGTGATGTACCATAGGATAGAGGGATGGACATCTACGCGCATACATTGTTTGATGAAGCTGAAGGGGCAGAATGTGTGGGACGACATGATCCGTTCAAGAAAAACTCGTTGAACATCCGGTTAATCTCGTTAAATTTGAACTATTGTTGTACTAGACTTATTTGCATGCTATGTATAGATGATTTGTGCTATTTCCTATCGGAACTTTGATGAAATCCGCCGTGTTTTCATGAATTTCGTCTGGATAGTTGAAGCCCGGCTTGAAATGTATGCGGGGTCCTGTAGGGTCCGCACGCTTAACGTTCGATGACGATTTGTATTATGAGTTATGTGATTTGATGACTGAAGTTTGTTCGGAGTCCCGTATGAGATCGCGGACATGACGAGGAGTCTCCAAATGGTCGAGAGGTAAAGATTCATATATTGGAAGGTTGCATTCGGACACCGGAATGGTTTCGGGAAGTTTCGGAGTACCGGGGGTTACCGGACCCCCCCGGGAAGTTAATGGGCCATCATGGGCCTTAGTGGAGGAGAGAGGGCCGGCCAAAGGAGGTGGCGCGAGCCCCCCTTGCCAATCTGTAAGTGCATCTAGTGCCACCCCTAGTTGGTTTTGGAGTATTGACGACAAACCTAGTTGAGGGACTAATGTGTTTGTGAGAATTGCAGGATAACACAGGTAGAAGTCCCTCATTGACTCGGTTTTCCTACCAGAGATGACCCCTAAAAATGTATGAAGACATTGATGTCAAAGGTGGTATATGAAGATATTCACATTGAAGACTATGACAAGAGAAGTCATCGCATGAAGCCTATGGAGCTCGAAGACTTAGATCTTTCGTAGTTCTTTTTCTTCTTCTTTGTTGAGTCATAGGAACCACCGTACTGTTAAGTGGGGTCCAAGAGAACCAGTCAGAATGACTGAAGTGATTCTTAACCAAAACCTATGTCTTCGAGTGAAGACTATGAGAGCGAATCTTGTCCAGAGTCGGACAAGTCAGCTTTGCTTGTAGCCCAAGTAAAGTTGCCGTGTGAGTTTGAAATCTGACTGTTGGAACACGTGTCAGTTCCTTAGTGACCCAGGGTCATTTCGGACAAATCAGGTCGGGTTGCCTAGTGGCTATAAATAGCCCACCCCCTACAACAAAAAACGGTTGGCTGCTCAGAGTTAGTATACGGCTTTTGTCGTTTGAGAGCAACCCACCTCGAAGCCTTTGAGAGAGAATTCCTTGCGAGGATAAAGCCCTAACCACCCAGAGCCAAAGAGAATTAGGCATCACTTAAGTCTTCTTGTCTGTGTGGTCTGAAGACTTATTACACTTGAGGACTGTGAATCCTCCAGCCGGTTAGGCGTCGCGTTCTGAGCATCCAAGAGACATTGTGGATTGCCGGTGAACGATGTCTGTGAAGGTTTGGGAGTCTACCTTGAAGACTTACCAGAGTGATTGGGCAAGGTCTGTGTGACCTTAGCTCAAGGGGAATACGGTGAGGACTGGGTGTCCTGAGCTGCGTGTTCAGGACTGGGTGTCCGGGACTGTGTGTCCTCAGGTTTAAATACCTAGCCGCCCTAACCAGACGTACAGTTGTCACATCAACTGGAACTGGTCCAACACATCATTGTCTTCAACGAGTCACTGGTTTCATCCTTCCCTTCTCTTTACGTACTGTTACTCCTTGTGAAGTCATTGTATGATTGCACTATCTTTTATCTTCACTGAGTGACTGCGTGTTCGGTTTGGCTTAATAATATCTTCCTACCTGATCCTTACTACATTGCTGCTATTAGTCATTGTGCTTTCACTCTATTGAATACTTGACTATGGCTTGCCTAGTGTAGTCTACCTTCCGCTGCAGGGTAATAGGTTTATTTCTATCGTTTGTCTTCATAACTTCCACGTTATGAAGACTTTCATAAAAATGGCTTATTCACCCCCCTCTAGTCGATATAACGCACTTTCACAATCCGAATTGGACAAGGGGTGGGGGCGCGCCCCCCCTTTCCCTCTCCTACTCTTCTCTCTTTCCCCCTTTGTTACTCCGGAAAAGGGAAAAGGAGAGGGGAATCCTACTAGGACTAGGGAGTCCTAGTAGGACTCCCCACACTTGGCGCGCCCCTAGGGGCCGGCCTCCTCTCCTCCCCCTTTATATACGGAGGCGGGAGGGCACCCCAAAGGCACAATAGACATCTCTTAGCCGTGTGCGGTGCCCCCTCCACAGTTTACCACCTCGGTCATATCGTCGTAGTGCTTAGGTGAATCCCTGCGCTGGTAACTTCACCATCACCATCGCCACACCGTCGTGCTGATGGAACTCTCCATCGTCCTCAACTGGATCAAGAGCTCGAGGGACGTCATCATGCTGAATGTGTGCTGAACATGGAGGTGCCGTACGTTCGGTGCTATGATCGGTTGGATCATGAAGACATTCGACTACATCAACTGCGTTACTTAATGCTTCCGCTTTTGGTCTATGAGGGTACGTATACACACTCTCCCCTCTCGTTGTTGTGCATGTCCTAGATAGATCTTGCGTGATCGTAGGAAATTTTTTGAAGTACGGCATTCCCCAACAGTGGTATCCGAGCCAGGTCTATGCATAGATGTTATATGCATGAGTAGAACACAAAGAGTTGTGGGCGATAATAGTCATACTGCTTACCACCAACGTCTTACTTTGATTCGGCGGTATTGTTGGATGAAGTGGCCCGGACCGACATTACATGACCGCGTTCATGAGACTGGTTCTTCCGACGTGCTTCGCACACATGTGGCTGGTGGGTGTCTGTTTCTCCAACTTTAGTTGAATCGAGTTTGACTAGGGCCGGTCCTAGTTGAAGGTTAGAACAACACACTTGACAAAAAATCATTGTGGTTTTGATGCGTAGGTAAGAACGGTTCTTGCTAGAAGCCCGTAGCAGCCACGTAAAACTTGCAACAACAAAGTAGAGGATGTCTAACTTGTTTTTGCAGGGTATGTTGTGATGTGATATGGTCAAGACGTGATGAAATATAAATTGTTGTATGAGATGATCATGTTTTGTAAAAGTTACCGGCAACTGGCAGGAGCCTTATGGTTGTCACTTTATTGTATGAAATGCAATCGCCATGTAATTGCTTTACTTTATCACTAAGCGGTAGCGATAGTCGTGGAAGCAATAGTTGGCGAGATGACAACGATGCTACGGTGGAGATCTAGGTGTCAAGCCGGTGACGATGGAGATCATGACGGTGCTTTAGAGATGGAGATCAAAGGCACAAGATGATGACGACCATATCATGTCACATATTTTGATTGCATGTGATGTTTATCCTTTATGCATCTTATTTTGCTTAGTACGATGGTAGCATTATAAGATGACCCTTCACTAAATTTCAAGGTACAAGTGTTCTCCCTGAGTATGCACCGTTGCTACAGTTCGTCGTGCCGAGACACCACGTGATGATCGGGTGTGATAAGCTCTACGTTCACGTACAACGGGTGCAAGCCAGTTTTGCACGTGCAGAATACTCGGGTTAAACTTGACGAGACTAGCATATGCAGATATGGCCTCGGAACACTGAGACTGAAAGGTCAAACGTGAATCATATAGTAGATATGATCAACATAGTGATGTGCGCCATTGAAAACTACTCCATCTCACGTGATGATCAGACATGGTTTAGTTGATATGGATCACGTGATCATTTAGATGACTAGAGGGATGTCTATCTAAGTGGGAGTTCTTAAGTAATATGATTAATTGAACTTTATTTTATCATGAACTTAGTACCTGATAGTATTTGCATGTCTATGTTGTTGTAGATCAATGGCCCGTTCTACCGGTCCCTTGAATTTTAATGCGTTCCTAGAGAAAGCTAAGTTGAAAGATGATGGTAGCAACTACACGGACTGGGTCCGTAACTTGAGGATTATCCTCATTGCTGCACAAAAGAATTACATCCTGGAAGCACCGCTAGGTGCAAGACCCGCTACAGGAGCAACTCCAGATGTTATGAACGTCTGGCAGAGCAAAGCTGATGACTACTCGATAGTTCAGTGTGCCATGCTTTACGGCTTAGATTTGGGACTTCAAAAACGTTTTGAACGTCATGGGGCATATGAGATGTTCCAGGAGTTGAAGTTAATATTTCAAGCAAATGCCTGAATTGAGAGATATGAAGTCTCCAATAAGTTCTATAGCTGCAAATGGAGGAGAATAGTTCTGTCAGTGAACACATACACAGAATATCTGGGTACCACAACCACTTGACTCAGCTGGGAGTTAATCTTCCTGATGATAGTGTCATTGACAGAGTTCTTCAATCACTGCCACCAAGCTACAAAAGCTTCATGATGAACTATAATATGCAAGGGATGGATAAGACAATTCCTGAGCTCTTCGCGATGATAAAGGCTGCAGAGGTAGAAATCAAGAAGGATCATCAAGTGTTGATGGTTTACAAAACCACTAGTTTTAATAAAAAGGGCAAAGGGAAGAAGGGGAACTTCAAGAAGAATGGCAAGCAAGTTGCTGCTCAAGTGAAGAAGCCCAAGTCTAGACCTAAGCCTGAGACTGAGTGCTTCTACTGCAAAGGGACTGGTCACTGGAAGCGGAACTACCCCAAGTATTTGGCGGATAAGAAGGATGGCAAAGTGAAAGGTATATTTGATATACATGTTATTGATGTGTACCTTAATAATGCTCGTAGTAGCGCCTGGGTATTTGATACTGGTTCTGTTGCTCATATTTGCAGCTAAAACATGGGCTATGGATTAAATGAAGATTGGCTAAGGACGAGGTGACGATGCGCGTGGGAAATGGTTCCAAAGTCAATGTGATCGATGTCGGCACACTACCTCTACATCTACCATCGGGATTAGTTTTAGACCTAAATAATTGTTATTTGGTGCCAGCATTGAGCATGAACATTATATCTGGATCTTGTTTGACGCGAGACGGTTATTCATTTAAATCAGAGAATAATGGTTGTTCTATTTATATGAGTAATATATTTTATGGTCATGCACCCTTGATGAGTGGTCTATTTTTGTTGAATCTCGATTGTAGTGATACACATATTCATAATATTGAAGCCAAAAGATGCAAGGTTAATAATGATAGTGCAACTTATTTGTGGCACTGCCATTTAGGTCATATTGGTGTAAAGCGCATGAAGAAACTCCATGCTGATGGGCTTTTGGAATCACTTGATGCTTGCGAACCATGCCTCATGGGAAAGATGACTAAGACTCCGTTCTTCGGAACAATGGAGCGAGCAACTGACTTATTGGAAATCATACATACTAATGTATGTGGTCTGATGAGTGTTGAGGCTCATGGCGGGTATCGTTATTTTTTGACCTTCATAGATAATTTGAGCAGATATGGGTATATCTACTTAATGAAACATAAGTCTGAAATATTTGAAAAGTTCAAAGAATTTCAGAGTGAAGTGGCAAATCATCGTAACAAGAAAATAAAGTTTCTACGATCTGATCGTGAAGGTGAATATTTGAGTTATGAGTTTGGTCTGTATTTGAAACAATGTGGAATAGTTTCGCAACTCATGCCACCTAGAACACCACAGCGTAATGGTGTGTCCGAACGTCGTAATCATACTTCATTAGATATGGTGCGATCTATGATGTCTCTTACTGATTTACCGCTATCTTTTTGGGGTTATGCATTAGAGACGGCTGCATTCACGTTAAATAGGGCACCATCTAAATCCATTGAGAGAACACCATATGAACCGTGGTTTGGCAAGAAACCTAAGCTGTCGTTTCTTAAGTTTGGGGCTGGGATGCTTATGTGAAAAAGCTTCAACCTGATAAGCTCAAACCCAAATCGGAGAAATGTGTCTTCATAGGATACACAAAGGAGACTGTTGGGTACACCTTCTATCACATATCCGAAGGTAAGATATTCGTTGCTAAGAATGGATCCTTTCTAGAGAAGGAGTTTCTCTTGAAAGAAGTGAGTGGGAGGAAAGTAGAACTTGATGAGGTAATTGTACCTTCTCCCGAATTGGAAAGTAGTACATCACAGAAATTAGTTCCAGTGATTCCTACATCAATTAGTGAGGAAGCTAATGATGATGATCATGAAACTTCTGATCAAGTTACTACCGAACCTCGTAGGTCAACCAGAGTACGATCCGCACTAGAGTGGTACGATAATCCTGTTCTGGAGGTCATGTTACTTGACCATGACGAATCTACGAACTATGAGGAAGAGATGATGAGCCCAGATTCCGTGAAATGGCTTGAGGCCATGAAATCTAAGACGGGATCCATGTATGAGAACAAAGTATGGACTTTGGTTGACTTGCCCGATGATCGGCAAGCAATAGAGAATAAATGGATCTTCAAGAAGAAGACTGATGCTGACGGTAATATTACTGTCTACAAAGCTCGACTTGTTGTGAATGGTTTTCGACAAGTTCAAGGAGTTGATGACGATGAGACCTTCTCACCCGTAGCGATGCTTAAGTCTGTCTGAATCATGTTAGCAATTGCTGCATTTTATGATTATCAAATTTGGCAAATGGATGTCAAAACTGCATTCCTTAATGGATATCTTAAAGAAGAGTTGTATATGGTGCAACCAGAAGGTTTTGTCGATCCTAAAGGTGCTAACAAAGTGTGCAAGCTCCAGCGATCCATTTATGGACTGGTGCAAGCCTCTCGGAGTTGGAATATATGCTTTGATAGTGTGATCAAAGCATATGGTTTTATACAGACTTTTGGAAAAGCCTGTATTTACAAGAAAGTGAGTGGGAGCTCTATAGCATTTCTAATATTATATGTGGATGACATATTGTTAATTGGAAATAATACAGAATTTCTGGATAGCTTAAAAGGATACTTGAATAAGAATTTTTCAATGAAAGACCTCGGTGAAGCTGCTTATATATTGGGCATCAAGATCTATAGAGATAGATCAATACGCTTAATTGGACTTTCACAAAGCACATACCTTGATAAAGTTTCGAAGAAGTACAAAATGGATCAGTCAAAGAAAGGGTTCTTGCCTGTGTTACAAGGTGTGAAGTTGAGTCAGACTCAATGCCCGACCACTGCAGAAGATAGAGAGAAAATGAAAGTCATTCCCTATGCCTCAGCCATATGTTCTATCATGTATGCAATGCTGTGTACCAGACCTGATGTGTGCCTTTCTATAAGCGTAGAAGGGAGGTACCAAAGTAATCCAGGAGTGGATCACTGGACAGCAGTCAAGAACATCCTGAAATACCTGAAAAGGACAAAGGATATGTTTCTCGTTTATCAAGGTGACAAAGAGCTCGTCATAAATGGTTACGTCGATGCATGCTTTGACACCGATCCGGATGACTCTAAGTCACAAACCAGATATGTATTTACATTGAATGGTCGAGCTGTCAGTTGGTGCAGTTCCAAGCAGAGCGTCATCGCGGGATCTACGTGTGAAGCGGAGTACATAGCTGCTTCAGAAGCAGAAAATGTAGGAGTCTGGATGAAGGAGTTCATATGCGATCTAGGTGTAATACCTAGTGCACCGGGTCCAATGAAAATCTTTTGTGACAATACTAGAGCAATTGCCTTGGCAAAGGAATCCAGATTTCACAGGCGAACCAAACACATGAAGAGACGCTTAAATTCCATCTACGATCAAGTCAAGGAGGGAGACATAGAAATTTGCAAGATACATATGGATCTGAATGTTGCAGACCCATTAACTAACCCTCTCTCACGAGCAAAACATGATCAGCACCAAGACTCCATGGGTGTTAGAATCATTACTATGTAATCTAGATTATTAACTCTAGTGCAAGTGGGAGACTGAAGGAAATATGCCCTAGAGGCAATAATAAAGTTGTTATTTATATTTCCTTATATCATGATAAATGTTTATTATTCAAGCTTGGATTGTATTAACCGGAAACTTAGTACATGTGTGAATACATAGACAAACAGAGTGTCCCTAGTATGCCTCTACTTGACTAGCTCATTAATCAAAGATGGTTAAGTTTCCTGACCATAGACATGTGTTGTCATTTGATGAACAGGATCACATCATTAGAGAATGATGTGATGGACAAGACCCACCCGTTAGCTTAGCATAATGATCGTTTAGTTTTATTGCTATTGCTTTCTTCATGACTTATACATGTTCCTCTGACTATGAGATTATGTAACTCCCAAATACCGGAAGAACACCTTGTGTGCTATCAAACGTCACAACGTAACTGGGTGATTATAAAGATCCTCTACAGGTGTCTCTGATGGTGTTTCTTGAGTTGTCATAGATCGAGATTAGGATTTCTCACTCCGTGTATTGGAGAGGTATCTCTGGGCCCTCTCGGTAATGCACATCACTATAAGCCTTGCAAGCAATGTGATTAATGAGTTAGTTACGGGATGATGCATTACGGAACGAGTAAAGAGACTTGGCGGTAACGAGATTGAACTAGGTATGATGATACCAGCGATCGAATCTTGGGCAAGTAACATACCGATGACAAAGGGAACAACGTATGTTGTTATGCGGTTTGACTGATAAAGATCTTCGTAGAATATGTAGGAGCCAATATGAGCATCCAGGTTCGGCTATTGGTTATTGACCGGAGATGTGTCTCAGTCATGTCTACATAGTTCTCGAACCTATAGGGTCCGCACGCTTAACGTTCGATGACGATTTGTATTATGAGTTATGTGATTTGATGACCGAAGTTTGTTCAGAGTCCGGGATGAGATCACGGACATGACGAGGAGTCTCGAAATGGTCGAGAGGTAAATATTCATATATTGGAAGGTTGCATTCAGACACCGGAATGGTTTGGGGATGTTTCGGAGTACCGGGGGTTACTGGAACCCCCCGGGAAGTTAATGGGCCATCATGTGCCTTAGTGGAGGAGAGAGGGCCGGCCAAAGGAGGTGGCGCCCCCCCTTGCCAATCTGAATTGGACAAGGGGTGGGGGCGGCGCCCCCCCTTTCCCTCTCCTACTCCTTCTCTCTTCCCCCCTTTGCTACTCCGGAAAAGGAAAAAAAGGAGAGGGGAATCCTACTAGGACTAGGGAGTCCTAGTAGGACTCCCCACACTTGACGCGCCCCTAGGGGACCGGACTCCTCTCCTCCCCCTTTATATACGGAGGCGGGAGGGCACCCCAAAGGCACAACAAACATCTTTAGCCGTGTGCGGTGCCCCCCTCCACAGTTTACCACCTCGATCATATCGTCATAGTGCGTAGGCGAAGCCCTGCGCCGGTAACTTCATCATCACCGTCGCCACGCTGTCGTGCTGACAGAACTGTCCCTCGTCCTCAACTGGATCAAGAGCTCGAGGGACGTCATCGTGCTGAACATGCGCTGAACATGGAGATGCCATACGTTCGGTGCTAGGATCGGTTGGATCGTAAAGACGTTCAACTACATCAACCGCGTTACTTAACACTTCCGCTTTCGGTCTACGAGGGTACGTAGACACACTCTCCCCTCTTGTTGCTATGCATCTCCTAGATAGATCTTGCGTGATCGTAGGAATTTTTTTGAAATACTGCGTTCCCCAACATAAATTGCATGTCATGAAATTGAAATCATATCATGTCTAGTGGTAGCTTCACATTGGGTTTAGAAACCGAATCTTTTGAGGCTTGACAATCACAATATTGGTCATACAAGAAATTCACGAATACTTAGTATAAGGAAGAGAACTTTCACATGCAAATACACTATCTTGGAAATCTTTTGTGATTGTGAGCCCCCATCAAAATATTATATGCCAAAATTGTTGACGTTAGACAAGGAAGACAACGTAATGGTTTATGTTTGTTCATATTCACATAGAAGTTATATTGTCATTGATTCTTCAACATGTGGTGCTTGCCCCCCATCTTTGCTAGCCAAATATTCCGCACCAAGTAGAGATACTACTTGTGCATCCAAAAACCCTTAAACCCAAATCTTATTTTCAAGAGTCCACCATACCTACCTAAGGATTGAATAAGATCCTTCAAGTAAGTTGTCATCGGTTCAATAAGGCAATAAAAATTGCTTCTAAAAGTGTTAGATCATTTAGTGTAAGAGAAAATTGAGCGTTGTACGAACTTGTGATGGCAAAGAATAAAAGCGACAGACTGCATAATAAAGGTTGCTATCATAAGGGGCAATATAACGTGATGTTCTTTTGCACTAAGGGGTTGAGCATACAAACAAATAAGCGCATGGCAACCTCTGCTTCCCTCTGCGAAGGGCCTATCTTTTACTTTTATGTATTTGCTTTTATGCGAGAGTCAAAGTTTTTCTCTCTATTCCTTTTTATTTTTCTCTTCTGGCAAGCACCATGTGGTGAGGAAAGATCTAGGCACATATATCCAGTTGGATATGGGTAGCATGAGTTATTATTGTTGACATCACCCTTGAGGTGAATACATTGGGAGGCAAAATTATAAGCCCCTGTCTTTCTATGTGTCCGGTTGAAACGTTTTGCTCATGTGTATGCGGTGAGTGTTAGCAATCATAGAAGACTATATGATGGTTGAGTATGAGGAGCTCTTACTTATACTCTGTTGAATAAGTTTAATTACAATTGCTTGGTGACTAAGAACATATGTTGTTGAGTTTCTAGAAAATTCATTGTTTGAACCTTAACATGTGAATTTGTTGCTACTATAACAGGAGAAGTTTTATAAGAAAAAGTTGTTGTCATGATGCTAGGAAAAGTTATTGAAATTATCATTGATCAAACTCGTGCACTTTGCTAGCATTCACACTTCATAAATTATTTATTTTATCATTTACCTACTCGAGGACGAGTAGGAATTAAGCATGGGGATGCTGATACGTCTCCAACGTATCTATAATTTATGAAGTATTCATGCTGTTTTATTATCATTCTTGGATGTTTTACAATCATTTTATAGCAACTTTATATCATTTTTTGGACTAACCTATTGACCCAGTGCCCAGTGCTAGTTGCTGTTTTTTGCTTGTTTTTACATCACAGGAAATCAATATCAAACGGAGTCCAAACACCTCAAAACTTTTTTTTGGATCTTTTATGGACCAGAAGACACCCATTGGGCCAGAGCAGCACCTGGGGGGGGGGGGTGCCCCGAGGGGGGCACCACCCACCAGGGCGTGCCTGGGGGCCCAGGCGCGCCCAGGTGGGTTGTGCCCACCTCGGTGGCCTCCCGCATCCCCTCTTCACCCTATAAATTCCCACATATTCCAAAAACCCTCGGGGGTAACCCTAGATCAGAAGTTCCGGCGCCGCACGCCTCTGTAGCCACCGAAAATCAATCTAGACCCTGTTCTGGCACTCCGCCGGAGGGGGAAATCATCACCGGTGGCCATCTTCATCATCCCGGCGGCGACCATGATGAGGAAGGAGTAGTCCTCCCTCGGGGCTGAGGGTTTGTACTAGTAGCTATGTGTCTAATCTCTCTCTCTCTCGTGTTCTTGAGATGTCACGATCTTGTTGTATCGCGGGCTTTGTTAATATAGTCGGATCATACAGTGTTTTCCCCTCTCTATCTTGTTGTGATGAATTGAGTTTTTCCCTTTGAGATTTTGTTGTTATCATATTGAATACTTTTATGGATTTGAGAGCACTTGATATATGTCTTGCATATGAATACTCGTGGTGACAATGGGGTATCATATTGATTCACTTGATATGTGTTTTGGCACTCAACTCGCAGATTCCCGAGGTGACATTGGGGTAATCTACACATAGGGGTTGATGCACGTTCTTGTCTTTGCTTCTCCGGTAGAAACCTTGGGGCACTCTTTGAAGTTCTTTGTGTTGGGTTGAGTATTATGAATATGAAATTATTTGGTGTTATTTTAGTACGAACTCTTGGATAGATCGATCGGAAAGAATAACTTCGAGGTGGTTTTGTACCCTACAAACGATTTCTTCGTATGTTATCTGCTAAAAAGGAACTTTGGAGTGATTCTTTGTTGCACTTTGAGGGGTGGTTATATGATCCAATTTTATTAGCATTGTTGAGGGATTGCACTAGCAAAAGTACGGACCCTAGGCCTCATTTTTAAGCATTGCAATACCGTTTTTGTGCTCGTATACTATAGGCTACCTTGCTGTTTTTTATTTATTCAGATTATAAAAATATATTTCTACAATCAATATTACACTTTTATCACCATCTCTTCGCCGAACTAGTACACCTATACAATTTGCCATTGTATTGGGTGTGTTGGGGACACAAGAGATTTCTTGTATTTGATTGCAGGGTTGTTAGACAGAGACCATCTTCATCCTATGCCTCCCACGGATTGATAAACCTTAGGTCATGCACTTGAGGGAACATTGCTACTGTCCTACAAAACTCTGCGCTTGGAGGCCCGACACGTTGAAGGAAATATGCCCTAGAGGCAATAATAAAGTTATTATTTATTTCCTTATTTCATAATGAATGTTTATTATTCATGCTAGAATTGTATTAACCAGAAACTTAATACATGTGTGAATACATAGACAACCAGAGTGTCACTAGTATGCCTCTACTTGACTAGCTCGTTAATCTAAGATGGTTATGTTTCCTAACCATGAACAAAGTGTTGTTAGTTGATTAACGAGGTCACATCATTAGTTGAATGATCTGATTGACATGACCCATTCCATTAGCTTAGCACCCGATCGTTTAGTATGTTGCTATTGCTTTCTTCATGACTTATACATGTTCCTATGACTATGAGATTATGCAACTCCCGTTTGCCGGAGGAACACTTTGGGTGCTACCAAACGTCACAATGTAACTGGGTGATTATAAAGGAGCATTACAGGTGTCTCCAAAGGGAGATGTTGGGTTGGCGTATTTCGAGATTAGGATTTGTCACTCCGATTGTCGGAGAGGTATCTCTGGGCCCTCTCGGTAATGCACATCACATAAAGCCTTGCAAGCATTACAACTAATATGTTAGTTGTGAGATGATGTATTATGGAACGAGTAAAGAGACTTGCCGATAACGAGATTGAACTAGGTATTGGAATACCGACGATCGAATCTCGGGTAAGTAACATACCGATGACAAAGGGAACAACGTATGTTGTTATGCGGTCTGACCGATAAAGATCTTCGTAGAATATGTAGGAGCCAATATGGGCATCCAGGTCCCGCTATTGGTTATTGACCGGAGACGTGTCTCGGTCATGTCTACATTGTTCTCGAACCCGTAGGGTCCGCACGCTTAAGGTTACGATGACAGTTATATTATGAGTTTATGCATTTTGATGTACCGAAGGTTGTTCGGAGTCCCGGATGTGATCACGGACATGACGAGGAGTCTCGAAATGGTCGAGACATAAAGATTGATATATTGGAAGCCTATGTTTGGATATCGGAAGTGTTCCGGGTGAAATCGGGATTTTACCGGAGTACCGGGAGGTTACCGGAACCCCCTGGGAACCATATGGGCCTTGATGGGCCTTAGTGGAAAGGAGAAAGGGGCAGCCCAAGGTGGCCGCGTGCCTCCCCCTTCCCCTAGTCCTATTAGGACTAGGAGAGGTGGCCGGCCCCCCCCTCTCTCTTTCCCCCCCTCAAGGAGTCCTATTCCAACTAGGATTGGGGGGGGGGGAATCCTACTCCCAGAGGGAGTAGGACTCTCCTGGCGCGCCTCCTATGGCCGGCCAGCCTCCCCCCCTCTAGTCCTTTATATACTGAGGCAGAGGCACCCCAGAAACACACAAGTTGATCCGTGTGATCTATTCCTTAGCCGTGTGCGGTGCCCCCAGCCACCATAGTCCTTGATAATACTGTAGCGGAGTTTAGACGAAGCCCTGCTGCTGTGGTACATCAAGATCGTCACCACGCCGTCGTGCTGACGGAACTCTTCCCCGACACTTTGCTGGATCGGAGTCCGGGGATCGTCATCGAGCTGAACGTGTGCTCGAACTCGGAGGTGCCGTAGTTTCGGTGCTTGATCGGCTGGATCGTGAAGACGTACTACTACTTCCTCTACGTTGTGTCAACGCTTCCGCAGTCGGTCTGCGTGGGTACGTAGACAACACTCTCCCCTCTCGTTGCTATGCATCACATGATCTTGCGTGTGCGTAGGAATTTTTTTGAAATTACTACGTTCCCAACAGTGGCATCCGAGCCTAGGTTTTATATGTTGATGTTATTTGCACGAGTAGAACACAAGTGAGTTGTGGGTGATATAAGTCATACTGCTTACCAGCATGTCATACTTTGGTTCGGCGGTATTGTTGGATGAAGCGGCCCGGACCGACATTACGCGTACGCTTACGCGAGACCGGTTCTCCCGACGTGCTTTGCACAAAGGTGGCTAGCGGGTGACAGTTTCTCCAACTTCAGTTGAACTGAGTGTGGCTACGCCCGGTCCTTGCGAAGGTTAAAACAACACCAACTTGACAAACTATCGTTGTGGTTTTGATGCGTAGGTAAGATTGGTTCTTGCTTAAGCCCGTAGCAGCCACGTAAAACTTGCAACAACAAAGTAGAGGACGTCTAACTTGTTTTTGCAGGGCATGTTGTGATGTGATATGGTCAAAACGTGATGAGATATAAGTTGTTGTATGAGATGATCATGTTTTGTTAAAGTTATCGGCAACTGGCAAAAGCCTTATGGTTTTCTCTTTATTGCATAAGATGCAAGCGCCAAATAATTGCTTTACTTTATCGCTATGCGATAGCAATAGTTGGCGAGACGACCGTGTGACGACACATTGATATAGATCAAGATGATGGAGATCATGGTGTCATGCCGGTGACGATAGAGATCATGACAGTACTTTGGAGATGGAGATCAAAGGCGCAAGATGATGATGGCCATACCATGTCACATATTTTGATTGCATATGATGTTTATCTTTTATACATCTTATTTTGCTTATTTTGACGGTAGCATTTTAAGATGATCTCTCACTAATTATCAAGAAGTGTTCTCCCTGAGTATGCACCATTGCGAAAGTTCTTCGTGCTGAGACACCACGTGATGATCGGGTGTGATAGGCTCTACGTTCAAATACAACGGGTGCAAAACAGTTGCACACGCGGAATACTCAGGTTATACTTGACGAGCCAAGCATATACAGATATGGCCTCGGAACACGGAGACCGAAAGGTCGAGCGTGAATCATATAGTAGATATGATCAACATAGTGATGTTCACCAATGAAACTACTCCATCTCACGTGATGATCGGACATGGTTTAGTTGATTTGGATCACGTGATCACTTAGAGGATTAGAGGGATGTCTATCTAAGTGGGAGTTCTTAAGTAATATGATTAATTGAACTTTAATTTATCATGAATTTAGTCCTGGTAGTATTAGCATATCTATGTTGTAGATCAATAGCTCGCGTTGTTGCTTTCATATGTTTATTTTGATATGTTCCTAGAGAAAAATTGTGTTGAAAGACGTTAGTAGCAATGATGCATATTGGATCCGTGATCTGAGGTTTATCCTCATTGCTGCATAGAAGAATTATGTCCTTGATGCACCGCTAGGTGATAGACCTATTGCAGGAGCAGATGCTGACGTTATGAACGTTTGGCTAGCTAAATATGATGACTACTTGATAGTTTAGTGCACCATGCTTAACGGCTTAGAATCGGGACTTCAAAGACGTTTTGAACGTCATGGACCATATGAGATGTTCCAGGAGTTGAAGTTAATGTTTCAAGCAAATACCCGAGTTGAGAGATATGAAGTCTCCAACAAGTTCTATAGCTAAAAGATGGAGGAGAATCGCTCAACTAGTGAGCATGTGCTCAGATTGTCTGGGTACTACAATCGCTTGAATCAAGTGGGAGTTAATCTTCCAGATAAGATAGTGATTGACAGAATTCTCTAGTCACCATCACCAAGTTAGTAGAACTTCGTGATGAACTATAGTATGCAAGGGATGACGAAAACGAATCCCGAGCTTTTCATGATGATGAAATCGATGAAGGTAGAAATCAAGAAAGAGCATCAAGTGTTGATGGTAGACAAGACCACTAGTTTCAAGAGAAGGGCAGAGGGAAGAAGGGGAACTTCAAGAAGAACAGCAAGCAAGTTGCTGCTCAAGTGAAGAAGCCCAAGTCTGGTCCTAAGCCTGAGACTAAGTGTTTCTACTGCAAAGGGACTGGTCACTGGAAGCGGAATTACCCCAAGTGATTGGCATATAAGAAGGATGGCAAAGTGAACATAAGTATATTTGATATACATGTTATTGATAGCAACCCCTCAGTATTTGATACTAGTTCAGTTGCTAAGATTAGTAACTCGAAACAGGAGTTGCAGAATAAACATAGACTTGTTAAGGGTGAAGTGACGATGTGTGTTGGAAGTGGTTCCAAGATTGATATGATCATCATCGCACACTCCCTATACTTTCGGGATTAGTGTTGAACCTGAATAAGTGTTATTTGGTGTTTGCGTTAAGCATGAATATGATTTGATCATGTTTATTGTAATACGGTTATTCATTTAAGTAAGAGAATAAATTGTTGTTCTATTTACATGAATAAAACCTTATATGGTTACACACCCAATGAAAATAGTTCATTGGATCTCGATCATAGTGATACACATAATCATAATATTGGAACCAAAAGATGCAAAGTTAATAATGATAGTGCAACTTGTTTGTAGCACTGCCGTTAAGGTCATATTGGTGTAAAGCGCATGAAGAAACTCCATGCTGATGGGATTTTGGAATCACTTGATTATGAATCACTTGATGCTTGCGAACCATGCCTCATGGGCAAGATGACTAAGACTCCGTTCTCCGGAGCAAGCAACTGACTTATTGGAAGTAATACATATTGATGTATGCGGTCCGATGAGTGTTAAGGCTCACGGCAAGTATCATTATTTTCTGAACTTCACAGATGATTTGAGCAGATATGGGTATATCTACTTGATGAAACATAAGTCTGAAACATTTGAAAAGTTCAAAGAATTTCAGAGTGAAGTGGAAAATCATCGTGACAAGAAAATAAAAGTTTCTACGATATGATCGCAGAGGTATAATATTTGAGTTACGAGTTTAGTCTTCAATTAAAACAATGTGAAATAGTTTCACTACTCACGCCACCTGGAACACCATAGTGTAATGGTGTGTCCGAACGTCATAACCGTACTTTATTAGATATAGTGCGATCTATGATGTCTCTTACCGATCTACCACTATCATTTTGGGGTTATGCATTAGAGACAGCTGCATTCACGTTAAATAGGGCACCATCTAAGTCCGTTGAGACGACACAATCTGAACTGTGGTTTGGCAAGAAACCAAAGTTGTCGTTTCCTAAAGTTTGGGGTTGTGATGCTTATATGAAAAAGTTTCATCCTAATAAGCTCAAACCCAAATCGGAGAAATATGTCTTCATAAGATACCCAAAGGAGACTATTGGGTACACCTTCTATCACAAATCCGAAGGCAAGACTTTTGTTGCTAAATTCAGAGTTTTTCTAGAGAAGGAGTTTCTCTCGAAAGAAGTGAGTGGGAGGAAAGTAGAACTTGATGAGGTAACTGTACCTGATCCCTTATTGGAAAGTAGTTCATCACAGAAATCTGTTCCTATGACTACTACACCAATTAGTGAGGAAGCTAATGATGATGATCATGTAACTTCAGATTAAGTTACTACCAAATCTCGTAGGTAAACGAGAGTGAGATCCGCACCAGAGTGGTACGGTAATCCTGTTCTGGAAGTCATGTTACTAGACCATGACGAACTTGCGAACTATGAGGAAGCAATGATGAGCCCAGATTCCGCAAAATGGCTTGAGGCCATGAAATCTGAGATGGGATCCATGTATGAGAACAAAGTATGGACTTTGGTTGACTTGCCCGATGATCGGCAAGCAATTGAGAATAAATGGATCTTCAAGAGGAAGACGGACGTTGATAGTAGTGTTACTATCTACAAAGCTAGAATTGTCGCAAAAGGTTTTCGACAAGTTCAAGGTGTTGACTACGATGAGAATTTCTCACTCGTATCTATGCTTAAGTCTGTCCGAATCATGTTAGCAATTGCCGCATTTTATGAAATCTGGCAAAGGGATAAACAAAACTGCATTCCTTAATAGATTTATTAAAGAAGAGTTGTATATGATACAACCAGAAGGTTTTGTCAATCCTAAAGGTGCTAACAAAATATGCAAGCTCCAGCGATCCATCTATGGACTGGTGCAAGCATCTCGGAGTTGGAATATACGCTTTGATAAGTTGATCAAAGCATATAGTTTTATACAGACTTGCAATGAAGACTGTATTTACAAGAAAGTGAGTGGGAGCACTATGACATTTCTGATAAGTATATGTGAATGACATATTGTTGATCGGAAATAATGTAGAATTATTCTGCAAAGCATAAAGGAGTGTTTTCCAGAAAAGGACCTCGGTGAAGCTGCTTACATATTAAGCATCAAAATCTATAGAGATAGATCAAGACGCTTGATAAGTTTTTTCAATGAGTACATACCTTGACAATATTTTGAAGTAGTTCAAAAATGGAACAGTCAAAGAAAGAGTTCTTGGCTGTGTTACAAGGTATGAAATTGAGTAAGACTCAAAGCCCGACCACGGCAGAAGATAGAAAGAGAATGAAAGTCATTCCCTATGCCTCAGCCATAGGTTCTATAAAGTATGCCATGATGTGTACCAGATCTATTGTATACCCTACACTGTGTTAAGTAAGGGAGTACAATAGTGATCTAAGAGTAGATCACTGGACATTGGTCAAAATTATCCTTAGTGGAATAAGGAAATATTTCTCGATTATGGAGGTGACAAAAGGTTCATCGTAAAAAGTTACGTCAATGCAAGTTTTGACACAGATCTGGATGACTCTAAGTCTCGATCTAGATACATATTGAAAGTGGGAGCAATTAGCTAGTGTAGCTCCGTGCAGAGCATTGTAGACATAGAATTCGCAAAATACTTACGGATCTGAATATAACAGACCCGGTGACTAAAATTATCTCACAAAGCAAAACATGATCACACCTTAGTACTCTTTGGGTGTTAATCACACAGTGATGTGAACTAGATTACTGACTCTAGTAAACCCTTTGGGTGTTGGTCACATGACGATGTGAACAATGGGTGTTAATCACATGATGATGTGAACTATCGATGTTAATCACATGGTGATGTGATCTAGATTATTGACTCTAGTGCAAGTGGGAGACTGAAGGAAATATGCCCTAGAGGCAATAATAAAGTTATTATTTATTTCCTTATTTCATAATGAATGTTTATTATTCATGCTAGAATTGTATTAACCGGAAACATAATACATGTGTGAATACATAGACAACCAGAGTGTCACTAGTATGCCTCTACTTGACTAGCTCGTTAATCTAAGATGGTTATGTTTCCTAACCATGAACAAAGTGTTGTTAGTTGATTAATGAGGTCACATCATTAGTTGAATGATCTGATTGACATGACCCATTCCATTAGCTTAGCACCCGATCGTTTACTATGTTGCTATTGCTTTCTTCATGACTTATACATGTTCCTATGACTATGAGATTATGCAACTCCCATTTGCCGGAGGAACACTTTGGGTGCTACCAAACGTCACAACGTAACTGGGTGATTATAAAGGAGCATTACAGGTGTCTCCAAAGGGAGATGTTGGGTTGGCGTATTTCGAGATTAGGATTTGTCACTCCGATTATCGGAGAGGTATCTCTGGGCCCTCTCGGTAATGCACATCACATAAAGCCTTGCAAGCATTACAACTAATATGTTAGTTGTGAGATGATGTATTACGGAACGAGTAAAGAGACTTGCCGGTAACGAGATTGAACAAGGTATTGGAATACCAACGATCGAATCTCGGGTAAGTAACATACCGATGACAAAGGGAACAACGTATGTTGTTATGCTGTCTGACCGATAATGATCTTCGTAGAATATGTAGGAGCCAATATGGGCATCCAGGTCCCGCTATTGGTTATTGACCGGAGACGTGTCTCGGTCATGTCTACATTATTCTCGAACCTGTAGGGTCCGCACGCTTAAGGTTACGATGACAGTTATATTATGAGTTTATGCATTTTGATGTACCGAAGGTTGTTCGGAGTCCCGGATGTGATCACGGACATGACGAGGAGTCTCAAAATGGTCGAGACATAAAGATTGATATATTGGAAGCCTATGTTTGGATATCGGAAGTGTTCCGGGTGAAATCGGGATTTTACCGGAGTACCGGGAGGTTACCGGAACCCCCCGGGAACCATATGGGCCTTGATGGGCCTTAGTGGAAAGGAGAAAGGGGCAGCCCAAGGTGGCCGCGCGCCTCCCCCCTTCCCCTAGTCCTATTAGGACTAGGAGAGGTGGCCGGCCCCCCTCTCTCTCTTTCCCCCCCTCAAGGAGTCCTATTCCAACTAGGATTGGGGGGGGGATCCTACTCCCAGAGGGAGTAGGACTCTCCTGGCGCGCCTCCTATGGCCGGCCAGCCTCCCCCCTCTAGTCCTTTATATACTGAGGCAGAGGCACCCCAGAAACACACAAGTTGATCCACGTGATCTATTCCTTAGCCATGTGCGGTGCCCCCAGCCACCATAGTCCTCGATAATACTGTAGCGGAGTTTAGACGAAGCCCTGCTGCTGTGGTACATCAAGATCGTCACCACGCCGTCGTGCTGACGGAACTCTTCCCTGACACTTTGTTGGATCGGAGTCCGGGGATCGTCATCGAGCTGAACGTGTGCTCAAACTCGGAGGTGCCGTAGTTTCGGTGCTTGATCGGTTGGATCGTGAAGACGTACGACTACTTCCTCTATGTTGTGTCAACGCTTCCACAGTCGGTCTGCGTGGGTACGTAGACAACACTCTCCCCTCTCGTTGCTATGCATCACATGATCTTGCGTGTGCGTAGGAATTTTTTTGAAATTACTACGTTCCCAACACACGTGTCTACAAGAATAAAGTTGCGTAGTAGACATCAGGGTGCCAGTGCAAACATGCACTGTCTCTGCTTGGTCCGGGTGCTTGGGGTCCTGGACCCTCAAAAGACCGGGTTTGTCTGCTCCTTAGTGCGTGTTGTGTTCGGGTGCCCGAGGGATTTGGTCCCCTTGGTGCCTGCGCATACCTACGCCATCTCTAGTTGGCCCGAGTGCCCGGAGGTCTTCGCTGGGCAGAAGTCACTTGCCTCTTGGTGGGTATAAAGACACACCCTTCTCCTACCTTGAACTCTGATATTCTTCAAGCTCTCTTTCATCATTGTCAAACCCTAAAGCTTGAGATCTCCGTACCCATCCACCCAAAATTCTAATTATTTGGGGATTGGAGGAGATTCACCCGATTCACATTCCTTCCAAACCAATTTGTGTTCCCCTGATGTCTACTATGCAACCTTTCTTCTTGTAGACTCGTGTTGGGCCTCCAAGCACAGAGTTTTGTAGGACAGTAGCAATTTTCCCTCAAGTGTATGACCTAAGGTTTATCAATCCGTGGGAGGCGTAGGATGAAGATGGTCTCTCTCAAACAACCCTGCAACGAAATAACAGAGAGTTTCTTGTGTCCCCAACACACCCAATACAATGGTAAATTGTATAGGTGTACTAGTTTGGTGAAGATATGGTGATACAAGTGTAATATGGATAGTAGATATAGGTTTTTGTAATATGACAATATAAAAACAGCAAGGTAACTAGTAGCAAAAGTGAGCAAAAATGGTATTGCAATGCTTGAAAACAAGGCCTAGGGTTCATACTTTCGCTAGTGCAAATTCTCTCAACAATGATAACATAATTAAATCATATGGAAATTCCTCAATGTGCGACAAAGAGTCACTCCAAAGTTCCTATCGCGGAGAACATAAGATGAAATTTCTTGTAGGGTACGAAACCACATCAAAGTTATTCTTTCTGATCAATCTTTTGAGCTATTCCTATAAGTGTCACAGACAACCCTAGAGTTCGTACTAAAATAACACCATATGATACACATCAATCAACCCTAATGTCATCTAGATACTCCAATGCCACCACAAGTATCTGTGGGTCTATTATCCGATATGCATCAAACAACTTCAGATTCTTAATATTCAATCCAACACAAAGAACCTCAAAGAGTGCCCCAAGATTTCTATTGAAGAAACAGGGATGAAAATGTGCATCAACCCCTATGCATAGATTACCCCAATGTCACCTCGGGAATCCGCGAGTTGAGTGCCAAAACACACATCAAGCGAATCAATAGAACACCCCGTTTCACCGCAGGTATCCCATTGAAGACATACATCAAGTGTTCTCAAATCCATAAAAGTATTCAATCCGATAATAGTGAAACCTCAAGGGTAAAACTCAATTCATCACAAGAAGATAGAGAGGGAGAAACACCATATGACCCAACTATAGTAAGAAAGCTCGTGGTACATCAAGATCGTGCCAAATCAAGAACACGAGAGAGAGAGATCAAACACATAACTACTGGTACATATCCTCAGCCCCGAGGGTGAACTACTCCCTCCTCGTCATGGAGACCGCCGGTGTGATGAAGATGGCCTCCGATAATGATTTCCCCCTCAGGCAGGGTGCCGGAACGGGCTCCCGATTGTTTTTTCGTGGCTACAGAGGTTTGCGGAGGCGGAACTTCCCATCCAGGGTTCTTTTCGGGGGTTTCCATATTTATAAGAATTTTGGGGGTTGGAAACAAGTCAGGGGGTGCCCGAGGGGCCAACAAGCTCGGGAGGCGCGCCCTAGGGGGGTGGGTACGCCTCCCAGGCTTGTGGCCTCCTTGATCACTTCCTGGCCCAGCTCCGGTGATTTGGGGGTCTCTTTTGGTCCATAAAAAATCACCGTAAATTTTCAGCCCATTCCGAGAACTTTTATTTCTACACAAAAAACAACACCACGGTAGTTCTGTTGAAAACATCATCAATCTGGGTTAGTTCTAATAAAATCATACCAAAACCATATATAACTGTTGCAAACATGGCATGAATACTTCATAAATTGGAGATATGTTGGAGATGTATCATCCCCCAACTCATTCACCAACTTGTTACTCTTGGAGCTTGGGCTCCTAGAGGGTTAGAGGTTCCTTCAAAAGCTTCCTTGCTTGTGGTGTGCTTCGAAGATGTTTGTAAAAGTGTGGTGGTCGCCTTCAAGACCAACCCTGACTGATTCGAGGCTCATCCGTTGGGGTGATTCAAGGAGAATATGGTGATGCTTTAGTGGGAGGTGACTTGGATCCGGTACCGCTCCGATGGAGATTAGCACTTCCCCAAGGAAGTGCGAACTTGGGGATAAAATATGTGTCGTCGACTCACTTGTAGTTAGTCTGATCCCACACTTTTACTTTCTGTTGTATGTTTCTAGGTGAAAGGACGCGAATGTCGCCTAGAGGGGGGGGTGAATAAGCGCTTTAAAATAATTATGGTTTAGGCTTGGACAAATGTGGAATAAAACTATTGTTTAATTTCTCAAGTACAAAACCTAAATGAACTAGGCTGGCCTATCTGCAGCAACAACTTATGCTAAACAAGATAAACGACTAAGTGATAGCAATATATATATATATATATATATATATATAACATGAAACATTATGGCTATGACAAGGTAAAGTGCATAAGTAAAGGGGCTCCGGTAAGAGATAACCGAGGCACGCGGATACTATGATGTATCTCGAAGTTCACACCCTTGCAGAAGCTAATCTCCGTTTGGAGCGGTGTGGAGGCACAAGTCTCCCCAAAAATGCCACTAGGGACGCCGTAATCTCCTCACGCCCTCGCACAATGCAAGATAATGTGATTCCACTAAGGGACCCTTGAGGGCGGTCACCACACCTGTACAATTGGCAACCCTTGGGGGCGGTCACCGAACCCGTACAAGTTGCCCGAGGCAATCTCCACTACTTAATTGGAGACATGATGCTTTCTTGGAGCTTTACACCACAATGATTGAGCTCTACAACACCACAACCGTCTAGGGTGCCCAAACACCCAAGATTAATAAGCTTCTCAACTTTGACTCCCATGAATCTGGACTCAAACCGATGAAACTAATGCAATGGCAAGAACACACATGTGCTCAAGTCCCTCACTCTCAAATCCCACCAAAGCAAAAAATGCTATGGAGGAATATGAGAGGAAGAACAAGAAGAATAAAAAAGAACTCCAAGATCTAGATCCACTAGGTTCCCCTCACTCCAAGATCTCCACTCTCTTTTCTCTCAAAAATATGCAAGATTCATTAGAGGAATGGGGAGGAGTGAAAACTTTTGAAGGTCAACAACGGAGGAGAAAGCTTGACTAAAGTCATTGGGGGCAATGGGGAAGAAGACCCCCTTTTATGCCCCCCCATAAATCTGCCCCGTTATGCTGCAAGAAAACACTGGAACAGTACAACCGCTTGGATGAACGGTACAGCGATTCCAGGCACGAAAACTATAACTGCACTGACCAGAGCAGTACAACCGTGGTGGCGTCCGGTTGTACCGATTATTGAAATAATAAGAGGAACAACCGCACAACCACCTCTTAGTACTGCACCCCACAACCGAGAGGAATCACCCTCGAGTAGTAGTTGGGGTAGTACATGGCCGGTACAACTGCCCCTGTCAACAGGAATGGCCATGGCGAACAAAGCGGTAGTACTGCAAGGTTGCCCGATTGTACCGGTTACTAAGAGACAGTCGGGACCACCGCTAGGCCACCGACAATCACCGCTCGAGCGGTAGTTGGACAGGTACTTGGAGTGGTAGTACCGCTCAATGAGGGAGCGGTACAACCGCCAGAGTACATGGTACAACTGCCTCGCTAGGTAAACAGGTAAGACTAGACCAGTCATAACTTTTGCAAACAAACTCTGAATTTGACGAACTCAAGCTTGATGGAAAGCTAACGACAAGGGATAGTCAAAACTAGCAAGAGAAATATGCAAATGATATAGAGTTGTGAAACCTCCATGAGTGAAGAAATGGCAAAAACTCCAACATCGAAAGCACAATGGATGATGCATACGAAATCCGTTTTTGATGAACTTGAGCTTGTCATGAAGATGAACACAAGCTCAAAAACTCACATAGAGAAAAGCCAAACAAGAACCAAGAAAGATGATGCCAAGAATTCAAAGGTTTGAGCTCTCTACGAATGATACAATCAAGCTACTCACTCGAGAGTCCCCCTTGATAGTACGAGTATCGATCCTACAAATAGTTCTCCGAACTAGCACCACAAGACCAGTAAAATAGAAAACCTATCAAGGACAAACCTTTGCCTTGCACATAATCCACTCGAGCTAGATGATGACGACCTTGACCCCCTCAAGTTGGACCACCTTTTTTGATTGAGCTGGCTCAAAGAAGACTAGTAGATTGCTCCCCCATACTCCACTATTGTCACCACAATGGACGACAAGATTCAAGCATGTGATCTCTTTGTGATGCTCCACTTGAACTTGCACACAACAACCTCGATGACGATCACCACTTGATGTCATCCTCCATGGGTTATATGATATCTTCCTTTTGATGCATGCCCATGGAAACATACCTAACCCCGCAAAGGAACCTCACATAAACCATGGGTTAGTACACAAAGCGTAATGGAAAATTCTTACCATACCATGGGATATTTGATCCCACTCAGTATATCTTCTACGCTTTGTGTGTTGATCAACTTGAATCCACTCTTTGTACTTAGTCTTGATTAACCTTGTATCTTCTCTTCTCTCTTTATAACGGAAATGTCTTGAAGGTAAACATGAATGTTCACACACTCGTCTTCTTCAAGACATGCTTGCAATAGGCTCAACTCTCACATGATCAAACTTTGGATAACTCCTTGGATAACACCTTGGTCAACACATAATCGCCTTCTTATAACCTTGAAACCAACATATGGTATTCAAGCAAAGCCTATGGACAAACCCTTCAAATATAACTCAAGGCAACCATTAGTCCATAGGGATTGTCATCAATTACCAAAACCAAACATGGGGGCACTGATACGTCTCCAACGTATCTACTTTTCCTAACGCTTTTCCTCTTGTATTGGACTGTAATTTGCATGATTTGAATGAAACTAACCCCGGACTGACGCTGTTTTCAGCAGAACTACCATGGTGTTGTTTTTGTGTAGAAATAAAAGTTCTCGGAATGGAACGAAACTTTGCGAGGAGTTTTTATATAAATAAAGAGAATTTAGGGAGCCAAGATCCACCGGAGGGGGGCACCTGGGTGGGCACAACCCACCTGGGCGCGCCCAGGTGGGTTGTCCCCACCTCGTGGCCCCGCAGACCTCAACCCTGATACTATAAAATCACATATTTGGAGAGAAAAAATTAGGGAGAAAGAATTATCGCGATCCACGAGACGGAGCCACCGTCACCTCCTGTTCTTCATCGGGAGGCCAGATCTGGATTCCGTTTGGGGCTCCGGAGAGGGGGATCTTCGTTCTTCGTCATCACCAACCCTTCTCCACCGCAAATTCCATTATGCTCCCCATCGGGAGTGAATAATTCCTTCGTAGGCTCTCTGGTCGATGAGGAGTTGGATGAGATTCATCATGTAATCTAGTTAGTTTTGTTAGGGCTTGATCCCTAGTATCCACTATGCTCTGAGATTGATGTTGCTATGACTTTCCCATGCTTAATGCTTGTCACTTTGGGCCCGGGTGCCATGATTTCAGATTTGAAATGTTTGTGTTATCACCATTATATCCATGTTCTAGATCCGATCTTGCAAGTTATAATCACCTCCTACGTGTTATAATCCGGCAACCCCGGAGTGACATAGTCGGGACCACTCCCGGTGATGACCGTAGTTTGAGGAGTTCATGTATTCATCGTGTGTTAATGCTTTGTTCCGATTCTCTATTAAAAGGAGGCCTTAATATCCCTTAGCTTCCAATTGGACCCCGCTGCCACGAGAGGGTAGGACAAAAGATGGCATGCAAGTTCTTTCCATAAGCACGTATGACTATTTGCGGAATACATGCCTACATTATATTTATGAACTAGAGCTAGTGCCGTATCACCCTAGGTTATAACTATCTCATGATGAATATCATCCAACAAGTCACCAATCCAATGCCTACAAATTTATCTTATATTGTTCTTGCTAAGTTACTACTGCTATCGTTACTGTTGCACTTGCTACAAAATTATTGCTATCACTATTACCGTTACCATTGCTACTGTCACTACTATCAAAACTATCATATTACTTTGCTACTGATCACGTTGTTGCAGATATTTAATCTCCAGGTGTGGTTGAATTGACAACTCAGCTGCTAATACCTTCAAATATTCTTTGGCTCCCCTTGTGTCGAATCTATAAATTTGGGTTGAATACTCTACCCTCGAAAACTGTTGCGATCCCCTATACTTGTGGGTTATCAAGACATTTTTCTAGCGCCGTTACCGGGGAGCATAGCTATATTTTTTGAGTCACTTGGGATTATTATAAATTTATCACTATGAAGAATCTGAAGGATGCTAAGACTAAGATTTATCCCTCTAAGACGAGGGGAGGTAAGGAACTGCCATCCATTTCTGCTTTAGATTCACCTTCTGTTATAAGTAAACTTGCAACACCACCACATGCTATTATATTAATCTTGACATGTCGCAATTTATTGATGATGCTACTTCTTCTATGAATGCTACTTATGATGATGCTAGTACCTTGCTTGATGATAATGATGTGCCACTTGGTGATTTTCTTGATGAACAAGTTGCTAGAGTAAGACAACATGATGTTGTTGAATCTGATGATGAACTTGAAACTAAAACTCCTGAAAAACACCTGCTAGAACTAGCCCTCCCAGATATGATTTGCCTAAGGTACCGGAAGGTTATGTTATGAATGAGGAGACAACTAGAGATATTCTTGCTTGTAAGGATAGAGATGATCTAGAGAAATTACTATGCAAGTATAAGGAAAAATCTCTAAATGCTAGAATGAAATATGATCCTAAGTTTGCTCCTTCAGCTATCTTTATTGATGATAAGGATTATGAATTCTCTGTCGACCTAGAGTTAATTACTTTGGTTGAATCGGATCCTTTCCATGGTTATGAAACTGAAACTGTTGTGGAACATCTTACTAAGTTGAATGACATAGCCACCCTTTTTACACATGACGAGAAGACTCATTATTACTTTATTCTTAAATTATTTCTGTTCATATTAAAGGGTGTTGCTAAAGCTTGGTACAATACTCTTGCTCCTGGTTGCGTGCATAGTCCCCAGGATATGATTTATTACTTCTCTGAAAAATATTTCCCTACTCATAAGAAACAAGCTTCTTTACAGTTAATATTTAACTTTGTGCAAACTAAAGAAGAGAGTCTCCCACAAGCTTGGGGGAGGCTTTGCCAGTTACTTAATGCTTTGCCTGGTCACCCTCTTAAGAAAAATGAAATATTTGATATCTTCTATAATGGACTAACTGATGCTTCTAGGGTTTTCCTAGATAGTTGTGCTGGTTGTGTTTTCAGGGAACGGACTGTTGGGCAAGCTAAAGAATTATGGAATAACATATTGAAAAATTATGATGATTGGACTCTTCCCGAACCACTGCCTAAAACCACTTCGAAGAAGAGGGGTATATTATATCTCAATCCTGAAGATATGCAAGAGGCAAAGAAATCCATGAAGGAAAAAGGTATTAAAGCTGAGGATGTTAAAAATTTACCTCCTACCAAAGAAATACATGGGCTTAATACACCACCACCTCCTAAGGTGGCAGAGGTAAATTCTCTTACGAAATTCAATGATAATGACAATCCTGACAATATGCACCCTAGCCAATGCCTTTATGAGTTTGAAAACAATATTAGAAAGCAAGATCACTTCTATGCAAAATTTACGAAAAATTGAAATAAAATTCTGATATGATCGCTCGCTTGAGTAACTTGTTATTTAGAATCTCAAATTATGTTAGAGATGTTGGAAAGCATGCTTCTATGGTACAAACCCAGTTAGAACAAGTTGCTAAATCTCAAAGAGAGTTGCTAGATGAAATGAATAATAATATACATGACTTTGCTATTAGAGTTGTAACTAGAGGAGGTAAAATGACTCAGGAACCACTTTATCCCAAGGGACACCCAAAAAGAATTGAACAGGATTCACAAAGGAACAACACCACTTCACCTAGCTAGTCCTTCTAGAAAGAAAAGGAAAAAGAAAAATGATAGGACTTTGCATGCTTCTAGTGAACCTGAAGTAGAGAAACCCCCTGATAATGATAATGAAGTTTCTATCTCTGATGTTGAAACTCAACATGGTACTGAACACTCACCTTCTGATAATGAAAAAGTTAATGATGAGGTTCATGAAGATAGTCAACCGAATAGTAAAGAACCAGACAATGATGTTGAGATAGAACTGCCAGTTGATCTTGATAACCCACAACCTAAGAATACAAGATATGATAAAGGAGACTTCATTGCTACTAAACACGGTAAAGAAAGAGAACCGTGGGTTCAAAAACCTATGCCCTTTCCACCTAAGTCAACTAGAAAGAAAGATGACGAAGAATTTGAATGCTTTGCTGAAATCCCGAGGCCAGTCTTTGACTGATATCCTTAAAATGCCTCCTTATGCAAAGTATATGAAAGACATCATCACTAATAAGAGAAAAATACCAAAAGCTAAAATCTCCACCATGCTTGCTAATTATACTTTTAAAGATGGAGTACCTAAAAAACTTGGAGATCCGGGAATACCAACTATACTTTGCTCTATCAAAAAGAATTATGTGAAAACTTCTTTATGTGATTTAGGAGCTGGTGTTAGTGTTATGCCTTTCTCTTTATATAAAAGACTTGATTTGAATAAACTCACACCTACTGAAATATCTTTGCAAATGGCTGACAAATCAACTGCCATACCTATCGGTATTTATGAGGATGTTCCTGTTGTGGTTGCCAATGTTACTATTTTGACTGACTTTGTTATACTTGAGATGCCCGAGGATGACAACATGTCGATTATCCATGGTAGACCCTTCTTGAATACTGCAGGAGCTGTTATTGATTGCAATAAAAGCAAGGTCACATTTCATATTAATGGTAATGAGCATACGGTGCACTTTCCGAAGAAACAATTCCAAGTGACTGGTATTAATGTTATTGAAAAGTCTCCGACAATCACTACTGGAAGTTTTCAAATACCTCTACCTACTGCCAAAAAGAAATATGAAATGCTTATTGGTGGGGACATTCATATCCCTGTTGAGGTAACTTAGTGATTTATGAAAGTTCTTTGGTTTCATGCTAATCGAAAGTGGTTGTTGAAAGGATCGAGAAGAGGTGTCTAGAGGGGGTGAATAGACTCTTAGCAAAGAAAAGTAGCAGTTTTTAATTTCTTTAAGTTAAGGTGGAGTTTTAGCACAAGTTTAACCATTCACAATACATTCAAGCAAGCATAGCAAGAGTATATGATCAGCGGAAAGTAAAGCATGCAATTTTCAAGAAAGTAAAGGGATGAGATTGGAATGTGCAAACGCAAATGGATACTTGGAGATTTTTGGCGTGGTTCTGATAGGTGGTGCTATCGTACATCCACGTTGATGGAGACTTCAACCCATGAAGGGTAACGGTTGCGCGAGTCCACGGAGGGCTCCACCCACGAAGGGTCCACAAAGAAGCAACCTTGTCTATCCCACCATGGCCATCGCCCACGAAGGACTTGCCTCACTAGGGTAGATCTTCACGAAGTAGGCGATCTCCTTGCCCGTACAAACTCATTGGTGCAACTCCACAATCTTGATAGAGGCTCCCAAGTGACACCTAACCAATCTAGGAGACACCACTCTCCAAAAGGTAATAAACGGTGTGTTGATGATGAACTCCTTGTTCTTGTGCTTCAAATGATAATCTCCTAAACACTCAAATCTCTCTCTCTCAGATTTGGATTAGGTGGAAAGATGATTTGAGTGGAAAGAAACTTGGGAAGGCTACAGATCAAGATTCAAATGGTCGAAATGGAATATCTTGGTCTCAACACATGAGTTGGTGGTTCTCTCTCGGAAAATGAATGCTGAAATGTAGGCACATTTTGATGGCTCTCCTTTCTAATGAAGGAAGGGTGGAGGGGTATATATAGCCTCCACACAAAATCTAACCGTTACACACATTTCACCAAACTCGGTGGGACCGGTTCAGAAAACTCGGCCGGACCGATTTAGTTCAAAATGTGAACGTTAGGCTTTTCGGTGGGACCGATATGATCAACTAGATGGGACCGATGTGCTAGGGTTAGGGTAAAACCTCATCTCGGTTTGACCGATTACACAAAATCGGTGGGACCGATTTTGCTAATAAGCAAAACAGAGAGTTGGTCAAGCAAACTAGGTGGGACTGATTGCATATCTCGGTGAGACCGAAATAATTGCAACAGGCAACAGAGAGTTTGCAAGCCCATCTCGGTGAGACCGAGATCCCATCGGTGAGACCGAATTGATTAGGGTTTCTGGCAGTGGCTATGTTAAGTGAACTCTCTGGCGCCGGATAGAATATTTCGGTGGGGCCAACTTTGACTTTTGGTTAGGGACATATGTGGATATGAGAAAGTGGTTGAGGGTTTTTGGAGCATATCACTAAGCATTTTGAGCAAGCAAGACATTAAGCAACACCTCATCCCCTTTTAATAGTATTGGCTTTCCTATGGATTCAATGTGATCTTAGATCACTAAAATGAAAATGTAGAGTCTTGAGCTTTTGAGCTTGAGCTAATCCTTTGTTCTTAGCATCTTGTAGGGGTTCCATATCCTCTTGTCCACGCCACTCCATTTATTGAACTTATCTTGTAACACCCCCAGTGGTTAGCTAGAGTAACCTCACCCTAATGATGCCATGTCACCAGACTAGCTAAGCTAAATTCCCACTTCATAAAAATCAAGCCATTTTCAATTTAAATTAAAGTCAAATAAATTATTTCTTCGAACAGTAAAGCTAAAATGTTCACCTTATTCTAAAAATTCCCTTGATCATTGTTAAGTTGAAACCAACAATATTTGACTCACCTAGTAATACCTAGAGATTTATTAAGTGGTCCAGCAGCAAACTACTTGGCCTTTTCAAATTTTAAAATATTTTAACAAGTCCCATTTGGGTCCAAACTTTTTATGTGACCATAGGATAAAACCTGGTATTTATGTGCCAAGTTACAACTACAACTAAAATCTTTTGCCACTAAAAGAAAATACCAACCAGTAAAGAAAATAGAAAGAAAAATAAATAATAGAAATAAAAGGAAAAGAAACCCCCCGGCTCCCCATGGGCCTCCGGCCCCTCCCACAACAACCGGCCGGCCCACCCCCGTTCCCCCATTATCCCCACCCGACCGAACCCTAGCACCACTACTCGACCCACTCCCCACGTATCTCTCCTTCCCCTCCCGATTCTGAATCGGGGCACTCGGAGGCCCGACCCCGCCGTCGCCGCCGTGCTAGTCCCCGCGTCGCCGCCTGGATCTCCGTGCCCGGCCGGGGCCGGCGCTTGCTGGCACGCGTGTGTGCTCGCCTAAGCGGCTCGTCCACCGCCTCGTCGCCGGTGGCCCCCCACCTTGTTGGCCACCGGTGCATGCCAGCCGGCACCACCTGCTCCTTCGATGCGACGCCCGCGCCTTCCTTTGCCCGCCCCTGCCGTCGGCGCCGCCCTGCGGTCCGTGCCCCCCCTTGGCTGCGCCCGGACGTGGCCGACGCTCGCTCGCACCTCGCCACCGCCCTACACACCTTGACCTCCTCCTCGTCGCTCTACCATGTTGCCACCGGCCTCCTCGAACACCTCCCCGGGCCCACTGCCTCCCCCCTGCAGCACCCCTATGAGCCGCCGCCTCCCCTCCTCACTGCCTCTCTCTCTCCTGTCGTTGAGCCCCCGCTCACCTCACACCCCGCGCGCTACGCCCTCTCTGCCATCGCCGTCCGCACCCGCCGCTGCCCATCGCCGGCCGCATCCTCCGCTGCCCACCGCCGTGCTCCGCCCCTCCGCCGCGGTCAAGTGCCCGATCCGGCCATGGCCAGCGCGCCGCCCTGCTCCCTCGCCGCCCGCGACCGCGCAGGCCTTGCCATGCCACCGCTGCTCGCCGCCCCACCTTCTCTGGTGCCGCAGCGCGCCCGCCTTCGCCCGCCTGGCCCCGCTCGTCGCCGTCCTTGCCACGCCTGTGCCGCCTCAAGCTCGCGCGCCCGCGCGTGGCACATCCACTGCTCCCCGCGCCCCGACCACCTTCCCGTCTTCGCCCGCGCCCCTGATGCAGCCGCCGGCGCCGCGGCTCGCCTCTCTGCCCGCTCTCCTTCTTGTCGTGGCCACGCTCCGGGGAACCACCCTGCCGTGCCCGTTCGGGCGTTGCACATTCGCCCGTTCGCCCGTTAGCCTCCCCAAGCCAATGACAAGGGGGCCCCACCCCCTAGAACGTTAAAAAAATGAAATGAATTATTTAAAAAATATATAATAATTAATAATTAAAATATATAATAATTAATAATTAATAATTAAAATATTAATTAATTAAAGAATTAATTAACTAAATTAATTCTGATAACTAACTATTGAACCTAATTAAGCTGCTAATTAATCTAACTAAACCGTTAGTTAGTTAGTTAGACAATGACATGCGGGACCCACATGTTAGTTTGACCGGTCAACAGCCAAAGTTGACTGCTGACGTCATGCTGATGTCAGCATTCACTATTCAGGATAATGTTGAATTAAAAGAATTAAATAAATTTTGAAAATGATTAAATCTTTTAAAATTAATATAAAATAAACCGTAGCTCGGATGGAAAAACTTTGAACAAGAAAGTTGCTCAGAACGACGAGATGAATCCGAATATGCAGTGCATTCGTCCGCCACACATCCCTAGCATAGCGATCACGCAACTTCCCCCTCCGGTTCATCTGCCCGAAAACGCAATACACCGGGAATACTTTCTCGGATGTCCCCACCCCTTCGCCGGTATTGCCTATCCCTACGTTAGGTCACCCCTAGCACAACGTATTGCCGCGTCTTGCTTTGTGTTACATTTGATTGCTCTGTTATTTAATGTGTTCCCCCTCCGTTACTCTTTTCCGGTAGACTCCGAGACCGCTGCCGATGTCCGTGTGTTCGACTACATCAAAGATGACCCCTCCTTCTTGCCAGAGCAACCAGGCAAGCCCCCCTTGATGACCAGATATCTCCTATTCTTATCTCTACTACTTGAATTAGAGTAGTGTAGCATGTTACCGCTTTCCGTTAATCCTATCCTGATGTATAGCCTGTCATTGTTGCTACCGTTATTGTTACCTTTACCTGCAATCCTATATGCTTAGTATAGGATGCTAGTTTACCATCAGTGGCCTACATTATTGGCCGTCTGCCATGCTATATTATTGGGCCGTGATCAATCGGGAGGTGATCACGGGTGTATACTTATACATATTATGTGATACCTGTGATGACTAAAGACGGGTCGGCTCATAGAGTACCTGTGAGTGATTCACGGATTGGGGGTTGAAAGGACCTTTGTCCTGACGGCCCTCTGGGTGGATCTTTGTGGAGAAGCGACAGGGCAGGTTGAGACCACCCAGGGGAGAGATGGGCCTGGCCCTGGTCAGCGTTCACAGTTACTTCAAGATAACACGCTTAATGAGATCTTGGTATTTGATCTAAGTCTGGCCACTCGCCTATACGCACTGACCAACTACGCGGGAACAGTTATGGGCACTCGACGTCGTGGTATTAGCCAAAGCCTTCGTGACGTCAGCGACTGAGCGGTGCGCGCCGGGTTGTACTGGAAAGCCTACTCTTGTATAAGGGAGGCTAGGTCAGCTCGCCAGCCACGTACGCAACATGCGTGTGCAATGGGTGATGGGCCCAGACCCCTGAGCCATAGGATTTAGACCGGCGTGCTGACCTCTCTGTTGTGCCTAGGTAGGGCTGTGATGTGTTGATCTTCCGTGGCCGGGCATGACCCAGAAAAGTGTGTCCGGACAAAGGGGATCGAGCGTGTTGGGAAATGTGGTGCACCCCTGGAGGGAAATTTATCTATTTGAATAGCCGTGTCCCTCGGTAAAAGGACGACCTGGAGTTGTACCTTATGACAACTAGAATTGGATACTTAATAAACACACCCTTCCAAGTGCCAGATACTACCGGTGATCGCTCTCTCAAAGGGCGACAAGGGGAGGATCACCGGGTAGGATTACGCTATGCGATGATACTTGGTGAACTTACCATCTACTCTCTTCTACATGCTGCAAGATGGAGGCTGCCCGAAGCGTAGTCTTCGATAGGACTAGCTATCCCCCTCTTATTCTGGCATTCTGCAGTTCAGTCCACATATACTACCCCTTTTCCATTTGATACCAATGCATATGTAGTGTAGATCCTTGCTTGCGAGTACTTTGGATGAGTACTCACGGTTGCTTTGCTCCCCTTTTCCCCCCTTTCTATATCCGATTGTTGTGACCAGACGTTGGAGTCCAGGAGCCAGACGCCACTGTCGATGATGACTGCTACTACTCGGGAGGTGCCTACTACTACGTGCAGGCCACTGAAGACAACCAAGAGTAGTTTAGGAGGATCCCAGGCAGGATGCTCGCGCCTCGTTCGATCTGTATGCAAGTTTGTGCCAGCCTTCTTAAGGCAAACTTGTTTAACTTATGTCTGTACTTAGATATTGTTGCTTCCGCTGACTCGTCTATGATCGAGCTGTTGTATTCGAGCCCTCGAGGCCCCTGGCTTGTAATATGATGCTTGTATGACTTATTTAATTTGTAGAGTTGTGTTGTGATATCTTCCCGTGAGTCCCTGATCTTGATCATACACGTTTGCGTGTATGATTAGTGTATGATTGAATCGGGGGCGTCACAAGTTGGTATCAGAGCCGACTGCCTGTAGGAATCCCCCTTCCACACTCCTTGGCCGAAGTCGAGTCTAGTCAATGAAAAACTTTTACTAACATGGCCGTGTGGCTTACAGGCCCATGTTGCCATTGGGTGGTAGTAGGATCTTTTATTCCTCGACCTATACTCTGGGACTCTAATCTCTCTTCTATTCTGGTTAAATGATTTGCTAACTCTAACTCTAGGTTCTCGTAAATACTTTCTCCCGGAGAGCCCCTTGGTCCGAACGATCGCTTGCTTCACCAGAAGATTCCAAAGACACTCCACGATGTTCTCTCGAGACTATGTGCCATCGGTTTTACAATTCCCTATCACCGATGTATCCTTATGGATAACTTCCTACATTTGTCCTTCATACATTCATCCCCAGTTTATCTTGTTATTACAAGATACAACTAAATTCTCTCTACTGTTCCGAGAATACTTGTGCCTAATGCCTTGCAGTTCTTTGCCACCTTAATACCCCTACGGACAATTTCTCACACTTATCGAGTATCCGCTCATCCTCAGGTGATTCATGTATTTCGCAAGAGTCTTCGATATACCATTCGGTCTTCCGAAAATCCTGAGCAGCCTATTTCTTCTAGAATTCTTGCTTGCTCGCATTATGGTTAATGCCATAAATCTCGTGATCTTATTGGCATCTCTTGTCATTTTCATTTTGAGTTTGTTGATTCAACATGTTGCGAATGCTCGCAATCCTCAATCAGATCCTAGAATTCATCCTTCTGGCTCAGACGCTTTTTAAACATGAGTTGGATCTCGACCAATGAAATTGCCATCGATTGTACCCCCAAGGCTATTCAACTTATACATCTTTAATCAGAGCGTTTGCTTCTGATCTCGTGATTTGGAAATCATAATTCCTTTGCATTTGAGCTTTGAGTTAGTCAGTTGTTTCTATAATTCAATGCCTTTGCATTCTTTCTTCCACTTGTTGTGTGCCAATGCTCACATCAGCTCCGTTGTGGATCGCCATATCCATTGTTGGATTATTATCCGACAGTGTCCTTCATAATTAATCACCTTGTGAGTTCTTTCTCCGATACATAATGCCTTTGGTAAATTGTATCCTCTCCTTTTGTCAACCATGCTCTGCTTTCGAGCTTCTGTTTATTACTCCTGAAGGTTGTGTTATATATTCCTAAGATGCCCCTATGGGTTGAACCTATGCCTTCCCTAGTCTATGGAAACTCGAAGGTTATGCAGGTTATACTCTACTAGCATCTCGTCAGAAAAATTTCAACACTACAACCTCATCGATTACGAGAAGTGAATGAGAGTTTATGCATTGAAGAAGTGGGAGTCAACCTTGAACTTTGTGTTCATGCCCATGGATACGATCTATATCCTACCATAGAAGCTTCTTGTAATAATAACTATTTCGTTGATATAATAGCATCTGGTATCTGTGAATTGATCCTATGCAATAGTGGTTCCAACCATATTTTCTCTTTGATCCCATTTCTCAGACAAGTTAAAGCACTTGTCTTTTGCAAGTCAACACACCAGTCCAACCTCTACCTTGATCTACCGTCGAGTATTACCCTCTGGTATCTCGAGAATATCTAAGAACTGTGTTGCATCTTATGAGTCTTCATCAGCTATTACTTCTCACTGATTCCAATTTTTCTTGGGTTCTGAGTTGTTAGTCGCTCAAGAATACCGGTAAGTGAACCGATTCCGCACTCTGGTTCGATAACTCTAAGTAATCATCGTTGCTTATGAGTTTAATAATCCTTCAAGTCATTCCTAGCCTGATCGGCGATATCATTATCGTGCTAAAATTTAATTGTGCTACCTGGTCCTTCTTCTCGGAGCACAATTTTCGACGATGAGATAATCTTACGTCGAACTTCCTCCTCATATCATTTCTCCTTGAACATCAAACTTGATTTCGAGTTTATGTCGCACCCTTGGTTTCCATAACCTTTCGCTTCATCATCATTTGACTTGATGGCATCGCCGACTGATTACATCTTCATGAAATCTCTCGACAACTGTGTCGTGATCATCATCAACATCCTAAGCTCTTCCAAGATATATATATATATCGAATTCTTGATGGATAATACCATCCTTGCCCCTTGATGATTCATGTTATCATTGACCACCTTATTGCCTTCCGTTTGACACAAACTTGTTCGTGTTTTGTGTTATACCTTGGGATCCTTGCTACCCAGCAGTTGTTCTTCTTTACCTTGGAAGTATTACCATCTTTTATGTCAAGAAAGTCGTGATGATTTCACCACCTATTAAGAGATCTTGATACAGGTGATACTTCTTGCATTATCCGTTCATTCCTTGGTCCCCATGTTGTTTCTAACTGGAAAACCGACAATTGAACTATGATGTGCGACTACAAAACTTCTAGCAACCCTATGGCTTTGAAGTTAATGGTCGATATTTCATTCTTAGACCATTGGTTATCGAATCACCATTCTAACATTGATCGTGCTACCGAAGCCTATATTTCGGGTGCACCTTTCAATCAATGATTAACCGTGTATGTTTTCCTCGACCATACCTCATTATATCATTGATCTGACAAATGTTCTCTATCGGATTTCGGGTTCCGGCAGACCCTTGAGGTTCGAATACTGGGGTGCGCACGGAGACTTCGCCTCCTACCTACCTGTGCCACTCCGCCTTGCTAGGATCTGAACTATGGAAAGAACAACACAAGAGACGCTGGGTTTATACTGGTTCGGGCCACCGTTGTGGTGTAATTACCTACTCCAGTGTGTGGTGTGGTGGATTGCCTCTTGGGATGATGATGATGAACAATACAAGGAAGAACAGCCTCGCGAGGGTCTGTTCTTGGCTGGGGCGATGAACTACTGGGAGGAGCTCAGTCACCTTTCTCTCTCTCTCTCTCTTTCTGATCTTCTCTATCCTTCCCACCCTCCGGCTCCGCTCTCTTGGCTCTGTGGGTGGCTGGTCCTATTTATAGAGGCCCTGGTCCTCTTCCCAAATATCGAGCGGGAAGGGAGCCAACAATGGCGGGCTAATTTGAAGGGGGACAGCTAGTATCAGCTATCCTGACAAAAGTAGTCTTCGCCTGCGCAAAGCTCTGGTGATGACGCTGTCTTGGGCTCCACGGTGACCTCCGTCTCGTAGTCCTCCTGGTCTTGGTCTCGTTGCATCGAAATGGCAACCTTTGCCTGATGCCTCGGTACTCCACGGCTGCGCTTGCCCCCTTTGCACCAAAGAGGAAGGGAGGACACTGCGCGGGCTGGCACCCGCCTGGCACCCCCGGTCGTCATGGCTTGCGTCACGGGCACCTCGTGAGGTACCCCGCCTTGATCTCTCCGCCTCCTCGTGAGCCAGCCTGATGAGGCCGCGCCTGAGGAAGCTCCGCGTCGTCCGCCCCGCGAGGCTTGGCCCTTCGCGAGGGTCTTGGGTTTGTGTTGGTGAAGATGGGCCGCGCTGGGCCCCCCTTTGAGCCACGCCGCATGCCGCAGGCAGGCAAGTCTGGGGACCCCCGTTCCCAGAACGCCGACATTCTCTACTCGTTCGAATACTGGTGGGAATCCATCTTTTGGAAATCTCGATTCTTTGTCGCTGAGTTCATCAGCCACCTCCTCATCTTCTCCTTGGTTTAATGATGAACTCTTCTTCGAAACTTGCTTTCATATTTCATTTCCCGAGAATCTTACAATGTCATCTTGTCAATTTGTGTTGCACTTTTCCTTTTCAGGCATCCTGAGTCTGAGGTATCCTGACACCAATCAGATCTGAATCTCAGTCAGATATGATGGTTGGGACATATTCCCAAGAGTTACAACATTGGTCTTTTATATGACCCGGTAAGATGATGTCATGCCTAGCACACCTGGCCGGAGGACCTATTGTTATAGTTCCCTTCTTAGCAAGGTTAGCGATTCTTCCATGAGGAAATCATAAGACTTATCCTATAAGTTGTTCCTGATGGATCCTTTGTATCCAAAGTCCGAACTTTGCTTAAAGACCATGCCAATGCTATCTCGAAGCATGTCTGTGGTACTCCGATCTTCGAAATGCTATATTTTCTTTATCAATTATCCAGACATCGTTGTATGGGTAATGCCATGAAATTTCTCTCCCCTTTCCTAAAGGGTATTCTTCTTTATATCCCATCATGGATATTTCTTCTCCACTTGCCCTTGAGAAGGATATACCCCTGAATTATGTGTTTAAACACATTTTTTTGTTTCCATTGTTCTGTTTGATCTGATAATCACATTTTCCTTGCCATTGTTTGGTTTAACCTTTCTTGTGATCTATATGATCCAAGCAGAAATATTCTCCTGCTTATGTAAACACCTCGGTGTACAATTCTGTCAGCATGACCCTGTTACTATTGTTGATGACATTCCGGTAGCCACCGATGGACGAGAACTTTGCCTATCGGTCCGCCTCATTCAACGAGCAGGAAAATGGTTCTCTTCGTCCCTCGCCCTTGGTACCGATGTTTTTGCCGACATAACTGACAGGCCATCCTCCGACATGCCTTTCTTACATGATCGTGCAATACATTACCGCTCTTCCTACTTTAAACCCACATGGTGGGCCCATAACCCACAGGTCCCAGGATCGAAACCTGACTCTCCTGTACACCCCCCGATTTCTAAAAGTTATTCCTCGCACGTGGCCTCATATGAAATTCACGAGCCACCCTCCGAGAGATCATCAATTCTGGTATCAGACACAATACTTATTCCCGTTGCTTTGAACCCCTTTCACGCCCTGTTTTGGGCATCAAACGATTGCCTGCCCGCTTAAAACTTCTCATGGTACCTTCTTACTTTACTCTCGATATTTTCTTAACTATCTATTCGAGAATTACTTCTACCACATTCCCTGAGTTATCTTCGAGATGGTCAACCTTGTAAGGTTCGTTCTTCTGAAGTTACCCCTTGTCCTTTCGTAAGTACGATGAAATTTCTGAAGAAAGGATGATGACTTCATCATGATGACCTGAAGCAAAGGAATGAAGACATCAACGTAATGGATCGACCTCTTGGAGAAGACCAACCAAGCCCAAGAAGATTCATTACAATTTCGTAACCAGACGTCTCCCCCTTATTCCACCTCTTAAATCTCGGGACGAGATTTCTTGTAGTGGAGGAGATTTGTAACACCCCCAGTGGTTAGCTACAGTAACCTCACCCTAATGATGCCATGTCACCAGGCTAGCTAAGCTAAATTCCCACTTCATAAAAGTCAAGCCATTTTCAATTTAAATTAAAGTCAAATAAATTATTTCTTCGAACAGTAAAGCTAAAATGTTCACCTTATTCTAAAAATTCCCTTGATCATTGTTAAGTTGAAACCAACAATATTTGACTCACCTAGTAATACCTAGAGATTTATTAAGTGGTCTAGCAGCAAACTACTTGGCCTTTTCAAATTTTAAAATATTTGAACAAGTCCCATTTGGGTCCAAACTTTTTATGTGGCCATAGGATAAAACCTGGTATTTATGTGCCAAGTTACAACTACAACTAAAATCTTTTGCTACTAAAATAAAAAACCAACCAGTAAAGAAAATAGAAAGAAAAATAAATAATAAAAATAAAAGGAAAAGAACCCCCCGACTCCCCATGGGCCTCGGGCCCCTCCCACAACAACAGGCCGGCCCACCCCCGTTCCCCCATTATCCCCACCCAACCGAACCCTAGCACCACTACTCGACCTACTCCCCCACTCACTCCCCACGTATCTCTCCTTCCCCTCCCGATTCTGAATCGGGGCACTCGGGGGCCCGACCCCGCCATCGCCGCCATGCTAGTCCCCGCAACGCCGCCTAGATCTCCGCGCCCGGCCGTGGCCGGCACTTGCCGGCACGCGTGTGTGCTCACCTAAGCGGCTCGTCCACCGCCTTGTTGCCGGCGGCCCCCACCTTGTTGGCCACCGGTGCATGCCAGCCAACACCACCGGTTCCTTCCACGCGACGCCCGCGCCTTCCTCTGCCCGCCCCTGCCGTCGGCACTGCCCCGTGGTCCGTGCCCCCCTTGGCCGTGACCGGACGTGGCCGGCGCTCGCCCGCACCTCGCCACTGCCCTGCACGCCTCGACCTCCTCCTCATCGCTCTACCATGTTCCCGCCGGCCTCCTCGAACACCTCCCCGAGCTCACTGCCTCCCCCTGCAGCACCCCTGTGAGCTGCCGCCTCCCCTCCTCACTCGCTCTCTCCTGTCGTTGAGCCCCCGCTCACCTCACACCCCGCGCGCCACGCCCGCTCTGCCATCGCCATCCGCACCCACCGCTGCCCATCACCGCCCGCACCCTCCGCTGCCCATCGCCGTGCTCCGCCCCTCCGCCGCGGTCATGTGCCCGATCCGGCCATGGCTAGCGCGCCGCCCTGCTCCCTCGCCCCCCGCGACCGCGCAGGCCTCGCCGTGCCGCCGCTGCTCGCCGCTCCACCTTCTCTGGTGCCGCCGCGCACCCCGCCTTCAGCCGCTTGGCCCCGCTCCCCGCCGTCCTTGCCGCCCCCATGCGGCCTCAAGCTCGCGCGCCCGCACGTGGCCCAGCCGCTGCTCCCCCGTGCCCCGGCCACCTCCCCGTCTTCGCCCGCGCCCCTGATGCAGCCGCCGGCGCCGCGGCTCGCCTCTCCGCCCGCTCTCTTGCTTGCCGTGGACGCGCTCCGACGAACCACCCTGCCGCGCCCGTTTGGGCCTTGCCCGTTCGCCCGTTAGCCTCCCCAGGCCAATGACAAAGGGGCCCCGCCCCCCCCCCCCAGAACGTTAAAAAAATGAAATGAATGAATTAAAAATATAATAATTAATAATTAAAATTAATTAAAATATTAATTAATTAAAGAATTAATTAACTAAATTAATTCTGATAACTAACTATTAAACCTAATTAACCTGCTAATTAATCTAACTAAACAGTTAGTTAGTTAGACAATGACATGCGGGACCCACACGTCAGTTTGACCGATCAACGGTCAGAGTTGACTGCGGACGTCATGATGACGTCAGCAGGCACTATTCTAGATAATGTTGAGTTAGAATAATTAAATAAATTCTTAAAAATGATTAAATCTTTTAAAATTAATATAAAATAAACCGTAGCTTGGATGGAAAAACTATGAACATGAAAGTTTCTCAGAACGACGAGACGAATCCGAATACGCAGTCCGTTCGTCCGCCACACATCCCTAGCATAGCGAACACGCAACTTTCAACCTCTGGTTCATCTGCCCGAAAACGCGAAACACCGAGAATACTTTACCGGATGTTCCCCCCTTCGCCGGTATCGCCTATCCTTACGTTAGGTCACCCCTAGCACAACGTATTGCCGCGTCTTGCTTTGTGTTACATTTGATTGCTCTATTATTTAATGTGTCCCCCCCTCCGTTACTCCTTTCCGGTAGACTCCGAGACCGCTGCCGATGTCCGTGTGTTTAACTACATCGAAGATGACCCCTCCTTCTTGCCAGAGCAACTAGGCAAGACCCCCTTGATCACCACATATCGCCTATTCTTATCTCTGCTGCTTGCATTAGAGTAGTGTAGCATGTTACCGCTTTCCGTTAATCCTATCCTGATGCATAGCCTGTCATTGTTGCTACCCATATTGTTACCTTTAGCTGCAATCCTATATGCTTAGTATAGGATGCTAGTTTACCATCAGTGGCCCTACATTCTTGTATGTCTGCCATGCTATATTATCGGGACGTGATCACTCAGGAAGTGATCACGGGTGTATACTTATACATATTATATGATACCTGTGATGACTAAAGACGAGTGGGCTCGTAGAGTACCCGCGAGTGATTCACGAATTGGGGGCTGAAAGGACCTTTGTCCCGATGGCCCTCTGGGTGGATCTTTGTGGCGGAGCGACAGGGCAGGTTGAGACCACCCAGGGGAGAGGTGGGCCTGGCCCTGGTCGGTGTTCGCGGTTACTTCAAGATAACACGCTTAACGAGATTTTGGTATTTGATCCGAGTCTGGCCACTGGCCTATACGCACTAACCAACTACGCGGGAACCGTTATGGGCACTCGACGTCGTGGTATCAGCCAAAGCCTTCGTGACGTCAGCGGCTGAGCGGCACACGTCGAGTTGGACTGGAACGCCTGCTCTTGTGTAAGGGAGGCTAGGTCTGCTCGCCGGCCACGTACGCAACGTGCAGGTGTGCAATATGCGATGGGCCCAGACCCTTGCGCCATAGGATTTAGACCGGCATGCTGACCTCTCTGTTGTGCCTAGGTAGGGCTGTGATGTGTTGATCTTCCGTGGACGGGCATGACCCAGAAAAGTGTGTCCGGACAAAGGGGATCGAGCGTGTGGGGAAATGTGGTGCACCCCTGCAGGGAAGTTTATCTATTCTAATAGTCGTGTCCCTCGGTAAAAGGACGACCCGGAGTTGTACCTTGACCTTATGACAACTACAACCGGATACTTAATAAAACACACCCTTCTAAATGCCAGATACATCCGGTGATCGCTCTCTCATAGGGCGACGAGGGGAGGATCACCAATTAGGATTACGCTATGCGATGATACTTGGTGAACTTACCATCTACTCTCTTCTACATGCTGCAAGATGGAGGCTGCCAGAAGCGTAGTCTTTGATAGGACTAGCTATCCCCCTCTTATTCTGGCATTCTGCAGTTTAGTCCACATATACTACCCCTTTTCCATTTGATACCAATGCATATGTAGTGTAGATCCTTGCTTGCGAGTACTTTGGATGAGTACTCACGGTTGCTTTGCTCCCCTTTTCCCCCCTTTCTATATCCGGTTGTTGCGACCATACGTTGGAGTCCAGGAGCCATACGCCACTGTCGATGACAACTGCTACTACTCGGGAGGTGCCTACTACTACGTGCAGGCAGCTGACGGCGACCAGGAGTAGTTTAAGAGGATCCCAGGCAGGAGGCCTGCGCCTCTTTCGATCTGTATCCCAGTTTGTGCTAGCCTTCTTAAGGCAAACTTGTTTAACTTATGTCTGTACTCATATATTGTTGCTTCCGCTGACTCGTCTATGATCGAGCTCTTGTATTCGAGCCCTCGAGGCCCCTGGCTTGTAATATGATGCTTGTATGACTTATTTAATTTGTAGAGTTGTGTTGTGATATCTTCCCGTGAGTCCCTAATCTTGATCGTACACGTTTGCGTGTATGATTAGTGTACGATTGAATCAGGGGTGTCACATATCTGAAATATACTAGATAAAAATATTAGTCCAACGAGAGATATGTTGACATTAATTACCAAAACCACCCAGGGAGCACTTGTGCTTTCAATCTACCCCTTTTTGGTAATTGATGACAACATACATCAAAGCTCTAGGTTAAGATATAGAGAATAGCAAGTAAAGCTTTGGAAGAACATGTAACATGCATAGGCTCCCCCTACATGTATGCAATCATGTAACTATGGAATATGAGAGCACGTGAATGCATAGACATGACAGAGCAAGCAATGAGTTACATGTATCTTGGCTATATGCATCAGAGCAAATGATGTGGATATAAGAATTGTAGCTTCATGTTCATGATTTCTTCTTGCAAACAATATGTACATCAGCAAGAGATCATCATGCACATGAATGTGATGCATATACTTACCTTGTGGTCTTGAGCTGGCTTATGAAGAGATGAACCTGAGTAAACAAGGTTAGATAACACAGATTCTTCTACTAAACATAGCAAACAGCAGACCACAAGAGTACCAAGACTAGGATGGCATGTAGAGAATGAGTAGTAGGTACTCCCATTGGATATAGACATGACCCCAAGGAAAAGATATGCAATGAATTGAAGATTTCCTTCCCTTAGATGTCTTTTTCCCCATGAATCTTATATGTGATAATGGGAGAATATAGGGAATAAAAAATCAGCGCAAAACAGATCAGAGCACAGAAACATGAGAAAAAAGACAAACTAACATGTCTTTCCCCTCTTAAAGACATGTGAGTTCTCTCCTATTGAATACCAAGCATCTGGGGTCTCTCTCCGTTTGATATGATTAAGCATTCTCCCCCTTTGAAGTACTCTCCCCCTTTTGAGTGAGTAAGCTTTGATGTGATCTCTCTCTCCCCCTTTGACATCAATTTCTAAGAAGGGATCTTTTAGATTGTGAGTCAAAATAGGTTTGGTCCTTGAGCCACAGAGCAAACGGCATATAGAGTGTGATGCTGGTAGAGGACAAGAATCATTGAGTGGAGCTGGATCAATTATGCTGGATGAAAATGACAAAGTGTCTTCTCAGCATTGAAATCGGTAACACCAAGTTGTTTACTTCAGCAGCACCGAATTGGTTTGGTTAGACCGGAAGAGACAAATCGTTGTGTCCGAGTTCAACATAGATAAAACAGTTGTCATCTCAGCTCACTAGGCAAATAAGATCACACAAGGATTTGCAAGGAATTACCTGAAGGATTTGCAATGAATTGGATGCAGGGAAAATAAAATAAATCTAGATGAAGGGAAACAAATATGAAAGAGAAAAATGCAAGAATACAAAGAAACACTAGAGAACTTCATCTAGAATTGGTCGGCGACAAAGTCACCTATGTTAGAGTATATTGACTGAGGAGTCAAGTGAGAACACTTGATCATAGGTCATACTCATCGTTTAAGCTCAAAATGTGGTTACCATTTTTCGTTTAAGCATTTGATGTATTCGCATCTTGTTGAGTTGCTTTGACCCATGACTTGGGGTAAAGCTTCTCTAAGATGGAATAACATACCTTGGGTGGTGGTGTTGAACTGGATCATGTAGTTGAACTTGTGTGGGATGCTCAAGGTTGATGTAGCTCATCAAAGATTGGGAGCACCACTTGTAGTTTGAGTTCATCTACCTACATGGGTTAGTCTTGCAAGGAAGAGTGATAATCCCCAAGTGCAAGGAATCATCGTAGCAATTTCCAAAGGTGGAAGTGATAAGTATGGAGTGTCGAACCCACAAGGAGCTAAAGGTAAGATCAATATTCTCTCAAGCCCTATCTGCCACTGATACGACTCTACGTACACTGAACATTTGCTTCCAACTAGCAACGAGAAATAAAACTATGCTGTGGGTATGAAGAGGATAACGTTGTACGATATCGGAGAGCTAAAATATAAAAGTAGGTGTTGTTATCATGAAGTTAGAATATATTACTAAATATTATAAATAGCGAGTGTGGAATAATGGTGGATCGGTGTGCGGAATTGTCCTAGGCAATAGTTAACAAGACTGGTAATCACTATTGCAGTTTCATATGAGGGAGAGGCATAAGCTAACATACTTTCTCTACTTGGATCATATGCACTTATGATTGGAACTCTAGCAAGCATCCGCAACTACTAAAGATCATTAAGGTAAAACCCAACCATAGCATTAAAGCATCAAGTCTGCTTTATCCCATACGCAACAACCCCCTTACTCGGGTCTGTGTTTCAGTCGCTCACGCAACCCACTATAAGCGAATCATAAACGTATTGCAACACCCTACAGCGGGAACCCCTCACGCTTGCGCAACACGAAGGGCACCATAGGACAGCACCAAAGTAAAACATACAACTCATACCAATCTAGATCATAAATCAACCCAAAGATAAAGGATAACTACTCAAAACATCATAGGATGGCAACACATCATTGGATCATAATATGTGGCCTAAAGCACCATGTTCAAGTAGGGATTACAGCGGGGTGCGGTAGAGTGGACCGCGTAAAAGAGATGAGGGTGATGATGATGATGATGGTGATGTTGATGAAGACGATCACCGCATCGATGATTCCCCTCCCGATGGCACTCCGGTGCCACCGAGAGACCGGAGGAGAGGTTCTCCCCCTTGTGCTTCCTCCTCCATGGCCTCCCCGCTAGATGGGGAGAGGTTCTCCCTCTGGTCCTTGGCCTTCATGGTGATGATGGCCCCTCCCTCCTCCATGCCCTCAGGTGATGATGGCCCCCTCCGGCAGGGTGCCGGAGAGGGCCTAGATTGGTTTTCAGCGGCTACGGAGGCTTCTGGCAGCGGAACTCCCGATCTAGGGTAATTTTCCGAGGTTTCTGTATTTATAGGAATTTTTGGCATCGGTCTCACGTCAAGGAGGTGCCCGAGGCGTCCATGAGGCAGGGGCCCACGCCCAGGGGGGTGGGCGCGCCCCCACCCTCGTGGACAGCCTTGGACTCTTCTGTCCCAACTCTTTTACTCCGGGGTCTTCTTTTGGTCCATAAAAATCGTCAAAAAATGGCACGTCAATTGGACTCCGTTTGATATTCCTTTTCTGTAGAACTCAAAAACAAGGAAAAAAAAAACTGGCACTGGGCTCTAGGTTAATAGGTTAGTCCCAAAAACCATATAAAATAGCATATAAATGCATATAAAACATCCAAGGTTGATAATATAATAGCATGAATACTTCATAAATTATAGATACGTTGGAGACGTATCAACATCCCCAAGCTTAATTCCTGCTCGTCCTCGAGTAGGTAAATGATAAAAGAAATAATTTATGAAGCATGAATGCTAGCAAGTGCATAAGTTTTATCAATGATTGTTCGAACCACTTTTTCTAGCATCATTATATATCATAACAGTAGCTCATTTTCACAAAACTTTTCATGATCAAGTAACAAGCTATTCGTATGTTAAAGTATAGATCATAAACTCTCTTGAAACTAACAAACTATATTCTCAGTCATCAAACAATTGCAATTCATCTTACTTTCAGGAAGGGTCTATGTCAGAGCTTTGATTTAGCAAACTCCACATACTCAACTATCATTTAGTCTTTCACAATTGCTGACACTCACGTGATATTTATGGGTTCAAAGTTTTAATCGGACACATAGAAAGATAGGGGCTTATAGTTTTGCCTCCCAACATTTTACCTCAAGGGTAATGTCAACAACAATAGTTCATGAAAACTTACATCCAATTGGATATATATATCAGGATCTTTCCAACACAATGTGCTTGCCAAAGGATAAAATGTAAAAAGGAAAGGTGAACATCACCATGACTCTTATGTAAGGAAGGAGATAAAAGTAAAAGATAGGCCCTTCGCAGAGTGAAGCAGAGGTTGTCATGCGCTTTTATGGTTGGATGCACAAAATCTTAATGCAAACGAACGTCACTTTATATTGTCACTAGTGATATGGACCTTTATTATGCAGTCTGTCGCTTTTATTTCTTCCACATCACACGATCGTATAAAGCTTATTTTCTCCACATTAATAGATCATACATATTTAGAAGGCAATTTTTATTGCATGCACCAATGATAACTTACTTGAAGGATCTTACTCAATCCATAGGTAGGTATGGTGGACTCTCATGGCAAAACTAGTTTAAGGAATGTTTGGAAGCACAAGTGGTATCTCTACTTGGTGCAAAGAATTTGGCTAGCATGAGGGGGAAAAGCAAGCTCAACATGTTGGATGATTCAAGACAATATACTTTATTTCGGATATAAGAAAACATAACCCATTATGTTGTCTTCCTTGTCAGACATCAACCTTTTAGCATGTCATATTTTAATGAGTGATCACAATTACAAAGGATGTCCAAGATAGTATATTTATATGTGAAATCTCTCTTCCTTCAATATTCTTTCATTAATTGTTCAAGTGACCAATTCTACGTTTGCTAACTTTCAATAAGTTTACTGCCTATACTTATTCTATGTGAATTCATTACTCCCCATGGTATAAGCATATGAAACATATATAAATTCAGATTTATGATGTTCAATTATTCAACCATTTACTCATAGGATATACGTGAAGCACGTGAGTAAATGACAAACTACTCCAAAAGATAATGGTGAAGGACACTGAGTAGTCAAATAATTAACTAGCCATGGGAGGATTATTTTTCATTTAATATTTCATATCCAATGATTTTATTTAAAGGGTAAGTAAAATTGAAAATACGCTCCAAGCAAAACACATATCATGTGACGAATAAAAATATAGCTCTGAGTAAGCTATACCGATAGTTTTGAAGACGAAAGAGGGGATGTCTTGCGGGGAATCCCCAAGCTTAGGCGCTTGAGTCTTCCTTGAATATTACCTTGGGGTGCCTTGGGCATCCCCAAGCTTAGGTTCTTTCCACTCCTTATTCTCCTCATATCGATATCTCACCGAAAGCTTGAAAACTTCAATCACACAAAACTTAACGGAACTTCGTGAGATAGGTTAGTATGATAAAGAGTAAACCATTCACCTTGGTACTGTCAAAGCCAAAGATCATAATTTTTCTCACACAATGCCTACTGTACCATATCATTTATACAATTTATATTAAGAAATATAAGTCATAGAAACTAGAAAACAAGCAAACTATGCAATGAAAGCAGAATCTGTCAGAAACAGAACAGTCTGTAATGATCTGAACACTAACCATACCTCTGCTACTCAAAAAATTATGAAATAAATTGGTGGACGTGAGGAATTTGTCTATTAATCTTCTTCAAAAAGAATCAACCTAATCGCACTCTCCAATAAAAAATTTCAGCAAATCTCTTGAGTGCAAAGTTTCTGTTTTTTACAGCAAGATCACATTAACTTTCACCGAAGTCTACCCAAAGGTCTTACTTGGCACTTTATTGAAACAAAAGCTATAAAACATGATTACTACAGTAGCTTAATCATGATAACACACAAAAACATTAAGGGTAAATATTGGGTTGTCTCCCAACAAGCGCTTTTCTTTAATGCCTTTTAGCTAGGCATGATGATTTCAATGATGCTCACATAAAAGATAAGAATTGAAACATAAAGAGAGCATCATGAAGAATATGACTAGAAAATTTAAACCTAACCCACTTCCTATGCCTAGGTATTTTGTGAGCACACAATTTATGGGAACAAGAATCAACTAGCATAGGAAGGAAAAACAAGTATAACTTCAAAATTTTGATTTGGCATGAACTTGATGTGTCGCGAGCTTTGATAATATAGTTGGATCATATGGTATTTTCCCCTCTCTATCTTGTTGTGATGAATTGATTTTTTACCTTTGAGGTTTCACTATTATTGAATTGAATACTTTTATGGATTTTAGAACAGTTGATGTATGTCTTGCATATGAATACCCATGGTGACAATGGGGTATTATATTGATTCACTTGATGTATGTTTTGGCACTCAACTCACAAATTCCCAAGGTGACATTGGGGTAATCTATGCATAGGGGCTGATGCACGTTTTCGTCCTACTTTCTCCGGTAGAAATCTTGGGGCACTCTTTGAAGTTCTTTGTGTTGGATTGAATACTATGGATCTGAAGTTGTTTGATGCATATCAAATAATCAACTCACGGATACTTGTGGTGACATTGGAGTATCTATGTGACATTAGAGTTGGTTGATGTGTATCATATGGTGTTATTCTAGTACGAACTCTAGGGACGTTTGTGAAACTTATAGGAATAGCTCAATAGATTGATCGTAAAGGATAACTTTGAGGATGTTTTGTACCCTATAAACAATTTCATCTTATGTTCTCCGCTAGATAAGAACTTTGGAGTGACTCTTTGTCCCACGTTGAGGGATTGTTATATGATTCAATTATGTTAGAACTATTGAGAGATTGCACTAGTGAAAGTATGAACCCTAGGCCTTGTTTTCAAGCATTTCAATACCGTTTGTGCTCCATTTTATCACTTGCTACCTTGATGTTTTTTCTTTTCAGATTACAAAAACCTATATCTACTATCCATACTACACTCGTATCACCTACTCTTCGCCGAACTAGTGCACGTATACAATTTGCCATTGTATTGGGTGTGTTGGGGACACAAGAGATTTCATGTATTTGATTGCAGGGTTGTTTGAGAGAGACCACCTTCATCCTACACCTCCCATGGATTGATAAACCTTAGGGCATCCACTTGAGGGAAAATTGCTACTGTCCTACAAAACTCTGCGCTTGAAGGCCCAACACGAGTCTACAAGAATAATTTGTGTAGTGGACATCATTCTTTCAGTAGGCTTGCTATCTCGATCATTGTCTAGCATACTTTGCTTTAAGTTTGCTTGCCATTTAGGTTGTGTTCACCTAGTTGCATTTCTAGTGAAACTTAGTTATCTGCTTGGCAAATAATCTTAAAATTTGTAGTCTCCTATTCACCCTGCTCTGGTCGACTGTATCGATCCTTTCAATTGGTATCCATATAAAATAGGTTAGTCCCAAAAACAGAAACAAGGAAATCTTAAAACTCAATTGGTAATCTTAAAACTCAAAAACAAGGAAAAAACAGAAACTGGCACTGGGCTCTAGGTTAATAGGTTAGTCCCAAAAACCATATAAAATAACATATAAATGCATATAAAACATCCAAGGTTGATAATATAATAGCATGAATACTTCATAAATTATAGATACGTTGGAGACATATCAAAGAGCACTTGTGTATCCAAATTGACAATCATGAATTTGATACCAAATGAAATTTGATATATAGAATGGTCAAAGGATATGTTGAGAGGTTTCATGCTTCCTTGTCTTCAACCACCATATTGTAGAGATTTGGTGATGTAGAGATTGCTCAAGATGTGAGTGATTTGCAATCTCATAGATTTTGATTCATCCAAGTACCTACAAGGGTTAGATAGCATGCAAGGGTGCAAATATACCCAAGACATATGATCATCATCATAAGAGAAACATCAAGGATTAGTCAATGGCTCATGCCTTGCATGTATCCAAATGGAGTTTCTACTCCAAGTTTGAAGCATCAATGATGTTCAATTCACCTCTCAAATGGAAAAATACTTTCTCATCAAGCGGTTTGGTGAATATATCCGCCAATTGCTTATCGGTATGAACATGCTTTAGATCAATGTCCCCTTTGGCAACATGATCTCGAATGAAATGATGACGAACTTCAATATGCTTGGTTCAATAATGTTGCATGGGATTATGAGCAATCTTAATAGCGCTTTCATTGTCACAAAGCAATGGAACATGTTTCACATAGATCCCATAACCTTTAAGATTTTGGGTCATCCAAAGTAATTGAGCACAACATGAACCGGTGGCAATGTATTCTGCTTCGGTGGAGGATAAGGATACCGAGTTTTGTTTCATGGAGGACCAAGATACAATATATCTACCAAGAAATTGACAAGTACCCGGAGTGGACTTTCTATCAACCTTGTCACCGGCATAGTCCGAATCGGACTAGCCAACAAGATCAAAAGAAGACCTCTTAGGATACCAAATGCCAAATTTTGGTGTATGTATTAGGTATATCACTATCCTTTTCACAACCTTAAGATTACATTCTTTGGGGGCCGCTTGATATCGTGCACACATGCACACACTTAGCATAATATCGGGATGGGAGGCACATAGATATAACAATGAACCAATCATAGAGCGATAAACCTTTTGGTCAATCGGTTTGCCATCCTTCGTCAAGTCAAGATGTCCACTAGTAGGCATGGGGGTTTTCATACCTTTTCTTTCTTGCATGTTGAACTTCTTGAATAAATCCTTGGTGTAATTTGTTTGAGCGACAAAGGTGCCTTCCTTAGTTTGCTTGATTTCCAAACCAAGAAAGAACTTGAGTCCACTCATCATAGACATCTCAAACTTCTCCGACATTATCTTCCCAAACTTTTCACTAAAATGAGGGTTAGTCGAACCAAATATGATATCATCGACATAAATTTGGCACACAAATAATTCACCATTAACCCTTTTAGTAAAAATAGTAGAATCAATCTTTCCAATATCAAAGCCTTCTTCAATAAGGAACTTGGTCAAGCATTTATACCACGCTCTAGGAGCTTGTTTAAGACCATAAAGAGCTTTGTGAAGTTTGTAGACATGATCGGGTTTCTTAGGATTAACAAAGCCGGGAGGTTGTTTAACATAAACTTCCTCCTCAATTTCACCATTTAGGAAAGCACTTTTAATGTCCATTTGGTACAAGGTGATATCATTGTGATTAGCATAGGCAAGTAAGATGTGGATGGACTCAAGTCTAGCAATGGGGGCATAAGTCTCACCATAGTCCATACCTTCGACTTGAGTGTAGCCTTGGGCGACGAGACGTGCTTTGTAGCAAACTACTTGTCCATCTTCGTCTTGCTTGTTGCGAAACACCCATTTGGTACCGATGATGTTGTGGTTGTTGTCGGGCTTCTCGACCAATGTCCACACTTGGTTTCTCTCAAAATTGTGTAGCTCTTCGTGCATGGCATTTATCCAATCCGGATCTTCCAATGCTTCTTCAACCTTCATAGGTTCAATACTAGAGATGAATGAATAATGTTCACAAAAAATAGCCAAACGAGTTTTAGGGTGAGTGATTCTCCCGGTTTGGATATCATTGAAGATTTGTTCGATGGGATGGTCTCTTGAGACTCTTGCTCGAACTCATGAGAGCTTTTGTTTGGGTCGACGTGGGGCATCTTCTTCATCATCTTGCTCTTCTTCTTGGCCTTCTTCGTTGTTGACATTGTCGTTCTCTTGTCGAGGTGGGGAAGGAGGTTGATGAGGCTCATCTTGGTGTACTTCCTCGTTTTCTTCATCTTGGCGTGTCCCACTTGTGGATGCTTCCATGTCAACTCTTGGTTCACCTTGTCGAGAGGTAGAAGGTTCCACGTGGACGGACGAGGTACTCTCCTTCACCTCTGTTGGACGAATCTTGCCAACAGAAAAGTCTTGGATTGCTTCCGAAGGGTCTTTGTCTCCTACATCAATTGGCAATTGCTCTACTTGCGAGTCGTTAGATTCATCAAACTTCACATCTACCATCTCTTCAACCTTTCGGGTGAAATTGTTGTAGACACGGTAAGTGTGAGAGTTTGAGCCATAACCAAGTAGGAAACCCTCATGAGATTTAGGAGCAAATTTAGAACGACGATGCTTATCAAGAATGCAGCACTTTGAGCCGAATACTCGAAAGTATCCAACTTGGGGTTTGTTATCGGTGAGAAGCTCGTATGCCGTCTTGCCGAGTAGCTTGTGAAGAAACAAGCGATTTGTTGCATGACAAGCTGTCTCAACTGCTTCCACCCAAAAGTGTTTTGGCGTCTTGTACTCATCAAGCATTGTTCTCGCCATCTCGATAAGAGTTCAGTTCTTCCTCTCAACAACTCCATTTTGTTGAGGCGTATACGTAGCCGAGAACTCATGTGAAATCCCTTCTTCGTCATGAAAGGTATCCACATTTGCGTTCTTGAACTCCGTTCCATTGTCGCTTCAAACCTTCTTGATCTTCACTTCAAATTGATTTTGGGCCTTCCTAGCGAAGTTCTTGAAGATCTTTTGGACCTGTGATTTATCATCAAGAAAGAACACCCACGTAAATCTTGAAAAATCATCGACTATGACCAGACCAAATGAGTTACCACCGAGACTTTTGTAGGCATTGGGACCAAAGAGATCCATATGAAGTTGCTCGAGCGATCTTCTCATGGTCATGATGTTCTTCACGGGATGACTTCCTCCAACTTGTTTTCCTGCTTGACAAGCACTACAGAATCTATCCTTGTCAAATATAACATCTTTTACTCCAAGGATGTGATCACCTTTAATAAGCTTATCAAGATTTCGCATGTCCACATGACCTAATATTCTATGCCACAACCAACCTTTAGAAGATTTAGCAATTAAGCAAGTTCTAGGTTGAGCCTTTTTAGTGAAATCAACAATGTAAAGATCACCTCTATGTAAACTGGTAAAGACCATATTGTGGTTATCTCTACAAAACACTTGGTAATCTACTTCAGTAAATAGGACATTGAAACCAAAGTCAGCAAGTCTAGATACATAAAGTAGATTATATCCAAGAGATGTTGGGGAATGCAGTAATTTCAAAAAAATTCCTACGCACACGCAAGATCATGGTGATGCATAGCAACGAGAGGGAAGAGTGTTGTCCACATACCCTCGTAGACCATAAGCAGAAGCATTATGACAACGCGGTTGATGTAGTCGTACGTATTCACGATCGACCAATCCTAGCACCGAAGGTACGACACCTCCACGATCTGCACACGTTCGGCTCGATGATGTCCCACGAACTCACGATCCAGCAAAGTGTCGAGGGAGAGCTTCGTCAGCACGACGATGTGATGACGATGATGATGATGCTACCGGAATAGGGCTTCGCCTAAGCATCGCTACGATATGACCGAGGTTGATTATGGTGGAGACGGGCACCACACAGGGCTAAGAGATCAATGATCAACTTGTGTGTCTATGGGGTGCCCCCTCCCCCGTATATAAAGGAGTGGAGGAGGGGGAGGGCCGGCCCTCTACTATGGCGCGCCCTAGGGAATCCTACTCCACCCGGGAGTAGGATTCCCCCCTTTCCAAGTAGGAGTAGGAGAGAAGGAAGGGAAGGAGAGAAGAGAAGGAAGGAGGGGGCGCCGCCCCTCCCCCTCGTCCAATTCGGACTAGGCCTTGGGGGCGCACGCGGCCTGCCCTAGGCAGCCCCCCTCTCTTTCCCCTAAAGCCCAATAAGGCCCATATACTCTCCGGGGGGTGCCGGTAACCTCCCGGTACTCCGAAAAATGCCTGAACTCATCCGGAACCATTTCAATGTCCAAACATAAGCTTCCAATATATCAATCTTTACGTCTCGACCATTTTGGACTCCTCGTCATTTCCGTGATCAAATCCAGGACTCTGAACTACCTTCGGTTCATCAAAACACATAAACTCATAATACCGATCGTCACCGAAAGTTAAGCATGCGGACCCTACGGGTTCGAGAACTATGTAGACATAACCGAGACACGTCTTCGGTCAATAACCAATAGCAGAACCTAGATGTTCATATTGGCTCCCACATATTCTACGAAGATCTATATCTGTCAAACCGCATAACGATATACGTTGTTCCCTTTGTCATCGGTATGCTACTTGCCCGAGATTCAATCGTCGGTATCTCAATACCTAGTTCAATCTCGTTACCGGCAAGTCTATTTACTCATTCCGTAATGCTACATCCCGTAATTAACTCATTAGCTACATTGTTGCAAGGCTTATATTGATGTGCATTACCGAGAGGGCCCAAAGATACCTCTCTGACAATCGCAGTGACAAATCCTAATATCGATCTATGCCAATTCAGCAAACACCATCAGAGACACCTGTAGAGCACCTTTATAATCACCCAGTTACGTTGGTAGCACACAAAGTGTTCCTCTGGTATTCGGGAGTTGCATGATCTCATAGTCATAGGAACATGTATAAGTTATGGAGAAAGCAACAACAACAAACTAAATGATCATCATGCTAAGCTAACGGATGAGTCAAGTCAATCACATCATTCTCTAATGATGTGATCCCGTTAATGAAATGACAACTCATGTCTATGGTTAGGAAACATAACCATCATTGATTCAATGATCTAGGCAAGTAGAGGCAAACTAGTGACACTCTGTCTGTCTATGTATTCACACATGTACTAAGTTTCCGGTTAATACAATTCTAGGATGAATAATAAACATTTATCATGATATAAGGAAATATAAATAACAACTTTATTATTGCCTCTAGGGCATATTTCCTTCAAGAGATTCAACTTAAGGCAACTTGAAACATAGGTGGTGCTAGCTCATTGTCTCTTGCATATCCAAAGCATTAAGTAATTGGAGAAGCTTCCCTCTAGCTTGTGGGAGACTCTCTTCTTCAATTTGCACAAAATTATATATTTCCCTTAAGGCAGCTTGTTTCTTATGAACGGGGAAATATTTAGCAGAGAAGTAATAAATCATATCCTAGAGACTACGCACACAACCAGGATCAAGAGAATTAAACTATGTTTTAGCATCACCCTGTAATGAGAGCGAAAACAACTTAAGGATAAAGTAATAGCGAGTTTTCTCATCATTAGTGAACAGGGTGGCTATATCATTTAATTTAGTAAGATGTGCCACAATAGTTTCAGATTCATAGCCATAAAAAGGATCAGATTCAACCAAAGTAATTAGCTTAGGATCGACAGAGAAATCATAATCCTTATCAGAGATACAGATAGGTGAAGTAGCAAAAGCAGGGTCATATTTTATTCTAGCAACAAGGTCTCTCTTATCATAACGTTGATTCTTTGATTATGGGTTATCAAGATCAACAATAGGTTCAATCTCTACATCATTGTCATTGCTAGGTTGAGCATCAACATGAACATCATCATTAAGACTATCACTAGGTTCATGTTCATTGCCAGATTGTGTTTCAGCATCAGAAATAGAAATATCGTTGGGATTCTCAGGTATGTCAACAACAGGTTCACTAGAAGCATGCAAAGTCCTATCATTTTTCTTTTTCTTCTTCTTAGAAGAACTAGGTGCATCAACATTAATTATCTGAGAATCTTGCTCAATTCTCTTAGGGTGGCCCTCAGGATACAAAGTTTCCTGAGTCATTTTACCCCCTCTAGTCATAACTCTAACAACATTATCATTTTTCTTATTATTTAATTCATTGAGCAAATCATTCTAAGCTTTAAGTACTTGTTCTACTTGAGTGGTAACCATAGAAGCATGTTTACTACTAAGTTTAAGTTCACCTTTAACTCTAGACATATAATCACTCAAGTGTTCTATCATATAAGAATTTCGTTTCAATTGTCTACCAACACAAGCATTGAAGTTTTCTTGTTTAACAATAAAATTATCAAACTCATCTAAGCATTGGCTAGCAGACTTATAATGAGGAATATCACCTTCATCAAATCTATAGAGAGAATTTACCTTCACTACATATGTCGGGTTATCAAGACCATGTATTTCTTCAATAGGTGGTAAATTCTTAACATCTTCAGCTTTAATACCTTTTTCTTTCATAGATTTCTTTGCCTCTTGCATATCTTCAGGACTGAGAAATAGGATACCCCTTTTCTTTGGAGTTGGCTTAGGAGTTGGTTCAGGAAGTGTCCAATCATTTTCATTACTCAACATATTATTCAATAGCAATTCAGCTTGATCAATAGTTCTTTCCCTGAAAACACAACCAGCACAACTATCCAGGTGGTCTTTGGAAGCATCAGTTAGTCCATTATAAAAGATATCAAGCATTTCATTTTTCTTGAGAGGATGATCAGGCAAAGCATTAAGTAATTGGAGAAGCCTCCCCCAAGCTTGTGGGAGACTCTCTTCTTCAATTTGCACAAAATTATATATTTCCCTTAAGGAAGCTTGTTTCTTATGAGCGGGGAAATATTTAGCAGAGAAGTAATAAATCATATCCTGGAGACTACGCACACAACCAGGATCAAGATAATTAAACCATGTTTTAGCATCACCCTTTAATGAGAACGGAAACAACTTAAGGATAAAGTAATAGCGAGTTTTCTCATCATTAGTGAACAGGGTGGATATATCATTTAATTGAGTAAGATGTGCCACAACAGTTTCAGATTCATAGCCATAAAAAGGATCAGAGTCAACCAAAGTAATTAACTCAGGATCGACAGAGAAATCATAATCCTTATCAGAGATACAGATAGGTGAAGTAGCAAAATCTGGGTCATATTTCATTCTAGCATTCAAGGTTTTTTCTTTCAGCTTAACTAACAGTTTCTTAAGATCGTATCTATCATTGCAAGCTAAAAAGTCTCTAGCAGTTTCTTCATCCATAACATAACCCTCAGGCACAACAGGCAATTCATATCTAGCGGGAGAATCTTCATCATCACTTTCATCAATATTATCGGTTTCAATAATTTCATTCTCTCTATCCCTAGCAAGTTGTTCATCAAGAAATTCACGTAGAGGCACAGTAGTATCAAGCATAGAAGTAGTTTCATGATAGATATCATGCAAAGCAGAAGTGGCATCATCAATAACATGCGACCTATCAGAATCAATAGCATGTGTAGCTGTCGCAAGTTTACTCAAAACAGAAGGTGAATCAAGTGCAGAGCTAGATGGCAGTTCCTTACCTCCCCTCGTAGTTGAGGGAAAAATCTTGGTTCTTTCATCTTTTAAGTTCTTCATAGTGATCAACAGATATAAATCCCAAGTGACTCAAAGAATAGAGCTATGCTCCCTGGGAACGGTGCCAGAAAATAGTCTTGATAACCCACAAGTATAGGGGATCGCAACAGTTTTCGAGGGTAGAGTATTCAACCCAAATTTATTGATTCGAAACAAGGGAAGCCAAAGAATATTCTCAAGTATTAACTATTGAGTTGTCAATTCAACCGCACCTGAAAGACTTAATATCTGTAGCAAAGTATTTATTAGCAATGTAATATGATAGTAGTGGTAACGGTAGCAAAAGTAACAGTAGCAGTTTTGTAGTAATTGTAACAGTGGCAACGGTATAGTAACTAAGCAAAGATCAATATGTGAAAAGCTCATAGGCAATGGATCAGTGATGGATAATTATGTCAGATGTGATTCGTCATGCAACTGTGATAACATAGGGTGACACAAAACTAGCTCCAGGTCATCAATGTAATGTAGGCATGTATTCTGAATATAGTCATACGTGCTTATGGAAAAGAACTTGCATGACATCTTTTGTCCTACCCTCCCTTGGCAGCGGGGTCCTATTGGAAACTAAGGTATATTAGGGCCTCCTTTTAATAGAGTATCGAACCAAAGCATTAACACTTAGTGAATACATGAACTCCTCAAACTACGGTCATCGCCGGTAAGTATCCCGATTATTGTCACTTCGGGGTTAACGGATCATAACACATAATAGGTGACTATAGACTTGCAAGATAGGATCAAGAACTCACATATATTCATGAAAACATAATAGGTTCAGATCTGAAATCATGGCACTCGGGCCCTAGTGACAAGCATTAGGCATAGCAAAGTCATAGCAACATCAATCTCAGAACATAATGGATACTAGGGATCAAACCCTAACAAAACTAACTCGATTACATGGTAAATCTCATCCAACCCATCACCGTCTAGCAAGCCTACAATGGAATTACTCACGCACGGCGGTGAGCATCATGAAATTGGTGACGGAGGAAGGTTGATGATGATGATGGCGACGGATTCCCCTCTCTAGAGCCCCGAACAGACTCCAGACCAGCCCTCCCGAGAGAGATTAGGGCTTGGCGGTGGCTCCGTATCGTAAAACACGATGAATCCTTCTTTTTGATTTTTTTTTCTCCCCAAACGTGAATATATAGAGTTGGAGTTGAGGTCGGTGGAGCATCTGGGGGCCCACGAGTCAGGGGGGCGTGCCTTAAGGGGTGGGCACGCCCCCACCCTCATGGACAGGGTGTGGGCCCCCTTGCGTTGATTCTTTCGCCAGTATTTTTTATATATGCCAAAAATATTCTCCATGAAGTTTTAGGTCATTCCAAGAACTTTTCTTTCTGCACAAAAATAACACAATGGCAATTCTGCTGAAAACAGCGTCTGTCCGGGTTAGTTCCATTCAAACCATGCAAGTTAGAGTCCAAAACATGGTCAAAAGTGTTTGGAAAAGTAGATACGATGGAGAGGTATCAACTCCCCCAAGCTTAAACCTTTGCTTGTCCTCAAGCAATTCAGTTGACAAACTAAAAGTGATAAACAAAAAAGTTTTACAAACTCTGTTTGATCTTGTTGTTGTAAATATGTAAAGCCAGCATTCAAGTTTTCAGTGAAGATTATGAACTAACCATATTCGCAATAACATTTAGGTCTCATGTTTACTCATATCTATAGCATAATCAACTAGGGAGCAATAATCGTAAATCTCGGATGACAACACTTTCTCGAAACACACATTATAAGCGGTTCCCAAGCAGAATGGTAAAGTTTATACTCCCCCTACCGCCAATAAACATCAATCCATGGCTTGTCCAGAACAATAGATGCCTCCAACTAACAACAATCCCGGGGGAGTTTTGTTTGCGATTATTTTGATTTGGTTTGAGCATTGGACTAGGCATCCCTATTACCGACCATTTTCTCGTGAGTGTGGAGCGGAGTCCACTCCTCTTGAGAATAACCCGCCTAGCATGGAAGATATAGACAGCCCTAGTTGATACATGAGCTATTCGAGCATACAAAACAGAATTTCATTTGAAGGTTTAGAGTTTGGCACATACAAATTTACTTGGAACGACGGGTAGATACCGCATATAGGAAGGTATAGTGGACTCATATGGAATAACTTTTGGGGTTTATGGAAGTGGATGCTAAGCAGTATTCCCGCTTAGTACAAGTGAAGGCTAGAAAGAGACTGGGAAGCGGCCAGCTAGAGAGCGACAACAATCATGAACATGCATTAAAATTAATCAACACTGAATGCAAGCATGAGTAGGATATAATTCACCATGAACATAAATATCGTGGAGGCTATGTTGATTTTGTTTCAACTACATGCGTGAACATGTGCCAAGTCAAGCCACTCGAATCGTTCAAAGGAGGATACCACCCTATCATACCACATCACAACCATTTTAATAGAATGTTGGCACGCAAGGTAAACCACTATAAACTCCTAGCTAATTAAGCATGGCATGAGAAACTATAATCTATAATTGTCATTGCAAACATGTTTCATTCATAATAGGATGTAGTGACCAGACCTCAAACAGTCTGATCTCTGTGCTCCAGTGTCATCCCTGGATCAGTAATGCTGACACCACACAGTACTCGGAGGATTTATAACAGAGTAGCAATCACACAGTTATTACATCGAGTGTCTCATAAGAGAACTTAGTACAATAAATATGGCTTAAGGCCATCTAATAACGATAACAGCGGAAGGCTTGGAAGATAAGTGAGTCCATCAACTCCAACGGCATCAGTGAGTATAGAACCACGACCTAAAAACTCCTTAATCGTCGTCTGAAAAGTCTGCAACATTAACGTTGCAGCCCGAAAACGGGTCAGCACATGGAATATGGTGGCAATGTAACACATAGAGAGTAACGGAATGAAACAGCTATACTATATGCATATTTGGCTGGTGGAAAGCTCTATGGTTACAGTTTTGCGTAAAGCCAATTTTTCCCTACTTCAAAGGAATAGATTTATTTAACTATCATGGTAGTTGTTAAACATTGAGAATGGTTGACAACATTCTCAATCCCAATTAAGCTTCATCATTAAACATAACCCAACAAAATTAATTTAGAGTAACATGTTGAGATTCACATGATAATCCAGGTACTAGATACTCAAGATGTCCATAACCGGGGACACGGCTAACCATGATTAGTTTATTACACTCTGCAGAGGTTTGCGCACTTTTCCCCACAAGACTCGATCGCCTCCGTTTGGTTTCTCGCACTCCATGGTGTTTGAGAAGACGGATGACCAAGACATAGTCTTTCAGAAGTGCTAGCACCTTACGATCGGGTAGACCGTACCACCTACATCCCTTACATCTGCTAGTCTACCACTGTAAGAGTTCGCACAACTTACTCAACTATGCTAGAGCCCATAATAGCTTGTGGCTGCACACGGAAGTTTCTAGTATGAATAGTCTCATGATCCCTTTGAGCCTGGGTGGCGGTCCAAAAGAAAACAGGCAAGTCCTGGAATACCCAGGTGCCTCAATCCACCCAGATGTGTGTTTAAGTTTCCACCTTAGATAAACCGTTAATTAACAAAACTCACATCTGTCATGGATATCACTCACCCAATCCACGTCTACTAGCATAGCATGGCATAATAAGCAAACGTAGAAGTAACTCCCAAAGGTTTGATAATAAATAGGTAATAGGTTCTACCTCATCTACTTCCCATCCCACAATTTAATTAGATCCTAACCATGCAATGTGTGAGGATTGATCTAATGCAATAAAACTGGGTAGTAGGAAAGGTATGATCAAAGTGTTACTCGCCTTGCTGATGATCCGCGAAACCTAGAGATTCGAAGTAACAGGCGGCGCACTCCGGGTATTCTATCGCAGACAAACAAACAAGCATACAATAAGTACTCATCTAATGCATGGGTAAAACTCAAATAAGAGATCTAACCGGAAGGTTCAACTTAAGAACTCCGGTTGGCAAAAAGAATCAAATCGAACAAAGGAACGAAAGTCAAACGGTGAAAGAAAACAACTTCGTTCTACTAATCTGGATCTAGGGCAAATTTTACAGTAGCAAAATCTTGTTTAAGTTGGTTAAACGGATAGAGGGTTTCGAGACGAAACTCCAGGCGCTTGAATCGCCTGATTCCGATAAACGAGCGAGAAGTTATAATAAAACGAAAATCGGATCAGGAATCGCGATCAGAAAAATCGCGGATTTAATCCGAGAAAAAGAAAAAAAATGACGAACGCTCGCTAAATTAAATAAACCGGAAAACCGATCTATTTAAAAAAACTGAAAATAAAAAAACCGATGGAAAAACCGAACGGTTTTTCGAAAAAAAATATAAAAAGCGGCGCGGATTTCGAGGCGGCACGAACCTCGGCGAGCGGGCGGCGGCGGCGGCGAGGCGGTGTGGCGACGGCAGCGAGGCGGCGGCGGCGGGGCGCATCGGCAGCGGCGGCGGCGGCGGGGCGGGGCTGGGGCGGCGCTAGGGTTCGGCTGGGGCTGGGGCTGGGCCTTTTCCCGGCTTATAAAGGCTAGCCGGGCCGGAGTCCTAGTCGAACACGGCTCGTAGGTCAGTTCGTTTTTTTTAAATAATTACGCGTAGAAGAAAAATAAATACTAAATGGACTCCAAAAATTCCGAAATAAATTTTCACGGGCTTCTAAAATCAAGTCGCACAAGGTGAACATTTATTTGGGACCTAAATGCAATTTTGAAAAACGCACATTTTTCCTAAATTCAAATAAATCACCAAAAAACTCCGAAATAAAATCTTATTTGATTTTATTATTAAATCCTCAATATTTCTTTATTTTGGGAAAGTCATTTTATTCCCTCTCTCATATTTTTGTAATAGAAATAATTGATGATAAAATAAATAAAATCAAATGATCCTATTCTCAAAATTTGAGAAAACTCAAATATGAAAATAACGAAATCCCCAACTCTCTCCGTGGGTCATTGAGTTGCGTAGAATTTATAGGATCAACCAAAATGCAAAATAAAATATGATATGCAATGATGATCTAATGTATAATATTCCAAATTGAAAATTTGGGATGTTACAAACCTACCCCCCTTAAGATGAATCTCGCCCTCGAGATTCGGGTTGGCTAGAAAATAGGTGAGGGTGGTCTTTGAGCAAATGTTCCTCTCGTTCCCAGGTGGCTTCATCCTCTGTGTGGTGGCTCCACTGAACCTTGCAAAACTTGATAACCTTGCTGCGAGTGACTCGACTGGCAAACTCGAGAATCTTAACTGGTTTCTCCTCGTAGGTCAAATCGTTATCCAACTGAATAGTTTCCAATGGCACTGTGTCTCTCAATGGTATGTCAGCCATCTCCGCGTGACATTTCTTTAACTGAGAAACGTGGAACACATCATGAACTCCTGACAATTCTTCGGGCAATTCCAACTTGTAGGCCACTTCTCCCATACGCTCCAAAACTCGATATGTTCCTACAAATCGTGGCGCTAACTTCCCTTTAACTCCAAAATGCTTTGTTCCCCGAAGTGGAGATACTCGAAGATAAGCTCTATCTCCGACTTCGTAAACTGTCTCCTTGCGTTTAGAATCTGCATAAATTTTTGTCTGGACCGGGCTACCTTGAGCCTATCGCGAATCAATTTCACCTTCTGTTCAGACTCTTTAATCAAGTCAGGTCCAAACAACTGGCGGTCTCCAACTTCGTCCCACGATAACGGTGTCCTGCACCTCCTTCCGTACAATGCTTCGAAAGGGGCCATCTTTAAACTGGTTTGGTAACTGTTGTTGTAAGAGAACTCTGCATATGGAAAATTATCGTCCCAACTAGATCCATAATCTAGCGCACAATCTCTCATCATATCCTCCAAAATCTGATTAACTCTCTCGGTCTGTCCATCTGTCTATGGATGAAAAGTTGTACTGAATTCTAGCCTGGTACCCAAAGTTTCGTGCAACTGCTTCCAGAACTTTGAGGTAAACTGGGTTCCTCTATCTGATACGATACTCCTTGGAACTCCATGCAAACATACGATCCTGGTCATGTATATCTTTGCCAACTTAGCACTGGTGTAAGTGGTCTTTACTGGGATGAAATGAGCTACTTTCATCAATTGATCAACTACAACCCAAATCGAGTCATAGCCTGAACGAGTCCTGGGTAATCCCGTGATAAAATCCATGCCTAGCTTATCCCACTTCCATTCGAGTATCGGTAATGGTTATAACAATCCTGCTGGCTTCTGATGCTCTGCCTTTACTCTCTGACATAGATCACAAACTGCTACATACTCCGCAATATCCTTCTTCATTCCGGTCCACCAGAAAATATCCTTCAGATCCAAGTACATCTTGGTATTTCCTGGGTGAATTGAATACGGTGAGTCGTGTGCCTCTTGCAGTATCAACTTCCTGATCTCCGGGTCATTGGGCACGTAAACGCGGTCCTCATACCATAGGGTATCGTGCTCATCCTCACGAAATCCCTTAGCTTTTCCTTTGCTAAGTTTCTCCTTAATGGAGGCAATCTCTTTGTCATTCTTCTGAGCTTCTCTGATTCTATCCATCAAAGTTGACTGAATCTCCAATGCTGCTACATAGCCTCTCGGAACTATTTCCAAACATAGTTCACGAAGATTTTCTGCTAACTCCCTTGGTATTTCTCCTGTCATTAATGTATTGACGTGGCTCTTATGGCTTAATGCGTCAGCTACCACATTAGCTTTTTCGGGGTGATAATGCAATCTCATATCATAATCCTTGATGAGCTCCAACCATCTCCTTTGTCTGAGGTTTAACTCCTTCTATGTGAAGATGTATTTCAAACTCTTATGATCCGTATACACCTCACAATGATTTCCAATCAGAAAATGTCTCCATGTTTTCAATGCATGCACTACGGCTGCTAACTCCAAATCATGCGTGGCATAATTCAACTCATGAGGCTTCAGTTGTCTTGAGGCATATGAAACAACTCTCCCTTCCTGCATAAGCACTGCTCCAAGTCCTCGACGTGAAGCGTCGCAATACACCTCATAGTCCTTGGTCTGGTCTGGCAAAATCAACACTGGTGAGGTAACCAAACGTTTCTTCAACTCCTGGAAACTAGCCTCACATTCCTCCGTCCATATGAACTTGGTATCTTTCTTCAACAACTCAGTCATAGGCTTCACAATCTTTGAGAAATTCTCAATAAATCTCCGGTAGTATCCTACGAGTCCAAGAAAACTCCGGATCTCTCCAACTGTTGTTGGGGCTTCCCACTTGGTCACGGTATCAACTTTAGTGGGATCAACTGCTATACCTTCTCCAGATATAACGTGTCCGACGAATCCTACTTCCTTCAACCAAAACTCACATTTGCTGAACTTGGCATATAATTGATGTTCTCTGAGCTTTCCAAGTACCAAACGCAAATGCTCCTTATGCTCCTCTTCATTCTTCGAATAAACCAGGATATCATCAATGAACACCACGACGAACTTATCCAAAAACTCCATAAATACTTTGTTCATCATGTTCATAAAATAGACAGGTGCGTTAGTCAGACCAAATGACATAACGGTATACTCGTACAGCCCATACCTGGTGGTAAAAGCTGTCTTAGGTATATCCTGTTCTCGAATCTTCAACTGGTGGTATCCTGATCACAGATCGATCTTGGAAAATACCTTAGCTCCTTGCAATCGATCAAACAGACCATTGATCCTTGGTAGTGGGTACTTGTTCTTGATCGTTACTTCATTCAATCCTCGATAATCAACAACCATCCTTAATGATCCATCCTTCTTCTCCACTAGAAGTACTGGCGATCCCCAAGGTGAAGAACTTGGGCGGATATATCCCTTATCCAGTAATTCCTTAATCTGCTTCTTAATTTCCACCAAATCCTTTACTGGCATCCTATATGGTCTCTTTGATATTGGCCATGTGCCTGGCAATAGCTCAATCAAAAACTCAATATCTCTATCCGGTGGCATGGCTGGCAACTCCTCTGGAAATACTTCAGGGAAATCCCTTACCACTGGTACTTCCTCCTGCACAACTCCTGTTAGGCAATTTACTTGAGTCCTCTTTGGCACATGCCGGGATACATACTTGATCCTTCTCCCTTCTAGGGTGGTAAGAAAAATTGACTTACTAGCACATTCAATATTCCCTTCATACTTTGATAACCAATCCATGCCTAATATCACATCCAATCCTTGGGATTCCAAAACTATTAGGTCAGAGGGAAAAACATAGTTACCAATCCTTAATGGTAACCGATCACACCATAGACTAGCCACATACTCTGCTCCAGGCGAGGTTAATAACATGGGTGACCTAAGGGCTTGGGTTGATAGGTTATACTTATCCACAAATCCCTTTGAGATGTATGAATGTGATGCACCAGTATCAAAAAGAACGAGTGCAGTAAATGACTTAACCAAAAACTTACCTATTACTGCATCGGGCTGAGCTTCAATCTCCTCCACGCTAACGTGGTTCACCTGTCCCCTGTTGAAAGGGTTCGGCTTCTTCCCAGAACTTTCATTGCCATTTTGGCCTTCAGGACATTCATTGGCATAATGTCCGGTCTTCTGTCACTTAAAGCAAGTGACTTGGCTTAGGTCCTTCTTGGCTGGGGTTGAGGGGTTGGCGCGATTCTGGTCGTTGCTTCCTCCATTGCCATTACCATTCTTGGTGCCATTGTGATTGTGCGAGCTACCTCCTCCATGGGTATGCTGAAAATGTCCTCCCGGTCTAGGGGTAAAACGTGGCTTCTGCTGAGCTCCTGAAGTGTACTTCCCTTGTCCATACTTCCTTTTGCGATTCTCAATTTGCTGCTACTTCCCTTCAATCATAAGAGCATGATCTACCAACTCCTGGTAGTTGTTGAAGGTTGATACCATCAACTGCATGCTCAACTGATCATTCAGTCCTTCCAGAAACTTCTCCTGCTTAGCTGCATCCGTAGCGACGTCATCTGGGGCATAACGTGCTAACTTACTAAAGTCCTCCACATACTGGCCAACTGTCCGTCCTCCTTGGCGCAAGTTGCGAAACTCACGCTTCTTCATGGCCATAGCTCCTGCTGAAACATGTGCAGTACGAAAAGCCTGCTGAAACTGGTCCCATGTGATAGTGTCGACTGGGAAAGTGGCTGTGAAATTCTCCCACCATGATGCTGCGGGTCCTTCTAACTAATGTGCGGCAAACTTCACCTTCTCCGCATCTGTGCATCCTGCTGTGGTCAACTCCCTAGCTGTCTTGCGGAGCCAATCATCTGCTACTATCGGCTCGGTGCTACTGGAAAACACCGGCGGATTCAGCCTAAGAAAACGGGCTAAGTGATCAACAGGTGGTGGTGGTGGTGGGTTGTTGTTGTTGTTCCCCTGATTCTGATTCTGGACTAGCAACTGCATCAATGTGTTCTGCTGCTGGATCAACTGGGTGAGCTCCGGTGAAAGGCAAATCCGGGGTCATGTCTCGGAGGCATATGAGGGTTTAGAAAAGATGAGATGTAAGAGTAGAGGGGGTCTAAAGAGATAACACTACCCATATGCACATGAGGCAAAAGCAAACAATTCACTTCATTCAATCAAACAAGGGCATACAATCGATCTATCTATCACAGAAGTGCTCGGACTACTATATTTACATGGTGGACTACTAGTACTGATGAGGTGGTCTACTAGAAATATTCTTCGGTTGCAGACTCCATGATATCTGCTCCAGCTTCATCAACATAGTCATCATCGCTACTATCTGGATCCGAATCGGTGCCGTCGATGATGATGTAGTCTTCCGGGCTAATCTCCTTGGGTTCTCCGTCTTCCTCTACTGGCGTAGGGCCTCCCATAAATATTCCAATCTTCTTGATCAGGTCGTCATTCTTCTCCACCAATACTTCAATTTCCTCTTCATAATCTTCACGTGTAGCCTTGAGTTCTTCCTCCAGTTCCTTGATTCTAGTCTTAGCCTTATTCAGATCTATCATGTCGGCACACATCTGGTTCTCCTGTCGTCGAATGTGCTGGTTTAGCTCCTGGATAAAAGATGCGATTGATCTATCCTTCCTGGTGCTGATCATCTCCCAGTGTTCATCTCGGCGGCTGTCGGGGATATACCCCGCGGCGTAAACCGGCCGGAAGTTAACCCGGCCGGACTTGGCGGTTTATCTGAAGACCCCGCTGACACTCGGCGAGTTACTAGCGACCCGCCCTGACCTGGCGGTTTACAAGCAACCCACCTGGTCATTATGACTCACTGGTGATCCGGCGTGCGGGATCGACGGATGACAAGGCCCAAAGCCCAGAAGGCCGGTTCACGTTTAACGGTGGGCCGGTTTAAGAGGAAAGGCATGAGGAACATTTCTTACAAGGAGCTAAGACCTGGACTTGTATCCGGTTTGTATTAGAGATAGACTAGTCCTAATCCTAATAGGACTCCACATGTAAACCGCCCCTTCTACATATATAAGGAGGGGCAGGGCTCCCCAAAAGGGGACAAGATTCACAAGTTCCACAAGTTGGATATGTTAGGTTTAGACAATAGCTCTCGAGATAGAGCACTCTTGTAACCGTGATCATGATCATCAATATCAATGAAGCAGGATGTAGGCTTTTACCTCCACCGTGAGGGGCCGAACCTGGGTAAAACATCGCGTCTCTCGTCCCGCTCAACCCTTCTCAAGCTACCACATAGATGCGTTGGCCTCGCGACTAGGTCCTGACACTAAGGACATCTGCCGTGACAAATTCACGACAGTTGGCGCCCACCGTGGGGCTTGCGCACGGTGATGTTGAGTTCTTGGGGGGATTTTATCTAGGGTTTGAGAAGTTTGCATTCGGATGAGGAAAAGACCGGTTTCTTGTAAGGATCTGCATCAACGTTAAAGTTCACTAGAGATTTTTTAATTGATGGTGTTCGCCGGTTCGTTTGGCAAGATCATCAGAGAAGATCTCGAAAGATGAGAATTTTTCTTTGGTTCAACAAGTATTCGCCGGGTCGGATGGATGCAAGTCGCCAACAGGCGCAAGGACAAGTCTCCGTCGAGCGATCAAGTCAAAAAATATAAGCAAGAACACTGTTTCATCGCATCCAAGGGTTTCGAGTACTAGTGCATCGTCGGTAACACCATCTGAGACCAAATCGGTCTTTTTCTTTGTCAACTCCATTTGGATCCATCGGGGAAGATTACTACGGGAAGGACACGTCTCCGTCTCGATCGGCGCTTCCAAGTCGGCTGCAGGTCACCTAGTCTCCGAGCCGCGGCGCCGACTTGCCACCAGCTTCCACTGCCGTCGTCCCCGCAACTGCGCCCTTGAACCGCCGTTCGTGGAGGGCCGGTTCCTGTTCCGCGGTGCCGCACTCCCAAGCCCGCCACGGCCTCGCGCCGCTTCTGCCGCGGTTGCCGCAAGTCGCCGTCGCGGGCGAATCACCTCCGCCATGGCCAGGACCCAATCAGCCTCTGACCCGCCTGCCGCAGGCTACCTTGCTTCGATTCGATCTGCTGCTGTGGCCTCGACATGGCCAGGACCCAATCAGCCTCGGCGCCTCTGCTCGTCTCTAAGGCCGGGTACAATGGGAGGTGCTGGGAGAGATGCTTAGAAAAATAAACCGGGTTTTTTTGAAGCACCGGTGCCTATTTCTACAGAAGAGACATTTAGTTAAGCGTCTATCCTGTACAAATAAGCACCGGTGCTTAAGAAAAGTCTGGTTTATTTCTATAAGTACGTCCCTTAAGCATCTCCCATTGTATAAGGCCTAAGCCGCCGTCTTGCTTCGGACGCCTGTGTCTGCAATTCTTTTTGGACGATTAGAGCTGTCAATATTGGCTACACTGTTGCCAACACCATGATAACAGAGAAGGATGGATCAGTGGGGTTAACTTTCTTTACAATGAAAACACCGACCGATGCACAAAAGGATGATGTTCTCACTTACGGGAGGTAGCTCAAGTCATTTTGATGCCTGTCCAAACACGTTCAGTGGTCTTGCGCGATTCAGACTAGAAAATTTGGAGATAAAGTAAATCAGCCGGTTTACGAAAGTTTGCCAATGTGTCAAGTGGAGTGCTTATGGTGGCACGCATATGACCAAGTACTACTACTACTTGTGGCAAGGCTTCAATTTGGTATGACACGTATCCCAAGGCAATGATTACTCCAAGGGAAAGCAAAAAGACAACCATGCGGGTGTGGTATTCCATAAATTATCACACTGTGTTCAGCATTATTCATCAACATCCACGGTCATCCCATAAAAATACCAGGTGCTATCTTTTCTATATATGTTATCAGTGCATATTAAATTGTTTGAGAACAGTTACTCTGGTCTGTGCTATTTTTTCGCAGGACCATTATTCGTTAAAAAGGTCTTGCAAAAGGGGCGTGAGCAGATATTATTTTCTGCACTAGCGCTCATCCTGCGCAGGTTGCTACCCCCGCTACATCAGCACACGCAATTGACTTATTGTTCGCCCCTGCGGCCGATTCTCCCGCCCGCACCGGTTTATAACGCCGCAGTCGACTCGTTGTCCGCGCCGGCTTACAAACGCCACGGCCGACTCACCCGTCCGCACCGGTTCATCTGTGAGCGACTTCAATTTCACCAAGCGATCATCAATCTCATGGCGGATCATTTCCGGCCTGGCAGATTAGGTGATATCCATCTAAGATATATTTTATTGGCATATATTATTGTTGTCAAAGAGCAGTTTATCTTTGCCTTGGTCTGCACTATTGTTGATGCAGGACAATGTGGTTGACTTACCCGCGCCGGTTTACAGCACTGCGGCCGACTCATCTGTTTTGGGCCACCTCTGATGCGGCGGTCGTCTTCTACCGTCCGTCTCTCGCGGCCTGGTCTACATCAACGCACTGGGCCGCACTTGTCTGGAAGAGTTGTTTATTGAGTATGAGCAAGTCACTACTTGGGAAGCTCGGTTTTCTTTCAAATTGGAGACAAATTATCATCAACCGCCGTTTGCACTGGATGTTTCAATGGACAGGCGCACAAGTCGCCGCCACTACAGTTTTGATTAACTTCAAATCGCCAGTTGGAAGGAACCATTGGCCGAGTTGCTGACACGGCTCATATGGGATCATTTACAACCCGCCGCAGTCACCTCAACCTTCTATGGATTCACATCGTGCTATCAACGCCAATGATATACAAGTTATGCCGGTTTATATCACGGTCAAATATGGAGAGTCTCAAGCCAACTCCTCGAGTCACCTTTGAGACTCGGGGGCTACGATGACATGACTCAGCAAATCTTACCAGTTTCATCCGGTATAAGAAACCCAGGACGATGGAGGAAAAGATAACCCGGTCCCGGAGGCTACTGTTATATTGATGAAAATTTAAAGGCCGTCAGAAAATTTCCGGTTTAGAAAGTATATGACAGTTACAAAATCCCGGCTCAATGAAGAAGATCCGGGTCATCAGAAAGGATTCCGGTTTAAAATCTGGCTCAAGGGAAGTCAGTCTCACTGAAGCTCTCAAATATCCGGTTTACAATCCGGTTCAAGAGAAATTTATTCTTCCACAAAGCTCTGAAGCGCTCAAATCCGGTTTAACAATGTCCGGTTCAAAAAGGAATTAACTTCTCGCAAATTCGAGTTTAAAGGCCGTCAGAAAATTTCCGGCTAAAAATAAAGATTTCGGTTTAAAATCCGGTTCAAGGGAAAGATATCTCCCACAAAGCTTTGAAGCTCTCAATATCCGGTTCAAGATCCCGGTTTAAGAAGAATTTATCTCGTGCAAAAAGTTAAAAATTGCCAAAGAGGACCTGCTGCCATGGTGTGCGGTTCAAACATGGATATCCTGCCTTATTGGCTTATCATATTATTGATCACTTGGGGGCTTGGTCGTATCCGAACCATAGCAACACCTTTTGATAGGTGTAAAGCCACAGCATCACTTGGGGACTTGTGGTCACGTCTGAACCATAGTCACGCCTCTTGATGGGCGAGAGCCACCAGATCACTTGGGGACTTGGTCACGTCTGAACCAGTCATGCCTCTTGATCGGCCTAAGGCCACATAATCACTTGGGGGCTTGGTCGAACCCGAACCATTGCCATGCCACTTGATCGGCATAAATGCCACGGTTTCATTTGGGGACCTAGCTGACTTGAACCATAGCTACACCTATCGGGAGCTTGGTCGTGTCCAACCATGGTAACGCCATCTGATCAGCTCAAATAAGCCTCTTTTTGCAAACGGTTTTATCATTGCCTTTGCTTCACAATTTTCTTTGATAGATATTTATTTCTTTTTGTTGCGTTTTTGAACCGACATTTCTTAAACCGGTTCGACTATCAATTACAAATGGACGGGACACGGTCAAATCTTAATCCGGAGACTATCTGCCCGGTTTGATTTTCTGTTACCATCCTATTATGGAGTAAACCGGTGTTTATCAACCCGGCTCGGCTTTCAACTACAAGTTGTCAGTACACGATCAAGTTATAGTCCGGAGACTATCAGCCCGGTCTGGTTTGACTACGAGTCGCCAGTATTATATGTGGTTAAACCGGTGTTTATCACAACCCGGCACGGTTTTATCATAAACCGGCACAATATGGAAGGAGTTATCAGTACTCAAGATTGGGGTTATCACCTTTACTACAAAAAGTTGGTAAAACCAACAATGTGATTCAATGTCACAGGTATGATCTATTTCATATTTGATTATTCTTAAGGGTAGCCTTGGTTATAAACCCGGGTTATATGTTGGGCATTATGACCCGTCCGGCGGTAAACCGCCAGGACACTTTAAACTTGTTGTATGCAGAAACAGGTTTGTTAAACCGGCCTGGCTTTGGACTATAAGTCGCTAGTATATATATTTGGATTGCGCCATTGGAATCATGCGCTTATAAATCATTGGGTCATATTATTCAAATAGCCAAACTTGGCTGAATTTTCATTATGATATTGAATGAATAAGGTTTTCATACCGGATTATATTATCTTGAATAGCCAACATGGCTGGATTTTTATGGTTATTAATAACCAGTATTATTAAGTTTTCAAAGTCGCTTTAGCGCAATGGCTATTATTTTGTCAAAGGATATGATTTATTCTACAATGAAAGGAATAGTCCCGAGTCGTTGCAGGCTTAGAACCCGGCACTTGGGGGCTACATTATTCAAATCGAGATTACATGCAAGTCTCATGTCGCTGCAAGCATGCATCATGACACTTGGGGGCTAATGCCAAGTCATTTTTAGTCTTATTGAAGACCCGACTCATCATATTATAATGAGCCGGCCCTTGGGGGCTACCAATTGCTCCTGTCAACAATTCAAGGTACACAAGTTTTTATCCATTATATTGAAGGGTCCACTCCTCAGTTGGTAAAGCACAAAGCTCTTAACCTTGTGGACGTGGGTTCAAGCCCCATGATGGGAGTTACATCATATGATGTTATTTTCAATGAAGTATATATAAAGTCCCAGCTCAATATTATCTTACTGAACCAGCCCTTGGGGGCTACACTGGTTGAAATTTTTATAAGCAATTACAAGTCCCAGGTTGCTGCAAGCATGACAAGCCGGCACTTGGGGGCTACATATATGGAGTATTCAGTTTATATAATTGAGATGAACAAATCGGATTTCTTCAAGGTTGAAACACTTATTGGAGCAAGTCTTAAGTTATCACTATGTTCTCCTCTTAAGACTTGGGGGCTACAGGTATTATGCATATAAAGGAGGAACATCTTCATTTTATCAGTTTTGAGCAAATAAGGAAGATCAATTACATGACCCGGTGTCGACAACAATTATGACCCGGCGCCATCAATATTTATAAACCGGCTATTTTTGTAATATTAAACCGGCAAGTTTTAAGTCTTCAAACCGGTTGAATATCAGATAAGTATTTTCAGACCCATGTTTTTTAAACCGGCGCTTTGGGAGCTGAGTCAAAGGAGTTATTCTTCATGATATTTCTCGGTGACAAACCAAGGTCGGAAAATTGATTATCAAGCTGGTCTGTTGACCCGGATTTCTCAGAAGGAGGAAATAACAAGGACTTAAGGATGATCAGGTACCGGTTTACAAAAATTCTTAACCCGGAGCATAACCTGTCAAGTTTGTTATTGTGTTTATTTTGCAGCATAAGTTTACCATGAATAAATCCAAGCTAAACTTGGGGGCTAATGTCGGGGATATACCCCGCGGCGTAAACCGGCCGGAAGTTAACCCGGCCGGACTTGGCGGTTTATCTGAAGACCCCGCTGACACTCGGCGAGTTACTAGCGACCCGCCCTGACCTGGCGGTTTACAAGCAACCCACCTGGTCATTATGACTCACTAGTGATCCGGTGTGCGGGATCGACGGATGACAAGGCCCAAAGTCCAGAAGGCCGGTTCATGTTTAACGGTGGGCCAGTTTAAGAGGAAAGGCATGAGGAACATTATCTTATAAGGAGCTAAGACTTGGACTTGTATCCGGTTTGTATTAGAGATAGACTAGTCCTAATCCTAATAGGACTCCACATGTAAACCGCCCCTTCTACATATATAAGGAGGAGCAGGGCTCCCCAAAAGGGTACAAGATTCACAAGTTCCACAAGTTGGATAAGTTAGGTTTAGACAATAGCTCTCGAGATAGAGCACTCTTGTAACCGTGATCATGATCATCAATATCAATGAAGCAGGATGTAGGCTTTTACCTCCACCGTGAGGGGCCGAACCTAGGTAAAACATCGCGTCTCTCGTCCCGCTCAACCCCTCTCAAGCTACCACATAGATGCATTGGCCTCGCAACTAAGTCCTGACACTAAGGACATCTGCCATGACAAATCCACGACAGCGCCCACAAATCTGGTAGATAGTATCCTTGAGATCCTTGCGGTAGACTTCTCCAATGCGTCCCATGGCGATGTGAGCTGCCATGCTCTTTCCTAGACTCCAAGTTGGTGCATCAAAAGAAAACTCTATGGGCTCAGTGACTGGCATGAACGTCCTTCCTGGAACTTGAACTTGAATCATCCAGCGCTCTTCTTCAGGTAAAGTGGCGTTGTAGGTTCCGGTGAAGCTTGGTACTCCTATGTTCTAGTGACTTCCTTCAAGTGACGTCCAAAGGGTGTATCTTCATCCGGTTGCGTGAACTTGTTCCTTGCATCCGCCATCCTAAAAGAGTAGAAAAGATGAGAAGTCAGAAGAGAAGAGAGTGGATAGTGATCTAGGTCTTTTAGCTTAGTGGTCGTGTCCTACAGTCAGCGTGTGCTCTGATACCATCTCTGTAGCGACCATACCTCAAACAGCCTGATCTCTGTGCTCCGGTGTCATCCCTGGATCAGTAATGCTGACACCACATAGTACTCGGAGGATTTATAGCAGAGTAGCAATCACACACTTATTACATCGAGTGTCTCATAAGAGAACTTAGTACAATAAATATGGCTTAAGGCCATCTAATAACGATAACAGCGGAAGGCTTGGAAGATAAGTGAGTCCATCAACTCCAACGGCATCACTGAGTATAGAACCACGACCTAAAAACTCCTTAATCGTCGTCTGAAAAGTCTGCAACATTAACGTTGCAGCCCGAAAACGGGTCAGCACATGGAATATGGTGGCAATGTAACACATAGAGAGTAACGGAATGCTCTATGGTTACAGTTTTGCGTAAAGCCAATTTTTCCCTACTTTAAAGGAATAGATTTATTTAACTATCATGGTAGTTGTTAAACAATGAGAATGGTTGACAGTATTCTCAATCCCAATTAAGCATCATCATTAACATAACCCAACAAAATTAATTTAGAGTAACATGTTGAGATTCACATGATAATCCAGGTACTAGATACTCAAGATGTCCATAACCGGGGACACGGCTAACCATGATTAGTTTATTACACTCTGCAGAGGTTTGTGCACTTTTCCCCACAAGACTCGATCGCCTCCGTTTGGTTTCTCGCACTACATGGTGTTTGAGAAGACGGATGACCAAGACATAGTCTTTCAGAAGCGCTAGCACCTTACGATCGGGTAGACCGTACCATCTAGATCCCCTACATCTGCTAGTCTACCACTGTAAGAGTTCGCACAACTTACTCAACTATGCTAGAGCCCATAATAGCTTGTGGCTGCACATGGAAGTTTCTAGTATGAATAGTCTCATGATCCCTTTGAGCCTGGGTGGCGGTCCAAAAGAAAACAGGCAAGTCCTGGAATACCCAGGTGCCTCAATCCACCCAGATGTGTGTTTAAATTGCCACCTTAGATAAACCACTAATTAACAAAACTCACATCTGTCATGGATATCACTCACCCAATCCACGTCTACTAGCATAGCATGGCATAATAAGCAAACATAGAAGTAACTCCCAAAGGTTTGATAATAAACAGGTAATAGGTTCTACCTCATCTACTTCCCATCCCACAATTTAATTAGATCCTAACCATGCAATATGTGAGGGTTGATCTAATGCAATAAAACTGGGTAGTAGGAAAGGTATGATCAAAGTGTTACTTGCCTTGCCGATGATCCGCGAAACCTAGAGATTCGAAGTAACAGGCGGCGCACTCCGGGTATTCTATCACAGAAAAATAAACAAGCATACAATAAGTACTCATCTAATGCACGGGTAAAACTCAAATAAGAGATCGAACCAGAAGTTTCAACTTAAGAACTCCGGTTGGCAAAAAGAATCAAATCGAACGAAGAAACGAAAGTCAAACGGCGAAAGAAAACAACTTCATTCTACTAATCTGGATCTAGGGCAAATTTTACAGTAGCAAAATCTTGTTTAAGTTGGTTAAACGGATAGAGGGTTTCGAGACGAAACTCCAGGCGCTTGAATCGCCTGATTCCGATAAACGAGCGAGAAGTTATACTAAAACGAAAATCGGATCAGGAATCACGATCAGAAAAATCGCGGATTTAATCCGAGAAAAAGAAAAAAATGACGAACGCTCGCTAAATTAAATAAACCAGAAAACCGATCTATTTTAAAAAGCCGAAACTAAAAAAATCGATGGAAAAACCGAATGATTTTTCGAAAAAAATAAAAAAACCGGCGCGGATTTCGAGGCGGCGGCGAACCTCGGCGAGCGGGCGGCGGCGGCGTCCGGCGACGGCGGCGGCGGCGGGGCGGCGGGGCGCGGCGGCGGCGGTGGGGCGGGGCTGGGGCGGCGCTAGGGTTCGGCTAGGGCTGGGGCTGGGCCTCTCCCCGGCTTATAAAGGCTAGCCGGGCCGGAGTCCTAGTCGGACACGGCCCGTAGGTCGGTTCGTTTTTTTAAATAATTACACGCAGAAGAAAAATAAAAAGAAATACTAAACGGACTCCAAAAATTCCAAAATAAATTTTCACGGGCTTCTAAAATCAAGCCGCAGAAGGTGAACATTTATTTGGGACCTAAATGCAATTTTGAAAAACGCACATTTTTCCTAAATTCAAATAAATCACCGAAAAACTCTGAAATAAAATCATATTTGATTTTATTATTAAATCCTCAATATTTCTTCATTTTGGGAAATTCATTTTATTCCCTCTCTCATATTTTTGTAATAGAAATAATTGATGATAAAATAAATAAAATCAAATGATCCTATTCTCAAAATTTGAGAAAACTCAAATATGAAAATAACGAAATCCCCAACTCTCTCCGTGGGTCATTGAGTTGCGTAGAATTTGTAGGATCAACCAAAATGCAAAATAAAATATGATATGCAATGATGATCTAATGTATAACATTCCAAATTGAAAATTTGGGATGTTACATAGGCTGAATCACGAACGATGAACTAATCATATTTACAAAAACAAGATAGGTCGAGTTCATACCAGCTTCTCTCATCTCAATCAGTCCATCATATATTGTCATTATTGCCTGTCACTTGCACAGCCGAACGGTGCGGATTATAATAATAGTGCACGTGCATTGGACTAAGCTGGAATCTGCAAGCATTTAATACATACGAGAAGACAAGGTAATAATGGCTCTTTGTTAGATCAACAATAATGCATATGAGAGCCACTCAACATTTTCATCATGGTCTTCTCCTCTCGACCCCCAAAGAAAAGAAAGGAAATAAAACTATTTACACGGGAAAGCTCCCAACAAGCAAAAGAAGAATGAGAAATCTTTTTGGGTTTTCTTTTAATTACTACTACTACATGCATGGAAGGTAAACTAGCTAAAAGCTACAACTAATATTTTTTGTTTTTTCTTAAGGTTTTTCAAACACACAAGAAGAATGCTGGAAAAGAAAAATAAACTAGCATGGATAGTACAATGAAAAAGTATGAGCACCGACAACTGGCATGAGTGTGTGAACATGAATGTAATGTCGGTGAGAAATACATACTCCCCCAAGCTTAGGCTTTTGGCCTAAGTTGGTCTATGGCCATGGCTGGCCTGGTGAGTATCCAAAGTTGTAGCTGGGTTCGTACTGAGATGCAGCAGCTACTGGTTGACGAGCTGCAGCTTGGAGGTGAGCTGCCTCTGTCCTCCTCTTGTACTCGTTCGCCTCCTCCTTGGTTATAACATATCTCCTTTTTGCCTGAAAGTCAAAGAAAACAGGAGCAGGGAGAGAAACATGGATGGTGCGCCATCTATCAAAGATTAGTCGGTACTGGAGGAACTGATCGTTCCTCTCAACAAACTGATGGCGAACCATGGCATTATAATCTAGGTAAGCAGGAGGCAACTCAATATCATTTCCACGTATTGGTATATCAAGATAGTTAGCTACGCGAGTTGCATAAATTCCACCAAACAAATCTCCACTTATACTGTTGTGATACAACCTACGTGCAACAATAGCCCCCAAATTATATTGTTTATCACCTAATACTGCACTCTTGAGGACACTAAGATCTGGAACACACATGTGACAAGCCTCATCTTTACCGTTAATGAATCTACCAATGAAGAGAGCAAAATAATGTATGGAAGGGAAATGAATACTTCCTATGGTAGCTTGTGTGATTTCCCTAGATTCCCCCACAGTAACAATAGCAAGAAAGTGTTTATATTCAGATTTGCGAGGTTCACTAACATTGCCACAGGGCGGGAGTTTACAAGAAGTATTAAAATCTTCTAGGTCCATGGTATATGATTTATCATAAAGATCAAATAAAACAGTGTGAGAATTGCGCGAGGATGTACATTTAAACCTTCTCACAAATGAATCAGTTAGGTAGCGGTATTGCGGGCACTTATCTGACACGAAGCCCTCAAGATCAGCATTACACACATATGTGTCAAATTGTTCCTTGGTGCCTGCACGGATCATAAACTCCTTTGACGGCCATTCACAAGGCCGCACTTGAGCTTCCCCTGGTAGTTCGTTGTCCGGCTCATGTATCGCAGGACTTGGGCCTTGCTTCCTTGAGGAACCACCTTGGTACATTTTCCTAAACATATTTCTTCCTCTGAAAAATTTCTGAAATTTCGAGTGACTCAAAATAAAAGTGAACCAAACTCAACAAGATTGATAGCAACTACTCCCACAAGTGCCTAGAGGCCATATCATGCAGTAAAACTACTTTTGACCACATAAATTTGACATGCAAGCTCAAGAACAAGGTCACCTAAGCAGCAAAAAATTGCAATAAATAAAGCACTAGAACAAAAACTAATTGGATCATTGGAGGAGTCACATACCAAAGAACAATCCCCCTAAGCAGTTTTGTGAATGGAGCTTTGAGCAAGGAGATCGAAAATGGCAACTAGATGAGCTAGAACTCGGGTTTGAGCTGGTGGAGGATTTTTCCTGGAGGAAGACGAAGTGTGTGGGTGCAAGAATAAGTGAAGGGGGCCCATGTGGGGTTCACGAGGCAGGGGGCGCGCCCTGGACCCTGATAACCCACAAGTATAGGGGATCAATTGTAGCCTCTTTCAATAAGTAAGAGTGTCGAACCCAACGAGGAGCTAAAGGTAGAACAAATATTCCCTCAAGTTCTATCGACCACCGATACAACTCTACACATGGTTAACGTTCGCTTTACCTAGAACAAGTATGAATCTAGAAGTACTTTGTAGGTGTTGTAGGCTAGGTTTGCAAGATTATAAAGAGCATGTAAATAAAAGCTATGGTCTGTTTAGATAAAGACACAACTAAATTAGTTTCGGTAGAGAGATTTTTGTCACGAGAAAGTTATTTGTCCCTAGGCAATCGATAACTAGACCGGTAATCATTATTTTAATTTTATTTGAGGGAGAGGCATAAGCTAACATACTTTCTCTTCTTGGATCATATGCACTTATGATTGGAAATCTAGCAAGCATCCGCAACTACTAAAGATCATTAAGGTAAAACCCAACCATAGCATTATAAGGCATCAAGTCCTCTTTATTCCCATACACAAACAACCTACTTACTCAGGTCTGTGTTTCTATCACTCACGCCACCCACCATAAGCAAATCATGAACATATTGCAAACCCTACAACAGCGATCCCTCACGCTTGCGCGACATGGAGAGCACCATAGGACACCACCAATAATAAAACATGCAACTCAAACCAATCACGATCATCAATTAACCCATAGGAAAAAACAGGTCTACTCAACCATCATAGGATAGCCATACATCATTGGGAAATAATATATATAGCATTGAGCATCATGTTTAAGTAGAGATTACAGCGGGTAAAAGAGGGGTTACACCTCTGCATAGAGGGGGGAAGAGTTGGTGATGGCGGTGGTGAAGTTGTTGGTGTAGATTGCGGTGATGATGATGGCCCCGGCGGCGTTCCGGCGCCACCGGGAGAGAGGGGGGGACACCCCCCTCCTTCTTCTTCTTCTTCTTCTTCTTCCTTGACCTTCCCCCTAGATGGGAGAAGGGTTTCCCCTCTGGTCCATGGCCTCCATGGCATGGGAGGGGCGAGAGCCCCTCCGAGATTGGATGTGTCTCTCTGTCTCTCTCTAGTTCTGTGTTCCCTGATTCTTCCCTTTCACCGTTTCTTAAATTCCTGGAGATCCGTAACTCCGATTGGGCTGAATTTTGGACACGGTTTTTATCCGGATATTGGCTTTCTTGCGGCGAAAGAAGGGCACCAACCGCCTTACGGGGCGGACACGAGGCCCTAGGGCGCGCCCCCTGCCTCGTGGCCCCCTCAGGCATCGTCCCGCGTTGGTTCTTCTTCCCAAAAATCACATATATTCCAAACAAATCTTCGCCAGTTCTTATCCCGTTTGGACTCCGTTTGATATGGATTTACTACGAAAGAAAAAACATGCAACAAACAGGAACTAGCACTGGGCACTAGTTCAATATGTTAGTCCAAAAAATAGTATAAAAAGTTGCCAAAAGTATATGAAAGTTGTATAATATCGACATGGAACAATCAAAAATTATAGATATGATGGAGACGTATCAGCATCCCCAAGCTTAATTCCTGCTCGTCCCCGAGTAGGTAAATAATAAAAAAGATAATTTTTGATGTGGAATGCTACCTAGCATAATCTTGATCATGTAATCTAATCATGGCATGAATATTAAGACACGAGTGATTCAAAGCAATAGTTCATCATTTGATATTAAGACAATAATACTTCGAGCATACTAATAAAGCAATCATGTCTTTTCAAAATAACATGGCCAAAGAAAGTTATGCCTACAAAATCATATGGTCTGGCTATGCTCCATCTTCACCACACAAAATATTCAAATCATGCACAACTCCGATGACAAGCCAAGCAATTGTTTCATACTATTGACGTTCTCAAACCTTTTCAACTTTCACGCAATACATGAGCGTGAGCCATGGACATAGCACTATAGGTCGAATAAAATATGATGATGGAGGTTGTGTGGAGAAGACAAAAAAGGAGAAAGTCTCACATCGACGCGACTAATCGACGGGCTATGGAGATGCCCATCAATTGATGTCAATGTGAGGAGTAGGGATTGCCATGCAACGGATGCACTACGAGCTATAAGTGTATGAAAGCTCAAACTGGAAACTAACTGGGTGTGCATCCAACTTGCTTGCTCATGAAGACCTATGGCATTTGAGGAAGCCCATTGTTGGAATATACAAGCCAAGTTCTATATGAAAATTCCCACTAGTATAAGAAAGTGATAACTCAAGAGACTCTCTATATGAAGAATATGGTGCTACTCCAAATCACGAGTGTGGTAAAAGGATAGTAACATTGTCACTTCTCTCTTTTCTTTCATTTTTTAATTTTTTTTCTCTTTTTTCTTTTTTTGTAGGCTTCTTTGGCCTCTCTCTTTTTTTGGGGGGGGGGGGACTTCTTTGGCCACTTTTATTTTGATAACCTCACATGGGACAATGTTCTAATAATGATGATCATCACACTTTTATTTACTTACAACTCAATATTACAACTCGATGTCTAGAACAAAGTATGACTCTATATGAGTGCCTCCGGCGGTCTACCAGGATGTGCAATGACCTAGCGTAGCAATGACATCAAAAAACGGACAAGCCATGGAAACATCATGCTAGCTATCTTACGATCATGCAAAGCAATATGACAATGAATGCTCAAGTCATGTATATGATGATTATGGAAGTTGCATGGAAATATATCTCGGAATGGCTATGGAAATGCCATGATAGGTAGGTATGGTGGCTATTTTGAGGAAGATATAAGGAGGCTTATGTGTGACTGAGCGTATCATATCACTGGGTTTGGATGCACCGGCGAAGTTTGCACCAACTCTCGAGGTGAGAAAGGGCAATGCATGGTACCGAAGAGGCTAGCAATGATGGAAGGGTGAGAGTGCGTATAATCCATGGACTCAAACATTAGTCATAAAGAACTCACATACTTATTGCAAAAGTCTATTAGCTATCGAAACAAAGTACTACGCGCATGCTCCTAGGGGGATAGATTGGTAGGAAAAGACCACCGCTCGTCCCCGACCATCACTCATAAGGAAGACAATCAATAACTAAATCATGCTCCGACTTCATCACATAACGGTTCACCATACGTGCATGCTACAGGAATCACAAACTTCAACACAAGTATTTCTACAATCCACAACTACCCACTAGCATGACTCTAATATCACCATCTTTATATCACAAAACTATTGCAAGGAATCAAACATATCATATTCAGTGATCTACAAGTTTTATGTAGGATTTTATGACTAACCATGTGAATGACCAGTTCCTGTCATCTCTCTAAATAGATATAAGTGAATAAAGAGAGTTTAATTATTTCTACAAAAGTTATGCCCACGCTCTAACAAATATAAGTGAAGCAAAAGAGCATTCTACAAATGGTGGATTTCTATGTGAAGAGAAACAGGCAATCCAAACTTCAAAAGATATAAGTGATGCACATGAAGCATTCTATAAAGCCATACTCAAAAGATATAAGTGAAGTGCAATGAGCATTCCATAAATAAACCAAGGACTATCTCATATCAGCATGGTGCACAAAAGAAAAGTGAAAACTAAATGCAAAAGACGCTCCAAGATTTGCACATATCGCATGAACGGAACGAATCCGAAAATATACCGATATTTGTTGAAGAAAGATGGGATGCCTTCCGGGGCATCCCCAAGATTAGACGCTTGAGTATCCTTGAATATTTACTTGGGGTGCCTTGGGAATCCCCAAGCTTGAGCTCTTGCCTCTCCTCCTTCTCCTCACATTGAGACCTCCTCGATCTTCGAACACTTCATCCACACAAAACTCAACAGAAAACTCGGTAAGATCCGTTAGTATAATAAAGAAAATCACTACTCTAAGTACTGTTGCAAACCAATTCATATTTTGTTTTTGCATTGTAGCTACTGTAATATAACTTTTCCATGGCTTAATCCACTGATAGAAATCGATAGTTTCACTATGCATCAAAAACAGAATCTGTCTTAAACAGGACAGTTTGTAGTAATCTGAACATTCACCATACCTCTGGTACTCCAAAAATTCTGCCAAAATTAGAAAAAATAAACAATTTGTATATAAAGATAGTGCGAAAATTTTCAGAACCGTTTGACATTCCAGTAAAAAAATGTAAAATCGCACACTACAGCCAAAGTTTCTGTTCTGCACCGCACAAACCAACAAGCAATGTAAACATCCTAAAGGCAAATCTTGGCACATTATTTTTATAACACAATTGATTTGTACAAGGGGATAATTATTTTTTTGAAAAGTTGCTGTAATCAAGATTCACAAAGTTTCCGTGAGCATGAACAAAGTTCAAGGAGCTCCCCACTTCAACAATGCTTGTCTCTCTCACTTTCACTTTCCTTTTTGAAAAGTTTTGGGTTCCCCTCTTTATTTTTTTGTTTTTAAACTATATAAAAGCACTCAACATAAATAAATGACTCTCTAAAACTTCCGGGTTTTCTCCCTGGCAGCGCTTTCTTTTAATCCATTAAGCTAGGCATATAGTGCTCAAGTAATAAATCCACCCGGATCCCAAGGTATATCAAAGCCAATTTTAATTAACAATGATTTTTGATTTAGTAGTGAGCACAAAGTAACATATATCATGCAACAATGAAGTCTAACTCTCTTCCTATGCATCAGTATGTCATAAAAGAACAATTCATGCACACATAGTAAAGGCCAATGCATAGAATAAATAGTTTCTTGCAATTTTATCATATTTGAAACATGGAGAGGCGGAGATGTAGTTCCTCTCTCATAATAATTGCAAGTAGGAGCAGCAAGCACATGCATATTATATCTATCAAAACCATCATGTGCAGTAGTAAAAGGCAACCCATCAATATAATCCTTAATAAGGGAAAACTTCTCCGATATAGTGTAGTCGGGAGAATTCAAGAAGATAATAGGACTATAATGCGTGGGTGCAATAGTAACAATTGCATGTTTAACATAAGGAACCATAGCAAGTTCATCTCCATAAGCATAATTCATATTGGCATCTTGGCCACAAGCATAGCAAGCCTCATCAAAAATGGATATTTCAAAAGAATCAATGGGATCATAACAACCATCATAGCAATCATCCTTCGGTAAGCATGAAGGGAAATTAAACAATGTATGAGTTGAATAGTTACTCTCATTAGAAGGTGGGCACGGGTAGCTAATCCGCTCTTCCTCCTTTTGTTCTTCGCTCTCCTCATCATCTTTTTCATCCAATGAGCTTCACAGTTTCATCAATTTCTTCTTCCATAGACTTCTGTAAAATATTAGTCTCTTCTCGGACAGCGGAGACTTTCTCAATAAATTCATCAATATGATAATTGTATTTATATTCTCATAGCAATATTTAAGGATAGCTAAATTTTCAGGTCTATAAACTGAATCATCAAAATCTTCAAACTCTTTAAACAAAGATTCAATTTCATAAGCACCCATAAAAGAAACAAATTCTTCTATTTGTTCCAAATCATAATAATCTTATATACCATTAGCATAAGAAGCCAAGGTTTCATCATCATTAAATTCACATGAAAAGGGAAGGTGTGGAGCCTTCATCCTAGAGCAACAAGTATAATCATATCTGAAGCATAGTTGCCGAGCATACCAATGCAACATATAAATTTGATCCTATAATAGTTTCCCTTTTTGAGTCAAGCGATAATCCCTAAAGTATTCACGTTGATCCAACGTTACTCCCATTATAAAGTTGAATGGGGTTTTCTCAGGATTATCAAAGTAGTACATAATATCTTTCACATAATGAGCATCGAGGGATTTAGAAGGTTCCCCATCTCCATGAGTCGCAAGTAAACCTATTTTTTTGGGTATTTCGTGTTCCATATCCATAACTAAAGATAGAGAACAACTTATAACAGCAAATAAAAATTACTTAGTGATAAAGCAAACAAGCACACATGAGAATATTCACCCCATGCTATAACTCCCCGGCAACGGCGCCAGAAAAAGGTCTTGATAACCCACAAGTAAGAGTGTCAAACCCAACGAGGAGCTAAAGGTAGAACAAATATTCCCTCAAGTTCTATCGACCACCAATACAACTCTACGCACGCTTAACGTTCGCTTTACCTAGAACAAGTATGAATCTAGAAGTACTTTGTAGGTGTTGTAGGCTAGGTTTGCAACATAATAAAGAGCATGTAAATAAAATCTAGGGGCTGTTTATATAAAGACACAACTAAATTAGTTTCAGAGAGAGATTTTTGCCACTAGAAAGTTATTTGTCCCTAGGTAATCGATAACTAGACCGGTAATCATTATTGCAATTTTATTTGAGGGAGAGGCATAAGCTAACATACTTTCTCTTCTTGGATCATGTGCACTTATGATTGGAACTCTAGCAAGCATCCGCAACTACTAAAGATCATTAAGGTAAAACCCAACCATAGCATTATAAGGCTTGTGCGACATGGAGAGCACCATGGGATAGCACCAATAATAAAACATGCAACTCAAACCAATCACGATCATCAATTAACCCATAGGACAAAACGGATCTAGTCAAACATCATAGGATAGCCATACATCATTGGGAAATAATATATAGCGTTGAGCACCATGTTTAAGTAAATATTACAGCGGGTAAAAGAGGGGTACACCGCTGCATAGAGGGGGGAAGAATTGGTGATGGCGGTGGTGAAGTTGTTGGTGTAGATTGCGGTGATGATGATGGCCCCGGCGGCGTTCCGGCGCCACCGGGAGAGAGGGGGAGAGAGCCCCCTTCTTCTTATTCCTTGACCTCCCCCCTAGATGGGAGGAGGGTTTCCCCTCTGGTCCATGGCCTCCAGGGCATGGGAGGGGCGAGAGCTCCTCCGAGATTGGATCTGTCTCTCTGTCTCTCTCTGTTTCTGCGTTCCCTGATTCTGCCCTTTCACCGTTTCTTAAATTCCCGGGGGTCCGTAACTCCGATTGGGCTGAATTTTGGACACGATTTTTATCCGGATATTGGCTTTCTAGCGGCAAAAGAAGGGAACCAACTGCCTTACGGGGTGGCCACGAGGGCCCAGGGTGCGCCCCCCTGCCTCGTGGCCCCCTCGGGCATTGTCTCGCGTTGATTCTTCTTCCCAAAAATCACATATGTTCGAAAAAATCTCAGTCAGTTTTTATCCCATTTGGACTCCGTTTGATATGGATTTACTGCGAAACAAAAAACATGCAACAAACAGGAAGTGGCACTGGGCACTGGATTAATATGTTAGTCCCAAAAATAGTATAAAAAGTTGCCAAAAGTATATGAAAGTTGTAGAATATTGGCATGGAACAATAAAAAATTATAGATACGACGGAGACATATTAGACCCTCGTGGTCAGGTGGTGTGGCCCCCAGGTGTGTTCTCAGTGCCAATAATTCTTAAATATTCTAGAAAAATCATATTGAATTTTCAGGACATTTGGAGAACTTTTATTTTAGGGGTATTTTTTATTGCAAGGATAATTCAGAAAACAGACAGAAAATACTATTCTGCTTTATTTAATCTAAATAACAGAAAGTAAAAATGAGAGTACAGAGAGTTGTGCTTTCTAACTTCATCCATCTCATGCTCATCAATAGGAATCCACTAACAAGGTTGATCAAGTCTTGTTAACAAACTCTTTCCGAATAACATGAAACCGGAGAATTTTCGAATAACACTATGTTACCTCAACGGGGATATCCATGTCCCCAACAATAAGAATATCATATTTCTTCTTTACAGTAGGAAGAGGAAATTCAAAGCCTCCAATAATAATTGTTGAAGTTTTTCCAATAGAATTTATACTATGGACTTGAGGTTGTTTCCTCGGAAAGTGTACCGTATGCTCATTACCATTAACATGAAAAGTGACATTGCTTTTGTTGCAATCAATAACAGCCCCTGCAGTATTCAAAAAGGGTGTACCAACAACAATAGACATACTATCGTCCTCGGGAATATCAGGAATAACAAAGTCCGTTAAAACAGTAACGTTTGCAACCACAACAAGCACATCCTCACAAATACCGACATGTATAGAAGTTGATTTATCAGGCGTTTGCAAAGATATTTCAGTAGGTGTCAACTTATTCAAATCAAGTCTATGATATAAATAGAGAGGCATAACACTAACATCGGCTCCAAGATCACATAAAGCAGTTTTAACATAGTTTCTTTTAATGGAGCATGGTATAGTTGGTACTCCTGGATCTCCAAGTTTCTTTGGTATTCCACCTTTACAAGTATAATTAGCAAGCATGGTGGAAATTTCAGCTTCTGGTATCTTTCTTTTATTTGTAACAACGTATTTCATATACTTAGCATAAGGATTCATTTTAAGCATATCAGTCAAACACATACACAAAAATATAGGTCTAATCATTTCGGCAAAGCGCTCAAAATCCTCATCGTCCTTTTTCTTGGATGGTTTAGGAGGAAAAGGCATGGGTTTCCCAACCCATGGTTCTCTTTATTTCCCGTGCTTCCTGGCAACAAGGTCTCTCTTATCATAACGTTGATTGTTTGATTGTGGGTTATCAAGATCAACAACAGGTTCAATCTCTACATCATTGTCATTGCTAGGTTGAGCATCGACATGAACATCATCATTAACACTATCACTAGGTTCATGTTCATTACCAAATTGTGTTTCAGCATCAGAAATAGAAATATCATTGGGATTCTCAGGTATGTCAACAACAGGTTCACTATAAGCATGCAAAGTCCTATCATTTTTCATTAGTCAACACATTGTTTAATAGAATTTCAGCTTCATCCGGTGTTCTTTCCGTGAAAACACAACCAGCACAACTATCTAGGTGGTATGCGGAAGCATCAGTTAGTCCATTATAAAAGATATCAAGTATTTCATTTTTCTTGAGAGGACGATCAGGCAAAGCATTAAGTAATTGGAGAAGCCTCCCCCAAGCTTGTGGGAGACTCTCTTCTTCAATTTGCACAAAATTATATATTTCCCTTAAGGCAGCTTGTTTCTTATGAGCGGGGAAATATTTAGCAGAGAAGTAATAAATCATATACTGGAGACTACGCACACAACCAGGATCAAGATAATTAAACCATGTTTTAGCATCACCCTTTAATGAGAACGGAAACAACTTACGGATAAAGTAATAGCGAGTTTTCTCATCATTAGTGAACAAGGTGGATATATCATTTAGTTGAGTAAGATGTGCCACAACAGTTTCAGATTCATCACCATAAAAAGGATCAGAGTCAACAAAAGAAATTAACTCAGGATCGACAGAGAAATCATAATCCTTATCAGAGATACAGATAGGTGAAGTAGCAAAATCTGGGTCATATTTCATTCTAGCATTCAAGGTTTTTTCTTTCAGCTTAGCTAATAGTTTCTTAAGATCATATCTATCATTGCAAGCTAAAAAGTCTCTAGCAGTTTCTTCATCCATAACATAACCCTCAGGCACAACAGGTAATTCATATCTAGGGGGAGAATCTTCATCATCACTTTCAACAATATTATCGGTTTCAATAATTTCATTCTCTCTATCCCTAGCAAGTTGTTCATCAAGAAATTCACGTAGAGGCACAGTAGTATCAAGCATAGAAGTAGTTTCATCACAGATATCATGCAAAGCAGAAGTGGCATCATCTATAACATGCGACCTATCAGAATCAATAACATGTGTAGGTGTCGCAAGTTTACTCAAAACAGAAGGTGAATCAAGTGCAGAGCTAGATGGCAGTTCCTTACCTCCCCTCGTAGTTGAGGGAAAAATCTTTGTTCTTTCATCTTTCAAGTTCTTCATAGTGATCAACAGATATAAATCCCAAGTGACTCAAAGAATAGAGCTATCCTCCCCGGCAACGGCGCCAGAAAATAGTCTTGATAACCCACAAGTATAGGGGATAACAATAGTTTTCGAGGGTAGAGTATTCAACCGAAATTTATTGATTCGACACAAGGGAAGCGAAAGAATATTCTCAAGTATTAATAGTTGAGTTGTCAATTCAACCGCACCTGAAAGACTTAATATCTGTAGCAAAGTATTTAGTAGCAAAGTAATATGATAGTAGCGGTAACTGTAGCAAAAGTAACAGTAGCAGTTTTGTAGTAATTTTAACAGTGGAGACGGTGAAGTAACTAAGCAAAGATCAATATGTGAAAAGCTCGTAGGCAATGGATCAGTGATGGATAATTATGTCGGATGCGATTCCTCATAAAACAGTTATAACATAGGGTGACACAGAACTAGCTCCAGTTCATCAATGTAATGTAGGCATGTATTCCGAATATAGTCATACGTTGTTATGGAAAAGAACTTGCATGGCATCTTTTTTCCTACTCTCCCGTGGCAGCGGGGTCCTATTGCAAACTAAGGGATATTAAGGCCTCCTTTTAATAGAGTACCGGACCAAAGCATTAACACCTAATGAATACATGAACTCCTCAAACTACGGTCATCACCGGTAAGTATCCCGATTATTGTCACTTCAGGATTAACGGGTCATAACACATAATAGGTGACTATAGACTTGCAAGATAGGATCAGGAACTCACATATATTCACGAAAACATTATAGGTTCAGTTCTGAAATCATGGCACTCGGGCCCTAGTGACAAGCATTAGGCATAGCAAAGTCATAGCAACATCAATCTCAGAACATAATGGATACTAGGGATCAAACCCTAACAAAACTAACTCGATTACATGGTAAATCTCATCCAACCCATCACCGTCTAGAAAGCCTACAATGGAATTACTCACGCACGGTGGTGAGCATCATGAAACTAGTGATGGGGGAAGGTTGATGATGATGATGGCGATGGATTCCCCTCTCCGGAGCACCGAGCGGACTCCAGATCAGCCCTCCCGAGAGAGATTAGGGCTTGGCGACGGCTTCGTATCATAAAACGCGATGAATCCTTCTTTCTGATTTTTTTCTCCTCAAAAATGAATATATAGAGTTGGAGTTGAGGTCGGTGGAGCATCAGGGGGCCCACGAAGCAGGGGGCACGCCCCCACCCTTGTGGATAGGCTGTGGGCCCCTTGCATTGATTCTTTCGCCAGTATTTTCTATATATTCCAAAAATATTCTCCGTGAAGTTTCAGGTCATTCCGATAACTTTTATTTCTGCACAAAAATAACACCATGGCAATTCTGCTAAAAACAGCGCCAGTCCGGGTTAGTTCCATTCAAATCATGCAAGTTAGAGTCCAAAGCAAGGTCAAAAGTGTTTGGAAAAGTAGATACGATGGAGACGTATCATTGCACGAGTCCACGGAGGGCTCCACCCACGAAGGGGCCACGAAGAAGCAACCTTGTCTATCCCACCATGGCCATCGCCCACGAAGGACTTGCCTCACTAGGGTAGATCTTCACAGGCGATCTCCTTAGCCGTACAAACTCCTTGGTTCAACTCCACAATTTTGACAGAGGCTCCCAAGTGACACCTAACCAATCTAGGATACACCACTCTCCAAAAGCTAATAGACGGTGTGTTGATGATGAACTCCTTGCTCTTGTGCTTCAAATGATAGTCTCCCCAACACTCAACTCTTTCTCTCTCAGATTTGGATTAGGTGGAAAGGTGATTTGAGTGGGAAGCAACTTGGGAAGGCTAGAGATCAAGATTCAAATGGTTGGAATGGAATATCTTGGTCTCAACACATGAGTAGGTGGTTCTCTCTCAGAAAATGAATGCTGAAATGTAGGCACGTTCTAATGGCTCTCCTTTCTAATGAAGGAAGGGTGGAGGGGTATATATAGCCTCCACACAAAATCTAACAGTTACACACAATTCACCAAACTCAGTGTGACCAGTTCGGAAAACTCGGTCGGACCGATTCAGTTCAAAATGTGAACGTTAGGCTTTTTGGTGGGACCGATACGATCAACTCGGTGGGACCGATGTGCTAGCGTTAGGATGAAATCTCATCTCGGTTTGACCGATTACACAAAATCTGTGGGACCGATTTTGCTAATAAGCAAAACAAAGAGTTGGTCAAACAAACTTGGTGGGACCGATTGCATATCTTGGTGAGACTGAAATAATTGCAATAGGCAACAGAGAGTTTGCAAGCCCATCTCGGTGAGACCGAGATCCCATCGGTGACACCGAATTGATTAGGGTTTCTGGCAGTGGCTATGCCAAGTGAACTCGGTGGCGCCAGATAGAATATTTCGGTGGGGCCGAGTTTGACTTTTGGTTTGGGACATATGTGGATATGAGAAAGTGGTTGAGGGTTTTTGGAGCATATCACTAAGCATTTTGAGCAAGCAAGCCATTAAGCAACACATCATCCCCTTTTAATAGTATTGGCTTTCCTATGGACTCAATGTGATCTTAGATCACTAAAATGAAAATGTAGAGTCTTGAGCTTTTGAGCTTGAGCCAATCCTTTGTTCTTAGCATCTTGCAGGGGTTCCATATCCTCTTGTCCACGCCGCTCCATTTGTTGAACTTATCTGAAATATACTAGATAAAAATATTAGTCCAATGAGAGAAATGTTGACATTAATTACCAAAACCACCCATGGAGCACTTGTGCTTTCAGTTGTTAATAAGACCTGATCAACCTTATTAATGAATCATTTTTGAGAGGTATGAATACTACTGGAATCAGGATCTTTGCCGTCAGCCAGCTGATGGTAAAGAAGGTCTTTGCCATTAGCTTATAGAAAACTGACGGCAAAGAAAGAGCTGACAACAATGATCATGTTTGACGACAGCAAGCTCTTTGTCGTCCGCTAGCGGACAACATAGAAGCTTTGCCGTCTACTAGCAGACGACAAAGAGGGAGGGTGGCCCACTAATGAGTACCACCTAACGACCACTTTCTTTGCCATCTGCTAGCGGACGGCAAATATTCTTTGTTGTCTGCTAGCAGACGGCAAAGAGAACGACAGCTAACGGCTATGTTCGGCCCAGCCCACCTCCCACTCTCCATCTCTCTTTATCTCACTCCACCATGCCGACACCGACCCTAACCGCCGCCGCCGCTCCCGACCCCACTACCCTCGCCGCCCCTGAAGCCCTTGCCGCCCGCTGCGCCAGTCCACCAGCCGCCACCCCCCGGTCCGCTACGCACCCGCGGCCCTTGCAACCACCGCCCGCCGCCCTCGCCACCCCGCGGTCTCTCACTCCACCGCCCGATGCCGTCGCCGCCCTGCCGCCTCGACAACCAGGTGCCCCGACGCCCACGACGCCCCGACGCCCTCACCGCCCCACCACCCCCGCCGGCCCGGTGCAACGCCGCCTCGCCAACTAGGCGCCTTGCCGTGCCGACGCCCTAGCCTCCCCAATGATACGTCCATTTTGCATCACGCTTTTATATCGATCTTTATTGCATTATGGGCTGTTATCACACATTATGTCACAATACTTATGCCTTTTCTCTCTTATTTTACAAGGTTTACATGAAGAGGGAAAATGCCAGCAGCTCGAATCCTGGGCTGGAAAAGGAGCAAATATTAGAGACATATTCCGCACAACTCCAAAAGTCCTGAAACTCCACGAAAGTCAGTTTTGGATATATTAAAAATATTGGGCGAAGAAAGCACCAGAGGGGGACCACCCACTCTCCACGAGGGTGGAGGGCGCGCCCCCTGCCTTGTGGGCCACCTGGAAGCATATATTAAAATCGCGGGAGAAACGATTTCGCGGCGGCCTCTCCCATCAGCTATAGCGGCCTCCATAGCGGGCAATCACAGCAAATAGCAGAAAATTTTCTTGTGGGAGAGATGATTCTGGAGGGTTTTGCTGACTTTTGAGCCATTTAGAGGGATATGTGGAGGATTTCGCGGCAGTAGCCATAGCGTAGCGGCGAGACTCCTGGGCAGCTATAGCGCAGCTATCACGACTATTTCATGAGCTATTTTAATCTATGCCTAGAAGCCCCCCGATTCCCATCTTCTGGTATAAGGTGTCTCTTGCCCTAGAAAAATTTATAAGGAAGCTTTCGGGACGAAGCACCGCCGTCTCGAGGCGGAACCTTGGCGGAATGAATCCAGGGCTCCGGCGGAGCTGTTCTGCTAGGGAAACATCCCTCCGGGAGGGGGAAATCATCACCATCGTCATCACCATCGATCCTTTCATTGGGAGGCGGTCAATATCCATCAACATCTTCACCAACACCATCTCCTATCAAACCCTAGTTCATCTCTTGTATCCGATCTTTGTCTCAAAACCTCAGATTGGTACGTGTGGGTTGCTAGTAGTGTTGATTACTCCTTGTAGTTGATGCTAGTTGGTTTATTCGGTGGAAGATTATATGTTCAGATCCTTTATGCACATTAATGCCCCTCTGATTTTGAACATGAATATGATTTGTGAGTAGTTACGTTTGTTCCTGAGGACATGGGAGAAGTCTTGTTATAAGTAGTCATGTGAATTTGGTATTCGTTCGATATTTTGATGAGATGTATGTTTTCTTTCCTCTAGTGGTGTTATGTGAATGTCGACTACATGACACTTCACCATTGTTTGGGCCTAGGGGAAGGCATTGGGAAGTAATAAGTTGATGATGGGTTGCTAGAGTGAGAGAAGCTTAAACCCTAGTTTATGAGTTGCTTCGTAAGGGGTTGATTTGGATCCATATGTTTCACGCTATGGTTAGGTTTACCTTAATTCTTCTTTCGTAGTTGCGGATGCTTGTCCAAGGAAGGGAAGTATCCAAGCACCGGTCCACCCACATATCAAATTATCAAAGTGACGAATGTGAATCATATGAGCATGATGAAAACTAGCTTGACGATAATTCCCATGTGACCTCGGGAGCGCTTTCCTTTATATAAGACTTTGTCCAGGTTTGTCCTTTGCTATAAAAGGATTGGTCCACCTTGATGCACCTTGTTTAATTTTGTTACTTGTTACCCGTTACGAATTATCTTATCACAAAACTATCAGTTACCGATAATTTCAGTGCTTGCAGAGAATACCTTACTGAAAATTGCTTGTCATTTCCTTCTGCTCCTCGTTGGGTTCGACACTCTTACTTATCGAAAGGACTACGATAGATCCCCTATACTTGTGGGTCATCAAGACTCTTTTCTGGCACCGTTACCGCGGAGTGAAGTGCCTTTGGTAGGTGGAAATTGGTTAGGAAAAATTTATATAGTGTGCTGAAATTTACTGTCACTTGTTACTATGGAAAATAATCCTTTGAGGGCCTTGTTCGGGGTATCTTCACCCCGACCAGTAGAGCAAAGAGTTGCTCCTTAACCTACTGAACCTACTGAAAATGTTTACTTTGAAATTCCTTCGGGTATGATAGAGAAACTGCAAGCTAATCCTTTTACAGGAGATGGAACATTACATCCCGATATGCACCTATTCTATGTGGATGAAGTTTGTGGATTATTTAAGCTTGCAGGTATGCCCGAGGATGTTATCAAGAAGAAGGTATTCCCTTTATCTTTGAAGGGAAAGGCATTGACATGGTTCAGGCCATGTGATGATATTGGATCATGGAACTACAACCGATTGAAATTGGAATTTCATCAGAAGTTTTATCCTATGCATCTGGTTCATCGTGATCGTAATTATATATATAATTTTGGCCTCGAGAAGGAGAAAGTATCGCTCAAGCTTGGGGGAGGCTTAAGTCAATGTTATATTCATGCCCCAATCATGAGCTCTCAAGAGAAATTATTATTCAAAAAATTTATGCTCGGCTTTCTCTCAATAATCGCTCCATGCTCGATACTTCTCGTACTGGTTCTTTTATGATGAATACTATTGAATTTAGATGGGACTTATTGGAATGAATTAAATGCAACTCTGAAGATTGGGAACTCGAGGAAGGTAAGGAGTCAAGTATAACACCTTAGTTTGATTGTGTTAAATCTTGTATGGATACCGATGCTTTTTGTGAATTTAGCACTAAATATGGACTTTACTCTGAGATAGTAGCTTCTTTTTGTGAATCATTTGCTACTCATGTTGATCTCCCTAAGGAGAAGTGGTTTAAATATCATCCTCCCGTTGAAGTAAAAGTAGTTGAACCTATTAAAATTCAAGAAAAAACTATCACTTATAATGTTGATCCTATTGTTCCTACCGCTTATATTGAGAAACCACCTTTCCCTGTTAGAATAAAGAATCATGCTAAAGCTTCAACTATGGTTCGTAAGACTAAAGCTAGAACACCTACACCCTCTGAGCAAATTAAAGTTGAACCTAGTATTGCTATGGTTAAGGATCTCTTGGTCGATAATATTGATGGGCATGTTATTTACTTCTGTGATGAAGCTGCTAGAATTGCTAGACCCGATACTAAAAATAAACATAGACCTATTGTTGGCATGCCTGTTATTTTTGTTAAAATAGGAGATCACTGTTATCATGGCTTATGTGATATGGGTGCTAGTGTCAATGCAATACCTTATACTTTATATAAAGAAATTATGCATGATATTGCACTTGCTGAGATAGAAGATATTGATGTTATTATTAAGCTTCCCAATAGAGATACTATTTCACTAGTTGGGATTGTTAGAGATGTTGAAGTCTTGTGTGGGAAAATTAAATATCCTACTGATTTTCTTGTTCTTGCTTCCCCACAAGATGACTTTTGTCCCATTATATTTGGTAGACCCTTCTTGAATACTGTTAATGCTAAGATAGACAGCGAAAATGATATTGTTACTGTTGGTTTAGGGGATATCTCTCATGATTTTAATTTTGCTAAATTTTGTAGACAACCCCATGATAAAGAATTGCCTAGTAAAGATGAAATTATTGGTCTTGCTTCTATTGCTGTGTCTCCTAATGATCCTTTAGAACAATATTTGCTAGACCATGAAAATGATATGTTTATGAATGAAAGACGGGAAATAGATGAAGTATTCTTTAAACAGGGACATATTTTGAAACACAACTTGCCTGTTGAAATTCTAGGGGATCCTCTTCCACCCAAGGGTGATCTCGTGTTTGAGCTTAAACCATTACTTGATACTCTTAAATATGCTTATCTTGATGAAAATAAGATATATCCTGTTATTATTAGTGCTAAGCTTATAGAGAAAGAAGAAGAGAAATTATTGAAAACTCTGAAGAAGCACCATGCTGCTATTGGATATACTCTTGATGATCTTAAGGGCATTAGTCCCACTCTATGCCAGCACAAAATAAAATTGGAGAAAGACACTAAACCGGTTGTTGATCACCAACGACGGTTAAATCCTAAGATGAAATAAGTGGTAAGAAATGAAATACTAAAGCTTCTGGAGGTAGGTATAATTTATCCTGTCGCTGATAGTCAGTGGGTAAGTCTTGTCCATTGTGTCCCTAAGATGGCAGGTATTACTGTTGTTCCTAATGATAAAGATGAATTGATCCCACAAAGAATTGTTACAGGTTATAGAGTGGCAATTGATTTCCGCAAATTAAATAAAGCTACTATAAAGGATCATTACCCTTTACCTTTTATGGATCAAATGCTAGAAAGATTATCCAAACATACACATTTTTGCTTTCTAGACGGTTATTCTGGTTTCCCTCAAATACCTGTGTAGAAAGAGGGCCAGGAAAGGACCACTTTTACTTGCCCTTTCGGTAACTTTGCTTATAGACATATGCCTTTTGGTTTATGTAATGCAACTGCGACATTTCAAAGATGTATGACAGCTATATTCTCCGACTTTTGTGAAAAGATTGTTGAGGTTTTCACGGATGATTTCTTTGTGTATGGAACTTCTTTTGATGATTGCTTAAGCAACCTTGATCGAGTTTTGCAGAGATGTGAAGAAACTAATCTTGTCTTGAATTGGGAGAAGTGCCACTATATGGTCAATGAAGGTATTGTCTTGGGGCATAAAATTTTCGAAAGAGGTATTGAAGTTGATAAAGCTAAAGTTGATGTTATTGAAAAGATGTCGTGTCCTAAGGACATTAAAGGTATAAGAAGTTTCCTTGGTCATGCCGGTTTTTATAGGAGGTTCATTAAAGACTTCTCAACCATTTCTAGGCCTCTGACTAATCTCTTACAAAAAGATGTTCCTTTTGTCTTTGATGATGATTGTGTATAAGCATTTGAAATACTTAAGAAAGCCTTGATTTCTGCACCTATTGTTCACCCGCCTGATTGGAATTTACCCTTTGAAATTATGTGTGATGCTAGTGATTATGCTGTAGGTGTTGTTCTAGGACAAAGAGTTGAGACCTTATATTGTTGATTATAAAGTAACTATTCACACTGATCATGCTGCTATGGAAAAGGAAGATGCTAAACCTAGACTTGTTAGATGGGTTCTCTTGCTATAAGAATTTGATTTGCATATTATTGATAGGAAGGGAGTTGAAAACCCCGTTGAAGACAATCTGTCTAGGTTAGAAAATGTTCTTGATGACCCACTCCCTAATGATGATAGTTTTCTTGATGAACAATTAGTTGTCATAAATGCTTCTCGTACTGCTCCATGGTATGCTGATTATGCTAATTGCATTGTTGCTAAATTTATACCACCTAGTTTCACATACCAGCAAAAGAAAAAGTTTTTCTATGATTTAAGACTTTACTTATGGGATGACCCACACCTTTATAAAGGAGGAGTACATGGTGTTATTAGACGTTGTGTACCTGAGCATGAACAGTAACAGATCCTACGCAAGTGTCGCTCCCAGGCTTATGGAGGACACCATACTGGAGATAGAACTGCACATAAGGTATTACAATCCGGTTTTTATTGGCCTACTCTTTCCAAAGATGCCCATAAGTTTGTCTTGTCTTGTGATGAATGTCAAAGAATTGGTAATATTAGTAGACGTCAAGAAATGCCTATGAACCATTCACTTGTTATTGAACCATTTGATGTTTGGGGCTTTGATTATATGGGACCGTTTCCTACCTCTAATGGGTATACGCATATTTTAGTTGATGTTGATTATGTTACTAAGTGGTTAGAAGCTATTCCAAGTCGTAGTAATGATCATAACACCTCTATTAAGAAGCTTAAAGAAGTTATTTTTCTAAGGTTTGGAGTCCCTAGATACTTAATGACTGATGGTGGTTCACATTTTATTCATGGTGCTTTTCGTAAAATGCTTGCTAAGTATGATGTTAATCATAGAATTGCATCTCCATACCACCCACAGTCTAGTGATCAAGTAGAACTGAGTAATAGAGAGATTAAATTAATTTTGCAAAAGACTGTTAATAGATTTAGAAAGAATTGGTCCAGGAAACTTGATGATGCATTATGGGCCTATAGAACTGCATATCAAAATCCTATGGGTATGTCTCCGTATAAAATGGTTTATGGAAAAGCATGTCACTTACCTCTCGAACTAGAACATAAGGCATATTGGGACATTAAAGAGCTCAATTATGATTTCAAACTTGCTGGTGAGAAGAGACTATTTGACATTCGCTCACTTGATGAGTAGAGAACCCAGGCCTATGAGAATGCCAAACTGTTTAAAGAAAAAGTTAAAAGATGGCATGACAAAAGGATACAAAAGCATGAGTTTAATGTAGGTGATTATGTTCTGTTATACAACTCTCGTTTAAGATTTTTTGCAGGAAAACTCCTCTCTAAATGGGAAGGTCCTTACGTTATCGAGGAGGTCTATTGTTCCGATGCCATAAAAATCAACAACTTCTAAGGCACAAATCGGAACCTGGTGAACGGTCAAAGAATCAAACATTATATCTCAAGTAATCCCATAAATGTTGAAACCAATGTTATTGACACCGTAACCTCGGAGGAGTACATAAGGGACACTTTCCAAAATGTTTCAGACTCCGAAAAGGAATAGGTATGTGGTACGGTAAGTAAACCGACTCCAAAATAGTTCTAATAGCAATCTTTCTCCGTTTTGGAATATTTAAAAAATAGGAAAAATAAGAAGTAGCCCGAAAGGGACACGAGGCATCCCCGAGGGTGCAGGGCACGCCCTACCCCCTGGGCACGCCCCCTGCCTCGTGGGCACCTCGTGTGCCCTCTAGACTCAGTTTTCTTGCATGATACTTCTTTTGGTCGGCAAAAATTCATTATATAATCTCCCGAAGGTTTAGACCACGGTACCACGACAAAATCCTCTGCTTTTGTTTCAAGCTGTTTTTCTGACAGATCTAGATCACCATGACGTCTTCAAGCGCCCCCAAGGACAAATTTTTCGAGAAGGTCATCAACCCCTACCTCGCGGAGGTGCTGCAACACCCTCAAACTATTGAGATGCGTGAGGGGGTGCTGCACATCCGCGATGTTGAGGGACCAAGGAGGACCGGAAGCGTGGAGACAAGACTTGAAGCAATGGAGCAACAAGTTTTCAAGTGCCAGGGAATGGTGGAACGCGGACTCAACGCCAACCACATGATAATCGCAGAGTTCACCAACAACCACAAGCTGGATGCCAAGAACATTGGGGAGACCATCTTCAAGCTTCACGAGAAAATCGAGCACCTCCAAGCCCAGATCCATGACCTGCAAAACCAAAACTGTGAGTATGAATATAGATTCAAGAGGATGAGTTTGGATGCAGATTTTAGGATCCTGGAGACTCGATCATCCTTCTATGATGATGAGCCTATGCCTTGGAAGATGGACGACAAGCCTAAATCATCAAAAACTCCATCATCACCACCTTCGAAGAACGAGACATAAATACATGGGTATGGGCACTCCCCTTGGCAACTGCCAAGCTTGGGGGAGGTGCCCCAGTATCATATCACCATCACACTTCTATATTTATCGTTTTTCTTAGTTCGATCTGTAACGTCCCAAATTTTCAATTTGGAATGTTATACATAAGATCATCAATGCATATCATATATTATTTGCTTTTGGTTTTGATCCTAGAAATCCTAAGCAACTCAAGGACCCATGGAGAGAGTTGGGGATTTCGTTATTTTCATATTTGAGTTTTCTCAAAAATTGAGAATAGGATCATTTGATTTTTATTTATTTTATCATCAATTATTTCTATTACAAAATTATGAGAGAGGGAATAAAATGACTTTCCCAAAATAAAGAAATATTGAGAATTTAATAAAGAAATCAAATAAGATTTTATTTCAGAGTTTTTCGATATTTTATTTGAATTTAGGAAAAAAATATGCGTTTTTCAAAATTGCATTTAGGCCCCAAATAAATGTTCACTTTGTCCGGCTTGATTTTAGAAGTCGGGGAAAATTTATTTCAGAATTTTTGGAGTACGTTTAGTATTTCTTTTTTATTTTTCTTATGCGCGTAATTATTAAAAAAAAATAGCACCGACCTACGGGCCGTGTCCGACCGGGACTCCGGCCCGCGTAGGCTTCATAAGCCGGGGGGAGCCCAGTCGAAGCAGCCCAGCCGCCGCGCCCCCGAACCCTAGCGCCCGCGCCCGACCCTGCCGCCGCCGCCGCCGCGCCGCCGCCTGCCGTCGCCGGAGCCGCCGCGCCGCCGCCTCGCCGACCCGCCGCCCGAGGTTCCCCTCGTAACACGCGCCGCTGGTTTTTTTTAAAACCTGATCAGTTTTCCGTCGGTTTCGTCGGTTTTTTTTAGTTTCCATTTTTTAGATCGGTTTTTTCCAGTTTAGGTTAATTAGCGAGCGTTTGCTCGTTCGTTCGTTTTAACGAACGTTCTCATCGTTTAGATCCGGTTAACGAACGTTCGTTCGTTAATCCGTTCGTCGTTTTTCTTTTTCTCGGATTTTCCGCGATTATTTTCTGATCGCGATTTCTGATCCGATTTTCGTTTTAGTATAACTTTTCGCTCGTTTATCGGAATCAGGCGATTCAAGCGCCTGGAGTTTCGTCTCGAAACCCTCTATCCGTTTAACCAACTTAAACAAGTTTTTTATACTGTAAAATTTGACTTAGATCCAGATTAGTAGAACGAAGTTGTTTTCTTTCGCTGTTTGACTTTCGTTGCGTCGTTCGATTTGATTCTTTTTGCAAACCAGAGTTCTTAAGTTGAACTTTCTGGTTAGTTATCTTATTTGACTTTTACCTGTGCATTAGATGAGTGCTTATTGTATGCTTGTTTGTTTGTCTGCGATAGAATACCCGGAGTGCGCCGCGTGTTACTTCGAATCTCTAGGTTTCGTGGATCATCAGCAAGGCAAGTAACACTTTGATCATACCTTTTCTACTACCCAGTTTTATTGCATTAGATCAAATCCTCAAACATTGCATGATTAGGATGTAATTAAATTGTGGGATGGGAAGTAGTTGAGGTAGTACCTATTACCTGTTATATTATCAAACCTTTGGGAGTTACTTCTATGTTTGCCATTATGCCATGCTATGCCAGTAGACATGGATTGGGTTCGTGATATCCATGACAGATGTGAGTTTGTTAATTAATGGTTTATCTAAGGTGGCAACTTAAACACATATCTGGGTGGATTGAGGTACCTGGGTATTCCAGGATTGCCTTTTTTTATGGACCGCCACCCAGGCCTAAAGGGATCATGAGATTTTTCATACTAGAAACTTCCGTGTGCAGCCACAAGCTATTATGGGCTCTAGCATAGTTGATTAAGTCATGCGAACTCTTGCAGGGTAGACTAGCAGATGTAGGGGAAAGTAGGTGTAACAGTCTATCCATCGTAAGGTGCTAGCTCTTCTGAAAGACTATGTCTCGGTCATCCGTCTTCTCAAACACCATGTAGTGCGAGAAACCAAACGGAGGCGATCGAGTCTTGTGGGGAAAAGTGCACAAACCTCTGCAGAGTGTATAAACTAATCATGGTTAGCCATGTCCCCGGTTATGGACGTTTTGAGTATCTAGTACTTGGATTATCATGTGAATCTCAACATGTTACTCTAAATTAATTTTGTTGGGTTTTGTTAATGATGATGCTTAATTGGGATTGAGGATGCTGTCAACCATTCTCAATGTTTAACAACTACCATGATAGTTAAATAAAATTTATTCCTTTGCAGTAGGGAAAAATTGGCTTTACGCAAAATTATAACCATAGAGCTTTCCACCAGCCAAATATGCATATAGTATAGCTGTTTCATTCCATTACTCTCTATGTGTTACCTTGCCAGCATATTCCATGTGCTGACCCGTTTCGGGTTGCAACGTTAATGTTGCAGACTTTTCAGACAACGATTAAGGAGTTTTAGGTCGTGGTTCTATACTTAGTGATGCCGTTGGAGTTCATGGACTTGCTTAACTTCCAAGCCTTCCACTGTTATCGTTATTAGATGGCCTTAAGCCATATTTATTGTAATAAGTTCTCTATTGAGACACTCGATGTAATAAGTGTGTGATTGCTACTCTGTTATAAATCCTCCGAGTACTGTGTGGTGTCAGATTACTGATCTAGGGATGACACCGGAGCACAGAGATCAGACTGTTTGAGGTCTGGTCGCTACAGAGATGGTATCAGAGCACACGCTGACTGTAGGACACGACCACTAAGCTAAAGCCCTAGACCACTACTCTCTTCTCATTCCTGACTCCTCATCTTTTTCTACTCTTTTAGGATGACGGAAGCGAGGATCAAGTTCACTCAGCCGGATGAAGATACACCTTTTGGACGACACATGAAGGAAGTCACTAGATACCTGAACATAGGAGTACCAAGCTTCACCGGAACCTACAACGCCACTTTACCTGAAGAAGAGCGCTGGATGATTCAAGTTCAAGTTCCAGGAAGGACGTTCATGCCAGTCACTGAACCCATAGAGTTTTCTTTTGATGCACCAACTTGGAGTCTAGGAAAGAGCATGGAAGCTCACATCAACATGGGACACATTGGAGAAGTCTACCAGAATGATCTCAAGGTACTATCTACCAGATTTGTGGGCACCGAGATGAGAACTGGGAGATGATCAGCACCAGGAAGGATAGATCAGTTGCAGCTTTTATCCAGGAGTTAAACCAGCACATTCGACGACAGGAGAACCAGATGTGCGCCGACATGATAGACCTGAAGAAGGCAAGGACAAGAATCAAGGAACTGGAGGAAGAACTCAAGGCTACACGTGAAGATTATGAAGAGGAAATCGAAGTATTGGTGGAGAAGAATGACGACCTGATCAATAAGATCGGGATATTTATGGGAGGCCCTACACCAGTAGATGAAGACGAAGAACCCAAGGAGATTCGCCCGGAAGACTACATCATCATCGACGACACCGACTCAGACCCAGATGACAGCGATGATGATTATTTTGATGAAGCCGGAGCAGATATCATGGAGTCTGCAACCGAAGAATATTTGTAGTAGACCACCTCATAAGTAGTAGTAGTCCACCTTGTAAATATAGTAGTCCGAGCACTTTCGTGATAGTTAGATCGATTGTATGCCCTTGTTTGATTGAATGAAGTGAATTGTTTGCTTTTGCCTCATGTGCATATGGGTAGTGTTTTCTCTTTAGACCCCCTCTATTATTAAATCTCATCTTTTCTTAACCCTCAGATGCCTCCGAGACGTGACCCCAGATTTACCTTTCCACCGGAGCTCACCCAATTGATCCAGCAGCAGAACACATTGATGCAGTTGCTAGTCCAGAATCAGAATCAGGGGAACAATAACAACAACCCACCACCACCACCTGTGGATCACTTAGCCCGTTTTCTTAGGCTGAATCCGCCAGTGTTTTCCAGTAGCACCGAGCCGATAGTAGCAGATGATTGGCTCCGCAAGACAGCTAGAGAGTTGACTACAGCAGGATGCACAGATGCGGAGAAGGTGAAGTTTGCCGCACATCATCTTGAAGGACCGGTAGCATCATGGTGGGAGAATTTCACAGGCACTTTCCCTGTCGACACTGTCACATGGGACCAGTTTCAGCAGGCTTTTCGTACTGCCCATGTTTTAGCAGGAGCTATGGCCATGAAGAAGCGTGAGTTTCGCAACTTGCGCCAAGGAGGACGAACAGTTGGCCAGTATGTGGATGACTTTAGTAAGCTAGCACGTTATGCCCCAAATGACGTTGCTACGGATGCAGCCAAGCAGGAGAAGTTTCTGGAAGGACTGAATGATGAGTTGAGCATGCAGTTGATGATAGCAACCTTCAACAACTACCAGGAGTTGGTAGACCGTGCTCTTATGATTGAAGGCAAGAAGCAGCAAATTGAGAACCACAAGAGGAAGTATGGACAAGGGAAGTACAATTCTGGAGCTCAGCAGAAGCCACGTTTTACCCCTAGATCGGGAGGACATTTTCAGCATACCCATGGAGGAGGTAGCTCGCACAATCACAACGGCACCAAGAATGATAATGGTAATGGAGGAAGCAACGGCCAGAACCGTACCACCCCATCAACCCCAGCTAAGAGAGACCTGAGCCAAGTCACCTGTTTTAAGTGTTCAAAGACAGGACATTATGCCAATGAATGTCCTGAAGGCCAGAATGGCAATGGAAGCTCTGGGAAGAAGCCGAACCCTTTCAACAGGGGACAGGTGAACCACGTTAACGTGGAGGAGGTTGAAGAGCAGCCGGATGTTGTAATCGGTAAGTTTTTGGTTATGTCATTTACTGCACTCGTACTTTTTGATACTGGTGCATCGCATTCATACATATCAAGGGGATTTGTGGATAAGTATAACCTGCCCACTAAGGTTCTTAGAACACCTATGCTAGTAAGCTCACCAGGAGCAGAGTATATGGCCAGTCAAGGTTGTTTTCAAGTGCCATTGAGTATAGGTAGGCATGTGTTTCCCTCGGATTTAATCATTTTGGAATCACAAGGATTGGATGTAATTCTGGGTATGGATTGGCTGTCGATGTATGGAGGAAACATCGATTGCGCCAGTAAGTCGATCTTGCTTACCACCCTAGAAGGGAGAAGGATCAAGTATGTATCCCGACATGTGCCAAAAGGGACTCAAGTAAATTGTTTAACAGGAGTTGTGCAGGAGGAAGTACCAGTGGTAAAGGAATTCCCTGACGTATTTCCAGGGGAGTTGCCAGGCATGCCACCAGATAGAGATATTGAGTTTTTGATTGAGCTTTTGCCAGGCACAGGACCAATATCAAAGCGACCATACAGGATGCCCGCAAAGGATTTGGTGGAGATTAATAAGTAGATTAAGGAGTTACTGGATAAAGGTTATGTTCACCCAAGTTCATCGCCTTGGGGATCACCCGTACTTCTAGTGGAAAAGAAGGATGGATTGTTAAGAATGGTTGTTGATTACCGAGGTTTGAATGAAGTAACGATCAAGAACAAGTACCCACTACCGATGATCAATGATTTGTTTGATCGTTTGCAAGGAGCTAAAGTGTTTTCCAAGATCGATTTGCGATCAGGGTACCATCAGTTGAAGATTCGAGAGCAGGACATACCTAAGACAGCTTTCACCACAAGATATGGACTGTATGAGTACACCGTTATGTCATTTGGTCTGACCAACGCACCTTCCTATTTTATGAACATGATGAACATAGTGTTTATGGAGTTTTTGGATAAGTTCGTCGTGGTGTTCATTGATGATATTCTGGTTTATTCGAAGAATGAAGAAGAGCATAAGGAACATTTACGATTAGTACTTGAGAAGCTCAGAGAACATCAGTTATATGCCAAGTTCAGCAAATGTGAGTTTTGGTTGAATGAAGTAGGATTCCTCGGACACGTTTATCCGGAGAAGGAATAGCAGTTGACCCCATAAAGGTTATCACTGTGACCAATTGGGAAGCGCAAACAACAGTTGGAGAGATTCGGAGTTTTCTTGGACTCGTAGGATACTACCGGAGATTTATTGAGAACTTCTCAAAGATTGCAAAACCTATGACGGAGTTGATGAAGAAGGATACCAAGTTCATATGGATTGAGGAGTGTGAGGTTAGTTTCCAGGAGTTGAAGAAACGTTTGGTTACCTCACCAGTGTTGATTTTTCCAGACCAGACCAAGGATTATGAAGTGTATTGCGACGCGGAGGTGCCGTCCGTTCGGCACTAGGTCATCGGTAATTTGAATCACGTCGAGTACGACTCCATCAACCCCGTTCTCTTGAACGCTTCCGCTCGTGATCTACAAGTGTATGTAGATGCACTCCTCTCTCCCTCGTTGCTAGATGACTCCATAGATTGATCTTAGTGATGCATAGAAAATTTTAAAATTCTGCTACGTTCCCCAACAATCTCTCCCCTACCGATCTACGTCCAATCTCCTCGTGTGATCTAAGCTGGAAACAACGAACAACACAAGGGACACGAGGTTTATACTGGTTCGGGCCATCATTGTGGTGTAATACCCTACTCCAGTGTGTGGTGTGGTGGATTGCCTCGGGGGCTGATGATGAACAGTACAAGGGAAGAACAACCTTGCAAGAGGTGTTCTTGAGCTGGTGCGATGAACTACTGGGCGAGTTCAGTCACCTCTTTCTCTCTCTGCTAGGGTTCTACCAGATCTCTCGTTGTCCCCCTACTCTCTGGTGGCTAGATCTATTTATAGAACCCATGGGCCTCTCCCCAAATAATGAGCGGGAAGGGCGCCAACAATTGGCCATTTTGAAGGGGAACATATAGTACAAGTTATCCTGACCAAAGGCGGTCTTCGGTTGCCAAAAGCACTGGTGATGACGTCGTCTTGGGCTCCATGATGACCTCCATCCTGCTGCCCTGTTGGTCTTGGTCTCGTTGCACCGGAATGGTAACCTTTGCCCGGTGCCTTGGCCTGTGCTTGCCCCCTTTGCACCAAAGGGGGAAACAAGGACACTGCACAGGCCGGCGCCCGCCTGGTCTCGATCGTCATGGCTTGCGTCACGGGCTCCTCGTGAGGTACCCTAGCCTTGATCTCTCCGCCTCCTCGCGAGCCTGCCTGATGAGGCTGCCTCTGAGGAAGCTTCCTGTCGTCTGCCCCGCGAGGCTTGGCCCCTCGCGAGGGTCTTGAGCTTGTGCTGATGAAGGTGGGCCACGCTGGGCCCCCACTTGAGCCACGCCGCAGGCCGCAGGCAGGCAAGTCTGGGGACCCCCGTTCCCAGAACGCCGATAGTAGCCCCCGGGCCCAAGGCGCGCCCGGGCTTGGCCTAGCAGGGAAGCGAAGAGGCAAGCATGAAGCGCCGCGGGCCCAAAAAGCCTGCGGCCCCGGGCACCGCGTGGCGGTTGATTGGACGTTGGCGTCTGCGCTTCCCCACGACGCCTTGCTACGCGCCCGGCTAAGTGAACCCGTAGTTGCACACAGTTGTTCCTCCTTTCCGCTGCTCGCCCGCCTCCTACCTTTCCTTCTTCTTCGAGCTCCAGCCTCCGCCGTTAATACGGCTCGAGTTCTTCCACCTCTTCACCGCCATGGCACCGTCGAATAAAGGAAGGGGAAAGAAGCCCGCGCCTTTGCCCGGCACACCTCCAGCGGCGACCCCCGCCGTCGCCCGGTCGATCATAGTCAATCCAGAAGCTTTGGACAAGGTCCGCTCCGCCCTTGCAACTATCTTCAACGAGTGCGGCAGGACCATGGTCTGGCCTGCGTCCCATGCCTCACTTGATAGGATCATCATGGAGGTCCGATTCTTCGCCGATGCCCTATGGGCAGGTCTAGTTCCCCCCTTTTCCGCCTTCTTCAATGCGGTGCTCTCCCATTATCGAATCCGCATGATGCACCTCGGGCCGGAGTCCATTACTCTTATGGCTGTCTTTGCTTTTGTTTGCGAGGCGATGATAGGCATTCCCCCTTCCATGGCCCTGCTGCGCCACTTCTTTTCCTTGCGCCTGAGCGACCCCACTCAGTGCTCAAGGTGTGTGAGTTTCCTGGGTGTGCCAAAGACGGCCGCTTCAGGGATCGACTTCGGCCTTCCTCCTTCTAAGGCCAGGTTCAGAGAGCGGTGGCTGTACGTGGACGTTGGAGTGCCCAACCCTCTGCTCTCGCACCCGACATCGCCTGCTGTTCCTCACGTGGGTTGGGACCATGAGGTGCTCGCGAGCCCCCGGCTCGCCTTCGTCTAGCGCCGCTTCTAGAGTTTGAGGGCGCTCAATGTGACAGCGCCCAAGGTGGTGAAGGAGTTCCTCCAATGTCGCATTGCTCCTCTTCAGCGCCACTCTCGCCGGATGTGGGACTTTGCGGGGCATGGAGACCACACGCGTCTTCAGGATGAGGACTTGGCGCCAAAAGTGCTGCGGACGGTGCTTAGGCTCTTGACTGGCGATCCTTCCCCAGGAAGCCTTCGGAGAAATGGTATCCTGTTGTATCTTTGCTCCGGCAGGGTCGATTTTGTGAGGCAGATGCCCAGCTTCGACGAGTGGGGACTGCGCCCGGCTGGATTCATGGGGCCCCGCGAGAACCCAGCCACCGTGGTTGCTTCCCCTGCCGCCCACAGCGGTCCTTCCTCGGGCGACAGGGCGGGGAGACGAGAACCGGCGAGGGTTGAGGCGCCTGATGTCCAGGTGTCGATGCCACGAGAAGCCTCGAAGGCGGCATCTCCTGAGGCCCGCCCTAGAGCGGCGACAGGTGCGGAGTCACGGCCTATGGTTCAAGCCGGGGCTTCTGAGCCCCCAGTCGTTCCTCGCGAGGTGACACCTAACGACGCCCCCCAGGCTGACTCCTCCAGCGCTGATCATCTTGACGCTTCTTCCACACCAGGGGCCGACCCCTGCGTCAGGCGCTTAGGTCGGTTCTATGTAGACTTAGAGGCCCTCCGTAAGAGGAAGGAGGCCTTGGGTGGCAACGACCGCCCTTGCCACTTGTTGAAGCGCCGGAAGTACTTTGCCATGGACGAGTAAGTCTTCTTCTTTCCTTGCTTGTTTACTTTGCTATCCCTGCGACTGATTGTGGCCCTTTTCAGACCCTGTCCTGCGAAGCCCGCCGAGCCAGCCCGGGAGCCATCCCCCATAGCTTCGCCTTCTCCGCTGGCCCTGGGCTCGCCGAGCTTGAGCGGCACCCCTACTGCCAGACCAGTTGGTGGAGTGGTCCATTCCATAGGGCACCTCGAGCCTGCGCGCCCGGTGTCCTTTCTTCATGAGTCCTCCTGGGGCACATCCGGCTTGCCCCGCGTTCCTCCTCTGATCATAGATGGTGAATGGCTGAAGTCTATCTTCGGCTCCTCCTCCGTGGGTGGGCCGACGCCAGGCCGCATTCCCAGAGAGGTCTGTTCGGCGATGGCTAGGGTGCCAGCCCCCAGCCCCGCGCCGAGAGGGGGCCTGCCGCCTCGGGGCCCTCCGCATGCTCTGGTGGAAGAGGGTGATGCAGAAGATGTGCTCAGGCACGCTCGGGAGCGACGCGCCATTCGCGAAGAGTTCCTCCAGAGGGCGGCGGATGCGGTGAGCCGGATCGGGGCAGAGCTTGCTGACGAGGATGCGCGCCTTGAGGCGGAAGGTTTGCGCCTTGCTGAGGAGAGGCGCAAACTAAAGTTAGCCATCGCCCTCGCGCATCACCAACGTGATCTCGAAAACGCGAAGGCTGAAGCGTCGCTGGCAGCTTCGTGGGAGGCCTACTCCCTGGCCATCGAGGAGGCTCAGGAAGCAGACCGACGATGCAAGGATGCGAAGGAGCGCACATGGGAGCTCCTGGCCTGGGGCAACTCCCTGGAGCAGCAAGTGGAACTGTGCCAGGCGGCCTTTGAGTCGATGGCGGGGCCCCCCTATTGATCGGGCGGAGCTTCTGAAGTGCAAGGAGGCGCTGACGCTGGAGGCCGCTAAGCGCAACCTTGATCTTGAGCGGTTGGAGACGAGGGAGCGCCTGGTGGCTCGGGCGGAGGATGACGTTGCCGCGCGCGAAGCCCGGGCCCAGGAAGAAGTCGATCGCCGCGTGGCGGAAGCTCGCTCGGCCTTCGAGCGCAAATACGAGACGAGGTTGGGGCTGATCAAGGCCGAGGCTGAGGGCAGGACCGCAGCCCTCAGGGCCAAACTGGCCGAAGTGACGCAGCGTGCGGACTCCTCCGCAGCCGCCCTCAGCGCAGCATAGGCGGAGCTGTCCTCTTCCCGGGCCGAGCAGCTTCTTCTCCATCAGAGGGTTGAGGACGAGGTCCGTCGACGGCGGTTTCTGGAGCGTGAGCGTGCCCCTATGCTTCAAACACTCAGAGAAAGGGCCAACACAGCTTTGGGCAACATCTGCAAGGCTGCCGCTAAGGAGCCGCACGAGGTCAACTACGCCGGCAACCTCCAGTTTTCACCGATGTGGTGACGCTTCTGGAGAACCACTCTCAAAGGTCCCGTTGGCTTGTCAAAGAGAGGAGCCGAGCCTTGCTCGAGCGTGCATTCTCCCGCGTCTTCAGCTATCTGCTGGACAGGGACCCCCACTTTGACTTCGACGTTGCCATCGCACCCGTGCCCATAGCCGTCCGGGGTGTGCTGGCGTGATGGGTGGAGGATAATCTGGACGCCCTCGTCAGGGCCTTTTGCGTCTGATGATGATGGCTCGGTCATGGCCGCCAATGAAGGCGGTGTTGTGGACGATCCTAGCACTGGCGGAGATGCTGGCGGCGGCGGCAATGTCAACGACGCCAGCGATGCCTCCGAGGATGCCCAAGAAGACACGGTGAGTGATATGTCCGACTGGCCGCATGTCACTGCTGTTTATCCTGCACGAAGAAGGTTCGGGCTTGGCCCCGAAGAATGTAAGAGCATTTTGGGAGGGGAAGCCCTCATTTAAAGGTTTGCAATTAGTACCCTGGTAAGTATAACTTTGCGTGTGAAATTAGCTGCTAGCCCAGTGATGGGTCAGTTGACCTGTGTACCTTTCGACCCGGACGAGTCTCGAGTGGGCCTGCGAGGGCCGCCGCACCTCGGGTGTCTTCTGATTAACTTGTAGATTCCGCGATGAAAACCTCCGGAAAGGGTGCGGTACCAGTGGTCCTGGTTGTAAACGTGCATGTCCTGGCCCGGCTCGCGAGGGGCTCGCGAGGGGGGGCAGCCGCTGCTAACTTGGGACGCAAAGCCAAAACCAGAACGCATGAGATTGCTCGAACGAGACTAAACACCCCTTCCCCCAAACACACGCAAGCATCGAGCTCAAATCAAACTTAAATTCAAATCGAAGAACTTTGACAACAAGGCAAAAGCAAAAGGCCGCGTCCGGCACCTAGTCTAGTCTTCGACGTCTTCTCACCAGCGCGGAGCTAAGTGCTGCCACTGGGCGTGGGCGGGAGCCCCTGAGGCCCGAGGGCGGCTTTCCGGAGACTCAGGGGCGTGTACAACCCCACTCATTATTACGTGAGAGTGTCACAAGCGGTGAGCTTCACAGGCACTGGGCCTTCTCCATAGGTACCGGCCTTGCTTCATATCGCCAGACAAGGGCCTCGCCTTGCGCCTCACTCTGCCGCCATCGACGGCGACCGGAAACCAGGACGACGCCAATGAGGCAGAGTGGTCGCCAGCGGTTCCCCCAACGACAACGGGTCCCGTGCTGGGGGCAGGCCTTGGGGCACCTCCCCGGCAGGGGGCCTACCTCCTGAGAACGCCTTGCTTTGACCGCCGCGGGGACGAACCTGAATCTCGGCCCCTTTCCTGCAGCCCCCTGCGCCCTCCTCCCAAGGGGTATGAGGCTGCAGAATTGGGGCAGCCACCTGCTGCGGCGACCTGTATCTCCTGCGACCCATGCTTAGCATAAGCTTGCTCCTGAGGGATGAGTGGTACCCGATAGTTGCCACCGCTGGTGCGGTTGTCGAGGCTCTCCTGGGGTTCCTGAAAGAGCTCAACTTCACGCGTCTCCTCACCCCAGCCTGGCCCGAGGAATGAGCCATGATCTTCCTCCAGTGCGCACCCCTGATCCACCATGCGGGGCACATAAGCTTCCAGGGTCGCCGCCCCATGCGCCTCGCCGTAGCGCCCCGCATGCCACGCAGCCTGGCTTGGAGCGCCGTCTTGGGGGTGATGGCGCGGCGGTCCGCCGAGGCCGAAGGTCGTGGTGTGCACCCCTTCGCTAGCCTGAGAGGGGGCTGGCGTGACTTGTCGCCCGGTGCCGGCGGAGGTGTTGGTGCTGGACCAGCCCTGGAGTCCACTGGAAGTCGCGTGCGCACGCACGATGCCACCATGCGACCCGCCTTGGGTCTGGGGTGGCAGCTCGACGAAGAAAGGAGGTGTTCCTGAGGCGGCGGCGTCCAGGAGCTCAGCTACTCGCTCCAACAACACGTCGCCACCGCCCACCAGCAGTCGGCACCGTAGTAGCTCTCGGGCCACCGTGTGCGCAGCCCTGGAATTCGCTTGCTCCCGTCGGGTGTACGGCGCTGTGGCAGCGGCGTGGTCTGAGGCCCTTGCTGCAGCCCGCACCTACCGTGGTGTGAGGGCAGGCGGCGTCTGGTCGCGTCGCCCGCGCCCTGCAGCGCCCTGCGGAGCGCGGGCTGCCGGAGGTGCAAGGTTGAGGTCGCCCTGGGCAGGTGCCACGGCATGGCCGGGCCATGCTGCCCAGCGGTCGATGTTGGCTGCCGAGTCACTTGACATCTGAACGGCGAGGTGACGGAACATGATGCGGAGGAAGAAGGATTCTGGCGCCCCCCTACTTGGCGCGCCAAATATCAGATTTCGGGTTCCGGCAGACCCTTGAGGTTCGAACACTGGGGTGCGCGCGGAGATCTCTCCCCTACCGATCTACGTCCAATCTCCTCACGTGATCTAAGCTGGAAACAACGAACAACACAAGGGACACGAGGTTTATACTGGTTCGGGCCACCGTTGTGGTGTAATACCCTACTCCAGTGTGTGGTGTGGTGGATTGCCTCGGGGGTTGATGATGAACAGTACAAGGGAAGAACAGCCTCGCAAGAGGTGTTCTTGAGCTGGTGCGATGAACTGCTGGGGCGAGTTCAGTCGCCTCTTTCTCTCTTTGCTAGGGTTCTACCAGATCTCTCGCTGTCCCCCTACTCTGTGGTGGCTAGCTCTATTTATAGAGGCCCTGGGCCTCTCCCCAAATAATAAGCGGGAAGGGCGCCAACAATTGGCCATTTTGAAGGGGAACATATAGTACAAGTTATCCAGACCAAAGGCGGTCTTCGGCTACCAAAAGCACTTTGGTGACGCCGTCTTGGGCTCCACGGTGACCTCCATCCTGCCGCCCTGTTGGTCTTGGTCTCGTTGCACCAGAATGGTAACCTTTGCCCGGTGCCTTGGCCTGTGCTTGCCCCCTTTGCACCAAAGGGGGAAACAAGGACACTGCGCAGGTCGGCGCCCGCCTGGTCTCGATCGTCATGGCTTGTGTCACAGGCTCCTCGCGAGGTACCCCTGCCTTGATCTCTCCGCCTCCTCGCGAGCCTGGCTGATGAGGCTGCCTCTGAGGAAGCTTCCTGTCGTCCGCCCTGCGAGGCTTGGCCCCTCGCGAGGGTCCTGAGCTTGAGCTGATGAAGGTCGGCCGCGCTCGGCCCCCACTTGAGCCACGCCGCAGGCCACACGCAGGCAAGTCTGGGGACCCCCTTTCCCAGAACGCTGACAGATAGAGTGTACTCTTCTCCTTGTGCTTCCTTTTGGATATGTTGATATGTTGGATATGTTGTTGGAAACTTGTTTTGGATATGTATGTATGGATATGTTGTTGGAAACCATTGTATATGTTGTTGCAAACTTGTATGTTGGATATGTTCAGTGGAAACTTATTGTTGGTGTGCTTGTTGAAATTTTGTCAAATTGAATGAATTTAAGTAAACATAGAAAAAACAGGGGCTATACGGATACTTTGACGTCTGTTGGCAGACGACAAATAGCTTTGCCATCAGGCAGCAGACAACAAAGCTGACATGTGGCAGCTACCTATGCAACCTGGGGGCACTGGGATGGCCTACCTGTGCATCTTTGTCATCTGCCAGCACACGGCAAAGCACGCCGTTAACCCCCTAACGAACCTAACCTGCCACGTGTGCCGTTCGCTGGCTGATGGCAAAGACCATTTTATCTTTGCCGTCCACCAGGAGACGACAAAGAACCCTTTGTCGTAGCTTATTTAGTCGGACCATGGCTGACGACAAAGTGCCTGATTCCTGTAGTGGATGTTGATGAATTTAGTAAGCACTACCTTCTGTCCCTACCTTTTGTTTTATGTTTTTGTTAGTTAAATAATATAAAATGCCATGTTTTGCCTATTTTCTGAATTTTTCGTGGAATAAAAAATGACCCGAAAATAAAAGTTTTCAGAATGCCCTGAAAATTTAATACGATTTTTTCTGAATATTTAAGAATTTTTGGTGCAAATAACATCAGAGGGAGGTGCACCAGGTGGGCACAACCCACCTGGGCGCGCCAGGACCCCTAGGCGTGCCCTAGTGGGTTGTGGTCCCCATGTGGGCCCCCTCACTTATCTCTTCACACCACATCATCACTTACCTCCAGAAAAAATTCTCCATTGCTCTCTCTCTCCCGTGTTCTTACTCTCAAACCCGCGGAATTCGATCTCTTTGCTCGAAGCTCCGTTTCCGAAACTGTTTCAGGGGATAGTTGCTTGGTATGTGACTCCATTGTTTGTCCAATTATTTTTTGTTTGTGTTGTTTATATTTTGAATAATTAGCTACTCTTGGTGCTGCTGTAGATGAGCTTGTATGTTGAATTCTTAGATTTCTAAGTAGTTTGAATGCTTGCTATGGCCTCTATGTATCCCTATGAGTAGTTGGTATCATTTTTGTGAAGTTTCGTTGAGAAAATTTTGTGGACTAAAATAATTCAAAATTTTTGTTCATAGGAAAAACATGAATATCTTTAGGAAGTTTGGTTCCAAGAAGAACTCCAAGGGAGTTATTGGGGAGTCGTCTGACAGTGATCTCCATCCCCGGAGGTTGGCAGAAGTATGGCCATGCGAATGGTCGCATACCCCGTTTGTGGAAGAGGCTGGAATCATGAAAGAGTTTACACAATATGCTGCTAATGCCGGCCTCACCAACTTCATCGTAGCTGAATGTGAACAATATCATCTCCTCACAAACACCTCTTTCAAAGTTTTAATTTCTTTCCTAGGAATAATCCTCCCGAGGTGCAGTTTAATTTATATGCTGAAATTGTCAGATACCACTTAATGAATTCTGTAACATATGCGTGACCCCTTCTGACGGGAGCTTAGTTGAGCCTAGGCCGGCAGAGTTTGAGGCCTTTTATCGTAACTTGACAGTGGGAGATGAGAGAGGAGTGTCGGCCGTCACTGCCACTAGCATACATTTTCCTGCCTTGCATTATTTTTCTTTATTTGTCGCTAAGTGTTTGCTTGCTAGAGAAAAGGTAGGTGCGCTCAGCACACTAGACTTTGCTGTTTTACGTCATGCACTAGAGGGCGACAACACTTATAGCATGGGAGTTGTTTTGGCACGCCGCCTCCACGTTAATAAATCCAAGGGTAAGATACATGATGGGATTTTTCCTACTCATTTGGTGGCTCACTTTAATGTTGAGATACGCCTTCATGATTACCCTCTGACCAAGGTTTATCTAGATCGCGCAACCATGGATCACCACCAAGGTTTACCCTCTGACCAAGGCTACCATGTCAACTCTTGGTTCACCTTGTCGAGAGGTAGAAGCTTCCACGTGGACGGACGAGGTACTCTCCTTCACCTCAGTTGGACGAATCTTGCCAATAGAAAAGTCATGGATTGCTTCCGAAGGGTCTTTGTCTCCTACATCAATTGGCAATTGCTCTACTTGCGAGCCGTTAGATCCATCAAACTTCACATTTACCATCTCTTCAACCTTTCGGGTGAAATTGTTGTATACACGGTAAGTGTGAGAGTTTGAGCCATAACCAAGTAGGAAACCCTCATGAGATTTAGGAGCAAATTTAGAACGACGATGCTTATCAAGAATGCAGCACTTTGAGCCGAACACTGGAAAGTATCGAACTTGGGGTTTGTTACCGGTGAGAAGCTCGTATGCCGTCTTGCCGAGTAGCTTGTGAAGAAACAAGCGATTTGTTGCATGACAAGCTGTCTCAACCGCTTCCGCCCATAAGTGTTTTGGCGTCTTGTACTCATCAAGCATTGTTCTCGCCATCTCGATAAGAGTTCGGTTCTTCCTCTCAACAACTCCATTTTGTTGAGGCGTATACGTAGCCGAGAACTCATGTGAAATCCCTTCTTCGTCAAGAAATTTATCCACATTTGCGTTCTTGAACTCCATTCCATTGTCGCTTTGAACCTTCTTGATTTTCTCTTCAAATTGATTTTGGGCCTTCCTAGCGAAGTTCTTGAAGATCTTTTGGACCTGCGATTTATCATCAAGAAAGAACACCCACGTAAATCTTGAAAAATCAACGACTATGACTAGACCAAATGAGTTACCACCGAGACTTTTGTAGGCATTGGGACCAAAGAGATCCATATGAAGTTGCTCGAGCGATCTTCTCGTGGTCATGATGTTCTTCACGGGATTTCTTCCTCCAACTTGTTTTCCTGCTTGACAAGCACTGTACAATCTATCCTTGTCAAATATAACATCTTTTACTCCATGGATGTGATCACCTTTAATAAGCTTATCAAGATTCTGCATGCCCACATGATCTAATCTTCTATGCCACAACCAACCTTTAGAAGATTTAGCAATTAAGCAAGTTCTAGGTTGAGCCTTTTTAGCGAAATCAACAATGTAAAGATCACCTCTACGTAAACCAGTAAAGACCATATTGTGGTTATCTCTACAAAACACTTGGTAATCTACTTCAGTAAATAGGACATTGAAATCAAAGTCAGCAAGTCTAGATACATAAAGTAGATTATATCCAAGAGATGTTGGGGAACGCAGTAATTTCAAAAAAAATGCCTACGCGCACGCAAGATCATGGTGATGCATAGCAATGAGAGGGAAGAGTGGTGTCCACATACCCTCGTAGACCATAAGCAGAAGCATTATGACAACGCGGTTGATGTAGTCGTACGTCTTCACGATCGACCAATCCTAGCACCGAAGGTACGACACCTCCGCGATCTGCACATGTTCGGCTCGATGACATCCCACGTGTTGGAAATATGCCCTAGAGGCAATAATAAATTAGTTATTATTATATTTCCTTGTTCATGATAATCGTTTATTATCCATGCTATAATTGTATTGATAGGAAACTCAGATACATGTGTGGATACATAGACAACACCATGTCCCTAGTAAGCCTCTAGTTGACTAGCTCGTTGATCAATAGATGGTTACGGTTTCCTGACCATGGACATTGGATGTCATTGATAACGGGATCACATCATTAGGAGAATGATGTGATGGACAAGACCCAATCCTAAGCTTAGCTCAAAGATCGAGTAGTTCGTATGCTAAAGCTTTTCTAATGTCAAGTATCATTTCCTTAGACCATGAGATTGTGCAACTCCCGGATACCGTAGGAGTGCTTTGGGTGTGCCAAACGTCACAACATAACTGGGTGGCTATAAAGGTACATTACAGGTATCTCCGAAAGTGTCTGTTGGGTTGGCACGAATCAAGACTGGGATTTGTCACTCCGTGTAAACGGAGAGGTATCTCTGGGGCCACTCGGTAGGACATCATCATAATGTGCACAATGTGATCAAGGAGTTGATCACGGGATGATGTGTTATGGAACGAGTAAAGAGACTTGCCGGTAACGAGATTGAACAAGGTATAGGGATACCGACGATCGAATCTCGGGCAAGTACAATACCGCTAGACAAAGGGAATTGTATACGGGATTGATTAAGTCCTTGACATCGTGGTTCATCCGATGAGATCATCGTGGAACATGTGGGAGCCAACATGGGTATCCAGATCCAGCTGTTGGTTATTGACCGGAGAACGTCTCGGTCATGTCTGCATGCTTCCCGAACCCGTAGGGTCTACACACTTAAGGTTCGGTGACGCTAGGGTTATAGATATATTAGTATGCGGTAACCCGAAAGTTGTTCGGAGTCCCGGATGAGATCCCGGACATCACAAGGAGTTCCGGAATGGTCCGGAGGTAAAGAATTATATATAGGAAGTGCTATTTCGGCCATCGGGACAAGTTTTGGGGTCACCGGTATTGTACCGGGACCACCGGAAGGGTCCCGGGGGTCCACCGGGTGGGGCCACCTGCCCCTGGGGGCCACATGGGCTGTAGGGGGTGTGCCTTGGCCTATATGGGCCAAGGGCACCAGCCCCAAGAGGCCCATGCGCCAAGAGAGAGAAAAAAGGGGAGAGTCCTAAAGGGGGAAGGCACCTACGAGGTGCCTTGGGGAGGATGGACTCCTCCCCCCCTTGGCCGCACCCTTCCTTGGAGGAAGGGGCAAGGGCTGCGCCTCCCCCCTCTCCCTTGGCCCTATATATAGTGGGGAAAAGGAGGAGCAAAATATACCTAAGGCCTGGCGCCTCCCTCTCCCTCCCGTGACACATCTCCCTCCTCCCGCAGCGCTTAGCGAAGCCCTGTTGGAATCCCGCTACTTCCACCACGCCGTCGTGCTGCTGGATCTCCATCAACCTCTCCCTCCTCCTTGCTGGATCAAGGCATGGGAGACGTCTCCGTTCCATACGTGTGTTGAACGCGGAGGTGCCGTCCGTTCGGCGCTAGGATCATCGGTGATTTGGATCACGACGAGTAGGACTCCATCAACCCCGTTCTCTTGAACGCTTCCGCGCGCGATCTACAAGGGTATGTAGATCCACTCCTCCCTCGTTGCTAGATGACACCATAGATTGATCTTGGTGACACGTAGGAAAATTTTGAATTTATGCTACGTTCCCCGACACCACGAACTCACGATCCAGCAGACTGTCGAGGGAGAGCTTCGTCAGCACGATGACGTGATGACGATGATGATGATGCTACCGAAACAGGGCTTCGCCTAAGCATCGCTACGATATGACCGAGGTGGATTATGGTGGAGAGGGGCACCGCATAGGGCTAAGAGATCAATGATCAACTTGTGTGTCTATGGGGTGCCCCTATCCCCCGTATATAAAGGAGTGGAGGAGGGGGAGGGCCGGCCCTCTACTATGGCACGCCCTAGGGAATCCTACTCCACCCGAGAGTAGGATTCCCCCCTTTCCAAGTAGGAGTAGGAGAGAAGGAAGGGAAGGAGAGAAGAGAAGGAAGCAGGGGGCGCCGCCCCTCCCCCTAGTCCAATTCGTACTAGGCATTGGGGGCGCGCTCGGCCTGCCCTAGGCAGCCCCTCTCTCTTTCCCCTAAAGCCCAATAAGGCCCATATACTTTCCGGGGGGTTCCGGTAACCTCCCGGTACTCCGAAAAATGCCTGAACTCATCCGGAACTATTTCGATGTCCAAACATAGGCTTCCAATATATCGATCTTTACGTCTCGACCATTTTGGACTCCTCGTCATGTTCGTGATCAAATCCAAGACTCTGAACTACCTTCGGTTCATCAAAACACATAAACTCATAATACCGAACGTTACCGAACGTTAAGCGTGCGGACCCTACGGGTTTGAGAACTATGTAGACATAACCGAGACACGTCTCCGGTCAATAACCAATAGAGGAACCTAGATGTTCATATTGGCTCCCACATATTCTACGAAGATCTTTATCTGTCAAACCGCATAACGATATACGTTGTTCCCTTTGTCATCGGTATGCTACTTTCCCGAGATTCGATCGTAGGTATCTCAATACCTAGTTCAATCTCGTTACCAGCAAGTCTCTTTACTCATTCCGTAATGCTACATCCCGTAACTAACTCATTAGCTACATTGCTTGCAAGGCTTATATTGATGTGAATTACGGAGAGGGCCCAAAGATACCTTTCCGACAATCGGAGTGACAAATCCTAATATCGATCTATGCCAACTCAACAAACACCATTGGAGACACCTGTAGAGCACCTTTATAATCACCCAGTTACGTTGTGACGTTTGGTAGCACACAAAGTGTTCCTCCGGTATTCGGGAGTTGCATGATCTCATAGTCATAGGAACATGTATACGTTATGGAGAAAGCAACAACAACAAACTAAATGATCATCATGCTAAGCTAACGGATGATTCAAGTCAATCACATCATTCTCTAATGATGTGATCCCGTTAATCAAATGAAAACTCATGTCTATGGTTAGGAAACATAACCATCGTTGATTCAACGATCTAGGCAAGTAGAGGCAAACTAGTGACACTCTGTTTGTCTAGGTATTCACACATGTACTAAGTTTCCGGTTAATACAATTCTAGGATGAATAATAAACATTTATCATGATATAAGGAAATATAAATAACAACTTTATTATTGCCTCTAGGGCATATTTCCTTCAAGAGATTCAACTTAAGGCAACTTGAAAGATAGGTGGTGCTAGCTCATTATCTCTTGCATATCCAAAGCATTAAGTAATTGGAGAAGCTTCCCTCAAGCTTGTGGGAGACTCTCTTCTTCAATTTGCACAAAATTATATATTTCCCTTAAGGCAGCTTGTTTCTTATGAACGGGGAAATATTTAGTAGAGAAGTAATAAATCATATCCTAGAGACTACGCACACAACCAGGATCAACAGAATTAAACCATGTTTTAGCATCACCGTTTAATGAGAACGGAAACAACTTAATGATAAAGTCATAGCGAGTTTTCTCATCATTAGTGAACAGGGTGGATATATCATTTAATTTAGTAAGATGTGCCACAATAGTTTCAGATTCATAGCCATAAAAAGGATCAGATTCAACCAAAGTAATTATCTCAGGATCGATCGAGAAATCATAATCCTTATCAGAGATACAGATAGGTGAAGTAGCAAAAGCAGGGTCATATTTTATTCTAGCAACAAGGTCTCTCCTATCACAATGTTGATTCTTTGATTATGGGTTATCAAGATCAACAATAGGTTCAATCTCTACATCATTGTCATTGCTAGGTTCAGCATCAACATGAACATCATGATTAACACTATCACTAGGTTCATGTTCATTGCCAGATTGTGTTTCAGCATCAGAAATAGAAATATCATTCAGATTCTGAGGTATGTCAACAACAGGTTCACTAGAAGCATGCAAAGTCCTATCATTTTTCCTTTTCTTCTTCTTAGAAGAACTAGGTGCATCAACATTAATTATCTGAGAATCTTGCTCAATTCTCTTAGGGTGGCCCTCAGGATACAAAGTTTCCTGAGTCATTTTACCCCCTCTAGTCATAACTCTAACAATATTATCATTTTTCTTATTATTTAATTCATTGAGCAAATCATTCTGAGCTTTAAGTACTTGTTCTACTTGAGTAGTAACCATAGAAGCATGTTTACTACTAAGTTTAAGTTCACCTCTAACTCTAGACATATAATCACTCAAGTGTTCCATCATATAAGCATTTCGTTTCAATTTTCTACCAACATAAGCATTGAAGTTTTCTTGTTTAACAATAAAATTATCAAACTCATCTAAGCATTGGCTAGCAGACTTATAATGAGGAATATCACCTTCATCAAATCTATAGAGAGAATTTACCTTTACTACATGTGTCGGGTTATCAAGACCCTGTATTTCTTCAATAGGTGGTAAATTCTTAACATCTTCAGCTTTAATACCTTTTTCTTTCATAGATTTCTTTGCCTCTTGCATATCTTCAGGACTGAGAAATAGGATACCCCTTTTCTTTGGAGTTGGCTTAGGAGTTGGTTCAGGAAGTGTCCAATCATTTTCATTACTCAACATATTATTTAATAGCAATTCAGCTTGATCAATAGTTCTTTCCCTGAAAACACAACCAGCACAACTATCCATGTGGTCTTTGGAAGCATGTGTTAGTCCATTATAAAAGATATTAAGTATTTCATTTTTCTTGAGAGGATGATCAGGCAAAGCATTAAGTAATTGGAGAAGCCTCCCCCAAGCTTGTGGGAGACTCTCTTCTTCAATTTGCACAAAATTATATATTTCCCTTAAGGCAGCTTGTTTCTTATGAGCAGGGAAATATTTAGCAGAGAAGTAATAAATCATATCCTGGAGACTACGCACACAACCAGGATCAAGAGAATGAAACCATGTTTTAGCATCACCCTTTAATGAGAATGGAAACAACTTAAGGATAAAGTAATAGCAAGTTTTGTCATCATTAGTGAATAGGGTAGATATATCATTTAATTTAGTAAGATGTGCCACAACAGTTTCAGATTCATAGCCATAAAAAGGATCAGATTCAACCAAAGTAATTAACTCAGGATCGACAGAGAAATCATAATCCTTATCAGGGATACAGATAGGTGAAGTAGCAAAAGCAGGGTCATATTTCATTCTAGCATTCAAGGATTTTTCTTTCAGCTTAGCTATACGTTTCTTAAGATCATATCTATCATTGCAAGCTAAAAAGTCTCTAGCAGTTTCTTCATCCATAACATAACCCTCAGCCACAACAGGCAATTCATATCTAGGGGGAGAATCTTCATCATCACTTTCATCAATATGATCGGTTTCAATAATTTCATTCTCTCTAACCCTAGCAAGTTGTTCATCAAGAAATTCACCTAGTGGCGCAGTAGTATCAAGCATAGAAGTAGTTTCATCATAGATATCATGCAAAGCAGAAGTGGCATCATCAATAACATGTGACCTATCAGAATCAATAGCATGTGTAGGTGTCGCAAGTTTACTCAAAACAGAAGATGAATCAAGTGTAGAGCTAGATGGCAGTTCCTTACCTCCCCTCGTAGTTGAGGGAATAATCTTGGTTCTTTCATCTTTTAAGTTCTTCATAGTGATCAACAGATATAAATCCCAAGTGACTCAAAGAATAGAGCTATGCTCCCCGGCAACGGCGCCAGAAAATAGTCTTGATAACCCACAAGTATAGGGGATCGCAACAGTTTTCGAGGGTAGAGTATTCAACCCAAATTTATTAATTTGAAACAAGGGAAGCCAAAGAATATTCTCAAGTATTAACTGTTGAGTTGTCAATTCAACCGCACCTGAAAGACTTAATATCTGTAGCAAAGTATTTAGTAGCAATGTAATATGATAGTAGTGGTAACGGTAGCAAAAGTAACAGTAGCAGTTTTGTAGTAATTGTAACAGTGGCAACGGTAAAGTAACTAAGCAAAGATCAATATGTGAAAAGCTCATAGGCAATGGATCAGTGATGGATAATTATGTCAGATGTGATTCATCATGCAACAGTTATAACATAGGGTGACACAGAACTAGCTCCAGTTCATCAACGTAATGTAGGCATGTATTCTGAATATAGTCATACGTGCTTATGGAAAAGAACTTGCATGACATCTTTTGTCCTACCCTCCCGTGGCAGCGGGGTCCTATTGGAAACTAAGGGATATTAGGGCCTCCTTTTAATAGAGTATCGAACTAGAGCATTAACACTTAGTGAATACATGAACTCCTCAAACTACGGTCATCGCCGGTAAGTTTCCCGATTATTGTCACTTCGGGGTTAACGGATCATAACACATAATAGGTGACCATAGACTTGCAAGATAGGATCATGAACTCACACATATTCATGAAAACATAATAGGTTCAGATCTGAAATCATGGCACTCGGGCCCTAGTGACAAGCATTAGGCATGGCAAAGTCATAGCAACATCAATCTCAGAACATAATGGATACTAGGGATCAAACCCTAACAAAACTAACTCGATTACATGGTAAATCTCATCCAACCCATCACCGTCCAGCAAGCCTACAATGGAATTACTCACGCACAGCGGTGAGCATCATGAAATTGGTGATGGAGGAAGGTCGATGATGATGTTGGCGACGGATTCCCCTCTCTGGAGCCCTGAACAAACTCCAGATCAGCCCTCCCGAGAGAGATTAGGGCTTGGTGGCGGCTCCGTATCGTAAAACACTGTGAATCCTTCTTTTTGATTTTTTTTCTCCCCGAACGTGAATATATAGAGTTGGAGTTGAGGTCGGTGGAGCATAAGGGGGCCCACGAGGCAGGGGCGCGCCTCAAGGGGGTGGGCCCCCCCCCACTCTCATGGATAGGGTGTGGGCCCCCTTGCGTTGATTCTTTTGCCAATATTTTTTATATATGCCAAAAATATTCTCCATGAAGTTTCAGGTCATTCCGAGAACTTTTATTTCTGCACAAAAGTAACACAATGGCAATTCTGCGGAGAACAGCGTCAGTCCGGGTTAGTCCATTCAAATCATGCAAGTTAGAGTCCAAAACAAGGTCAAAAGTGTTTGGAAAAGTAGATACGATGGAGAGGTATCAACTCCCTCAAGCTTAAACCTTTGCTTGTCCTCAAGCAATTCAGTTGACAAACTAAAAGTGATAAAGAAAAAAGTTTTACAAACTCTGTTTGATCTTGTTGTTGTAAATATGTAAAGCCAGCATTCAAGTTTTCAGTGAAGATTATGAACTAACCATATTCGCAATAACATTTAGGTCTCATGTTTACTCATATCAATAGCATAATCAACTAGGGAGCAATAATCGTAAATCTCGGATGACAACACTTTCTCGAAACAATCATAATATGATATAGCAAGATGGTATCTCGCTAGCCCTTTTTGAGACCGCAAAACATAAATGTAGAGCGCCTCTGGAGATCAAGGACTGACTAAACATTGTAATTCATGGTAAAAGATATCTAGTCACAGTCATACTCAATGTAAACTAATAGTAATGCATGAAATGACAGCACTGCTCTCCAACAGGTGCTTTTCAATAAGAGGATGATGACTCAACATAAAAGTAAATAGATAGGCCCTTCGCAGAGGGAAGCAGGGATTCGTAGAGGTGCCAGAGCTCGATTTTTGAAATAGAGATACATAATATTTTGAGTGGTATACTTTCATTGTCAACATAACAACCAAGAGATCTCTATATCTTCCATGCTACACACATTATAGGCAGTTCCCAAGCAGAATGGTAAAGTTTATACTCCCCCTACCGCCAACAAACATCAATCCATGGCTTGTCCGAAACAACAGGTGCCTCCAACTAACAACAATCATGGGGGAGTTTGGTTTGCAATTATTTTGATTAGGTTTGAGCATTGGACTGGGCATCCCTGTTACCGACCATTTTCTTGTGAGGGAGGAGCGGAGTCCACTCCTCTTGAGAATAACCCGCCTAGCATGGAAGATATAGACAGCCCTAGTTGATACATGAGCTATTCGAGCATACAAAATAGAATTTCATTTGAAAGTTTAGAGTTTGGCACATACAAATTTACTTGGAAAGGCGGGTAGATACCGCATATAGGAAGGTATAGTGGACTCATATAGAATAACTTTTGGGGTTTATGGAAGTGGATGCCCAAGTAGTATTCCCGCATAGTACAAGTGAAGGCTAGAAAGAGACTGGGAAGCGGCCAGCTAGAGAGCGACAACAGTCATGAACATGCATTAAAATTAATCAACACTGAATGCAAGCATGAGTAGGATATAATTCACCATGAACATAAATATCGTGGAGGCTATGTTGATTTTGTTTCAACTACATGCGTGAACATGTGCCAAGTCAAGCCACTCGAATCATTCAAAGGAGGATACCACCCTATCATACCATATCACAACTATTTTGATAGAATGTTGGCACGCAAGGTAAACCATTATAAACTCCTAGCCAATTAAGCATGGCATGAGAAACTATAATCTATAATTGTCATTGCAAACATGTTTCATTCATAATAGGCTGAATCAGGAATGATGAACTAATCATATTTACAAAAACAAGATAGGTCGAGTTCATACCAGTTTCTCTCATCTCAATTAGTCCATCATATATTGTCATTATTGCCTTTCACTTGCATAGTTGAACGGTGCGGATTATAATAATAGTGCACGTGCATTGGACTAAGCTGGAATCTGCAAGCATTTAATACATACGAGAAGACAAGGTAATAAGGGCTCTTTGTTAGATCAACAATAATGCATATGAGAGCCACTCAACATTTTCATCATGGTCTTCTCCTCTCGACCCCCATAGAAAAGAAAGGAAATAAAACTATTTACATGGGAAAGCTCCCAACAAGCAAAAGAAGAATGAGAAATCTTTTTGGGTTTTCTTTTAGTTACTACTACTACAGGCATGGAAAGTAAACTAGCTAAAAGCTACAACTAATTTTTTTGTTTTTCTTAAGGTTTTTCAAACACACAAGAAGAATGCTGGAAAAGAAAAATAAACTAGGATGGATAGTACAATGAAAAAGTATGAGAATCGACAACTGGCATGAGTGTGTGAACATGAATGTAATGTCGGTGAGAAATACATACTCCCCCAAGCTTAGGATTTTGGCCTAAGTTGGTCTATGGCCATAGCTGGCCTGGTGGGTATTCAAAGTTGTAGCTGTGGTCGTACTGAGATGCAGCAGCTACTGCTTGACGAGCTGCAGCTTGGAGGCGAGCTGCCTCCGTCCTCCTCTCGTACTCGTTCGCCTCCTCCCTGGTTATAACATATCTCCTTTTTGCCTGAAAGTCAAAGAAAACAGGAGCAGGGAGAGAAACATGGATGGTGCGCCGTCTATCAAAGATTAGTCGGTACTGGAGGAACTGATCGTTCCTCTCAACAAATTGATGGCGAACCATGGCATTATAATCTAGGTAAGCAGGAGGAAACTCAATATCATTTCCACGTATTGGTATATCAAGATAGTTAACTACACGAGTTGCATAAATTCCACCAAACAAATCTCCACTTATACTGTTGTAATGCAACCTACGTGCAACAATAGCACCCAAATTATATTGTTTATCACCCAATACCGCACTCTTGAGGACACTAAGATCTGGAACACACATGTGACAAGCCTCATCTTTACCGTTAATGAATCTACCAATGAAGAGAGCAAAATAATGTATGGAAGGGAAATGAATGCTTCCTATGGTAGCTTGTGTGATTTCCCTAGATTCCCCCATAGTAATAATAGCAAGAAAGTGTTTATATTCAGATTTGCGAGGTTCACTAACATTGCCCCACGGCGGGAGTTTACAAGAAGTATTAAAATCTTCTAGGTCCATGGTATATGATTTATCATAAAGATCAAATAAAACAGTGTGAGAATTGCGCGAGCATGTAAATTTAAACCTTCTCACAAATGAATGAGTTAGGTAGCGGTATTGCGGGCACTTATCTGACACGAAGCCCTCAAGATCAGCGTTACACACATACGTGTCAAATTCTTCCTTGGTGCCTGCACGGATCATAAACTCCTCTGACGGCCATTCACAAGGCCGCACTTGAGCTTCCCCTGGTAGTTCATTGTCCGGCTCATGTATCGCGGGCCTTGGGCCTTGCTTCCTTGAGGAACCACCTTGGTACATTTTCCTAAACATATTTCTTCCTCTGAAAAATTTCTGAAATTTTTAGTGACTCAAAAGAAAATTGAACCAAACTCAACAAGATTGATAGCAACTAGTCCCACAAGTGCCTAGAGGCCATATCATGTAGTAAAACTACTTTTGACCACATAAATTTGACATGCAAGCTCAAGAACAAGGTCACCTAAGCAGCAAAAAATTGCAATAAATAAAGAACTAGAACAAAAACTAATTGCATCATTGGAGGAGTCACATAGCAAAGAACAATCCCCCAAAGCAGTTTTGTGAATGGAGCTTTGAGCAAGGAGATCGAAAATGGTAGCAAGATGAGCTAGAACTCGGGTTTGAGCTGGTGGAGGATTTTTCCTGGAGGAAGAAGAAGTGTGTGGGTGCAAGAATAAGTGAAGGGGGCCCACGTGGGGTCCACGAGGCAGGGGGCGCGCCCTAAGGGGGTGGGCGCGCCCTGGACCCTGATAACCCACAAGTATAGGGGATCAATTGTAGCCTCTTTCAATAAGTAAGAGGGTCGAACCCAACGAGGAGCTAAAGGTAGAACAAATATTTCCTCAAGTTCTATCGACCACCGATACAACTCTACGCACGGTTAACGTTCGCTTTACCTAGAACAAGTATGAATCTAGAAGTACTTTGTAGGTGTTGTAGGCTAGGTTTGCATCATAATAAAGAGCATGTAAATAAAAGCTAGGGGCTGTTTAGATAAAGACACAACTAAATTAGTTTCAGTAGAGAGATTTTTGTCATGAGAAAGTTACTTGTCCCTAGGCAATCGATAAATAGACCGGTAATCATTATTTTCATTTTATTTGAGGGAGAGGCATAAGCTAACATACTTTCTCTTCTTGGATCATATGCACTTATGATTGAAACTCTAGCAAGCATCCGCAACTACTAAAGATCATTATGGTAAAACCCAACCATAGCATTATAAGGCATCAAGTCCTCTTTATTCCCATACGCAAACAACCTACTAACTCGGGTCTGTGTTTCTATCACTCATGCCACCCACCATAAGCAAATCATGAACATATTGCAAACCCTACAACAGGGATCCCTCTCGCTTGCGTGACACGGAGAACACCAATAATAAAACATGCAACTCAAACCAATCATGATCATCAATTAACCCATAGGACAAAACAGGTCTACTCAAACATCATAGGATAGCCATACATCATTGGGAAATAATATATAGCGTTGAGCACCATGTTTAAGTAGAGATTACAGCGGGTAAAAGAGGGGTTACACCTCTGCATAGAGGGGGGAAGAGTTGGTGATGGCGGTGGTGAAGTTGTTGGTGTAGATTGCGGTGATGATGATGGCCCCGGCGGCGTTCCGGAGCCACCGGGGGAGAGGGGGAGACCCCCCTCCTTCTTCTTCTTCCTTGAACTTCCCCTAGATGGGAGAAGGGGTTCCCCTCTGGTCCATGGCCTCCATGGCATGGGAGGGGCGAGAGCCCCTCCGAGATTGGATTTGTCTCTCTGTCTTTCTCTGTTTCTCTATTTCCTGATTCTGCCCTTTCACCGTTTCTTAAATTCCCGGAGATCCGTAACTCCGATTGGGCTGAATTTTGGACACGGTTTTTATCCGGGTATTGGCTTTCTTGCGGAGAAAGAAGGGTACCAACCTCCTTACGGGGTGGACACGAGGCCCCATGGCACGCCCCCTGCCTCGTGGCCCCCTCGGGCATCATCTCGTGTTGGTTCTTCTTCCCAAAAATCACATATATTCCAAACAAATCTTCGCCAGTTCTTATCCCGTTTGGACTCCGTTTGATATGGATTTACTACGAAAGAAAAAACATGCAACAAACAGGAACTGGCACTGGGCACTAGTTCAATAAGTTAGTCCCAAAAATAGTATAAAAAGTTGCCAAAAGTATATGAAAGTTGTAGAATATCGCCATGGAACAATCAAAAATTATAGATACGACGGAGACATATCAGCATCCCCAAGCTTAATTCCTGCTCGTCCTCGACTAGGTAAATAATAAAAAAGATAATTTTTGATGTGGAATGCTACCTAGCATAATATTGATCATGTAATCTAATCATGGCATGAATATTAAGACATGAGTGATTCAAAGCAATAGTCTATCATTTGATATTAAGACAATAATACTTCGAGCATACTAATAAAGCAATCATGTCTTTTCAAAATAACATGGCCAAAGAAAGTTATCCCTACAAAATCATATGGTCTGGCTATGCTCCATCTTCACCACAGAAAATATTCAAATCATGCACAACCCCGATGACAAGCCAAGCAATTGTTTCATACTTTTGACGTTCTCAAACCTTTTCAACTTTCACGCAATACATGAGCGTGAGCCATGGACATAGCACTATAGGTCGAATAGAATATGATGATGGAGGTTGTGTGGAGAAGACAAAAAAAGGAGAAAGTCTCACATCGACGCGGCTAATCAATGGGATATGGAGATGCCCATCAATTGATGTCAATGTGAGGAGTAAGGATTGCCATGCAACGGATGCACTACGAGCAATAAGTGTATGAAAGCTCAAACTGGAAACTAGGTGGGTGTGCATCCAACTTGCTTGCTCATGAAGACCCAGGGCATTTGAGGAAGCCCATCGTTGGAATATACAAGCCAAGTTCTATAATGAAAATTCCCACTAGTATAAGAAAGTGATAACTCAAGAGACTCTCTATATGAAGAATATGGTGCTACTCCGAAGCACGAGTGTGGTAAAAGGATAGTAACATTGTCACTTCTCTCTTTTCTTTCATTTTTTTAATTTTTTCTCTTTTTTCTTTTTTGTAGGCTTCTTTGGCCTCTCTCTTTTGGGGGGGGGGCTTCTTTGGCCACTTTTATTTTGATAACCTCACATGGGACAATGTTCTAATAATGATGATCATCACACTTTTATTTACTTACAACTCAATATTACAACTCGATGTCTAGAACAAAGTATGACTCTATATGAATGCCTCCGGCGGTGTACCGGGATGTGCAATGACCTAGTGTAGAAATGACATCAAAAAACGGACAAGCCATGGAAACATCATGATAGCTATCTTACGATCATGCAAAGCAATATGACAATGAATGCTCAAGTCATGTATATGATGATGATGATGGAAGTTTCATGGAATATATCTCGGAATGGCTATGGAAATGCCTTGATAGGTAGGTATGGTGGCTGTTTTGAGGAAGATATAAGGAGGCTTATGTGTGACTGAGCGTATCATATCACGGGGTTTGGATGCACCGATGAAGTTTGCACCAACTCTCGAGGTGAGAAAGGGAAATGCACGGTACCGAAGAGGCTAGGAATGATGGAAGGGTGAGAGTGCGTATAATCCATGGACTCAAACATTAGTCATAAAGAACTCACATACATATTGCAAAAGTCTATTAGCTATTGAAACAAAGTACTACGTGCATGCTCCTAGGGGGATAGATTGGTAGGAAAAGACCACCGCTCATCCCCGACCGTCACTCATAAGGAAGACAATCAATAACTAAATCATGCTCCGACTTCATCACATAATGGTTCACCATACGTGCATGCTACAGGAATCACAAACTTCAACACAAGTATTTCTACAATCCACAACTACCCACTAGCATGACTCTAATATCACCATCTTTATATCGCAAAACTATTGCAAGGAATCAAACATATCATATTCAGTGATCTACAAGTTTTATGTAGGATTTTATGACTAACCATGTGAATGACCAGTTCCTGTCATCTCTCTAAATAGATATAAGTGAATCAAGAGAGTTTAATTCTTTCTACAAAAGATATGCCCACGCTCTAACAAATATAAGTGAAGCAAAAGAGCATTCTACAAATGGCGGTTTTCTATGTGAAGAGAATCATGCAATCCAAACTTCAAAAGATATAAGTGAAGCACAAGAAGCATTCTATAAAGCCATACTCAAAAGATATAAGTGAAGTGCAATGAGCATTCCATAAATAAACCAAGGACTATCTCATACTAGCATGGTGCACAAAAGAAGAGTGAAAACTAAATGCAAAAGATGCTCTAAGATTTGCACATATCGCATGAACGGAACGAATCCGAAAATATACCGATATTTGTTGAAGAAAGATGGGATGCCTTCTGGGGCATCCCCAAGCTTAGACGCTTGAGTCTCCTAGAATATTTACTTGGGGTGCCTTGGGAATCCCCAAGCTTGAGCTCTTGCCTCTCCTCCTTCTCCTCACATCGAGACCTCCTCGATCTTCGAACACTTCATCCACACAAAACTCAACAGAAAACTCGGTAAGATCCGTTAGTATAATAAAGAAAATCACTACTCTAAGTACTGTTGCAAACCAATTCATATTTTGTTTTTGCATTTTAGCTACCATTATATAACTTTTCCATGGCTTAATCCACTGATAGAAATCGATAGTTTCCCTATGCATGAAAAACAGAATCTGTCTTAAACAGGACAGTCTGTAGTAATCTGAACATTCGCCATACCTCTGGTACTCCAAAAATTCTGCCAAAATTAGAAAAAATAAACAATTTGTATATAAAGACAGTGCAAAAATTGTTCTTTTCAGAAAAATTGCACACTACAGCCAAAGTTTCTGTTCTGCACCGCACAAACCAACAAGCAATGTAAACATCCTAAAGGCAAATCTTGGCACATTATTTTTATAACACAATTGATTTGTACAAGGGGATAATTATTTTTTTGAAAAGTTGCAGTAATCAAGATTCACAAAGTTTCCGTGAGCATGAACAAAGTTCAAGGAGCTCCCCCACTTCAACAATGCTTGTCTCTCTCACTTTCACTTTCCTTTTTGAAAAGTTTTGGGTTCCACTCTTTAATTTTTTTGTTTTTAAACTATATAAAAGCACTCAACATAAATAAATGACTCTCTAAAACTTCCAGGTTGTCTCCCTGGCAGTGCTTTCTTTAAAGCCATTAAGCTAGGCATATAGTGCTCAAGTAATGAATCCACCCGGATCCCAAGGTATATCAAAGCTAATTTTAATTAACAATGTTTTGTGATTTAGTACTGAGCACAAAGTAACATATGTCATGCAACAATGAAGTCTAACTCTCTTCCTATGCATCGGTATGTCATAAAAGAACAATTCATGCACACATAGTAAAGGCTAATGCATAGTATAAATAGTTTCTTGCAATTTTATCATATTTGAAACATGGAGAGGCGGAGATGTAGTTCCTCTCTCATAATAATTGCAAGTAGGAGCAGCAAGCACATGCATAATATATATATCAAAATCGTCATGTGCAGTAGTAAAACGCAACCCATCAATATAATCCTTAATAAGGGAAAACTTCTCCGATATAGTGCAGTCGGGAGAATTCAAAAAGATAATAGGACTATAGTGCGTGGGTGCAATAATAACAATTTCATGTTTAACATAAGGAACTATAGAAAGTTCATCTCCATAAGCATAATTCATATTGGCATCTTGGCCACAAGCATAGCAAGCATCATCAAAAAGGGATATTTCAAAAGAATCAACATGATCATAACAATCATCCTTCGGTAAGCACGAAGGGAAATTAAACAATGTATGAGTTGAAGAGTTACTCTCATTAGAAGGTGGGCACGGGTAGCTAATCCGCTCTTCCTCCTTTTGTTCTTCGCTCTCCTCATCATCTTTTTCATCCAATGAGCTCACAGTTTCAACAATTTCTTCTTCCATAGACTCCTGCAAAATATTAATCTCTTCTCGGACAGCGGAGACTTTCTCAATAAATTCATCAATATGATAATTGTATTTATAATTCTCATAGCAATATTTAAGGATAGCTAAATTTTCAGGTCTATAAACTGAATCATCAAAATCTTCAAACTCTTTAAACAAAGATTCAATTTCATAAGCACCCATAAAAGCAACAAATTCTTCTATTTGTTCCACATTATAATAATCATATATACCATTAGCATAAGAAGCCAAGGTTTCATCATCATTAAATACACATGAAAAAGGAAGGTGTGGAGCCTTCATCCTAGAGCAACAAGTATAATCATATCTGAAGCATAGTTGCCGAGCATACCAATGCAACATATAAATTTGATCCCATAATAGTTTCCCTTTTTGAGTCAAGCGATAATCCCTAAAGTATTCACGTTGATCCAACGTTACTCCCATTATAAAGTTGAATGGGGTTTTCTCAGGATTATCAAAGTAGTACATAATATCTTTCACATAAAGAGCATCGAGGGTTTTAGAAGGTTCCCCATCTCCATGAGTCGCAAGTAAACCTAATTTTTTTGGTATTTCGTGTTCCATATCCACAACTAAAGATAGAGAACAACTTATAACAACAAATAAAAATTACTTAGTGATAAAGCAACCAAGCACACATGAGAATATTCACCCCATGCTATAACTACCCGTTAACGGCGCCAGAAAAAGGTCTTGATAACCCACAAGTATAGGGGGTCAATAGTAGCCTCTTTCAACAAGTAAGAGTGTCAAACCCAACGAGGAGCTAAAGGTATAACAAATATTCCCTCAAGTTCTATCGACCACCGATACAACTCTACGCACGCTTAACGTTCGCTTTACCTAGAACAAGTATGAATCTAGAAGTACTTTGTAGGTGTTGTAGGCTAGGTTTGCAAGATAATAAAGAGCATGTAAATAAAAGCTAGGGGCTGTTTATATAAAGACACAACTAAATTAGTTTCAGTAGAGATATTTTTGTCACGAGAAAGTTATTTGTCCCTAGGCAATCGATAACTAGACCGGTAATCATTATTGCAATTTCATTTGAGGGAGAGGCATAAGCTAACATACATTCTCTTCTTGGATCATATGCACTTATGATTGGAACTCTAGCAAGCATCCACAACTACTAAAGATCATTAAGGTAAAACCCAACCATAGCATTATAAGGCATCAAATCCTCTTTATTCCCATACGCAAACAACCTACTTACTCGGGTATGTGTTTCTATCACTCACGCCACCCACCATAAGCAAATCATGAACATATTGCAAACCCTACAGCGGGGATCCCTCACGCTTGTGCGACATGGAGAGCACCATGGGATAGCACCAATAATAAAACATGCAACTCAAACCAATCACGATCATCAATTAACCCATAGGACAAAACGGATCTACTCAAACATCATAGGATAGCCATACATCATTGGGAAATAATATATAGCATTGAGCACCATGTTTAAGTAAAGATTACAGCGGGTAAAAGAGGGGTACACTACTGCATAGAGGGGGGGAGAGTTGGTGACGGCGGTGGTGAAGTTGTTGGTGTAGATTGCGGTGATGATGATGGCCCTGACGGTGTTCCAGCGCCACCGGGAGAGAGGGGGAGAGAGCCCCCTTATTCTTCTTCTTCCTTGACCTTCCTGAAAGTGCGTTATATCGACTAGGGGGGTGAATAGGCGATTTTTATGAGAGTCTTCACAACATGGAAGTTATGAAGACAAACAGCAGAAATATGCCTATTACTATGCAGCGGAAGGTAGACTACAGTAGGCAAGCCATGGTCAAGTATCAACAGAGTGAAAGCACAGTGACAAATGGCTGCAGTGTAATAAGGATCAGGTAGGAAGATATTATGAAGCCAAACAGATCATACACTCACGTTGTGAAGACAAAAGATAGAACAGACATGCAATGACTTCACAATGAGTAATCAGTAAGTAAAAGGAAGTGAAGATGAAACCAGTGACTCGTTGAAGACAATGATGTGTTGGACCAGTTCTAGTTGCTGTGACAACTGTACGTCTGGTTGGAGCGGCTAGGTATTTAAACCTTAGGACACACAGTCCCGGACACCCAGTCCTGAGCACGCAGCTCAGGACACCAAGTCCTCACCGTATTCTCCTTGAGCTAAGGTCCCATAGTCCTCGCCCAATCACTCTGGTAAGTCTTCAAGGTAGACTCCCAAACCTTCACAGACTTCGTTCACTGGCAATCCACAATGTCTCTTGGATGCTCAGAACGTGACGCCTAACCGTCTGGAGGATGCACAGTCCTCAAGTGTAATAAGTCTTCAGATCACACAGACAAGAAGACTTAAGTGATGCCCAATTCTCTCTGGCTTTGGGTGGTTAGGGCTTTATCCTCGCAAGGAATTCTCTCTCAAAGGCTTCGAGGTGGGTTGCTCTCAAACGAAAAAAGCCGTACTCTTAATCTGAGCAGCCAACCGTTGATGGTTGTAGGGGGTGGGCTATTTATAGCCACTTGGCAACCCGACCTAATTTGTCCGAAATGACCCTGGGTCACTAAGGAACTGACACGTGTCCCAACGGTCAGATTTCAAACTCATATGGCAACTTTACTTGGGCTACAAGCAAAGCTGACTTGTCCGGCTCTGGACAAGATTCGCTCTCATTGTCTTCACTCAAAGACATAGGTTTTTGTTTTAGGCATCACTTCAGTCATTCTGGCTGGTTCTCCTGGACCCCACTTAATAGTACGGTGGTTCCTATGACTCAACACAACAGAAAAAGAACTATGTAAGATCTAAGTCTTCGAGCTACATAGGCTTCATATCGTGTCTTCTCTTGTCATAGTCTTCAATGTGAATATCTTCATATACCACCTTTGACTTCAATGTCTTCATACATTTTTAGGGGTCATCTCTGGTAGTAAAATCGAATCAATGAGGGACTTCTACCTGTGTTATCCTGCAATTCTCACAAACACATTGGTCCCTCAACTAGGTTTGTCCTCAATACTCCAAAACCAACTAGGGGTGGCACTAGATGCACTTACACTTCCCCTAGATGGGAGGAGGGTTTCCCCTCTGGTCCATGGCCTCCAGGGCATGGGAGGGGCGAGAGCCCCTCCGAGATTGGATCTGTCTCTCTGTCTCTCTCTGTTTTTGCGTTCCCTGATTCTGCCCTTTCACCGTTTCTTAAATTCCCGGAGGTCCGTAACTCCGATTGGGCTGAATTTTGGACACGATTTTTATCCGGATATTTGCTTTCTTGCAGCCAAAGAAGGGCACCAACCGCCTTACGAGGTGGCCACAAGGGCCCAGGGTGCGCCCCCTCCCTCATGGCCCCCTCGGGCATTGTCTCGCATTGATTCTTCTTCCCAAAAATCACATATATTCAAAATATCTCTGTCAGTTTTTATCCCGTCTGGACTCTGTTTGATATGGATTTACTGTGAAACAAAAAACATGCAACAAACAGGAACTGGCACTGGGCACTTTATCAATATGTTAGTCCCAAAAATAGTATAAAAAGTTGCCAAAAGTATATGAAAGTTGTAGAATATTGGCATGGAACAATCAAAAATTATAGATACGACGGAGACGTGTCAGACCCTCGTGGCCAGGTGGTGTGGCCCCCAGGTATGTTCACAGTGCCAATAATTCTTAAATATTCTAAAAAATCATATTGAATTTTCAGGACATTTGGAGAACTTTTATTTTCGGGGTATTTTTTATTGCAAGGATAATTCAGAAAACAGACAGAAAATACTATTCTGCTTTATTTAATCTCAATAACAGAAAGTAAAAACGAGGGTATAGAGAGCTGTGCTCTCTAACTTCGTCCATCTCATGCTCATCAATATGAATCCACTAACAATGTTGATCAAGTCTTGTTAACAAACTCTTTCCGAATAACATGAAATCAGAGAATTTTCGAATAACACTATGTTACCTCAACGGGGATATGCATGTCCCCAATACTAAGAATATCATATTTCTTCTTGATAGTAGGAAGAGGAAATTCAAAACCTCCAATAATAATTGTTGAAGTTTTTCCAATAGAATTTATACTATGGACTTGAGGTTGTTTCCTCGGAAAGTGTACCGTATGCTCATTACCATTAACATGAAAAGTGACATTGCCTTTGTGGCAATCAATAACAGCCCCTACAGTATGCAAAAAGGGTGTACCAAGAACAATAGACATACTATCGTCCTCGGGAATATCAAGAATAACAAAGTCCATTAAAATAGTAACGTTTGCAACCACAACAGGCACATCCTCACAAATACCGACAGGTATAGCAATTGATTTATCAGCCATTTGCAAACATATTTCAGTAGGTGTCAACTTATTCAAATCAAGTCTACGATATAAATAGAGAGGCATAACACTAACACCGGCTCCGAGATCACATAAAGCAGTTTTAACATAGTTTGTTTTAATGGAGCATGGTATAGTTGGTACTCCTGGATCTCCAAGTTTCTTTGGTATTCCACCTTTACAAGTATAATTAGCAAGCATGGTGGAAATTTCAGCTTCCGGTATCTTTCTTTTATTTGTAACAACGTCTTTCATATACTTAGCATAAGGATTCATTTTAAGCATATCAGTCAAACGCATACGCAAAAATATAGGTCTAATCATTTCGGCAAAGCGCTCAAAATCCTCATCATCCTTTTTCTTGGATGGTTTAGGAGGAAAAGGCATGGGTTTCTGAACCCATGGTTCTCTTTCTTTCCCGTGCTTCCTGGCAACAAGGTCTCTCTTATCATAACGTTGCTTGTTTGATTGTGGGTTATCAAGATCAACAACAGGTTCAATCTGTACATCATTGTCATTGCTAGGTTGAGCATCGACATGAACATCATCATTAACACTATAACTAGGTTCATGTTCATTACTAGATTGTGTTTCAACATCAGAAATAGAAATATCATTGGGATTCTCAGGTATGTCAACAACAGGTTCACTAGAAGCATGCAAAGTCCTATCATTTTTCACTAGTCAACACATTGTTTAATAGAATTTCAGCTTCATCCGATCTTCTTTCCCTGAAAACACAACCAGCACAACTATCCAGGTGGTCTGTGAAAGCATCAGTTAGTCCATTATAAAAGATATCAACTATTTCGTTTTTCTTGAGAGGACGATCACGCAAAGCATTAAGTAATTGGAGAAGCCTCCCCCAAGCTTGTGGGAGACCCTCTTCTTCAATTTGCACAAAATTATATATTTCCCTTAAGGCAGCTTGTTTCTTATGAGCGGGGAAATATTTAGCAGAGAAGTAATAAATCATATCCTGGAGACTACGCACACAACCAGGATCAAGATAATTAAACCATGTTTTAGCATCACCCTTTAATGAGAACGGAAACAACTTAAGGATAAAGTAATAGCGAGTTTTCTCATCATTAGTGAACAGGGTGGCTATATCATTTAATTTAGTAAGATGTGCCACAACAGTTTCAGATTCATAGCCATAAAAAGGATCAGAGTCAACCAAAGTAATTAACTCAGGATCGACAGAGAAATCATAATCCTTATCAGAGATACAGATAGGTGAAGTAGCAAAATCTGGGTCATATTTCGTTCTAGCATTCAAGGATTTTTCTTTCAGCTTAGCTAACAGTTTCTTAAGATCATATCTATCATTGCAAGCTAAAAAGTCCCTAGCAGTTTCTTCATCCATAACATAACCCTCAGGCACAATAGGCAATTCATATCTAGGGGGAGAATCTTCATCATCACTTTCATCAATATTATCGGTTTCAATAATTTCATTCTCTCGAGCCCTAGCAAGTTGTTCATCAAGAAATTCACCTAGTGGCATAGTAGTATCAAGCATAGAAGTAGTTTCATCATAGATATCATGCAAAGTAGAAGTGGCATCATCTATAACATGCGACCTATCAGAATCAATAGCATGTGTAGGTGTCGCAAGTTTACTCAAAACAGAAGGTGAATCAAGTGCAGAGCTAGATGGCAGTTCCTTACCTCCCCTCGTAGTTGAGGGGAAAATCTTTGTTCTTTCATCTTTCAAGTTCTTCATAGTGATCAACAGAAATAAATCCCAAGCGACTCAAAGAATAGAGCTATCCTCCCCCGCAACGGCGCCAGAAAATAGTCTTGATAACCCACAAGTATAGGGGATCACAATAGTTTTCGAGGGTAGAGTATTCAACCCAAATTTATTGATTCGACACAAGGGAAGCCAAAGAATATTCTCAAGTATTAACAGTTGAGTTGTCAATTCAACCGCACCTGAAAGACATCATATCTGCAGCAAAGTATTTAGTAGCAAAGTAATATGATAGTAGCGGTAATGGTAGCAAAAGTAACAGTAGCAGTTTTGTAGTAATTTTAACAGTGGCAACGATAAAGTAACTAAGCAAAGATCTATATGTGAAAAGCTCGTAGGAAATGGATCAGTGATGGATAATTATGTCGGATGCGATTCCTCATGCAACAGTTATAACATAGGGTGACACAGAACAAGCTCCAGTTCATCAATGTAATGTAGGCATGTATTCCGAATATAGTCATACGTTGTTATGGAAAAGAACTTGCATGGCATCTTTTGTCCTACTCTCCTGTGGTAGCAGGGTCCTATGGGAAACTAAGGGATATTAAGGCCTCCTTTTAATAGAGTACCGGACCAAAGCATTAAGACCTAATGAATACATGAACTCCTCAAACTACGGTCATCGCCGGTAAGTATCCCGATTATTGTCACTTCGGGGTTAACGGATCATAACACATAATAGGTGACTATAGACTTGCAAGATAGGATCAAGAACTCACATATATTCATGAAAACATTATAGGTTCAGTTCTGAAATCATGGCACTCGGGCCCTAGTGACAAGCATTAGGCATAGCAAAGTCATAGCAACATCAATCTAAGAACATAATGGATACTAGGGATCAAACCCTAACAAAACTAAGTCGATTACATGGTAAATCTCATCCAACCCATCACCGTCTAGAAAGCCTACAATGGAATTACTCACGCACGGCGGTGAGCATCATGAAACTAGTGATGGGGGAAGGTTGATGATGATGATGGCGACGGATTCCCCTCTCCGGAGCCTCGAACGGACTCCAGATCAGCCCTCCCGAGAGAGATTGGGGCTTGGTGACGGCTTCGTATCATAAAACGCGATGAATCCTTCTTTCCGATTTTTTTTCTCCTCGAACATGAATATATAGAGTTGGAGTTGAGGTCGGTGGAGCATCAGGGGGCCCACGAGGCAGGGGGCGCGCCCCCACCCTCGTGGATAGGGTGTGGGCCCCCTTGCGTTGTTTCTTTCGCCAGTATTTTTCATATATTCCAAAAATATTCTCCATGAAGTTTCAGGTCATTCCGAGAACTTTTATTTCTGCACAAAAATAACACCATGGCAATTCTGCTGAAAACAGCGTCTGTCCGGGTTAGTTCCATTCAAATCATGCAAGTTAGAGTCCAAGGCAAGGTCAAAAGTGTTTGGAAAAGTAGATACGATGGAGACGTATCATTGCGCGAGTCCACAGAGGGCTTCACCCATGAAGGGTCAACGAAGAAGCAACCTTGTCTATCCCACCATGGCCATCGCCCACGAAGGACTTGCCTCACTAGGGTAGATCTTCACAGGCGATCTCCTTGCCCGTACAAACTCCTTAGTTCAACTCCACAATCTTGACGGAGGCTCCCAAGTGACAACTAACCAATCTAGGATACACCACTCTCCAAAAGGTAATAGACGGTGTGTTGATGATGAACTCCTTGCTCTTGTGCTTCAAATGATAGTCTCCCCAACACTCAACTCTTTCTCTCTCAGATTTGGATTAGGTGGAAAGATGATTTGAGTGGGAAGCAACTTGGGAAGGCTAGAGATCAAGATTCAAATGGTTGGAATGGAATCTTGGTCTCAACACATGAGTAGGAGGTTCTCTCTCAGAAAATGAATGCTGAAATGTAGGCACGTTCTGATGGCTCTCCTTTCTAATGAAGGAAGGGTGGAGGGGTATATATAGCCTCCACACAAAATCTAACAGTTACACACAATTTACCAAACTCAGTGGGACCAGTTCAGAAAACTCGGTCGGACTGATTCAGTTCAAAATGTGAACATTAGGCTTTTCGGCGGGACCGATACGATCAACTCGGTGGGACCGATGTGCTAGCGTTAGGATGAAACCTCATCTCGATTTGACCAATTACAAAAAATCAGTGGGACCGATTTTGCTAATAAGCAAAATAGAGAGTTGGTTAAGCAAACTTGGTTGGACCGATTGCATATCTTGGTGAGACTGAAATAATTGCAACAGGAAACAGAGAATTTGCAAGCCCATCTCGGTGAGACCGAGATCCCATCGGTCACCCCGAATTGATTAGGGTTTCTGGCAGTGGCTATGCCAAGTGAACTCGGTGGCGCCAGATAGAATATTTCGGTGGGGCCGAGTTTGACTTTTGGTTTGGGACATATGTGGATATGAGAAAGTGGTTGAGGGTTTTTGGAGCATATCACTAAGCATTTTGAGCAAGCAAGCCATTAAGCAACACCTCATCCCCTTTTAATAGTATTGGCTTTCCTATGGACTCAATGTGATCTTAGATCACTAAAATGAAAATGTAGAGTCTTGAGCTTTTGAGCTTGAGCCAATCCTTTGTTCTTAGCATCTTGTGGGGGTTCCATATCCTCTTGTCCACGCCGCTCCATTTGTTGAACTTATCTGAAATATACTAGATAAAAATATTAGTTCAACGAGAGATATGTTGACATTAATTACCAAAACCACCCATGGAGCACTTGTGCTTTCAGTTGTTAATAAGACCTGATCAACCATATTAATGGATCATTTTTGAGAGGTATGAATACTACTGGAATCAAGATCTTTGTCGTCAGCCAGCTGATGGCAAAGAAGGTCTTTGCCATCAGCTTATAGAAAATTGACGGCAAAGAAAGAGCTGACGGCAATGATCATGTTTGTCGTGAGCAAGCTCTTTGTCGTCCGCTAGCGGACAACATAGAAGCTTTGTTGTCTACAAGAAGACGACAAAGAGGGAGGGTGGCCCACTAACGAGTACCACATAACGACCACTTTCTTTGCCGTCTGCTAGCGGACGGCAAATATTCTTTGTTGTCTGCTAGCAGACGGCAAAGAGAACGACAGCTAACGGCTATGTTTGTCTCACCCCACCTCCCACTCGCCATCTCTCTTTATCTCACTCCACCGTGCAGACCCCGACCCTAACCGCCGCCGCCGCTCCCGCCCCTGAAGCCCTTGCCGCCCGCTGCGCCAGTCCACCAGCCTCCACCTCGCGGTCCGCTATGCCCTCGCGGCCCTTGCAACCACTGCCCCGCCGCCCTCGCCACCCCGCAGTCTCTCACTTCACCCCCCAACGCCCTCGCTGCCCTGCCGCCCCGACAACCAGGTGCCCCGACGCCCACGAGGCCCTCGCCTCCCCACCACCCCCGCCGGCCCGGCGCAACACCGCCTCGCCAACTAGGCACCTTGCCGTCCCGACGCCCTAGCCGCCCCGATGATACGTCCATTTTGCATCATGCTTTTATATCGATCTTTATTGCATTATGGGCTGTTATCACACATTATGTCACAATACTTATGCCTTTTCTCTCTTATTTTCCAAGGTTTACATGAAGAGGGAGAATGCCAGCAGCTCGAATCTTGGGATGGAAAAGGAGAAAATATTAGAGACATATTCTGCACAACTCACAAAGTCCAGAAACTCCACGAAAGTCAGTTTTGGATATATTAAAAATATTGGGCGAAGAAAGCACCAGAGGGGGGCCACCCACTCTCCACGAGGGTGGAGGGCGTGCCCTACCCCCTGGGCGCGCCCCCTGCCTTGTGGGCCACCTGGAACTGGAAGCCCCCCGATGCCCATCTTCTGGTATAAGGTGTCTCTTGCCCTAGAAAAAATCATAAGGAAGCTTTCGGGACGAAGCGCCGCCGTCTCGAGGCGGAATGAATCTAGGGCTCCGGCGGAGCTGTTCTGCTAGGGAAACATCCCTCTGGGAGGGGGAAATCATCACAATCGTCATCACCATCGATCCTGTCATTGGGAGGGGGTTAATATACTTCAACATCTTCACCAACACCATCTCCTATCAAACCCTAGTTCATCTCTTGTATCTGATCTTTGTCTCAAAACCTCAGATTGGTACATGTGGGTTGCTAGTAGTGTTGATTACTCCTTGTAGTTGATGCTAGTTGGTTTATTCGATGGAAGATTATATGTTCATATCCTTTATGCACATTAATGCCCCTCTGATTTTGAACATGAATATGATTTGTGAGTAGTTACGTTTGTTCCTGAGGACATGGTAGAAGTCTTGTTATAAGTAGTCATGTGAATTTGGTATTCGTTCGATATTTTGATGAGATGTATGTTGCCTTTCCTCTAGTGGTGTTATGTGAACGTCGACTACATGACAGTTCACCATTGTTTGGGCATAGGGGAAGGCACTGGGAAGTAATAAGTAGATGATGGGTTGCTAGAGTGACAGAAGCTTAAACCCTAGTTTATGCGTTGCTTCATAGAGGGTTGATTTGGATCCATATGTTTTCATGCTATGGTTAGGTTTACCTTAATTCTTCTTTCATAGTTGCGGATGCTTGCGAGGGGGGTTAATCATAATTGGGATGCTTGTCCAAGGAAGGGCAGTACCCAAGCACCGGTCCACCCACATATCAAATTATCAAAGTAACGAACGTGAATCATATGAGCATGATGAAAACTAGCTTGACGATAATTCCCATGTGTCCTCGGGAGCGCTTTCCTTTATATAAGAGTTTGTCCAGGCTTGTCCTTTGCTACAAAAAGGATTGGGCCACCTCGATGAACCTTGTTTACTTTTTTGACTTGTTACCCATTACGAATTACCTTATCACAAAACTATCGGTTACCGATAATTTCAATGCTTGCAGAGAATACCTTACTGAAAATTGCTTGTCATTCCTTCTGCTCCTCGTTGGGTTCGACACTCTTACTTATCGAAAGGACTACGATAGATCCCCTATACTTGTGGGTCATCAAGACTCTTTTCTGGCGCCATTACTGCGGAGTGAAGCGCCTTTGGTAGGTGGAATTTGGTAAGGAAAAATTTATATAGTGTGCTGAAATTTACTGTCACTTGTTACTATGGAAAATAATCCTTTGAGGGCCTTGTTCGGGGTATCTTCACCCCGACCAGTAGAGCAAAGAGTTGCTCCTTAACCTACTAAACCCACTGAAAATGTTTACTTTGAAATTCCATCGAGTATGATAGAGAAACTGCAAGCTAATCCTTTTACAGGAGATGGAACATTACATCCCGATATGCACCTATTCTATGTGGATGAAGTTTGTGGATTATTTAAGCTTGCAGGTATGCCCGAGGATGTTATCAAGAAGAAGGTCTTCCCTTTATCTTTGAAGGGAAAGGCATTGACATGCTTTAGGCCATGTGATGATATTGGATCATGGAACTACAACCGATTGAAATTGGAATTTCATCAGAAGTTTTATCCTATGCATCTGGTTCATCATGATCATAATTATATATATAATTTTGGCCTCACGAAGGAGAAAGTATCGCTCAAGCTTGGGGGAGGCTTAAGTCAATGTTATATTCATGCCCCAATCATGAGCTCTCAAGAGAAATTATTATTCAAAAAAATTATTCTCGGCTTCTTGTACTGGTTCTTTTATGATGAAGACTATTGAATTTAGATGGAACTTATTGGAAAGAATTAAATGCAAATCTAAAGATTGGGAACTCGACGAAGGTAAGGAGTCAGGTATAACACCTAAGTTTGATTGTGTTAAATCTTGTATGGATACCGATGCTTTTTGTGAATTTAGCACTAAATATGGACTTTATTCTGAGATAGTACTTCTTTCTGTGAATCATTTGCTACTCATGTTGATCTCCCTAAGGAGAAGTGGTTTAAATATCATCCTCCCATTGAAGTAAAAGTAGTTGAACCTATTAAAGTTTAAGAAAAGACTATCACTTATAATGTTGATCCTATTGTTCCTACTGCTTATATTGAGAAACCACCTTTCCCTGTTAGAAAAAAGAATCATGCTAAAGCTTCAACTGTGGTTCGTAAGAGTAATGCTAGAACACCTACACCCTCTGAGAAAATTAAAGTTGAACCTAGTATTGCTATGGTTAAGGATCTCTTGGTCGATAATATTGATGGGCATGTTATTTACTTCTGTGATGAAGCTGCTAGAATTGCTAGACCCGATACTAAAAATAAACATACACCCGTTGTTGGCATGCCTGTTATTTCTGTCAAAATAGGAGATCACTGTTATCACGGCTTATGTGATATGGGTGCTAGTGTCAATGCAATACCTTATACTTTATGTAAAGAAATTATGCATGATATTGCACCTGCTGAATGTAAGAATAACAACTGTAAGTAGTTATCCTTAAGGGTTTACGGTGGAAGGGGAATTGCAAGAGGGATGGCACAAAGTATCGAGGGAACATCCGAGAGTATTGTCAGAATATTTCGTTGAAGCAGCCGATCATCCGTATTAAAGGGCTCTCCGGCAGGAAGTGGTAACGAGAACCTAGAGTTGGATTTTAGCAAAATCATTTAACCCGAATAGAAGAGATGTCAGAGCCCTAGAGTATAGGTCAAGGAGTAAAAGATCCTACAACCACCCGATGGCGACGTGTGCCCGTAAGACACACAATCAAGCTAGTAAAAGTTTTGCAATGCCTAGACTCGACTTTGGCCAAGGAGTTGGAAAGGTGGATTCCTACAGGCAATCGGCTCTGATACCAACTTGTGACGCCCCCGATTTAATCGTACACTAATCATACACGCAAACGTGTACGATCAAGATCAGGGACTCACGGGAAGATATCACAACACAACTCTACAAATAAAATAAGTCATACAAGCATCATATTACAAGCCAGGGGCCTCGAGGGCTCAAATACAAGAGCTCGATCATAGACGAGTCAGCGGAAGCAACAATATCTGAGTACAGACATAAGTTTAACCTTAAGAAGGCTAGCACAAACTGGGATACAGATTGAAAGAGGCGCAGGCCTCCTGCCTGGGATCCTCCTAAACTACTCCTGGTCGTCGTCAGCGGGCATCATGTAGTAGTAGGCACCTCCGGTGTAGTAGGAGCCATCGTCGAAGGTGGCGTCTGGCTCCTAGGCTCCAACATCTGGTTGCGACAACCAGGTAGAAGGGATAGGGGGAAAAGAGAGAGAAAGCAACCGTGAGTACTCATCCAAAGTACTCGCAAGCAAGGAGCTACACTACATATGCATGGGTATCAAATGGAATAAGGGTATCATATGTGGACTGAACTGCAGAATGCCAGAATAAGAGGGGGATAACTAATCCTTTCGAAGACTACGCTTCCGGCAGCCTCCGTCTTGCAACATGTAGAAGAGAGTAGACTGAAGTCCTCCAAGTAGCATCGCATAGCATAATCCTAACCGATGATCCTCCCCTCATCGCCCTGTGAGAGAGTGATCACCGGTTGTATCTGGCACTTGGAAGGGTGTGTTTTATTAAGTATCCGGTTCTAGTTGTCATAAGGTCAAGGTACAACTCCAAGTCGTCCTGTTACCGAAGATCACGGCTATTCGAATAGATTAACTTCCCTGCAGGGGTGCACCACATAACCCAACACGCTCGATCCCATTTGGCCGGACACACTTTCCTGGGTCATGCCCGGCCTCGGAAGATCAACACGCCGCAGCCCCACCTAGACCAACAGAGAGGTCAGCACGCCGGTCTAAACCTAAGCGCCCAAGGGTCTGGGCCCATCGCCCTTAGCACACCTGCACGTTGCGTGGGCGGCCGGAAGCAGACCTAGCCTAGTAGGCGTTCCAGTCCAATCCAGCGCGCGCCGCTCCGTTGCTGACGTCACGAAGGCTTTGGCTGATACCACGACGTCGAGTGCCCATAACTGTCCCCGCGTAGATGGTTAGTGCGTATAGGCCAGTAGCCAGACTCAGATCAAATACCAAGATCTCGTTAAACGTGTTAAGTATCTGCGAACGCCGACCAGGGCCAGGCCCACCTCTCTCCTAGGTGGTCTCAACCTGCCCTGTCGCTCCGCCTCAAAGTAACAGTCGGGGGCCGTCGGGAACCCAGGCCCACCACTACCTGGATGGAGCCACCTGCCCCTTCAGCCCCCATCTCCGAACAGTATCACAGGTAAGGTAACTATGTAAAGTATAATGTATATGCCCGTGATCACCTCCCGAACTGATCACGGCCCGATAGTATAGCATGGCAGACGGACAAGAGTGTAGGGCCACTGATGGAACACTAGCATCCTATACTAAGCAGTAGGATAGCAGGTAATGGTAACAATAGTAGTAGCAAGGACAGGCCATGCATCAGGATAGGAATAACGAAAAGCAGTAACATGTACACTACTCTAACGCAAGCATTATAAAGAAGAGTAGGCAATATCTGGTGATCAAAGGGGGGGCTTGCCTGGTTGCTCTAGCAAGAGAGAGGGGTCGTCAACACCGTAGTCGTACTGGGTAGAAGTGGCGTCGGTCTCGATGTCTAGCAAGAGAAGAGGGGGAAGAAACGATAAATATAATGCAAACAAATGCATGACGATGCATGACATGACAAAGCGTGATGCTAGGTGCCCTAACGCGGCACGAGGTGGTACCGGTGAAGGGGGAAACATCCGGGAAAGTATTCCCGGTGTTTCACGTTTTCGGACAGAGGAGCCGGAGGGGGAAAGTTGCGTTTTTGCTATGCTAGGGATGCGTGGCGGACGAACGGGTTGTGTATCCGGATTCGTCTCGTCGTTCTGAGCAACTTTCATGTACAAAGTTTTTTCATCTGAGCTACGGTTTATTTTATACTAATTTTAAAAGACTTAATTTCATTTTTAGGATTTATTTAATTATTTAAATTCAACAATATCCGGAACAGTGCATGCTGACGTCAGCATGACGTCAGCATGATGTCAGCAGTCAACAGAGGCGTTGACTGGTCAACTAACGTGTGGGTCCCATTCGTCATTGACTGATTAGTCTAATTAGGGTTTAATTAAACTATCTACTTAATTAGTTTAATTAAACATGATTAATTAAATTAATTAATTCATTAACTATTTTAATTTTTAATTAACTAATTTTTAATAAATTAATTAATTATATATTTATTTTTATTTCGTTTTTTATTATTATTAAAACGTTCCGGGGCTTGGGCCCCCATGTCATTGGCCCCAGGGGGCCTTGCGGGTTTCGGGCGCATGGCCGCGCGGTTGTCGCCCGAACGGGCGCGGGCGCAACGGTGCCCAGCACCCGCTCTTTCGGGCGCACCACAGGGGCGGGCGGAGCCGGCAGATCGCCGAAGCAGGGGGGTTGGTGACCACGGCGGGGCTCGCCGGGCGCCAACCGGGCGGAGGACGGGGATTGCGACGGCGCACGGGACAGGGGCGGACGGAGGGAGGAGCGGGCTCGGCAGGGGCTCCACTTCGACTGGAGCAGCGGCAGCGGCCAAGGGACGGCGCCGGCGTGGGCGCAGGGCGGCGACAGGGGGGCCGCGGGGCGCGGTGAGGGAGTGCGGTGAGCGGGCGCGGGGAGGGGCCAAAGGCGCGTGGGAGCGCGGCCAAGGCACGCACGAAGCGAAGCTCCGGCCATGGCGGCCTAACTCGGGCGGGGCTCCTACGGCAAGGAACTCGAAGGGGAGAGGCGGGGAATCGGCAGAGGGGCTCACCACGAGCCTGTAGAGGTGCTAAGTGGGCTCGGGGAGGGCTCGACGACGCGGCACCGGCGACGAAGAGGACGGCGGCGATGGCGTTCGGCGATGGGTCGGCGAGGCAGGCGTCGGGGTCGCCTGGGTCGGCGGCAACGCGGCGTTGGCATCACGGCGAGAAGGAGGCCGATGACGGAGCGAGGCGGCATCGGGGACGGGCACCGATGTCGGGGCGCGAGGCGCAGTCGTCGGGGGCGGATCCCCGATCCAGATCGAGGGGGAGTGGGAGGAGCGAGGGGGTGGTTCGACGGGGTCGGGCGATAGCAGGCGTCGGGGCGAGCGGCGTGCGCCCGAGGCAAGGGTGCGTGCGGGGGACTGCGGGGGTTCTCGCTCCTCTCTGTGTCTCCTCCTAGCGGCGCGAGGAGGGAGGATGGGATCGAACGGGAGGAGTGGGGGTAGTGCGGTCCATGCTAGGGTTTCGGGGGTTATGGGGGCGCCGGCTGGGCCGGCCTGGCTTGCCCAGTGGCCAGCTGGGCCGAGGCCCAGCGGGGGGGGAGGGGTTCTTTTCCCCTTTTTTGTTCTGTTTTCTATTTACTTCTTTTTTGCTTTTATTTTATTCTGGTATTCTTTTTTATAAATCACAAAACAAATTCCTAAATTAGTGTTTCAACACAATCCAATGTCACAAAAAAAACTTTTACCCTGAAATAAAATAGTTTAGCATTTTACAAATACCAAAGGCATTCAAATAATTGTTTTAGCTACTGTTTTGTTCATGTTTAAGTATTCAAACATTTTATAAAAGTTTGATTTCTACACCATAATTACCTGTGCATTATTTCACTCACACTAAACATTTTAGTTTTAATATTTGAAAACTTTTATTGTTTGTTAGATTTTGAAATTGAATTCGAATCGGTTTCGAACTAAATCGAGATTAGCAACAGTAACCATGGTGACGTGGCACCATTAGCGTGGGATCACTGTAGCTTAATTATCCGGGCGTCACAATTCTCCTCCACTACAAGAAATCTCGTCCTGAGATTTAAGAGGGGAGTAAGGGGAAAGTTCTTGTTACTATATTCTAACGAATCTTCTCGGTCTTGGTTGCTCTTCTCGAAGAGGTCGATCCATAGCATTGATGTCTTCATTCCTATGCATCAATGCATCATGATGAAGTTGTCGTCCTTCCTTAAGGATCTTACCGGACTTATGAAGGATAAGAGGGAGAAAACTCTATAAGGATGGATTCTAACAAAATTGAGCATCGGACGGTTAACTCAGGGGAAAAAGCATAAGTATCTCTCGAATTGAAACTTAAGAAGTTATCGAGAGCAAAGTAAGAAGGTACCATGAGTAGTTTCAAACGGATAGGAAATCGTTTGATGTCCGAAACAACATGCGAATCGGGTCCAGAGCAACGAGATTGAGTATTGCGTCTGATACCAGAATTGATGTTTTCTCGGAAGGTGGCTCGTGAGTCACATACGAGGCCAAGTGCAAGGAATTAACTTTGGAAACGGGGGGTATATAGGAGAGTCAGGTTTTGATCATGTGGAACTGTGGGTTATGGGCCCACAATGTGGGTTAAAAGTAGGAAGGGCGCTTTCATCATGCACGATCTTGATATGAAGGCATGTCAGAGAATAACCTACCAGTTATGTCGGTAACAATGTTGGTACCAAGGGCGAGGGACGAAGAGAACCATCTTCCTGCTTGTTAAACGAGGCAGACCAGTAGGCAAAGTTCTCGTCCATCAGTGGTTACCGGAATGTCATCAACAATAGTAACAGGTTCTTACTGACAGATTGGTACACCAAGGTGCTTACAAAAGCAGTGACTTATTACTGCTTAGATCATATAAATCCTAGAAAGGGTTTAAACAAACCAATGGAAAGGAAAATGTGTTTAAACACATATATCGGGGGTATATCCTTCCCAAGGACAAGCAGAGCATGATATACAAGACAGGATATAAAGTAGAAAACCTTTTAGGTAAGGGGGGAGGAATCTCATGATATTACCCATACAACGGTGTTAGGATAAATGATAAATAAAATTTAGCATCGTGCTTCAAATGTTCCTGTTGAAAATCGGAGTACCATTGACATGCTTCGAGATAGCATTGACAAGGTCATCAGGTGAAGATCAGACTTTGGAAACACAAAGGATCCATCAGGAATAACTTGTAGAATAAGTCTTACCATTTCCTCATGGAAGACTAGATAACCTTGCTAAAAGTAAACTATAACAATAGGTCCTCCGGCGAGGCGTGCTAGGCATGACTTCACCTTACCGGGTCATATAACGAGCAATGTTATAACTCTTGGAAATATGTTCCAACCATCATATCTGACCAAGATTCAGATCTGATTGGGGTCGGGATAACTCGGACTCAGGATGCCTGAGAAGGAAGGTGCAACACAAATTGTCGAGACGACATTGTAAGATTCTCGGGAATTGAACTGTGGAAGCAAGTTCAGAATCATGAGTTCATTATTAAATCAAGGATAGAATGAGGAGGTGGCTGATGGAATCAGCGACAATTCATCGAGATTAACAAAAGATGGATTTCCACAATTAAGTGAACAAGGAGATAACATTTGTCAGATCAAATGATATAAGGAAGTATGCTCACAGAAAACATACACAATTAAACATTGGTTGAAAGGTGCGCCCAAAATATGGGTTGGGTTGCACGACCAATGTCAGAATGGTGATTAAATAATCAATAGTCTAAGAACGAACGACCGATCATCCGTATTAAAGGGCTCTCCGGCAGGAAGTGGTAACGAGAACCTAGAGTTGGATTTTAGCAAAATCATTTAACCCGAATAGAAGAGATGTCAGAGCCCTAGAGTATAGGTCAAGGAGTAAAAGATCCTACAACCACCCGATGGCGACGTGTGCCCGTAAGACACACAACCAAGTTAGTAAAAGTTTTGCAATGCCTAGACTCGACTTTGGCCAAGGAGTTGGAAAGGTGGATTCCTACAGGCAGTCGGCTCTGATACCAACTTGTGACGCCCCCGATTTAATCGTACACTAATCATACACGCAAACGTGTACGATCAAGATCAGGGACTCACGGGAAGATATCACAACACAACTCTACAAATAAAATAAGTCATACAAGCATCATATTACAAGCCAGGGGCCTCGAGGGCTCAAATACAAGAGCTCGATCATAGACGAGTCAGCGGAAGCAACAATATCTGAGTACAGACATAAGTTTAACCTTAAGAAGGCTAGCACAAACTGGGATACAGATTGAAAGAGGCGCAGGCCTCCTGCCTGGGATCCTCCTAAACTACTCCTGGTCGTCGTCAGCGGGAATCACGTAGTAGTAGGCACCTCCGGTGTAGTAGGAGCCATCATCGAAGGTGGCGTCTGGCTCCTAGGCTCCAACATCTGGTTGCGGCAACCAGGTAGAAGGGATAGGGGGAAAAGAGAGAGAAAGCAACCGTGAGTACTCATCCAAAGTACTCGCAAGCAAGGAGCTACACTACATATGCATGGGTATCAAATGGAATAAGGGTATCATATGTGGACTGAACTGCAGAATGCTAGAATAAGAGGGGGATAACTAATCCTTTCGAAGACTACGCTTCTGGCAGCCTCCGTCTTGCAACATGTAGAAGAGAGTAGACTGAAGTCCTCCAAGTAGCATCGCATAGCATAATCCTAACCGATGATCCTCCCCTCATCGCCCTGTGAGAGAGTGATCACCGGTTGTATCTGGCACTTGGAAGGGTGTGTTTTATTAAGTATCCGGTTCTAGTTGTCATAAGGTCAAGGTACAACTCCAAGTCGTCCTGTTACCGAAGATCACGGCTATTCGAATAGATTAACTTCCCTGCAGGGGTGCACCACATAACCCAACACGCTCGATCCCATTTGGCCGGACACACTTTCCTGGGTCATGCCCGGCCTCGGAAGATCAACACGCCGCAGCCCCACCTAGACCAACAGAGAGGTCAGCACGCCGGTCTAAACCTAAGCGCCCAAGGGTCTGGGCCCATCGCCCTTAGCACACCTGCACGTTGCGTGGGCGGCCGGAAGCAGACCTAGCCTAGTAGGCGTTCCAGTCCAATCCAGCGCGCGCCGCTCCGTTGCTGACGTCACGAAGGCTTTGGCTGATACCACGACGTCGAGTGCCCATAACTGTCCCCGCGTAGATGGTTAGTGCGTATAGGCCAGTAGCCAGACTCAGATCAAATACCAAGATCTCGTTAAACGTGTTAAGTATCTGCGAACGCCGACCAGGGCCAGGCCCACCTCTCTCCTAGGTGGTCTCAACCTGCCCTGTCGCTCCGCCTCAAAGTAACAGTCGGGGGCCGTCGGGAACCCAGGCCCACCACTACCTGGATGGAGCCACCTGCCCCTTCAGCCCCCATCTCCGAACAGTATCACAGGTAAGGTAACTGTGTAAAGTATAATGTATATGCCCGTGATCACCTCCCGAACTGATCACGACCCGATAGTATAGCATGGCAGACGGACAAGAGGGTAGGGCCACTGATGGAACACTAGCATCCTATACTAAGCAGTAGGATAGCAGGTAATGGTAACAATAGTAGTAGCAAGGACAGGCCATGCATCAGGATAGGAATAACGAAAAGCAGTAACATGTACACTACTCTAACGCAAGCATTATAAAGAAGAGTAGGCGATATCTGGTGATCAAAGGGGGGGCTTGGCTGGTTGCTCTAGCAAGAGAGAGGGGTCGTCAACACCGTAGTCGTACTGGGTAGAAGTGGCGTCGGTCTCGATGTCTAGCAAGAGAAGAGGGGGAAGAAACGATAAATATAATGCAAACAAATGCATGACGATGCATGACATGGCAAAGCGTGATGCTAGGTGCCCTAACGCGGCACGAGGTGGTACCGGTGAAGGGGGAAACATCCGGGAAAGTATTCCCGGTGCTTCACGTTTTCGGACAGAGGAGCCGGAGGGGGAAAGTTGCGTTTTTGCTATGCTAGGGATGTGTGGCTGACGAACGGGTTGTGTATCCGGATTCGTCTCGTCGTTCTGAGCAACTTTCATGTACAAAGTTTTTTCATCTGAGCTACGGTTTATTTTATACTAATTTTAAAAGACTTAATTTCATTTTTAGGATTTATTTAATTATTTAAATTCAACATTATCCGGAACAGTGCATGCTGACGTCAGCATGACGTCAGCATGATGTCAGCAGTCAACAGAGGCGTTGACTGGTCAACTAACGTGTGGGTCCCATTCGTCATGGACTGATTAGTCTAATTAGGGTTTAATTAAACTATCTACTTAATTAGTTTAATTAAACATGATTAATTAACTTAATTAATTCATTAACTATTTTAATTTTTAATTAATTAATTTTTAATAAATTAATTAATTATATATTTATTTTTATTTCATTTTTTATTATTATTAAAACGTTCCGGGGCTGGGGCCCCCATGTCATTGGCCCCAGGGGGCCTTGCGGGTTTCGGGCGCATGGCCGCGCGGTTGTCGCCCGAACGGGCGCGGGCGCAACGGTGCCCAGCACCCGCTCTTTCGGGCGCACCACAGGGGCGGGCGGAGCCGGCAGATCGCCGAAGCAGGGGGGTTGGTGACCACGGCGGGGCTCGCCGGGCGCCAACCGGGCGGAGGACGGGGATTGCGACGGCGCACGGGACAGGGGCGGACGGAGGGAGGAGCGGGCTCGGCAGGGGCTCCACTTCGACTGGAGCAGCGGCAGCGGCCAAGGGACGGCGCCGGCGTGGGCGCAGGGCGGCGACAGGGGGGCCGCGGGGCGCGGTGAGGGAGTGCGGTGAGCGGGCGCGGGGAGGGGCCAAAGGCGCGTGGGAGCGCGGCCAAGGCACGCACGAAGCGAAGCTCCGGCCATGGCGGCCTAACTCGGGCGGGGCTCCTACGGCAAGGAACTCGAAGGGGAGAGGCGGGGAATCGGCAGAGGGGCTCACCACGAGCCTGTAGAGGTGCTAAGTGGGCTCGGGGAGGGCTCGACGACGCGGCACCGGCGACGAAGAGGACGGCGGTGATGGCGTTCGGCGATGGGTCGGCGAGGCGGGCGTCGGGGTCGCCTGGGTCGGCGGCAACGCTGCGTTGGCATCACGGCGAGAAGGAGGCCGATGACGGAGCGAGGCGGCATCGGGGATGGGCACCGATGTCGGGGCGCGAGGCGCAGTCGTCGGGGGCGGATCCCCGATCCAGATCGAGGGGGAGTGGGAGGAGCGAGGGGGTGGTTCGACGGGGTCGGGCGATAGCAGGCGTCGGGGCGAGCGGCGTGCGCCCGAGGCAAGGGTGCGTGCGGGGGACTGCGGGGGTTCTCGCTCCTCTCTGTGTCTCCTCCTGGCGGCGCGAGGAGGGAGGATGGGATCGAACGGGAGGAGTGGGGGTAGTGCGGTCCATGCTAGGGTTTCGGGGGTTATGGGGGCGCCGGCTGGGCCGGCCTGGCTTGCCCAGTGGCCAGCTGGGCCGAGGCCCAGCGGGGGGGGGGGGGGTTCTTTTCCCCTTTTTTTGTTCTGTTTTCTATTTACTTCTTTTTTGCTTTTATTTTATTCTAGTATTCTTTTTTATAAATCACAAAACAAATTCCTAAATTAGTGTTTCAACACAATCCAATGTCACAAAAAAAAACTTTTACCCTGAAATAAAATAGTTTAGCATTTTACAAATACCAAAGGCATTCAAATAATTGTTTTAGCTACTGTTTTTTGTTCATGTTTAAGTATTCAAACATTTTATAAAAGTTTGATTTCTACACCATAATTACCTGTGCATTATTTCACTCACACTAAACATTTTAGTTTTAATATTTGAAAACTTTTATTGTTTGTTAGATTTTGAAATTGAATTCGAATCGGTTTCGAACTAAATCGAGATTAGCAACAGTAACCATGGTGACGTGGCACCATTAGCGTGGGATCACTGTAGCTTAATTATCCGGGCGTCACAATTCTCCTCCACTACAAGAAATCTCGTCCCAAGATTTAAGAGGGGAGTAAGGGGAAAGTTCTTGTTACTATATTCTAACGAATCTTCTCGGTCTTGGTTGCTCTTCTCGAAGAGGTCGATCCATAGCATTGATGTCTTCATTCCTATGCATCAATGCATCATGATGAAGTTGTCGTCCTTCCTTAAGGATCTTACCGGACTTACGAAGGATAAGAGGGAGAAAACTCTATAAGGATGGATTCTAACAAAATTGAGCATCGGACGGTTAACTCAGGGGAAAAAGCATAAGTATCTCTCGAATTGAAACTTAAGAAGTTATCGAGAGCAAAGTAAGAAGGTACCATGAGTAGTTTCAAACGGATAGGAAATCGTTTGATGTCTGAAACAACATGTGAATCGGGTCCTGAGCAACGAGATTGAGTATTGCGTCTGATACCAGAATTGATGTTTTCTCGGAAGGTGGCTCGTGAATCACATACGAGGCCAAGTGCAAGGAATTAACTTTGGAAATGGGGGGTATATAGGAGAGTCAGGTTTTGATCATGTGGAACTGTGGGTTATGGGCCCACAATGTGGGTTAAAAGTAGGAAGGGCGCTTTCATCATGCACGATCATGATATGAAGGCATGTCAGAGAATAACCTACCAGTTATGTCGGTAACAATGTTGGTACCAAGGGCGAGGGACGAAGAGAACCATCTTCCTGCTTGTTAAACGAGGCAGACCAGTAGGCAAAGTTCTCGTCCATCAGTGGTTACCGGAATGTCATCAACAATAGTAACAGGTTCTTACTGACAGATTGGTACACCAAGGTGCTTACAAAAGCAGTGACTTATTACTGCTTAGATCATATAAATCCTAGAAAGGGTTTAAACAAACCAATGGAAAGGAAAATGTGTTTAAACACATATATCGGGGGTATATCCTTCCCAAGGACAAGCAGAGCATGATATACAAGACAGGATATAAAGTAGAAAACCTTTTAGGTAAGGGGGGAGGAATCTCATGATATTACCCATACAACGGTGTTAGGATAAATGATAAATAAAATTTAGCATCGTGCTTCAAATGTTCCTGTTGAAAATCGGAGTACCATTGACATGCTTCGAGATAGCATTGACAAGGTCATCAGGTGAAGATCAGACTTTGGAAACACAAAGGATCCATCAGGAATAACTTGTAGAATAAGTCTTACCATTTCCTCATGGAAGACTAGATAACCTTGCTAAAAGTAAACTATAACAATAGGTCCTCCGGCGAGGCGTGCTAGGCATGACTTCACCTTACCGGGTCATATAACGAGCAATGTTATAACTCTTGGAAATATGTCCCAACCATCATATCTGACCAAGATTCAGATCTGATTGGGGTCGGGATAACTCGGACTCAGGATGCCTGAGAAGGAAGGTGCAACACAAATTGTCGAGACGACATTGTAAGATTCTCGGGAATTGAACTGTGGAAGCAAGTTCAGAATCATGAGTTCATTATTAAATCAAGGATAGAATGAGGAGGTGGCTGATGGAATCAGCGACAATTCATCGAGATTAACAAAAGATGGATTTCCACAATTAAGTGAACAAGGAGATAACATTTGTCAGATCAAATGATATAAGGAAGTATGCTCACAGAAAACATACACAATTAAACATTGGTTGAAAGGTGCGCCCAAAATATGGGTTGGGTTGCACGACCAATGTCAGAATGGTGATTAAATAATCAATAGTCTAAGAACGAACGGCCGACCATTAACTTCAAAGCAATAGGGTTGCCAGAAGTGCAGAATCCAAACAACACCGTTCACTTGTTGGTACCACGGTTGGAATCAACACGAGGACCAAGAAAGAATGGTGATGGTGAGAAGTATCACGATACCAAGAATTCTTAAGAGGTGGTGAAATTCTCACAACATTCTTGACATAAAAGATGGTAATACTCCAAGGTGAAGGAGAACAAATGCTGGATAGCAAGGATCTCAAGGTATAACACAAAACACAAACAAGTTTGTGTTGAATGGAAGGCAATCGAGTGGTCGATGATAACACAAATCATCGAGGGCAAGGATGGTATTTCTCATCAGGAATTCAATTGATATCCTTGAGGAGCTCGAAATGTTGATGATGATCATGACAATTTTGTCGAGAGGTTTCATGGAGATGTAATCGGTCGGCGATGACATCAAGTCAAACGAATGATGAAGCGAAAGGTTATTGGAACCATGGGTACGACACAAACTTGAAATCAAGTTTGTTGTTTGAGGTGGAACAATAAGACAAGGAAGATCGACGTAAGCTTAGCCCATCGTCGAAATTGTGCTCCGGAAAGAAGGACCAGGTAGCACAGTTAAAATTTGGCACGATAATGATATAGCCGAGTAGGCTCGGAATGACGTGATCGAGTTCAGACTCGTAAGTAATGAAGGTTACCAAGAGTTGTTGAATCGTAGTGCGGACTCAATTCAGTTGTTGGTGTCCTTGAGGGGTTCTAACAACTGAGAACCCGTTGGAAAAATGGAATCGGCAAGAATATTAGTAGATGAAGAACTCATAAGAAGTTATGTATCCCGTGGTATCCTCGAGATACCAGGGGGTAATACTCGATGACAGATCAAAGTAGAGGTTGGACTGGGGTATTGCTCTGCAGAAGACAAGTGCTTAAACTTGCACGAGAAACGGTACCTAAAAGAGAACATGGTCGAAACCACGATTGCAAAAGGCCAGATCCCAGATATAATATGAACTTATACCAAGGGAGTAATTAATTTAAGAGAAGCTTTAACGATAAGATCTACATCGTGTCCATGGGCATGAACACAAAGTTCAAGGGCGACTCCCACTTCTTCAATGCATAACCTTACATTTACCTCCCCTTTTCGAGGTTGTAGTGTTGAAAAGTTATCTGACGAAGCGTCAGCAGGGTATAACCCGCATAAATTTCGAGGTCACACAAATTAAGGAAGGCATAGGTTCAACCCGTCAGGGTATCGTGGAAACATATACCACAAGCTTTGAGAGTAAATATTACCAGCTCGAAAGCAGAGCATGGTTGGCAAAAGGAGAGGATACAAATTACCAAAGGCATTATGTATCGGAGAAAGAACTCACAAGGTGATTAATTATGAAGGACATTGTCGGGTAATAATCCAACAGTGGATATGGTGATCCACAATGGAGCTGATGTGAGTATCGATACCCAATCAGAGGAAGAAAGAATGCAAATGCATCGTTTTACAGAACATCTGAATAATTCAACATTTAAATAACAAAGGAATTATGATTTTCAAATCAAGGGATCAGGAGCAAACGCTCTGATCAAGGACGGACAAGTTGAATAGACTTAGGGGTACAATCGATGGCAATCTGATTGGTCGAGGACCAATTCCAGTTAAAGAATGGCAGCTCAGCCGGAAAGTTAATTTATAAGGATCAATGATGATTGCGTATATTCGCAAACATATTGAGTCAATAGACTGAAAATGATAATAACAAGGAATGTCAATAAGACTACGAGTCTTATGGGATTAACCAAAATGTAAGCAAGCAAGAATTTCAAGAGCAATAGGCTCCTGAGGATTTTTGGAAGATCGAATGGTATTTCGAGGATTGATGACATACATGAATCAACTGGGGATGAGTGGATACTCGGTAAGTGTGAGAAATTATCCATAGGGATATTCATGTGTCAAGAACTGCAAGGCAGTGAGCTCAAAGGATTATCGAAACAACGACGAGTGTTTCAGGGTATCTTGTAATAACAAGACCAACTGGGGATGAATGTAAGAATAACAACTGTAAGTAGTTATCCTTAAGGGTTTACGGTGCAAGGGGAATTGCAAGAGGGATGGCACAAAGTATCGAGGGAACATCCGAGAGTATTGTCAGAATCTTTCGTTGAAGCAGCCGATCATCCGTATTAAAGGGCTCTCCGGCAGGAAGTGGTAACGAGAACCTAGAGTTGGATTTTAGCAAAATCATTTAACCCGAATAGAAGAGATGTCAGAGCCCCAGAGTATAGGTCAAGGAGTAAAAGATCCTACAACCACCCGATGGCGACGTGTGCCCGTAAGACACACAACCAAGTTAGTAAAAGTTTTGCAATGCCTAGACTCGACTTCGGCCAAGGAGTTGGAAAGGTGGATTCCTACAGGCAGTCGGCTCTGATACCAACTTGTGACGCCCTCGATTTAATCGTACACTAATCATACATGCAAACGTGTATGATCAAGATCAGGGACTCATGGGAAGATATCACAACACAACTCTACAAATAAAATAAGTCATACAAGCATCATATTACAAGCCAGGGGCCTCGAGGGCTCGAATACAAGAGCTCGATCATAGACGAGTCAGCGGAAGCAACAATATCTGAGTACAGACATAAGTTAAACAAGTTTGCCTTAAGAAGGCTAGCACAAACTGGGATACAGATCGAAAGAGGCGCAGGCCTCCTGCCTGGGATCCTCCTAAACTACTCCTGGTCGTTGTCAGCGGGCATCACATAGTAGTAGGCACCTCCGGTGTAGTAGGAGCCGTCGTCGAAGGTGGCGTCTGGCTCCTAGGCTCCAACATCTGGTTGCGACAACCAGGTAGAAGGGATAGGGGGAAAAGAGAGAGAAAGAAACCGTGAGTACTCATCCAAAGTACTCGCAAGCAAGGAGCTACACTACATATGCATGGGTATCAAATGGAATAAGGGTATCATATGTGGACTGAACTGCAGAATGCCAGAATAAGAGGGGGATAACTAATCCTTTCGAAGACTACGCTTCTGGCAGCCTCCGTCTTGCAACATGTAGAAGAGAGTAGACTGAAGTCCTCCAAGTAGCATCGCATAGCATAATCCTAACCGATGATCCTCCCCTCGTCGCCCTGTGAGAGAGTGATCACCGGTTGTATCTGGCACTTGGAAGGGTGTGTTTTATTAAGTATCCGGTTCTAGTTTTCATAAGGTCAAGGTACAACTCCAAGTCGTCCTGTTACCGAAGATCACGGCTATTCGAATAGATTAACTTCCCTGCATGGGTGCACCACATAACCCAACACGCTCGATCCCATTTGGCCGGACACACTTTCCTGGGTCATGCCCGGCCTCGGAAGATCAACACGTCGCAGCCCCACCTAGACCAACAGAGACGTCAGCACGCCGGTCTAAACCTAAGCGCCCAGGGGTCTGGGCCCATCGCCCTTAGCACACCTGCACGTTGTGTGGGCGGCCAGAAGCAGACCTAGCCTAGTAGGCGTTCCAGTCCAATCCAGCGCGCGCCACTCCGTTGCTGACGTCACGAAGGCTTCGGCTGATACCACGACGTCGAGTGCCCATAACTGTCCCCGCGTAGATGGTTAGTGCGTATAGGCCAGTAGCCAGACTCAGATCAAATACCAAGATCTCGTTAAACGTGTTAAGTATCTGCGAACGCCGACCAGGGCCAGGCCCACCTCTCTCCTAGGTTGTCTCAACCTGCCTTGTCGCTCCGCCTCAAAGTAACAGTCGGGGGCCGTCGGGAACCAAGGCCCACCACTACCTGGATGGAGCCACCTGCCCCTTCAGCCCCCATCTCCGAACAGTATCCCAGGTAAGGTAACTGTGTAAAGTATAATGTATATGCCCGTGATCACCTCCCGAAGTGATCACGGCCCGATAGTATAGCATGGCAGACGGACAAGAGTGTAGGGCCACTGATGGAACACTAGCATCCTATACTAAGCAGTAGGATAGCAGGTAATGGTAACAACAGTAGTAGCAAGGACAGGCCATGCATCAGGATAGGAATAACAAAAAGCAGTAACATGCTACACTACTCTAATGCAAGCAGTATAAAGAAGAGTAGGCGATATCTGGTGATCAAAGGGGGGGCTTGCCTGGTTGCTCTGGAAAGAGAGAGGGGTCGTCAACACCGTAGTCGTACTGGGTAGCAGCGGCGTCGGTCTCGATGTCTAGCAAGAGAAGAGGGGGAAGAAACGATAAATATAATGCAAACAAATGCATGACGATGCATGACATGACAAAGCGTGATGCTAGGTGCCCTAACGCGGTACGAGGTGGTACCGGTGAAGGGGGAAACATCCGGGAAAGTATTCCCGGTGTTTCACGTTTTCGGACAGAGGAGCCGAAGGGGGAAAGTTGCGTTTTTGCTATGCTAGGGATGCGTGGCGGACGAACGGGTTGCGTATCCGGATTCGTCTCGTCGTTCTGAGCAACTTTCATGTACAAAGTTTTTTCATCTGAGCTACGGTTTATTTTATATTAATTTTAAAAGACTTAATTTCATTTTTAGGATTTATTTAATTATTTAAATTCAACATTATCCGGAACAGTGCATGCTGACGTCAGCATGACGTCAGCATGATGTCAGCAGTCAACAGAGGCGTTGACTGGTCAACTGACGTGTGGGTCCCATTCGTCATTGACTGATTAGTCTAATTAGGGTTTAATTAAACTATCTACTTAATTAGTTTAATTAAACATGATTAATTAACTTAATTAATTCATTAACTATTTTAATTATTAATTAATTAATTTTTAATTAATTAATTAATTATATATTTATTTTTATTTTGTTTTTTATTATTATTAAAACGTTCTGGGGCTGGGGCCCCCATGTCATTGGCCCCAGGGGGCCTTGCGGGTTTCGGGCACATGGCCGCGCGGTTGTCGCCCGAACGGGCGCGGGCGCAACGGTGCCCAGCACCCGCTCTTTCGGGCGTACCACAGGGGCGGGCGGAGCCGGCAGATCGCCGGAGCAGGGGGGTTGGTGACCACGGCGGGGCTCGCCGGGCGCCAACCGGGCGGAGGACGGGGATTGCGACGGTGCACGGGACAGGGGCGGACGGAGGGAGGAGCGGGCTCGGCAGGGACTCCGCTTCGACTGGAGCAGCGGCAGCAGCCAAGGGACGGCGCCGGCGTGGGCGTAGGGCGGCGACAGGGGGGCCACGGGGCGCGGTGAGGGAGTGCGGTGAGCGGGCGCGGGGAGGGGCCAGAGGCGCGTGGGAGCGCGGCCAAGGCACGCACGAAGCAAAGCTCCGGCCATGGCGGCCTAACTCGGGCGGGGCTCCTACGGCGAGGAACTCGAAGGGGAGAGGCGGGGAATCGGCAGAGGGGCTCACCACGAGCCTGTAGAGGTGCTAAGTGGGCTCGGGGAGGGCTCAACGACGCGGCACCGGCGACGAAGAGGACGGCGGCGATGGCGTTCGGCGATGGGTCGGCGAGGCGGGCGTCGGGGTCGCCTGGGTCGGCGGCAACGCGGCGTTGGCATCACGGCGAGAAGGAGGCCGATGACGGAGCGAGGCGGCATCGGGGACGGGCACCGATGTCGGGGCGCGAGGCGCAGTCGTCGGGGGCGGATCCCCGATCCAGATCGAGGGGGAGTGGGAGGAGCGAGGGGGTGGTTCGACGGGGTCGGGCGATAGCAGGCGTCGGGGCGAGCGGCGTGCGCCCGAGGCAAGGGTGCGTGCGGGGGACTGCGGGGGTTCTCGCTCCTCTCTGTGTCTCCTCCTGGCGGCGCGAGGAGGGAGGATGGGATCGAACGGGAGGAGTGGGGGTAGTGCGGTCCATGCTAGGGTTTCGGGGGTTATGGGGGCGCCGGCTGGGCCGGCCTGGCTTGCCCAGTGGCCAGCTTGGCCGAGGCCCAGTGGGGGGGGGGGGGTTCTTTTCCCCTTTTTTTGTTTTCTGTTTTTATCTTTTGTTTTATTTATTTTCTTGTACTGTTTTATTTCTAGTTTCTTTTATTTTTAGATTTATAAAAATTATAACTAGTACCTAAATTTGTATTTATAAACAATCTACTGTTAGATTAAATCTTAACCCATAATAAAATAGTTTTAATATTTTTATAAAATTCAATAGGCATTTGTTTAATTGTTTTCACTACTATTTTAATTATTTTAGAGCCCTTAAACATTTTATCAAGGTTTGGTTTCTCCACCACAATTATCTATGCAATAATTGGTTCACCCCGAACATTTTTGTTTCAATGTTTGAAAATTTTTATTGTTTGTTAGATTTTGAAATTGAATTCGAATCGGTTTTGAACTAAATCGAGATTAGCAACAGTAACCATGGTGACGTGGCACCATTAGCGTGGGATCACTGTAGCTTAATTATCCGGGCGTCACAGTCTTGCTTCTATTGCCGTGCCTCCTAATGATCCTTTAGAACAATATTTGCTAGACCATGAAAATGATATGTTTATGAATGAAAGACGGGAAATAGATGAAGTATTCTTTAAACAGGGACATATTTTGAGACACAACTTGCCTGTTGAAATTCTAGGGGATCCTCTTCCACCCAAGGGTGATCTCGTGTTTGAACTTAAACCATTACCTGATACTCTTAAAATATGCTTATCTTGATGAAAAGAAGATATATCCTGTTATTATTAGTGCTAAGCTTTCAGAGGAAGAAGAAGAGAAATTATTGAAAACTCTGAAGAAGCACCATGCTGCTATTGGATATACTCTTGATGATCTTAAGGGCATTAGTCCCACTCTATGCCAGCACAAAATAAAATTGGAGAAAGACGCTAAACCGGTTGTTGATCACCAACGACGGTTAAATCCTACGATGAAATAAGTGGTAAGAAATGAAATACTAAAGCTTCTGGAGGCAGGTATAATTTATCCTGTCGCTGATAGTCAGTGGGTAAGTCCTGTCCATTATGTCCCTAAGATGGGAGGTATTACTGTTGTTCCTAATGATAAAGATGAATTTATCCCACAAAGAATTGTTACAGGTTATAGAATGGCAATTGATTTCCGCAAATTAAATAATGCTACTATAAAGGATCATTACCCTTTACCTTTTATGGATCAAATGCTAGAAAGATTATCCAAACATACACATTTTTGCTTTCTAGACAGTTATTCTGGTTTCCCTCAAATACCTGTGTAGAAAGAGGGCCAGGAAAGGACCACTTTAACTTGCCCTTTCGGTACCTTTGCTTATAGACATATGCCTTTTGGTTTATGTAATGCAACTGCTACATTTCAAAGATGTATGACAGCTATATTCTCTGACTTTTGTGAAAAGATTGTTGAGGTTTTCATGGATGATTTCTCTGTGTATGGAACTTCTTTTGATGATTGCTGAAGCAACCTTGATCGAGTTTTGCAAAGATGTGAAGAAACTAATCTTGTCTTGAATTGGGAGAAGTGCCACTTTATGGTCAATGAAGGTATTTTCTTGGGGCATAAAATTTCCGAAAGAGGTATTGAAGTTGATAAAGCTAAAGTTGATGCTATTGGAAAGATGTCATGTCCTGAGGACATTAAAGGTATAAGAAGTTTCCTTGGTCATGCCGGTTTTTATAGGAGGTTCATTAAAGACTTCTCAAACATTTCTAGGCCTCTGACTAATCTCTTACAAAAAGATGTTCCTTTTGTCTTTGATGACGATTGTGTATAAGCATTTGAAATACTTAAGAAAGCCTTGATTTCTGCACCTATTGTTCAGCCGCCTGATTGGAATTTACGCTTTGAAATTATGTGTGATTCTAGTGATTATGTTGTAGGTGCTGTTCTAGGACAAAGAGTTGATAAGAAATTAAATGTTATGCAATATGCTAGTAAAACTCTAGACAGTGTCCAGAGAAGTTATGCTACTACTGACAAAAAAATAGTAGTTGTATTTGCTTGTGATAAGTTCAAACCTTATATTGTTGATTCTAAAGTAACTGTTCGCACTGATCATGCTGCTATGGAAAAGAAAGATGCAAAACCTAGACTTATTAGATGGGTTCTCTTGCTACAAGAATTTGATTTGCATATTATTGATAGGAAGGGAGTTGAGAACCCCGTTGCAGACAACCTCTCTTGGTTAGAAAATGTTCTTGATGACCCACTCCCTATTGATGATAATTTTCTTGATGAACAATTAGCTGTCATAAATGCTTCTCGTACTGCTCTATGGTATGCTGATTATGCTAATTACATTGTTGCTAAATTTATACCACCTAGTTTCACATACCAACAAAATAAAAAGTTTTTCTGTGATTTAAGACATTACTTATGGGATGACCCACACCTTTATAAAGAAGGAGTAGATGGTGTTATTAGACGTTGTGTACCTGAGCATGAACCTCCGAGGCTTATGGAGGACACCACACTGGAGATAGAACTGCACATAAGGTATTACAATCCGGTTTTTATTGGCCTACTCTTTTCCAAGATGCCCATAAGTTTGTCTTGTCTTATGATGAATGTCAATGAATTGGTAATGTTAGTAGACGTCAAGAAATGCCTATGAACTATTCACTTGTTATTGAACCATTTGATGTTTGGGGCTTTGATTATATGGGACCGTTTCCTACCTCTAATGGGTATACACATATTTTAGTTGTTGTTGATTATGTTACTAAGTGGTTAGAAGCTATTCCAAGTCGTAGTGATGATCATAACACCTCTATTAAGAAGCTTAAAGAAGTTATTTTTCCGAGGTTTGGAGTCCCTAGATACTTAATGACTGATGGTGGTTCACATTTTATTCATGGTGCTTTTCGTAAAATGCTTGCTAAGTATGATGTTAATCATAGAATTGCATCTCCATACCACCCACAGTCTAGTGGTCCAGTAGAACTGAGTAATAGAGAGATTAAAATAATTTTGCAAAAGACTGTTAATATATTTAGAAAGAATTGGTCCAAGAAACTTGATGATGCATTATGGGCCTATAGAACTGCATATCAAAATCCTATGGGTATGTCTTCGTATAAAATGGTTTATGGAAAAGCATGTCACTTACCTCTCGAACTAGAACATAAGGCATATTGGGCCATTAAAGAGCTCAATTATGATTTCAAACTTGCTGGTGAGAAGAGACTATTTGACATTCGCTCACTTGATGAGTGGAGAACCCAGGCCTATGAGAATGCCAAACTGTTTAAAGAAAAAGTTAAAAGATGGCATGACAAAAGGATACAAAAGCATGAGTTTAATGTAGGTGATTATGTTCTGTTACACAACTCTTGTTTAAGATTTTTTGCAGGAAAACTCCTCTCTAAATGGGAAGGTCCTTACGTTATCGAGGAGGTCTATCGTTCCGGTGCCATAAAAATCAACAACTTCTAAGGCACAAATCGGAAGCTGGTGAATGGTCAAAGAATCAAACATTATATCTCAGGTAATCCCGTAAATGTTGAAACCAATGTTATTGACACTATAACCCCGGAGGAGTACATAAGGGACACTTTCCAGAATGTTTCAGGCTCCGAAAAGGAATAGGTATGTGGTACGGTAAGTAAACCGACTCCAAAACAGTTCTAATAGCAATCTTTCTCTGTTTTGGAATATTTAAAAAATAGGATAATAAGAAGTAGCCCGAAAGGGACACGAGGCATCCACAAGGGTGGAGGGCGCACCCTACCCCCTGGGCGCACCCCCTGCCTCGTGGGCACCTCGTGTGCCCTCCGGACTCAGTTTTCTTGCACGATACTTCTTTTGGTCGGCAAAAATTCATTATATAATCTCTCGAAGGTTTTGACCATGGTACCACGACAAAATCCTCTGCTTTTGTTTCAAGCTATTTTTCTGACAGATCTAGATCACCATGACGTCTTCAAGCGCCCCCAAGGACAAATTTTTCGAGAAGGTCATCAACCCCTACCTCGCAGAGGTGCTGCAACACCCTCAAACCATTGAGATGCATGAGGGGGTGCTGCACATCCGCGATGTTGAGGGGCCAAGGAGGACCGGAAGCGTGGAGACAAGACTTGAAGCAATGGAGCAACAAGTTTTCAAGTGCCAGGGGATGGTGGAACGCGGACTCAACGCCAACCGCATGATAATCGCGAAGTTCACCAACAACCACAAGCTGGATGCCAAGAACATTGGGGAGACCATCTTCAAGCTTCAGGAGAAAATCGAGCACCTCCAAGCCCAGATCCATGACCTGCAAAACCAAAACTATGAGTATGAATATAAATTCAAGAGGATGAGTTTGGCTGTAGATTTTAGGATCCCGGAGACCCGATCATCCTTCTATGATGGTGAGCCTATGCCTTGGAAGATGGACGACAAGCCTACATCATCAAAAACTCCATCATCACCACCTCCGAAGAAAGAGACATAAATACATGGGTATGGGCACTCCCCTTGGCAACTGCCAAGCTTGGGGGAGGTGCCCCGGTATCGTATCACCATCACACTTCTATATTTACCATTTTTCTTAGTTCGATCCTTTTGGTTATATCTTGATCTAGTAGAATAAAGTTTAGTATGATCTAGCTTTGAGTTTCTGTGTTGATCCTTATCTATGTAATCGAGTCCGCGAGCTATATATAATAAAGATTAGTCTTGACTTGAGGGCTTGGTTATCTTGCTATGATCTTGAGGGGATAAAAGAAAAAAAGAAAAAGAAAGAAATAAAGAGATCATATTGATCTTATGGAGAGTAATGACTTCACATATAAAGAGTATGATGAATAAAAGTTGGTGAGAGTTGACAAACATAGTTTTGGTCATCGTTGCAATTAATAGGAAGTAATAAAGAAAGAGAGGTTTTCACATATAAATATACTATCTTGGACATCTTTTATGATTGTGAGCACTCATTAAAATATGACATGCTAAAAAGTTGATGTTGGACAAGGAAGAATACATAATGGGTTATGTTTTCTTTTATCTTAAATAAATTATATTGTCATGGATCATCCAATATGTTGAGCTTGCCTTTCCCCCTCATGCTAGCCAAATTCTTTGCACCAAGTAGAGATACTACTTGTGCTTCCAAATATCCTTAAACCCAGTTTTGCCATGAGAGTCCACCATATCTACCTATGGGTTGAGTAAGATCCTTCAAGTAAGTTGTCATTGTTGCAAACAATAAAAATTGCTCTCTAAATATGTATGATCTATTAGTGTGGAGAAAATAAGATTTATATGAGCTTATGATATGGAAGAAATAAAAGCGACAAACTGCATAATAAAGGTCCCTATCACAAGTGGCAATATAAAGTGACGTTCTTTTGCATTAAGATTTTGTGCATCCAACCATAAAAGCACATGACAACCTCTGCTTCCCTCTGCGAAAGGCCTATCTTTTATTTTTGTCTTATACCTTATACAAGAGTCATGGTGATATTCACCTTTCCTTTTTACACTTTATCCTTTGGCAAGCACTATGTGTTGGAAAGATCCTGATATATATATATATCCAATTGGATGTGGGTTTTCATAAAGAATTATTGTTGACGTTACCCTTGAGGTAAAAGGTTGGGAGGCAAAACTATAAGCCCCTATCTTTCTCTGTGCCCGATTAAAACTTCATGCCAATAAGTATTGCGTGAGTGTTAGCAATTGTGAAAGACTAAATGATAGTTGAGTATGTGGACTTGCTGAAAAGCTCTTATATTGACTCTTTCCGATGTTATGATAAATTGCAATTGCTTCAATGACTGAGATTATAGTTTGCTAATTTTTCAACGAAGTTTCTGACTCATACTTTACATTGTGAATAGATTGTTACTTCAGCATAAGAAATCATATGACAATATATGTTGCTATTCTAAGAATGATCATGATGCCCTCATGTCCGTATTTTATTTTATCGACACCTCTATCTCTAAACATGTGGACATATTTTTCGATATCGGCTTCCGCTTGAGGACAAGCGAGGTCTAAGCTTGGGGGAGTTGATATGTCCATTTTGCATCATGCTTTTATATCAGTATTTACATGAAGAGGGAGAATGCCGGGAACTAGAATCTTGGGCTGGAAAAGGAGCAAATATTAGAGACCTATTCTGCACAACTCAGAAAGTCCTAAAACTCCACGAAAGTCAGTTTTGGAATATATTAAAAATATTGGGCGAAGAAAGCACCAGAGGGGGGTCACCCACTGTCCACGAGGGTGGAGGGCGCGTCCTACCCCCTGGGAGAGCCCCCCTGCCTCATGGGCCACCTGGAAGCCCCCCGATGCCCATCTTCTGGTATAAGGTGTGTTTTTCCCTGGAAAAAATCATAAGGAAGCTTTCGGGACGAAGCGCCGCCATCTCGAGGCGGAACCTTTGGCGGAACCAATCTAGGGCTCCGGTGGAGCTATTCTACCAGGGAAACATCCCTCCGGGAGGGGGAAATCGTCACCATCGTCATCACCATCGATCCTCTCATTGGGAGGGGGTCAATCTCCATCAACATCTTCACCAACACCATCTCCTCTCAAACCCTAGTTCATCTCTTGTATCCGATCTTTGTCTCAAAACCTCAGATTGGTACCTGTGGGTTGCTAGTAGTGTTGATTACTCCTTGTAGTTGATACTAGTTGGTTTATTCGATGGAAGATTATATGTTCAGATCCTTCATGCACATTAATACCCCTTTTATTATGGACATGAATATGATTTGTGAGTAGTTACATTTGTTCCTGAGGACATGGGATAAGTCTTGTTATAAGTAGTCATGTGAATTTGGTATTCGTTCGATATTTTGATGAGATGTATGTTGTCTTTCCTCTAGTGGTGTTATGTGAACGTCGACTACATGACACTTCACCATTTTTTGGGCCTAGGGGAAGGCATTGGGAAGATATAAGTAGATGATGGGTTGCTAGAGTGACAGAATCTTGAACCCTAGTTTATGCGTTGCTTCATAAGGGGCTGATTTGGATCTATATGTTTCATGATATGGTTAGGTTTACCTTAATTATTCTTTCATAGTTGCGGATGCTTGCGAGGGGGTTAATCATAAATGGGATGCTTGTCCAAGGAAGGGCAGTACCCAAGCACCGGTCGACCCACATATCAAATTATCAAAGTAACGAATGCAAATCATATAAGCATGAGGAAAACTAGCTTGACGATAATTCCCATGTGTCCTCGGGAGCGGTTTCCTTTATATAAGAGTTTGTCCAGGCTTGTCCTTTGCTACAACAAGGATTGGGCCACCTTGCCACACCTTGTTTACTTTTGTTACTTGTTACCCATTACGAATTACCTTACCACAAAACTATCTGTTACCGGTAATTTCAGTGCTTCAGAGAATACCTTACTGAAAACTGCTTGTCATTTCCTTCTGTTCCTCGTTGGGTTCGACACTCTTACTTATCAAAGGACTACGATAGATCCCCTATACTTGTGCATCGTCACCCAACACCCCGCCACCCTGGTGCCCCGCCGACCCACTCCGGTGAGCTCCCCCTGTTTTTTTTTCTTTTTTTTCTACTGCTAGTAATTAGGTTATTTAGTACTCTTAGTTTCTTTTTTTTCTACTGCTAGTAATTAGGTTAGTTAGTACTGTTAGTTAGGTTAGTTTGATTTTCTAGGCTAGTTTGATTTTCTAGATTAGTTAGGTTAGTTATCTTTAGACTAGGTTAGTTAGGTTAGTTATTGAAAATAATTATTCGGAGAAGAAAAGAAGAAGAAGAAGAAGAAGAAGAAGAAGAAGAAGAAGAAGACGAAGAAGAAGAAGAGGGAGAGGAGAAGAAGAAAAAGGGGAGGAGGAGAAGAAGAAGAAGAAGAAGAAGAAGACACGGTGCCCCAGATTGGTATAACAGACACAATGAGTTTCATTGGAATGGTCATTAGTTACTAGTATTCACATTTCTGTTGCATCATGCTAACAAGACATTGCAAATGATCTTTGTTGGAGCATGCATCTCGACAATCATCGACCGATCCTTCTCCGTCTCGCACTGGCACAACCCCGACCCCGACCGGTCCTTCTCCATCTGGCACTAGCGTAAACCCGACCGGTCCTTCACCTCCGTGATGACGGTAAGTTTTCTCTAGTGTTTTGCTTACCAAATGCATAAAGACCTAGACTTGGTTGTATTTTCTCCAAAATGCTTACCATAATGACCTAGACTTAGCTAATCTTCCTCCAAAATGACATAATTAGCTTACTTAACTTTGTTTCCTCCGAAATGACCTAAGTTAGCTCTAATATGCTAAGTTATCTCTAATATGCTTAGTTACCTAGGTTTGCTCAATAATGACATACACTTAGCTTACATATGTAAAAATGGCATAATTAGCTTACTTAGATTCAAAATGGCATAACAATCTTGGTAACATCATATATGTCATATAGTTAGCTTATTTTCCTCGAAAATGACATAATAATCCTAATTTGCTCCAAAATGATCAATTTTACCTAAGTTCGGTCCAAAATGACCTAAGTTAGCTCTAAAATGCTAAATTAGCTCTAATATGCTTAGTTACATGGGTTAGCTCAATAAAGTCCTATAATTAGCTTACTTATGTCAAAAATGGCATAATATGCTTAGTTAACTAAAAATGGCATAATTAGCTAGGGTAGGTCCAAAATAACCAATTTTACCTAGGTTAGCTCCAATATGACCCATTTTACCTAGGTTAGCTCCAAAATGACCTATTGACCTAGCTTAGCTCTAAAATGACCTACACACTTAGCATTTTTACCTAGCTTAGCTAAAAAATGGATTTTTCGTACCTTAGTTAGAAGTAGAAGAGATAAAGAAGAGGAGAGGAGAAAAAGAAAGAGAAGATACATTCTTCTGTTTCTTCTTTTTCTTCTAGCTAGTCCTCTTCCTTAGTTAGAAGAAGAAGAAGAAAAAGAAGAAGAAGAAGAAAAGAAGAAGAAGAAGAAGAAAAATAAGAAGAAGAATTTGCTATAGATGAGGAAGCTTGCATTGATAGAGTGTACTCTTCTCCTTGTGCTTCCTTTTGGATATGTTGATATGTTGGACATGTTGTTCGAAACTTGTTTTGGATATGTATGTATGGATATGTTGTTGGAAACCATTGTATATGTTGTTGCAAACTTGTATGTTGGATATGTTCAGTGGAAACTTATTGTTGGTGTGCTTGTTGAAATTTTGTCAAATTGAATGAATTTAAGTAAACATAGAAAAAACAGGGGCTATACGGGTACTTTGCCGTCTGTTGGCAGACGACAAATAGCTTTGCCATTAGGCAGCAGACGGCAAAGCTGACACGTGGCAGCTACCTATGCAACCTGGGGGCACTGGGCTGGCCTACCTGTGCATCTTTGTCATCTGCCAGCAGACGGCAAAGCACGCCGTTAACCCCCTAACGAACCTAACCTGCCACGTGTGTCGTTCGCTGGCGAATGGCTAAGACCATTTTATCTTTGCCGTCCACCAGCAGACGGCAAAGAACCCTTTGCCGTAGCTTATTTAGTCGGACCATGGCTGACGACAAAGTGCCTGATTCCTGTAGTGGAAGTTGATGAATTTAGTAAGCACTACCTTCTGTCCCTACCTTTTGTTTTCTGTTTTTATTAGTTAAATAATATAAAATGCCATGTTTTGCCTGTTTTCTGAATTTTCCGTGCAATAAAAAATGACCCGAAAATAAAAGTTTTCATAATGACCTGAAAATTTAATACGATTTTTTCTGCATATTTAAGAATTTTTTGTGCAAATAACATCAGAGGGAGGTGCACCAGGTGGGCACAACCCACCTGGGCGCGCCAGGACCCCTAGGCGCGCCCTGGTGGGTTGTGGTCCCCACGTGGGCCACCTCACTTATCTCTTCATACCACATCATCACTTACCTCCAAAAAAATTCTCCATTGCTCTCTCTCTCCCGTGTTCTTGCTCTCAAACCCGCGGAATTCGATCTCTTTGCTCAAAGCTCCGTTTCCGAAACTGTTTCGGGGGATAGTTGCTTGGTATGAGACTCCACTGTTTGTCCAATTATTTTTTGTTTGTGTTGTTTATATTTTGAATAATTATCTACTCTTGGTGCTGCTGTAGATGAGCTTGCATGTTGAATTCTTAGATTTCTAAGTAGTTTGAATGCTTGCTATGGCCTCTATGTATCCCTGTGAGTAGTTGGTATCATTTTTGTGAAGTTTTGTTGAGAAAATTTTGTGGACTAAAATAATTCAGAATTTTTGTTCATAGGAAAAACATGAATATCTTTAGGAAGTTTGGTTCAAAGAAGAACTCCAAGGGAGTTATTGGGGAGTCGTCTGACAGTGATCTCCATCCCCGGAGGTTGGCAGAAGTACGGCCATGCGAATGGCCGCATACCCCATTCATGGAAGAGGCTGGAATCATGAAAGAGTTTACACAATATGCTGCTAATGCCGGCCTCACCAACTTCATCGTAGCTGAATGTGAACAGTATCATCTCCTCACAAACACCTCTTTCAAAGTTTTAATTTCTTTCCTAGGAATAATCCTCCCGAGGTGCAGTTTAATTTATATGCTGAAACCGTCAGATACCACTTACTGAATTATGTAACATATGCATGATCCCTTCTGACGGGAGCTTAGTTGAGCCTAGGCCGACAGAGTTTGAGGCCTTTTATCGTACCTTGACAGTGGGATATGAGAGAGGAGTGTCGGTCGTCACTGCCACTAGCATACATTTTCCTGCCTTGCATTATTTTGCTTTATTTGTCGCTAAGTGTTTGCTTGCTAGAGAAAAGGTAGGTGCGCTCAACGCACCAGACTTTGCTGTTTTACGTCATGCACTAGAGGGCGACAACACTTATAGCATGGGAGCTATTTTGGCACGCCGCCTCCACGTTAATAAATCCAAGGGTAAGATACATGATGGGATTTTTCCTACTCATTTGGTTGCTCACTTTAATGTTGAGATACGCCTTCCTGATTACCCTCTGACCAAGGTTTACCTAGATCGCGCAACTATGGATCACCACCATTTCAATGATATCGAATCTCCTAACATCCCTATTCCATATAACCTGGTTTTTAGTGTGAAGACTCGTGATATTATTCCATTGCCTGCCCCTGTTTAGTTTGATCCTGTCGCCAGGGCGGTGTAGGATTATGCCTGCGGACATCATCGCCTACCAGAATGATCAGGCTACAGCAGAGGAGGAGACTCAGCAGTGGGATGCATGGATGCCCGCTCCTCAGCACCCCGACTACTATCCAAGCTACTGATCGATTACCAAGCTAGGCCAAAATCCTAAGCTTGGGGAAGTACGTGTTTCTCACTGACATTATATTCATGTTCACATATCTCATTCCAGTTGTCGGTGTGTACACTTTTTCATTGTATCAGCCATGCTTAACTTTTTTTCTTGCTTTCTTCTTGTGTGTTTGAAAAACCTTAGAAAACAAAAAAAAATTAGTTGTAGTCAATTTACTTTCTATGCATGCTTAGCTGTAGCACTAAAAAGAAAACCCAAAAAGATTTCCTTGTTCTTCTTCTGCATGTTGGGGGCTTTCCCGTGTAAATAGTGTTTCTTGTTTTTGCTTTCCCTTTTTGTTTGCTTGATCAAGAAAACCAAAAACTCCAAAAATATTTCTGTGTGTTTCTCTCAATTTATTTTCTTTTTATTTTTTAGTCTTACCAAGGAGAAGACCGTGATGAAAATGTTGAGTGGCTCTCATTTGAATAATTGTTGATCTAATAAAGAGCCCATTTTATCTTGTCTTCTCTTGTTGAATAAAATGTTTGCAAATTCTAGCTTAGTCAATGGCACTCTTGCACTATTATTATGTTCACATTGTTCAGTCATGCAAGTGAAATGCAATAATGATGATATTCGATGAACTTGCCATGGTAGAGAGAAACGGGTATGAAATCAACTTGTTCTGTTTGTGTAAATATGTTTAACATAGTATCCATGATCCAGCCCATTATGATTAAACATGTTTGCAATGACAATTAGAGATTATAGTTTCTCATGCCATGCATAAGTAGCTAGGAGTGGATAATGATTTATCTTGGATATCAACATTGCGTTAAAATGATTGTGATGTAGTATGATGATATGGTATCCTCCTCTGAATGTTTGAGTGGCTTAACTTGGCACATGTTCATTGATGACCCACAAGTATAGGGGATCAATTGTAGCTCTTTTTGATAAGTAAGAGTGTCGAACCCAACGAAGAGCAGAAGGAAATGACAAATAGTTTTCAGTAAGGTAATGCCTCCAAGTGTTGAAATTGTAAGTAACTTAGTAGTTTGATAGCAAGATAATTTGTAACGGGCAAGTAGCGATAGTAGTAACAAAAGTGCAGTAAGATAGCCCAATCCTTTTGAGGCAAAGGACAGGCCAAAACGGTCTCTTATGATAAGCAAAGCATTCTTGAGGGTACACGGGATTTTCATCTAGTCACTTTCATCATGTTGGCTTAATTCGTGTTCGGTACTTTGATAATTTGATATGTGGGTGGACCAGTGCTTAGGTGTTGTTCTTACTTGAAAAAACCTCCTACTTATGATTAACCCTCCCGCAAGCATCCGCAACTAAGAGAAAAGTATTAAGAATAAATTCTAAGGATAGCATTAAACTTTTGGATCCAATCGGTCCCTTACGGAATAGCGCATAAACTGGGGTTTAAGCTTCTGTCACACTCGCAACCCATCATCTAATTGCTACTCCACAATGCATTCCCTTAGGCCCAAATATGTTGAAGTGTCATGTAGTCTACGTTCACATGACACCACTAAGGGAATCACACCATACATACTATCAAAATATCAAACACATATCAAGTTCACATGATTACAACCCGCCAGGGCACGCCTAGGCTCCCTGGCGCGCCCAGGTAGGTTATGCCCACCTGGTGGGACCCCTCTGGTAGTTATTTGCTCCAATATTCATCATATATTTGATAAAAATCTCTGTGAATTTTTAGCTTGTTTGGAGTTGTGCAGAATAGGTGGCCTGACGTAGCTTTTCCAGGTCCAGATTTCCAGCTGCCGGAATTCTCCCTCTTTGTGTATACCTTGCATATTATGAGAGAAAAGGCATTAGAATTACTCCAAAAAGCATTATTATGGATAAAAACATCATAAATAACAGTAAGAAAACATGATGCAAAATGGGCGTGTCATTCATGCATGTAGGTGAATCAAAACCAACATAGCCTCTATGATATTTATGTTCATGGTGTTCATATCCTACTCATGCTAGTTGTCCAATCTTAGTTATGCATAATGCATGTTCATGACCGTTGTTGCTCTCTAGCTGGCCGCTTCTCAATCTAATTGCTAGCCTTTGCCTGTACTAAGTGGGAATTCTTCTTGTACATCAAAAACATTGAACCCAAATTATTCCAGATGAGTCCACCATACCTACCTATATGCGTTATTACCCTGCCGTCCTAATTAATTTGCATGTGCCACCTCTAAAAACTTCTAATAAATATCCTTTTGTGTGCCTGGATCGTTCATGGAATGACAGGAGGTGGTCAGTACCTTCCATGCTAAGCGGGTTATTCTCAGATCGAGTGTTTATTCATTCGCCATCGCACGAGAAAAGGGCGGTAATAGGGATGCCCAGTCCCAAACTGCAAACAGGAAAAGCTTACAAATAATCAAACAAAAACCTCCCACTGGAGTCAAAACCTATACTTTTATCGCTTGGGAACCTCCACTAGCGTGCTTAGCATGGAAGATATTGATAACTGATGATCGTGTAGTAAATAAGAAGGGTGCATATCTCAAAATATCATTTACCTCTGTTTTAAAACTTGAGCTCTGGCACCTATGCAAATCACTGCTTCCCTCTGTGAAGGGACTATCTATTTACTTTTATGTTGTGCCATCACCTTCTAAAATAAGCACCAGAACCTGAGAGCACCGCTGTCATGCTTATGCATTGTGTGTAGCTAATGTTGGGTGCATCAAGACTGGATCTTTTCTACCATGAATTACAATGTTTAGTCGCTGCTTGAACTTTGGAGGTGCTCTGCATTTATGTTTTGTGGTCTAAGAAAGGGCTAGCGAGATACCATTATTGTCATATTATATCATAGTTGTTTTGACAACGTGTTGCCGTTTGAGATATCTTATTATTGCTCGCTAGCTGATTATGTCATCGATACGAGTTAATATAATTTTTAAGAGTTATTGTTGGCATGGTTAGTTATAATGTTGGCTGAAAACCTGAGTGCTGTTTAAGCTTATTTATGCAACCAAGAGCAAAAGAGTTCGTAAAAGTTTTTCTTTTTCACTTTCAGTTTATCAATGGAATTTCTTGAGGACACGCAAAGGTTTAAGCTTGGAGGAGTTGATACGTCTCCAACGTATCTACTTTTCCTCTTGTTTTGGACTCTAATTTGCATGATTTGAATGAAACTAACCCCGGACTGACGTTGTTTTCAGCAGAACTACCATGGTGTTGTTTTTGTGCAGAAATAAAAGTTCTCGGAATGGAATGAAACTTCGCAAGGAATTTTATATAAATAAAGAGAATTTCTGGAGCCAAGATCCATCAGAGGGGGCACCTGGGTGGGCACAACCCACCAGGGCACGCCCCCCTCCTCGCGCGCCCAGGTGGGTTCTTCCCACATGGTGGCCCCGCAGACCTCAACCTTGATACTATAAAATCACATATTTGGAGAAAAAATCAGGGAGAAAGAATTATCATGATCCACGAGACGGAGCCACCGTCACCTCCTATTCTTCACCGGGAGGCCAGATTTGGAGTCCGTTTGGGGCTTCGGAGAGGGGGGGTCTTAGTTCTTCGTCATCACCAACACTTCTCCATCGCCAATTCGATGATGCTCCCCACCGGGAGTGAGTAATTCCTTTGTAGGCTCGCTAGTCGGTGAGGAGTTGGATGAGATTCATCATGTAATCTAGCTAGTTTTGTTAGTGCTTGATCCCTAGTATCCACTATGTTCTAAGATTCATGTTGCTATGACTTTGCCATGCTTAATGCTTGTCACTTTGGACCCGGGTGCCATGATTTCAGATCTGAACCGTTTATGTTATCACCACTATATCCATGTTCTAGATCCGATCTTGCAAGTTATAGTCACCTACTGCGTGTTATGATCCGGCAACCCCGGAGTGACAATAGTCGGGACCACTCCCGGTGATGACCGTAGTTTGAGGAGTTCATGTGTTCATCGTGTGTTAATGCTTTGTTCTAGTTCTCTATTAAAAGGAGGCCTTAATATCCCTTATTAGTTTCCAATTGGACCCCGCTGCCACGGGAGGGTAGGACAAAAGATGGCATGCAAGTTCTTCCAATAAGCACGTATGACTATTTACGGAATACATGCCTACATTATATTTATGAACTGGAGCTAGTGTCGTATCGCCCTAGGTTATAACTGTCTCATGATGAATATCATCCAACAAGTCACCGATCCAATGCCTACGAATTTATCTTATATTGTTCTTGCTAAGTTACTACTGCTATCGTTATTGTTGCACTAGCGACAAAATTATTGCTATCGCTGTTACCGTTACCATTGCTACTGTCACTACTATCAAAACTATCATATTACTTTGCTACTGATCACGTTGATGCAGATAATTAATCTTCAGGTTTGGTTGAATTGACAACTCAGCTGCTAATACCTTAAAATATACTTTGGCTCCCCTTGTGTCATATCTATAAATTTGGGTTGAATACTCTACCATCGAAAACTGTTCGATCCCCTATACTTGTGGGTTATCGGGCACCATGGTCTTTGATACGTCTCCAACATATCTATAATTTATGGAGTATTGATGCCATGTTACAACAATTCTATATGGTTTTGGTATGATTTGAATGGAACTAACCTAGACTGACGTTGTTTTCAGCAAAACTACCATGGTGTTCTTTTTGTGCAGAAATAAAAGTTCTCGGAATGGGCAGAAACTTTTTGATGATTTTATTGGAACAAAAGAGACCCCCAAAGCTTTGTGGGGGGGCGTAGGCACTAGTGCAGAACCGGGCGATGGCACCGGTTCGTGAGGGGCTTTAGTGCCGGTTCGGTAACCGGCACTAAATTGTAGGCACTAAAGGCCCCCCCCTTTAGTACCGGTTCAGCACGAACCGGTGCTAAAGGGCAAACACGTGGCACGAGCCAGCTCCGTGGGCGCGTAGGACATTAGTACCGGTTTGTAACACCAACCGGTACTAAATGTTTTGGTGTGTTTTGGTCTTTTTTTACTTTAATTTTGTGTTTTCAATTTAATTTAGTGATTGTTTTACATTATAATGAGTTGTTAAATCATTAGGTGATTAGTTTGACTAGATGCGTGTGGATCCTAGCTAAGTCATCAAGTATATGTCATATCCATATTATATATACTTGATCACCTACTTAAGTGATCGAGGTAATATGGATATGGCATATATATACTTGATCACTTAGCTAGAATCCATCCAGTTGAAACTCATATGCAATTTCTTTCATAAATGATATAATAACTCATCATCATCATCATATTAATTAATATAAAAACTCTTGCATCATATATATCATCACCAACGGTTTTCATAGCAAAGATATCATCGAGTTCAACATGGTAATGATATTATAAGCGTTCATAACACCACAAAAGCAAATCACTCTTTGAGATTAAGTTCAGGACGAAGAACGCGGACATGAGAGGACAAGTACTAAGAGCATGAACTAGCTAATTAATCACTCCTGCTACTCTCTCTCAGGTAAAATAGCATAGAACATGTATAGCTTTGCTGATTCATCATATTGGAGCATGTAGATGAACCTGTCTCCTAATCGTGGGTTGCGCTTCTGATTGCTGCCCCCTAGTACTTCTCTGTGATCGTTTACAATTTTGCTCCAGTCTTTTACTATTAAGCATTCCTCGCTATTAGAAATCCTGAATGCACTAAAGTGCATTGTAGGATATCTTGGCCGTAAGCTAACAATATTCATGGTACCTTTAGTCTCGATCCAATCAGGCACAACATTCATCGGGAGTCCCTGTTGAAGAACATCGTATAGTAACATACTTAGCAATGAAGTTTAGCTTAAAAAATAATGTATGCAAAAGATGCACTGAGAAGAAATAGTAGAAATCTTACCATCTTTCCTAAATATATGTGACCGTAGTTCAGTACGAACACTATTGGTCGCACGTTTTGAGTACTAACATTTCTAAGTGCAGGAAAGAAATTTGTCTTGACAGCATCAAGATCCTCAAGCCATGAAACATAATGACTTGTCTCCTCGCAGTTTAGTTCAGCCCCGGGACAGTGGATGGTCCTGTCTACCAAGCGCCGAACATGTTTGCTTGATTGGAAGTAAGCTGTCAATATTAATTGAGATCTATTAATTATTCAACTGGTTCAAATAATCTCATATCGAAGACATAAATATGGTTGAGAAACTCACATAATGGTAGAACTGGAGGCGTCTGCACATCGACCCAGATGTCTCTATTACCTTCAATATCATCTTCCGGACGAATATCAAAGGTGATAACCATATCAGGCTCAAATGCATAAGCCTTGCATAGTGCTTGCCAAGTTTTGCATTCAAAATAGGTGTATGTGTCTGCATTGTATAATTTGACGTTGAAGGTATAACCATGCTCGGTCTTCAAGTAAACTCTTTTTACCTCCATAGTTTCGTTAGGACTGAAACCTATCTTATCCAAGACAAAAATTCTTGCATGGCAGGGGATACGCTAGTAGAATAGTGAAAAATTTAAATTAAAAGGTGAAGCAAAATGAAGCATAAGTCATGCTTAATTATGAAAAAAGACTTGTCGTTGTGACTTACTGTATCCACTTCGAAGTTCTCATCCAGCTTGATGCTGAAGCGTCTATCATCAACTAAAAAATTTTGGCCGCACAGGCCGCGCTGGTCTTCGCAGTATTCGCACATAATGAAATCGTGTTCGTCGTCAGACGACATTCCTATGTTCATAGGTGAAACATTAAACACTTATTAGTTCTATTAATTCAACTAATTCTGTTAATTCAACTAGTTCAACTAAGCACTTACGAAGAATATACCTAATTAATTGAACTAATTCAACTAACTAGTTCAACTAATTAATTAGATAATGAAATCTCATATAACTAAATTAAATATATATCTAACATATAATTTATATCTAATATCTAACATATATGTTCATATATAGGTGAAACATTAAACACTTACTAGTTCTATTAATTCAACTAAGCATTTACTAAAAATAAACTAGTTCTATTAATGTCTTACTAAAATAAAGTAGGTAGTTCTATATAGTAATATTTTGATTAGATCATCAAATCTCATATACCTAAATTTTCTTATTAAAAATAAACTTGTTCTATTAATTTTCATACTAAAAATAAACTAGTTATATTAATTCAACTAGTTCAAATAATCTCATATATATACCTAATTAATATCTAGCTATACTAATTCAACTAGTTCAACTTGTTCTAATTCATGTAAAATATATTTGACATTAATATTTAACATCTTTTCCATATAATTCATCTAACCATTAATATTCTAACATTATTATCTACGTAATTTATCTAACATTAATCTAAACAACAGAAAATAGAAAATAAGTAAAAATTAACAATGTGTGTGTATGTGTATGTGTGTGTGGTGTGTGTGTGTGTCTCTCTGTGTGTGTGGTGTCTCTCTCTCTCTCTCTCTCTCTGTGTGTGTGTGTGTACATACAACCGGGGGGCGGCGGCATACGGGCAGCGGCGGGCGACGACGGGGGGACGGGTGCGGCGGGCGAGAGGCGGCGGCGACGTACGGGCGTGGCGGGGGCGACGGGCGGTGGGGGCGGCGAGGGCGGCGTGCGATGGGGCGACGGGCGCGGCGAAGAAGTTTGGATCGAGAAGAACTACTGGTGGTCGATGAACTGGTTTTTTCGTAGGTTCCATATATATAGGAGGGGTCTTTAGTGCCGGTTGGAGCCACCAACCGGTACTAAAGGCCAATTTTCGCCAGGCCAAGGGGCGGGAAACGGCCCCTTTAGTACCGGTTCGTGCCACGAACCGGTACTAAAGACCCCCCCCCTTTAGTACCGGTTGGAGCCACCAACCGGTACTAAAGGTTGTGCGCTGCCACCGGCGGTGCACAATGTTTAGTCCCACCTCGCCGAGCGAAGGGCAGCCGCACTGGTTTATAAACCCAGCCGCGGCTGCTCCTTCAAGCTTCTCTATATAGCAGGCTTCTGGGCCTAATTAACTAGGGCGCGCTGCCCTGTTAGTCTGTTGGCCCTTCTAGGCCTGCATTTGCACACCCTAGGTCTGTCAGGCCCACTGGGCAGCGCGCCAACAAATTTTTTATATAGCGGGAAACGGCCCCTTTAGTACCGGTTCAGGATTCATTTTGTAGTGTTTAACGGTCATTTAGCTCTCTAAACAATTAGGTAAATGACCGAAAAACAACAAATGATGTCAGAACATGTTGGAAATTGATGACGTCGCTTTGAATGCTGCATACTGAACACAAAAGAAGTCCAGAGTTCAAATAAGTTTAAAAAACATTGAAGTGGCCGTGTAACAGATGAGTTCTCGTCCGAAACCCTGATACTCCGAAAGAGTTTGTCCAGTTTGCACACAAAGTGCGTCCAGTTTTTGCCGTGACCCTCTCTACTCTTTCGCGCATGCTATGCGGGTGATATGATGATACCATGCCAAGTTTCAACATTTTCAGGATTCATTTTGTAGTGATTTTCAATTTAACGGTCATTTAGCTCTCTAAATAATTAGGTAAATGACTGAAAAACAACAAATGATGTCAGAACATGTTGGAAATTGATGACGTCTCTTTGAATGCTGCATACTGAACACAAAAGAAGTCCGGAGTTCAAATAAGTTTAAAAAACATTGAAGTGGCCGTGTAACAGATGAGTTCTCGTCCGAAACCCTGATACTCCGAAAGAGTTTGTCCAGTTTGTACACGAAGTGCGTCCAATTTTTGCCGTGACCCTCTCTACTCTTTCGTGCATGCTATGCGGGTGATATGATGATACCATGCCAAGTTTCAACATTTTCAGGATTCATTTGGTAGTGATTCTCAATTTCACGGTCATTTAGCTCTCTAAACAATTAGGTAAATGACCGAAAAACTACAAATGATGTCAGAACATGTTGGAAATTGATGACGTCGCTTTGAATGCTGCATACTGAACACAAAAGAAGTCCGGAGTTCAAATAAGTTTAAAAAACATTGAAGTGGCCGTGTAACAGATGAGTTCTCGTCCGAAACCCTGATACTCCGAAAGAGTTTGTCCAGTTTGTACACGAAGTGTGTCTAGTTTTTGCCGTGAACCTCTCTACTCTTTCGCGCATGCTATGCGGGTGATATGATGATACCATGCCAAGTTTCAACATTTTCAGGATTCATTTTGTAGTGATTTTCAATTTCACGGTCATTTAGCTCTCTAAACAATTAGGTAAATGACCGAAAAACAACAAATGATGTCAGAACATGTTGGAAATTGATGACGTCACTTTGAATGCTGCATACTGAACACAAAAGAAGTCCGGAGTTCAAATAAGTTTAAAAAACATTGAAGTGGCCGTGTAATAGATGAGTTCTCGTCCGAAACCCTGATACTCCGAAAGAGTTTGTCTAGTTTGTACACGAAGTGCGTCCAATTTTTGCCATGACCCTCTCTACTTTTTCGCGCATGCTATGCGGGTGATATGATGATACCATGCCAAGTTTCAACATTTTCAGGATTCATTTTGTAGTGATTTTCAATTTCACGGTCATTTAGCTCTCTAAACAATTAGGTAAATGATCGAAAAACAACAAATGATGTCAGAACATGTTGGAAATTGATGACGTCGCTTTGAATGCTGCATACTGAACACAAAATAAGTCCGGACTTCAAATAAGTTATTAAAAATAAAAAAGAGGTGCAATGCTGGTTAATTTGCTTCAAGCCATTCGGAATAGTGTAGACTGCACTACACATAGCTCAGTGCAATCTATGCTATTCCGCAAGGCTTGAAGCTAATCAACATGCAGGTGAGCATTGCAACTCTTTGTCATTGTCTGTGCACTCACGACTTATAAACCGCTCATACTGCCTCTCTCTTGGCGAGGTGGGACTAAAAATCAGCTTACAAAGAAACTCTAGTACCGGTTCATGGCATGAACCAGTACTAAAGGTATTCGTGGGGGCCCTAGCCTGACCATAGCCTGACACAGCCTTATTAGTACTGGTTCGTGGCATGAACCGGTACTAAAGGTTACCCACGAACCGGTACTAATGATGCCCGCCCGCCTAGCCGTTGGAACCGGCACTAATGGTCACATTAGTGCCAGCTCAAATTCAAACCGGCACTAATGTGCTTCACATTTGACCCTTTTTCTACTAGTGAGGAGAGCCATGAGGGCCCCACAAGCCACCACGACGCGCTCAGGGGGGTGGCATGGCGTGGTGGCTTGTGTGCACCCTGTGGCCCATCTTAGTGTGAGACCAATGCCAAAAATCCTATAAATAGAGAAACCACCAGAAATAACCCTAGAACTTTGACTCCGCCGCTGCAAGCCTCTGTACCTTCAAAACACCATCGGGTTCCCTGTTCCGGCACCCTGTCAGAGGGGGAAATAATCATCGGAGGCCATCTTCATCATCCCGGCGGTGTCCATGACAAGGAGGGAGTAGTTCACCCTCGAGGCTAGGGGTATGTACAAGTAGCTATGTGTTTGATCTCTCTCTCTCTCTCTCGTGTTCTTGATTTGGCATGAACTTGATGTACCGCGAGCTTTGATAATAAAGTTGGATCATATGGTATTTCCCCCTCTCTATCTTGTTGTGATGAATTGATTTTTTACCTTTGAGGTTTCACTATTATCGAATTGAATACTTTTATGGCTTTTAGGACACTTGATGTATGTCTTGCATATTAATACCCATGGTGACAATGGGGTATTGTATTGATTCACTTGATGTATGTTTTGGAACTCAACTCACAGATTCCCGAGGTGACATTGGGGTAATCTATGCATAGGGGTTGATGCACGTTTTCATCCTACTTTCTCCGGTAGAAATCTTGGGGCACTCTTTGAAGTTCTTTGTGTTGGATTTAATACTATGGATCTAAAGTTGTTTGATGCATATCAAATAATCAACTCACGGATACTTGTGGTGACATTGGAGTATCTATGTGACATTAGAGTTGGTTGATGTGTATCATATGGTGTTATTCTAGTACGAACTCTAGGGACGTTTGTGAAACTTATAGGAATAGCTCAATAGATTGGTCGTAAAGGATAACTTTGAGGATGTTTTGTACCCTATAAACAATTTCATCTTATGTTCTCCACTAGATAAGAACTTTGGAGTGACTCTTTGTCCCACGTTGAGGGATTGTTATATGATTCAATTATGTTGGCACTATTGAGAGATTGCACTAGTGAAAGTATGAACCCTAGGCCTTGTTTTCAAGCATTTCAATACCGTTTGTGCTCCATTTTATCGCTTTCTACCTTGATGTTTTTTCTTTTCAGATTACAAAAACCTATGTCTACTGTCCATACTACACTCGTATCACCATCTCTTCGCTGAACTAGTGCACATATACAATTTGCCAATGTATTGGGTGTGTTGGGGACACAAGAGATTTCTTGTATTTGATTGCAGGGTTGTTTGAGAGAGACCACCTTCATCCTACACCTCCCATGGATTGATAAACCTTAGGTCATCCACTTGAGGCAAAATTGCCACTGTCCTACAAAACTCTGCGCTTGAAGGCCCAACACGAGTCTACAAGAATAATTTGTGTAGTGGACATCATTCTTTCAGTAGGCTTGCTATCTCGATCGTTGTCTAGCATACTTTTCTTTAAGTTTGCTTGCCATTTAGGTTGTGTTCACCTAGTTGCATTTATAGTGAACCTTAGTTATCTGCTTGGCAAATAATCTTAAAATTTATAGTCTCCTATTCTCCCCGCTCTGGTCGACCGTATCGGTCCTTTCAATTGGTATCAGAGCCTCGTGCTATTGTACAAGGTTTAACCACCTTAGAGGATATGAAAGATTAAGAGGATGTGGGTGATGGACTACTGATAACCCACAAGTATAGGGGATCAATTGTAGCCTCTTTTGATAAGTAGGAGTGTCGAACCCAACGACGAGCTAAAGGTAGAACAAATATTCCCTCAAGTTCTATCTACCACCAATACAACTCTACGCACGCGTAACGTTCGCTTTACCTAGAACAAGTATGAAACTAGAAGTACTTTGTAGGTGTTGTAGGTTAGGTTTGCAAGATAATAAAGAACATGTAAATAAAAGCTAGGGGCTGTTTAGATAAATACACAACTAAATTAGTTTCAGTAGAGAGCTTTTGTCACGATAAGGTCATTTGTCCCTAGACAATCGATAACTAGACCGGTAATCATTATTGCAATTTTATTTGAGGGAGAGGCATAAGATAACATACTTTCTCTTCTTGGATCATATGCACTTATGATTGGAACTCTAGCAAGAATCTGCAACTACTAAAGATCATTAAGGTAAAACCCAACCATAGCATTATAAGGCATCAAGTCCTCTTTACTCCCATACGCAAACAACCTACTTACTCGGGTATGTGCTTCTGTCACTCACGCCAGCCACCATAAGCAAATCATGAACATATTGCAAACCCTACAGCGTTGATCCCTCACGCTTGCGTGACACGGAGAGCACCATAGGACAACACCAATAATAAAACATGCAACTCAAACCAATCACAATCATCAATTAACCCATAGGACAAAACGGATCTACTCAAACATCATAGGGTAGCCATACATCATTGGGAAATAATATAGCGTTGAGCACCATTTTTAAGTAGAGATTACAGCGGGTAAAAGAGGGGTTACACCGCTGCATAGAGGGGGGAGAATTGGTGATGACGGTGTTGAAGTTGTTGGTGTAGATCATTGTCGCGATGATGGCCCCGACGGCGTTCCGGCGCCACCGGGAGAGAGGGGGAGAGAGCCCCCCTTCTTATTCTTCTTCCTTAACCTTCCCCTAGATGGGAGAAGGGTTTCCCCTCTGGTCCATGGCCTCCATGGCGGTGGAGGGGCGAGAGCCCCTCTGGGATTGGATCTCTCTCTCTCTGTGTGTGTGTGTGTGTTTCCTTCTGTTTCTGCTCTCCTCGATTCTGCCCTTTCACCGTTTCTTAAATTCTCGCAGATCAATAACTCCGATTGGGCTGAAATTTTGACACGATTTTTATCCGGATATTGGCTTTCTTGCGACGAAAGAAGGGCACCAACCGCCTTATGGAGTGGCCACGAGGGCTGAGGGCGCGCCCCTCACCCTCGTGGGCCCCTCGGGCATCGTCTCGCATTGATTCCACTTCCCAAAATTCACATATATTCCAAAAAAATGTCTGTAAGTTTTTATCCCGTTTGGACTCCGTTTGATATGGATTTTCTATGAAACAAAAAACATGCAACAAACAGGAACTGGCACTGGGAACTGGATCAATATGTTAGTCCCAAAAATAGTATAAAAGGTTGCCAAAAGTATGTAAAAGTTGTAGAATATTGGCATGGAACAATCAGAAATTATAGATACGACGGAGACGTATCAACTACCACTTGTGTGGTTTGTCCTAACCTTCCTGCCATTGCGGTGGAGGTTCAACAACCTTTCGACCGTCGCTCCCATAGCCCCCCTTATCTCAGCTGCCGACTTGACTGTAGTGGACATTCTCTCAATGTTCGTGGACTTCAAATCCGCAATGTTGAAAGAGGTTCACTCCTCGATCAAGGAGGAAGCTGATGCGTGTTTAAAGCCCTCAACTTCTGCATCCAGTCTATTTCATCCAAATAAACTTCAAGATGCAGAAGGCACAAAGGAACCCCTTGCTTTACCGGGTCGAAATGAAATTCTCAAGTATAATTTCATGGACCCTACTCACCACAACCCTTGCAACACCCCTCACATTAATCCTATTGGGCCTCCTCCCCTTTGAAGGCTAACGCATTTGCTAAGTGGAAATTAGATATGTAATTTCACATTCGCATTACATAAATGTAACTATTGGACCTATGTAATTTCAAGGCTAACGGTTTCAAGCCCAAGGATCCCACAAGTTTCACTCTAAGGGGATCCATTGATGATCTTTTCAATGCTACCTCTCTCAACATATTGTTTACTGAAGTGACCGATGTTTATAGTGACTACATTGCTCTCCTCAAGACTACCAAAGAAATTTGTGATTGTCGCAAGGAAGCACTTGAAGGTGATGAAGCCATTCAAAGATCCCGTGTGGCCTTTCTCAAGCAAGAGGTCAATCTATTTGTGAGAAATGATGGTGAGACCACTTATGAGGTGTATAGAAGGTTGAAATCTCTCGTGCTCAATCTGAGAACCTTTGGATGCTCTTGGGCAAATGACAATTTCATCGAGGACAAGTTCATTGATGTCATGGCCCTAACGGGGCATACTATGGTGATGATGGACCAAGTCCAAGTGAACATTTGCCCTACCAACCTGAAGTTGACCGCCCATCTTCTCCACACATCATCTCTTGAAGACCAAGTCCAAGTGAACATTTGCTATTGCTCAAGTGACCAAGAACAGAAACCTTGCTTTGAAGGCCAAGAGAGTGGTTGTGCATTCATCTAAGGAAGAAGGTTTTTTAAAGTATCTAAGGAAGAAGATGAGGTTGAAGAAAGTGTTGAGGAAGAAGTTGACACCACTTGCTCGACAAATGACTTTGTAGAAGACTTGACTCTAGGTCAAGAAATATTCTGGCACCATGGTAAACAAGGGGAAGAATCACAATGGAAGATATTTTGGAAAACAAAGTGCTACAATTGTGATAGCCCAAGATACATTGTTCATGATTGTCATATGAGAGACTTTAAGACAAGTCGGATAAGCCATGTACTCAAGAAGGAGACATGCTATCAAACATGATCTTGATTTAACTGATGTATCAGTTATGTGAATATAAATAGGTAAAAGAAATGTTTAGCAAAGGTCTATTTTAACAAACATCAAGTATCCCAATGCATACAAAAGAAGTTCCTACATAGTCGTTGTCAATCAAATGCATCGAGTCAAAATCTCCAATGCCAATGGTTTAGAAAGAATGTCAAGTTTATTGGGTAAAGAATGACAATCATTCATGTGAAGCATAATAACATGGCAATCACTTTTAGGCTAGCCCTCAATATAAGACCAAATAAAATCACTTATTGTATGTTTGCTATATTTCAAAATCTCCCCATATCCAGAATCTAAGCGCAAGTATGAGTTTATGCCCTAAGCAAGGCAAACAAAAAATAATAATGTGGTTTTAAAAGAAGTGAAAAACAAGAAAGTCGAAACATGTAGGTGGAAAGTGGGAGTCCTAGATAAGTCTGAGGGAAGGAAGCAAATTCCAACCCAAAATGGTGATGCATGATCATAAATGATATACACTTGGAGCTTCGATAACGACATTGAAGTAGGAAGCCGTTCGTTCATGAAGCAGTGGCCGCTTAGCATATTTTATGTTCTCTAGTAATGCTTTTGGTTATGCGCTAGCTAGCTTGCATTTAAACTTTACCTAAATGGCCCTACATGGTGCCATCACATTTTTTGTACCGATTAGGGCATGCGTGATGGGGCTCCTAACAATGTTTGAGCCCATTCTGCTCCTTTTCTGTCAACCGTTTCCTGTAACATTTTTTCTAAAAACTTCTTCGACATGACAATGAATTTTCACATTTTACATATGAAAAATCGAATTGATCTAGTTTATAAGAAAGTTGGACCGTCCTAACAACTCTTGGTTAATACAAAAATACGGACAAAAACCACCTATACCTAGATCCACAACACCTGGCCAAATAGGCCTGGAGTGCCGATAGAGAGACAAGCCAACACCGAAGGGAGGATGTGCCATACTTATCAGAACCTTGGAAGATGACAAGTCGCTACACTGCATAGAACCGCCGCTCAACCTCAACCGCACCCGTAGCAGTCGGGCTTGTCATTTCTGCAAAGAATTACAAAATCCAAATGGTGATGTGTGCTTGTAAATGATATTGTTGGAGCTTCGATGACGACAAGCGGTTGAAGTTGGAGGTGACTCATTTCTAAAGTAGTGGCCGCTTAGCGTATTTTGTCTTCTATAGTTGTGCCATCGGTTGTGGTGTGCGTTATGGGTTGGCTTGCATTTAAGCATTACCTAAATTGCTCTACATGGATTGTCACATTTCTCATTCTGTAGTGTTTGTATCGATCGGGGCATGCGTGATGTGCCTCCTCACAATGTTTGAGCCCGTTTAGCCCCTTTCGTGCCAATTGTTTCATCTAAAAATATATTTAAAAACTCTTAAAAAGGCAGGGGATTTCCACAAATTTCATAAAAAGTAATATAATTGATACAATTTACAAGAAAATTAAACCCAAAAAATATAACTAGACTCGGTCAATTAGAGAAAGGCCATGCAAAAACCACATATACCTACTACCACATCACCTTATTGAATAGGGCCGGAGTGCCGCTGAATACTTACTACCACATCACCTAAGTGAATAGGGCCAGAGTGCCGCTGAAGAGAGAGGGCGACGCCGAAGGGAGACGAGCGCTGACCTCTTCGTAACCTTGAAAGAGGGCAATCGCCACACTCCACAGAAGTGCCACTCAATGTCGACCGCATCTGAAGCCACCAGACTTGTCATTTATTTTCATTGATAAGTTAACAAAGGAAACTAGAGTGGTCCGGTTCAAAAAAGTGAGTCTGCCCTAGTCATTGTGTGTTCCCATAGCCTCTGTGTTACTTGTTTTTCACCGAACAAAGCTCCTCAATATGCAATATAATTTTGGTCATACTTGTTGGGATCTTTCTTAGGGGAAGCCTTTAGGCATTTTATTGAACTCCAAATAAGTTTATATCATTTTCCATAGCATCTAAAATGAAAACAGGCGAATCCACATACCACATAGTCGTTAGAGGTCCCTCCGCTCGACTAGCTAGCAAATGAGCTACCATGTTTCTCTCCCTAGGATAGTCAACAACAGAATTACTGAAAAAATTACACATAAAGCAATTTCACTCCTCAGAGATAGCGGGAGTTGGGTCAATAGAATTTCCTGCCTTGTTGCATCCATGCAGTCAGCGTTCACTATAACCTTGTTGCATCCCGTGTTTCCAAATAAGATTAGATCACCCCGGAGATAGTGAGCCTCGGCTATTGGAGCATCCGCGGCATGATTGATAGCACAAGAACTGGCCCAAACAAAACAACCTTGATCATCACGGATCACCACGCCCGTGGCACCCGACCTTGATACATCTCCAACATATCAATAATTTTTTATTGTTCCATGCTATTATATTATCTGTTTTGGATGTTTTATATGCATTATTATGCTATTTTATATTATTTTTGGGACTAACTTATTAACCTAGAGCCCAGTGCCAGTTTCTGTTTTTTCCTTGTTTTTGAGTTTCGCGGAAAAGGAATATCAAACGGAGTCCAAACGAAATAAAACTTTATGATGATTTTTATTGGACCAGAAGACACCCAGAGGATTTGGAGTCCAAGCCAGAAGACCCACGAGGCGGCGGCAAGGGTGGAGACGCGCCCTAGGGGGGGCCTGCCTTGTGGCCCCCTCGGGAGTGCCCTGACCTACTTCTTCGTCCTATATATTCACATATATTCCAAAACCCTCAGAGGGAGCCACAAAAATACTTTCCACTGCCGCAACCTTCTGTTCCCGTGAGATCCCATCTTGGGGCCTTTTTCGGCATCCTGCCGGAGGGGGATTTGATCACGGAGGGCATCTACATCAACCCTATTGCCCTTCCGGTGAAGCATGAGTAGTTTACCTCAGACCTACGGGTCCATAGCTAGTAGCTAGATGCATGGCTTATTCTCTCTCTTTGATTCTCAATACCATGTTCTCCTTGATGTTCTTGGAGATCTATCCGATGTAACCTTCTTTTGCGGTGTGTTTGTCGAGATCCGATGAATTGTGGATTTATGATCAACTTATCTATGAATATTATTTGAATCTTCTCTGAATTCTTATATGCATGATTTGATATATTTGTATTTCTCTTAGAATTATCGGTTTGGTTTGGCCAACTAGATTGGTTTTTCTTGCAATAGGAGATGTGCTTAGCTTTGGGTTCAATCTTGCGTGATTTCACCCAGTCACAAAGTAGGGGTAGCAAGACACGTATTGAATTTTTGCCATCAAGGATAAAAAGATGGGGTTTTCATCATATTGTTTGAGTTTATTCCTCTACATCATGACATTTTACTTAAGGCGTTACTCTGTTATTTATGAACTTAATACTCTAGATGCATGCTGGATAGCGGTTGATGTGTGGAGTAATAGTAGTAGATGCAGGCAGGAGTCGATCTACTTGACACGGACGTGATGCCTATATGCATAATCATTGCCTTGGATATTGTCATAACTTTGCGCTTTTCTATCTATTGCTCGATAGTAATTTGTTCACCCACTATATTATTTGCCTTCAAGAGAGAATCCTCTAGTGAAACCTATGGCCCCCGAGTCTATTTTCCATCATATTTGTTTCCGATCTACTATTTTGCCAACTTTTATTTTCAGATCTATAAACCGAAAAAACCAAAAGTAGTTAGTTATCCTTTGATTAGTTTTATCTATCTCTATTAGATCTCACCTTTGCAAGTGACTGTGAATGGATTGACAACCCCTTTATCGCGTTGGGTGCAAGTGTTTGATTGTTTATGCAGGTGCATCTATTGGGGACTTGCGCATTTCTCCTATTGGATTGATACCTTGGTTCTTAACTGAGGGAAATACTTATCTCTACTATGCTGCATCACCCTTTCCTCTTCAAGGGAAAAACAACACAAGCTCAAGAACTAGCAGACCCCTCCTCAACAGAAAATGTCGCATCAACATTAAGCTTCATAAAACCTTCACTAGGTAGTTCTCAACCATGTTGTCACATCTTGCTATTGGGTCTCACAGCTCTCACATAATTAAGAACAATTGCGATTATACCCTACATTTAGCGAGTCGTATTCTGGATTGGCTCCCCTCAGACAATACGCGATGTATACCAACAAGTAGTTGCCACAAGATCCTTCAGACCCACACCCGAGATAAGTGTAGTTCCCAAAATGTGGCCTCGAAGTATAGCCTCTAGAGCACCGGGACCTGTGTTGTCATGCTCACAGGTTGCCGCGATAGTGTTTTGAACATCCAGGTTCTCCCATATTTCAGTAACTCTAGCTTATAAGAAACTAGCATGCTTGATATCTTCACAATGAACTTTGCAAACTAGGCAAAGGTTGTTAGTTTGGATATGACGATTAGCAAGAATACCATTGCATGGAATAGTTCCATGTAGGACCCTCCAACAGAATATCTTTACCTTACCCAGGACTTGCAATTTCCACACTTGCTGGCAAACAGGACTCACTGCAGTAGCGCTCGAGAGTTGGTCTCACCTGTTTTCTCCCATGCTGGAACTACCATTCAATGTAGTAAGTTGATCGTACAGAGAAGATACCCATCTTAGTGTGATTCCAAGCAACAAAATCCTCCATATAGCCAATGGCCAAAGGAATGTTGAGGATTCTTGTTGCATCAACAGTCAAGAACAAGCTCCTAACTAGCTCTTCATCCCAGTCACTTGTATACAGTTTAATTATTTCTGAGACATTGGACAACACAATATTACCCCTCACTATGAAGACCTTACTGGAAGGGCTGTTGGGAATCCATGGGTCATTGCAGATGTGAATGTTTGACCCATTACCAACCCGCCATATCTAACCTTTTTTAAAACATCAGATGCTAGCATGGATGTTTTTCCAAGTGTACAAAGAGCCCTTCTTTAGTTCAATGTTTAGAAGGTCACCGGAGGGGAAGTACCTCGCCTTTAATACCTCCATTATCATCTTAATCAACCTCAAATCAAAACCAAGTTTTCAAAGAATTTTCTCTAGAAAATTCCACTCGATTCTATCATAAGCCTTATGTGTGTCAAGTTTAATAGCACATAAACCATTCTTTCCAGTCCTCTTCTTCTTGATGGTATGATAAGACTCATAAGCAACAAGCACATTATAAGTAATCAGGCGCCCCGAGACCAAATCACTTTGATTTGGTGAAATAATCTCAGGAAGTATAAACTTCAGTCTCCCGAAAAAAACTTTGAAATAACTTTGTAAACCACATTACACAAGCTAATTGGGTGAAATTTCGTTAGCTCCTCAGTACTTTCAACTTTGGGAATAAGAACGATTATAGTATCATTCACTGCCCGAAGCACCTCATCAGTCAGATCGTCCTCCAACAGGGACCAATATCGGTTGAAGAAAATAGCGTGAAGGCCATCAAGACCCGGTGCCTTGAGGTCACCAATGCTGAAAAACACCTTCCCGAGCTCCTCACGAGTATAAGGTGCACTAAGGATCTCATTCCTAGCTTGAGTAACACAAGGCTTGACTTTGTTTATTACAACATCATTATCAAATCAACTCATTCGTGAGAAAGATGCTGAAAGTACCCATGAATGTGAGTTTTGAGGGAAGTCGGTTCCTCGATCCAATTCCCATTCCCATCCTTCAGCTACTTTATTCGATTTATCTTCTACCTCATAGATGCGAAGTTTTGGAAGAAACTAGTGTCCTGGTCGCCCTATTTCAACTAGGTTGCATGACTTCTTTGAAGATGATTGATTTCTTACTTCCCATGAATATTCTCAATCTGCAATTGGGGCTCTTGAATCTTTGTTGTCGCCTCATCAGAAAGACGGCCAACCATAATCAAATTAAGCTCATCCTGAAGTACATGCAGCTAGCGTCGTGGCTCCTTGAGGACGTGCATGTCCCATGCATGAAGGGCCGAGCGAACCCCCCTCGCCCTTTGGGCAAGACCACAACGAATGGATTGTGCCGCTTCCCATGGTTGGCCCACCACTTTATCTACAGAGTCCTCCACTAACCACCGGGCTTCAAAGAAGTTTTCCTTGCCGGAGGGGTTGCCCTTGTGTCAGCCAGGTTTTTTGTATCAACAACAATAGGCCGATGATCTGATTTAGAAAATCCGTCGTGGATGACCCCTCCCAAAGGAAAGAGCGTGTTCCACCACTGATCATAAACTGTCGGATTGAGTTTTCCTCCAATCTTTCCCCTTCTCCATGTGTAGATATCTCCAACAAAACCCATATCAAATAGGTTGCAAACATCCGGCGAATTTTGAAATTTTTGCATGCATATCTGGGACCTCACTGCCCCTCCATCCTTCTCACTACCCATTAGTATCTCGTTAAAATCCCCAAGGATGACCCACGGGAGATCAACCATGTTATGCACGGAGCTAAGATACTCCCAAGTCAAGTGCTTCTTATCACTGCTAGGTTCTCCGTAAATCCCAATGAGATCCGCCATCCCGAGCCACTGTTTTCTTCAATGCGAATATCCAAGAAATTTGAATGGAATTCCTTCAATGTAACCTTGATATCATTCTTCCAGAAGAGTGCCAAGCCGCCACTTCTGCCATCACTTACCCACATGATCATCTCATTGAAGGACATTTTCCTCTTCAGCTTTTCTACCTTAACTGTACTTAGACGTGACTAAGACAGAAAAGGCACATCTGGTTTCACGTGCCGCTGGAGTTCTAGTAGCGCTCTAAGTACCGATGATTTGCCTAACCCCCCAGCAGTTCCAATTGATGATTTTCATTGCGACTGGACAGGATCCCTTTCGGAGCCCACAGATATTTTGTCACTGGAATTCAATATAGTGGTACTGCCTAACTTGATTCTCTTTGATTGGGACAGAGAGTCCTAATCGTCATCCTTCTTATCTTTTGGAATGACATGAGCATCCCTATTGAAGATCACCATCTCAATTCCAGCAACCCCCTCGGGCCTCATGCTAGTGGAGGGATAACCTCCGAACTAGGGGTTTCAAAATTCAGTCGCCCCCCTACAGGAAATCCGCAAGTGTGGATCCCTTCCTGGCTCACCCTTTGTAGGGTTGGATGTTGTGTCAACCAGCTCCAGGTCCGTCTGAAGTGGATTTGTACGCTGCTGGCGTCCAGGAGCGTTTCTGCCCCCACCACCTCACTGCCACCTCTACGGCCACCCCTAGAAGGGCTTCCTTTTAAGACCAGAGGAGTAAACATCGGGGCTAGTAGCCAGTTGCCCCAATCCATATCCCTTGGATCATGCTTCCCATTTCCATGTTCAAGGTGTGTGTTCCCAAGGAGGCCACAAACAAAACAGAACTTCAGAATCTTCTCATAAAAACACTTGGTAGAACACCTTCTCTGCCTTCTTCGTGATGGAAATAAACCTGGTCAAGGGCTTGTTCACATCAAGTCTCACCCTAACCCGGACACATTTTCCATCCCCTCTCGGGGTTAGATTAACATACAACACCTTCCGTATTGAGGGAGTCCTGGATTAGGGGGTCCCCGGGTGTCTGGGCCGTGTGACGTGGGCCAGACTGGTGGGTCGTGAATATACAAGATATAAGGCTTCCCCCTGTGTTCGGATGGGACTCTCCTTTGCGTGGATGGCAAGCTTGGCGTTCAGATACGAAGATTCCTTTCTCTGTAAACTGACTCTGTATAACCCTAGGCCCCTCCGGTGTCTATATAAACCAGAGGGTTTAGTCCGTAGAGACAATCACAATCATACATGCTAGACATCTAGGGTTTAGCCATTACGATCTCGAGGTAGACCAACTCTTGTAACCCCTATACTCATCAAAGTCAATCAGGCAGGAAGTAGGGTATTGCCTACATCAAGAGGGCCCAAACATGGGTAAACATCGTGTCCCTCGCCTCCTGCTACCTTCGATCCTCAGAAGCACAGTTCGGGACCCCCTACCCAAGATCGGCCAGTTTTGACACCGACATTGGTGCTTTCATTGAGAGTTCCTCTATGCTGTCGATGGAAGGTTCGATGACTCATCCGATCATCGACAACGATGTTGTTTCGGAGGAGACTTTCCTCCCCGGCAAAATTTTTGTATTCAGAGGCTTCGCACTGCGTGCCAACTCGATTGGCCACCTTGAGAAGATCGACATCTACGCACCTGGTTATCAGATCAGTTTCAGGAACCTCAACTATGTCAAGGAGACTTGATCTTCGAAGGATTCGCGGCCCCGACCGCCGCTCCGGCCTTAGATCCAGAGCGGACCACCGGGTCCGAAGACGAGAATTTAGAGCCCGCCAGACTCCCTACAATTATGGAGCTCGCTACCGGAGATCCCGAGGGGACGGCGTCATCAGCAAACCTAAAGACGAACCGAACTCCCCTTGTCTCTGGAGCGCCGGACTCTCCCTCGCACTCTAAATCCAAACTCTCGAGGTCCGCGACAAGCGGGCGCGGCCAGGAGGCCCTCACCCCAGTCGGCCCAGCAGACTCTCGCCTCTATGACCAAACCTCGCTCCTAAAGGAGGCTCTGGACTTAATGTGATCCCTCGCCATAACAGAGGAATCGCTTCCGAATTACGCCCAGCCCGGACTAGGGGCTGAGAGCGGGGAATTTTATGTCCCACCCACCACCCACTTCATAGCCACTGTCGAAGATCTAACCGACATGTTGGACTACGCCTTCGAAGACATCGATGGTATGGATGACGATGCCGGAGACGATCAAGGCCAAAACCCTCTGTTTACCGGACGTTGGACGGCCACCTCCACATACAACATATACATGATGGATACACCCAAAGAGGATGATGACGACAGCAAGCAGGATCCGGTTGAGGACAAGCCTGCCGAAGCACCTCCAAAGCGTCGACGTCAGCGGCGCCACTCAAAATCGCGTCGCGAAAAAGACAACAATATTGGCACCAAAGACTATAACACTCCAGAGAACACCGAAGACCCCTAAGCCCATATCGAGCCAACATCCGAAGAGCATGATTGGGAGGATGGGCAAGCTAACCCTGACGATCCTGTAGGGAACGAGGACTCGGAGGACAGTAACTACCTACGGATCCCCGAAGAGGATGTGAGCCTCAGCGACAAAGATTTCATCGTGCCGGAGGAACCCCTCGAACAAGAGCGCTTTAAGAGCCGGCTAATCGCCACTGCAAGAAGCCTGAAAAAGAAGCAGTAGTAGCTTCAAGCTGATCGGGATTTACTCAATGACAGATGGACTAATGTCCTGGCAACCGAGGAGTACGGCCTCGAACGCCCAACTAAGAGTTACCCGAAGCGCAAGCTATTGCCACAATTCGATGAAGAGGCCCTTGAGCCAATACCGCCAAAGCACAAAACTGCAGACGACCCCGACCGACCACCACGTGGACGGGACAGACCGGCTACTCATGTCGAACACCAGCCCGCGCCACCCCGCCGTTGGGGCAGGGAGGCAGCGGCCCCGGGCTACACCTACGACCTACGCAAGGACCTGGACAATAGAGCCGGCCAGACAAGATCAATCTATGGATCGAGGCGGCGTGCCCCAACGCGAGAGGACGGCCATCGGACCTGGCGTGACAGGCACAACCTCACTCGGGCCGAAAACCGCATACAACCTTTGTTCGAACTACACCGCGAGATCGCCCGATATAGGGGCGCCGCACCCCCCTATGCTTCACCGACGAAGTGATGGAACATCGGTTCCCAAAAGGGTTTAAACCCGTCAACATTGAATCATACGATAGTACGACAGACCCCGCAGTATGGATCGAAGATTTCTGGTACGTCTCCAACGTATCTATAATTTTTGATTGTTCCATGCTATTATATAATCCATCTAGGATGTTTTATATGCAATTTTATATGATTTTTGGGACTAACCTATTAACCTAGAGCCCAGTGCCAGTTTCTGTTTTCTCCTTGTTTTTGAGTATCGCAGAAAAGGAATATCAAACAGAGCCCAATTGACCTGAAAATTTACGGAGATTATTTTTGGACCAGAAGAAGCCCACGGAGTATTGGAGATGGGCCAGCGGAGTCCCGAGGCACCCACGAGGCCGCCTCGTGGACCCTCCCGACTTGTTCCCAGCACCAATGCCTCTTATATAACCCCAAACTTCCAAAAAGAAACAAAGATCGGGAGTTCCGCTACCGCAAGCCTCTGTAGCCACTGAAAACCAATCTAGACCCGTTCCGGCACCCTGTCGGAGGGGGGAATCACTCACCGGTGGCCATCTTCATCATCCCGGCGCTCTCCATGACGAGGAGGGAGTAGTTCAGCCTCGGGCTAAGGGTATGTACCAGTAGCTATGTATTTGATCTCTCTCTCTCTCTCGTTCTCGTGTTCTTGATTCGGCGCGATCTTGATGTATGGCGAGCTTTGCAATTATAGTTGGATCTTATGATGTTTCTCCCCCTCTACTCTCTTGTAATGGATTGAGTTTTCCCTTTGAAATTATCTTATCGGATTGAGTCTTTAAGGATTTGAGAACACTTGATGTATGTCTTGCATGTGCTTATCTGTGGTGACAATGGGATATTCACGTGATCCACTTGATGTATGTTTTGGTGATCAACTTGCGAGTTTTGTGACCTTGTGAACTTATGCATAGGGGTTGGCACACGTTTTCATCTTGACTCTCCGGTAGAAACTTTGGGGCACTCTTTGAAGTTATTTGTGTTGGTTGAATAGATGAATCTGAGATTGTGTGATGCATACCGTATAATCATACCCGCGGATACTTGAGGTGACATTGGAGTATCTAGGTGACATTAGGGTTTTGGTTGATTTGTGTCTTAAGGTGTTATTCTAGTACGAACTCTAGGATAGATTGAACCGAAAGAATAGCTTCTATTATTTTACTACGGACTCTTGAATAGATCGATCAGAAACAATAACTTTGAGGTGGTTTCGTACCCTACAATAATCTCTCCGTCTGTTCTCTGCTATTAGTGGCTTTGGAGTGACTCTTTGTTGCATGTTGAGGGATTGTTATATGATCCAATTATGTTATTATTGTTGAGAGAACCTGCACTAGTGAAAGTATGAACTCTAGGCCTTGTTTCAATGCATTGCAATACCGTTTGTGCTCACTTTTATCATTAGTTACCTTGCTGTTTTTATATTTTCACATTACAAAAACCTATATCTACCATCCATATTGCACTTGTATCACCATCTCTTCGCCGAACTAGTGCACCTATACAATTTACCATTGTATTGGGTGTTTTGGGGACACAAGAGACTCTTCGCTATTTGGTTGCAGGGTTGTTTGAGAGAGACCATCTTCATCCTACGCCTCCCACGGATTGATAAACCTTAGGTCATCCACTTGAGGGAAATTTGCTACTGTCATACAAACCTCTGCACTTGGAGGCCCAACAACGTCTACAAGGAGAAGGTTGTGTAGTAGACATCAATTTCCTTCTCCATATCCACATGGCACACGGTGATGACCTCCATGCCATCAAATACCTCCTGCTCAAATTAAAGGGACCTGCTCGACACTGGTTAAACAGCATCCCAAAGAACTCCATCAACAGCAGGGAAGAATTGGAGGATACCTTTAGAGACAACTTCCAAGGTACCTATATTCGGCCTCTAGACGCCGATGACCTCAGTCACATAGTCCAGCAACCCGGAGAGTCGGCCCGGAAACTCTGGACTAGGTTCTTAATTAAAAAGAACCAAATTGTGGACTGTCCGGACGCCGAAGCTGTCGTGGCCTTTAAACACAGCGTCCGAGACAAGTGGCTCGCCCGACACCTCGGCCAAGAAAAGCCCTTACCGCACTTATGACCCGCTTTTTCCCGGGAGAAGATAGTTGGCTAGCTCGTAGAAGCAATAGCACCGGCGACCCTGGCACCTCCGAAGACAGGGATGGCAATGGCAAGCCACGATGCAACAAGCACAAGCGTCGAAGCAACAACCAAGATACCGAAGACATGACGGTCAACGCCGGATTCGGTGGCTCTAAACCCGGTCAGCGAAAGAAGCCATTCAAAGGAAATAGAGATGGTTCATCTAGTTTGGACAGAATACTCGATCGGCCTTGCCAGATTCATGGCACACCCGATAAGCCTGCCAATCATAATGCTACCTCTTGAGCACTGCATTGGTTTTCCCTTGAAGAGGAAAGGGTGATGCAGCAAAGTAGCGTAAGTATTTCCCTCAGTTTTCGAGAACCAAGGCATCAATCCAGTAGGAGGCCACACGCAAGTCCCTCGTACCTACACAAACAAATAAGAACCTCGTAACCAATGCGATAAAGGGGTTGTCAATCCCTTCACAGTCACTTATGAGAGTGAGATCTGATAGAGATAATAATGATAAGATAAATGTTTTTTGGTATTTTTATGATATAGATTGAAAGTAAAGATTGTAAAATAAACGATAATTGAAAGTTGACGGGAGATTAATATAATAGAGAATAGACCCGGGGGCCATATGTTTCACTAGTGGCTTCTCTCAAGATAGCATAAGTATTACGGTGGGTGAACAAATTACTGTCGAGCAATTGATAGAAAAGCGAATAATTATGAGAATATCTAGGCATGATCATGTATATAGGCATCACGTCCGTGACAAGTAGACCGACTCCTGCCTGCATCTACTACTATTACTCCACACATCGACCGCTATCCAGCATGTATCTAGAGTATTAAGTTGATAAGAACAGAGTAACACATTAGGTAAGATGACATGATGTAGAGGGATAAACTCAAGCAATATGATATAAACCCCATCTTTTTATCCTCGATGGCAACAATACAATACGTGTCGTTTCCCTTTCTGTCACTGGGATCGAGCACCGCAAGATTGAACCCAAAGCTAAGCACTTCTCCCATCGCAAGAAAGATCAATCTAGTAGGCCAAACCAAACTGATAATTCGAAGAGACTTGCAAAGATAACCAATCATACATAAAAGATTTCAGAGAAGAATCAAATATTGTTCATAGATAGACTTGATCATAAACCCGCAATTCATCGGATCTCGACAAACACACCACAAAAAGAGTTACATCGAATAGATCTCCAAGAAGATCGAGGAGAACTTTGTATTGAGATCCAAAGAGAGAGAAGAAGCCATCTAGCTAATAACTATGGACCCGAAGGTCTAAAGTAAACTACTCACACATCATCGGAGGGGCCATGGAGTTGATGTAGAGGCCCTCCGTGATCGATGCCCCCTCTGGCAGAGCTCCGGAAAAGGCCACAAGATGGGATCTCTTGGGTACAGAAGGTTGTGGCGGTGGAAATAGGTTTTCGTGGTGCTCCTGGATGTTTTCAGGGTATATGAGTATATATAGGAGGAAGAAGTAGGTCGGTTGAGCCATGAGGGGCCCACGAGGGGGGAGGGAGCACCCCCTGCCTCGTGGCCTCCTCGGTTGTTTCTTGGCGTCCAATCCAAGTCCTTTGGACCACGTTTGTTCCAAAAATCACGCTCCCGAAGGTTTCATTCCGTTGGGACTCCGTTTGATATTCCTTTTCTGCAAAACACTGAAATGGGCAAAAAACAGCAATTTGCACTGGGCCTTGGGTTAATAGGTTAGTCCCAAAAATAATATAAAAGTGTATAATAAACCCCATTAAACATCCAAAACAGAATATATATATATATATAATAGCATGGAACAATAAAAAATTATAGATATGTTGGAGACGTATCAAGCATCCCCAAGCTTAATTCCTGCTCGTCCTCGAGTAGGTAAATGATAAAAAAATAGAATTTTTGATGTGGAATGCTTTCTAGCATGTTCTTCAATGTAATTTTCTTTATTGTGGCATGAATGTTCAGATCCGAAAGATTCAAGATAAAAGTTTAATGTTGACATAAAAATAATAATACTTCAAGCATGCTAACCTAGCAATTATGTCTAATCAAAATAACATAGTCAAAGAAAGCTTATCCCTAAAAAATCATATAGTTTGGACATGCTTCATTTTCTTCACACAAAATGCTCTCATCATTGACAACCCCGATGACAAGCCAAGCAATTGTTTCATACTTAGCCTTTTCAAACTCTTTCAACTTTTATGCAATATATGAGCGCGAGCCATGGACATAGCACTATGGGTGGAATAGAATATAATGATTGAGATGGGCTATGGAGATGCCCACCGATTGATGTCAATGCAAGGAGTATGTATTGCCATGCAACAGATGCACTAGAGCTATAAATATATGAAAGCTCATCAAAGAAACTAAGTGGGTGTGCATCCAACTTGCTTGCTCACGAAGACCTAGGGCATTTGAGGAAGCCCATCATTGGAATATACAATCCAAGTTCTATAATGAAAAATTCCCACTATATGAAAGTGACAAAATAAGAGACTCATCATGAAGATCATGGTGCTACTTTGAAGCACAAGTGTGGAAAAAGGATAGTAACATTGTCCCTTCTCTTTTTTTCTCATTTTTTTATTTGGGCCTTCTTCTTTTTTTCTTTTATGGCCTATTTTTTTTCATCCGGAGTCTCATCCCGACTTGTGGGGGAATCATAGTCTCCATCATCCTTTCCTCACATGGGACAATGCTCTAATGATGATCATCACACTTTTATTTACTTACAACTCAAGAATTACAACTCGATACTTAGAACAAAATATGACTCTATGTGAATGCCTCCGGTGGTGCACCGGGATATGCGATGAATCAAGAGTGACATGTATGAAAAATTAAGCATGGTGGGTTTGCCACAAATACGATGTTAACTACATGATCATGCAAGGCAATATGACAATGATGATGCGTGTCATAATAAACGGAACGGTGGAAAGTTGCATGGCAATATATCTCGGAATGGTATGGAAATGCCATAATAGGTAGGTATGATGGCTGTTTTGAGGAAGATATAGGGAGGCTTATGTGTGATAGAGCGTATCATATCACGGGGTTTGGATGCACTGGCGAAGTTTGCACCAACTCTCAAGGTGAGAAAGGGCAATGCAGGGTACCGAAGAGGCTAGCAATGATGGAAGGATGAGAGTGCGTATAATCCATGGACTCAACATTAGTCATAAAGAACTCACATACTTATTGCAAAAATCTACAAGTCATCAAAACCAAGCACTACACGCATGCTCCTAGGGGGATAGATTGGTAGGAAAATACCATCGCTCGTCCCCGACCACCACTCATAAGGAAAGCAATCAAAGAACACCCCATGCTTCAAATTTGTCACACAACGTTTACCATACGTGCATGCGCTACGGGACTTGCAAACTTCAACACAAGTATTTCTCAATTTCACAATTACTCAACTAGCACACCTCTAATATTACCATCTTTATATCTCAAAACAACTATCAAGTATCAAACTTCTCTTAGTGTTTAATGCACTTTCAGGTTTTTATCTTGGATGCCTATCATATTAGGACTAATTTTATAACCAAAGCAAATTACCATGCTGTTCTAAAGGACTCTCAAAATAATATAAGTGAAGCATGGGAGATCAATTATTTCTATAAAATAGAACCACCGCCGTGCCCTAAAAGATATAAGCGAAGCACTAGAGCAAAATTATCTAACTCAAAAGATATAAGTGAAGCACATAGAGTATTCTAATGAATTCCGATTCATGTGTGTCTCTCTAAAAAGGTGTGTACAACAAGTATGATTGTGGTAAACTAAAAATAAATACTCAAATCATACAGGACGCTCCAAGCAAAACACATATCATGTGGTGAATAAAAATATAGCTCCAAGTAAAGTTACCGATGGACGAAGACGAAAGAGGGGATGCCTTCCGGGGCATCCCCAAACTTAGGCTTTTGGTTGTCCTTGGATTTTACCTTGGGGTGCCTTGGGCATCCCCAAGCTTAGTCTCTTGCCACTCCTTGTTCCATAATCCATCAAATCTTTACCCAAAACTTGAAAACTTTACAACACAAAACTTAACAGAAAATCTCGTGAGCTCCGTTAGCGAAAGAAAACAAAACACCACTTCAAGGTACTGTAATGAACTCATTATTTGTTTATATTGGTGTTAAACCTACCGTATTCCAACTTTTCTATGATTCATAAACTCCATTACTAGCCATAGATTCATCAAAATAAGCAAACAACACACAAAAACAGAATCTTTCAAAAACAGAACAGTCTGTAGTAATCTGTAGGTTTAGAATACTTCTGGAACCCCAAAAATTCTAAAATAAATTTCTGGACGTGAGGAATTTATATATTAATCATCTGCAAAAATAATTAACTAAATATCACTTTTCAATAAAAAATGGCAGCAAATCTCGTGAACGCTAAAGTTTCTGTTTTTTACAGCATGATCGCAAAGACTTTCCCCAAGTCTTCCCAAAGGTTTTACTTGGCACAAACACTAACTAAAAGTATAAAACCACATCTAAACAGAGGCTATATGAATTATTTATTACTAAACAGAATCAAAAAGCAAGAAACAAAAATAAAATTGAGTTTCCTCCCAACAAGCGCTATCGTTTAACGCCCCTAGCTAGGCATAAAAGCAAGGATAGATCTAGGTGTTGCCATGATAATGATGAGGTAAATCGCGAAAACTCATCTCATACTCCCTACATTCAACAGCAAGTTTTCTCTGTGGAAAGCAAAAGTAATCAAAAGGGCTAAATTTGATGGGACAAAAGTCCCCAAGATCAAGATCGGGAGGTAATGGTTCCTCCTTTGGACCCTCATATTGCACAACCAATTCATCATTATAAGAATTATTTTGGCAAAAAGTCATGAGCCTTTGTTCAAGATAAAAACCTAAGCCATTATTCTGGATAGCAAAATTATCATTAAGTTCAGAGATCCTGTCAACAAGAACATCGACAGGAACCTTTTTTCTAAGGTTTTCATTAAAAGCAACATGATCTAAAGATCGTAAACGCATAATGTCTTCTTGATAAAAAAGGATTGCTTTTATGGAGGACGGCCGGCATCCACCCTAAAATGCACAAAATTTTCATTGGCCTCTTTTATTACAAATCTGAACTCATGAGCTAAAAAGATGGTCGCTGCTCGCTTAACAGAAGAATGCTCGATATTAGAAAATTCTAGGAAAATCCTTTGTATGGAAGGATGCATATGTAAAAATTGTGTTTCAAGTTCGACTATGAGCAAAGATATAGCATCCGCGGGACTACTAGTTTTATGAAGAATAGACCCGCTCATGGTGGGCAAAGCACCGGCACAAGTAAAGAAATCTTGAATAACCCCCTTCCCGATTATATTACCGCTACCAATCCGAAAAAAAATTAGTGTGTAAAATAGTAGGATTTTCAAGAGGATCATCAATAGCATCAAAGTTTTCCATATTATTATCCTTATCAACGATAACCTCCCCAATTTTAGACATGATAGCAACAAATTGCAAAAAGAACGAGCACACAGAAGGCAGGAAGGAAAAAGAGGGCGAATAAAGTGGCAAGGGTGAAGTGGGGGAGAGGGAAACGAGAGGCAAATGGCAAATAATGTAATGCGAGGGATAAGAGTTTGTGATGGGTACTTGGTATGTCTTGACTTGTGCGTAGACTCCCCGGCAACGGCGCCAGAAATCCTTCTTGCTACCTCTTGAGCACTGCGTTGGTTTTCCCTTGAAGAGGAAAGGGTGATGCAGCAAAGTACCGTAAGTATTTCCCTCAGTTTTTGAGAACCAAGGTATCAATCCAGTAGGAGGCCACACGCAAGTCCCTCGTACCTACACAAACAAATAAGAACCTCGCAACCAACGCGATAAAGGGGTTGTCAATCCCTTCACGGACACTTACGAGAGTGAGATCTGATAGAGATAATAATGATAAGATAAATATTTTTGGTATTTTTATGATATAGATTGAAAGTAAAGATTGAAAAATAAACGATAATAGAAAGTTGATGGGAGATTAATATAATAGAGAATAGACCCGGGGGGCATAGGTTTCACTAGTGGCTTCTCTCAAGATAGCATAAGTATTACGGTGGGTGAACAAATTACTGTCGAGCAATTGATAGAAAAGCGAATAATTATGAGAATATGTAGGCATGATCATGTATATAGGCATCACGTCCGTGACAAGTAGACCAATTCCTGCCTGCATTTACTACTATTACTCCACACATCGACCGCTATCCAGCATGCATGTAGAGTATTAAGTTCATAAAAACAGAGTAACGCATTAGGTAAGATGACATGATGTAGAGGGATAAATGTTGGAAATATGCCCTAGAGGCAATAATAAATTGGTTATTATTATATTTCCTTGTTCATGATAATTGTCTTTATTCATGCTATAACTGTATTATCCGGAAATCGTAATACACGTGTGAATACATAGACCATAATATGTCCCTAGTAAGCCTCTAGTTGACTAGCTCGTTGATCAATAGATGGTTACGGTTTCCTGACCATGGACATTGGATGTCGTTGATAACGGGATCACATCATTAGGAGAATCATGTGATGGACAAGACCCAATCCTAAGCATAGCACTAGATCGTGTAGTTCATATGCTATAGCTTTTCTAATGTCAAGTATCATTTCCTTAGACCATGAGATTGTGCAACTCCCGGATACCGTAGGAGTGCTTTGGGTGTATCAAACGTCACAACGTAAGTGGGTGACTATAAAGGTGAATTACAGGTATCTCTGAAAGTGTCTGTTGGGTTGGCACGAATCGAGACTGGGATTTGTCACTCCGTGTAAGCGGAGAGGTATCTCTGGGCCCACTCGGTAGGACATCATCATATGCGCAATGTGACCAAGGATTTGATCACGGGATGATGTGTTACGGAACGAGTAAAGAGACTTGCCGGTAACGAGATTGAACTAGGTATTGGATACCGACGATCGAATCTCAGGCAAGTAACATACCGATAGACAAAGGGAATTGTATACGGGATTGATTAAGTCCTTGACATCGTGGTTCATCCGATGAGATCATCGTGGAACATGTGGGAGCCATCATGGGTATCCAGATCCCGCTGTTGGTTATTGACAGGAGAACGTCTCGGTCATGTCTGCATGTCTCCCGAACCCGTAGGGTCTACACACTTAAGGTTCGGTGACGCTAGGGTTGTAGAGATATTAGTATGTGGTAACCCGAATGTTGTTCGGAGTCCCGGATGAGATCTCGGACATCACGAGGAGTTCCAGAATGGTCCGGAGGTAAAGAATTATATATAGGAAGTGCTATTTCGGCCATCGGGACAAGTTTTGGGGTCACCGGTATTGTACCGGGACCACCGGAAGGGTCCCGGGGGTCCACCGGGTGGGGCCACCTGCCCCGGGGGGCCACATGGGCTGTAGGGGGTGTGCCTTGGCCTATATGGGCCAAGGGCACCAGCCCCAAGAGGCCCATGCGCCAAGAGATGGGAAAAAGAGGAGAGTCCTAAAAGGGGAAGGCACCTCTGAGGTGCCTTGGGGAGGATGGACTCCTCCCCACCCTTGGCCGCACCCTTCCTTGGAGGAAGGGGCAAGGTCTGCGCCTCCCCCTCTCCCTTGGCCCTATATATAGTGGGGAAAAAGGAGGAGCAAACCAATCTAAGGCCTGGCGCCTCCCTCTCCCTCCCGTGACACATCTACCTCCTCCCGCAGCGCTTAGCGAAGCCCTGTTGGAATCCCGCTACTTCCACCACGCCGTCGTGCTGCTGGATCTCCATCAACCTCTCCCTCTCTCCTTGCTGGATCAAGGCATGGGAGACGTCACCGGGCTGTACGTGTGTTGAACGCGGAGGTGCCGTGCGTTCAGCACTTGATCATCGGTGATTTGAATCACGACGAGTACGACTTCATCAACCCCGTTCACTTGAACGCTTCCGCTTAGCGATCTACAAGGGTATGTAGATGCACTCTCCTTCCCCTCGTTGCTGGTTTCTCCATAGATAGATCTTGGTGACACGTAGGAAAATTTTGAATTTCTGCTACGTTCCCCAACAGTGGTATCAGAGCTAGGTCTATGCGTAGTTACTATGCACGAGTAGAACACAAAGTAGTTGTGGGCGTTGATTTTGTTCAATATGCTTGCCGTTACTAGTCTTATCTTGATCCGGCAGCATCGTGGGATGAAGCGGCCCGGACCGACCTTACACGTACTCTTACGTGAGACTGGTTCCACCGACTAACATGCACTAGATGCATAAGGTGGCTAGCGGGTGACTGTCTCTCCTACTTTAGTCGGATCGGATTCGATGAAAAGGGTCCTTATGAAGGGTAAATAGCAATTGGCATATCACGTTGTGGTTTTGCGTAGGTAAGAAACGTTCTTGCTAGAAACCCATAGCAGCCACGTAAAAACAGCAAACAACAATTAGAGGACGTCTAACTTGTTTTTGCAGGGTATGCTATGTGATGTGATATGGCCAAAAGGATGTGATGAATGATATATGTAATGTATAAGATTGATCATGTTCTTGTAATAGATGATCATGGAGCCCCAAGATGGAGATCAAAGGAGCTATATGATATTGGCCATATCATGTCACTATTATTGTTGATTGCATATGATGTTTATCATGTTTATACATCTTATTTGCTTAGAACGACGGTAGTAAATAAGATGATCCCTCATTAAAATTTCAAGAAGTGTTCTCCCCTAACTGTGCACCGTTGCTACAGTTCGTCGTTTCGAAGCACCACGTGATGATCGGGTGTGATAGATCCTTACGTTCACATACAACGGGTGTAAGACAGTTTTACACAGCAAAAACACTTAGGGTTAACTTGACGGGCCTAGCATGTGCATAGACATGGCCTCGGAACACAGAAGACCGAAAGGTCGAGCATGAGTCGTATGGTAGATACGATCAACATGAAGATGTTCACCGACGTTGGCTAGTCCGTCTCACGTGATGATCGGACACGGCCTAGTTGACTCGGATCATGTAATCACTTAGATGACTAGAGGGATGTCTATCTAAGTGGGAGTTCATAAGATGAACTTAATTATCCTGAACATAGTCAAAAGGATTTTGCAAATTATGTCGCATCTCACGCTTTAGTTCTACTGTTTAGATATGTTCCTGGAGAAAATTTAGTTGAAAGTTGATAGTAGCAATTATGCGGACTAAGTCCGTAAACTGAGGATTGTACTCATTGCTTCATAGAAGGCTGATGTCCTTAATGCACCGCTCAGTGTGCTGAACCTCGAACGTTGTCTGTGGATGTTGCGAACATCTGACATACACATTTTGATAACTACGTGATAGTTCAGTTAAACGGTTTAGAATTGAGGCACCGAAGACGGTTTTGAAACGTCGCAAAACATATGAGATGTTTTGAGGGCTGAAATTGGGATTTCAGGCTCGTGCCCACGTCAAAAGGTATAAGACCTCCGACGATTTTCTTAGCCTACAAACTAAGGAGAAAAGCTCAATTGTTGAGCTTGTGCTCGGATTGTCTGAGTACAACAATCATTTGAATCAAGTGGGAGTTGATCTTCCAGATAAGATAGTGATGTTTCTCCGAAGTCATTACCACCAAGCTGCTAGAGCTTCGTGATGAACTATAATATATCAGGGACATATATGATGATCCTTGAGTTGTTCGTGATGTATGACACCGCGAAAGTAGAAATCAAGAAGGAGCATCAATTGTTGATGGTTAGTGAAACCACTAGTTTCAAGAAGGGCAAGGGCAAGAAGGGATACTTCATGAAACGGCAATTCAGCTGCTGCTCTAGTGAAGAAACCCAAGGTTGAACCCAAACCCGAGACTAAGTGCTTCTGTAATAAAGGGAACAGCCACTGGAGCAGAATTACCCTAGATACTTGGTAGATTAGAAGGCTGGCAAGGTCGATAGAAGTATATTGGATATACATTGTGTTGATGTGTGCTTTACTAGTACTCCTAGTAACACCAGGGTATTAGATACCGGTTCGGTTGCTAAGTGTTAGTAACTCGAAATAAAAGCTACGGAATAAATGGAGACTAGCTGAAGGTGAGCTGACGATATGTGTTGGAAGTGTTTCCAATGTTGATATGATCAAGCATCGCACGCTCCCTCTACCATCGAGATTGGTATTAAAACCTAAATAATTGTTATTTGGTGTTTGCGTTGAGCATAGACATGATTGGATTATGTCTATCGCAATACGGTTATTCATTTAAGGAGAATAATGGTTACTCTGTTTATTTGAATAATACCTTCAATGGTCTTACACCTAAAATGAATGGTTTATTGAATCTCGATCGTAGTGATACACATGTTCATGCCAAAAGATAGTAATGATAGTACCACCTACTTGTGGCACTGCCACGTAAGTCATATCGGTATAAAACGCATGAAGAAGCTCCATGTTGATGGATCTTTGGGCTCACTCGTTTTTGAAAAGTTTGGGACATGCGAACCATGTCTATTGGTATATATGCATGAAGAAATTCCATGCAAATGGACCATTTTGTACTCGCTTGATTTTGAATCACTTGAGACATGCAAATCATACCACATGGGCAAGATGACTGAAAGCCTCGGTTTTCAGTAAAATGGAACTAGAAAGCAACTTGCTGGAAGTAATACATTTTGATGTGTGCAGTCCAATGAGTGCTGAGGCATGTAGTGGATATCGTTATGTTCTTCACAGATGATTTGAGTAGATGTTGAGTATATTTACTTGATGAATCACGAGTCTGAATTATTGAAAGGTTCAAGTAATTTTAGGGTGAAGTTGAAAGATCGTCGTGACAAGAGGATAAAAGATCTATGATATGATCATAGAGATGAATATCTGAATTACGAGTTTGGCACAGAATTAAGACATTGTGGAAATTGTTTCACAACTAATACAGCCTGGAACACCATAGTGTGATGGTGTGTCCGAACATCATAACTGCACCCTATTGGATATGATGCATACCATGATGTCTCTTATCGAATTACCACAATAGTTTATGGGTTAGGCATTAGAGACAACCACATTCACTTTAAAAGGGGCACCACGTAATTCCGATAAGATGACACCGTATGAACTGTGGTTTAGAGAAACCTAAGCTGTCATTTCTTAAAAGTTTGGGGCTGCGACGCTTATGTGGAAAAGTTTCAGGCCGATAAGCTCGAACCCAAAGCGGATAAATGCATCTTCATAGGACAACCCAAAAACAGTTGGGTATACCTCCTGTCTCAGATCCGAAAGCAATAAAGGATTGTTTCTAGAATCAGGTCCTTTCTCGAGGAAAAGTTTCTCTCGAAAGAATTGAGTGGGAGGATGGTGGAGGCTTGATGAGGTTTTTGAACCATCTCTTTAACTAGTGTGTGGCAGGGCACAGGAAGTTGTTCCTGTGGCACCTACACCAATTGAAGTGGAAGCTTATGATATTGATCATGAGACTTCGGATCAAGTCACTCCCAAACCTCGTGGGATGACAAGGATGCGTACTACTTCAGAGTGGTACGTAATCCTGTCTTGGAAGTCATGTTGCTAGACAACAATGAACCTACGAGCTATGGAGAAGCGATGGTGGGCCCGGATTCCGATAAATGGCTCGAGGCCATATAATCCGAGAGAGGATCCATATATGAAAACAAAGTGTAAACTTTGGAAGAACTACTTGATGGTCGTAAGGCTGTTGAGTACAGATGGATTTTAAAAGGAAGACGGACAATGATGGTAAATGTCACCATTAAGAAAGCTCGACTTGTCGTTAAGAAGTTTCCCGACAAGTTCAAGGAGTTGACTACGGTGAGAGTTTCTCACTCGTAGCGATGCTAAGAGTCTGTTGGAATTATATTAGTGATTACTGCATTATTTATGAAATCTTGCAGATAGGATGTCAAAAACATTGTTTCCTCGACGATTTTCTTGAGGAAAGGTTGTATGTGATACAACCGGAAGTTTTTGTCAATCCTGAAAGATGCTAATAAGTATGCAAAGCTCCAGCAATCCTTCTGAGGACTGGAGTAAGCATCTCGGAGTTGGAATGTACGCTTTGATGAGATGATCAAATATTTTGGGTTTATATAAAGTTTATGAGAAACTTGTATTTCCAAAGAAGTGAGTGGGAGCACTATAGAATTTCTGATGAGTATATGTTGTTGACACATTGTTGATCAGAAATGATGTAGAATTTCTGGAAAGCATATAGGGTTATTGGGAAAGTGTTTTTCAATGGAAAGCCTGGATTAAGCTACTTGAACATTGAGCATCAAGATCTAAAGGATAGATCAAAATGCATAATGGTACTTTCAAATGAGCACATACCTTGACATGATCTTGAAGGTGTTCAAGATGGATCAGTCAAAGAAGGAATTCTTGCCTGAGTTGTAAGGTATGAAGTTAAGACTTAAAGCTCGACTGCGGCAGAATAGAGAGAAAGGACGAAGGTCGTCCCCTATGCTTAAGACATAGGCTCTACAGTATGTTGTGCTGTGTACCGCACCTGAAGTGTGCCTTGCCATGAGTCAGTAAAGGGGTACAAGAGTGATCCAAGAATGGATCACAGGACAGCGGTCAAAGTTATCCTTAGTAACTAGTGGACTAAGGAAGTTTCTCGGTTATGGAGGTGGTAAAAAGAGTTCGTCGTAAAGAGTTACGTCGATGCAAGCTTAACACCTATCCGGATAGCTCTAAGTAGAGATACCGGATGCATATAATGGAGCAACAATTTAGAATAGCTCCAAGTAGAACAGTTATTTGGAATAGCTCCAAATAGAGCGTGGTAGCTACATCTAGGAGATGACATAGAGATTTGTAAAGCACACACGGATCTGAAAGGTTCGGACCCGTTGACTAAAACCTCTCTCACAAGCAACATGATCAAACCTAAAACTCATTGAGTGTTAATCACATAGTGATGTGAACTAGACTACTGACTCTAGTAAACTATTGGGTGTTAGTCACATGGCGATGTGACCTGTGAGTGTTAATCACATGGCGATGTGAACTAGATTATTGACTCTAGTGCAAGTGGGAGACTGTTGGAAATATGCCCTAGAGGCAATAATAAATTGGTTATTATTATATTTCCTTGTTCATGATAATTGTCTTTATTCATGCTATAACTGTATTATCCGGAAATCGTAATACACGTGTGAATACATAGACCATAATATGTCCCTAGTAAGCCTCTAGTTGACTAGCTCGTTGATCAATAGATGGTTACAGTTTCCTGACCATGGACATTGGATGTCGTTGATAACGGGATCACATCATTAGGAGAATCATGTGATGGACAAGACCCAATCCTAAGCATAGCACTAGATCGTGTAGTTCATATGCTATAGCTTTTCTAATGTCAAGTATCATTTCCTTAGACCATGAGATTGTGCAACTCCCGGATACTGTAGGAGTGCTTTGGGTGTATCAAACGTCACAACGTAACTGGGTGACTATAAAGGTGCATTACAGGTATCTCCGAAAGTGTCTGTTGGGTTGGCACGAATCGAGACTGGGATTTGTCACTCCGTGTAAGCGGAGAGGTATCTCTGGGCCCACTCGGTAGGACATCATCATATGCGCAATGTGACCAAGGAGTTGATCACGGGATGATGTGTTACGGAACGAGTAAAGAGACTTGCCGGTAACGAGATTGAACTAGGTATTGGATACCGACGATCGAATCTCGGGCAAGTAACATACCGATAGACAAAGGGAATTGTATACGGGATTGATTAAGTCCTTGACATCGTGGTTCATCCGATGAGATCATCGTGGAACATGTGGGAGCCATCATGGGTATCCAGATCCCGCTGTTGGTTATTGACAGGAGAACGTCTCGGTCATGTCTGCATGTCTCCCGAACCCGTAGGGTCTACACACTTAAGGTTCGGTGACGCTAGGGTTGTAGAGATATTAGTATGCGGTAACCCGAATGTTGTTCGGAGTCCCGGATGAGATCCCGGACATCAAGAGGAGTTCCAGAATGGTCCGGAGGTAAAGAATTATATATAGGAAGTGCTATTTCGGCCATCGGGACAAGTTTCGGGGTCACCGGTATTGTACCGGGACCACCGGAAGGGTCCCGGGGGTCCACCGGGTGGGGCCACCTGCCCCGGGGGGCCACATGGGCTGTAGGGGGTGTGCCTTGGCCTATATGGGCCAAGGGCACCAGCCCCAAGAGGCCCATGCGCCAAGAGATGGGAAAAAGAGGAGAGTCCTAAAAGGGGGAGGCACCTCCGAGGTGCCTTGGGGAGGATGGACTCCTCCCCACCCTTGGCCGCACCCTTCCTTGGAGGAAGGGGCAAGGGCTGCGCCTCCCCCTCTCCCTTGGCCCTATATATAGTGGGGAAAAAGGAGGATCAAACCAATCTAAGGCCTGGCGCCTCCTTCTCCCTCCCGTGACACATCTACCTCCTCCCGCAGCGCTTAGCGAAGCCCTGTTGGAATCCCGCTACTTCCACCACGCCGTCGTGCTGCTGGATCTCCATCAACCTCTCCCTCTCTCCTTGCTGGATCAAGGCATGGGAGACGTCACCGGGCTGTACGTGTGTTGAACGCGGAGGTGCCGTGCGTTCGGCACTTGATCATCGGTGATTTGAATCACGACGAGTACGACTTCATCAACCCCGTTCACTTGAACGCTTCCGCTTAGCGATCTACAAGGGTATGTAGATGCACTCTCCTTCCCCTCGTTGCTGGTTTCTCCATAGATAGATCTTGGTGACACGTAGGAAAATTTTGAATTTCTGCTACGTTCCCCAACAATAAACTCAAGCAATATGATATAAACCCCATCTTTTTATCCTCGATGGCAACAATACAATACGTGACGTTTCCCTTTCTGTCACTAGGATCGAGCACCGCAAGATTGAACCCAAAGCTAAGCACTTCTCCCATTGCAAGAAAGATCAATCTAGTAGGCCAAACCAAACTGATAATTCGAAGAGACTTGCAAAGATAACTAATCATACATAAAAGATTTCAGAGAAGAATCAAATATTGTTCATAGATAGACTTGATCATAAACCCTCAATTCATTGGATCTCGGCAAACACACCGCAAAAAGAGTTACATCGAATATATCTTCAAGAAGATCGAGGATAACTTTGTATTGAGATCAAAAGAGAGAGAAGAAGCCATCTAGCTAATAACTATGGACCCGAAGGTCTGAAGTAAACTACTCACGCATCATCGGAGGGGCCATGGAGTTGACGTAGAGGTCCTCCGTGATTGATGCCCCCTCTGGCGGAGCTCCGGAAAAGGCCCAAGATGGGATCTTTTGGGTACGGAAGGTTGCGCCGGTGGAAATAGGGTTTCGTTGTGCTCCTGGATGTTTTCAGGGTATATGAGTATATATAGGAGGAAGAAGTAGGTCGGTTGAGCCACGAGGGGCCCATGAGGGGGGAGGGTGCACCCAGGGGGTAGGCCCGCCTCCCTTCCTTGTGGCCTCCTCGGTTGTTTCTTGACGTCCACTCCAAGTCCTCTGGATCACGTTTGTTCCAAAAATCACGCTCCCGAAGGTTTCATTCCGTTTGGACTCCGTTTGATATTCCTTTTTTGTGAAACACTGAAATAGGCAAAAAAACAACAATTTGCACTAGGCTTTGGGTTAATAGGTTAGTCCCAGAAATAATATAAAAGTGTATAATAAAGCCCATTAAACATCCAAAACAGAATGTATAAATAGCATGGAACAATCAAAAAGTATAGATATGTTGGAGACGTATCACATACCAACAGAAATTGTGGGTCTTTAAACAGGCCGGCAAGCTCAACGCCAAACACAAGGGGAAAGGCCGCCCAGCGAGGACGACGATGAAGAGCCTCGCCCACAAAACACTGGGAGACAGAAGAAATTTCCCCCCGAGGTCAAAACGGTGAACATGATCTACGTCACTCACATCCCTAAACGGGAGCATAAGCATGCATTAAAGCACGTCTATGCCATAGAGCCAGTCAGCCCAAAATTTAATCCATGGTCAGCTTGTCCGATCACTTTCGATCGCAGAGACCATCCGACCAGTATCCGTCACGGAGGATCGGCCACATTGGTTCTTGATCCAATTATCGACAGATTCCACCTCACGCGAGTCCTTATGGACGGCGGCAGCAGTCTCAATCTGCTTTATCAGGACACCGCCCATAAAATGGGCATCGATCCGTCAAGAATCAAGCCCACTAAAACCACCTTTAAAGGGGTAATACCTAGTGTAGAGGCCTGTTGCACTGGATCCATAACGCTGGAATTCGTCTTCGGCTCACCGGATAACTTCTGGAGCGAAGACCTGATCTTCGAAATTCTCCCGTTCCGAAGTGGCTATCACGCACTATTCGGACGAACTGCTTTCGCCCGTTTCAATGCATTCCAGCACTACGCTTATCTCAAGCTTAAGATGCCTGGACCACGTAGCATTATAACAGTCAATGGAAACATGGAGCGCTCCCTCCGTACGGAGGAGCATATCGGGGCCCTTGCGGTCGAGTTGTAGGGTGGCCTCGCTAAGTCGAAAACCACACTGGCAGTCAAGCCCTCGGACACTTTTAGACGAGTCCGGTCTACCCTGCAGAACGACAGTCCGGCTCATCTAGAGCTAGATTAGCAATTCGGCCTCCACCAGTGCCCCAGCCTGATAGCGGCATGCGTACCGCGCATACATAACTACGCGTTAAAAATACCATGGGCAAGGACGGAGGCATGCTAAACATAGGGTCCACGATACGGCTCAACTCTATCCGGTCCTACATATTGCTCCACCTTTTTCTTCTCGTTTTTATTTTTCTAGGTTCTTTACAGCCTGCATCAATTTTTGGAGCTAACAAGGGCCCCTTCTAGGCCCCTTATACGTACTCGGTTGTCGATCCTCTCAAAGGATCCTAAACCAAGGTGAAAAACGACGCAGACGTGCGGCAGTATGTCCAAAGGATCTTCTAGATCATTTTTCAAATTTAGGATCTGTATCTAGCTTTCCCTTGTTCTCGGCATGTAAAATAGTCGTGATGCTTATTGCATCTTCTGTAAAAGTACGTTTTGACGTACCAATCAGATTATAACGGACACAGTTTCACCCAACCTTGTTTGGTATTGGCTTTTTTTTCTGTTTCCCACTTTACGTTCAAATTGGCATATATACCTTGGTACGACTTAAATCGCCAGGGGCTCTATTCAAGCCATATACATATCTTCAACAATAGAATGTCCGAACACTCTCCGTGTATACTTCGGCGTCCCGAATACTGCATTATATGCATCGGCTCCAAATCACGTCTTTGGTCAATAGTTGGGTTGCCCGGCTCCTGTGCTTGGCACCTTATGTTCCTTTTTCGGCTAAGGTAGTAAAGGGAGAACTACTGCGATTGTGTTTCCGGCTAGCTCGGTCAATCGCCTCAATAGAGAAAGCCGAAAAATGACTATCGTGATGCGGCGAGAGCTGGTCCGCAATTCGGTGACTTATTAAATCTCTAGGGATTTCTTCCGTATTACACGAAGGTCTGGCTTTGTTCAGACACGTGTCTAAAGGCATCTAAGTTCGATAGCTGCATAAGCACCAGGGGCTATCTTACAACCCCATTGTCAAACTCTTATGGCTAAGTGAGAGTGGTAAAGCCGCATAGTCTAATTGCCTCACTCGCCGCACTAACACCTCCTTTACGGACCAAGACGTTGGCTCAAGAGTGATTGTGTGCTATCCCGAACACCCCCGTACTAGTTATGTGGGGGCTGAAGTCGACAACTGGCAAACTCTCAAAGATACAAACGGCCGCACAGGAGGAGAAGTAATTCAGGATAACAGGCACAAATATATTACGAAAGCCTCGGTTTATGATAAAATGCCTGGGTGGCTCGGATACATTTATTCGAACATAATATCCTTCGAGCATTGACCCTCTATCAAACGAGCATCCTCAAGGACATTATCGAAGTAGCGCTCTGGCGTGCGGTGGACCTTATCTCCGGGCGGACCTTCAACGGCTACGCTGGCGGCCTTCTTCTTTCCCAGTGCATCTTGACACGGGCAAAGGCCATTTGCGTGCCCTCAATGCATGCCGAGCGCTTTACTGCCTCTATTCGGGGCAAGGCATCGCCGAGTCATTTGACCAGGCCAAAGTAGCTGCTCGAAATGGGTCCGGGTAGCCGTAGCCGGACTATGATGTCCTTCATGGCCAATCCTAACATCCTGTGCAGCTCCGCTAGCTGCATCATCTAATTATTGAGTAACGCTGGTCGCTCCGGCGCCAAATGCTGCGACTAGAAGAGTTTCTCTGTCGCGTTCCCGTCTTGGGCCAGGAAATATTGGGCGCATCAGCTGCACTCCTCGGGAAACCCGCGAAAGCGTCTAGAGCACTCCACAGTCGATTTAGCAAAGCATATATTTGACCACCGAATATACTCTGTAAAAGAAAAGACTTAGCAGCCGCTATCTGTCCGGCCTGCTTGATCTCCTCGCGAGCAGCCCGGGACTCGAACCGCGCCTCCTTCGCAGCTTGAAGAGCATTGGTGAGATCGGCCGCTTGGGCCTTGTTACTCTCCTCCAAGGACTCACACTTGGTGGCGGCCTCCTGGAGCGCTTGCTCTACTTCAGTTACCCTCGCCTCATACTTAAGGCGGGCGGCCTTTTCGGCCTCCACATCCGCAGCCGCTTTCTCTGCGGTTGCTTTGCTTACCCTTGCCTCCTCCTTGGCTTCGGCAAGGGCACTCTTGAGGGCCTCGACCTCAGTCGCGTTGCCTACAATCATTAATAGTTGCACATGAGCGTAAAAGTTTGCGTTTACATTATAATTCAGGCTTGTAAAGGGTCTTTTAAAAGCATACCTTGGGCCTCATCGAACTGCTTGTTAATACGGTCGATCTCATCATCAGCCAACTTCAGTTTCCACTGGAGTTCGGAAACTTCCTCGTTCTTGGCCGAAGCTGCCAGCAGTGAAGCCTGTTCGCCAAAATAGACAAGTATGTTATCTCTGGAATATTCGACTCTCTGTCCAGCCCTTTCTTCAAAAAGCCGAACAGAGTTTCAGGGGCTACTATCTATACACAGATGTATGATTATATAGGCAAAAGCGACCACAGATATTACATCACATATCTCAAAACCTGTTAGCAGGCTACTGAACGCTTCGTTCAGTCCACAACTTGTCCTTCAGTAAAAAAAAGTGATCTAAACATTTTTATATTTCTTTACTGAAGGAATACCTCTATGTAACAAAATATAAGACGACGCAGAAATGTAAACGTTTTATGTTTAATTACGGAGGCTGTGCTACGCTAATTCCATGCCGGTAAGCGGCGCAACAAGGACGACCGACGCGAACGACCCGCAACTTGTCTCGTTTCTTTTCTGGGCTTAATTTTCGATGCTGAATTTGGCCTTGGAGCTATGCATGAAACTATGCAAAAATGTTCGGAGATGAAACCGAAAGCCATCTTGTATGACCTCCCGCGTGATTGGAAGAGGCGTCGCTCTCGTCCTCGGGCGGTTTGAGGCAAATTTGACAATTTAAACATGTGGATGAAATCATTTCACAACATGAACTGCTTTTAAAGAATTTTTACTCAGCTGATCTTTTTGAGTGGCGTCTGACATAAAGACGCCACGCTACATTATGCAACGCCTGACTGACAGGCACTGCACGCTTAGCCAGCGTCGCATTCCGGGCTGTCTAAAAATTACTAAGTTAATGTGCAGAACCTAAGAGCTAGGCGCCACACTATACACTGTAGCGCCTAGCTTCTAGGCGTTGCACATGTGGATGCACTACAAAATTAAGCAACCATTAGTGCAACACCTAGAAGTTAGTCGCTACACTGTATAGTGTGACGCCTAGCACTCACGCGCTGCACGCTGACTTAATAATTTTCGGATCACACGGATGCGACACTGGCTAGGCGTGCATCGCCTGTCAGTCAGGCGCTGCACAGTGTAGTGTGGCGCCTTCGTGTCGGACGCCACTCAAAATGGTCAGGTGAGTGAATTTTTTTAAGGACAATTCATTCTGTAAAGTGATATCATTTACATGTCAAAATTGTTAAATTTGCCGCGGTTTGACGACTCACGAAGTGGTAAACCTTTGGGCTGCAGTAGTAGACTGTAGTATATCTGGTGAGTGGTGACAGTTCCTGACAGGCGGTAAAAAACAACCAGCGGCACGACGAGTGCGTTGTGCTCTCTCGCCGCGGCGAGTAGCCACATCACGCGCTCGCTTTCCGTGCATTGACGTTGACCCCTCCTCGGGCGCTCCGCCCGCTCGCCGACAGGCTATACCACGCACCGACCTCGGGTCCCACTCACGTGGCCGCCCACATGTCAGCGGCAAGGGCGCGGGATTGCTCGAGGTAGCGAGCTCGGGAGGTGAGGCCTTCCCGGGTGCGCCTCGCCCTTCCCTTCACGCGACCGGGAGTCTGGGGACCCACGCGTCAGATGTTCATGCACTACGTACGCAGTAGTAAATGGCAAGTTATCGTGCGCTTCGCGGCTGCAGCCTTCACTGGATAGCGCTGTCGGGTAGACGAAGATCGGGTGGGGTCGTTCGGTTCGGTACCTGCCGGTGGGGCGTGGTAGGAAAACGGTGACATGCAAGTGCCTTCGACCAAGTAAGTACTGGTTTTGTCGCGAATCAACCTGTGGTTGTTGGATGGTTAGAAAGATATTGATATTTCTAACCCACCAGCTCTTAAGTCCCGATGTTCACATCTGTTCTGAATTGTTTCAAAAAATTTGACAAGCTTTTGGAGTTGCTCATAGGGATAAGATACACGTGAATGTATGCGTGTATATATGAGCGAATGAAACACACGGACTCGACGGCTCACGTCCCACGGCCACCCGACCGGGAAGGTTACAATCGGTGGCGGTAGTGATACAGGAGCGTGGCAATGTGCCGCGCCACATGCGGCAGCGCCTCGATTCGATCTGACGCCGCGAGCCCCGTCATGGTGTCGTGGATGAGTACGTACCGGTGAAGTTCACCTGCTCCTGGCGGGGGACAGACACGAGACCGCAGAAAAATTAAACGCTGCTTTGTTTAGTGGATGAAGATCCTGCGGCGTGTTCGCTTGCTACTGGTGTGGGAGTGTGACTATCAGCTATATTTCCTGGTTCCCGTTCGTCCGCCAATCCATGCCAATGTCATTGAAATGATGCGTGCTTGTTTCTTTTTACCTAAAGAAAACGAATACTTCCCCACAAAAAAAAAGGATTACAGAAACTTTACAAGCTAAATCATCACCGATGGCTTTCGCATCCGTAAAATAATCACGTTTATAGGTAGGTGGGCCAAAAACCCTACCAACAGTTTCACTAAACAAGCAAATAATTTACGGGATCCCGTAAATACAATCAAACTTCCTCCCCATCGACAGGAAGAAGACCTTCCGTAAACTTTGGCGGGAACGGACCGCTCAGAAATTTTAGACTGCCGCGGCATCGCGCCGCCACTCGTTGGGCCGCTGTCGCCATGCACGCCGCCCTGCCACGACTGCTAGTCCACCGAGACCCCAAGCAGCACCGTCACGGCGCCGCCCTTCCACGGTTCCCTCCGCCCCCAAGCAGTCCATCTGCCTCCACACACCGGTCCCCTTCGTCCGAACGAGCCCCTGCTCAATTTCGCCACAAAGGTATTAGGCATATTTCTTTCCCTAAAATTTTGATGGCCCAAATTTTTTTTGCTGACATTGTGTGTGCTTGTGTTGGACTTCATAACTTGCATTGCAGATAAACTCTTGTTGAATTATTTTTTAGGACTCAACGTCGCACAAGGATGAAGAAATTGAAATGGTGATTGCTTTACACGCAGACACGATGTCAAACAAGAAGTCGAAGTAGGGAGGTTCAGTGCATGGGCATCTTGTATTCCGACGGGACAGGCAAGCCGGTCATGACAAGCTGATGGATGACTATTTTGGAGAGAATCTGGTGTATGGTCCAAGAACTTTTAGGAAAAGGTTCCAAATATCAATGGGTTTGTTATCGCGCATTGCTCATGACGTGGAAGATCATTGCTCGTACTTTGTGCAAAGAAGAAATGCACTTGGTCAACAAGGTCACAATACTTCGAAGAAGGTTTTAGAGGCGATGTGCATGCTTGCATACAGTTGTCCAAGAGTTTAATTTTTTTTAATGAAGACCATCTTTGAGCTATTCGGAGAAGAATATCTTTGTGATCCTAATGAAGAGGACAATGTAAGATATCTTGAGATTGGTGTATCAAAGGCTTTCCTGGTATGCTTGGCAGCATCGATTGCATGCATAAAAGTGGAAGAATTGGTCCTATAACATTACATGGACAATTCAAATGGAAAGGTAAAATGCAACCATTGAACGATCATGGATGTCGCCTAGAGGGGGGTCAATAGGCACTTTAAAATAATTACGGTTTAGTCTTGAGCAAATGCAGAATAAAACTAGCGTTTAATTTTTCAAGCACAAAACTGATAACCCACAAGTATAAGGGATCACAACAATTTTCGAGGGTAGAGTATTCAACCAAAATTTATAGATTCCACACAAGGGGAGGCAAAGATTATTTGCGTGTATTAGCAGTTGAGTTGTCAATTCAACCATACCTGGAGATTAAATATCTGTAGCAATATGATCAGTAGCACAGTAATATGATAGTTTTGATAGTAGTATTAACATCAATAGTAATGGTAACAGTGATAGCGATGATTTTGTAGTAAGTGTAGCAGTAATAGCAATAGCAGCAGTAGTAACTTAGCAAGAATAATATGTGGAAAATTCATAGGCATTGAATTGGTGGATTCGTTGAATGATATTCATCATATAACAGTCATAACCTAGGGCGATACAAAAGTAGCTCCAGTTCATAAATATAATGTAAGCATGTATTCCGTAAATAGTCATACATACTTATGGAAAGAACTTGCATGACCACTTTTGTCCTACCCTCCCGTGGTAGCGGAGTCCATAAGGAAACTAAGGGATATTAAGGCCTCATTTTCATAGAGAACCGGAACAAAGCATTAACACATAGTGAATACATGAACTCCTCAAACTACAGTCATCACCAGAAAGTATCCCGACTATTGTCACTCTGGGGTTTACGGATCATAACACGTAATAGGTGAATCTGACTTGCAAGATCGGATCTAGAACATAGATATAATGGTGAAAACATAAATGGTTCAGATCTAAAATCATGGCACCCGGGCCCAAAGTGACAAGCATTAAGCATGGCAAAGTCATAACAACATCAATCTCAGAACATAAAGGGTACTAGGGATCAAGCCCTAACAAAACTAACTCGATTACATGATGAATCTCATCCAACTCCTCACCGACCAGCGAGCCTACGAAGGAATTACTCACTCCCGGTGAGGAGCATCATGGAATTGGCAATGAAGGAGGGTTGGTGATGATGAAGACCGAAGACCTCCCCCTCTCCGGAGCCTTGAACGGACTCCGGATCTGGCCTCCCGGTGAAGAACAGGAGGTGGCGGTGGCTCCATATCGTGAAATGCGATGAAACTTTTTCCCTCATTTTTTCTGCAAATATGGGATTTTATAGAGTCGGAATCAGGGTCTGTGGGGCCACCAGGTGGGCACAACCCACCTTGGCACGCTTGGAGGGGGGCGCGCATTGGTGGGTTGTTCTCACCCAGGGGCCCCCTCCGGTGGTTCTTGGCTCCAGTATTTTTTATATATTCTGAAATAATTCTCCAAAAACTTTCGTTCCATTCCCAGAACTTTTATTTCTGCACAAAAACAACACCATGATAGTTCTGCTGAAAACAACGTCAGTCCGGGTTAGTTTCATTCAAATCATGCAAATTAGAGTCCAAAAAAGAGGAAAAGCGTTAGGAAAAGTAGATACAACGGAGACGTATCAAAAACCTAAAACAACTAGGCTCACCTATGTGCACCAACAACTTATGCTAAGCAAGATAAAGAACTAAGTGATAGCAATATATATAACATGAGACACTATGGCTATCACAAAGTAAAGTGCATAAGTAAAGGGCTCGGGTAAGAGATAACCGAGGAACGTGGAGACGATGATGTATCCTGAAGTTCACACCCATGCGGATGCTAATATCCGTTTGGAGTGGTGTGGAGGTATAATGCTCCCCAAAAAGCCACTAGGGCCACCGTAAACTCCTCACGCCCTCGGACAATGCAAGATGTTGTGATTCCACTAAGGGACCCTTGAGGGCGGTCACCGAACTCGTACAATTGGCAACCCTTGGGGGCGGTCACCGGTACCCGTACAAATTGCTCGAGGCAATCTCCACAACTTAATTGTGAAGGAAATATGCCCTAGAGGCAATAATAAGTTGTTATTTATATTTCCTTATATCATGATAAATGTTTATTATTCATGCTAGAATTGTATTGACCGGAAACTTAGTACATGTGTGAATACATAGACAAACAGAGTGTCACTAGTATGCCTCTACTTGACTAGCTCGTTAATCAAAGATGGTTAAGTTTCCAAGCAATGGAAAAAGAGTTGTCATTTGATGAACGGTATCACATCATTAGAGAATGATGTGATTGACTTGAACCATCTGTTAGCTTAGCACGATGATCGTTTAGTTTACTGCTATTGCTTTCTCCATAACTTATACATGTTCCTATGACTATGAGATTATGCAACTCCCAAATACTGGAGGAACACTTAGTGTGCTATCAAACGTCACAACGTAACTGGATGACTATAAAGATGCTCTACAGGTGTCTTCGATGGTGTTTGTTGAGTTGGCATAGATCAAGATTAGGATTTGTCACTCCGTGTATCGGAGAGGTATCTCTGGGCCCTCTCGGTAATGCACATCACTATAAGCCTTGCAAGCAATGTAACTAATGAGTTAGTTATGGGATGTAGCATTACGGAATGAGTAAAGAGACTTGACGATGACGAGATTGAACTAGGTATTGAGATACCGACGATCGAATCTCGAGCAAGTAACATACCGATGACAAAAGGAACAACGTATGTTGTTATGCGGTTTGACCAATAAAGATCTTCATAGAATATTTAGGAACCAATATGAGCATCCAGGTTCCGCTATTGGTTATTGACCGGAGATGAGTCTCGGTCATGTCTACATAGTTCTCGAACCCGTAGGGTCCGCACGCTTAACGTTCGGTGACGATCGGTATTATGAGTTTATGTGTTTTGATGTACCGAAGGTTGTTCGGAGTCCCGGATGTGATCACGGGCATGGCGAGGAGTCTCGAAATAGTCGATACAGAAAGATCGATATATTGGATGACTATGTTTGGACATCGGAATGGTTCCGGGTGAGTTCGGGCATTTACCGGAGTACCGGGAGGTTACCGGAACCACCCGAGAAGTATATGGGCCTTACTGGGCCATAGTGGGAGAGAGGAGAAGGAAGCCTAGGAGGGCCCCCCAAGCCCAATCCGAACTGGGTGGGGGGCCGTCCCCCGTTTCCTTGCTCCTGCCTCCCCCTTCCTTCCTCTCCTAGTCCAACTAGGGAAGAGGGGGGATCCTACTCCCGGTGGGAGTAGGACTCCTCCACTCCTTTATTTACGATGGAGAGGGGCACCCCATAGACACACAAGTTGACAACTGTCTTAGCCGTGTGCGGTGCCCCCCTCCACCATAATCCACCTCGGTCATATCGTTGCAGTGCTTATGCGAAGCCCGGTTCCGGTAGCTTCATCATCACAGTCATCACGCCGTCGTGCTGACGAAACTCTCCCTCGGCACTCAGCTGGATCTAGAGTTCGTGGGACGTCACCGAGCTGAACGTGTGCAGATCGCGGAGGTGCCATACCTTCGGTGCTAGGATCGGTCAGATCGTGAAGACGTTCGGCTACATCAACCGCATTGTCATAACGCTTCCGCTTACGGTCTACGAGGGTACATGAACAACACTCTTCCCCTCTCGTTACTATGCATCACCTAGATAGATCTAGTGTGTGCGTAGGATTTTTTTTGAAATTACTGCATTCCCCAACAGTGGTATCAGAGCCAGGTCTATGCATAGATGTTATATGCACAAGTATAACACAAATGAGTTGTGGGCGTGGGTATATACATATTGCTTGTCATCACTAGTTGATTCTTGATTCATCGGTATTGTTGGATGAAGCAGCTCAGACCGACATTATGCGTACGCTTACGCGAGAATCGTTCTACCGACGTGCTTCGCACACAAGTGGCTGGTGGGTGTCAGTTTCTCCAACTTTAGTTGAGTCGGATTCAATGAACAGGGTTCTTTTTGAAGATCAAAAATCAATCACTATACCGCGTTGTGGTTTTTGATGCGTATGTAAGAACGGTTCTTGCTCAGCCTGTAGCAGCCACGTAAAACTTGCAACAACAAAGTAGAGGACGTCTAACTTGTTTTTGCAGGGCATGTTGTGATGTGCTATGGTCAAAACATGATGCTAAATTTTATTGTATGAGATGATCATGTTTTGTAACAGAGTTATCGGCAACTAGCAGGAGCCATATGGTTGTCGCTTTATTGTATGAAATGCAATCGCCATGTAATTGCTTTACTTTATCACTACGCGGTGACAATAGTCGTAGAAGCAATAGTTGGCGAGACGACAACGATGCTTCGATGGAGATCAAGGTGTCAAGCCGGTGACGATGGTGATCATGACGGTGCTTTGGAGATGAAGATCAAAGGCACAAGATGATGATGGCCATATCATATCACTTATATTGATTGCATGTGATGTTTATCCTTGATGCATCATATTTTGCTTAGTTTGGTAGTAGCATTATAAGATGACCTCTCACTAAATTTCAAGGTATAAGTGTTCTCCCTAAGTATGCACCGTTGCTACAGTTCGTCGTGCCGAGACACCACGTGTTGATCGGGTGTGATAAGCCCTATGTTCACATACAACGGGTGCAAGCCAGTTTTTCACATGCGAAATACTTGGGTTAAACTTGACGAGCCTAGCATATGCAGATATGGCCTCGGAACACTGAGACCGAAAGGTCAAGCGTGAATCATATAGTAGATATGATCAACATAGTGATGTTCACCATTGAAGACTACTCCATCTCACGTGATGATCGGACATGGTTTAGTTGATATGGATCACGTGATCACTTAGATGATTAGAGAGATGTCTATCTAAGTGGGAGTTCTTAAGTAATTTGATTAATTGAACTTTAATTTATCATGAACTTAGTACCTGATAGTATTTTGCATGTCTATGTTGTTGTAGATAGATGGCCCGTGCTGTTGTTCCGTTGAATTTTAATGCGTTCCTAGAGAAAGCTAAGTTGAAAGATGACGGTAGCAATTACACGGACTGGGTCCGTAACTTGAGGATTATCCTCATTGCTGCACAGAATAATTACGTCCTGGAAGCACCGCTAGGTGACAAACCCGCTGCAGGAGCAATGCCAGATGTTATGAACACCTGGCAGAGCAAAGTTGAAGACTACTCGATAGTTCAGTGTGCCATGCTTTACGGCTTAAAACCGGGACTTCAACGACGTTTTGAACATCATGGAGCATATGGGATGTTCCAGGAGTCGAAGTTAATATTTCAAGCAAATGCCCGGATTGAGAGATATGAAGTTTCCAATAAGTTCTACAGCTGCAAAATGGAGGAGAATAGTTCTGTCAGTGAACATATACTCAGAATGTCTGGCTACCACAACCACTTGACTCAGCTGGCAGTTAATCTTCCTGATGATAGGGTCATTGATAGAGTTCTTCAATCACTGCCATCAAGCTAGAAGAGCTTCGTGATGAACTATAATATGCAAGGGATGGATAAAACAATTCCTGTTGGGGATATAGTTACTGGAGGTAAACCGGCTAGGAATGGCCGGATTAGCTCCATGAAGATTGAAGCCCATGAAGATGGCAAGATACTGGCGCTTTAAGAAGGCCCAAGGCCCAAAGACGGATTAAAGCCTGTATTTGTGAACCGACTTTATCATGTAAACTTGTATTGTAAGTTAGAGGAATAGAGACCGAGCTGGACACCTCTATGATCCAGCCTCGGGACTCTGTAAACCGGCGGGCGTCAACCTGTGTATATAAAGGGACGACCCGGCCACGGTTTGAGGACAGGAAACAACAACTCGAGGGCCAATCAAAGCGGATTCGCTCCCTGGTCATCGAAACCCTAGCAATACCAATCACAACTAGACGTAGGCTTTTACCTTCATCGAAGGGGCCGAACTAGTATAAACTCCCCGTGTCCCCTTGTCCGGTTTAACCCCTTTAAGCTAACCCGTTGCGACGGCTCCATGACTAAGTCCTTTCACAAGGACATCTACCGTGACAAACCCACGACAGTTGGCGCCCACCGTGGGGCTATCGCACGATGGCTTCGAGTTCTTAAAGGGCAGCTTTGATGGACTCAAGGGATACGCTGTGGGTCGGATGACGAAGAGTCGTCGAGGCAAGCTCTACATCGACAACGCAGGATGGGGCCCCGAGGCCAATTCAATCAAATACGGGTACCGGGTCCCCTTTGGTTGGATTCACGTCTTCATCGGCAAGATTGGCGAACCGGGCCCTGAGCCGGACACGTGCACCGACATCATCAAGACGGCTCAGCGTGCAAGCCCTTCCTTGGTTCAGCCCATGGCAAAGCATGTTTTTGTACGTGTTATCCATGGAGCAGAATATGAGTTTGGACCGGCATCCGATGGAGAAACCGTTGTCTGCTCTGACGACGAGTCTTCTGGAGAGACCGAATCGCTCTATCAGTTGCAGGATGGCCGGATTAGTGGAGGTTCTGAGGGCCACAGTATTCTAGACTCCCGTGATCTGCCAAACCGGGCCGCTATCTTCATGGCCGGTACACAATCAGCGCCCCACTCATCAACCGCCGCAGCAATGCTCTCCGGTTCAGCAACATCCACGCCGGCGGGGGCAGGGAGCTCTGCGCCACCTCCGGCTCAAGTTCTGTCTGATTTGTTTGACGCTTTGGCAACATTGATGGCCGCGGAGGTGGATGCAACAGCTCGGGATCAGCACAACACGGAGATCGCAAAGGTAAAAGATCAGATAACTCAGGCTAAAGTGGACCTAGCAGCAGAGAATGCTAGGATGGCTACAGAACGGGCCGAGTTGGAAGCTCAGGCCTACCGGCTTAGGCTGGATCAGAATGCTTCATAAGAAGTCATGTGAAGAAGATACCGATCGCATCTCCCGCCGAGTTATGAGCCAAGAAATCTCTTCAATACGCCAGGAGCAGGAACGAGTAACCAACCAATATTAAACCGGACAGAGGCGCCAGGAACAGGAGCGTCGGTTCAGCCGCGCATGACGGACCCGCCTCGTCAGAACAACATTTTGCCACAATATGTTCCAACACCTCACGGGCATTACTCCAACCCGATGGACAACATTGTGGCCGCCGCTTCACGGTTGGGAGCCCTCCCAACCAACGGCGAATCACCAGTTGCGATTGAGGCACGACGGGCCAGAGATCTCCTTCAAACAGCTCTAAACCAGCAGCAGGCATATTCGCACAGTCGCGAGAGGATTCATTCCACCCCCCGTCCAAGCCGGAGCTACAGCAGGCACGTTGAGGATGAACCGGCCGTGTCAAGCAGTGCAGGTCATCGTAACTCGCCGCGAGGGCACAACCCGGCAGGGGGAGGTGCTAATGCGCAAGATGTGGTGGATCATGGTCGCGCACGTCGAGAGGCCGAGTTAGCAGCTCTGCATGGAGCCCGTCAACCTACTCCGGTTCACCCTACCGCTTTAGTAGAATCAGGTGTGGTATTCACTTCCTTAGGGGTGCCGTGTCTTACCCCCGCTTTGCGTAATGTGAGACTGCCCAAGGATTTCAAAGGACCTCGTAAGGTACCCAATTACACCGCCGATCTGCAACCAGAGGCATGGGTTGAAAGCTACGAGATGGCAATGGAGATGTTGGATGTGGATGAAGCACTATGTGCTAAATACTTCACCATGATGTTGGAAGGAACAGCTCGTACTTGGTTGAAGAGCTTACCAACTAACTCTGTCGGATCATGGGCCAAATTGAAGCACCGGTTTATCCAGAACTTCAAAGATACTTGTAAGCAGCCCATGCCAATTGCGGATCTGGCCGCTTGTGTCCAAGAGGATGGCGAGTCCATGACCCATTGGGTAAAGCGGGTCTCAGCTATTTTGCATTCATCGGATCGTATCAATGCAGATACCGCAGTACTAACGTTGGAGGGCAATTGCCGTTTTCTGCCGCTCAAACAGAAGTTAGGAAGGCTCAAACGTCACTGCAATGATATGTCAACGCTTATGGCCACTTTGGTTAAATACGCCGATTCAGATAATACCAAAGACCCTGACTCAGAGGAGGACAAACCGGGGAAAGGGAAAAAGAACGGCAACACCAAGGGTCAGCAGCATAATCCGGCAGGCCATGGGAACAATGGTAAGCGTAAGGCCGACAACAGTTTGGACTTTGTGGCTAACACCAATGCTCAGGAGAATGGTCAGCGCCGTAAGGGCAAGCAGCCCCAGAGAGGCGGAGGTTCAGGCCCTAATTTGGAGCGCCTGTTAAATCAACCATGTCCAAAGCATGGATCAAAGGAGAAGCCAGCATCGCATCTTTGGAGGGATTGTTATATCATGTGAGATTTCAAGAACTCCAGTATGTTTCAGTACGATAATGGCCCGTCTGGCGGTTCAGGAGGTGGTTTCCATGGGCCAGGTTACGGAGGCAGTAGCTCCGGTTCAGGATTTCAGGGCAATCAAACCGGACACAGCAATCAAGGGAATCAGGGCAACCAGGGAGGTTACAACCATCAGGGGAACCAGCAGCAGCAATGGTCGGGTTATCAGAGCAATCCTAAGCAGCTAAATAGTGGGAAATATCATGTCTTCACCACTAGCTTGTGTAAGCGTGATCAGAAGCTTCACAAGAGGGCAGTAAACTCTATTGAACCGGCGGTGCCTTAGTATTTGCGCTGGTCTGAGCAACCCATTTTGTGGAGTAGAGAGGATCACCCGCCCCGGGTTGACAATCCGGGTCATCTGGCCTTAGTTGTGGCCCCTCAAGTTGGGGGATATAAGTTCACTAAGGTACTCATGGATGGGGGAAGTAGTATCAACATTCTATATTATGATACCTTCCGTCGTATGGGGTTGACAGATAAGAATCTTAAACCGTCAAACACCGTTTTCCATGGTGTGGTGCCTGGTAAGTCTGCATATCCAGTGGGCAAGATAGCCTTAGAGGTGGCTTTTGGAGATGATCATGATTCAAGATCAGAAACATTGACTTTTGAGGTGGTAAAAATCAAAGGTCCGTATCACGCATTGTTTGAGCGACCGGCTTACGCTAAGTTCATGGCAAGGCCGTGTTATGTTTATCTACAGCTTAAAATGCCAGGTCATAAGGGGACCATCACAGTATATGGGAGCAGGAAGATCGCTTTGGAATGTGAGGAAGGTGATGCGGCTTATGTTGAGTCGGTTTGTGCCACGGAGGAGCTGAAGTTTTATAAAGACCAAGTTGATCCGGCAGATATGACTTCTTTAAAAAAGCCAACTACGGAACACGATCCGGCGTTGAAATTTAAATCGGCCACAGATACTAAGATGGTTGATTTTGTTCCTGGCGATTCGTCCAAGCAGTTCAGCATCAGCGCTAAACTGGATCCCAAATAGGAAAGCGCGCTCATCGAGTTCATCCATGAGAACCGGGACATCTTTGCATGGAAACCTTCTGACATGCCAGGTGTACCGAGGGAACTCGCTGAGCACACACTTAACATTGATCCTAAGTTTAAACTGGTCCGGCAGTTTCTCCGCCGCTTCAATGAAGAAAGGCGCAAGGCTATTGGTGAAGAGGTAGCTCGGTTGTTGGCCGCAGGGTTTATCGTGGAGGTCTTTCACCCGGAGTGGTTGGCTAATCCGGTGCTGGTTCTTAAGAAAAACGACACTTGGCATATGTGTGTAGATTACACAGACTTGAACAAGGCTTGCCCTGCAGATCCCTTTGTCCTCCCTCATATTGATCAGATTATTGATGCTACGGCGGGTTGTGACCGTTTGTGTTTTCTGGACGCTTATTCTGGTTATCATCAGATCAAAATGGCAGTTAAGGACCAGGAGAAGATGGCTTTTATAACTCCTTTTGGAGCCTTTTGCTATGTCTCTATGCCTTTTGGGCTCAAGAGTCCCCAAGCGAATTATCAACGTTGTATTCAGAATTGTCTTCATAAGCAGATTGGGCACATTGTTCATGCGTATGTAGATGATATTGTGATAAAGTCCAGGAAGGAGGAAACATTGATAGATGATTTGAGAGAAACCTTTGACAACCTCCGGGTTTAAAAGATGATGCTCAATCCGGAAAAGTGTGTCTTTGGTGTCCCGACAGGCAAACTCTTGGGTTTTCTGGTGTCAAACAGAGGCATTGAGGCTAATCCAGAAAAGATCTCAGCAATTACGTCTTTGGCTAAACCGGTATGTATCAATGACGTTCAACGTTTGGCTGGCCGGATTGCGGCTTTGAGCCGGTTTATCAGTCGTCTTGGGGAGAAGGCTATCCCACTATATCAGATACTAAAGAAAACGGATGATTTTGTCTGGAGTGAGGCGGCTGATAAAGCATCGCAACGGGTTAGCTTAAAGGGGTTAAACCGGACAAGGGGACACGAGGAGTTTATACTAGTTCGGCCCCTTCGATGAAGGTAAAAGCCTACGTCTAGTTGTGATTGGTATTGGTAGGGTTTCGATGACCAGGGAGAGAATCCACTTTGACTGGCCCTCGAGTTGTTGTTTCCTGTCCTCAAACCGTGGTCGGGTCGTCCCTTTATATACACAGGTTGACGCCCGCCGGTTTACAGAGTCCCGAGGCCGAATCATAGAGGTGTCCGGCTCGGTCTCTATTCCTCTAACTTACAATACTAGTTTACATGATAAAGTCGGTTCACAACTACAGGCTTTAATCCGTCTTTGGGCCTTGGGCCTTCTTAAAGCGCCAGTATCTTGTCATCTTCATGGGCTTCAATCTTCATGGAGCTAATCCGGCCATGCCTAGCCGGTTTACCTCGAGTAACTATATCCCCAACATTAGGCCCTATATTGATTTGAACCTGTTCATATCAATCTCCAATACTTATTAAAATTCTTGCTCTGGCATCTTTGTATAAATCTGGTAAATCATCGTGACATCATCCTTTAAATCCACAGCCAATCGTTATGATGTCATCTACCCGTTGAAGCTGAAGATGCCCTTCATTAATGATCATTTCAACCCTCGAGGCGTCATCTTTAATACTTATCCATTTCTAGCTCCTCGATTTCTGCACTTGTCGCTTTATCACTTCGCCTTATAAATAGGACCACGAGTCCTCCTTTTTCCCATTCGTCTCCTTCACTTCTTCTTCGTCCTCGTGACATCTCTACTCCTGAGCGCCGTCGCCATCACCGAGCTTCACCTCTGCTTCGACAAAGACCGCTGCATCAACCTGACCGTTACCAGAGACACGCGGTGACCCTCCGTTGCTTCCTCCTGCACCAGTAAGTTCCTCTTCTCCTCACCCCAGATCCGCCATTAGGGTTCGGTGTTCTTCATAACCTGAAGCTGTTCCTCCTTTAGTAACACCAATGGCCAGTTAGATCTGATTGTTTTCAGCGCCCTTTGTAGCTTAAACTCCTTTATTCTTGTTTAAGGCATCTGCTTGATATCAAACTCATCTGAACTTACTGAACCTTTTGAGCACTTGAGATTAGAACAGAATATATTTTGATTATCCAACGCACGGCAGATCTGAAATTCCCATGCCAAACTGTGAAATCTGTTTTACCTTACTTAGCATTTTTCGCCTTAGATCTGTATCCTCTTTACCATGTAGGCGGTTTACCCTTGTAAAAACAATCTATCTCATACCATTAGTCCCCTGGTAAACCGGCAAACCCCCTTTACATTCATTGTAACAGTCCGGTTTAACAACACATGTATACCCTTGATATGACCTTGTCATTCATTATTGTATTAGTCTCCGGTTTACGCAATTTCACACATCTGTATATCTTTATTCCATTGCATCTTGCGCACCACCATGAATGATTCGTAAACCGGCATTTCTTTTTCAGCTTTTCGTTTGACAATGGCCAAACAGTTTTGCACTTGCAACTGGGCTCCTTCCCGGATCACCGAAGAACAATTGAACGGATGGTCAGTATCGGCACCTTGCCCAATAAAACGGAAATTCGGTGGCGAGTTCCAGGAACAGAGAATCCTCCTACCGCGAGGCAGGGTGAGGTAGTGGTCTTTGTCGACCACATAGGCTGTGGTTTCAAACCGCCCGGGTCGAAGTTTTTCCGAGATGTTCTTGCCAGTTTCCAACTCCATCCTCAAGATATCGGACCCAACTCGGTGTCCAATCTATGCAACTTCCAAGTCTTCTGTGAAGTGTACTTACAAGAAGAACCAACTGCTGAGCTGTTCCAGGACTTTTTTCATCTGAACCGGCGTACAGAATTTGTAAATGGTCCCAACACTGAACTTGGTGGTGTCTCTATTCAAAAGCGAAAAGAAGTTGAATTCCCTCATGCCAAACTGCACAGTCACCCTAAGGAATGGAACCAGACTTGGTTCTACTGCATAGATACCTCTCCTGAAGATGAGAACCCTCTTCCAGGCTATCGTGATCACCGGCTTTCCAACACTCATCCATTGCAGCAACGTTTAAGTTCTGCGAAACGGGCCAAATATGCCCCACAACTCGCCAAGCTTCGGGCCTTTATGGCCAACGGTTTATCAGGCATTGATTTTGTGCGTTGCTAGATATCTTGGAGCGTCTTGCCACTAAGCCGCCGCCCCGGTTTAATGTGTGAGTATACCGGTGAATTAGAAGAGCCCCAACGCCACGTCAACAATCAGATAACCGATGAAGAGGTCACTGAAAGCGTTAAGAAAATTTTGAATGAATCGGAATCGGTCTGTCGCCAAACCGGCTTGAACCCCATCTACACTCAAAATAAACTGCCTGCTGTTAGCACTATGCTTCCTTTTTATCTTTGATATCTTTAAATTGTTCAACTTGTAAACTTTCTTCTGTTTGTGTATAAACAGGGTGATGATCCCTTCTGGAAGTGGAAATCCACAGATAAAGCGGCAAAGCCATCCCATCCCAAAACCAAAGCCATCAAGCGTACCTCAAAGCGGAAAACAGCTGACCGGATCAACATGGAACTTGATGACGATGCAGATGATCTGGAAGTTGAGGTAATGTGTGAGTATACCGGTGAATTAGAAGACCCCCAACGCCACATCAACATTCAGATAACCGATGAAGAGGTCACTGAAAGCGTTAAGAAAATTTTGAATGAATCGGAATCGGTCTGTCGCCAAACCGGCTTGAACCCCGTCTACACTCAAAATAAACCGCCTGCTATAAGCACTATGCTTCCTTTTTATCTTTGATATCTTTAAATTGTTCAACTTGTAAACTTTCTTCTGTTTGTGTATAAATAGGGTGATGATCCCTTCTGGAAGTGGAAATCCACAGATAAAGCGGCAAAGCCATCCCGTCCCAAAACCAAAGCCATCAAGCGTACCTCAAAGCGGAAAACAGCTAACCGGATCAACATGGAACTTGATGATGATGCAGATGATCTGGAAGTTGAGGTAGAACTTGACTCACTTGGCTCCCTTTTCATGCACCTCATTAACAATGATCTTTATCAGGAGGACATAGAAGGCAGCCAGGCTAATGATGTAGAGGTAATTACCCTTTCCTCTGGTTCAGACTCTATGCCAACACAAAAAACCAGTCAAGCGATCCGGAAAGTAAGCTTTTCTCATCCTCTTGCTTACTTGGATCCAACATTTATTTTGAAGACACAGCAGCATGAAGCTCGCCGAACAACCCGGCATAGTAGCCAATAGGTCACTTCGGCCGGTTTACCTGATACCCCGGTTCGGAAGCGCCGATCTGAGGTCTCCCCCACTTCTGACAATTCTTATCCCAAGGCAGGTTATTTCAGACAACCTCTTAATCCGTCCGATTCAAATTATCGGGTGACGCCTCCCTCATCTTCTGGCGAGTCAACAGCAACCCAACTCCCTCCTCTTAAAACTGTAGCTGGGTAAGCATTCAAATCCTTTTTTTCAAATGCGTTGCAAATCTTGAATAAGATGCTAAACCTCTTTTAATTTTGTTTGCAAAGCCAAAGCCAGACCCAGCAAGAAAGCTCGGTGAGGGAGTCCTGGATTAGGGGGTGTCCGGATGGCCGGACTATACCTTCAGCCGGACTCCTGGACTATGAAGATACAAGATTGAAGACTTCGTCCCGTGTCCGGATAGGACTTTCCTTGGCGTGGAAGGCAAGCTTGGCGATACGGATATACAGATCTCCTACCATTGTAACTGACTTTGTGTAACCCTAACCCTCTCCGGTGTCTATATAAACCGGAGGGTTTTAGTCCGTAGGACAACATAGACAACATACAATCATACCATAGGCTAGCTTCTAGGGTTCAGCCTCTCCGATCTCGTGGTAGATCTACTCTTGTACTACCCATATCATCAATATTAATCAAGAAGGACGTAGGGTTTTACCTCCATCGAGAGGGCCCGAACCTGGGTAAAACTTTGTGTCCCTTGCCTCCTGTTACCATCCGGCCTAGACGCACAATTACGGACCCCCTACCCGAGATCCGCCGGTTTTGACACCGACATTGGTGCTTTCATTGAGAGTTCCTCTGTGTCGTCGCCGTTAGGCTCGATGGCTCCTACGATCATCAATAGCGATGCAGTCCAGGGTGAAACTTTCCTCCCCGGACAGATCTTCGTCTTCGGCGGCTTCGCACTGCGGGCTAATTCACTTGGCCGTCTGGAGCAGATCGAAAGCTACGCCCTGGCCGTCAGGTCAGATTTGGAAATTTAAACTACACGGCTGACATCCGCGGGGACTTGATCTGCGATGGATTCAAGCCACTGCCGAGCACGCCGCACTGTCTCGACGAGCATGATCTAGCTCTGCCGCCGAACAGTGCCCCAGAGGCCGCCCCCGCATCAGCTTCGACCCTTAAGTCGGAGCCAACTGCACCAATCGAGGATGGGCGGTTGGACGCCACCTCGAGGGCTGTGATCCCAACGACGATTGAGCCGAACACCAGCCCCGTACTCCGCGAGATTCGTGACTCCAAGGAGCCGGACTCCTCTCTGTACTCTGAACCCTCCGCGCCCCTGCCGATCGAATCCGACTGGGCGTCGATCATGGAGTTTACTGCCGCGGACATCTTTCAGCACTCGCCTTTCGGTGATATTCTAAAGACACTGAAGTCTCTCTCTTTATCAGGAGAGTCCTGGCCGGACTACGGTCAGCAAGGTTGGGATTCAGACGATGAAGAAATTCAAAGCCCACCCACCACCCACTTTGTAGCCACTGTCGATGATTTAACCGACATGCTCGACTTCGACTCCGAAGACATCGACGGTATGGATGCCGATGAAGGAGATGATGATGAACCAGCGCCTACTAGGCCCTGGAAAGCCACCTCGTCATATGACATATACATGGTGGACACCCCAAAAGAAGGAGATGGTGACGGAACAGCGGAGGATGACCCCTCCAAAAAATAGCCTAAGCGCCGGCGTCAGCGGCGCCGCTCAAAATCCCGCCAAAACAAATGCGGCGATTCCAGCACGGGAGATAATAACACTCCGGAAAGCGCCGAAGAAAACCCCCTGCAGCAAGATTTAGCACAGGAGGATGGAGAAACCAGCCCTCATGAGAAGGTGGCTGACACAGAGGTCGAGGGCGATAATTATATGCCTCCCTCCGAAGACGAGGCAAGCCTCGACGACAACGAATTCGTCGTGCCAGAGGATCCCGTCAAGCAAGAGCATTTTCAATGCAGGCTTATGGCCATGGTAAGAAGCCTCAAGAAAAAGTAGCAACAACTTAGAGCTGATCAAGATTTGCTAGTCGATAGATGGACTGAAGTCCTTGCGGCTAAAGAGCATAAACTCGAACGCCCCTCCAAGAGCTACCCAAAGCGCAGGTTGCTACCCCGACTAGAGGAGGAAGCACTTGATGCGGCCGACCGACCACCTCGTGGCCGGGACAGAGAGGCCTCTTGGCCCTCCACTCAAGCCGCACCCGTACCAAGGCACGGGAATATGCGCCGGACTTGCGAGATATGTTGGAGGACAAGGCAAGGCAAACAAGATCGATCTACGGATCGCGCGGGCGCCCCACGGCTCGAGACGATAACCGTCACGCCGGCCACAAAATCGGCAGGGCCGAACATAGCAGACAAAGCTCATTGGAGCTACGTCGTGATATAGCCTAGTACAGAGGCGCCACACACCCACTATGCTTCACAGACGAAATAATGGATCATAAAATCCCTAAGGGTTTCAAACCCGTAAACATCAAATCATATGATGGCACAACAGATCCTGTAGTATGGATCAAGGATTATCTCCTTCATATCCACATGGCCCGCGGTGATGATTTCCACGCCATCAAATACCTCCCACTCAAGCTTAAAGGACCAGCTCATCATTGGCTTAACAACTTGCCAACAGGATCAATCAGTTGTTGGGAGGACCTGGAAGCCGCATTCCTCGACAATTTCCAGGGCACTTATGTGCGACCCCCAGACGCCGATGACCTAAGTCACGTAATTCAGCAGCCAGAGGAATCGGCTAGGAAATTCTGGACACGGTTCCTAACAAAGAAAAATCAAATAGTCGACTGTCCGGACGCGGAGGCCCTAGCAGCCTTCAAGCACAATATCCGTGAGAAGTCGCTGGCCCGGCACCTTGGACAGGAAAAGCCGAAATCTATGGCAGCACTCACGACACTCATGACCCGCTTTTGCGCGGGAGAATACAGATGGCTCGCTCGTAGCAACAATATGACCAAGAACCCTGGTAATTCGGATGCCAGAGACAGTAGCGGTAGGTCGCGTCGCAACAAGCAGAAGCGCCGCATTAACAGCGACAATGCTGAGGATACGACAGTTAATGCCGGATTCAGAGGCTTTAAATCCGGTCAGCGGAAAAAGGCTTTCAAAAGGAATCCTAGGGGCCCGTCCAGTTTGGACCGAATACTCGACCGCTTGTGCCAAATACATGGCACCCCCGAAAAGCCGGCCAATCACACCAACAGGGATTGTTGGGTGTTCAAGCAGGCAGGCAAGTTAAACGCTGAAAATGAAGATAAGGGGCTGCATAGTGATGCCGACGAGGAGCCCCAGCCGCCAAACAAAAGTGGATAGAAGGGTTTTCCCCCACAAGTGCGGACGCTGAACATGATATACGCAACCCACGTCCCCAAAAGGGAGCGGAAGCGCGCTTTAAGGGACGTATACGCGGTAGAGCCAGTCGCCCCAAAGTTCAACCCATGGTCCTCCTGCCCGATCACTTTTGACCGAAGGGACCATCCCACTAGCATCCGTCATGGCGGATTCGCCGCATTGGTTCCAGACCCAATTATTGATGGATTTCATCTCACTAGAGTCCTTATGGACGGCGGCAGCAGCCTGAACCTGCTTTACCAGGATACAGTGCGGAAAATGGGCATAGATCCCTTGAGGATTAAGCCCACCAAAACGACCTTTAAAGGCGTAATACCAGGTGTAGAGGCCAACTGTACAGGCTCAGTCACACTTGAAGTGGTCTTCGGATCTCCGGATAATTTCCGAAGCGAGGAGTTAATCTTCGACATAGTCCCGTTCTGCAGTGGTTATCACGCACTGCTCGGGCGAACCACATTCGCCAAGTTCAATGCGGTACCGCACTACACATACCTTAAGCTCAAGATGCCAGGACCTCGAGGAGTAATTACGGTCAATGGAAACACCGAACGCTCCCTCTGAACGGAGGAGCACACGGCGGCCCTTGTAGCGGAAGTACAAAGCAGCCTCTCCAGGCAGTTCTCCAGTCCGGCCATTAAACGACCGGACACCGTCAAGCGCGCCCGGAGTAACCTACAACAAGACCGCCTGGCACGTTCCAAGCAGGCGTAGCAATGCGGCCCCAACCCCAACCCTCGCAAAAAGGCGACATCAGTGCTTCGCATACATAACTACGCCCTAAAAATACCATGGGTACATGGGGAGGGGCACCATCACGGCACGCCCGAAACGCGGCTTAAACCGTACCGGGGGCTGCCGATTTTTTAATTTTCTCTTACTTTCAGGACTCCACCCTTCGGAAGGCCTGTTCGACAGTTCAATTGCCGCATAAACGATGCAAGAACCAGGGAGGCAGACAAGCCACGCCGCATTATGGAACTCACAGGTGGTCTCTATCACGAGCAGTATACCTGTTTCGCATACTATTCCGCAGCTTGCCCCTGGAGCAGACATGTTAAATAGTTCAACTTTTTGTCGCATTATTTGTATCGTTCTACTTTGTTCGCAGCTATTTTTAATAAACAATGCATAGCTTTTGTCTATTTTGCATTACCTTTTTATAAATATATGTTCCTTAACGACATATTGCACCCGTACAATTTGGTACGGCCAAAATACGCCAGGGGCTTTAGTACCCCTCAATATGGTGTGAGAAGTCCGAACACTTTAACAAGTGCGGCACCCCGAACTTATAGCATTATATGCATCGGCTCCGAATCATGTCTTGGGTCAATAGTTGGGTTTGCCCGGCTCCTATGTTTTGGTGCCTTACGTTCCGCTATATCGGCTAAGGTAGCACTAGGAGAACCACTCAAAAATTACATCCCTGGAACATTCATCCGCCACAAGGCAGGCACCCTTCAGAACATCCTTATAGTAATTCTCGGGCTTGCGATGCTCTTTCCCCAACGATGGCCCGTCCTTCACAAGCTTCTCGGCATCCAGCTTGCCCCAGTGCACCTTAGCACCGGCAAGGGCCCTATGAGCACCTTCAATGCGGACGAAGCGCTTGATGACTTCGAGCCTTGGACAGACCTCCACCAGCCGCCGCACCAGCCCAAAATAGCTCCCAGGCGAAGCCTCTCCAAGCCACAGCTGGACCAAGAGGCCCTTCATGGCCTGTTCGGCCGCATTGTGGAGCTCGACCAGCTGCTTCAGTTGGTCGCTCAGGGGTACGGGGTGTCCGGCCTCAGCATACTGAGACCAGAACACCTTCTCTGTCGAGCTGCCCTCCTCGGCTCGATAGAATGCGGCGGCATCGGACACACTCCGGGGAAGATCTGCGAACGCTCCTGGAGAGCTCCGGATTCGGGTAAGTAACAAGTAACTCACGTTTATATGTTTGCTTTGCATAAAGAATGCCTTACCTGCCGCTATCTTCTTCACCTCATCCAACTCATGGAGGGTCTTCTGGGATTCGGTCTTGGCAGACTTGGCATTTTCAATAGCCGCCGCGAGCTCGAACGCTCGCGTCTTCGAGTCAAGCTCCAAACTCTCATGTTTCTTCATGAGAACCTGGAGCTCTTGCCGCACTTTGCCAACCTTGGCCTCATACTTCTCCCGCTCGGTGCGCTCCGTGGCCGCCCTCTTCTCGGCCTCGGCCAGCACCTGCTTCAGGGTCGCCACCTCAGATGTGGCCCCTACAATAGCAACGGTAGTCCTGTCATTTTTTGCAATTGCACCTTTTTATACATATTCAAACAAGGTATTGCTTACCTTCCTTCTGCTCGAGCTGCTTCTTGGCATGCCCGAGCTCTTGCTCTGACTTCTCGAGGCTCTGCTTCAGCGTGTCCACTTCCGCAGTCAGTGCGGCGGATGCCAGCAGAGAAGCCTGCATACGCATATTGACTCCTTTTGTTAGACTCCTGCGAATTCTTTGATCCTCTATTCGGCTTTTCTTCCCGAACGCCCAACAGAGAATCAAGGGCTACTGTCTATGCGGTAATATTATTCACACATCCTTTACTTACCTCAAAGCCCATTAAAAGGCTAGTACAAGCTTCAGCCAGTCCGCTCTTAGCGGACTGAACCTTCTGGACCACCGCACTCATAATAGCGCGGTGCTCCTCGTCGATGGAGGCGCCTTGGAGCGCCTCCAACATATTGTCCAGCGCCTCCGGTTGGACGGAGGTCATCGGCGCGGTGGGCTTGCTCCTCTCTGGAAGGAGGTCCCCCGCTGGACTCTGGAACCTTTGAAGGTTCCGGAGCGGTGTCCGGCCTGGAGCCGGACTTGGAGCCCTGGGGGGTTTCATCCCCTTTACTCCTGGGGTCCGGGAGGTCGCCTTGCGGTGCCTCCAGGACCACCTCCTCCCGGCTTGGGACCTATCGGGACAACACTCCGGTGTCGTCCGTAGGGCGGGGGGAGGAAGCCGTCGGAAGCGAGTTCACATCCGACGAATCCAGTGAGCCGCTCGATGATGCGTCGAGCCGGTCTTTGGGCGGGCTGCATAAACGTATTCGGCGTAAGGGAAAGCTGTGCAATAAACGAATACTATGAATTACTCCGGTGTCCGGATACTTACAATTTTGCCAGGGGCTTGGCCCTGGGCTGCCACTCCTCTTCGCCGTTGTCGGCGTCGGTGGAGTAGTCCGGAGGAAGGGTTTTCCCCTTCTTGGACGCTCCGGCCTCCCCAGAGAGGGCGGCCTTCCTTTTCTTCTCTCCTCCCGCTGGAGGGGGAGAGGTCTCTTCTTCTTCCTCCTCGTCTTCACGAGAGGAATGCGCCTCGGAACCGCCGGATGATGGATCCGACACCTCCTGGCGCCGGGTACTCTTTCAAGTCCCCGTGGCCTTTTTCGCGGCCTTCTTCTCCGGCACCACATAGGGTGCCGGAACCAGCAGCTTCGCCAAGCGAGCGTCCGCTGGGCCTTCGGGCAAAGGAGCCGGACAGTTGATCTGTTCGGACGTCACCTGCCAATCCTGTCAAAGGTAAGGGAGCTTAGATCCCGCATGGAGTCAAACTATGAAAAACTGATACCCTGTAAAAGGAAAAAAAATAGCTTACCACGAGAGCGTGACGCTGCGCACTGAATCCGCGATCCTCGGTAGCGGATGCGGGAGCCTCGGCGCCTTTGAAAAGCACCTTCCAGGCATCTTCATACGTCGTGTCGAAGAGCCTGCTCAGAGTTTGGTGCCACGCCGGGTCGAACTCCCACAGGTTGAAAGCCCATTGTTGACACGGGAGGATCAGGCGGATGAGCATAACCAGGACTACGTTGTCCGCCAGGGTTTGGATGCATGTTTGGAGTCCGGTCAGCTCTCCTTTTTTACCCCAAGACAGGCCTGTCTCCTTCCAGGAGGTGAGCCGCGTAGGGGGTCCGGATCAGAACTCGGGGGGTGCGACCCATTCGGCGTCGCACGGCTCGGTGATGTAAAACCACCCCGATTTCCACCCCTTCGGGGTCTCCACAAAGGAGCCCTCGAGCCATAAGACGTTGGCCATCTTGCCAACCATGGTGCCTCCGCACTCCACCTGGTTGCCGCGCACCACCTTCGGCTTGACGTTGAAAGTCTTGAGCCATAGGCCGAAATGGGGGCGGATGCGGAGGAAGGCCTCGCACCCGACGATAAACGCCGAGATGTTGAGGATGAAGTTCAGGGCCAGATCGTGGAAATACAAGCCGTAGTAGAACATGAGCCCCCGGACAAATGGGTGAAGAGGGAAGCCCAGTCCACGGAGGAAATGGGGGAGGAACACCACCCTCTCATGGGGCCTAGGGGTGGGGATGAGCTGCCCCTTTTCGGGAAGCTGGTACACGATGTCGTTAGACAGGTATCCGGCCTTCCTCAGCTTTTTGATATGTCCCTCCGTAACGGAGGAGACCATCCACTTGCCTCCTGCTCCGGACATGGCTGGAGAAGATTGAGGTTTGAGTGCGGACTGGGGCGCTGGAGCTCGAGTGCGCAAGAATGGATAGGCAAAGGAGGAAGAAGGCGTAGGTGGAAAGGTGGATCCTTATCCCCTTATATGGGTGGACGCAACTACATGTCCCCACGAGCCTGGTAAAACTCGCCTATCTCCAAGCGCCGTAATCAATGGCGCGGTTGGGTTACCCACGCCCGTATTGATGAGAATCCGAGAATAAGGGGACACGATCTCTGCTTTGACAAGACGTGCCAAGGAAACCGCCTCGCATAACGCGCTGAGGTGGGATAATGAAACGACTCGGATGAAGGCTTGGCCTAGGTGTGTCGCACTTCGGAATGCGTCAGCAGATTGGATTTGTGTAAATATTATTCTCTCTATGGCAATATGTGGAAACTTATTTTGCAGAGCCGGACACTATCTTTGTGTTCAAAATCTTCTATGAAGTACTTGGAGGAGGAATCCGCCTTGCAATGCCGAAGATAAACTGAGCGCCGGACTCGTCGTCATTGAAGCCTGGTTCAGGGGCTACTGAGGGAGTCCTGGATTAGGGGGTGTCCGGATGGCCGGACTATACCTTCAGCCGGACTCCTGGACTATGAAGATACAAGATTGAAGACTTCATCCCGTGTCCGGATAGGACTTTCCTTGGCGTGGAAGGCAAGCTTGGCGATATGGATATACAGATCTCCTACCATTGTAACCGACTTTGTGTAACCCTAACCCTCTCCAGTGTCTATATAAACCGGAGGGTTTTAGTCCGTAGGACAACATAGACAACATACAATAATACCATAGGCTAGCTTCTAGGGTTCAGCCTCTCCGATCTCGTGATAGATCTACTCTTGTACTACCCATATCATCAATATTAATCAAGCAGGACGTAGGGTTTTACCTCCATCGAGAGGGCCCGAACCTGGTAAAACTTCGTGTCCCTTGCCTCCTGTTACCATCCGGCCTAGACGCACAGTTTGGGACCCCCTACCCGAGATCCGCCGGTTTTGACACCGACACTCGGGTTAACAATCCGTCAGAAGACCAGGCGGTTTTTGAAGAAGAGCAAATAGGTGAACCGGATCAAACTCGTGAACCGGAGGGTCCTCATCCTGAAGCTACCTTTGATGAACCGCCCCTTCAAGACCAGAATATTGATGAACAACCAGAAGCTGATCCTGCTGTGCCTGACACTGAACCGGCAGCTCCAAACCGGGCTAGTCCGGTGAGAGGTACTGATACTCCATCATCACCCGCAAAAACTACCAAAGGCCAAGGAGATGATATTATCATTACTGGCATGGCCACAGCTCTCATGTCCATCCTGTAATTTTGGCCCAACATAGTGCCAAAGAAGAGCGTGCTGCCAGGGAAAAGGGTAAATGGAGCACTGACTTATCAAGCTATGCCCATCTCAGTGCTGAAGAACTTCACTTCGGTTTTTTAAATCATCTGCACTCAAACTGTGACTATGAAGCCGGTTTGGTGAACCTGATGAAGGAACGCTATGAGGTATTTTCATCTCCCTTTATTTCTTGATTCCAAAGTTGAAACACTAGACCAAGTAGCCCCCAAGGGCCGTTTTATGATGTTAATCTTAAACCGGGAATTTGTAATACTTTAATCCTCTCCCGCTGACCCTCAAAATGTCAAGTCCTTAGTGAAAACAAAACCGATACTTTACCAATGTAATTATGTAGCTTTCCTCAGTGTAGCCCCCAAAGGCCGGTTTAGCTTTGCGAGGTAATCCGGGTCTTGAATCCATGCGTCCGTATTGAACAAATGTACATTAGCCCCCAAGTGTCAAGGATAATGCTTGCATTGTTCTGGAGACTTTAAAAAGATGTATTGATAATAGAGCAAATAGGCATTAGCCCCCAAGTACGAAGTGCATAACTTGTTATACGCTTAGTACTTAGAAAAGACATATCCTGTTGTTGACATATCTTCGCTGTTACAGGCCGAGCTAAGCAATAGAGATGCCCGAACCACAGATTTGCAAGAGAACGTGAAGTCCCAACAAGCAGAGGCTGTGAAAGCCAAGGAGGAGCTGACGAAATCCCTGACAGCTATGGAAAAGCTAAAGGAGTCTTTTAACAAGGAACGTGCTGACTGGGAAACCGAAAAGGCCGGTTTAACCAAAAGAGCGGAGGATGCAGAAGCAGGCCTGAAGCCAGTTGTAGATGAACTAACTGGTTGGAAGCGGCAAATCAACACCATGACGTCCGCTGTATTTGGTAAGTATCTCCTTATGCTGTTTGTCCAATTCATGAGATCTTATTGTTTACCAGTCTGGCTGACATTAAACCATGACAGGCACTCGCATTACTCATCTAGGCGCTGATATGCGGATGAAGCTTAAAGTGGCGTACACCTTAATAGAACAGCTTTACTCTGGATCCCAGCGTGCGATATGCACTGCAGCCTACAATAAACCGGCACCAACACTGATAAAAGAAACCCTTGAGAAGTTGGCCATGCTACCAGCCCGGATTACTGAACTGAAGAAAGCAGCCGCAAAAGCAGGAGCGCTGACCGCACTAATCCGGGCCAAAGCATGGATTCTGGATCTTGAAGTGGATGACATCATTAAAGGCTATCCAGGAGTGAAAGAGGATGGTTCAAACTTCAACAATGATGATCTCCGAAGACTGACCAAAGAGATGCGGCCAATAGGCAGCAAACTGGCAGAGGATACAGATTTATGTCATTTCCAGCCGGTTTACGACACTAAAGGAAAGAGACAGCCTGCTAAAATCCATGATGTCGAAGAACTTGTGCCTCCGATCCGTAAGCACACTTATGCTCCTGACATTAACCCCTCCAACCTTATCCATGAAGAAGTCGGGTTTCAAGCTTTAACCGAAATCGAATGGTCAACGGTTGATTTCCAGCGTCTGGGGAGGGATGAAGAAGAAGTGATTGCACCAAATGATCCTCAACCGTCAAGCCGTCCAGACGAAGCATCTTAAACCGGCAGCCGGTTTACCAGCTATTGTGTGCCACTGCTTAGAAACAATTATTCAATTGGAGCCGTTTTGAAGCTTCTTGTAATAGGATAGCAAAAACCCCTTTATCTGTCATGCCATCGAGCATATTTTGTGGTGCTTTGACATTGTGAAAATTTGCTCCACTTTTGGAATTCATGTATGCATAATCCTTTATGTTCCTACATATGAAAACTAAAAAGCATCCTAGTGGTTTACCTCTCGACGGGTCATGATGCCAAAAAACCATACACAACCTGGATGGATAACCAAATTTGTAGTATTCTGATAGGTAATATATGTGACATACCTCGTTGGCTGACCAACTGCTTGTATGGTAGAGGTAAAAACATCAATCCGGAGTGCTGATAACTCCTAGCCCTCTTGCCGGTTCATGTAGAAATCATATTGGGCTAAAAAGCCATGGATTTGTTCGTATAAGGTTGGTGACATCTAGCCAAGACCAGTCCGGAGCAATTCGCTACCAGTTTAGAATCCGATCATGTACTAACAATGAAGCGCTGAAAGTCATGCCGGTTTGTAATGAACACCGGTTTGTCAGAAAAATGTTTATAAATCCCTTATCATGAAAACAGCAAAAACAACAGAAATATGCAAGGCTTTTCATGGGCTGCCAGGCCCTAAATTGAGGCTTTTCATGGGCTGCCAGGCCGCTGAGTTAAACCATTTTGCAAAGCCTTTTTAAGATGGACCTCAATCTTTAACCAATCACCAATTTAACTTTGACATGTTCAGGGTCCATGGGATTGACTTGTGAAACGTTCGATGGGTCATACCAGGTTTACCTTGATGGAGTGACTTACTTAAAGAGGCAAGATAACCCGGGGTTTTAGGTGAATACACCTGGCTTCCAAGCCTGGCTTGATAGCCTATTACAAGGGTTCAAACTCATTGTTCTTTGAGAAGCAAAGAGCCCCCAGGTAATATGTGAGCTGTGCTTGGTGGTTACCTATGTTTGAACTATGCTTAATGCAACAGACTCTCTTTGGCTCCACATAATTTCCTTTTTGGCTTAACGCCTATCAAGAGGTGTAGCTATGGTGTGATAACAACCAAGCCCCCTAGTGATATCCCTTTGTGGTGTTAAACCGATCAAGAGGTGTAGTTATTGTGTGACAACAACCAAGCCCCCTAGTGATATCCCTTTGTGGTTTCAAACCGATCAAGAGGTGTAGCTATGGTTCAGATATGACCAAGCCCCCTAGTGATTTTCTTTATATCCGTGCGGCTGCAGAGACCGGTTTAACAAAACTCTGCTTTGTCAGTATAAACTCTTGTAAGCACACACATGATGTAAAAAGAACAAAGACCCCGCTTTATTCAAGGCTCCGGTTTATTATATAATATATACATTGTCATAAATATGTACATATGAAGAGCCTATGGCTCAAGTATAGTAAGGCCGAAGAAGAGCTATATTCCACAGCCGCTTGGTCTCCTCCTCTGATTTACGTGAGTCTTTGTGCTCTCGAACATCAATGAGGTAGTATGACCCGCTGTGCAGATTCTTGCTGACCACAAAAGGTCCTTCCCAAGCTGGGGATAATTTGTGCATATCACTCTGATCCTGGATGAGCTGGAGCACCAGATCGCCCTCTTGAAAAGTTCTGGTCTTAACCCGGCGGCTGTGATAACGTCAGAGATCTTGTTGATAAATCGCCGAACGTGCTGCTGCAAGATCACGCTCCTCATCTAACAGGTCCAGGGAATTCTGACGTGCCTTCTCATTATCAGCTTCAACATAAGCTGCCACACGGGGCGAGTCATGACGGATGTCACTAGGAAGAACTGCCTCCGCTCCATAAACCATGAAGAAAGGTGTGTAACCCGTAGATTTGTTGGGTGTGGTGTTGATGTTCCATAATACAGAAGGTAACTCCTCAACCCAACAACTCGGTGTCTGTTTCAAAGGAACCATAAGCCGGGGTTTAATACCTCGCAAAATTTCTTGATTTGCCCTCTCCGCTTGACCATTAGATTGGGGGTGAGCCACCGATGCTATATCAAGCTGGATGTGCTCATGTTGGCAAAATTCCTCCATCTCTCCCTTTGACAGATTAGTACCATTATCAGTTGTAATACTGTGTGGAAAGCCAAACCGGAATATCACCTTTTTGATGAACTGAACCGCCATGGCCGCATCACACTTACTGACTCGCTCTGCTTCCACCCATTTGGTGAATTTGTCAACTGCCACTAACAAGTGGGTCTTTTTGTCCTTGGATCGCTTGAAGGGTCCAACCATATCAAGCCCCCAAGTCGCAAATGGCCAAGTTATTGGAATCATCCTCAACTCCAGATCCGGAATATGAGCACGGCGTGCGAATTTTTGACAACCGTCACATCGTTTGACTAAATCCTCCGCATCAGCGTGAGCTGTTAACCAATAAAAACCGTGGCAAAAAGCTTTAGCTACCAAAGACTTTGAACCGGCATGGTGACCACAATCCCCTTCATGGATTTCTCGCAAAATCTCACAACCCTCTTGAGGAGAGTCACATCGTTGAATTGTCCCTGAGACGCTGTAATGATGTAACTCTCCGTTGAGTATGGTCATCGACTTAGAACGCCGGATTATCTGCCGGGCCGAGGTTTCATCCTCCGGTAACTCACCCCGTTTCATGTAAGCCAGGTATGGGATTGTCCAATCTGGTATGACATGCAAAGCTGCCACCAATTGAGCCTCCGGATCAGGAATAGCCAACTCCTCCTCTGTTGGTACCTTGACCGACGGATTATGCAACACGTCAAGAAAGACATTTGGTGGGACCGGTTTACGCTGAGAACCAAGGCGGCTTAAAGCGTCCGTCGCTTCGTTCTTTCGCCGGTCTATATGGTCCACCTGATAACCCTTGAAGTGACCAGCCACTATGTCCACCTCTCGTCGATATGCAGCCATGAGTGGGTCTTTAGAATCCCAAGTGCCAGGCACCTGTTGAGCCACCAGATCTGAATCCCCAAAGCACTTAACCCGGCTTAAGTTCATCTCCTTAGCCATCTGAAGACTGTGGAGTAAGTCCTCATACTCAGCTGCTTGTTAGTACAAGGGAACATTAAACAGAGGACATAACAAAACTTGTCACCTCATGGGGAAGTTAGTATGACTCCAGCCCCCGAGCCCTCCAACTGTCTGGATCCATCAAAATGAATAGTCCAATACGTGTTATCTAGCTTTTCCTCTGGTGCCTGAAACTCTATCCAATCATTGATGAAAACCACAAGCGCTTGGGATTTAATTGCTGTGCGAGGTGTGTATTTGAGCCCGTGAGGTCCAAGCTCAATAGCCCACTTAGCAATCCGGCCAGTTGCTTCTCTGTTTTGAATGATATCTCCCAAAGGGGCTGAACTGACCACTGTGATAGGATGACCCTGAAAATAATGTTTGAGCTTCCGGCTTGCCATAAACACTCCATACACCAGTTTCTGCCAATGTGGATACCTCTGATTTGATTCAATGAGCACCTCACTGATATAATAAACCGGCTATTGAACCGGATATTCCTTTCCAGCTTCCTTGCGCTCCACCACAATAGCTATGCTAACAGCTCGGGCATTAGCAGCCACATACAGCAATAACGGCTCTTTATCGATCGGGGCTGCAAGCACAGGCGGTTCAGCTAACTGCCTCTTTAGATCCTCAAATGCTTTATCAGCCGCCTCACTCCAGACAAAATCATCCGTTTTCTTTAGCATCTGATATAGAGGGATAGCCTTCTCCCCAAGACGACTGATAAACCGGCTCAAAGCCGCAATCCGGCCGGCCAAACGTTGAACATCATTGATACACGCCGGTTTAGCCAAAGACGTAATTGTTGAGATCTTTTCCGGATTAGCCTCAGTGCCTCTGTTTGACACCAGAAAGCCCAAGAGTTTGCCTGCCGGGACACCAAAGACACACTTTTCCGGATTGATCATCATCTTGTAAACCTGGAGGTTGTCAAAGGTTTCTCTCAAATCATCTATCAATGTTTCCTCCTTCCTAGACTTTATCACAATATCATCTACATACGCATGAACATTGCACCCAATGTGCTTATGAAGACAATACTGAACATAGAATTGATAAGTCGCTTGGGCACTCTTGAGCCCAAAAGGCATAGAGACATAGCAGAAGGCTCCAAAAGGAGTTATAAAAGCCGTCTTCTCCTGGTCCTTAACTGCCATTTTGATCCGATGATAACCAGAATAAGCGTCCAGAAATCACAGACGGTCACAACCCACCGTAGCATCAATAATCTGATCAATACGAGGGAGGGCAAAGGGATCTGCAGGGCAAGCCTTGTTCAAGTCTGTGTAATCTACACACATATGCCAAGTGCCGTTTTTCTTAAGAACCAACACCAGATTAGCCAACCACTCTGGGTGAAAGACCTCCACGATAAACCCTGCAGCCAACAACCAAGCTACCTCTTCACCAATAGCATTGCTTCTTTCTTCATTGAAGCGGCGGAGAAACTGCTGGACCGGTTTAAACTTAGGATCAATGTTAAGTATGTGCTCAGCGAGTTCCCTCGGTACACCTGGCATGTTAGAAGGTTTCCATGCAAAGATGTCCCGGTTCTCATGGATGAACTCGATGAGCGCGCTTTCCTATTTGGGATCCAGGTTAGCGCTGATGCTGAACTGCTTGGATGAATCGCCAGGAACAAAATCAACCATCTTAGTATCTGTGGCCGATTTAAATTTCAACGCCGGATCGTGTTCCGTAGTTGGCTTTTTCAAAGAAGTCATATCTGCCGGATCAACTTGGTCTTTATAAAACTTCAGCTCCTCCGTGGCACAAACCGACTCAGCATAAGCCGAATCACCTTCCTCACATTCCAAAGTGATCTTCCTGCTCCCGTGTACTGTGATGGTTCCCTTATGACCTAGCATTTTAAGTTGTAGATAAACATAACACGGCCTCGCCATGAACTTAGCGTAAGCCGGTCGTCCAAACAAAGCATGATATGGACTTTTGATTTTTACCACCTCAAAAGTCAATGTTTCTGATCATGAATCATGATCATCTCCAAAAGCCACCTCTAAGGCTATCTTGCCCACTGGATATGCAGACTTACCAGGCACCACATCATGGAAAACGGTGTTTGACGGTTTAAGATTCTTATCTGTCAACCCCATACGATGGAAGGTATCATAATATAGAATGTTGACACTACTTCCCCCATCCATGAGTACCTTAGTGAACTTATATCCCCAACTTGAGGGGCCACCACTAAGGCCAGATGACCCGGATTGTCAACTCGGGGCGGGTGATCCTTTCTACTCCACAAAATGGGTTGCTCAGACCAGCGCAAATACTGAGGCACCACCGGTTCAACAGAGTTTACTACCCTCTTGTGAAGCTTCTGATCACGCTTACACAAGCTAGTGGTGAAGACATGATATTGCCCACTATTTAACTGCTTAGGATTGCTTTGATAACCCGACTGCTGCTGCTGGTTCCCCTAATGGTTGTAACCTCCCTGGTTGCCTTGATCCCCTTGATTGATGTGTCCGGTTTGATTGCCTTGAAATCCTGAACCGGAGATGCTGCCTCATTAACCTGGCCCATGGAAACCACCTCCTGAACCGCCGGGCGGGCCATTATCGTACTGAAACATGTTGGAGTTCTTGAAATCTCGCATGAGATAACAATCCTTCCAAAGATGCGATGCTGGCTTCTCCTTTGATCCATGCTTTGGACTGGGTTGATTTAACAGGCGCTCCAAATTGGGGCCTGAACCTCCACCTCTCTGGGGCTGCTTGCCCTCATGGCGCTGACCATTCTCCTGAGCATTGGTGTTAGCCACAAAGTCCAAACTGTTTTCGGCCTTGCGCTTACCATTGTTCCCATGGCCTGCCGGATCATGCTGCTGACCCTTGGTGTTGCTGTTCTTTTTCCCTTTCCCCGGTTTGTCCTCCTCTGAGTCAGGGTCTTTGGTATTATCTGAATCGGCGTATTTAACCAAAGCGTCCATAAGCGTTGACATATCATTGCAGTGACGTTTGAGCCTCCGTAACTTCTGTTTGAGCGGCAGAAAACGGCAATTGCCCTCCAACGTTAGTACTGCGGTATCTGCATTGATACGATCCGATGAATGCAAAATAGCTGAGACCCGCTTTACCCAATGGGTCGTGGACTCCCCATCCTCTTGGACACAAGCGGCCAGATCCATAATTGACATGGGCTGCTTACAAGTATCTTTGAAGTTCTGGATAAATCGGTGCTTCAATTCGGCCCATGATCCGACAGAGTTAGTTGGTAAGCTCTTCAACCAAGTATGGGCTGTTCCTTCCAACATCATGGTGAAGTATTTAGCACATAGTGCTTCATCCACATCCAACATCTCCATTGCCATCTCGTACCTTTCAACCCATGCCTCTGGTTGTAGATCGGCGGTGTAATTGGGTACCTTACGAGGTCCTTTGAAATCCTTGGGCAGTCTCACATTAGGCAAAGCGGGGGTAAGACACGGCACCCCTAAGGAACTGAATACCACACCTGATTCTACTGAAGCGGTAGGGTGAACCGGAGTAGGTTGACGGGCTCCATGCAGAGCTGCTAGCTCGGCCACTCGACATGCGCGACCATGATCCACCACATCCTGCACATTAGCACCTCTCCCTGCCGGGTTGTGCCCTCGCGGCGAGTTACGGCGACGTGCACTGCTTGACACGGCCGATTCATCCTCAACGTGCCTGCTGTAGCTCCGGCTTGGACGGGGGGTGGAATGAATCCTCTCACGGCTATGCGAATATGTCTGCTGCTGGTTTAGAGCTGTTTGAAGGAGATCTCTGGCCCGTCGTGCCTCAATCACAACTGGTGATTCGCCGTCGGTTGGGAGGGCTGCCAACCATGAAGCGGCGCCACAATGTTGTCCAACGGGTTCGAGTAATGCCCGGGAGGTGTTGGAAATACTGTGGCACAATGTTGTTCTGACGAGGCGGGTCCGTCGCGCGCGGCTGAACCGGCGCTCCTCTTCCTGGCGCCTCCGTCCGGTTTAATATTGGATGGTTACTCGTTCCTGCTCCTGGCGTATAGAAGAGATTTCTTGGCTCATAACTCGGCGGGAGATGCGATCGGTATCTTCTTCTCATGACTTCTTCTGAAGCATTCTGATCCAGTCTAAGCCGGTAGGCCTGAGCTTCCAACTCGGCCCGTTCTGTAGCCATCCTAGCGTTCTCTGCTGCTAGGTCCGCTTTAGCCTGAGTTATCTGATCTTTTACCTATGCGATCTCCGCGTTGTGTTGATCCCGGGCTGCTGCATCCACCTCCGCAGCCATCAATGTTGCCAAAGCGTCGAACAAATCAGACAGAACTTGAGTGTCGGGTGGTAGGTGCGACATATGCCAACGGGTGGCTTATCATTGTGGGAGCCAGTAAGACATCGCCGGTGCCTGGAAACGGGATAAGGCGAAGACATGCACGCCGGCGAATCTTACCCAGCTTCGGGGCTCTCCGTGGAGATAACACCCCTACTGTTGCTCTGCGGGGTCTCCGCATGATCACTAGATGAACAAGTAGCTACACAATGCTCCTCGAGCTGTTTTGGTGGGAGGAGGAAGAAGGGCACGGCTAGCCTACTTCTTCTCCTTGCGGGGTGTCTAGAACTAGCAGGGGGTCGAACCCTTTGCATGGGTGCCCCGGGGGGTTTATATAGGCCTACCCCCCGGGGGTACAATGGTAATCCGACTGGGAGCGGGGCCCAGCCGTCTGTGACTGCACTCGTCGGCTTCTGCGCCGGCTGCTGGGGCCCGCCGACTGGTGGGTCCCGCCGGCTGCCGGCCCCTTGGTCAACAGGCAGGTCCCACTGTCCAGGGCCTGGTCGGCGGCTGGTTACTGTGGCTTCATCTTGGTGACGTAGGCTTCGTCGTGGTAGGCGTGGCTACAGTGCCGCCACTCGTCTGGCGATCGCTGTAGCCTCACCGTGTCTTGTCTCCTTAATAGGGCGTCTCCTTCGAGGGAGGCGGCTAGCCGACTGTGGGGAGCCGGCTCCGTCTCGAGCCGACTGGTTGGAGGCGTGGCCGCCTTCGGGCGTCTATCTGCCCGAAGGGGCCCACCGTCCATGGGCCACGCTGGCGGCCCGTCGTGGGTGACGCCAAGGTCAACATGGCAACAGTGCCGCGCCGGACGGGTCAAGCCTACCCCGTACGGCGCACTATGCCAGGTGTGCTCCGGGATTCGGGGGTGGCAGGCTTCACTGTAGCCACGCCCCGTCGCACCGCCGTTAGGTGGGTGCAAACTTTGTGGGTACGGTCTTGACCGCTTTATGGGAGCCGGCTTCTTGGAGTCGGCCTTCTCATGGCCGGTTCTCGAAGTCGGCCCTCCCATGGCTTTCTTCATGAGGGCTAAAGTCGGACCGCCTTCCGGAAGCCGGCCTGGGTGGGAGCCAGCAAGGGGAAGGCGGCTCCATGTCTTGGATTCTTGAGAGCCGGACGGGCTCGTAATTTTTTTAGAAGGGCCAGGGGAAGCCAGCTAGGCTATCCATGGCTATTTACTCCGACAGTAGTCCCCGAAGCTGATCGAGCTTCGAGGCGGACAAAGGGACGAGAAGCTTGGTTAGCTTCCTATCCGGAAGAGTCGGCTTAGCGAGTGTATGCCGACTTCAGAGAGCCTCGCGTCTTGCAGGCGGGAAGAGGGGGGGGGACCTGCGTGCTGACCGCGGGCCCTCCCGCGGCCACGTGGCAGCGAGATCCTGCGAGCGCACGCGCGCGATGGGACGCCGCAGCAGGCCCGGGCCCGCCACTCGCGAGCCTTGGTCCGGGCGCGGATCTTCCGTGGCCCACAGGGGCCACTCGCCTTCCCGAGGCGGTTTTGTTTCGCCGCTAAGGCTCAATAATTGCGGGACGTGGGGAGTGAGCACGATCGATCCCCACGCTTCCCCACGCCGCGCCTCCTCGGCTCCGCCACGCGAGCCTATAAGTAGGGGGAGGAGGGAGAGCGATAGAGGTTCGCACGCTCTCTCCCGCTCCGCCCCTCCTAATCCTCGTTTCTTCCTCTCGCTGCCGTCGCAGCTTCCCATCACAGCACCCCCACATCATCCTGCTCCCATGGCGTTGTCAAGCTCATGGGACGGCTCCAACGTCCATGAAGACCATGTGGAGTTCCTCCGCCAGACTCGGCGCCTGCCTGGCGCCAACCTCATGCAGGTCCGCCTGGCGCCGGAGACGGAGATCTCGCCGGCGCCGGAGGAGGGCGAGCGGGTCGTCTTCCGCTCCCACTGCCTGCGCGGCTTCGGCCTTCCGGCGAGCGGATTTCTGCGCTCCTTCCTCGAGTTCTACAACCTCCAGCCGCACCACCTCACGCCCAATGTGGTGATGCTGTTGTCGGCCTTCGTCTCCCTCTGCGAAGGCTTCTTGGGGCTGCTACCCACGCTGGAGCTCTGGGGAGAGTTCTTCCAGAGCAAACTTGGCACCGTCGTCGCCGGCGTGCCCGCCCCCTGCGGGGCCTTCATCGCCATGAGGAGGGCGAGCGAGAACAACCCATTCCTGCCCATCCCCCTGATCCAGTCGGTGAAGGTCTGGCAAAAATCATATTTCTACGTGAAGAACGTCGCCGAGCAAGGAGACTACATCAACCTGCCGGCTTACGTAGCCGGCCCGCCGGCTGGGAGGCAGCCCTCGTGGAGTTTCTGGTCCCGGTCACTGTCTCCAGCCGGGAACGCCGCCGTCTCCCGGCTTCGGGTGATGATCCAGTCGGAAGGCCTGTGCGGGGCCGACTTGGTGGCTGCCTTCGTGGAGCGCCGGATTCTTCCTCTCCAAAGCCGGCCCCATATGATGTGTCAGATGAGCGGCCGCTTCGACCCAAGCCGGCTGAGCACATGGGAAATGCCCCACGCGGAGGTGGCGCTCATGGTTAATTACATCGCCAACTGCAAGCTCGCCGGGGACTGGCAATACGGCAAGGCGCCGTATTCTCACGCCAATCCTCCGCCCGTGGTAAGCTTCTCTCTCTATCTTTTTTTTTTCGTCAGCCGGCTTCATGACGGCCGGCCTCTGACCAGTCGGTTCTTTTGAGCAGAACCCTCTTCTTCCGCCGCCGGCCGGGGCGGCAGGGATTGAACGCTAGTATGCCCCCGACCGCACGGTGGACGACGTTAACGACCCGGACTTGGGGGCGGCCGCCATGGAAGACGCCGTCGTGGGGGACAACGCCGAGCCCGGAGCCTCAAGGTTCACCGCGAGCTTCGAGGACTGGCCGCCGGCAGCCGGTCGATGGACGAGCCCGCGCCCTGATAGTCGGCCGCCGGCAGCCGGACGATGCTGAAGCCGAAGTCGCCCCGCGTCGCCAGCCGGCGACCGACTATCAGGGCGCGGGCTCGTCCATCGACCGGCTGCCGGCGGCACGCAGAAGCGCTGGGCCGCTTCAGGCCTCTTCGGCAGTCGGCCGAAGAAGTCCAAGCCCTCCACCGCGGCGACAAAACGAGACGAGGCGGCCGCGAAGGCGGCCCGCTTCCGCAAGGCGGTGAAGCAGCCTCAGGCGGTTTCAGCGTAAGTCGCCGGTTGCCTGGTCGCATGCCCTTCATCATTCTCTTTCTCTTCGAATATTCTTCTTAACTTTTTCTCGCTTGCTGGACAGGGCGCCGCTTTCCCTTGAGCGGGGTCCGGGCGGCTCCGTAGTGGGGCCGGCTGGAGGGTCTTCGAGCTCCCGCCGCGTGGACCCCCGCGCCGACCTCAGGGAGGCCACAGAGCGGAACGCCCGTGAAGCGCAGGAGGAGCGCGAGGCGGCGGAGAAGGCGGCCACCCAGGCGGCGAAGGAGCAGGCCGATGCGGCAGCCAAGGCCCAGATGGAGGCGGCGACCGTGGAGACGGAGGCGGAAAGCTCGCGCAACCAGCCTCCGCTGTTCGCCATTCCCCTCCGAGCCGTAGCCCCCGACACCCCATTGCCCTTGGCGGAGGAGATCGTCCAAGACCCGCCGCTGATGGAGAGGGGGGAGGACCCCGTGGCCTTCGCGAGGAGAGCGCCGCCAGCAGCGCCAACCGGAGCGGGCCAAGGCGGCCAATCGTCAGCGGCGCCAGAGGGGCCGACCGAAGGTGAGCCGGAGAACAGAGCCGACCTCGAGGTGCAGCCGGTGACGAGCCGGCGCGCAGGGGGAGGCGCCGCTCTGCCGGAGTTGCGCCGAGTTACGGGCGCAGGCTAGTCGGCGGACGATCTGGAGGCGGCCAGTACTGCCACGTCCGAGTGGACTCCCAGCTGGGGGACTGGCGAGCTGAATGTGGCGGCTCAAGGGGTCCGGAGCCGGCTGCAACCTCAGGCCGCCCTGCTGCAACAGCTCACCCAGGAGTTCTTGTCGATGCGAGCCACCATCCGGGTGAGTCCTTCGTTCTTGGCTGCTTTGCTTTCTTAATTTCTTCCGTGGGGGCGCGTCAGCGCACCCACTGGGTGTAGTCCCCGAGATTCCGGCCGACTGCTGCGCAGTCGGGTCGGATCTTTCTCGACGGCTACCTTACTTTGCTTTTTGTCTAAACTTTCAGGAATATCACAACCTTCGTGCTGCCGCCTTCAACTCCCAGGCTCGGGATTTGAGCCGGAGGACCGACGACCTGGCCGACAGCCGAAGTAAGTGCTCGATCTTGTCTGTCTCCTGTGGGGGCGCGTCAGCGCACCCACTGGGTGTAGTCCCCGAGATTCGGGCCGACTGCTGAGCAGTCGGGTTGGATCTTTCTTGATGACTCTTTCCTTATTGGTTTTTCTTTTTCTTTGTCTTCAGGGGCCAACGCCGACTTGAGGAAGGAGCTCGGCGAAGCGAAAGCCGCCCTTCATACCAAGGACGCTGAGTACGCCGCCTTGGTCCAGGAACGTGATCACCTGGCCAAGAAGCTGGCCGACCAGGAGAAGAGCCACAGGGCGGCCCTGCAGGCGGCGCAGGATAGCGAAGCCGCCCTGAAGGCGGAGTATGAGACCGAGGCGGCGAGCTAGGCTGAAACACGGCAAGCCCTGGATGAAGGCTTCGGCCGAATCGAGGACTTGATCGACGGTAAGCCGCCTTCTTCTCCCTTCTCCTGCCCCTTACCGCCTGGGTTTTTGGCTTATCTTGAGCTGCAGCTTGTTGTTTTTTGCAGACTACTTCCCGGGCTACTCCGCCTTCGCCGCCCAAAGCATTGAGGCCCATCGCGAGGCGCGTCGTCAGGCGGGGACCAACATCACGCCGGATGCGAACCGGATGCTTGAGGAGCAGCTCTTGGCTGTCCAGGCGCGGTTGCAGCCGGCTCATCGGATGCTTCGCCGGCTCCAACGTGCCGGGGCGCAAGTGTTGGCCGCCCTCTGGCCCGGCGAGACGATCCCCCGCACCCCAAGCCGGACTGCCGACTGGTTGGAAGTCGCCGTCGGTCGCTTTGAGGCTTGGAAGGCGTCGGCGGCCCGCCTCGGAGCCGGGCGGGCGTTGGAGTTCGTTCAGGCTTGGTACCCCGGGCTGAGCCTGGACCAGCTGCGCACTTGGTGGATGGAGGCCGACGCGGAGCTGGAGGAGGTGAGGCCGGCTATCGCCCAGCGGGCTTTGACGATCGCCGAGTGCACCGACATCAGCGTTTTCGCACCCGAAATCGATGATGACGGTGTTGCTCAGCCGGAGGAATGGTTCGGGCTGAACCCGACGGTGGGTGAGGACTCGGCAGAGGAGATTGCCTCCAGCGACGAGGGCGAGGATGACGAAGAGGAGGACGGCGAAGACGTCGAGCCGGCTGGTGGAACAACCGGCCGACCTCAGGCCGACCATGCTTCCAGCAACGAGGTGCGTGGCAGCGCGCCCTCTGCGGGAGGAGGTGACCAAGCCGAAGTTCGCCAGCCGGCCGCTCCTTCAGCCGGCGCGACCGTCTTCGCCAACCAGCCCGGCTCGTCGGTCGCTCCGCCGGCTTGACCTGCCATCTTTATCTTTCCTGCTTGTTGTCTTTTGAACAATCTTCGTTAACTTTCGCAGTTCCACCCACTGGGGGTGTATCCAAACTATGTTGAATGCTGGCCTCTCGGAGGTCTTTTTATGTAAATATTGTTATGTGCATGTTTGGTTTCCATTCGCGTATGCTTTTTTATCCTTAGGCCTTTTCCTTTGCCACCTTCCCTTTTTGGGGAGGCAAGTACTTGAGCTTTCTTGGATTGAAGTGAAGTGAATGGAAACCGGCCGGCCGGCTACTCTGGTAGCCAGTCGGCGGTGTGAGAAAAACCGGCTTTTGTTATATTAGTCTGTTAGTCCCTAGCCGTTTTTCGTGTGGGCGCCCGTTCCTGCCTTTAACTCTTGCCAGCCGGACAGTCGGTTCTTCGAACTGCGACTTTTGGCAAGAGAAGGCTTGGGAGCCGGCACACTACTTGTCTGACTGCGGGTAGGACTTCTAATATAACTCCAGTCGGCCATTCCCCGAGCCGACTAGTCGAACCCGGTGCCGGACGGAACAAGTAAATGAAATGACAAGGTCATAAGCATGATACTTTTCATTCATAAATAAGGGATGGCAGTCCCAGAGCTCTCCTCGGGGGGCCTATTGTCTTGTACTTAATACAAAAGTTAGCGTGATACATACTGCCTTTCAACTGTAAAACCTTCGAAGGAGGTTGGCGTTCCATGGTCATTCCGACTCCTTGCCGGAGTCGTCTCTCTTGCGTGCCTTCGACTTCTGTGCATCGATCAGGTAGTAGGAGTCGTTGCCTAGAGTTCTGCTGATGACGAAGGGGCCTTCCCAAGGGGCTGAGAGCTTGTGCTGGCCGGCTGTTCGCTGGATCAGCCGGAGCACAAGATCACCCTCTTGGAAAGATCTTGGCCTGACCTTCCGGCTGTGGTAGCGGCGCAAACCCTGCTGGTAGATGGCAGACCGGCTGAGGGCTAACAGCCGGCTTTCTTCCAGCAGGTCGATGCCGTCTTCTCGTGCTTCCTTGGCCTCCGCTTCTGTGTACATGGTTACTCGAGGCGAGTCGAACTCGATGTCAGTTGGGATGACCGCCTCGGCACCATACACAAGGAAGAAAGGGGTGAAGCCGGTTGACTTGTTTGGTGTAGTGCGCAGACTCCAGAGGACAGCCGGCATCTCATCGAGCCAACAGCCGGCTGAGCGCTCCAGAGGTACGACCAGTCGGGGCTTGATGCCGGAGAGGATGAGGCCGTTGGCTCGCTCGACCTGGCCGTTTGACTGCGGGTGGGCGACGGATGCTAAGTCCAGCCGGATACCTTGGGCTGCGCAGAAACGTGCCAAGGCTCCTTTGGCAAAATTCGTGCCATTGTTGGTGATGATGCTGTGTGGCACGCCGTACCGTGCTATTATGTCTGGATGAATGTCACAGCAGTCGGCCCGTTCAGCTTCTTGATCGGCTTTGCCTCAATCCACTTGGTGAATTTGTCCACGGCGACGAGAAAATGCGTCATGCCGCCGCGCGCCGTCTTGAATGGGCCCACCATGTCCAGTCCCCAAACGGCAAAGGGCCAAGTGAGGGGAATGGTCTTGAGTGCCGAGGCCGGCATGTGTTGCTTGGAGCTGAAGAGTTGGCACCCCTTGCAATGTTTAACTAATTCTTTGGCATCATCCAAAGCAGTCGGCCAGAAGAAACCATGGCGGAAGGCTTTGGAGACAAGTGATCTTGAGGCCGCATGGTGGCCGCATTCTCCTTGGTGAATGTCTTTGAGGATTGCAATGCCTTTCTCTTGCTCGACGCACCGTTGGTGGACTCCAGTGACACTGCGCTTGACGAGCTCTCTGTTGACGATTGTGTATGCTCCGGCTCGACGTTGGACTTGTCTTGCTTCTGTTTCGTTAGCCGGCAGGTCTTGGTTTACTAGGAAGTTGAGGATGGACTGAGCCCATGATGGAGCCGCGACTTCTTCTACTGCCAATGTGGCTACTACCACCAGGGTGGGCGGGCTGGGTGGTGAGGTGCTGGAGTCGGACGCCGGCTGTTGTGCTGGTGCAGTCCCCGGGCCGGCTACCGCAGTCCCCGAGCCGGGTGCGGCAGTCCCCGAGCCGGCTGCCGAAGTCGCCGGGCCGGCTACGGGAGTCTTGGGGTCGCCTACTTGGTTCTTCGAGCCGGACCCGGCCGCATCAGGGTCAGGCGGCACGAAGATGGAATCGGACTCTGGAGACGGCTTGATAGATGGCTTGAGGAGGCGTTGTAGAGCGACGCCGGATGGAATTGCTTGCGGAGTGGAGCCTATTCGAGCCAGGGCATCGGCTGGCTCGTTGTCGGCTCGCGGTACGTGGAGGAACTTGCATCCTTCAAAGTATCCGCTGAGTTGTTGGACCAGGAAGCGGTAGCTCACCATATTCGCGTCCTTGGCGTCCCAGTCGCCGGATGATTGCTGGACCACCAGGTCCGAGTCGCCATAACATAGGATCCGGCGAATGCCAAGTTCTTTGGCAAGCCAGAGCCCGTGTATGAGCGCCTCATACTCGGCCCAATTGTTGGAGGCGGCAAAGTGGATCTGTAGCGTGTATCTGAGCTTGTCGCCTTTTGGAGAGGTAAGGACGACGCTGGCTCCCAAGCCGGTGCGCATCTTGGACCCGTCGAAGTGCATCGCCAATGGGTGGAGTCGGGAGCCGGTGGCAGGTACTGGGTCTCGGCCCAGTCGACGAGGAAGTCGGCCAGTGCTTGGGACTTGATGGCAGTGCGGGGCTGGTAGAAGATCGTGTACGGGGCCAGCTCGATGGCCCATTTCGCCACCCGGCCGGATGCGTCCCGGCTGCCTATGATCTCGGCTAGCGGGGCGGTGCATACGACCGTGACGGGATGCTCTTGAAAGTAGGGCTTCAGCTTCTTGGCGGTGAAGTACACGCCGTAACACATCTTCTGGTAGTGCGGGTAGTTCTCCTTTGAGGCGGACAACACCTCGCTTAAATAATACACCGGCCTCTGGACCGGCTGGGCTCGGCCTTCTTCTGGGCGCTGGACTACGATGATGGTGCTGACCACCCGGCTGGTTGCGGCGATGTAGAGGAGCATGGGCTCTTTCTCAGTTGGCGCCGCCAGAACGGGCGGCTTGGCCAGCATCTTCTTCAGCTCGTGAAAAGCTTGGTCGGCCTGGTCATTCCACTCGAAGTGAGTGCTCTTCTTCATGAGGCGGTAGACGGGGAGAGCTTTCTCTCCGAGTCGGCTGATGAAGCGGTTCAAGGAGGCCAAGCACCCGGTGAACTTCTGAATGTCTCGAAGCTTGGTGGGGATCGCCATTCTCTCGATGGCCTTGATCTTCACTGGGTTGCATTCGATGCCGCGTTCGGAGACCAGGAAGCCTAGGAGCTGGCCGGCTGGCACTCCGAACACGCATTTCTCGGGGTTAAGCTTGATTTGGAACCGGCGTAGGTTCTCAAACGTTTCCTTGAGGTCTCCCAGCAAGGTGCCGCGCTTCTCCGTCTTCACCACGATGTCGTCCATGTAAACGTGAGCGTTCCTGCCGAGCTGCTTGAGGAGGCACTTCTGCATGCAACGCTGAAAAGTGGCACCGGCATTTCTCAAGCCGAATGTCATAGTCAGGTAGCAGAAGGCTCCAAATGGCGTGATGAAGGCGGTCTTCAGGCGGTCGTCCGGATCCAGCTTTATCTGGTGATATCCGGAGTAAGCATCCAAGAAACTCAACAGCTCGCATCTGGCTGTGGAGTCTACCACTTGGTCAATCCTTGGCAGAGCAAAGGGATCTTTGGGGTAGGCCTTGTTGAGGCTCGTGTAGTCTATACACATGCGCCACTTGTTATTCTTCTTCAGTACGAGGACCGGGTTGGCGAGCCACTCTGGAAAGAAAACTTCCATGATGAAGCCGGCCGCCAAGAGCCGGGCTATCTCCTCCCCTACAATTCTGCGCTTCTCCTCCGACAGTCGGCGAAGGGGTTGTTTGACTGGCTTTGCGTCTTCTCGAACGTGTAGTTTGTGCTCGGCGAATTTCCTCGGAACACCCGACATGTCCTTGGGGGACCATGCGAAGATGTCCCGATTCTCACGGAGGAAATCGGCGAGCTCGCCTTCCTATTTGCTGTTCAGGTTTGCCCCGATGACGGCAAACCTCTCTGGATTCTCGGGGTCAAGAGGTATCTTCTTCGTCTCCTTGGCCGGCTGGAAAGATCCTTGAGCGTCATGCTCCTTGGGGTCGGGAGACACGGCCGACTGCTTGCCGGCTATGGCCACGACTCGGTCCAACATCTTCTTTTCTTCGGCAATCACAAGGGACTCGGCCAGCCGGCTGCTGGCTGCTGCGCACTCGGAGGACTTCTTGTAATCACCGGCTACGGTGATGACGCCTTTGGTGCTTGGTATTTTCATCTTGAGGTATGCATAGTGGGGAACTGCCATGAATTTGGCCAAGGCAGGTCGGCCAAGCAACGCATGGTAAGGGCTTTCCAGGTCCACCACTTCAAACCAGATCGCTTCCCGGCGGAAATGCTCCTTGTCCCCAAAAAGTACATCAATCTTGATCTTGCCAATGGGGGCGCAGGACAGGCCGGGTACGATGCCATGAAACACTGTCCGAGTAGGCATGAGCTGCTTCGTCTTGACGTTTAGCTTCTCCAGGGTGTCACGGTACAAGATGTTGATGCTGCTCCCGCCGTCTATCAACACACGGGAGAAGCGGGCGGCGCGTCTGTCCGTTGCAAGGGTGGCTTCCAGGACCAAAGCATAAGAGCCGGGAGATGGCATCACCTCCGGATGGTCGGCCCGGCTCCAGCTGATGGGCTTTTCTGACCAATGCATGTGTCCGGCAGGGTTGGCGGCGACCACGCTGACTTCCTGGTGCTCTCGGCGTTTGCTGCGCCGGTCTTCGGGTTGGCTTGTAAAGACGATGTAGGTTGCTTGCTCGTCAGGGAACTCGTCATGCACGGCTCCGACTGCGGGCCGGGCTGCCGGAGGCGGCGGAGGTGGAGGCGGCGGGCCGACAGGCGGAGGCGGCGCGAGCCTTTCGCCTTTAGTGATTCGGGCGAGCCAATGGCACTTCCGGGGTGTGTGGTTGGACGGCTTCGCGTCGCTGTGGAACTTGCACGGGGCGTCGAGAGTCTGCTCGTAGGAGAAGGCAGGCTGCCAAGCCGGCCTGCTGCCCTTGGGCTTCTTGGGCGCAGGCCGCCCTTCAAGCGGCACGTCTTCAACTGTGGCCACCTGCCGACTGGCGGGAGGCGGCGCGGGGCCCTTGCGCTTGTGGTCGTTCGAGTGGGGGCGTCGGCCGGAATCCCCAGCCGGCGTCTTGGGCGCCGGGTTAAGTACTTTCCGGGACACGTCTACCCGAAGCTCGGTCTTCATCGAGGAGTCGGCGGTAGCGTACTTGTCCGCTGTGTCCAGAAGCTCGTCGAGGGTAGTCGGCTCGTCGCAGAGGAGCTTGTGCTTGAGGAGGGTGCCTTCTCGGCATCCGGCCGTGAAGTATTCTATGGCTTGCACCTCGTGCACCCCCTCGCAAGAATTGCGGAGCTCGGCCCAACGCGTGAGGTAATCGCGAGTGGACTTGGCGGGGCCTTGTACGCACAAGGAGAGCTGTCTGGGCTTGGGAGCCCGCTTGTAGGTGCTGGTGAAGTTGCAGATGAAGGCTTCTGTGAAATCTAGCCAGCTGTTGATGCTACGCGGCTTGAGGCTGTTGAGCCAGGTCCGCGACGTGCCTTGCAGCATGAGGGGCACGTACTTCACGGCAACGCGCTGGTTGCCGTTGGCTATGCTAACCGCCGTGGAGTAGTCGATCAACCAATCTTCCGGCTTCACGGAGCCGTTGTACTTGGGCGTGTCTCTTGGGAGCGAGAACCCTTTGGGAAAGGGCTCGTCGCGGATGCGGGGGCCGAAACAAGGCGGGCCGACATCATCTTCTTCTTCCAACGCCAGGGATCGCGCCAGGCGGTCGATCCGATGGCGGGCGTCGTTCTCGCCGACTCCTTCGCGGCGGCCTAGCCGGCCGCTGAGAGTCGGGTGCGCCACTGGCGGCGGGGCGGGATATCTCTCTCCACGGGGCGGAGGCGGAGGTGGGTCGCCCCGCCATTCCATGGCTCGGGGATGACCGTCCGCATCTCGCTCGATGGAGATCTGGGTCCGGCTGCGGCTGGCAGCCGGCTCCTTCTCACGTCGCGCACGGGTGTTGCTCGTAGTCGGCGTCCGGGACATCGCGCCATGTTCTCGGCGCGGGGGAGGGCTTTCCGCGCGGGCGTCGGCTTCGTGTCGCTGCGCGGCTGCGTCAATCAATTGCTGGATGCGCTGGGTCATGTGGGGGAGGTCTTCGGCCTCCAGGCCGTCCAGCTCGTCTACGGCCGCCTGGGCGGCACGCAAGTTCTCGAGCGAAGTGGCATAGACCGGGCGGTCGACTCCCAGCGTGTCGGCGATGATGGCGCCGCGTTGCCTGACAAGGCCGGCCCGGCTTGGCCCGCCCGGAGCCGGCGTGCCGAAGGCGGCGCGGTCAGCTTCGCGCTGATAGGCCTCAGTGAGGCGTCTTACGGAAGCCAGCCTCCGGCCCTCTGCGAGGAGGGCGAGGCGGCGTCCCTCCAGTGCTTCGTCGTTGGCATTAGCCGGGAGGGGAGCGGACAAGTCATGGGCCGCCGTGTGCGAGGCGTCGTGGGCGCTCTTGTCGGCCGGGCCGCCGTGGCCGACAACCATCACTTTGGTGGTGACAACATCGCAGCCGTCGGCTCGAGGAAGCGGGTCGTTGTAGATCGTGACGTTGGTGGGGAAGGTGTCGTAGGAGGCCGTGTCAGAGTCGACAGGCATCGGGTCGCTGGAGCCAACCGACTCCAGGTCCGCAGCGGGCTCGCTGGAGACATGGAGCTGGCCGAGAAGGTTGGCCAGGTGGTCGGTGCCCGCATCGGAGGCGAGCTCGTCGGAGATGAGAGTTTCGTCGAGGAGATCGGCGAGGCTGCTCGCCGCGCAGATGCTGGTGACGCCTTGCAGCGCGTCGTGGCAAGCGCCATCGGGCGTGCCGGGCTGGCTACGCTCGCTGGGGAGGGAGAGGGTTCCCGTCCAGAACAGGTCTCCGAACGACGGTGCACCTGGCCCCACGGTGGGCGCCAAATGTCGGGTGGTAGGTGCGACATATGCCAACGGGTGGCTTATCATTGTGGGAGCCAGTAAGACATCGCCGGTGCCTGGAAACGGGATAAGGCGAAGACATGCACGCCGGCGAATCTTACCCAGCTTCGGGGCTCTCCGTGGAGATAACACCCCTACTGCTGCTCTGCGGGGTCTCCGCATGATCACTAGATGAACAAGTAGCTACACAATGCTCCTCGAGCTGTTTTGGTGGGAGGAGGAAGAAGGGCACGGCTAGCCTGCTTCTTCTCCTTGCGGGGTGTCTAGAACTAGCAGGGGGTCGAACCCTTTGCATGGGTGCCCCGGGGGGTTTATATAGGCCTACCCCCCGAGGGTACAATGGTAATCCGACTGGGCGCGGGGCCCAGCCGTCTGTGACTGCACTCGCCGACTTCTGCGCCGGCTACTGGGGCCCGCCGACTGGGGGGTCCCGCCGGCTGCCGGCCCCTTGGTCGACAGGCAGGTCCCACTGTCCAGGGCCTGGTCGGCGGCTGGTTACTGTGGCTTCATCTTGGTGACGTAGGCTTCGTCGTGGTAGGCGTGGCTACAGTGCCGCCGCTCGTCTGGCGATCGCTGTAGCCTCACCGTGTCTTGTCTCCTTAATAGGGTGTCTCCTTCGAGGGAGGCGGCTAGCCGACTGCGGGGAGCCGGCTCCGTCTCGAGCCGACTGGTTGGAGGCGTGGCCGCCTTCGGGCGTCCCTCTGCCCGAAGGGGCCCACCGTCCATGGGCCACGCTGGCGGCCCGTCGTGGGTGACGCCAAGGTCAACATGGCAACAGTGCCGTGCTGGACGGGTCATGCCTACCCCGTACGGCGCACTGTGGCAGGCGTGCTCCGGGATTCGGGGGTGGCAGGCTTCACTGTATCCACGCCCCGTCGCACCGCCGTTAGGTGGGTGCAAACTTTGTGGGTACGGTCTTGACCGCTTTATGGGAGCCGGCTTCTTGGAGTCGGCCTTCTCATGGCCGGCTTCTCGAAGTCGGCCCTCCCATGGCTTTCTTCATGAGGGCTAAAGTCGGACCGCCTTCCGGAAGCCGGCCTGGGTGGCAGCCAGCAAGGGGAAGGCGGCTCCATGTCTTGGATTCTTGAGAGTCGGACGGGCTCGTAATTTTTTCAGAAGGGCCAGGGGAAGCCGGCTAGGCTATCCATGCCTATTTACTCCGACATTGAGCTGGAGGTGGCGCAGAGCTCCCTGCCCCCGCCGGCGTGGCTGTTGCTAAACCGGAGAGCATTGCTGCGGCGGTTGATTGAGTGGGGCGCTGATTTTGTATCGGCCATGAAGATAGCGGCCCGGTCTGGCAGATCAGGGGAGTCTGGAATACTGTGGCCCTCGGAACCTCCACTAATTCAGTCTCTCCAGAAGACTCGTCGTCGGAGCAGACAATGGTTTCTCCGTCGGATGCCGGTCCGTCCTCATATTCTGCTCCATGGATGACACCTACGAAAACATGCTTGGCCATGGGCTGAACCGAGAAGGGCTTGCATGCTGAGCCGTCTCGATGATGTCGGTGCAGGTGTTCGGCTCAGGGCCCGGTTCGCCAATCTTGCCGATGAAGACGTGAATCCCACCAAAGGGGACCCGGTACCCGTATTCGATTGAATCGGCCTCGGGGCCCCATCCTGCGTTGTCGATGTAGATCTTGCCGCGACGACTCTTCGTCATCCGGCCCACAGTGTATCCCTTGAGTCCGTCAAAGCTGCCCTTTAAGAACTCGAAACCATCATGCGATAGCCCCAGGGTGGGCGCCAACTGTCATGGGTTTGTCACGGCAGATGTCCTTATGAAAGGACTTAGTCGGGGAGCCATCGCAACGGGTTAGCTTAAATGGGTTAAACCGGACAAGGGGACACGGGGAGTTTATACTAGTTCGGCCCCTTCGATGAAGGTGAAAGCGTACATCTAGTTGTGATTGGTATTGCTAGGGTTTCGATGACCAGGGAGCGAATCCGCTTTGACTGGCCCTCGAGTTGTTGTTTCCTGTCCTCAAACCGTGGTCGGGTCGTCCCTTTATATACACAGGTTGACGTCCGCCGGTTTACAGAGTCCCGAGGCCGGATCATAGAGGTGTCCGGCTCGGTCTCTATTACTCTAACTTACAATACAAGTTTACATGATAAAGTCGGTTCACAACTACAGGCTTTAATCCATCTTTGGGCCTTGGGCCTTCTTAAAGCGCCAGTATCTTGCCATCTTCATGGGCTTCAATCTTCATGGAGCTAATCCGGCCATGCCTAGCCGGTTTACCTCTAGTAACTATATCCCCAACAGTTTGTGTTTTCTGGACGCTTATTCTGGTTATCATCTGATCAAAATGGCAGTTAAGGACCAGGAGAAGACGGCTTTTATAACTCCTTTTGGAGCCTTCTGCTATGTCTCTATGCCTTTTGGGCTCAAGAGTGCACAGGCGACTTATCAACGCTGTGTTCAGAATTGTCTTCATAAATAGATTGGGCACAATGTTCATGCGTATGTAGATGATATTGTGATAAAGTCCAGGAAAGAGGAAACATTGATAGATGATTTGAGAGAAACCTTTGACAACCTCCGGGTTTACAAGATGATGCTCAATCCGGAAAAGTGTGTCTTTGGTGTCCTGACAGGCAAACTCTTGGGTTTTCTGGTGTCAAACAGAGGCATTGAGGCTAATCCGGAAAAGATCTCAGCAATTACATCTTTGGCTAAACCGGCGTGTATCAATGACGTTCAATGTTTGGCCGGCCGAATTGCGGCTTTGAGCCGGTTTATCAGTCATCTTGGGGAGAAGGCTATCTCTCTATATCAGATGCTAAAGAAAACGGATGATTTTGTCTGGAGTGAGGGGCTGATAAAGCATTTGAGGATCTGAAGAGGCAGTTAGCTGAACCGCCTGTGCTTGCAGCCCCGATCGATAAAGAGTTGTTATTGCTATATGTGGCTGCTAATGCCCGAGCTGTTAGCGTAGCTATTGTGGTGGAGCACAAGGAAGCTGGAAAGGAATATCCGATTCAACGGCCAGTTTATTATATCAGTGAGGTGCTCATTGAATCAAAGTAGAGGTATCCGCATTGGCAGAAGCTGGTGTATGGAGTGTTTATGGCAAGCCGGAAGCTCAAACATTATTTTCAGGGTCATCCTATCCCAGTGGTCAGTTCAGCCCCTCTAGGAGATATCATTTAAAACAGAGAAGCAACTGGCCGGATTGCTAAGTGGGCTATTGAGCTTGGACCTCACAGGCTCAAATACACACCTCGCACAGCAATTAAATCCCAAGCGCTTGTGGATTTCATCAATGATTGGACAGAGCTGCAGGCACCAGAGGAAAAGCCAGATAACACGTATTGGACTATTCATTTTGATGGATCCAGACAGTTGGAGGGCTCGGGGGCTGGAGTCATACTAACTTCCCCACGAGGTGACAAGTTTTGTTATGTCCTCTGTTTAATGTTCCCTAGTACTAACAATGCAACTGAGTATGAGGCCTTACTCCATGGTCTTCAGATGGCTAAGGAGATGAACTTAAGCTGGGTTAAGTGCTTTGGGGATTCAGATCTGGTGGCTCAACAGGTGTCTGGCACTTGGGATTCTAAAGACCCACTCATGGCTGCATATCGACGAGAGGTGGACACAGTGGTTGGTCACTTCAAGGGTTATCAGGTGGACCATATAGACCGACGAAAGAACGAAGCGGCGGACGCTTTAAGCCGCCTTGGTTTTCAGCATAAACCGGTCCCACCAAATGTCTTTCTTGACGTGCTGCATAATCCGTCGGTCAAGGTACCAACAGAGGAGGAGTTGGCTATTCCTGATCCGGAGGCTCAATTGGTGGCAGCTTTGCATGTCATACCGGATTGGACAATCCCATACCTGGCTTACATGAACCGGGGCGAGTTACCGGAGGATGAAACCTCGGCCCGGCAGATAATCCGGCGTTCTAAGTCGATGACCATACTCAACAGAGAGTTACATCGTGAAAGCGTCTCAGGGTGTCGGTGTACAAAAAGAGGGGTACATTTTTTGTACCCCTATAACTGTGCACGGGCAGTCTGAGCCGCGGATACCACCACACCAAGCAAGGCAAGGGAGGTGAGCTAGGGTAAGACCGAAGCTCAAGATAACTAGAACGATGCCAAGGCCAAGACCACGAAGAGCAAAGGGGATGAAGCAGACTCCCCCGGCAAGATCCTTGCCGGGAGATAGTTCTAGCAGCCCCGGCAAGACCCTTGCCGCGGCGACTCGTCCCGCGCCTACGGAGCAAATCACCCTTGAGTCCACTGCCCCCAAAGGGCAAGGATTCGGGAGACATCCCCGTGGCGGCATGCCGATCTTTGTGAAGACATTCAAGATCAGATACACACTATAGAAGATGACGACCCTTGGCGGGATCCCAACCGAGGAAAACCACAAGGCCCCCGGCAAGCGCCTTGCCGGGGATGACAGCAGGCGCCTCGGAAAGACCCTTGCCGAGGACACCCGTAGGGCCACCATCAGGCCCATGCCGACTAAACCTCCACCGCCGTTCGCATGCAGCTGCCGACCCAACCAGCTGGGCAGGCACCTGCATGGCGGCATGCAGATCTTCGTGAAGACCCACCACTGCGCCACCTCAGCTGCCTGCCTACCTATGTGGCATCGCAGGCGTCGCTGGCCAGGGCGTGTTCAACACAAGAAGGAGCGGCGACGGACGGGACAGGTTTCTCCCCCGTCCCCGATAAAGCAAGGACACCTAAGCAAGACGCATTAAATGCGCCTTCTCATGTAATGCGAGGGATAACCTCGCATCACTGTACCCTTTCCACCTCCTGTGTGCCACTGTGGCAACCCATTTTTCTACAAAAGGAGGCCCGAGGCGACCAGAGGAAGGATTCGGCTTTTTGGAGCTCCTCACGCCCCATAGCTAGCTCAAGAACACAGATATACAATCCACCAATGCAAGAGTACGGTTTTACGCATCCTCGCGGCCCGAACCTGGATAAACTAACCGTGTGCTATCTTCTTGATCCGCTCTTCTCACGACCCCGCGCCCCGCCAACCACAGTAGGGATTCTTGTGATCCCATAGGTGTCGTTCCCACCGACATCTCTGGCGCGCTAGGTAGGGGGCGCAATTTTGAGAATCGGCTTTAGCAGTTAGTTCGGTGCTTCTTCATCATCATGGCGCCCAAGAAGAAGACGACGGTGGCGGTTGGCCAGTCGGAAGCCGGACAGCCCGTCCTGACACGGGCGAGCAGCGGACCGGTCGCAGAAAGGACCCGGGGCGCTACTCTCGAACACCAACACCATCCAAGCAGCCGGAGTTTGGGAGGCGGCGATGTTTGTGCGCCTGGTAACGGGCCACACGTCGCCAAATCCAAAGGCGGAGCCAAGCCCTTCGCGGGTGGAGCGGGGCCTTCCAGGGTCATCGCCGCCCCGCCCGAAGGCGGCGCAAGGGCCTCCAAGACTCCCACGCCGGCACCAACAGCGCGCTCCTCCCAGGCAGCGCGCGACAAACGGCGTAATCATGCCGAATATCCCGGGCGTCGCCGCGGGAAGAGCCCCGAGCGCCACTCCCGGGACGTAGAAGACATGCCTACTCGCCGAGGCGCTGGTGAAAACGGCATGCGATCGCGGGGTCATGATAGAGCTCCTTCTGACATGGTCAGAAGTCGAAGCGCATCGCGATCCGTGCAGGTTTCGCTGCCACCGACGCCAGCAGAGGCCCTGGCGCGCGCATAGTTGCTCCTCGACTTTCCTCGCATTATGGGGAAACTTGACGAATGGAGAGCCACTATCCGAAGCCTTGTTGCGGTGGCCAACAAAGACGAACCAAGTCTGGTGGGGCCCCCGGGTCGACGCTCCGATGGAGTCCCGCGGACCAGTGGCGGAAAAGCCGGCGGCACCGCGACCACAGTGCATTCACCTCTTCCCCATCCGGTACCGCGGACGCCGGCTCGTCGCGACGTCGCGGGCGACGACATCTCCATAGCATCGTCCGACCCGCGGACCCACTGTGACCAGCACCAAGTTCTTCGGGAACGAGCCCATGAAGACGCTTGAACCACTATCGAGCGCCAGCACGGAGCGCGCCACCAGTCAGACAGGCGAGCAGGGCCTGCTGTGAACCACCCGGCCCCGGAAAGCCCTGGAGGCCTACCTTACGAGGTAGGCTGTCCGGCTTTTACCCGTGAGTTGCGGCAGTTCCAGTGGCCCACTCACTGTGCCTTCAAACCTGACGTTGGCGAAAATTACAACGGCAAGACTCACCCGTCTGAGTCCTCAGCATCTACACCATCGCGATGCAAGCCGCCGGAGCCCGCGACGATAAGATGCTTGCGAATTACTTTCCATTGGCTCTTAAACCCAACGCCATGTCGTAGTTGAGGCACTTGCCGGTAGACTCTATTTCCTCCTGGTCGGATTTGTGCCATGAGTTTGTGGGCGCCTTTACTGGAGGTCACCAAGCCCATGGCCAAGCAAGCGACCTGCATGTCATTCCCCAGAAGGGAGGTGAGAGTCTGCGTAAGTATATACAGAGGTTCAGCCAGGTACCGTACAATATCCCTGATGTTCACCCTGCCGCCATCATCAGCGCGTTCCATCAGAACGTGCGTAACCGCAAGATGCGCGAAGAACTGGCAATGAACAAGGTGAAAGATGTGGCAGAACTCTATGTTCTTGCTGACAGATGTGCCCGAGCTGAAGAGGGAAGGAAGTACCCAGGCGAAGATGCCGGCATGGAAACCGACTCCTCAGATGAGGATACTACCGCCCCGGCGAAGAAAGGCCGGCACCGCAACAGGAAGCGCAAAGGTAAAGCTCTGCTTGTTGTCGAGGGATCTGACGACGCCGGCTCCGCCAAGAAAACAAAGGTAGATGACCCCGGCAAGGAAATTGTCGGATGTGTCGCCTGCCGGGCCTTGGCGGCTGCCGAGAAGCTAGGATACTCCGACAAGCAATACTGCAAGATCCATCGCACCAAAGGCCATGATCTCCAGAACTGCCGACAGGTTGAGCTCCTTGCTGAGAAGCAGAGGGCTGAATATGAGAGGCGGGACAAGGAGAAAGGCCAGGACGGTGCTGAGGGGTCCGGCAAGAAGCGTGATGGCCAGGCAGGCCGTCGCGGCAAAGATAAACAGCGGGAGAGGCCCGCCCGGGGCCGTGACAAAAAGCCAGAAGACGATGATCACGAAGAGGACGATGAGTCTGGTGACCAAGAATTTCAGAAAGCTAAAGAGGCCATGTGCGTCGATGGCGGCGCCTCGCTGTATACTCTCACCGCCAGCTTAAACAGTGGGCGCGTGAGATTACAGCGGCGGAACCGTCGTTTGATGCCCAAAGGCCGCTGAAGTGGTCCAGCACACCTATCATTTTTGACACTGAGGATCACCCTGATCGCACTACTGCAGTCGGGTGCATGCCATTGTTGGTTTCACCAACAATATGCAACCTCAAGGTGACAAAGATGCTAGTCGATGGCAGGGCCGGTCTGAACTTAATCTCACCTGCCGTGATCGAGAAATTGCAGATTCCTGATGAGGACCTCGAAGAGACGGGCACGTTTCAGGGGGTCAACCCGGGAAGAAGTCAACCAAAGGGAAAGGTCACGTTGCCCGTGACTTTTGGGAGTGATCTGAACTACAGGACAGAAAGGATTGTGTTCGACGTTGCCAAGATCCCCTTGCCTTACAACGGGATCCTTGGCCGCCCAGCGCTGGCCAAGTTCATGGCGGCGTCACATTACGCCTACAACACCCTGAAGATGCCGAGGTCTATGACAATCATCACTGTCCCATCAGACAAGAAGGATGCGCTAATTTATGTTGACCAACTCTACCAACAAGTAGTTGCAACAGCCGCCACTGCTAAGGCGCTTGCTCCTGCCGCTGGAGCCCCGGGAAGGCAACAGAAGAAGACCGGTGAGACCTCAGGCACCCACTCCGGCAAGCGCACCTCTTCGGAGTGTAGCGCTCCCATCGAGGACGTGCCAGAGAGCTCCGCCAACAGAAATAAGAAGTCCAGGGCCACACCGCCGGGAACCAAGAAGGTTTCTGTCAAGGAGGACGGCACGGGAGGAGCTTTTACCATAAGCTCCACCCTTGATGACAAATAGGAAGACGCGCTCGTCACCTTCCTACGGGCGAATGTCGATGTGTTCGCATGGCAAGCATCTGACATCCCCGGCGTTCCCAGGGAGGTGATTGAGCACCACCTTGCTGTCTGTCCTCATGCGCGGCATGTCAAGCAGAAGGTCAGAAAGCAAGCTTTGGAACGACAAGAGTTCATCATAGAGGAGATCCAGAAACTGGAAGCAGCGGGTTTGGTAAGAGGAGTGCTCCATCCAACATGGTTGGCCAATCCGGTGGTAGTGTGCAAGGCAAATGGGAAGTGGAGGCTGTGTATTGATTACACATATATTAATAAGGCTTGTCCCAAATACCCCTTCCCGTTGTCGTGCATCGACCAGATTGTTGACTCCACAGCTGGGGTGTGATCTGTTGTCAATCCTTGATGCCTACTCCGGCTACCACCAGATCTTCATGACAAGGGAAGATGAAGAGAAAACGGCATTCATCACCCCATGTGGTACATATTGCTTTATACGGATGCCTTTCGGGTTGAAGAGTGCTGGTTCAACGTTTGCAAGGGCGGTCCAGATTGGTTTTGAACCCCAGCTCCATAGAAATATGGAAGCTTATATGGATGATATAGTGGTCAAAACCAAGAACAGGGCAACCCTCATATCAGATTTACAAGAAACATTTGCAAACCTACGCAAGATCAATCTCAAGCTGAACCCTGAGAAGTGCGTCTTCGGCGTCCCGTCTGGCAAGCTTCTCGGGTTCTTTGTGTCACAGCATGGGATAGAGGCCAATCCGGACAAGATCAAAGCTATAGAGCAGATTGAAGCGCCCAAGCGAGTCAAGGATGTGCGTCGGCTTGCTGGTTGCGTTGCCGCCATGAGCAGGTTCATTTCCAAGTCCGCCGAGCGCGCCCTTCCCTTTTTCAAAATTTTGAAAAAGGCGGGCCTGATGGAGTGGACGCGAGAAGCCGAAGCAGCATTGCAAGATTTCAAGAGGTACCTCTCCTCCGCGCCAATACTAGTTGCGCCTAGGCCACAGGAACCGTTGCTGCTGTACCTGGCGGCAACGAACCAGGTGGTCAGCGCCGCACTAGTGGCACAGAGAGAAATTGAGGATGAGGTAATAGCAGCGACGGAGCCCGATGCCACCGATGCCGAGACGACGCAGCCAATTGAAGTGCCGCCGAAGAAGAAAATGATGCAGCACCCGGTCTACTTTGTTAGTTCCCTCCTGCAGGGGGCTAGATCGAGGTACTCTGGTGTGCAGAAACTGCTCTTCGGGCTTCTTATGGCCTCGAGGAAGCTGCATCACTACTTCCAGGCGCACGAAATCACTGTCGTCACTCGCCTCCCTCTGCAACGGATATTGCACAATCCAGACGCAACGGGAAGGATCGTAGAGTGGGCACTGGAACTGTCCAGCTTTGGCCTCAAGTTTGAGAATACCTCAACGATTCAAAGCCGAGTCATGGCAGAGTTCGTTGCAGAATGGACTGCGACGCTTGACGAAGAAACCCAAGAGACTGCTCTCCCCGGCAAGGAGGCAAGTTGCGACTGGATCATGTACTTTGATGGAGCTTTCTCCTTACAGGGCGCCGGGGCTAGCGTACTGCTTGTCGCGCCCATCGGAGAGCACCTCAAGTACGTGATCCAGATGCACTTCCCCAGGGAGGTGTCAACAAACAATACGGTTGAGTACGAAGGGCTTCTTGCCGGTCTTAGGATCGCGACGGACCTCGAAATCAAGAAACTCGTCGTCAGAGGCGACTCGCAACTTGTCGTCAAGCAAGTCAACAAGGATTACCAGAGCCCGTTGATGAAGGCCTACGTCGATGAAGTGAGAAAGCTGGAAGAGCGTTTTGACGGTATGCAGGCAGAATACGTTCCCCAAGCGGAGAATGATATCGCCGATTACCTGTCAAAATGCGCTGCCCTCAAGCTACCTGTGGAACCAGGTACCTTTGTGCTTCGGCTAACTCAGCCATCCGTTGATCCATCAATAGAGCAGAACAAGAGGAGAAAATCAGGGCTCGACAAGTACTTTCCCGCCAAGCTCCCCGAAGCCGCCGGCAAGGATGTTGCCGGAGACACTGAGCCCACCACGGGACGGCTAGCTCCGACAGAGCATCAAGCTCTTGCCATGGAGACAGGCGCTCCGATAGCGGAGGAAATGCCTTTAGTGTTCGCCGCCAAGCCCCAGGCTCTAGCATGGGCACAGCATACCGTCCGATTCCTCCAAACAGGGGAACTTCCTGAGGAGCAGGAAGAAGCGGAAAAAGTAGCCCGTCGCTCTACTATGTACCAGTTCGTCGATGACGTCCAGTACAGAAAGAGGCCGAACGACATGAAATTGAAGTGTATCCCTCAAGAGGAAGGACTGGGGCTGTTGGCGGAGATACATGGAGGCATATGTGGATCCCACATCGGGTCAAGGGCCCTTGTCGGCAAAGCGTTTCGGCAAGGCTTCTTCTGGCCCACCGCCCTCCAGGATGCGACGACACTAGTCACCAGGTGTGAAGTGTGTCAGTTCCATTCAAAGAAGCTTCATCAGCCAGCTCAAGCCCTTCAAACCATCCTCTCTCCTGGCCTTTCTCGGTCTGGGGGCTCGACATACTGGGCCCTTTCCCCCGCGCTGTCGGGGGCTTTGAGTACTTGTACGTTGCAATCGACAAGTTCACAAAGTGGCTAGAAGTGGAAGCAGTGAGGATGGTCACAACACAGTCAGCCGTCAAGTTCTTCAAAGGACTGGTGTGCCGTTTTGGTGTACCCAATATGGTTATCACCGACAACGGCACGCAGTTCACAAGCCACACCTTCATGCAATATATTCAAGACCTCGGCAGCAAGGTTTGTTTCGCTTCCGTTGCTCACCCACGAAGCAATGGTCAAGCTGAGAGGGCAAATGCTGAAGTACTGCGAGGCCTGAGGACAAAGACCTTTGACAGACTGCACAAGAGTGGAAGGCGCTGGATTGATGAATTGTCGGCGGTTCTTTGGTCAATCAGAATGACACCAAATCGAGCCACCGGCCAGACACCCTTTGCCCTGGTATACGGGGCAGAAGCAGTTCTCCCCATGGAACTTATATACGGGTCACCTCTAGTACTCGCTTATGACGAGCTTGAGCAAGAGCAATTGCGGCAAGATGACGCAACGCTCCTTGAGGAAGATCATCTTCGGGCGGCTGTGAGAGCAGCGCGCTACCAGCAAGCCTTGCGCCGCTACCATAGCCGCAAGGTTCATGCCTGAAGCTTTGAGGAAGGCGACCTTGTTCTTCGGCGCGTTCAATCGGCCAAGAATTCCAACAAGTTGACGCCAAAGTGGGAAGGCCCTTATCGGGTAATACGAGTCAATAGGCCCGGCGCAGTCCGCCTGGAGACCGAAGATGCCGTTCCGGTGAGTAACTCCTGGAACATTGAGCATCTACGCAAGTTTTACCCGTGAGACGCGGCTTGCGGGGCCCCCCGGCAAGCCACCTTTTGTACGAGCCTTGCTAATGATGCATGTAACCCTTTGTACAAAGCCAGGCGCAGACCCTGAGCATAAATAAATGAAGCGCTGGCGCCCTAAGTTATAGCATGCATGCTAGGTCGAGTCTCGTCCTTGGTTAGGGTTGATAGTGCTTAGCGGCGACTAACCCCTAGCTTAGAGGCCGAGTGTGCGTCTCTTTGTCTTTCTTTTGTCTTCTTTGGTTCACAGGACACACAGATATCCGTGCCGAACCACTTGGGGAGAAAAAAAAAAGAGGAACAGACCAGCATCTAGCCCCCGGCAAGCCAATATTGCCGGGGGCTGCAAGAGCAAAGATTCACCCACGGCGAACCAGGGTTGCCGGGGACTGTAGCTTCAGATAAGTTCTTCATCCCTTATCATGCATTCCATTATGTACTGAGGTATGTGAAACCTCGTTTTCCCCTAAGCTACTGTGCTCCCATAACTCTAGGCCCTAGGGCTCATTCCTGGGGCCAAGTTTGGTCATAGTCGCGGCAGCGAAAGGATGAAACAAGGAGCCTAAACCCGCCTCATCCCTGCCTCCGCCAAAGCCGTGAGGAAGTTCGAGCGAAGTGGGGAGATGGCAAGGCCTGTTGCCGGGCAAGGAAATGTTTATCTTGAAGATATCAAGGATTTACTCCTTGTCGTGGGTTCCACCCACAAAAAAATGACCCGGCAAGCATCCCTTTTTCATTAAAAAAACATTCCACTCAGGTACAGTCCATAGGGAATGAAAAACATGAATGATGGGATTACAAGTTTTAAATTCAACAAAGGCCTGAAGGCTTACAAACTGAAAAGAGATAAGGTGCCCGTAATCCCTTTCTTGTCCCTCTCCTCAGGAGGCAGGTCAAGGAGGCGAAAAGGACAAAGGGAGCGCCTAGGCGAGCTACGGGTGGCAGAAGACACCAAGAGAACATCTTGGTGGCCGTCCAAAGGCTGGATGGTGATGACGGCACCAGAAGCAGAGCTCGAAGACGAGGCGGTAGGACGTTAGCACGTGTCGAAGGCGTCAGTGCCCGCGTACTCCGACTTGACGGCCTTGCCGCCCGCCCTCTTCCTCTTCCGCAGCCTCCCAACGCCAGCCGCCCAAGGAGACGACCCTGAGAAGTTCAAGGAGCCGGCGACACGGATGATGGGGTCACCGGTGCCGCACGGAGCGGCACCCGGCACCTAGTCGGACCCGTCATCCTGCCGCCTACTACCCTCGTCATCACTGCTGCTGTCCTCCTCGTCACTCCCGCCCGAGGAGGAGTCTTCACTATCAGAAGAGCTCTCCACGTAGCACCTTGCACGGGTCCCAAAGCACCCGCAGACCTTGACGAAGAGAAGGCCACCCTCCATCAGCTTAAAATGGAGAGTGAGCCCCTCCGTCAAGCGGTGGATATGAGCAAACGTCTTCCATCCCTGACGAAGATACATCACGTGAGGGGCGGGGAAGTCGACGTGGACCAGCGTGCCACTGATCCCGCAGCCCCTCATGTGCAGCCGCAATGATTCCGGCAGATCCAGCTCCATCTCCCACGCAAATGGAGTCGGGAGACGAAGGCGACAGCGCGGCGGCCGGCGCAGCCTGACGAAGAACTCACAAGGGTCATCCCCAACATGGCCCTCCATTGGAGGAGGAGCTGCTGGCGGAGGCGAGGCCGGCGCGCCGCCCCGTCCTCCTCTTCCCCGAGCGCCCCGGCCTCGCCCACGACCTCGCCCCCTCCCCCTTCCCCTCGCGGCTGGCTCTGCCACTGCAGGCGCAGGAGAAGGAGGGACACGTTGTCGAGCGGCGACCCTCGCCGCCACTGTTGAAGGACCGGGATTCCCTCTCTCCATGACGGATGGAAGGGAGGAGCAGAAGCTGAAGGAAGAAGAAGATGAAAGAATGCAGGACGCCATCCCCCCCTCCCGCTCTTTATAAAGGATCGGGGTTGGGGCTCGGCCGCCCCTCTCGGACAATCAAGATACGGAAGGCACAGGGAGCCAGAACCGACCCGCCGCCCCAACCAACGACGACCCGGTTTCCCGCCTCCACCGTTTACCACCCCAGGCGCATGGGAGACACGTAGCAGATGTGCAGAACCGAGGGGACGGGTGAGACGACCACTCCCCACCCCGTGATCGTGGGGAGTGGACGCCTTGAAGATCGCGCCTCGGCCCCATTCAGTAAATGGGCCGCGCCTCCACGCCTCCCTCCGTTATGGGGAAGGCGCGAATCGCCCCTTTACTATGATGTGACGCATGCCTGCGGGAACCAACCCCACGCATGCCGCCCACGTCACACGCGCCTCCCCACGCCACGCCACGCGCGGGAATCGTGGGAAGCACAGTGCGTGAAGAATCTTACCGCGGTAAAAACCGCCCCGCCTGCCCGCGTACTGTTTTTGGGCCTAGCCCAACAATGCGTTGCGCTTATGTGTGGCCCAGGCCTGGGGGCTCCTGTCGGTGTACAAAAAGAGGGGTACATTTTTTATATCCCTATAACTTTGCACGGGCAGTCTGAGCCACGGATACCACCACACCAAGCAAGGCAAGGGAGGTGAGCCAGGGTAAGACCGAAGCTCAAGAGAACTAGAATGACGCCAAGGCTAAGACCACGAAGAGCAAAGGGGACGAAGCAGACTCCCCCAGCAAGATCCTTGCCGGGAGACAGTTCTAGCAGCCCTGCAAGACCCTTGCCGCGGCGACTCGTCCCGCGCCTACGGAGCAAATCACCCTTGAGTCCACTGCCCCCAAAGGGCAAGGATTCGGGAGACATCCCCGTGGCGGCATGCAGATCTTTGTGAAGACATTCAAGATCAGATACACACTATAGAAGATGACGACCCTTGGCGGGATCCCAACCAAGGAAAACCACAAGGCCCCCGGCAAGCGCCTTGCCGGGGATGACAGCAGGCGCCTCGGCAAGACCCTTGTCGGGGCCCCGGCAAGGCCCTTGCCGAGGACACCCGCAGGGCCACCATCAGGCCCACGCCAACTAAACCTCCACCGCCGTTCGCATGCAGTTGCCGACCCAACCAGCTGGGCAGGCACCTGCGTGGCGGCATGCAGATCTTCGTGAAGACCCACCACTGCGCCACCTCAGCTGCCTGCCGACCTATGTGGCATCGCAGGCGTCGCTGGCCAGGGCGCATGTCGACACAAGAAGGAGCGGCGACGGACGAGACAGGTTTCTCCCCCGTCCCCGATAAAGCAAGGACACCTAAGCAAGACGCATTAAATGCGCCTTGTCATGTAATGCGAGGGATAACCTCGCATCACTGTACCCTTTCCACCTCCTGTGTGCCACTGTGGCAACCCCTTTTTCTATAAAAGGAGGCCCGAGGCGACCAGAGGAAGGATTCGGCTTTTTGGAGCTCCTCACGCCCCATAGCTAGCTCAAGAACACAGATATACAATCCACCAAAGCAGGAGTAGGGTTTTACGCATCCTCACGGCCCGAACCTGGATAAACGAACCGTGTGCTATCTGCGTGATCCGCTCTTCTCACGACCCCGCGCCCCGCCAACCACAGTAGGGATTCTTGTGATCCCATAAGTGTCGTTCCCACCGACACAGGGGCAATTCAATGATGTGTCTCTCCTCAAGAGGGTATTGTGGTCACCACCCCGGTTCAAAGTCTTTGGTAGCTAAAGCTTTTCGCCATGGTTTCTATTGATTAACAACTCACGCTGATGCGGAGGATTTAGTCAAAAGATGTGACGGTTGTCAAAAATTCGCACGCCGTGCTCATATTCCGGCTCAGGAGTTGAGGATGATTCCAATAACCTGGCCGTTTGCGACTTGGGGGCTTGATATGGTTGGACCCTTCAAGCAATCCAAGGACAAAAATACCCACTTGTTAGTGGCAGTTGACAAATTCACCAAATGGGTGGAAGCAGAGCCAGTCAGTATGTGTGATGCGGCCACGGCGGTTCAGTTCATCAAAAAGGTGATATTCCGGTTTGGCTTTCCACACAGTATTATAACTGGTAATGGTACTAATCTGTCAAAGGGAGAGATGGAGGAATTTTGCCAACGTGAGCACATCCGGCTTGATATAGCATCGGTGGCTCACCCCCAATCTAATGGTCAAGCGGAGAGGGCAAATCAAGAAATTTTGCGAGGTATTAAACCCCGACTTATGGTTCCTTTGAAACAGACATCGGGTTGTTGGGTTGAGGAGTTACCTTCTGTATTATGTAGCATCAACACCACACCCAACAGATCTACGGGTTACACACCTTTCTTCATGGTTTATGGAGCGGAGGCAGTTCTTCCTAGTGACATCCGTCACGACTCGCCCCGTGTGGCAGCTTATGTTGAAGCTGATAATGAGAAGGCAAATCAGGATTCTCTGGACCTGTTAGATGAGGAGCGTGATCTTGCAGCAGCCCGTTCGGCGATTTATCAACAAGATCTCCGACGTTATCACAGCCATTGGGTTAAGACCAGAACTTTTCAAGAGGGCGATCTGGTGCTGAGGCTCATCTAGGACCAGACTGATATGCACAAATTATCCCCACCTTGGGAAGGACCTTTTGTGGTTAGCAAGAATCTGCACAGCGGGTCATACTACCTCATTGATGTTCGAGAGCACAAAGACTCACGTAAATCGGAGGACGAGACCAAGCGGTCGTGGAATATAGCTCTTCTTCGTCCTTACTATACTTGAGCCACAGGCTCTTCATATGTACATATTTATGACAATGTATATATTATATAATAAACCGGAGCCTCGAATAAAGCGGGGTCTCTGTTCTTTTTACATCATGTGTGTGCTTATAAGAGTTTCTACTGACAAAGCGTAGTTTTGTTAAACCGGTCTCTGCAGCCGCACGGATATAAAGAAAATCACTAGGGGGCTTGGTCATATCTGAACCATAGCTACACCTCTTGATCGGTTTGAAACCACAAAGGGATATCACTAGGGGGCTTGGTTGTTGTCACACCATAGCTACACCTCTTGATCGGTTTAACACCACAAAGGGATATCACTAGGGGGCTTGATTATTATCACACCATAGCTACACCTCTTGATAGGCGTTAAGCCAAAAAGGAAATTATGTGGAGCCAAAGAGAGTCTGTTGCATTAAGCACAGTTCAAACATAGGTAACCACCGAGCACAGCTCACATATTACCTGGGGGCTCTTTGCTTCTCAAAGAACAATGAGTTTGAAACCTTGTAATAGGCTATCAAGCCAGGCTTGGAAGCCAGGTGTATTCACCTAAAACCCTGGGTTATCCTGCCTCTTTAAGTAAGTCACTCCATCGAGGTAAACCTAGTATGACCCATCGAACGTTTCACAAGTCAATCCCATGGACCCTGACCTTATCAAAGTTAAATCGGTGATTGGTTAAAGATTGAGGTCCATCTTAAAAAGGCTTTGCAAAATGGTTTAACTCAGCAGCCTGACAGCCCATGAAAAGCCTCGATTTAGGGCCTGGCAGCCCATGAAAAGCCTTGCATACTTCTGTTGTTTTTGCTGTTTTCATGATAAGGGATTTATAAACATTTTTCTGACAAACCGGTGTTCATTACAAACCGGCATGACTTGCAGCGCTTCCTTGTTAGTACATGATCAGATTCTAAACTGGTAACGAATTGCTCCGGACTGGTCTTGACTAGATGTCACCAACCGTATACGAACAAATCAACGGCTTTTTAGCCCAATATGATTTCTACATGAACCGGCAAGAGGGCCGGGAGTTATCAGCACTCCGGATTGATGTTTTTACCTCTACCATACAAGCAGTTGGTCAGCCAACGAGGTATGTCACAGATATTACTTATCGGAATATTACAAACTTTGGTTATCCATCCAAGTTGTGTATGGTTTTTTGGCATCATGACCCGTCTAGTGGTAAACCACTAGGATGCTTTTTAGTTTTCATATGCAGGAACATAAAGGATTATGCATACGTACATGAATTCCAAAATTGGAGCAAGTTTTCACAATGTCAAAGCACCACAAAACATGCTCGATGGCATGACAAATAAAGGGGTTTTTGCTATCCTATTACAAGAAGCTTCAAAACGGCTCCAATTGAATAATTGTTTCTAAGCAGTGGCACACAATAGCTGGTAAACCGGCTGTCGGTTTAAGATGCTTCGTCTGGATGGCTTGACGATTGAGGATCATTTGGTGCAATCACTTCTTCTTCATCCCTCCCCAGACGCTGGAAATCAACCATTGACCAATCGATTCCGGTTAAAGCTTGAAACACGGCTTCTTCATGGATAAGGTTGGAGGGGTTAATGTTAGGAGCATAAGTGTGCTTACGGATTGGAGGCACAAGTTCTCTGATATCATGGATTTCAGCAGGCTGTCTCTTTCCTTCAGCGTCGTAAACCGGCTGGAAATGAGATAAGTCTGTATCCTCTGCCAGTTTGCTGGCTATTGACCGCATCTCTTTGGTCAGCCTTCAGAGATCATCGTTGTTGAAGTTTGAACTGTCCTCTTTCACTCCTGGATAGCCTTTAATGATGTCATCCGCTTCAAGATCCGGAATCCATGCTTTGTCCTGGATTAGTGCGGTCAGCGCTCCTGCTCTTGCGACTGCTTTCTTCAGTTCAGTAATCTGGGCTGGTAGCATGGCCAGCTTCTCAAGGGTTTCTTTTATCAGTGTTGGTGCCGGTTTATTGTAGGCTGCAGTGCATATCGCATGCTGGGATCCAGAGTAAAGCTGTTCTATTAAGGTGTACGCCGCTTTAAGCTTCATCTGCATATCAGCGCCCAGATGAGTAATGCGAGTGCCTGTCATGGTTTAATGTCAGCCAGACTGGTAAACAATAAGATCTCATGAATTGGACAAACAACATAAGGAGATACTTACCAAATACAGCGGACGTCATGGCGTTGATTTGCTACTTCAAACCAGTTAGTTCATCTACAACTGGCTTCAGGGCTGCTTCGGCATCCTCCGCTCTTTTGCTTAAACCGGCCTTTTCGGTTTCCTAGTCAGCACGTTCCTTGTTAAAAGACTCCTTTAGCTTTTCCATAGCTGTTAGGGCTTTTATCAGCTCCTCCTTGGCTTTCACAGCCTCTGCTTGTTGGGACTTCACGTTCTCTTGAAAATCAGCGGTTCGGGCATCTCTACTGCTTAGCTCGGCCTGTAACAGCGAAGATATGTCAACAACAGGATATGTCTTTTCTAAGTACTAAGAGTATAACAAGTTATGCACTTCGTACTTGGGGGCTAATGCCTATTTGCTCTATTATCAATACATCTTTTTAAAGTCTCCAGAATAATGCAAGCATTATCCTTGACACTTGGGGGCTAATGTACATCTATTCAATACGGACGCATGGATTCAAGACCCGGATTACCTCGCAAAGCTAAACCGGCCTTTGGGGGCTACACTGAGGAAAGCTACATAATTACATTGGTAAAGTATCAGTTTTGTTTTCACTAAGGACCTGACATTTTGAGGGTCAGCAGGAGAGGATTAAAGTATTACAAAGTCCCGGTTTAAGATTAACATCATAAAACGGCCCTTGGGGGCTACTTGGGCTAGTGTTTCAACTTTGGAATCAAGAAATAAAGGAAGATGAAAATACCTCATAGTGTACCTTCATCAGGTTCACCAAACCGGCTTCATAGTCACGGTTTGAGTGTAGACGGTTTAAAAAAACCGGAGTGAAGTTCTTCAGCACTGAGATGAGCATAGCTTGATAAGTCTGTGCTCCATTTACCCTTTTCCCTGGCAGCACGCTCTTCTTTGGCACTATGTTGGGCCAAAATTACAGGATGGCCAGGAGAGCTGTGGCCCATCCCAGTAATGATAACATCATCTCCTTGGCCTTCAGTAGTTTTTGTGGGTGCTGATGGAGTATCAGTACCTCTCACCGGACTAGCCCGGTTTGGAGCTGCCGGTTCAGTCTCAGGCACAGCAGGATCAGCTTCTGGTTGTTCATCAATATCCTGGTCTTGAAGGGGCAGTTCATCAAAGGTAGCTCCAGGATGAGGACCCTCCGGTTCACGAGTTTGGTCCGGTTCACCTATTTGCTCTTCTTCAAAAACCGCCTGGTCTTATGACGGATTGTTGACCCGAGCTTTCTTGCTGGGTCTGGCTTTGGCTCTACAAACAAAATTAAAAGAGGTTTAGCATCTTATTCAAGATTTGCAACGCATTTGAAAAAAGGGTTTGAATGCTTTCCCAGCTACAGTTTTAAGAGGAGGGAGTTGGGTTGCTGTTGACTCGCCAGCAGATGAGGGAGGTGTCACTTGATAATTTGAATCGGACAGATTAAGAGGTTGTCTGAAATAACTTGCCTTGGGATAAGAATTGTCAGAAGTGGGGGAGACCTCAGATTGGCGCTTCCGAACCGGGGTATCAGGTAAACCGGCCGAAGTGACCTGTTGGCCGCTGTGCCGGGTTGTTCGGCGAGCTTCATGCTGCTGCGTCTTCAAAATAAATGTTGGATCCAAGTAAGCAAGAGGATGAGAAAAGCTTACTTTCCAGATCGCTTGACGGGTTTTTTGTGTTGGCATAGAGTCTGAACCGGAGGAAAGGGTAATTACCTCTACATCATTAGCCTGGCTGCCTTCTACGTCCTCCTGATAAAGATCATTGTTAATGAGGTGCATGAAAAGGGAGCCAAGTGAGTCAAGTTCTACCTCAACTTCCGGATCATCTGCATCTTCATCAAGTTCCATGTTGATCCGGTCAGCTGTTTTCTGCTTTGAGGTACGCTTGACAGCTTTGGTTTTGGGACGGGATGACTTTGCCACTTTATCTGCGGATTTCCGCTTCCAGAAGGGATCATCACCCTGTTTATACACAAACAGAAGAAAGTTTACAAGTTGAACAATTTAAAGATATCAAAGATAAAAAGGAAGCATAGTGCTTACAGCAGGCGGTTTATTTTGAGTGTAGAAGGGGTTCAAGCCGGTTTGGCGACAGAGCGATTCCGGTTCATTCAAAATTTTCTTCACGCTTTCAGTGACCTCTTCATCGGTTATCTGAATGTTGATGTGGCGTTGGGGGTCTTCTAATTCACCGGTATACTCACACATTAAACTGGGGCGGCGGCTTAGTGGCAAGACGCTCCAAGATATCCAGCAACACACAAAATCAATGCCTGGTAAACCATTGGCCATAAAGGCCCAGAGCATGGCGAGTTGAGGGGCATATTTGGCCCGTTCCGCAGAACTTAAACGTTGTGGCAATGGATGAGTGTTGGAAAGACGGTGATCACGATAGCCTGGAAGAGGGTTCTCATCTTCAGGAGAGGTATCTATGCAGTAGAACCAAGTCTGGTTCCATTCCTTAGGGTGACTGTAACACCCTCGATGCGACTATAGCTCCCACGTGTCGAGGCACGACTTAGAGACATAATCGCATTGAAGGCATATTTCGCAAGTTAGGCAATCTTCACAACATCCCATGTAATATGAATAATAAAGGGGAGAACATAGTCGGCTTACACTCGCCACGTCAATCAAGAACATAAATAACATTACATCATCCAAAACACTCATGGCCCGACTACGGTGCCAAAATAGAAGAGAACCCAACATGCGACACGGTCCCAATCACCCCCAACTGGGCACCACTACTGATCACGGGAAAGGAAACGTAGTAATGCTGAGAGTCCTTGTCGAACTCCCACTTGAGCTCGTACTTGTCACCTAGAGCGGAATCACCTGGACCTGCATCTGGAGTTATAGTATCTGTGAGCCACAGGGACTCAGCAATCTCGCACCCTCGCGATCAAGACTATTTAAGCTTATAGGAATGGCAAGGCAAATATATGTGGAGCTGCAGCAAGCGACTAGCGTTTATGGTGGCTAACTTATTCGCAAAGGAGAGCGAGAAGAGGAGGCAAAGCGCAAGCGAGAAACTAGAGAGCAACTTGCGCAAACATTACTCCAACACCGTGTCCACTTCCCGGACCCCGCCGAGAAGAGGCCATCATGGTAACACACTCGGTTGATTCATTTTAATTAGTTAAGGTTCAAGTTATCTACAACTGGACATTAACAAATTCCCATCTGCCCATAACCGCGGGCACGGCTTTCGAAAGTTCAATCCCTGCAGGGGAGTCCCAACTTAGCCCATGACAAGCTCTCGCGGTCAACGAAGGAATAGACCTACTCCCAAGACGTTCCGATCAGACTCGGTATCTTGGTAATTCAAGACACTTCGACAGGTTAAAACAAGACTAGCAACACCGCCCGAATGTACCGACAAATCCCGATAGGAGCTGCACATATCTCTTTCTCAGGGCACACTCAGATGAGCAAGACGACGAGTAGGCCAGCCCAGAGTTGCCCCTGGTAGCCCCAGACATCGCTCAGTTGGACCAACACTCAGAGGAGCACTGGCCCGGGGGGGTAAAATAAGATGACCCTTGAGTCTGCAGAACCCAAGGGAAAGAAAAGGCTAGGTGGCGAATGGTAAAACCAATGTTGGGCATTGCTGGAAAAGCTTTAATCAAGGCGAACTATCAAGGGGTTCCCATTATAACCCAACCGCGTAAGGAACGCAAAAATCCGGGAACATAACACCGATATGACGGAAACTAGGGCGGCAAGAGTGGAACAAAACACTAGGAGAGAGGCCGAGCCTTCCACCCTTTACCAAGTATATAGATGCATTAAGATAACATGGCAATATAATGATATCCCAACAAGTAAATAAAAGATGTTCCAACAAGGAACGGCCTCCAATCTTCACCTGCAACTAGCAACGATATAAGAGGGGCTGAGCAAAGCGAAAACATAGCCAAACAACGGTATGCTAGGACAAGGTGGGTTAGAAGTTTGACATGGCAATTGGGAGGCTGACAAGCAAATGGTAGGCATCGTAGCATTGGCATAGCAAAAGAGCGAGCAAACTAGCATAGCAAAGATAGTAGTGATTTCGAGGGTATGATCATCTTGCCTGCAAAGCTGTCAGAGTTGACTGGATCCTCAAAAGCAAACTCAACGGGCTCCTCGTTAGCAAACTCGTCTCCCGGCTCTACCCAAACAAGACAAACAAGCAACAAGGATACAATCAACCACGTGCAAGCTCAAACAATAAGATGCAATGATGGTATGCTATGCGGGATGCAATGCGGGATGCAAAATGCAAGATATGACAGGAAATGCATGAACATGACACGAACATAGCTAAAACACAATCAGTTTTCAGACTTAGTGAAAACTGAGACATGCTGAAATATAACTCACGAAGGCATGTAAACGAGCTCGATGCACTCACCACGGTGCAAGTCATGGCAAGGCAAGCATACATCCAACAAGAAGGCACAAAATACAAGCTAGACATGGCAAGAACAATGGCATATCATGCACGGATCAATTACAATAACATCGGCAAAATCGCAAACAAGTTGACGATCTGCCCAGATTCACAATGAAGCAAAAGTAGAACTCGATTGACTCAAGCTAGGGTGCTCCATAATTGTAAAAAAAAGGCATGGATGGATAGAGCATAACATGATTAACAAAACTCCTTTACTGATCATCCTCAAAAGAGGCACGGATCACTAGGAAACAAGCTGAACATATGGCATCATGAACTAAATAAACCCAGACTTAGTGAAAACTACTAAGTCCCTGAAAACAGAATTACCGGGTGCCTCACTTTGCAAGCTTGCACAAGTCACCCCACACATCCTAAAAATGCATGGGTTGCACCTCGGGATATATGACAAAATCCTTAACAAAACATATGAAGGACTCATAGGCATATCATGCACACAATAATCATGGCAAAAATGACAAAAGTCTAAGATGAACTAGCAGATCTGACAATTAACTCACGAAGCCTCCTTCTAACAGCATTTCGGGCATCAAGATGCACTCAAATGAAAATGATGCAATGGAATGAAATGATGTACTCGTCTAGATGAACATTTTGATATACTATATGCCCAAATCGGAGCTACGGATGTGGATATACAGCCGGTCAAAGTAGGCATAAAAAATTAGGGTTTGGAGGAGAAAAAGTCAACCGGAATTGCTCAGATCTAGATCCAGATCCGGCCGGAGTTACTGTTCACGCCGTAGTCGAGGTCGCCGGAGTTCGTGGCTGCGGTGGCCGGAGTAGAGGACGACGGGGCGGCCGGATCCGAGGCGGCGTGGAGGCGGCGGGGCGGCGCCGGGCCGGGGCGGCGAGGAGGCGGCGAGGGGCGGCCGGCCGGGCGGCGGGGAGGCGGCGTGCGGCGGCGGAGAGGCGGCCCGCAGTGGCGCGGTGGCAGCTCCGGCCACCGAAGCCGGAAGGGACGGCGGCGCGGCGAGGAGAAGGAGCCGGGCGGCGGCGCGCGAAGACCCGGGCCGCGGGGGCCTCCCGCGGGCTCGGGCGGGCCGGCGGCGGCGGCGGTGGCGCCTGCCATGTGTCGGTGCGCGAGTGGGCTGAGGCAGCGGCGGCGGACGCGTCCGGCCGGGTCGGACAATGTCCGGCCGGCGCGAGGGATTTTTAGGGTTTCATGGGGGGGATGAGATCCGAAAAACGGGGAGTCTATTTATAGGCATAAGTGGAGCTAGGAGGGTCCAAATGAGGTGCGGTTTTCGGCCACGCGATTGTGATCGAATGCTCTAGGTGATGGAGCAGAGTTTGGTGGGTTTTGGGCCAAATTGGAGGGGTGTTGGGCTGCAACACACACGAGGCCTTTTCGGTCCCTCGGTTAACCGTTGGAGTATCAAACGAAGTCCAATTGATACGAAACTTGACAGGCGGTCTACCGGTAGTAAACCAAGGCCGCTTGGCAAGTCTCGGTCCAATCCGGAAATGTTTAATCCCCACACACGAAAGAAAGCTAGAAATGACCACCGGAGGAGAACGAAGCGCCGGAATGCAAAACGGACAACGGGGAAAATGCTCGAATGCATGAGATGAACACGTATGCAAATGTAATGCACATGATGACATGATATGAGATGCATGAAAACAAAAACAACACACGGAGACAAAGACCCGAACCCGAGAAATAAATATAACTTAACGCCGGAAACGGCAAGAGTTGGATTACAAATTGGGAAAGTTACATCCGGGGTGTTACAACACTCCACCACTACGAAAAGATCTCGTCCCGAGATCTAGGACTGAAAGAACTCCGGGTACTCAGAACGGAGGTGATCCTCGCGTTCCCAGGTAGCTTCACGGTCGGAATGGTGTGACCACTAGACTTTGAGAAATTTGATTGACTTTTTGCGAGTCTTGCGTTCAGTCTCTTCAAGAATAGCAACTGGGTGCTCACGATAAGACAGATCTTCTTGGAGCTCAATGTCCTCGAAGTTGACGGTGCGGTCAGGAGTCTTGAAGCAGGTTCGAAGCTGAGAGACATGGAACACGTCATGAACATTTGCAAAGTTTGAAGGAAGCTCGAGTTGATAGGCGAGGTCGCCTCTCTTGCTGACAATCTTGAAAGGTCCCACGTATCTAGGGGCAAGCTTCCCTTTGATACCGAAGCGGCAAGTACCTTTCATAGGAGAGACACGGAGGTAAACATGATCTCCGATCTCGAAAGCCAAATCACGGTGCTTACTATCATAGTAGCTCTTCTGGCGGGATTGGGCTGCTTTGAGGTTATCTCGAATGACTTTGCACATTTCTTCTGCTTCTGTGATTAACATTACCCAAAAGCTGACGTTCACCGGTTTCAGACCAGTTGAGAGGGGTACGGCACTTCCTGCCATACAGAATTTCAAATGGGGCCTTGCCCGAACTTGCTTGAAAACTATTGTTGTAGGAGAATTCAGCATAAGGAAGACAATCCTCCCACTTCATGCCGAAGGAGATCACACAAGCCCTGAGCATATCTTCAAGAATCTGGTTGACACGCTCGACTTGACCGCTTGTTTGAGGATGGAAAGCTGTGCTGAAGCGGATGTTAGTGCCCATGGCCTTCTGAAAAGAATCCCAAAACTTCGAGGTAAAGATGCTGCCACGGTCTGAAGAGATCACTTGAGGAATACCGTGCAGAGAGACAATACGAGAGGTATAGAGTTCCGCCAATTGAGCTGCAGTGATCGACTCTTTGATAGGCAGAAAGTGAGCCACTTTGGTGAGTTTGTCGATGACAACGAATATAGCATCATTGCCACGCTTGGACTTTGGAAACCCAGTCACGAAGTCCATTTCAATGTGGTCAAACTTCCATTCTGGAATGGCAAGAGGTTGGAGGAGACCAGCTGGCCTTTGGTGTTCTGCCTTCACTCTTCTGCAGACATCACATTCATTCACGAATTGAGCAATCTCGCGCTTCATTCGAGTCCACCAATAAGCTTGCTTAAGGTCCTGATACATCTTCGTACTCCCAGGGTGGATGGAGAGGAGAGAATTGTGAGCCTCGTTCATGATCACTTTACGGAGGTCACCTTTGGGCACAACAATACGATCCTCGAAGAAGAGAGTGTCCTTGTCATCAAGGCGGTAGCACTTGTACTTGGACTGACTCTTGGCAATCCCAATCTTCACCTTTTTCACCATAGCATCAAGAAGCTGGGCTTGGCGAATCTGGTCTTCTAAGGTAGGAGAGACTTGAAGGTTGGCGAGGAAACCTTAAGGAACAACTTGCAGATTAAGTTTGCGGAAAGCTTCACAAAGCTCGGGTTGATAGGGCTTGAGAATCAGACTGTTGCAATAGGCCTTTCTGCTCAAAGCGTCAGCAATCACATTGGCCTTGCCTGGAGTATACTCAATACTCGGATTATACTCTTGAATCATTTCGACCCATCGAGTTTGCCTGAGGTTGAGATTAGGCTGAGTGAAGATGTACTTGAGACTCTTGTGATCAGTGAAAATGTCCACTTTTCTTCCTAATAGAAGATGTCTCCAAGTCAACAGAGCATGCACAACTGCCGCCAACTCAAGATCATGAGCGGGGTAGTTCTTCTCATTAGGCTTCAACTGGCGAGATGTATAAGCAACAACTTTCTTCTCTTGCATCAAAAATGCACCGAGACCTTGGAGAGAGGCATCACAAAAGACCTCGTACGGCTTGGATTCATTAGGCGGAGTCAGAACTGGAGCAGTGATCAACTTCTCTTTCAAAGTGTTGAAAGCAATATCACACTCCGGAGACCAAACGTACTTGACGTGCTTCTGAAGAAGATTAGAGAGAGGCTTCGCGATCTTAGAAAAGTTTTCAACGAATCTTCGGCAATAGCTTGCGAGACCGAGAAAACTGCGGAGTTGCTTCACGTTCTAAGGAGGTTCCCAATTCACAATTGCAGACACCTTCTCAGGATTCACGGAAATGCCCTTGGCAGAGATGATATGACCAAGATAAAGAACCTCATTGAGCCAAAATTCACACTTGGAGAACTTGGCATAGAACTAATGTTCTCTGAGCTTATCAAGAACCAAACGCAAGTGCTTGGCATGATCTTCCTTGTTCTTGGAGAAAACCAGAATGTCGTCGAGATAGACCAAAACGAAGTCATTGGTGTAGGCGTTGAAGATGAAGTTCATCATGCGAGAGAACATCGGAGGAGCGTTGGCGAGGCCAAAAGACATGACAGTGTATTCGTATGAACCGAAGCTTGTTCTGAATGCTGTCTTAGGAATATCTTCTTCACGAATGCGAATCTGGTGATAACCCATACGGAGATCAAGCTTGGAGAATACTTGAGCACCTTTGAGTTGTTCGAACAGCTCATTGATGTTGGGAAGTGGGTATTTGTTCTTGATGGTCTTCTTGTTCACTGGACGGTAATCAACACAAAGTTGGTCCATTCCATCCTTCTTCTTCACAAAAAGAACACCACAACCCCACGGAGAAGAACTAGGCCGGATGAGACCCATTCTTTCTTGCTCATCGAGTTGCTTCTTCAGCTCCTTCAACTCTTCGGGTCCAAGCTTGTAAGGACGTTTGCACACAGGTTCCGTGCCAGGCTCAAGTTCAGTAACGAATTCAACTGGCCGGTGCGGAGGCATTCCTGGGAGCTCTTCTGGAAAGACGTCTTGATATTCACAAACGACAGGAATTTGCGAGATGGCATCCAATTCACCCTTCTCATTGAGAGAAAACAGGCGGATGGTATTATCCCGAGCGGCAAAGACAATTACATCCTCAAACGAATGAGTCAATTGAATCTGCCTGGCTGCACAATCAAGCTGAGCCTTGTGCTTAGAAAGCCAATCCATTCCGAGAATAAGATCAATATCCGAGTTACCAAGCACCATAGGAGAAGAAAGGAACTTGTAGTCGCCCAATGTGATAGTAACATCCGGAGCCATCATTTTGGTGTTCATGAACAAACCCGGAGAAGAAACCGCTATCGGCTTAGGCAAATCAATAGTATGCACATCATGCATGGATGCAAAAGGCTTCGACAAAAATGATAAAGATGCACCAGTGTCAAAAAGAACTCTTGCGGGAATGTCATTAACAGGAAGGTTACCCATGATCACATCTGGTGATTCCTCTGCCTGAGCTGCATTCAGCAAGTTGACCTTGGCGGACTTGGGGTTATGCTTGACCACAGCTGTACTTGCCGATCTCACAGGAGGAGGAGGAGGAAGACGCCTCTGGTTGAAACACTTGTTGGCATAGTGACCCTTCTGTTGGCACTTGTTGCACGTGACCTCTGAAAGTGGATGGTGATACGGAGCACTCGATCTTGGAGCTTGAGACGAAGTCTTGTTCTGAAAGCCAGGGTTGGGTGGGTGGGAAGAACCACTGCCACCTTTGCTCTTCTGCTGATACGGCTGACGGAACGGAGGAGGAGGAAGCCAAAACTTCTGCTGCTTGGCCACTTGAGTAGAGGAAGAAGGAGTAGCATCTCTGACTCGCTTCTTGGAAGCATCACACCTCAACTGAGCAGCCTCTTGCTTCAGTGCCATGTTGTAGAACTCATCGTACCTCAAGGGCTCAAAGAGGACAAGAGCGAGCTGAATTTCTTCTCTGAGACCACCCCTGAACTGATATATCATGCTCTTCTCATCGGGCTCGTCCTGCTTGGCAAAGCGGGCGAGCTTCTGGAACAACTTGTTGTAGTCATAGAAAGACAAAGAGCATTGCTTCAGATTGCGGAATTCCTCATGCTTGCTTTCAACCACGCTCTGCGGAATATGATGAGCTCGGAAATCTCGACGGAAATCATCCCAAGTGATAACACGTCCACCTCTGGAATCCTTGTACTGCTGGAACCATTCTGCAGCTTGATCTTTGAGTTGGAAGGAAGCGAACTTGACAAAGTCCTCAGGCCTGACGTTACTGCACTCGAAATGCTTGCACAGATCCACAAGCCAATTGTCAGCATCGGTTGCCTCAACACAATTGCTGAAAGTCTTTGGCCCGTTAGCAAGGAACTGGTTGAGTGTAGCAAAGTGACTCTGATTGCTGCCTTGATTCCCTTGACTACCTTGATTGCGCTCTTGAAGAATTTGCATGATCAACTGTGTATTTGCATTGGTTGCGGCCATCATAGCTTGCCATGCCTCTGGAGGAGGTGGAGGTGGTGGCGGATCAGGATTCGGAGTCGTGCGCGTTGGAGGAGCCATCCTGAAGAGGTTGACCACCATTAGCACATTGACAGATAATATTGAAGTTGAATCCAACGGAATGAAAATTGCAACATATAGTCTTCACATCCGAACAAAATGAACGAATGCATTCCTCTTGAAATGGTCACATATCCATAAATTGAGAAGCCACGTAGAATTAAGGTAGAGAAATAAATCAATAAGGTACGGATCAAGAACGAATAATCAGTAAGAAATCCCAATCTCAAACCAATATCCGTGGAAGAAGAACTAGAGCTACTAGAATTCCCACCTATGAAACTCCCGAACCTTTCCGGTTATGCAATCAGGTGTTGGGGATACAGCGGAAGCATAATATCTCACCCAAACTAGCAAATCCTACATCCAGCTGTATCCATCCTTCAACACATAACCAAGAAAACTTCGGAAACCATCTACCTACACCTTCGAAAATCCTCCATTATACAAGTTATGGCGATACTCCCGAACTCCCGCCCCAGTACTGGGTGGCGTCGAGGTTATCTCACCAACGAACTGCATAAACGAGATTTTCGATGTCGGCGAAGATATCTCAAGTATTCCAGAATTGCAACGATAAAATTATGATGACAACACCTCAAAGCTCAACTCCCCGGGACACTTCCACTAAACCCCTGACAGGAGGCACCAAGACAATGTTCTCATCATAAGCCATCGGAACGATTCCAAGATACTCGCGTGATCCTAAATTTTTTTTTGTGAAATTTGAGAAGAGAAGAGTCAAAACTCTACGTCAGGATACCTTACCAGAGCGATGAGGAGACTGGGAAGTAAAAAAGAATTCCTAAACTCTCCGATATATAATTCCTAAATGACTCAAAACATTTTTCTAGACACAACTCGGCTGCTAAAAATGATCAAGCAATGGGGCTCCTAAGGTCGGGGAAGGCTCTGATTACCAACTTGTAACACCCTCGATGCGACTATAGCTCCCACGTGTCGAGGCATGACTTAGAGACATAATCGCATTGAAGGCATATGTCGCAAGTTAGGCAATCTTCACAACATCCCATGTAATATGAATAATAAAGGGGAGAACATAGTCGGCTTACACTCGCCACGTCAATCAAGAACATAAATAACATTACATCATCCAAAACACTCATGGCCTGACTACGGTGCCAAAATAGAAGAGAACCCAACATGCGACACGGTCCCAATCACCCCCAACTGGGCACCACTACTGATCATCGGGAAAGGAAATGTAATAACGCTGAGAGTCCTCGTCGAACTCCCACTTGAGCTCGTACTCGTTACCTGGAGCGGAATCACCTGGACCTGCATCTGGAGTTATAGTATCTGTGAGCCACAGGGACTCAGCAATCTCGCACCCTCACGATCGAGACTATTTAAGCTTATAGGAATGGCAAGGCAAATATATGTGGAGCTGCAGCAAGCAACTAGCGTTTATGGTGGCTAACTTATTCGCAAAGGAGAGCGAGAAGAGGAGGCAAAGCGCGAGCGAGAAACTAGAGAGCAACCTGCGCAAACATTACTCCAACACCGTGTCCACTTCCCGGACCCCGCCGAGAAGAGGCCATCACGGTAACACACTCGGTTGATTCATTTTAATTAGTTAAGGTTCAAGTTATCTACAACCGGACATTAACAAATTCCCATCTGCCCATAAACGCGGGCACGGCTTTCAAAAGTTCAATCCCTGCAGGGAAGTCCCAACTTAGCCCATGACAAGCTCTCGCGGTCAACGAAGGAATAGACCTCCTCCCAAGACGTTCCGATCAGACTCGGTATCTTGGTAATTCAAGACACTTCGATAGGTTAAAACAAGACCAGCAACACCGCCCGAATGTGCCGACAAATCCCGATAGGAGCTGCACATATCTCTTTCTCAGGGCACACTCAGATGAGCAAGACGACGGGTAGGCCAGCCCAGAGTTGCACCTGGTAGCCCCGGACATCGCTCAGTTGGACCAACACTCAGAGGAGCACTGGCCCGGGGGGGTAAAATAAGATGACCCTTGAGTCTGCAGAACCCAAGGGAAAGAAAAGGCTAGGTGGCGAATGGTAAAACCAATGTTGGGCATTGCTGGAAAAGCTTTAATCAAGGCGAACTATCAAGGGGTTCCATTATAACCCAACCGCGTAAGGAACGCAAAAATCCGGGAACATAACACCGATATGACGGAAACTAGGGCAGCAAGAGTGGAACAAAACACTAGGAGAGAGGCCGAGCCTTCCACCCTTTACCAAGTAATATAGATGCATTAAGATAACATGGCAATATAATGATATCCCAACAAGTAAATAAAAGATGTTCCAACAAGGAACGGCCTCCAATCTTCACCTGCAACTAGCAACGCTATAAGAGGGGCTGAGCAAAGCGAAAACATAGCCAAACAACGGTTTGCTAGGACAAGGTGGGTTAGAGGTTTGAAATGGCAATTGGGAGGCTGACAAGCAAATGGTAGGCATCGTAGCATTGGCATAGCAAAAGAGTGAGCAAACTAGCATAGCAAAGATAGTAGTGATTTCGAGGGTATGATCATCTTGCCTGCAAAGCTGTCAGAGTTGACTGGATCCTCAAAAGCAAACTCAACGGGCTCCTTGTTAGCGAACTCGTCTCCCGGCTCTACCCAAACAAGACAAACAAGCAACAAGGATACAATCAACCACGTGCAAGCTCAAACAATAAGATGCAATGATGGTATGCGATGCGGGATGCAAAATGCAAGATATGACAGGAAATGCATGAACCTGGCCTCAACTTGGAAAACCAAGTGTGCCACTGGAAAGATGGGATGAAATCGCTTGAAAACGATATAAAGATCACCGGAATCGGAGTTACGGTTTGGAAATGGCAAGCGTTTTAAGATATGACACCGGTCTGCGATTTACAGCAAGTAGGCATCTAAATGCAATGATATGAACATGCTACAGCACTCCAACATGACAACAAAATACATGACAGGGATTCACACAAGATGCTTAACAAAAGACTATCACTGAGCCACGGCCAATTCATCCATTATGAGGTTCACACAAGCATGGCAAAAACGCAAATGCAAAACAGATCTCAGACTTAGTGAAATTAACAATTGTCTGAAATTTCAGATCATGAAGCCCTTTTCGGAGCAACAAAACAACATGATACATGACCTTATTATGACAAGGAAGAACATGTCATGGAGCTACTCAACAAGCTTAACAAAAGTCCCTAAGTGACCTGGGGCCAAAAGGGATCACAAAATATATAAACGAGCACACGAACATAGCTAAAACACAATCAGTTTTCAGACTTAGTGAAAACTGAGACATGCTGAAATATAACTCACGAAGGCATGTAAACGAGCTCGATGCACTCACCATGGTGCAAGTCATGGCAAGGCAAGCATACATCCAACAAGAAGGCACAAAATACAAGCTAGACATGGCAAGAACAATGGCATATCATGCACGGATCAATTACAATAACATTGGCAAAATCGCAAACAAGTTGACGATCTGCCCAGATTCACAATGAAGCAAAAGTAGAGCTCGATTGACTCAAGCTAGGGTGCTCCATAATTGTAAAAAAAGGCATGGATGGATAGATCATAACATGATTAACAAAACTCCTTTACTGATCATCCTCAAAAGAGGCACGGATCACTAGGAAACAAGCTGAACATATGGCATCATGAACTAAATAAACCCAGACTTAGTGAAAACTACTAAGTCCCTGAAAACAGAATTACCGGGTGCCTCACTTTGCAAGCTTGCACAAGTCACCCCACACATCCTAAAAATGCATGGGTTGCACCTCTGGATATATGACAAAATCCTTAACAAAACATATGAAGGACTCACAGGCATATCATGCACACAATAATCATGGCAAAAATGACAAAAGTCTAAGATGAACTAGCAGATCTGACAATTAACTCACGAAGCCTCCTTCTAATAGCATTTCGGGCATCAAGATGCACTCAAATGAAAATGATGCAATGGAATGAAATGATGTACTCGTTGAGACGAACATTTTTATATACTATATGCCCAAACCGGAGCTACGGATGCGGAGATACGGCCGGTCAAAGTAGGCATAAAAAATTAGGGTTTGGAGGAGAAAAAGTCAACCGGAATTGCTCAGATCTAGATCCAGATCCAGCCGGAGTTACTGTTCACGCCGGAGTCGAGGTCGCCGGAGTTCGTGGCCGCGGTGGCCGGAGTAGAGGACGACGGGGCGACCAGCGTGGAGGCGGCGGGGCGGCGCCAGGCCGGGGCGGCGAGGAGGCGGCGAGGGGCGGTCGGCCGGGCGGCAGGGAGGTGGTGTGCGGCGGCGGAGAGGCGGCCCGCGGCGGTGCGGTGGCAACTCCGGCCACCGGAGCCGGAAGGGACGGCGGCGCGGCGAGGAGAAGGAGCCGGGCGGCGGCGCGTGAAGACCCGGGCCGCGGGGGCCTCCCGCGGGCTCGGGCGGGCCGGTGGCGGCGGCGGTGGCGCCTGCCACGTGTCGGCGCGCGAGTGGGCTGAGGCAGCGGCGGCGGACGCGTCCGGCCGGGTCGGACAATGTCCGGCCGGCGCGAGGGATTTTTAGGGTTTCGTGGGGGGGATGAGATCCGAAAAACGGGGGGTCTATTTATAGGCATAAGTGGAGCTAGGAGGGTCCAAATGAGGTGCGGTTTTCGGCCACGCGATCGTGATCGAACGCTCTAGGTTATGGAGCAGAGTTTGGTGGGTTTTGGGCCAAATTGGAGGGGTGTTGGGCTGCAACACACATGAGGCCTTTTCGGTCCCTCGGTTAACAGTTGGAGTATCAAACGAAGTCCAATTGATACGAAACTTGACAGGCGGTCTACCGGTAGTAAACCAAGGCCGCTTGGCAAGTCTCGGTCCAATCCGAAAATGTTTAATCCCCACACATGAAAGAAAGCTAGAAATGACCACCGGAGGAGAACGAAGCGCCGGAATGCAAAACGGACAACGGGGAAAATGCTCGAATGCATGAGATGAACACGTATGCAAATGTAATGCACATGATGACATGATATGAGATGCATGAAAACGAAAACAACACATGGAGACAAAGACCCGAACCCGAGAAATAAATATAACTTAACGCCGGAAACGGCAAGATTTGGATTACAAATTGGGAAAGTTACATCCGGGGTGTTACAGTGACTGTGCAGTTTGGCATGAGGGAATTCAACTTCTTTCCGCTTTTGAATAGAGACACCACCAAGTTCAGTGTTTGGACCATTTACAAATTCTGTACGCCGGTTCAGATGAAAAAAGTCCCGAAACAGCTCAGCAGTTGGTTCTTCTTGTAAGTACACTTCACAGAAGACTTGAAAGTTGCATAGATTGGACACCGAGTTGTGTCCGATATCTTGAGGATGGAGTTGGAAACTGGCAAGAACATCTCGAAAAAACTTTGACCCGGGCGGTTTGAAACCACGCCCTATGTGGTCGACAAAGACCACTACCTCACCCTGCCTCGGGGTAGGAGGATTCTCTGTTCCTGGAACTCGCCACCGAATTTCCGTTTTCTTGGGCAAGGTGCCAATACTGACCATTCCGTTCAACTGTTCTTCGATGATCCGGGAAGGAGCCCAGTTGCAAGCGCAAAACTGTTTGGCCATTGTGAAACAAAAAGCTGAAAAAGAAATGCCGGTTTACGAATCATTCATGGTGGTGCGCAAGATGCAATGGAATAAAGATATACAGATGTGTGAAAGTGCGTAAACCGGAGACTGATACAATAATGAATGACAAGGTCATATCAAGGGTATACATGTGTTGTTAAACCAGACTGTTACAATGAATGTAAAGGGGGTTTGCCGGTTTACCAGGGGACTAATGGTATGAGATAGATTGTTTTTACAAGGGTAAACCGCCTACATGGTAAAGAGGATACAGATCTAAGGCGAAAAAGGCTAAGTAAGGTAAAACAGATTTCACAGTTTGGCATGGGAATTTCAGATCTGCCGTGCGCTGGATAATCAAAATATATTCTGTTCTAATCTCAAGTGCTTAAAAGGTTCAGTAAGTTCAGATGAGTTTGATATCAAGCAGATGCCTTAAACAAGAAGAAAGGAGTTTAAGCTACAAAGGGCGCTAAAAACAATCAGATCTAACTGACCATTGGTGTTACTAAAGGAGGAACAGCTTCATATTATGAAGAACACCGAACCCTAATGGCGGATCTGGGGTGAGGAGAAGAGGAACTTACTGGTGCAAGAGGAAGCAGCGGAGGGTCACCGCGTGTCTCTGGTAATGGTCAGGTTGATGCAGCGGCCTTTGTCGAAGCAGAGGTGAAGCTCGGTGAGGGCGGCGGCACTCAGGAGTAGAGATGTCGCGAGGAGGAAGAAGAAGTGAATGAGACGAACGGGAAAAGGAGAAGGACCCGTGGTCCTATTTATAAGGCGAAGCGATAAAGCGACAAGTGCAGAAATCGAGGAGCTGGAAATGGATAAGTATTAAAGATGACGCCTCGAGGGTTGAAACGATCATTAATGAAGGGCATACTCAGCTTCAACGGGTAGATGACATCATAACGATTGGCTGTGGATTTAAAGGATGACGTCACGGTGATTTACCAGATTTATACAAAGATGCCAGAGCAAGAATTTTTCTAAGTATTGGAGATTGACATGAATAGGTTCAAATCAATCTGGGGCCTAATGTTGGGGATATAGTTACTGGAGGTAGACCGGCTAGGCATGGCCGGATTAGCTCCATGAAGATTGAAGGCCATGAAGATGGCAAGATACTGGCGCTTTAAGAAGGCCCAAGGCCCAAAGACGGATTAAAGCTTGTAGTTGTGAACCGACTTTATCATGTAAACTTGTATTGTAAGTTAGAGGAATAGAGACCAAGACGGACACCTCTATGATCCGGCCTTGGGACTTTGTAAACCGGCGGGCATCAACCTGTGTATATAAAGGGACGACCCGGCCACGGTTTGAGGACAGGAAACAACAACTCAAGGGCCAGTCAAAGCAGATTCGCTCCCTGGTCATCGAAACCCTAGCATTACCAATCACAGCTAGACGTAGGCTTTTACCTTCATTGAAGGGGCCGAACTAGTATAAACTCCCCGTGTCCCCTTGTCCGGTTAAACCCCTTTAAGCTAACCCATTGCGATGGCTCCACGACTAAGTCCTTTCACAAGGACATCTGTCATGACAAACCCACGACAATTCCCGAGCTCTTTGTTTCAAGAAAAAAGGTAATCGAAGGAAGGGGAACTTCAAGAAGAACAACAAGCAAGTTGATGCTCAAGTGAAGAAGCCCAAGTCTGGACTTAAGCCTGAGACTGAGTGCTTCTAGTACAAAGGGACTGGTCACTGGAAGCGGAAATGCCCCAATTATTTGGCGGAGAAGAAGAATCGCAAAGTGAAAGGTATATTTGATATACATGTTATTGATGTGTACCTTACTAATGCTCGCAGTAGCGCCTGGGTATTTCATACTGGTCCAGTTGCTAATATTTGCAACTCGAAACAGGGGCTACGGATTAAGCGAAGATTGGCTAAGGATGAGGTGACGATGAGTGTGGGAAATGGTTCCAAAGTCGATGTGATCACTGTCGACATGCTACCTCTACATCTACCTTCGAGATTAGTTTTAGACCTAAATAATTGTTATTTGGTGCCAGCGTTGAGCATGAACATTATATATGGATCTTGTTTGATGTGAGACGGTTATTCATTTAAAAGGGAAAATAATGGTTGTTCTATTTATATGAATAATATCTTTTATGGTCATGCACCCTTGATGAGTGGTCTGTTTTTTACTAAATCTTGATAGTAATGATACACATGTTCATAGTATTGAAGCCAAAATATATAAGTTTAATAATGACAGTGCAACTTATTTGTAGCACTGCCGTTTAGGTCATATTGGTGTAAAGCGCATGAAGAAACTCCATACTGATGGGCTTTTGGAATCACTTGATTATGAATCACTTGATGCTTGCGAACCATGCCTCATGGGCAAGATGACTAAGACTCCGTTCTCCGGAATAATGGAGCAAGCAACAAACTTGTTGGAAATAATACATACTGATGTATGCGGTTCGATGAGTGTTGATGCTCGCGGCGAGTATCGTTATTTTCTTACCTTCACAGATGATTTGAGCAGATATGGGTATATCTACTTAATGAAACATAAGTCTAAAACATTTGAACAGTTCAAAGAATTTCAAAGTGAAGTGGAAAATCATCGTAACAAGAAAATTAAGTTTCTACGATCTGATCGTGGAGGTGAATATTTGAGTTATGAGTTTGGTCTTCATTTGAAACAATGCGGAATAGTTTCGCAACTCACGCCACCTGGAACACCACAGCGTAATGGTGTGTCCGAATGTCGTAACCGCACTTTATTATATATGATGCGACCTATGATGTCTCTCACTGATTTACCGCTATCATTTTGGGGTTATGCTTTAGAGAAAGCTACATTCACGTTAAATAGGGCACCATCAAAATCCGTTGAGACGACACCTTATGAACTGTGGTTTGGCAAGAAACCCAAGTTGTCGTTTCTTAAAGTTTGGGGCTGCGATGCTTATGTGAAAAAGCTTCAACCTGATAAGCTCGAATCCAAATCGGAGAAATGTGTCTTCATAGGATACCCAAAGGAGACTGTTGGGTACACCTTCTATCACAGATCCGAAGGCAAGATATTCATTGCTAAGAATGGATCCTTTCTAGAGAAGGAGTTTCTCTCGAAAGAAGTGAGTGGGAGGAAAGTAGAACTTGATGAGGTAATTGTACCTGCTCCCTTATTGGAAAGTAGTTCATCACTGAAATCATTTCCAATGATTTCTACACCAGTAAGTGAGGAAGCTAATGATGATGATCATGAAACTTCTGATCAAGTTACTACCGAACCTTGTAGGTCAACCAGAGTAAGATCCGCACCAGAGTGGTACAGTAATCCTGTTCTGGAGGTCATGTTACTTGACCATGACGAACCTACGAACTATGAGGAAGCGATGATGAGCCCAGATTCCGCAAAATGCCTTGAAGCCATGAAATTTGAGATGGGATCCATGTATGAGAACAAAGTGTGGACTTTGGTTGACTTGCCTGATGATCGGCAAGCCATAGAGAATAAATGGATCTTCAAGAAGAAGACTGGCGCTGACGATAATGTTACTGTCTACGAAGCTCGACTTGTTGCAAAAGGTTTTCGACAAGTTCAAGGAGTTGACTATGATGAGACCTTCTCACCCGTAGCGATGCTTAAGTCCGTCTGAATCATGTTAGCAATTGCCGCATTTTATGATTATGAAATTTGGCAAATGGATGTCAAAACTGCATTCCTTAATGGATATCTTAAAGAAGAGTTGTATATGATGCAACCATAAGGTTTTGTCGATCCAAAAGGTGCTAACAAAGTGTGCAAGCTCCAGCAATCCATTTATGGACTGGTGCAAGCCTCTCGGAGTTGGAATATACGCTTTGATAGTGTGATCAAAGCATATGGTTTTATACAGACTTTTGGAGAAGCTTGTATTTACAAGAAAGTGAGTGGGAGCTCTGTAGCATTTCTGATATTATATGTGGATGACATATTGTTGATCGTAAATGATACTGAATTTCTGAATAGCATAAAAGGATACTTGAATAAGAATTTTTCAATGAAAGACCTCGGTGAAGCTGCTTATATATTGGGCATCAAGATCTATAGAGATAGATCAAGACGCTTAATTGGACTTTCACAAAGCACATACCTTGATAAAGTTTTGAAGAAGTTCAAAATGGATCAAGCAAAGAAACGGTTCTTGCCTATGTTACAAGGTGTGAAGTTGAGTCAGACTAAATGCCCGACCACTGCAAAAGATAGAGAGAAAATGGAAGTCATTCCCTATGCTTCAGCCATAGGTTCTATCATGTATGCAATGCTGTGTACTAGACCTGATGTGTGCCTTGCTATTAGTTTAGCAGGGAGGTACCAAACTAATTCAGGAGTGGATCACTGGACAGCGGTCAAGAACATCCTGAAATACCTGAAAAGGACTAAGGATATGTTTCTCGTTTATGGAGGTGACAAAGAGCTCGTCGTAAACGGTTACGTCGATGCAAGCTTTGACACTGATCCGGATGACTCTAAGTCACAAACCGGATACGTATTTTTATTGAATGGTGAAGCTGTCAGTTGGTGCAGTTCCAACCAGAGCGTCGTGACAGGATCTACATGTGAAGCGAAGTACATAGCTACTTCAGAAGCAGCAAATGAAGGAGTTTGGATGAAGGAGTTCATATCCGATCTAGGTGCCATACCTAGTGCATCAGGTCCAATGAAAATATTTTGTGACAATACTGGTGCAATTGCCTTGGCAAAGGAATCCAGATTTCACAAGAGAACCAAGCACATCAAGAGACGCTTCAACTCCATCTGCGATCAAGTCAAGGAGGGAGACATAGAGATTTGCAAGATACATACGGATCTGAATGTTGCAGACCCGTTGACTAAGCCTCTCTCATGAGCAAAACATGATCAACACCAAGACTCCATGGGTGTTAGAATCATCATAATGTAATCTAGATTATTGACTCTAGTGCAACTGGGAGACTGAAGGAAATATGCCCTAGAGGCAATAATAAAGTTCTTATTTATATTTCCTTATATCATGATAAATGTTTATTATTCATGCTAGAATTGTTTTAACCGGAAACTTAGTACATGTGTGAATACATAGACAAACAGAGTGTCGCTAGTATGCCTCTACTTGACTAGCTCGTTAATGAAAGATGGTTAAGTTTCCTAGCCATGGACAAAGAGTTGTAATTTGATGAACAGGATCACATCATTAGAGAATGATGTGATTGACTTGACCCATCCGTTAGGTTAGCATGATGATCGTTTAGTTTACTGCTATTGCTTTCTCCATAACTTATACATGTTCCTATGACTATGAGATTATGCAACTCCCGAATACCGGAGGAACACTTAGTGTGCTATCAAACGTCACAACGTAACTGGGTGACTGTAAAGATGCTCTACAGGTGTCTCCGATGGTGTTTGTTGAGTTGGCATAGGTCGAGATTAGGATTTGTCACTCCGTGTATTGGAGAGGTATCTCTGGGCCCTCTCGGTAATGCACATCACTATAAGCCTTGCAAGCAATGTAACTAATGAGTTAGTTACGGGATGTAGCATTAGGAACGAGTAAAGAGACTTGCCAGTAACGAGATTGAACTAGGTATTGAGATACCGACAATCAAATCTCGGGCAAGTAACATACCGATGACAAAAGGAACAACGTATGTTGTTATGCGGTTTGACCGATAAAGATCTTCGTAGAATATGTAGGAACCAATATGAGCATCCAGGTTCCGCTATTGGTTATTGACCAGAGATGAGTCTCGGTCATGTCTACATAGTTCTCGAACCTGTAGCGTCCGCACGCTTAACGTTCGGTGATGATCAGTATTATGAGTTTATGTGTTTTGATGTACCGAAGGTTGTTCGGAGTCCTGGAAGTGATCACGGGCATGGCGAGGAGTCTCGAAATGGTCGAGACATAAAGGTCAATATATTGGATGACTATGTTTGGACATCGGAATGGTTCCGGGTGAGTTCGGGCATTTACCGGAATATCGGGAGGTTACCGGAACCCCCCGGGAAGTATATGGGCCTTATTGGGCCATAGTGGGAGAGAGGAGAAGGAAGCCTAGGAGGGGGCGCCCCCCACCCAAGCCCAATCCGAATTGGGTGGGGGTCGGCCCCCCTTTCCTTCCTCCTTCCTCCCCCTTCCTTCCTCTCCTAGTCCAACTAGGGAAGGAGGGGGGAATCCTACTCCCGGTGGGAGTAGGACTCCTCCAGGACGCGCCATAGAGGGCCGGTCCTCCCCCCTCGTCCACTCCTTTATATACGGAGGAGGGGGGCACCCCATAGACACACAAGTTGACAATTGTCTTAGCCGTGTCTGGTGCACCCCTCCATCATAATCCACCTCGGTCATATCGTTGCAGTGCTTAGGCGAAGCCCTGTTCCAGTAGCTTCATCATCACCGTCATCACGCCGTCGTGCTGACGAAACTCTCCCTCGGCACTCAGTTGGATCTAGAGTTTGTGAGACATCATCGAGCTGAACGTGTGCAGATCGCGGAGGTGCCTTACCTTCGGTGCTAGGATCGGTCGGATCGTGAAGACGTTCGATTATATCAACCGCGTTGTCATAACGCTTCCGCTTACGGTCTACGAGGGTACGTGGACAACACTCTTCCCCTCTCGTTGCTATGCATCACCTAGATAGATCTTTTGTGTGTGTAGATTTTTTTTTGAAATTACTGTGTTCCCCAACAAATTGGAGAGCCCGAAGCTTTCCTGGAGCTTTACACCATAGTGATTGAGCTCCGCAACACCACCAACCGTCTAGGGCACCCAACACCCAAGAGGAACAAGCTCTAGGGTACCAAGCACCCAAGAGTAATAAGTTACTCAAACTTCACTTCGACGTATCACCCTGGAGAACTCAAATCGATGCACCAAATGCAATGACAAGGGTACACGGAGTGCCCAAGTTCTTCACTCTGAAATTCCACCAAAGCAACGAAAACTATGGAGGAATATGGGAGAAAGAACAAGAAAGAGAACACAAAGAACTCCAAGATCTAGATCCAAGGGGTTCCCCTCATATAGAGGAGAAAGTGATTGGTGGAAAAGTAGATCTAGATCTCCTCTCTCTTTTCCCTCAAGAACTAGCAAGAATCATTGTAGATATTGAGAGATAGCAAGCTTGAAGAAGGTCAACAATGGGGGAAGAACACGAGCTCAAAGGATAAGCTCCATTGGGGAAGAAGACCCCCTTTTATAGGTGGGGAAAAAATCTTCCCTCTACCCGTGCACAAGTGGTACTACCGCTTTAGGCGGTTGAACCAGGAGGTACTGCGTTACTAAGTTGGTTGGCAGAGCCATACTACCGGGCAGTACTACCGCCCTAGTATCGTGAAAGTTGTGAGGGACTACAGAAGCAGAAAGATAAGCGGAAGTTCAAGCGGAGATAGAATGCAGTAGTACCGCACAAGCGGTACTACCACTCTATCTCAGCGGTACTACCGCTTAAATTCGCAGGGCTACAACAAGAGTTGCGGTAGTGGGGCAGAAGTGTGAGCCGTAGTGCCACTTGCGCGATACTACCGCCACTCTGCCCTACTAGCACTGAAGCGGAAAAGAGTCCAGTAGCCCAAAAACAAGCGGTAATGCCCACGGCACAGGAACCGCGGAAGTACCACGCAGGCGGTACTACCGCTACACAGGGCGGCACTACCTCTAGTGAGCTTCAAAATAGCCCAAGCAAAACAGATGGATGCAGGAAAACAAGAATTGCCTGCAAATGAACTCTGAATAGAGCAAACTCAAGCTTGTTGGTTATAGTAAGAAGTGGCAGGGGAGATATGCCTATGATATAGAGAGGTGAAACCTCTATGAGTGAAAAACTGGCATAAACTCCAACATCGAAAACATCATAGAAGATGCATATGAACTTTGTTTTTTATGAACTCAAGTTTGTCATGAAGATGACCACACGCTCCAAATCTCACAAGAAGAAAAAAACAAGAAACCAAGAAAGATGATGCAAGGATGCAATGGTTTGAGCTCTCTTTGAACGATACGATCAAACTAGTCACTTGAGAGCCCCCCTTGATAGTACGACAATAGATCCTACAACCCGGTCTCGCAACTATCACCATGAGACCGGTAAAATAGAAAACCTATCAAGGGAAAACCTTTGCCTTACGCATAATCCACTTGAGCTAAATGATGACGATCTTGACCTCCTCAAGTTGGACTACCTTTCTTGATTGCGCTGGCTCTATGAAGACTAGTAGATTGCTCCCCCATGTTCCACTATGGATGAGCCACTCTTTGGCACATCTTCACAAGTCCATTTTCACCACACTAGACGGCAAGCTTCAAGCATGATCTCTTTGTGTTGCTTCACTTGAACTTGCACACCGCAAACTTGATGATGATCACCACTTGATGTCATCCTCCATGGGTTGTATGCGATCTTCCTCTTGATGCAAGCCCATGGAAACATACCTAACCCCACATAGAACTCTCACGTAGACCATGGGTTAGTACACAAAGCGTAATGGGCAATCCTTACCATACCTCTCGGTACATCTTGTACGCTTTGTGTGTTGATCAACTTTATTCACTATTTGACTTGGTCTGGATCAACCTTGTATCATGTCTTCTCCATGGTCAATCTTCGGATAATTCCTTAAATGGCACCTTGGTTATCACATAATCTCCTTGAAACCAACAAACAGACTTCAAGAAATGCCTCTGGACAAACCCTTCAAATATAGGTTAAGGCAACCATTAGTCCATAGAGATTGACATTAATTACCAAAACCACGCACGGGGGAACCATACGCTTTCAACCATAATTCTAGAAGTTGAGTCATCAAATGACCTTTAGATTTGGCATTCATGTTTTGGATTGTCAGGATCTAATAATCACCTGAATGTTTTTCAAAGATCTCATCTCTTTGCAAGAAGGCTTTTTGTTGGAGAGGCACCTCTGATGAGTTCGAATTTCAAAGCAAATTTCATAAGTGTATTTTAAATTATAATCATATATGTGTGTCTGATATAACATTGTTAGAATTATTGTGGCCATATAATATATATGGATGTGTTACTATGCTTGTTTTATTGGAAATAGAAAAAGATTTACGAGGTGATGTTTTACGGGACTGAGTAAAGACCTTACCTGTCAACTCCGCCTAAATTTTACGGACATCCGGTTTTACATAATGTTTTTTACAAGGGCTGTTGGTGATACTCTAATATCAAACTAGAATAAAGAACTATACATGGCATGGGTAATGAGAGGAGAACATCACACCCTAATCTTGGAGAAGAGTTTTCAAGCAGCATTTGAGCATTTGTGCAACAAAAGAAAAGGGACGTGCCTACATGTCCTAAAGTCAAACTATGCAAAGGGACATGTCGTCCCACACGTCTCGAACTGTATTGCAACTATTGACATGTGAATGCAACGAGGAAGTGCTGAACATATAAAAAAAATCTGCTCAATGGTCTTCGATGGGCACACGACGGGATAGCATCTAAAGTGCCGACCCCTGCTAGTAGCAAGACTGATTAGTGAAAACCCCAAAAATCTGAACTTCAAGAATTCAAGAAAACCAAATCCAACAAAAAGAGCAACATTTGAGAGGTGGCATTCAAGAGGAATATCAAAAAGAAGCAGAAGCATAAACAATAGCTACATTACAGTTTGGTCTACCTAAGTGAGGAATAAGAGTGGGGAAACACAAGGCCTCGTTTCCTAAAGGCACACATCTAACAAAAATTGGATATGGGGGAGCCAAAAGCTATCGAGAATCTTAGCACACAAGGAAATCCTTCCAAGCTACATTGTCTAAACGGTAAAATTCCCTAAGGTCACGGTCGTCATGCCAACCATAAGCATAAGTGGACCTAAACTAGAACTCCCAAGGAACAACTTAGGGTTATTAACTTTTGGTAGGAGGTTTTAGACGAATGTGATGTTATGTGAGCTAAGGCATCGGAACCAAACACCTCCTTTACTGAGATGAGTAGAAACGTCTCCCGAGCAACTTTGCATTGAAACTCACACATATGATCCTCGGTGGTTTAAATAAAGCACGACAATTTTGGCAAGTTTTATCAATGTACTAAATAATGCCCATAGGAAAAGAAACAACACTCACAAACCACAAAAGGTTTGATAAGAATAGCCTATCTCCGAAGGAAACCATCTTACCATGCCTACCAACAAGACGCTTACAACCTTTGGCTATGATAGAACGAAAAGCGAAAGTTGAAACTTGTGGCTGGAGAGAGGAAGATCGAGATAAGTTTAAGGGAAGGAGGCAACATTATATAACCCAAAATGGGGATGTGTGCTTCTATATGAGATACTCTTGGAGCTTCGATAATGAGAACCTGAAGTTGGAAGTCATCGTTCATTTGTGAAGTAGTGGTTAACGTCTCTTGTCTTCTTCAATCGTGATTTTGGTTATGTTGTGTTTTATGCGCTGGCTTGCACTTAAGCTTTGCCAAACTGCCTCTACACATAGTTCCCCGTTCATTTCGTCGCGTTTGCGTCAATAGGGGGCATGCGTGATGGGCCTCTAAACAATGTTTGAGCATGATTTACTTCTTTCTCGCCCATTGTTTGCTCTAATGAGCTTGCCATATTTGGTTGCGAAATCAAATGTAAGGGGAGTAGCTTGGTTCAGAAAAACAGTTTCGGCTATGCTAGTCATTTTATGTCCCCGCTGCCTCTGACACTTGTATACTTTTTTTCACCAAACAATTTTGTCAAGATGCAACAGTAATTCTGGCCCAAGTTAGTCATAGAGTATAGTTCCTTTTAAGTACCAACGTAAAGTCACCAATTCCATCCCGCGACAACACAACAACAACAAATTTTCTTTGAGAGGAGAACAGTAGAAATTCAAAACTTGTGGGCGGAAAGAGGGAGACTAGATAAGTTCAACGTAAGGAGGCAATATTACAACCCAAAATGATGATGTGTGCTTCTATATGAGATACTCTTGGAGCTTCAGTGGCAACAAACACTTGGAGTGGAGGTCATTCTTTGTTGAAGTAGTGACCGCTTAGCGTCTTTTGTCTTCTCTTGCACTATCTGTTGGCTTGCACTTAACCTTTTCTTAAACGGTTCTACACAATGTTGCCACATTTTCACGTTGGGCGTTTGCACCGATTTGGGACATGTGCGATGGGTCTCTTGGCAATGTTCGAGCATGTTCTACTCCTTCTGCGGCTATTGTTTGTTGTAATGAGCTTAACATTTTCTTTGAAAAAACAAATGAAAGGGGAGTATACGTGTTTGAAAAAGAAAGTTTCGGCTATGCTAGTCATTTTATGTTCCTTCTACATTTGAAACTTATATACTTCATGATTTGTTTTTCACCGAACAATCTTGTCAACATGCAATGGTAATTTTTGTCAAAGTTAGTGGTATAATATAGATCCTTTTATGTATCAACGCCAAGTCGTCAAACCACCCCGTGGTGTGACGTAAACAACAACCGACACATATTACAGGTTAACATTAACAAATTGTCTTTCAGAGGAGAAAAGAAAAAACTTAAAACCTGTGGGTGAAAAGAAGGAAACCTTGGCAAGTTCAAGGGAACAAGGCAACATATTACAACCGAAAATGACGATGTGTGCTTCTATATGAGACAACTTGGAGTTGGAGGTTGTTCGTATCTGAACTAGTGACTGCTTAGGGTCTTTTGTCTTCTCTTGCATTATGCACTGACTTGCACTTAACCCTTACCTAAATGACTTTACACAACGTTGCCACGTTTTTCATTCGTTGCTGAAGTAGTGACTACTTAGCGTCTTTTCTCTCTTCGCGCACTATGCACTGCCTTGCACTTAACATTTGCCTAAACGGTTCTACACAATGTTGACACGTTTTCATGTCATGGCGTTTGCACCAATTTGGGACATGTGTGATGGGTCTCTCGGCAATTTTCAAGCATGTTCTACTCCTTTCGCGGCCATTGTTTGTTGTAATGAGATTAACATTTTCCGTTGAAAAAATAAATGAAAGGGGGGGTATTCTTGTTCGAAAAGAAAATTTCGACTATGCTAGTCATTTTATGTCACCGTTGCATTTCAAACTTATATACTTTATAATTTTGTTTTTCACCGAACAATTTTGTCAACATGCAATGGCGATTTTGGTCAAAATTAGTGGTATAATATAAATCCTTTTATGTACCAACGCCAAGTCGTCAATTCCATGACGTGGTGCGACGTAAACAATAAGCGACACATATTAGAAGTTAACATCAACAAATTGTCTTTCAGAGGAGAAAACAGAAAGCCAAAATTTGTGAGTGAAAAGAAGGAAAGCTAGGTAAGTTCAAGGGAACGAGGCAACATATTACAATCCAAAATGACGATGTGTGTTTCTATATGAGATAACTTGAAGCTGGAGGTCGTTCATGTCTGAACTAGTGACCGCTTAGGGTCTTTTGTCTTCTCTTGCACTATGCACTGACTTGCACTTAACCCTTATCTAGATGACTTTACACAATGTTGCCACGTTTTCCATTTGTTGCTGAAGTAGTGACTGCTTAGCGTCTTTGCACTTAACATTTGCCTTAACGGTTCTACACAATGTTGCCACGTTTTCATGCCGTGGCGTTTGCACCGATTTGGGACATGTGTGATGGGTCTCTCGGCAATGTTCGAGCATGTTCTACTCCTTTCGCGGCCATTGTTTGTTGTAATGAGATTAAAATTTTCTGTTGAAAAAATAAATGAAAGGGGAGTACCCAAAAAAGAAAGTCTCAACTATGCTAGTCATTTTATGTTCCCGCTGCATTTGAAACTTATATAGAGTACTTTATAATTTTGTTTTTCACCGAACAGTTTTGCTAAGATGCAATGGTGATTTTGGTTAAAGTTAGTGGTATAATATAGATCCTTTTAAGTACCAACGCCAAGTCGTCAATTTCATCCCGTGGTGCGACGTAAACAACAACCGACGCGTATTAGAAGTTAACATCAACAAATTGTCTTTTAGAGGAGAAAAGCATAAAGTCAAAACATGTGGGTGAAAAAAAGGAAACCTAGGTAAGTTCAAGGGAACAAGGCAACATTACAACCCAAAATGACGTGTGCTTCTATACGAGATATTCTTGGAGCTTCGACGATGACAAGCACTTGGAGTTGGAGGTTGTTTGTGTCTGAAGTAGTGACCGCTTTAGGGTCTTTTGTCTTCTCGCGCATTATGCACTGGCTTGCACAGTTGCGCTTAACCTTACCTAAACGGCTCTACACAACGTTGCCACGTTTTTCATTTGGCAGCGTTTGCACCGATTTGGGACAAGTGTGATGGGTCTCTCGGCAATGTTCGAGCATGTTCTACTCCTCTCGCGCCCATTGTTTGTTGGAATGAGCTTGACATTTTTCATTGAGAAATTAAATAAAAGAGGAGTACCGCGGTTTGAAAAAGAAAGTTTGGGCTATGCAAGTCGTTTTACGTTCCCGCTGCATCTGAAAATTATATACTATATAAAGTTTGTTTTTCACCGAACAGCCTTGTCAAGATGTAACCTTCACTCTGGTCATAAGCTTTTTTTTCTCTTGCTGGTCAAATTTAGTATATATACTAGATCCTTTTAACTGCCAACGTCAAGCCGTCAATTCCACACCGCGACGCGGCGCAAACAACGACCGACGCAAATTACAACACAACAACGGCAAATTGTCGCACTCCAGGCTTAATTTTCGATGCGCCAACCGACAGAGGCCGAACAATGCATGCAAGGCTGTAGCCGAAACCTATAGAGCCTTTTTTGTGTTTTAGTACGAACGAACTGTGAACCTGTAAAACCCTTTTTGTAAGACCTCCAGCATGATTGGAAGAGGCGTCGCTCTCCCGCCGCCGGTCTCCCCGAGGGAGAGCCGCTCGCCAGGGTTTTACTTGGCGACCACGACGAAGTAACCAAGGCTGATTCGGCCTCGGGGAGGCCCATTGTTTCAAGGGCGATTTCGATGCCGAGGGTCAACAAGGCAGGGGCGACTAGAGCTCGAGCGCTGGGGTTTAATGGAGGGATATCCCTTTCATCGCCGCCCAAGTTCCTGACAGAAACTGAAGCCGAAACCAAACTGAGAATGATCGTTGGACGGCTACGAATGCAGTTTGCTTCAGCTTGGACGTCGCCCGTAGAGTTTGAAGGGCAATCTCGATGCAGGACTCAACAAGGCTGGGCGACTAGAGGGTTTTTACAGGGATATTCTATTCTTTTTCATCGCCGTCGAATTTTCCTGACGGAAATGAGTCTGCGCCCTCTTGTGACAATCTGGGTTAATTAATCGGCAGGTTGCAGCAGCTTTGACTTGAACGGAATAGCATATTCATTCTTCTCTCCGTCGCTCCATGTGTTTCAAGCGTGAGGAGTTCGTGCTGCCCGTGCCGGTTTTCCTCCCACACCGCGTACGGTGCCGAGTGGGTTCTGACTGGACGATGTGTGTGCGAGGCGATGGTTCAACAGTCGTCGCCATGCCTTCCTCGTGCTGCGCCGGTGGCGCTCCACTTTAGCAGCAGTTTTTTTCTTTGCGGAATCGCTTTAGTAGTAGGTTGGATCAACTATCTAGCTACGCCAATTCACGTGTTTGAATTGATCGTTTCAACAAAAAAGGAATCACTTCAAGGGGGAGTTTATATTATTTTTTTCGGTTTTGCTAAACCTCAGCCGCCTGAAAATCTTTGATGCGTCGATTCTATTTATTTTTTTGAGGGGTATCACCAATTAATCAAACTCCAGATGGAGGGGGATACAAAAGGGATCATGTGGTTGGATTAACCAAACATGTGTACCTTGAATGCGAAAACCTGGCTAACCTAATGGGCATCGCTATGTCTCGCATCAAGTGAAACCTATGGAACCCTCGCCCAAGGGTAAGAGCGAGATGGGCCGGCCCATACGCACGGGATGCCACACCCTATTTTTTCCGTTTTTGTTTTTCTTTTTCTGTTTCCATTTTTTGCATTATTTCTTACTTTTATTTATACCTTAACATTTTCTATATATATATATATATTACAAAAAACATTAAAAAATGTTGACCGAGCATTTGGAAAGTGCTAAATGCGTATAGACAAAATGTTTATCACATATACGAAAAATTTATACAAATGAACAATGTGTATGAAAACATTTGATCATGTATTTACAATATTTTAGTCAATAATTTGAAAAAAATGTTGAGAAAATATTTGAAAAATGTTAATCAAGCATTTGAAAATGTTAAACGTGTATAAAAAAAATGTTGAACGTGTATTAAAAAATGATGAAAAATTTGATCATGTATAGAAAAATATTAATCAAGCATTTGAGAAAATGTTGAACAAGTATTTCAAATATGTTCATCAAGCATTTGGAAAAATGTTACATGTGTTTAGAAAAAATGTTGACCATGAATTAAATAAATGAAGAAAAACATTGATCATGTATATAAAAATGTTAATTGTATATAGAAAAAATGTTGACCATATATTTAAAAGTTAAGCAAAAATTTGATCATGCATATAAAAATGTTAATCAAGCATTTGGAAAGATGTTGAACTAGTATTTGAAAAAAATTAATCAAGCATTTCGGAAATATTAAATGTGTATAAAAATGTGGTCAGTGTATTAAAAATGTTAATATTTTATTTGAAAATTGATAATCAAGTATTAAAAATGTTTAAAATGTATAGAAAAAGTTGACCGTGTATTAAAAATATATCAATCTTCTAATTGAAAAATGTAATCAATGATTTGAAAAAACATGTACAAAAAATTGTTGATCATGTATTCAAGAAAATGTTAAATTTGTATTGTAAAATAGTTAAACAGGTATTAGAAAAATGTTCTTGACATATACGGAAAGCGTAGAATGGAAACCAAAGAAACAAAGAAACCCAAAAACGAAGGAAAACCAATAAAAACAATGAAAGACACAAAGAAAAATGAAAAAAAATGGAGAAGAAAAAACAAAAGAAAACAAAAAAGAGAAAACCAAATGACAGAAGAAAAAAAGAAAAAATAGAATGAAAATAAAGAAAGAGAGAAAGAAAACCGGTGAAAAAAGAAAGACAAAACAGACACAAAAAACCAGGAAAAACCAATGCAAAATTGTCTCTTTTACCCTCGACTCAAGCAGTTTATGTACCTGCAAATGATTTGACCGCCCCTGCCCCTGCCACAACATTTGGACATTTTTGCTAGAGAGTTGCCTCAACCAGGTGTCAGAGTAAATGACCACGGGTAGCCTAGCCGGCTCCCTCTGGTCCGTCTGAAAAAATTACGAGCCGATCTGGCTCTCAAGAATCCAAGACGTGGAGCCGCTTTCCCCTTGCCGGCTGTCTCCCAGGCCGACTATCGGAAGGCGGCCCGGCTTTAGCCCTCATGAAGAAAGCCGCGGGAGGGCCGGCTCCAAGAAGCCGGCCACGAGAAGGCCGACTCCAAGAGGCCGGCTCCCACAAAGCGGTCAAGATCGTACCCTCGAAATCTACATCCACATAACGGCGATGTGGTGGGGCGTGGCTACAGTAAAGCCTGCCACCCCCGAATTCCGGAGCACGCCTGGCACAGTGCGCCGTACGGGGTGGCCATGACCCATCCGGCGCGGCACTGTTGCCATGTTGACCCTGACGCCACCCACGATGGGCTGTCAGCGCGGCCCACGGGCGGTGGGCCCCTTCAGGTAGAGAGACACCCGAAGACGGTCAGGTCTCCCCCAGTCGGCCCAAGACAGGGCAAGCTCCCCGCAGCCAGCTTGCCTCCTCCCTCGAAGGAGACGCCCCATTAAGGAGACAAGACGCGGTGAGGCTACAGCGATCGCTCGCCGGGCGGCGGCACTGTAGCCACGCCCACCTCGGCGAAGCCCTCGTCACCAGGTTGAGGCAACAGTAACCAGCCACCGACAAGGCCCTGGACAATGGCGCCTGCCTGTCGACCAAGAAGCCGGCAGCCGGCGGGACCCACTAGCCTGCGGGCCCCAGCAGCCGGCGCAGAAGCCGGCGAGTGTAGACACAGACGGCTGGGGCCCATGCCCAGCCGGATTACCATTGTACCCCCGGGGGGTGGGCCTATATAAACCCCCCTGGGCACCCATGCAAAGGGTTGATCAGAGCTAGTTTTAGACACCACATAGAGAGGAGAGGAGAGCAAGCCGTGCCCTTCTTCTTCCTCTCGCCAAACAGCTCAAAGAGCATCTTGTAGCCACTCGTTCATCTAGTGATCATGCGGAGACCCCGCAGAGCAGCAGTAGGGGTGTTATCTCCTCGAAGAGCCCCGAAGCTGGGTAAGATTCGCCGGCGTGCATGTCTACGCCTCATCCCGCTTCCAGGCACCGGCGACGTCTTACTGGCTCCCACAATGATAAGCCACCCGTTGGCATATGTCGCACCTACCACCCGGCATTTGGCGCCCACCGTGGGGCCAGGTGCACCGTCGTCTAGGGACCTGTTCTGGACGGGAACCCTCTTCCTCCCCAGCGAGCGTAGCCAGCCCGGCACGCCCGATGGCGCTTGCCACGACGCGCTGCAAGGCGTCGCCAACATCTGCGCAGCGAGCGGCCTCGCCGATCTCCTTGACGAGACCCTCATCTCCGACGAGCTCGCCTCTGACGCAGGCACCGACCACCTCGTCAACCTCCTCGGCCAGCTCCACGTCTCCGGCGAGCTTGCTGGGGACTTGGAGTCTGTTGGCTCCACCGATCTGATGCCTGTCGACTCCGACACGGCCTCACTCGACACTTTCCCCACAAACGTCGCGATCTACAATGACCCTCTTCCCCGGGCCAATGGCTGCGACGGCACCACCACCGAGGTGATGGTCATCGGCCACGGCGGCACTTCTGGCGAGAACGCCCTCGACGCCCCGCATGCAGCGGTCCACGATTTGTCCATCCCCCTCCCGGCCGATGCCGACGCCGAAGCACTGGAGGCTCGACACCTCGCCCTCCTCGCGGAGGGCCGGAAGTTGGCTTCCATGAGACGCCTCACCGAGGCCCACCAGCGCGAAGCCGACCGCGCCGCCTTTGGCACGCTGCCCCGAGGCGGGCCAAGCCGAGCCGGCGTTGTCAGACAGCGCGGCGCTGCCCTCGCCGACACGCTAGGAGTCGACCGCCCAGTCTACGCCACTCCGCTCGAGAACCTGCGCGCCGCCCAGGCGGCCGTAGACGAGCTAGACGGACTGAGGGCCGAAGAACTCCCCCACATGACCAGACGCATCCAGCAACTAATCGATGCAGCCGCACAGCGGCACGAAGCCGACGCCCGCGCGGAAAGCCCTTCCCGCGCCGAGAGCACGGCGCGCACAAGCCGGATGCCGACTGCGGGTAAAACCCGCGCGTGACACGAGAAAGAGCCGGCTGCCAGCCGAAGCCGAACCCGGATCTCCATCGAGCGAGACGCAGAAGGCCGTCCCCGGGCCGTGGAGCAGCGGGGCAACCCGCCTCCGCCTCTGCCTCCGCCTCGTGGGGAGAGATATCCTACCCCGCCGCCTGTCACGCATCCGACTCTCAGCGGCCGACTAGGTCTCCGTGAAGGAGTCGGCGAGAACGACGCCCGCCATCGGATCGACCGCCTAGCGCGATCCCTGGCGCTAGAAGAAGAAGACGATGTCGGCCCGCCTTGCTTCGGCCCCCGCATCCGCGGCGAGCCTTTCCCCAAAGGGTTCTCTCTCCCAAGAGACACGCCCAAGTACAACGGCTCCGTGAAGCCGGAAGATTGGTTGATCGACTACTCCACAGCGGTTCGCATAGCAAACGGCAACAGGCGCGTTGCCATGAAGTACGTGCCCCTCATGCTGCAAGGCACGGCGCGGACCTGGCTCAATAGCCTCAGGCCCTACAGCATCAACAGCTGGATAGACTTCACAGAAGCCTTCGTCCGCAACTTCACCAGCACCTACAAGCGGGCCCCCAAGCCCAGACAGCTCTCCTTGTGCGTACAAGGCCCCGCCAAGTCCACTCGCGACTACCTCATGCGTTGGGCTGAGCTCCGCAACTCTTGCGAAGGGGTGCACGAGGTGCAAGTCATAGAATACTTCACCGCCGGATGCCGAGAGGGCACCCTCCTTAAGCACAAGCTCCTCTGCGACGAGCCGACTACCCTCGACGAGCTTCTGGTCATAGCGGACAAGTACGCCACCGCCGACTCCTCAATGAAGACTGAACTCCGGGTAGACGCGTCCGGGAAGGTAATCAACCCGGCGCCCAAGACGTCGGCTGGGGACTCTGGCCGATGCCCGTACCAGAACGACCACAAGCGCAAGGGCCCCGTGCCGCTCTCCACCAGTCGGCAGGTGGCCACAGTCGAGGACAAGCAGCCCGAAGGGCGGCCCGCACCTAAGAAGCAGAAGGGCGGCAGGCCGGCTTGGCAGCCGGCCTTCTCCTATGAGCAAACTCTCGACGCCCCATGCAAGTTCCACAGCGGCGCGAAGCCGTCCAACCACACAACCCGGAAGTGCCACTAGCTCACCCAAATCTCCAAAGGCGAAGGGCTCGTGCCGCCTCCGCCTGCTGGTCCGCCACCTCCGGCTCCGCAGTTGCCGACCGCTCGGCCAGCAGTCGGAGCTGTGCATGATGAGTTCCCCGACGAGCATGCCGCCTATGTCATCTTTACAAGCCAGCCCGAAGGCCGGCGTAGCAGACGCCGAGAGTACCAAGAAGTCAACGTGGTCGCTACCAACCCCGCCGAGCACATGCACTGGTCAGAAAAGCCTATCAGCTGGAGCCGGGCCGACCACCCAAAGGTGATGCCATCTCCCGGCTCTTATGCGTTGGTTTTGGATGCCACCCTTGCAACGGACAGACGCGCCGCCCGTTTCTCCTGCGTGCTAATAGACGGCGGGAGCAGCATCAACATCCTGTACCATGACACCCTGGAGAAGCTGAACGTCAAGACGAAGCAACTCATGCCTACTCGGACTGTGTTCCATTGTACCTGGCCTGTCCTGTGCCCCCATTGGCAAGATCAAGATTGATGTTCTCTTTGGGGACAAGGATCATTTCCGCCGAGAAGCGATCTAGTTTGAAGTGGTGGACCTGGAGAGGCCCTACCATGCATTGCTTGGCCATCCCGCCTTGGCCAGGTTCATGGTTGTTCCCCACTATGCTTACCTCAAGATGAAGATGTCGAGCGCCAAGGGCATCCTCACCGTAGCCGGCGATTACAAGAAATCTTCCGAGTGCGCTGCAGCTAGCAGCCGGCTGGCCGAGTCCCTTGTGATTGTCGAAGAAAAGAAAATGTTGGACCGAGTCGTGGCCATGGCCGGCAAAAAGCCGGCCCTGTCCCCCGATCCCAAGGAGTGTGATGCCCAAGGATCTTTCCAGCCGGCCAAGGAGACGAAGAAGATACCTCTTGACCCCGAGCATCCAGAAAGGTTTGCCGTCATCGGGGCAAACCCAAACAGCAAATAGGAAGGCGAGCTCGCCGATTTCCTCCGTGAGAATCGGGACATCTTTGCATGGTCCCCTAAGGACATGCCGGGTGTTCCGAAGGAATTCGCCGAGCACAAGCTACACGTCCGAGAAGGCGCAAAACCAGTCAAACAACCCCTCCGCCGACTGTCGGAGGAGAAAAGAAGGATTGTGGGAGAGGAGATAGCCCGGCTTCTGGCAGCCGGCTTCATTATGGAGGTTTTCTTTCCAGAGTGGCTCGCCAACCCGGTCCTCTTGCTAAAGAAGAACAACAAGTGGCGCATGTGCATAGACTACACGAGCCTCAACAAGGCCTGCCCCAAAGATCCCTTTGCCCTGCCAAGTATTGATCAAGTGATAGACTCCACGGCCGGATGCGAGCTATTGAGTTTCTTGGATGCTTACTCAGGATACCACCAGATAAAGCTAGATCCGGCTGACCGCCTGAAGACCGCCTTCATCACGCCATTCGGAGCTTTCTGCTACCTGACTATGACATTCGGCTTAAGAAATGCCGGTGCCACTTTTCAGCGTTGCATGCAGAAGTGCCTCCTCAAGCAGCTCGGCAGAAATGCCCACGTCTACGTAGAGGAAATTGTGGTGAAGACGGAGAAGCGCGACACCTTGCTGGAGGACCTCAAGGAAACATTTGAGAACCTGCGCCGGTTCCAGATCAAGCTCAACCCCGAGAAATGCGTGTTCGGAGTGCCAGCCGGCCGGCTCCTAGGCTTCCTGGTCTCCGAACGCGGCATCGAATGCAACCCAATAAAGATCAAGGCCATTGAGAGAATGGCGATTCCTACCAAACTTCGAGACGTCCAGAAGTTCACCGGGTGCTTGGCCTCCCTGAACCGCTTCATCAGCCGGCTCGGAGAGAAAGCTCTCCCCCTCTACCGCCTCATGAAGAAGACCACTCACTTCGAGTGGAACGACCAAGCCGACCAAGCTTTTCATGAGCTGAAGAAGATGCTGGCCAAGTCACCTGTCCTGGCGGCGCCGACTGAGAAAGAGCCCATGCTCCTCTACATTGCCCCAACCAGCCGGGTGGTCAGCACCGTCATCGTAGTCCAGCGCCCAGAAGAGGGCCGAGCCCAGCCGGTCCAGAGGCCGGTGTACTATTTGAGCGAGGTGTTTTCTACCTCGAAGCAGAACTACCCGCACTACCAGAAGATGTGCTATGGCGTGTACTTCGCCGCCAAGAAGCTGAAGCCCTACTTCCAAGAGCACCCCATCACGGTCGTATGCACCGCCCCGCTTGCCGAGATCATAGGCAGTCGGGATGCATCCGGCCGGGTGGCGAAATGGGCCATCGAGCTGGCCCCCTACACGATCTTCTACCAGCCTCGCGCCGCCATCAAGTCCCAAGCATTGGCCGACTTCCTCGTCGACTGGGCCGAGACCCAGTACCTACCGCCAGCTCCCGACTCCACTCATTGGCGCATGCACTTCGACGGGTCCAAGATGCGCACCGGCTTGGGAGCCGGCGTCATCCTCACCTCTCCCAAAGGCGACAAGCTCAGATACACGCTGCAAATTCACTTTGCCGCCTCCAACAACGTGGCCGAGTACGAGGCGCTCATACACGGGCTCCGGCTTGCCAAAGAGCTCGGCATACGCCGGATCCTATGTTATGGCGACTCAGACTTGGTAGTCTAGCAATCATCCGGCGACTGGGACGCCAAGGACGCAAATATGGCAAGCTACCGCTTCCTCGTTCAGCAGATCAGCGGGTACTTTGAAGGATGCGAGTTCCTCCACGTACCGCGAGCCGACAACAAGCCAGCTGATACCCTGGCTCGAATAGGCTCCACTCGGCAGGCAATACCAACCGGTGTCTCTCTGCAACGCCTCCTCAAGCCGTCTATCAAACCATCTCCAGAGTCCGATTCCATCTTCGTGCCGCCTGGCCCCGACGCGGCCGGATCCGGCTCGAAGAACCAAGCAGGTGACCCGGGGACTTCGATAGTCGGCCCGGGGACGTCAGTAGGCGGCTCGGGGACTTCCGTAGTTACGCCCGACCCAGGGACTGCCACACCCGGCTCGGGGACTGCGGTAGTCGGCCCGGGGACTGCACCAACACAACAGGCGGCGGCCGACTCCAGCATTTCACCACCCAGCCCGCCCGCCCTGGTCGCAGTAGCCGTGTTGGTGTAACGCCCGGATAATTAAGCTACAGTAATCCTCTGACTGATGATGTCAGGTCATCATAATTAATATATTTTTGTTCAAACCTCACTTGTTTCAAATCGAGTTCAAAGTCCAATTAATAATTCTTCAACATGTAAAATAAAAATGTTCAGCGGGTTGCAAATATTCTCTAAGTAATTAAAATATAAGAACCAAAATTATTTGAATATTTAAAATGCCTTTAACCCAGTTAAAATTGAACCAACATCAATTATATTAGGACCTTTCAATTTAAACAAATGTGTAAATTATTCAAAATAAATCTTAACCTTCTGGCTAGCTCATTACACTGCCTAGCATTTATGTACCAAGTTTTATCTGTAACTGAAAGCATTTGCTTTTAAAATAAAGTGCAAAAGAGTAAAGAAAATTGAAAACAGAAAACAAAGCTAAAAAAAGAGAAGCCCCCCCCCCCACTAGGCCAACCGGCCCAGCAGGCCACCAGGCCGGCCCACCAGCCGCGCCCATATCCCCCCACTGCTCGCGAAACCCTAGAGCCCCACCCCACTTCCCCCCAACGATCCCACCCTCTCCCTCCAGCGCCGTCACAGGAGAGGGCGCACGACCCCATCGCTCTCCCCACTCTCTCCTCGCGCCCCTCCTCTCGGACCCGATCTGGATCGGGGGTAGGCGACCCCCGTCGCCCCGCTTCTACCTCGTCGGCACCGCTTCCTCGTCAGACCGCCGTCGTTGTCACCTCTTCCCCGCTGGAACCGCCCCGAGCCCTCCGCCGCTCGGCCCCGACACCACACCTTCCCGCACGGCGCCGCCCTCCGCCGCCCCCATCGCCGGCGACACTGCGGCCACCTCCCCGAGCCCACTGCCTCCCCCTGCATCGCCCGTGAGGCCTCCCCTTCTCCTCCCCTCTCCCCGCCTTCCCCTCCTCTCTGTCGCGCACACGCTCCGGCGCCCACTCGCAGCCACCACCGCCCCGCACGCGCTTCGGCCGCGTGCACGCATCTCGCCGCCGGCCCACTCGCGCCCGCGTTCGGCAACCACATCCCGCGCCCCCACTCGCACTAGCACCTCGCCTGTGACCCCGTCGCCGCGACCGTGCCGCTTCACGTCGCCTGCGGCCGCGACTGTGCCCCGCCTCTGCTCCGCCATCGCTGGCTTCTGCTGCTCGCGCACTCCCTCGCTCGCCCCCGCGCCGCGTCTTGCATCGCCAAGCGCTGCTGCTACACCGCTGCCCCTGCACGCTGCCCGTGACCCGCGCGGTCGCCTCCTTCCCCATCTGCTCGCCCCACTCACTTGCGTCACCGATGCCGCCCGGTCCGGGCCTCGTCGCGCTCTGGCAGCCGCGCCGCTGGTCTCGCCCGAGGCCAGGGCCCGAGCTTGCCCCATCGGGTGCTCGTGGTCACGCCCGCGCGCCCGTCACCCGTGCGCCCGCTAAGGCTTGTGGCCCATTGACAGCCGGGCCCCGCACCCCAGAACGAATTAAAAATAAAATAAATATAAAAATAAATAAATAGTAATTAAAATAATTAACTAATTAATTAAGTTAATTAATCCTAATTAACTAATCTAATTAACTAGTTAGTTTAATTAAACAGTAATTGGATTAGTTAAACCCTAATTAGACTAAACAGTCAATGACGAACGGGACCCACATGTTAGGTTGACTAGGTCAACTGCTGACGTCATGCTGACATCAGCAAACACTGTTCTGGATAATGTTGATTTAAATAATTAAATAAATCCTAATATTGATTTAAATCTTTTAAAATTAATATAAAATAAACCGTTGCTCAGATGGAGAAACTTTGTACATGAAAGTTGCTCAGAACGACGAGACGAACCCGGATACGCAGCCCGTTCGTCCGCCACGCATCCCTAGCATAGCAAACATGCAACTTTCCCCCTCCGGCTCCTCTGCCTGAAAACGCGAAACACCGGGGATACTTTCCCGGATGTTTTCCCCTTCACTGGTACCACCTCGTACCGCGTTAGGGCACACCTAGCATCACGCTTTGTCATGTCATGCATCGTCATGCATTTGTTTGCACTATATTTATTGTTTCTTCCCCCTCTTCTCTCTCTAGACACCGAGACCGACGCCGCTGCTACCCAGTACGACTACGGTGTTGACGACCCCTCTCTCTTGCCAGAGCAATCAGGCAAGCCCCCCTTTGATCACCAGATATCGCCTACTCTCCTCTATACTGCTTGCATTAGAGTAGTGTAGCATGTTACTGCTTTCCGTTATTCCTATCATGATGCATAGCCTGTCCTTGCTACTACTGTTGTTACCATTACCTGCTATCCTACTGCTTAGTATAGGATGCTAGTGTTCCATCAGTGGCCCTACACTCTTGTCCGCCTGCCATGCTATACTACTGGGCTGTGATCACTTCGGGAGGTGATCACGGGCATATACTATATACTTTACACAGTTACATTACCTGTGGTACTGTTCGGAGTTGGGGGCTGAAGGGGCAGGTGGCTCCATCCCGGTAGAGGTGGGCCTGGGTTCCCGACGGCCCCCGACTGTTACTTTGTGGCGGAGCGACAAGGCAGGTTGAGACCACCTAGGAGAGAGGTGGGCCTGGCCCTGGTCGGTGTTCGCGGGTACTTAACACGTTTAACGAGATCTTGGTATTTGATCTGAGTCTGGCTACTGGCCTATACGCACTAACCATCTACGCGGGGACAGTTATGGGCACTCGACATCGTGGTATCAGCCGAAGCCTTCGTGATGTCAGCGACTGAGTGGCGCGCGCCGGATTGGACCGTAAGCCTGCTCTTGTATTAAGGGGGCTAGTTCTGCTTCTGGCCGCGTACGCAACGTGCAGGTGTGCAATGGGTGATGGGCCCAGACCCCTGCGCCATAGGATTTACACCAGCGTGCTGACCTCTCTGTTGTGCCTAGGTAGGGATGCGACGTGTTGATCTTCCGAGGCCGGGCATGACCCAGGAAAGTGTGTCCGGCCAAATGGGATCGAGCGTGTTGGGTTATGTGGTGCACCCCTGCAGGGAAGTTAATCTATTCGAATAGCCATGATCTTCGGTAATAGTACGACTTGGAGTTGTACCTTGACCTTATGACAACTAGAACCGGATACTTAATAAAACACACCCTTCCAAGTGCCAGATACAACCGGTGATCGCTCTCTCACAGGGCGACGAGGGGAGGATCATCGGTTAGGGTTATGCTATGCGATGCTACTTGGAGGACTTCAGTCTACTCTCTTCTACATGCTGCAAGATGGAGGTGGCCAGAAGCGTAGTCTTCGACAGCATTAGCTATCCCCCTCTTATTCTGGCTTTCTGTAGTTCAGTCCACCGATATGGTCCTTTACACTTTTACCCATGCATATGTAGTGTAGCTCCTTGCTTGCGAGTACTTTGGATGAGTACTCACGGTTGCTTTCTCCCTCTTTTCCCCCTATCCCTTCTACCTGGTTGTCGCAACCAGATGTTGGAGCCCAGGAGCCAGACGCCACCTTCGACAACGACTCCTACTACACCGGAGGTGCCTACTACTACGTGCTGCCCGCTGACGACGACCAAGAGTAGTTTAGGAGGATCCCAGGCAGGAGGCCTGCGCCTCTTTCGATCTGTATCCCCGTTTGTGCTAGCCTTCTTAAGGCAGACTTGTTTAACTTATGTCTGTACTCAGATATTGTTGCTTCCGCTGACTCTTGTGCCTTCGAGCATTTGTATTCGAGCCTTCGAGGCCCCTGGCTTGTATTCGAGCCTTCGAGGCCCCTGGTGGAGTCTGCGCACTACCCCAAACAAGTCAACCGGCTTCACTCCTTTCTTCCTCGTGTATGGTGCCGAGGCGGTCATCCCAACTGACATCGAGTTCGACTCGCCTCGGGTAACCATGTACACAGAGGCGGAGGCCAAGGAAGCACGAGAAGACGGTGTCGACCTACTGGAAGAAGGCTGGCTGTTAGCCCTCAGCCGGTCCGCCATCTACCAGCAGGGCTTGCGCCGCTACCACAGCCGGAAGGTCAGACCAAGATCTTTCCAAGAAGGCGACCTCGTGCTCCGGCTGATCCAGCGAACAGCCAGCCAGCACAAGCTCTCGGCCCCTTGGGAAGGCCCCTTTGTCATCGGCAAAGCGCTGGGAAATGACTCCTACTACCTGATCGACGCACAGAAGCCGAAGGTACGAAAGAGAGACGACTCCGGCAAGGAGTCGGAACGACCATGGAACGCCAACCTCCTCCGAAGATTTTACAGTTGAAATGCAGTATGTATCACGCTAACTTTTGTACTAAGTACGAGACAATAGGCCCCCCGAGGAGAGCTCGGGGACTGCCATCTTTTATCTATAAAAGAAGAGTATCATGCTTATGATCATGTCATTACATTCACTTTTTTCGTCCGGCACCGGGTTCGACTAGTCGGCCCGGGGACTGGCCGCCTTGAGTTATATTAGAAGTCCTACCCGCGGTCAAACAAGTAGTGTGCTGGCACCCAAGCCTTCTCTTGCCAAAAGTCGCAGTTCGAAGAACCGGCTGTCCGGTTGGCAAGAGTTAAAGGCAGGAAAGGACGCCCACACGAAAAACGGCTAGGGACTAACGGACTAATATAACAAAAGCTAGTTTTTCTCCCACCACCGACCGACTACCAGAGTAGCCGGCTGGCCGGCTTCCATTCACCTCGCTTCAATCTAAGAAAGCTCGAGTACTTGCCTTCCCCAAATAATAATAAAGAAAATAAATATAGCCAAGTTCTTCCTTAGCCGCAGGCTGCAGAGCAGCTGCCGGTTGGGAAGGCAGCAGCTAGGGGAAGGCGGCAAAGGAAACAGCCTAAAGATAAAAAGCATACACGAATGGAAGCCAAACACACACACACGATCATATTTACACAAAAGGCCTTCGAAAGGCCAGCATTCAACATAGTTTGAATACACCCCCAGTGGGTGGAACTGCGCAAATTTAACAAAAATTGTTCAAAGAGTAACAAGCAGGAAAAGCAAGGACGGCAGATTAAGCCAAGGGAGCGACTGGCGAGTCGGGTAGGTCGGTAGAGACGTCAGTGCTGGCTGGAGGAGTGGCCGGCTGGCGAACCTCGGCATGATCACCACCTCCCGCAGAGGGCGCACTAGCACGCGCCTCGTTGCTGGAGGCACGGTCAGGCTGGGGCTGGCTGGCTGCTTCACTGGCCGGCTCGACGTCTTCGCCTTCCTCTCCTTCGTCGTCTTCACCTTCATCGCTGGAAGTGATCTCCTCGCCGAGTCCTCACCCGCTGACGGGTCCAGCCCAAACCATTCCTCCGGCTGGGCAACACCGTCGTCATTTATTTCAGGAGCAAAGACGCTGATGTCAGTGCACTCGGCGATCGTCGAGGCACGCTGAGCGATAGCCAGCCGCACCTCCTCCATCTCCTCGTCGGCCTCCAGCCGCCAGGTGCGCAGCTGGTCCAGGTTCAGCCCGGGATACCAGGCTCGGACGAACTCCAGCGCCTGCCCAGCTCCAAGCCGGGCCGCCGATGCCTTCTAGGCCTCGAAGCGGCCAACCGCAACCTCCAGCCAGTCGGCAGTCCGACTCGGGGTGCGGGGAATCGTTTCGCCTGGCCAGAGGGCGGCCAACACCTGCGCCCCGGCGCGCTGGAGGTGGTGGAGCATGCGGTGAGCCGGCTACAGCCGGGTTTGGACCGCCAAGAGTTGCTCCTCAAGCGTCCGGCTCGCGTCCGACGCGATTTCAGCCCCCGCCTGCCGGCGCGCCTCGCGGTGGGCCTCGATGGTCTGGGTGGCGAAGACAGAGTAGCCGGGGAAGTAGTCTGCACAAAGAACAAAAAGCAGCACAAGTCAGAACACAAATCAGGGGGCAAGGGGCAAGCAAGGAGTGAGGAAGGCGGCTTACCATCGATCAGATCCTTGATCCGGCTGAAGCCCTCGCTCAGTGCTTGTTTTGCCTCAGCCCAGCCCGCCGCTTCGGTCTCGAACTCAGCTTTGAGGGCGTCCTCACTGTCCTGCACCTTCTTCAGGGCCGCCTTGTGGCTCTCCTCCTAGTCAGCCAACTTCTTGGCCAGGCGGTCACGCTCCAGGACGAAGGCGTTGTACCCGGCTTCCTTGGCGCGAAGGGCAGCCTGGGCCCCACTGAGCTGCCCCCTCAAGTCGGCATTGGCTCCTGCAAGCATGAAGACAAAGGAAAAATTAATAAGGAAGAAGTCGTCAAGGAAGATCCGACCCGACTGCTCAGCAGTCGGCCCGAATCTCGGGGACTACACCCAGTGGGTGCGCTGACGCGCCCCCACAGGAGATGAACGAGACAAAGCACGCACTCCGACTGTTGGTCAAGTCCTCAGTTTTCCAACCCAGCTCCTGAGCCTAGGAGTTGAAGGCAGCAGCACGGAGGTTATGGTATTCCTGGAATATCAGACAGGATGCAAGAATAAGATAGCTGTCAGGACCTAGTAAGTTCCAAGCCGCCTGCTCAGCAGCCGACTCGGAACTCGGGGACTACACCCAATGGGTGCGCTGGCGCGCCCCCACGGAAGAAATCAAAAAAGCAAAACAACCAAGGCCAGAGGGCTCACCCGGATGACGGCCCGCGTCGCGAGGAACTCTTGGGTATATCGCTGCAGCGAAGCGGCCTGGGCTTGAAGCCGGCTCCGGACCTCCTGGGCCGCCGTGTTCAGCTCGGTCGTCCCCCCGTTGGGCGTCCACTCGGACGTGCTGGCGCTGGCCGCCTCCAGGGCCTCCGCCGTCTGGCTGGCGCCCGCAGCTTGGTGCGGTTTCGGCGCGGAGTTAGCTCCCCCTGCGCGCCGGCGAAATGCCGGCTGCACCTCGAGGCCGGCCCCTGCCTCCGGCTCGCCCCCGGCCGGCTGCTCTGGCGCCGCGGCTGGTTGGCCGCTTTGGCCTGTTCCAGTCGGCGCCGTCTGCGGCGCCTCCTCCATGAAGACCACGTGGTCCTCCCTCCTCTCCATCAACGGCGGGTCTTGTTCAACCTCCTCCGATTGGGGCACGGGGATGTCGGGAGCCACAGCGCGGAGGGGAACGACGAGCAGCAGAGGCTGGTTGTGTGAGGCCTCCGCCTCCGTCTCCGTGGCTGCCGCCACCGCCCGGGCCTTGGCCGCCGCGTCGGCCTGCTCCTTTGCCGCCTGGGCGGTCCTTCGCTCTGCCGCCTCCCGCTCCTCCCGTGCGTTCCGCTCCGTGGCCTCCATGAGGTCGGCGCGGGGATCCACGCGGCGGGAGCCTAAGGACCCTCCAGTCAGCCCGACTACGGAGCCGCCAGGACCTCGCTCGAGGGAAAGCGGTGCCCTGCCCGGCGAGCAAAGAAAGGTTTAGAAGAGCCTCAACCGGAGAGGACAACAAAAAAATACAAGACATTTGACGACTTACGCCGAGATCGCCTGCGGCTGTTTCACCGCCTTGCGGAAGCGGGCCGCCTTCACGGCCGCCTCATCCCGCTTGGTCACCGCCGTGGAACCCTTGGATTTCCTCGGCCGGCTGCCGAAGAAGGTCGACACGGCCTGGCGTTTCTGCGCACCGCCACGGGCAGCCGGCGCGGCAGACGGGCCTGCGCCTTGATGATCAAGCTCCAGCTGGCGGTGCGGGGCGGCTTCGACCTCGTCATCGTCCGCCCAGTCCTCGAGGCCGGCCCCGAGCCCCGTGCCTCCTGCCTCGTCGTCTTCCCCCACGATGGCATCTTCCATGGCGGCCGCTCCCAGGTCCGGATCATCGATGTCGTCCACCGTGCGGTCGGGGAGGAGCTGGCGCTCTACCCCTGCGGCCCCGGCCGTCGGCGGAAGAAGAGGGTTCCGCTAAGGGCAAACCAATTGATCAGAAGTCGGCCATCATGAGGCCAGCCACAAAAAAAACTTACGGCAGGTGGAGGGTTGGCGCGAGAATATGGCCCCTTGCCGCATCGCCAATCCTCGGCAAGCTTGCAGTTGGAGATGTAGTTCACCATGTAAGACACCTCGGCATGAGGCATCTCCCTGGTGCTCAGCCGGCACGGGTCGAAGCGGCCGCTCATCTGGCAAATCATGTGAGGCCGGCCTTGGAGCTGAAGTACTCGGCGCTCCACGAAGGCGGCCACCAGGTCGGCTCCGGTCAGGCCCTCCGACTGGATCATCACCCGTAGCCGGGAGACGGCTGCGTTCCCGTCCTGAGACAACGACCTGGCCCGGTAGCTCCACGAGGGTTGCCTCCCAGCCGGCGGGCCGGCTACGTAAGCCGGCAGGTTGACGAAGTCGCCTTGCTAGGCGACGTTCTTCACATAAAAATAGGACTTCTGCCAGAGCTTCACCGACTGGATTAGCGGGATGGGCGGGAACGGATTGTTCTCGCCCGTCCGCCTCATGGCAATGAAGGCTCCACAGGGGACGGGCACGCCCGTGACAACGGTGCCGAGCTTGCTCTGGAAGAATTCTCCCCAGAGCTCGAGAGTGGGGAGAACCCCAAGAAAGCCCTCGCACAAGGTGACGAAAGCCGACAGCAGCATCACCGCGTTGGGCGTGAGGTGATGCGGGTGGAGGTGGTAAAATTCAAGAAAAGCGCGAAGGAATCTGCTCGCCGGGAGGCCGAAGCCGCCCAGGCAGTGCGAGCGGAAGATTACCCGCTCGCCCTCCTCCGGTGCCGGCGAAATCTCCCTCACCGGAGCACGACGAACCCACACGTAGTTCTTGCCCGGCAGACGCCGCGTCCGGCGGAGGAACTCAACATGGTCCTCGTGGACGTTGGAGCCATCCCACGAGCTCGACAATGCCATGGGAACGACGCGGCGAGGAACAAGACGATGCGACGGCAGAGACGCGCACGACCCCGCTACGGCGGGACCAAAGGAACCGAAAGGTCCGACGGCGGAGCGGCGCGGCAATGGGTCGCTGCGGCGGCGAAGGGAAGAAGAAGGAAGGCGAGAAGGGGCGGAGCGAGGGAGAGCGTGCGAGCCTCTGCCGCTCCCCCTCCTCCCCCTACTTATAGACCTGCGCGGCGGAGCCGAGGAGGCGTGGTGTGGGGGAACGTGGGATCAACTGCGCCCACTCCCCCACGTCCCGCGATTATTGCGCCCTGATGGCGTAATAAAACCACCGTGGGAAGGCGAGCAGTCTGTTGTGGGCCGCAGAAGATCCGCGCTCGGGCCAAGGCCTAGGAGTGGCGGGCCCGGGCCTGCGGCGGCGTCCCATCGCGCGCGTGCGTTGGCAGGTTTTCCTTGCCACGTGGCCCGCGGGATGGCGCGCGGTCAGCTCGCAAACCGACCCACGTTCTTGCCTACAAGAAACGGAGCTTTCCGAAGACGGCGCGCATAAGCAAAGCCGGCTCCTCAGGATAGGAAGCTGACCAAGCTTCTCGTCCCTTTGTCAGCCTTGAAGCTCGATCAGCTTCGGGGACTACTGTCGGAGTAAATGACCACGGGTAGACTAGCCGGCTCCCCCTGACCCGTCTGAAAAAATTACGAGCCGATCCGGTCCTCAAGAATCCAAGACGTGGAGCCGCCTTCCCCTTGCCGGCTGTCTCCCAGGCCGACTATCGGAAGGCGGCCCGGCCTTAGCCCTCATGAAGAAAGCCGCGGGAGGGCCGGCTCCAAGAAGCCGGCCACGAGAAGGTCGGCTCCCACAAAGCGGTCAAGATCGTACCCTCAAAATCTGCATCCACATAACGGCGATGTGGCGGGGCGTGGCTACAGTAAAGCCTGCCACCCCCGAATCCCGGAGCACGCCTGGCACAGTGCGCCGTACGGGGTGGCCATGACCCGTCCGGCGCGGCACTGTTGCCATGTTGACCCTGACGCCACCCACGATGGGCTGTCAGCGCGGCCCACGGGCGGTGGGCCCCTTCAGGCAGAGAGACACCCGAAGGCGGTCAGGCCTCCCCCAGTCGGCCCAAGACAGGGCCGGCTCCCCGCAGCCGGCTTGCCTCCTCCCTCGAAGGAGACGCCCCATTAAGGAGACAAGACGCGGTGAGGCTACAGCGATCGCCCGCCGGGCGGCGGCACTGTAGCCACGCCCACCTCGGCGAAGCCCTCGTCACCAGGTTGAGGCAACAGTACCCAGCCACCGACAAGGCCCTGGACAGTGGGGCCTGCCTGTCGACCAAGAAGCCGGCAGCCGGCGGAACCCACTAGTCGGCGGGCCCCAGCAGCCGGTGCAGAAGCCGGCGAGCGTAGACACAGACGGCTGGGGCCCACGCCCAGCCGGATTACCATTGTACCCCCGGGGGGTGGGCCTATATAAACCCCCCGGGGCACCCATGCAAAGGGTTGATCAGAGCTAGTTTTAGACACCACATAGAGAGGAGAGGAGAGCAAGCCGTGCCCTTCTTCTTCCTCTCGCCAAACAGCTCAAGGAGCATCTTGTAGCCACTCGTTTATCTAGTGATCATGCGGTGACCCCGCAGAGCAGCAGTAGGGGTGTTATCTCCTTGGAGAGCCCCGAAGCTGGGTAAGATTCGCCGGCGTGCATGTCTTCGCCTCATCCCGCTTCCAAACACCGGCGACGTCTTACTGGCTCCCACAATGATAAGCCACCCGTTGGCATATGTCGCACCTACCACCCGACACAGGAGATCCGATCCGAATCCTGATTTCGCCCATTTTTCTTCACTCTTTCTTTGAAACCGCGCTAACAGGCCGGCCCAATAGCTATAGCACGGGGACATTCGCTTCAGTGTGACTGAAATAGCAGTCACGTCAAGCAATATATAGTCGCCATGATTTCTAACAGCTAAGGCCGGGCACAAGACAAGGAGGACGCGGCCTCCACGGTGAGTGTGAGCCGTGAATGAGGCGTCGATGACGGGAGCGGTGGCGGAGCTTGGGCCCAAATTGGGGGGGGGGGTGGCAGGGTGTGGGGCAAAGACAAACACTATGGGCTGATTTTTAGTGGACAAATAGGTCAATAATAAGGTGTATACATATGTTTTCTATGAGCTAGGGGGCATGGCCTGGGTTGCCCCCATGAAGCTCCAGCTCCACCACTGGGCGGGAGTGAGTCAGAGGATTGCATGTTTGGATCGATTATTGCGGGTTCATCGACGGCGCTGGAGAATGGGGAGTTTAGAGGGATGGTGGTGGGCATCAGTTCGGGAGAGATAATAATGTGGTAGGATCACCAGCCACGGAAGGTGAGAGCAGGTGATTAGGCTGACGACATTGCCAGCGACGGTGGGTAGAGATCGTTCACACGGGAGGAAGAATAAGAACAATGTGCTACTGGATGGTTGCTATATGATAATCTAACGATACATAAAATTGACTGACACTAGAAATGTTTACAACCACCTAAGCAATATGCAGTGCTTATTTTTTGTAAAAATGCAAAATTAGTACATAAGTATTACCGAGTTAATCTTTAGATCGTCCTGGTGTGTGGGACTGTGCTATTATTTTTAGGCTATGTGTTTAACATTGTCTTTAGATTCCTAAGTTGCGCTTGCCATTTTTTAAATAAAAATATGCTGAATTCAAGTTAATTAATCTACCGGCCCAATGGTTATTAAGCCCATTATTGGAAGACCGAGGGTACATTTGCCGCATAGTGCGCCAAAGTGTTGAGCTTTCCTGAAAGGGCAAGCGATTGGGCCGGTCTAGTTTACGTATCATAGCATACATGAAGTTGAATAATGACTTTGGAGAGCACATTGAGCTCCTTTTTAAAAGTTCAAAAAATGGATTTTTACAGCCTGTAAGATTAAAAAAATTGTGTACATACATGTATAGCAGATCAGCAGTGCAGTATAACGGGCCTAATTTTCATCAATATATTTGTCTGCATGTGAGAGATTCGAAAAAGATAAAATACATGCAGAAATTGGGCTTGTTTTTCTCTGTTTATTTTGGTCCGAATTTTTTGGTTTTTTGTGCAGTGTATTATTTAACAAAATTTCACGGGTACTTAGACTACATGCATGTGTATTCATGTAAAACAAATAAAAAGGAAATAGTTTAAGCACCATTTTTAAGGGTGTAAAAAGACGTGCCCCAATGCACCCGTGCACTGAAAGTCTGCTTTAACAGGAAGTCTGCTTTTAGGAACTTTCTTCCGGTCTATCTTTTTACCAATTACAGGAACCTTCCAGAAGGTTTTGGTCTGGGTTTATCATATATTTGTTTTCCTATTTTTCTCTTTATCTTTATGGCCATTTTCAGAAATTTCATAAAATATTTATGTTATTTTAGAAGATATTTAGATTGTAAAGAAATGGTTGTGTTTATTTTAATTGAAATTCTAAAAAATGTTTGATGTTTTAAAAACTATTCAAATTTTGTTTGCATTTTCAACAAATGTTTGTGTTTTAAAATATTCATGTTTTTCAAAAAATGTTCAGAAATTTCCAAAAATGATCACATTCGCAAAAAATATCCATCTTCTAAAAAATCACTTTAAATCATTTTGTCAACAGACTAAGAAACGTAAAAAAAACGCCCACTTCTGTATCTGGTTGAGTCGCTACAGTATACCCTACGTATATTAAACCTAAAAAACCCTAGAAAACCGAGAGAGAAAAAACATTGCTAGAATTCTCGGAGTCGGTACAGAATTACTATGTTTTTTTAGGTGAACTAGGGATTTTATTCAACGTTCAGTGCCGAAGCAATACAAGCAATGTGTGGAAGAATCCCTAGCCACAAACGGCGACCAAGAGGGAAAGCTGAAGCAGCCCTTGCAATGGCGTGAGCTTCTAGGTTTGCTTCCCTACACTCATAATGAAAGCTATTTTTTACAAAATCATTCATCGATGCCTTAACTTCATCTATGACTAGTGCATAAGATGAAAACGCCCTCTCGTTGATGTCGGACACGACCTGCATGCAATCAGATGCTATTATCGCATGTGAGATATGAAGATCCCTTGCCAGAGCAAGTGCCTCGCTGCACGCATGGGCTTCAAGGCTTGCCGCATCCACCTGTCCATCGAATGTAACTGCTGATGCCCCCATGCAGTTGTCGTGCTTGTCTCTGCATATAGCAGCCGCTGCCCCCGCCTTACCAGGAGACTGCGCCATCCACATTTATCTTCACTGCATCTTCTCCCGGTACAATCTAGTGATGAACACGTTGCTGAGGGGGTTTTGCATTAGGCGTTACCCTCGTAGCAGAAGCTATGTCCAGGTCCTCAGAGTAACGGTTGATGAAGCACAGAGTAGATAGAGGACTCTCGAATTCATTGTCATGTATAGCCCTTCTTCTAGCCCACCAAATAGCCCACATTGTAATAAGCACCCTCGCTAAATCATGCTGATGCATGGACTCAAAAAAGCCAAAACAGCCATAACCTTGCATCATCAGACCTGTTGGACAACATATGTTCGACAATTTCCTCATCCCCCAAGGCCCATACACACCTTGCCATGCGGCACTCAAAGAGAGAGTGCCGCCATGAATTTGTTTCAGCATTGCAGATGGAACACGCCGGTGTGGTCGCCATCTTTCTTTCATGTCGGGTTGTTCCTGTGGGGAGAGACATGTGAGATAATCTCCATACGAAGACTCTGACTTTCGATGGAATTTTAACTTCCCATAGTCGCGACCATGAATTCCTTTCCTGTGTTTGATTTGAGTGCCCCGGCCTGTGCTCCAACCAGCCCTCCCTCTGGAACTTTATCCCGTGTATCATTCTATAGGCCAATCGGACAAAGAAAAGCCCCTTCCGGTCATAGTGCCATGCCCAAAAGTCCGGCTGCAACCTAGAGCTCAAAGGGATGTTCAGTATTACATCAGCATCCAGAGCAATAAAGTGTTCATTGATCACCTGTTTATTCCATGTACGCAAAACTGGATCAATCAATTCCGAGACTAGTTGTGGCGGGTTCACTGTAATGGAGCATATTGGTCTCAACTTATAGTCGCGCGGCAGCTAGTTATCATGCCAAATATGTGTCTCTGCTCCTATACCGATCCTCCTGATGAGACCCAAAGCAAGGACATATCTTCCTTCAATCAAGGAACGCCAAACCTGGGACGGGTGAGAGCCCAGAGTTGCGTGTAGAATATCAACCTGAGGGTAGTGTTTGGCTTTTAAAACCCTAGCACTTAGAGTATCCGGATCCTGAAGCAAACGTCAACTTGTCTGGCTAGTAATGCAAGATTAAAGAGTTCGATATCCTGAAACCCCATGCCTACCATAAACTTGGGCTTGCACATAGTTCTCCACGACACCCATGCCGGTTTCCTCTGGCCTTGTTTACTTCCCCACCAAAATTTACGAAGTAGCCCATTGATGTGCTCACACAAACCGCGAGGTAATTTAAAACAAGCCATGGAATACGTAGGGATAGACTGAGCAAGTGATTTTATCAACACCTCTTTCCCTCAGGCCGACAGGCATTTCTCCATCCATCCCTGAATGTGCTTCCATATTCGGTCTTTCAAGTATCTGAAGCATCCCTCCTTCTTGTTCCCAACATCTGTGGGCAGACCCAGATATTTCTCTAATAATGCCTCGTTTTGGACATCCAGAATGTTTTTAATCTCCAAACACTGGGTGTCCGAGACCTTTTTACTGAAATAAATGGACGATTTGTCGGTGTTTATGCGTTGACCTGAGGCAGCGCAATATGTGTTCAGAAGATCTCTTATCCTGGCTGCACCAACACTTGTTGCTTCAAAGAATAAGAGGCTATCATCGGTGAACAATAAGTGATTGACAGCATGTGCATTGGGTGCAACCCAGAGACCCCGGACCCCACTATCATGTGCATTAAGCAAGCAAGATAGCCCTTCAGCTGCCAACAAAAATAAGTAGGGGGATATCGGATCTCCCTGCCGTAATCCCCTTGATGGCCTGAAAGTTTCCAAGCTACCACCGTTAAAAAGAACCGAAAAAGAAACAGACGAGACGCACCTCATTACTGTCTCCATGAACCGGGGACTGGTCCCCAACTTAAGCATTACTTCCTTCAAATAAGACCACTCTAGTCTGCCATACACCTTCATCATATCCAGCTTGAGTGCACAGAACCTGTTGCCCTTAACTCTCCTTGTTTTCATGTAATGCAGATATTCATATGCAGTGATGAAATTGTCCGTGATTAGGCGACCAGGGACAAACGCCGACTGCTCCTCAAAAATAACCTCGGGGAGAATACTTTTCAACCTGTTTGCTAAGACCTTTGATGCGATTTTGTAAATCACATTACAAAGGCTTATAGGTCGAAATTGTCCTGAAATGGACTTGCTATCTTGGGAATAAAAACGATGAACGTTTGATTGATATCCTCCAGTGAGTCATCTCCATTGAGCACCCTGACGATCATACCTGTGACTTCCTCTCCACACAAATCCCAACCCCGCTGAAAAATATGTGTCGGAAAACCATCCAGACCAGGAGCTTTAGTTGGGAATATTTGAAACAAAGTGTTTTTTACTTCCTCATTTGTATAAGGAGCGTTAAGACGAGCATTCATATGAGCATCAACTCGAGATGGTATGTGTGAAAGAACCTCCTCCATCCATATGGTTCCTTCCGATGAATACAGATTCTCATAAAAGTTAGTAACCATATTGGCCAACTCTTCCGGATCATTACACACTGAACCATCCAGCCGTTGCAACTGAGTTATAGTGTTTTTTGCCCTGCGCAAACTAGCTTTCTCTGGAAATATTGTGTGTTGATGTCCCCTTCTGCAAGCCAGCGTATGCATGATCTTTGCCTCATCATAATCTCCTCCATGTATGATAATTCCACAATACGATCCTGCACCTTCCTTTCTTCTACACTTGGTCCTACATGCAACGGATCAGACCGTAGGACAGCCAACTGCTTACGCAGCTCCCGGAGTTCAAGGCGAACCGACCCAAAGGTTGTCCGACCCCAGTGCTTCAAAGAAACTGCAACACTTGTTAGTTTGGACGCTAGTTGGTTCATCGTAGTAGCTGGTTGATCCCTTTGCCATGCTTGTTCGACCGTCGCGCTGAAAGTTTCTTCCTGCTCCCACATGCATTCATAGCGAAACGGTTTCTTCAGAGCCACTCTCAAGTTGCTTGCTTCTAATTCATTTAGTAGAATTACTATGTTTTTTTAGGGGAAGTAGAATTACTATGTGATCGCTACAGAATTACTGTGTGATCCCTACAAGCCTACAATTGCTTAATGGGCCGGCCAGGTCAAGCGCGTCCTATTTGACGCTCTTGTTCCCAAATTGCCTCGCTCATGAAGGTTCCCAAAGCACATCGAAACACATCGCTGGGTGAGCCACCCCGTGCCGCCGCCGCCGCCGCCGCCGCAACAGCTTGGTACAAGGCAGTGGGCGCCGCCGCAACCTCCCAATCCAGATCTAGAGCGATGGAGAGGAGCGAGATGAGGCCGGCCATGCAGACGAAAATATATAATAGAGCACCTGCACCCAGGCCCTCTTTATCTAGCCATCCATTTCCTGCATCGTGATTTGTGCAAATACATTTCTCTTTTTTATTTAGTATAATAGAGCACCTGAACTTCAAAACATGTTTTATACGAGAGAAAAAAAGAGAAAATTCTATATAAAAAGTTAGTTGTGTTGCACAGATCTTAAAGCAATATTGGACAGCCAGGATAGCAGGGCTAGGGTGCAAGTGCTCTAAAAATCCACGTCCGCCAGGCAGACGGAGTTGCGGGGTTCGGCGAAGAAGAAGCGCAAGCCCGACGAGAAGAAGGAGATGGCAGAGGATGCTAGATCCAAGGATGAGCCGCGGATGAGTAGGAAGAAGAAGATGTGTCTGATTTGATACCGATCGCTCGTCGTGAGCAGGGGAAGAAGATTCAGAGTCAAAAATAGGATTGATCGCTTGTTTCTCTCATGCAAGCCCAAGTGGAGTATGGCGATGAGGGCGACCGCCGCGTCCAGGACGCCGATGAAGGCGATGTCCGCGTCGAAGATGATGACGAGGAAGAAGGCGAAGACCCCGAGCCCCAAAACTAGCGAGGTGAAGGCGACGAGCCCGAGTCCCAAACCTAGCGAGACAAAGGCGAAGTTGGCGGACGCCGGATCGGATGAGAAGGGCAGCAAGTCCATGGGCATGGCGTGGGGCGGAGAGAGAATGAGGAAGCTGGTGGCTGACGCCGAATGAAAAAAGAAGGGCAACAGTTTCAGTGTGTGGGGCAGAGAGTCGATGAGGAAGATGACCGGCGGGGAAAGAACGACAAAGACGAAGACGTGAAGGTTTAGCTCGAGATACCTCATGCTGATGAGGAACACTCTCCCTTCCCCGCCCGTCGAAGACTCCGACAGCAACGCCTTCCTCCTCATGATTCAAGCAAAAGACGTCGTTCGATACAAGGCTAGGCTCGAATTCTGCGACTACATCCAGTACGACGTCGCGAAAGGCTACTCGGAGTTCGAAGTGGAGGTCGCCGACGATAACGGGGAACCGATGGTGCCGGCCAGGTTTCGTTTAGACAATGAAGACAACGTTGTCTAGGATAGAATCGGTTTCTGTAATTCTGTTCGCAGGAAGCAAGGATGGTTGCCTTGCCGTGGTAATGAGGTAAAGCCAGTTTGGTAACAGCAATACAAGTGAACTTGTGTGTGACAGAGATCAAGCTTCATTAAGTTGTACTAGTATCTTGCTACTGATGTTATTGGATCATTTCTATCAATTAAACCCATAGTCAATTAGGAATTTACCGTAATTTGGCAGTCAGGCTACGTGAAGCTCGAAATAAAAAAACACAGAAATTACGATACAAAATTCTGCAAAAATGTGCATATATGGATATAGATGTTCTCTACATATCTATAATACGATAATTTGTAAGCAAGAAATGCACATGTATCCACACAAGCAGGTACAGGTGCCATATCTGAACCATCTATTTGGAGGCATGTTGCTTTGAGATCTGTACAGCCACGCACCAGAGGGGATTGTGTTAAGGATTTTATGCCTATTTAGAAAAGAATAGAAGCAGTGATGCGACACACGAAGGTGATATAAAGGGCACTGCATTTCACATTGCACACCGGTGTAGCCGCACAAGGATGTAGCTATACGCTCTTCACAGGACCGGGCCGGTAAAATCTGAGGTCATCTGCCAAAATTTAAAAGTAGGCCTATCATCTTTGAAAACTAAAACGTATCGAGAAATCTATCCAAACGTTCGGGAAATTACGATAGATCCGAACGACTGGATAGCACGACTCCCTCGATTCCTTTTTTTTCTGCTTCAAAACTGCAATCGCGAGCCAGAAAAATAAATTTGTCCAGGCAAGAATGGAACTCTGCTCTTCTAAAAATGACCGGTCGCGGGAAACCACCACTAGTAGAAAAGGGGGCTTTGGTCCAGGCCGGGTAACCCCATTAGTCCCGGTTCAGTTCAGAACCGGGACCAATGGGGGCATTGGTCCCGGTTCGTGAGCCCAGGGGGCCGGCCGGGTCACGTGGGCCATTGGTCCCGGTTCATCAAGACCTTTTGGTCCCAGTTGGTGGATGAACTGGGACCAATGGGCCTCGCTCCTGGCCCACAACCATTGGTCCCGGTTCGTGCCACAAAGCGGGACTAAAGATTAGACCTTTAGTCCCGGTTTGAGGCACGAACCGGGACTAATGGGGATGAGACCTTTAGTCCCGGTTCGTGCCACGAACCGGTACTAAAGGTCCCCATTTTCAAACTATACCCCCTCCCTCCCCTGGATCGCCTTTTCAGTTTTAAAAAAATAAAAGAAAATGTCAAAAAATAAAAGAAAATAAGTTTCCCATGTGATATGTGGTCTAGTTGTTGGGAAATTTGCAAATGTGAATTTTGACTTTATTTGCAAAATCTCTCTGAAATTTGTAAAAATGGGCATAACTTTTGCATACTAACTCGGATGAAAAAGTTTTTTATATGAAAAATCATCTACTCGAAAAGTTACATCCAACGTTAAACATTTTCAAAATCCTCAAAAACCTAATAGAAAAAAAGTTATGGGGCTTTTAAGATCTAGAGTGAAAAAAATTCAAACAGTGGGCAAACTGTGATCAAACAATGGTCAAACTAATTATTCTAGAATATTAGTGTTACTAAATAATTATTTCAGTTATTTCAATTTTGGTCAAATCTGGTCAAACTGTGGTCAAACAATGGTCAAACTAATTATTCAAGAAATATTAGTGTTACTAAATAATTATTGTTTTTTAAAATAATAATTTCAAAATAAAACTATGAAATGTGTCACTTCATGCTCAAGCAAAATTCCTGAAGGTTAATAGAATTGACATCTTAGTATTGTCAGGAAAACAACAAGTGCAGACTTGGAACGAGGGACAATAGAACCCGGAAGTTAAGCGTGCTCAGGCTGGGGGAGTGGGAGGATGGGTGACCGTTCGGGAAGTTAGATGATTTGGAATGATGAGGGGTGATTAGAGGATAAATTGAGAAGTGATGAGGGGTGGTGATTACAGACTAGAGGTTAAAATAATTCAGAAATTTGAAAAAAAAAATAAAAAAAAATTCAAAAAAAATCATAAAATTTTCACGTGGACTAAAGGTGGAGCTCCACGTGGCCGCGCCCTTCAGTCCCGGTTCTGGATTGAACCGGGACTAAAAGGAGAGGCATTAATACCGACATTTTAGTCCCGGTTTCAGAACCGGGACTAAAGGCCCTTTTTCTACTAGTGCACCACAGCACTACACATCTTTTTGTTAGATAAATGAGAGTCATCATACTTGTGTTAGGTTTCGTAGTAATTTCAAAAAATTTCCTACGCACACGCAAGATCATGTGATGCCTAGCAACGAGAGGGGAGAGTGTTGTCTACGTACCCACGCAGAGCGACTGCGAAAGCGTTGACACAACGTAGAGGAAGTAGTCGTACGTCTTCACGATCCAACCGATCAAGCACCGAAACTACGGCACCTCCGAGTTCGAGCACACGTTCAGCTCGATGACGATCCCCGGACTCCGATCCAGCAAAGTGTCGGGGAAGAGTTCCGTCAGCACGACGGCGTGGTGACGATCTTGATGTACCACAGCAGCAGGGCTTCGTCTAAACTCCGCTACAGTATTATCAAGGACTATGGTGGCTGGGGGCACCGCACATGGCTAAGGAATAGATCACGTGGATCAACTTCTGTGTGTCTGGGGTGCCTTTGCCTCAGTATATAAAGGACTAGAGGGGGGAGGCTGGCCGGCCATAGGAGGTGTGCCAGGAGAGTCCTACTCCCTCTGGGAGTAGGATTCCCCCCCCCCCCCAATCCTAGTTGGAATAGGACTCCTTGAGGGGGGAAAGAGAGAGAGGGGGGCCGGCCACCTCTCCTAGTCCTAATAGGACTAGAGGAAGGGGGGAGGCGCGCGGCCACCTTGGGCTGCCCCTTTCTCCTTTCCACTAAGGCCCATCAAGGCCCATATGGTCCCCGGGGGGTTCCGGTAACCTCCCGGTACTCCGGTAAAATCCTGATTTCACCCGAAACACTTCCGATATCCAAACATAGGCTTCCAATATATCAATCTTTATGTCTCGACCATTTCGAGACTCCTCGCCATGTCCGTGATCACATCCGGGACTCCCAACAACCTTCGGTACATCAAAATGCATAAACTCATAATATAACTGTCATCGTAACCTTAAGCGTGCGGACCCTATGGGTTCGAGAACAATGTAGACATGACCGAGACACGTCTCCGGTCAATAACCAATAGCGGGACCTGGATGCCCATATTGGCTCCTAGATATTCTACGAAGATCTTTATCGGTCAGACCGCATAACAACATACGTTGTTCCCTTTGTCATCGGTATGTTACTTGCCCGAGATTCGATCGTCGGTATTCCAATACCTAGTTCAATCTCGTTACCGGCAAGTCTCTTTACTCGTTCTGTAATACATCATCCTGCAACTAACTCATTTAGTTGCAATGCTTGCAAGGCTTAAGTGATGTGCATTACCGAGAGGGCCCAAAGATACCTCTCCGACAATCGGAGTGACAAATCCTAATCTTGAAATACGCCAACCCGACATCTCCCTTTGGAGACACCTGTAATGCTCATTTATAATCACCCAGTTACGTTGTGACGTTTGGTAGCACCCAAAGTGTTCCTCCGGCAAACGGGAGTTGCATAATCTCATAGTCATAGGAACATGTATAAGTCATGAAGAAAGCAATAGCAACATACTAAACGATCGGGTGCTAAGCTAATGGAATGGGTCATGTCAATCAGATCATTCAACTAATGATGTGACCTCGTTAATCAACTAACAACACTTTGTTTATGGTTAGGAAACATAACCATCTTTGATTAACGAGCTAGTCAAGTAGAGGCATACTAGTGACACTCTGGTTGTCTATGTATTCACACATGTATTATGTTTTCGGTTAATACAATTCTAGCATGAATAATAAACATTCATCATGAAATAAGGAAATAAATAATAACTTTATTATTGCCTCTAGGGCATATTTCCTTCAGTCTCCCACTTGCACTAGAGTCAATAATCTAGATCATATCACCATGTCATTAACATCGATAGTTCACATCATCATGTGATTAACACCCATAGTTCACATCGTCATGTGACCAACACCCAAAGGGTTTACTAGAGTCAGTAATCTAGTTCACATCGTTGTGTGATTAACACCCAAAGAGTACTAAGGTGTGATCATGTTTTGCTTTGTGAGATAATTTTAGTCACCGGGTCTGTTATATTCAGATCCGTGAGTATTTTGCGAATTCTATGTCTACAATGCTCTGCACGGAGCTACACTAGCTAATTGCTCCCACTTTCAATATGTATCTAAATCAAGACTTAGAGTCATCCAGATCTGTGTCAAAACTTGCATCGGCGTAACTTTTTACGATGAACCTTTTGTCACCTCCATAATCGAGAAATATTTCCTTATTCCACTAAGGATAATTTTGACCAATGTCCAGTGATCTACTCTTAGATCACTATTGTACTCCCTTACTTAACACAGTGTAGGGTATACAATAGATCTGGTACACATCATGGCATATTTTATAGAACCTATGGCTGAGGCATAGGGAATGACTTTCATTCTCTTTCTATCTTCTGTCGTGGTCGGGCTTTGAGTCTTACTCAATTTCATACCTTGTAACACAGCCAAGAACTCTTTCTTTGACTGTTTCATTTTTGAACTACTTCAAAATATTGTCAAGGTATGTACCCATTGAAAAAACTTATCAAGCGTCTTGATCTATCTCTATAGATTTTGATGCTTAATATGTAAGCAGCTTCACCGAGGTCCTTTTCTGGAAAACACTCCTTTATGCTTTGCAGAATAATTCTATATTATTTCTGATCAACAATATGTCATTCACATATACTTATCAGAAATGTCGTAGTGCTCCCACTCACTTTCTTGTAAATACAGTCTTCATCGCAAGTCTGTATAAAACTATATGCTTTGATCAACTTATCAAAGCGTATATTCCAACTCCGAGATGCTTGCACCAGTCCATAGATGGATCGCTGGAGCTTGCATATTTTGTTAGCACCTTTAGGATTGACAAAACCTTCTGGTTGTATCATATACAACTCTTCTTTAATAAATCTATTAAGGAATGCAGTTTTGTTTATCCCTTTGCCAGATTTCATAAAATGCGGCAATTGCTAACATGATTCGGACAGACTTAAGCATAGATACGACTAAGAAATTCTCATCGTAGTCAACACCTTGAACTTGTCGAAAACCTTTTGCGACAATTCTATCTTTGTAGATAGTAACACTACTATCAACGTCCGTCTTCCTCTTGAAGATCCATTTATTCTCAATTGCTTGCCGATCATCGGGCAAGTCAACCAAAGTCCATACTTTGTTCTCATACATGGATCCCATCTCAGATTTCATGGCCTCAAGCCATTTTGCGGAATCTGGGCTCATCATCGCTTCCTCATAGTTTGTAAGTTCGTCATGGTCTAGTAACATGACTTCCAGAACAGGATTATCGTATCACTCTGGTGCGGATCTCACTCTGGTTTACCTACGAGATTTGGTAGTAACTTGATCTGAAGTTACATGATCATCATCATTAGCTTCCTCACTAATTGGTGTAGTAGTCACAGGAACAGATTTCTGTGATGAACTACTTTCCAATAAGGGATCAGGTACAGTTACCTCATCAAGTTCTACTTTCCTCCCACTCACTTCTTTCGAGAGAAACTCCTTCTCTAGAAAAACTCCAAATTTAGCAACAAAAGTCTTGCCTTCGGATTTGTGATAGAAGGTGTACCCAATAGTCTCCTTTGGGTATCTTATGAAGACATATTTCTCCGATTTGGGTTTGAGCTTATTAGGATGAAACTTTTTCATATAAGCATCACAACCCCAAACTTTAAGAAACGACAACTTTGGTTTCTTGCCAAACCATAGTTCAGATTGTGTCGTCTCAACGGACTTAGATGGTGCCCTATTTAACGTGAATGCAGCTGTCTCTAATGCATAACCCCAAAACGATAGTGGTAGATCGGTAAGAGACATCATAGATCGCACTATATCTAATAAAGTACGGTTATGACGTTCGGACACACCATTACACTATGGTGTTCCAGGTGGCGTGAGTAGTGAAACTATTTCACATTGTTTTAATTGAAGACTAAACTCGTAACTCAAATATTTTACCTCTGCGATTATATCGTAGAAACTTTTATTTTCTTGTCACGATGATTTTCCACTTCACTCTGAAATTCTTTGAACTTTTCAAATGTTTCAGACTTATGTTTCATCAAGTAGATATACCCATATCTGCTCAAATCATCTGTGAAGTTCAGAAAATAATGATACTTGCCGTGAGCCTTAACACTCATCGGACCGCATACATCAATATGTATTATTTCCAATAAGTCAGTTGCTCGCTCCGGAGAACGGAGTCTTAGTCATCTTGCCCATGAGGCATGGTTCGTAAGCATCAAGTGATTCATAATCAAGTGATTCCAAAATCCCATCAGCATGGAGTTTCTTCATGCGCTTTACACCAATATGAACTAAACGGCAGTGCTACAAACAAGTTGCACTATCATTATTAACTTTGCATCTTTTGGTTCCAATATTATGATTATGTGTATCACTATGATCGAGATCCAATGAACTATTTTCATTGGGTGTGTAACTATATAAGGTTTTATTCATGTAAACAGAACAACAATTTATTCTCTTACTTAAATGAATAACCGTATTACAATAAACATGATCAAATCATATTCATGCTTAACGCAAACACCAAATAACACTTATTCAGGTTCAACATTAATCTCGAAAGTATAGGGAGTGTGCGATGATGATCATATCAATCTTGGAACCATTTCCAACACACATCGTCACTTCACCCTTAACTAGTCTCTGTTTATTCTGCAACTCCTGTTTCGAGTTACTAATCTTAGCAACTGAACTAGTATCAAATACTGAGGGGTTGCTATAAACACTAGTAAAGTACACATCAATAACATGTATATCAAATATACTTATGTTCACTTTGCCATCCTTCTTATCTGCCAATCACTTGGGGTAATTCCGCTTCCAGTGACCAGTCCCTTTGCAGTAGAAACACTTAGTCTCAGGCTTAGGACCAGACTTGGGCTTCTTCACTTGAGCAGCAACTTGCTTGCTATTCTTCTTGAAGTTCCCCTTCTTCCCTCTGCCCTTTTCTTGAAACTAGTGGTCTTGTCTACCATCAACACTTGATGCTCTTTCTTGATTTCTACCTTCATCGATTTCATCATCATGAAAAGCTCGGGATTCGTTTTCGTCATCCCTTGCATACTATAGTTCATCACAAAATTCTACTAACTTGATGATGGTGACTAGAGAATTCTGTCAATCACTATCTTATCTGGAAGATTAACTCCCACTTGATTCAAGCGATTGTAGTACCCAGACAATCTGAGCACATGCTCACTAGTTGAGCGATTCTCCTCCATTTTTTAGCTATAGAACTTGTTGGAGACTTCATATCTCTCAACTCGGGTATTTGCTTGAAATATTAACTTCAACTCCTGGAACATCTCATATGGTCCATGACATTCAAAACGTCTTTGAAGTCCCGATTTTAAGCCGTTAAGCATGGTGCACTAAACTATCAAGTAGTCATCATATTTAGCTAGCCAAACGTTCATAACGTCAGCATCTGCTCCTGCAATAGGTCTATCACCTAGCGGTGCATCAAGGACATAATTCTTCTGTGCAGCAATGAGGATAAACCTCAGATCACGGATCCAATCTGCATCATTGCTACTAACGTCTTTCAACACAATTTTTCTCTAGGAACATATCAAAATAAACATATGAAAGCAACAACGCGAGCTATTGATCTACAACATAGATATGCTAATACTACCAGGACTAAGTTCATGATAAATTAAAGTTCAATTAATCATATTACTTAAGAAATCCCACTTAGATAGACATCCCTCTAATACTCTAAGTGATCACGTGATCCAAATCAACTAAACCATGTCCGATCATCACGTGAGATGGAGTAGTTTCATTGGTGAACATCACTATGTTGATCATATCTACTATATGATTCACGCTCGACCTTTCGGTCTCCGTGTTCCGAGGCCATATATGTATATGCTTGGCTCGTCAAGTATAACCTGAGTATTCCGCGTGTGCAACTGTTTTGCACCCGTTGTATTTGAACGTAGAGCCTATCACACCCGATCATCAAGTGGTGTCTCAGCACGAAGAACTTTCGCAACGGTGCATACTCAGGGAGAACACTTCTTGATAATTAGTGAGAGATCATCTTAAAATGCTACCGTCAAAATAAGCAAAATAAGATGTATAAAAGATAAACATCATATGCAATCAAAATATGTGACATGATATGGCCATCATCATCTTGCGCCTTTGATCTCCATCTCCAAAGTACTGTCATGATCTCTATCGTCACCGGCATGACACCATGATCTCCATCATCTTGATCTATATCAATGTGTCGTCACACGGTCATCTCGCCAACTATTGCTCTTGCAACTATTGCTATCGCATAGCGATAAAGTAAAGCAATTATTTGGCGCTTGCATCTTATGCAATAAAGAGACAACCATAAGGCTTTTGCCAGTTGCCGATAACTTTAACAAAACATGATCATCTCATACAACAACTTATATCTCATCACGTTTTGACCATATCACATCACAACATGCCCTGCAAAAACAAGTTAGACGTCCTCTACTTTGTTGTTGCAAGTTTTACGTGGCTGCTACGGGCTTAAGCAAGAACCAATCTTACCTACGCATCAAAACCACAACGATAGTTTGTCAAGTTGGTGCTGTTTTAACCTTCGCAAGGACCGGGCGTAGCCACACTCGGTTCAACTAAAGTTGGAGAAACTGTCACCCGCTAGCCACCTTTGTGCAAAGCACGTCGGGAGAACCGGTCTCGCGTAAGCGTACGCGTAATGTCGGTCCGGACCGCTTCATCCAACAATACCGCCGAACCAAAGTATGACATGCTGGTAAGCAGTATGACTTATATCGCCCACAACTCACTTGTGTTCTACTCGTGCAAATAACATCAACATATAAAACCTAGGCTCGGATGCCACTGTCAGGTTTCGTAGTAATTTCAAAAAAATTCCTACGCACACGCAAGATCATGTGATGCATAGCAACGAGAGGGGAGAGTGTTGTCTACGTACCCACGCAGACCGACTGCGGAAGCGTTGACACAACGTAGAGGAAGTAGTCGTACGTCTTCACGATCCAACCGATCAAGCACCGAAACTACGGCACCTCCGAGTTCGAGCACACGTTCAGCTCGATGACGATCCCCGGACTCCGATCCAGCAAAGTGTCGGGGAAGAGTTCCGTCAGCACGACGGCGTGGTGACGATCTTGATGTACCACAGCAGCAGGGCTTCGTCTAAACTCCGTTACAGTATTATCGAGGACTATGGTGGCTGGGGGCACCGCACACGGCTAAGGAATAGATCACGTGGATCAACTTCTGTGTGTCTGGGGTGCCTCTGCCTCAGTATATAAAGGACTAGAGGGGGGAGGCTGGCCGGCCATAGGAGGCGCGCCAGGAGAGTCCTACTCCCTCTGGGAGTAGGATTCCCCCCCCCCCTCAATCCTAGTTGGAATAGAACTCCTTGAGGGGGGAAAGAGAGAGAGGGGGGCCGGCCACCTCTCCTAGTCCTAATAGGACTAGGGGAAGGGGGGAGGCACGCGGCCACCTTGGGCTGCCCCTTTCTCCTTTCCACTAAGGCCCATCAAGGCCCATATGGTTCCCGGGGGGTTCCGGTAACCTCCCGGTACTCCGGTAAAATCCCGATTTCACCCGGAACACTTCCGATATCCAAACATAGGCTTCCAATATATCAATCTTTATGTCTCGACCATTTCGAGACTCCTCGTCATGTCCGTGATCACATCCGGGACTCCGAACAACCTTCGGTACATCAAAATGCATAAACTCATAATATAACTGTCATCGTAACCTTAAGCGTGCGGACCCTACGGGTTCGAGAACAATGTAGACATGACCGAGACACGTCTCCGGTCAATAACCAATAGCGGGACCTGGATGCCCATATTGGCTCCTAGATATTCTACGAAGATCTTTATCGGTCAGACCGCATAACAACATACGTTGTTCCCTTTGTCATCGGTATGTTACTTGCCCGAGATTCGATCGTCGGTATTCCAATACCTAGTTCAATCTCGTTACCGGCAAGTCTCTTTACTCGTTCTGTAATACATCATCCTGCAACTAACTCATTTAGTTGCAATGCTTGCAAGGCTTAAGTGATGTGCATTACCGAGAGGGCCCAGAGATACCTCTCCGACAATCGGAGTGACAAATCCTAATCTCGAAATACGCCAACCCAACATCTCCCTTTGGAGACACCTGTAATGCTCCTTTATAATCACCCAGTTACGTTGTGACGTTTGGTAGCACCCAAAGTGTTCCTCCGGCAAATGGGAGTTGCATAATCTCATAGTCATAGGAACATGTATAAGTCATGAAGAAAGCAATAGCAACATACTAAACGATCGGGTGCTAAGCTAATGGAATGGGTCATGTCAATCAGATCATTCAACTAATGATGTGACCTCGTTAATCAACTAACAACACTTTGTTCATGGTTAGGAAACATAACCATCTTTGATTAACGAGCTAGTCAAGTAGAGGCATACTAGTGACACTCTGGTTGTCTATGTATTCACACATGTATTATGTTTCCGGTTAATACAATTCTAGCATGAATAATAAACATTCATCATGAAATAAGGAAATAAATAATAACTTTATTATTGCCTCTAGGGCATATTTCCTTCAACTTGATCCCATGGAGCCATGTCAGAAAAATGAAACACCATGTTTCCCCAATTTTCGTGTGTTGATTCATCAAATTAATTTCAAGTCATTACCTTCTTCCATTCAATTGTCCTTGCAGCCATCCCACTTAATGCCAAAGATTTTTTATTCAACGTGATCTTTATTGATTCATTCATCGAGTGTCAATGATTGTTGAAAAATATATCCGAAAACTTCATTATAAATAACATGGTAATATACGCACATCAGAGCTGATAACTCATGTATAATTCATAAAAAAATATCACGTCCAAACACCGCGGTAACTTCTCAAGTTGTCTTGTAGTCTCCCATATACCAACAGGTTGTATACCTTGCCCATGTAGCCTCGTTGTAAATATCATGGCAACTTTACATGAGGAATTTTTTGGGTTGAAACATACCCCAGTAACTTCTGTGCAAATGTCATGGTAATTTGTGTATGGGGACTCGATAACTTATGTATAAATGTCATGGTAACATCGACCTGGGGTGAAAAATTATTGAAACATCTTCCCGGAAATTTATATGTAAATAACACGGTATTTTCTACATGGCAACCCTGATAACTTAGGCACAAACACCACATCAACTTTGACCTGAAGGAAAAAAGTTTTCAAAAATGTACCCTGGTAACTTTTGTATAAACATCATGGTAATAAGTAATAACACATCATATAAATGATAACTTAGGTACAAATACCAACATAACTTGGACCCCGTGGAAAAATTGTTGAAAAATATAACCTCGATAAAGTTTGCATGAATATCATGGTAATAGAAGCACTGCATACCTGATACTTAGGTGAACCGCGGGGAAGAGGGTGAAAACATATTCCCGACACTTTGTGTGCAAATAGCACAGTATTATACACACAATAAAGTTGATAATTCATTACAAATCCCACGATAACTTTTAACCCCGGGATAAAAGTTTGTTGAAAACATATCCTGATAACTTGCGTGTAAATAACATGGTAATACACATCCAATAGAGCTAATAACTTACTTAATCCAGACGTGATAACTTTTTGACCAGGGAAAAATGTTGTTAGAAAATACTTCCCAATAACTCATGTGTAAACAACATGATAGTACACGCACATGAGAGCTGATAACTCATGTACAAATATCGCGATAAATTTTGACCGAGGGAATGAAAATTGTTGAAAAACATCCCCCGATAACTATTGTGCAACATGGTAATATACACAACAAAGCTGATAACTCACTGCAAACATCATAATTGCTTTTTGACCCTGGGATAAAAGTTTGTTGAAAACATACCCTGAAAACCTTTGTGTAAATGACACGGTAATTTATGTATGACAGAGTGATAACATACATAACCCAGATGTGGTAACTTTTGGTCAAAAAAAGTCATCAGAACATATCAACATGGGATCTAGTTTCGAAGATCTCATCGAGACATTTTTTTTTGTGAAGACGGTTCTTCAATCGGAGCGATGATTTGAGCTACAAAACATTTCAAAGTTTGAAAAAAGAAAAAATCTAGGATGACATGAGTTTTTCGTCATTTAGTGCATATATGCACGTAACTATAGGGAGAAATGCACGTGAAAGAAAAATTAGTCATTCTAATGATGTATGTATATAATTAGAGTGAAATAAAGATCTTTCTTGCCTATTGCTAAAATCCGAACGTTTGGTAGTCATAGAAGTCCTAAACTTATTCATAACTCCTTCCGAGAGCCGAAAATAGGCAAGTCATGAAACTTTGCATCATTTCTAGTAAATACCATCATGATGTTGAGATATCTCCGCAATTTACAATTTAGCACCAAAATTTCATGAACCGTCTACTTGTGACATCGAGTTGCATATATGATATATCGGTGCACACTCTAATTAGGATACGATATACCACATACGGTGCACAATCTAATTAGAATCAATTAACCATCCATTCACTAATTGTAATCAAATATATTTACTCAAGATTTAAAGTTACACAGCTTAACGGCTTCGCCCTAAGGGAACAACTCAGCCGGCCACACACACAGAGAGAGAGGAACTTTCAATAAGGCAAATACTGGTCCGAATTGTGAGAGGAAAGTTGATGATGAAGAAATACGTCGTATCCCCCTTTCCACCATAATAATCACCAATACGAAGATTAGAGAGGTAAAAATCCATTCTGGCAAATTCACCATAGCTCCCTTTATCTTCCTAATTTTTTAAGGAAGCCCTAAAGAGGGGTGCAACGCTCATATTTGGTGCTTGTGGGGGCTGTTTTGGAGTGCAATCCAACCCCAACCTTGTGGTGTCACTGATCTTGAAGCTCCTTTCTCCCCTGCCCTCCTCTGCATCATCTATATATCTAGTCTAGTATGATAGTGTAGTGTACTGTATGGAAATGTCGATATCCCCCTTACATATATTAACTACAATCGCTAAATATAGGTAAAAGGCGACAAACTCTGCTGCAATATGAAGAACTATGTACTCACAATGTTGTTTGAACATTGATCCAATTTCATTGAGTTTGAATGCCCCCAATTAAAAGTAGATTCATTTAGTTGATGAAAATAAAAGGAGAAAAAAAACCTATGGAGGGGTGTATCTGAGTTTGTCAATGAGAGAATTTCTTATTTGGCCTTTTCTTAAATTTTGCTTCCCTTTTTGACCCAAAAAACGTTTTTCTTCCATTCTTGACACTTAAACTTTATTTTGTTCCCTATCTGACACTTTCATCCACTTTTTCATCCGGCGTTGTTAAATGGCATGTAAAAAGACAATTCTACCCCTGATGGTAATATGTCAGAAAAAAAGATTGGATCAAGTATTTGGACTCGACTGCGCGAGCGTACCCCCGGCTATTGCTGTCACCGCCGCCGCGTGCTTGCTGCCTTGCTGGTACCGTGTTGCGTGCGTGATGCCTGCGCGCTTGCTGCCGCTTGCATGCGTGCGTGCTTACTGAGTGTGTGTGCATGCTTGTCCTGTAGTATACTTGTGTGCGTATCGGTGCTTCAAAGGAGCTAACTCACTACGTGCAAAGCAAGCACAATAAGCAAGGATGCTAGCAGCTTAATCGATTTTTGCCTGGAACAGTACACGCTTGTCTATTACCTCACGCCACCGGTAGAAGTTAGCTCTTGATTGATTGGATCTGTCGTCATTGTTCTTTTTATCCCGCGAAAAAAATTGTCGTCATTGTTTCACTCATATTATTATTATTATTATTATTATTATTATTATTATTATTCCCCTGCAATACTTTTTTTATGATTATACACATAGTGCTACTTTTTGTTTGTTTATCCAACAATGAGACCTCTGTGTTTGCATGTAAATAATCGGGTCACATATTACACTAGGGGTAAAATGGTCTTTTTAAGTTAGACTTAACATCGTTACTAGCTAAAACTGACTAAAGTGTCACATAGGAAACAAAATAAAGTTTGAGTGTCGAAAAGGGAAGAAACAAGTTTTTTGAGCCAAAAAGGAAAGCAAAATTTAAGAAAGGACCAAATAAGGAATTCTCTCTTTGTCAATAGGCTCTGCAGCCTGCAAAGAAAATATGGGACACTCCAAAACAGGTTTAGAGGCTGCGGGTATGACGCATGTGCTAAAGTTGCTCTAATATTCTAAAATGTGAGGCTGTGAGCACAAGAAATAATTGCGAAGGCAAGTTTTTTATTTTCTTTATTTTGGGCAGGAATTGCACAGAAAAGTTAACACTGGAGTAAACTAGGTTAGTGCACTGTCTTTGTTTAATCTTTATCAATATAAAAAAAACCCAAAGAGGCAGATCCAACTGATCTCGATCATCAAACCAAGTCAATCCAACAACCAAGACTGTTCCAAGGCGAGCGTTCAACGTGCAATTAATATCATACCAAATATTGCACTAATCACAAAATTAACACACAAATAATAACATACATAATATCCGTGTGCAATTAATATGTTGCCTAAATATTAACGTGCATTGCATGTGCGTATTTACTAGTGTCTGTAAATTGTAGATGCGTGGATGTTGTATGAAATTTCTGAAACTTCAAACCTCTACACGAAATAAAACCTGAATCTGGTGAAACTTTATGTACATTACTCATTATCCCCTTCATTTTACTGTAATATTAGTCGTAGTCGAATCCTTTAGTAATAATAACACTTGGATCATTTATAACTGAGGCGAAAGTACGAAGGAGAGTGAGCCGAAGCCTGATCTGTTTGCATGTGACAGTTAGTTACACTGGTAGTCTAGTACCACAGTACATGGTACAGCCGTACAAGTCCTGAAGTCTTTCACCTTTTAAACAGAATTCAGGACACAGCACAATGGGCATGCATCTGCAACAGAAAAATATGCTGCTGCTATTCTAGCACTGAAGGCCACAACTATCTTCTTCCCAGCTGGGCTGGCTATAAATAAACTTGACCAGAGCTCCAGTGCAGGGTAGCATCCTTGGTCGAAGTGCTTGATCCTGAGTGGCTGACTGGTAACTGTTGGTGAGGCAAAGGCTAAAGCGCCAGCTTCTTGTGATCCCTCGCCTCTAATCGATGCAGCCCTGTAAAAGCTTAAAACTTGGACCCTATCCTCCACTCTAGGAAGGGCAGTCAATTCTTTAGAATTTGCATGATGCTCTAGGAAGTCAAATGACGTTTGTATAGTATTCAATGTTTCACTGTGTTCATTCTACTAGCGATCAGTATAATAAGATAAGAAAAGGCACTCTGATTCACTGAGTATAACTGTTGGACCATCAACCTACAATTGCTTAATTTGAATCTCAACTATAGCTAACCTGTGGAAATAAAGAAACTTGTACAGTCATCAAAAACTAGCCATGGAGAGTTTCAAATGACAGAAACAGGGCTACTCATTTTGGTTGTGACTACTACATGCCAATTTTGTGAACACCTGGTGGCAGTTCGTCAATCGTGTGATATGCGTCCTCAGAGCTACTGATCTCAGACCACTCATCAGAAGAACAGTCACTTGATGTTTCTTCTTTTTCACCATGCTCATTCTCTCCTGATGCACTCTCACTTGATGTTTCTTCCTGTTCAACACTCATTCTTCAATGCTGCACTCTCTAATTGAAGAACCGAAGGGAATGCCTTGTGCATATTATCCTGTATGCTTTCATATGGTCTTTCCCCCACCAAACAATAACTCTTTGTCAAAAGACACAAGAATACAAGGAACAAGGTCCTACAGCAAAAGAGGAGAGAGAAATGAATTCTGTTATAGGTAATCTTCAGGGAAAATGATCAGTTAACTATTTTGGCATAAGGCTGTATGAGAGACTCACCCTGAGCTTGACTCCAATCTTTGCCAATCCTTTACAATCCATACGAACCAATTCATCAGCCAGAAAACCATCTCGAACCATCGGCACGAGGCTAGCATAATATCCATTCTTTGCTGTGAAATGGGCATGGTTGGTTAGACACACCGCGGACCGCCAGCACAATCGAGGAGCTCAAGCTCCACTATGCATTCACGCAGCCGCGCCTGGAGGCCTCCCGTGAGGCTGCCAGGCCGCAGACGAGTCACTGAACTCCGACTAGACGCCAGGACTCCGAAGGTCACCGTAGTTCACCAGACATTGCCTATACATCTGTCTAGTACGATAGTGTAGTGTAGTGTAGGAAAATGTTGTTTATCGACATCCCATCCCACACCCCCCCCCCCCCCCCCCCGGGGTATATATTAGCTACAATGGTACATATATGTAAAAAAGCGACAAACTCTACTGCAATATAAATACCTGCGTATTTACAATGCTGTTTGAGCATTGATCCAATTTTATTCAGTGTTTGATTGCCCCCCAATTAGAAGTAGATTTATTGAGTTGATGCAAATAAATGAGAGAAAAACCTATGGAGGGGTGAATCTGAGTTCGCTGATAGGCTCTGCAGCCTCCAAAAAAATATGGGACACTCCAAAACGGGTTTAGAGGCTGCGGGTATGACACATGTGCTAAAGTTGCTCTAATATTCTAAATAATTGCGAAGAAAAGTTCTTCTTTCTTTCTTTTGCGCGGGAATTGCTAAGAAAAGTTGACATTGAAGTGAACTAGGTTAGTGCACCGGTTTTGTTCAACGTCTGTAAATTGTAGATGCGTGGATGTTGTGTCAAATTTCTGAAACTTCAAACCTCTACATGAAACAAAACCTGGACTCAAGTAAATGTTCTTTAAGGATTTTTCCCTCTTACAGTAAATATCATGATTGAATCTGGTGAAACTTTATGTACATTATTCATTATTCCTTCCATTTTATTGTAATGTTAGTCGTAGTCGAATCCTTACCAATAACCCTCAGATCATTTATAACTGAGACCAAAGTACCATGGAGAGTGAACTGAAGCCTGATCAGTTTGCATGTGACAGTGAGTTACACTGGTAGTCTAGTACCACAGTACATGGTACAAGTCCTGAAGCCTTTCACCATTTAAACAGAATTCAGGACACGGCATAATGGGCATGCAGCTGCAACAGAAAAATATGCTGCTGCTATTCTAGCACTGAAGGCTACAACTATCTTCTTCCCAGGTGGGCTGGCTATAAATAAACTTGACCAGAGCCCTAGAGCAAGCAGCAACTCCACAGCTCCAGTGCAGGTAGCATCTGAATGACTGAATGGATAGTTCTTTTCTGGAGAGGTGCTTGTCAGTCACTGAAAGTGAGAGTTGGAGGAAAACAAACAGATCATGGCTAACTAATCATGGTCACCGATCAGCTTGTTTTCCTCCAATATCTCACCTTCAGTTGACTGATTGCCTGGCGTTGGCGTTTGCAGCCTAGTGAGTAGTGACAAGGAACACATTGGGTTACAAACAGCTACAAACCTGCATGCACCGCTCAAAGCGAGGATTAGAGGGAGCTGAACCATCCATTGGAAACATGGAGTGATGGTTCAGTTTCTTCTAATATCTCACCTTGACTGGTTCATCCGGGAAATATGCCAGAGACGCACCGCGGCCACCCAAGGTGAAAACTGTAATTTAGGCAGATAGATATAGACTGGAGTAATAAGTTTCTCAAAATACAAAAACAGACTTCTTTTGTCACAAAGCATCAAGAAACCACACCTCTAAAAGTGCATTTCACACAACCACACTTATGTAACAGAATATTTCTCCAGACCTCACTTTTGTCGCTCGCAATATGGTTTGTAAATACGTTCTTGAAGTGCAGTATTTTTTATAGTTTTGAGAAAGACGGTGTGGTTTTGAGAATTTTACTCAAGAAACTGTCTTATAGTCTAGTTTGTTTTCTTTTAACATCGTACCTTGGCCGAATTGCTTGATCCTGTGTAGCTTACCAGTAACTGTTGGTGAGGCAAAGGCTAAAGCGCCAGCCTCTTGTGATCCCTCGCCTCCAACCGATGCAGCCCTGTCAAAGCTTCAAACTTGGAAGTCTATCCTCCACTCTACAAAGGGCAGTCAATTCAATAGGCAGTGGTGGATAAAACAAAAGGCAAGAAAAAATTAGACAGCATTGTTCAATCGATGTTCTTTAGAATTTGCATGGTGCTCTAGGAAGCCAAATGACGTTTGTATAATATTATTATTTTCACTTTTTCATTCTACTAGCAGTCAGTATAATAAGATAAGGAAAGGCACTCTGGTTCGGTGAGTACTAACTGTTGGATCCTCAAGCTACAATTGCTTAATTTGAATCTCAACTGTAGCTAACCTGTGGAAATAAACAAACTTGTACAGTCACCAAAAACTAGACATGGAGAATTTCAAATGACAGAAACAGGGCTACTGATTTTGGTTGTGACTAGTACATGCCAATTTTGTGAACACTTGGTGGCAGTTCGTCAATCGTGTGATATGTGTCCTCTGGATATGTCAGATTGATCTAAGGATATTCTACCCTGGAAATGTCCTACTTATCATCTGGCACTTCATCAGAGTTATTGATCTTTTTTCAAGAAAACGCAAAGGATTTGCGCTTCATTGCATTGAAAAGATGGGAGATTACAGTCCTCCTAGGAGGCTAGTGCTACAAGGGTCAAATTCCCCTTCAGTGGACGTCCCAGGATGTGGGCAGGACAATCCTGAGCCCTGTGCCCCGGCTTGTGCCCAGCACTTGGCCTCGGCCTTAATCCTATCCACTAAAACTTCTACCGAGGGTCGCGCATTTTCAAAGACACATTCGTTTCGGTGCTTCCATATCATCCATGAGATGAGCATGGTGATGGGCTGCAGGCCTTTGCGCAATCCGTGGGGCGTCTGCCTTTTCGTTTTCTGCCACCAGTCCATGAGTGTCGGCTCGCTGTTCGGTGGCTGCGAAGGTATGTGTGTCCAGTCCAGGATGGCGTGCCAGATTTGCCTGGAGAATGGGCAGGCCAGGAGCAGGTGCTGGATTGTCTCTGGTGCCTGATCGCATAGGAGGCACCTTGGGTGGTGTTGCAGGCCGTGGCGCGCGAGGCGTGTCGCTGTCCAGCAACGGTCTTGGTTGGCAAGCCAGTGGAAGAACCGGACACGCGGCGGTGCCCAACTCTTCCATGTCAGTTTCCAAGAAGGGCACCTCGTGGATCCATGGAATGTCGCGGCATAGCAAGATTGTGCCGTGTAGGTGCCGCTGGGCGTCCACCTCCAGCGCAAGCGGTCAGGCTCGTGCGTGAAGGAGACGTGCTGCACGGCCTGCCATAGCATCAGGTATTGCCCAATCTCGTGGATCCCAAGTACCCCTTGGATGTCTCGGGCCCAAGCATTGCCCATTAGGCTCTCCGCCACCGTTCTTGCTTTGCGTCACCGCTTGGGGATGCATTGGTGTAGCGCAGGGGCGAATTCGCAAACTGATTGTCCATGTAACCAGCGATCTTCCCAGAATAGGGCCGTCGCTCCGTCCCCAAGGACCATAGTGGTGGAGGCGAAGAATAGCGCGCGCTCCTCTCTAGAGAATTGGAGGTTGAGCCCTTGCCAAGCGCGGTCGTCGTCCGTGTGCGCGTACCATAGCCATCGTAGCCTCAGCGCGAGGCCGGCGCGCTCCAGGTCCCGAATCCCCAAGCCACCGTGCTCCAACGGTCGGCACACATGGCGCCAGTTGACATGGCAGTGTCCACCGTTGGCCGTTGCGCGTCCAGCCCATAGGAAGCCTCGCTGTATCTTCTCCAGCTGCTTGAGTGTCTTCTTGGGTGGGGCAAATGCAAGCATTTGATGGACTGGGATGGCCGAGAGCACCGATTTGACCAGTGCTAGTCTTCCGGCCTTGTTCATGAGCCATGCCTTCCATGCGGGGAGGCTAGCAGCCACGGAATCGACAAGGGGCTGTAGCTGGGTGGCGGAGGGGCGTCACAGCGTAAGTGGGATGCCAAGATAGGTGATGGGAAGCTCGGCCAACGCGCATCCCGCTTGAGCAATCATTGCTGCCGCGTCGGTGTCGCCGTGTAGGATAGTGGCTGAGCTCTTGGTGTAGTTCACCCGGAGGCCGCTGGCTTCTCCAAACAGGGTTAGGATGCCCTTGACTGCCTCCACGTCGCCTGGTGTAGCGTGGCAGAATATCATCACGTCATCGGCGTATAGGGAGATGGCCGGTATTGTACGCCGCGGGTGCAGCTGCTGCAGGATGCCTGAATCGTGGGCGCACCGGATAAGGCGCCCTAGGGTGTCCACGGCGAGCACGAAGAGTTGCGGCAACACGGGGTCACCTTGGCGCAGTCCGCAGCGGTGCCAAATTGGCGGCCCTGGCTCGCCATTGAGCATGATCCGGGTGCTCGAGGTCGAGAGCAGAATTGCGAGCCATTCCCTGAATCTGGGTCCAAACCCGTACTGGCACAGCACTTCGAAGAGGAAGGGCCAGGATAGGGAATCGAACGCTCGCGTGAGGTCGAGTTTGATCATGACTCTCGGGGCCCCAAGTTGGTGCAGCATCTTCATTGATTGCCTGACGAGGACGAAGTTGTCTTGGAGGCTCCGGCCCGGGATGAAAGCGTTCTGGTTCCGGCTAACCAAGTCCGTCAGCCTGGGCGCTAGGCGTAGTGAGACCACTTTCGCGAAGATCTTCGCCACAAGGTGAATCAGGCAGATCGGGCGATAATCACGAAGCTGGCAGGCGTCGGCGCGCTTCGGGAGCAGGGTCAAGAGAGCTTGGTTAAGCTTGCTAAAGCCTCGACCGCGCAGCTCGAAGAGTTGCTGGAAGACATCAAGGAAGTCGTGCCTGACGATGCCCCAGCAGGCCCGTAGAAATTCAGCAGTAAAGCCGTCGGGTCCGGGCGCCTTGCGTGCCGGGAGGTGTTTGACCGCATCCCATATCTCGTCGGGGGTGAACGGGGCGTCCAGGCATGTCAGGTCGCTCGGCTCTATGAGCTGCGCCAAGTCAAGCGAGTGGTCGCGCGCGCCGGTTGTGCCCAGCAGCTCGTCAAAGTGTGCGAAGGCCGCCTGCGCCATCCCCTCTTGATCCGTGATCACGTGTCCATCCACGGTGAGGCTGAATATGTGATTTTTCTGCCGGCGGTAGGAACACTGGCGGTGGAAGAAGGCCGTGTTAGCATCTCCGTCCCTGAGGGTGGCGATCCGTGCCTGTTGCCTCGCGATCGTGCGCTCTAAGGACGCCAGCCCAAGGTAGGCGATCTTCAGTTGTTTCCGCAACCAGTCCTCGGGTGGGGAGAGTGCACGGTCCTCCTGGGCCTTGTCGAACCGCAAGATCAGCTCTCGGGAGATCGGACCACTCATCAGAAGACGACCAGTCACTTGATGTTTCTTCTTTTCCACCATGCTCATTCTCTCCTGGTGCACTCTCACTTGATGTTTCTTCCTGTTCAACACTCTCATTCAGTCATTCTTCAATGCTGCACTCTCTAATTGAAGAACCGAAGGGAATGCCTTGTGCACATTATCCTGTATGCTTTCATCATGGTCTTTCCCCCACCAAACAATAACTCCTTGTCAAAAGACACAAGAATACAAGGAACAAGGTCCTACAGCAAAAAAGTTAGAGAGAGAAATGCATCCTGTTACAGGTAATCTTCAGGGAAAATAAACATTTAACTATTTTGGCATAAGGCTATATAAGAGACTCACCCTGAGCTTGACTCCAATCTTCCGATAATCACTTTTGGCAATCCTTTACAATCTATATGAACCAATTCATCAGCCAGAAAACCATCTCCAACCATCGGCACGAGGCTAGCATAATATCCATTCTTTGCTGTGAAATGGGCATGGTTGGTTAAGACACACCGCAGACCGCCAGCACGATCGAGGAGCTCGAGCTCCACTATGCATTCACGCAGCCGTGCATGGAGGCCTCTCGTGAGGCCGCTAGGCCGCAGACGAGTCATTGGACTCCGACTAGACGCCAGGACTCCGAAGGCCACCATATAGTTAACTTAACTAGACATTGCCTATACATCTGTCTAGTACGATAGTGTAGGAAAATGTTGTTTATCGACATTAGCTACAGTACTAAATATATGTAAAAAGCGGCAAACTCTACTGCAGTATAAAGAGCTACGTATTTACAATGCTGTTTGAGCATTGATCCAATTTTATTCAGCATTCGATTACCCCCAATTAGAAGTAGATTTATTGAGTTGATGCAAATAAATGAGAGAAAAACCTATGGAGGGATGAATCTGAGTTTGCTGATAGGCTCTGCAGCCTCCAAAAAAATTATGGGACACTCCAAAAAGGGTTTAGAGGCTGCGGGTATGACACATGTGCTAAAGTTGCTCTAATATTCTAAAATTTGTGGCTGTGAGCACAAAAAATAATTGCGAAGAAAAGGTTTTTTTCTTTCTTTTGTGCGGGAATTGCTAAGAAAAGTTGACATTGGAGTGAACTAGGTTAGTGCACTGCCTTTGTTCAACGTCTGTAAATTGTAGATGCGTGGATGTTATATGAAATTCCTGAAACTTCAAACCTCTACATGAAACAAAACCTGAACTCATGTAAATGTTCTTTAGGGCTTTTCCCCTCTTACAGTAAATATCATGATTGAATCTGGTGAAACTTTATGTACATTATTCATTGTTCCTTCCATTTTATTGCAATGTTAGTCGTAGTCGAATCCTTACTAATAACCCTCAGATCATTTGTAACTGAGACCAAAGTACCATGGAGAGTGAACCGAAGCCTGATCAGTTTGCATGTGACAGTTAGTTACACTGGTAGTCTGGTACCAGAGTAAGTACATGGTACAGATCCTGAAGCCTTTTCACCTTTTAAACAGAATTCAGGACACAGCACAATGGGCATGCAGCTGCACCAGAAAATACATGCTGCTGCTTCCCAGGTGGGCTGGCTATGAATAAACTTGACTAGAGCCCTAGAGCAAGCAGCAACTCCATAGCTCCAGTGCAGGGTAGCATCTGAATAGATAGTTCTGTTTCAGCCAGTTCTTTTCTGGAGAGGTGCTTGTCAGGCACTGAAAGTGAGAGTTGGAGGAAAACAAACAGATGGCCAACTAATCATGGTCACCGATCAGCTTGTTTTCCTCCAATATCTCACCTTCGGTTGACTGATTGATTGCCTGTCTGCAGCCTAGAGACAAGGAACAGATTGGGTTACAAACAGCTACAAACCTGCATGCACCGCTCAAAGCGAGGATTAGAGGGAGCTGAACCATCCATTGGAAACATGGAGTGATGGTTCAGTTTCTTCTAATATCTCACCTTGACTGGTCCATCCGGGAAATATGCAAGAGACGCACTGCCGCCACCCAAGGTGAGAACTGGAACTGAGGCAGATTAGATATAGACTGGAGTAATAAATTTCTCAAAAAACGAAAACAGACTTCTTTTGTCACAAAGCATCAAGAAATCACGCCTCTAAAAGTGCATTTCACAAAACCACACTTATGTGACAGAATATTTCCAGACCACACTTTTGTCACTTGCGATATGGTTGTAAATACTTTCTTGAAGTGTAGGATTTTTTTATAGTTTGGAAAAGAAAGCGTTGGTTTGAGAAATGTACTCAATAAACTGTCTTATAGTCTAGTTTGTTTTCTTCCAACATTTTACCTTGGTCGAAGCGCTTGATCCTGAGTGGCTGACTAGTAACTGTTGGTGAGGCGAAGGCTAAAGCGCCAGCCTCTTGTGATCCCTCGCCTCCAACCGATGCAGCCCTGTCAAAGCTACAAACTTGGACCCTATCCTCCACTCCAGGATGGGCAGTCAATTCAATAGGCAGTGGTGGATAAAACAAAAGGCAAGAAAAATGTAGACAGCGTTGTTCAATCGATGTTCTTTAGAATTTGCATGATGCTCTAGGAAGTCAAATGGCATTTGTATAGTATTCAATGTTTCACTGTGTTCATTCTACTAGCGATCAGTATAATAAGATAAGAAAAGGCACTCTGATTCACTGAGTACTGACTGTTGGACCCTCAAGCTACAATTGCTTAATTTGAATCTCAACTATATGGCTAACCTATGGAAATAAACAAACTTGTACAGTCACCAAAAATAGCCATGGAGAGTTTCAAATGACAGAAACAGGGCTACTGATTTTGGTTGTGACTAGTACATGCCAATTTTGTGAACACCAGGCGGCAGTTCATCAATCGTGTGATATGCGTCCTCAGAGCTACTGATCTCAGACCACTCATCAGAAGAACAGTCACTTGATGTTTCTTCTTTTCCACCATGCTCATTCTCTCCTGATGCACTCTCACTTGATGTTTCTTCCTGTTCAACACTCTCATTATTCAATGCTGCACTCTCTAATTGAAGAACTGAAGGGAATGCCTTGTGCACATTATCCTGTATGCTTTCATCATGGTCTTTCCCCCACCAAACAATATCTCCTTGTCAAAAGACACAAGAATACAAGGAACAATGTCCTACAGCAAAAGAGGAGAGAGAAATGAATTCTGTTACAGGTAATCCTCAGGGAAAATAAACATTTAACTATTTTGGCATAAGGCTATATGAGAGACTCACCCTGAGCTTGACTCCAATCTTCCGATAATCACTTTTTGGCAATCCTTTACAATCTATACGAACCAATTTATCAGCCAGAAAACCATCTTGAACCATCGGCACGAAGCTAGCATGATATCCATTCTTTGCTGTGAAATGGGCATGGTTGGTTAGACACACCGCGGACCACCAGCACGATCGAGGAGCTCGATCTCCACTATGCATTCACGCAGCCGCGCCTGGAGGCCTCTCGTGAGGACGCTAGGCTGCAGACGAGTCATTGGACTCCGACTAGACGCAAATACTCCAAAGGTCACCGTAGTTCACTAGACATTGCCTATACATCTGTCTAGTATGATAGTGTAGTGTAGTGTATGAAAATGATGTTTATCGACATCACCCCCCCCCCCCCCCCTGTATATATTAGCTACAGTGGTACATATATGTAAAAAGCAACAAACTCTACTACTCCCTCCGTTCCAAAATACTTGACTTCAAAAATGGATGTATCTACATACTAAAACATGTCTAGATACATTTATATTTTGACAAATGGAAGTCATGTATTATGGAACGGAGGGAGTACAATATAAAGAACTATGTATTTACAATGCTGTTTGAGCATTGATCAAATTTTATTCAGCGTTTGATTGCCCCCAATTAGAAGTAGATTTATTGAGTTGATCCAAATAAATGGGAGAAAAACCTATGGAGGGGTGAATCTGAGATTGCAAAGCCTCCAAAAAATTACGGGACACTCCAAAACGGGTTTAGAGGCTGCGGGTATGACACATGTGCTAAAGTTGCTCTAATATTCTAAAATGTGTGGCTGTGAGCAACAATAATAATTGAGAAGAAAAGGTTATTTTCTTTCTTTTGCACGGGAATTGCTAAGAAAAGTTCACATTGGAGTGAACTAGGTTAGTGCACTGCCTTTGTTCAACGTCTGTAAACTGTAGATACGTGGATGTTCTATGAAATTTCTGAAACTTCAAACCTCTACACAAAACAAAACCTGAACTGAAGTAAATGTTCTTTAGGGCTTTTCCCCTCTTAGAGTAATCATGATTGAATCTGGCGAAACTTTATGTACATTATTCATTATTACTTCCATTTTATTGCAATGTTAGTCGTAGTCGAATCCTTACTAATAACCCTCAGATCATTTGTAACTGAGACCAAGGTACTATGGAGAGTGAACCGAAGCCTGATCAGTTTGCATGTGACAGTTAGTTACACTGGTAGTCTGGTACCAGAGTAAGTACATGGTACAGATCCTGAAGCCTTTTCACCTTTTAAACAGAATTCAGGACACAGCACAATGGGCATGCAGCTGCGACAGAATTCAGTACATGCAGCTACTTCCCAGGTGGGTATGACACATGCAGCCAGTTCTTGTTTGGAGAGGTGCTTGTCAGGCACTGAAAGTGAGAGTTGGAGGAAAACAAACAGATGGCCAACTATTCGTGGTCACCGATCAGCTTGTTTTCCTCCAATATCTCACCTTCGGTTGACTGATTGATTGCCTGGCGTCGGCTTCTGAAGCCTAGAGACAAGGAACAGATTGGGTTACATGCATGCACCGCTCAAAGCGAGGATTAGAGGGAGCTGAACCATCCATTGGAAGCATAGAGTAATAGTTCAGTTTCTTCTAATATCTCACCTTGACTGGTCCATCTGAAATATGCCAGACACCCAAGGTGAAAACTATAACTGAGGCAGATAGGTATATAGACTGGAGTAATAAGTTTCTCAAAAAACCAGACTTTCTTTAGTCATACAGCATCAAGAAACCACACCTCTAAAAGTGCATTTCACAAAACCACACTTCTGTGACAGAATATTTCTCCAGACCACTTTTGTCACTCGCAATGTGGTTAGTAAATATACGTTCTTAAAGTGTTTTTTATAGTTTTGAAAAAGAAAGCGTGATTTTAAGAAATTTAATCAATAAACTGCCTTATGGTCTAATTTGTTTTCCTCCAACATCTTACCTTGGCCGAATTGATTGATCCTGGGTAGCTGACTAGTAACTGATGGCGAGGCAACGGCTAAAGCGCCAGCCTCTTGTGATACCTTGCCTCCAACAGACGCAGCCTTGTCAAAGCTTAAAACTTGGACCCTATCCTCCACATAGCTCAATCCAATCATAGTGGGGAGGCAATCAATTCAATTGGCAGTGGTGGATAAAGCAAAAAGGCAGAAAAGACTAGACAGCATTGTTCCATTGATGTTCTTTAGAATTTGCATGATGCTCTAGGAAGTCAAATGACGTTTGTATAATATTCAATGTTTCACTATTTCATTCTATTAGCGGTCAGTATAATAAGATCAAAGGCACTATGGTCCAGTGAGTACTAACTGTTGGACCCTCAAGCTACAATTTCTTTATTTGAATCTCAACTATAGCCAACCTGTGGAAGTGAACAAACTTGTACAATCACGAAAAACTAGCCATGGAGAATTTCGAAGGACAGAAGCAGGGCTACTGGATTTGGTTGCAACTAGTGATAGAACATAATCATCACTGGTAAGAATGGACAAGTTGGTGGTGTTGGATGACATGCCAACTTTGTGAACACCTGGTGGCAGATTGAGTCCTCTGGATATGTCAGATCGATCTAAGGATATTCTACCCTGGAAATGTCCTACTTATCATCTGGCACATCGTCAGAGCTACTGATCTCAGACCACTCATCAGAAGAACAGTCAACTGATGTTTCTTCTTTTTCACCATGTTCATTCTCTCCTGCTACACTCTCACTTGATGCTTCTTCCTGTTCATTCTCTCCTGCTGCACTCTCTAATTGAAGAACTGAAGGGAATGCCTTGTGCATATTATCCTGTATGCTTTCATCATGGTCTTTCCCCCTCCAAACAATAATTTGCTCCTTGTCAAAAGACACAAGAACACAAGGAACAAGGTCCTACACCAAAAAAGGAGGAGAGAGAAATGCATCCTGTTACAGGTCATCTTCAGGGAAAATAAACATTTAACTATTTTGGCATAAGGCTATATAAGAGACTCACCCTGAGCTTGACTCCAATCTTCCGATAATCACTCTTTGGCAATCCTTTACAATCTATACGAACCAATTCATCGGCCAGAAAACCATCTCGAACCATCGACACGAGACTAGCATAATACCCGTTCTTTGCTGTGAAATGGACGTGGTTGGTTAGTTAGGCATATTTTGAACACATACATCTATATGATACTATGTCTAAACAAAAAGGGAGACAAGGATTACCAAGCTTTGTCAAGACAGGAGCATGTAGGCCCTTCTTCCTCATTTCCTTTGTCTCCTGAACTGTCAGCCCTTCTATTGTTGTTTTAATTAGCCTTGGGTAGATCGGTTCAGCTGGCTTCCATAACATCAACGGAATAACAGGTCTTTTCTTTGGATGATAATGCCTCCCTCTGTATAGTATTAACTGGCCACCATGCCTGTGGATGATAAGGCCACCAGTTTTATCCTGGGAAAAAGGTAGCATTACTCAGGCTTCTACAGGAGAGTAATATCAGAACCAGTGACATCAAATAAGAGCTCCGAAGATATCCATAAAGTACTTGATAAACTCCATGGATGTAAAGTGGCAGTGTTCATGTTCTTAGAGATACCTCGAGCTCACGGCACACATTTTGCATATCAACCGTCGGCACACCAAGGCATTTCACCCTGACCCCCTCGCCATGCTTCCAGTGGTTGTGAATGTCATTCAGCATGTTATGAGTGAGCCCATCTCTCCCTAGAGAAACATCAGCTGTCATTATCTGTATCGCAGCTCCAAATGCACAATTAATTCATTACTAGTATTGTTCGAACAACCCGAGACCAAATTACCGAGATTGATCTGCCGCTTGGTGCGGTTCTTCTGGCATTTGTCGACCAAGAAGGAGCGCTCCGCGGGGGTGAGCGGCTCGCCGAGCACGCGCTCTCGCTCGCGCCGCCGGGCCTCCTCCAGGTCCTTCTCGGCGGCGGGGGCGGGGTCCTCGGCGTCGACGCTCCGGAGCGTGGTGTCGACGGCGGGCGCGCAGAGGCCGGTCCAGGGGCGGTCGAGGCGACCGGGGCCGAAAGGGGAGTACTTGGGCTCGCGGAGCCCGATGGGCTTGGCGTCCGGGGAGCTCTCCGTGTAGCTGAAGCGGAAATCGAAGGGGAGGTCGGAGTGGGAGGCCGGGCGGTCTCCGCGGTCCAGCGAAGAGGGCGGCCGGTAGGGGGGCTTCTTGGTCCGACGCTTCTGGTCGGCGGCGGCGCCTGTGCCGTGGGAGATCTCTTTCGCGGTGGGGGTCAGGGAGGCCGGCGGCACGAAGCCGTAGCGGTCTAGGAGGCGGGAGAGGTGGCGGCGGGGAGGGTGGCACGGCCGCAGCAGGTGGGCGCCGCGGAGGAGGCTAGGGAGGAGCATGGAGCGGCGGAGCAGAGTGGCCAATGGCGACCGTGGGTCGACGGGGGCAAAACCCTCGTGTTCGTGGGTTTTTTCGGAAGAAAAACTAGTTTTCCATTCGGAAATTTACAAGGAAAACGAGGACGTGATCCATCTCTTTGGGAAATGGACTTCAAGTTGATTTTGGTTTACACCCATATATGAGCACTATCATCATTTCATTTAATTTAAAGTTACCTATACGTATAACAAAGCCAATTACCACAATATAAAGTAAAAACAGCCTGGAAGTAACTTGAAGCACAAATTTTAACGAAAAAAAAATAGAACACAAATCAAATTATAGGCTTAGTCTGTCTAAAAAAACATAGAATTAGTCAGTTTTCAAAACCTCTTTGGATTGAAGGATTTTCGTAGATTGAGGGATTTGAATCTTAATGGATTTTTTTTGTCAGAGCCTTTTGAAAAGTTCAGTGCACCTTCAGCCTCTCTCTCCTTAATCCTCTAGAATTCGAGAAGATTACACACTTCGTCCTCAAACTGCGGGTAACGGTTTGTTACCCAAACTCGAGAAACACTAAAGTATAGTCCTTATACATGAAAATATGTAACATCTATGATCCATTATACGGTCCTCTTGATGGTCGGTCGCTCTGGTGCCGCCATGTACCCCCCCTCCCCCCCCCACACACACAGTGTGGGCCAGGATCTTTTTGTGGTCATAACCCTGCCATTTCGCTAATTTACCCAGAACCCCACACCAGCCATGTCATAAATCCCCAATCCCCACCCCAGCACGTGTCCGTTCCCCCTCGCTCCCTCCCAATTCCCTTCTCCAAATGCCCAAATCCATGGATGGCGAGAGCGCGGAGAACTCCCGTAAGATCGTGTTGTATCATTAATAAAGATTCATCATGCAATCTCCAATGCATTCTTGTTTGGTTTAATGGGGCCATTTTGTCAAATCACCATGCCATGCATAATTAAATAGAATTACCAACTAAAATTGAGAGAACCACTGCAAACCTAGTGGCATTTGGGTCTCTCCTGACCTAGATGTTGTGGGTCATGTGCATTACTTGGCCAAGACTCCAAATACCGATACCTAATTTACTCATGTTTGAAATTTAGAAACTAAAACTTAATATCTCTGACCCTCAAGCCGAAGCCTTGAAAAAATCGGTTTGTGATGGACGTGGTTCTTTCTCCAAAAGCAATTAATTTCCATGGAACCAGAGACACCTTCCGCAATGAGGTTATACAGAAAACAGAAATAAGAAATATTGAACACCAACATTGTGATTTGATTTTCCGTTTGTTGGATCAGCCATTGGTGTCCTCATGTTAAAAGAACAAGGACTCACTATTTATTCTTGATTAGCGCCGTTCTCATGTTAGAAAATAAGTATTTTGTTATTTGATCTTCACTGTCATTTGATCTCCTGGTTGCAGGAATCCAAGGAGATGCTGTTGGGACCTTACATGAATGACCACGCTTTGAATTAACCATTTCTAGAATTGTTCGTGTGGTGCTTGAAGGAAATATGCCCTAGAGGCAATAATAAAGTTGTTATTTTATATTTCCTAATTCATGATGAAGGTTTATTATTCATGCTAGAATTGTATTGATCGGAAACCTAAATACATCTGTGAATACATAAACAAATACCATGTCCCTAGTAAGCCTCTACTAGACTAGCTCGTTGATCAAAGATGGTTAATGTTTCCTAACCATAGACATGTGTTGTCATTTGATAATAGGATCACATCATTAGGAGAATGTTGTGATGGACAAGACCCATCCGTTAGCTTAGCATATTGATCGTTCAGTTTCTTGCTATTGCTTTCTTCATGTCAAATACATATTCCTTCGACTATGAGATTATGCAACTCCCAGATACCGCAGGAATGCCTTGTGTGCTATCAAACGTCACAACATAACTGGGTGATTATAAAGATGCTCTACAGGTATCTCCGAAGGTGTATGTTGAGTTGGCATAGATCGAGATTAGGATTTGTCACTCCGAGTATCGGAGAGGTATCTCTGGGCCCTCTCGGTAGTACACATCATAAGCTTGCAAGCAAACGACTAAGGAGTTAGTCACGAGGATATTGAACTAGGTATGAAGATACCGACGATCGGATCTCGAGCAAGTAACATACCGATGGACAAAAGGAATTGCGTATGTTGTCATAACGGTTCAACCAATAAAGATCTTCATAGAATATGTATGAGCCAATATGGGCATCCAGGTTCCGCTATTGATTATTGACTGGAGAGGTGTCTCGGTCATGTCTACATAGTTCTCGAACCCGTAGGGTCCGCACGCTTAACGTTTGTTGACGATATAGTGTTATATGAGTTATGTGATTTGGTGACCGAATGTTGTTTGGAGTCCCGGATGAGAACACGGACATGACGAGGAGTCTCGAAATGGTCGAGAGGTAAAGATTGATATATAGGACGATGGTATTCGAACACCGGAAGTGTTTCGGGGGGTACCGGGTACTTATCAAGTCACCAGAAGGGGTTCCGGACACCCCTGGCAAAAGATATGGGCCTTATGGGCCAAGAGGGGAAACACACCAGCCACAAAGGACTGGTGCGCCCCCATATGGACCGGCCTAAGAAGGAGAAGGAAAGGGGAGAAGGGAAAGATAAGTGTGGATTAGGATTCCCATTTCCTTCCCTCTCCCCCCCCCCCTCTTTCCTTCCCCCTCCGACAAACATGGCAGGGGGGCGCGGCCAAGGGCAGGAGCCCAAGTAGGATTCGGACCTACTTGGGGTGCCCCTTGGCCTCTCCCCTCTCCCTCCCACCTATATATATGATGCGGGGGCACCTAGCACACACCGGACAATTGCCTAGCCGTGTGCGGCGCCTCCCTCCACCGTTTACACCCTCGGTCATATTTTCGTAGTGCTTAGGTGAAGCCCTGCGGAGGACACTTCACCATCACCGTCACCACGCCATCGTGTTGACGGAACTCATCTACTACTTCGATGTCTTGCTGGATCAAGAAGGCGAGGGACGTCACCGAGCTGAACGTGTGCGGAACGTGGAGGTGTCGTGCGTTCGATACTTGATCGGTTGAAGCGCGAAGAAGTTCGACTACATCAGCCGTGTTGTGAAACGCTTCCGCTTACGGTCTACAAGGGTACGTAGACACACTCTCCCCCTCATTGCTATGTGATACGTCCATTTTGCATCATGCTTTTATATCGATATTTATTGCATTATGGGTTGTTATTACACATTATGTCACAATACTTATGTCTATTCTCTCTTATTTTGCAAGGTTTACATAAAGAGGGAGAATGCCGGCAGCTGGGATTCTGGGCTGGAAAAGGAGCAAATATTAGAGACCTATTCTACACAACTCCAAAAGTCCTGAAACTCATGAAAGCTATTTCCAGAATATATAAAAAATACTGAGCGCAAGAAGTTCCAGAGGGGGGCCACACCCTGGCCACGAGGGGGGGGGGGGGCGCCCCCTGTCTCGTGGGCCCCCTGGTGGCCCTCCGATGCCCATCTTCTGCTATATGGAGTCTTTCGTTGAGGAAAAAAGAATAAGCAAGCTTTCGGGACGAGACTCCGCCGCCACGAGGCGGAACCTTAGCGGAACCAATCTAGGGCTCCAGCGGAGTTGTTCTACTGGGGAAACTTCCCTCCGGGAGAGGGAAATCATCACCATCGTCATCACCAATGATCCTCTCATCGGGAGGGGGTCAATCTCCATCAACATCTTCACCAGCACCATCTCATCTCAAACCCTAGTTCATCTCTTGTATCCAATATTTGTATCCAAACCTCAGATTGGTACCTGTGGGTTGCTAGTAGTGTTGATTACTCCTTGTAGTTGATGCTAGTTGGTTTACTTGGTGGAAGATCATATGTTCAGATCCATTATGCATATTAATACCCCTCTGATTATGAACATGAATATGCTTTGTGAGTAGTTACGTTTGTTCCTGAGGACATGAGAGAAGTCTTGCTATTATCAGTCATGTGAATTTGGTATTCGTTCGATATTTTGATGAGATGTATGTTGTCATCCCTCGAGTGGTGTCATGTGAACGTCGACTACATGAAACTTCACCATTGTTTGGGCCTAGAGGGAGGCATTGGGAAGTAATAAGTAGATGATGGGTTGCTAGAGTGACAGAAGCTTAAACCCTAGTTTATGTGTTGCTTCGTAAGGGGCTGATTTGGATCCATATGTTTCATGCTATGGTTAGGTTTACCTTAATACTTCTGTTGTAGTTGCGGATGCTTGCAATAGGGGTTAATCATAAGTGGGATGCTTGTCCAAGTAAGGACAGCACCCAAGCACCGGTCCACCCACATATCAGATTATCAAAGTACCGAACGTGAATCATATGATTGTGATGAAAACTAGCTTGACGATAATTCCCATGTGTCCTCAAGAGCGCTTTACATCATATAAGAGTTTGTCCAGGCTTGTCCTTTGCTACAAAAAGGATTGGGCTATCTTGCTGCACCTTATTTACTTTTATTACTTGCTACTCGTTACAAATTACCTTACCACAAAACTATCTGTCACCGATAATTTCAGTGCTTGCAGAGAATACCTTACCGAAAACTGCTAATCATTTCCTTCTGCTCCTCGTTGGGTTCGACACTGATACGTCTCCGTCGTATCTACTTTTCCAAACACGTTTGCCCTTGTTTGGGATTCTAACTTGCATGATTTGAATGGAACTAACCCGGACAGACGTTGTTTTCAGCAGAATTACCATGGTGTTATTTATGTGCAGAAACAAACGTTCTCGGAATGACCAGAAACTTCACGGAGCAACTTTTTGGAAAATATATAAAATACCTGCAAAAAATGAAGGCCAGGGGGCCCACCACCTGTCCACGAGGGTGGGGGGCGCGCCCCCCTACCTCGTGGGCCCCCTGGTGCCTCTCTGACTCCAACTCCAACTCCATATATTGTGTTTCGGGGAGAAAAAAATAAGAGAGAAGAACTCATCGTGTTTTATGATACGGAGCCGCCACCAAGCCCTAAAACCTCTCGGGAGGGCTGATCTGGAGTCCGTTCGGGGCTCCGGAGAGGGGAATCCATCGCCATCGTCGTCATCAACCATCTTCCATCACCAATTTCATGATGCTCACCGCCGTGCGTGAGTAATTCCATCGTAGGCTTGCTGGACGGTGATGGGTTGGATGGGATCTATCATGTAATCGAGTTAGTTTTGTTAGGGTTTGATCCCTAGTATCCACTATGTTCTGAGATTGATGTTGCTATGACTTTGCTATGCTTAATGCTTGTCACTAGGGCCCGAGTGCCATGATTTCAGATCTGAACCTATTATGTTTTCATCAGTATATGAGTGTTCTTGATCCTATCTTGCAAGTCTACAGTCACCTATTATGTGTTATGATCCGTTAACCCCGAAGTGACAATAATCGGGATACTTAACGGTGATGACCGTAGTTTGAGGAGTTCATGTATTCACTATGTGTTAATGCTTTGTTCCGGTTCTCTATTAAAAGGAGGCCTTAATATCCCTTAGTTTCCATAAGGACCCCGCTGATGACCCACAAGTACAGGGGATCTATCGTAGTCTATCATAGTCCTTTCGATAAGTAAGAGTGTCGAACCCAACGAGGAGCAGAAGGAAATGATAAGCGGTTTTCAGCAAGGTATTCTCTGCAAGTACTGAAATAAGTGGTAACAAATAGTTTTGTGATAATATAGATTGTAACGAGCAACAAGTAATAAAAGTAAATAAAGTGCAGCAAGGTGGCCCAATCCTTTTGTAGCAAAGGACAAGCTGGAACAAACTCTTATAATAGGGAAAGCGCTCCCGAGGACACATGGGAATATCGTCAAGCTAGTTTTCATCACGTTCATATGATTCGCGTTCGATACTTTGATAATTTGATATGTGGGTGGACCGGTGCTTGGGTGCTGTTCTTACTTGAACAAGCATCCCACTTATGATTAACCTCTATTGCAAGCATCCGCAACTACAACAAAAGTATTAAGGTAAACCTAACCATAGCATGAAACATATGGATCTAAATCAGCCCCTTACGAAGCAACGCATAAACTAGGGTTTAAGCTTCTGTCACTCTAGCAACCCATAATCTACTTATTACTTCCCAATGCCTTCCTCTAGGCCCAAATAATGGTGAAGTGTTATGTAGTCGACGTTCACATAACACCACTAGAGGCTAGACAACATACATCTTATCAAAATATCAAACGAATACCAAATTCACATGACTACTCATAGCAAGACTTCTCCCTTGTCCTCAGGAACGAACGTAATTACTCACAAAGCATATTCATGTTCATAATCAGAGGGGTAATAATATGCATATAGGATCTGAACATATGATCTTCCACCAATTAAACCAACTAGCATCAACTACAAGGAGTAATCAACACTACTAGCAACCTACTAGCACCAATCCCGGACTTTGAGACAAGAATTGGATACAAGAGATGAACTAGGGTTTGGAGATGAGATGGTGCTGGTGAAGATGTTGATGGAGATTGCCCTCTCCCGATGAGAGGAGCGTTGGTGATGACGATGGTGATGATTTCCCCCTCCCGGAGGGAAGTTTCCCCGGCAGAACAGCTCTGCCGGAGCTCTAGATTGGATCCGCCAAGGTTCCGCCTCGTGGCGATGGAGTCTCGTCCCGAAAAGTTCCTTCCTGTTTTTTCTCATCGAAAGACCTCATATAGGAGAAGATGGACGTCGGAGAGCCACCAGGGGGCCCACGAGGTAGGGGGCGTGCACTAGGGGGGGGGGCGGCCCCCACCCTCGTGAGAAGGGTGTGGGCCCCCTGGCCTTCATCTTTGGCGAGGATTTTTCTTTATTTATTTTAAGATGTTCCGTGGAGTTTCAGGACTTTTGGAGTTGCGCAGAATAGGTCTCTAATATTTGCTCCTTTTCCAGCCCAGAATTCCAGCTGCCGGCATTCTCCCTCCTTATGTAAACCTTGTAAAATGAGAGAGAATAGCCATAAGTATTGTGATATAAAGTGAAATAACAGTCCATAATGCGATAAATATCGATATAAAAGCATGATGCAAAATGGACGTATCACCCACTGCCACGGGAGGGTAGGACAAAAGATTCATGCAAGTTCTTTTCCATAAGCATGTATGACTATATTCGGAATACATGCCTACATTATATCAATGAACTGGAGCTAGTTCTGTGTCACCCTAGGTTATGACTGTTACATGATGAACCGCATCCGGCATAATTCTCCATCACCGATCCATGCCTACAAGCTTTCCATATATTGTTCTCCTCTTATTTACTTTTCCGTTGCTATTTCTATCATCACTACAAAATACCAAAAACATTACTCTTACTACTGTTACCTTTTGCTACCGTTACCACTACTATCATATTACTTTGCTACTAAACACTTTGCTGTAGATATTAAGTTTCCAGGTGTGGTTGAATTGACAACTCGGCTGCTAATACTTGAGAGTATTATTTGGCTCCCCTTGTGTCGAATCAATAAATTTGGGTTGAATACTCTACCCTCGAAAACTGTTGCGATCCCCTATACTTGTGGGTTATCAAGACTATTTTCTGGTGCCGTTGCCGGGGAGCATAGCTCTATTCCTTGAGTCACTTGGGATATATATATCTGCTTATCATCATGAAGAACTTGAAAGATCCAAGAACCAAGATTTATCCCTCAACTATGAGGTGAGGTAAGGAACTGCCATCTAGCTCTGCACTTGATTCACCTTATGTTTTGAGTAAGCTTGCGACGCCTAAAACTGCTTCTGCTATTCGTTCTGATATGTCGCATGTTATTGATGATGCTACTTCTGATATGCATGATACTTATGATGAAACAACTTCTATGCTTGATACTACTGTGCCACTTGGTAAATTTCTTGATGAACAACTTGCTAAGGCTAGGGAGATTGAAAATATTGAATCTGATAATACTGATGAAAGTGATGATGAAGAATCACTTGTTATTCTTAAGGGTTATGTTTTTGATCAAGAAGCTTCTTTAGCTATTTTAGCTTGCAAAGATAGATATGAACTCAAAAGGTTATTAGCTAAATGGAATAAGCAATCTCTAAATGCTAGAATGAAACTTGACCCTGCTTTTGCTACTTCACCTATCTGTGTTACTGATAAGGATTATGAATTCTCTGTTGATCCTGATATAATTACTTTGGTTGAATCTGGTCCTTTTCATGGTTATGAATCTGAATCTGTTGTAGCACATCTTACTAAACTGAATGATATAGCCACCCTGTTCACTAAAGATGAGAGAACTCGTTACTTTTATATCCTTAAAATATTTCCATTCTCATTAAAGGGTGATGCTAAGATATGGTTTAATTCCCTTGATCCTGGTTGTGTGCGTAGTCCCCAGGATATGATTTATTACTTCTCTGCTAAATATTTCCCTGCTCATAAGAAACAAGCTGCTTTAAGGGATATATATAATTTTGCGCAAATTGAAGAAGAGAGTCTCCCACAAGCTTGGGGGAGGCTTATCCAATTACTTAATGCTTTGCCTGATCATCCTCTTAAGAAAAATGAAATACTTGATATCTTTTATAATGGACTAACCGATGCCTCCAGAGATTACCTGGATAGTTGTGTTGGTTCTGTTTTCAGGGAAAGAACACCGGATGAAGCTGAAATTCTATTGAATAATATGTTGACAAATGAAAATAATTGGACACCTCCGGAGCCAATTTCTGAGCCTATTCCTAAACCAACTCCTAAGAAGAGGGGTATTCTATTTCTCAGTCCTGAAGATATGCAAGAGGCAAAGAAATCTATGAAAGAAAAATGTATTAAAGCTGAAGATGTTAAGAATTTACCTCCTATTGAAGAAATACATGGTCTTAATTTACCGGCTGTTGAAGAAACATATGATCTGAATCCTTTACCTATTGAAGAAACTCATGGTCTTGATAACCCGACACAGGTAGTAAAGGTAAATTCTCTCTATAGATATGATAAAGCTGAAATCCCATTTACTAAATTTGCTAGCCCATGTTTAGATGAGTTTGATAAATTTATGGCTAAGCAAGAAGACTTTAATGCTTATTTTGGTAGACAATTGAAATACAATTCAAATATGTTTGAACACTTGGGTGATTATATGGCTAATGTTAAAGGTGAACTTAAACTTATTAGTAAACATGCTTCTATGGTTACCACTCAAGTAGAACAAGTACTTAAAGCTCAAAATGATTTTCTCAATGAATTGAATAGTAAGGATAATGATAATGTTGTTAGAGTTATGGCTAGAGGTGGTAGAATGACTCATGAACCTTTGTATCCTGAAGGCCATCCTAAAAGAATTGAGCAAGATGCTCAGAGAAATAATATAGATGCACCTAGTTTGTCTAAAAAGAAGAAAAAGAAAAATGATAGGACTTTGCATGCTTCTGGTGATCCTATTGTTGAAACACCCGAGAATCCAAATGATATTTCTATTTCTAATGCTAAAACACAATCTGGTAATGAACTTGAAACTAGTGATAATGTTAATAATAATGTTCATGATGATGCTCAACCTAGTAATGATAATGATATAGAAATTGAACCTGCTGTTGATCTTGATAACCCACAATCAAAGAATCAACGTTATGATAAGAAAGACTTTGTTGCTAGGAAACATGGTAAAGAAAGAGAGCCTTGGGTTCAGAAACCCATGCCTTTTCCTCCCAAACCATCCAAGAAAAAGGATGATGAGGGTTTTGAGCGCTTTCCTGAAATGATTAGACCTATCTTTTTGCGTATGCAATTAACTGATATGCTCAAAACCAATCCTTATGCTAAGTACATGAAAGATATAATTACAAATAAAAGAAAGATTCCGGAAGCTGAAATTTCCACCATGCTTGCTAATTATACTTTTAAGGGTGGAATACCAAAGAAACTTGGAGATCCAGGAGTACCTACTATACCATGCTCCATTAAAAAAAACTATGTTAAAACTGCTTTATGTGATCTTGGAGCCGGTGTTAGTGTTATGCCTCTCTCTTTATATCGTAGACTTGATTTGAATAAGTTGACACCCACTAAAATATCTTTGCAAATGGCTGATAAATCAACTGCTATACCTGTCGGTATTTGTGAGGATGTGCCTGTTGTAGTTGCAAACGTTACTATTTTAACGGACTTTGTTATACTTGATATTCCCGAGGATGGTAGTATGTCTATTATTCTTGGAAGACCTTTTTTGAATACCGCAGGGGCTGTTATTGATTGCACTAAAGGCAATGTCACTTTTCATGTTAATGGTAGTGAGCATACGGTACACTTTCCGAGGAAACAACCTCAAGTTCATAGTATCAACTCTATTGGAAAGATTCCATCGATTATATTTGGAGGTTTTGAATTTCCTCTTCCTACTGTCAAGAAGAAATATGATATTCTTATTATTGGGGATATGCATATCCTCGTTGAGGTAACATAGTGTTATTCCAAATTTCTCCGGTTCCATGTTATTCGGAATGAGTTCGTTAACAAAACTTGATCAACCTTGTTAGTGGATTGCTTTTGATGAGCATGAGATGGATGAAAACTAGAAAGCACAACCTTATGTACCCCACTTTTACTTTATGTTATTTATATTAAATAAAATAAAAATAAACATTTTTCTGTCTGTTATCTGATTATCCGTGCTATATAAAAATACCCTGAAAATAAAAGTTTTCCAAATGCCTTGAAATTTAAATATGATTTTTTCCAGAATATTTGAGAATATTTGGCACTGAGAACACAGCAGGGGGGCCAACCACCTGCCCACGAGGGTGGAGGGCGCGCCCTACCCCCCTGGGCGCCCCCTGCCTCATGGGCCCATGGTGGCCCTCCTCCACTTATCCTTTCACCCACACACTCCTTCTTCCTCCCCCAAACACGAATATCCAGCTCAAACCCGAGTCCAAGCTCGCTGTGCTGCCATTTTCGATCTCCTTGCTCAAAGCACCTCTCACAAAACTGCTTGGGGAGATTGTTCCTTGGTATGTGACTCCTCCATTGGTCCAATTAGTTTTTGTTCTAGTGCTTTATTCATTGCAAATTTTTGCTGCTTAGGTGACCCTGTTCTTGAGCTTGCATGTCAAATTTATATGGTTCCAAGTAGTTTTGATGCATGGTATAGGCCCTAGGCACTTGTAGGAGTAGTTGCTATCAATATTATTGAGTTTGGTTTACTTTTATTTTGAAGTTACTAAAAATTTTCAGAATTTTTCAGAGGAAGAAATATGCTTAGGAAAATGTCCCAAGGTGGTTCTTCAAGGAAGCAAGGACCCAGGCTTGCAATGCGTGATGCTGATGAAGAGCCACCAAGAGACGCTCCAGTGCGTCCATGTGAATGGCCTTCGGAAAATTGTATGGATCGAGCGGGAATTAAGGAAGAATTCAATGCACATTTGCGTAACGCTGATCTTGTGAGCTTCGAGGAAGAGAAGTGCAGCCAGTATCACAACCTCACCAGTACCTTTGTGAGGAGGTTTGAATTTTCAACTTCACGTAATTCTCCAACTGTCCTGTTTGATCTTTATGAAAATTCTTATACTATGGACTTAGAGGACTTTACCACTGCTTGCAAACTTCCACAATGGGGTAGTATAAAGGATCCTCGCAAATCTGAATTTAGAGATTTTCTTGCTAGTATAACTGTGGGAGAATCTAGAGATATAACACAAGCCACCATAGGGAGCATTCACTTTCCTGCTATACATTATTTTGCTCTCTTCATAGGTAGATGCATTAATGGTAAAGATGAGGCATGTCACATGTGTGTCCCCGATCTCAGTATTCTTAGGAGTGTTGTGTTAGGAGATAAATCTTATAATTTGGGAGCCATTGTTGCATGTAGGTTGCATCTTAATAGATTTAATGGAGATTTCTTTGGAGGATTTTATGCAACCCGCATAGCTAATTTTCTTGGTATAGCCATACACGAAGATGATATTGAATTACCTCCTGCTTACCTAGACTTTAATGCTATGGTTCACCACCAGTTTGTCGAGAGGAATGAATCACCTCTCCAGTATCGACTAATCTTTGACAGACACCGTGCTGTCCATATTACTCTCCCTGCTACTGCCTTGTTTGATCATCAGGCAAAAGGAAGATATACTATTACCAGAGAGGAGGCAGATGAGTACGAGAGGAGAGCGGAGGTCGCTTGTCTCCACGCTGCAGCTCAGCAGGCGATAGTCGCTGCATCTCAGTACGACCCCAACTATTATTACGGATATCCGCCAGGCCAGCCGTGGCCATAGACCAACTTAGGCCAAAAGCCTAAGATTGGGGGAGTACGTATTTCCCACCGACATTACATTTATGTTCACACACTCATTGCTAGATGTCGGTGCTCATCCTTTTTCATTGTATCATCCATGCTAGTTTATTTTCCTTTTTATGCTTTCTTCTTGTGTGTTTAATAAACCTTAAGAAAAACCAAAAAATTAGTTGTAGCTTTTAGTTAGTTTAATTTCCATGCTTGTAGTAGTAATTAAAAAGAAAACCCAAAAAGATTTCCTGTTCTTCTTTTACTTGTTGGGAGCTCTCCCGTGTAAATAGTTTTATTTCTTTTCTTTTCTTTAGGGGTCGATAGGAGAAGACCATAATTAAATTGTTGAAGTGGCTCTTATATGCATTATTGTTGATCTGGTAAAAGAGCCCATATTGCCTTGTCTTCTCCTGTTTATTGAATGCTTGCAGATTCCAGCTTAGTCCAATGCATGCGCACTATTATTATTATTCACATCGTTCGGTCGTGCAAGTGAAAGGCAATTATGGCGATATATGATGGTCTGACTAAGATGAGAAAAGCTGGTATGAACTCGACCTCTTTTGTTTTTGTAAATATGATTAGTTCATCGTTCCTGATTCAGCCTATTATGAATAAACATGTTTGCAATGACAACTAGAGATCATAGTTCCTTGTGCCATGCTTGATTAGCTATGAGTCATAATGGTTTACCTTGCATGCTATTGAGATAGTTATGATGTGGTATGATAGGGTGGTATCCTCCTCTGAATGATTTAAGTGACTTGACTTGGCGCATGTTCACCCATGTAGTTGAAACAAAATCAACATAGCCTTCACGATATTTATGTTCATGGTAGATTATATCCTACTCATGCTTGCATTCAGTGTTGATTAATTTTAATGCATGTTCATGATTGTTGTCGCTCTCTAGCTGGTCGCTTCCCAGTCTTTTACTAGCCTTCACCTGTACTAAGCAGGAATACTGCTTGTGCATCCAATCCCTTAAACCCCAAAGTTATTCCATAAGAGTCCACTATACCTACCTATATACGGTATCTACCTGCCGTTCCAAGTAAATTTGTATGTGCCAAACTCTAAACCTTCAAATAAATATCCTGTTTTGTATGCTCGAATAGCTCATGTATCAACTAGGGCTGTCTGTATCTTCCATGTTAGGTGGGTTATTATCAAGAGGAGTGGACTCCGCTCCTCACTCACGAGATAAATGGCTGGTCACCGGGATGCCCAGTCCCATGCTTTATGCAAACTAAAACAAAATAATTGCAAACAAAACTCCCCCTGGGACTCTTGTTAGTTGGAGGTACTCGTTGTTTCGAGCAAGCCATGGATTGATGCTTGTTGGTGGAAGGGGGAGTATAAACTTTACCATTCTGTTTGTGAACCGCCTATAATGTGTGTAGCATGGAAGATATCGCCATCTCTCGGTTGTTATGTTGACAATGAAAGTATACCGCTCAAAATATTATTCACCTCTGTTTCAAAAACCGAGCTTTGGCACCTCTACAAATCCCTGCTTCCCTCTGCGAAGGGCCTATCTATTTACTTTTATGTTGAGTCATCATCTTCTTATTAAAAAGCACCAGTTGGAGAGCACCGCTGTCATTTGCATTCATTATTGTTAGTTTACATTGAGTATGACTTGACTAGATCTCTTTTACCATGAATTACAATGTCTAGTCAGTCCTTGGTCTTTAAAGGTGCTCTGAATTTATGTTTTGCGGTCTCAGAAAGGGCTAGCGAGATACCACCTTGTTATATCATATTATGATTGTTTTGAGAAAGTGTTGTCATCCGAGATTTATTATTCTTGCTCGCTAGTTGATTATGCCATTGATATGAGTAAACTTGAGACTTATACGTTATTGCGAATGTGGTTAGTTATAATCTTTGCTGAAAACTTGAATGCTGGCTTTACATATTTACAACAACAAGAGCAAACAGAGTTTGTAAAAGTTTTTCTTTATCACTTTCAGTTTGTCAACTGAATTGCTTGAGGACAAGCAAAGGTTTAAGCTTGGGGGAGTTGATACGTCTCCATCGTATCTACTTTTCCAAACACTTTTGCCCTTGTTTTGGATTCTAACTTGCATGATTTGAATGGAACTAACCTGGGCTGACGCTGTTTTCAGTAGAATTACCATGGTGTTATTTATGTGCAGAAACAAATGTTCTCGGAATGACCTGAAACTTCACGGAGCAACTTTTTGGAAAATATAAAAAATACCTGCAAAAGATGAAGGCCAGGGGGCCCACCACCTGTCCACGAGGGTGGGGGCGCGCCCCCTACCTCGTGGGCCCCCTGGTGCCTCTCCGACTCCAACTCCAACTCCATATATTGTGTTTCGGGGAGAAAGAAATCAGAGAGAAGAATTCATCGCGTTTTACGATATGGAGCCGCCGTCAAGCCATAAAACCTCTCGGGAGGGCTGATCTAGAGTCCGTTCGGGGCTCCGGAGAGGGGAGTCCGTCGCCATCGTCATCATCAACCATCTTCCATCACCAATTTCATGATGCTCACCGCCGTGCGTGAGTAATTCCATCGTAGGCTTGCTGGACGGTGATGGGTTGGATGGGATCTATCATGTAATCGAGTTAGTTTTGTTAGGGTTTGATCCCTAGTATCCACTATGTTCTGAGATTAATGTTGCTATGACTTTCCTATGCTTAATGCTTGTCACTAGGGCCTGAGTGCCATGATTTCAGCTCTGAACCTATTATGTTTTCATCAATATATGAGTGTTCTTGATCCTATCTTGCAAGTCTATAGTCACCTATTATGTGTTATGATCCGTTAACCCCAAAGTGACAATAATCGGGATACTTACCGATGATGACCGTAGTTTGAGGAGTTCATGTATTCACCATGTGTTAATGCTTTGTTCCGGTTCTCTATTAAAAGGAGGCCTTAATATCCCTTAGTTTCCGTAAGGACCCCGCTGCCACGGGAGGGTAGAACAAAAGATGTCATGCAAGTTCTTTTCCATAAGCACGTATGACTATATTCGGAATACATGCCTACATTATATCAATGAACTGGAGCTAGTTCTGTGTCACCCTAGGTTATGACTATTACATGATGAACCGCATCCGGCATAATTCTCCATCACCGGTCCATTGCCTACGAGCTTTCCATATATTGTTCTCCACTTATTTACTTTTCCGTTGCTATTGCTGTCATCAGTACAAAATACCAGAAACATTACTTTTACTATTGTTACCTTTTGCTACTGTTACCACTACTATCATATTACTTTGCTACTAAACACTTTGCTGCAGATATTAGGTTTCCAGGTGTGGTTGAATTGACAACTCAGCTGCTAATACTTGAGAGTATTCTTTGGCTCCCCTTGTGTCAAATCAATAAATTTGGGTTGAATACTCTACCCTCGAAAACTGTTGCGATCCCCTATACTTGTGGGTTATCAGACACTCTTACTTATCGAAAAGTAACGATAGATCCCCTACACTTGTGGGTCATCAAGACTCTTTTCTGGCGGCGTTGCCGGGGAGTGAAGCGCCTTTGGTAGGTGGAATTTGGTAAGGAAAAATTTATATAGTGTGCTGAAATTTACTGTCACTTGTTACTATCGAAAGTAATCCTTTGAGGGACTTGTTCGGGGTATCTTCACCCCGACCGGTAGAGCAAATAGTTGCTCCTCAACCTACTCAACCTACTGAAAATGAAAATGTTTACTTTGAAATTCCTTCGGGTATGATAGAGAAACTGCTAGCTAATCCTTTTGCAGGAGATGGAACATTGCGTCCCGACTTACACTTAATCTATGTGGATGAAGTTTGTGGATTATTTATGCTTGCAGGTATGCCCGATGATGTTATCAAGAATAAGGTCTTCCCTTTATATTTGAAGGGAGATGCATTGACATGGTATAGGCTATGTGATGATATGGGATCATGGGACTACAAGCGGTTGAAATTGGAATTCCATCAGAAGTTTTATCCTATGCATCTTGTTCATCGTGATCGTAATTATATATATATTTTTTGGCCTCGCGAAGGAGAAAGCATCGCTCAAGCTTGGGGGAGGCTTAAGTCAATGTTATATTCATGCCCCAATCATGAGCTCTCAAGAGAAATGATTATTCAAAATAATTATGCTCAGCTTTTTGACAACAATCGCTCCATGCTCGATACTTCTTGTACTGGTTCCTTTATGATGAAGACTATTGAATACAAATGGAATTTATTGGAGAGAATTAAACGCAACTCTGAAGATTGGGATCTCGACGAAGGTAAAGAGTCATGTATAACACCTAAGTTTGATTGTGTTAAATCTTTTATGGATACCGATGTTTTCCGTAAATTTAGCACTAAATATGGACTTGACTCTGAGATAGTAGCTTCTTTCTGTGAATCATTTGCTACTCATGTTGATCTCCCTAAGGAGAAGTGGTTTAAATATAATCCTCCCATTGAAACAAAAGTAGTTGCACCTATTAAAGTTGAAGAAAAGATTATCACTTATAATGATCCTATTGTTCCTACTACTTATGTTGAGAAACCACCTTTCCCTGTTAGAATAAAGAATCATGCTAAAGCTTCAACTATGGTCAACAGAAGTAATATTAAGACACCTAAACCCCCTGAGCAAGTTAAAGTTGAACCTAATGTTGCTATGGTTAAAGATCTCTTGGCCAATAATATTGATGGGCAAGTTATTTACTTCTGTGATGAGACTGCTAGAATTGCTAAACCTAGTGCTAAAGATAAACATAGACCTATCGTAGGCATGCCTGTTATTTCTGTTAAAATAGGAGATCATTGTTATCATGGCTTGTGTGATATGGGTGCTAGTGCCAGTGCAATACCTATTTCCTTATACCATGAAATTATGCATGATATTGCACTAGCTGAAATAGAAGGTATTGATGTTACCATTAAGCTTGCTAATAGAGATACTATTTCCCCAATTGGGATTGTTAGAGACGTTGAAGTCTTGTGTGGGAAGGTTAAATATCCCGTTGATTTTCTTGTTCTTGGTTCCCCTCAAGATAGCTTTTGTCCCATTATATTTGGTAGACCCTTCTTGAATACTGTCAATGCTAAGATAGACTCCAATAAGGATATTGTTTCTGTTGGTTTAGGGGATATGTCTCATGAGTTTAATTTTTCTAAATTTCGTAGACAACCCCATGATAAAGAATTGCCTAGTAAAGATGAAATTATTGGTCTTGCTTCTATTGATGTGCCTCCTACCGATCCATTAGAACAATACTTGTTAGACCATGAAAATGATATGTTCATGAATGAAAGAAGGGAAATAGATGAAGTATTCTTTAAACAGGGACCTATTCTGAAACACAACTTGCCTGTTGAAATCCTAGGGGATCCTCCTCCACCCAAGGGTGATCCCGTGTTTGAGCTTAAACCATTACCTGATACTCTTAACTATGCTTATCTTGATGAAACGAAAATATATCCTGTTATTATTAGTGCTAACCTTTCAGAGAAGGAGGAAGAGAAATTATTGAAAACTCTAAAGAAGCACCGTGACCGTGCTACTATTGGATATACTCTTGATGATCTTAAGGGCATTAGTCCCACTCTATGTCAACACAAAATAAATTTGGAGGAAGACGCCAAACCAGTTATTGATCATCAACGACGGCTGAATCCTAAGATGAAAGAAGTGGTAAGAAAGGAAATATTAAAGCTCCTTGAGGCAGGTATAATTTATCCCGTTGCTGATAGTCAGTGAGTAAGTCCTGTCCATTGTGTCCCTAAGAAGGGAGGTATTACTGTTGTTCCTAATGATGAAGATGAATTGATTCCGCAAAGAATTATTACAGGTTATAGGATGGTAATTGATTTCCGCAAATTAAATAAGGCTACTAAAAAAGATCATTAACCCTTACCTTTTATTGATCAAATGCTAGAAAGATTATCCAAACACACACATTTTTGCTTTCTAGATGGTTACTCTGGCTTCTCTCAAATACCTGTGTCAGCTGATGATCAATCAAAGACCACTTTTACTTGCCCTTTCGGTACTTCTGCTTATAGACGTATGCCTTTTGGTTTATGTAATGCACCTGCTACCTTTCAAAGATGCATGATGGATATATTCTCTGACTTTTGTGAAAAGATATATGTGAGGTTTTCATGGACGATTTCTCCGTTTATGGATCCTCTTTTGTGATTGCTTAAGCAACCTTGATCGAGTTTTGCAGAGATGTGAAGAAACTAATCTTGTTCTGAATTGGGAGAAGTGCCACTTTATGGTTAATGAAGGTATTGTCTTGGGGCATAAAATTTCTGAAAGAGGTATTGAAGTTGACAAAGCTAAAGTTGATGCTATTGAAAAGATGCCGTGTCCCAAGGACATCAAAGGTATAAGAAGTTTCCTTGGTCATGCCGGTTTTTACAAGAGGTTCATTAAGGACTTTTCAAAAATTTCTCAGCCTCTGACTAATCTATTACAAAAAGATATTCCTTTTGCCTTTGATGATGATTGCGTAGAAGCATTTGAAATACTTAAGAAAGCATTGATTTCTGCACCTATTGTTCAGCCACCTGATTGGAATTGACCCTTTGAAATTATGTGTGATGCTAGTGATTATGCTGTAGGCGCTGTCCTAGGGCAAAGAGTTGATAAGAAATTAAATGTTACTCAATATGCTAGCAAAACTCTAGACAATGCCCAGAGAAATTATGCTACTACTGAAAAGGAATTTTTAGCAATTGTATTTGCTTGTGATAAGTTCAGACCTTATATTGTTGATTCTAAAGTAACTATTCACACTGATCATGCTGCTATTAAATACCTTATGGAAAAGAAAGATGCCAAACCTAGACTTATTAGATGGGTTCTCCTACTGCAAGAATTTGATTTGCATATTATTGATAGAAAGGGAGCTAAGAACCCCATTGCAGACAACATGTCTAGGTTAGAAAATGTTCTTAATGACCCACTACCTATTGATGATAGCTTTCCTGATGAACAATTAAATGTCATAAATGCTTCTCGAACTGCTCCATGGTATGCTGATTATGCTAATTACATCGTTGCTAAATTTATACCACCTAGTTTCACATATACCAGCAAAAGTAAAAGTTCTTCTTTGATTTAAGACATTACTTTTGGGATGACCCGCATCTTTATAAAGAAGGAGTAGATTGTGTTATTAGACGTTGTGTACCTGAGCATGAATAGGAACAGATCCTACGCAAGTGTCACTCCGAGGCTTATGGAGGACACCATGCTGGAGATAGAACTGCACATAGGGTATTGCAATCTGATTTTTATTGGCCTACTCTCTTCAAGGATGCCCGTAAGTTTGTTTTGTCTTGTGATGAATGTCAAAGAATCGGTAATATTAGTAGACGTCAAGAAATGCCTATGAATTATTCACTTTTTCTTGAACCATTTGATGTTTGGGGCTTTGACTATATGAGACCTTTTCCTTCCTCTAATGGGTATACACATATTTTAGTCGCTGTTGATTACGTTACTAAGTGGGTAGAAGCTATTCCAACTAGTAGTGCTGATCATAACACCTCTATTAAGATGCTTAAAGAAGTTATTTTCCCAAGGTTTGGAGTCCCTAGATATTTAATGACTGATGGTGGTTCACATTTTATTTATGGTGCCTTTCGTAAAATGCTTGCTAAGTATGACGTTAATCATAGAATTGCATCTCCTTATCACCCACAGTCTAGTGGTCAAGTAGAATTGAGTAACAGAGAGCTCAAATTAATTTTGCAAAAGAGTGTTAATAGATCCAGAAAGAATTGGTCCAAGAAACTTGATGATGCATTATGGGCCTATAGAACTGCATATAAAAATCCTATGGGTATGTCTCCGTATAAAATGGTTTATGGTAAAGCATGTCACTTACCTCTTGAATTAGAACATAAGGCATGTTGGGCCATTAAAGAGCTCAACTATGACTTCAAACTTGCCGGTGAGAAGAGGTTATTTGACATTAGCTCACTTGATGAATGGAGAACCCAGGCTTATGAAAATGCCAAGCTGTTTAAAGAAAAAGTTAAAAGATGGCATGATAAAAGGATACAAAAGCGTGAGTTCAATGTAGGTGATTATGTATTGCTATACAACTTTCGTTTAAGATTTTTTGCAGGCAAACTTCCCTCTAAATGGGAAGGTCCTTACGTTATCGAGGAGGTCTATCGTTCCAGTGCCATAAAAATCAACAACTTCGAAGGCACAAATCCGAAGGTGGTGAACGGTCAAAGAATCAAACACTACATCTCAGATAATCCTATAAATGTTGAAACTAATATCATTGAAACCGTAACCCCGGAGGGATACATAAGGGACACTTTACAGAACGTTTCAAACTCCGAAAAGGAATAGGTATGTGGTACGGTAAGTAAACCAACTCCAAAACAGTTCTAATGGCATTTTTTCTCCGTTATGGAATATTTAGAAAAATAGGAAAATAAGAAGCAGACCGGAAAGGACACGAGGCTCCCACGAGGGTGGGAGGCGCGCCCTACCCCCTGGGCGCGCCCCCTGCCTCGTGGGCACCTCGTGCGCTCTCCGGACTCCGTTTTCTTGCATGATACTTCTTTTAGTCCGTAAAAATTCATTATATAATCTCCCGAAGGTTTTGACCAATGTATCACGCAAAAATCTCATGTTCTTGTTTCGAGCTGTTTTCTGCCAGGGTTGTGAAGGACAAGCATCATGTCATCTCCCTCCTCCTCCAACAATGAGGGAAACGATGCTTGGCTAATGAAGATAGAGCTGAAGAGGGAAGAACCTATGGAGATCAACAAGGATGAAGGGATCAAGAAGACCACGGAGGACCAAGTTCCGGCAGCAGAAGACATCCTTCAACTTGATCACAATCTTCTTACCCCAACTGAGATCGAAGCTTTCAAGATGATTGAGTTAGCTCATATACAAAACAAGTATCTCACACGTGAAAATATTTTGTTGAAGGAGCATATCATCGCACTCAAGGGCATTATCCGCAAGTTGGAAGACCTCCTATGCTCGATGTGTGACTATCCATCATCAACAACTCCGCCTTCTTCACCAACAAAGAAGAACTGAGTATTTGGTATGGGCACTCCCCTTGGCATCTGCCAAGCTTGGGGGAGTGCCCCGGTATCGTATCACCATCGCTTTTATCTTTACCGTTTTTCTTAGTTCGATCCTTTTGGTAATATCTTGATCTAGTGGAATAAAGTTTTAGTATGATCTAGTTGCGAGTTTTGCTTTATGATCCCTCTATGTAATCGAGTCCGTGAGCTATATAATAAATATTAGTGTCGAGTCCGTGAGCTATATAATAAAGATTAGTGTTGAGTCAAGGGCTTGATTATTTTGCTATGATCTTGAGGTAATAAAATAAAAAGAGAAAGAATAAAAATAAACAAAGAGATCATATGGATCTTATGGAAAGTAATGAGCTTACATATAAAGAGTATAATGAATAAAAGTTGTTGAGAGTTGGCAAACATTGTTTTGGTTATCGTTGCAATTAATAGAAAAAAATAAAGAAAGAGAGGTTCTCATATAAATATACTATCTTGGACATCTTTTATGATTGTGAGCACTCATTAAAGTATGACATGCTAAGAGTTGATGTTGGACAAGGAAGACAACGTAATGGGTTATGTTTTCTTGCATCCAAGATAAATTATATTGTCATAGATCATCCAACATGTTGAGCTTGCCTTTCCCTCTCATGCTAGCCAATTTCTTCGCACCAAGTATAGATACTACTTGTGCTTCCAAATATCCCTAAACCTAGTTTTGCCATGAGAGTCCACCATATCTACCTATGGATTGAGTAAGATCCTTCAAGTAAGTTGTCATCGGTGCAAGCAAAAAATTGCTCTCTAAATATGTATGACTTATTAATGTGGGAGAAAATAAGCTTTATACGATATTGTGATATGGAAGAAATAAAAGTGACGGACTGCATAATAAAGGTCCATATCGCAAGTGGCAATATAAAGTGACATTTTTTTGCATTAAGATTTCGTGCATCCAACCATAAAAGCGCATGACAACCTCTGTTTCCCTCTGCGAAGGGCCTATCTTTTACTTTTATCTTCTACCTTACATAAGAGTCATGGTGATCTTCACCTTTCCTTTTTACATTTAATCCTTTGGCAAGCACAATGTGTTGGAAAGATCCTGATATATATAGCTAATTGGATGTGAGTCTTCATGAACTATTATTATTGACATTACCCTTGAGATAAAATGTTGGGAGGCAAAACTATAAGCCCCTATCTTTCTCTGTGTCCGATTAAAACTTCATACCCGTAAATATTGCGTGAGTGTTAGCAATTGTGAAAGACTAAAAGATGGTTGAGTATGTGGACTTGCTGAAAAGCTCTTATATTGACTCTTTCCTATGTTATGATAAATTACAATTGCCTCAATGACTGAGATTAGAGTTTGTTGGTTCTCAATGAAGTTTATGATTCATACTTGAAATTCTGATTGAATTGTTACTTTAGCATAAGAGATCATATGACAATATATATATATATATATATATATATTGCTGTTCTAAGAATGATCATGATGCCCTCATGTCCGTATTTTATTTTTATCGACACCTCTATCTCTAAACATCTGGACATATTTTTCGATTTCGGCTTTCGCTTGAGGACAAGCGAGGTCTAAGCTTGGGGAGTTGATACGTCCATTTTGCATCATGCTTTTATATCGATATTTATTGCATTATGGGCTGTTATTACACATTATGTCACAATACTTATGCCTATTCTCTCTTATTTTACAAGGTTTACATAAAGAGGGAGAATGCCGGCTGCTGGGATTCTGGGCTGGAAAAGGAGCAAATATTAGAGACCTATTCTGCACAGCTCCAAAAGTCCTGAAACTTCATGGAAGCTATTTCCAGAATATATAAAAAAATACTGAGTGCAAGAAGTTCCAGAGGGGGGCCACACCCTGGCCACGAGGGTGGGGGCGTGCCCTACCCCCCGGGCACGCCCCCTGCCTCGTGGACCCCCTGGTGGCCCTCCGATGCCCATCTTCTGCTATATGGAGTCTTTCATTGAGGAAAAAATCATAAGCAAGCTTTCGGGATGAGACTCCGCCGCCACGAGGCGGAACCTTGGTGGAACCAATCTAGGGCTCCAACAAAGCTGTTCTGCCGGGGAAACTTCCCTCCGCGAGGGGGAAATATGTAACGCCCTGTACGTAATTTACCATATTTGTATTCCAACTCTTGCCATTTTCGGCTCTAAGTTATGATATTTCCTCGTGGTTGGGTTTTGTCTTCGTTTTGCATCTTGTTCATGTCATGCATTTCATATCATGTCATCATGTGCATCGCATTTTCATACGTGTTCGTCTCATGCATCCGAGCATTTTCCCCGCTGTCCGTTTTGCGATCCGACACTCCTACATCCTCCGACGCCCCTTTTGCCTCTTTTCGTGTGTGGGTGTTAAATGTTCTCGGATTGGACCGAGATTTGCCAAACGGCCTTGGTGCGCCACCGGTAGACCGCCTGTCAAGTTTCGTGCCATTTGGAGTCCGTTTGATGCTCCAACGGTTAACCGAGGAACCGTGAAGGCCTCGTGTGTGTTGCAGCCCAACACCCCTTCAAAGTGGCCCAAAACCCATCCTGTCGTGGTTCTAACTCTGACAGTGATGTAGGGGGGTGAGTATGGAGAGGCTAGATCCTAGCTATTGGGAAGTTGTTACACGCGAGGTTTACGAGTTCAGGCCCTTCTCGGAGGAAGTAATAGCCCTACGTCTCGGAGCCCGGAGGCGGTCGACTGGATTATGCGTGTATAGATTACAGGGGTGCGAACCCTTCCTACTGAGGAGGGGGGTGGCTTATATAGAGTTCGCCGACCCCCTCCTGCCCTCAGTAATGCAGGGTTTTAAAGTACATTTAAGATGGGGCGTTACTGGTAATGCCTCTAATAAAGTGCTGTAATGACCATGAAGACTACTTAACAGCTGACCGTTCGCCTACGGAGTGACTGTAGATCTCCTGGCAGTCGAGTGAATAGCTTCATGGTCGAGTGGTAGCTTCTTGGTCGAGTGGTAGCTTCTTGGTCGAGTGTCTTGAACCCGTCGAGTGAAGTACCTTCAAGTCGATTGATGGGTGATTTCTTCTAGGGATGTCCTTGGGTAGGACTCTTCGGTCAGGTCCGTGTCCCTACCCTAGGTACATGTCTTCATCATTAGCCCCTGAATGGATCGAGGTCAGAGTGGGGAAAGAGTTGGAGATCTTTCCGACTGGTTCTTCGGGCTATGTGAGCGCCTCGTTTCAGGACAATCATCTCGGATGACGTTGCCAACCTTTTTCAGTCGCCTTGATCCATTCCAGGCCTTCCGTCGACTGAATTTCTTTGCTTGCGACATGCCGAGTGTTGGTACGAGCGGGATACTCTGTTTTTGGCAAGCGGTTCTGCGGCCCACGGATCTCACGGGATTTGGATTTTGGGAAGCGCGCAGGATGGGAGTAGTCGCAGTAATCGGAAGTGAAAAAGCGGAAACCCCTCGATCCTCGCGTCGCCTTTTTCGCCACGTACTGCGCGCGCGTCTGTTGCGGGATTTGACTGGGCTGCCTGGGCCTACCGGTCAGTCACTCGGGAGCAGCCCCTTATAAGTTGCCGGCTCGGGGTTTCCAAGCCGCGCGCTTCTCTTCTGCTTCCTTCTTTCTTTCTTCCTCTCTCCCTTCGCCAGCTCTCCTGCGACCCTCGGCCGTACCCTAGCGCCGTTAGCCCGTGCGAGACCTCGCCGGTGACGATGGTGAAGGGCAAGACCACTGCTTTGGAGCGCGCGAAGAAGGCGGCGGCGGCGGGGAAAGGAAAGAAGTCTTCGCAAGGTGGATCTTCCTCCCGGACCACCCTGCCCAAGGGTTGGATTCAGGGCGATTGGATGCCATCGGTGCTCCGGTAGGAAGATCTCGACGACATGGTCGAGGGAGGAGCCATTCCCCACAAGGCCGCGCGTCTCCCGGGGAGGGAGATTGAGCCGCAACCCCGCGACGGTGAGTGCGTGCTCCTCGCCACCCACATCGACCGAGGGTTTTCTCTACCTCCCCATCCATTCTTCCGGAGCTTCTTGAACTTCTTCGGAGCGCAGCTCCATCACTTTACCCCCAATTCCATAGTCTACCTTGCCGCGTTCATTTCCATGTGTGAGGCCTTCCTGGGTTGCCGTCCGCATTGGGGGCTTTTCAAGCATATCTTTACTTGCCGCTCCCAGTCGGTGAAGAAGGCCAAGTCGAGTGAGGAGAAGACGCAAGTCATCCAGTTGTGCGGGGGTCTGGCGATCCAGACGAGGGGGAAGAGCTGTTTCCCCTCTATCACCTTCCCGGAGTCGGTCCGCGGCTGGCAGTCGACCTGGTTCTACTGCCAGGACCAGGCGACCCCCGGGCAGTCGACCGGTCTTCCTCATTTTTCACTCGACCGAGCCGAGAAGCCTATCTCTCTGAAGGTCACGCCGGAGGAAAGTGCCCAAGTCAAGGTATTGGCGGGTCGAGTGGTTGAACTTGTCCGTGAGGGGGTGACTGGGATGGAACTGTTAGAGGTCTTTCTCCAGAGGCGCATCCAACTGCTCCAGGCGCGAGACCATCCGATGTGGCTGTATTCTGGCCTTGACGACACCACTCGGATCCACCCGGAGGAGGTCACCGATGAGATGCTGGAGGGGTGGCTGTCAAGCATCACGGGGAACAAAGACAACCCCCGAGGAGCCAGAAGGGTGATTCCACTCGACAACTCATGAAGTGGATCAGGTATGTCTTTGTGTCGGATATCTGGCCTTCTGTATTAGTCTTCTTTGTGTAAGTCGACTGACTTTCGTCCTGTCCATTGTCCTCCAGGCTACCACTGAGATGTACTCGACGCCCAACGGGGCACAAGGGCCGACCGAGGAAGGTGAGGGGAGCGGAGGCGAGAGCGGGTACGACCAGGTCGAGTGGGAGTCCGACGGTGAGGGAGAGGAGGGCGACGAATCTTCTCCAGTGAGGAGGAGGAGGAGGCTGAACCCTCCCGCCCGGAGGGACGGTCCAAGCTCGCCCACGATCCAGCGCAGGAACGTGGCAAGGCGGCCGCTCCTATTGGGCAATCGTCGAAACGCCCTCGGACTTCTTCTCCTCCGCCGACCGGGAAGGCTCCCAAGCACCCACGAACGGCGCCATCTAAGCCGCCCAAGGCCTTGCCCAAAATGAAGATAGCTGTTCCCACCATTTCGGGGTAACAACAACACTTGCTTTCCTTTGTCGACTGTGGACGGATCCTTGGTCGATTCACTGGGCCAACTGACTAACTTTCGAGATTTGCAGTGGTGCAACTTCTGAGGTCTCCGCCAGGAACGACGACCAAGAGATGGAGGACGCTGTCACCTCCAACCCTGGTACGATCACTGCCGTCCTGCTTACGAGTCGACTGAAGAAGGTGTTGGTCAATTGAATGTTTTCCTTGCAGCTCCTCCTCATGTTATCGACCTCCCGGACGACGACGACAACACACCACTGAGGGTGAAGAGGAAGAAGAAGGTGTTGGCTGGCAAGGCTCCGCAATCTACTCCCGCGCCTGAGGCTGCAGTTCGGGATGATGGCGAACCCACTCGGGCTTCTGTGACTTTCGCTGTTCCTTTGACGAGTGTGCAGCCTTCAGCGTCGACTGCAGATCCGTCTTCGCTTTTTGCTGCGTACCCCGTCCCTGAGGACCAAGCGGCTGCTGCGAAGGAGGCTGTACGCCAGGCTGGAGTCATGATGGAGCAGGTAAAAGTGGCTCGGGAGGCTTGCCAGGCGTCTTACGACGCAAGCTCGGCTCTTCAGAGCAATGTCCAGGTCAGTCGACTTCAACACTTGGTCTGTTGTGGTATGTTCTTTGAAGAATCTCTTTTCCGAAGATCTTTAAGTTTGTACACCCACTGGGTGTTTTTGCCAATTCTTGGACGAGTGGGGGCACGCTAAGTGCACCCACTGGGTGTAGTCCCCGAGACTACGGTCGACTGCTGGCAGTCGACTGTAGTCTTTTTAAATTGAGTCGTAGTTGAGTTTCTTCGCTCTGTCTGATCGGGTCGTGCCGAATGGAACCTCGTCGACTGCGGGCAGTCGACGTCTTTTCTCTCTTCTTTTTTTTACTATGGGGGCACGCTGAGTGCACCCACTGGGTGTAGCCCCCGAGGCTACTGTCGAATGTTTTGCTTCGGCTGTAGTCTTAGAAACTCTGTTATTGTCTCTTAACTGCTCGGAAGCAGCCTGTCTTGGACTCGACTTCAGGGAACGGTCGAGTGGGATAGGAACCGGTGGGGGCACGCTAAGTGCACCCACTGGGTGTAGTCCCCGAGACTATGGTGGACTGCTGGCAGTCGACCGTAGTCTTAGTATTTACTGCCTTTGTTGCTTTTTCCTTTTTACTGAAATTGTAACTCCTCCTCTTTGACTTCAGAAATCTTGTGATCTTGGAACCCGCTTGGCTGACTTGGAGAAGCAGCAAATTCAAATGAACCTTGATCTGGAGCTGGCCAGGACAGAGCTGCAGAATGTCAGAGACGGCGCCGCAGGTAAGACACCTTTGTCGACTGGTTGGTTTTTAGGCTTGAGTATCTTTTCGCTTTCTCCGACTCAATCGTCATTTTTTGCAGAAAAACTGAAAGAAGCTCTGGCGAAGAAGGATCAGGACTTGGCTGCTGCCCGTAAGGAGGCTGATGACAAGACCGCTCTGGCCGCGCAGAAGTTGGCTTCGGTCGACCAATTAGAAGGGGAGAACACCAAGTTGAAGACCGCTCTGAAGGAAGCCAACAGGGAGTGTTCGCGTTGGAAGAAGGAGCACCTCACCCTGAGCGAGAAGATGGAAAGCGTCGCTCGCAGGAGAGACGACCTGGAGAGCTACTTGAGGAGCTTTGCCAAGAAGCTGTACATCAAGCTCGAAGGTGCACAATCAGTTCCGACTGGTTCTTTTTGTGTCGACTCAGTTTTATGAAATTTGACTTATCCTTGGGCCGTGCATGCAGAACTTTGCCAGAACTTCGAAGAGGAGACCGGGCGGATCGAAACAGGTTTGGATCCAATCAACTCTCCGGTGCAAGACGAAGCTGCCATGAACCTGCTCCGACTGGAATCCCGCGTTGACGGCGTCGTGGATTATTTGGCTCGACTGAAGGTCGCCATGACGCGGATCAACCCGACGCTTTGGCCAGAGTCCACGCTCCAGAACGATCTCGAGTCTCTGATGACTCGACTCAACGGAATCCCTGACCGAGTGCAAGAGTGGAAGAAGTCTTCAGCTCGGTGTGGTGCCGACGTGGCTCTGTCTCTGGTCCGCGTCCATTGCAAGGAGGCGCGGGAGGAGAAGCTGGCCGCCATCCAAGTTGCCAACACGAGGAAGCACAACTTCCAGGACTTCATGGAGACATTTATTGCTGCTGCTACCCGCATCGCAGATGGGATCGACTTGGATTAGTTTGTCGCCCCTGCCAGTCCTCCTCCTCCTGAGGAATGAAAAAACTTGCCTCAGGATGCCGAGTGTATTTTGTAATCCGTTAAACTCTGCCTTAAATTTGCCTCGGAATGCCGAGTGGAAGTGTAACAGTTAAACTCTGCCGAGCTGTGGGCTCGAGTACTTCGATCTGAGGTCTCTCGGATACTTTAGGCTTTATTTGAACTTGATTTGTCGTTGAATCTCTTTGTGGATGACCCGTCGAGTGGGATTTGATCTTCACTCCAAGTAACTTTGTGTCTGTGGTGCAGCTCCGAAGGAGAAGGTGGCAGTCGACCTGCCTCTCGTCGTCCTTGGGACATGAGAAGTGTTTCACACTTAGGAGAGCGCTGGGCTGCAGCTAAGCCCCCGAGTGGGAGGTTTGCTCTCCACTCGGTAGGATTTTTCAAACTTAGGCGAGTGCTGACCGCAGCTAAGTCTCTTCGTAGGAGACCTTAGGCGAGTGCTGGACTGCAGCTAAGCCCCTGAGTGGGAGGTTTGCTCTCCACTCGGTAGGATTTTTCAAACTTAGGCGAGTGCTGACTGCAGCTAAGTCTCTTCGTAGGAGAACTTAGGCGAGTGCTGGACTGCAGCTAAGCCCCCGAGTGGGAGGTTTGCTCTCCACTCCGTAGGATTTTTCAAACTTAGGCGAGTGCTGACCGCAGCTAAGTCTCTTCGTAGGAGACCTTAGGCGAGTGCTGGACTGCAGCTAAGCCCCCGAGTGGGAGGTTTGCTCTCCACTCGGTAGGATTTTTCAAACTTAGGCGAGTGCTGACTGCAGCTAAGTCTCTTCGTGGGAGACCTTATGCGAGTGCTGGACTGCAGCTAAGCCCCCGAGTGGGAGGTTTGCTCTCCACTCGGTAGGATTTTTTCAAACTTAGGCGAGCGCCGGACTGCAGCTAAGTCTCTAAATGAGAGAACTTAGGCGAGTGCTGGACTGCAGCTAAGCCCCCGAGTGGGAGGATCGCTCTCCACTCGGTAGGATTTTTTCAAACTTAGGCGAGTGCCGTACTGCAGCTAAGTCTCTAAATGAGAGAACTTAGGCGAGTGTTGGACTGCAGCTAAGCCCCCGAGTGGGAGGATCGCTCTCCACTCGGTAGGATTTTTTCAAACTTAGGCGAGTGCCGGACTGCAGCTAAGTCTCTAAATGAGAGAACTTAGGCGAGTGTTGGACTGCAGCTAAGCCCCCGAGTGGGAGGATCGCTCTCCACTCGGTAGGATTTTTTCAAACTTAGGCGAGCGCTAGACTGCAGCTAAGTCTCTAAATGAGAGAACTTAGGCGAGTGCTGGACTGCAGCTAAGCCCCCGAGTGGTAGGATCGCTCTCCACTCGGTAGGATTTTTTCAAACTTAGGCGAGTGCCGGACTGCAGCTAAGTCTCTAAATGAGAGAACTTAGGCGAGTGCTGGACTGCAGCTAAGCCCCCGAGTGGGAGGATCGCTCTCCACTCGGTAGGATTTTTCAAACTTAGGCGAGACGGATTCGCAGCTAAGTCACCCACTGGGGGATTTCTTATGTAAACAAAAGTGACAACAATTAATGGAACACTCTTGCCTTTGATAAAAACGAACTGCGGGAATTTTTCTTATTACATCTCATCCAAGGTTGAGCTCAAGTGTAAAAGGGGCGAAGTAGTTCCGCATTCCAAGCTCGAGGCTCGTCGATCTGGCGATCAACATTGAAGAGGTGATACGCTCCATTGTGGAGGACTCTGGTGATGATGAAGGGACCTTCCCAAGTGGGAGCAAGCTTGTGTGGTTTCTGTTGATCCACTCGGAGGACCAAATCTCCTTCTTGGAAGGCTCGACTCTTCACATTCCGTGCGTGGAATCGACGCAAGTCTTGCTGATAAATGGTCGATCTGATCATGGCCCTCTCCCTCTCTTCTTCGAGGAGGTCGACTGCGTCTTGCCGGTCCTGTTCCGCTTCATCTTCGGTGTAAAGCTCGACTCGGGGCGCGTTGTGAAGAAGATCACTTGGCAGAACCGCTTCGGCTCCATAAACCAGAAAGAATGGAGTTCTTCCAGTCGACCGGTTAGGGGTGGTCCTTAATCCCCACAAAACTGACGGAAGCTCGTCGACCCAGGCACCTGCTGCGTGCTTGAGATCACGCATCAGCCGAGGCTTTAGTCCTTTGAGGATCAGACCATTTGCTCTTTCGGCTTGTCCATTCGACTGGGGATGGGCGACTGACGCATAGTCGACACGAGTGCCTTGAGAGGCGCAAAAGGCTCTGAACTGGTCTGAATCGAAGTTTGACCCATTGTCAGTGATGATGCTGTGAGGGACTCCATATCTGAATGTTAGTCCTCTGACGAAACTAATAGCAGTGCCAGCATCGAGGTTCTTGATGGGTTTAGCTTCAATCCACTTGGTAAACTTGTCGACTGCCACAAGCACATGGGTGAAACCGCTTCTGCCTGTTCTCAGAGGACCGACCATGTCCAGTCCCCAGACAGCGAAGGGCCAGACGAGTGGAATGGTCTTCAAGGCTGATGCGGGTTTGTGGGACATGTTGGAGTAGAACTGACACCCCTCACACTTGTCAACTATCTCCTTTGCCATCTCATTTGCTCTTGGCCAGTAAAATCCCGCTCGGTATGCTTTGGCCACAATGGTCCGGGAGGACGCATGGTGACCGCAGGTCCCCGAATGGATCTCATCAAGGATCATCTGACCTTCCTCCGGAGTTATGCACTTCTGACCGATTCCAGTCGCGCTTTCTCTATACAACTGCCCCTTTATGACTGTGAAGGCCTTGGATCGGCGGACGATCTGTCGAGCCTCTTCCTCGTCCTCTGGGAGCTCTTTCCTTAGGATATACGCGATGTATGGTATCGTCCAGTCGGGAGTGATGGCCAAGACTTCCATGATCAGGTCGACCACAGCAGGAACTTCGACTTCAGTCGGATCTGTGGCACTTTTCGGTTGTGGGGCTTCTTCTGTGAAAGGATCCTCCTGGACTGACGGCGAGCGGATGTGCTCCAAAAACACATTGCTAGGAATGGCTTCTCTCTTGGAGCCTATCTTTGCCAGATCATCGGCTGCTTGATTTTTGAGTCGGGGGATGTGATGAAGCTCTAACCCCTCAAATTTCTTTTCTAGCTTTCTCACTGCGTTGCAATAACCGGTCATAGCCGGACTTCTGACGTCCCACTCCTTCATCACCTGATTAACCACCAAATCTGAGTCGCCGTAGACCATGAGGCGACGGACGCCGAGTGAAATGGCCATGCGCAACCCATACAGAAGTGCTTCATACTCTGCTTCATTGTTGGAGGAATCGAAGTGAATCTGGAGGACGTATCTGAGCTTTTCTCCTCGGGAGGAGACTAGAACTACCCCAGCACCGGAACCATTCAGCATCTTAGATCCATCGAAGAACATGGTCCAGTGCTCCGAGTGAACTTGAGTCGGAAGCTGTTGTTCAATCCACTCGGCGACGAAATCTGTGATTGCTTGGGACTTAATAGCCTTCTTTGCTTCAAACCTGATATCTAAGGGAAGGAGTTCAATCGCCCACTTGGCCACTCGACCAGTTGCATCTCTGTTATGGAGTATCTCTGACAGTGGGGCGTCGCTGACGACTGTAATGGAGTGGTCACATAAGTAATGTGCAACCTTCTTCGTGGTCATGTAAATCCCATATACAAGCTTCTGGTAGTGAGGGTATCTTTGTTTTGAAGGGGTCAAAACTTCGGACAGATAATAGACTGGGCGCTGAACTCTGAAGGCCTTTCCTTCTTCTTCCCGCTCGACCGTAAGTACTGTACTGACAACTTGTCCCGTGGCCGCAATGTACAGCAGCAGAGGCTCTTTGCTGATTGGGGCAGCAAGCACCGGCTGGGTGGAGAGCAGAGCTTTGAGTTCTGCAAACGCTGCGTCAGCTTCTGGAGTCCACTCGAACTTGTCAGACTTCTTCATCAGTCGGTAGAGAGGCAACGCCTTTTCACTGAGATGAGAAATGAATCGACTTAAAGCGGCCAAGCAGCCTGTAAGCTTTTGGACATCGTGTACGCGTACAGGGCGCTTCATCCGGAGTATGGTGCCAATTTTCTCAGGATTGGCGTCGATCCCTCGTTCGGAAACGAGAAAACCGAGTAACTTTCCGCCTGGAACTCCGAATGTGCACTTTGATGGATTGAGCTTGATATCATACCTCCTGAGGTTGGCAAAAGTTTCGGCAAGGTCAGCTCGCAGGTCGGAACCTTTGCGTGACTTGACCACAATATCATCCATGTATGCCTCCACATTCCGACTGATTTGAGTGAGTAAACACTTCTGAATCATTCTCATGAACGTGGCTCCGGCGTTCTTGAGGCCGAACGGCATAGTGACATAACAGAAGCATCCGAATGGGGTGATGAAAGCTGTTTTGATTTCGTCGGGTCCATACAGACGGATTTGATGGTACCCGGAATAAGCATCTAGAAAAGACAATCTCTCGCACCCCGCAGTCGAGTCAACTATTTGGTCGATGCGAGGGAGAGGAAAATGATCTTTTGGGCAGGCCCGATTGATATGTTTGAAATCAATGCACATGCGAAGAGACTTGTCCTTCTTGGGGACCATGACGACATTGGCGAGCCACTCGGAGTGGTAAATTTCTCGGATGAACTCTGCTGCTAAGAGCCGAGCCACCTCCTCGCCAATGGCTTGCTTCTTCTGGACGGCGGACCGTCGAAGATGTTCCTTCATAGGCTTGAATTTTGGGTCGACCCGTAGACGGTGCTCAGCCAGCCCCCTGGGAACTCCAGGCATGTCGGAGGGTTTCCATGCGAAGATGTCCCAGTTCTCACGGAGGAGCTGGATGAGCGCTTCTTCCTATTTGGAGTCAAGCGTCGTTGAGATGTGAGTCGGGGCAGCATCAAGGTCGGTCGGGTGAATGTCGACTGTCTTTGTTTCACCGGACGACTAAAAAGCTGATTCTGAAGCAGGCTTCTTGGCTCGTAGCAACTCGCTTGGGTCGGCAGTCTTTTGGTACTCTTGCAGCTCGACCACTGCCATCTGAGCATCTGCAATCTTTGAGCCCTTCTGAAAGAACTCTTCCGCCTTCTTCCGATTGCCTGTGACAGTGATCACACCTTTGGGGCCAGGCATCTTCAGTTTGAGGTACACGTAACATGGCCGGGCCATGAAGCGTGCGTAAGCTGGCCTGCCCAAAATGGCGTGATAAGCACTTTGGAAGTCCACGACCTCGAATGTCAACTTTTCCTTGCGGTAATTCTTTGAATCACCGAAAACCACATCAAGAGCGATCTGGCCGAGTGATTGGGCTTTCTTCCCAGGAATGACTCCATGGAAACTCATGTTACTGGTGCTGTGTCTGGACATCGGAATGCCCATTCCTTTCAATGTTTCAGCATACAGTATGTTCAGGCCACTGCCTCCATCCATCAGGACTTTAGTCAGTCGAGTGCCTTCAACAATTGGGTCGACCACCAAAGCTTGCCTCCCAGGGGTGGCAATGTGCGTCGGGTGATCAGACTGGTCAAATGTGATGGCAGTCTGGGACCACTTCAGGTAACTGGGTGTTGCCGGGGCAACCATGTTCACCTCTCGGTTAATGACTTTCAGTCGACTTTTGCTTTCGACATCGACAAAAATCATCAGGGTGGAATTGACTTGAGGGTATCCATCGTCACTGTCTTCCTTGTCCTCGACTCTGTCCGACTCTTTTTCCTTATCCTTGGACTATTTTCCTTGGAACTGCTGGATCAGGAGCCGGCACTATCGAGTGGTATGCTTTGGGTAAATAAAATTACCCTCTTCATCCTTCTTGGTGTGGATGTGACATGGCAGATCCAAAACATCATTTCCGTCTTGATCCTTGACTTTTTTGGGCTTCCAGGTGCCCTTGGGTTTTCCCTTGAAATTTCCCTGGGTTACGGCCAGGGCCTCTCCAGGGGCGGCTGGCTCGGCCTTCCGCTTCTGCTTCCGACCGGAATTGCCTCCAGTTTCCTGGGCGATTGTTTTCTGCTTGCCACTCCGGAGTCGATCTTCGTCTTCTCCGTTAGCATACTTGGTGGCAATCTCCATCATCCGATTCAGAGACATCTCTCCAGTCCGACCGAACTTCAGATTCAACTCTCTGTATTTAACACCTTCCTTGAAGGCACAAACCGCTTGATGGTCCGGCACGTTCTCAACCGAGTGATGCAGCATGATCCACCTCTGGATGTATTCCCTCAGAGTTTCATTCGGCTTCTGCACGCAAGACCGCAGCTCGGTTAGGCCTGCAGGTCGCTTGCATGTTCCTTCAAAGGTTGTGATAAACACTCGGGAGAGGTCCTCCCAAGTGTAAATGCTGCTGGGTGCCAACTGATTTAGCCATGCTCTGGCCGAGCCCTCTAACATGAGAGGCAAATGCTTCATGGCCACCTCGTCATTGCCACCGCCAATCTGTACAGCCACTCGGTAATCTTCGAGCCAGGTGTCAGGCTTAGATTCACCGGTGAACTTGCCGATTCCAGTCGCCAACCTGAAATTGGGAGGTATCACTGCGGCTCTGATGGCTCGACTGAAACACTCTGGCCCTGAAGCACGTACTCTGCTGCTGGCAGACGCATCTCTGTTGTGGCCTTCTCGATGAGCTCTGTTCCTGTCAACCAAACCTTGAACGAGGACGGATCTCACATCAAAGCCTGGGTCTCTGGGGTCGACTGGAATCCTCTGCCCAACACTATGAGGGCGTCTGTCATCTTGCCGTCGAGGCGCATATGACCCACTCCTCGGGGGAGGGGTTGGCACTCGACGTCGATCATCACGGTCGAATCGGTGATCATACTGCTCATTCCTCCTGTACTGATCATGTTGGCCACCACGTCCCTCACGCCTCGGGGGCGATCTCGGGCTGTGAGCTGACTCGACTGTATCTGTTGCGACAGACCGACTGTGGATCCTATTCCGGGATTGTGAGACAGTGGAGTTCTGGTCTCCCGCCGCCCGGAGCAATTCTCTGATCTGTAACAAGCCCCTGCCAGCCTCCGACTGGGAGGGCTGAATCGATTCTGCTATACGGGCCGCGGTGGCCAGATTCTGAATTGGGGTTCGATATACTTGCGTCGGCGGGAAGAGCTGGCGTCGACTAGACTCGGGAGCCCGCTGACGCGCTTGCTCGTCGAGTGCTCGCTGGAGATTCTCCAGTCGAGTGCACTTGGCCAAGTTGGCCAAACGCGCGTCCTCCAAGGCCCGGGCCTCGGGGGACTCTCCGATGATAGGAGTGCGGAGCGCGTCCATGTTCCGGCGGCGAAGCTCCTCTCGCTGCAATGACGTGAGGGGTTCGGGGAGATACTCGTCGTGGGGATGCGACGGATCGCCCCCACCCGCGCCTCCATCAATGCGAGGGAAACCATGGGGACTGTGTGTTCCGTCGACCGCCAGAACCTCAGCCGCTGGATCGCTGCTGTTGCACTCGGATGCGGTCTCCACGGAGCCAGTCGACAGATCGAACAGGCCGTAGAGGGATTCGACGGGCTCGATGGCCGCACTTGCGGGGCTGCCGATTGGCAGGCCACGGCGTGCCTCACCCACCGCTGAAGTCCTGACCGACCGGAGCGCTTGCGCTGGTGGGAGACAGGGCGGGGAGACGATACGGGGGCCGACCCATATTGGGTCGACGGTTGCCGCAGGAGGACACCACGAACGCATGCGCGGAAATGTGTCGCACCGCGGGCGGGGAGCGCGTCGATGTCGAGCGGTGCCTCCTGAAGCCAGGCGGAGTCGTCGACGATGAAGGTGAGCGCGCCGAGACGGATCTCGCGGTCCTCCACCAAAACTCCGCAAGAAAACATGATCAAAGGGATCGAGAAAAATCACAACTTCTCCAACTAAGCGCTAAGATTCCGGCCCAAAGGTGGGCGCCAACTGTCGTGGTTCTAACTCTGACAGTGATGTAGGGGGGTGAGTATGGAGAGGCTAGATCCTAGCTATTGGGAAGTTGTTACACGCGAGGTTTATGAGTTCAGGCCCTTCTCGGAGGAAGTAATAGCCCTACGTCTCGGAGCCCGGAGGCGGTCGACTGGATTATGCGTGTATAGATTACAGGGGTGCGAACCCTTCCTACTGAGGAGGGGGTGGCTTATATAGAGTTCGCCGACCCCCTCCTGCCCTCAGTAATGCAGGGTTTTAAAGTACATTTAAGATGGGGCATTACTGGTAACGCCTCTAATAAAGTGCTGTAATGACCATGAAGACTACTTAACAGCTGACCGTTCGCCTACGGAGTGACTGTAGATCTCCTGGCAGTCGAGTGAATAGCTTCATGGTCGAGTGGTAGCTTCTTGGTCGAGTGTCTTGAACCCGTCGAGTGAAGTACCTTCAAGTCGATTGATGGGTGATTTCTTCTAGGGATGTCCTTGGGTAGGACTCTTCGGTCAGGTCCGTGTCCCTACCCTAGGTACATGTCTTCATCACATCCAAACCCCCTCCATCCTCTTGGCCGTTCGATCACGATCGCGTGGCCGAAAACCGCACCTCATTTGGACTCTCCTAGCTCCCTCTACCTACAAATATGTGCATCTCCCCGAAATTTCGGATCAAACCCTAGACATTTTTCCCCTCCGCGCCGCCGGACACGTCCGGGCGACACCGGACGAATCGTGCCGCCGCCCTCAGCCACTCCCACACCGCCACATGGCGCATCCGCCGCCCCCGCGCCGCCGGCCCGCCCGAGCCCGGGTCGGGCCCCCGGGGCTCGTCGCCTCCACCGCCGCCCGCTCGGTGCCCGCGCGCCCGCGGCTCGCCAGAGCGCCGTCCCCCGCTGCCAAGTCCGTCCGCCGCGCGGCGTCTCGCCACGGACCAAGCCTTGCCGCTGCCTCGCTACGACGTCACCGCGGAGCGCCGCTGCCGCCGCTCGCTTCTCCGGCAAGATCCAGATTCGGCGACCCCTTCTTCTCCAGCCTCAACTCCGACGAGCTCCGCACCGGCCACCGTTTTCTCCCCAAGCTCCAGCCACCGCAGGCGATTCCGGCGATCCTCGAAGACCGTGCGCCCAGATCTGGATCAGATCCGAAACCCTAGGGTTGACCCGTTTTCCTCTAAGTCCTTTTCTGTTATTTTTTTAGCCATGTTCATCGCATCATAACTCTGTCATCGTAGCTCCGTTTCTTGCGTGTGGCATATCAAAATGTTCATCTGATTGTCCTCTTCATTTTGTTCCATTGCACCATTCTTGTTTGAGTCCATCTTGATGCCTAAAATGCTGTTGCAAGAGTGCTTCATAATGTTAGTTCCTGATTCTTATCAGTTTATGAGCATTTGTCATTTTTGCCATGATTATTGTGTGCTGCATATGAGCATGAGCTCTACATGTGTTTTGGGCTATTCCATGCCATCTTTACAGGGGTGTATGCCATGTATTTTTGTGGTCAATGTGGTGACTAGCACAAGCATGCAAAGTAGCTCTCGTGATGTTGCTGATTTCAAGGACTTAGAATTTCACTGTCATTTCCCTGCTGTTATTTTAATGCCATGTATTCATGTTGCTACAGAGTGATCCATGCTTCTTTTGAGTATGTTCAGTAAGGATGATTTGAGCATATGGTTATTCTCTATCCATCCATGTCTCTGTTTGCATTTATGGAGTCCCCTAGCATGACTCAATCTTGCTCTACTTTTGCTATAAAATGTTCCTGGCAGATTGTTTACGTGTTAATCAATTTTGCCAAGGTTGTTGTAGTTGATCCATGCATGCTATGAACTTGTTCTTGCTTTGCTTGGCTTCATGATCATGTCTTCTTGCTGGTAGTATGCTTAGCTTGTCATGCAATGCCTTGTGTTGAGTGCATCGAGCTCGCAAACAGGCCTACGTAACTCTGTTTATGCCATGTCCAGTTTTCTGCTAAGTCTGAATCTGTTAACGAAACTTGCTATGTTTACACGGGTGCCATCATATCTTATGATCCCTTTTGGCTTATGGTCAGTAAGGGACTTTTGTTATGTGCTTTAAGTAGATTCATTCCATGCCTTTGTTTGCTATGTTCTGATCCTGTAGCATGTTGTTATCTTGCTCTAAACATTGTTTCCTGATGTTAATTCCTGACATGTTATTTTCACTAAGTCTGTGAAGCTGATATCTTTTGCATTTTGCCATGCTTGTTTGAACCTGCTATTGTGTGATTTAGCCGTAGCCCAGTGTTCATCTTTTGTCAAGCATCTTGAGTAGATCACTGCCATGTGCTTTGTTGCTATGTTAGAGTGCAGTAGCTTAGTTTCTTGTTGCATTCTAGATGGCACCGTGTTGTTAATCGCAGAATTGTGCCATTCTTGTTTTGCTTGCCATTTGCAAACCGTGCATCCGATTCTGGTGATCTTTATATTGATTTCGACCGAAATCAACTCATCTTTCCAGCGGCACTCTTGGTTTGCCATGTTGAGGCCTGGTTCAATCTTTTCCTTCCGGAGCACGCAAATGCATTGCATATTACATCCCGCTTATCATACCATGTTTTGCATCATGTTGCTTGCGCATTGCACCATGATTGATTGTGTTTGCCTTTGCTTGTGTTCTTGCCTTGGGTAGAGCCGGGAGACGAGTACGTGATCAAGGAACCCGTTGAGTACTCTTACGAGGATCAAGCTTACGTCAACTCGGAGAACTTTGCAGGCAAGATGACCATACCCTCGAAATCACTTCTATCTTTGCTTGCTAGTTGCTCGCTCTATTGCTATGCCACGATACCCACCACATGCTTTATCATGCCTCCCATATTGCCATGTCAAACCTCTAACCCACCTTGTCCTAGCAAACCGTTGTTTGGCTATGTTACCGCTTTGCTCAGCCCCTCTTATAGCGTTGCTAGTTGCAGGTGATGATGGAGTTTGTTCCTTGTTGGTACATGTTTATTGTTGGGATATCATTATTATATATTGTTTACCTTAATGCACCTATATACTTGGTAAAGGGTGGAAGGCTCGGCCTTATGCCTGGTGTTTTGTTCCACTCTTGCCGTCCTAGTTTTTGTCATACCGGTGTTATATTCCTTGATTTTGTGTTCCTTACGCGGTTGGGTTATAATGGGAACCCCTTGACAGTTCACCTTGAATAAAACTCCTCCAGCAAGGCCCAACCTTGGTTTTACCATTTGCCACCTAGCCTTTTTCCCTTAGGTTTCGCGGACTCAAGGGTCATCTTTATTTTAACCCCCCCGGGCCAGTGCTTCTCTAAGTGTTGGTCCAACCTGAGCGATGTCCGACGCCCCCTGGGCAACCAGGGTCTATGCCAACCCGACGTCTTGCTCATCCGGTGTGCCCTGAGAACGAGATACGTGTGACTCCTATCGGGATTTGTCGGCACATCGGGCGGCTTTAGTGGTCTTGATTTACCATTGTCGAAATGTCTTGTAACCGGGATTCCGAGTCTGATTGGGTCATCCTGGGAGAAGGAATATCCTTCGTTGACCGTGAGAACTTGTGATGGGCTAAGTTGGGACACCCCTGTAGGGATTTGAACTTTTGAAAGCCGTGCCCACGGTTATGGGCAGATGGTAGTTTGTTAATATCCGGTTGTAGAAAACCTGACAGTTAACTTAATTAAAATGAATCGACACCGTGTGTAGCCGTGATGGTCTCTTTTCGGCGGAGTCTGGCAAGAGAACACGGTCTTGTGTTATGCTTGAACGTAAGTAGTTTCAGGATCACTTCTTGATCTTTATAGCTTCTCGACCGTGCTTTGCTTCTCTTCTCGCTCTCATTTGCGTAAGTTAGCCACCATATATGCTAGTGCTTGCTGTAGCTCCACCTCACTACGTTTTCCTACCCATAAGCTTAAATAGTCTTGATCGCGAGGGTGTGAGATTGCTGAGTCCCCATGACTCACAGATTACTTCCAAAACTAGATGCAGGTGCCGATGATGCCATTCCAGGGGATGCGACCGAACTCAAGTGGGAGTTCGACGAGGATTCAGGACGTTACTATGTTTCCTTTCCAGACGATCAATAGTGGAGCCCAGTGATACGTCTCCAATGTATCTATAATTTTTGATTGCTCCATGCTATATTATCTACTGTTTTGGACATTATTGGGCTTTATTATCCACTTCTATATTATTTTTGGGACTAACCTATTAACCGGAGGCCCAACCCAGAATTGCTGTTTTTTGCCTGTTTTAGGGTTTCGAACAAAAGGAATATCAAACGGAGTCCAAACGGAATGAAACCTTCGGGAACGTGATTTTCTCACCGAATACAACTCAGGAGACTTGGACCCTACGTCAAGCCAATCAACAGGAGGCCACGAGGTAGGGGGCGCGCCTCCCCCCCAAGGCGCGCCCTCCACCCTCGTGGGCCCCCTGTTGCTCCACCGACGTACTTCTACCTCCTATATATACCCACGTACCCCCAAACGATCAGAGACGGAGCCAAAACCCTAATTCCACCGCCGTAACTTTCTGTATCCACGAGATCCCATCTTGGGGCCTGTTCCGGAGCTGCGCCGGAGGGGGCATCGATCACGGAGGGCTTCTACATCAACACCATAGCCTCTCCGATGAAGTGTGAGTAGTTTACTTCAGACCTACGGGTCCATAGTTAGTAGCTAGATGGCTTCTTCTCTCTTTTTGGATCTCAATACAATGTTCTCCCCCTCTCTTGTGGAGATCTATTCGATGTAATCTTCTTTTCGCGGTGTGTTTGTTGAGGCCGATGAATTGTGGGTTTATGATCAAGTCTATCTATGAATAATATTTGAATCTTCTCTAAATTCTTTTATGTATGATTGGTTATCTTTGCAAGTCTCTTTGAATTATTAGTTTGGTTTGTCCTACTAGATTGATCTTTCTTGCAGTGGGAGAAGTGCTTAGCTTTGGGTTCAATCTTGCGGTGTCCTTTCCCGGTGACATTAAGGGCAGCAAGGCACGTATTGTATTGTTGCCACCGAGGATAACAAGATGGGGTTTTCTTCATATTGCATGAGTCTATCCCTCTACATCATGTCATCTTGCTTAAGGCGTTACTCTATTTTTACTTAATACTCTAGATGCATGTTGGATAGCGGTCGATGAGTGGAGTAATAGTAGTAGATGCAGGCAGGAGTCGGTCTACTTGTCTCGGACGTGATGCCTATATACATGATCATACCTAGATATTCTCATAACTATGCTCAATTCTATCAATTGCTCAACAGTAATTTGTTCACCCACCGTAGAATACTTATGCTCTCGAGAGAAGCCACTAGTGAAACCTATGGCCCCCGAGTCTGTCTTTATCATATTAATCTCCTACTACTTAGTTATTTACTTTTCTATTTACTTTGCCTTTATTTTACTTTGCATCTTTATCATAAAAATACCAAAAATATTATCTTTATCATATCTATCAGATCTCACTCTCGTAAGTGTCCCTATAGGGATTGACAACCCCTATTTGCGTTGGTTGCGAGGATTTATTTGTTTGTGCAGGTACGAGGGACTTGCGTGTAGCCTCCTACTGCATTGATACCTTGGTTCTCAAAAACTGAGGGAAATACTTACGCTAATTTGCTGCATCATCCCTTCCTCTTCGGGGAAAACCAACACAGTGCTAAAAGAGGTAGCAAGAAGGATTTCTGGCGCCGTTGCCGGGGAGGTCTACGCAAAAGTCAACATACCAAGTACCCATCACATACCCTTATCTCCTGCATTACATTATTTGCCATTTGCCTCTCATTTTCCTCTCCCCCCAATTCACCCTTGCCGTTTTATTCGCCCTCTCTCTCTATCCTCCCTCTCTTTCTCTATTTGCCCTTTTTGTCCGCTTGCTTTTTGTTTGCTTGTGTGTTAGTTTGCTTGTTTGTCGCGATGGCTCAAGATAATACTAAATTGTGTGACTTCACCAATACCAACAGCAATGATTTTATTAGCACTCCGATTGCTCCTCTTACCGATGCTGAATCTTGTGAAATTAATACTGCTTTGCTGAATCTTGTCATGAAAGATCCATTCTCTGGCCTTCCTAGTGAAGATGCCGCTACCTATCTAAATAGCTTCGTTGATTTGTGTGACATGCAAAAGAAGAAAGATGTGGATAATGATATTGTTAAATTGAAGCTATTTCCTTTTTCGCTTAGAGATCATGCTAAAGCTTGGTTTTCGTCTTTGCCTAAAAATAGTATTGATTCATGGAACAAGTGCAAAGATGCTTTTATCTCTAAGTATTTTCCTCCCGCTAAGATCATCTCTCTTAGAAAACGATATTATGAATTTTAAGCAACTTGATCATGAACATGTTGCACAAGCTTGGGAGAGAATGAATTGCTCTTCTCATGGTTTAAATTTGTGGATGATTATACAAAAAATTTATGCCATGTTGAATTTTGCTTCTAGAAATCTTTTAGATTCGGCCGCGGGAGGCACTTTTATGGAAATCACTTTAGGAGAAGCTACTAAACTCCTAGATAATATTATGGTTAATTATTCTCAATGGCATACTAAAAGATCTACTAATAAAAAGGTGCATGCGATAGAAGAAATTAATGTTTTGAGTGGAAAGATGGATGAACTTATGAAATTATTTGCTAATAAGAGTGTTTATTCTGATCCTAATGATATGCCCTTGTCTACTTTGATTGAGAATAATAATGAATCTATGGATGTGAATTTTGTTGGTAGGAACAATTTTGGTAATAATGCGTATAGAGGAAATTTCAACCCTAGGCCTTATCCTAGTAATCCCTCTAATAATTATGGTAATTCCTACAACAATTCTTATGAAAATTATAATAAGATGCCCTCTGATTTTGATTCTAATATTAAAGAATGTATTACTTCGCAAAAGAATTTTAATGCTATGATTGAAGAAAAATTGCTTAAGATTGATGATTTGGCTAGGAACGTTGATAGAATTGCTCTTGATGTTGATTCTTTAAAACTTAGATCTATTCCACCTAAGCATGATATCAATGAGTCTCTCAAAGCCATGAGAATTTCCATTGACGAGTGCAAAGAAAGAACCGCTAGGATGCGTGCTAAGAAAGAGGCCTTTATAAAAGCATGTTCTTCTAGTTCCTATGAAAATAATGATGAAGATCTAAAAGTTATTGATGTGTCCCCTATTAAATCTTTGTTTTGCAATATGAATCTTGATAATGATGGGACTGAATATGATCCACCTTTACCTAGAAGGCGTTCCAAGAATTTTGAATCTTTTGATCTTGATGCTAAATTTGATAAAAGTGGGATTGAAGAAATTAAAACCCTAGATGTTGCTAAACCCACTATTATGGATTTCAAGGAATTTAACTATGAAAATTGCTCTTTGATTGATTGTATTTCCTTGTTGCAATCCGTGCTAAATTCTCCTCATGCTTATAGTCAAAATAAAGCGTTTACTAAACATATCGTTGATGCCTTGATGCAATCTTATGAAGAAAAACTTGAATTGGAAGTTTCTATCCCTAGAAAACTGTTGGGTAACGTTGCAGAAAACAAAAAATTTCCTACTCGTTTCACCAAGATCATCTAGGAGTTCATCTAGTAATGAGTCATTGGATGCATCTACATACCTTTGTAGATCGCGCACGGAAGCGTTCAAAAGAACGGTGATGATGTAGTCGTACTCGACGTGATCCAAATCACCGATGACCAGCGCCGAACGGACGGCACCTCCGCGTTCAACACACGTACGGGACGGGAGACGTCTCCTCCTTCTTGATCCAGCAAGGGGGAAGGAGAGGTTGATGAAGATCCAGCAGCACGACGGCGTGGTGGTGGATGCAGGGCGTCACAGAAGCAGGGCTTCGCCAAGACTACGAGGGAGAGACGTAACGGGGAGAGAGGGAGGCGCCAGGGGCTGGGGTAAAATCCCTCCTCTCCCCCCACTATATATAGGGGTGCCATGGGGGGGGGCGCCGGCCCTAGTAGATGAGATCTACTAGGGGGGGCGGTGGCCAAGGGGAGGATTCCCTTCCCCCCAAGGCACCTAGGGGTGCCTTCCACCACATGGACTCTTCCATGGTGGAACCCTAGGCGCATGGGCCTATAGGGGCTGGCACCCCAGCCCACTATGGGCTGGGTTTCATCCTATTTCAGCCCATGGGGCCCTCCGGGATAGGTGGCCCCACCCGGTGGACCCCCGGGACCCTTTCGGTGGTCCCGGTACAATACCGATAACCCCGAAACTTGTCCCGATGCCCGAAACAGCACTTCCTATATATAATTCTTTACCTCCGGACCATTCCGGAACTCCTCATGACGTCCGGGATCTCATCCGGGACTCCAAACAACATTCGGGTTTCTGCATATACATATCTTCATAACCCTAGCGTCACCGAACCTTAAGTGTGTAGACCCTACGGGTTCGGGAGACAAGCAGACATGACCGAGACGACTCTCCGGTCAATAACCAACAGCGGGATCTGGATACCCATGTTGGCTCCCACATGCTCCACGATGATCTCATCGGATGAACCACGATGTCGAGGATTCAATCAACCCCGTATGCAATTCCCTTTGTCAATCGATATGTTACTTGCCCGAGATTCGGTCGTCGGTATCCCAATACCTCGTTCAATCTCGTTACCGGCAAGTCACTTTACTCGTACCGTAATGCATGATCCCGTGACCAGACACTTGGTCACTTTGAGCTCATTATGATGATGCATTACCGAGTGGGCCCAGTGATACCTCTCCGTCATACGGAGTGACAAATCCCAGTCTTGATCTATGTCAACCCAACAGACACTTTCGGAGATACCCGTAGTGTACCTTTATAGTCACCCAGTTACGTTGTGACGTTTGGAATACCCAAAGCACTCCTACGGTATCCGGGAGTTACACGATCTCATGGTCTAAGGAAAAGATACTTTGACATTGGAAAACTCTAGCAAACGAACTATACGATCTTGTGCTATGTTTGGGATTGGGTCTTGTCCATCACATCATTCTCCTAATGATGTGATCTCGTTATCAATGACATCCAATGTCCATAGTCAGGAAACCATGACTATCTGTTGATCAACGAGCTAGTCAACTAGAGGCTTACTAGGGACATGTTGGTGTCTGTTATTCACACATGTATTACGATTTCCGGATAATACAATTATAGCATGAATAAAGACAATTATCATGAACAAGGAAATATAATAATAATGCTTTTATTATTGCCTCTAGGGCATATTTCCAACAGTCTCCCACTTGCACTAGAGTCAATAATCTAGTTACATTGTGATGAATCGAACACCCATGGAATTCTGGTGTTGATCATGTTTTGCTCTAGGGAGAGGTTTAGTCAACGGATCTGCTACATTCAGGTCCGTATGTACTTTACAAATCTCTATGTCTCCATTTTGAACATTTTCACGAATGGAGTTGAAGCGACACTTGATGTGCCTTGTCTTCTTGTGAAACCTGGGCTCCTTGGCAAGTGCAATAGCTCCAGTGTTGTCACAAAAGAGTTTGATTGGCCCCGACGCATTGGGTATGACTCCTAGGTCAGTGATGAACTCCTTCACCCATATTGCTTCATGTGCTGCCTCCGAGGCTGCCATGTACTCCGCTTCACATGTAGATCCCGCCACGACGCTCTGCTTGCAGCTGCACTAGCTTACTGCTCCACCATTCAACATATACACGTATCCGGTTTGTGACTTAGAGTCATCCAGATCTGTGTCGAAGCTAGCGTCGACGTAACCCTTTACGACGAGCTCTTCGTCACCTCCATAAATGAGAAACATTTCCTTAGTCCTTTTCAGGAACTTCAGGATATTCTTGACCGCTGTCCAGTGTTCCTTGCCGGGATTACTTTGGTACCTTCCTACCAAACTTACGGCAAGGTTTACATCAGGTCTGGTACACAACATGGCATACATAATAGAACCTATGGCTGAGGCATAGGGGATGACGCTCATCTCTTCTATATCTTCTGCCGTGGTCGGACATTGAGCTGAGCTCAATTTCACACCTTGTAACACAGGTAAGAACCCCTTCTTAGAATGATCCATATTGAACTTCTTCAATATCTTATCAAGGTATGTGCTTTGTGAAAGACCTATGAGGCGTTTTGATCTATCTCTATAGATTTTGATGCCTAATATATAAGCAGCTTCTCCAAGGTCCTTCATTGAAAAACTCTTATTCAAGTAGGCTTTGATGCTGTCCAAGAGTTCTATATCATTTCCCATCAATAGTATGTCATCTACATATAATATGAGAAATGCTACAGAGCTCCCACTCACTTTCTTGTAAACGCAGGCTTCTCCATAAGTCTGTGTAAACCCAAACGCTTTGATCATCTCATCAAAGCGAATGTTCCAACTCCGAGATGCTTGCACCAGCCCATAAATCGAGCGTTGGAGCTTGCACACCTTGTCAGCATTCTTAGGATCGACAAAACCTTCCGGCTGCATCATATACAATTCTTCCTTAAGGAAACCATTAAGGAATGCCGTTTTGACGTCCATTTGCCATATCTCATAATCGTAGAATGCGGCAATTGCTAACATGATTCGGACGGACTTTAGCTTCGCTACCGGTGAGAAAGTCTCATCGTAGTCAACCCCTTGAACTTGTCGATAACCCTTAGCGACAAGCCGAGCTTTATAGATGGTCACATTACCATCCGCGTCTGTCTTCTTCTTAAAGATCCATTTATTCTCTATGGCTCGCCGTTCAACGGGCAAGTCAGTCAAAGTCCATACTTCGTTTTCATACATGGATCCTATCTCGGATTTCATGGCTTCTAGCCATTTGTCGGAATCCGGGCCTGCCATCGCTTCTTCATAGTTCGAAGGTTCACCGTTGTCCAACAACATGATTTCCAAGACAGGGTTGCCGTACCACTCTGGTGCGGAACGTGTCCTTGTGGACCTTCGAATCTCAGTAGGAGCTTGATCAGAAGTATTTTGATCATCATCATTAACTTCCTCTCCAGTCGGTGCAGGCACCTCAGGAACATTTTCTTGAGTTGCGCCATTTGCCGGTTCAAGAGGCAATACTTCATCAAGCTCTACTTTCCTCCCACTTACTTCTTTCGAGAGAAACTCTTTCTCTAGAAAGGACCCATTCTTGGCAACAAAGATCTTGCCTTCGGATCTGAGGTAGAAGGTGTACCCAATAGTTTCTTTTGGGTATCCTATGAAGACGCATTTTTCTGACTTGGGTTCGAGCTTCTCAGGTTGAAGTTTCTTCACATAAGCATCGCATCCCCAAACTTTTAGAAACGACAGCTTAGGTTTCTTCCCAAACCATAATTCATACGGTGTCGTCTCAACGGATTTCGACGGAGCCCTATTTAAAGTGAATGCGGCAGTCTCTAAAGCATAGCCCCAAAAAGATAGCGGTAAATCGGTAAGAGACATCATAGATCGCACCATATCTAATAGAGTGCGATTACGACGTTCGGACACACCGTTACGCTGAGGTGTTCCAGGCGGCGTGAGTTGTGAAACTATTCCACATTTCCTTAAGTGTGTGCCAAATTCATGACTCAAGTATTCTCCTCCACGATCTGATTGTAGAAACTTGATTTTCCTGTCACGTTGATTTTCAACCTCACTCTGAAATTCCTTGAACTTTTCAAAGGTTTCAGACTTGTGTTTCATTAAGTAGATATACCCATACCTACTTAAATCATCAGTGAGGGTGAGAACATAACGATATCCACCGCGAGCCTCAACACTCATTGGACCGCACACATCAGTATGTATGATTTCCAATAAGTCGGTTGCTCGCTCCATTGTTCCTGAGAACGGAGTCTTGGTCATTTTACCCATAAGGCATGGTTCGCACGTGTCAAATGATTCATAATCGAGAGACTCTAAAAGTCCATCTGCATGGAGCTTCTTCATGCGTTTGACACCTATGTGACCAAGGCGGCAGTGCCACAAGTATGTGGAATTATCATTATCAACCTTACATCTTTTGGTACTCACATTATGAACATGTGTAGCATTACGTTCGAGACTCATTAAGAATAAACCATTCACCATAGGAGCATGACCATAAAACATATCTCTCGTATAAATGGAACAACCATTATTCTCAGATTTAAATGAGTAGCCATCTCGAATTAAACGAGATCCCGATACAATGTTCATGCTCAAAGCTGGCACTAAATAACAGTTATTGAGGTTTAAAACTAATCCCGTAGGTAAATGCAGAGGCAGCGTGCCGACGGCGATCACATCGACCTTGGAACCATTCCCGACGCGCATCGTCACCTCGTCCTTTGCCAGTCTCCGTTTATTCCGCAGCTCCTGCTATGAGTTACAAATATGAGCAACGGCACCGGTATCAAATACCCAGGAGTCACTACGAGTACTGGTAAGGTACACATCAATTACATGTATATCAAATATACCTTTTGTTTTGCCGGCCTTCTTGTCCGCTAAGTATTTGGGGCAGTTTCGTTTCCAGTGACCCTTCCCTTTGCAATAAAAGCACTCCGTCTCAGGCTTGGGTCCATTCTTCGGCTTCTTCCCGGCAGCTTGCTTGCCGGGCGCGGCAACTTCCTTGCCGTCCTTCTTGGAGTTCTTTTTACCCTTGCCCTTTTTGAACTTAGTGGTTTTATTGACCATCAACATTTGATGTTCCTTCTTGACTTCTACCTCCGCTGATTTCAGCATTGAGAACAACTCAGGAATGGTCTTTTGCATCCCCTGCATGTTGAAGTTCATCACAAAGCTCTTGTAGCTTGGTGGAAGCGACTGGAGGATTCTGTCAATGACCACATCATCCGGGAGATTAACTCCCAGCTGAGACAAGCGGTTATGCAACCCAGACATAGTGAGTATGTGCTCACTGACAGAACTATTTTCCTCCATCTTACAGCTGAAGAACTTATCGGAGACTTCATATCTCTCGATCCGGACATGAGCTTGAAAAACCATTTTCAGCTCTTCGAACATCTCGTATGCTCCATGTCTCTCAAAACGCTTTTGGAGCCCCGGCTCTAAGCTGTAAAGCATGCCGCATTGAACGAGGGAGTAGTCGTCAACACGTGTCTGCCAAGCGTTCATAACGTCTTGGTTCTGTGGGACGGGTGGATCACCTAGCGGTGCTTGTAGGACATAATCTTTCTTGGCAGCTATGAGGATGATCCTCAGGTTCCGGACCTAGTCCGTATAGTTGCTACCATCGTCTTTCAGCTTGGTTTTCTCTAGGAACGCGTTGAAGTTGAGGACTACGTTGGCCATTTGATCTACAAGACATATTGCAAAGATTTTAGACTAAGTTCATGATAATTAAGTTCATCTAATCAAATTATTAATGAACTCCCACTTAGATTAGACATCCCTCTAGTCATCTAAGTATTACATGATCCGAGTTAACTAGCCCGTGTCCGATCATCACGTGAGACGGACTAGTCAACGTCGGTGAACATCTTCATGTTGATCGTATCTTCTATACGACTCATGCTCGACCTTTCGGTCTTCTGTGTTCCGAGGCCATGTCTGTACATGCTAGGCTCGTCAAGTTAACCCTAAGTGTTTTGCATGTGTTCCGAGGCCATGTCTGTACATGCTAGGCTCGTCAACACCCGTTGTATGTGAACGTAAGGATCCATCACACCCGATCATCACGGCGTGCTTAGAAACGACGAACTTTAGGAACGGTGCACAGTTAGGGGAGAACACTTCTTGAAATTGTTATGAGGGATCATCTTATTTACTACCGTCATTCTAAGTAAACAAGATGCAAAAACATGATAAACATCACATGCAATCAAATAATAATCGTGACATGATATGGCCAATATCACATAGCTCCTTTGATCTCCATCTTGGGGCTCCATGATCATCTTGTCACCGGCTTGACACCATGATCTCCATCATCATGATCTCCATCATCGTGTCTCCATGAAGTTGCTCGCCAACTATTACTTCTACTACTATGGCTAACGCGTTTAGCAATAAAGTAAAGTAATTTACATGGCGTTTCTTGATGACACGCAGGTCATATAAAAGAATAAAGACAACTCCTATGGCTCCTGCCGGTTGTCATACTCATCGACATGCAAGTCGTGAATCCTATTACAATAGCATGAACATCTCATACATCACATATAGATCATTCATCATTCATCACAACTTTGGCCATATCATATCACAAACCACTTGCTGCAAAAACAAGTTAGACGTCCTCTAATTGTTGTTGCAAGTTTTACGTGGCTGAATTAGGGTTCTAGCAAGAACGTCTTCTTACCTACGTTAAAGCCACAACGTGATTTGTCAACTTCTATTTACCCTTCATAAGGACCCTGTTCATCAAATCCGCTCCAACTAAAGTGGGAGAGACAGACACCCGCCAGCCACCTTATGCAACTAGTGCATGTTAGTCGGTGGAACCGGTCTCACGTAAGCGTACGTGTAAGGTTGGTCCGGGCCGCTTCATCCCACAATACCGCTGAAGCAAGAAAAGACTAGTAACGGCAAGAAAGTTGACAAATCTACGCCCACAACAAATTGTGTTCTACTCGCGCAAGAAGAACTACGCATAGACCAAGCTCATGATGCCACTGTTGGGTAACGTTGCAGAAAACAAAAATTTTCCTACTCGTTTCACCAAGATCATCTAGGAGTTCATCTAGCAATGAGTCATTGGATGCATCTACATACCTTTGTAGATCGCGCACGGAAGCGTTCAAAAGAACGGTGATGATGTAGTCGTACTCGACGTGATCCAAATCACCGATGACCAGCGCCGAACGGACGGCACCTCCGCGTTCAACACACGTACGGGATGGGAGACGTCTCCTCCTTCTTGATCCAGCAAGGGGGAAGGAGAGGTTGATGAAGATCCAGCAGCACAACGGCGTGGTGGTGGATGCAGGGCGTCACAGAAGCAGGGCTTCGCCAAGACTACGAGGGAGAGACGTAACGGGGAGAGAGGGAGGCGCCAGGGGCTGGGGTAAAATCCCTCCTCTCCCCCCACTATATATAGGGGTGCCATGGGGGGGGCGCCGGCCCTAGTAGATGAGATCTACTAGGGGGGGCGGCGGCCAAGGGGAGGATTCCCTTCCCCCCAAGGCACCTAGGGGTGCCTTCCACCACATGGACTCTTCCATGGTGGAACCCTAGGCGCATGGGCCTATAGGGGCTGGCACCCCAGCCCACTATGGGCTGGGTTTCATCCTATTTCAGCCCATGGGGCCCTCCGGGATAGGTGGCCCCACCCGGTGGACCCCCGGGACCCTTTCGGTGGTCCCGGTACAATACCGATAACCCCGAAACTTGTCCCGATGCCCGAAACAGCACTTCCTATATATAATTCTTTACCTCCGGACCATTCCGGAACTCCTCGTGACGTCCGCGATCTCATCCGGGACTCCGAACAACATTCGGGTTTCTACATATACATATCTTCATAACCCTAGCGTCACCGAACCTTAAGTGTGTAGACCCTACGGGTTCGGGAGACAAGCAGACATGACCGAGACGACTCTCCGGTCAATAACCAACAGCGGGATCTGGATACCCATGTTGGCTCCCACATGCTCCACGATGATCTCATCGGATGAACCACGATGTCGAGGATTCAATCAACCCCGTATGCAATTCCCTTTGTCAATCGATATGTTACTTGCCCGAGATTCGATCGTCGGTATCCCAATACCTCGTTCAATCTCGTTACCGGCAAGTCACTTTACTCGTACCGTAATGCATGATCCCGTGACCAAACACTTGGTCACTTTGAGCTCATTATGATGATGCATTACCGAGTGGGCCTAGTGATACCTCTCCGTCATACGGAGTGACAAATCCCAGTCTTGATCTATGTCAACCCAACAGACACTTTCGGAGATACCCGTAGTGTACCTTTATAGTCACCCAGTTACGTTGTGACGTTTGGCATACCCAAAGCACTCCTACGGTATCTGGGAGTTACACGATCTCATGGTCTAAGGAAAAGATACTTTGACATTGGAAAACTCTAGCAAACGAACTATACGATCTTGTGCTATGTTTGGGATTGGGTCTTGTCCATCACATCATTCTCCTAATGATGTGATCTCGTTATCAATGACATCCAATGTCCATAGTCAGGAAACCATGACTATCTGTTGATCAACGAGCTAGTCAACTAGAGGCTTACTAGGGACATGTTGGTGTCTGTTATTCACACATGTATTACGATTTCCGGATAATACAATTATAGCATGAATAAAGACAATTATCATGAACAAGGAAATATAATAATAATGCTTTTATTATTGCCTCTAGGGCATATTTCCAACAAAAACCTTATGATGAGTGGGAACCAACTATTAAAATTAAAATTAAAGATCATGAATGCTATGCTTTATGTGATTTGGGTGCTAGTGTTTCCACGATTCCAAAGACTTTGTGTGATTTTTTAGGTTTCCGTGATTTTGATGATTGCTCTCTAAACTTGCACCTTGCGGATTCCACTATTAAGAAACCTATGGGAAAAATTAATGATGTTCTTATTGTTGCAAATAGGAATTATGTGCCCGTAGATTTTTTTGTTCTTGACATAGATTGCAATTCTTCATGTCCTATTATTCTTGGTAGACCTTTCCTTAGAACGATTGGTGCAATTATTGATATGAAGGAAGGAAATATTAGATTCCAATTTCCATTAAGGAAAGGAATGGAACACTTTCCTATAAAGAAAATTAAATTACCTTATGAATCTATTATGAGATCCACTTATGGATTGTCTACCAAAGATGGCAATACCTAGATCCATTCGTGCTTGTTATGCCTAGCTAGGGGCGTTAAACGATAGCGCTTGTTGGGAGGCAACCCAATTTTATTTTTATTCCTTGCTTTTTGCTCCTGTTTAGTAATAAGTAAATTATTTAGCCTCTCTTTTGGTTGTGTTTTTTGTGTTTAATTAGTGTTTTTGCCAAGTAGAACCGTTGGGAAGACTTGGGGAAAGTCTTGTTGAACTTGCTGTAAAAAACAGAAACTTTAGCGCTCACGAGAACTGCTGTCATTTTTATTTTGGAAGTTCTATTTAGTTAATTATTATTGCATATGATTAATAGATAAATTCCTCACGTCCAGCAATTTATTTTAGAATTTTTGTGGTTCCAGATCTTGCGCTAGCTACAGATTACTACAGACTGTTCTGTTTTTAACAGATTCTGTTTTGCGTGTGTTGTTTGCTTATTTTGAAGAATCTATGGCTAGTAAAATAGTTTATGAACCATATAGAAGTTGGAATACAGTAGGTATAACACCCATATAAATAAAGAATGAGTTCATTACAGTACCTTGAAGTGGTCTTTTGTTTTCTTTCGCTAACGGAGCTCACGAGTTTTCTACTTTAAGTTTTGTGTTGTGAAGTTTTCAAGTTTTGGGTAAAGATTTGATGGATTATGGAACAAGGAGTGGCAAGAGCCTAAGCTTGGGGATACCCATGGCACCCCCTAGATAATATAAGGACACCTAAAAGCGAAAGCTTGGGGATGCCCCGGAAGGCATCCCCTCTTTCGTCTACTTCTATCGGTAACTTTACTTGGAGCTATATTTTTATTCGCCACATGATATGTGTTTTGCTTGGAGCATCTTGTATTATTTGAGTCTTTGCTTATTAGTTTACCACAATTATCATTGCTGTACACACCTTTTGAGAGAGCCATACATGATTTGGAATTTGTTAGAATACTCTATGTGCTTCGCTTATATCTTTTGAGTTATATAATTTTGCTCTAGTACTTCACTTATATCTTTTAGAGCACGGTGGTGGATTTGTTTGATAGAAACTATTGATCTCTCATGCTTCACTTAGATTATTTTGAGAGTCTTAAATAGACTGGTAATTTGCTTAAAATCCTAATATGCTTGGTATGCAAGATTAATAATAAAAATTCTCTTATGAGTGTGTCGAATACTATGATAAGTTTGATACTTGATAATTGTTTTGAGATATGGAGATGGTGATATTAAAGTTGTGCTAGTTGAGTAGTTGTGAATTTGAGAAATACTTGTGTTGAAGCTTGTGATTCCCGTAGCATGCACGTATGGTGAACCGTTATGTGATGAAGTCGGAGCATGATTTATTTATTGATTGTCTTCCTTATGAGTGGCGGTCGGGGACGAGCGATGGTCTTTTCCTACCAATCTATCCCCCTAGGAGCATGCGTGTAATACTTTGCTTTGATAACTTGTAGATATTTGCAATAAGTATATGAGTTCTTTATGACTAATGTTGAGTCCATGGATTATACGCACTCTCACCCTTCCGCCTTTGCTAGCCTCTCTAATACCGTGCACCTTTCGCCGGTATCATATACCCACCATATACCTTCCTCAAAACAGCCACCGTACCTACCTATTATGGCATTTCCATAGCCATTCCGAGATATATTGCCATGCAACTTTCCACCGTTCCGTTTATGACACACTCCATCATTGTCATATTGCTTAGCATGATCATGTAGTTGACATAGTATTTGTGGCAAAGCCACCGTTCATAATTCTTTCATACTTGTCACTCATGCATCATTGCATATCCCGGTACACCGCCCGAGGCGTTCACATAGAGTCATATTTTGTTCTAAGTATCGAGTTTGTAATTATTGAGTTGTAAGAAAAATAAAAGTGTGATGATCATCATTATTAGAGCATTGTCCCAAGTGAGGAAAGGATGATGGAGACTATGATTCTCCCATAAGTCGAGATGAGACTCTGGACGAAAAATAAAAAAAGAGAAAGAAAAGAGGCCATAAAAAAGAGAAAAGGCCCAAATAAAAAATGAGAGAAAAAGAGAGAAGGGACAATGTTACTATCCTTTTACCACACTTATGCTTCAAAGTAGCACCATGATCTTCATAGTAGAGAGTCTCTCATGTTATCACTTTCATATACTAGTGGGGATTTTTCATTATCGAACTTGGCTTGTATATTCCAATGATGGGCTTCCTCAAAATGCCCTAGGTCTTCATGAGCAAGCAAGTTGGATGCACACCCACTTAATTTCTTTTTGAGTTTTCATATACTTATAGCTCCAGTGCATCCATTGCATGGCAATCCCTACTCACTCACATTAATATCTATTGATGGGCATCTCCATAGCCCGTTGATACGCCTAGTTGATGTGAGACTATCTTCCCCTTTTTGTCTTCTCCACAACCACCATTCTATTCCACCTATAGTGCTATATCCATGGCTCACGCTCATGTATTGCGTGAAGATTGAAAAAGTTTTGAGAATGTCAAAAGTATGAAACAATTGCTTGTCTTGTCATTGGGGTTGTGCATGATTTAAATATTTTGTGTGGTGAAGATGGAGCATAGCCAGACTATATGATTTTGTAGGGATAACTTTCTTTAGCCATGTTATTTTGAGAAGACATAATTGCTTAGTTAGTATGCTTGAAGTATTATTATTTTTATGTCAATATGAACTTTTGTCTTGAATCTTTTGGATCTGAATATTCATACCACAATTAAGAAGAATTACATTAAAATTATGCCAAGTAGCACTCCGCATCAAAAATTCTATTTTTATCATTTACCTACTCGAGGACGAGCAGGAATTAAGCTTGGGGATGCTTGATACGTCTCCAACGTATCTATAATTTTTGATTGCTCCATGATATATTATCTACTATTTTGGACATTATTGGGCTTTATTATCCACTTTTATATTATTTTTGGGACTAACCTATTAACCGGAGGCCCAACCCAGAATTGCTGTTTTTTTTGCCTGTTTTAGGGTTTCGAAGAAAAGGAATATCAAAGGTAGTCCAAACGGAATGAAACCTTCGGGAACGTGATTTTCTCATGGAATACAACTCAGGAGACTTGGACCCTACGTCAAGCCAATCAACAGGAGGCCACGAGGTAGGGGGCGCACCCTCCACCCTCGTGGGCCCACTGTTGCTCCACCGACATACTTCTTCCTCCTATATATACCCACGTACCCCCAAACGATCAGAGACGGAGCCAAAACCCGAATTCCACCGCCGTAACTTTCTGTATCCACGAGATCCCATCTTGGGGCCTGTTCCGGAGCTCCGCCGGAGGGGGCATCGATCACGGAGGGCTTCTACATCAACACCATAGCCTCTCTGATGAAGTGTGAGTAGTTTACTTCAGACCTACGGGTCCATAGTTAGTAGCTAGATGGCTTCTTCTCTCTTTTTGGATCTCAATACAATGTTCTCCCCCTCTCTTGTGGAGATCTATTCAATGTAATCTTCTTTTTACGGTGCGTTGTTGAGACCGATGAATTGTGGGTTTATGATCAAGTCTATCTATGAATAATATTTGAATCTTCTCTGAATTCTTTTATGTATGATTGGTTATCTTTGCAAGTCTCTTCGAATTATCAGTTTGGTTTGGCCTACTAGATTGATCTTTCTTGCAATGGGAGAAGTGCTTAGCTTTGGGTTCAATCTTGCGGTGTCCTTTCCCAGTGACAGTAAGGGCAGCAAGGCACGTATTGTATTGTTGCCACCGAGGATAACAAGATGGGGTTTTCTTCATATTGCATGAGTCTATCCCCCTACATCATGTCATCTTGCTTAAGGCGTTACTCTGTTTTTACTTAATACTCTAGATGCATGCTGGATAGCGGTCGATGAGTGGAGTAATAGTAGTAGATGCAGGCAGGAGTCGGTCTACTTGTCTCGGACGTGATACCTATATACATGATCATACCTAGATATTCTCAAAACTATGCTCAATTCTGTCAATTGCTCAACAGTAATTTGTTCACCCACCGTAGAATACGTATGCTCTCGAGAGAAGCCATTAGTGAAACCTATGGCCCCTGGGTCTATCTTTATGATATTAATCTCCTACTACTTAGTTATTTACTTTGCTATTTACTTTGCCTTTATTTTACTTTGCATATTTATCATAAAAATACCAAAAATATTATCTTTATCATATCTATCAGATCTCACTCTCGTAAGTGGCCCTATAGGGATTGACAACCCTTATTTGTGTTGGTTGCGAGGATTTATTTGTTTGTGCAGGTACGAGGGACTTGCGTGTAGCCCCCTACTGGATTGATACCTTGGTTCTCAAAAACTGAGGGAAATACTTACGCTACTTTGCTGCATCATCCCTTCCTCTTCGGGGAAAACCAACGCAGTGCTAAAAGAGGTAGCACCCAGTTGGGGTGATCGGGGATCCTATCGCATTTGGGGTTGTCTTTATTTTGGTTCCGTAGTCGGACCTTGGTTGTATTTTGGATGATGTAATGCTATATTTATGTATTGTGTGAAGTGGTGATTGCAAGCCAACTCTGTATCTCCTTCTTATTCAGTACATGGGATGTGTAAAGATTACCCCTCTTGCGACATGCCTACAATGCGGTTATGCCTCTAAGTCGTGCTCTGACACGTGGGAGATATAGCCGCATCGTGGGTGTTACAAGTTGGTAATCAGAGCCTTCCCCGACTTAGGAGCGCCCTGCTTGATCGAATAGCTGGCGTTGTTGAGTCTAGAAAAATGTTTTGAGTCTTATAGGATTATATATATCGGAGAGTAGGATTCTTTTTATTCCTCAGTCCCTTCATTGCTTTGGTGAGGAGTCCTGACATAGAGCATTGACTCTTCTCTTCTCAAATTTCACAAAAAAAATTATGATCACGCGGGTAACTTGGAATCGTTCCGATGGTTTTGTGATGAGAACATTGTTCTTGGTGCTTCCTGACATTTAGGGGTTGTGGCAGTGTCCCGGGGAGTTGAGCTCCGAGGTGTTGTCGTCACAATTTTATCGTTGCAGTTCTGGAATACCTGAGTTTTGCCGACATCGAAAATCTCCTTTATGCAGTTGTTGGTGAGATAACCTCGACGCCACCCAGTACTGGGGTGGGAGTTCGGGAGTATTGCCATAACTTGTATAACGGATGCTTTTCGAAGGTTGAGGTAAATGATTTCCGAAGGTTTCTTGGTTATGTGTTGAAGGATGGATACAGCTGGATGTAGGATTTGCTAGTTTTGGGTGAGATATTATGCTTCCCCTGTATCCCCAACACCTGATTGCATAACCAGAAAGTTTCGGGAGTTTCATAGGTGGGAATTCATGTAGCTCTGGTATTTCTTCCCGCAGATATTTGGTTTGTGATTGGGTAATCCTTACCAAGTATTTGTTCATATCCGTACCTTGTTGTTTTATTCATCTACCTTTATCTAAGTGGCTTCTCAATTTATGGAAGTGTGATCATCTATTTTGGAATCCATTCGTTCATTCTTGTTCGAATGTTAAGGCTATATGTTGCAATTTCGATCCATTGATTCAGCTTGAATATATGTCTTTCAAGATGCTAACTGATGTCAACCTCTTCAGGATGGCTCCTCCAACGCATCAGAATCCAGAACCTTCGCCACCACCTCCACCTCCGGAGGCATGGCAAGCTGTGATGGCCGCCACCAACGCCAACACGCAGATGCTTTTGCAAATCTTGCAAGAGCGCAACCAAGGAAATCAAGGCCATGGCAACAATCAATCTCAGTTTGCTACCCTCAACCAGTTCCTCACAAACCAGCCGAAGTCCTTCAGTAACTGTGTCGAGGCCACAGACGCTGACGATTGGCTCGTGGATATCTGCAAACATTTTGAGTTTAGCAACGTCAGGCCTGAGGACTTTGTCAAGTTTGCTTCGTTCCAACTCAAAGACCAAGCTGCTGAGTGGTATCAACAATACAAAGATTCCAGAGGAGGTCGTGTGATTACCTGGGATGATTTCCGCCGAGACTTCAAAGCTCACCACATTCCTCAAAGTGTTGTTGAGAGTAAGCGTGATGAGTTCCGCAATCTAAAGCAAGGCAGTATGTCTATTTACCAATACAACATCATGTTTCAGAGGATCGCTCGCTTCGCCAAGCAAGACGTCCCTGATGAGAAGAGCATGATTTATCAATTCAGAGGTGGCCTCAGAGAAGATCTACAACTAGCTCTCATGCTTTTTAAGCTGAAACAGTATGATGAGTTCTAAAACATGGCACTAAAGCAAGAAGCCGCTCAGCTCAAGTGCGATGCTTCTAAGAAGAGTCAGGGATGCAACTCCTTCTTCTTCAACTCAAGTGGCAGCTAAGCAGCAAAAGTACTGGTTGCCTCCTCCTCCGTTCGTCAGCCTTACCAGCAGAAGAGTAAAGGTGGCAATGGATCTTCCCACCCACCCAACCCAGGCTTTCAGAACAAAGTTTCGTCTCATGCTCCAAGGTCAAGTGCTCCGTATCACCGTCCGCTCTCAGAGGTTACGTGCAACAAGTGTCAGCAGAAGGGTCACTATGCAAACAAATTCTTCAATCAGAGGCATCTTCCGCCTCCTCCTCCTGTGAGATATGCCAGCAATGCAGTGGTCAAGCATAATCCCAAGTCTGCAAAGGTCAACATGATGAACGCAGCTCAGGCAGAGGACTCTTCAGAAGTGATCATGGGTAATCTTCTTGTTAATGATATTCCTGCAAGAGTTCTTTTTGATACCGGTGCATCTTTGTCATTCATATCGAAGCCTTTTGCATCCATGCACGATTTGCATACTGTCGATTTTCCTAAGCCGATAGCGGTTTCCTCTCCGGGTGTGTTCATGAACACCAAAATGATGGCTCCGGATGTGTCTATCAAGATGGGCGATTATAAATTTCTGTCCTCTCCAATGGTTCTTGGTAACTCGGATATTGATCTAATTCTTGGCATGGACTGGCTTTCTAAGCACAAGGCTCAGCTTGATTGTGCTACCAGACAGATTCAATTGACACACTCGTGTGAGGATGTGATCATCTATGCCACTCGTGACGATACCATTCAACTGTTTTCTCTCAATGAGAAGGGCGAGGTGAATGCCAACTCTCAGATTCCAGTCGTTTGTGAATATCAAGACGTCTTTCCAGAAGAGCTTCCAGGAATGCCTCCTCACCGGCCAGTTGAATTCGTCATCGATCTTGAGCCTGGCACGGAACCTGTTTGCAAACGTCCTTACAAGCTTGGACCAGAAGAGTTGAAGGAGCTGAAGAAACAACTCGATATACAAGAGCGTATGGGTCTGATCCGACCAAGTTCTTCTCCATGGGGTTGTGGTGTTCTTTTTGTCAAGAAAAAGGATGGCACGGACCGACTCTGCGTCGACTACCGTCCATTGAACAAGAAGACCATAAAGAATAAGTACCCACTTCCCAACATCAATGAGCTTTTCGAACAACTCAAGGGTGCTCAAGTATTCTCCAAGCTTTACCTCCGTATGGGCTATCATCAGATTCGCATTCGTGAACAAGATATCCCCAAGACAGCATTCAGAACAAGCTATGGTTCCTATGAATACATTGTCATGTCTTTCGGCCTTGTTAATGCTCCTCCAACATTCTCTGGCATGATGAACTTCATCTTCAACCCTTACACAAATGACTTCGTCTTGGTGTATCTCGATGATATTTTGGTCTTTTCCAAGAACAAGGAGGATCATGCCAAGCACTTGAGATTGGTGCTGGACAAACTCAGAGAACATCAGTTCTACGCGAAGTTTTCAAAGTGCGAGTTTGGCTCGATGAGGTTCTCTACCTTGGGCATATAATCTCCGCCAAGGGCATAGCTGTTAATCCTGAGAAGGTGTCTGCAATTGTGAATTGGGAACCGCGTCAGAATGTGAAGCAACTACGCAGTTTCCTTGGGCTCGCAAGCTATTGTCGAAGATTCGTTGAGAATTTCCTTGGACTCTGTTTTTAACTTAATACTCTAGATGCATGCTGGATGGCGGTCGATGAGTGGAGTAATAGTAGTAGATGCAGGTAGGAGTCGGTCTACTTGTCTCGGACGTGATGCCTATATACATGATCATACCTAGATATTCTCATAACTATGCTCAATTCTGTCAATTGCTCAACAGTAATTTGTTCACCCACTGTAGAATAATTATGCTCTCAAGAGAAGTCACTAGTGAAACCTATGGCCCTTGGGTTTATCTTTATCATATCAATCTCCTACTACTTAGTTATTTACTTTGCTATTTATTTTGCCTTTACTTTACTTTGAATCTTTATCATAAAAATACCAAAAATATTATCTTATCATATCTATCAGATCTCACTCTCGTAAGTGGCCTTATAGGGATTGACAACCCCTATTTGCGTTGGTTGCGAGGATTTATTTGTTTTGTGCAGGTACGAGGGACTCCCGCGTAGCCTCCTACTGGATTGATACCTTGGTTCTCAAAAACTGAGGGAAATACTTACGCTACTTTGCTGCATCATCCCTTCCTCTTCGGGGAAAACCAACGCAGTGCTAAAAGAGGTAGCAAGAAGGATTTCTGGCGCCGTTGCTGGGGAGGTCTAGGCAAAAGTCAACATACCAAGTACCCATCACACACCCTTATATCCCGCATTACATTATTTGCCATTTGCCTCTCATTTTCCTCTCCCCCACTTCACCCTTGCCATTTTATTTGCCCTCTCTCTCTCTATCTTCCCTCTATTTGCCTCTTTTTGCCCGCTTGCTTTTTGTTTGCTTGTGTGTTAGTTTGTTTGCTTGTCGTTATGGCTAGTTCTTTACCTTCTGCCTCTATGTCTGAAATTGGGGATACTATTGTCGATAATAATATTGATTCTCCTACTAAAGAACCCACTATCTCACATATAAAAAGATTCCATGTTGGTAGTGGTAACATTATTGGAAAATGAGTTATTCAAGATTTCTTTACTTGTGCCGGTGTTTTACCCTCTATGGGTAGTTCTATCCTTCATAGAACTAGTAGTCTTGCGGACGCTATTGCCATGCTTATAGTTGAACTCGAAAGGCAATTCATGCACATGCATCCTTCCATACAAAGGATTTTCCTAGAATTTTCTAATATTGAGCATTCTTCTGTTAAGCATGCCGTTACTATCTTTTTGGCTCATGAGTTTCGATTCATAATAAAAGAGGCCAAAGAAATCTTTGCGCATTATAGGGTGGACGCTTGCCGTCCTCCCATAGAGGCCATCCTCTTTGATCAAGAAGAAATAATGCGTTTTCAATCTCTAGACTATGTTGCTTTCAATGAAAATTTTAGAAAAAGGGTGCCTACCAATGTTTTAGTTGATAGAATTTCTGAACTTAATGATGATTTGGCTATTCGAAATAATGAATTGGGATATTCTCTTGAATATAGGCTCACAAAGTTCTGTCAAAAGAATGCTTATAATGATGAATTGGTTGTGCAATATGAAGGACCGAAGGAGGAACCTACACCTCCCAAGGTTGATCTTGGAGACTTTTGTCCCAATAAATTTAGCCCTTTTGATTACTTTTGATTGCCTCAAAGAAAACTTGCTGCTGAACATAGATAATATGAAATGAGTTTTAACAATCTATCTTACTATTATGGCAATACCTAGATCTATTCTTGCTTGTTATGCCTAGCTAGGGGCGTTAAACGATAGCGCTTGTTGGGAGGCAACCCAATTTTATTTTTATTCCTTGCCTTTTGCTCCTGTTTAGTAATAAATAAATTATCTAGCCTCTCTTTTTGTTATGTTTTTTGTGTTTAATTAGTGGTTGTGCCAAGTAGAACCGTTGGGAAGACTTGGGGGAAAGTCTTGTTGAACTTGCTGTAAAAACAGAAATTTTAGCGCTCACGAGAACTGCTGTCATTTTTTATTTGGAAAGTGCTATTTAGTTAATTATTTTTGAATATGATTAATAGATAAATTCCTCACGTCCATCAATTTATTTTATAATTTTTGGGCTTCCAGATCTTGCGCTAGCTACAGATTACTACAGACTGTTTTGTTTTTGACAGATTCTGTTTTTCGTGTGTTGTTTGCTTATTTTGATGAATCTATGGCTAGTAAAATAGTTTATAAACCATAGAGAAGTTGGAATACAGTAGGTATAACACCCATATAAAGAAAGAATGAGTTCATTACAGTACCTTGAAGTGGTATTTTGTTTTCTTTCGCTAACGGAGCTCACGAGATTTTCTACTTTAAGTTTTGTGTTGTGAAGTTTTCAAGTTTTGGGTAAAGATTTGATGGATTATGGAACAAGGAGTGGCAAGAGCCTAAGCTTGGGGATGCCCATGGCACCCCCAAGATAATCTAAGGACACCTAAAAGCCAAATCTTGTGGATGCCCCGGAAGGCATCCCCTCTTTCGTCTACTTCTATCGGTAACTTTACTTGGAGCTATTTTTTTATTTACCACATGATATGTGTTTTGCTTGGAGCGTCTTGTATGATTTGAGTCTTTTCTTGTTAGTTTACCACAATCATCCTTGCTGTGCACACCTTTTGAGAGAGCCATATATGATTTATAATTTGTTAGAATACTCTATGTGCTTCGCTTATATCTTTTGAGTTATATAATTTTGCTCTAGTGCTTCACTTATACCTTTTAGAGCACGGTGGTGGATTTGTTTTATAGAAACTATTGATCTCTCATGCTTCACTTAGATTATTTTGAGAATCTTAATAGCATGGTAATTTGCTTAAAATCCTAATATGCTTGGTATGCAAGATTAATAATAAAACTTTCTTATGAGTGTGTTGAATACTATGATAAGTTTGATACTTGATAATTGTTTTGAGATATGGAGATGGTGATAACAAAGTCATGCTAGTTGAGTAGTTGTGAATTTGAGAAATACTTGTGTTGAAGTTTGTGATTCCCGTATCATGCACGTATGGTGAACCGTTATGTGATGAAGTCGGAGCATGATTTATTTATTGATTGTCTTCCTTATGAGTGGCGGTCGGGGACGAGCAATGGTCTTCTCCTACCAATCTATCCACCTAGGAGCATGCGCGTAATACTTTGCTTTGATAACTTGTAGATTTTTGCAATAAGTATATGAGTTCTTTATGACTAATGTTGAGTCCATGGATTATACGCACTCTCACTCTTCCACCTTTGCTAGCCTCTCTAATACCGCGCACCTTTCGCCGGTATCATACACCCACCATATACCTTCCTAAAAACAGCCATCATACCTACCTATTATGGCATTTCCATAGCCATTCCAAGATATATTGCCATGCAACTTTCCACCGTTCCGTTTATTATGACACACTCCATCATTGTCATATTGCATATCCCGGTACACCGCCGGAGGCATTCATATAGAGTCATATTTTGTTCTAAGTATCGAGTTGTAATTGTTGAGTTGTAAGAAAAATAAAAGTGTGATGATCATCATTATTAGAGCATTGTCCCAAGTGACGAAAGGATGATGAAGACTATGATTCCCCCACAAGTCGGGATGAGACTCCGGACGAAAAATAAATAAAAGAGGCCAAAGAAGCCCAAATAAAAAAAGAGAAAGAAAAGAGGCCATAAAAAGAGAAAAGGCCCAAATAAAAAATAAAAAAATGAGAGAAAAATAGAGAAGGGACAATGTTACTATCCTTTTACCACACTTGTGCTTCAAAGTAGCACCATGATCTTCATAGTTGAGAGTCTCTCATGTTATCACTTTCATATACTAGTGGGAATCTTTCATTATAGAACTTGGCTTGTATATTCCAATGATGGGCTTCCTCAAATTGCCCTAGGTCTTCATGAGCAAGCAAGTTGGATGCACACCCACTTAGTTTCTTTTTGAGCTTTCATATACTTATAGCTCTAGTGTATCCGTTGCATGGCAATCCCTACTCACTCAAATTGATATCTATTGATGGGCATCTCCATAGCCCGTTGATACGCCTAGTTGATGTGAGACTATCTTCTCCTTTTTGTCTTCTCCACAACCACCATTCTATTCCACCCATAGTGTTATATCCATGGCTCACGCTCATGTATTGCGTAAAGATTGAAAAGGTTTTGAGAATGTCAAAAGTATGAAACAATTGCTTGGCTTGTCACCGGGGTTGTGCATGATTTAAATATTTTGTGTGGTGAAGATAGAGCATAGCCAGACTATATGATTTTGTAGGGATAACTTTCTTTAGCCATGTTATTTTGAGAAGACATAATTGCTTAGTTAGTATGCTTGAAGTATTATTATTTTTATGTCAATATGAACTTTTGTCTTGAATCTTTCGGATCTTAATATTCATACCACAATTAAGAAGAATTACATTAAAATTATGCCAAGTAGCACTCCGCATCAAAAATTCTGTTTTTATCATTTACCTACTCGAGCACGAGCAGGAATTAAGCTTGGGGATGCTTGATACGTCTCCAACGTATCTATAATTTTTGATTGCTCCATGCTATATTATCTACTGTTTTGGACATTATTAGGCTTTATTATCCACTTTTATATTATTTTTGGGACTAACCTATTAACCGGAGGCCCAGCCCAGAATTCTTGTTTTTTGCCTGTTTTAGGGTTTCGAAGAAAAGGAATATCAAAGGGAGTCCAAACGGAATGAAACCTTCGAGAACGTGATTTTCTCATCGAATACAACTCAGGAGACTTGGACCCTACGTCAAGACACGTAACAGGAGGCCACGAGGTAGAGGGCGCCTCCCCCCAGGCGCGCCCTCCACCCTCGTGGGCCCCTTGTTGCTCCACCGACGTACTTCTTCCTCCTATATATACCCACGTACCCCCAAACGATCAGATACGGAGCCAAAACCCTAATTCCACCACCGTAACTTTCTGTATCCACGAGATCCCATCTTGGGGCCTGTTCCAGAGCTCCGCCGGAGGGGGCATCAATCACGGAGGGCTTCTACATCAACACCATAGCCTCTCCGATGAAGTGTGAGTAGTTTACCTCAGACCTACGGGTCCATATAGTTAGTAGCTAGATGGCTTCTTCTCTCTTTTTGGATCTCAATACAATGTTCTCCCCCTCTCTTGTGGAGATCTATTCGATGTAATCTTCTTTTTGCGGTGTGTTTGTTGAGACCGATGAATTGTGGGTTTATGATCAAGTCTATCTATGAATAATATTTGAATCTTCTCTGAATTCTTTTATGTATGATTGGTTATCTTTGCAAGTCTCTTCGAATTATCAGTTTGGTTTGGCCTACTATATTGATCTTTCTTGCAATGGGAGAAGTGCTTAGATTTGGGTTCAATCTTGCGGTGTCCTTTCCCGGTGACAGTAAAGGCAGCAAGGCACGTATTGTATTGTTGCCATCAAGGATAACAAGATGGGGTTTTCTTCATATTGCATGGGTCTATCCCTCTACATCATGTCATCTTGCTTAAGGCGTTACTCTGTTTTTAACTTAATATTCTAGATGCATGCTGGATTGCGGTCGATGAGTGGAGTAATAGTAGTAGATGCAGGCAGGAGTCGGTCTACTTGTCTCGGACGTGATGCCTATATACATGATCATACCTAGATATTCTCATAACTATGCTCAATTCTGTCAATTGCTCAACAGTAATTTGTTCACCCACCGTAGAATAATTATGCTCTCGAGAGAAGCCACTAGTGAAAAATATGGCCCCCGGGTTTATCTTTATCATATCAATCTCCTACTACTTAGTTATTTACTTTGTTATTTATTTTGCCTTTACTTTACTTTGCATCTTTATCATAAAAATACCAAAAATATTATCTTATCATATCTATCAGAGCTCACTCTCGTAAGTGGCCTTATAGGGATTGACAACCCCTATTTGCGTTAGTTGCGAGGATTTATTTGTTTTGTGCAGGTACGAGGGACTCGCGCGTAGCCTCCTACTGGATTGATACCTTGGTTCTCAAAAATTGAGGGAAATACTTACGCTACTTTGCTGCATCATCCCTTCCTCTTCGGGGAAAACCAACGCAATGCTAAAAGAGGTAGCAGCTGCCACCGTCGTCGACATCGCCGCCGGCAGCCGTCGACCCACGGTGAGCCGCCGCCCACCCTCGACCATTCGATCTACCATGGACGGACTAGATTAGATCAGGTTAGTGTGTTTTTTTGTTGAACCGGTACACGGTTAACCCCGGTTTTTATTTTGAAAACCACCGGTCGGTTTTTGTTAGTTAGCCGTGCGTTAGTGTTTTTATTAAATTCCGGCCATTCGCTGTATAGCTTCTGCAGCGAATGCTGCCCAGCCACCCGCAAGAAGCCACGTGGCCGAGGACCTGCCTGTGATTTTTTCTTTTTTGTTTAGTCCCTAGAAATTGCAGTTTAGCCCCTGGACTTCTGATAGCTGTATCTTTTCAACCGTAAGTCCAAATTAGATGAAACCAGCGGCAAAATGTTTGTATCGAATAGCTTTATCCAGAGAACCAACTTTGAAAACTTTTTGCCAATTTCAAATTTGAATTTATTCAGGTTTGAATTCAAACTTCAACTGGCCATATCTCCTAAACCGTAGCTCCGATTGATGTGATTCTTTTTGCAACGTGTCACCGTAGCCAAACCCTACCACTTGGACCATTGTCACACATTTTCCACACAAAAAATGGTCTGTCCATGATAGTTTTACTATTATGCCATGTATGCACTTTAGTACACAACACATCTTTGCACCCTATGTCACATGTTGTTTTTGCACTTAGGATATTTCCATGTTAGTTAAGTGTGTTGAATGTTCATTTGGTTTTTCCAAGACTTTTTGCTTTGCATGTTCTTCTTGGTTCTCTGAAATGATTTCTTATGTGAGTGCAATGTTTTACTTTATAGATTTTCATCGGAGAGTGACGAATAGTTCTATTAAGTAAATTTCTGAGAGCGATATCATCTTCATCAACTATTACCAGGCAAGTTCACATTTGACCATTCTTCCAATTACCTATGTTTATATTATGCACTTAGTCCTTTTGTGGTAGGATTGCATGGTAGGATTTATTGTTGCCAGATGGCTATGCCGTTACGTAGTTCATTTGAGGTAGGTCTGATCTATACATCCTTGTCACCGTCGTGTAAGTTTATTTTTGCCTCGCTAAATGTAGACGTGGTTTGGGAAGCGAACATGGCGAGACATGAGTGACAAAGTAGTAATCGGGACCAAGACTTGTAAATGAACTACCTGGGCGGTATTTGGTTTGAATGGTGGCGAAGTACAGTGGGAGCATGCATGGTTAATCCATGGTGGTGCACCACTAGTGGTCGGCCGCCCAGGCTCAAAGAGATCAATCGTATTCTCATGTCTAGAAGCTTACATGTGCAGCCACAAGCCAATATGGGCTCTGGCTTAGTTGAGTAGTTAGTGTGACCCCTTCCAGGATGGGCTAGCAGATGTAGAATGATGTAGGTGTACCGGCCTATCCGTGGGTTAAGGGGGGACATTTTCAAAAGACTATGTCTCGGTCATCCTGTTCTCAAACACCAGGCAGTGCGAGAATTTCAAGGGAGGCGGCCGAGTCTTGTGGGGGAAAGTGCGCAAACCTCTGCAGAGTGTTAAAACCTAATCGATTAGCCGTGTCCCCGGTTACGGACAACTTGAGCATCTAGTAGTGGAAATGCTGGGAGATCTCATCACTCTTAATTTAAACAGTTGGATTTTAAATGAAACTTTGGGAATGGATTGAGTTGGGTTTGCCAACTCATTCTATGCTATACAGTAGTGGTAGAATAATATCTTTTATTCTAGGGAAAAACTAGCTTTATGCAAAAACTAAACTTAGAGCTTTCCACCAGCCAAATTGCATGTACAAATAGGTTCATTATTCTTATGATGTGACTTGCCAGTACATTCAATGTACTGACCTATAGGGCTGCAACGTCTTATGTTGCAGGAATTTTCTACGACGAGTAGGAGTTACGTTGTAGGGTTACGGTCTACACTCAACTTGTCGTTGGCGTTGATGGACTCCACACCCTTATGTTTGTTTCCGCTAAGACTTATGAGGTATATATCAGTTTTACGTTATTTATACATGTGATTGCACTTCGATATATACATTGATGTACCGTGTGTGCCAGCATACCGATCCAGGAATAGCACAGATACACAAAGGCTTGACCGTTTGAGGTCTGGTCGCTACACCGAAACCCTTGGGTTGACCTATTTTCCTCCAAGTCCTTTTCTGTTATTTTTTTAGCCATGTTCATCACATCATAACTCTGTCATTGTAGCTCCGTTTCTTGCGTGTGGCATATCAAAATGTTCATCTGATTGTTCTCTTCATTTTGTTCCATTGCACCATGCTTGTTTGAGTCCATCTTGATGCCTAAAATGCTGTTGCAAGAGTGCTTCATAATGTTAGTTCCTGATTCTTATCAGTTTATGAGCATTTGTCATTTTTGCCATGATTATTGTGTGCTGCATATGAGCTTGAGATCTACATGTGTTTTGGGCTATGCCATGCCATATTTACAGGGGTGTATGCCATGTATTTTTGTGGTCAATGTGGTGACTAGCACAAGCATGCAAAGTAGCTCTCGTGATGTTGCTGATTTCAGGGACTTCGAATTTCACTGTCATTTCCCTGATGTTATTTTAATGCCATGTATTCATGTTGCTACAGAGTGATCCATGCTTCTTTTGAGTATGTCCAATAAGGATGATTTGAGCATATGGTTATTCTCTATCCATCCATGTCTCTGTTTGCCTTTATGGAGTCCCTAGCATGACTCAATTTTGCTCTACTTTTGCTATAAAATGTTCCTGGCAGATTGTTTACGTGTTAATCAATTTTGCCAAGGTTGTTGTAGTTGATCCATGCATGCTATGAACTTGTTCTTACTTTGCTTGGCTTCATGATCATGTCTTCTTGCTGGTAGTATGCTTAGCTTGTCATGCAATGCCTTGTGTTGAGTGCATCGAGCTCGCAAACAGGCCTACGCAACTCTGTTTATGCCATGTCCAGTTTTCTGCTAAGTCTGAATCTGTTAACGAAACTTGCTATGTTTACATGGGTGCCATCATATCTTATGATCCCTTTTGGCTTATGGTCAGTAAGGGACTTTTGTTATGTGCTTTAAGTAGATTCATTCCATGCCTTTGTTTGTTATGTTCTGATCCTGTAGCATGTTGTTATCTTGCTCTAAACATTGCTTCCTGATGTTAATTCCTAACATGTTATTTTCACTAAGTCTGTGAAGCTGATATCTTTTGCACTTTTGCCATGCTTGTTTGAAACTGCTATTGTGTGATTTAGTCGTAGCTCAGTGTTCATCTTTTGTCAAGCATCTTGAGTAGATCACTGCCATGTGCTTTGTTGCTATGTTAGAGTGCAGTAGCTTAGTTTCTTGTTGCATTCTAGATGGCATCGTGTTGTTAAACGCAGAATTGTGCCATTCTTGTTTTGCTTGCCATTTGCAAACCGTGCATCCGATTCCGATGATCTTTATATCGATTTCGACTGAAATCAACTCATCTTTCCAGCGGCACTCTTGGTTTGCCAAGTTGAGGCCTTGTTCAATCTTTTCCTTCCGGAGCACGCATATGCATTGCATATTACATCCCGCTAATCATACCATGTTTTGCATCATGTTGCTTGCGCATTGCACCGTGGTTGATTGTGTTTGCCTTTGCTTGTGTTCTTGCCTTGGGTAGAGCCGGGAGACGAGTACGTGATCGAGGAACCCATTGAGTACGCTTATGAGGATCAAGCTTACGTCAACTCGGAGAACTTTGCAGGCAAGATGACCATACCCTCGAAATCACTTCTATCTTTGCTTGCTAGTTGCTCGCTCTATTGCTATGCCGCGATACCCACCACATGCTTTATCATGCCTCCCATATTGCCATGTCAAACCTCTAACCCACCTTGTCCTAGCAAACCGTTGTTTGGCTATGTTACCGCTTTGCTCAGCCCCTCTTATAGCGTTGCTAGTTGCAGGTGATGATGGAGTTTGTTCCTTGTTGGAACATGTTTATTGTTGGGATATCATTATTATATATTGTTTACCTTAATACACCTATATACTTGGTAAAGGGTGGAAGGCTCGGCCTTATGCCTGGTGTTTTTTTCCACTCTTGCCGTCCTAGTTTCCATCATACCGGTGTTATGTTCCTTGATTTTGCGTTCCTTACGCGGTTGGGTTATAATGGGAACCCCTTGACAGTTTGACTTGAATAAAACTCCTCCAGCAAGGCCCAACCTTGGTTTTACCATTTGCCACCTAGCCTTTTTCCCTTGGGTTTCGCGGACTCAAGGGTCATCTTTATTTTAACCCCCCCCCTCGGGGCCAGTGCTTCTCTAAGTGTTGGTCCAACCTGAGCGATGTCCAGCGCCCCCTGGGTAACCAGGGTCTATGCCAACCCGACGTCTTGCTCATCTGGTGTGCCCTGAGAACGAGATACGTGCGACTCCTATTGGTATTTGTCGGCACATCGGGCGGCTTTGCTGGTCTTGTTTTACCATTGTCAAAATGTCTTGTAACCGGGATTCCGAGTCTGATCGGGTCGTCCTGGGAGAAGGAATATCCTTCGTTGACTGTGAGATCTTGTGATGGGCTAAGTTGGGACACCCCTGCAGGGATTTGAACTTTCGAAAGCCGTGCCCGCGGTTATGGGCAGATGGGAGTTTGTTAATATCCGGTTGTAGAAAACCTGACACTTAACTTAATTAAAATGAATCAACAGCGTGTGTAGCCGTGATGGTCCCTTTTCGGCGGAGTCCGGCAAGAGAACACGGTCTTGTGTTATGCTTGAACGTAAGTAGTTTCAGGATCACTTCTTGATCTTTATAACTTCTCGACCGTGCTTTACTTCTCTTCTCGCTCTCATTTGCGTAAGTTAGCCACCATATATGCTAGTGCTTGCTGTAGCTCCACCTCACTACCTTTTCCTACCCATAAGCTTAAATAGTATTGATCGCGAGGATGTGAGATTGCTGAGTCCCCGTGACTCACAGATTACTTCCAAAACCAGATGCAGGTGTCGATGATGCCATTCCAGGGGATGCGAACGAACTCAAGTGGGAGTTCGACGAGGATTCGGATCGTTACTATGTTTCCTTTCCTGATGATCAGTAGTGGAGCCCAGTTGGGGCGATCAGGGATCCTATCGCATTTGGGGTTGTCTTTATTTTGGTTCCGTAGTCGGACCTTGATTGTATTCTGGATGATGTAATGCTATATTTATGTATTGTGTGAAGTGGCAATTGTAAGCCAACTCTATATCTCCTTCTTATTCAGTACATGGGATGTGTAAAGATTACCCCTCTTGCGACATGCCTACAATGCGGTTATGCCTCTAAGTCGTGCTCCGACACGTGGGAGATATAGCCGCATCGTGGGTGTTACAAAATCATCACCATCGTCATCACCAACGATCCTCTCATCGGGAGGGGGTCAATCTCCATCAACATCTTCACCAGCACCATCTCATATCAAACCCTAGTTCATCTCTTGTATCCAATCTTTGTATCCAAACCTCAGATTGGTACCTGTGGGTTGCTAGTAGTGTTGATTACTCCTTGTAGTTGATGCTAGTTGGTTTACTTGGTGTAAGATCATATGTTCAAATCCATTATGCATATTAATACCCCTCTGATTATGAACATGAATATGCTTTGTGAGTAGTTACGTTTGTTCCTGAGGACATGGGAGAAGTCTTGCTATTAGTAGTCATGTGAATTTGGTATTCGTTCGATATTTTGATGAGATGTATGCTGTCATCCCTCTAGTGGTGTCATGTGAACGTCGACTACATGACACTTCACCATTGTTTGGGCCTATAGGGAGGCATTGGGAAGTAATAAGTAGATGATGGGTTGCTAGAGTGACAGAAGCTTAAACCCTAGTTTATGCATTGCTTCGTAAGGAGCTGATTTGGATCCATATGTTTTATGCTATGGTTAGGTTTACCTTAATACTTCTGTTGTAGTTGCGGATGCTCGCAATAGGGGTTAATCATAAGTGGGATGCTTGTCCAAGTAAGGACAGTACCCAAGCACCAGTCCAGCCACATATCAGATTATCAAAGTACCGAACGCGAATCATAAGATCGTGATGAAAACTAGCTTGACGATAATTCCCATGTGTCCTCGGGAGAGCTTTACATCATATAAGAGTTTGTCCAGGCTTGTCCTTTGCTACAAAAAGGATTGGGCCATCTTGCTGCACCTTATTTACTTTTATTACTTGCTACTTGTTACAAATTACCTTATCACAAAACTATATGTTACCGATAATTTCAGTGCTTGCAGAGAATACTCTTACTTATCGAAAACTGCTAATCATTTCCTTCTGCTCCTCGTTGGGTTCGACACTCTTACTTATCGAAAAGCTACGATAGATCCCCTACACTTGTGGGTCATCACTATGCATCTTTATGGATAGATCATTGCGTGTACGTAGAATTTTTTTGTTTTCCATGCAACGATTCCCAACAGTGATGTCATTAGTCTTTTTTTCACTAGAAAAGCTTCTTTGTTCTTTGCAGGTACTGGATCATGAAGATTGCAATACCTGAAAAATTTTAAATTAATCGCTTCTATTTTTGAACTCTCACATTTAATGTTTTTAATTTTCCTGTGCTTCTTCAGAAGTTCCAAATTGTTATTTGTCTTAAACTGTTAAAACTTGAAAAGGGGATAACATGTTATGTATACCAACTAATCCATCATATGTTGTTTCTTCTTCATACTTTGGAAAAAAGAAAGTATCACCAGGAATGTCTGTCTTTTAACACCTGAAGTGACACATGGAATGCCATCTTCGGTGGTTCTATAAAGAAGGGATACATGATGGTTCGACTTCTAAATTTTAAATGTGAAGATATCTTATTTTGCATAATAAAATAATGTCTTTAGATAATTAAATTTCAATTTATGATGTCCAAGGTACTATGATTCATAACAAAAAAATATTCTCCTTTTGCTCCTTCTATTATTATAAAAAAATTGGCTCATGTGGCAAGGCACGGGCACATATGTAGTTCTTTTTCGTGAATACACAAAGCTTGCGTATTTTTTCATTGATAAAAAGGAGAGTTACAGGATGGGATTACAAAGCGCTCATGGGGCCATGTACACAAAGAGGCATGGTAGCGAGTGTTGGAGCATCAAGCTAGGGAGTGCTTATTGAAGGAAATATTCCCTAGAGGCAATAATAAAGTTGTTATTTATATTTCCTTATATAATGATAAATGTTTATTATTCATGCTAGAATTGTATTAACCGGAAACGTAGTACATGTGTGAATACATAGACAAACAGAGTGTCACTAGTTTGCCTCTACTTAACCAGCTCATTGAATCAATGATGGTTATGTTTCCTAACCATAGACATGAGTTGTCATTTGATTAACGGGATCACATCATTAGAGAATGAGGTGATTGACTTGACCCATCCATTAGCTTAGCACGATGATCATTTAGTTTGTTGCTATTGCTTTCTCCATAACTTATACATGTTCCTATGACTATGAGATCATGCAACTCCCGAATACCGGAGGAACACTTTGTGTGCTACCAAACGTCACAACGTAACTCGGTGATTATAAAGGTGCTCTATAGGTGTCTCTGATGGTGTTTGTTGAGTTGGCATGGATCAAGATTCGGATTTGTCACTCCGATTGTCGGAGAGGTATCTCTGGGCCCTCTCGGTAATGTACATCACAATAAGCCTTGCAAGCAATGTAGCTAATGAGTTACTTACGGGATGTAGCATTACGGAACGAGTAAAGAGACTTGCCGGTAACGATACTGAACTAGGTATTGAGATACCGATGATCGAATCTCGGGCAAGTAACATATCGATGACAAAGGGAACAACGTATGTTGTTATGCGGTTTGACCGATAAAGATCTTCATAGAATATGTAGGAACCAATATGAGCATCCAGGTTCCGCTATTGGTTATTGACCGGAGATGAGTCTCGGTCATGTCTACATAGTTCTTGAACCTGTAGGGTCTGCACGCTTAACGTTCTGTGATGATTTGTATTATGAGTTATGTGATTTGATGACCGAAGTTTGTTTAGAGTCCCAGATGATATCGGCTACATGATGAGGAGTCTCGAAATGGTTGAGACATAAAGATCGATATATTGGAAGGCTATATTCGGACATCAGAAAGGTTCCGAGTGATTCGGGTATTTTTCGGAGTACCGGAGAGTTAAGATAATTCGTATTAGGCCTTAATGGGCCATACGGGAAAGGAGAGAAAGGCCTCAAGGGTGGCCGCGCCCCTTCCCCATGGACTGGTCCGAATTGGACTAGGGAAAGGGGGCGCCCCCTTCCTTCCTTCTCCTTCTCCCTACCCTTTTTCCTATTCCATGTGGGAGGTGGAATCCTACTAGGACTAGGGAGTCCTAGTAGGACTCCACACTTTGGGCGCGCCCTATGAGGGCCGGCCTCCTCCTCCCTCCATCCTTTATATACGTGGCCAGGGGCCACCCCATAGACACACAGGTTGATCAGTTGATCTTTTAGCCGTGTGCGGTGCCCCCCTCCACCATAATCCACCTCGGTCATATCGTAGCGGTGCTTAGGCGAAGCCCTGCGTCGGTAGCATCATCATCACCGTCATCACGCCGTCGTGCTGACGGAACTCTCCCTCGAAGCTCTGCTGGATCGGAGTTCGTGGGACGTCACCGAGCTGAACGTGTGCTGAACTCGGAGGTGCCGTACGTTCGGTACTTGGATCGGTCGGATCATGAAGACGTATGACTACATCCGCGTTCTCATAACGCTTCCGCTTACGGTCTACGAGGGTACATGGATGACACTCTCCCCTCTCTTTTGCTATGCATCACCATGATCTTGTGTGTGCGTAAGAATTTTTTTTGAAATTACTACGTTCCCCAACAGTGGCTTCTGAGACAGGTTTATGCGTAGATGTTATATGCACAAGTAGAACACAAAGGAGTTGTGGGCGTGGGTATATACATATTGCTTGCCATCACTACTTGTTTCTTGATTCGGCGGTATTGTTGGATGAAGCGGCTCAGACCGACATTACATGTACGCTTATGCAAGACTAGTTCTACCGACGTGCTTCGCACACAGGTGGCTGGTGGGTGTTAGTTTCTCCAACTTTAGTTGAATCAGATTCAATGAACATGGTTCTTTCTGAAGATCAAAAAGCAATCACTATACCGCGTTGTGGTTTTTGATGCGTAGGTAAGAACGGTTCTTGCTCAACCCGTAGCAGCCACGTAAAACTTGCAACACAGTAGAGGACGTCTAACTTGTTTTTGCAGGGCATGTTGTGATGTGATATGGTCAAGATATGATGCTAAATTTTATTGTATAAGATGATCATGTTTTGTAAAAAAGTTATCGGCAACTGGCTGAAGCCTTATGGTTGTCTCTTTATTGCATAAGATGCAAGTGTCATACAATTGCTTTACTTTATCGCTATGCGATAGCAATAGTTGCAAAAGCAATAGTTGGCGAGACGACCATATGACGACACATTGATAGAGATCAAGATGATGGAGATCATGGTGTCATGCCGGTGACGATGGAGATCATGACGGTACTTTGGAGATGGAGATCAAAAGCACAAGATGATGATGGCCATATCATGTCACATATTTTGATTGCATATAATGTTTATCCTTTATGCATCTTATTTTTCTTAGTTCGGCGGTAGCATTATAAGATGATCTCTCACTAAATTTCAAGGTATAAATGTTCTCCCTGAGTACGCAGCGTTGCAATAGTTCTTCGTGCTGAGACACCACGTGATGATCGGGTGTGATAAGCTCTACGTTCACATACAACGGGTGCAAGCCAGTTTTGCACACGCGGAATACTCGGGTTAAACTTGACGAGCCTAGTATGTGCAGATATGGCCTCGAAGCACTGGAGACCGAAAGGTCGAGCATGAATCATATAGTAGATATGATCAACATAGTGATGTTCACCATTGAAAACTACTCCATCTCACGTGATGATCGGACATGGTTTAGTTGATATGGATCATGTGATCACTTAGATGACTATAGGGATGTCTATCTAAGTGGGAGTTCTTAAGTAATATGATTAATTGAACTTTAAGTTATCATGAACTTAGTCCTAATAGTATTTGCATAACTATGTTGTAGATCAATAGCTCGAATGTAGCTCCCCGTTTATTTTTTGATATGTTCCTAGAGAAAATATAAGTTGAAAAATGTTACTAGCAATGATGCGGACTAGCTCCGTGATCTGAGGATTATCCTCATTGCTGCATAGAAGTATTATGTCCTTGATGCACCGCTAGGTGACAGTCCTATTGCAAGAACAGATGCGGACATTATGAACGTTTGACAATGCTCAGTATGATGACTACTTGATAGTTTAGTGCACCGTGCTTTACGTCTTAGAACCGGGACTTCAAAAATGTTTTGAACGACATGGAGCATATGAGATGTTCCAAGAGTTGAAATTGGTATTTCATACTCATGCCCGTGTCGAGAGGTATGAGACCTCTGACAATACTTTGCCTACAAGATGGAGGAGAATAGCTCAACCAGTGAGCATGTGCCCAGATTGTCTGGGTACTACAATTGCTTGAATCAAGTGGGAGTTAATCTTCCAGATAAGATAGTAATTGACAAAGTTCTCTAGTCACTATCACCAAGTTACTAGAACTTCGTGATGAACTATAATATACAAGGGATAACGAAAACAATTCCCAAGCTCTTCGCGATGCTAAAATCGGCGAAGGTAGAAATCAAGAAAAGCATCAAGTGTTGATGGTTAACAAGACCACTAATTTCAAGAAAAGGGAAAAGGGATAGAAAGGGAACTTCAAGAAGAATGACAAACAAGTTGTCACTCCCATGAAGAAGCCCAAAGCTAGACCCATGCCTGAAACTGAGTGCTTCTACTGCAAAGGAAATGATCACTAGAAGTGGAACTGCCCTAGATACTTGGTGGATAAGAAGGATGGACGCATTGTGGGTGTTACAGATGGCATAGTGAACAAAGTGTTGGGGAACGTAGTAATTTCAAAATTTTCCTACGCACACGTGAGATCATGGTGATGCATAGCAACGAGAGAGGAGGGTGTTTGTCTACGTACCCTCGTAGACCGGCAACGGAAGCGTTGACACAACGTAGAGGAAGTAGTCGTATGTCTTCCCGATCCGACCGATCCAAGTACCGAACGTACGGCACCTCCGAGTTCTGCACACGTTCAACTCGGTGACGTCCCTCGAGCTCCGATCCAGCAAAGTGTTGAGGGAGAGTTTCGTCAGCACGACGGCGTGATGACGGTGATGATGTTCTACCGACGCAGGGCTTCGCCTAAGCACCGCTACGATATGACCGAGGTGGAATATGGTGGAAGGGGGCACCGCACACGGCTAAGGAACGATCACGAAGATCAACTTGTGTGTCATGGGGTGCCCCCTTGTAAGTGCATCTAGTGCCACCCCTAGTTGGTTTTGGAGTATTGACGACAAACCTAGTTGAGGGACTAATGTGTTTGTGAGAATTGCAGGAAAACACAGGTAGAAGTCCCTCATTGATTCGGTTTTACTACCAGAGATGACCCCTAAAAATGAATGAAGACATTGAAGACAAAGGTGGTATATGAAGATATTCACATTGAAGACTATAAAACAGAAGACACGTTATCAAGCCTATGAAACTCGAAGGCTTAGATCTTTCGTAGTTCTTTTTATTCTTGTTGAGTCATAGGAACCACCGTACTGTTAAGTGGGGTCCAGGAGAACCAGTCAGAATGACTGAAGTGATGCCTAAATCAAAAACCTATGTCTTCGAGTGAAGACAATGAGAGCGAATCTTGTCCAAAGCCGGACAAGTCAGCTTTGCTTGGAGCCCAAGTAAAGTTGCCATGAGAGTTCAAAATCTGACCGTTGAGACACGTGTCAGTTCCTTAGTGAGCCAGGGTCATTCCGGACAAATCAGGTCGGGTTGCCAAGTGGCTATAAATAGCCCACCCCCACAACCATAAACGGTTGGCTGCTCAGATTTCAGTGCACGGCTTTTGTTGTTTGAGAGCAACCCACCTCGAAGCCTTTGAGAGAAAATTCCTAGTAAGGAGAAAAGCCCTAACCACCCAGAGTCAGAGTAAATTGGGCATCACTTGAGTCTTCTTGTCTGTGTGATCTGAAGACTTATTACACTTGAGGACTGTGAATCCTCCAGACGGTTAGGCGTCGCGTTCAGAGCATCCAAGAGACATTGTGGATTTCCAGTGAACGAAGTCTGTGAAGGTTTGGGAGTCTACCTTGAAGACTTACCTGAGTGATTGGGCGAGGACTAAGTGACCTTAGCTCAAGGAGATTACGGTGAGGACTTGGTGTCCTGAACTGTGTGTTCAGGACTGGGTGTCCGGGACTGTGTGTCCTAAGGTTTAAATACCTAGCCGCTCCAACCAGACGTACAGTTGTCACAGCAACTGGAACTGGTCCAACATATCATTGTCTTCAACGAGTCACTGGTTTCATCTTCACTTCCTTCTCTTGCTGTTACTCATTGTGAAGTCATTGCATGCTTGCTTTATCATTTGTCTTCACAACGTGAATGCATGATCTGTTTGGCTTCATAACTTCTTCCTACTTGATCCTTATTACACTGAAGCTGTTTGTCACTGTGCTTTCACTCTATTGAATACATGACCATGGCTGGCATAGTGTAATCTAACTTCCGCTGCATAGTAATAGGCATAATCTTCACTGTTTGTCTTCATAACTTCCAAGTTTTGAAGACTTTCATAAAAATCGCCTATTCACCCCCCCTCTAGTCGATATAACGCACTTTCAATTGGTATCAGAGCAAGGTGCTCCCTTGTTCTGTGTGATTCGGTTTAACCACCTGGAGTTTTAGCTATGTCGACTGCAGGGATAATCAATGTCTCCGCTGCGTGCCCCGTCTTCGATGGAACTGGATATCCCTACTGGAAGAATAAGATGCGCATGCATATTGAAGCCATTGATGTCGACCTATGGTATGTCGTCGAGAACGGCGTTCTCAAGGCTGGAGAAGGTGTCACTGCTACTGACGTCAAGAAATTCGTTCAACTGGACTCTACTGCCAAGAATATCATCTGTGGTCATCTGACCAAAGGACAGTATGGCCGTGTGAGTGCCTTGAAGACATCCAAACTGGTCTGGAACTGGCTCTCCAAAGTTAATGAAGGCATCTCAACCCAGAGAGATCAAAGAATCAGTGTCCTTCGCAATCTCTTCAACCGCTTCAAGCGAAATGACAATGAGAATGTCCAGCACACATTTGACAGACTCACTGACATCACAAACGAGCTTCAAGCCCTCGGCGCCACTGAGATCACCAAACATGAAATCGTCAAGACACTGCTGAGATCACTTGATAGTTCGTTTGACATCCTGGCCCTGATGATTCAAGAACGTCCTGATTTCAAGACACTCGATCCGTCTGACATACTTGAGAGGCTCAACACACATGAGTTTCAGCTTTCTGAGAAAAGAGATATCTACGGTCCAAACTATGGGCGAACTCGCGCCTTGAAGGCAAAAGCTGTCTCCTCATCTGAAGAAGAATCTGACTGCAGTTCTGATGATCCTGAAGACATTGGAAGAGAACTTGCAATGCTAGTGAAGAAGTTCCAAAAATTCACCAAGAAGAAAGGCTTCAGAAAATCTTCACGATCAAGCTCAAGGAATGATGAAGCTTCTGCTCATGACTACAAGAAGAAAACATGTCATAAGTGCAAGAAAACTGGACACTTCATCTCTGAGTGTCCACAGTGGGACAATGAGAACAGAAGGAAGAAGAAGAGCAAGGAATATGATTCTGACGACAAGAAGAAGAAGAAATACTCAAAGTCTTCTTCCAAGTCTTCATCAAAGTCTTCATCACACAAGAAGAGCTCATCTGGCAAGGCACGTGCGTTTGTTGGAAAGGAGATGGATTCAGAGGAGGAGTCCGCATCTGAGGAGGCAGAGGTGGAGTCTGAGGAGGAGTCTGATTCTGGCATTCCGAGTCTGGCTACAGCATACATCGCCAAGTCCATCTTCAACACTGAAGACAATGACTGCATCACCGACACCGACGCAAATGACAAGAACGACTCCACTCCTACCTACTGCTTCATGGCACGTGGTGCCAAGGTAAACACACGCACTACTCGCTATGAAACATCTAGTGACGATGACTCTGAATGTGATTCAAAACCTAGCTACAAAACACTTGCTAAAATTGCAACTGAACAACAGAAAGCTATGGAACATATTCAAAAACTGTTAGACAGAAGCGATGATCTGTTGGGTGCTGAAATGACTCGATCTGAATCCTTGATTGAAGACATAAAAAACCTTCACGTTAAGTATCAGGAACTTGAAGATCGTCATGATACTCTCTCAACAACTCATGAAAAGCTTTCCTATGATTATCTTCAAAGGAAGCAAGAACTTGAGAAATTGAGGGTGGCTCATGAAGATCTTCAAAAGGAAAACGAGTCACTTCGCTCCGAACAGATCAGTCCCGCTCAGGAAGGATTTGAACCACCATGTCTTAAATGCATTGAGCGTGATAATGCTAATTCTGTTGCTGAATGTTCCACTGCTACTGCTGTTGCAATATCTTCAACTGTTGACGTGGTAACTAACCCCTCTGCTGAGGATACCACTACTATTGCTGATGAGAATGCTATGTTGAAGACATTGCTTGAAACAGGGATGTACAAAAGTCTTAAAGGACATCAGACACTATGTGATGTCCTCAAGAAGCAGATCCTGAATCGAAACCCTAGGAAAGAGGGTGTTGGATTTGTGAGGAAAATCAATGCAGATGGCTCTTACTGGAAACCTGAGCAGTACCCCAAAACCACATGGGTTGCTGCAAAGGAACTTTCAGCAGATCCATCCAACTTATCTGGCTTCACTTGTGCTAACCCCATTATCATTGATGAATCCTTTGATGCAAACTATAAACTGATTAAGAATCAGAATGGTGAAGTGTTTGCCAGGTACATTGGTACTAACTGCAGGAATGGACCGCCTATGAAGAAGATCTGGGTTTCCAAAAAGTGTCTGGATAATCTTCCTGTGAATGTCTTCATGACACCTCACTTGAAGAAGACAAACCTCAGACCAAAGGCTTCATACGGTCCAATGGCTTCATACAAATAGAAGACTCACCTGAGTCACACTAACGCAAATGTTTTGCAGGGAAACTATACTCAGGCATATGAATATGAGAGCGGTTCATTGAACCGTGGTCATGTGACCAAAAATTATTCTGCTTATTCCTATGAGTATTATTGTCCACCTGCTAGACTGTTTGCTAAGGCTTCAAAGCCAAAATTCTCAGATGCTGCACTTAGACTTATTGCTTCTAAGCCACCCTTGAAGATGTGGGTGGTTAAGAAAGCTTAACTCTCTTTTGCAGGGAAAGGTCTCCAGCAGAGAAACAAAATCTTCTGATGCTATTGCTGGGGACCTTAAAAATCTTGTAGGGCGCAAGATAAAATGCCCGAATGGCATCATTATGTACTTCGTTCCTGAATCGCATGCTACTCTCCCTATTAGTCCTAATCTGGATCTAAGTTTTCATAACCCACTGGTTCGTCAAATGTTTATGCTTCACAATTCTCTTCGTGAAGCCTATCCCCCTAACTGTACTGTAGGGTACGACACCAGCGACTTCAAAATCTTCAGAATGGATTATTGACAGTGGGTGTACAAATCACATGACTGGCAGAAGAAGCCTTCTTATGGACTCAACATTACGTCCATCCGACAAGAGCCACATCACATTTGCTGACACTGGTAAAAGTAAGGTATTGGGTCTAGGTAGAGTTGCAATCTCAAAGGATCAACACATGGATAAATTCATGCTTGTTGAATCCCTTGGCTTCAACTTAATGTCTGTCTCAATGCTTTGCGATTTGAATATGATTGTAATGTTTGGAAAATATCGTTGCCTGGTGCTAATGGAATCTGACAAATCTCTAGTGTTTGAAGGGTATCGGAAAGGTGATTTGTACGTGGTAGATTTCTCAGCAGGACCACAACTTGCAGTATGTCTTCTTGCAAAAGCTTCAGAATGCTGGCTTTGGCATCGGAGGCTTGGGCATGCTGGCATGAGGAACCTCCACACCCTTGCGAAGAAAAAGCACGTCATAGGCATCGAGGGCGTCAAGTTCAAGAAAGATCATTTATGCGGTGCCTGTGAAGCAGGGACGATGACAAGGGCAAAACATCCTTCGAAGACAATCATGACTACTACACAACCCTTCGAACTGCTCCATATGGATCTTTTCGGTCCCACTCACTACTCAACTTTTACTACTACTGCTTGCCTCTATGGCTTCGTCATTGTTGATGATTACTCTAGATATACTTGGGTACACATAATCCTTTACAAGACTGAAGTGCAGGATGTCTTCAGACGCTTCGCAAATCGAGCTATGAACAACTTTGGCGCCAAGATAAAGCACATCAGAAGTGACAATGGCACTGAATTCAAGAACACTGGCCTTGATACATATCTGGATACCTTGGGCATCACACATGAATTCTCAGCTCCATACACTCCACAGCAGAATGGCGTCGTCGAACGCAAGAACAGAACACTCATTGAGATGGCCAGAACAATGCTAGATGAATACAAGACTCCAAGAAAATTCTAGACTGAAGCCATTGATACTGCATGCCATATAATCAATCGTGTTTATCTTCACAAGCTTCTGAACAAGACATCTTATGAACTCCTAACTGGCAAGAAGCCAAATGTCAGTTACTTCAGAGTATTTGGCGCAAAGTGCTGGATCAAGGACCCACACCACACCTCAAAGTTTGCACCAAAAGCACATGAGGGCTTTATGCTTGGATATGGAAAGGATTCACACTCCTACAGAGTCTTCAATCTCTTCCATTACAAAGTGGTCGAAACAGTGGATGTGCAGTTTGATGAAACAAATGGTTCACAAAGAGAGCAACTGCCAAATGTGCTAGATGAAGTCCCAGCTAGTGAATCAATCAAGCTTATGGGAACTGGAGAGATTATGCCTTCTGAAGCTCATCCTAAAGAAGAACTCATCATCTCAGCACCTGATCAACATGAAGACAATGCTCAGCATGAAGACATTCCTCCAAACAACAACGCAGATCAGCAAGAGCAAAGTCTTCGCCCTATACATCCTCGTGTTGCAAATGAAGTGCAGATTGACAGAATACTTGACAGCATCAATGCACCTGGTCCACTCACTCGTTCAAGGGCAACTCAGCTAGCAAACTTCTGTGGGCATTTCGCATTCGTCTCAATATCAGAACCCAAGAAAGTTGAAGAAGCCTTCATGGAACCTGAATGGATTCAAGCTATGCAAGAAGAGCTTCAACAGTTTGAGCTGAACAATGTATGGGAACTGGTTAAGCATCCTGATCCACGGAAGCACAACATAATAGGCACCAAATGGATATACCGCAACAAGCAAGATGAGCATGGTCAAGTTGTCAGAAACAAAGCTCGTCTCGTTGCTCAAGGATATACTCAAGTGGAGGGCATTGACTTCGATGAAACATTTGCTCCTGTGGCTAGGCTTGAAGCCATACGCATACTGCTGGCCTATGCAAATCATCATAACATACTTCTATATCAAATGGATGTGAAAAGTGCCTTTCTCAATGGCAAGATTGAAGAAGAAGTGTATGTTGCACAACCACCTGGCTTTGAAAATCCAAAACATTCTGATATGGTATACAAGCTCAACAAGGCACTGTATGGCCTCAAACAAGCCCCTAGGGCCTGGTATGATACACTCAAGTACTTTCTGAAGAGCAAAGGCTTCATACCTGGTTCCCTGGATCCCACTCTTTTCACGAAGACATACGATGGTGAACTGTTTGTGTGCCAAATATATGTGGATGACATTATCTTCGGCTGCACCAATCAGAAGTACAGTGAAGAGTTTGGATATATGATGCAAGAGCAATATCAGATGTCCATGATGGGGGAGCTGAAGTTCTTTCTTGGTCTTCAAATCCGACAACAGCGCAATGGCATCTTCATATCTCAAGAGAAGTATCTCAAAGATTGCCTGAAGAAGTTCGGTATGCAAGACTGCAAAGGCTTCACAACACCAATGCCAGCCAAACATCATCTAGGTCCTGACGACAATGGTAAAGAGTTTGATCAAAAGGTATACCGCTCCATGATTGGGTCTTTGCTTTATTTATGTGCATCTAGGCCAGATATCATGCTTAGTGTTTGCATGTGTGCTCGATTTCAAGCGGCACCAAAGGAGTCGCATCACTTAGCTGTGAAGCGAATTCTTCGATATTTGGCTCACACCCCAACTCTAGGATTATGGTATCCAAAGGGCTCAGAGTTTGATTTGGTTGGATTTTCGGCTGATTATGCTGGTGACAAAGTTGATCGCAAGTCTACATCAGGCACATGTCACTTTCTGGGACGATCACTTGTATATTGGTCTTCAAAGAAGCAGAACTGTGTATCTCTCTCCACTTCTGAATCTGAATACATTGCTGCTGGATCTTGCTGCGCTCAGCTTCTGTGGGTGAAGCAAACACTCAAGGATTATGGCATTCATCTGAAGCAAGTGCCACTTTACTGTGACAATGAAAGCGCCATCAAGATTGCCAACAACCCAGTTCAGCACTCGAAGACAAAGCACATTGAAATTCGTCACCACTTTCTCAGAGATCATGTTGTGAAGGAAGACATTGATATCATACACGTCAGCACTGAAGAGCAATTGGCAAATATCTTCACCAAGCCTTTGGATGAGAAGAGGTTTTGCAAGTTACGGTGTGAGCTAAATATCTTGGAATCCTCAAATGTCCTGTGATCAGGCACACATCCTAACACTTATGCATATTGATGACTTAGATGTGCAACACACAAAGTAAAGTATATCCTCAATCAATGAAGACATACATTCTAAGTGTGAATACATTAATGTGGAATTTGACTTCGGAGCGCCACGATAATTGTGCGCCGTGTCTGGGTCTAATACTTCCTATACGGTGGGTAACGACACCACCAAACGTTCCATTTTTGAAGTGTTTAACTCATGGCGTTACCTTGCAATATATTCACATTGGTTTGGCTTCGAACTTAACATGTCTTCATGATTATCTTCACTATGATGATTATATATATATATATATATGCTCTAGTGTTCTGTCCTCTACAGCATTCACTTATAGCTATGTCTTCTTGGTTGAATCTTTTGAACTAAGTGAATGTGATCGGACCCTAACCTCTCTATGCTTTCTATCTCAAACTCTATCTCTCCAAGTCATATGCATTCTGTTGAAACTGTCGAATGTCTTCACTGTGTCCTTGTCAGCTGAAGACATAGAGACAACCATAAAAGTCCGTTTTTAATGCTCATTCCTCCACATAAGATCCGGAGAAGCAGGAACGACCGCCCGACAATTTAGGCATGCGTGGGACGTGGAACAAACCCCAAACTTCCGCTAACTGGCCACGCGTGCCTCAAATGCGAACCGCCAGGGGCACCTGCGTAATAGCACAGTGCCGCCTCTGAATCTATAAATTCACACTTACCGCAGTCATTATCTCCTTCTTCCATCCTCGCACGAACCCTAGCGCCACCACTAGCACTCGACGACGCCGGAGACGAAGCGCTTCGCTGCCGCAACCTCTCCAACGCCGTCCTCACGCCGACCGCGGACATCGTCCTCTTCGCCGTCGCCGTAGGTGTTTTCCGTCGCCAAGTTAGGGCACGGAGGACTGAACTGCTCGGCATCAACTTCCTTCCGTCTAGCAGTTCCAGTGTGGTAAATAAAACTTCTTTTTACAGCCTCTTTTGATCTCTTGGTTCTGTCACTTTCAACCATAAGAAGTTTCTCTTCACACCAGTTAGATCTCTCGCTGCATCTCATAACATGCCTAGTATATTCACTTGTGCTTCGTAAAGTAGTTAGATTCCTCACTTATACTGATCTATGGGTTCGTACAAATCTGGAACCAACTTCTTATCTATAAGTGAATGTCTTCGCACAATGAGGTCAATGTCTTCTAAACTGATTAATCTTCAAAACCTTCTGAGAATGCATATGACCTCTTCCCCTTCCCTCGCACCTTAATGCTGTCACAGGTACATGTCCGTGGGAGAATCCTTCGGTTCTCATAGTCTGCATTCATTTGCAGAATTCCTATAGCATCACATAAACTCTCCTGAAGCCAGTTCCTGTTTGTCAAGAAAAGGAAAGCCTTTGAAGCCTTTGAAAGTTTTGAAGCCTTTCAAGTTAAAGTTTATGGCTTCAGTTGCAGCAGCAAGAAAGGGGGGCAGACAGAGACGTGAGGGAACTTCCAAGGATCTACCTGAAGACTTGGCAGAAATGTACAAAACAGATCCAGAAGAGAGCTATGGGCAGCGCAAAACCCGAATCCAATGGATTCGACGCTATTGGGCAGAACAGTGGTTCAAATACCGCTTCGTCACCCAGGAGTATGCTGAAAAGAATGCAATCAAGAGTCCATGGGGGGATATCTTATACAAGAACCTTGTACCCAGAACCAGAGATGAAGCCATTGCTCAAGGCTTCTACCCATGCATGGTCCGAGGACCACAGCCTAATGATGCACATCCATCATCACTTCTCTGGTGTCGTGACGACAATCTCTTCAAACGCAACTTTCAGTTTGCTCAACAGTCAGCGAAGCTAAACAAGAAGAAATTTGGGCTTGACTTCAATCCTGGTCCCTCCTCACCAAGGGCAGATGGCACACGTGACGCGGAACCCAATACAATCGGTCCATTTGCCAATCTTGAGGGCCTGATCACCCACATCTTGGTCCAAGGGACTGCTGTGAATGACCCTCCAGCTGATTCTGAGTCTGATGAAGCTCCTGCTGTGCCGAAGCCAAAGCAGACAAAGAAACCAAAAGCTTCGAAGCCGGCCCCTGCCTAAAAAATCTCAAGGGCGAAGCCATTGAAAACTGCACCTCCTGAAGTCAGTGTGCAGTCTGAAGATGTATCCCGCATCTCCAAGCCCCTGAAGGATAAGGAGCCCCAGCAACACACAGGCAAAGAGCTCACTGCTGCTGCCATTCTGCGCAGTGAAGCCATCGATCTATCAAGCGATGAAGATCTGGGCGATGACGCACTAGAACAGCTCATCAAAAGCAAGGAGGAAGCGGAAATCTTCAACAATCTGCCTCTCTTTGATGTCGCCATCATCCACAGCTTCATTGATGAATGGTTTGACACACCAGATATAAGCTTCAATGATCTGCAGCTGCCTGTTGGACTCAGCGTCGCCTTCCAAGGCGCAATTGCTTCAGAACTGGCCATTGCTCAGCGCATCGTTGAGCTGAAGCAGAAAATTGATCACGAAAAAGCTCAGTTCAAGAAGCACATGGCCAGTCTCAGCGTGCAGGAAGTGAGAAGCTTCAAAATCATGCTGCATGATCTCAAAGAAAACTTTCTGAAGAAGCGTACTGAAGCTCAAGGCTCGCGTGAAAGGATGAAGTCATTGGCTGACAAATGTGTTCAAGCCTACAACGAGGCTGAAAAGCGCAAGGCACTTGGGCGTCCAGGCATCGACCCCAAGATGGCCGCAAAGAAGAAGCAACCTGCTGTGAGTGAACCAGAGGCATCAAGACAAGCAGCCACTCCCATTGTCTTCCCAACCGCCACGACTGGCTCGAAGCCAAAGAGCCGGTCAACAGCTTCAGAGCTAAAGAAGACAAGAGCTGCAGAAGCTGAAGCCAGAAAAAGGAAGAGCTCTGAAGCCTCTCCTTCTGCCCCCAGTAAAAAGAAGCGCAAGACCAAGAAATCTAGGGCTGCTCCCACAGAGCCCTTGATGGTTGAACCCCTTTCTGTCATTCACCCCAATGCAGAAAGAAGACTAACAGTTCATGAGCCTGCTCCCACAGAGGCACCTGACGCTGAAGATATTCCAGCAGCCGACCCACTAGCTGCTGAAGACATTGGTCATCAGGACAATGTGCAAGGTGATGCAGCCCTTCCTCAGCTTGAAACAAGCGAACCCATCAGCATTGGTCGTCCTCTGACGCCAATGGCACAAGATGAGTCATGGGCGGATCGCCCTCAGGAGGAAGAAGACATTGAGGCCCAGCCCACTCCGACACCACAAGCGTTGTCTGCGTTCCGTAGGCTTCACAAAGGTCCACGGCCTCAAGTCCAGTCTGCAGAAATTCCGGCTGCATCAGCCGAAGACAATGAAGAAGCACCTTCAGAACCCACTCCCTCGCTCCATCGAGATGCAGTTCCCCAAGAGAACGTGCCTGTAGATGTCCCTCAAACTACTAACACTGAAGCCAATGTGGAGCCCGCCCCACCAAATGCTTCAGCGGACAGCGAAGCCACTGAGCCAGACACTTCAGTTCCTGAGTCTGCTGCAGGTCCACAATTTGACTATCACATAGAGCACAGGCCTCATGTCCAGAAGCCAGTCCCAAGGCTTCCAAGGTTCCCAGGTCCTGCATCAGCACCTGGCTCCTTTGATGTAAACAGCTTCAAGGCAGACAACACATTTTTCAATAGCTCCAAGAACCCCTATTCAAGGGAAAGGATTGTATCAGACAGGTTCTGGAGCTATTCACAGCGCAGCTATTATTCTTGCATCTTATACAACCAAGGTCGCATCTTCCCTCACAAGCGCCTTGAGGTTGAAGCTATTGCTGGTCTGCCATGTCTTGAGGAAGCTTTGGACTGCTTCAGGCAAGTGGGTTTGCTGCCGTTTGTAACTGATGAAGAGCACTGGAACGAAGAGCTTCAGCTTCAGTTTTATGCCACTCTCCACATCAAAGGCTACAACAGAGATCCGAAGACTTGGATCCTGGAGTGGATGACCGGAAATGTCCATCATGAAGCCAATGCATTTAACATCATTGAGCTCACCGGCCTGCCCACTCCAGGCGAATTCTTCGAGGAAGGCTGCCAATCACATTCTGAAGCTATTGAGAGTATTTTCCAGAGACCTGAACCCAATATGAGTCAGATGCTCTCAATGATGAAGCCATTGCCTCAGGATGCACCCTATCCAACTGAGTTCTTCGTTGAAGACCTAGAGTACCTGCCTAGGACCATATATCATATTATCCGGCGGACTCTCTGGCCCATTAAGGGACACTCTCCACATGCCAAGATTGAGGGTGCAATGAAGACTCTCATATTCTATATCATGCATGGCAAATGCTTCAACGCACAGGATCTTTTCATACGACAACTTGCTGCGTCAGGCTCGGACTTATTTGGTCTAAAAATCTATGCCCCTTGGGTGATGAGGCTGATCAAACTGCACTCTACAATTTCGTATCAGCCCTCAGCCCGAAACCATCGCATCTTCCTGCCAGATGTGGATATCTCTGCTGAAGCAATATACCCTGAGCCTGCCAAGCAACCAATAAGTCTTCAGAATGCCGAACACCAGAGCTTCACGCAGAATGTTGAAGGTGTTGAAGCCATGTCCAGGGTCTATCCGATGGCTGGCACTACACGTGCACTAGCATCAACTGAAGCCACAGATAGCACAAACGCTCCAAGACCCAAGAAGCGTGCTCATGTCCTCACTGACCGAGAGCTTCTTGTGGCCCTTCACCAAAAGCAAGATAGGCATCACGACTGGCTGAAACGTCAGATGAAGAGCCTCTTGGTGGATGTCAATCGTCTTCGAAACCTGGCCACCAAGAATGCCTTCGTTACACATGAGACTTGCCGTCGTACGTGGAAAGGGCTCTCAATGATCTGCACTGAAGCTGAACTTGAAGAGGACGGCTTCACAGAGCGCTTCAAATTTGACACCACACCTCCTAGGAGGGCTGTGATGCGCAACACTCCGTCACTTGAAGACTCTGAGTATTCCTCATCTGCTGCCACTGTCACTGCGAGGATCATTGATGAAGATGATGATGCTACTTCACCACCACCTGCTTCAGCACCTCAAAGCTCAGCACCGCCAAACAACTCCACCGACCCTGCTGCGCCTGGGAACGCGTAGAAAACTCTATGTCTTCAAACCTTTTTGGTCATTCCTGACAAAAGGGGGAGAAGCATATGATGTTTATAGTCTTCAAGCGGGTCAATATGGGCGGGTGTTATACTTTGCTTCGTGTTTACAACTCTTGTTTCTGCTTCATTTGGTTCTTTTGAGTTGTAAACACTAAAACTCGATGGTCGTCTGCTACTTGTTTACCACTCTGTTTGCGAAGATAAATTCCGCATGTGCGACGATAAATTCCGCACTCATCTCATTTTGCAGACATCCATTTTCCATTATGCATGTCATTATCTTCATATACTTTCACATGCATAGTGGATTGTCATCATAAGCTGAAGCTGATCTCCACAAGTACAACCTGCCATGTGCATTTGCATTCCAAAAGCAAATTAACTTATATGCACATCTTCAGGGGGAGCTCTTGCAACTTATGATGACAATTCCTTTACAAACTTCACACTTTATATTCCTCGTTGAAAACTTCAACTAGTTTGTCATCAATCACCAAAAAGGGGAGATTGTAAGTGCATCTAGTGCCACCCCTAGTTGGTTTTGGAGTATTGACGACAAACCTAGTTGAGGGACTAATGTGTTTGTGAGAATTGCAGGAAAACACAGGTAGAAGTCCCTCATTGATTCGGTTTTACTACCAGAGATGACCCCTAAAAATGAATGAAGACATTGAAGACAAAGGTGGTATATGAAGATATTCACATTGAAGACTATGACAACAGAAGACACGTTATGAAGCCTATGAAACTCGAAGACTTAGATCTTTCGTAGTTCTTTTTATTCTTGTTGAGTCATAGGAACCACCGTACTATTAAGTGGGGTCCAGGAGAACCAGTCAGAATGACTGAAGTGATGCCTAAATCAAAAACCTATGTCTTCGAGTGAAGACAATGAGAGCGAATCTTGTCCAAAGCCGGACAAGTCAGCTTTGCTTGGAGCCCAAGTAAAGTTGCCATGAGAGTTCGAAATCTGACCGTTGAGACACGTGTCAGTTCCTTAGTGACCCAGGGTCATTTCGGACAAATCAGGTCGGGTTGCCAAGTTGCTATAAATAGCCCACCCCCACAACCATAAACGGTTGGCTGCTCAGATTTCAGTGCACGGCTTTTGTCGTTTGAGAGCAACCCACCTCGAAGCCTTTGAGAGAAAATTCCTAGTAAGGAGAAAAGCCCTAACCACCCAGAGCCAGAGTAAATTGGGCATCACTTGAGTCTTCTTGTCTGTGTGATCTGAAGACTTATTACACTTGAGGACTGTGAATCCTCCAGACGGTTAGGCGTCGCATTCAGAGCATCCAAGAGACATTGTGGATTTCCAGTGAACGAAGTCTGTGAAGGTTTGGGAGTCTACCTTGAAGACTTACCTGAGTGATTGGGCGAGGACTAAGTGACCTTAGCTCAAGGAGATTACGGTGAGGACTTGGTGTCCTGAACTGTGTGTTCAGGACTGGGTGTCCGGGACTGTGTGTCCTAAGGTTTAAATACCTAGCCACTCCAACCAGACGTACAGTTGTCACAACAACTGGAACTGGTCCAACATATCATTGTCTTCAACGAGTCACTGGTTTCATCTTCACTTCCTTCTCTTGCTGTTACTCATTGTGAAGTCATTGCATGCTTGCTTTATCATTTGTCTTCACAACGTGAATGCATGATCTGTTTGGCTTCATAACTTCTTCCTACTTGATCCTTATTACACTGAAGCTGTTTGTCACTGTGCTTTCACTCTATTGAATACATGACCATGGCTGGCATAGTGTAATCTAACTTCCGTTGCATAGTAATAGGCATAATCTTCACTGGTTGTCTTCATAACTTCCAAGTTTGGAAGACTTTCATAAAAATCGCCTATTCACCCCCCTCTAGTCGATATAACGCACTTTCACCCCTTGCCCCCGTATATAAAGGAGGGAGAGGGGGAGGTGCGGCCGGCCCAAGGGGTGCGCCTGGAGGAGTCCTACTCCCACCGGGAGTAGGACTCCCCCCTCTTGCCTTGTTGGAAAAGGAAGGGGAAGGGAGAAAGAGGAAAGGGGGGCGCCGCCCCCCCCCCTTCCTTGTCCTATTCAGACTAGGGGGAGGGGGCGTGCGGCCTACCCTGGCCGGCCCTCCTCTTCTCCCTTAGGGCCCATGTAGGCCCAATAACCCCTGGGGGGGTTCCGGTAACCCCCCGGTACTCTGGTAAAATCCCGATTTCACCCGGAACGTTTCCGATATCCAAATATAGGCTTCCAATATATCAATCATTATGTCTCAACCATTTCGAGACTCCTCGTCATGTCTGTGATCACATCCGGGACACCAAACAACCTTTGGTACATCAAAACACAAAAACCCTAATAACAATCGTCACCGAACTTTAAGCGTGTGGACCCTACGGTTCGAGAACTATGTAGACATGACCGAGACATGTCTCCGGTCAATAACCAATAGCGGAACCTGGATGCTCATATTGGCTCCTACATATTCTACGAAGATCATTATCGGTCAGACCGCATAACAATATACGTTGTTCCCTTTGTCATCGGTATGTTACTTGCCCGAGATTTGATCGTCGGTATCTCAATACCTAGTTCAATCTCATTATTGACAAGTCTCTTTACTTGTTCCGTAATACATCATCCCGCAACTAACTTATTAGCTGCAATGCTTGCAAGGCTTGAGTGATGTGCATTACCGAGAGGGCCCAGAGATACCTCTCCGACAATCGGAGTGACAAATCCTAATCTCGAAATACGCCAACCCAACAAATACCTTCGGAGACACCTGTAGAGCACCTTTATAATCACCCAGTTACATTGTGACGTTTGGTAGCACACAAAGTGTTCCTCCGGTAAACGGGAGTTGCATAATCTCATAGTCATAGGAACATATATAAGTTATGAAGAAAGCTATAGCAACAAACTAAACGATCAAGTGCTAAAGCTAATGGAATGGGTCAAGTCAATCACATCATTCTCCTAATGATGTGATCCCGTTAACCAAATAACAACTCATGTCTATGGTTAGGAAACATAACCATCTTTGATTAACGAGCTAGTCAAGTAGAGGCATACTAGTGACACTCTGTTTGTCTATGTATTCACACATGTATTATGTTTACGGTTAATACAATTCTAGCATGAATAATAAACATTTATCATGATACAAGGAAATAAATAATAACATTATTATTGCCTCTAGGGCATATTTCCTTCAGTCTCCCACTTGCACTAGAGTCAATAATCTAGATTACACAGTAATGATCTAACACCCATGGAGGCTTGGTGCTGATCATGTTTTGCTCGTGGAAGAGGCTTAGTCAGTGGGTCTGCAACATTCAGATCCATATGTATCTTGCAAATTTCTATGTCTCCCACTTGGACTAAATCCCGAATGGAATTGAAGCGTCTCTTGATGTGCTTGGTTCTCTTGTGAAATCTGGATTCCTTTGCCAAGGCAATTGCACCAGTATTGTCACAAAAGATTTTCATTGGACCCGATGCACTAGGTATGACACCTAGATCGGATATGAACTCCTTCATCCAGACTCCTTCATTTGCTGCTTCTGAAGCAGCTATGTACTCTGCTTCACATGTAGATCCCGCCACGACGCTTTGTTTAGAACTACACCAACTGACAGCTCCACCGTTTAATGTAAACACGTATCCGGTTTGTGATTTAGAATCGTCCGGATCAGTGTCAAAGCTTGCATCAATGTAACCATTTACGATGAGATCTTTGTCACCTCCATATACGAGAAACATATCCTTAGTTCTTTTCAGGTACTTCAGGATGTTCTTGACCACTGTCCAGTGATCCACTCCTGGATTACTTTGGTACCTCCCTGCTAGACTTATAGCAAGGCACACATCAGGTCTGGTACACAGCATTGCATACATGATAGAGCCTATGGCTGAAGCATAGGGAACATCTTTCATTTTCTCTCTATCTTCTGCAGTGGTCGGACATTGAGTCTTACTCAACTTCACACCTTGTAACAAAGGCAAGAACCCTTTCTTTGCTTGATCCATTTTGAACTTCTTCAAAACTTTGTCAAGGTACGTGCTTTGTGAAAGTCCAATTAAGCGTCTTAATCTATCTCTATAGATCTTAATGCCCAATATGTAAGCAGCTTCACCGAGGTCTTTCAGTGAAAAACTCTTATTCAAGTATCCTTTATGCTATCCAGAAATTCTATATTATTTCCAATCAATAATATGTCATCCACATATAATATCAGAAATGATACAGAGCTCCCACTCACTTTCTTGTAAATACAGGCTTCTCCAAAAGTCTGTATAAAACCAAATGCTTTGATCACACTATCAAAGCATTATTCCAACTCCGAGAGGCTTGCACCAGTCCATAAATGGATCGCTGGAGCTTGCACACTTTGTTAGCTCCCTTTGGATCGATAAAACCTTCTGGCTGCATCATATACAACTCTTCTTCTAGAAATCCATTCAGGAATGCAGTTTTAACATCCATTTGCCAAATTTCATAATCATAAAATGCGGCAATTGCTAACATGATTCGGACAGACTTAAGCATCTCTGCGGATGAGAAGGTCTCATCATAGTCAATCCCTTGAACTTGTCGAAAACCTTTTACAACAAGTCGAGCTTTGTAGATAGTAACATTACCGTCAGTGTCAGTCTTCTTCTTGAAGATCCATTTATTCTCAATTGCTTGCCGATCGATGGGCAAGTCAACCAAAGTCCACACTTTGTTCTCATACATGGATCCCATCTCAGATTTCATGGCTTCTAGCCATTTTGCAGAATCTAGGCTCACCATCGCTTCTTCATAGTTTGTAGGTTCATCATGATCTAGTAGCATGACTTCCAGAACAGGATTACCGTACCACTCTAGTGCAGATCTTATTCTGGTTGATCTATGAGGTTCGGTAGTAACTTGATCTGAAGTTTCATGATCATTATCATTAGCTTCCTCACTAATTGGTGTAGGTGTCACAGAAACCGGTTTCTGTGATGTACTACTTTCCAATAAGGGAGCAGGTACAATTACCTCATCAAGTTCTACTTTCCTCCCACTCACTTCTTTCGAGAGAAACTCCTTCTCTAGAAAGGATCCATTCTTAGCAACGATAGTCTTGCCTTCGGATCTGTGATAGAAGGTGTACCCAACAGTTTCCTTTGGGTATCCTATGAAGACACATTTCTCCGATTTGGGTTCGAGCTTATCAAGTTGAAGCTTTTTCACATAAGCATCGCAGCCCCAAACTTTCAGAAATGACAACTTTGGTTTCTTGCCAAACCATAGTTCATAACGCGTCGTCTCAACAGATTTCGATGGTGCCCTATTTAACGTGAATGCAGCCGTCTCTAAAGCATAACCCCAAAACGATAGCGGTAAATCTATAAGAGACATCATAGATCGCACCATATCTAGTAAAGTACGATTACGACATTCGGACACACCATTACGCTGTGGTGTTCCGGGTGGCATGAGTTGCGAAACTATTCCGCATTGTTTCAAATGTAGACGAAACTCATAACTCAAATATTCTCCTCCACGATCAGATCGTAGAAACTTTATTTTCTTGTTACAATTATTTTCAACTTCACTATGAAATTCTTTGAATTTTTCAAATGTTTCAGACTTATGTTTCATTAAGTAGATATACCCGTATCTGCTTAAATCATCTGTGAAGGTGAGAAAATAACAATATCCGCCACGAGCCTCAATATTCATCGGACCACATACATCTGTATATTTGATTTCCAACAAATCCGTTGCTCTCTCCATAGTACCGGAGAATGGCGTTTTGGTCATCTTGCCCATGAGGCACGGTTCGCAAGTACCAAGTGATTCATAATCAAGTGATTCCAAAAGTCCATCTGTATGGAGTTTCTTCATGCGCTTGACACCGATATGACCTAAACGGCAGTGCCACAAATAAGTTGCACTATCATTATCAACTCTACATCTTTTGGCTTCAACATTATGAATATGTGTATCACTACTATCGAGATTCATCAAAAATAGACCATTCTTCAAGGGTGCATGACCATAAAAGTGTAGGAAATATGCCCTAGAGGCAATAATAAATTGGTTATTATTATATTTCCTTGTTCATGATAATCGTCTATTATCCATGCTAGAATTGTATTGATAGGAAACTCAGATACATGTGTGGATACATAGACAACACCATGTCCCTAGTAAGCCTCTAGTTGACTAGCTCGTTGATCAATAGATGTTACGGTTTCCTGACCATGGACATTGGATGTCGTTGATAACGGGATCACATCATTAGGAGAATGATGTGATGGACAAGACCCAATCCTAAGCCTAGCACAAGATCATGTAGTTCGTATGCTAAAGCTTTTCTAATGTCAAGTATCATTTCCTTAGACCATGAGATTGTGCAACTCCCGGATACCGTAGGAGTGCTTTGGGTGTGCCAAACGTCACAACGTAACTGGGTGGCTATAAAGGTACACTACAGGTATCTCCGAAAGTGTCTGTTGGGTTGGCACGAATCGAGACTGGGATTTGTCACTCCGTGTAAACGGAGAGGTATCTCTAGGCCCACTCGGTAGGACATCATCATAATGTGCACAATGTGATCAAGGAGTTGATCACGGGATGATGTGTTACGGAACGAGTAAAGAGACTTGCCGGTAACAAGATTGAACAAGGTATCGGGATACCGACGATCGAATCTCGGGCAAGTATCGTACCGCTAGACAAAGGGAATTGTATACGGGATTGATTAAGTCCTTGACAACGTGGTTCATCCGATGAGATCATCGTGGAGCATGTGGGAGCCAACATGGGTATCCAGATCCCGCTGTTGGTTATTGACCGGAGAGTTGTCTCGGCCATGTCTGCATGACTCCCGAACCCGTAGGGTCTACACACTTAAGGTTCGATGACGCTAGGGTTATAGGGAATAGATATACGTGGTTACCGAATGTTGTTCGGAGTCCCGGATGAGATCCCAGACATCACAAGGAGTTCCGGAATGGTCTGGAGGTAAAGATTTATATATGGGAAGTCCTGTTTTGGTCGCCAGAAAAGTTTCAGGTTTTATCGGTAATGTACCGGGACCACCGGGAGGGTCCCGGTGGTCCACCAAGTGGGGCCACCAGCCCCGGAGGGCTGCATGGGCCAAGTGTGGGAGGGGACCAGCCCCAGGTGGGCTGGTGCGCCCCCCCACCAAGGCCCAAGGCACAAGGGAGAGTGGAAGGGGGCAAACCCTAGGCTCAGATGGGCCTAAGGCCCACCTAGTGGTGCGCCCCCCTCTCTCCCCCCTTGGCCGCCCCCTAGATGGGATCTAGGGCTGTCCGCCACCCCTAGGGGTGGAAACCTAGGTGGGGGCGCAGCCCCTCCCCTCCCCCTATATATACTTGAGGTTTTGGGCTGCCAGAGACACGATTCAATCCCCTTCTTGGCGCAGCCCTACCCCTCTCCCTCCTCGTCTCTTGCGGTGCTTGGCGAAGCCCTGCTGGAGTACCACGCTCCTCCACCACCACCACGCCGTCATGCTGCTGCTGGATGGAGTCTTCCCCAACCTCTCCTTCTCCCCTTGCTGGATCAAGGCGTAGGAGACGTCACCGGGCTGTACGTGTGTTGAACACGGAGGTGCCGTCTGTTCGGCACTAGGATCATCGGTGATTTGGATCACGAAGAGTACGACTCCATCAACCCCGTTCACTTGAACGCTTCCGCTTAGCGATCTAAAAGGGTATGTAGATGCACTCTCCTTCCCCTCGTTGCTAGATTACTCCATAGATTGATCTTGGTGATGCGTAGAAAATTTTGAATTTCTGCTACATTCCCCAACAGTGGCATCATGAGCTAGGTCTGTGCGTAGTTACTATGCACGAGTAGAACACAAAGTAGTTGTGGGCGTCGATATTGTCAATTATCTTGCCGTTACTAGTCTTATCTTGATTCGGCGGCATCGTGGGATGAAGCGGCCCGGACCAACCTTACACGTACGCTTACGTGAGACCGGTTCCACCGACTGACATGCACTAGTTGCATAAGGTGGCTGGCGGGTGTCTGTCTCTCCCACTTTAGTCGGATCGGATTCGATGAACAGGGTCCTTATGAAGGGTAAATAGAAATTGGCAATTCACGTTGTGGTTTTGGCGTAGGTAAGAAACGTTCTTGCTAGAAACCTATAGCAGCCACGTAAAAACTTGCAACAACAATTAGAGGACGTCTAACTTGTTTTTGCAGCAAGTGTTTTGTGATGTGATATGGCCAAAGGATGTTATGAATGATATATGTGATGTATGAGATGATCATGTTCTTGTAATAGGAATCACGACTTGCATGTCGGTGAGTATGACAACCGGCAGGAGCCATAGGAGTTGTCTTAATTTATTTATGACCTGCGTGTCAATATAAACGTCATGTAATTACTTTACTTTATTGCTAACTGTTAGCTGTAGTAGTAGAAGTAATAGTTGGCGAGACAACTTCATGAAGACACGATGATGGAGATCATGATGATGGAGATCATGGTGTCATGCCGGTGACAACGATGATCATGGAGCCCCGAAGATGGAGATCAAAAAGGAGCAAAATGATATTGGCCATATCATGTCACTTTTTGATTGCATGTGATGTTTATCATGTTTTTGCATCTTATTTGCTTAGAACGACGGTAGTAAATAAGATGATCCCTCATTAAAATTTCAAGAAAGTGTTCCCCCTAACTGTGCACCGTTGCGAAGGTTCGTTGTTTCGAAGAACCACGTGATGATCGGGTGTGATAGATTCTAACGTTCAAATACAATGGGTGTTAACGAGCCTAGCATGTACAGACATGGCCTCAGGACACATGCGAAACACTTAGGTTTACTTGACGAGCCTAGCATGTACAGACATGGCCTCGGAACACGGAGGACCGAAAGGTCGAGCATGAGTCGTATGGTAGATACGATCAACATGAAGATGTTCACCGATGATGACTAGTCCGTCTCACGTGATGATCGGACACGGCCTAGTTGACTCGGATCATGTAATCACTTAAATGACTAGAGGGATGTCTATCTGAGTGGGAGTTCATAAGATGAACTTAATTATCCTGAACATAGTCAAAAGGTCTTCGCAAATTATGTCGTGGCTCGCGCTTTAGTTCTACTGTTTAGATATGTTCCTAGAGAAAATTTAGTTGAAAGTTGATAGTAGCAATTGTGTGGACTAGGTCCGTAAACTGAGGATTGTCCTCATTGCTTCATAGAAGGCTTATGTCCTTAATGCACCGCTCAGTGTGCTGAACCTCGAACGTCGTATGTGGATGTTGCGAACATCTGACATACAAATTTTGATAACTACGTGATAGTTCAGTTAAACGGTTTAGAGTTGAGGCACCGAAGACGTTTTGAAACGTCGCGAAACATATGAGATGTTTCGAGGGCTGAAATTGGGATTTCAGGCTCGTGCCCACGCCAAGAGGTATAAGACCTCCGACGATTTTCTTAGCCTGCAAACTAAGGGAGAAAAGCTCAATTGTTGAGCTTGTGCTCAGATTGTCTGAGTACAACAATCATTTGAATCGAGTGGGAGTTGATCTTCTAGATGAGATAGTGATGTTTCTCCGAACTCATTACCACCAAGCTGCTAGAGCTTCATGATGAACTATAATATATCAGGGACATATATGATGATCCTTGAGATATTCTCGATGTTTGACACCACAAAAGTAGAAATCAAGAAGGAGCATCAATTGTTGATGGTTGGTGAAACCACTAGTTTCAAGAAGGGCAAGGGCAAGAAGGGATACTTCATGAAACAGCAAATCAGCTGCTGCTCTAGTGAAGAAACCCAAGGTTGAACCCAAACCCGAGACTAAGTGCTTCTGTAATAAGGGGAACAGCCACTGGAGCAGAATTACCCTAGATACTTGGTAGATGAGAAGGCTGGCAAGGTCGGTAGAAGTATATTGGATATACATTGTGTTAATGTGTACTTTACTAGTACTCCTAGTAGCACCATGGTATTAGATACCGGTTCGGTTGCTAAGTGTTAGTAAACTCGAAATAAAAGGCTGCGGAGTAAACGGACACTAGCTAAAGGTGAGCTGGCGATATGTGTTGGAAGTTTTTCCCAAGCTTGATGTGATCAAGCATCGCACGCTCCCTCTACCATCGAGATTGGTGTTTGCGTTGAGCATAGACATGATTGGATTATGTCTATCGCAATACGGTTATTCATTTAAGGAGAATAATGGTTACTCTGTTTATTTGAATAATACCTTCAATGGTCTTGCACCTAAAATGAATGGTTTATTGAATCTCAATCGTAGTGATACACATGTTCATGCCAAAAGATATAAGATAGTAATGATAGTACCACCTACTTGTGGCACTGCCACGTAAGTCATATCGGTATAAAACGCATGAAGAAGCTCCATGTTGATGGATCTTTGGGCTCACTCGTTTTTGAAAAGTTTGAGACATGCGAACCATGTCTATTGGTGTATATGCATGAAGAAACTCCATGCAAATAGACCGTTTGGACTCACTTGATTTTGAATCACTTGAGACATGCAAATCATACCACATGGGCAAGATGACTGGAAGCCTCGTTTTCAATAAAATGGAACTAGAAAGCAACTTGTTGGAAGTAATACATTTTGATGTGTGCAGTCCAATGAGTGCTGAGGCGTGTAGTGGATATCGTTATGTTCTTACTTCACAGATGATTTGAGTAGATATTGAGTATATTTACTTGATGAATCACGAGTCTGAATTATTGAAAGGTTCAAGTAATTTCAGGGTGAAGGTGAGAGATCGTCGTGACAAGAGGATAAAATATCTATGATATGATCATAGAGATGAATATCTGAATTACGAGTTTGGCACAGAATTAAGACATTGTGGAAATTGTTTCACAACTAATACAGCCTGAAACACCATAGTATGATGGTGTGTCCGAACATCATAACTGCACCCTATTGGATATGATGCATACCATGATGTCTCTTATCGAATTACCACGATAGTTTATGGGTTAGGCATTAGAGACAACCACATTCACTTTAAATAGGGCACCACGTAATTCCGATGAGATGACACCGTATGAACTATGGTTTAGAGAAACCTAAGCTGTCATTTCTTAAAAGTTTGGGGCTGCGACGCTTATGTGAAAAAGTTTCAGGCTGATAAGCTCGAACCCAAAGCGGATAAATGCATCTTCATAGGACACCCAAAACAGTTGGGTATACCTCCTGTCTCAGATCCGAAAGCAATAAGGGATTGTTTCTAGAATCGGGTCCTTTCTCGAGGAAAAGTTTCTCTCGAAAGAATTGAGTGGGAGGATGGTGGAGACTTGATGAGGTTATTGAACCGTCTCTTCAATTAGTGTGTGGCAGGGCACAGGGAGTTGTTCCTGTGGCACCTACACCAATTGAAGTGGAAGCTTATGATAGTGATCATGAAACTTCAGATCAAGTCACTACCAAACCTCGTGGGATGACAATGATGCGTACTACTTCAGAGTGGTACGTAATCCTGTCTTGGAAGTCATGTTGCTAGACAACAATGAACCTACGAGCTATGGAGAAGCGATGGTGGGCCTGGATTCCAAAATGGCTCGAGGCCATATAATCCGAGAGAGGATCCATATATGAAAACAAAGTGTGGACTTTGGAAGAACTACTTGATGGTCGTAAGGCTGTTAGGTACATATGGATTTTAAAAGGAAGACGGACAATGATGGTAAGTATCACCATTAAGAAAGCTCGACTTGTCGTTAAGATGTTTTTTCCGACAAGTTGAAGGAGTTGACTATGATGAGAATTTCTCACCCGTAGCGATGCTTAAGTCCGTCGAAATCATGTACGTATTAGCTGTATTTTTCGATTATGAAATCTTACAGATGGATGTCAAAACAAGTTTTCTTACCAAGTTTTCATAAGAAAAGTTGTATGTGATACAATAGAAGGTTTTGTCAATCCTGAAAGATGCTAACAAGTATGCAAAGCTCCAGCAATCCTTCTAAGTACTGGAGTAAGCATCTCGGAGTTGGAATGTATGCTTTGATGAGATGATCAAAGATTTTGGGTGTATGCAAAGTTTATGAGAAACTTGTATTTCCAAAGAAGTGAGTGGGAGCACTATAGAATTTCAGATGAATATATGTTGTTGACATATTGTTGATCAGAAATGACGTAGAATTTCTGGAAAGCATATAGGGTTATTTGGAAAGTGTTTTTCAATGGAAAGCCTGGATTAAGCTACTTGAACATTGAGCATCAAGATCTATAAGGATAGATCAAAACGCTTAATGGTACTTTCAAATGAGCACATACCTTGACATGATCTTGAAGGTGTTCAAGATGGATCAGTCAAAGAAGGAGTTCTTGCCTGAGTTGTAAGGTATGAAGTTAAGACTTAAAGCTCGACCACGGCAGAAGAAAGAGGAAGGACGAAGGTCGTCCCCTATGCTTTTGTCATAGGCTCTATACGGTATGCCATGCTGAGTACCGCACCTGATGTGTGCCTTGCCACATATCTGGCAAGAGGGTACAAAGGTAATCTAGGAGTAGATCACCAGATAGCGGTCTAAATTATCCTTAGAGGAATAAGGATATGTTTCTCGGTTATGGAGGTGATAAAGAGTTCGACGTAAAGAGTTATGTCGATGCAAGCTTAACACCTATCTGGATAGCTCTGAGTAGAGATACCGGATACGTATAATGGAGCAACAATTTAGAATAGCTCCAAGTAGAATAGTTATTTGAAATGGCTCCAAATGTAGCGTAGTAGTTGCATCTACAAGATGACATAGAAATTTGCGAAGTACATACGGATCTGAATGTTGCAGACCCGTTGACTGAAACCTCTCTCACAAGCATAACATGATCAAACCCAGAACTCTTTGGGTGTTAGTCACATGGGGATGTGACCTTGAGTGTTAATCACATATCGATGTGAACTGGATTATTGACTCTAGTGCAAGTGGGAGACTGTAGGAAATATGCCCTGGAGGCAATAATAAATTGGTTATTATTATATTTCCTTGTTCATGATAATCGTTTATTATCCATGCTAGAATTGTATTGATAGGAAACTCAGATACATGTGTGGATACATAGACAACACCATGTCCCTAGTAAGCCTCTAGTTGACTAGCTCGTTGATCAATAGATGGTTACGGTTTCCTGACCATGGACATTGGATGTCGTTGATAACGGGATCACATCATTAGGAGAATGATGTGATGGACAAGACCCAATCCTAAGCCTAGCACAAGATCATGTAGTTCGTATGCTAAAGCTTTTCTAATGTCAAGTATCATTTCCTTAGACCATGAGATTGTGCAACTCCTGGATACCGTATGAGTGCTTTGGGTGTGCCAAACGTCACAACGTAATTGGGTGGCTATAAAGGTACACTACAGGTATATCCGAAAGTGTCTGTTGGGTTGGCACGAATCGAGACTGGGATTTGTCACTCCGTGTAAACGGAGAGGTATCTCTAGGCCCACTCGGTAGGACATCATCATAATGTGCACAATGTGATCAAGGAGTTGATCACGGGATGATGTATTACGGAACGAGTAAAGAGACTTGCCGGTAACGAGATTGAACAAGGTATCGGGATACCGACGATCGAATCTCGGGCAAGTATCGTACCGCTAGACAAAGGGAATTGTATACGGGATTGATTAAGTCCTTGACATCATGGTTCATCCGATGAGATCATCGTGGAGCATGTGGGAGCCAACATGGGTATCCAGATCCCGCTGTTGGTTATTGACCGGAGAGTTGTCTCGGCCATGTCTGCATGACTCCCGAACCCGTAGGGTCTACACACTTAAGGTTTGATGATGCTAGGGTTATAGGGAATAGATATACGTGGTTACCGAATGTTGTTCGGAGTCCCGGATGAGATCTCGGACGTCACGAGGAGTTCCGAAATGGTCCGGAGGTAAAGATTTATATATGGGAAGTTCTGTTTTGGTCGCCGGAAAAGTTTCGGGTTTTATCGGTAATGTACCGGGACCACCGGGAGGGTCCCGGTGGTCCACCAAGTGGGGCCACCAGCCCCGGAGGGCTGCATGGGCCAAGTGTGGGAGGGGACCAGCCCCAGGTGGGCTGGTGCGCCCCCCCACCAAGGCCCAAGGCGCAAGGGAGAGTGGAAGGGGGCAAACCCTAGGCTCAGATGGGCCTAAGGCCCGCCTAGTGGAGCGCCCCCCTCTCTCCCCCCTTGGCTGCCCCCCTAGATGGGATCTAGGGCTGGCCGCCACCCCTAGGGGTGGAAACCTAGGTGTGGGCGCAGCCCCTCCCCTCCCCCTATATATACTTGAGGTTTTGGGCTGCCAGAGACACGATTCAATCCCCTTCTTGGCGCAGCCCTACCCCTCTCCCTCCTTGTCTCTTGCGGTGCTTGGCGAAGCCCTGCTGGAGTACCACGCTCCTCCACCACCACCACGCCGTCATGCTGCTGCTGGATGGAGTCTTCCCCAACCTCTCCTTCTCCCCTTGCTGTATCAAGGCGTAGGAGGCGTCACCCGGTTGTACGTGTGTTCAACACGGAGGTGCCGTCCGTTCGGCACTAGGATCATCGGTGATTTGGATCACGACAAGTACGACTCCATCAACCCCGTTCACTTGAACGCTTCCGCTTAGCAATCTACAAGGGTATGTAGATGCACTCTTCTTCCCCTCGTTGCTACATTACTCCATAGATTGATCTTGGTGATGCGTAGAAAATTTTGAATTTCTGCTACGTTCCCCAACAAAAAGATATTACTCATATAAATAGAACAACCATTATTCTTTGATTTAAATGAATAACCGTCTCGCATCAAACAAGATCCAGATATAATGCTCATGCTCAACGCTGGCACCAAATAACAATTATTTAGGTCTAATACTAATCCCGAAGGTAGATGTAGAGGTAGCGTGCAGACCGCAATCACATCGACTTTGGAACCATTTCCCATGCGCATCGTCACCTCGTCCTTAGCCAATCTTCGCTTAATCCGTAGCCCCTGTTTCGAGTTGCAAATGTTAGCAACAGAACCAGTATCAAATACCCAGGTGCTACTGCGAGCATTAGTAAGGTACACATCAATAACATGTATATCACATATACCTTTGTTCACTTTGCCATCCTTCTTATCCGCCAAATACTTGGGGCAGTTCCGCTTCCAGTGACCAGTCTACTTGCAGTAGAAGCACTCAGTCTCAGGCTTAGGTCCAGACTTGGGTTTCTTCTCCTGAGCAGCAACTTGTTTGCTATTCTTCTTGAAGTTCCCTTTCTTCTTCCCTTTGCCCTTTTTCTTGAAACTGGTGGTCTTATTGACCATCAACACTTGATGCTCCTTCTTGATTTCTACCTCCGCGGCTTTTAGCATCGCGAAGAGCTCAGGAATAGTCTTATTCATCCCTTGCATATTGTAGTTCATCACGAAGCTTTTGTAGCTTGGTGGCAGTGATTGAAGAACTCTGTCAATGACACTATCAACAGGAAGATTAACCCCCAGTTGAGTCAAGTGATTATGATACCCAGACATTTTGAGTATATGTTCACTGACAGAACTATTCTCCTCCATCTTGCAGCTATAGAACTTATTGGAGACTTCATATCTCTCAATTCGGGTATTTGCTTGAAATATTAACTTCAACTCCTGGAACATCTCATATGCTCCATGACGTTCAAAACGTCGTTGAAGACCCGGTTCTAAGCCGTAAAGCATGGCACACTGAACTATCGAGTAGTCATCAGCTTTGCTCTGCCAGACGTTCATAACATCTGGTGTTGCTCCTGCAGCAGGCTTGGCACTTAGCGGTGCTTCCAGGACGTAATTCTTCTGTGCAGCAATGAGGATAATCCTCAAGTTACGGACCCAGTCCGTGTAATTGCTACCATCATCTTTCAACTTTGCTTTCTCAAGGAACGCTTTAAAATTCAACGGAACAACAGCACGAGCCATCTATCTACAATCAAACATAGACAAGCAAGATACTATCAGGTACTAAGTTCATGATAAATTTAAGTTCAATTAATCATATTACTTAAGAACTCCCACTTAGAAAGATATCCCTCTAATCCTCTAAGTGATCACGTGATCCAAATCAACTAAACCATGTCCAATCATCACGTGAGATGGAGTAGTATTAATGGTGAACATCATTATGTTAATCATATCTACTATATGATTCACGCTCGACCTTTCGGTCTCCGTGTTCCGAGGCCATATCTGTTATATGCTAGGCTCGTCAAGTTTAACCTGAGTATTCCGCGTGTGGAACTGTTTTGCACCCGTTGTATTTGAACGTAGAGCCTATCACACCCGATCATCACGTGGTGTCTCAGCACGAAGAACTTTCACAATGGTGCATACTCAGGGAGAACACTTATACTTTGATAATTTAGTGAGGGATCATCTTATAATGCTACCGTCAATCAAAGCAAGATAAGATGCATAAAAGATAAACATCACATGCAATCAATATAAGTGATATGATATGGCCATCATCATCTTGTACTTGTGATCTCCATCTCCGAAGTACCATCATGATCACCATCGTCACCGGCGCGACACCTTGATCTCCATCGTAGCATCGTTGTCATCTCGCCAATCTTATGCTTCCACGACTATCGCTACCGCTTAGTGATAAAGTAAAGCACTACAGCGCAATTGTATTGCATACAATAAAGCGACAACCATATGGCTCCTGCCAGTTGCCGATAACTCGGTTACAAAGCATGATCATCTCATACAATAAAATTTAGCATCATGTCTTGACCATATCACATCACAACATGCCCTGCAAAAACAAGTTAGACGTCCTCTACTTTGTTGTTGCAAGTTTTACGTGGCTGCTACGGGCTTAGCAAGAACCGTTCTGACCTACGCATCAAAACCACAATGATAGTTTGTCAAGTTGGTGTTGTTTTAACCTTCGCAAGGACCGGGCGTAGCCACACTTGGTTCAACTAAAGTTGGAGAAACTGACACCCGCCAGCCACCTGTGTGCAAAGCACGTCGGTAGAACCAGTCTCGCGTAAGCGTACACGTAATGTCGGTCCAGGCTGCTTCATCCAACAATACCGCCGAACCAAAGTATGACATGCTGGTAAGCAATATGACTTATATCGCCCACAACTCACTTGTGTTCTACTCGTGCACAACATCAACGCATAAAACCTAGGCTTGGATGCCACTGTTGGGGAACGTAGTAATTTCAAAATTTTCCTACGCACAGCAAGATCATGGTGATGCATAGCAACGAGAGAGGAGAGTGTTTGTCTACGTACCCTCGTAGACCGGCAACGGAAGCATTGACACAACATAGAGGAAGTAGTCGTACGTCTTCCAGATCCGATCGATCCAAGTACCGAACGTACGGCACCTCCGAGTTCTGCACACATTCAAATCGGTGACATCCCTCGAGCTCCGATCTAGCAAAGTGTTGAGGGAGAGTTTCGTCAGCACGACGGCGTGATGACGGTGATGATGTTCTACCGACGCAGGGCTTCGCCTAAGCACCGCTACGATATGACCGAGGTGGAATATGGTGGAAGGCGGCACCGCACACGGCTAAGGAACGATCACGAAGATCAACTTGTGTGTCATGGGGTGCCCCCTTGCCCTCGTATATGAAGGAGGGAGAGGGGGAGGTGCGGCCGGCCCAAGGGGTGCGCCTGGAGGAGTCCTACTCCCACCGGGAGTAGGACTCCCTCCTCTTGCCTTGTTGGAAAAGGAAGGGGGAAGGGAGAAAGAGGAAAGGGGGGCGCCGCCCCCCCCTTCCTTGTCCTATTCGGACTAGGGGGGAGGGGGCGCGCGGCCTGCCCTGGCCGGCCCTCCTCTTCTCCCTTAGGGCCCATGTAGGCCCAATAACCCCCTGGGGGTTCCGGTAACCCCCCCGTACTCCGGTAAAATCCCGATTTCACCCGGAATGTTTCCGATATCCAAATATAGGCTTCCAATATATCAATCTTTATGTCCATTTCGAGACTCCTCGTCATGTCCGTGATCACATCTGGGACACCGAACAACCTTCGGTACATCAAAACACAAAAACCCTAATAACGATCATCACCGAACTTTAAGCGTGCGGACCCTACGGGTTCGAGAACTATGTAGACATGACCGAGACATGTCTCCGGTCAATAACCAATAGTGGAACCTGGATGCTCATATTGGCTCCTACATATTCTATGAAGATCTTTATCGGTCAGACCGCATAACAATATACGTTGTTCCCTTTGTCATCGGTATGTTACTTGCCCGAGATTTGATCGTCGGTATCTCAATACCTAGGTCAATCTCATTACCGAAAAGTCTCTTTACTCGTTCCGTAATACATCATCCCGCAACTAACTTATTAGTTGCAATGCTTGCAAGGCTTGAGTGATGTGCATTACCGAGAGGGCCCAGAGATACCTCTCCGACAATCGGAGTGACAAATCCTAATCTCGAAATACGCCAACCCAACAAATACCTTCGGAGACACCTGTAGAGCACCTTTATAATCACCCAGTTACATTGTGACGTTTGGTAGCACACAAAGTGTTCCTCCGGTAAACGGGAGTTGCATAATCTCATAGTCATAGGAACATATATAAGTTATGAAGAAAGCTATAGCAACAGACTAAACGATCAAGTGCTAAGCTAATGGAATGGATCAAGTCAATCACATCATTCTCCTAATGATGTGATCCCGTTAACCAAATAACAACTCATGTCTATGGTTAGGAAACATAACCATCTTTGATTAACGAGCTAGTCAAGTAGAGGCATACTAGTGACACTCTGTTTGTCTATGTACTCACACATGTATTATGTTTCCGGTTAATACAATTCTAGCATGAATAATAAACATTTATCATGATACAAGGAAATAAATAATAACTTTATTATTGCCTCTAGGGCATATTTCCTTCACAAAGGTATATTGGATATAGATGTTATTGATGTGTACTTTACTAGTGTTTATAGCAACCCCTCGGTATTTGACACTGGTTCAGTTGCTAAGAGTAGTAACTTGAAACGGGAGTTGCAAAATAAATAGAGACTAGTTAAGGGCGAGGTGATGATATGTGTTGGAAGCAATTCCAAGGTTGTTAAGATCACCATCACGCACTCCCTTTACCTTCGGGATTAGTGTTGAACCTGAAATAAATGTTATTTGGTGTTTGTGTTGAGCATGAATATGATTGGATCATGTTTATTGCAATACGGTTATTCATTTATGTCAAAGAATAATTGTTGTTCTATTTACATGAATAAAACCTTCTATGGTCATACACTTAATATAAATGGTTTATTGAATCTCAATCGTAGTGATACACATATTCATAATATTGAAGCCAAAAGATGCAAAGTTAATAATGATAGTGCAACTTATTTGTGGCACTGCCGTTTAGGTCATATTGGTGTAAAGCGCATGAAGAAACTCCATGCTGATGGGTTTTTGGAATCACTTGATGCTTGCGAACCATGCCTCATGGGCAAGATGACTAAGACTCCGTTCTCCAGAACAATGGAGCGAGCAACTGACTTATTGGAAATAATACATACTGATGTATGCGGTCCGATGAGTGTTGAGGCCCGCGGCGGGTATCGTTATTTTCTGACCTTCACAGATGATTTGAGCAGATATGGGTATATCTACTTGATGAAATATAAGTCTGAAACATTTGAAAAGTTCAAAGAATTTCAGAGTGAAGCAGAAAATCATCGTGACAAGAAAATAAAGTTTCTACGATCTGATCGCGGAGACGAATATTTGAGTTACGAGTTTGGTCTTCAATTAAAACAATGTGGAATAGTTTCACAAATTCGTGCCACCTGGAACACCACAGCATAATGGTGTGTCCGAACGTCATAACCGTACTTTATTGGATATAGTGCAATTTATGATGTTTCTTACCGATTTACCACTATCGTTTTGGGGTTATGCATTAGTGACAGCTGCATTCACGTTAAATAGGGCACCATCTAAATCCGTTGAGACGACACCATGTGAACTGTGGTTTAGCAAGAAACCTAAGCTGTCGTTTCTTAAAGTTTGTGGTTGCGATGCTTATGTGAAAAAGTTTCAGCCATGATAAGCTCAAACCCAAATCGGAGAAATGCGTCTTCATAGGATCCCCAAAAGAAACTGTTGGGTATACCTTGGCAAGATATTTTGTTGCTAAGAATGGATCCTTTCTCGAGAAGGAGTTTCTCTCGAAAGAAGTGAGTGGGAGGAAGGTAGAACTTGATGAGGTAATGGTACCTTCTCCCGAATTGGAAAGTAGTTCATCACATAAATCAGTTCTAGTGATTCCTACACCAATTAGTGAGGAAGCTAATGATGATGATCATGAAACTTCAGATCAAGTTACTACCGAGCCTCGTAGGTCAACCAGAGTACAGTCCGCCCCAGAGTGGTACGGTAATCCTGTTCTGGAAGTCATGTTACTAGACCATGACAAACCTACGAACTATGAGGAAGCGATGATGAGCCCAAATTCCCCAAAATGGCTTGAGGCCATGAAATCTGAGATGGGATCCGTGTATGAGAACAAAGTATGCACTTTGATTGACTTGCCCGATGATCGGTGAGTCATTGAGAATAAATGGATCTTCAAGAGGAAGACGGACGCTGATAGTAGTGTTACTACCTACAAAGCTCGAATTGTCGCAAAATATTTTCGACAAGTTTAAGGTGTTGACTACGATGAGATTTTCTCACTCGTATCGATGCTTAAAAGTCTGTCTGAATCATGTTAGCAGTTGCCGCATTTTATGAAATCTGGCAAATGGATGTCAAAACTGCATTCCTTAATGGATTTCTTAAAGAAGAGTTGTATATGATGCAACCAGAAGGTTTTGTCGATCCTAAAGGTGCTAACAAGGTAAGCAAGCTCCAGCGATCCATCTATGGACTGGTGCAAGCATCTCGGAGTTGGAATATATGCTTTGATAAAGTGATCAAAGCATATGGTTTTATACAGACTTGCGGTGAAGTCTATATTTACAAGAAAATGAGTGGGAGCACTACAACATTTCTGATAAGTATATGTGAATAACATATTGTTGATCGGAAATAATGAAGAATTTTCTGGAAAGCATAAATGAATGTTTGAAAGGAGTTTTTCAAATAAAGACCTCGGTGAAGCTACTTACATATTGAGCATCAAGATCTATAGAGATAGATCAAGACGCTTGATATATTTTCAATGAGTACATACCTTGACAAGATTTTGAAGTAGTTCAAAATGGAACAGACAAAGAAGGAGTTCTTGCCTGTGTTGCAAGGTGTGAAGTTGAGTAAAGACTCAAAACCCGACCACAGCAGAAAATAGAAACAGAATGGAAAGTCATTCCCTATGCCTCAGTAATAGGTTCTATAAAGTATGCTATGATGTTTACCGGTCCTATCGTATACCTTAGCATGATTCTGGCAAGGGAGTACAATAGTGATCTAGGAGTAGATCACTGTACAGCGGTCAAAATTATCCATAGAGGACTAAGGAAATATTTCACGGTTATGAAGGTGATAAAAGAGTTCGTCGTAAAGAGTTACGTCGATGCAAGCTTTTACATCGATCTAGATGACTCTAAGTCTCGATCTGGATACATATTGAAAGTGGGAGCAATTAGCTAGAGTAGCTCCGTGCAGAGTATTGTAGACATAGAAATTTGTGAAATACATACGGATCTGAATGTTGCAGACCCGTAGACTAAACTTCTCTCACAAGCAAATCATGATCACTCTTTGGGTATTAATCACATAGCGATATGAACTAGATTATTGACTCTAGTAAACCCTTTGGGTATTAGTCACATGAATATGTGAACTAATCACATAAAGATGTGAACTATTGGTGTGAAATCACATGACGATGTGAACTAGATTATTGACTCTAGTGTAAGTGGGAGACTGAAGGAAATATGCCCTAGAGGCAATAATAAAGTTGTTATTTATATTTTCTTATATCATGATAAATGTTTATTATTCATGCTAGAATTGTATTAACCGGAAACTTAGTACATGTGTGAATACATAGACAAACAGAGTGTCACTAGTTTGCCTCTACTTGACTAGCTCGTTGAATCAATGATGGTTATGTTTCCTAGCCATAGACATGAGTTTTCATTTGATTAACAGGATCACATCATTAGAGAATGATGTGATTGACTTGACCCATCCGTTAGCTTAGCATGATGATCGTTTAGTTTGTTGCTATTGCTTTCTCCATAACTTATACATGTTCCTATGATTATGAGATCATGCAACTCCTGAATACCGGAGGAACACTTTGTGTGCTACCAAACGTCACAACGTAACTGGGTGATTATAAAGGTGCTCTACAGGTGTCTCCAATGGTGTTTGTTGAGTTGGCATGGATCAAGATTAGGATTTGTCACTCCGATTGTCGGAGAGGTATCTCTGGGCCCTCTCGGTAATGTACATCACAATAAGCCTTGCAAGCAATGTAGCTAATGAGTTGGTTACGGGATGTAGCATTATGGAACGAGTAAAGAGACTTGCCGGTAACGAGATTGAACTAGGTATTGAGATACCGACGATCGAATCTCGGGCAAGTAACATACCGATGACAAAGGGAACAACGTATGTTGTTATGCGGTTTGACCGATAAAGATCTTCGTAGAATATGTAGGAACCAATATGAGCATCCAGGTTCCGCTATTGGTTATTGACCGGAGATGAGTCTCGTTCATGTCTACATAGTTCTCGAATCGGTAGGGTCCGCACGCTTAACGTTCTGTGACAATTTGTATTATGAGTTATGTGATTTGATGACCGAAGTTTGTTCAGAGTCCCGAATGAGATCGGGGACATGACAAGGAGTCTCAAAATGGTCGAGACGTAAAGATCGATATATTGGAAGGCTATGTTCGAACATCGGAAAGGTTTCGAGTGATTCGGGTATTTTTCGGAGTACCGGAGAGTTACGGGAATTCGTATTGTGCCTTAATGGGCCATACGGGAAAGAAGAGAAAGGCCTCAAGGGTGGTCGCGCCCCTTCCCCATGGACTGGTCCGTATTGGACTAGGGAAAGGGGGCGCCCCTTCCTTCCTTCTCCTTCTCCCTTCCCTTTTTCCTATTCCATGTGGGAGGTGGAATCCTACTAGGACCAGGGAGTCCTAGTAGGACTCCACACTTTGGGCGCGCCCTATGAGGGCCGGCCTCCTCCTCCCTCCATCCTTTATATACGTGGCCAGGGGACACCTCATAGACACACAAGTTGATCAGTTGATCTTTTAGCCGTGTGCGGTGCCCCCCTCCACCATAATTCACCTCGGTCATATCGTAGCCGTGCTTACGCGAAGTCCTGCGTCGGTAGAATCATCATCACCGTCATCACGCCGTCGTGCTGACGGAACTCTCCCTCGAAGCTCTGCTGGATCGGAGTTAGTGGGACGTCACCGAGCTGAACGTGTGCTGAACTCGGAGGTGCCGTACGTTCGGTACTTGGATCGGTCGGATCGTGAAGACGTACGACTACATCAACCGCGTTCTCATAACGCTTCCGCTTACGGTCTACGAGGGTACGTGGACGACACTCTCCCCTCTCGTTGCTATGCATCACCATGATCTTGCGTGTGCGTAGGAAATTTTTTAAAATTACTACGTTCCCCAACACTTATCCCCGAACAGGACTAAGCTAAGTCTCTTGGATGATGTTTTTTATCCCGGTTGCATCGGCCTTTGCCCAAAGGCGCAACTCCTCTTTGATGATGTTGGAGAGACGGGAAATCGAAGGTCGACCGCCGTTGAAGATGCATGTGTTCCGATGCTTTCAAAGCCACCAAGTGGTGAGGATGATGAGGAAAGTCAATCCCTTGCAAGTAGGAGCGAGTGCTTGGGAGCAGGATGTAGCCCACCATGTTTGAAAAGTCGTGCCACTATGTGGTAGGTCGGTAGGTGATCGAGCCCAACCGAGAATATCATGCTAAACCTGCCAAGAGAAAGAGCGGCTTGCCAGGAAATGTTGCATGGTATTTCCTCTTCTTGGTCGCAGAAGGCACAAATGGACTCGTGAGGCAGGCCATGACGGGCAAGATGATCGACCGTCCAACAGTTGTCATAACTTGATGCAAAGTGGTGCCCACGATCTCCAGGTCAATTTTCAATGAGGGTTTTCACAAGCATCAAGGAAGAGTGACTGATAGCAATAACTAGTTAGGTAGGATGCCGTGGAGGTCCAGCGCCGGTGCAGGGTGTCCGAAAGCTCCGTGTGGCACACACGGCACAGAGGTCTATCTATTGCACCATGGCAGTGGGGCCTAGCGCCTTGAATATCTTGCACCCACGATCGAAGGTGGATGCCGTCCTGCACGGTACAAGTCTTGCACCGGCGACGATGAACAAGTGTGAAGACGAGAGGGGCTAGCTCGGCCACTGACTTCCTCTCGATCCAGTGGTCGGTCCAGAATTTGCGTAGTAAAATAAAATTAAAATGAACTGTAAGAAACAGTTTTGGTCCACCCCTACCAACAGGGCGCCTCTGTTCTCCAGCTTCACTGAACACGGACGAGTCCCACATGTCACTCCAACCTTCGTCCCGCCCTGCTCCAGAACCCGTCCACGTTCATCCAAACCAAACGCTGAGCCTGAAAACATCCTCATCACGCCTCTCACCTCAGTCACACACACTGGCAGTCTCGCAGAACACCACAGCCCAAACCTCGCGAGCCAAACCCTGCACTGCAGATGGCGCCCGTGGCGAGCAGCAGCTTCTTCCGGGAAGCGCGGCTCCCGGAGCAGCGGGCCGTCGAGGGCGTCGCCTTCCCCGCGGTGCTCGTCCCGAGCGGCGGGCCCCCGGGGCCGGGAGAGGGGAGCCTCGACGAGTTCCTGGCCGCCGTGCGGTCGGAGCGGGCGTCCCGGGTGGAGCCGCTGCTGCGGGAGGCAGGGGCGGTGCTGCTGCGCGGGTTCCCCGCGCGGACCGCGGCGGACTTCGACGCCGCCGTGGAGGCGTTCGGGTACGAGGAGCTGCCCTACGTAGGCGGCGCGGCCCCCCGGACCAACGTGGTGGGGCGGGTGTTCACCGCCAACGAGTCGCCGCCCGACCAGAAGATCCCCTTCCACCACGAGATGGCGCAGGTCAGCCGGCCTCCTGCGTCAGCCCAACTCCATATAAACACCATAGCAAATTGAAAATTTCGAAACTACTATAATGGTTAAGCTTCATAGTATAATATTGCACTAGCTCTGAGCTGATGGCAAGCCACTCACATATCTTATCTGTGTTGAATTGCATTTGATGAATATTCAGAACTAATTACGTATGTACCAATATAAAGAAACCCTGAATTGCAAGATACTGGCACTAGAATTTTGTTTTGTTGTCATGTTAAGGATCAAATGTTAGTGTTACCACACAAGCTTGAATTATGTAAAACAAATCTCATCTGGAATCTTGATTCTCATCATTCCTTAGGTTCCAACTTTTCCGGCGAAACTCTTCTTCTTCTGTGAGGTGGAACCAAAAAGTGGTGGAGAGACACCAATAGTCCTCAGCCACTATGTGTATAAGAGGATGAAGGAAAACTTCCCTGAATTTGTGGAGAAATTGGAGAAGCATGGCCTGATATACACAAGGGTATTGGGAGAGGGTGACGACCCATCTTCTCCAATCGGCCGTGGATGGCAATCCACATTTCTCACTAAAGATAAATCCGTCGCCGAGGAAAGGTCTGGCTTCTTGTTCCTTTATAAAACAGAGCTACTCCCTGTGATCCATCTTAATTGTCGCAGACTTAGTACAAAGTTCAGAAATCCACTGTAATATATTCAGAAATCCACAACTTTGTACAGTTCTGAACATTTACATTTGCATTCAGTAATATATCAGTTCTGGACATTTACATTTGCGGTCAGAAATCCACTGTAACATCATTGTACTCCGTATTTCACTAGATATGCATCAGTGCATGAGCGGTTTGAGTGTGTATCTAGAGCTCAAGATCGAGCTGTCATTTGTCTTGGTTGCAAAGTTCAGGATGAGTCAATGTTGATTGTTGATTAGAAGTGTGTTACAAGGTGTATCTAGAGTTCAAGATTGCAATCATGTATTTCTGTCTTAGTTACATCTATAGCGCAGTACAAGCTTATAACATTTTTCTGGTACTCAAACGGCCTTCAATTATTTAACCCATTTTAGTTTATTTAAAGGCATTTTGTCATATTATTTAATACTATAATTTTTCTTTTATCTTGTCATGAGTGCAGGACATCACAAAACACATGTCCCTTTTTGGTCATAAAAAATGCCGATTTTTTTAGTAATAAGATTTTGAAATAGAGTTCCATATCTATTTTTCGCAATGCTGATAACTGAACTTTCACCCTCCTGTCGTCCACAGGGCTGTGAAGCTTGGGATGAAGCTGGAATGGACCGACGACGGGGTCAAAACAGTGATGGGTCCGATACCAGCAGTCAAGTGGGACGAGAGCCGAGGGAGGAATATATGGTTCAACAGCATGGTCGCTGCCTACACGGGGTGGAAGGATGCCCGTAACGATCCAGTTAAAGCCGTCACCTTCGGCGACGGCTCACTCTTGCCTGCCGATGTCATAGAGGCATGTGGCAAGATCCTGGAAGAGGAATGCGTCGCGGTCCCGTGGCAGCAAGGTGACATCCTTCTCATCGACAACTGGGCCGTGCTGCACTCTCGGCGGTCATTTGAGCCCCCGCGGCGTGTGCTTGCTTCGCTCTGTAAATAGCATGTAAATGTATATCATGAGGGACAAAGCCTTGCTTAAGATTGATCCACACTTCTGTGTGGTGTATGTACCATGTACGTGATCTGATTTGCACATACGAACCTGGAATAATTTTGTGCAGCATGACAGGGAGAATCATTGTGTTGTTCTTGCTTGTTTGCAACCTGTAACATATGAAGTCTTGAACCTTGCAATCAACTAATCTGCAGTTTTACATGTATCACTTCAACAGCAACATGTGGCACTTTTGATAAATGAAGATTTTACAACATGTATTTAGTACCCGCACGTTCCAGCTCTCCCCAGCAGCTCTTTTGAATTATTTTTTTAGATTAGATCACACTGAATCAGATCAGAGACTTCAGAGGCGGCTGCGAATCACGCCATGGCAATGGCAACGGCGGCAGGAAGAGGCTTCTAGCCTGAGAATTTGGTACTCCCCTTCGATCCATGTTAATTTTCGCTGATTTATATGTTCTGCAGCGGTGAATCAAGAAGCTAACAGAGCTCCATTTCCTGGTTTGTTGTTGCATGTACAAATCAGCAATGCATAGACTCATATATTTGGTTTCTTCTTGCATGTGCAACAGGCTACTCAATGTTTTCGAAAAGGAGGATGCATTTGGACTTCTCTTGCATGCAGAACAGCAATCTCACAACTCATGCATTTGCCCTATTTGTTCTCAGATAGTTTGAATTGCTTACCACATCTGCATGCATGCACGCCAAAGCTGAACATTTGTGTTGCAGATACTCACATTGCTGCTCTTTGGGGGGGGGGGGGGGGGGGGGGGGGGGGGGGGGGTTGACAGCTCTGACAGGATACTCGTATTGTTGTCCCGCTGGCACCAGATATTCGTGTCTTATTCACGCAGAGCTGATGGTCTAAATTCCAATGAGGAAAATCAACTCAACCATTTTTCTTTTCTGAGTAGGGAATTGAAAGCACATGGTTGCATTTTGTTAGCAACCATCAAATAACATATACAAACAAATTTGAAAGCTTTATCTGGACCAATATGGAGGTTACAATCTCTATATCTATAAATAAATGTTTCTAAAATATCATCTTTGGTCCATGGACAATAAGTTAATAACTATTTCCAAACCAAGTAGTACGGGAAACCAAAATCTCAAGTGTGTTTTGACCATGCATTAGATATGTCACTTCATCCAAGCAGTTTGTTTGTTTATTAATTTATTTTACCATAGATCCTCCTATTGATCTAAAGAAGCATACCTTATTTTTTGTGCTCAATCCATTCTGCAAAAGAAGAACACTGCCAGGTGAAGAAAATAGTAGGCATTTAGGGACAAATGACAAATAAAGTACATCTTGGGAAAGCGGTAAGGACCCAGAGAACAATATGGAAACACTAAAAATATTATTGGATACTATCTTGGAGGACATGGACTAAGTAAAGAGATGCTCATATTGGGGTCATGGCAAGGTTTAGATAAGATGTCAGATTTGTAACAGGTTGAAGACAATATTCATGGATTTCTATTCAAAGCACTAAGACGGGTTTTAAAATGCAAACCAATGACAGTCGATGTTTGGCCTTGGGTAGAAATAGGTTCATGGATGGCATGACCTGATCCAAAGAAAATAATAATTAAAGCCCCGATACTATTTACCATCACCAGGCATCATAGGTAACACAACAGAAGTAACATCATTTGTCACATTATTTGCGACACTAAAATAGTGGTGCAAGTAATAGGTACTATAAACAACTGATACAGTAGCCCCAATAACCTTCCTCCCAAGTCCTAACCATGCCAATGGCAATGCCCAGATTATCGGTAATAATGCGCGCAAGTAATTAGTACAAACAACCTGCAATATGCTCCTGTTTTCTATGCTGTATAATACAATGCAGTATGCCAGGCAAGAAAACATGGTACTGGTCTGGATACAATCATTCAGTGAATAAAGGCTCTAAAGAACAAAGCAGTCCTACTCATATATCTGACTGTTAGGTTATTCCAAATATAAACCCTATTGCCTTTTTTTACCTGGTTTAATCTAGTCCCAATCAAATCGCAGAACCAAGGATCATGTTCAAGATGACAAAGGGTTTTTCATTCATTGGCGCAACTTCTCAAGCTTTGGACCTTGTATATGAGTAGAAAGGATTGCAAGAAACACAGGTCAGTTAATGAGTATTTACCTTGACATAATCATGCCCATTGTCCATTGTGATCTTGTGACTGGGGGATGCAAGATTGAAATGCAAGGCAATCTCCAAAAATGCAGCACTCATTTTTAAGGATATTGATATCATTAATATAAACTAGTAATATGAATCATGTCTTTAGATCTGAGCATCATCTTATTGCAACTGTATACTGGCTAGTGAATACAAACTACTAATCATAACAAAATTGTACTCAGTTGGAAGAGGACAGAAGATTGCTAAGCATAATATCACTTGAGATAATACAAGATACCACTCCCTTTGTCATGGACTTTTCTGATTGTTAATTAAATCCCAATAAATTGAGATTCACATTTTGTTGAGCAGCTTTTACATAACTTGGGTTTTGGTTTTATTGTTTTTGTATTAATGGAAACACAAACTACTCCCTCCGTTCGGAATTACTTATGGCAGAAATGGATGTATCTAGACGTCTTTTAGTTCTAGATACATCCATATCCGAGACAAGTAATTCCGAACGGAGGGAGTATACATTATCACAATTTATCAAGCATAGCAATGTCCACATCAACTTCAAAAGATAACCAAACATATCAACTAGGGTGCAAACACAGCTGAGGCAACGACTACGGAAGTCAGGTGGTGTTTCAGAAACTATTGGTGGTTCTAGGTATATCCTATTCAAATTATACATAATTTTCACACACCCCATTGAGATCATCAACACTTTGTCATATCAATCAAGGCTATATTGGATGGAATCAAATACACAAGGGTTGAACATAAGTTGCTGTTGCAGGAGCAATGAAGTAAAGCAGTTTCTTATCTCTCATAAAACAAGGAGCAATACAGATTCGAGGTACAAAATTTTAACAAGTAGAGGACAAAACAATCACCCTAAGCATGCTGATAAGATCCAGCACACGTGAACAATGACAAACAAAACAGCATAACTACTCGAGCAGAATTGAGCTCAATAGTAGCAAACATGGCCAAAGCACAGAGCCATGCAGCAGCACGCCTCTATTCAATCCGCACTCTGCCATTACTCATATGCGCAAACTTGGAAACCTCTTCAAAGAATTCATCTGCAGCCTCGTGGCAGTTCTTCATCTGCGAGATCCTAAGGACCATCCTCCGCAGCCTAGGACTGTACCTGACAAGGGACTCAATGGTGATCAGCTTCTGCTCAGCATTCAAGGGTGAGCGCACGGTGATCAGGACCTCCTCCAATGAAGATATCAGGAACCTCGAGTCCAACTGCAATGTCGGAGAAACAAATTAGCCATGCCATACACAAGCGTGAAGTGAAAGGATGCGGTTGATAATCAGTAGGATATGACGCACATTTTTCAGGCTGTTCTTCTGGCAGAGCGACGCAAACATGGCGCCGTGGACCTCAAACTTGCAGAGCTTCGGGTGGCTGTTGAAGAACTCGACGAGGTCGACCTCGGGAAACGGCTGGAGAGTGTCGGCGTCACCGCAGAACTCGACCTTCATCACCAGATGCTTCGCCTCGGCGCCGCATTGCAGCACATGGCTGACGGCTCCCCAGCTCCACTGGACGCCACGCAGAGACAGCTGCTCCAGCACCGGGAGCCTGTCTATCCCCACAGTGTTCACCCTCCCTGAAAGATTGAACGGAAATTGACATTAGACCAGAGTGAAACGAATGATAACTGCCTTGGAAGGCCATGGGTAGGAGGTTCCAGTACAGTGCGTACCGGTGTTCTTGGAAATTGTGAGGCGTTTCAGGCGGTCGCCGCCGTGCAGGGTGATATAGTTGAAACCCTGGACCTCGAGGGACTCGACGAGGGGCGCGGCGAGCGCGAGCGAGCAGGTGCCGGAGCCGACGAAGTCGAGGCGGCAGCGCTGGAGCAGGGGGGTGGCCAGGAACACGGAGCCGGAGCACTCGCAGCCGAGCAGGGCGAGGTCGGTGAGGTTGGGGCAGGCGTCGACGGCGCCGCTGACGGCGAGGTCCGCCAGGGAGGCGCCGACGATCTCCAGCACGCGGAGCCGGTCGAGCCGGCCCCAGGCCGGCCCGCGCGTCATGGTGAGCCCCCAAAGCCTCAGCTCCTCGAGGTTGGGGGCGGCGGCGACGCAGTCGAGGTGGCCGGATCCGGATCCGGAGCCTGCGGAGTCGACCCGCAGCTCGAGCACGCGCAGCGAGGCGCTGCGCGCGGCGAGCCAGCGCGGGAGGCACGCGGCGGAGAAGGGGCAGTAGATGACGAGCTCCTCGAGGCGCGCCGCGGCGTGGACCATGCGGCCGATGGCGTCGTCGGCGCACGCGGCGCCGGCGCCCCTCGCGGCGTCGAAGGCGCTCCGCGGGAAATAGAGGGACGGGAGGAAGGGCACGCAGTCGCGCCAGCCGCGGGAGACGCCCGCGCAGGCGGCCACGTCGCGGGCGCTGCTGAGCCGCGAGAGGATGGCCTGCACCACGCCGTCCGGCAGCGCGTCCATCCCGCCGCAGTCCATGCGCTCGGCGGAATGCGCAGGCCAGATGCGGGGGATTAATCCGGTGGATGGCGTGGGAGGTGTGAGATGAGAGGCGTTCGAAATTTAAAAGGAGGGGGGGGGGAGATGGGGTGGGAGACGGGAGGGAAACTGGAATTGGAAATCGGGTGGAGGCGCGGCGTGCGGGAGGAGGGAGGGAGGGAGCGCCAGCTTTTCCGTTTTCGAAAAATTTGCGGGTTTCGCTGGCGTTTGGAGAGGAAGAAGCCAGGGCTCGCAAGGCCACCCAGCAAAAGAACGTTGGTGGCCCGGCCCGGCCCGGGAGGATTTGAGTGGGCGAGCAAAAGAAATGGGCGACAGACGGCCTACGCATCTAGTAGAATTAAAAAAAAGCTCTTAAAGATGCTTACCCAAGATTTTACAATCCCTGTTTTAATCATAATATTACTGTGGCTGAGGCCATTCAGTTGGGGTGGAGGGGCTTTACTTGTAGGAGAACACTCCATGGTGAAACTCTAAAACTATGGAACATTCTGAATAGTAGATGTGAAATAGTTAAAATGGGGAGAGATAGAAACCAAGTTATATGGACATTGAGTGCGGATGGGAAATTCTTTGTCAAGTCACTATATAGGAAAATGATTGATGATGGGTGTAACTATCCATAGAAATATCCGTGGGAAGCCAAAGTACCTGAGAAAATTAAAATGTTTTATGTGGTTGGTCAATAAAAAAGTATATTGACCAAGGATTCTCTGCTCAAAAGGGGCTGGAAAGTGAATAAACAATGCGTGTTGTGTGGTAAAAATGAAACGGTGAATCACCTCTTTTTTTTCTCTTGTTCTGCTGCTTCAGTTATCTGGAGCATAATATGCTTTGGGGATTGGATCCGAACCTTCCGTAAGGAAGATAAGAAAATGATCCTAGTTGGGCTCTCGGCATTGTTTTGGTTTATTTGGAAGTGTAGAAATGGCATTATTTTTTACAATAAAAACACTACTGATCCTATGGCTATTGTTAAACTCATGTGTCACTGGATTGGTGACTGGTATATATTGTAGACAAAGAGCCAAACAAAGAGGTGCTGGAGTTGGGGGCAGAATTGCTAGAGCGAGTAGCAAGTGATGTTTACAGGGCTGCGCGAGGGTAGAGACACTGGATGAATGCTTGGTTTTTTTTAGGAAAGCCATCATGGCGATTTTTATTGATCTGGAATCACAGTTACATCATCAACTAGCACAGCACGAATAAAACCTGGAGGTTCCTGCCAAGAATGGTTCCCCTCACTAAATCTAGCCAGATTATGGGCTCCTCTATTAGCTTCCCTAGGGTAGTGTGAGAAAATTACACGTGTAAAATTTCGGCATAGAAAAGTACATTCTTCATAAATGGCTGCCGCCACACCTAGAGAATTGCCGCCATTTTGCATGACTTCCACTACTTCCATACAATCACTTTCGACTAGGAGTTTGTTGCATCCTACATTACCTGCAATGATCAAACCATCACGAAGTGCACACGCTTCAGCGGTCGCCGGTGTATCAATGAATGACATACATGAGCTACCCCCGGCAATTGGAGCTCCTGTATAATCACGAATAATTGCCCCTGTTCGCCCTGTACCTGTTTCCTCATTAAAAGCAGCATCAACATTTAATTTCACAAATCCCTCTGATGGTTTAGCCCAGCCATGTCTGATCACTTTGGCAGTTCTGAGTTTCTTCACTCGAGCAAAGTTTAAAGCCAGCACCGAGATGGCTTGAGCTGATCTGACCGGTGCTTGCAGCGCCTCACCTCTTGTGAACTTCCTCCGTTCCCACCATGTGTACCAGGAGGCTACAGCCACAAGATCACACCTCCGGATACCTGCCATCATAGGCACATTGTTAGTGTCTAACAGTAGCCGTTCAAGGGGGCCAATCCCATCCACCTCCGCAAAACAAGCCTCCTCAACAATTCCATTCATACCCAGGTGAGACCAGATTTCTTTTGCTCTTTGGCATTTAAAAAACATATGGCCAATGATTTCACAATCAATTGAGCAGATAGGGCATTCGCTCCAGCTTTGTATATGACGATTTGCAAGTACGCCATAGCATGGGATTGTGCCATACAAAGCACGCCAACAATGGATCTTAACCTTAGCTGGAGTTTTTAAATCCCATAAGGCCTTCCATACCGGATTACATGAGGAAGTATCATATGGTCTTGTGATTCGTAACTTCCGACCATGCTGATGATCCCATTCAAAATAGTAAGCTGATTTAACTGTGAACAATACATTCTTATTATGATTCCATGACACAAAATCTTCCATCATCCCTATAGCCAGGGGTATTTTGAGAATCCTTTCCGCATCTACCGCCCAAAACAGCTCTCTGATTAGTGTTTCATCCCAAACTCGAGCTTCGTGATCAATCAGTTCACCAACTTTTGTGAATACAATATTCCCTCTCCTAGTCAAAATCTTCCTGTTCGGACTGCTCGGAATCCAGCAATCATCCCATATATCAATATTGTTTCCATCTCCAACTCGCCAAATATGTCCTCTTTTAAAAGTTTGTATACCTTCCCACAAGCTTTGCCAAGTATAGGAACTTCCCTTCTTCAATTCACAATTCAGAAGGTCCCCTGATGGGTAGTATTTTGCTCGAAGCACTTGGGCACATAGGGAGTTTGGCTCACAAAGTAGTCTCCAACATTGTTTAGCTAGTATAGCCAAATTAAAACTCTCCAAATCCTTGAACCCCATACCTCCTTGTCTTTTTGGAATGCACATTTTCCACCAAGCAAACCAGCGTATATGCTTTTGTTGGTCATCATCTCCCCACCAGAATTGGGATATTGCAGAGATTATCCCTTTGCATACCTGCTTGGAGAGCCTGAAAACTGACATAGCATAAGTTGGAATAGCTTGGATGATAGATTTAATAAGTGTTTCCTTCCCACCGTAGGACAACATTTTCTCCTTCCATCCACATAAAAGTTTTGTAACTCTGTCAATAAGAAATTGGAAGCACTCTGTCCTGTCCACCCCAACAATGGGTGGGAGCCCCAAATATTTTTCAGTAACAGCCTCAGTCATGATGTTCAGGATAGAGCACACTTCTGATTTCGTGTCCTCGGATGTACATGGACTGAAAAAAATACTAGACTTGGCCTCACTAACCAACTGTCCAGAAGCATAGCAATATTCATTTAGGGCTCTTCTCAAGCTATTTGCATTTCCACCATTTGCCTTCATAAGAATAAGAGAGTCATCGGCAAAAAGAAGATGTGAGATAGAAGGGGCCGTTCTGCAAACTCTCACACCCTCCAGATTACCTAGGTTCTCCTCATGGCAAATTAGGCTAGTCAATCCCTCTGCACAAAGCAAGAACAAATAGGGTGACAGAGGGTCCCCTTGACGGAGGCCCCTCGAAGGAGTGATTAAACTGGACATAGTATTATTTAATCGAACTCTGTATCTGATTGAAGAAACACACTCCATGATCAGATTCACCCATTCTGATGAAAAACCCAACCTCAGCATAACCATCTCAAGAAATTTCCATTCCACTCTATCATATGCTTTGTGCATATCAAGTTTCACTGCGCAAGTGCCAAAACTGCCTGTTCTTCTGTTCTTTATAGAATGAAAACATTCATAGGCCAGTAGAAAATTATCAGTGATCAATCTTCCCGGGACAAAGGCACTTTGCATGGGTGAAATAACTTCCGGTAAAAGCAATTTTAGTCTTGCCGCAAGTAGTTTTGAAATAACTTTGTAAACTACGTTACACAAGCTAATGGGTCTAAACTTAGAAATATGCTCAGGATTTGATACCTTTGGGATAAGCACAATCGTGGTATCGTTCCACCTCTCTGGCATTTTTTTTGAATTGATAGCTGTCATCACTGCATCAGTTAAGGCTTCACCAATAACATGCCAGAATTTCTTATAAAATATCGCGTGAAGACCATCAGGACCTGGTGCCTTTAGATCACCAATATTGAAGAGTGCTTTCTTTACCTCCTCACGCGTATAAGGTGCATTAAGAGTGTCATTCATCATCTGACTAATCCTCGGCTGGATTTTGTTTATAGTATCTTGGCTTGGATTTTGAACCTCTGCAGTAAACAAACCTTCAAAATAATGCGCTGCGGCACCGGCCAATTTATCTTCTTCCTCCATCCAAACACCCGCATCATCTTTCAGTTTCTTAATATAATTTTTTTTGCGTCTAGCAGACGCAAAGTTTTGAAAATAAGAAGTGTTTTGGTCCCCGAAGCGCAGCCAATCCACTCTTCCTCTCTGCGCGTAAAAGAGTTCTTCTTTCTCCTGTAAGTCCTCAATCTTAATCTGCAGTTCTCTTTGTTTTACCACGGTGTCATCAGTTAATGGACCTGATAGAATCGCATCTAATTCTTTCTGAAACTCACGCAGCTTCGAATGTGGCCCCTTGAGAACTTCATGATCCCACCGATGCAAGGTCCTATGGACCTCTTCCAGTTTCTGCACAAGCGGTGTGTTTGGATCACCATTTGCTTGATCCCAAGCTGACTGCACAATTACATCTATTGAATCCTCACGCAACCACCGAGCTTCAAACTTTCTTGTCCCCACCGGCCTATTAGTTTGAGCCCCATTGTAGTATTCTGTATCAATCAGAACTGGCCGATGGTCAGATTTATCAAATTCTTCATGGACCACCCCATGCATCAGAAACATGTCTTTCCATGATTGAGTACCCACAATACGATCAAGCCTTTCCCTAATTCTTCCTCTTATCCATGTGAAAACGTCCCCAATATAGCCAAGATCTTCAAGGGAGCAGAAGTTTAATGCATCCCTGAATCCTTGCATGCATCTCTGGGGCCGCATGTTGCCTCCTTCTTTCTCACTCCCAAATAATATCTCATTAAAATCCCCACCAACGATCCATGGGAGACTGGTCATCCCTTGTAGCTCACGTATATAGTCCCAAGTAAGGTGTTTGCGATCAGCACTTGGCTCACCATATATACCCGTAAACCGCCATCCATTATCTGACAATTCATCAATCCTGATATCAATATAATTTGGATGAACCTCACGTGATGTCACATTAATATCGCTGTTCCACATCATAAGCAGACCCCCACTTCTACCATCACTTTCATGGATTTCCATCTCATCAAACTTCAACCGTCGCATTAATTTGCCTGCCTTAGCTTTGTCCAGATGTGTTTCAGACATAAACAGCACATCTGGTCTTACCCGCAGTTGGATCCCCATGAGCGCTCGAATCGCCGCGGGTTTCCGCATCCCACGACAATTCCAACTCAAAATTTTCATTGCGGTCAGTCTGAACAATACGAAGAAGTCGCTTGAGCAGACAACCTGAAACCAGGAAACCTACCGTATACAGAATGATACGGAGGGACAAAAACCGATCACAACACCTTGTGAAGCAACGGGGCTGTGCCGGGATAGAAAACCAGCTATGTCAGATTCTTGCTGGGACGTATACTTTACAGAGTTGCCCGATCCTTCAAGCCACCGAGAGAACTAGACCACAGAAACAGCAACACATCGAACTCATCTCTTCTCCTCCTCTCCGTCAGGGAATCAGCCTAACTTCCCAAAGAGACCCATCCCACCTGCCGGGGCAGAAACCAGGCCGTCAACCGCCGCCGCCGGCGGCGGCGGCGATCAAAACCCTAGGTCGCCTTCTAGTTGTTTCTTTGTTTGCAAAACCCTAGGTCCGTATGCACGCACACCATAAGTAGCATGGAAAGCAAGCATTTGGTACTATGAATGGACATCGGAAGGGGGGAGACCCTTCTTTTATATAAAAAAACAAAACGGCCTACGCGACTATGTCTCGCTTGAAGCGAGACGGAGCCGTCGGCTCGCTTCACACGCCTCCCTAAATGGGCCTGCGCAGTGCGCGGGATGCCATTGCCTCGTTTTTTTCCTGTCATTTTTTCACATTTTTGTTTTTGTTTTTGCTTTCTTTTTAAATTATATTTATAATTGCTAATTTTCTAAATATATATATTAAAAAAAACTTACATAAAACAATAAAAAATGTTAACCAAAGATTTGAAACAAATTAAATGTGTATATAGAAAATGTTTCTCATGTTTATGAAAAGTGTATACAAAACAATATACAATGTGTCTGAAGAAAGTTCATCAATCATTTGAAAAATGTTGAATATGCATAGAAAATTGTTTATCATGTATACAATACAATGTGTATGAAAAAAAATTGACCATGTATTTAAAAAAAGTTAAATGTATATACAACAAATATTCCTGATGTATACGAAAAATATAGAACACGCATAAACCAATTGAACATAAAATATAAGTTTTTTAAAATGTTGATCGTGTATCAGAAAAATGTTAATAATATATTTCAAAAGGTTAAACACGAAAAATATTAATCATATATATCAGAAAAATGTAGAAAATATGTTTTGGGCATATACCAAAGATGAACAATGTGTATGAGAAAAGTAGTTGTCAAACACAAAAAATGGGAGGGGAATGGTAATCATCTACTCCTTCCGTAAACTAATATAAGAGCGTTTAGATTTCTACTTTAGTGATCTAAATGGTCTTATATTAGTTTACGGAGGGAGTATTTGAAAAAATGATCCTTATACATACCAAAAAATTACAATGCGTGTGACAATTGTCATCAAACATAAATTATCAAATAAATTAATCATAAGTATCTCGCCTTTTTTTACGAGTAATAAGGCCCTCCCCAATGCTCCACCTTGTACAGGTGCTAAGGCTGCCATGCAGGCAAAAAATCTGATATGTGGCAAGGTAATAAAGAAGAGAGATGTAAGTTTGGTGACCCCAGGAAGAACCAATGCCAAGCACATGAACCTAGGAAAAAGCAATTAAATGAAGGAAACCCATCAATGAATGAAATAGTTTAGTTGCTAAAGCATTAAATGAGGGGAGCTTAGGCCCCTCCCAATGCTCCACCTTGTACAGGTGCTAAGGTTGCCAACTAAGCAAAAAATCTGATGTGGCATGCTAGTTAAGAAGAAAGAGAGTACTATGGTGACCCGGGAAGAAACGGTGCCAAGCACGTGTGTTACGGCATATCTCTCTCAAGATAGTTTTGGTGATTGATGACAACATGTTTGCGAACTAATCATGTGCTTTGAATAGTTCACAGATTCTCCCCTGGCACGAGACGTTTTCTTCCCCTCGGAGTGTCTTTTAAGACGGTGTAGCTCTTTCGTTTCTCTCTCGGTGGACTAGTTGCGTAGAGGGCACCGTACTATCAAGAGGGGGTCCGCTGGGGTATTGCATGGGTGGAATCAACACGTACACATCAGCTTCTCACCCTCCGAGCTTTTCCATTTCATTGAAGAGATCTCTCCTCTCTTCCTTGTCCTGTCTGGGTCCCTGCGGTAGTACCGCGCCACCCAGCGGTAGTACCGCTGAGGAGCCACAAGCGACAGTACCGCTCCACAGTGGTAGTACGGCCCGTGTCTCCACAGCAGTAGTACCGCTGGGGTGCCTGGCACCACCGCCTCGTCCTCAGCCTCTTTGGAGAGATTCTCTCTCTCTCTCTCTCTCTCTCTCTCTCTCTCTCTCTCTTCTGTGTCCCAGCGGTAGTACCACACTACAAGCGGTAGTACAGCCGAAGGGTCACAAGCGGCAGTACCGCTCCTCAGAGGTAGTACCGCCCGTGACCCCGCTGCCGTAGTACCGCTGGGCAGTCTGGCTCCTACCGCCTCGATTCGAGGGGTCTTTTTCTCATGTCGGGTTTTGCGGCACTAGTTGCGGTTGTAGAGGCGGTAGTACCGTTCCAGGAGCGGTAGTACCGCCCCTACCACCGCGGCAGTACCACATTGGGTCCTTTTCCCTACTAGTCTCCTCTGCGCGGCAGTGCCGCTGGCTGGTGCGGCAGTACCGCTACCCTAGCGGTAGTACCGTCCCTCTTAGCGGTAGTACCGCCCTGTGCGGGGCTGGTTGGTGAGGGGCAACGGTTGGATTGTTTCCCCCACTATAAAAGGGGGTCCCCTTCTTCTCTTTGACCTACCTCTTCCTCCCCAAGCTCCATTTATTGCTCAAGCTCCATTAAATGCTCCAAGCTCCATTTTCGCCCGATCTATCTCTCTAGCCAATCAAACTTGTTGATTTGCTCGGGAGTGGTTGAGAAGGCCCCGATCTACACTTCCACCAAGGGATTTTCGATTCCCCCCACTCATCCCTAGCGGATCTTGTTACTCTTGGGTGTTTGAGCACCCTAGACGGTTGAGGTCACCACGGAGCCATAGTCCATTGTGGTGAAGCTTCGTGGTTTTGTTGGGAGCCTCCGATTAAGTTGTGGAGATTTCCCCAACCTTGTTTGTAAAGGTTCGGTCGCCGCCTTCAAGGGCACCAATAGTGGAATCACGGCATCTCGCATTGTGTGAGGGCGTGAGGAGAATACGGTGGCCCTAGTGGCTTCTTGGGGAGCATTGTGCCTCCACACCGCTCTAACGGAGACGTACTTTCCCTCAAAAGGAAGGAACTTCGGTAACACATCCTCGACTTCACCGGATCCACTCTTGGTTATCTCTTACCTTTACTTGTGCAAGCTCTTTAGTGTTACTTCTCTTGCTTGCTTGTATGCTTGTTGTTATTGCATCATATAGGTTGCTCACCTAGTTGCACATCTAGATAACCTACTTTGATGCAAAGTTTAATTTGGTAAAGAAAAGTAAAAATTGGTAGTTGCCTATTCACCCCCCCTCTAGTCAACCATATCGATCCTTTCAATTGGTATCAGAGCCTCGTCTCTTTATTAAGGACTTTACCGTCCAAAGAGTATGGTTGATACCGTAGATGATGTGGAGGAACACTCTGGTGTGAATCCGATCTCGTCCACGGGCGATGGGGGAACCTCGGTCTCTCGTGAGGAATTCAATGTGGCCTTAGAGACATTGAAGACCTCCATGACGACCGAGGTTGAAAGCATGTTTACTAAATTTCTTGAGGGGCTTAAACTTTCCACCGCACCGTTGAAAGTGGGTGATCCCACCAACAAGGTGACGGATGTTATCCCCGACAAGGGGGAAGCTAGTAGTGAAAAGGCTCCATCTTCTAGTGGTAAAAATGGCACCGACATCTTTGCTCATGTGGAACCACCACTTGTTTATGGTGGACCGGTTCCTTCTACTCATTTGAATCATGCCGGTCCTCCCCCTAAGATTGTGAAAAATGAGGACTTTGATTCTTGGGTTTACCGCTTTAAACATCATTTAAATCATGTGAACACTAACCTTTGGAGAATCATTGAAGAAGGTTTTTATCCGCATGATCCAAGCAACTTCACTCCTCGAGAAGCCGCGGATAATCAATTCAATGAGAATGCTCTCTTCATCATTCAAGATGCAATTCCACCCGAAGACCTACCTCATCTTCGTCCCTTCGCCTTGGCCAAAGATGCATGGCATTGTGTTGTCTCTCTCTACTAGGGAAGCACAAGCATTCAACGCTCCAACTATGAAGTGGTGCAAGATGAGGCCGATGAGTTTGCTATGAAAGAAGATGAAGAACCTCGTGAGCTTTATCGGAGAGTAACCAAACTCACGGTCTCACTACAAGATCACGGGAGCAAGGACACGAATGACAATTGGATCAAGCACAAATTACTCAAGGCAATGATACCCTACCACAAGGCCATGTCCTCCTTCATTCGTCAAAGACCGGACTTCCACACTTTGACCTCAAGCGAAGTGTTGGATGAGTTTGTGGCCATGAACATTTTGGATAAGACCGCCGACAATGCGGTGCTCCATTCTCAACGGGCAAAGAAGCCTAACCTTGCATTGAAGGCCAAGCTCACCGTTGAAGAAGAAGAAGAGGAAGAAGAGGAGAGCAACCCCGAAGATACGAAGTATGCATATCATGAACACATGGCACTTGCTTCAAGGCAATTTTGGAGCAATAAAAACTCGAGGCCAAACTTTAGCAAAAACAACTCGAGTGTCATTTTGTTGCGGAATGCCCATATGAGAAGAGGGAAGACAATGGTGGCAAGCTCATCTGAAAGGACAAGGCCAAGTCGTTCCCCAACAAGAACAACTTCACCAAGAAGACTCCTCCCAAGGCATTGGTTGTACAAGAAGAGTACAATGAGGATGATGAAGATGATGAGTCGGTTGCCATGGCCTCCGTTGCCATCGCGACGACTTCACGGGTGTCTCTCTTCAACTCACCCAATGAGAGCATCACCGCCAAGTGCCTCATGGCTAAAGCCACCAATAAGGTAACCCCCAATATCAAAACTACCATCATTAATCGTCCTTCTCCGACGGATAACATTAATGAACTTGAGGGAGCTAATGTGGAGGCTAACGAGTTTGAGGCCTTTATGGGCAAACTCAAGGGAAAATCCAAGAAGCACTTTGTTGCTCTCTTGGAACAACTTGGTGAAGCCAATGACATGATCGAGGCTCACGAAGACACCATCACTAAGATGGAAGGGTATAGTCATGACTATGCCGATGAGATTTCGGATCTTTCCAATGCTCTTGAGGAAGAGCGTGGTCTTCGTTTGGCTCTTGAGGAGTCACACAACGTTGATCATGCTAAGTTAAAGAAAGATTATGATCATGTCCTCATAGTTTTTCATGTGCTAAACTCCGAGAAGGCCGAACTTGAGGTTGATTTTGCTAGACTCAAAGAGGAGTTTGATCTACTGGACAAGGCTCACAAGGTCTTGAAGGGTGCTCATGATAGCCTCAAAGAGTCTCATGATCAACTTCAAGTAAAGCTAACAAAGGAAAAAGCCACTTTCCCTCGTATGATGTTAATTGATAATGCAAATGCTACTAACCCGTGTTGTGAGCATGTGAATCTCGTTGAGGAGAACGCTAAGCTAAAGGGGCAACTTGAGAGAGGTCTTGCGACTTGCATACAAGGCAAGAAGAACCTCAACGATCTCTTGATCAACCAAAAGGGAGTTGTGGCCAAGGAAGGGGTTGGGTACGTGCCCGACTCCAAGAACAAGAAGAAGAATGACAAGACCAAACGACCTCCTCCTCTCATGCAAACCTTTGTGAAGGAGGGAGAGAGTGCCTCCGAGGAAAAGAAGAAGAACAATGTCAAGAAGGGCAATGTCACCCCTCCCAACAAAGCCGACGATTTTAATCCTTCTTATGTGTTATGCCGTGCTAGTGATGGGCATGTTTATGCCAAATTTGTTGGTTCTCCTCATGAATACATTGAATGGTCTATTTGGGTTCCAAAAACCCTTGTTACTAACATCAAAGGACCCATTACAAAATGGGTACCTAAAACCAAGCATTGATCTCTTGTAGGTGTTTGCTTCCGGTGGGGGATCATGGTTGCTCGATAGAGGAGCTACAAATCATATGACCGGAAGCAAGGACTTGGTGGTGGACGTGCACAAGGTTCCATCTATGCCCACCAATGTCGAGTGGGGTGACGCCTCATCTTCTAAGGTATTGGGACTTGGCAAGGTGGTCATCTCTCATGATCTCACGATCGAGAAGGTCATGCTTGTTGAGTCCCTTGCATACAATTTACTTTCCGTTCGTCAACTTGCAATCATGGGCTTTGCCACTTTCTTTGATATCGATACCGTGGCCCTCTTGTGGAGCAAGACTCCTAAAGTAGCTTTTGTTGGGCATGTCGAGAATGGTCTATATGTGATTAACTTTTCGGAGCGACCCACTAAGACCGCGACATGCCTAATGGCTAAAGTTGATGTGGGATGGCTTTGGCATCGCCATTTAGCCCATGTCAATATGAGATCTTTGCAAAGTCTCCTCAAGGGGGACCATGTCTGTGGACTAACGAATGTTAGTTTTGCTAAAGATCGTGCTTGCAGTGCCTGTATCGAAGGAAAGCTACATGAGAAGGCTCACCCTCCCACGACTATCATTTATTCAAAGAGGCCTTTGGAGCTCCTTCACATGGATCTCTTTGGGCCTCCATCCTTCGATAGTCTTGGAGGTAGGAAGTATTGCTTGGTGATTGTGGATGACTACTCAAGGTACACGTGGGTGTATTTCTTCAAGAAGAAGAGCGAGACCCAACAAACCGTCATTGACTTTGCAAATGAAGCACAGGGCCAACACAATAAAAAGATCTTGACAACAAGAAGTGACAACGGCACCGAGTTCAAGAACTACACCTTGGATGAGTTTCTTAGTGATGAGGGAATCAAGCATCAATATTCCGCACCCTACACCCCTCAACAAAACGGTGTTGCAGAGAGGAAGAACCGGACGTTGATGGATGCGGCAAGGACCATGATGGCGGAGTTCAAGTCTCCGTACAACTTTTGGGCCGAAGCCATCAACACCGCGTGTCATGCATCCAATCGGCTCTACCTCCGCAAGGGCTTGAACAAGACTCCATACGAGATACTCATCGGTAACAAGCCCAACCTCAAGTACTTCCGGGTATTCGGGTGTAAGTGTTTCATTCTCAAGAAAGGTGTTCGGTTGTCTAAATTTGAGGCTAGAGCTTATGAGGGCATATTTGTTGGCTATGCTACAAACTCTCATGCTTACCGTGTCCTCAATAAATCCACGGGACTTATTGAGGAGACGTGTAACATGGAGTTTGATGAGAATAACGGCTCCAAGTGGAGCAAAGTGGCACTTGTGATGTAGGTGATGAAATTCCTCCCCAAGCCATAAGAAGAATGGGTGTTGGCTTTATCCTACCCATTGAGGAACCCCTTTTGGCCGAAGGAGAAGGACAAAGCTCCACTCAAGTGGAGCCATCACCAACCCAAGGCCCACACGCTTCCGAAGTTCAACATGAAGGCCCTCATCTTCAAGAACATGACCAAGGGCAAGATCACGCTCAAGACGGTTTTGACACATCAAGTGATGCCCGAGGTCAAGTTCTCTCCTCCGAGCAAGTTCAAGAACAAGAACAAGCCCAAGACGACGCTCAAGATGATCAAGTGACCACTCCTCGTCTCACCCCCGAGGAGGAATTAGAGCGTCGTGCCGCCAAGGTTGCTTCCAAGCTCTCCACCAAGGATCATCTCATGACGAATGTGCTTGGAAGCTTAAGAAAGGAGGTAAGCACTCGTAGACAATTAGCAAATTATTGTGAGCATCACGTGTTTGTCTCTTGTGTGGAACCCCACAAGGTCTATGAAGCGCTAGAAGATCCGGATTGGCTCAATGCAATGCATGAAGAACTCAACAACTTTGAGCGCAACAAAGTGTGGAGATTGGTGCCAAGACCAACTGGGAATCACAATGTCATAGGAACCAAGTGGATATTTAAGAACAAGCAAGATGCCCATGGGATTATCATTCACAACAAGGCTCATTTGGTAGCACAAGGCTACTCCCAAGTCGAGGGTATCGACTACGGTGAAACCTTTGCTCCCGTTGCTTGTCTTGAATCCATTCGCATGTTGATTGCATATGCTTCTCATCATAACTTTAAGTTACAACAAATGGATGTGAAGAGTGCTTTTCTTAATGGTCCTATTAATGAATTGGTTTACGTCAAGCAACCCCCCGGGTTCGAGGATCCCTACTTTCCAGATCATGTGTATCAACTCGATAAGGCACTCTATGGCCTTAAACAAGCCCCATGTGCGTGGTATGACCACCTTACCGAGTTGTTACAAGACCGTGGTTTTGAAGTTGGGCTAATCGACCCCACTCTTTTTACTAAGAAGGTCAAAGGGGAGTTGTTTGTGTGCCAATTATATGTTGATGATATTATCTTTGGTTCTCCTAACAAAGCTTTCAATGAGGAATTTGCCGCTCTCATGACCTCAAAGTTTGAGATGTCCTCCATGGGAGAGTTGAAGTTCTTTCTAGGGTTCGAAGTGAAGCAAAGAAGAGAAGGAACCTTCATTAATCAATACAAATACACTCAAGACATGCTCAAGAGATTCAAGCTAAGTGACGTCAAGCCGGCTTCCACTCCAATGCCCACCAAGTGCCAACTTGACTTAGATCCCAATGGTAAAGTGGTGGATCAAAAGGTATATTGCTCCATGATTGGATCCTTGCTTTACCTTTGTGCATCTAGACCGGACATCATGTTGAGTGTGGGAATTTGTGCACGGTTTCAAGCCGCACCGAAGGAAAGTCACTATGTGGCGGTCAAACGAATCTTTCGATATTTGGCTCATACCCCAAACTTTGGCTTATGGTACCCAAGAGGATCAAACTTCAAGCTTGTAGGGTACTCGGACTCCGATTGGGCGGGAGACAAGGTGGATAGGAAGTCCACTTCCGGAGGATGCCAATTCCTTGGTTGCTCTTTGGTGAGTTGGTCTTCCAAAAAGCAAAGTTGTGTGTCTCTCTCGTCCACTGAGGCGGAGTATGTTGCCGCCGGTAGTTGTTGTGCACAACTCCTATGGATGAGGCAAACTTTAAAGGATTACGGTGTCACTTGTGACAAAGTGCCTCTTTGGTGTGACAATGAAAGTGCCATCAAGATCTCTCTCAACCCGGTGGAACACTTCAAGACGAAGCATATTGAGATTCGGTATCACTTCATCCGGGATCACATTAGGCGAGGAGAGATCGAGCTCAACTATGTCAACACTCATGACAACCTTGCAGATATTTTCACGAAGCCCTTGGATGAAGCAAGATTTCGCGAGTTAAGGCATGAGCTAAATATCATTGATTCGAGCAATGTGGCTTGAACCCTTGCACACCCCTCCACACTCAATTTGTTGTCTAGTTTAGGTGTAGGCATGGACATAGGGGGAGTGTTGTTCTCTCAATGAACTCTCCCTCCCCCCATTATGCATAAATTGATCAAGTCTCTCACTTTAGCCATTGTTGATGGTACTTGTGTTTCAAAGACGAGTTTTGGTCATGGGCCCAAGGTTAAAATCTTCGCGGCGCCATACCTCTTGACTCAAACATAGGTGGCCTCGGCCACCGCCCTCTTTTGAAGAGGTGTGTCTTGGTCGTTTGCTCGTGTGCTCTCTTTTCTTGCCGTTTGTGTCTTTCCTTCGAGCAAAAGCCTTGTTTGTTTGGTTGCCGTGGCGTGCTGGGCGGTACTACCGGTGGTGGTGCGCGGTACTACCGCTCATAAGCGGTACTACCGCCCTCCAGCACGGTACTACCGCTGAGGGACGGGACCAGGGGGTTATATCGGGGCAGGGGGAGGTTTCCTCTCCCCCATACCCATTCGCCCCCCTCTTTCTTCTTCCTCTCCCCAGCCTCCACTCGCCGCAGGAGGGCTCCGGCGGATCTCCGTCTCCGGGGCGTCCCTCTCCATTTCCTTTGGTGGAGTCGATCCCCACCCCGTTCTCTTGCCATGGATGCCGGTATTGCCCCCGTTCCTTCTTTCCTTTTGTCTCGTTTTCAGATCTTGTTTCTTAGGGGCAATGGTGGTTGCATCTCTAGATTTTTGGCTAAATCTAGGCTTGAGTTGGTTGGAGAAGGCAACTAGACTATCTCGATTAGAGTTTGGTAGGAATATTTTTGAATTTGGCAGGCTGGTAGTGCCGGATCTGATCACGGTAGTAGGAAACTGATGTTTCTCTGCCTCGTGCTGTAGGAAACTGCTGTTTCTCGGCCTCGAGCAGTACTACCGCTCTCGGGAGTGGTACTACCGCTTGGGCTCGAGCAGTACTACCGCTCTCGTTGGAGCGGTACTACCGCTTGACCTTGAGCGGTACTACCGCTCTCTTTGGGGCGGTACTACCGTGGGCATGTCACGGTACTGCTGCTGCATGCCAAATTCCATCAAATTCCTACCTTACCTTGATTATTTTTGTTGTGTTTGTTGGCTTATGCTCGTTCTTTCTGGTTGTTTTGCGTGTTCTTGTGTTTGGCTCCAAGTGATGACCCTTCTGAGCATCAAGCTCGCCGTATCAACCTCGAGCGTGCAACATCAAAATGCTACCGCATCTCTGAGCCAGCCGGTGGTTCCTCGAGCACCCAACCGCCTCCAGCAAGCGCATCTGCAAGTGTTCCTCCACCTCCTCAGCAAACGAAGAGATCCGCCAACAAGCCAAAAGGGAAGACTGTGACTGAGATGACCAACAAGGAGTTTTGGGAGAAGCGTCACCGCAACCCCTATGCAGTGGACCAAGAACCCACTTTGGTCAACCGCCCGTTCTGGAACCGTTTTCAGTTTGCCATCTACTTTGATGTGATCAAGGCCAAGAAGAATCTCTTTGTTGATACTCGCTCCATTGACACTGATGCTATGGAGAAGGACCCGGAGTACTTTGGCGAAGCCCTTCAGATGTGCACTCAGCTGAACATTCTCAGGATCATGCAATTCAACAAGGATTTCGATGCGGATTTGGTGGCTCAATTCTATGCCACCGTCCATCTTGGGACGGATGTCGACAGGACTCTGACATGGATGACCAATGGCAAGCTGCTTTCCGTCAAGTGGAAGGCTTTCATGGAGTTACTTGATGTGGTGGATCATGGGCTTGAGACTCCTGTCGGTTTCCGCCCTCACCGCAATGCTACGTCCACCCACAAGCAAGCCCTTTGGCCCTACTGCACTGTGAAAGTTCACCCGGTAACTGAGAAGAAGACCTATGAGCTGTCTCCGTATCTGGACATTCTTCATCGCATCTTCCGTGAGACTCCCTTCCCTCGGATCGGGAATCTCGATATGGTCCACTCTTACCTCATGGACATGCTCCTTTTCTGTCAGCATGAGAAGGAAGCAAGCACTGGAGAGAGAACCTGGATATTTCTCATGTCATGTGGTCTGAACTTCTCTCTGCCGTGTCTGAGCGCAAGTGCCCGATATATGGTCCATTCATCATGAGGCTCATTGAGAGGGCCTGGGCACAGACCTATCCCAGAGTGTTGCTAGAGACTGGAGACTTGGTTTCTCATGAGATCAAGCGTCTGAGGAAGAAGGACAATTGGGTCACCCCAGCGCCTCAAACAGGGGGTCCGTCTGCTGCTGCTACTGCTGCCATGGAGACCGAGGGTGGGGCAGCCATTGATGATCACGAGGAGGATATTGGCCCCTCTAGTGCTGAACCCTCGTGGGCGAAGAAGCTTAAAAACAAATTGAAGAAGCTTTTCTGCATGAAGTCTCATGGTCAGTACATGACTCATGTGGCGGAGAAGCATGCCAGGATGCACCACAAGGAGCTCATGTGTCAGTTGGGAGCGACAGTTGCCAGTGGTTCTGAGGGTCAGATCACTGAAGAGGAGGAGTGGATTCATCAGCACTGCCCTTGGACCGACTCCGATGCCGAGCAGTTTTCAACCCATGATGGAGATGCAGACGATCACGCTGAGATTTGATGTTTCGAGATCCTCAGCTTGCCATCACCTGGAGTTGTAGCGTCGCTCTTTCCCCTTTTTGGTGTCTCGCTGCCAAAGGGGAGAGAGTGTAGGGATTTGTGTCGTGCTTTGTGTTTGTCGTCTTGTGTTTTCTTGTGTGTTCTCTCGGTGTCTTTGTTTGGTTTGGTTTGGTGCCCGTGAGACCTAAGTTCTAGACATATGGTGTGAGACATATGCTCCCTATCGCTACCTTATTACTTATGTCTATTCAGTACTGTAGTTTATTATGAGTTGCATGCTTGTCCTATTATATTCTCTTCTCTCATATATCTTGTGCTTAGAATTGTGCTTAGAATTGTTGGACTATAAAATATAGGGGGAGTGTTGATCCGGATGTGTGTGTCTTGCTTTTCGAATGCTCCTCTCACTAGGTGCACACATTTTGGGGGAGCCCGTCTATATTTTGTAGTTCTTAGTTTTCTTACATTTATTTCTTTTCCTTGTGCAAATCCCTTGTTGTCATCAATCCACCAAAAAGGGGGAGATTGTTACGGCATATCTCTCTCAAGGTAGTTTTGGTGATTGATGACAACATGTTTGCGGACTAATCATGTGCTTTGAATAGTTCACAGATTCTCCCCTGGCACGAGACGTTTTCTTCCCCTCGGAGTGTCTTTCAAGATGGTGTAGCTCTTTCATTTCTCTCTCGGTGGACTAGTTGCGTAGAGGGCACCGTACTATCAAGAGGGGGTCCGCTGGGGTATTGCATGGGTGGAATCAACACGTACACATCAGCTTCTCACCCTTCGAGCTTTTCCATTCCATTGAAGAGATCTCTCCTCTCTTCCTTGTCCTGTCTGGGTCCTTGCGGTAGTACCGTGCCACCCAGCGGTAGTACCGCTGAGGAGCCACAAGCGGCAGTACCGCTCCACAGCGATAGTACCACCCGTGTCTCCACAGCAGTAGTACCGCTGGGGTGCCTGGCACCACCGCCTTGTCCTCAGCCTCTTTGGAGAGATTCTCTCTCTCTCTTCTGTGTCCCAGCGGTAGTACCACACTACAAGCGGTCGTACGGCCGAAGGGTCACAAGCGGCAGTACCGCTCCTCAGCGGTAGTACCGCCCGTGACCCCGCTGCCGTAGTACCGCTGGGCAGTCTGGCTCCTACCGCCTCGATTCGAGGGGTCTTTTTCTCGTGTCGGGTTTTGCGGCACTAGTTGCGGTTGTAGAGGCGGTAGTACCATTCCAGGAGCGGTAGTACCGCCCCTACCACCGCGGCAGTACCGCGTTGGGTCCTTTTCCCTACTAATCTCCTCTGCGCGGCAGTGCCGCTGGCTGGTGCGGCAGTACCGCTAACCTAGCAGTAGTACCGCCCCCTCTGGGCGGTAGTACCGCCCTGTGCGGGGCTGGTTGGTGAGGGGCAACGGTTGGATTGTTGCCCCCACTATAAAAGGGGGTCCCCTTCTTCTCTTTGACCTACCTCTTCCTCCCCCAAGCTCCATTTATTGCTCAAGTTCCATTAAATGCTCCAAGCTCCATTTTTGCCCGATCTATCTCTCTAGCCAATCAAACTTGTTGATTTGCTCAGGAGTGGTTGAGAAGGCCCCGATCTACACTTCCACCAAGGGATTTTTGATCCCCCCCACTCATCCCTAGCGGATCTTGTTACTCTTGGGTGTTTGAGCACCCTAGACGGTTGAGGTCACCATGGAGCCATAGTCCATTGTGGTGAAGCTTCGTGGTTTTGTTGGGAGCCTCCAATTAAGTTGTGGAGATTGCCCCAACCTTGTTTGTAAAGGTTCGGTCGCCGCCCTCAAGGGCACCAATAGTGGAATCACGGCATCTCGCATTGTGTGAGGGCATGAGGAGAATACGGTGGCCCTAGTGGCTTCTTGGGGAGCATTGTGCCTCCACACCGCTCTAACGGAGACGTACTTCCCCTCAAAAGGAAGGAACTTCGGTAACACATCCTGGGCTTCACCGGATCCACTCTTGGTTATCTCTTACCTTTACTTGTGCAAGCTCTTTAGTGTTACTTCTCTTGCTTGCTTGTATGCTTGTTGTTATTGCATCATATAGGTTGCTCACCTAGTTGCACATCTAGATAACCTACTTTGATGCAAAGTTTAATTTGGTAAAGAAAAGTAAAAATTGGTAGTTGCCTATTCACCCCCCCTCTAGTCAACCATATCGATCCTTTCAACGTGTACCTAGGTGGAAGCACAATTCTGAGTCTACAACTAATTAAATGCATGAAGCTTAGCACCTTTGCATTGGGGACTTGAGTTGCTAAGGCATTTAATATACTTAGCACCTCATCTAAGCACCTTTGCATTGGAGGAGGTCTTAGCACCAACAAGTGAAGCACCTATGCATTGGAGGAGGTCTTAGTTGCTAAACTTTTTTAATATGCTTAGCACCTTATCTAAACACCTATGCATTGGAAGTGGCCTAAGTATCTAGCCTTTTCGTCAGGCGGGGACATGTAGGTGCCACGCTGGCAACGGGACCGGCGAGTGTGGAGTGTCACATTTCTGAAATATCTTTTTCGATAGGTCAGTGATTTGATTAGGTTGTCTGATTGGTCATTTAATATAAGAAGAAAACTTTTATTTATGGGTTCCACAGATAAACCACATCTGTGCTGCGCGGTTCCCGAAGAGTTAGAACTGAACGACAACACACCAGGCAGAGCCAACCTTTCCCCGCCGCTCCACCGAGCGGATCCCATTTTTTTATAATTAATAATTAGCAATTCAGTAATTCCAGAACTGTAAGTGCATCTAGTGCCCCTTAGTGATTTTGGTGTATTGAAGACTTATAGGTTAAGGGACTAATGTGTTTATGAGTGTACACAAGTCCACAAGTCTATGAGAAGTTTGATATTTACACAGAAAGTCGACCCCTAACAATGAAGTTCTTCGACTGAAGACTTTAAAAGTGAAGAAATTGGTGCAATCCTGAAAACTTGGTATTCATTCGAGGAACATGAAGCATGAAGACTTTTGTTTTTGTAGTTTCATTTTCTCTTTATTGAATCATAGGAAACATCGTACTGTTAAAGGGGGTCGAGGAAATACTAAGAAAAAATTTCCATGTGATGCTCAACTCAAATCCTACACCTACCAATCCCTTCGAGTGAAGCCATTGGAAATCTCATACAGTTCAGTCACATTCTTCAGTGACAGAGACGAAGCTCTTCTGGTCTCTGAGGAATTTGTTTTGACTGAGGAGTTAGGAATTCGCCAGTGCGGATTGCCTACACAGTGAGGAACATGATAGCCCTGAGTAATTTGATACTCAAAATTCCGACCATTGCTGTGCTATGCGCCAGCTGTCTCAAAATATCTACCACCTAACGTCATATCATTGAAGGGCATTTATGTCTTATCATGTCGGGCTGCTCCCTAGGCTATAAATAGCCGCCCCCTACAACCACTAGCAGGTTGGCTGCTCCGAGAGAAACCGACACTTGTCATTTGAGAGCATCCCATCCTCCAAGGACTTTGAGTGAAAATCATCAAGTGAGGAAAACCCAAACACCTACAAACCCGAAGTGATTGAGCACCACTGAAGAGATTGATCCTGCGTGGATCCGATGCTTGTTACCTTTGAAGACTATGCATCTTCCAGACGATTATGCGTCATGGTCTAGAGCATCCAAGAGAAAAATTGTGGATCATCGAGTGACCAAGTCTGTGAAGGTTTGGAAGTCACTTGAAGACTTACCACGAGTGATTGGGCGAGGTCTGTGTGACCTTAGCTCAAGGGGAATACGGTGAGGACTGAGTGTTCTAGACTGCGTGTTCAGAACTGGGTGTCCGGGACTGTGTGTCCTCAGGTTTAAATACCTAGCCGCCCTAACCGGACGTACAACTGTCACAGCAGTTGGAACTGGTCTACCAAATCATTGTCTTCACCAAGCTACCTGGTTCCATTTCCTCAACTCTTCCATTTCCTCATTTATGTGTTGAGTGCTTGTTCATATCTGTTTGAAGACTTTGACTGAAGACTCTCTCTATTTCCTTAGTTCAATTTCTTCAGTCTGTTTGTCTTACCCTGTGTTATCCCGTGTTTACGCTTTCTGTACTCTGTGCTTGTTTTCATTTCATCATGAAGACCATGCTCATGCACTGTTATGTTTACTTCTGAGTACTTATTCCGCCGCAAGTAGTTCTTCACTCAGGAATTTCCTCACCCTGAAATTCCTCAGTGAAGATTTCATAAAAATCGCCTATTCACCCCCCTCTAGTTGATATAACGCACTTTCAATTGGTATCAGAGCAAGGTACTCCCTTGTTCTGTGTGATTTTGGCTTAACCGCCTGGAGTTTTAGTTATGTCGATCACAGGAATGAAGACTGTGATTTGCCCCATCTTTGACGGTCATGATTATCCCAAGTGGAAGGCCATGATGAAGAAGCGCCTCATGGCGATGAACAGCGAACTCTGGACCGTCACCGAGATTGGTCTTACTGACCTATGCAAGATGGCGGAGGCTGATGATATTCGCAAATACACACTTCTCAACCTCACGGCGAAGGACATCATCTGCTCCAGCTTGTCACAAAATCAGTTCAGGAACGTTATGCATCTCAGCCGTGCGAAACTCATCTGGGACCGACTCTCTGAGGTCTATGAAGGTCATCGATCTCACCATGAACCCTGGTTCGAAGAATTCATGGAATCGCGCAAGGCTATGACCTTTGATCCAGAATCATCATCCTCTGCACCATGTCTTATGGCAAAAGGTGCCAAGGTAACTGAATGCTACTTAACTGAGTCTAGTGATGATGAATCTGGTGATGAATTTGGACCCAGTTATGTCAAACTTGCTTCCCTTGCCACTAAACAACAAAGAGCTTTAGAAAAAAGTTCAATACATGCTGGATAAAAGCGATGATATGCTGGGTGAAGAAATGGATCAGTCGAAAGCTTTGGCTGATAGTCTTCAAAGACTTCAGTCTAAGTTTGACACCCTTCAAAGTCATCATAACACTCTCTTATCTGATCACGAGAAGCTTTCTTACGAATTTCTTCAAAGAAAGCAAGATCTTGAGAAGCTAAGAGTGAGATATGAAGATCTTCAGAAGGAGCGTGATTCATTACTTGCTCAACAAATCAGTGCTACTTAGGATGAATTTGTTCCTCCATGTTTGAAGTGCATTGAACGTGAAACTGCTAATTCTTCACCTGAATGCTCAAATACTTCCCTTGCTGCAAATTCTTCAACTGCCTCTGCTATCACTAATTCCTCATCTGAGGACATTGCTAGTATCACTGATGATGCAGGGCTGAAGGAATTGTATATGACAGGCATGTACAAAAGCCTCAAAGGGCATCAGGCTCTTTGTGACGTGCTTAAAAAGCAGATCCTCAACAGGAACCCTAGGAAAGAGGGTATTGCCTTTGAGAGGAAAATCAATACTGATGGGACCTACTGGAAACCTGAGCAGTATCCCAAAACATCATGGGTTGTTGCAAAGGAACTGTCGGTGTCAAAACCGCCGGATCTCGGGTAGGGGGTCCCGAACTGTGCGTCTAAGGTGGATGGTAACAGGAGGCAGGGGACACGATGTTTTACCCAGGTTCAGGCCCTCTTGATGGAGGTAAAACCCTACGTCCTGTGAGGGAGTCCTGGATTAGGGGGTGTCCGGATGGCTGGACTATACCTTTAGCCGGACTCCTGGACTATGAAGATACAAGATTGAAGACTTCGTCCCATGTCCGGAAGGGACTTTCCTTGGCGTGGAAGGCAAGCTTGGCGATACGGATATGTAGATCTCCTACCATTGTAACCGACTCTATGTAAGCCTAACCCTATTCGGTGTCTATATAAACCGGAGGGTTTTAGTCCGTAGAACAACATACACAACAACAATCATACCATAGGCTAGCTTCTAGGGTTTAGCCTCTCTGATCTCGTGGTAGATCTACTCTTGTACTACCCATATCATCAATATTAATCAAGCAGGACGTAGGGTTTTACCTCCATCGAGAGGGCCCGAACCTGGGTAAAACTTCGTGTCCCTTGCCTCCTGTTACCATCCGGCCTAGACGCACAGTTCGGGACCCCCTACCCGAGATCCGCCGGTTTTGACACCGACATTGGTGCTTTCATTGAGAGTTCCTCTGTGTCGTCGCCATCAGGAAGGATGCCTTGCCCCGTCTTTAAAGACGGCACCATTGCTAAGGGAGCTTTGGCTGTCGGCCAAACCCTCCGGCTAGGTGGTTTTCTTATGACCGCCTGTTCGGCTTCTGTGCCAACGATGACCTCTCGAGCCATCGAAAACAATCTTCATGTCAGCTCGGAACTCGCCGAGCGGTTAGATCCAATGGATCTCTCCTCCATAAATGAGCTCTTGGATCGCTTCGCCGCCCTGGGAGTCGCTACGGATTACGACCAGATTGGGCCTAAACCCGATCTGAGAGAGATTAACTCTCCCCAAGTCACCCATCACGTTGCCGTGGTAGAGGGACAGTGCGGCGACCCTTCGTCTATCTTAAGGACTCGCTACGTCCGGGTTCCCGATCCCTCCAAGCCGGATACCCGCGGAGGGGAGGATATCACTCAAGACCTGAACTTAGAGTCAGGCAACGGGCTGGATTCATTGGACAACATCCAGGAATCCAAATTTTCGAGTTCGGAAATTCCTCGGCCTCTGAGCCTCAGATGGGGTGAGGCTTCGGATTTAACTCCACCCACCCACCCCAACATAAGCGATCTATCCAAAATTAGGCAAGAGCCCAATGAAACAGTACACCATTACTGGGCCAGATTCCTCCTGGTTAAGAACATGCTAAGGGACTGCCGCGAGGAAGACGCAATCTCAATCTTCTGCAATAATTGCACGGACAAGGGAATACTCAACGCCATAAGTCGCCGCGATATTACACACTTCGCTGACTTGGCATCCATTGTACGAAAGTACTGTGCGATGGAAAGCGCCTGGAAAACCGAAATCAAATTTTGGGACAATCCGGCCCTGAATACAAACCCAGTCCGAAATAAAATGGTGCATCATCACCAGACGCCCGGGTCAAGCACTAAAAAGCAAAAACCCTCTATAGGGCATGGAACCATACTGGAAGGATGGCTCAATGGACCCTGTAAAATTCACAGTACAGAGGACGCCACACCAACTCACATCCTTAGAGCATGTTGGATACTCCGGCAGGTGGCCAAAATTGGCGAAAATCCCCTAATTCCGGAGGCCACAGAAGCCACCCCAGAGACACCAATACGGTATTAACAGTCTTCGAGACTTTCGCATCAAACAATATACGAAAAAGGACACTCCGCAGCCTTGCCGAAGTCTACCAAGTAGCAACAATAAATCCATGGAGTGACACGGCTATTACCTTTAACGCCAGTGATGAACCTAAATTCCGAACAGCCCGAGCACCAGCCGCATTGGTCCTCAGTCCAATAGTGGATGACTTTCGTCTTACCAAGGTACTCATGGACGGCGGCAGCGGATTGAACCTCATTTATGAGGAAACCCTTCAAGAAATGGAAATAGACTGGAACCGCATTGAGCGAAGCAGCACAACCTTTAGAGGAATAATCCCCAGTCGGGAAGCGCGCTATACAGGAAAAATCACACTAGATGTGGTGTTCGGCACGCCGGATAATTACAGGTCCGAAGAAATCATGTTCCATGTGGCTCCGTTCAGTAGCGGTTATCACGCTCTGCTAGGGCGAGAAGCATTTACAATGTTCCAAGCAATACCCCATTACGGGTACATGAAGCTCAAGATGCCCGGGCCTAACGGGATCATCACTCTCGCTAGTGATCCGGACACAACACTCCGCGCCGAAAACAAGACAGCCGCACTGGCCCTTGAGGCACTATCCGAATCCCTAGCGGCTGAGGAACTGACTGCGCTGCGCTCTACGGTGAATAGGGACGATGTGGTACTCGACAAAAGATCCAAGTCCACCTCCTTTAAACCGGCGGACGAAATAGTCAAATTCCAAGTCCATCCAATGGACCCCAATAAAACAGCTTCCATCGGGGCACAGTTAAACCCTGATGTAGACGCCGCACTGCGAGAGTTCCTACGAGAGAACTAGGACATTTTCTCCTGGCACCCTTCAGACATGCCAGGAATCCCACGCCGGCTGGCCGAGCACAGCTTAAATATCCAAACAGGATTCAAACCTGTCAAACAGGATCTTCGACGTTTTTCCGAACCTAAGAGACATGCCATGGGAGAGGAGCTAGCAAAGCTATTGGAGGCCGGATTCATCAGAGATATAAAACATCCGGACTGGCTAGCAAACCTGGTGATGGTACCAAAGAAGGACAAATCCTGGCGCCTGTGTGTTGATTTTAAAGACCTTAACAAGGCTTGCCCAAAGGATCCCTTCCCCCTCCCCCGCATCGATCAAATTATCGACGCTACCGCAGGACACGATTCGTTGTGTTTCCTCGACGCATATTCCGGGTACCGTCAAATCAAGATGGCAGAACCAGACCAAGCTGCAACGGCATTTATCACACCATACGGCCCATTCTGCTTCAACACGATGCCCTTCGGGCTCAAAAACGCCGGCGCAACATATCAATGCATGATCCAGACATGTCTGGCAAGCCGGATCGGCAAAACAGTGGAGGCATATGTAGATGATGTGTCGTCAAAACAAGACATGTCGAATCTCTAGTAGACGACTTGAGGCTCACATTTGATAACCTCTGAACATACGACATCAAGCTCAACCCGAAAAAATGCGTTTTCGGCGTTCCAGCCGGAAAGCTCTTGGGCTTCATTGTATCCGGTAGAGGAATTGAAGCAAATCCAGCCAAGATCCGAGCTCTGTCGCAACTGGATATCCCAAAGGACCTCAAACAAATACAAAAGTTAACCGGATGCGTGGCGGCTCTAAGCCGCTTTATCTCCCACTTGGGAGAAAATGCCCTACCCCTTTACCGCCTCCTTCGGCGCACCGAACACTTCGAATGGACGGATGCAGCCACGGCCGGACTCGATGAAATAAAAGCCATACTGGCAACAAACCCAGTCCTGCCCGCGCCAAACATTGGCGAACCAATGCTATTATACATTGCAGCAACACATCAGGTTGTAAGCGCAGTGCTCGTCGTCGAACGAGAAGCGGACGGACACAAATTCCCCCTTCAAAAGCCGGTCTATTATGTGTCCACTGTCCTCACTCCTTGCAAATCACGGTACCCGCATTATCAAAAGATCGCGTACGCGGTATTCATGGCATCCTGGAAGCTACGACACTACTTTCAAGAGTGTTCAATAACAGTAGCCTCGGAAGTACCACTTAACGATATTATAAACAAAAATGACGCAACGTGCCAGATTGCAAAATGGGCCATTGAGCTCCTCCCGTTAGACATAACTTATAAGCCACGGCAAGCCATCAAGTCGCAAGTCTTGGCCGACTTCGTCGCAGAATGGACGGAGGCCGAACTCCCTAAAGAGTACGGCACATATTCAAATTGGATCATGCATTTCGACGGCTCCAAGATGTTGGCCGGACTGGGGGCTGGCGTCGTTTTGACATCCCCCACAGGAGACACAGTTCAATACGTACTCCAGATTATGTACACGGACTCCAACAATGCAGCCGAATATGAGGCCCTATTACATGGTCTCCGGATGGCAGTATCCATGGGCATTCAACGCGTAGAGGTGCGCGGGGACTCGAACCTCGCAATATCCCAAATAAATGGAGACTTCGACGCCAAGGATCCAAAAATGGCAGCTTACCGCAACGCCGTCCTAAAAATGTCAGCTCGGTTTGAGGGGCTTGAATTTCACCATATAGCGTGGGAAAATAATCAGGCGGCAGATGTCCTGGCACGCATCGGCACAAAACGCGATATAGTCCCCCCAACATCTTCTTGGAAAGGCTGTTCAAGCCATCCGTAGTATGGGAAGGGGAGCCGAACAATAACAGCCCGGACCCAACCGCACTGCCCGACACCGAACATTCTAACACAATCGGAGGCTCTGCCAATGAAATAACACCTTCAGCCCACGTAATAATGGCCGTCATCGCCCCATGGACAGAACCATTCCTCGCCTACCTTACTAGGCAGGAACTCCCCGAGGACCAAAATGAGGCACGCTGCATAGTGCGGCGATCCAAAGCCTACAGAGTCCACGAGGGAGAGCTCTATAAGAAAAGCACTACCAGAGTCCTTCAAAGGTGCATCTCCGAAGAGGAGGGGCGGAACCTCCTGGCTGAAATTCATGCCGGACTGGGCGGTCATCACGCTGCAGCTCGGTCCCTTGTAAGCAAGGCCTTCCGTATAGGCTTTTATTGGCCGACGGCCCGGGCAGACGCTCAGGACTTAGTCCAACGATGCACCGGTTGCCAGCTCTTTGCAAACCAAAGCCATATGCCACCCACCGCCCTCCAAACTATCCCCATTACTTGGCCCTTCGCGGTCTGGGGGCTTGACATGGTTGGACCCCTTAAAGGCAGAACCCACAAGCAAAAATACTTACTGGTCATGGTGGATAAGTTCACCAAATGGATAGAAGCCAAGCCTGTTAAGACGGCCGAATCCGGACCGGTGATAGACTTTATATCCGGGGTCATACACCGTTAGGGCGTTCCCCACAGCATCATCACTGATAACGACACGAACTTCACGGCCGACAAGGTAAAACTCTGGTGCAAAAACATGGGCATCAAGCTCGATTATGCTTCCGTCTATTACCCACAAACTAACGGCCAGGTCAAACGTGCAAATGGTCTTATCATGAGCGGCATCAAACCCAGATTAGTGCGGTCCCTCAAGGAATCTAACACGCACTGGGTAGAGGAGCTCGACTCCGTACTTTGGGGGCTGCGGACCACGCCGAATCGCACCACCGGATACACACCATTCTTTATGGTGTACGGCGCAGAGGCAGTTTTGCCTTGCGACATAATTCATGACTCACCTCGAGTGCGCATGTACGAAGAAAGAGAAGCCGAGCTTTATCGGCAGGACAGCTTGGACGCATTGGAGGAGGAGCACGACGTGGCAAAAGCCCGTTCCGCATTCTATCAACAGCAGGCTCGAAGATACCAAAGCAGAGAAGTACGGGCCAAAAATTACAACGTTGGCGAATTAGTTCTATGACTACCGGACAAGAAAAAGGACAAACTCAAGCCCAAGTGGGAAGGTCCCTTCATAATTGATCAAGTCCTGACTGGTGGAGCGTACCGCCTGCGGGATGCATCGGATAACCGACTCGAGCCGAACCCATGGAACGCAGCCCGTCTCCGAAGATTCTATGCCTAGCGCCGGACTCTGTGTTCGTCTCCCTCCTCTGTCCATTTTTTATATTTTCTGTCTTACATTTCTCTTCTTCTCTCTCTCTCTCTCTCTTATAGCCTTTAAAGGCTCATAAAGTGACGCGCTATCCGCGCTCATTAAACATGGGGGCTTCTTTAAACAGAAGCCTATTCATACGGGCTTCATGCCCAACACATGTGTCACACTTCCGCATGTACCTTTTATTCACCATTATATGCATCGATATGACTTAAGTTTTGGCCAAGCTGGGTTGCCTGGCTCCTGTGCTTACCCCTACGTTCCCGATTGTTCGGCTAGGTGGTAAAGGGAGCACCTCTATGATTGTTACTGCCGGGTCAGCCGGACGTGTACCTCAGACTGGGTGAAGCCGAAAGCTAGCGTTCTTAAGGGAATATTCGGTCGGTGAACTAAAGATGATCTTTTTTCATTTTATTTATCTATACGCCCCCAGATGTTTTTTTTCTGCATTTCTTTTCACAGCATGGACATGCACTTTAGGGCATGCCTCCCAGGGAAAGGAACCCCTAACGGAACTATTCTCCCTGGAAGATGTTTCTTACTAACCATGTAATATAACATAACTAGTCGGGCACTTGTCCGTTCACGCACTAATGACCCCTACGCCTGGTCTCCATGCATTCCCCGGTTCCTATATAACCGCATGGGAATTCGGACACACTCTGGACCGTCAGGTCCCGAGGCTGAAGCGAAAAGGTCGGCCATGACAAATGATCTACAATCCAGCTAGAAGGCATTATAAATGTCAATTAAATTACATAGTCATTTTGACTGATTGTATTCCTCTTCAATACCATCTAACAGGCTGCCTAATTTACAGTCCTGCTGGGAATACTTTGCGGCCAACTCTACTTGGCTGTATACTAAGCTTACAGGGATCTCCTTCCCATCGGGCCCTACCGGACCGACCTCGGCCATGTGGCTGGGGTCAGCCTTTGCATACAACGTCTTCACCATGGCCCAGGCCTCCCTAGCGCCTTGACGGCAGGCCGATATCTTCCACAATCGGAAGCGCCACCGTGCTCCCTTTAGCTTCTCCGCAAACTCTCCAAGACCTTCGGGCATGGAGACGGATGGCCACAGGGCCTGGGCGACGCCTTGCATCGCCTTCCAAACTCGATCGAGCAGTTGCGAGAGCTCGGGAAGAAGATCACCCATAGAACCAGGCATCTCCTCTGCAGGACGACCTGTTATCACACCTACAGACATTGCTCTGTTAGTCGACTTCCCCGCCAAACTTTCTTTCAAAGGTTCGTTCAAGCACTTACTAAATATGCCGCGCCGAAGCCGCTGATTCTCCTTCACGGAGTCTGACAGCTGGGCACGAACATCTTTCATCTTGACGCCCAGCTTGGTGTTGGCATCTTGGAGATCGTTCTTCTCCCGCCTCACCTTTGTCAGCATCTTCTCACCAGCCTTTAGCTGGCGTAGGAGGTGTTGCCTTTCCGGATTCAATCCGGCGCCATCTACAATTTCATTTGTCAGATTCGCACCCATGTCGTGCTTCGCAAAATACTTATCTTTCGAAGTGTATATTACCAGAGGGGGTCTCCTTGGGCTCCCCTGCCGCGGCTAGTGCGGCCTCAAGTTGGGCTTTGCACTCTTCCAGCTCCTTGGACAGTAGGAAATTCTTTTCTGTAAGAACCTGCTTAACAAATGATCCTTAAATCAGTTACTCTAACTATTTCAAGTCTCGGGGGCTACTGGTATATATATATAATTACCAAAATTTTCTTACCCGTATGTCTTTTACATATTGATCCGTGGCTCTGGCTAGACCATTTTGAGCGGCACGGAGGTACGCATCTCCCGACTTGAAGGCATCTAACGCCTCTTGGGAGAAACAAGCGTCGCGAAAAATTGTCCGGCGACGCCTGTGGTTCATGGCACTCTCCACCTCAGAGTTGGTGGCAGACAACCTGTCCACATCCTCCATCGGAGGAGCGTCCGGCGCGCGCCTTGTGTTCGGCTCCGCTTCCGGACCAGGTTTTGGAGCCTGGCTGGTGGAGGTGCGATTGGCAGTCTCTCCGAATATAGTTCGGCGAGGTCTCTTTGTCCTGAAGAGAGCACGAGTGTTAATGTGCCTCGAAGGTGTAACACCTGGGATAAGGGGGCGCGACATACCTTTGCGCTGACGTCTCGGTCTGGACTGCACCTCTTTTCTGCCCACGGGGCCCTGCGGCCCCTCGTTGGCTTGTCGCCACAGGTTCGGCCTCCCGTTTCTGAGAGGCCGGGATTAGCCCTGGGTAATCAGCCGTAATGGCCACCAAGGCGTTGTCCTTGCTCAATTGATGGAACACTCCATCAATCTGATCCACCAAAAAGTCCGGATCCTCTTGAGAGTCCGGGTCGAGGGACCGTCCTGGGTCCTCGGGTTGTGGAGGAGGGTTGTTTATCTCTTTAACAGCCTGGCGCAGTTCCTGCGTTGAAATCGCTGGACTGAATATTTAACAATGGCGATGTAAAACGGATGGGCAAGATGCGACCACTTACCCAGCTTGGAGGATTGTACATAGAAAATCCACCCTTTGGGTCGACGTGGAGAAAATCCTCCTCTTCTCCCTTGTACAAAGCGGACAAGGTCTTTATTAGAGCCGCAGCCGAATCTGGCCCCTTACGGCCGTAGCGGGTGGTGTCGTCCTCCCCGTTGAAGTCCCACATGGGGTGGCCTCTATACTGTAGCGGCTGCACCCCTCGCATGATGCATGCGGCCATGACTCCAATCATGGTCAGTCCGGAATGGGCTAACAATCTTATTCGGCCCATCAGGTAAATGATGTCCCTGTCACTTTCCCCCTGAGGGCTCCATGGACGCCAGCTTAGGCGCTTCTTTAAGGGAGCACTATCGAATTCAGGGAGGCCGATCCGGACAAGATCCGGCAGTGGGACGTCTTCTATATAGAACCATTCCGAGGGCTAGTCTTCGAACGCCTTCTTTGGGGTTCCGGACAGATATCTGGTCCCGGCGATGCGCCACACTTTGGCTCCGCCCACTTGATACATTGACCCCTCCTTAGAGCGGGGCACAAGGCAGAATAACCTTTTCCATAGCCCGAAATGAGCCTCGACGCCCAAAAACAGCTCGCAGAGGGCTACGAAGCCCGCGATATGCAATACGGAGGCAGGCGTGAGATTGTGTAGCTGGAGGCCGTAGAGCTCCAGCAGCCCCCGGAGAAATGGATGGATTGGAAACCCGAGCCCCCTTATTAAATAAGGGACGAGGAATACCCGCTCTCCTTTGGAGGGATTAGGGGCACTCTCCGCTTGCTTTCCGCCGTTATAGACGGCGAGACCGGCTCGAACCGGGACCATATAGGCCGGGGGGAGAAACCCCTTGGTCTGGAGCGTCACTAGCTTGCTATGCGGGATGGAGAATCTTTCCCAATATCCAAGATTAGGGCTGGAAGGGCGAGAGGAGGAGTCGCGACGGCTGGCCATGGTGGAATGGACCTTTGTCGAATGCGCTCCGATGAACACTCGCGAAGGGGGGAAGGTGTGGTTTGGATCTAAATCCCCGTCTCCTTAAATAGGTTAGCTCATTTACGCGGCTAGGGGTGTGAATGTAAAAACACTCAGGCCTTTCATATTCGTTTGACATGTGGGAAGCGGCCATTATTGGGCGTAGAAGCCAAGAAGCGCAACATCTACAAGAAACTGGACTTTATTCAACAGGTACATGGAATTTGGAGGAGAACCCGCCTTGCAATGCCGAAGACAATCTGCCTCATCGTCATTGAAGCCTGGTTCGGGGGCTACTGAGGGAGTCCTGGATTAGGGGGTGTCCGGATGGCCGGACTATACCTTCAGCCGGACTCCTGGACTATGAAGATACAAGATTGAAGACTTCGTCCCATGTTCGGAAGGGACTTTCCTTGGCGTGGAAGGCAAGCTTGGCGATACAGATATGTAGATCTCCTACCATTGTAACCGACTCTATGTAACCCTAACCCTATCCGGTGTCTATATAAACCGGAGGGTTTTAGTCCGTAGGACAACATACACAACAACAATCATACCATAGGCTAGCTTCTAGGGTTTAGCCTCTCTGATCTCGTGGTAGATCTACTCTTGTACTACCCATATCATCAATATTAATCAAGCAGGACGTAGGGTTTTACCTCCATCGAGAGGGCCCGAACCTGGGTAAAACTTTGTGTCCCTTGCCTCCTGTTACCATCCGGCCTAGACGCACAGTTCGGGACCCCCTACCCGAGATCCGCCAATTTTGACACCGACATCCTTCTTGATTATTCTTGATAATATGAGTAGTACAAGAGTTGATCTACAACGAGATCGGAGAGGCTAAACCCTAGAAGATAGCCTATGGTATGATTGTATGTTGTCCTACGAACTAAAACCCTCCGGTTTATATAGACACCGGAGGGGGCTAGGGTTACACAAGGTCGGTTGCAAAGGAGGAGATATACATATCCGTATTGCCTAGCTTGCCTTCCACGCCAAGTAGAGTCCCATCCGGACACGGGACGAAGTCTTCAATCTTGTATCTTCATAGTCCAACAGTCCGGCCAAAGGATATAGTCCGGCTGTCTGGAGACCCCCTAATCCAGGACTCCCTCAGTAGCCCCTGAACCAGGCTTCAATGACGATGAGTCCGGCGCACAGTGTTGTCTTCGGCATTGCAAGGAGGGTTCCTCCTCCGAATACACCACGGAAGAATTTTAATACAAGTATAGTGTCTGACCCTGCAAAATAAGTTCCACATACCACCGTAGAGAGAATAATATTTCCACAAATCTAATCTGCCGACATGTTTTGGCAGCATGACATCATGCCACGGCCCGGTAATTATTTGAACCGTTTTTCTTCAACCAGCCCCGCACATAACGCAAGGCGGTTTCTTGACACGTCTTGTCAAAGCAGAGATCATGTTCCCCTTATTACAGGATTCTCATCAATACGGACGTGGGTTACCCAACCGCGCCATCAATTACAACGCTTGGTGGACAAGCGAGTTTTACCAGGCTAATGGAGGCGCATAGTTTAGTCCGCCCTTATAAAGGGATAATATCTCACCTTTTTCTACCTACGCCTTCTTCCTCCTTGCTCATCCATTCTCGCGCACTCAAGCTCCAGCGCCCAAGTCCGCATCCTCCTCCTCAACTCTCTCCAAACACGTCCGGAGTGGGAGGCAAGTGGATGGCCTCCTCTGTCACGGAGGGGCACATCAAAAAGTTACGCGGAGCCAGATACTTAGCCACGGATATCGCGCACCGGCTGCCAGCCGCGGGGCAGGTCATCCCTACCCCAGAACCTCATGAGAGGGTGGTCTTCCTTCACCACTTCGTCCGCGGACTGGGGTTTCCCCTCCATCCATTTGTCTGCGGCCTCATGTTCTACTATGGGATGGACTTTCATGATCCGGCCCCGAACTTTATCCTCAACATCTTGGCGTTCATCGTCGTGTGCGAGGCCTTCCTCCGCATCCGGCCCACTTCGGCATGTGGCTGAAGACCTTCAATATCAAGCCGAAGGTGGTGGGCGACCAACAAGCGGAATGCGGCAGAGCCATGGTGGGCAAGATGCCCAATGTTACATGGCTCGAGGGCTCCTTCGTGGAGACCATAAAGGGGTGGCAATCGGGGTGGTTCTACATCACCGAGCCGCGCAACACCAACTGGGTGGCGCCCCCCGAGTTTCGATCCGGAATCCCCACGCAGCTCACTTCCTGAAAGGAGAAGGGCCTGTCCTGGGGTTCATCGGTGGAGCTAGACGGACTCCAGAAGTGTATCCGGAACATGACAAGCAAGAAACTTAAGCTTGTCAACATAGTCTAGGTCATGCTCTTCCGCCGGATCCTCCCGTGTCAACAACGGGATTTTAACTTATGGGAGTTCGACCCGGCCCGGCACCAGACTCTAAGCGAGCTCTTCGACATGACGCACAAAGACGTCTGGAGGGTGCTGTTCAAGGGCGCCGAGGTCCCCCCCTCTCTCACCGAGGACCGCGGGCTAAGCGCAAAGCGCCCCACGAATCCGGTAAGTTCTGTACATCTGGTAGGATATTTATTTCCTATAACTTAACCATGTGCAGGGTCTGAGCTCCCATGCCTTTGACAGGACTGGGTGGAGGCATCGGAGTAGATTGACTGTCCGGCCCCTCTGCCCGAAGACACTGCGGACGCTCTCCTGACGGAGATGCTGACTTCGGCTCCTTATAAGGTACCGGAGAAGACCAAGAAGAAGGCCAAGGGAACCCGCAAGAGTTCCCAGCGCCAAGTGGTATAGGACTCATCGTCCGATAACTCCGAGACGCACTCCTCTCACGAAGATGAGGATGAGGAAGATGAAGATGCTCCCCCTCCAACCGGGGGAGACAAGAAAAGGAAGGCCGCCCCGACCGGGGAGGCCGAAGGGTCCAAGAAGGGAAGGACTCTCCTTCCGGACTACTCCACCACCGCCGCCGAAGGCGAAGACGAGTGGCTGCTCAGGGCCAAGCCCCTGGCGAAGTCGTAAGTATTCGGATACCAGAGTAACTCATAGCATACCTTTGTCGCACCTCTTCCCTTAACGCCAAATATGATTATGCAGACCTCCCCAAACCCGTATCGACGTATCCTCGTCGGACGGCTCCTTGGATTCGTCGGATATGGATAGCGATCCACTTCCGACCGCCTCCTCCCCTTGCCCTACGGACAACGCCGAGGTATTGTCTCAGGGGGCACCGAGCCTGGGGGAGACAGTCCTGGGGGCGCCTCAAGGCGACCTTTCGGACTCCAGGAGAAAAGGGAGCAAGGCTCCTAGGGGCTCCGAGTTCGGTTCTCAGCCGAACACCGCGCCGGAACCTCCAGTGGTTCCGGACTCGGGCAGGCGGCCCCCTTCCAAAAGGGGTAAGACGCCCGTGCCGGTGACCTATGTCCATCTAGAGGCACCGGACAACCTGCTGGGAGTGCTTCGCGGCGCTTCCATCGACGAAAATCACCGCACTATTATGAGTGCGGTGATCAAGAAGGTTCAGTCCGCCAAGAGCGGACTGACTGAAGCCTGTGCCAGCCTTCTAACAAGCTTTGAGGTAAGTATTTAAAATATAGGGAAAATATTACCGCATAGACAGTAGCCCCTGATGCTCTATTTGGTGTTCACAAAGAAAAGCCGAATAGAGGATCAAATAATATCTGCAGGAGTCTAATATAAGTATGTCTATATGCGTATGCAGGCTTCGCTGCTGGCCTCTGCCGCACTGACTGCGGAGGTCGCCGCACTGAAGCAGGACCTCGAGGGGTCCGAGAAAGAGCTCGGCCTTGTCAAGAGGCAGCTCGAGGAGAACAAAGGTAAGTAATACCTTGTCTATATATATATATATGCAAAAAAAGATGTGATTGCAAAATGACAAGATCATTATGAATTTGCCAGGGGCCACGACCGAAGTGGCGACCCTGAAGCAAGCGCTGTCCGAGGCCGAAAACAAAGCAGCCCGGGAGCGCATCGAGCGGGAAAAGCAAGAGGCGCGGGTGGGCGAGGTGCAGCAAGAGCTCCAAGCTCTTGTGACGAAGCACGAGGCGTTGGAGCTTGACTCGAAGACGCGAGAATCTGAGCTTGCCGCGGCCCTTGAGAGCGCAAAGAGTGCCAAGGCTGAAGCCCAAAAGGCCCTCCAGGAGATTGAGGCGATGAGGAAGATAGCGGCGGGTAAGGCATTCAATATGCAAAGCAAGCATGTGAAAGTAAATTACTTGTTACTTACCTGAGTCCGGAGCTCTCCAGGAGCATTCGCAGATTTGCCCCGCAGCGTGTCGGATGCCGCAAAGTTTTACCAGGCCGAGGAGGGAAGCTCGACGGAGAAGCTGTTCTGGTCTCAGTATACTGGGACCGAACACCCGATGCCTATGAGCGACCAGCTGAAGCAACTGGTCGAGCTGCACAAGGCGGCCGAACAGGCCATGAAGGGCTTTATAGTCCGGATGTGGCCTGGCAACGCCCTTCCCAACAGCTACTTCGGCCTGGTGAGGCGGCTTGTGGATTCCTGCCCACGGCTGGAAGTCATCAAGCGGTCCGTCTGCATCGAGGGTGCACGTTGGGCTTTCGCCCGTGCGAAGGTGCACTGGGCCAAGATGGACGCCGAGAAGCTGGTGAAGGAGGGGCCGCCGCAGGGCAAGGAGCATCGCCACCCCGAGATGTATTATGAGGGTGTCCTGAAGGGTGCCCGTCTTGTAGCGGACGAGTGTGTGAAAGATGTAATATTTGAATGAACTTGCTCGTGCTATCCCGTGGTATGAAAACTTGTTCATATGCGCTATGCAACGCTTGTTTGAATTTAAAATATTACCTTCTGTTCGGCTGTTTATCAAATCTGAGAGATGGCTAGTCGTCGGCTTCTGCCCCCATGCCACGAGTGCTGGGGTGTTCGGGATAAACCTGAGCACTCTTGTTCCCATTTTTGGGTCCTTCGAGGGAGGTGCTCAGCACAACGAACAAGGCAATCGGACTATAATGCTTTATCACTCTCACTTAGCCATAGAATTCTATAATTTTAAATTTTGGCGAAGCCCCTAGTATTCGGAAGGCCGAATTTGGGGCGCTATACACGCCTTAATCCGGACAAAGATGACTCCTTGCTCTAAGCGGCATAAGTCTTTAGGGACTCGAAACCTCTCGAACAGCGACCAGTCTCTCGCCTTATCATGACAGTCAGTTTTAGCTTTCTCTACTGAGGTGCTTAGCCCAGCTGAACCAGGGAACAATTGCAGTAGTTCTTCCAGTGCTACCTTAGCCGATATAGCGGAACATAAGGTACCAAAACATGGGAGCCGGGCAAACCCAACTATTGACCCAAGTCATGATTCGGAGCTGATGCATATAATGTTATAAGTTTGGGGTGCCGCACTGTCTAAAGTGTTCGGACTTCTCACGCCGTATTATGGGGTATGCTTAAGCCCCTAGTGTATTAGCCGTACCAGAGTGTACGGGTGCTGGATGTCATGAAATGAACATATATATATATAAATAAGGAAGAATAAAGAATGAGATAATGGTCTAGTGCTATGCATTGTTTATTCAAAAAGGTGCATTAAAGCAAAATGATACAAGTAGTGCGATAAGCAAAAAGTAGGACTATTTGACATGTCCCCTCCAAGGGCAAGCCGAGGAATGGCATTAAAGCAAGTATTTCACTCGTTATCGTAATCCACCTGGGAGTTCCGTGGTGCGACATAGCTTTCTGCCTCCTTGATTGCTGCATCATGTGTTCGGCAATCATACTGCCGGACAGGGTTTCCAGAGATTAAAGTCCTGAAAGAGAGAAAATAACAAAGCGGGAAGCCCCTAGTGCGGTTGAGCCGCGTCTTGGGGCGTGTCGTAGTCATGCCCCCTCCCCACCTATGCCCATGGTATTTTCAATGCGTAATTATGTACGCGCGGCACGGATTTCGCCACTTGGCTGGGACTGGGGTGGGGGCCACATTGCTATGCGAGCTCGGAACGTGCCAGGCGGTCTTGTTGCCGATTACTCCGGGCGCGCTTGAAGGTGTCCGGGTCCTTAATCGCCGAACTAGTGGATTGCCTTAAGAGGCTGCTTTGTGCTTCTGCTGCGAGGGCCGCAGTGTGCTCCTCCATGCGGAGAGAGCGCTCTGTGTTTCCATTAACTGTGATGACCCCCCGAGGTCCTAGCATCTTGAGCTTAAGGTATGCATAATGCGGTACCGCATTGAATCTCGCAAATGCGGTTCGCCCGAGCAGTGCATGATAGCCACTGCGGAACGGGACTATATCGAAGATTAACTCCTCGCTTCGGAAGTTATCCGGGGATCCGAAGACCACTTCCAGTGTGACTGAGCCTGTGCAATGGGCCTCTACACCTGGTATGACGCCTTTGAAGGTCGTTTTTGTGGGTTTCATCCTTGAGGGGTCTATACCCATTTTGCGCACTGTGTCCTGGTAAACAGGTTCAGGCTGCTGCCGCCGTCCATAAGGACTCGAGTGAGGTGAAATCCGTCAATGATTGGGTCTAGAACCAGCGCGGTGAATCCGCCATGACAGATACTAGTGGGGTGGTCCCTGCGATCGAAGGTGATCGGGCAAGAGGACCATGGGTTGAACTTTGGGGCGACTGGCTCCAACGCATATACGTCCCTTAGCGCACGCTTCCGCTCCCTCTTGGGGATGTGGGTTGCGTATATCATGTTCACCGTCCGCACTTGTGGGGGGGAACCTCTTCTGTCATCCGGTGTTCGGCTGCCGGGGCTCCTCCTCGTCATCACTATGCGACCCCTTATCTTTGTTTTCGGCATTTAACTTGCTGGCCTGCTTGAACACCCAACAATCCCTGTTGGTGTGGTTGGCTGGCTTGTCGGGGTTGCCATGTATTTGACACGAGCGATCGAGTATACGGTTGTAACGCCCTCGATGCGGCTATATCTCCCACATGTCGAAGCACGACTTAGAGGCATAACCGCATTGAAAGCAATGTCGCAAGTGAGGTAATCTTCACACAACCCATGTAATACATAAGGGAAAGAGATACATAGTTGGCTTACAATCGCCACTTCACACAATACATGAATAAAGCATTACATCATCCAGATACAATCAAGGTCCGACTACGGAACCAAAATGAAAGAAGACTACCCCAAATGCTACACAGATCCCCGATCGTCCCAACTGGGCTCCACTACTGATCGACTGAAACGAAACAACACAATGGACAAGATCTTCATCGAGCTCCTCCTTGAGCTCGGTTGAATCACCTGCTCGGTAACATCGGCACCTGCAAACTGGTTTTGGAAGTATCTGGTGAGTCACGGGGACTCAACAATCTCGCACCCTCGCGATCAAGTCTATTTAAGCTTATGGGTAGGTAAAAGGTATGATGTGGAGCTGCAGCAAGCGACAAGCATATTTGGTGGCTAACATACACAAAAGAGAGCGAGAAGAGAAGGCAAAAGCACGGTCGAGAAACTATGATCAAGAAGTGATCCTAGAACAACCTACGTCAAGCATAACTCCAACACCGTGTTCACTTCCCGGACCCCGCCGAGAAGAGACCATCACGGCTACACACACGGTTGATGTATTTTAATTAAGATCAACTTTAGGTTTTCTACAATCGGACATTAACAAATTCCCATCTTCCCATAACCGCAGGCACGGCTTTCGAAAGTTCAATACCCTGCAGGGGTGTCCCAACTTAGCCCATCACAAGCTCTCACGGTCAACGAAGGATATTCCTTCTCCCAAGACAATCCGATCAGACTCGGCATCCTGGTTACAAGACATCCTCGATAATGATAAAACAAGTCCAGCAAAGCCACCCGAATGTGCCGACAAATCCCGATAGGAGCTTCACATATCTCGTTCTCAGGGCACACCGGATTGTCCAAGGTTCCGGTAGGCCAGCCCAGAGTTGCCCCTGGTGGCCACCGGCAGTTGACAGGTTGGACCAACACTCAGAGGAGCACTGGCCCGGGGGTTTAAATAAAGATGACCCTTGAGTCTGCAGAACCCAAGGAAAAGAAAAGGCTAGGTGGCAAATGGTAAAACCAATGTTGGGCCTTGCTGGAGGAGTTTTATTCAAGGCGAACTGTCAAGGGGTTCCCATTATAACCTAACCGTGTAAGGAACACAAAATCCAGGAACATAACACCGATATGACGGAAACTAGGGCGGCAAGAGTGGAACAAAACACCAGGCATAAGGCCGAGCCTTCCACCCTTTACCAAGTATATAGATGCATTAATTAAATAAGAGTTATTGTGATATCCCAACAAAATATCCATGTTCCAACATGGAACAAACTCCAATCTTCACCTGCAACTATCAACGCTATAAGAGGGGCTGAGCAAAGCGATAACATAGCCAAACAACGGTTTGCTAGTACAAGGTGGGTTAGAGGCTTGGCTTAACAATATGGGAGGCATGATAAGCAAGTGGTAGGTATCGCAGCATAGGCATAGCAAAAGAGCGAGCAACTAGCAAGCAAAGATAGAAGTGATTTCGAGGGTATGGCCATCTTGCCTGAAATCCCGCAAGGAAGAAGAACGAGTCCATGAAGAAGACAAACGGACGTAGTCGAACGGTTCCTCACAAACGCGGCGTTATCGGAACCAACCCGAAGAAGCAACACCGAAAAGAAGCACACAACATAGTAAACAACCATCACATCAACATGGCATGATGCACAACCAAGTATGATGCATGTCCGGTTTAAATATGCATGGCATGGCAAAGGGCACAAACAAAACTACAAGTTAAGTAGAGCTCAATATGCAACGAGTTGCATATTGACGGAACACCACATCAATTATTTAGTTCTCTCTCATTTATGTACCCAACAATATTAAATGTTGTTAAACATGGCAAGAGGTGAAACATGAGTAAAATACACAGTTAGGCATTTTAAATGAGGCCGGAAACATCAAACAACAATTCCGGTAAATCCTCATGTGCATTTAGCAATTTAATGCAAACAACAATTTTAACCATTTAAATGTTATAAACATGATGCGGATGACATGATGCAATGCACACGATGCAAAGATGAATGCAACAGACGAAACAAAACACACAACGAAACCCGGAAACCCTGGAAGGCATCTGCAGCTCCGGTCTTGTGGCGTTAGAACACTCCACCACTACGAGAGGATCTCGTCCCGAGATCTAGGATGGCACCGGAGGGAAAACGAAAGAGGGAGAGAAAAGGTAAAACTAAATTGCTTCTTTGACAAACGAGTGAAACCAAAGAACCTTAAAAAGTTGAACAACTTGGAAGGAATAATACCATGGAGGTGATGGAAGTTGGAAAACACTCCGTTAGGAACGAGGAACAAGGAAGAACCAATTCGGACAGCACTCCGTTTGAAAAGTGATACAAGAGTTGATAAGATGAAAAGAACTTGAGCAGCGGGCACACACTCCGGTTAAAAGGGTAGGCAAGAAAAGATCATGATCTTCACAATTCGAGATGATGATTGAAAAGAGCAACATCACAAGGCCTCCGGGAGTGTCGTGGTATTTCTCACGGGGGCTTGCGAGTCGACAGATGCCATAAGGGCTTAGTGTGTGGGTAAGACTGCTGCTGATAGGACTGGGAGCGGGTATGCGAGTAGCACACGATAGTTTACCCAGCTTCGGAGCTCTCCGGAGAGATAATACTCCTACTACTGCATGTCTGAGTGTATCCGGTATATCTGGTACAGAGTTGCTCCTAGAGCTGTATCTGAGGTCAGTGCCATAGGCATCTGGCCTCGTATATGCCTGTATGAGGCATGCTAGTGGCCGACCATGCATGGCTGTGGCTTGTGGCCGTGAGTGTGTTTGTCTCCATGTGTGTATGAATGGATGGATGGTTGCTAGCTAGCTTGCTTGCTAGCTTGCGTATATGCTAGGCCTTGTGCCCGTGAGTGTCCATCCCCTGGATGGATGGATGTGTGCCTCTTTTTATAGTGTGAGGTAGCTTAGGATGTAAGAGCTTAGGATTTAAGCTAGGTAGTGGCATGGGCTAGGCATGGTGGGTGTCATCCTTGTCCCCTGGGTCACTTCATAAATAGTGCCAGGGGACAAGTGACACTATACATGATGGCTGAGATGACACGTGAATAGTGCTCGGGTACAATTGTCTTGTCCGCGGTATGGCTGCCACGTCGGGGTCTTGTCGATGTCGCTTCGGGCTGCAGTCGGCAGCCGGCTGGCTGGCGGAGTCGGCAGCCGGCTGGCTGGCGCAGTCGGACTGAGGGGCTTTTCTAGCCCCGATGTCTTGAAATATTGTCTTGCCGTCCTCGGGGTACCCGTGGTCGATTACTCCGACAGTAGCCCCCGAGCCTCCGGGCAACTTGGCAAAGTTGGGCGGAGGTTTTTTGGCGAGTGTTCATGGAAATTGTCAAGAAAAAAAGACAAAGTTAGTCCATGCAGATATATCAAATGTTTGCTTTTAGCATTGCAAGTTTTATGCGGAGGGTGCCGACTCGGTTTCGTCCGAGCCCCCTTAATCTTTTTCGCGTTCCCTCCGCTTTTTGGCTTGTGCTCTTGCTTGCCGAACAGCCGCTCTGCGGTATGTGGCTAAGAGTGGGCCGCGAAGTGGAGTGTACAGTACTCAGAGTCTAGGAGCAGATTCAACCGAGTAGATACTTGTAAAGGAAACGACCGGGTCGCCTGATCCGTTTTTCTTCCCGGACGTTTTTCACATGGGTGACCTCCAGCGCTCACTCTCGCTAGTCGGACAGCCGCTCTGCGGTCTGTGACTAAGAGTGGGCCTTTGGTACCGCGCACGGTACTAAGCCGTCTGCGAGAACTAACGCCTCAGGCCAAGCGGCCAGCCCCCGGGCCAACTCTGGCTGGCGCCGGGGCGAACAGTGATGCTACTGTAATAAAACGCGGAGACAGCCCCCGAGCATCGCTCGTGGTTATCCATGCTTGCGTGGTGCAAAAAATATGCGGGTGAGGAGCTCACATTGATTTTCGTGTAGTCGCGGTCGTTGAAGACAGCCGGCGTCACTCGGCGCTCGCGGAGCGCGTCGGCGCACCCGCTGGGTGCAGCCCCCGGGTGCTTGAAGGGGGGTTCCGGCCGGTCAGGCTCGACCGGCCAGGCGGCGAGGCGTCTTGCAACGCCCCTTTTTTTCTGCCGGCTGCTGACAGCCGGACAAAACTCTTCTCTTGTCTGCAATCTTCGCAGGGACGCGTCAGTGCACCCGCTGGGTGTAGCCCCCGAGATTCGGGTCGACTGCTGAGCAGTCGGGCCGGATCTCCCGGCAACTACTTTGTCTTCTCTCTCGCGGGGGCGCGTCAGCGCACTCGCTGGGTGTAGCCCCCGAGATTCGGGCCGACTGCTGAGCAGTCGGGCCGGATCTCCCGGCAACTACTTTGTCTTCTTTGTTGAAGTTGATTCTTTTTTCCTCTTCTCTTTTTCTCGTCTGCCGGCCGGGCAGGCGGACTCCGGCACAACAGTCGGGCTCTCTACAGCCGGCCAGGCAGTCAGCGGTCGGACGTGCATCTGGCAGTCGGACGCATATTCCAGCCGGTTGCATGCTGTCGAACGCACATCTCTCTCACTTTTTTTTCTTTCTGTCCGAATCCACGCGGGGAGCTGGACCCTTCTTTTTTTTTTATTTTTTTTCAGGTCCAACTCTAACTGGCTTGACTTTTCTCTTTTCAGCCTGCCTCCCACTTTTTTTTGGCAGTCGGCCGGCTGGGAACCCGGCCTGACTTTTCGGGCGGCCGGCTAGGCACCCGGCCACGCGAGCAGTCGGCCACCAGGCAATCGGCCTCTTCTTTATCTCTCTTTTTTTTTCTCTCTTTCACAGCCGGCTGTGGGCACTCGGCCACTTCTTTATCCGACTCCACGCGAGCAGCCGGACTCCACCACTTTTTTTTTGTAAGCCGGCCTCTGACTTTTTCAGCCGGGCTGCTTTTTCTTTCTCTCTTTTCTGCCAGAGCAGCCACGAAGGGGGGTCCGCGCACGCGCGGGGCCGGCTGACGGCGACCCGGCCGCGGGCGAGCGGGAGCCGACGGGCGCGACGGCGACCCGGCCGTGGGCATGCGGGGCCGGCGGGGGAGACGGCAGGCCTGGGCGGCGAGAGGCGGCGTGGGGTGCGGAGCTGGAGTCGGACGCAGCCGGAGGCGGCGAGCCGGCCGTGGGCAGAGCTCTCGGCCGCGGGCGAGGCCTTAGGCGGCGAGCCGGGGCGGGGCCGAGTCGGCGAGCCTGGGCGGCGGCGGAGGAGGCCAGGCGCGGGAGGAGCCGGCGCTGGAGTCGGACGCAGCCGGAGGCGGCGAGCCGGCCGTGGGCGGAGCTCTCGGCCGCGGGCGAGGCCTTAGGCGGCGAGCCGGGGCGGGGCCGAGTCGGCGAGCCTGGGCGGCGGCGGAGGAGGCCAGGCGCGGGAGGAGCCGGCGCTGAGGACCCGGCGGGGGAGGAGCCGGCCCGGGCTAGGCGCACGGAGGGCACGGGAGACCCGGGAGGCGTGGACGGAGGCGGAGAGGTTCGCCAACGCGCGGGGCGGAGCGGAGCTGTCCGGGGCGACGACGGACGAGCAGGAGCCGACCTGGCGACGGAGGCGGCCACAGGCGGAGTGGGAGCCAGCAGGCGCGACCGGGCCCCGGGAGGAGGCGGAGCCGGCGGGCGCGGAAGGGGCCGGCCAGGAGGCGGGACGCGGCGCGGCCAAGTCGAGGTAGAGGCTGCAGGAGTCGGCCGGGCGTCGCGAGGCGGCGCAGACCGCGCGCGGTCAACCGTCCAGGCGCGGAGCGACCGGAGGCGGGGCCAAATGGCGCCGGCGACAGGAGCCTGCCGTGGGTGGAGGGCCGGACGCGGTCTGTCCTGGGACGGCCGGGCGAACGAGGCAGGAGCCGGAGAAGAGGACCAGGGGGTCCGGTGCAAGCACAGCGGCGAGGAGCACGCGAGTGGATGCGCGCGCCGGAGCGCTGCCGGTGGCAGCACGCATAGATCGAGCGTCGAGGTCGCGCCAACGTGCGAAGTTCATCTGGTTTGCATCTGGGTAGTGTATGGGGTAGTATTTTGCTAGTGTATGGCCAATGGTTTGACTGTTGACTTGCATCTAGCTAGCTAGCGTATATGGAACAGCGCGTTTCGGCCGGAGCAAGGCACAACACGGAGGAAAACAGATGCGAGCGGCGCATGGATGGCCACGGCCGACCGAAATGAGGCCCCGCGCGCGGCGCGCGCACGGACGGACGGCCGGTGTTGCGGTGGTCGTGAAGAAGGCAAGGCCAACGGCGAGGACGCGGCGCCCCTCACGGCCATTCCGGGGGCATGTCGATGTCGAGCCCCCGACCGCTATCGGAGGGACGGCGTGACGCCGCGGTGGTGAAGACGAAGAGGATGACGGCGAGGGCGCGCCGTCCCGCCCGGCCGCTCCGGGGGCGGGTTGAAGTCGAGCCCCCGAGCGCTACCGGAGAGACGGCGCGACGCCGCGGCGGAGATGACGAAAATGGTCCCGCCCGGACAGCGAAACCAGCAGCAGCGCGGTAGCATAGTATCGCCCCACGGTGGGCGCCAACTGTCGTGGTATTTCTCACGGGGGGCTTGCGAGTCGACAGATGCCACAAGGGCTTAGTGTGTGGGTAAGACTGCTGCTGATAGGACCGGGAGCGGGTATGCGAGTAGCACACGGTAGTTTACCCAGCTTCGGAGCTCTCCGGAGAGATAATACTCCTACTGCTGCATGTCTGAGTGTATCCGGTATATCTGGTACAGAGTTGCTCCTAGAGCTGTATCTGAGGTCAGTGCCATAGGCATTTGGCCTCCTATATGCCTGTATGAGGCATGCTAGTGGCCGGCCATGCATGGCTGTGGCTTGTGGCCGTGAGTGTGTTTGTCTCCATGTGTGTATGAATGGATGGATGGTTGCTAGCTAGCTTGCTATCTAGCTTGCGTATATGCTAGGCCTTGTGCCCGTGAGTGTCCATCCCCTGGATGGATGGATGTGTGTCTCTTTTTATAGTGTGAGGTAGCTTAGGATGTAAGCTAGGTAGTGACATGGGCTAGGCATGGTGGGTGTCATCCTTGTCCCCTGGGTCACTTCATAAATAGTGCCAGGGGACAAGTGACACTATACATGATGGCTGAGATGACACGTGAATAGTGCTCGGGTACAATTGTCTCGTCCGCGGTATGGCTGCCACGTCGGGGTCTTGTCGATGTCGCCTCGGGCTGCAGTCGGCAGCCGGCTGGCTGGCGGAGTCGGCAGCCGGCTGGCTGGCGCAGTCGGACTGAGGGGCTTTGCTAGCCCCGATGTCTTGAAATATTTTCTTGCCGTCCTCGGGGTACCTGTGGTCGATTACTCCGACAGGGAGAAAGAAATAGAAGATAGATAATTGAAAGAAAAGAATGGAGAAGAAAATGCCAACTTCTGCCACAAAAGAGCTTGAGAAGGCATCCTTAGGAGAAGGGTCGAACGGAGTTGTTGGAAAACCAACAACAAAACGAATAAGCTTGTAGTGGGCTTATGGAAAATATCCCAAAATTATGAGGTGAAATTCTGCCACTAACTAAAACAATAGATTGGATAGATATGAACAAGGAGACGAGAAACTAATTTCTCCGGGAGGATAAATGAAGACTAGGCGTTTATAAGCAGCATAATTAGCAAAATCCTTAGGGAAAGCTTTAGGTGAAATATAACCCAAGATAAATCCAATGAAGAGGTTAATTGGTTGAAAAGATGTCTTGAGCGAAGAGAAAATGATGGATTTAGATATGTCACTCTTGAAAACCTGTGAATCATGAAAGACGAAGGGAAATTATCAACAATGACATAACACCACCTCAAAAGATAAGGTAAAAAGAATTGCACTCCGGATTGCAAGATGAAGAATACATGAGCTTCCCTGAAAAGAATCTCGATGAACACTTCGAGAAGGAATTAAATCCTTGATGAGCCACCATGAAGAAACTCTCAAAGAACTCCGGTAATAAAAGAATGGTCAAACGAAAGGAAAGCTGAAAGAACTCCGGTAATAAAAGGATGATGAAAAGAAAGAGAAGTTGACAACACAAAGTGAAGCCTTATAATGAATTAGATGGATCTCCGTGGTGATATAAATGCGAGAGCTTGGAACTCCGGGAAAGAAAAGATGAAACAATTGAAAACCAAGAACTTGATGAACCTCCGGAATAAGGAATTGAATTTACTCGATGAAACAAGAATAAGGATTGCATTATGCTTATCCTTCACCAATTTAGATTGTTGACAAGCAATGGATTTGGCATACTACTTATTCTCGTAGAAAAGATTAAATATAGATATAGCGCAAACTTGCGGAAGGTCTTCAATGAACCACCGGTAGGAATGGAAGAACGAATACATATATATGATAACGAAGGAAGAGTTACTCTTGAACGAACCATCGTAAGAATTGAACAAGAAAGTAGCAAAGGCACAATTCATCGGGAAGAATTGGAAAATGAATGAAGATACTTGAGAGAATTTTTTAGATACAAGTGAAACGAAGAGATCCCGAGCAGATTAGAGAATACTTGGATGATGCACCGGTAAGATTGGAGAATGATAACTGAAAGCTGAGAATGAATAAACCTGAATTGATGGAATCTGGATAATCAAACTGAAAAGACTCCTGAATTGCTCCGGATGGGTGAAAAAAATTATCACCATCCAAAAAACGGCTGTCCTCCAGTTATTCGTTGTTATTGTCTTGTCATTGCTTGCGTGTCATGCATTACATATCTTGTCATCATGTGCATTTCATTTGCATACATGTTCGTCTCATGCATCCGAGCATTTTTCCCGTTGTCCGTTTTGCAATCCGGCGCTCCTATGTCACCCGGTGTCCCTTTCTACCTCTTTTCGTGTGCGGGTGTTAAACGTTTTCGGATTGGACCGAGACTTGCCATGTGGCCTTGGTTTACTACCGGTAGACCGCCTGTCAAGTTTTGTGCCATTTGGACTTCGTTTGATACTCCAACGGTTAACCGAGGGACCGAAAAGGCCTCGTGTGTGTTGCAGCCCAACACCCCTCCAAATTGGCCCAAAACCCACCTAAACCCCTTCCATCCTTTCGGTCGTTCGATCATGATTGCGTGGCCGAAAACCGCACCTCATTTGGACTCTCCTAGCTCCCTCTACCTATAAATATGTGCCTCCCTCCGAATTCTCGCGCAGACAAACCCTAGATCCAACTCCCTCCGCGCCGCCGGACATTTCTTCCCGCGCCGGACATGTCCGCTCGCCGCCGCCACCTCACTCCGACCAATCGAAGCATGCCACGTCGCGCCGCCGCCGCTCTCCTCCTATCAGACGCCGCCACCTGTCCCGCCGTCCTCCCACCAGCCGACGTGGCCCGCCCGGCCTGGGGCCGGCCCGCCCGAGCCGCGCAGGGGCCCGAGCGCCCGCGGCCCGCGCGCCTGTTGCCCCGCCGCCCGTCTCCTCACAGCGCCGCCATGCGCCGGCCTCCGCGCCCTCTCGCCGGCGTCGCCCCGCCGCCTCACCTCGGCGGTGCACCGCCGCGCCACCGCCCGATGTCGTCGGCGTCGCCGCCTTCATCCGCGCCGCCCCGCTCGTCTCCGATCACCGACGCCATCCGCCGCCTCGCCGGCGTCGTCCACCGGCGCAGCCCCCGCATGCTCGCCGGAGCCCGAGCCACCCCACCGGAGTTCGTCCTCGAGCTCGCCGGAGTTACTCCGGTCGGATCCGGAGAGAGTGGGACGAGATCTACCACTCCCCCGATCCAAACGCGCCTCCGTCCAGATCCGGATCCCTCCGTCCCGCACGTCTCCGTCCCGGGTTGACTTTCCCTGAGAGGTCAAAATATCTCTAAGTCCCCAGATCCCAGTATTATTTTGCATTTTCATCATGTCATAACTTCATCACCGTGGCTCCGATTCGTGCGTGTATCATATCAAAATGTTCGTCTCGAAGAGTACATCATTTCATCTCATTGCGTCATTTTCATTTGAGCTCATCTTGATGCCCAAAATGTCGTTCGAAGAGGGCTATGTGATGATTATTTCAGATCTGCTTTTAGCAAATAGCCTTTTGTCATTTTTGCCATGATTAATGTGTGCATGCTATGATCCTGAGCTCTAGATGTGTTTTGTAATATGCCATGCCATCTTTATAGGGGTGTATGCCATGTATTTTTGTGATCTTTGTGGTGACTAGCACAAGCATGCAAAGTAGCTTATTCAACGATGCTGATTTCAGGGACTTAGAATTTCACTAAGTCCTTGCTCTATTATTATTTTTATGCCATATGTTCATGTTGTTTCCTAGTGATCCGTGCCTCTTTTGAGGATGATCAGTGAGGATGTTTTGTTAATATTGTGGTGCTCTATCCATCCATGTCTTTGTTTGCAATTATGGAGCACCCTAGCTTGAGTTAATCGAGCTCTACTTTTGCTATAAAATGTTCCTGGCAGATTGTTAACATGTTTAGTGATTTTGCCGAGCTTGTTGTTGTTGATCCATGCATGATATGTTGTTGTTCTTGCCATTTCTAGCTTCTATGCCATATCTATTTGCTGGGTGTATGCTTACATTGTCATGCAATGCTTTGTAGTGAGTGCATCGAGCTCGTAAACATGCCTACTTGTTAATCTGTTTTGCATGCTCCAGTTTTTCACCAAGTCTGAATCTGTTTATGTTTTTGCTATGTTCACACGCTTGCAATTGTATTTTCTGATCCCTTTTGGCTCATGGTCACTAAGGGACTTTTGTTATATGTTTTGCGTAGCTTCATGCCATGCGTTGATTTGCCATGATATGTTCCTATAGCATGTAGTTATCATGCTCTAAACATTGCTTCCTGATGATAAATTCCTGATATGCTGTTAATTTCACTACGTCTGAAACCTGTTATCTTTTGCTCTTTTGTCATGCTTGTTTGAACCTGTTAATGAGTGAATTAGCCGTATCTTAGTGTTCATCTTTTGTCAAGCATCATGAGTGGATCCCTGCCATGTATTTTGTTGCCATGTTTGAGTGTTGTAGCATATTTTTCTTGATGCATTTAGATGGTCTCGTGCTGATTATCGCAGACCGGTGCCATATTTGTTTTGCTTGCCATTTCCAAACCGTGCATCTGATTCCGGCGATCTTTATATCGATTTCAACCGAAATCAACTCACCTTTCCAGTGGCACTCTTGGATTTCCATGTTGAGTCCAGGTTCAATCATTCCTTTCCAAATCATGCATATGCATCACATACCGCATCCCGCATATCATGCCATGTTCATGTGTTGGTTGTTTACTATGTTGTGTGCTTTTTTCCGGTGTTGCTTCTTCGGGTTGGTTCCGATAACGTCGCGTTTGTGAGGATCCGTTTGTCTATGTCCGTTTGTCTTCTTCATGGACTCGTTCTTCTTCCTTGCGGGATTTCAGGCAAGATGACCATACCCTCGAAATCACTTCTATCTTTGCTTGCTAGATGCTCGCTCTTTTGCTATGCCTATGCTGCGATACCTACCACTTGTTTTTCATGCCTCCCATATTGTGAAGCCAAGCCTCTAACCCACCTTGTCCTAGCAAACCATTGTTTGCTATGTTACCGCTTTGCTCAGCCCTCTTATAGCCTTGTTAGTTACAGGTGGAGATTGGAGCTTGTTCCATGTTTGGAACATGGATATTTTGTTGGGATATCACAATATCTCTTATTTAATTAATGCATCTATATACTTGGTAAAGGGTGGAAGGCTCGGCCTTATGCCTAGTGTTTTGTTCCACTCTTGCCGCCCTAGTTTCCGTCATATCGGTGTTATGTTCCCGGATTTTGCGTTCCTTACACGGTTGGGTTATAATGGGAACCCCTTGACAGTTCGCCTTGAATAAAACTCCTCCAGCAATGCCCAACATTGCTTTTACCATTCGCCACCTAGCCTTTTCTTTCCCTTGAGTTCTGCAGACTCAAGGGTCATCTTTATTTAAACCCCCCTGGGCCAGTGCTCCTCTGAGTGTTGGTCCGACCGAGTAGACTGCTGGGCCACCTCGGGGCAACTTGAGGGTTGGTTTTACTTGTAGGATGTCTCATCTGAGTGTGCCCTGAGAACGAGATATGTGCAGCTCCTATCGGGATTTGTTGGCACATTTGGACGGTGTTGCTGGACTTGTTTTACCATTGTCGAGGATGTCTTGTAACCGGGATGCCGAATCTGATCGGATTGTCTTGGGAGAAGGAATATCCTTCGTTGACCGTGAGAGCTTGTGATGGGCTAAGTTGGGACACCCATGCAGGGTTATGAACTTTCGAAAGCCGTGCCCGCGGTTATGGGCAGATGGGAATTTGTTAATGTCCGGTTGTAGAAAACCTAAAGTTTATCTTAATTAAAATGCATCAACCACGTGTGTAACTGTGATGGTCTCTTCTCGGTGGAGTCCGGGAAGTGGACACGATGTTGGAGTTATGCTTGATGTAGGTTGTTCTAGGATCACTTCTTGATCATAGTTTCTCGACCGTGCTTTTGCCTTCTCTTCTCGCTCTCTTTTGCATATGTTAGCCACCAAATATGCTAGTCGCTTGCTGCAGCTCCACATCATACCTTTTTACCTACCCATAAGCTTAAATAGACTTGATCGCGAGGGTGCGAGATTGCTGAGTCCCCGTGACTCACCAGATACTTCCAAAACCAGTTTGCAGGTGCCGATGAAACCGTGCAGGTGATGCAACCGAGCTCAAGGAGGAGCTCGATGAAGATCTTGTTCATTGTGTTGTTTCATTTCAGTTCATCAGTAGTGGAGCCCGGTTGGGACGATCGGAGATCTGTGTAGCATTTGGGGTAGTCTTCTTTTATTTTGGTTCCATAGTCGGACCTTGAGTGTATCTGGATGATGTAATGCTTTATTCATGTATTGTGTGAAGTGGTGATTGTAAGCCAACTATGTATCTCTTCCCCTTATGTATTACATGGGTTGTGTGAAGATTACCTCACTTGCGACATTGCTTTCAATGCGGTTATGCCTCTAAGTCGTGCTTCGACACGTGGGAGATATAGCCGCATCGAGGGCGTTACAAGTTGGTAATCAGAGCCTTCCCCGACTTAGGAGCCCCCTGCTTGATCGAATCGTTGGCGTTGTTGAGTCTAGAAAAAAATGTTTTGAGTCTTATAGGATTATATATATCGGAGAGTAGGATTCTTTTTACTCCTCAATCCCTTTGTCGCTCTAGTGAGGCATCTTGACGTAGAGTTTTGACTCTTCTCTTCTCAAATTTCACTAAAAAAAATTTAGGATCACATGGGTATCTTGGTATCTCAGTTGGGACGAGATCCTCTCGTAGTGGTGGAGTGTTGTGACACCCCGAGACCGTTGCGCCAGGTGTCTTCCAGTTATTCGCTGACATTGTCATGTCATTTGCTTGCGTGTCGCATCTTATCATGTCATCATGTGTGTCGGTGTCAAAACCGGCGGATCTCGGGTAGGGGGTCCCGAACTGTGCGTCTAGGCTGGATGGTAACAGGAGGCAAGGGACACGAAGTTTTACCCAGGTTCGGGCCCTCTCGATGGAGGTAAAACCCTACGTCCTGCTTGATTATTATTGATGATATGGGTAGTACAAGAGTAGATCTACCACGAGATCGAGGAGGCTAAACCCTAGAAGCTAGCCTATGGTATGATTGTTGATGTGTATGTCGTCCTACGGACTAAAACCCTCCGGTTTAAATAGACACCAAATAGGGTTAGGGTTGCATAGAGTCGGTTACAATGGTAGGAGATCTAAATATCCGCATCGCCAAGCTTGCCTTCCACGCCAAGGAAAGTCCCTTCCGGATACGGGACGGAGTCTTCAATCTTGTATCTTCATAGTCCAGGAGTCTGGCTGAAGGTATAGTTCGGCCATACGGACACCCCCTAATCCAGGACTCCCTCAATAGCCCCTGAACCAGGCTTCAATGATGACGAGTCCGGCACGCAGATTGTCTTCGGCATTGCAAGGCGGGTTCCTCCTCCAAGTACTTCATAGAAGATTTTGAGCACAAAGATAGTGTCAGGCTCTACAAAATAAGTTTCCACATATTGCCATAGAGAGAATAATATTTACACAAATCTAATCTACTGACGTATTATGTAGTGTGACATCACACCACGGCCAAGCTTTTATTCGAACCGTTTTACTGTCCCATCTCAGCGCGTTATGCGAGGCGGTTTCCTTGGCACGTCTTGTTAAAGCAGAGATCGTGTCCCCTTATTCCGGGATTCTCATCAATACGGGCATGGGTAACCCAACCGCGCCTTTGATTATGGCGCTTGGGAGATAAGCGAGTTTTACCAGGCTGGTGGGGACATGTAGTTGCGTCCACCCATATAAGGGGATAAGGATCCACCTTTTCACCTACGCCTTCTTCCTCCTTCGCCTATCCATTCTTGCGCACTCGAGCTCCAGCGCCCAAGTCCGCACTCCTCGTCTCGACCTTCTCCAGCCATGTCCGGAGCGGGAGGCAAGTGGATGGTCTCCTCCGTCACGGAGGGACACATCAAAAAGCTGAGGAAGGCTGGATATCTGGCTAGCAACATCGCGCACCGGCTTCCCGAAACGGGGCAGCTCATCCCCACTCCCAGGCCCCAATAGAGGGTGGTATTCCTCCCTCATTTCCTCCGCGGACTAGGCTTCCCTCTGCACCCATTTGTCCGGGGGCTCATGTTCTACTACGGCCTGGATTTCCACGATTTGGCCCCGAACTTTGTCCTCAACATCTCGGCGTTTATCATCGTGTGCGAGGCTTTCCTCCGCATCCGTCCCCATTTCGGCCTATGGCTCAAGACTTTCAACGTCAAGCCGAAGGTGGTGCGCGGCAGCCAGGCGGAGTGCGGCGGTGCCATGGTTGGCAAGATGGCCAACGTCCTATGGCTCGAGGGCTCCTTTGTACAGAGCCTGAAGGGGTGGCAATCGGGGTGGTTTTACATCACCGAGCCGTGCGACCCTAAGTGGGTCGCAGCCCCCGAGTTCCGGTCCGGACCCCCAACGCGGCTCACGTCCTGGAAAGAGACGGGCCTGTCGTGGGGCAGCCAAAAGGAGGTGACCGGACTGCAAACATGCATCCAATCCCTGGTGAACAAGCAGCTCAGGCTTGTCAACGTAGTCTATGTTATGCTCATCCGCTTGATCCTCCCGTGTCAACAACGGGCTTTCAACCTGTGGGAGTTCGATTCGGCGCGACACCAAACTCTGAGCAGGCTCTTCGACACGACATACGAAGATGCCTGGAAGGTGCTTTTCAAAGGCGCCGAGGCTCCCGCATCCGCTACCGAGGATCGCGGATTCAGCACGCAGCGTCACGCTAGCGCGGTAAGCTTTTTTGTATTTTTTACAGGGCACTAGTTTTTCATAGTTTAACTCTGTGCGGGATCTAAGCTCCCTTACCTTTGACAGGATTGGCAGGCGAAGTCCGGACGGATCGACTGTCCGGCACCTTTGCCCGAAGACCCAGCCGATGCCCACCTGGCGAAGCTGCTGGTTCCGGCACCCTATGTGGTGCCGGAGAAGAAGGCCGCGAAAAAGGCCGCGGGGACTCGAAAGAGTGCCCGGTGCCAGGAGGCGTCGGATCCATCATCCGACGGTTCCGAGGCGCATTCCTCCTATGAAGACGAGGAGGAGGAAGAAGAAACCCCTCCCCCTCCAGCAAGGGAAGGGAAGAAAAGGAAGGCCGCCTCAACTGGGGAGGCCGAAGGGTCCAAGAAGGCGAGAACCCCTCCTCCGGACTACTCCACCAACGCCGACGATGGTGAAGAGGAGTGGCCGCCCAGGGCCAAGCCCCTGGCGAAATCGTAAGTATCCGGATACCGGAGTGATTTCATAGTATTTGATTATTGCACAGCTTTCCCTTATGTCGGATATGTTTGTGCAGCCCACCCAAAGACTGGCTCGACGCGTCGTCGAGCGGCTCACTGGACTCGTCGGACGTGAACTCGCTTCCGACGGCTTCCTCCCCCCGCCCTACGGATGACACCGAAGTGTTGTCCCAGCAAGTTCCAATCCGGGAGGAGGTGGTCCTGGAGGCGCCGCAAGGCGACCTCCCGGACTCAAGGAGTAAAGGGGACGAAACCCCCCAGGGCTCCAAGTCCGGCCCTAGGCCGGACACCGCTCCGAAACCTTCAAAGGTTCCAGAGTCCGGTGGGGGACCTCCTTCCAAGACGAGCAAGCCCGCCGCGCCGGCGACCTCCGTCCAACCGTAGGCGCCGAACAATCTGTTGGAGGCGCTCCAAGGCGCCTCCATCGACGAGGGGCACCGCACTATTATGAGTGCGGTGGTCCAGAAGGTTCAGTCCGCCAAGAGCGGACTGACTGAAGCTTGTACAAGCCTTTTAATAGGCTTTGAGGTAAGTAAAGAATGTGTAAATAACATTACCGCATAGACAGTAGCCCCTGATGCTCTGTTTGGCGTTCGGGAAGAAAAGCCGAATAGAGGATCAAATAAAATTCGCAGGAGTCTAACAAAAAGAAGTCAATATGCGTGTGCAGGCTTCCCTGCTGGCGTCCGCCGCACTGACTGCGGAAGTGGACGTGCTAAAGCAGGACCTCGAGCGGTCCGAGCAAGAGCTCGGACGTGCCAAGAAGTAGCTCGAGGACAGTGAAGGTAAAAAATACCTTGTATATATGTGTATAAAAAGGTGCAATTGCGAAAAATGATAGGAGTATCGTGGCTATTGTAGGGGCCACGTTTGAGGTGGCGACCCTAAAGCAAGCGCTGCTCGAGGCCGAGAAGAGGTCGGCCGCGGAGCGCACTGAGCGAGAAAAGTATGAGGCCGAGGTTGGCAAGGTGCGGCAAGAGCTCCAGGCTCTCATGGAAAAACATGAGAGTTTGGAGCGTGACTCAAGGACGCGAGCGTCCGAGCTCACGGCGGCTACTGAAAGTGCCAAGTCTGCCAAGGCCGAATCCCAGAAGACCCTCCAGGAGTGGATGAGGTGAAGAAGATAGCGGCGGGTAAGGCATTCTTTATGCAAAGTAAACACATAAGCGTGAGTTACTTGTTACTTACCTGAATCCGGAGTTCTCCAGGCGCGTTCACAGATCTTCCTCGGAGTATATCTGATGCCACCGCATTCTATCGAGCCGAGGAGGGCAGCTCGACAGTGAAGGTGTTCTGGTCTCAGTACGCTGAGGCCGGACACCCCGTGCCCCCGAGCGACCAGTTGAAGCAACTGGTCGAGCTCCATAAGGCGGCCGAACAGGCCATGAAGGGCCTCATAGTTCGACTGTGGCCTGGAGAGGCTCAGCCTGGGAGCTATTTCGGGCTGGTGCGGCGGCTGGTGGAGGCCTGTCCAAGGCTCGAAGTCATCAAGCGCTCCGTCTGCATTGAAGGTGCCCGTAGGGCTCTTGCCCGTGCGAAGGTGCACTGGGGCAAGCTGGATGCTGAGAAGCTTGTGAAGGACGGGCCACCGCCGGGGAAAGAGCATCGCAAGCCCGAAAATTATTATAAGGATGTTCTGAAGGGTGCCCGCCTTGTGGCGGATGAATGTTCTATGGATGTAATTTTTGAATAAAAATCACTCGTTTTGTCCTGTGCACTGAAAACTTGTTCATATGCGCTTAAGCAATGCTGTTTGAATTTAAAATATTACCTTCTGTGCGGCTGTTTATCAATTCTGAGAGATGGCAAGTCGTCGGCTTCTGCCCCCGGGCCGCTAGTGCTGGGGTGTTCGGGGATAAATCTGAGGGCTCTTTTTCCCATGTTTGGGTCCTTCGAGGGAGGCGCTCAGCCCAACGAACAAGGCAATCAGACTATAATGCGTGAATACTCTCACTTAGCCATAGAATTCTATAATTTTAAATTTCGGCGAAGCCCCTGGTATTCGGAAGACCGAGTTCGGGGCGCTATCCACGCCTTGGCCGGACAGAACCGGCTCCTCGCCCTAAGTGGCATAAGTCTTTAAGGACTCGAAAACACCTCTCGAACAGCGACCAACTCTCGCCTCATCATGACAGTCAGTTTTAGCTTTCTCCACTGAGGTGCTCAACCCAGCTCAACCGGGGCACAATCGCAGTGGTTCTCCTAGTGCTACCTTAGCCGATATAGCGGAACGTAAGGCACCAAAACATAGGAGCCGGGCAAACCCAACTATTGACCCAAGACATGATTCGGAGCCGATGCATATAATGCTATAAGTTCGGGGTGCCATACTTGTTAAAGTATTCGGACTTCTCACACCATGTTGAGGGGTACTGAAGCCCCTGGCATATTTTGGCCGTACCAAAGTGTACGGGTGCAACATGTCGTTAAGGAACATATATAAATATAAAAAAAAGAGTAATGCAAAAATAGATAAAAGCTATGCATTGTTTAGTAAAAAGAGCTGCGATCAAAGCAGAACGATACAAATAATGCGATAAGCAAAAGGTTGGACTATGTAACATGTCCGCTCCAGGGGCAAGCTGCGGAATAATATGCAAAACAGGTATACTGCTCGTGATAAAGACCACCTGGGAGTTCCATAATGTGGCGCGGCTTGTCTGCTTCCCTGGTTCTTGCATCGTTATGCGGCAATTGAACTGCCGAACAGGCCTTCCGAAGAGTGGAGTCCTGAAAGTAAGAGAAAATTAAAAAATCGGCAGCCCCTGGTACGGTTGAAGCTGTGTTTTGGGCGTGCCGTGATGGTGCCCCTCCCCCTGTGCCCATGGTATCTCTAGAGCGTAGTTATGTACGCGAAGTACTGACGTCGCCTTTTTGCGAGGGTTGGGGTTGGGGCCGCATTGCTACACCTGCTCGGATCGTGCCATGCGGTCTTGTTGTAGGTTACTCCGGGCGCGCTTGACGGTGTCCGGTCGTTTAGTGGCCGGACTGGAGAAATGCCTGGGGAGGCTGCTTTGTACTTCCGCTGCAAGGGCCGCCGTGTGCTCCTCCGTTCGGAGGGAGCGTTCGATGTTTCCATTGACCATAATTACTCCTCGAGGCCCTGGCATCTTGAGCTTAAGGTATGCGTAATGCGGTATCGCATTGAACTTAGAGAATGCGGTTCGCCCGAGCAGTGCGTGATAACCACTGCAAAACGGGACTATGTCAAAGATTAACTCCTCGCTTCGGAAATTATCCGGAGATCCGAAGACCACTTCAAGTGTGACTGGGCCTGTACAGTTGGCCTCTACACCTGGTATTACGCCTTTAAAGGTCGTTTTGGTGGGCTTAATCCTCGAGGGATCTATGCCCATTTTCTGCACTGTATCCTGGTAAAGCAGGTTCAGGCTGCTGCCGCCGTCCATAAGGACTCTAGTGAGATGAAATCCGTCAATAATTGGGTCTAGAACCAATGCGGCGAAGCCGCCGTGACGGGTGCTAGTGGGGTGGTCCCTTCGATCAAAGGTGATCGGGCAGGAGGACCATGGGTTAAACTTTGGGGCGACTGGCTCTATCACGTATACGTCCCTTAACGCGCGCTTCCGCTCCCTCTTGGGGATGTGGGTTGCGTATATCATGTTCACCGTCCGCACTTGTGGGGGAAAACCCTTCTGTCCCTTGTTGTTCGGCGGCCGGGGCTCCACGTCATCATCGCTATGCAGCCCCTTGTCTTCATTTTCAGCGTTTAACTTGCCTGCCTGCTTGAACACCCAACAATCCCTGTTGGTGTGATTGGCCGGCTTTTCAGGGGTGCCATGTATCTGGCATAAGCGGTCGAGTATTCGGTCCAAACTAGACGGGCCCCTAGGATTCCTTTTGAATGGCTTTTTCCGTTGGCCGGATTTAGAGCCTCTAAATCCGGCATTAACTATCGTATCATCTGCATTGTCGCCGTTAATGCGGCGCTTCTGTTTGTTGCGACGCGACCTGCCGCTACTGTCCCTGGTGTCCGAATTACTAGGGTTCTTGGTTATATTGTTGCTACGAGCAAGCCAGCTGTCTTCTCCCGCGCAAAAGCGGGTCATGAGTGTCGTGAGTGCTGCCATAGATTTCGGCTTTTCCTGTCCAAGGTGCCGGGCCAGCCACTCGTCACGGATATTGTGCTTGAAGGCTGCTAGGGCCTCGGCGTCCGGACAGTCGACTATTTGATTTTTCTTTGTTAGGAACCGCGTCCAGAATTGCCTGGCCGATTCATCTGGCTGCTGAATTACGTGACTTAGGTCATCAGCGTCTGGGGGTCGCACATAAGTGCCCTGGAAATTGTCGAGGAATGCGGCTTCCAGGTCCTCCCAATAGCTGATTGATCCTGTTGGCAAGCTGTTAAGCCAGTGCCGAGCTGGTCCTTTAAGCTTGAGTGGGAGGTATTTGATGGCGTGGAAATCATCGCCGTGGGCCATGTGGATATGAAGGAGATAATCCTCAATCCATACTGCAGGATCTGTTGTGCCATCATATGATTCGATGTTTACGGGTTTGAAACCCTCGGGGATTTGATGATCCATTATTTCGTCTGTGAAGCAGAGTGGGTGTGCAGCGCCTCTGTACTGGGCTATATCATGACGTAGCTCCAATGAGCTTTGTCTACTGTGTTCGGCCCTGCCGAATTTGTGGCCGGCGTGACGGATGCCGTCTCGAGCCGTGGGGCGCCCACGCGATCCGTAGATCGATCTTGTTTGTCTAGCCTTATCCTCCAACATGTCTCGTAAGTCTGGCGCATAGTCCCGTGCCTTGGTACGGGGTGCGTCTTGAGTGGAGGGCCGAGAGGCCTCTCTGTCGCGGCCACGAGGTGGCCGGTCGGCCGCATCAAGTGCTTCCTCCTCTAATTGGGGTAGCAACCTGCGCTTTGGGTAGCTCTTGGAGGGGCGTTCGAGTTTATGCTCTTCGGCCGCAAGGACTTCAGTCCATCTGTCGACTAGCAAATCTTGATCAGCTCTAAGCTGTTGCTGTTTTTTCTTGAGGCTTCTTGCCGTGGCCATAAGCCTGCGTTGAAAACGCTCTTGCTCGACGGGATCCTCTGGCACGACGAATTCGTCATCGTCGAGGCTTGCCTCGTCTTCGGAGGGAGGCATATAATTATCGTCCTCGACCTCTCTGTCTGCCGCTTTCTCATGAGGGCTGGTTTCTCCATCCGCCTGTGCTAAATCTTGCTGGAGGGGGTTTTCTTCGGCGCTTTCCAGAGTATTATTATCTCTCGTGCTGGAATCACCGTGTTTGTTTTGGCGGGATTTTGAGCGGCGCCGCTGACGTCGGCGCTTAGGCTGTTTCTTGGAGGGGTCATCCTCCGCTGTTCCATCGCCATCTCCCTCTTTTGGGGTGTCCACCATGTATATGTCACACGACGAGGTTGCTTTCCAGGGCCTAGTAGGCGCTGGTTCTTCATCATCTCCTTCATTGGCGTCCATACCGTCGATGTCTTCGGAGTCAAAGTCGAGCATGTCAGTTAAGTCGTCAACAGTGGCTACAAAGTGGGTGGTGGGTGGGCTTCGAATTTATTCATCGTCCGAATCCCAACCTTGCTGGCCGTAGTCCGGCCAGGGCTCTCCTGATAAAGAGAGAGACTTCAGTGACTTCAGAATATCGCCAAAAGGCGAGTGCTGAAAAATGTCCGCGGTAGTAAACTCCATGATAGGCGCCCAATCGGATTCGATTGGCCGGGGCGCGGAGGGTTTGGAGTCCGGAAAGGAGTCCGGCTCCTTGGAGTCACGAGTCTCGCGGAGTGCGGGCTGGTGTTCGGCTCAATCGCCGTTGGGATCGCAGCCCCTGAGGTGGCGTCCAACCGCCCATCCTCGATTGGCGCAGTTGGCTCCGAATTAAGGATCAGAGCCGATGCGGGTGCGGCCTCCAGGGCACTGTTCGGCGGCAGAGCTAGATCATGCTCGTCGGGACAGTGCGGCGCGCTCGGCAGTGGCTCGAATCCGTCGCGGATCAAGTCCCCGCGGATGTCAGCCGTGTAGTTTAAACTTCCAAATCTGACCTGACGCCCAGGGGCGTAGCTTTCGATCTGCTCCAGGTGGCCAAGTGAATTGGCCCGCAGTGCGAAGCCACCGAAGACGAAGATCTGTCCGGGGAGGAAGGTCTCACCCTGGACTGCATCGCTATCGATGATCGTAGGAGCCATCGAGCCTGACAGCGACGACATAGAGGAACTCTCAACGAAAGCACCAATGTCGGTGTCAAAACCGGTGGATCTCGGGTAGGGGCTCCCGAACTGTGCGTCTAGGCTGGATGGTAACAGGAGGCAAGGGACACGAAGTTTTACCCAGGTTCGGGCCCTCTCGACGGAGGTAAAACCCTACGTCCTGCTTGATTAATATTGATGATATGGGTAGTACAAGAGTAGATCTACCACGAGATCGAGGAGACTAAACCCTAGAAGCTAGCCTATGGTATGATTGTTGATGTGTATGTCGTCCTACGGACTAAAACCCTCCGGTTTATATATACACCGGATAGGGTTAGGGTTACATAGAGTCGGTTACAATGGTAGGAGATCTAAATATCCGCATCACCAAGCTTGCCTTCCATGCCAAGGAAAGTCCCTTCCGGACACGGGACAGAGTCTTCAATCTTGTATCTTCATAGTCCAGGAGTCCGGCTGAAGGTATAGTTCAGCCATCCGGACACCCCCTAATCCAGGACTCCCTCAATGTGCATTGCATCATCATGTTTTAAAACTTGCATTCGTCCGGGTTCTCCTAGTTCCTTCCGTTGTCCGTTCTGAGCCCAGACACACTTGCACGCGCCCGCGGCATGTCCGAAATAGTATTGTATAAGTGGCCGGAAAATGTTCTCGGAATGGGTTGAAAGTTTGCATGCGGTGTTCTTATATTGTAGGTAGGCCGTCTGCCAAGTTTCATCGCATTCGGAGTCTGTTTGACACCCCAACGGATAACTATAGCGGCAATATAGCCGGTCTAACGTCGGAGAGAGATAATCTTAGCATCGAGGGCGTTACAAGTGAGGTAATCTTCACACAACCCATGTAATACAGAAGGGAAAGAGATACATAGTTGGCTTACAATCACCACTTCACACAATACATGAATAAAGCATTACATCATCCAGATACAATCAAGGTCCGACTACGGAACCAAAATGAAAGAAGACTACCCCAAATGCTACACAGATCCCCGATCGTCCCAACTGGGCTCCACTACTGATCGACTGAAATGAAACAACACAATGGACAAGATCTTCATCGAGCTCCTCCTTGAGTTCGGTTGCGTCACCTTCTCGGTAACATCGGCACCTGCAAACTGGTTTTGGAAGTATCTGGTGAGTCACAGGGACTCAGCAATCTCGCACCCCCGCGATCAAGTCTATTTAAGCTTATGGGTAGGTAAAAGGTATGATGTGGAGCTGCAGCAAGCGACTAGCATATTTGGTGGCTAACATATGCAAAAGAGAGCGAGAAGAGAAGGCAAAAGCACGGTCGAGAAACTATGATCAAGAAGTGATCCTAGAACAACCTACGTCAAGCATAACTCCAACACCGTGTTCACTTCCCGGACCCCGCCGAGAAGAGACCATCACGGCTACACACACGGTTGATGTATTTTAATTAAGATCAACTTTAGGTTTTCTACAATCGGACATTAACAAATTCCCATCTGCCCATAACCACGGGCACGGCTTTCGAAAGTTCAATACCCTGCGTGGGTGTCCCAACTTAGCCCATCACAAGCTCTCACGGTCAATGAAGGATATTCCTTCTCCCAAGACAATCCGATCAGACTCGGCATCCTGGTTACAAGACATCCTCGACAATGGTAAAACAAGTCCAGCAAAGCCACCCGAATGTGCCGACAAATCCCGATAGGAGCTGCACATATCTCGTTCTCAGGGCACACCGGATTGTCCAAGGTTCCGGTAGGCCAGCCCAAAGTTTCCCCTGGTGGCCACCGGCAGCTGACAGGTTGGACCAACACTCAGAGGAGCACTGGCTCGGGGGTTTAAATAAAGATGACCCTTGAGTCTGCAGAACCCAAGGGAAAGAAAAGGCTAGGTGGCGAATGGTAAAACCAATGCTGGGCCTTGCTGGAGGAGTTTTATTCAAGGCGAACTGTCAAGGGGTTCCCATTATAACCCAACCGTGTAAGGAACGCAAAATCCAGGAACATAACACCGATATGATGGAAACTAGGGCGGCAAGAGTGGAACAAAACACCAGGCATAAGGCCGAGCCTTCCACCCTTTACCAAGTATATAGATGCATTAATTAAATAAGAGATATTGTGATATCCCAAAAAAATATCCATGTTCCAACATGGAACAAACTCCAATCTTCACCTGCAACTATCAATGCTATAAGAGGGGCTGAGCAAAGCGGTAACATAGCCAAACAACGGTTTGCTAGGACAAGGTGGGTTAGAGGCTTGGCTTAACAATATGGGAGGCATGATAAGCAAGTGGTAGGTATCGCAGCATAGGCATAGCAAAAGAGCGAGCAACTAGCAAGCAAAGATAGAAGTGATTTCGAGGGTATGATCATCTTGCCTGAAATCCCACAAGGAAGAAGAACGAGTCCATGAAGAAGACAAACGGACGTAGTCGAACGGTTCCTCACAAACGCGGCGTTATCGGAACGAACCCGAAGAAGCAACTCCGGAAAGAAGCACACAACATAGTAAACAACCATCACATCAACATGGCATGATGCACAACCAAGTATGATGCATGTCCGGTTTAAATATGCATGGCATGGCAAAGGGCACAAACAAAACTACAAGTTAAGTAGAGCTCAATATGCAACGAGTTGCATATTGATGGAACACCACATCAATTATTTAGTTCTCTCTCGTTTATGTACCCAACAATATTAAATGTTGTTAAACATGGCAAGAGGTGAAACATGAGTAAAATACACAGTTAGGCATTTTAAATGAGGCCGGAAACATCAAACAACAATCCCGGTAAATCCTCATGTGCATTTAGCAATTTAATGCAAACAAATTTTTTAACCATTTAAATGTTATAAACATGATGCGGATGACATGATGCAATGCACACGATGCAAAGATGAATGCAACAGACGAAACAAAACACACAACGAAACCCGGAAACCCTGGAAGGCATCTGCAGCTCCGGTCTTGGGGCGTTACAACGGTCCAGACTGGACGGGCCCGGAGTGCTTCTTTTAAATGGCTTTTTCCGCTGACCGGGTTTAGAGCCTTTGAATCCGGCATTGACTGCCGTATCCTCGTTATTGTCGCTGTTAATGCGACACTTGTGTTTGTTGCGTCATGACCTGCCATTTCCATCCTTGGTATCCGAAGTACCATGGTTCTTTGATATGTTATTGCTGCGAGCCAGCCAGCTGTCTTCTCCCGCGCAAAAGCGGGTCATGAGTGTCGTGAGGGCCGCCATGGATTTCGGCTTTTCCTGGCCAAGGTGCCGGGCGAGCCACTTGTCGCGGATGTTGTGCTTAAAAGCTGCTAGGGCCTCTGCATCCGGACAATCGACGATTTGATTTTTCTTTGTTAGGAACCGTGTCCAGAATTGCCTGGCTGATTCCTCTGGCTGCTGAATTATGTGGCTCAAGTCATCGGCATCTGGCGGTCGCACATAAGTGCCCTGGAAGTTGTCGAGGAATGCGGCTTCCAGATCTTCCCAACAGCCAATGGACTCTGGTGGCAAGCTGTTGAGCCAATGCCGAGCTGGTCCTTTGAGCTTAAGTGCGAGGTATTTGATGGCGTGTAGGTCATCACCGTGGGCCATGTGGATGTGCAGGAGGAAATCCTCAATCCGTACCGCATGATCTGTTGTGTCGTCATATGATTCGATATTTACGGGTTTGAAACCCTCGGGGATTTGGTGATCCATTACTTCGTCTGTGAAGCATAGGCGGTGTGCGGCGCCTCTGTACTGGGCTATATCGCGATGCAGCTCAAATGAGTCTTGCCCGCTGTGTTCGGCCCGGCTGGATTTACTTTTACTATATCCGGCGTGACGGTTATCGTCTCGTGTAGTGGCGCGCCCTCGTGATCCGTAGATCGATATTGCATGTTTTGCTTTGTCCTCCAATACATCTCGCAGGTCAAGCATGTTTCCCCGTCCTTTTTCATTTTTATTTGAGTGGCAGCGGGGTGCGGCCTGAGCTTTTGGCTGAAATGCCTCTCTATCGCGGCCACGAGGTGGACGGTCAGCCGCATCATATGCTGGAGATGTAGGTTTGAGTGCTTCCTCCTCCAGTCGGGGCAGCAACCTACGCTTTGGGTAACTCTTGGAGGGGCGTTCGAGTTTATATTCCTCAGCCGCAAGGACTTTAGTCCATCTGTCAGCTAGCAAATTTTGATCAGCTTGAAGCTGATGTTGCTTTTTCTTAAGGCTATTTGCCGTTGCTATAAGCCGGCGCTTGAAGTGCTCTTGTTCGACGGGATCCTCGGGCATGACGAATTCGTCATCGTCGAGGCTTGCCTCGTCTTCGGAGGGAGGCATGTAATTATCATCCTCCGCCTCTCTGTCTGCCGCTCTCTCTGGAGGGCTGGCTTCTCCATCCTCCTGCCCTAGATCTTGCTGGAGGGGATTGTTGTCGTCTTCGGCACTGTCCGGAGTGCTATTATCTCCTATGTCGGGGTCACCACTTTTTCTTTGGCGAGACTTAGAGCGGCGCCGCTGACGCCGCTGCTTGGGTTGCTTCTTGGAGGGGTCATCCTCCGCTGTCTCATCGCCATTGCCTTCTTTGGGTGTGTCCACCATGTATATATCATATGATGAGGTGGCTGTCCAGTGCCCGGTGGGCAGTGGTTCCTCTTCGCCTCCCGCATCGTCGTCCTTGCCGTTGATGTCTTCGGAGTCGAAGTCGAGCATGTCGGTTAGGTCTTCGACAGTGGCTACTAAGTGGGTGGTGGGTGGGCGGCAAATTTCTTCGTCATCCGCATCCCAATCCTGTCGGACATAGTTCGGCCAGGACTCTCCTGACAAGGAGAGAGACCTTAATGAGTTCAGTATGTCGCCGAAGGGCGAGTGCTGAAAGATATCCGCAGAGGTAAACTCCATGATCGGCGCCCAATCGGATTCGATAGGCACGGGCGCGGGCGGTTGGGAGTCCGTGGCCGGGGAGGAATCCGGTAGTTTGGCTTCACGGCTCTCATGAAGGGTAAGGTCGATACTCGGCTCGATCACTGATGAGAGAGCGGCCTCCGTGGCGGGGTCTATCCACCCGCCCATGGAAGGCGCAGCTGGCTCCGAATTGAGGGTCGGAGCGGTTGCCGACGTGATCTCCTGGACACTGTCTGATGGCAGAGCTAAATCATGCTCATCGTGGCCGTGTGGCGCACTAGGCAGGGGCTCGAATCCATCGAAGATCAAGTCTCTGCGGATATCGGCCGTGTAGTTTAAGCTTCCAAACCTGGTCTCACCCTGGACTGCATTGCTACCGATGATCGAAGGAGCCATAAGGCCTAATAGCGACGACACAGAGGAACTCTCAATGAAAGCACCAACGTCGGTGTCAAAACCGGCGGATCTCGGGTAGGGGGTCCCGAACTGTGCGTCTAAGGCGGATGGTAACAGGAGGCAGGGGACACGATGTTTTACCCAGGTTCGGGCCCTCTTGATGGAGGTAAAACCCTACGTCCTGCTTTATTATTCTTGATAATATGAGTAGTACAAGAGTTGATCTACCACGAGATCGGAGAGGCTAAACCCTAGAAGCTAGCCTATGGTATGATTGTATGTTGTCCTACGGACTAAAACCCTCTGCTTTATATAGACACCGGAGGGGGCTAGGGTTACACAAGGTCGGTTACAAAGGAGGAGATATACATATTCGTATTGCCTAGCTTGCCTTCCACGCCAAGTAGAGTCCCATCCGGACACGGGACAAAGTCTTCAATCTTGTATCTTCATAGTCCAACAGTCCGGCCAAAGGATATAGTCCGGCTGTCCGGAGACCCCCTAATCCAGGACTCCCTCAGGGACCTTCAGTGGATCCATCTACTTTATCAGGCTTTACGTGTGAATCTTCATATTCTTCTGACGAGTCAAATGACTCCAACTATAAACTGTTCAAAAATCAGAATGGTGAAGTATTTGCTAGATATGTTGGCACTAACTGTAGGAACGGTCCTCCTATGAAGAAAATCTGGGTTCCCAAAAGATGCCTTGAAAATCTTCAGGTGAATGTCATCATGACGCCACCTGTGAAGAATAGGAACCCCAAATCAAATTCTTCATATGGATCCAAGTCCTCATACGGACCAAACTCCTCACATGGATCATATTCCTTAAAAGGATCAAAGTCCTCATATGAACATCATCGTGCTAACCCGTCTGTTTCGCAGGGAAGATCTAAGGATTATGGATATGCGCATTATTCTTCAAATCATTATGTTCATAAGTCCACGAAGAATTTCTCTGTTTACTCTTATGCTTGCCCTAACCACTCTTATGTGAAACGAATTGGATTGGCATCTATGCCACCTTTCTCTTATGAGCTCGCAAAATTCCTCAATGGTAAGCTTGAGGAAGAAGTGTATGTTGCTCAACCCCCAGGTTTTGAAGATCCAAAGCATCCTGACAAAGTCTTCAGACTCAATAAGGCCCTCTATGGCCTCAAGCAGGCCCCACGGGCGTGGTATGATACTTTGAAGGAATTCCTCATGAATAAAGGCTTCAAACCCGGTTCACTTGACCCAACTCTTTTCACTAAATCTTATGATGGTGAATTGTTTGTGTGCCAAATATATGTTGATGATATTATCTTTGGTTGTAGTGACCAACGTTATACTGATGAATTTGCCTATATGATGAGTGAAGAATATCAAATGTCTTTGATGGGAGAATTGAAATTCTTCTTAGGTCTTCAGATTCATCAACAGCGAAATGGCATATTCATATCTCAGGAGAAATACCTCAAGGATGTACTGAGGAAATTCGGCATGCAAGATTGCAAAGGAGTGAAAATCCCTATGCCCACAAATGGCCATCTATGCACTGATGAAAATGGTATTGATTTTGATCAAAAGGTATACTGCTCCATGATTGGTTCTTTATTGTACCTATGTGCATCTAGGCCAGATATTATGCTTAGTGTTTGCATGTGTGCCCGATTTCAAGCTACACCGAAGGAATCACACCATAAGGCTGTGAAGCATATTCCTCGATATCTAGCTCACACACCAACACTTGGATTATGGTACCCCAAGGGCTCGCCTTTTGATCTCATTGGATTTTCAGACTCAGACTATGCTGGTGATCGTGTGGACCGCAAGTCAACATCTGGCACATGCCATTTCCTCGGACGATCCTTGGTCTGTTGGTCCTCGAAGAAACAGAACTGCGTATCACTGTCTATTGCTGAAGCTGAGTACATTGCTGCTGGTTCTTGCTGTGCTCAACTACTATGGATGAAGCAAACTCTCAAGGACTATGGCGTCAACGTGAAGAATGTGCCACTCTACTATGACAATGAGAGTGCCATCAAGATTGCTCATAACCCAGTTCAGCACTCGAGGACAAAGCACATTCAGATCCGTCATCATTTTCTTCGTGATCATGTGTTGAAGGGCGACATCTCTATTGAGCATGTGAAGACTGAAGAACAGCTAGCCGATATCTTCACTAAGCCCTTGGATGAGAAGAGATTTAGCAAGTTGCAGTGTGAGCTAAATATCCTAGAATCTTCGAATGTTCTTTGAAAAGGACACTCATCCTAACACTTATGCAAAATTGATGACTTAGATGTGCAACACATGAAGAAACATTTTTCTTCAATCAATGAAGACTAACACTCTAAGTGTGAAGAAATTAACGAAGAATTTGATTCTCAGAATCCTACAACAATTGTACGTGGTGTCTGAAATCATCATTCATATACGATGGGTCACGCCACCACAAAATGTGAAAATCGTCAATTGAGTTTTTCCTTGGTTCTTTGAAATTCCTCAGTTGTTTTTTTAAATTTGCATTGTCTTCACCATTCCCGTCGTTTTTCTTCATTGGCTATATATATGAGTTTATGTCCTCTACAGCATTCACTTATAGCTATTTCTTCATATTTTCTTTTCTGCTAAGTGAATGTGATTGGACCCTTCCCCCTCTATGCTATACTCAACCCAATCTATTCACAAATTCTTCATGTGCGTTCTATTTGAAACTCATTCAAAATCTTCACTGTGTCCTTGTCAGCTAAAGAATTTACAAACGGAACTTTTAACTTATCCTATCTAAATTTTTGGCTTTGCCGCTCAAACCGTTCCACATCCCACGCCAACACTTATCCATTCACCCACGATCTCACACGATCTCCACTTCTCAGTACGTGGGTGACACATGTCAAGCGAATGAGAAGGGTCAGGGGCACGTTCGTCCAATTTCTTCGGGCGAACAGTTTTTCACCGTGGCTATAAATACCCCTTCCCTTCCTCACTTCACTTTTACTCCGCTCGTTCTCACTCCAGCTCGAGTTTCTCAAACCCTAGCGCCGCCGCTACTTCATCGTTGCCGGTGAGGAAGAGATTCACTGCCTCGACCTCGTCACCGTCGTACTCGCGCCGGCTGCGGATTTCTTCACCCTGCCACCGCCGTAGCTGTCTTCCTCTGCCAAGTTAGGGCGTGGAAGATCTGAACTGACGAACTTCACGTCTACACCTCTCAGTTCGTCGTGTTCTTCGTCTAGGGTAATTAAAAGCTACTTTTACTGCCCTCTTTGATTCAAATGATAACCACAAAATCTTCAAAGGTGTTTATTCTTCAAATTCGTCACACACTGAACACCTCACATGTCATCTGTTCTTGATTCATTTCTCTAAGCTATATTTTTTTCAAGATTCCTCAATTGTGTGGATTTTCGATCCATACAACTCTGGAACCTAAGACTAAGAGCGCTCAGTGAAATTCTTCAAGACTCATCTGGTCAAAATCCTCAAACTTGTTCTTTTTAAAAACCTCTGAGAGCGCATATGACCTCTCCATATTCCTCGCAACTATACTCTGTTCACAGGTACTCATGTCAGCTGCTGCATCACTAGGTTCTCATCAACTTAACTCATTTGCAGCGTTCCTCGAATAAAAGTTCCATACATCTTCAGAGAATTCCATTGTTCAAATTCCTCATCTGAAGAAAATGGCTGATGGAAAGAAGCCACATAAGGGAGGAAAGAGGCCTGAGGTTAATACTGCTTTTGAGATCCTGATGATATATACAAGGACTATTGCACTCCTGATGAGGCCAAGTTTGATAAGGAGGACAAAAATCAGCGCAAGGTGCACATTCAAAGAATAGAGAGGAGATGGGCAAGAGAGTGGAGGGAGTACAGGTATGTTACTCCCAAGTAAATGAAGAAATTCGCTCTAAATCCTCCATGCCCAAGACCTCCATTGGCACCTGGCCAAGAAGCAGATCCCACCATCCTGAAGCGCGGTGAGGATTATCCTGATGAATGGGCCAAGCGCCAGGCCAAGCTAGCCAAAGTAGCTAAGGAAGCAGTGAGGAAATTCAATGAAGACTCTGGTGCCGCTGCTGCCACTGCTGAGGCCTCTGAAAGTAAGCCCAAGAAGGCTATGCCAAAGAAGCCTGCTTACAAGCCAAGTGCTTCACCCTCAATGCCCTCACGGCCAAGTTCCTCAGCAATGCCCTCACGGTCAGACTCTTCAAAGCACTCATGGCCAACTCCTCATGCTGCTCCCGCTCCAAAGTCCTCAGCTCCTCCGCCAAAGTCCTCAGCTGCTCCGACCAAATCCTCAGCACCTGCGCATCTCACCATGTGCCAAAGGACGTCGGGCATCTCTATTGCCTCAGGAGCATCTGCTAGTTCCTCAGCACCACTGCATTCTTCAACTGGTCCCACTCTGTTGAAGACCAAGGCAACTGCTGGACGAGGCTCTCGACCAAGTCTTCAAAAGAAGCAGGTCGCTTTTCAAGTGCCAACAGAGAGAGGCAGGTCAAGGCCGCTAGAGCCAAGGGCATAAGTGTGCCTCTGCTTTTGGATCCAAAGTTGATCCTTGAGTACATTGATCTATGGCACAAGGACCCCAATACTCCTATGCCTGACTTCAAGTTGACTCCTAGCCAAAGTCATATGTTGACTCACTTCATACAAGAAGAAAAATGGAAGTTTGAGAAGGCCAGGCAGATCAAGAAGGCGCAGTGCAAGAAGGAGCGCTTCCTGAAGAAAAACGTTGTCTCTATGACAACTGAAGAACTTGTTACTATTCAATCTGAGATCAAGAAACTCAGTGATGAATTTGACACCTACCACGCTGATTGGCTTGGAGCCAAGGTCCGTTTTGTGAAACTCACTGATCAATTCACTTCAAATGTTGCAGCCCCAACGCAACAGGAAATTCCTTAGGCTGAAGCATCTGCTTAGCCTACTGAAGAAAATGCCAGCAACGCTGATGACAATCAGGCTGCTGAAGAAAATGCTAATTCCAGTGCTGATGACTGCATTCCAGCCGCTGAAGAAATTGCCAGGAAACCCCTAGTGTTGTGCCTGAAGAAAGTGAAGACGTCAGGGCAACTGCATCGGTTGCGCCTGAAGAAATTCAACCAAATTCCTCTGCTCCTCCTACGCCTACACCAACTCCAATTTTTCCATCTGCATCAGATGTGAAGAAGACCAAGGCTGCAGAGTGTGCCGCTGTGAAGAAAAGGAAGGCATCAACTTCATCAGATTCTTCAGCCCCGAAGAAGATGAAGCCATTGACTAGCTCATTTGACAACCCAATTATTGTTGTTCCTATCTCAACCATGCCATCAAAGGACCTTGTTCCTTTTGATGAAGAATATGTGATTCCAAGTGAATCAGATGATAGCATTCCCTCAGCTGCTTCGTCAGAACAGCTTGATGAAGAAATTGAAGTGGATGCAATTCCTTCAACACCAATTGTCTCCTCGCCCATGCCTCAGTTTACTGCTGAAGAGGCCGGCGTTGAAGAAGAAGATGTAGATGTGGACATTGGAAGAACTACTCCCATGTTGAATGATGACTATTGGGAAAGTCAGCACCCCAACTCTCCTCTGTTCACACCTCTTTAACAAATTCCTCAGTCCCTGGTAACTACTGAAGTCCAAATGGGATCTGAAGAACCTCGTGCAACTCCGACCATCCATGAAGAAATTCCAACCACTAGTGCTGATGAAAATGTAAATGAAGAATTGAAGTCCCGGGCTGCCACTGAAGAAGTACCTGAAATTCCTCAGCTAGTGGAACCTGAGGTCGAGATCCCTGAGGTTGTGATGCAATTGACTGACACTCCTCACCCCAAACCAAAGAATCCCTTATCGAAGAAACAAAAATTCAAGGCTGATGACTTCTTCGGCAAGCATGTATTCTTCACTGACTACAACTCTTATGACTCTGCTTGTCTAAGGAGGAAGCGTTTCTGGACTGCAAGCTAGGCCAACTTCTATTCTTCACTGCTTTTCAACAAGGACAAAATCTTCTACCATGAGCATATTCCTCATGTGGACATGGAATCATTGCCTTGTTTCACTCATGTGCTCAATGTGCTTCATGACACAGGCCTCCTCAATTTTTGCTCTGACATTGTTGATTGGAATGAAGAGCTTATTCTTCAGTTCTACGCTACACTGCATATCACAGGTGATCCTGAAGATATCAACACCTGGGTATTGGACTGGATGACCGATAATACTCCTTATAAGGCACCAGCCTCTGAATCGCTTCATGCCTTGCCCATCAGTCCACCCAGTGAAGGAGCTCGCTGCCTGTACCAAGAACCTGAACTCACAACTCATTACATGCAAGTGTTAATGAAGCCTTTGAAGCCCGGTCAAGCCCCAAGGACCAAATTCCTCGTAAAGGACTTACTCTATGTGCCCAGAATAGTCTATCGCATTCTGACGAGGACAATGAGTCCCATCAAAGGCCACGACTCATCTGATGAGGAAATAGTTGGCATCATGAAGAATCTGCTATTCAACGTCATTCATAGCATTCCTATTAATTATTATGATTTCTTCATGAGGACTCTGGCAAATTTTGCACTCTCTTCATTTGAGTTGAAGCCTTATGCTCCTTGGATTATGAGATTCCTCAGAACAAGGTCTTCACTCAACTACAAGGCTGATTTTCAGAATCACCTCAGCTATCTGCTGATGTCTACTACACAACCTTGTTCTTGTAGACGTTGTTGGGCCTCCAAGTGCAGAGGTTTGTAGGACAGTAGCAAATTTCCCTCAAGTGGATGACCTAAGGTTTATCAATCCGTAGGAGGTGTAGGATGAAGATGGTCTCTCTCAAGCAACCCTGCAACCAAATAACAAAGAGTCTCTTGTGTCCCCAACACACCTAATACAATGGTAAATTGTATAGGTGCACTAGTTCGGCGAAGAGATGGTGATACAAGTGGTATATGGATAATAGATAAAGGTATTTGTAATCTGAAATTATAAAAACAGCAAGGTAACTAATGATAAAAGTGAGCGTAAACGGTATTGCAATGATAGGAAACAAGGCCTAGGGTTCATACTTTCGCTAGTGTAAGTTCCCTCAACAATACTAACATAATTGGATCACATAACTATCCCTCAACATGTAACAAAGAGTCACTCCAAAGTCACTAATAGCAGAGAACAAACGAAGAGATTATGGTAGGGTACGAAACCACCTCAAAGTTATTCTTTCCAATCAATCCGTTGGGCTATTCCTATAAGTGTCACAAACAGCCCTAGAGTTCATACTAGAATAACACCTTAAGACACATATCAATCAAAACCCTAATGTCACCTAGATACTCCAATGTCACCTCAAGTATCCGTGGGCATGATTATACGATATGCATCACACAATCTCAGATTCATCTATTCAACCAATACAAAGGACCTCAAAGAGTGCCCCAAAGTTCTACCGGAGAATCACGACGAAAACGTGTGCCAACCCCTATGCATAGGTTCATGGGCGGAACCCGCAAGTTGGTCACCAAAACATACATCAAGTGAATCACGCGATATCCCATTGTCACCACAGATATCCACGGCAAGACATACATCAAGTGTTCTTAAATCTTTAAAGACTCAATCCGATAAGATAACTTCAAAGGGGAAACTCAATTCATTACAAGAGAGAAGACGGGGAGGAGAAACATAAGATCCAACTATAATAGCAAAGCTCGCGATACATCAAGATCGTGCCAAATCAAGAACACGAGAGAGAGAGAGAGAGATCAAACACATAGCTACTGGTACATACCCTCGGCCCCGAGGGAGAACTACTCCCTCCTCGTCATGGAGAGCACCGGGATGATGAAGATGGCCACCGGAGAAGGATTGCCCCCTCCGGCAGGGTGCCGGAACGGGTCTAGATTGGCTTTTGGTGGCTACGGAGGCTTTTGGCGGCGGAACTCCCGATCTATTCTCTGTTCTGGAAGTTTTACGGTACGTCGATATATATGGGTGCAGGAAGTACGCCGGAGGATCTACGGGGGCCCCACGAGGCAGGGGGGCGCGCCCTAGGGGGGCGCCCCCACCCTCGTGAGCACCTCCTGTATCTCCTGACGTGGAGTCCAAGTCTATCCGGTGGCTTTCGTTCCAAAAATAACTTCTCCAATTGATTTCGTTCCGTTTCGACTCCGTTTGATATTCCTTTTCTTCGAAACACTGAAATAGGCATAAAACAGCAAATCTGGGCTGGGCCTCCGGTTAATAGGTTAGTCCCAAAAATAATATAAAAGTGGAAAATAAAGCCCAATATTGCCTAAAACAGTAGATAATATAGCATGGAGCAATCAAAAATTATAGATACGTTGGAGACGTATCAAGCATCCCCAAGTTTAATTCTGCTTGTCCTCGAGTAGGTAAATGATAAAAAAGATATTTTTTTATGTGGAATGCTAGTTGGCATAATTTCAATGTAATTCTTCCTACTTGTGATATGAGTATTCAGATCCGAAAGATTCAAGACAAAAGTTCATATTGACATAAAAATAATAATACTTCAAGCATACTAACTAAGCAATCATGTCTTCTCAAAATAACATGGCCAAAGAAAGTTATCCCTACAAAATCATATAGTCTGGCGATGCTCCATGTTCACCACACAAAATATTTAAATCATGCACAACCCCGATGACAAGCCAAGCAATTGTTTCATACTTTTGATGTTCTCAAACTTTTTCAATCTTCACGCAATACATGAGCGTGAGCCATAGACATAGCACTATAGGTGGAATAGAATGCTGGTTGTGGAGAAGACAAAAAGGGAGAAGATAGTCTCACATCAACTAGGCGTATCAATGAGCTATGGAGATGCCCATCAATAGATATCAATGTGAGTGAGTAGGGATTGCCATGCAACGGATGCACTAGAGCTATAAGTGTATGAAAGCTCAAAAAGAAACTAGTGGGTGTGCACCCAACTCGCTTGCTCACGAAGACCTATGGCATTTTGAGGAAGCCCATCATTGGAATATGCAAGCCAAGTTCTATAATGAAAGATTCCCACTAGTATATGAAAGTGACAACATAGGAGACTCTCTATCATGAAGATCATGGTGCTACTTTGAAGCACAAGTGTGGTAAAAGGATAGTAGCATTGCCCCTTCTCTCTTTTTCTCTCATTTTTTATTTTTTATTTGGCCTCTCTTTTTTTGGGCCTTCTCTTTTTTATGGCCTTTTTTATTTATTTTTGTCCGGAGTCTCATCCCGACTTATGGGGGAATCATAGTCTCCATCATCCTTTCCTCACTGGGACAATGCTCTAATAATGATGATCATCACACTTTTATATTCTTACAACTCAAGAATTACAACTCGATACTTAGAACAAGATATGACTCTATATGAATGCCTCCGGCGGTGTACCGGGATGTGCAATGATGCATGAGTGACATGTATGAAAGAATTATGAACGGTGACCTTGCCACAAATACGATGTCAACTACATGATCATGCAAAGCAATATGACAATGATGAATGTGTCATGATGAACTAGATGGTGGAAAGTTGCATGGCAATATATCTCGGAATGGCTATGGAAATGCCATAATAGGTAGGTATGGTGGCTATTTTGAGGAAGGTATATGGTAGGTGTATGATACCGGAAAAAAGTGCGCGGTATTAGAGAGGCTAGCAAAGGTGGAAGGGTGAGAGTGCGTATGATCCATGGACTCAACATTAGTCATAAAGAACTCATATACTTATTGCAAAAATCTACAAGTTATCAAAACAAAGTACTACGCGCATGCTCCTAGGGGGATAGATTGGTAGGAAAAGACCATCGCTCGTCCCCGACCGCCACTCATAAGGAAGACAATCAATAAATAAATCATGCTCCGACTTCATCACATAACGGTTCACCATACGTGCATGCTACGGGAATCACAAACTTCAACACAGGTATTTATCAAATTCACAACTACTCAACTAGCATGACTCTAATATCACCATCTCCATATCTCAAAACAATTATCAAGTATCAAACTTCTCATAGTATTCAACACACTCATAAGAGAATTTTATTATTCTTGAATACCTAGCATATTAGGATTTTAAGAAAATTACAATGCTATTTAAGACTCTCAAAATAATCTAAGTGAACCATGAGAGTTCATCTATTTCTTCAAAATAAAACTACCACCATGCTCTAAAAGGATATAAGTGAAGCACTAGAGCAAATGACAAACTACTTCGAAAGATATAAGTGAAGATCAATGAGTAGTCGAATAATTATGCAACTATGTGAAGACTCTGTAATATTTAAGAATTTCAGATCTTGGTATTTTATTCAAACAGAAAGCAAAGCAAAATAAAATGACATTCTAAGAATGGCAAACATTATGTGAAGAAGCAAAAACTTAAGATCAACGGAAACTAACCGATAGTTGTTGAAGAAGAAAGGTGGGATGCCAATCGGGGCATCCCCAAGCTTAGATGCTTGAGACTTCTTGAAATATTATCTTGGGGTGACTTGGGCATCCCCAAGCTTGAGCTTTTGTGTCTCCTTAATTCCTCTCATATCACGGTCTCCCTAAATCTCAAAAGCTTCATCCACACAAAACTCAACAAGGACTCGTGAGATAAGTTAGTATAAACCATTGCAAAAATCTTATCATACTCTACTGTATAAAATCACTAAAATTATTATTCAACATTTCGTACTAAATGCCTCTGCATATTTAATAGTCCTATCCTCAAATAGAATCATTAAAGAAGCAAACATATGCAAACAACGCAAACATAACAGCAATCTGCCTAAACAGGATAGTCTGTAAAGAATGCTGCAACATCCATACTTCCCTAGCTCCAAAAATTATGGAAGAAAATTCCCACTGTAGTAAATTTATCATAGCTTAATATGCAAAAGGTTTCGACATTTTATCACATTCTGACTTTTCTAGGGAATTATTGCAACAGCGGTAAACTTTCTGTTTTCAAACAGCAACATGTATACTTGTAACATAGGCATAGTAAAGGCTATCAATGCCACTTTTATTGAAATAAAAGATGCAAAACATTGTTATAAATAACATCAAGCAAATCCTAACAAAATAAATTGATGCTCCAAGCAAAACACATATCATGTGACGAATAAAAATATAGCTCCAAGTAAAGTTACCGATGAACGAAGACGAAAGAGGCGATGCCTTCCGGGGCATCCCCAAGCTTAGGCTCTTGGATATCCTTGAATATTACCTTGGGGTGCCTTGGGCATCCACAATCTTAGGCTCTTGCCACTCCTTATTCCATAGTCCATTGAATCCTTACCCAAAACTTGAAAACTTCACAACACAAAACTTAAAGTAGAAAACTCGTAAGCTCCGTTAGTATAAGAAAATAAAACACCACTTCAAGGTACTGTAATGAACTCATTATTAATTTATATTGGTGTTAAACCTGCTGTATTCCAACTTATCTATTGTTTATAAACTATTTTAGTAGCCATAGATTCATCAAAATAAGTAAACAACACACGAGAAACAGAATCTGTCAAAAACAGAACAGTCTGTAGTAATCTGAATCAAACGTATACTTATGGAACTCATAAAATTCTCAAATAAATTGATGGATCTGAGTAATTTATATATTAATCATCTTCAAAAAGAATTAACTAAATATCACTCTCCAAATAAAAATGGCAGCAATTCTCGTAAGCGCTAAAGTTTCTATTTTTGACAGCATGATCAACAAGACTTTCCCCAAGTCTTCCCAAAGGTTCTACTTGGCACAAACACTAATTAAAAGCATAAAACCACATATAAGCAGAGGCTATATGAATTATTTATTACTAAACAGTAGCAAAAAGCAAGGAACAAAAATAAAGTTGGGTTGCCTCCCAACAAGCGCTATCGTTTAACGCCCCTAGCTAGGCATGATGATTTCAATGATGCTCACATAAAAGATAAGAATTGAAACATAAAGAGAGCATCATGAAGAATATAACTAGCACATTTAAGTCTAACCCACTTCCTATGCATAGGGATTTTGTGAGAAAACAACTTACGGAAACAATAATCAATTAGCATAGGAAGGTAAAGCAAGCAAAACTTCAAGATTTTAAGCACATAGAGAGGAAACTTGATATTATTGCAATTCCTACAAGCATATATTCCTCCCTCATAATAATTTTCAGTAGCATCATGAATGAATTCAACAATATAACCAGCACTTAAAGCATTCTTTTCATGATCTACAAGCATAGAAAAATTACTACTCTCTACATAAGCAAAATTCTTCTTATGAATAATAGTGGGAGCAAACTCAACGAAATAACTATCATGTGATTGAAAATTAAGATCAAGATGGCAAGTTTCATGGTTATCATTATTCTTTAAAGCATACGTGTCATCACAATAATCATCATAGATAGGAGGCATGCTTTCATCATAATAAATTTGCTCATCAAAACTTGGGGGACAAAAAATATCATCTTCATCAAACATAGCTTCCCCAAGCTTGTGGCTTTGCATATCATTAGCATCATGGATATTCAAAGAATTTATACTAGCAACTTTGCAATCATGCTCATCATTCAAATATTTAGTGCCAAACATCTTATAGATTTCTTCTTCTAGCACTTGAGCACAATTATCCTTTCCATCATACTCACGAAAGATATTAAAAAGGTGAAGCGTATGAGACAAACTCAATTCCATTTTTTATATAGTTTTATTTTATAAACTAAACTAGTGATAAAACAAGAAACTAAAAGACTCGATTGCAAGATCTAAAGATATACCTTCAAGCGCTAACCTCCCCGGCAACGGCGCTAGAAAAGAGCTTGATGTCTACTACACAACCTTCTTCTTGTAGACGTTGTTGGGCCTCCAAGTGTAGAGGTTTGTAGGACAGTAGCAAATTTCCCTCAAGTGGATGACCTAAGGTTTATCAATCCGTAGGAGGTGTAGGATGAAGATGGTCTCTCTCAAGCAACCCTGCAACCAAATAACAAAGAGTCTCTTGTGTCCCCAACACACCCAATACGATGGTAAATTGTATAGGTGCACTAGTTCGGCGAAGAGATGGTGATACAAGTGGTATGTGGACAATAGATAAACGTATTTGTAATCTGAAATTATAAAAACAGCAAGGTAACTAATGATAAAAGTGAGCGTAAACGGTATTGCAATGATAGGAAACAAGGCCTAGGGTTCATACTTTCACTAGTGTAAGTTCCCTCAACAATACTAACATAATTGGATCACATAACTATCCCTCAACATGCAACAAAGAGTCACTCCAAAGTCACTAATAGCGGAGAACAAACGAAGAGATTATGGTAGGGTATGAAACCACCTCAAAGTTATTCTTTCCAATCAATCCGTTGGGCTATTCCTATAAGTGTCACAAACAGCCCTAGAGTTCGTACTAGAATAACACCTTAAGACACATATCAACCAAAACCCTAATGTCACCTAGATACTCCAATGTCACCTCAAGTATCCGTGGGCATGATTATACGATATGCATCACACAATCTCAGATTCATCTATTCAACCAACACAAAGGACCTCAAAGAGTGCCCCAAAGTTCTATCGGAGAATCACGACGAAAACGTGTGCCAACCCCTATGCATAGGTTCATGGGCGGAACCCGCAAGTTGGTCACCAAAACATACATCAAGTGAATCACTTGATATCCCATTGTCACCACAGATATCCACGGCAAGACATACATCAAGTGTTCTCAAATCTTTAAAGACTCAATCCGATAAGATAACTTCAAAGGGGAAACTCAATTCATTACAAGAGAGAAGAGGGGGAGGAGAAACATAAGATTCAACTATAATAGCAAAGCTCACAATACATCAAGATCGTGCCAAATCAAGAACACGAGAGAGAGAGAGATCAAACACATAGCTACTGGTACATACCCTCAGCCCCGAGGGAGAACTACTCCCTCCTCGTCATGGAGAGCACCGGGATGATGAAGATGGCCACCAGAGAAGGATTGCCCCCTCCGGCAGGGTGCCGGAACGGGTCTAGATTGGCTTTTGGTGGCTACGGAGGCTTTTGGCGGCGGAACTCCCGATCTATTCTCTGTTCTGGAAGTTTTAGGGTACGTCGATATATATGGGTGCAGGAAGTACGTCGGAGGAGCTACGGGGGCCCCACGAGGCAGGGGGCGCGCCCTAGGGGGGGCGCCCCCCACCCTCATGAGCACCTCCCGTATCTCCTGACGTGGAGTCCAAGTCTATCCGGTGGCTTTCGTTCCAAAAATAACTTCTCCAGTTGTTTTCGTTCCGTTTCGACTCCGTTTGATATTCCTTTTCTTCGAAACACTGAAATAGGCATAAAATAGCAAATCTGGGCTGGGCCTCCGGTTAATAGGTTAGTCCCAAAAATAATATAAAAGTGGAAAATAAAGCCCAATATTGCCTAAAACAGTAGATAATATAGCATGGAGCAATCAAAAATTATAGATACGTTGGAGACGTATCATCTGCCCCCGATTGAAGTCCTCAAGCAGGCTTTTACTTCAACTGATGAAAAGGGCAAGGCACCTATTGTCATTGATGAAGGCATTCGTCCATTGGATGGTCAGTTTCGCAAAGCTGCATCTTACTCCACCAATGATGACTCTGCCACTCATGATCCTGCTGCCAATGCACCCAAGTCTACTCCTCAAGCCACAGCTCCACATGTGATGACTGACCATGAGCTGCTTCTTAGTCTTCACCAGAAGGTGGATCGAAACCATAAGATGGGTTAAGCGTCAGTTTGGTTCTATTCTTCACAACATGACTGCTACACATAATGCAGTGAAGAAAAACCATTACTACCTCCATGAAGTCTTCGGTCGCACCTGGGCTGTCTTATCACATCTGTATGGTGAAGAAGATCTGAAGAAAATGGGTCTCAAGGAAGATTTTGACTGGTCTGCACCTCCTCCGAAGAAATTCAAGAAGGTCAAGGTTCCTTCTTTGGTGACCAGCTCATATTCTTCATCGCAGGATACCGACGAGTATGAAGACTTGGACGACACTGCGGTAGGCTCTACAATGAAAAACGACCCCAACAACGCTGGCGCTCTGTAACACCCCGGATATGACTTTCCCAATTTGTACTCCAACTCTTGCTGTTTCCGGCGTTAAGTTATTTTATTTTCTCGGGTTCGGGTTTTTGTCTCCGTGTGTTGTTGTCGTTGTCATGCATCTCATATCATGTCATCATGTGCATTGCTTTTGCATACGTGTTCATCTCATGCATTCGAGCATTTTCCCCGTTGTCCGTTTTGCATTCCGGCGCTTCGTTCTCCTCCGGTGGTCATTTCTACCTTTCTTTCGTGTGTGGGGTTTAAACATTTCCGGATTGGACCGAGACTTGCCAAACGGCCTTGGTTTACTACCGGTAGACCGCCTATCAAGTTTCGTATCATTTGGACTTCGTTTGATACTCCAGCGGTTAACCGAGGGACCGAAAAGGCCTCGTGTGTGTTGCAGCCCAACACCCCTCCAATTTGGCCCAAAACCCACCTAACCCTTCTCCGTCATCTAGAGCGTTCGATCACGATCGCGTGGCCGAAAACCGCACCTCATTTGGACTCTCCTAACTCCCTCTACCTCTATTTAAAGACCCCTCCCGAAATTCGCGGATCTCCTCTCTACCTAACCCTAAAAATCTACTCCGCCGCCATCGGACACATCCGGCCGCACCCGGACGCGTCCGCCCGTCACCGCCGACCAACGGGATGCCGCCACGTCAGCCCGCGGCGCCCCACATCGCCGCCTCAGCGCCGCCGGCCCGCCAGGCCCACGTCAGGCCCCCGAGAGCCCGAAGCCACCGCCGCCCGCGCCTGTTTGCTCCGCCGCCTCCTTCCCCGCGTCCGGCGCCCGACGCCACCGCGACCCTCGCCGCTCCGCCGCTCCTCCGCCGCCTTGACCCGGCCCGGCCGCCCCACGCGCCATCGCCGGTGCCGCCGCATCCGGCCGCCGCCCCCTCAAGCCCCGACCCCGGAGTCCGCCGCCGTCCGTCGCCTCCTCCTCTCCCTTGGGTCCGCCCAGCGAGCCCCCCTCCTCCGGGAAGTTTCTTCTCCGGCCGTGAACAGTGACCCCGGTGGGCTGCTCCGTAATCCATGCCAGATCCAGATCTGAGATATTTTCTCGGTTGACTTTCTCCCGAAACCCTAATCCATATGCTCCTGTTCATCGCATCATAACTTTACATCTGTAGCTCCGATTTGGGCATATAGCATATCAAAATGTTTATCTCAGAGAGTACATCATTTCATTCCATTGCATCATTTTCATTTGAGTTCATCTTGATGCCCTAAATGCTGTTAGAAGAGGGCTACTTGAGATAATTGTCAGATCTGCTACTCCATTTGCATATTTGTCATTTTTGCCATGTTTATTGTGTGCATGATATGCCCATGAGCTCTACATATGTTTTGTTAAGGGTTTTTCCATCTTTCCAGAGGTGCAACCCATGTATTTTTGTGATGTGTGTGGTGACTAGCACGAGCTTGCAAGGTGAGGCACTTGTTAGTGCTGATTTCAGGGACTTAGCATTTCCACTAAGTCCTTGAGCTGTTTATCTCATATGGCCATATGTTCATGTTGTTTCCGAGTGATCCGTGCCTCTTTTGAGGATGATCAGTAAGGATGTTTTGTTAATCTTGTAGTGCTCTATCCATCCATGTCTTTGTTTGCAATTATGGAGCACCCTAGCTTGAGTCAATCGAGCTCTACTTTTGCTACTTCGTGAATCTGGGCAGATTGTCTACTTGTTAGCGATTTTGCCGAGGATGTTATAGTTGATCCGTGCATGCTATGCTATTGTTCTTGCCATGTCTAGCTTGCATTTTGTGTATTCTTGATGGGTGTATGCTTAGATTGTCATGACTTGCTCCGTAGTGAGTGCATCGAGCTCATAAATATGCCTACTTGATATCCGTTTTCAGCATGCTCCAGTTTTCACCAAGTCTGTGATCTGATTATGTTTTTGCCATGTTCACATGCTTGCAATTGTATTTTTTGATCCCTTTTGGCTCAAGGTCACTAAGGGACTTTTGTTAAGCTCTTTGAGTAGCTCCATGCCATGCTTTACTTTGCCATGTTCAGGTCCTGTAGCATGTAGTTTTGTTGCTCCGAAGAGTGCTACCTGATCTGAAATTCCAGACAAGTGTTAATTTCACTAAGTCTGAAATCTGTTTGCCATATGCATTTTTGTCATGCTTGTTTGAACCTGTTAATGGATGAATTGGCTGTAGCTCATTGCTAGACTTTTGTTAAGCATCTTGAATGCATCCCTGCCATGTATTTTGTTGTCATGTTTGAGTGCTATAGCATGTTCATCTCATTGCATTTAGATGGCTACTTGCTGTAAATCGCAGACCGGTGTCATATTTGTTTTGCTTGCCATTTCCAAACCGTAACTCCGATTCCGGTGATCTTTATATCGTTTTCAAGCGATTTCATCTCATCTTTCCAGTGGCACACTTGGATTCCTAAGTTGAGGCCAGATTCATGCATCCCTTGTCAAATCTTGCATATGCATCCCGTATCGCATCCCGCAGAGCATATCATCTTTGCATCATATTGTTTGAGCTTTGCACGTGGTTGATTGTGTCCTTGTTGCTTGTTTGTCTTGTTTGGGTAGAGCCGGGAGACGAGTTCGCTAACTAGGAGCCCGTTGAGTTTGCTTTCGAGGATCCAGCCAACTCTGACAACTTTGCAGGCAAGATGATCATACCCTCGAAATCACTACTATCTTTGCTATGCTAGATTGCTCGCTCTTTTGCTATGCCATTGCTACGATGCCTACCACTTTCTTTCAAGCCTCCCAAATTTCCATGTCAAACCTCTAACCCACCATGTCCTAGCAAACCGTTGATTGGCTATGTTACCGCTTTGCTCAGCCCCTCTTATAGCGTTGCTAGTTGCAGGTGAAGATTGGAGGTCGTTCCTTGTTGGAACCTTTATTTACTTGATGGGATATCATTATATTATCTTGTTATCTTAATGCATCTATATACTTGGTAAAGGGTGGAAGGCTCGGCCTCTCGCCTAGTGTTTTGTTTCACTCTTACTGCTCTAGTTTCCGTCATATCGGTGTTATGTTCCCGGATTTTGCGTTCCTTACGCGGTTGGGTTATAATGGGAACCCCTTGACAGTCCGCCTTGAATAAAACTCCTCCAGCAATGCCCAACCTTGGCTTTACCATTTGCCACCTAGCCTTTTCCCTTGGGTTTCGCGAACTGAAGGGTCATCTTATTTTAAACCCCCCGGGCCAGTGCTCCTCTGAGTGTTGGTCCAACCTAGAGCACCGTGCGGGGCCGTCCCTTGGCAACTTGGGTTACGTTGGCTCCCGTACGCTTAGCTTATCCAGTGTGCCCTGAGAACGAGATATGTGCAGCTCCTATCAGGATTTGTCGGCACAGCGGGTGGTCTTGCCATTGTCGGAGTTGTCTTGAAGAACCGAGATACCGAGTCTGATCGGAACGTCTTGGGAGGAGGTCTATTCCTTCGGTGACCGTGAGAGCTTGTCATGGGCTAAGTTGGGACTCCCCTGCAGGGATTTGAACTTTCGAAAGCCGTGCCCACGGTTATGGGCAGATGGGAATTTGTTAATGTCCGGTTGTAGATAACTTGAACCTTAACTTAACTAAAATGAATCAACTGAGTGTGTTACCGTGATGGCCTCTTCTCGGCGGAGTCCGGGAAGTGGACACAGTGTTGGAGTAATGCTTGCGCAGGTTGCTCTCTAGTTTCTCGCTCGCGCTTTGCCTCCTCTTCTCGCTCTCTCTTGCGAACAGGATAGCCACCACATTTGCTAGTCGCTTGCTGCAGCTCCACATATATTTTTACCTTGCCTTACCTATAAGCTTAAATAGTCTTGATCGCGAGGGTGCGAGATTGCTGAGTCCCTGTGGCTCACAGATTACTATTACACCAGATGCAGGGCCTGATGATTCCGCTCCAGGTGACGCGCTCGAGCTCAAGTGGGAGTTTGACGAGGACTCTCAACGTTACTATGTTTCCTTTCCTGACGACCAGTAGTGGTGCCCAGTTGGGGGTGATCGGGACCGTGTCGCATGTTGGGTTATCTTTTATTTTGGCGCCGTAGTCGGGCCATGAGTGTTTGGATGATGTAATGTTATTTACGTACCTTGATTGACGTGGCGACTGTAAGCCAACTATGTTATCTCCCCTTTATTATTATATTACATGGGATGTTGTAAAGATTACCTTACTTGCGACATATGCCTTCAATGCGATTATTCTCTAAGTCGTGCCTTGACACGTGGGAGCTATAGTCGCATCGAGGGTGTTACACGTTCCTCCATCAACTTGATATTCTTCAGGGGCGTTAGTCCTCATTTTTCGATCCTTTTGGTCATTCGATGACAAAGGGGGAGAAATTTGAGTTAGTCTTCAAGCGGGTCTACTTATAGGGGTGTTTTTTTCTAAGTTACAACTCTTGTTCTTTTGAAGACTTTGCTGGATCGAGTTGTAATCTTAAACTCTATGGTGGCCTGATACTTTTGCTGTGTTTTTCTGCATGCTTATTCCTCGTTAATATTAATGCACGCATGCTGAATTACATCAGTCACCATATTTCATCATGCATTTCAAATTCTTCATATTATATGTTAAATGCGTGTATGGACTACAAGATATAGGGGGAGATCTCCATGATTCTACTCTTTAAAGTGTGCATTGCTTCAAAGGCAAATTCCTCACTATGCACATCTTCAAGGGGATTTCTTCTATATCTTGCAATCAAATTCCTCAATTCCAGTATTTACACTTCATATGTTTATCCCCGTTGAAAACTTAACCTATATTGTCATCAATCACCAAAAAGGGGGAGATTGTAAGTGCATCTAGTGCCCCTTAGTGATTTTGGTGTATTGAAGACTTATAGGTTAAGGGACTAATGTGTTTATGAGTGTACACAGGTCCATAAGTCTATGAGGAGTTTGATATTTACAGAGAAAGCCGACCCCTAAAAATGAAGTTCTTCGACTGAAGACTTCGGATTTCTGAAGACTTTGAAAGTGAAGAAATTGGTGCAATCCTGAAGACTTGGTATTCATTCGAGGAACATGAAGCATGAAGTCTTTTGTTTTCGTAGTTTCATTTTCTCTTTATTGAGTCATAGGAAACACCGTACTGTTAGAGGGGGTCGAGGAAATACTAAGGAAAAAATTCCATGTGATGCTCAACTCAAATCCTACACCTACCAATCCATTCGAGTGAAGCCATTGGAAATCTCATACAGTTCAGTCACATTCTTCAGTGACAGAGACAAAGCTCTTCTGGTCACTAAGGAATTTGTTCTGACTGAGGAGTTAGGAATTCGCCAGTGTGGATTTCCTACACAGTGAGGAACATGATAGCCCTGAGTAATTTGATACTCAAAATTCCGACCGTTGCTGTGCTATGCGCCAACTGTCCCAAAATATCTACCCACCTAACGGTCATATCATTGAAGGGCATTTATGTCTTATCATGTCAGGCTGCTCCCTAGGCTATAAATAGTCGCCCCTACAACCACTAGCAGGTTGGCTGCTCCGAGAGAAACCGACACTTGTCATTTGAGAGCATCCCATCCTCCGAGGACTTTGAGTGAAAATCATCAAGTGAGGAAAACCCAAACCCAAACACCTACAAACCCAAAGTGATTGAGCATCACTAAAGAGATTGATCCTGCGTGGATCCGACGCTTGTTACCTTTGAAGACTGTGCATCTTCCAGACGGTTATGCGTCATGGTCTAGAGCATCCAAGAGGAAATTGTGGATCGCTGAGTGACCAAGTCTGTGAAGGTTTGGAAGTCACCTGAAGACTCACCACGAGTGATTGGGTGAGGTCTGTGTGACCTTAGCTCAAGGGGAATATGGTGAGGACTGAGTGTTCTGGACTGCGTGTTCAGAACTAGGTGTCCGGGACTGTGTGTCCTCAGGTTTAAATACCTAGCCGCCCTAACCGGACGTACAACTGCCACAACAGTTGGAACTGGTCTACCAAATCATTGTCTTCACCAAGCTACCTGGTTCCATTTCCCCAACCCTTCCATTTCCTCATTTATGTGTTGAGCGCTTGTTCATATCTGTTTGAAGACTTTGACTGAAGACTCTCTCTATTTCCTTAGTTCAATCTCTTCAGTCTGTTTGTCTTATCCCGTGTTTACGCTTTCTGTACTATGTGCTTGTTTTCATTTCATCATGAAGACCATGCTCATGCATTGTTATGTTTACTTGTGAGTACTTATTCCGCCGCAAGTAGTTCTTCACTCAGGAATTTCCTCACCCTGAAATTCCTCAGTGAAGATTTCATAAAAATCGCCTATTCACCCCCTCTAGTCAATATAACGCACTTTCAAGAACTAGTAAAGGATGTGTGAAAATTCTAAAATAGGAAAGACACAAAGAACAACAACGTGCACACCTGGACGCCATTAAGAACCACGCCCATGTCTAGATGCTATTGCCAACAACGTCCAGTTATGTGATTCGGCTGGCGCTCTAATTAAACTAAATTGTGCCATTTCTCGTTGATGTTCCATGACCCATAAAACCTCGTTCACTTGCAATTATTGCTCTTCGTCCTTGCCGTGCGTCAAGCAACCTCGGCCGATGTTGCAAAAAGAGCCTTAGCTCAGTGGTTTGGCATGCGGTTGTGCAGCCTAACAACCCGAGTTCAATTCCTAGAATTGACAGGTGATGCACAGGGGTTTTCCCTCATTTATTGAGGATCAAGTTTGGTATGTGGTGAAACCACTCATCAAAAAATATCTTGATACTCATTTAAAAACCTCTGAGGACCATGTTTATCTTGGTACTCATACTAAAATGGCCGTATGCATCCCTAGTTGGTGCAGAGGCCGGGGAAGTGAAATTCTCCCCCAATTTTATAAGCAAAGAGAGCCTTGGCTCAGTGGTTGGGCATGCGGTTGTGCAGCCTAACCACCCAAGTTCAATTCCTAGAATTGACATGTGATGCACAGGGGTTTCCCCCCATTTATTGAGGATCAAGTTTGGTGTGTGGTGGAGCCACTCATCAAAAAATATCTTGATACTCATTTAAAAAATTCTGAGGACCATGTTTATCTTGGTACTCATACTAAGATGGCAAGTATGCATCCCTAGTTAGTGCATAGGCCGGGGAAGTGAAATTCCCCCCATTTTTAAGAGATAGTCCAGCTCCAATGCCCCCGCTCGACCCCCTCGCGCTGCCACCCAGGGCGACGCCAGGGGGCCAACTCCTCGCACCACCAGCCCTCCCGCGAGGCAGATCTCTGCCGCCGCTGCCACCGGCACTGGCCGCGGTGGTGGCGGCGCCCGACGCCTAAAGGGCTTGGGCAGGAGGGAAGCAATGGATCTCCCATTAGGCGGCTGGGGCGCCTCGTGCGGGGTCTTCGTGCGGCAGGCACAGCGGCGTTCTAGCTGTGCGGCGGCAGACGGTGAACCCTGGGGCTGGCGAGGTCCTCCGGTGGGATTCTCCGCTTTGCGATGGGCGGCAGCGGTGGCCATGGATCTGGCGTCTCGGCCAGATCCGTCATGGTTCGGCTATAGCCGGCCGACGGCGCGTGATGGGGCCGGGGTGGGGCGACGGGTGGTCCTCAACCGGCTTTCCAACGACACCATACGTCTACATGGCGTGGGTGTGCTCAGATCCAATCAGCGGTGAGATCGTGGTGGCGCTACTTCCAGTAAAAAGCGCGCCAACTTCGGTCATGGTGGACAATGACGGCGTCTCCGACACCCCCTGTTGAGGCATCGTCGTTGCAAACTGTGTCAACATGATCGGGATGTTCTGGGGGAAACCCTAGATCTGGGTCTACCGGATCGGATGATGATGGCGCCTTCGGTGTCGTGCTCCCTCCCGAGGGCATTGTTTTGGAGCAGGAGATGGCTGGAGGGGACGAGGAGGAGCGGTGTTTCATCTACCGCAAGGCCGACGACGGATCCCGGCGGCATGGCGCTGCAGAGCTTTGGCGACGAGCGCGTGTGGATGGATATGTGCATGATGGTGGCATTGTCTGGTGCCGTGGTGGCGTCGACGACAGCTAGACCAGGCAAGGTACATGCAATAGTACAACACTGAAGATGAATTGGTGGCAGGTGGCTGCGCGCGGCCTCATACCCGGCAGGTGTCCTGATTGAGGAGTGCGCTGGACTGGTGGGTGCTCCATACCCGGAGACGTCCTGATTGGGACCTCAGATCTTAGATGCTAGGTTTGGTTGTGAGGTCTGTTTGGTATTAGGTCCAGACTATCAGCATCCCTTCATCAACTAGATAGGAGTAGCGACAGATGTCGCCTAGATGGTGGCTTTAGTCTTACTGGTGTATGACTTTGTAAGGTCTTGTGTGAATAATTAATAAAGTGGCTGCATGCATCGTCCAGATGCACAGGCCCGGGGTCCTCCTCCATTTCTAAAAAATCTATCTCGTATTGATTCACTCAAGTATCATGCCTGGTTATAGTAGGAAAAATACTAGAGAGGAGAGGTCCGAAGGAAGAGAGCCACGACCATCTCTAGGCGATCCCTTAAAATATAGTAGGGTAAACCGCAGAGTAAAGCTTAGTGGACTATTTTTACTTCACTAAATTTTTGCTCGACCTAGCTGATCTTGTAAATTGAGCGGAGTAAAAAACAAATTTGGATATGATGAGCACAAATTTGATTCAAACAAACTTACTAATCAAAATTCGACACCCATTAATAATATTTAACATTTTCAACAACTAAAACATAGTCTACTAAAGGAACTAAACTTACTGATGTAGTCGATATCCGTATCCGCCATGGACATTCTGCCAATCATGGGGTCGGGGCATGTGCCGTCGGCTGGGTCGTCGCGGAAGATTCATCTAAATTTGGTCCTGAAGTCGTCGTTGTTGCCGCCTCCGCTTCCACTGCCTCTGTTGTCGCCGTTGTCTTCATCGCTTGACGTCACGATGCCCTCCGCCACCCCGACAACTAGCTGCTCGTACAGGCGGCGCTCCGCCTCCAATTGCTTTGTGTAGAGGCAGTGGAGCGCTGCCATGTACGCCTCGTCGCAGGCCTCCACCGCAAGCCTTTCCGTCGCCTCCCGGTCCTCCCTTGCCTCTTTTGTGGAGACCACTCATGGGTCGCTGACTGAGGGAGTCCTGGATTAGGGGGTGTCCGGATAGCCAGACTATACCTTCGGCCGGACTCCTGGACTATGAAGATACAAGATTGAAGACTTCGTCCTGTGTCCGGAAGGGACTTTCCTTGGCGTGGAAGGCAAGCTTGGCGATACGGATATGTAGATCTCCTACCATTGTAACCGACTCTGTGTAACCCTAGCCCTCTCCAGTGTCTATATAAACCGGAGGGTTTTAGTCCGTAGGGACAGACAATCATACCATAGGCTAGCTTCTAGGGTTTAGCCTCTCTGATCTCGTGGTAGATCTACTCTTGTACTACCCATATCATCAATATTAATCAAGCAGGACGTAGGGTTTTACCTCCATCGAGAGGGCCCGAACCTGGGTAAAAACATCGTGTCCCTCGTCTCTTGTTACCATCCGCCTAGACGCACAGTTCGGGACCCCCTACCCGAGATCCGCCGGTTTTGACACCGACATTGGTGCTTTCATTGAGAGTTCCTCTGTGTCGTCACTTTAGGGCCCGATGGATTCTCCGATCATCAACAGCGATGCGATCTGGGGTGAGACTTTTCTCCCTGGACAGATCTTCGTATTCAGCGGCTTTGCACTGCGGGCCAATTCGCTTGGTCATCTGGAGCAGATCGAAAGCTACGCCCCTGGCCATCAGGTCAGATTTGGAAGTTTGAACTACACGGCCGACATCAGCGGAGACTTGATCTTCGACGGATTCGAGCCACAGCCGAGCGCGCCGCACTGTCACGATGGGCATGATCTAGCTCTGCCGCCGAACAGTGCCCTGGAGGCCGCACCTGTGTCCGCTCCGACCCCTAGCTCGGAGCCGATCACACCAAGCGAGGATGGGTGGTTAGACACCGCCTCGGGAGCTGCAATCTCTGCGGCAATCAAGCCAAACACCAGCCTTGTCCCCTGCGAAGCCCGTGACTCCAAGGTGCCGGACTCCTCTCCGTACTCCGAGCCCTCCGCGCCCCTGCCGATCGAATCCGATTGGGCGCCGATCATGGAGTTCACCGCCGTAGACATCTTTCAGCACTCGCCCTTCGGCGACATCCTGAATTCACTCAGGTCTCTCTCTTTGTCAGGAGAGTCCTGGCCGGACTATGACCGGCAGGATTGGGATGTGGACGACGAAGAAATTCGATGCCCACCCACCACCCACTTCGTAGCCATTGTCGATAATTTAAACGATGTGCTCGACTTCGACTCCGAAGACATCAAAGGTATGGACGACAATGTAGGAGATGAACATGAACCAACGCCTATAAGGCATTGGACAGCCACCTCGTCTCATGATGTATACATGGTGGACACACCCAAAGGAAGCGACGACGAGGAACACAGGGATGCAACGAGGGATCGTTCACTCGAAAAGCAATCAAAGCAGCGACGTAAGCGCCGCTCCAAGCCCCGCCTCGACAGAAACAGCAGCCATATAGACCCAGCCATAGAGCAGGACGAGCCGGCAGACAACGAACATGCCTTCGAGCAACAGTCCGAACAGGGCAACTTGGATAAACAAACCGAACACCCCATCCCCGGCAAAAACAATAGTCCGGACGACCTTACGCCGGATAGGCTCATGGAGCAAAAGAACTTCCACAAAAGGCTCGTCGCCACTACGCGTAGCCTGAAAAAGCAGAAGCGGAAGCTCAAAACTGTGGAAGATGCACTCAGCATCAGATGGAGCAAAGTACGCAACATCGCAGACAAATATGGCGGCAGTCGCCGCCCAAAAAGCTATCCAAAGCGAAAGCTACTGCCTGAATTTGACGAGGAGGCCTTAGAGCCCCCGCAGTCAAAAAATCGGAAAGCCACCCGGTCGGATAGACGACCGCATGGCCAGCATGGAGCGGCAAGCGGCGCCGCACACAAGCCGGCACGCGATCCACCAAAGGATCCGCATCAAAAAGATGGCCCAGCCAGATCTATCTACGGGCCAAGAAAGCAAGCTCTAGTGTAAGTGCATCTAGTGCCACCCCTAGTTGGTTTTGGAGTATTGACGACAAACCTAGTTGAGGGACTAATGTGTTTGTGAGAATTGCAGGATAACACAGGTAGAAGTCCCTCATTGATTCGGTTTTCCTACCAGAGATGACCCCTAAAAATGTATGAAGACATTGAAGTCAAAGGTGGTATGTGAAGACATTCACATTGAAGACTATGACAAGAGAAGACATCGCATGAAGACTATGGAGCGCGAAGACTTAGCAGTTTCGTCGTTCTGTGTTTTTCTTTGTTGAGTCATAGGAACCACCGTACTGTTAAGTGGGGTCCAAGAGAACCAGCCAGAATGACTGAAGTGATGCTTAACCAAAATCCTATGTCTTTGAGTGAAGACTATGAGAGCAAATCTTGTCCAGAGTTGGATAAGTCAGCCTTTCTTGTAGCCCAAGAAAAGTTGCCGTGTGCGTTTGAAATCTGACCGTTGGAACACATGTCAGTTCCTTAGTGACCCAGGGTCATTTCGGACAAGTCAGGTCGGGTTGCCTAGTGGCTATAAATAGCCCACCCCCTACAACCATAAATGGTTGGCTGCTCAGAGTTAGAGTACGGCTTTTGTCGTTTGAGAGCAACCCACCTCGAAGCCTTTGAGAGAGAATTCCTTGCGAGGATAAAGCCCTAAACACCCAGAGCCAAAGAGTGTTAGGCATCACTTAAGTCTTCCTGTCTGTGTGATCTAAAGACTTATTACACTTGAGGACTGTGAATCCTCCAGCCGGTTAGGCGTCGCGTTCTGAGCATCCAAGAGTCATTGTGGATCGCCGGTGAACGAAGTCTATGAAGGTTTGGAAGTCTACCTTGAAGACTTACCAGAGTGATTGGGCGAGGACTGGGTGTCCTTAGCTCAAGGGGAATAAGCTGAAGACGAGGTCTTCTGAGTTGAATCTCAGCCTCCCTAACCAGACGTACAGTTGTCACAGCAATTGGAACTGATCCAACAAATCATTGTCTTCAACGAGTCACTGGTTTCATCCTTCCCTTCCCTTTACTTACTGTTGGTTCTTGTGAAGTCATTGTACGATTGCATCACCATTTGGCTTCACTGAGTGATTACTTGTTCTGATTGGCTTCACAATATCTTCCTACCTGATCCTTACTGACTAGCTGCTATTAGTCATTGTGCTATCACTTCATTGAATACTTGACTATGGTTTGCCTAGTGTAGTCTACCTTCCGCTGCATGGTAATAGGTTTATTTCTATCATTTGTCTTTGAAACTTACATGTTTTGAAGACTTCCATAAAAATCGCCTATTCACCCCCCCTCTAGTCGATCACTAGCACTTTCAATTGGTATCAGAGCAAGGTACTCCCTTGTTCTGTGTGATTCGGTTTAACCACCTGGAGTTTTAGCTATGTCGATTGCAGGGATAATTAAAGTCTCCGCTGCGTGCCCCGTCTTCGATGGAACTGAATATCCCTACTGGAAGAATAAGATGCGCATGCATCTTGAAGCCATTGATGTCGACCTATGGTATGTCATCAAGAACGGCGTTCACAAGGCTGGAGAAGGTGTCACTGCTGCTGATGTCAAGAAGTTCGTTCAACTGGACTCTACTGCCAAGAATATCATCTGTGGTCATCTGACCAAAGGACAGTATGGCCGCGTGAGTGCTTTGGAAACATCTAAGCTAGTCTGGGACTGGCTCTCCAAGGTCAACGAAGGCGTCTCAACCCAGAGAGATCAGAGAATCAGTGTCCTTCGCAAACTCTTCAACCGCTTCAAGAGAAATGACAATGAGAATGTCCAGCTCACGTTTGATCGACTCACTGACATCACAAATGAGCTTCAAGCCCTCGGCGCCACAGAGATCACCAAGCATGAAGTCGTCAAGACACTCCTGAGATCACTTGACAGTTCGTTTGACACCTTAGCCCTGATGATTCAAGAACGTCCTGATTTCAAGACACTTGATCCGTCTGACATACTTGAGAGGCTCAACACACACGAATTTCAGCTTTCTGAGAAAAGAGACATCTACGGTCCCAACTATGGGCGAACTCGTACCTTGAAGGCAAAAGTGGTCTCCTCATCTGAAGAAGAATCTGACAGCAGTTCTGATGATCCTGAAGATATTGGAAAGGAGCTTGCTATGCTTGTGAAGAAGTTCCAAAAATTCACAAAGAAGAAAGGCTTCAGAAAGTCTTCACGATCAAGCTCAAGAAATGATGAAGCTTCTGCTCATGACTACAAGAAGAGAACATGTCACAAGTGCAAGAAACCTGGCCACTACATCTCTGAGTGTCCACAGTGGGACAATGAGAACAACAAGAAGAAGAAGAGCAAGGAGTATGACTCTGACGACAAGAAGAAGAACAAATACTCAAAGTCTTCTTCCAAGTCTTCCTCAAAGTCTTCATCACACAAGAAGAGCTCATCTGGCAAGGCACGTGTGTTTGTTGGCAAGGAAATGGATTCTGAGGAGGAGTCTACTTCTGAGGAGGCGGAGGTGGAGTCTGAGGAGGAGTCCGATTCTGGCGTTGCGAGTCTGGCTACAGCATACGTTGCCAAGTCCATCTTCAACACTGAAGACAATGACTTCATCACCGACACCGATGCAAATGACAAGGACTACTCCGCTCCTTCCTACTGCTTCATGGCACGCGGTGCCAAGGTAAACACACGCACTACTCACTATCAAACATCTACTGACGATGACTCTGATTGTGGTTCCAAACCCAGCTACAAAACACTTGCTAAAATTGCAACTGAACAACAGAAAGCTATGGAACACATTCAAAAACTGTTAGACAAAAGCGATGACCTGTTAGACGCTGAAATGACTCGATCTCAGTCCTTAATTGAAGACATAAAAATCTTCGCGTTAAGTATGAGGAACTTGAAAGTCGTCATGAAACGCTCTCAACAACTCATGAAAGGCTTTCCTATGATTATCTTCAAAGGAAGCAAGATCTTGAGAAATTGAGAGCGGCTCATGAAGATCTTCAAAAGGAAAACGAGTCACTTTGCGCCGAACAGATCAGTTCAGCTCAGGAAGGATTTGAACCACCATGTCTTAAATGCATTGAGCGTGATAACGCTACTTCTGTTGCTGAATGTTCTACTGCTGCTACTATTGCAATATCTTCAACTGTTGATGTGGTAACTAACCCCTCTACTGAGGATACCACTGCTATTGCTGATGAGAATGCTAGGTTGAAGACACTGCTTGAAACAGGGATGTACAAAAGTCTCAAATGGCATCAGACACTATGTGATGTCCTCAAAAGGCAGATCCTGAACCGAAACCCTAGGAAAGAGGGTGTCGGGTTCGAAAGGAAAATGAATGCTGATGGCTCTTACTGGAAACCTGAGCAGTACCCCAAAACCACATGGGTTGCTGCAAAGGAACCTTTAGCGGATCCATCCACCCTATCTGGCTTCACTTGTGCTAATCCCATTGTTATTGATGAATCCTTTGATGCAAACTATAGACTGTTTAAGAATCAGAATGGTGAAGTGTTTGCCAGGTATATTGGTACTAACTGCAGGAATGGACCGCCTATGAAGAAGATCTGGGTGCCGAAAAGGTGTTTGGAGAATCTTCCTGTGAATGTCATCATGACACCACAGGTGAAGAAGACAAACCCCAGACCACAGGCTTCATACGGTCCAAAGGCTTCATACAGACAGAGGACTCACCTGAGTCGCACTAACACAAATGTTTTGCAGGGAAGCCATACTCAGGCCTATGAATATGAGCGCGGTTCATCAAACCGCCATGTTCATAAGACCAAGAACTATTCTACTTATTCTTATGAGTACTATTGTCCACCTGCAAGACTTTTTGCTAGGGCTCCAAAGCCAAAGTTCTCAGATGCTGCACTTAGACTCATTACTTCGAAGCCACCCTTGAAGATGTGGGTGGCTAAGAAAGCTTAACTCCCTTTTGCAGGGAAAGGTCTCCAGACGAAAACCAAAATTGTCTAACGCTATTGCTGGGGACCTTAAACATCTTGTAGGGTGCAAGATCAAATGCCCAAATGGTCTTATTATGTACTTTGTTCCTGAATCGCTTGCTACTTGCCCTATCAGTCCTAATCTCGATCTAAGCTTTAATAATCCACTGGTTCGTCAAATGTTTTTGCTTCACAATTCTCTTCGTGAAGCCTATCCCCCTAACTGCACTGTAGGGTACGACACCAGCAGCTTCAGAATGGATTATTGATAGTGGGTGTACCAATCACATGACTGGCAAGCGAAGCCATCTCATGGACTCAAATTTACGTCCATCTGACAAAAGTCACATCACATTTGCTGACACTGGTAAAAGCAAGGTATTGGGTCTAGGTAGAGTTGCAATCTCAAAGGATCAACACATGGATAAAGTCATGCTTGTTGAATCCCTTGGTTTCAACTTAATGTCTGTCTCAATGCTTTGCGATTTAAACATGATTATGATATTTGGAAAATATCGCTGCCTTGTTCTAATGGAATCTGACAAGTCTCTAGTGTTTGAAGGGTATCGGAAAGATGATTTATACATGGTAGATTTCTCAGCAGGACCACAACTTGCCGTATGTCTTCTAGCAAAAGCTTCTGAATGCTGGCTCTGGCATCGGAGGCTAGGGCATGCTGGCATGAGGAACCTCCACACCCTTGCAAGGAAGAAGCATGTCATAGGCATCGAGGGTGTCAAGTTCAAGAAGGATCACTTATGCGGTGCCTGTGAAGCAGGAAAGATGACGAGGGCTAAGCATCCCTCGAAGACAATCATGACAACAACTCAACCCTTCGAACTGCTCCACATGGATCTTTTTGGTCCCACTCATTACTCAACTCTTACTACTATTGCTTGTCTCTATGGGTTTGTCATTGTTGATGATTATTCAAGATATACTTGGGTGCATATAATCCTCTACAAGACTGAAGTGGAGGATGTCTTCAGACGCTTCGCCAATCGAGCAATGAACAACTATGGCGCCAAGATAAAGCACATCAGAAGTGACAATGGCATGAATTCTCAGCTCCGTACACGCCACAGCAGAATGGCGTCGTCGAACGCAAGAACAGAACACTTATTGAGATGGCCCGGATGATGCTTGATGAATACAAGACTCCAAGAAAGTTCTGGCATGAAGCCATTGATACTGCATGCCATATCATCAACCGTGTTTATCTTCACAAGCTTCTGAACAATACATCCTATGAGCTCCTTACTGGCAAGAAGCCAAACATCAGTTACTTCAGAGTATTTGGCGCCAGGTGCTGGATCAAGGATCCACATCACACTTCAAAATTTGCACCAAAAGCACATGAGGGTTTTATGCTTGGATATGGAAAGGATTCGCACTCCTACAGAGTCTTCAACCTTTTTCACTATAAAGTGGTTGAAACAGTGGATGTGCGGTTTGATGAGACAAACGGCTCACAAAGAGAGCACCTGCCAAATGTGCTAGATGAAGTTCCATCCAGTGAATCAATCAAACTTATGGGAACTGGAGAAATCATATTGTCTGAAGCTCATCCTGAAGAGGAACTTATCATCTCCGCACCTGATCAACCCGAAGACAATGCTCAGCCTGAAGACAATCCCTCTAACGATGACAATGATCAGCAAGAGAAAAATCTTCGTCATGTACATCCTCGTGTTGCAAATGAAGTATAGATTGAGAGAATAATTGATAGCATCAATGCACCAGGTCCACTCACTCGTTCAAGGGCAACACAACTAGCAAATTTCTGTGGGCACTTCGCATTTGTCGCAATATCTGAACCCAAGAAAGTTGAAGAAGCCTTCTTGGAACCTGAATGGATTCAAGCTATGCAAGAAGAGCTTCAACAGTTTGAGCTGAATAATGTATGGGAACTAGTTAAGCGTCCTGATCCTCGCAAGCACAATATAATAGGCACCAAATGGATATATCGCAACAAGCAAGATGAGCATGGTCAAGTTGTCAGAAACAAAGCTCGTCTCGTTGCTCAAGGATACACTCAAGTTGAAGGGATTGACTTCGATGAAACATTTGCTCCTGTGGCTAGACTTAAAGCCATACGCATACTGCTGGCCTATGCAAATCATCATAACATTCTTCTATATCAAATGGATGTGAAGAGCGCCTTTCTCAATGGAAAGATTGAAGAAGAAGTGTATGTTGCACAACCGCCTGGCTTTGAAGATCCAAAACATCCCGACATGGTGTACAAGCTCAACAAGGCAATGTACGGCCTCAAACAAGCCCCTCGGGCTTGGTATGATACACTCAAATACTTCCTGAAGAGCAAAGGCTTCAAACCTGGTTCCCTCGACCCCACTCTCTTCACGAAGACATATGATGGTGAACTGTTTGTGTGCCAAATATATGTGGATGACATTATCTTCGGCTGCACCAATCAGAAATACACTGACGAGTTTGGATATATGATGCAAGAGCAATATCAGATGTCCATGATGGTTGAGCTGAAGTTCTTCCTTGGTCTTCAAATATGTCAGCAACGCAACGACATCTTCATATCTCAAGAGAAGTATATCAAAGATTGCCTGAAGAAATTTGGGATGCAAGACTGCAAAGGCTTCACAACTCCAATGCCAGCCAAACATTATCTGGGTCCCGACGACAATGGTAAAGAGTTCGATCAAAAGGTATACCGCTCCATGATTGGGTCTTTACTTTATCTATGTGCATCTAGGCCAAATATTATGCTTAGTGTTTGCATGTGTGCTCGATTCCAAGCAGAACCAAAGGAATCGCATCACTTAGCTGTGAAGCGAATTCTTCGATATTTGGCTCACACCCCAACATTAGGATTATGGTATCCCAAGGGCTTAGAGTTTGATCTGGTTGGATTCTCAGATGCTGATTATGCTGGTGACAAGGTGGATCGCAAGTCTACATCAGGCACATGTCATTTTCTGGGACGATCACTTGTATGTTGGTCTTCAAAGAAGCAGAATTGTGTATCTCTCTCCATTGCTGAATCTGAATACATTGCTGCTGGATCTTGCTGCGCTCAACTTCTGTGGATGAAGCAAACACTCAAAGACTATGGCATTCATCTGAAGCAAGTGCCACTCTACTGTGACAATGAAAGCGCCATCAAGATTGCCAATAACCCAATTTAGCACTCGAAGACAAAGCACATTGAAATTCGTCATCACTTTCTCAGAGATCATGTTGTGAAGGAAGATATTGATATCATACATGTCAACACTGAAGAGCAATTGCAGATATCTTCACCAAGCCCTTGGATGAGAAGAGATTTTGCAAGTTACAGCGTGAGCTAAATATCTTGGAATCCTCAAATGTCCTGTGATCAGGCACACATCCTAACACTTGTGCATATTGATGACTTAGATGTGCAACACACGAAGTAAAGTATGTCTTCAATCAATGAAGACTTACATTCTAAATGTGAATACATTAATGTGGAATTTGACTTCGGAGCGCCACGATAATTGTGCGTCATGTCTGGGTCTAATACTTCCTATACGGTGGGTAACGCCACCACCAAATTCTTCTGTTTGAAGTGTTTCACCCATGCGTTACATTTGCTATGTCTTCACATTTGGTCTGGCTTCAATCTCAACCTGTCTTCATGAGTATCTTCACTATGTTGATTATATTTATATATATACTAGTGTTCTGTCCTATACAACATTCACTTATAGCTATGTCTTCTTGTTGAATCTTTTGAACTAAGTGAATGTGATCAGACCCTAACCTCTCTATGCTTTACATCTCAAACTCTATCTCTCCAAATCATATGCATTCTCTTGAAACTGTCGAATGTCTTCTATGCGTCCTTGTCAGCAGAAGATACAGAGACAAACATTAAGTCCGCTTTCAATGCTAATTCCTTCACCTGAAACCCGGAGAAGTGGGAACGACCACCCGACAATCCAGGCGTGCGTGGGAACGTGGAACAACCTTCGATATGTTGCATGATGGCCACATGTCCTTCAGATGTGAATCGCCAGGGGTACCTGTGTAATAACACTGTGTTGTCCCTGTCCCTATAAATACACGCCTCACCATAGTCATTATCCTTTCTTCCACTCTCGCACAAACCCTAGCGCCACCGCTAGCCCTTGACGACGCCGGCGACGAAGCGCTTAGTTGCCGCGACCTCTCGGACGCCGTCTTCACGCCGGCCGCGGACATCGTCTTCTCCGCCATCGCCGTAGGTGTCCTCCGTCGCCAAGTTAGGGCACGAACGATCGAACTGATCGGCCTCATCTCCCTCTCCGTCTAGCAGTTCTTCGTGTGGTAAATAAAACTTCCTTTTTACAGCCCCTTTGATCCTATAGATTCATCACTTTTTGCCACAAGAAGTTTCTATTCACACAAGTTGGATCTATTTCATACTGCATCTCATAATATGCCTAGTATGTTCACTTATGCTTCACAAAGTAGTTAGATTCCTCACTTGTATTGATCCATGGATTCGTACAAATCTGGAACCAACTCTTTATCTATGAGTGAATGTCTTCGCACGTTGAGGTCAATGTCTTCTAAACTGATTTATCTTCAAAATCTTCTGAGAATGCATATGACCTCTTCCCCTTCCCTCGCACCTTAATGCTGTCACAGGTACATGTCCGTGGGAGAATCCCTTGGTTCTCATAGTCTGCATTCATTTGCAGAATTCTTACAGCATCATATAAATTCTCCCGAAGCCAGTTCCTGTTTGTCCAGCAAGCGAAAGCCTTTGAAGCCTTTGAACATGTTGAAGCCATTCAGTTTAAAGTTCATGGCTGCAGAGAAATCAGTAAGGAAGGGTGGCAGAAAGCGTCGAGGTGAAACATCAAGAGATCTGCCCGATGACCTCTCAGAGCTGTACAAGACCGATCCAGAAGAGGATTACAATCAGCGCAAGACACGAATCCAATGGATTCGGCGATATTGGGCAGAACAGTGGTTCAAGTACAGGTTTGTGACCAAGGAATATGCTGAGAAGAATGCCATCAAGCGACCCTGGGGAGACATCCTATACAGAAATCTTCAACCCAGGTCCAGAGATGAAGCCATTGAACAAGGCTTCTATCCCTGCATGGTCCGTGGACCACAGCCTGCGGATGTTGACCCATCGTCATTGCTATGGTGTCTTGATGACAATCTGTTCAAGCGCAACTTCCAGTTTGCCTAGAATTCGGCGAAGCAAAACAAGAAGTCATTGGGACTAGACTTCAACCCTGGTCCCTCTGCTCCCCGTGCCGATGGCACCCGCGAAGCTGAACCCAATCTTGTTGGGCCCTTCTACAACCTGGAAGGTCTCATCACTCATATCATGGTTCAAGGGACAGCCGTGGATGAGCCTGCAGATGACGCTAAATCTGATGAAGCGCCTGCATCGCCGAAGCCAAAGAAACTGAAGAATCCTAAAGCTTCAAAGCCTACCTCAGCACCAAAAATCTCACGAGCGAAGCCACTAGCTACTGCACCTCCTGAAGATAGTGTGCAGTCTGAAGATTTGTCACGCATCTCCAAGCCCTCGAAAGTAAAGATTCCTTTGCAACACACCAGCCAAGAACTGACTGATGCTGCTATTCTGCGCAACGACGCTATTGATCTGTCTAGCGATGAAGATCTTGCAGATGACGCTCTTGAGCAACTGATCAAGAGCAAAGAAGAAGCAGAAATCTTCAATGATTTGCCTCTCTTTGATGTGGCAATCATCCATAACTTCATCGATGAGTGGTTTGACACACCCAACCTCAGCTTTGAAGATCTGCAACTTCCAATTGGCCTCAGTGTCGCCTTCACTGGCGCCATTGCTTCCGAGCTAGCTCTAGCTCAGCGCATCGTTGAACTGAAGCAAAAGATCGACTATGAGAAAGCTCAGTTCAAGAAGCACATGGCCAAGCTCAGCGTGCAAGATGTCAAAAACTTCCAGATCATGCTGCACGAGCTCAAGGAAGCCTTTCTCAAGAAGCATGAAGAAGCTCAAGGTTCTCGTGAGCGCATGAAGAGCCTGGCTGACAAGTGTGTGCAAGCCTACAATGAGGCTGAGAAGCGCAAGGCTCTTGGTCGTCCTGGCATCGATTCCAGGATGGCTGCAAAGAAGAAGAAGAAGCCAGCTACGGCCGAACCCGAAGCCCCAAGGCAGGAAGCACATCCCATTGTCTTCCCAGCCAGCATGACCGGCTCGAAGCCAAAGGTCAGGTCAACCGCTTCGGAACTGAAGAAGATGAGGACTGCTGAGGCTGAAGCTAGAAAGAGGAAACATCCTGAAGCCTCTGATGCTGCTCCCTCCAAGAAGAAGCGCAAGACCAAGAAGGATCGGGCTGCTCCCACAGAGCCCTTAGTTGTTGAACCTATCTCAATGGTTCGCCCTGCATCTGCACAACAAGAGCACCAACTAATTATCCATGAGCCTGCTTCCACAGAGGCTCATGAAGCTGAAGACATTCCAGCAGTTGATCCCACCGCTGCTGAAGACATTGGTCACCATGACAATATTGAAGATGATGTAGTTCTTCCTCAAATCGAGCACCAACTGGTATCATTGCCTGTACTTACGCACAGCGAACTCATCAGCATTGGTCGTCCTCTGACGCCAATTGCACAGGATGCATCATGGGCTGATCACCCACAACAACAAGTCACACCACCCCGGCAAGAAGAAGAAGATGACTTTGAGGCCTAGCCAACTCCATCTCCAACGGCGTCGCCAGCGTTAGGTAGGCTTCGCAAAGGACCAAGGTCTCAAGTCCCTCTTTCGAGTGTTCCAGAAGGAGAAGTGCCCCACCAATCTGTTACACGTCAAGTGTTTCCAGATGCCACTCCTACTGTGAATGTCTTCGAGTCTGAGGCTAAGGCTGCTAAAGACATTCCGGCTGCATCAGCCGACGACACACAAGAAGAAGAACGTGTCCCTACTCCCCCCATTACTGAAGAAGCTGTTCTCGAGGAGAACGTGTCTGTGCCCGACCCTCCAGCTCATCAAGTGGAGGTTGAGAATCTCGAGGCTGCCACCACCAACTCAAATGAAGCCAATGACGTTGTCATGGCTGAAGCAAATGTGGAGCCTGCACCAACCAATGTGCCAGAAGTCAATGAAGCCAATGATGCAACTGCTCCTGTTCCTACGCCTGCTGCTGGTCCTCAGTTTGACTATCACGTTGAGCACAGACCTCAGGTATAGAAGCCAATGCCAAGGTTGCCCAGGTTTCCAGGTCCTGCATCAGCACCCGGATCCTTTAATGTCAACGGCTTCAAAGCAGACAACACCTTCTTCAATAGCGCCAAGAACCCCTACTCCAGGGAAAGAATATCTTCTGATCGGTTTTGGAGCTATCCGCAGCGAAGTTATTACTCATGCATTCTGTACAATCAAGGTCGCATTTTCCCTCATATGCATCTTGATACTGAAGCCATAACTAGTCTGCCTTGCTTGGAAGAAGCTCTGGATTGCTTCAAAGAGTCTGGATTGTTGCCGTTCGTCACCGACCAAGAGCACTAGAACGAAGAATTACTGCTCCAATTCTATGCCACTCTTCACATTCGTGGCTACAAAAGAGATCCGAAGACTTGGGTCCTTGAGTGGATGACCGGAAATGTTCATCACGAAGCCAAAGCCTTTGATATCATTGAGCTCACTGGTCTGCCCACTCCTGGAGATCTTTATGAACCTGGTTGTCAGCATCACAGTACAGCTATGGAGAGCATCTTTCAGAAGCCTGAACCAAACATGAGTCAGATGCTTAGCATGATGAAGCCTTTGCCTCCAGATGCTGCATATCCTTAAGGAGTATTTTGTTGAAGACCTTGAGTATCTGCCACGCACTATCTATCACATTATCAGGCGAACTCTCTGGCCCACCAAAGGACATTCTCCACATGCAAAGCTGGAAGGTGCAATGAAGACTTTGGTCTTTTATATTCTTCACGGCAAATGCTTCAATGCACAAGACTTCTTCATCCGCCAACTTGCTGCATCAGGATCTGATCTTTTTGGCTTGAAGTTTTACGCTCCATGGATAATGCGGCTGATCAAACTACACTCAGTTGTCTCATATCAGCCCTCTGCTCGCAATTATCGGATCTTTCTGCCTGACGTTGATATGTCCGTTGAAGCCATCTATCCAGAGCCTGCCAAGGAGCCTCTAAGTCTTCAGAATGCTGAGCATCAAAGCTTCTCTCAAAACATTGAAGGAGTTGAAGCAGTCACTCATTTTTATCCTCTGGCTGGTACTACACGTGCACCTCATCATGCCCTCACTGAAGCCACTGAAAGCACCATTGCCCAACGGCCCAAGAAGCGATCTCGTGTTCTCAATGACCGAGAGCTTCTGGTTGCCCTTCATCAGAAACAGGATAGGCATCATGACTGGCTGAAGCGCCAAATGCAAAGCCTCTTGGTGGATGTCAACCGCATTCGCAATCTTGCCACCAAGAATGCCTTTGTTGCCCATGAAACCTGTCGGCGTACATGGAAAGGGCTGACGCTTCTCTGAACGTTTCAAGTTTGACTCCACACCTCCAAGAAGGACTGTGCTGCGATGAACTCCATCTCTTGAAGACTCTGAGTTCTCTTCCTCCGCGGCAACTGTGAATTCCAGAGTGATCGAGGACGAAGATGATGCCACTTCACCGCCCCCTACTTCTGCACGCATCGACACTGCCCCGAGTTCGTCTGCACCGCCGAACAACACGGACGACCTTGCTGCTTCACCTACTCATCATGGGAACGAGTAGATGCTCTGTGTCTTCAAACCTTTTTGGTCCTTACTGACAAAAGGGGGAGAAGCATATGAGTTTGATAGTCTTCAAACGGGTCTATATGGGCGGTTGCTTTATATTTTGCCTAGTGTTTACAACTCTCGTTTTGATACTTTTGGTTCTTTGAGTTGTAACACTTAAACTCGATGGTCGTCTGCTACTTATTTGCAATTCTGTGATGCGATGATAAATTCCGCATGTGCGACGATAAATTCCGCACTTAGATCATTTTGCAGACGTCCATTTTTCATTATGCATGTCATTATCTTCACATACTTTTCATGCACGATGAATTGTCATCATAAGTTGAAGAGGATCTCCACAAGTACAACCTGCCATGTGCATTTGCATTCCAAAAGCAAATTACTTATACGCACATCTTCAGGGGGAGCCCTTGCAACTTATGAAGACAATTCCCTATCCTTTACAATTTCACATATTATATTCCCCGTTGAAAACTTCAACTAGTTTGTCATCAATAACCAAAAAGGGGGAGATTGTAAGTGCATCTAGTGCCACCCCTAGTTGGTTTTGGAGTATTGACGACAAACCTAGTTGAGGGACTAATGTGTTTGTGAGAATTGCAGGATAACACAGGTAGAAGTCCCTCATTGATTCGGTTTTCCTACCAGAGATGACCCCTAAAAATGTATGAAGACATTGAAGTCAAAGGTGGTATGTGAAGACATTCACATTGAAGACTATGACAAGAGAAGACATCGCGTGAAGACTATGGAGCGCGAAGACTTAGCAGTTTCGTCGTTCTGTGTTTTTCTTTGTTGAGTCATAGGAACCACTGTACTGTTAAGTGGGGTCCAAGAGAACCAGCCAGAATGACTGAAGTGATGCTTAACCAAAATCCTATGTCTTCGAGTGAAGACTATGAGAGCAAATCTTGTCCAGAGTTGGATAAGTCAGCCTTTCTTGTAGCCCAAGTAAAGTTGCCGTGTGCGTTTGAAATCTGACCGTTGGAACACGTGTCAGTTCCTTAGTGACCCAGGGTCATTTCGGACAAATCAGGTCGGGTTGCCTAGTGGCTATAAATAGCCCACCCCCTACAACCATAAATGGTTGGCTGCTCAGAGTTAGAGTACGGCTTTTGTCGTTTGAGAGCAACCCACCTCGAAGCCTTTGAGAGAGAATTCCTTGCGAGGATAAAGCCCTAAGCACCCAGAGCCAAAGAGTGTTAGGCATCACTTAAGTCTTCCTGTCTGTGTGACCTGAAGACTTATTACACTTGAGGACTGTGAATCCTCCAGCCAGTTAGGCGTCACGTTCTGAGCATCCAAGAGTCATTGTGGATCGCCGGTGAACGAAGTCTGTGAAGGTTTGGAAGTCTACCTTGAAGACTAACCAGAGTGATTGGGCGAGGACTGGGTGTCCTTAGCTCAAGGGGAATAAGGTGAAGACGAGGTCTTTTGAGTTGAATCTCAGCCTCCCTAACCAGACATACAGTTGTCACAACAACTGGAACTGGTCCAACAAATCATTGTCTTCAACGAGTCACTGGTTTCATCCTTCCCTTCCCTTTACTTACTGTTGGTCCTTGTGAAGTCACTGTACGATTGCATCACCATTTGGCTTCACTGAGTGATTACTTGTTCTAATTGGCTTCACAATATCTTCCTACCTGATCCTTACTGACTAGCCGCTATTAGTCATTGTGCTTTCACTTCATTGAATACTTGACTATGGTTTGCCTAGTGTAGTCTACCTTCCGCTGCATGGTAATAGGTTTATTTCTATCGTTTGTCTTCGATTACATGTTTTGAAGACTTCCATAAAAATCGCCTATTCACCCCCCCCTCTAGTCGATCACTAGCACTTTCATCTAGTAAGCAATACAACACAACAAATATCCGAACATCACGGCACACCCAAATACAGGGGTGCCGCACACCCCCTATGTTTCACCGATGAGGTGCTGGACCATGAATTTCCAGCGGGATTCAAGCCCATAAACATAGAGGCGTATGACGGAACAACAGACCCTGGGGTCTGGATCGAGGATTATATCCTCCACATACACATGGCCAGAGGAGATGACCTCCACGCCATAATATACTTACCCCTCAAGCTTAAAGGGCCAGCCCGGCATTGGCTCAAAAGCCTTCCCGAAAACACCATTGGAAGTTGGGAAGAGCTTGAGGATGCTTTCCGGGAAAATTTTCAAGGGACCTATGTCCGCCCTCCGGATGCAGACGATCTCAATCACATAACTCAACAACCCGGAGAGTCAGCCCGGAAATTCTGGAACAGATTTCTTACTAAAAGGAATCAGATAGTCGACTGTCCGGACGCCGAAGCCCTAGCAGCTTTTAAGCATAACGTTCGAGACGAATGGCTCGCCAGACACCTCGGCCAAGAAAAGCCAAGAACAATGGCCGCATTAACAAGCCTCATGACCCACTTTTACGCAGGAGAGGACAGCTGGTTGGCAAGATTTAGCACCAGCAACCCAAGTACATCCGAAGTTAGGGATGGAAACGGAAAACCCCGACGCAGCAAGGACCAGCGCCGGAATAAGGGAAAGAGCCCAAAGAGCACGACGGTCAACGCCGGATTCAAAAGCTCACGGCAGAATCAGAGAAAGCCGCCCCTCAAGGATAACAGGGACGAGCTATCCAACTTAAACAAAATCTTGGACAAGATATGTCAAATACACAGTACTCCCGGGAAGCCTGCGAACCATACCCACAGCGATTGTTGGGTTTTCAAGAAATCCGGCAAACTCAACGCCGAACACAAGGGGCTCGACACACCAAGTGAGGACAACGACGAACCCCACAAGCAGAGCACCAGGAAACAAAAGGATTTCCCACAAGAAGTCAAAACAGTAAACTTACTTCACGTGACGAACAGAATGGCGCCAACAGAGATACGCGCCGTACGGCCTATCCCAAAGGAGTCTCACCAATGGTTGTTAAAATCGATCACCTTCGACCATTAGGATTACTCTAAAAGTATCTGGAACGCAGGCTGGACTGCCTTGGTATTAGATCCAATAATCGGCGGACTCCACTTTACAAATGTCCTGATGGACAGCGGCAGTGGTCTAAACCTGTTATACCAGGACACAATCCGCAACATAGGGATAGACCCAACAAAAATTCGCCATAGCAAAACCTCCTTTCAAGGGGTAACGCCAGGCTCGGATGCCCGTTGTATAGGTTCTCTCCAGCTAGAAGTTATGTTTGGCTCCCCCGATAACTTCCGTCGCGAACAGCTAACTTTCCAGATCGCCCCATTCTCAAGTAGCTATCAAGCACTGCTGGGGCGCGAAGCTTTCGCCCGCTTTAACGCAATACCGCATTATGCATCTCTTACGCTTAATATGCCCGGTCCACGAGGCATCATCTCATTAAAGGGAAAACATTGAGTGTTCCTCCCGCGCGGAAGACAGTGCGGCTGCCTTGACAACCCCACAATAAAGCGGCTTCACTAGCCAAAGTACCTAAACAGGTTGTTAAGACCACGGACATGGCTAGACAAGTCCGGCATAAACATACAATTGATAAAGGCTTAATAGCCGTATACCCCTGTACTAGGGGCTCCGCGCATATAAAACAAGAGACAATAAAGCTCAATTTTACCCATTTCGATTTATACTTTGTTTATTTAGTATAACTCATGTTCGGCACGATCTTTCTTTAACTAAAGTTCCTCTCTTTTACAGATAAACACCGTGCTACGCCCGTCCAGGATACGGCACAACGGAGACACAGGCGCAGACGTGCAGCAGGGACCCGTTCCAAGGATTCTTTTCAGATTAAGACCCTGCGTAAACCTTTTTTACTGTCTCTTGTTGATACACACCCCCTGGTTTCTTGGTATAACCAAGGAGGAGGCTGGCGTTTTGGCATGTGGCCACGTCAGAGTTTTGCGCGTACCTGGACACTAGGGGCTTATTACTAAGGGCGTTATCCCGCCCGCCCTCATAAAGACCGAATACCTTAGGGAGTGTTCGGCGTCGCAAGTTTGGCCTTATATGCATCAGCTCCGAATAATGTCTTTGGTCAAATGTTGGGTTTGCCCGGCTCCTGTGTTTTGCTACCTTACGTTCCGCTCTATCGGCTAAGGAGGCACCAGGAGAACTACTGCGATTGTGCCCCGGTTCGGCCAGGCGAGCACCTCAGTAGAAAAAGCCGAAAACTGACTATCATGATATAGCGTGAGACTGGTCAACCACTCGATGACTTACCGGAATCTTTAGGATTCCTCCGCATTAACGAAGGGCCGCTTCCCGGCCAGGCACATACGCGCCCCGAGTTCGGGCGAGCGCAGGCGCCACCAGGGGCTATATAAGTAGCCTCACTGTCAAACTCCTATGGCTAAGTGAAAGTGATAAAGCATCATAGTCCGATTGCCTAGTTCGCTGCGCTATCACCTCCTTTGTAGGACCAAGACGTTGGCTCAAGTGTGAAAATGCGCCTTCTGCGAACACCCCCGCATTATGTGCGTGGGGGCTGAAGCCGACGACTGCCATCTTTCAGATTATATATACATATATGTTAAACGGCCGCATAGGAGGTATTATAATACTTGCAGGCACAAGTAGAAAAAGCCTCTACAATTTATCAAAATATTGTTTTACAATAATATATGCTATTCGAATATAGTATCCTTCGAGCACTGCGTCTCTATTAAACGAGCGCCTTGCAGAACTTCCTGAAAATAGTGCTCGGCAGGTACTCGGCTTCCATCCGAGTCTGGGGATGCAACAACGGTGGCCTCCATTTCCGCCCAGTATGTCTTGACATGGGCAAGAGCCATCCGCGCACCCTCTATGCACGCTGACCGCTTCATCGCATTGATATGCGGCGCCGCACCAAGGAACTGCTGCACCAAGTTGAAATAAATTTTCGGCTCTGGCCTCTCTGGCCACAGATGACTCATGACATACTTCATGGCGAGTCCGGACAACCTATTTAGCTCGGCCCATTCGGCCAAATGATCGTCTAATGACAGCGGACGCTCCGGATTGTGGAACTGCGACCAAAAGAGCTTTTCCACTTCGCGATCTTCTTGATCTCGGAAGTGTTCGGCCGCATCTACGGCACTCGCTGCCAAATCCAGATAGGCGTCCGCCGTACTCCACATCCGGTCTAACGGAGCATGTTTAGGATCACAGAACTTCCTCCGCAGCATAAAGGGCTTTCCAGCCGCGATCTCTCTGGCTTGACGCAGCTCCTCCTTCATAGCTCTCATCACAGAGCGAGTATCCTTGGCATCGGCAACGGCCTTCTCCAGGTCCGTCTGTTCCGCCCGATCTTCTTTTTCAAGAAGCTTGCAATGGTCAGCAGCGTTCTTCAGCTTCACGGCCATCTCGGCCATTTCCTTCTTGCTTCGGTAGTGAGCAACCTGTTCGGCTTTCAGCTCTTCAATTGCCTTTAAGGCAGCCGCATCACTTTTCCTGGCTTGCTCCTTGGCTCGGGCAAGTTCCGCCCGAAGATTCTCCATGGCAGCAGCACCATCTGCATCAAGCGCACACATTGTAAGATACTGGCATAAAGCTCCTCTTACCAGGTGCCGCCGGAGGAATTACAAACCTTGTGCCCCGTCAAGCCGCTTGTTGACAAGCGCGATGTCGGCATCTGCCACGTCAAGTTGCCGCTTTAGCTCGGCAACTTCATCAGTCCGGCTTGCCACCGGACACTTCGCCACCTATATGAAGGCGGCATATTAGACCTGGGATTTTTATCCTCTGCGCGCCGCCACTTTTGACAATGCACAGAGTCTCAGGGGCTACTATCTACACAGGGCGCATCTTATTTATGTGCAACTGTCCGAAAAGAGTACATTATTTCGCGTACCTCAAAACCTGCCAGTTAACTCCTGACGGCCTCGTGCAATCCGCTCTTCGCGGATGAAATCCTCTCAATCACCGTACCCATCAATGCACGGTGCTCCTCTGAGATAGATGCTCGCCCTAGCAGATCCTTCAGCTCCTCCGATCGCGCACCAGACGGTGCCAGACTCATCCGATGGCCCTTTTTGAAGGCCGGACGCGGAGGGCTTTGGGGGGCCATATGACTACCTTTCGGCCCTGCCGGATTCGGAGAAACCCTCCGCGACGATACCTCAGGATCACCCGCCTCGCAAGGCGGTACGGCAGAGGGAGGCGTTCCGCTCTCCATCATCTCCGGAAGAAGATCCCCCGAAGACGAGCTCTGCTGAGAAGGGCTAAGGTCCGAGCTACAAGGTAAATTTTTGATTACTCTCCTCAGATATAACACAAGGATTTCTCTCATTTCTTAAAAAGAAAAACTCCTCTCTACTTACGGCTTGGTGGAGAGCCGATCCCCTTGAGGGCATAATTCGGCCGAAGTATCCCCCGGCGCAGGACCCTCTGACAAAGATTTCTTCCGCCGCTTTGAGGCCATGGTCTCCGGGTCATCAGAGGCGGTCCTCTTCTTCCCCTGAGGAGAGGAATTTTCGATTCCTCCCTTCCGGACAACCTTCTTCGAGGAGGCTGTAGCTTCCTTGTCCCCTCCCTCGCTTTCCTCTTAAGGCACAACCTCCAACATCCTGACTAACATGGGATCCAGCGTGGTCTCGGGGAGGGGGGCCGAACACCTGATTAGCTTTGCTTTCGCTATCCACTCCTGTTTAAAGGACATCTCTTTTAGGGGCAATTTTATGATAATTATACGGATAGCGAGTCCGGGCACAAGGCTACTTACTTGAGTATCCGGACGATTGCAGCTCAGACCTGCGTCCTCCGTAGAATCCGGACACACTACTTGTGGTCCGAAGAACAATTTGTACATCTCCACGGGCGTCATGCCAAGAAAATGTTGGAGAACTCGTGGCCCCTCTGGGTTGAACTCCCACAGGCGGAGGGGGCGACGTTTGCAGGGCAAAACTCGGCAAATTAACATAACCTGCGTCACCACGACCAGACTGATGTCTCTTTCTAGGAGATCTCGAATGCGGCCCTGCAATAGGGGCACGTCCTTTGCCGACCCCCAGTCCAGCCCCTTATTGACCCATGACGCCAGTCGCGGCGGGGGACCCGAGCGGAAAGCAGGCAGCGCCACCCACTTGGTGCTCCCGGGAGCTGTGATATAAAACCACTCTCGTTGCCATAAGCTGGACTCCCCTTGAAAAGAGCCCTCGGGCCATGGAGCACCAGCATTCTTGCTTATAAAAGCACCTCCGCACTCCGCGTGCCGTCCCTCGATCATCTTCGGCTCTACTTTGAAGGTCTTGAGCCATAGTCCGAAGTGAGGAGTAATACGGAGGAAGGCTTCACACACGACGATGAATGAGGAAATATGGAGGATGGACTTCGGAGCTAAGTCATGAAATTCCAGCCCATAATAAAGCATGAGCCCCCTCACGAAGGGATCCGTCGGGAAGCCTAGCCCCCGAAGGAAGTGAGACATGAACACCACACTCTCACCAGGCTTGGGAGTGGGAATGACCTGCCCTTGAGCAGGCAGCCTATGCCAGATTTCGCCGGTCAAGAACCTGGCCTCTCTTAACTTCAGCACGTCCTCCTCCGTGACGGAGGAGGGCATCCATCGGCCTCGAAGGTCGGAACCGGACATTGTCGAAGGTCCGAAGCGCCTGAAATCTGGAGCCTTGGGTGTTGGAACTCGAGGCGAAGGGCGAACTCGTTTGAGATTGAAAGAAAGGAGTAAGGCCCTGGTCTCTTTATAAGAGGTTGAATACCAAGGGCCCACCCCGTGATCATTTGGGACTCGCCTTTGATCGAGAAAACATACCAACGGGTACGGTTGGGTTACCCACGCCCGTATTGATGAGAATCCCGGAATAAGGGGACACGATCTCTGCTTTAACAAGACTTCAATCTTGTATCTTCGTAGTCCAGGAGTCCGGCCGAAGGTATAGTCCGGCTATCCAGACACCCCTAATCCAGGACTCCCTCAGTAGCCCCTGAACCAGGCTTCAATGACGACGAGTCCGGCGCGCAGATTGTCTTCGGCATTGCAAGGCGGGTTCCTCCTCCAAATACTTCATAGAAGATTTTGAACACAAAGAGGGACTTTCCTTGGTGTGGAAGGCAAGCTTGGCGATACGGATATGTAGATCTCCTACCATTGTAACCGACTCTGTGTAACCCTAGCCCTCTCCGGTGTCTATATAAAACGGAGGGTTTTAGTCCGTAGGGACAGACAATCATACCATAGGCTAGCTTCTAGGGTTTAGCCTCTCTGATCTCGTGGTAGATCTACTCTTGTACTACCCATATCATCAATATTAATCAAGCAGGACGTAGGGTTTTACCTCCATCGAGAGGGCCCGAACCTGGGTAAAAACATCGTGTCCCTCGTCTCCTGTTACCATCCGCCTAGACGCACAGTTCGGGACCCCCTACCCGAGATCCGCCGGTTTTGACACCGACACTGACATCTAGCCGCAACCTCCCACAAAAGTAAAAGTTCTGGTGGCCGTCGGCGCGACCGGCCAAATGTCATATTCTTTGGCGGCCCGCTCGGCGAATTGGAAGGGTCTGAGCCAAAGCTTCTCATGGGTGTGCCGGACTGTGATCTGGGCCACCCGTGTCCCCCATGCCCGCTGCCACATGCCGATGTACGGTCTCATTGCGGCGGCGGAGCTGGGAGGTCGGGGAAGCCGGAGAGCCTGCCGTGGGAGGCAGATGGGGCGACGCTCAAGGAATAGTTGTGATGATGGCAGGAGGCAGACGGGTCAGCGCTGCGCTCGTGGTGGCGCGGATCCACTCTGCGGATGGGTGGCGAGGAGGGACAGCCATGGGATCTGGCCATGGCGGCAAGGGTCGGTGTACGAGAGCGATGGGGGGGGGGCTCGCCGATGACATGAAGGCGACAGGGGATTTGGGGGGGGGGGAGAGGCAAAGAAGCATGTGGTGCTTTTACTCCACGACGGAAAAGTCGAGTAAGTTTAGATGCTCAGCAAGGTGAGGAGTAAAATATATACTCCACTATAGGAGTTACGGGATAAGTTAAGTCCTGGTTAGAGAAGTAAGGCCGGATTTTTTTTTACTTCTCTAACCGTTTTAGGATCAGCTAGAGATGCTCCAATCCTTATCAAGGTCCTTCACATACATTATAGGAATAAGAGCGACACTACTAATAGCCACATCAACAACACAGTTAACTTGCAGATCCATCTTCTAAGAATCTGACCCACTCATTACCAGTGCTTCGCTGGTGCACTCGGGCCGTCTTTAGTTTCATCTGGTATGCGTGTTCTTTGTCAGTCGTTGTTCTTGCGCTACTCGTTCCGCTTCAGCATGCTTGGCCATAGCATGCGTGCGACGTTGCATTCGGGACATAACAGCCGACAACGCCAATCATCACATGAGAGACATCATCTCACCGACCGCTCGCTGTTATGATCCACCAATCGACATTTTTTTGAACGAGCAAGCCAATTAGGTTGGGGACAACCGATTCAGGGATTCCTAGTCTGGGTTGGTTCAATCATGCATGGGACGCGGCTAACACTAGCGTCCAGACCTGGATATGGTTCACAATAGCGGCCAGTCTGGACGCTGTTACTCATAGCGTCCTTCTCATTTTTCAAAATTTCAGGTTACCTTTACCAGTTTTGGAATAATTGAATTATCATTTATTTTTAATAAAAAAAATCTGTGCTGCGCGGTTCCCGAAGAGGTAGAACTGAACGACAACGCACGAGCCAGAGCCAACCTTTCCCCGCCGCTCCACCGAGCGGATCGAAAAGATGAGCGCTCCCAGCCAAATCTCACGTGTCACGCCACCATCCCTGCTCGTCTCGCCGAATTTCACGTGCCGCCACCCCATTCCTGCCCCCCGCCTTTCCCCTGAGCTCTCAAATCTTCTTCCTTGGGCGGTCGAATATTTTGTCCCCTCAGCTGTCGTCGACTCCAAACTCCCCGCTAACTGTTTCAGTCCAGTCGTTTCCCCTTGACCTGCCTTTGGGGGATTGGGAGCGCCGTCGGCAATGGCGGAGCAGCAGGTGGTGGCGGACCTCCGAGAGAAGTCTGCCACGCCGCCGTCGCTGCTGCGCGACGTGGCGGCGGCGATGGCCGACGAGATGTGCGCCGGGCTGGAGATGGAGGGTGGGAGCAGGGTCAAGATGCTGCTCTCCTACGTTGACAAGCTCCCCACCGGGTTAGTTGCTATGTACTCCAGCTCTCGCTTCTTGTCTGTTTGTTAATCACAGGAAGCGTTTGGTCTTTCAGTTCTTGTGTTCATGCTCACTGAAAATGTCAGCCTATTGACAGTAGACAGTTAGTTTCTGTGTCACATCTTAGTATCTTACTGTGGAGAAAGTAGCAAGGTGTTGTTTAACTTGAATCAGTTGATGTTTGATGGAGTACATGTACATTATTAAAGACTATGGTCCTATGAATCAAGCATAGGATGGGATATATCAGTTTGGAACTAGTAGAAAATAGAAACGTGGCATCCTTATCATCTTTACAGCATTATAATAAGACCAAAATAAGTTAATCATTTGACTGATCTCATGGATGTCGGACATATCGGTCATGAGAAACTAGAGATACTAGCTCCTTATTATGTTCATAACAATATAATATAATATCATCCATTTCGGTGTTATTTTATCGGGATTCAGGTTAACTGATTGATAGATATAATGGTGTGTGACTCCTGCCACTTGTTGGCTTTATTAATTTATAATAAAGATGGGCACCCGATGCCTTTGGTCCAAAAAAAAAGATTTAATGGTAAAGACAGCTGATTTCAGTTGGCAATTTTATGTTTGACCGGTGAACACCATAAGAACTATTTGACTGCTTACTTTTGTGCTACTAAATTTAGGAGAGAGGAAGGTTTGTTCTATGGACTGGACCTAGGAGGGACAAACTTCCGTGTCTTGAAGGTACAGCTAGGTGGCAATGATAAGCATGTCATTAGCCGCGAGTCCAGAGAAGTCGCCATCCCACCACATTTGATGTCAGGGAGCTCCTCTGTATGTTTTTATATGCTTAATTCGACAACTTTGATTTGAATTGTTGTCATTCTTTAATTTATTATTTGATTATGTTCATTCTCCATTTTGCAGGAATTGTTTGGTTTCATTGCTTCTGAATTAGCCAAGTTTGTGGCTGATGAAGAGAAGGGTACTAGCTTGTCAAATGGGAAGACACGGGAACTAGGATTCACATTTTCTTTCCCAGTGAGGCAACGGTCTGTTGCATCGGGTACCCTTGTCAAGTGGACAAAGGCATTTTCTATAGAAGATGCTGTAAGAATTCCTTGTGCTTACATACCCAGCATATTTGTACATCGTATCATGTAACGATGTCGCCAAATACGGCTGTTTGAAGCCCGCATCATCATTTGATTCTAAACCATAGTGGATAAAGAATTCTGGGAATCGTATCAGTAAACTATGTTTATCATAAAAAATCAAATACTTAACTGTCTATAGACGGGTCTTCCTTTGAATTAATCTCTTTCTCACTCATATCAGGTAGGTAAAGATGTAGTTGCTGAACTGCAAACAGCTATGCAGAAGCAAGGTCTAGACATGCATGTGGCCGCACTAGTAAGTGTTTGAGAAGTTTATATTGCACTGTTTCTAATATAATCTAGTTGTCACCTCATAAGAAATTTCTCGTTCTAAGAGATTATTGCCGAAATAGATTAATGACGCTGTTGGGACATTGGCTGGAGCCAGATACTATGATGAAGATGTCGTCGCAGGTGTGATATTTGGCACTGGCACAAATGCTGCTTATGTTGAGAAGGCAAATGCTATACCAAAATGGGAAGGAGAGCTGCCTAGTTCAGGACAAATGGTGAGGTTTAAAGGTCATAACCTTTCACTTCAAACCTAGTGGTGCTCAAGGATATGTTTGGATTTTTCTGAACTAATTTGTTGTTTCTAAGTTATTTGTGCGATGTCTTCTCGTATACCAGGTCATTAATATGGAATGGGGTAATTTCTATTCGTGTCATCTTCCAGTAACTGAATATGATCAAGCATTAGATAATGAAAGCTTAAATCCAGGAGAGCAGGCAAGTTTATTTTATAGTCTGCCTGTTCTTGCTGTTGAGCATTGGCTCAATCGTATACTTTGGTTCTTTCAGATCTACGAGAAGTTAACCTCAGGAATGTATTTAGGTGAAATTGTAAGGAGGGTCTTGCTTAAACTGTCCTTGCAATCTGCCATTTTCGGTGAAATTGACCACACTAAGCTCAAAACTCATTTCCATCTCCGGTACGTTGTTTCCCTAGCCTTGTGCAGTCGATACTCTAATGTGTATGTAGTCATAAAGAATTTTTATCTTGTTGATGACCTGGAATTCAGGGTTTCTTTCAAATGCATACCTCTGTTAATGCTTGGTGTTCTTAATCTCCTAATCAAACAGACCATTCATTAACTGTAGCAAGTCCTGCCAAATTTTGAACTTGACATGTGCTGATAAAATCTGGCTTAATGCTGCATACATGACTCAAGGATTTGATTCAAGTGCATGTTATTGTTGATGCGCATCAGCTTTAATCTTCTAATAAACAGACCATTCATTAACCATGGCAAAATGCTACTCCCTCCAATCCATAATAAGTGTCACAGTTTTGAACTAACCTTAGTTCAAAACCGCGACACTTATTTTGGATCAGAGGGAGCACTCCCAAATTCAAACTTGGCATGTGCTGATAAATCTGGTTTTACGTTGTACGCAGGACTCCGCATATTTCTGCAATGCACCATGACGACATGCCCGATCTGAAGACAGTGGAAGAAAAACTGAAGGAAATCCTAGAGGTATGCTGACTTTGTGAGCATTGCACGGCGGTCATACTGAAAACGTTATACTAGTTCTATGCACACATTGAAGGTGATATGGTAAGGCTGTGTGCATCGCTTGATGCAGAGGCGAGGATGTTGCCCTCTTTTTGAAAATAATTAAATTGAAGTGAGATGGTATGCATGCCCTCCAGATTGCAGGCACGTCCTTAGAGACGCGGAAAATGGTTGTTGAAATCTGCGACATTGTAGCAAGAAGGGCGGCCCGGCTGGCTGCTGCGGGCCTTGCAGGGATCCTCAAGAAGCTCGGGAGGGATGGCTCCGTCGACAAGCGCCGGTCGGTCATCGCCATCGACGGAGGACTGTTCGAACACTACTCCAAGTTCAGCAAATGCTTGGAAACTACTCTAAATGAACTGCTAGGGGAGTCATCGAAGTTCATAGTCGTCAAGCATGCGGATGATGGCTCGGGGATAGGGGCTGCCCTGATTGCTGCTTCCCAATCTCAATACAGAAATGTTGAATAACAGTAGGCAAGCTAGGTTGCCACACATTTTATGTCCCCATTTCAGGGGTGAAGGATAAACGGCGCCTAATTCTCCAGCATGTACACTTAAGAGTTTACCCATGTTGGAACTGTAAGGGGTCCATGACCGAAATGAGGCTTAGATGAGGTCACCTTGTACAGTTAAAATAAAAGGGAACCTGAGGACTCATGAATCTGCAACTATCTTTTTAAATCACAAGTTTTTTTTAATTAAAAGTACCGTCTTTCCGTCCTATGTTTTTTGTGGAATTTAACTGTTTGGTAGTACAAAATTCAGGTCAAATTCCTACGCTCCAAACTGGCCCGTTGCACTATTGCTCATGGACAAGGTTAATTTGTGAACACTGGAAGTTAAAAAGCTCATCAAACTGACATACTATGTACTACTAAAAGGCCAAAAGTTGTGGTGATAAAGAAGAGGACAGCGACCCAATCAGACAAGTTTGAGACAAGTGCTGGTGGAAGGCTGAAGTTGTGGCGATCAGGATAACGACTTGAGCAGTGAAGGAATCTCTACCCCGCACTAAATTTAGCACGTACAATAATGGAGAAACATGTCGATCGTACCTCTGTAACCGACGTAACGGTTCTAAATCAAACCATCCATGTCGATTGTTCATGGCCCAATTCGGTGATACTTGTACAAAACTACAACAACTTCTAAACTGGATATCAATACCACCCATTCTATGGTAATTTTTTTTTCTTTTGAGATGGCTACGGCGACTTGGATGGTACTGCATGATTATTGGTCGGCGCACTGTAATCTAGATATCGACATCTTAGACTGTATAAGAGCAGCCATAGTAAGGGATATGTGCCATGATAGTGTGCGTCATTGTTATGCCCGGCGTGCTCCATAAAGGTTGCAGTGGCCAAAGATCCAGACAAAACTATTGACAGGATCTTTATAAAGGCACTACTACTGCTGCTGCTGTTGTTTGAATTGTATCATTTCCTATGCAGAGCATGATCATTTGAAAAGTTTGCATACATGCCATGGCAGAGTGAATAACTGCAATGGAAAGTCCATACCTTTTGTAATTACACAAACATCAACATTGCCTCCACTACCCAAGTCACTGCAAATACCACCTCAAATTGCTGCAGAAACAAGCTGTATTGCTTCTCTCTGAAAAAGGAACACGATGATCATGCAAGTGACAGAGGTGTTTACAGCTATGATCGTCAGAATCAGCATATGCAATAAAGGAATGCATCCTCTCAATAATCCAATATGTTTGTGGGAAAAAAAAGTGTCAACAGTTTGACACATAATAGTACAGGACGCATGAGCAAGAAAATACAATGTAGAGTGCAGTGGCGCTCACTGTCAGTGTCAGGCCTCCTTCGTGTTTTGATTCAAATACTGACAGTGCAGCAAAGGAAACCATAAGCCCGCTGTGGCCGTCTTATGAGCAGAAAGAAAGAAAAGTAACATTCAGATAGCACAGATCTGCTCCCATATTTCATTCTTTATGCTTTGGCACGAGCGGGATCTCCTTTGTTTCAAAAAGTGTGTTCGCAAAATATTGACAATACAGAAACATTCACGCCAATTATTTTGTTTTCTGCACTGGACATAAAACCGGATAAGCTTGTCGTATCTGTTATATCCTCCGTATCAGCAGCAGTTCCTTCCAAAGCAATACAGTATATATGTGGTGCCATAAAGTGGATTTTCAAACAGTTCTTGGTAGCGACAATAGGCCCCTCAGTTGCCCTGGTGTCTGCCCCCAAGAGCAACACCGTCCTGGAAAAGGACGTGTCATGAATCATGATCCAAGTTACATGTGCCTCCTTTAATAAGATTGGAAAATACATTTGAAAAGAGTTTCGAGTATGATGTAATATATCCTAATACATTGTAAGTGTAGCGTTGTCAGTTCCCCTGACATATATAATCCTTGGTTCCTCGTTGTAAGTGTATCTAATACATTGTAAGTGTATCTACACTCTATATGGGAAAAAATTACAAAGAAAAAGTCAAAATAGTTCATAAGTTTTTTTTAGGATAAACTTGACTTTCTTTTGCACTAGTATATACATTTTCATGAATAAAAAATTAGCGTTGACTTCAGGGTGAAAAACAAATAAATTATTTGCTATTACACTATCTTGGCTGAAAATTTATTCTTTTTATGAAGTTGAAGGGATATTTTTTTCTTTTTGTGGATTTTTTTTCACAAGTACAATAGAAGATCGAGTTTATTTCAAAAAATACTTTTAGTTTTTTTGAATTTTTATTTAATTACTATTTTTTTCATATAGGGTATAGATACACCCATAGACCAAACGCCGGCATCCCTATGTGGGCATCTTTTTTAGCTCATCTTGACTTCTTGATGTCCACGTCTGCATCCCTATGCGGGCATCTTTTTTTTAGCTCATCTTGAATTCTTGATGTCCATGGTGGAAGAACCAGTCAAACGATGGATTGCAAAATTGAGAAATATATATTCAGGTGGGGAGCTCCCCCTGTTGTGGGAGCAAGTCTGACAGTAAGAACAGGGGGTACATAGGAGGAGGCAAGGTCCTAGCTACGACGAGGTTGTGCACGCAAGGTTTACGAGTTCAGTCCCTTCTCGGAGGAAGTAATAGCCCTACGTCTCGGTGCCCGGGGGCTTGGTCGACTGGATATGCGTGAAAGTTACAGGGGGTGCGAACCCTTGTGCCTGAGGAGGGGGGGGGGCTTATATAGAGTGTGCCAGACCTCTCTAGCCCTCCGTTACACAGGGTTCAATGTACATTAAGACAGGGCGTTACTGGTAACGCTAGCTATAAAGGACTATAAATGATCTTTAAGAGTACGGAGTGAACGCCTGACCGTTGCCATCCTGGGGTGGCTTTAGATCTTCTGTTCTTCCGAGTGATTCTTTGTGTGGTTGAATGTCTGTATCTTGGTCGAGTGGAATTGGGATATCCGAGTGGTATATCTGGTCGAGTGGATTGCACTCCAATGAGATTTCAGTCGGTATCTTCTGTTGTCTCTTGAATGTACTTGACTTTAGGGCAGTATCCTTGGGTAAGGTGTCTAGGTCAGGCCTATGACCCTACCCTAGGTACGTGTCATCGTCATTAGCCCCCGAATGGATTGAGGTCCGAGTGAAGAAGAGTTGAAGTTGGTTCCGACTCGATTCTGTGCTTCGGAGGCATTTCACTGGAGTCTGGAAATCATGCTGAGGCTTCAACCTTATTTCAGTCGCCTTGATCGATTCAGAGGTCGTCGAGTGAACTATACTGACAATCTTCGAGTGTTGTTATGGTGCTAGATCTTCGGCGCGATTGGTTGCTCTGCGGTTTCCAGATCTCACGGGATTCGAAATTTTTGAGAAGCGCACGAGACGGAGCGTGCCGCAGTAATCGGAGTGGGTAGATAGGGGCGCCTAGATTTTCATGCCGCCTTTTTCGCCACGTATCGGGTGAGCGACTGTTGCGGGATTTGATAGGATTTCTCGGGCCCATGGGTCAACCACTTGGAAGTAGGCCCATAAAAGGCGTCGAGGCCGATGCGTTTGCACAGTGCGCCTCATTCTCTTTCTTCTTCCTCTGCTTCTCCATCGCATCCTCCTCCACTCTCGCCGCCGCCGCTTTGCTCGTGCACTCTCCGCCGTAATGGGAAGGATAAGACGGTAGCCTTGGAGTGCGCGAAGAAGGCGACGGCGACGGCGAAGGGCAAGAAGACGGCCCGAGGGACGTCATCGCGATTCGGTCTGCCGCCGGGCTGGATCCAGTGAGACTGGATCCACTCCACCATCGAGTGGGATGACCTCGAGAAGATCGTTGAGGACGGCCTGATTGCTGACAAGTCTTGGAGATTGCCGGAGGGGGAATCTGAGCCCCAATCATGCGAGGGTGAGCGTGTCCTCCTCACCACCCATGTCGACCAAGGTTTCTCTCTTCCTCGCACCCATTCTTTAGGGGTTTCTTGAACTTTTTTGGTGCCCAGATCCACCATTTCCCTCCAAACACCATCACGTATCTTGCTGCGTTTATCTTGATGTGCGAAAACTTCCTGGGTTATCAACCACACCGGGGCTTGTTCAAACACATATTTACTTGTCGCTCCCAGTCGGTAAAGAAGGCAAATCCTAGTGACGAAAAGACCTATGTGATCCAGATGTGTGGGGGTTTAGGAATTCAAACTAGGGGTAGGAGCACGTTTCCTTCTATGACCCTTCCCGAGTCAGTTCGGGGATGGCAGTCGACCTGGTTCTACTGCAAGGACGTCCCGACTCCTGGTCAGTCGACCGGTCTCCCCCCTTTCACTATGGAGCGACTTCGCCAACCCTCTTCATTGACTGTGACCCCAGAGGAGAAGGGCGAGGTGTCTCTTTTAGTCGACCAGGTTGTTAACTTAGTCCGGGAGGGTGTGACCGGAATGGATCTGTTGGAGGTGTTCCTCAGTTGACGCATTCAGCCCCTTCAAGCTCGAGACCACATGATGTGGATGTATTCAGGCCCTGGAGACACCGCTCGGGTCCACCCAGAGGAGGTCGCCGAGGAGACGGTGGCTCAGTGGCTGCAAAGCATCACCGGGAACAAGGACAACCCAAGGGGGTCCAGGAGAGTCCAGTCATTCGACACCAACCGCGAGCCCAAAATTCTGAGTGCTTTCTTCTTTTGATCTGTAGTTACTCTTGAATCTAATTGGCTTTTGTTGACTTGTGTTTTGCAGATTTATACCAAGATGATTCGATGCCAAATGGGGAACAGCTCCAGGAGGGAGAGGAGAGCACAGACGAAAGTGGCGACTGGCAATCCGGAGATGGCAGTGACGATGATAGTGACAACTCGGACGGCATCGAAGAGGTCGAATCGCCGCCCCGCTCAGAACGTCGATCCAAACAGTCCCAAGATCCTGCAGGTGGACGCGGCAAGGCAGCTCCTCCAAGCATACAAGTGCAAAAGCGCGCTCGGACTTCGTCTCCAGAACCGTTGGAGAAGGCCCCTAAGCAGCCTAAGGTTGTCCCGCCGAAGACTCGGAAGACCCTGCCCAAGATCAAGGTGGATGTTCCTGTTGCTTATGTGTAAGTGTTTGCTTCTCCTCTTTGTCTTTTCTGCTATTGTCGACTCATCTACTTGCTTGACCGAGTGAGTTTTTGGAACTTTCAGTGCGGCTACTTCTGGGACGTCCATGAATATTGACAAGGAGCAAGATGACGAGGAGACTGCAGATGCAGCCACTTCTCGAGCAGGTATAACTCCACAGCCTTGCCCTCACTTTGTCAATTGTTCTGTCGGTCGACCGAACTCTTACGGTCGAGTGTTTTGTAGCGCCACCAAATGTTATTGAACTTCCAGATGACGATGACCATGAAGACGTGCCACAGAAGAACACAGGAAGAAAGGACAGGACTTCGAGCAGGAGGGTGTCTGCAATCAAGGTGTCTCAGTCGACTTCAGCGCTAGAACCAGTCGTCCAGCAATCCGGAGATCCAATTCGGGCTTCTGTTTCTTTTGCCGATCCTGTGTCGACTGATCATCCTTCTGCATCGACTGCTCAAGTCCTTGCTCCGTCTGTGCAACTCCATGCTTCAGATCCCCTGGCTGCCTCATCTGTTCCACCAACTCTGCTCTTTGTTACCCATCATGTCCCAGAGGACCAAGTAAGCGCTGCTAAGGAAGCCATACGCCAAGAAGGCCATATGATGGAGCAAATGAAGGTGGTGCATGAGGCCAGCAAGGCTACCTACGATGCCAGCTCTGCCCTTCAAACCAACGTCCATGTGAGTTGATTTCCGACTGGTCTTTAGCTTGATCTTTGCTCTGTTAGGATATGGTACTTGAAAGCTGCTGCTTTACTATTCGTAAGATGTCCGTGGATGAGCGTTTTCAAACCTTATGTGCATCTGTAATGAATTTGCACCTTGCATCTGTACACCCACTGGGTGTCTTCTTTCGCTTTGTAGCTTTTCCAGTTGAATCAACCAGCTTGTGTCGAGTGAACTCTTGAACTAGTGGGGGCATGCCGAGTGCACCCACTGGGTGTAGTCCCCGAGACCGCCGTCGAATGTTTGATTCGACGGGGGTCTTTCCAAATAGTTATTTCTCCACGGGAGCCTTAGAACTTGTTTGCATGTAGAATATTCACTCGGCTTTAGACGGATCGCGTCGAGTGAACTCCGAGCCAGTGGGGGCACGCTAAGTGCACTCACTGGGTGTAGTCCCCGAGACTGCGGTCGACTGCTGGCTGTCGGCGGTGGTCTGAGCACAAATGTTGTTGTCGTTTTACTCCTTCCACTCAGGTTGGACGGGCCATGTCGAGTGGGGAAGTCGAACTAGTGGGGGCACGCCAAGTGCACCCACTAGGTGTAGTCCCCGAGACTACTGTTGAATGTTTGATTTGGCAGTAGTCTTAGAACTCTTTTTGTCGTAATAACCTGAACTTGCATCTTATCACTCAGAAGCCATCGGTCTTTATTTCTGTCGACTGACGTACCTTGTTCGTTGACTGCAGAAATCTTGTGAGTTTGGAGCCCAGTTTGCTGAATTGGAGAGGAAACAAATTCAACTCAACCTTGAGCTGGAGCTGGCCAAGGAAAATTTGAAGAAGGCCCAAGACGAACCAGCCATCATGGGAGGTAACAATTCTGTCGACTGTTAGTCTTGGCACCTTTTCTTTTCGATCTTTAAACCGAGTGACTCCACTTGAATAGATGTGAGTAGTGAAAATCGTCAACTCCAAGATCGTCTGAAGAATGTTATTTCTTTAGACAAAATGAAGCAGGCTCTGGAGCAGAAGGACCTTGACCTCGCAGCAGCACAGAAAATGGCGCGAGAGAAAATTGAACTTGCTGACAGGAAGCTGGCTTCAGCCGGCAAGTTAGAAGAAGAAAACGCCAAGCTGAAGACTATCGTTGATGAAGCAAACAAATAATTTGTGCAACTGAAGAAGGACAAGGTGGCCTTGACCGACAAAGTCGAAGATCTCACTTGAAGGAGGGACGAACTGGAGACTTATCTGGGAGGCCTTGCCAAGAAGATGTTCCTCATGCTCGAAGGTACTTTCCCTTGTCTGGCTGTTTTGCAACTGACGACTCATCATACGATGATTGAATCATTATTTTTCTGTGCGTGTAGAATTCTGTCAAAATTTCGAGGAAGAGTCTGGGTGGATTGAGACAAATCTGGACCCCATCAACCCCCCCGTCAAGGATGAAGCCGCAATGAACGTGCTGCGACTGGAATCTTGCCTTGCCAGTATTATGGACTACCTTGCTCGACTGAAAGTGGCGGTGTCGTGGATCGACATGGAGCTCTGGCCAGGCGTGACGTTCCAGAATGACCTCGAGTCTCTGATGACTCAACTCAATGAAATCTTTGGCCGAGTGCAGGCATGGAAGAAGTCATATGCTTGCTGCGGTGCTGACGTGGCTCTGTCTCTGGTCCGTGTTCATTGCAAGGAAGTTAGAGAAGAGAAGCTGGGAGCTCTCAAGGTCGCCAACATGAAGAAGCTTCAATTCCAGTCTTTTATGGAGACCTTCATCGATGCTGCCACTCGCATCGCAGATGGAATCGACCTGGATGAGTTCGTCGAGTCAGCTAGCCCTTCTCCTGCCGAGTGAAAAACTTGATAACTTGATTTAATTTGCCTCGGGATGCCGAGTGATCCTGTAATTGTTAAAACTCTTTCGGGCTTGATGCCCGAGTACTTCTGCCGGTGGTTTTGATCCTTCATGGATTTATCCGAACTTGGTTTTTCTTTTGAATGCAGTTGCTTTGTCTTTATCGCCTTCAAATTTCTTGACTCGAGCGAATTGGGAATTATAACTGAAACTCCGAGTGGAAGGGTCATTCTTCACTCGGGGTGGACGTTGTATTTGTGGCGCAACTCCGAGTGCAACCGGACGTTGTACTTGTGGCGTAGCTCCGAGTGCAACCAGACGTTGTACTTGTGTTACAGCTTCGAGGGCATCCAGTCATTGTATTTGTGGCGTAGCTCTAAGTGCAACCAGATGTTGTACTTGTGGCGCAGTGATACGTCCATTTTGCATCATGCTTTTATACCGATATTTATTGCATTATGGACTGTTATTTCACTTTATGTCATAATACTTATGGCTATTCTCTCTTATTTTACAAGGTTTACATAAGGAGGGAGAATGCCGGTAGCTGGAATTCTGGTCTGGAAAAGGAGCAAATATTAGAGACCTATTCTGCGCAACTCCAAAAGTCCTGAAACTCCACGGAATGTCTTAAAAGAAATAAAGAAAAATCCATGCCAAAGATGAAGGCCAGGGGGCCCACACCCTGCTCACGAGGGTGGGGGGCGCGCCCCCCTACCTCGTGGGTCCCCTGGTGGCTCTCCGATGCCCATCTTCTCCTATATGAGGTCTTCCGATGAGAAAAAAATAGGAGGAACTTTTCGGGATGAGACTCCGCCGCCACGAGGCGGAACCTTGGCGGATCCAATCTAGAGCCCCGGCAGAGCTGTTCTGCCGGGGAAACTTCCCTCCCGGAGGGGGAAATCATCACCATCGTCATCACCAACGCTCCTCTTATCGGGAGAGGGCAATCTCCATCAACATCTTCACCAGCACCATCTCATCTCCAAATCCTAGTTCATCTCTTGTATCCAATTCTTGTCTCAAAGTCCGGGATTGGTGCTAGTAGGTTGCTAGTAGTGTTGATTACTCCTTGTAGTTGATGCTAGTTGGTTTATTTGGTGGAAGATCATATGTTCAGATCCTATATGCATATTATTACCCCTCTGATTATGAACATGAATATGCTTTGTGAGTAATTACGTTCGTTCCTGAGGACAAGGGAGAAGTCTTGCTATGAGTAGTCATGTGAATTTGGTATTCGTTTGATATTTTGATAAGATGTATGTTGTCTAGCCTATAGTGGTGTTATGTGAACGTCGACTACATAACACTTCACCATTATCTGGTCCTAGAGGAAGACATTGCGAAGTAATAAGTAGATGATGGGTTGCTAGAGTGACAGAAGCTTAAACCCTAGTTTATGCGTTGCTTCGTAAGGGGCTGATTTGGATCCATATGTTTCATGCTATGGTTAGGTTTACCTTAATACTTTTGTTGTAGTTGCGGATGCTTGCAATAGAGGTTAATCATAAGTGGGATGCTTGTTCAAGTAAGAATAGCACCCAAGCACCGGTCCACCCACATATCAAATTATCAAAGTATCGAACGCGAATCATATGAACGTGATGAAAACTAGCTTGACGATATTCCCATGTGTCCTCGGGAGCGCTTTTCCTATTATAAGAGTTTGTTCCGGCTTGTCCTTTGCTACAAAAGGATTGGGACACCTTGCTGCACTTTATTTACTTTTGTTACTTGTTGCTCGTTACAATCTATCTTATCACAAAACTATCTGTTACCACTTATTTCAGTACTTGCAGAGAATACCTTGCTGAAAACCGCTTATCATTTCCTTCTGCTCCTCGTTGGGTTCGACACTCTTACTTATCGGAAGGACTACGATAGATCCCCTATACTTGTGGGTCATCAAGAATCTTTTCTGGCGCCGTTGCCGGGGAGTGTAGCGCCTTTGGTAGGTGGAATTTGGTAAGGAAAAATTTATATAGTGTGCTGAAATTTACTGTCACTTGTTACTATGGAAAGTAATTCTCTGAGGGGCTTGTTCGGGGTATCTTCACCCCGATCAGTAGAGCAACGAGTTGCTCCTCAACCTACTGAACCTATTGAAAATGAAATTCCTTATGAGTATCCTTCGGGTATGATAGAAAAACTGCTAGCTAATCCTTTTACAGGAGATGGAACAAAGCATCCTGATGATCACTTAATATATGTGGATGAAGTTTATGGATTATTTAAGCTTGCAGGTCTACCCGATGATGTTGCTAAGAAGAAGGTCTTCCCTTTATCTTTGAAGGGAGATGCATTGATATGGTATAGGCTATGTGATGATATGAGATCATGGGACTATAAAAGATTGAAGCTGGAATTTCATCAAAAGTATTACCCTATGCATCTTGTTCATCGTGATCGCAATTATATATATAATTTCTGGCCTCGCGAAGGAGAAAGCATCGCTCAAGCTTGGGGGATGCTTAAATCAATGTTATATTCATGCCCCAATCATGAGCTCTCAAGATAAATAATTATGCAAAGTTTTTATGCTCGGCTTTTTGAAAACAATCGCATCATGCTCGATACTTCTTGTGCTGGCTCTTTTATGATGAATACTATTGAATTCAGATGGAATTTATTGGATAGAATTAAATGCAACTTTGAAGATTGGGACCTCGACGAAGGTAAGGAGTTAGGTATGACACCTAAGTTTGATTGTGTTTAATCTTTTATGGACACCGATATTTTCCGTAAGTTTAGCACTAAATATGGACTTGACTCTGAGATAGTAGCTTCTTTCTGTGAATCTTTTGCTACTTATGTTGATCTCCCTAAGGAGAAGTGGTTTAAATATCATCCTCCCATAGAAGTAAAAGTAGCTGCACCTCTTAAAGTTGAAGAAAAGACTATCACTTATAATGATCCTATTGTTCCTACTTCTTATATTGAGAAACCACCTTTCCCTATTAGAATAAAGGATCATGCTAAAGCTTCAACTGTTGTTCGTAAAAGCAATATTAGAACTTACACACCTCCTGAACAAGTTAAAGTAGAACCTAATATTGCTATTGTTAAAGATCTCTTGTCTGATAATATTGATGGGCATGTTATTCAGTTCGAAGGTGAAACTGCTAGAATTGCTAAACCTTGTGCTAAAGATAAACATAGACCTGTGGTAGGCGTGCCTGTTATTTCTGTTAAAATAGGAGATCATTGTTATCATGGCTTATGTGATATGGGTGCAAGTGCTAGTGTTATACCTCATGACTTATACAAAGAAATTAAGAATGAAATTGCACCTGTTGAGCTAGAAGATATTGATGTTACTATTAAACTTGCTAATAGAGATACTATTGCACCAATTGGAAGTGTTAGAGATGTTGAAGTCTTGTGTGGGAAAACTAAATATCCCGCTGATTTTCTTGTTCTTACTTCTCCGCAAGATAGCTTTTGTCCAATTATATTTGGTAGACCCTTCTTAAATACTGTCAATGCTACCATAGACTGCACTAAGAATATTGTTACTGTTGGCTTGGATGATATGGTTCATGAGTTTAATTTCTCTAAATTTAGAAAACAACATCGTGAGGAAGAATTACCTAGTAAGGATGAAATTATTGGTCTTGCTTATATTGCCGTACCTCCTAGTGATCCTTTAGAACACTATTTGCTAGACCATGAAAATGATATGTTCATGAAAGAAAGAAGGGAAATAGATGAAGTATTCTTTAAACAGGAACCTATTCTGCATCACAATTTGCCTGTTGAAATTTTAGGGGGTCCTCCTCCACCCAAGGGTGATCCCGTGTTTGAGCTTAATCCTTTGCCTGATAATCTTAAATATGCTTATCTTGATGAAAAGAAGATATATCCTGTTATTATTATTGCTAACCTTTCAGAGCATGAAGAAGAAAGATTATTGAAAACTCTGAAGAAGCACCGTGCTGCTATTGGATATACTCTTGATGATCTTAAGGGCATTAGTCCCACTCTATGTCAACATAAAATAAATTTGGAAGCAGATGCCAAACCAGTTCGTGATCCTCAACGATGTCTGAATCCTAAGATGAAAGAAGTGGTAAGAAAAGGAATACTAAAGCTTCTGGAGGCAGGTATAATCTATCCCGTTGCTGATAGTGAGTGGGTAAGTCCCGTCCATTGTGTCCCTAAGAAGGGAGGTATTACTGTTGTTCCTAATGATAAAGATGAATTGATTCCACAAACAATTATCACAGGTTATAGGATGGTAATTGATTTCCGCAAATTAAATAAAGCTACTAAGAAAGATCATTACCCCTTACCTTTTATTGATCAAATGCTAGAAAGGTTATGCAAACATACACACTATTGCTTTCTAGATGGTTATTCTGGTTTCTCTCAAATACCTGTGTCAGCTAGAGATCAATCAAAGACTACTTTTACATGCCCTTTTGGTACCTTTGCTTATAGATGTATGCCTTTTGGTTTATGTAATGCACCTGCTACCTTTCAAAGATGCATGATGGCTATATTCTCTGACTTCTGTGAAAAGATTTGTGAGGTTTTCATGGATGACTTTTCCGTCTATGGTTCCTCTTTTGATGATTGCTTGAGCAATCTTGATCGAGTTTTGCAGAGATGTGAAGAAACTAATCTTGTCTTGAATTGGGAAAAGTGCCACTTTATGGTTAATGAAGGCATTGTCTTGGGGCACAAAGTTTCTGAAAGAGGTATTGAAGTTGATAAAGCCAAGGTTGATGCTATTGAAAAGATGCCATGTCCCAAGGACATCAAAGGTATAAGAAGTTTCCTTGGTCACGCCGGATTTTATAGGAGGTTCATTAAGGACTTCTCAAAAATTTCTCGGCCTCTGACTAATTTATTACAAAAATATATACCATTTGTCTTTGATGATGATTGTGTAGAAGCATTTGAATACTTAAGAAAGCACTAGTCACTGCACCTGTTGTTCAGCCACCTGATTGGAATTTACCCTTTGAAATTATGTGTGATGCTAGTGATTATGCTGTAGGTGCTGTTCTAGGGCAAAGAGTTGATAAGAAATTAAATGTTATTCATCATGCTAGTAAGACTCTAGACAATGCTCAAAGAAATTATGCTACTACTGAAAAAGAACTCTTAGCAGTTGTATTTGCTTGTGATAAGTTCAGATCTTATATTGTTGATTCTAAAGTAACTATTCAAACTGATCATGCTGCTATTAAATATCTTATGGAAAAGAAAGATGCTAAACCTAGACTAATTAGATGGGTTCTCTTGCTACAAGAATTTGATTTGCATATTGTTGATAGAAAGGGAGTTGAGAACCCCGTTGCAGACAACTTATCTAGGTTAGAAAATATTCTTGATGACCCACTACCTATTAATGATAACTTTCCTGATGAACAATTAAATGTTATAAGTACATCTCGTAGTAATCCATGGTATGCTGATTATGCTAATTATATTGTTGCTAAGTTTATACCACCTAGCTTCACATACCAACAAAAGAAAAAGTTCTTCTATGATTTGAGACATTACTTTTGGGATGACCCACATCTTTATAAAGAAGGGGTAGATGGTGTTATTAGACGTTGTGTACCTGAGCATGAACAGGAACAGATCCTACGCAAGTGTCATTCCGAGTCTTATGGAGGACGCCACGCTAGAGATAGAACTGCACATAAGGTATTGCAATATGGTTTTTATTGGCCTACTCTCTTCAAGGATGCCCGTAAGTTTGTCTTGTCTTGTGATGAATGTCAAAGAATTGGTAATATTAGTAGATGTCAAGAAATGCCTATGAATTATTCATTTGTTATTGAACCGTTTGATGTTTGGGGCTTTGATTATATGGGACCTTTTCCTGCCTCTAATGGATACACACATATTCTAATTGCTGTTGATTACGTTACTAAGTGGGTAGAAGCTATTCCAACTAGTAGTGCTGATCATAACACTTCTATTAAAATGCTTAAGGAAGTTATTTTCCTGAGGTTTGGAGTCCCTAGATATTTAATGACTGATGGTGGTTCACACTTTATTCATGGTGCTTTCCGTAAAATGCTTGCTAAATATGATGTTAATCATAGAATTGCATCTCCTTATCACCCACAGTATAGTGGTCAAGTAGAGTTGAGCAATAGAGAGCTCAAATTAATTTTGCAAAAGACTGTTAATAGGTCTAGAAAGAATTGGTCTAAGAAACTTGATGATGCGTTATGGGCTTATAGAACTGCATATAAAAATCCTATGGGTATGTCTCCGTATAAAATGGTCTATGGAAAAGCATGTCACTTACCTCTCGAACTAGAACATAAGGCATATTGGGCTATTAAAGAGCTTAACTATGATTTTAAACTTGCCGGTGAAAAGAGGTTATTTGATATTAGCTCACTTGATGAATGGAGAACCCAAGCTTATGGAAATGCCAAGTTGTTTAAAGAAAAAGTTAAAAGATGGCATGACAAAAGGATACAAAAGCGTGAGTTTAATGTAGGTGATTATGTATTGCTATACAACTCTCGTTTAAGATTTTTTGCAGGAAAACTTCTCTCTAAATGGGAAGGCCCCTATGTTATCGAAGAGGTCTATCGTTCCGGTGCCATCAAAATCAACAACTTCGAGGGCACAAATCCGAAGGTGGTAAATGGTCAAAGAATTAAACATTATATCTCAGGTAATCCCATAAATGTTGAAACCAATATTATTGAAAACGTAACACCGGAAGAATACATAAGGGACACTTTCCGGAACATTTTAGACTCCGAAAAGGAATAGGTATGTGGTACGGTAAGTAAACTGACTCCAAAACAATTTTTAAGGCAATATTTCTCCGTTTTGGAATATTTAGAAAAATAGAAAAATAAGTAGCAGTCCGGGAAGGACACGAGGGCCCCACGAGGGTGGTGGGCACGCCCTACCCCCCTGGGCGCGCCCCCTACCTCGTGAGCACCTCCTGTGCCTTCCGGACTCCATTTTCTTGCATGTTACGTATTTTGGTCGGTAAAAATTCATTATATAACCTACCAAAGATTTTGACTCCCGTATCACGCAAATTTCCTCTGTTTTTGTTTTCGAGCTGTTGTTGCTGCAGATTAGAGCAAGATGTCTTCTCAAGAGTCAATCGGGGAGAGCCGGGTATCTAATCTGGCACCAGAACCAAGGGCAAACAGCGATGCTGACCACTTTGGGCCAGCAACGGAGGAGGAGATGGAGGCTGACTTGATGAGAGTAGATGCTATGGAGGATCAAGAAGTCACCTCTCGCCTCCAAGCTGGGTTCACGATGGGGGAACTACATAGCTCAGCTATTCCAAACTCGGTTATCCCTTCTAATGTTAGATTTCTTACTTATGAAAATATGAAGAGGAGTGTCACTTGTTCTCCCGCAGCTATGCAACACCCTTTGGTGCAAGGAGCTTTAGCTGTCATAGGAAAGCTTCATAAGGAAATAATGGACCTCAAGCAGCAAGTCAATAAGCTCGAGGAGGAGAACCATATCCTGAGAGGAATAATCGCCAAGAATATTACACCAACAACAAAGAAGGAGACATGATCACATGGGTATGGGCACTCCCCTTGGCAACTGCCAAGCTTGGGGGAGGTGCCCCGGTATCATATCACAATCACAACTCCTATCTTTACCATTTTCTTAGTTCGATCCTATTAGTAGTATTTTGATCTAGTAGAATAAAATTTATGGCATGATCTAGTTTTGAGTTTTGCTTTATGATCTCTCTATGTAATCGAGTCCGTGAGTTATATATAATAAAGATTAGTGTTGAGTCAAGGGATTTATTATTTCGCCATGATCTTGGGTGAATAAAAGAAAAGAGAAAAGAATAAAAAGAAACAAAAGGTTCATATTGATCTTATTGAGAGTAATGACTTCCCATAGAAAGAGTATGATGATTAAAAGTTGTTGGGAGTTGGCAAACATAGCTTTGGTCATTGTTGCAATTAATAGGAAGTAATAAGGAAAGAGAGGTTTTCACATATATATATATATTATCATTGACATCTTTTATGATTGGGAGCACTCATAAAAATATGACATGCTAAAGAGTTGATGTTGGACAAGGAAGACAACGTAATGAGTTATGTATTTCTTATATCTGAGATAAAGTATGTTGTCATGGATCCTCTAACTTGTTGAGCTTGCCTTTCCCCCTCATGCTAGCCAAATTCTCAGCACCAAGTAGAAATACTACTTGTGCTTCCTAATATCCTTAAACCAGTTTTGCCATGAGAGTCCACCATATCTACCTATGGATTGAGTAAGATCCTTCAAGTAAGTTGTCATCGGTGCAAAGCAATAAAAATTTCTCTAAATATGTATGATTGATTGGTGTGGGAGAAATAAGCTTTATACGATCTTGTGATGTGGAAGTAATAAAAGCGACGGACTGCATAATAAAGGTTCATATCACAAGGGGCAATATAAAGTGACGTTCTTTCGCATTGAGATTTTATATATCCAACCATAAAAGCGCATGGCAACCTCTGCTTCCTCTGCGAAGGGCCTATCCTTTATTATTATCTTCTACCTTATGCAAGAGTCATGGTGATCTTCACCTTTTCTTTTTATTTTATCCTTTGGCAAGCTCAGCATGTTGGAAAGAACATGATATATATATATATATATATCTAATTGGATGTAGGGGAGCATGAACCATTATTGTTGACATTACCCTCGAGGTAAAAGGTTGTGGGGCAAAACTATAAGCCCCTATCTTTCTCTGTGTCCGATTAAGACTCCGTAACCACAAGTATCGCGTGAGTGCTAGCAATTATGGAGGACTAAATGATAGTTGCGTATGTGGACTTGCTTTTTAGCTCTGACATAGACTCTTTCCAATGTTATGATAAATTGCAATTGCTTCAATGACTAAGATTATAGTTTGTTGGAGTCCAATAAGGTTTATGATTTATACTCTTGCATTATGAATAGATCATCACTTGAACATAAGTAATCATATGACAAAATCTATATATGTTGCTGTTATGAGAATAATCATGATGCCTTCATGTCCGTATTTTATTTTTATCGACGCCTCTACCTCTAAACATGAGGACATATTTATTGTTATCGGCTTTTCGCTTGAGGAAAAGTGAGGTCTAAGCTTGGGGGAGTTGATACGTCCATTTTGCATCATGCTTTTACACCGATATTTATTGCATTATGGACTGTTATTTCACTTTATGTCACAATACTTATGGCTATTCTCTCTTATTTTACAAGGTTTACATAAGGAGGGAGAATGCCGGCAGCTGGAATTCTGGTCTGGAAAAGGAGCAAATATTAGAGACCTATTCTGTGCAACTGCAAAAGTCCTGAAACTCCATGGAACGTCTTAAAAGAAATAAAGAAAAATCCACGCCAAAGATGAAGGCCAGGGGGCCCACACCCTGCTCACGAGGGTGGGGGCGCCCCCTAGGGCGCTCCCCCTACCTCGTGGGCCCCCTGGTGGCTCTCCGATGCCCATCTTCTCCTATATGAGGTCTTTCGATGAGAAAAAAATAGGAGGAACTTTTCGGGACGAGACTCCGCCGCCACGAGGCGGAACCTTGGCGGATACAATCTAGAGCTCCGGTAGAGCTGTTCTGCCGGGGAAACTTCCCTCCCGGAGGGTGAAATCATCACCAACGTCATCACCAACGCTCCTCTCATCAGGAGAGGGCAATCTCCATCAACATCTTCACCAACACCATCTCATCTCCAAACCCTAGTTCATCTCTTGTATCCAATTCTTGTCTCAAAGTCCGGGATTGGTGCTAGTAGGTTGATAGTAGTGTTGATTACTCCTTGTAGTTGATGCTAGTTGGTTTATTTGGTGGAAGATCATATGTTCAGATCCTATATGCATATTATTACCCCTCTGATTATGAACATGAATATGCTTTGTGAGTAATTACGTTCGTTCCTGAGGACAAGGGAGAAGTCTTGCTATGAGTAGTCATGTGAATTTGGTATTCGTTTGATATTTTGATAAGATGTATGTTGTCTAGCCTCTAGTGGTGTTATGTGAACGTCGACTACATAACACTTCACCATTATTTGGGCCTAGAGGAAGGCATTGGGAAGTAATAAGTAGATGATGGGTTGCTAGAGTGACAGAAGCTTAAACCCTAGTTTATGCGTTGCTTTGTAAGGGGCTGATTTGGATCCATATGTTTCATGCTATGGTTAGGTTTACCTTAATACTTTTGTTGTAGTTGCGGATGCTTGCAATAGAGGTTAATCATAAGTGGGATGCTTGTTCAAGTAAGAACAACACCCAAGCACCGGTCCACCCACATATCAAATTATCAAAGTATCGAACGCGAATCATATGAACGTCATGAAAACTAGCTTGACGATATTCCCATGTGTCCTCGGGAGCGCTTTTCCTATTATAAGAGTTTGTTCCGGCTTGTCCTTTGCTACAAAAGGATTGGGCCACCTTGCTGCACTTTATTTACTTTTGTTACTTGTTGCTCGTTACAATCTATCTTATCACAAAACTATCTGTTACCACTTATTTCAGTACTTGCAGAGAATACCTTGCTGAAAACCGCTTATCATTTAATTCTGCTCCTCGTTGGGTTTGACACTCTTACTTATCGAAAGGACTATGATAGATCCCCTATACTTGTGGGTCATCACGCAGCTCCGAGGGCAGGTAGTCGTTGTATTTGTGGCGTAGCTCCGAGTGCAACCAGACATTGTACTTGTGGCGCAACTCAAGGTGCGTGGCCGAATCTCCGAGTGAGAATGTAGTTCACCACCCAAAGTATATTTTGTGACTTAGGCGAGTGCGGGATCGCGGCTAAGCCCCCGAGTGGTAGGATTGCTCTCCACTCAGAGTAGTTTTGTAACTTAGGCGAGTATGGGATCGCGGCTAAGCCCCCGAGTGGGAGGATTGCTCTTCACTCGGAGTAGTTTTGTAACTTAGGCGAGTACGGGATCACGACTAAGCCCCCCGAGTGGGAGGATTTCTCTCCACTTGGAGTAGCTTTGTAACTTAGGCGAGTACGGGATCGCGGCTAAGCCCCTGAGTGGGAGGGTTGCTCTCCACTCGAAGTGTTTTTTTAACTTAGGCGAGTACGAGATCGCGGCTAAGCCCCCGAGTGGGAGGATTGCTCTCCACTCGGAGTAGTTTTGTAACTTAGGCGAGTACGGGATCACGGCTAAGCCCCCGAGTGGGAGGATTGCTCTCCACTCGGAGTAGTTTTGTAACTTGGGCGAGTATGGGATCGCGGCTAAGCCTCCGAGTGGGAGGGTTGCTCTCCACTTGGAGTGTTTTTGTAACTTCGGCAAGTATGGGATCGCGGCTAAGTCCCCGAGTGGGAGGATTGCTCTCCACTCGGAGTAGTTTTGTAACTTAGGCGTGTACGAGATCACGGCTAAGACCCCGAGTGTGAGGATTGCTCTCCACTCAGAGTAGTTTTGTAACTTAGGGGAGTACGGGATCGTGGCTAAGCCTCCGAGTGGGAGGGTTGCTCTTCACTCGGAGTGTTTTTGAAACTTAGGCGAATCGGGTTCGCGGCTAAGCCCCCGAGTGGGAGGATTGCTCTCCACTCGAAGTAGTTTTGAAACTTAGGCGAAATGGATTCACGGCTAAGGCACCCACTTGGGGATTTGAACACATATGCTTATGCAACAACAATCATCAAGATACTGCGAAAATCATGTCTTTGATAAGCAGACTAAAGGATTCTTTATTACAACTCGTCGATCCGAGTGTTTAGGTATAAAAACGGCGGAGCAGATCCGCATTCCACGAGCGCGGCTCGGCTTGTTTCTAGGCTATGTTGTAGAGGTGATACACCCCGTTGTGGAGCACCTTAGTGATGATAAAGGGGCCTTCCCAGGCTGAAGCGAGCTTTTGAGGCCGTTTCTGGTGCACTCGGAGCACAAGGTCTCCCTCTTGGAATGCTCGACCTCCGACATTTCGTGCATAGAATAGACACAGGTCTTGTTAATAGATGGTCGACCGGATCAGGGCCATATCTCGTTCTTCCTCTAGGAGATCAACCGCGTCTTGCCGTGCTTGTTCAGCTTCAGCTTCAGATAAGAGTTCCACTCGGGGAGCATTGTGCAACAGATCACTTGGAAGCATGGCTTCAGCACCATACACCATGAAGAAAGGGGTTCGATCGGTCGACTGATTTGGAGTCGTTCTCAGTCCCCATAGGACAGACGACAATTCAGTGACCCAAGCTCCAGCAGCATGCTTGAGGTCATGCATCAGTCGGGGCTTCAGCCCTTGAAGGATCAAACCATTTGCTCTTTCTGCCTGTCCATTCGACTGCGGGTGCGCAACAGATGCGTAATTGATCCGAGTGCCTTGGGACACGCAAAACGCCCTGAACTCATCAGAATCAAAGTTGGAGCCGTTACCTGTGATAATGTTGTGAGGGACTCCATATCTGAATATCAGCTCTCTGATGAAACTAATGGCGGTACTTGAGTCGAGATTCTTGATAGGCTTGGATTCGATCCACTTGGTAAACTTGTCAACTGCTACGAACAAATGAGTGATACCACTTCTGCCAATCTTGAAGGGTCCGACCATGTCCAACCCCCAAACCGCAAAAGGCCAGACGAGTGGAATAGTCTTCAAGGCAGACGCAGGTTTGTGAGACATGTTTGAGTAAAACTGGCACCCTTCGCACTTGTCAACTATATATTTGGCCATCTCATTCGCTCGCGGCCAGTAAAATCCCGCTTCGCATGCTTTGGCCATGATGGTCCGAGAGGACGCGTGGTAACCACAGGTCCATGAGTGAATCTCATTTAGGATCAGTCAACCTTCTTCTGGAGAGATGCAACGCTGAGCCACTCCGGTAACACTTTCTCTGTAAAGCTGTCCACTTATTACTATGAAGACTTTGGATCGGCGGACAATCTGGTGAGCCTCATCCTCTGGGAGTTATTGCCTAAGCAGATATGCAATATAAGGCACTGTCCAATCGGGAGTGATCACCAAAACCTCCATGATCAAGTAGACTACTGTTGGAACCTCAATCTCAGTCAGATTGGTCGAACTTATCGGTTGTGGGGGCTCCTCTGTAAAAGGATCTTCCTAAACTGACGGGGTGTGGAGATGCTCCAAGAACACATTGCTGGGAATAGGTTCCCGAGTGGAACCTATATTCGCCAGATCATCGGCAACTTGATTCTTGATTCGGGGTATGTGGTGGAGCTCTAACCCCTCAAACTTCTTCTCTAGTTTCCTTACTGCATTGCAATAACCAGTCATAGCTGGGCTCCTGATATCCCACTCCTTCATCACTTGATTGACCACCAAGTCTGAGTCACCGTAAACCATCAGGCGACGGACGCCGAGTGAGATGGCCATATGCAACCCATATAGAAGTGCTACATATTCAGCTTCATTGTTTGAAGAATCAAAGTGAATCTGGAGGACATAACTGAGCTTGTCACCTCTTGGGGATACCAGGACTACTCCAGCACCAGAACCATTCAACATTTTGGACCCATCAAAGAACATAGTCCAATGTTCCGAGTGAATCTGAGTCGGTTGCTGCTGTTCAATCCACTCGGTAAGGAAATATGCTATTGCTTGAGACTTGATTGCTTTCTTTGCCTCAAACTTGATATCCAAAGGAAGGAGTTCAATCGCCCACTTGGCCACTCGACTGGTTGCGTCCTGATTGTTCAGAATTTCTGATAATGGAGCATCACTGACAACTGAAACCGAGTGGTCTGCAAAGTAATGTGCGACTTTCTTCGTGGTCAAATAAACCCCGTAGACAAGCTTCTGATAGTGCGGATACCGTTGCTTGGACGGGGTCAAGACTTCAGAGATATAGTACACTGGACGCTAAACTTTATACGTTTTGCCTGCTTCCTCTCGCTCGATTGTGAGCACTGTGCTGACAACTTGTCCCGTGGCTGCAATATATAGCAGTAGAGGCTCTTTGCTGATTTGGGGCAGCAAGCACCGGCTGGGTGGATAGCAGGGCTTTGAGCTCTACAAACGCTGCTTCGGCTTCATGAGTCCACTCGAACTTGTCAGACTCCTTCATCAGTCGATAAAGAGGCAATGCCTTTTCGCCGAGGCGCGAGATGAATCGACTTAGAGTAGACAAAAAACCACTAAGCTTCTAAACATCATGCACACGCACATGACATTTCATTCGGAGAATTGCTCCAATCTTCTCAGGGTTTGCGTCGATTCCTCGTTCGGAAACAAGAAAACCGAGTAATTTTCCGCCTGGGACTCCGAATGTGCATTTTGACGGATTGAGTTTGATGTCAAATCTTCTTAAGTTGGCGAATGTTTTGGCGAGGTCAGTCAACAAGTCAGTGTTGGGGAACGCAATAATTTCAAAAAAATTCCTACACACACGCAAGATCCATCTAGGTGATGCATAGCAACGAGAGGGGAGAGTGTTGTCTACGTACCCTTATAGACCGAAAGCGGAAGCATTATGAGAACGCGGTTGATGTAGTCGTACGTCTTCATGATCTGACCGATCCTAGTACCGAAAGCACGACACCTTCGTGATCTGCACACGGTCAGCTCGGTGACGTTCCATGAACTCTTGATCCATCTAAGTGTCGAGGGAGAGCTTCGTCAGCACGACGACGTGATGACGGTGATGATGAAGCTACCGGCGTAGGGCTTCGCCTAAGCACTACAACGATATGACCGAGGTGGATTATGGTGGAGGGGGGCACCGCACACGGCTAAGACAATGTCAACTTGTGTGTCTTTGGGGTGCACCCTCCCCCGTATATAAAGGAGTGGAGGAGGGGGGAGGGCTGGCTCTCTATGGCGCGCCCTGGAGGAGTCCTACTCCCACCGGGAGTAGGATTCCCCCCTTCCCTATTTGGACTAGGAGAGGAAGGAAGGGGGACGAAGGAGGAAGGAAAGGGGGGCCACCCACCCAATTCAGATTGGGATTGGGGGGGGGGCGCCCCCTCCTAGGATTCCTTCTCCTCTCTCCCACTATGGCACAATAAGGCCCATACACTTCCCGGGGGGTTCCGGTAACCTCCCGGTACTCCGGTAAATGCCCGAACTCACTCGAAACCATTCCGATGTCCAAACACAGGCTTCCAATATATCGATCCTTATGTCTCGACCATTTCGAGACTCCTCGTCATGCCCGTGATCACATCCGGGACTCCGAACAACCTTTGGTACATCAAAACACATAAACTCATAATACCGATCGTCACCGAACGTTAAGCGTGCGGACCCTACGGGTTCGAGAACAATGTAGACATGACCGAGACTCATCTCCAGTCAATAACCAACAGCAGAACCTGGATGCTCATATTGGTTCCTACATATTCTACAAAGATCTTTATCAGTCAAACCGCATAACAACATACGTTGTTCCCTTTCTCATCGGTATATATGTTACTTGCCCGAGATTCGATCGTCGGTATCTCAATACCTAGTTCAATCTCGTTACCGGCAAGTCTCTTTACTTGTTCTGTAATGCTACATCCCGTAACTAACTCATTAGTTACATTGCTTGCAAGGCTTATAGTGATGTGCATTACGTAGAGGGCCCAGAGATACCTCTTCGATACACAGAGTGACAAATCCTAATCTCGATCTATGCCAACTCAAAAAACACCATCAGAGACACATGTAGAGCATCTTTATAGTCACCCAATTACGTTGTGATGTTTGATAGCACACTAAGTGTTCCTCTGGTATTCGGAAGTTGCATAATCTTATAGTCATAGAAACATGTATAAGTTATGGAGAAAGCAATAGTAGTAAACTAAACGATCATCATGCTAAGCTAACGGATGGGTCAAGTCAATCACATCATTCTCTAATGATGTGATCACGCTCATCAAATGACAACTCTTTGTCCATGCTAGGAAACTTAACCATCTTTGATTAAGGAGCTAGTCAGGTAGTGGCATACTAGTGACACTCTGTTTTGTCTATGTATTCACACATGTACTAAGTTTACGGTTAATACAATTCTAGCATGAATAATAAACATTTATCATGATATAAGGAAATATAAATAACAACTTTATTATTGCCTCTAGGGCATATTTCCTTTAGTCTCCCACTTGCACTAGAGTCAATAATCTAGATTACATTGTGATGATTCTAACACCCATGGAGTCTTGGTGCTGATCATGTTTTGCTTGTGAGAGAGGCTTAGTCAACGGGTCTGCAACATTCAGATCCGTATGTATCTTGCAAATCTCTATGTCTCCCTCCTTGACTTGATCGAGGGAATTGAAGAGTCTCTTGATGTGCTTGGTTCTCTTGTGAAATGTGGATTCCTTTGCCAAGGCAATTGCACCAGTATTGTCAAAAAAGATTTTCATTGGACCTGATGCACTAGGTATGACACCTAGATCGGATATGAACCCCTTCATCCAGACTCCTTCATTTTCTGCTTCCGAAGCAGCTATGTATTCTGCTTCACACGTAGATCCCGCCATGACGCTCTGCTTGGAACTACACCAACTGATAGCTCCACCATTCAGTAAAAATACGTATCTGGTTTGTGACTTAGAGTCATCCGGATCATTGTGAAAGCTTGCATCAACGTAACCGTTTATGACGAGCTCTTTGTCATCTCCATAAACGAGAAACATATCCTTAGTCCTTTTTAGGTATTTCAGGATGTTCTTGACCGCTATCCAGTGATCCACTCCTGGATTACTTTGGTACCTCCCTACTAAACTAATAGCAAGTGAAAGCACAAGTGCTCCCTGGGTGGTTTTGGTAATTAATGCCAACATATCTCTTGTTGGACTATTGTTTTCATCTAGTACATTTCAGACAAGTTCAACATATGGAGTGGCGTGGACAAGAGGATATAGAACCCTTTCAAGATGCTAAGAACAAAGGATTGGCTCAAGATAAAAAAGCTCAAGACTCTACATTTTTTACTTTTAGTGATCCAAGATCACATTGAGTCTGTAGGAAAGCCAATACTATTAAAAGGGGATGAGGTGTTGCTTAATGGCTTGCTTGCTCAAAATGCTTAGTGATATGCTCCAAAACCCTCAACCACTTTCCCATATCCACATATGTCCCAAACCAAAAGTGAAACTCGGCCCCACCGAAATTTTCCATCCGGCGCCACCGAGTTCACTTGACACAGCCACTACCACAAACCCTCATCAAATCGGTCTCACCGATGGGGTCTCGGTCTCACCGAGATGGGCTTGCAAAATCTCTGTTACCTATTGTAATAACTCTGGTCCCACCGAGATATGCAATCGGTCCCACCAAGTTTGCTTGACCAACTCTTTGTTTTGCTTATTACCAAAATCGGTCTCCCCGAGTTTGCGTAATCGGTCAAACCGAGACGAGGTATTACCCTAACCCTAGCACATCGATCCCACCGAGTTGATCATATCGGTCCCACCAAAATGTCTAACAGTCACATTATGAACTAAATCGGTCCAACCAAGTTGTCTGATTCGGTCCCACCGAGTTTGGTGATTTGTGTGTAATGGTTAGATTTTGTGTGGAGGCTATATATACCCCTCCACCCACTCTTCATTCGTGAGGAGAGCCATCAGAACATGCCTACACTTCCATCATACATTTTTTGAGAAAGAACCACCTACTCATGTGTTGAGGTCAAGATAATCCACTCCAACCACATAAATCTTGATCTCTAGCCTTCTCCAACTTGCTTTCCACTCAAATCATCTTCTCACCAAATACAAACCTATGATAAAGAGTTGAGTGTTGGGGAGACTATCATTTGAAGCACAAGAGCAAGGAGTTCATCATCAACACACCATCTATTACCTTTTGGAGAGTGGTGTCTCCTAGATTGGTTAGGTATTGATGAAGATATGTACCTAGGGTAGGGTCATAGGCCTGACCTAGACACCCTCCCCTAGGACGTCACCCTCAAACTAGAAGCATTCGAGGAGGAGTCATCATCCACTCGACCATGAGGACTCCCACTCGGAAGACTTGAAGTCACTCGACCGCGGAGACTATCACTCGACCACGAGAAGGTCTAAAGTCACTCCGAACTGCAACGGCCGGACATCAGCTCGTAGCTTTAATGGTCATTATGTCTCTTTATTTGCTAGCGTTACCAGTAACATCTCCCCTTTAATGTACCTTAAACCCTTTGTAACATGGGCTTGCTGGGGTCCTGGCGCACTCTATATAAGCCACCCCCCTCCACAGGCACAAGGGTTCGCATCTTTTGTAAACTCACACACACATATAATCCAGTCGATCGCCTGAGGGCACCGAGACGTAGGGCTGTTACTTCTTCTGAGAAGGTCCTGAACTCGTAAAACTCATGTGTACAACTACTCCATAGCTAGGATCTTGCCTCCTCATACCCACCCCCCATTCTACTGTCAGTCTTAGATCCATGATAGTTGGCGCCCACCGTGGGGCAGGTGTCTTAGCAGTTTATTGGAGAAATTGGCGATTCCCATCATCATGGTTTCCGGCAGAAGATTGGCTGATGGCCGCGAGATCCGTCTCGGCGCACTTGTCTTCATCGCCGACGACTCCGCTTGGCTCCATGAGGCTCCACTCGATGTCGAGGCGCTCCCCGTCCTCGGGGCGACGCACTTCCGTGCATGCGTTCGCGGCGTCCTTCTTCGGCAACCGTCGACTCCGTATCAGACGACTCGTACGACAACCTCCCTTTCCGTTGTTTGCCGGCGCCAGCGATCCGGTCGCTCGCGGCTTCAGCGGTGGGTGAGGCACGTGGTGGCCCGCCAATCGGCCACCCCACAAATCGTGGCAATCGAGCCCGATGAAACTCTCTACGGCCTGTTCGATCTGTCGACTGGCTCCATCGAGACTGCGTCCGAATGCGACAGTAGCGACCCCGTGACGGAAGTCTTGATGGTAAATGGACCATGCAGTCCTCCTGGCAACACCCGTGAAGGCGGTGGTGATGGAGGCGGCAACCCGTCACGTGTTCACGAGGAGTACCGCCCCGAACCCCTCTCTTCGCAGCGGAGGGAAGATCTTCGCCGCCGTAATATGGATGCACTTCACACTCCTATTGTTGGAGAAACCCCTGAGGCCCAGGACTTGGAGGAGGCGCGCCTGGCTAACTTGGCCAAGCGCACTCAACTGGAGAACCTCTAGCGTGCCCTCGACGAGCGTGCTCGGCAGCAGATTCCCGAGTCCAGTCGACGACAACTTTTCCGCCTCCGACTTAGGTATACCGAACTCCGATCCAGAATCTCATAGCTGCAGCTCGAATAGCAGAGTCAATTCAACCTTCCTAGTCAGAAGCTGGCCGAGGTTTGATGCAGATCCGGGCTTTACTCCGGGCAACGGGAGAGCAGAATACATCAGTTTCTCAGTCGCAGAATAGAATTCATAGTAGGTCTGTGGTGGCGGATACTGTCCAGTCTGCCCATAGCCCGAGATCGCCTCCACAGCGTGAGGGACGTGGGTACCAGCAAGATCAGTACAGGAACCGTGAGCAGTATGATCATCGACTCGACCATGATGACCGTCGTCGAGTGCCCACGCCTCCTCCGAGGAGTGGGTCGTACGTGCCTTGGCGGCAAGATGACAGGCGCCCCCACAGTGGCGAATGAAGAATTCCAGTCGACCCCAGAGAGCCAGGTTTTGATGCAAGGTCTATCCTCGTTCAAGGTCTAGTTTATAGGAACAGAGCTCACAGAGAAGTCCACGATAGAGATCATCCGACTGGAAGCAGGGTGCATGTTTCAGGACCCGAGTGTTTCAGCAGAGTCATCAGAGCAGCAGTGATTCCTCCCAACTTCAGGTTGGCGATTGGAGTCAGCAAGTTCACCGGCAAGTCCAAGCCATACACTTGGCTTGAGGATTACTAAGTGGCTGTGCAGATTGGTGGTGGCAATGATGGTGTGGCCATGAAGCACCTCCCCTTGATGTTGGAGGGCTCTGCCAGAGCGTGGTTGAATCAGTTGGCTCCTGGTAGCATATATAGTTGGGAGGAACTTGCTCGAGTGTTTGTTAGGACCTTTGAAGGCACTTGCAAAAGGCCGGCAGGGTTGACAGAATTGCAGTGTTGTGTCCAGAAACCGAATGAAACTTTGAGGGATTATATCCAGAGATGGATCACGTTGCACCATACAGTGGAGAATGTGTCAGATCACCAAGCAATTTGTGCCTTCAAGGAAGGCGTTAAGTATCGGGAGTTGAATCTGAAGTTCGGTCGGATAGGAGATATGACTCTGACTCGGATGATGGAGATTGCCACCAAATATGCCAATGGTGAAGAGGAAGACCGACTCCGGAGTGGCAAACACAAAACAGTCGCCCAAGAGACTAGAGGAGGGAATTCCAGTCGGAAACAGAAGCGAAAGGCCGAACCAGCTGCTCCTGGTGAAGCTTTAGCTGTTGCCCAAGGAAAGTTCAAAGGAAATCCCAAAGGGCCCTGGACTCCCAAAAAAGTTAAGGATAAAGATGGGAATGATGTGTTGGATTTACCATGCCATATTCATACCAAAAAAGATGAAGAGGGGAACATCATTTACCCCAAACACACCACTCGACAGTGTCGTTTCCTGATCTAGCAGTTCCGAGAGAAACAACCCAAGGAAAAGGAAAAGGAGTCGGACGGAGGTGAGGATAGGGAAGAAGATGATGATGGTTTTTCCTATGTCAATTCCACACTGATGATTTTTTGCTGATGTTGAAAGCAAAAGTCGGTTGAAGGTTATTAACAAGGAAGTAAACATGGTCGCTCCTGCAACACCCAATTATCTGAAGTGGTCCCAGACTGCCATCACATTCGACCAGTCGGACCACCCAGCACATATAGCCACCCCTGGGAGGCAAGCACTGGTGGTCGACCCAGTAGTCGAAGGCACTCGACTGACTAAAGTGCTGATGGATGGTGGCAGTGTCCTGAATATCCTTTATGCTGAAACCTTGAAGGGAATGGGTATTCCGATGTCCAAGCTTAGTGAAAGCAACATGAGTTTCCACGGTGTTATACCCGGCAAGAAGGCTCAGTCACTTGGCCAGATCACACTTGATGTGGTTTTCGGTGATTCCAAGAATTACCGCAAGGAAAAGTTGATGTTTGAGGTAGTGGATTTCAAGAGTGCTTACCATGCCATTCTGGGGAGACCTACTAATGCACGTTTTATGGTTCGGCCATGTTACGTGTATCTCAAATTGAAGATGCCTGGACCCAAAGGAGTAATCACTGTCACTGGCAATCGGCAGAAGGCAGAAGAGTGCTTCCAGAAGGGCTCAAAAATTGCCGATGCACAGATGGCAGTATAGAACTGCAAGAGTATTAGAAAAATGCAGATCTGAGTGATTTGTTACGAGCCAAGAAGCCTGCCACAGAATCCGCATTTCAGTCGTCAGGGGAAATGAAGCCGATTCATGTTCACCCGACCGACCCCAATGCTGCTCCGACCCATATCTCCTCAACACTCGACAGCAAATAGGAAGAAGCGCTCATCCAGTTCCTTCGTGAGAACTGGGACATCTTTGCATGGAAACCTTCTAACATGCCGGGTGTACCTAGGGGACTGGCTGAGCATCGTTTGCGAGTCGACCCGAAAGTAAAACCAGTCAAGGAACATTTCCGACGGTCCGCCGTCCAGAAGAGAAAAACAATTGGCGAGGAAGTGGCTCGGCTCCTGGCAGTTGAGTTCATCCGAGAGATTTACCACTCCAAGTGGCTCACCAATGTTGTCATGGTCTCCAAGAAGGATGATTCACTTCGCATGTGCATTGACTTCAAGCATATCAATCAGGCCTGCCCGAAAGATCATTTTCCTCTTCCCCGCATCGACCAAATTGTCGACTCAACTGCGGGGTGTGAGCGTTTGTCCTTCTTGGACGCCTATTCCGGGTACCATCAGATCCGACTATATGGACCCGATGAGATAAAAACGGCTTTCATCACTCCATTCGGATGTTTCTGTTATGTCACTACGCCATTCGGCCTGAAGAACGCCGGAGCCACATTCATGAGGATGATCCAGAAGTGTCTGCTCACTCAAATCAGTCGAAATGTAGAAGCATACATGGATGACATTGTAGTCAAGTCACGTAAAGGTTCTGACCTGCTGGCTGACCTTGCCGAAACCTTTGCCAACCTCAGAAGGTATGATATCAAGCTTAATCCATCAAAGTGCACATTCGGAATTCCTGGTGGAAAGTTACTCGGTTTCCTCGTTTCCGAACGAGGGATCGACGCTAACCCAGAGAAAGTTGGTGCTATTCTTCGGATGAAACACCCTGTGCATGTGCACTATGTCCAAAAGCTTACTAGTTGTTTGGCCGCCTTGAGTCGATTCATTTCTCGTCTCGGTGAAAAGGCACTGCCTCTTTACCGACTGATGAAGAAGTCTGATAAGTTCGAGTGGACTCCCGAAGCTGATGCAGCGTTTGTAGAGCTCAAAGCCCTGCTTTCCACCCAACCGGTGCTTGCTGCACCAATCAGCAAAGAGCCTTTACTGCTTTACATTGCTGCCACTGGACAAGTTGTCAGTACAGTACTCATGGTCGAGCGGGAAGAAGAAGGAAAAACTTATAAAGTTCAGCACCCAGTATATTACATTTCTGAAGTTCTGACTCCGTCAAAGCAAATATATCCCCATTATCAGAAGCTTGTTTATGGAATTTACATGACCACAAAGAAGGTTGCACACTATTTCTCCGATCATTCTGTTACAGTCGTCAGCGATGCTCCATTATCGGAGATTTTGAACAACAGAGATGTAACTGGTCGAGTGGCAAAGTGGGCGATTGAACTCCTTCCCCTGGATATCAAGTTTGAAGCAAAGAAGGCTATTAAGTCCCAAGCAATAGCTGATTTCCTCGTCGAGTGGATCGAACAGCAACTTCCGGCCCAAATTCACTCGGAGCATTGGACCATGTTCTTCGATGGGTCCAAGATGTTGAATGGTTCTGGTGCTGGAGTGGTGTTGGTCTCCCCCGTGGTGACAAACTCAGTTATGTTCTCCAGATTCACTTTGACTCCTCCAACAATGAGGCTGAATATGAGGCACTTCTATATGGGTTGCGTATGGCCATTTCACTCGGCGTCTGTCGCCTCATGGTCTATGGCGACTCGGATTTAGTCGTCAATCAGGTGATGAAGGAGTGGGATGTCAAAAGCCCAGCCATGACTGGTTATTGCAATGCAGTAAGAAAGTTAGAAAAGAGGTTTGAGGGGTTAGAGCTCCATCACATCCCTTGACTGAAAAATCAAGCAGCCGATGATCTAGCAAAGATAGGCTCCAAGAGAGAAGCCATTCCCAGTAATGTGTTCCTGGAGCATATTCATGCACCTTCAGTTCAAGAAGATCCCTTCACTGAAGAGCCCCCACAGCCGAAGAGTGCCACTGATCCGACTGAAATCGAGATTCCAGCTGTGGTTGACTTGATCATGGAAGTTTTGGTCATCACCCCCAATTGGACAGTACCATATATCGCATACATTCTTAGAAGGGAACTCCCAGAAGATGAAGAAGAGGCCCGATAGATCGTCCGTCGATCTAAGGCCTTCACTATGATAAGAGGACAGTTGTTCAGAGAAAGTGTGACTAAAGTTTGCCAGAAATGCATATAACCTGAAGAAGGTCAAGTGATCCTTAATGATATCCACTCGGGGACCTGTGGTCACCATGCGTCCTCTAGGACCATTGTGGCCAAAGCATACCGAGTGGGATTTTACTGGCCTCAGGAAAATGAGATGGCATAAGAAATAGTCGACAAATGTGAAGGTTGTCAGTTTTACTCCAACATGTCTCACGAGCCTGCGTCAGCCCTGAAGACCATTCCACTTGTCTGGCCTTTTGTAGTTTGGGGTTTGGATATGGTTGGACCTTTGAAGACTGGCAGTAGTGGATTCACTCAAGTGCTTGTAGCAGTCGACAAGTTCACCATGTGGATTGAAGCCAAGCCTATCAAGAACCTTGATGCCAGTACTGCTGTCAGCTTCATCAGGGAGATAACATTCAAATATGGTGTTCCACATAGCATCATCACTAACAACGGATCAAACTTTGATTTTGATGAGTTCAGGACTTTTTGTGCTACACAAGGTACTCGAGTCGACTATGCCTCGGTCGCCCACCCCCAGTCGAATGGACAGGCTGAAAGAGCAAATGGATTGATTCTCAAAGGACTGAAACCCCGACTGATGCGTGACCTCAAACACACAGTAGGAGCCTGGGTCGATGAACTTCCATCGGTATTATGGGGATTGAGGACAACTCCCAATCGGTCGACTGGCAGAACCCTGTTTTTCTTGGTTTATGGAGCCGAAGCTGTACTTCCGAGTGACTTGCTCCACAATGCACCCCGAGTCGAGCTTTTCACAGAGGAAGAAGCAGAACAAGCACGACATGATGCAGTTGACCTCCTTGAAGAAGAAAGAGAGATGGCCTTGATCCGATCAACCATCTATCAGCAAAACCTGCGTCGATTCCATGCCATAAATGTGAGGGGTCGAGCATTTCATGAGGGAGACTTAGTTCTCCGAGTGGATCAGCAGAAACCACACAAGCTTGCCCCCTCTTGGGAAGGCCCCTTCGTGGTCACCAGAGTGCTCCACAATGGAGCGTACCACCTTTACGACATCGAGCACAAGAAAGACAAGCCACGCGCCTGGAATGCGGAGCTGCTCTGCCCCTTTTATACTTAAACACTCAGTCTGCTGAGATGTAATAAAAAACACCTTTGTATTTTGCTTATCAAAGACAAGAGTTTTACAGTCTTCTAAAAAGATTGTCTACTGTTTACGTCTGTTTCTGAAATCCCCCAGAGGGTGGCTCAGCTGTGAATCTGTTTCGCCTAAGTTGAAAAAATCCTACCGAGTGATGAGCAAACCTCTCACTCGGGGGCTTAGCTGCGAACCCGTTTCGCCTAAGTTGAAAAAATCCTATCGAGTGATGAGCAAGCCTCTCACTCGGGGGCTTAGCTGCAGTCCAGTACTCGCCTAAGTTTCAAAAATCTTACCGAGTGATGAGCAAACCCCTCACTCGGGGGCTTAGCTGCAGTCTAGTACTCGCCTAAGTTTCAAAAATCCTACCGAGTGATGAGCAAGCCTCTCACTCGGGGGCTTAGCTGCAGTCCAGTACTCGCCTAAGTTTCAAAAATCCTACCGAGTGATGAGCAAGCCTCTCACTCGGGGGCTTAGCTGCAGTCTAGTACTCGCCTAAGTTTCAAAAATCCTACCGAGTGATGAGCAAACCTCACACTCGGAGGCTTAGCTGTAGTCCAGTACTCGCCTAAGTTTCAAAAATCCTACCGAGTGATGAGCAAACCTCATACTCGGAGGCTTAGCTGCAGCCTCGTGCTCGCCTAAGTTTCAAAAATCCTACCGAGTGATGAGCAAACCTCACACTCGGGGGCTTAGCTGCAGTCTAGTACTCGCCTAAGTTTCAAAAATCCTACCGAGTGATGAGCAAACCTCATACTCGGAGGCTTAGATGCAGCCCCGTGCTCGCCTAAGTTTCAAAAATCCTACCGAGTGATGAGCAAACCTCACACTCGGGGGCTTAGCTGCAGTCTAGTACTCGCCTAAGTTTCAAAAATCCTACTGAGTGATGAGCAAACCTCATACTCGGAGGCTTAGCTGCAGCCACGTGCTCGCCTAAGTTTCAAAAATCCTACCGAGTGATGAGCAAACCTCACACTCGGGGGCTTAGTTGCAGCCCCGTGCTTGCCTAAGTTTCAAAAATCCTACCGAGTGATGAGCAAACCTCACAGTCGGGGACTTAGCTGCATCCTAGTACCCACCTAAGTGGAAAATCCACCCTTATCCGCGAGGATGACGAGGTGCAGGTCGACTGCAATCCTCTCACGAGGCTGCGCTACAAGTACAATGTCCGCTCCATCCCTATCCGCAAGGATGACGAGGTGCAGGTCGACTGCAATCCTCTCACGGAGCCGAGCTACAAGTACAATGTCCGCTCCATCCCTATCTGCAAGGATGACGAGGTGCAGGTCGACCGCAACCCTCTCCTCGGAGCTGCGCCACAAATACAATGTGCGCTCCATCCTTATCCGCAAGCACGGCGAGGTGCAGGTCGACTGGGATATCTCCTTCAGAGTCGCATCTCGAAGGATATTCCGAGCGAAGAACAAGTTCTACTCGAAGACGATCACAAGCATATGCAGAAGATAAACCAAGATCGGATAAAATCTCAAGAGTTTCAAAACGAAGATAAAAGTACTCGGGAATCAGGACCGAAGGAGTTTAATGGTTACAGAAACCACTCGGCATTCCGAGGCAAATTTAAGGCAAGTTTAAATCTCAAGTTTGTTCATTCGGCAGGAGGAGGGCTTGCAGGCTCGACGAATTCGTCCAAGTCAATTCCATCTGCGATCCGAGTGGCAGCAGCGATGAAAGTCTCCATGAAGGACTAGAAGTCATGCCTTTTGGTGTTGGCGACCTTGATCGCTGCCAGCTTATATTCGTGGGCTTCCTTGCAGTGGACTCTTACCAGCGACGGAGCCACGTCAGCACCGCATCGGGCAGAGGACTTCTTCCATTCCTGCACCCGACCGGGGACCTCGTTAAGTCGAGCTATCAGAGACTTGAGACCATTTTGAAGTGTTGCCCTCGGCCAGAGCGATGAGTCGATGCGTGAAACTGCCACCTTCAGATGGCCAAGATAACTTGTAACACTGGCAACGCGAGATTCCAGTCGAAGCACATTCATGGCAGCCTCGTCGCCGACTGGAGAAAGGACAGGGTCCAAACCCGTCTCGATCCGTCTAGTATCCTCTTCAAAGTTTTGGCGGAATTCTGCAGTCAAGGAGTTAGTGAGTCGACTAGACAGGACTAACTTGCAAACAGTAAAGCAGACGGATTAAAAGGGGTACCTTCGAGCATAAGAAAGAGCTTCTTGGCAAGGGTTTCCAGATAAGCTTCCAAGTCATTTCTCTTACGAGCCATGTCTTCCAGCTTCTCGTTCAGAACCACCTTATCCTTCTTCAGACGAGTTGCCTCTCGGTTGGATTCAGTGAGAAAGGACTTCAGCTTGCTTACTTCCTCTTCCAACGCTCCGACTGAAGCCAGCTTCTTGTCAGCAAGGGTAGTCTTCTCTTGAGCCTCCTTCTGCGCAGCTGCAAGGTCCAAGTCCTTCTTCTCCAGAGCCAACCTCATTTTCTCTGCAAAATAAGCATTTAGATCAAACAAAAGATCGAAGGGATAATTTAAAGGACGATCGACATGAGCAGTCGACAGTCATTTACCTTCCACACCGGCAACTCCATCTTGAGCCTTCTTCAAGTTTTGTTGGGCCAGCTCCAGGTCAAGGTTGAGTTGCCTCTGCTTCTCCTCAAATTTGGCGAACTTGGAAATGAGAGCACAAGATTTCTACAGAGAGTAAAATACATATCAATCGACAAGATCAAAGATTATTTACTTCCGACTGAATGAAACTTCAAAGATTACTTAGACCCCAACCGACTGCCAGCAGTCGACTGCGGTCTTGGGGACTACACCCAGTGGGTGCACTTGGCGTGCCCCCACTGGTTCAGATTCCACTCGGCCGGTCCGCCCAGGTCGAGTAAAAAAAGAAGAAGTTCTCAGACCCCAACCGACTGCTAGCAGTCGACTGCGGTCTCGGGGACTACACCCAGTGGGTGCACTTGGCATGCCCCCACTGGTTCAGATTCCACTCGGCCGGTCCGCCCAAGTCAAGTGGAAGAAAGGAAAGAAGAAGTTCTCAGACCCCAACTGACTGCCAGCAGTCGACTGCGGTCTCGGGGACTACACCCAGTGGGTGCACTTGGCATGCCCCCACTGGTTCAGATTCCATTCGACCAAATCGAGTGGAAGAGTGCAAATACTAAAGACAACAAAACACCCAGTGGGTGTACAGATTCGAAGCAGACAATAAGAGATTGTTCGAAGGGAAATATTCAAGTAGCATATCCTAATAGAACAAGTTCAGTCGGAAGTCAATTTACCTGGACATTGGCTCGAAGAGCCGCGCTGGCGTCGTAAGCAGCCTGGCTATTGTCGTGCACCACCTTCATCCGCTCCATCATTACGCCAGCCTGACGGTTAGCCTCCGCAGCGGTGTCCGACTGGCTTTCCGGAACATGATAGGTGGTGAAGAAGGGGGCAGACGGTCCATATGCAGCAGCTTGGAGCTCTGAGGCATGAGGTTGGACGGCTGAAGAAAGCACTGGTACAGTCGACGGTGCGAGGCGTTCACTCGACACTAGGACAACAAAAGTTACAGAGGCTCCACCTACATCTTCGGGCTGTTGGAATGTTGGTTTTGTCGCCATTTCCGACTGAGATATCTTGCCAGCTGCTGCTTTCTTGCTCCTTCTGGGCCTCGGTATCACATCTTCATCATCATCCGGAAGCTCGATAACATTGAGTGGGGCTACAAAGAAATCAGTCGACCCCAAGTGAATCGCCAGAATTTAATCGACCAAGTAATCAAGAACAAGATCACGAGAATTGTACCTGGGTTGGAGGTAACTGCATCTTCCATCTCCTCGTCTTGGTACTGACAGGTAGAAGTTCTAGAGGTGGCAGCACTACAAATGTCAACATTCAGTCGGTCACGTTCTGTTACACAGGTCAACCAAAGGATCAGGTCAGATTGTTACCTAGAGATAGTGGGAATGACCACTTTGATTTTGGGCAAAGCCTTCGGCGGTTTGGAAGATGCGGCCTTCGGTGGTTTCAGCGCTGGAGACGGCGCAATCTTGGGCTGCTTTGGTGCCTTCTCAGTCGGCACTGGAGAAGACGTCCGAGGGCGCTTTGAAGACTGCCCAGTTGGTGCGGCCACCAGGTCGGGGATGCTTGCCGGGTCATGAGTGTGCTTGGACCTCCTTTCTCTGCGAGGAGGCGAGTCGACTTCTTCTTCATCACTTGGGTCGTCACTCTCCTTGTCCTCTTCTTCATCCGAGTGCCACTCGCCACTCTCGCCTCCGCTCGCCTCCCCCTCGGGATCTTGCTCCTGCTCTCCGCTGGGCATTGAATACATATCAACAATGGCCTGAAAGACAACGAACAAAAGAAAGGCGGTCGGCCGTCAACAAGATGTTACATGGTTAATCAAGAAAACACTCGACAATGCGGAATCATACCTGTTCCGGCCGGCGCAAATGGTCGAATGGAACCACCCTCCTGGACCCCCGGGGGTTATCCTTGTTGCCAGTAATGCCTCTCAGCCACTGCTCCATCGTGTCCTCACTGACATCCTTCGGGTGGATCCGAGTGGAATCCTTGATTCCCGAGTACATCCACATCGGATGGTCACGGGCTTGGAGTGGTTGGATACGTCGACTGAGGAAGACCTCCAGCAGGTCCATACCGGTCACTCCATCGCGGACGAGTTGGACCACCTGCTCGACCAACACCTTCACCTGCGCCTTCTCCTCTGGGATCACTCTCAAGGTGGAGGGCTTCTCCACTCGGGCCATGGAAAAGGGGGGAAGTCCAGTCGACTGACGCGGAGTCGGCTGGTCCTTGCAGTAGAACCAGGTCGACTGCCAACCCCGGACCGACTCGGGAAGGATCATGGTTGGGAAAGTGCTTTTGTTCCTCATCTAAATTCCAAGACCCCCGCACATCTGTATCACTTGCGTCCTCTCATCACTTGGGTTGGCCTTCTTGACCGTCTGAGAATGGCACGTGAATATGTTCTTGAAGAGACCCCAGTGTGGTCGACAACCCAAGAAGTTCTCGCACATAGACACGAAAGCGGCAAGGTACATGATGGTGTTTGGGGAAAAGTGGTGGAGTTGAGCCCCAAAGAAGTTCAAGAAACCTCAAAAGAAAGGATGGGGAGGAAAAGAAAACCCGCGGTCGACGTGAGTGGCAAGGAGAGCACACTCACCCTCCTACGGCTGCGGCTCGGTCTCGTTCCCCGGGAGCCACGCCGATTAATGAGGGATCAGTCCCCCCTCGACGAGGTCGTCGATATTGTCTTGGCTGATTGTGAGCGAATCCAGTCGCCCTGGATCCAGCCAGGCGGCAGGCCGGACCTCGACGAAGACCCGTCCCGGCTGGTCCTCTTCCCTTTCGCCTTCGCCGTCGCCTTCTTCGCACGCTCCAACGCCACCGTCTTCTCCTTCCCCATGGCAGCGGATCGAGTTCAAACGGGGCGACGACACCGAGGGCAGAGGTAGATGCGGTGGAGAAAACAGAGGAGGAAGGGGAAGAACGAGAACACACTGTGCGAAAACCCCCGTCCAACGCCTTATATGAGATCATTTCCGAGTGACTGACTCGTGGGCCCACGCGATCCAATCAAATCCCGCAACAGTCGCACACGCGATACGTGGTGAAAAAGGTGGCGCAGAGATCGAGGTGGCCTGCCTAATCTGTCACGATTACTGCGGCCTCCCCCGCCCGGCGCGCTTCCCGAAATTTGAATCCCGTGAAATCCACAGACAACAGAACAACCCGTCAGACGGAAGATTTTTCCCATATCAACACTCAAAGCTTAACAATGAAAGTTCACTCAACAAAACCAAGAATGGATCAAGGTGATTGAACAAGCAGTTGAAGTCATCATGAATGTTCATTCGACCTCCGGACAAGACATATCCGAAGCGCAAAAGCTGAATCGGAGAGGTTATCAACTCCTTCCCCACTCGAACCCTGAACCATTCGGGGGCTAATGATGAAGATATGGACCTAGGGTAGGGTCATAGGCCTGACTTAGACACCCTCCCCTAGGACCTCACCCTCAAACCAGAAGCATTCGAGGAGGAGTCATCATCCACTCGACCATGAGGACTCCCACTCGTAAGACTTGAAGTCACTCGACTGCGGAGACTATCACTCGACCACCAGAAGGTCTAAAGTCACTCTGAACTGCAATGGTCGGACATCACCTCATAGCTTTAATGGTCATTATGTCTCTTTATTTGCTAGCGTTACTAGTAACGTCTCCCCTTTAATGTACCTTAAACCCTTTGTAACGTGGGCTGGCTGGGGTCCTGGCGCACTCTATATAAGCCACCCCCCTCCACAGGCACAAGGGTTCACATATTTTGTAAACTCACAAACACATATAATCCAGTCGATCGCCTCAGGGCACCGAGACGTAGGGCTGTTACTTCTTTTGAGAAGGGCCCGAACTCGTAAAACTCGTGTGTACAACTACTCCATAGCTAGGATCTTGCCTCCTCATACCTACCCCCCATTCTACTGTCAGTCTTAGATCCACTACATGTGTCACTTGGGAGCCTCCGTCAAGATTGTGGAGTTGAACCAAGGAGTTTGTACGGGCAAGGAGATCGCCTACTTCGTGAAGATCTACCCTAGTGAGGCAAGTCCTTCGTGGGTGATGGCCATGGTGGGATAGACAAGGTTGCTTCTTCGTGGACCCTTCGTGGGTGGAGCCCTCCGTGGACTCGCGCAACCGTTACCCTTCATGGGTTGAAGTCTCCATCAACGTGAATGTATGATAGCACCACCTATCGGAACCACGCCAAAAATCTCCGTGTCTCCAATTGCGTTTGCACACTCAAATCCCATCCCTTTACATTCTTGCAACTTGCATGATTTACTTTCTGCTTCTCATATACTCTTTTCATGCTTGCTTGATATGTATTGTGAATGTTTAAAATTGTGCTAAAACTCCACTTCAACTTAAAGAATTTAAAAACAGCAACTTTTCTTACTAAGAGTCTATTCACCCCCTCTAGACACCTCTTCTCGATCCTTTCAATTGGTATCAGAGCTTTGGTCTCCATTTCTTCGTTTAAACACATTTGGAGGAAGATGGATGAGTCTACGTTGGGGAGTCTTAGACATGGAGTGCCTATACTTGATGGAGAGTACTTTCATGAGTGGAAAAATGAGATGCTTGAGATTTTCAATGAATATCATTTGAACAAGTACATTACTAGCCCTTGTGCACCTCATGTTGATCCTTTGCATCCTACCCTTGATGAGTCTATTGACATGATCCATAATCTTAGAACTGTAAATTTAAGCACTAGAGGTTTGCCCAGAAACTTTCTCGCTAGCTTGCCTGCTCTTGATTGTGCCTACAGCATATGGAGATTCCTTGAGGAATGATTTCCAAACTATTCCTTGAAAAACTTAGATGAGATTCTTCATAGGTCTATTGCCTTGAGTAAGATGAGTTCCAATGATCCCAAATTTTGTGATTGTTTATTTGAGCTTACTAATATTACGAGTTCCAAAGGATATGTTGGAATCATTAGCAATATCATTTCTAAAGTCATTAGAATTCATAGAGATGAACATTGTTACGGTCATACTTCTAATGAATCACTCTCTATAGGAATTTATCCGCCACATGACGATGTTGAACATGGAGAGGATGATGATAGTTACTATGATCTTGATGATGCAATGAGACACTTTGGTCTTATGGCTAATCTTCGTCGCTACATGGCTGGAGGAAAGGAATGGGTTCTAGATAGTGGGTGTACCGATCATATGACTAGAGACAAATATATGTTTCGTGAGCTTGCTGAAAACGACGACCCTCGAAAGTATGTCACTTTTGGTGATAACTCAAAGGGTAAGGTGGCCATCTCACATGATAGATCCATACAAAATGTTATGCTCGTTGAATCTATTGGCTACAATTTACTTTCCGTATCTAGACTTGCTGACTTTGGTTTCAATGTCCTATTTACTGAAGTAGATTGCCAAGTGTTTCGTAGAGATAATCATAAAATGGTCTTTACCGGTACACGTAGAGGTGATCTTTACATTGTTGATTTCACTAAAAAGGCTCAACCTAGAACTTCCCTAATTGCTAAATCCTTGAAAGGTTGGTTGTGGCATAGAAGGTTAGCACATGTGGGCATGCAAAATCTTGATAAGCTTATTAAAGGTGATCATATCCTTGGAGTAAAAGATGTTATATTCAACAAGGATAGACTTTGTAGTGCTTGTCAAGCAAGAAAACAAGTTGGAGGAAGTCACCCCGTGAAGACCATTATGACCACGAGAAGACCGCTCGAGCTACTTCATATGGATCTGTTTGGTCCCAATGCCTACAAGAGTCTCGGTAGTAACTCATTTGGTCTAGTCATAGTTGATGACTTTTCAAGATTTACGTGGGTGTTCTTTCTTGATGATAAATCATAGGTCCAAAAGATCTTCAAGAACTTCGCTAGGAAGGCCCAAAATCAATTTGAGGTAAAGATCAAGAAGGTTCGCAGCGACAACGGAACGGAGTTCAAGAACACAAATGTGGATACCTTTCTTGATGAAGAAGGGATTTCACATGAGTTCTCGGCTATGTACACGCCTCAACAAAATGGAGTTGTTGAGAGGAAGAACCGAACTCTTATTGAGATGGCGAGAACGATGCTTGATGAGTACAAGACTCCAAAACACTTTTGGGCGGAAGCGGTTGAGACAACCTGTCATGCAACAAATCACTTGTATCTTCACAAGCTGCTCGGCAAGATGGCATACGAGCTTCTCACTGGTAGCAAACCCCAAGTTGGATACTTTTGAGTATTCAGCTCAAAGTGCTACATTCTTTATAAGCATCATCGTTCTAAATTTGCTCCTAAATCTCATGAAGGTTTTCTACTTGGTTATGGCTCAAACTCTCACACTTACTGTGTCTACAACAATTTCACCTGAAAGGTTGAAGAGACGGTAGATGTGAAGTTTGATGAATCTAACGGCTCGCAAGTAGAGCAATTGCCAATTGATGTAGGAGATAAGGATCCTTCGGAAGCAATCCAAAACTTGTCTATTGGCAAGATTCGTCCAACGGAGGTAAAGGAGAGTACCTCGTCCGTCCATGTGGAAGCTTCTACCTCACGACAAGGTGAACCAAGAGTTGATACGGAAGCATCCACAAGTGGGACGCACCAAGGTGAAGAAAATGAGGAAGTACACCAAGATGAACTCATCAACCTCCTTCTCCACCAAGACAAGAGAACAACAACGCCAATAATGAAGAAGGCCAAGAAGAAGGACAAGATGATGAAGAAGATGTTCCACCCTGACCCAAGAAAAAGATTTCACCAGTTCGAGCAAGAGTCTCAAGAGACCATCCCGTCGAACAAATCTTCAATGATATTCAAACCAGGAGAATCACTCGCTCTAAAACTCGTTTGGCTAACTTTTATGAACATTATTCATTCATATCTAGCATTGAACCTATGAAGGTTGAAGAAGCATTGGAAGATCCGGATTGGATAAACACCATGCATGAAGAGCTACACAACTTCGAGAGAAATCAAGTGTGGACATTGTTCGAGAAGCCCGACAATAACCACAACATCATTGGTACCAAACGGGTGTTTCGCAACAAGCAAGACAAAGATGGTCAAGTCGTCTGCAACAAAGCTCGTCTCGTCTTCCAAGGCTACACTCAAGTCGAAGGTATGGACTACGGTGAGACATATGCCCCCGTTGCTAGACTTGAGTCCATCCGCATCTTACTTGCCTATGCTAATCACCATGATATCACTTTATACCAAATGGACATTAAAAGTGCTTTTCTAAATGGTGAAATTGAGGAGGAAGTTTATGTTAAACAACCTCCCGGCTTTGTCAATCCTAAGAAACCCGATCACGCTTACAAACTTCACAAAGCTCTTTATGGTCTTAAACAAGCTCCTAGAGCGTGGTATAAATTCTTGACCAAGTTCCTTATTAAGAAAGGCTTTGAGATTGGAAAGATAGATTCTACTCTTTTCACTAAAAGGGTTAATTGTGAATTATTTGTATGCCAAATTTATGTTGATGATATCATATTTGGTTCGACTAACCCTCATTGTAGTGTAAAGTTTGGGAAGCTAATGTCGAAGAAGTTTGAGATGTCTATGATGGGTGAACTCAAGTTTTTTCTTGGTTTGCAAATCAAGCAAACTAAGGAAGGCACCTTTTCTCAAACAAAGTACACCAAGGACTTATTCAAGAAGTTCAACATGCAAGAAAGCAAAGGTATGAAAACTCCCATGCCAACTAGTGGACATCTGGATTTGACCAAGGATGGCAAACCGGTTGACCAAAAGGTTTATTGCTCTATGATTGGTTCGTTATTATATCTATGTGCTTCCCGTCCCGATATTATGCTAAGTGTGTGCATGTGTGCACGATATCAAGCGGCCCCCAAAGAATGCCATCTTAAGGATGTGAAAAGGATAGTGAGATACTTAATACATACACCAAATTTTGGCATTTGGTATCCTAAGAGGTCCTCTTTTGATCTTGTTGGCTATTCCGACTCAGACTATGCCAGAGAAAAGGTTGATAGAAAGTCCACTTCGGGTACTTGTCAATTTCTTGGTAGATCACTTGTGTCTTGGTCCTCCAAGAAACAAAACTCGGTATCCTTACCCACCGCTGAAGCAGAATACATTGCCGCTGGTTCATGTTGTGCTCAATTACTTTGGATGACCCAAACTCTTAAAGATTATGGGATCAATGTGAAACATGTTCCATTGCTTTGTGACAATGAGAGTGCTAAGATTGCTCACAATCCCGTGCAACATTCTCGAACTAAGCATATTGAAGTTCGTCATCATTTCATTCGAGATCATGTTGCTAAAGGGGACATTGATCTTAAGCATGTTCGTACCGATAAGCAATTGGTGGATATATTCACCAAACCGCTTGATGAGAAAGTCTTTTGCCGTTTGAGAGGTGAATAGAACATCATTGATGCTTCAAACTTGGAGTAGGAACTCCATTTGGATACATGCAAGGCATGAGCCTATGACTAATCCTTGATACTTCTCTTATGATGATGATATGTCTTGGATATTCTTGCACCCTTGCATGCTATCTAACTCTTGTAGGTACTTGTATGAATCTAAATCTATGAGATTGCAACTCCCTTACAACTTGAGCAATCTCTACATCACCAAGTCTCTACACAATGGTGGTTGAAGACAAGGAAGCTTGGAGCCCTTCAGCATATCCTTTGACAAATTCTATATATCAAAATTCATTTGGTATCAAATTTCATGATTGTCATTTTGGATACACAAGTGCTCTTCCTTGCAAAACTAACCCACGTAGGTAGATGAACTCACTTTCAAGTGGTGCTCCCAACCCTTGATGAGCTACATCAACCTCGAGCAACCCACACAAGTTCAACTACATGACTAAGATCAACACCACCACCCAAGGTATTCCATCTTAGAGAAGCTTTACTCCAAGTCATGGGTTAAAGCAGCTCAACAAGATGCGAATACATCAAAAACGTAAATGAAAAATGGTAACCCCATTTTGAGCTTAAATGATGAGTATGACCTACGATCAAGTGTTCTCACTTGACTCCTCAATCAATATGCTCTAACATAGGTGAATCTGTCGTTGGCCAATTCTAGATGAAGTTCTCTAGTGCTTCTATGTATTCTTGCATTTATCTCTTGCATATTTGTTTCCCTTCATCTAGATTTCTTTTATTTTTCTTTGGTTTTGGTCTGCATCCCCAACTTCCAATTCATTGCAAATCCTTCAGTTAATTCCTTGCAAATCTTTGTGAGACCTTATTTGCCTAGTGAGCTGAGGTGACAAATGTTCTCTCTGTCTGGGACTCAGTCATACCGATTCGTCTCTTTCGGTCAAGCCGAACCATTTCGGTGCAACCAAAAAATATAACTCGGTGTCACCGATTTCACTGTAGAGAAAACAATTTGCCACTTGTTCCTGCACTTTTGTTCCAGCTCCACCCGATGATTCTTGTCCTCTACCAGCATCACAATCTATATGCTACTTTGCTCTGTGACTGAAGGACCAAACCTATTTTGACTCACACTCCAGAAGACCCCTTCTTGGAAATTGATGTCAAAGGGGGAGAGAGAGATCACATCAAAGCTTATTCTCTTCAAAGGGAGAGAGAGAGAGAGAGAAAAAGGGAGAGAGAAGGCCCCAGATGCTTGGTGTTCAAGAGGAGAGAAGTCACATCACATGTCTTTAAGAGGGGAAAGACATGTTATGTTTATGTTCATGATCTATTTTGCTCTGATTTTGTTTCCCTATGTTCTCCATCCAATACAAGATTCAGGGGGAGAAAGACTGCTAGGGAAGGAAATCCTTGAATTCATTGCATATCTTTATCCTTTGGGGACATGTCTATATCCTATAGAGTACCCAGTACTCACACTCTACATGTCATCCCAATTTTGGTACTCTTGTGGCTTCTTTTGTTTGCTCTGTCTAGTAGATGTATTTGTGTTATCTAACCTTGTTTACTCAGGTTCATCTCTTCCTAAGCCAGCTCAAGACCAAAAGGTAAGTATATGCATCACACTCATGTGCATGAAGATTTCTTGCTAATGTACATATTTTTTGCAAGGAGGAATCATGAACATAAAGTTCCAATTCCCATATTCACATCACTTGCTCTGTTGCATATAGCCAAGATACATGTAACACATTGCTTGCTCTTACATGATTATGCATTCACATGCTCTTACATTCCATATTGACATGGATGCATACATTTAAGGGGGAGCCCATGCATGTTACATGTCTTTCCAAAGCTTTACTTGTTATTCTCTATATCTTTTTCTAAAGCTTTGATGTATGTTGTCATCAATTACCAAAAAGGGGGAGATTGAAAGCACAAGTGCCCCCTGGGTGGTTTTGGTAATTAATGCCAACATATCTCTTGTTGGACTAATGTTTTCATCTAGTATATTTCAGACAAGTTCAACAGATGGAGTGGCGTGCACAAGAGGAAATGGAACCCTTTCAAGATGCTAAGGACAAAGGATTGGCTCAAGGTCAAAAAGCTAAAGACTCTACTCCCTCCTTCCATCTATATAGGGTCTAATGCGTTTTTCAAGACGGTCTTTGACTACTGACAAGATTAATAGTACCTGACATGCATAATGTGAAAATTATATCATTGAAATCTCCTTTCACATACGAATTTGACGGTATGCTTTGTGTAAGTTGCATGTCATATATTGTTGCTCTAACATTTGGTCAAAGTTAGCCTCGAAAAACGCATTAGGACCTATATAGATGGAAGGAGGGAGTACATGTTTTACTTTTAGTGATCCAAGATCACATTGAGTCCATAGGAAAGCCAATACTATTAAAAGGGGATGAGGTGTTACTTAATGGCTTGCTTGCTCAAAATGCTTAGTGATATGCTCCAAAACCCTCAACCACTTTCCCATATCCACACATGTCCCAAACCAAAAGCCAAACTCAGCCCCACCGAAATTTTCCATCCGGCGCCATCGAGTTCACTTGACACAGCCACTGCCACAAACTATAATCAATTCAGTCTCATTGATGGGGTCTCGGTCTCACTAAGATGGGCTTGCAAACTCTCTGTTACCTATTGCAATAATTTCGATTCCACCGAGATATGCAATCAGTCCCACCGAGATTGCTTGACCAATTCTCTGTTTTGCTTATTACCAAAATCGGTCTCACCGAGTTTGCGTAATCGGTCAAACCGAGACGAGGTATTACCCTAAACCTAGCACATTGGTCCCACCGAGTTGATCATATCAGTCCCACCGAAATGTCTAACGGTCACATTATGAACTAAATCGCTCCGACCGAGTTGTCTGATTCGGTCCCACCGAGTTTGGTGATTTATGTGTAATGGTTAGATTTTGTGTGGAGGCTATATATACCCCTCCACCCACTCTTCATTCATGAGGAGAGCCATGAGAACATGCCTACACTCCCATCATACATTTTCTGAGAAAGAACCACCTACTCATGTGTTGAGGTTAAGATAATCCACTCAAACCACATAAATCTTGATCTCTAGCCTTCTCCAACTTGCTTTCCACTCAAATCATCTTTCCACCAAATCCAAACCTATGATAAAGAGTTGAGTGTTGGGGAGACTATCATTTGAATCACAAGAGCAAGGAGTTCATCATCAACACACCATCTATTACCTTTTGGAGAGTGGTGTCTCCTAGATTGGTTAGGTGTCACTTGGGAGCCTATGTCAAGATTGTGGAGTTGAACCAAGGAGTTTGTATAGGCGAGGAGATCGCCTAGTTCATGAAGATCTACCATAGTGAGGCAAGTCCTTTGCGGGCGATGGCCATGGTGGGATAGACAAGGTTGCTTCTTCGTGGACCCTTCGTGGGTGGAGTCCTCCGTGGACTCGTGCAACTGTTACCCTTCGTGGGTTGAAGTCTCCATCAACGTGGATGTATGATAGCACCACCTATCGGAACCACGCCAAAAATCTCCATGTCTCCAATTGCGTTTGCACACTCAAATCCCATCCCTTTACATTCTTGCAACTTGCATGATTTACTTTCCGCTGCTCATATACTCTTGTCATGCTTTCTTGATATGTATTGTGAATCTTTAAACTTGTGCTAAAACTCCACTTCAACTTAAAGAATTTTAAAACTGCAACTTTTATTACTAAGAGTCTATTCACCCCCCTCTAGACACCTCTTCTCGATCCTTTCAATTGGCATCAGAGCTTTGGTCTTTGTTGCTTTGGTTTAAACACCTTTGGAGGAAGATGGATGAGTCTACATTGGGGAGTCTTAGACATAGAGTGCCTATACTTGATGGAGAGTACTTTCATGAGTGAAAAGATGAGATGGTTGAGATTTTCAATGAATATCATTTGAACAAGTACATTACTAGCCCTTGTGCACGTCATGTTGATCCTTTGCATCCTACCCTTGATGAGTCTATTGACATGATCCATAATCTTAGAACTGTCAATTTAATCACTAGAGGTTTTCCTAGAAACTTGCTTGCTAGCTTGCCTGCTCTTGATTGTGCCTACACCATATGGAGATTCCTTGAGGAACGATTTCCAAACTATTCCTTGGAAAACTTAGATGAGATTCTTCATAAGTCTATTGCCTTGAGTAAGATGAGTTCCAATGATCCCAAATTTGGTGATTGTTTATTTGAGCTTACTAATCTTACGAGTGCCAAAGGAGATGTTGGAATCATTAGCAACATCATTTCCAAAGTCATTAGAATTCATAGATATGAACATTGTTATAGTCATACTTCTAATGAATCACTCTCTCTAGGAATTTATCCACCACATGACGATGTTAAACATGGAGAGGGTGATGGTAGTAACTATGATCTTGATGATGCAATGAGACACTTTGGTCTTATGGCTAATCTTCGCGGCTACATGGCTGGAGGAAAGGAATGGGTTCTAGATAGTGGATGTACCGATCATATGATTGGAGACAAAGATATGATTCGTTAGCTTGCTGAAAGCGACGGCCCTCGAAAGTATGTCACTTTTGGTGATAACTCAAAGGGTAAGGTGGTTGGCCTTGGTAAGGTGGCCATCCCACATGATAGTTCCATACAAAATGTTATGTTCATTGAATCTCTTGGCTACAATTTACTTTTCGTATCTAGACTTGCTGACTTTGGTTTCAATGTCCTATTTACTGAAGTAGATTGCCAAGTGTTTAGTAGAGATAATCATAAAATGGTATTTACCGGTACACGTAGAGGTGATCTTTACATTGTTGATTTCACTAAAAAGGCTCAACCTAGAACTTGCCTAATTGCTAAATCCTCGAAAGGTTGGTTGTGGCATAGAAGGTTCAGTCATGTGGGCATGAGAAATCTTTGTAAACTTATTAAAGGTGATAATATCCTTGGAGTAAAAGATGTTATATTTGACAAGGATAGACTTTGTAGTGCTTGTCAAGCAGGAAAACAAGTTGGAGGAAGTCACCCCGTGAAGAACATTATGACCACGAGAAGACCGCTCGAGCTACTTCATATGTATCTCTTTCGTCCCAATGCCTACAAGAGTCTCGGTGGTAACTCATTTGGTCTAGTCATAGTTGATGATTTTTCAAGATTTATGTGGGTGTTCTTTCTTGATGATAATTCGCAGGTCCAGAAGATCTTCAAGAACTTTTATAGGATGGCCCAAAATCAATTTGAAGTAAAGATCAAGAAGTTTCGCAATGACAACAGAACGGAGTTCAAGAACGCAAATGTGGATACCTTTCTTGACGAAGAAGGAATTTCACTTCAACCATTGCTTCTACTCCATCTCTAAGTTCAATTAATCATATTACTTAAGAACTCCCTCTTTGATAGACATCCCTCTAATCATCTAAGTGATCACATGATCCATATCAACTAAACCATGTCCGATCATCATGTGAGATGGAGTAGTTTTCAATGGTGAACATCACTATGTTGATCATATCTACTATATGATTCACGCTCGACCTTTCGGTCTCAGTGTTCCAAGGCCATATCTGCATATGCTAGGCTCGTCAAGTTTAACCCGAGTATTCCGCGTGTCCAACTCTCCTGACAAGGAGAGAGACCTTAAAGAGTTCAGTATGTCGCCGAAGGGCGAGTGCTGAAAGATATTCGCGGAGGTGAACTCCATGATCGGCGCCCAGTCGGATTTGACAGGCACGGGTGCAGGCAGTTCGGAGTCCGTGGCCTGGGAAGAATCCGGTAGTTCGGCGTCACAGCTCCCGTGAAGGGTAAGGTCGATCCTCGGCTCGATCGCCGCTGAGAATACGGCCTCCGTGGCGGGGTCTATCCACCCGTCCATGGATGACGCAACTGGCTCCGAATTGAGGGTCGGAGCGGTTGCCGGTGCGCTCTCCTGAACACTGTCCGATGGTAGAGCTAAATCGTGCTCATCGTCTCCGTGCGGCGCACTCGGCAGGGGCTCGAATCCGTTGAAGATCAAGTCTCCGCGGATATCGGCCATGTAGCTTAAGCTTCCAAACCTGACCTGGTGGCCTGGGGCGTAACTCCTGATCTGCTCCAGATGGCCAAGCGAGTTGGCCCGCAGTGCCAAGCCGCCGAACACAAAGATCTATCCGGGGGAAAATTCTCACCCTGGACTGCATCGCTATCGATGATCGAAGGAGCCATCAAGCCTAACGGTGACGACACAGAGGACTCTCAATGAAAGCACCAATGTCGGTGTCAAAACCGGCGGATCTCGGGTAGGGGGTCCCGAACTGTGCGTCTAGGGCGGATGGTAACAGGAGGCAGGGGACATGATGTTTTACCCAGGTTCGGACCCTCTTGATGGAGGTAAAACCCTACGTCCTGCTTGATTATTCTTGATAATATGAGTAGTACAAGAGTTGATCTACCACGAGATCTGAGAGGCTAAACCCTAGAAGCTAGCCTATGGTATGATTGTATGTTGTCCTACGGACTAAAGCCCTCCGGTTTATATAGACACCGGAGGAGGCTAGGGTTACACAAGGTCGGTTACAAAGGAGGAGATATGCATATCCGTATTGCCTAGTTTGCCTTCCACGCCAAGTAGAGTCCCATCCGGACATGGGACGAAGTCTTCAATCTCGCATCTTCATAGTCCAACAGTCCGGCCAAAGGATATTGTCCGGCTGTCCGGAGACCCCCTAATCCAGGACTCCCTCAGCAAGGCTTCGCCTAAGCACTGCAACGATATGACCGAGGTGGATTATGGTGGAGGGGGGCACCGCACACGGCTAAGACAATGTCAACTTGTGTGTCTTTGGGGTGCCTCCTCCCCCATATATAAAGGAGTGGAGGTGGGGGGAGGGCCGACCCTCTATGGCGCGCCTTGGAGGAGTCCTACTCTCACCAGGAGTAGGATCCCCCCTTCCCTAGTTGGACTAGGGGAGGAAGGAAGGGGGAGGAAGGAGGAAGGAGGAAGGAAAGGGGGGCCGGCCCCCACCCAATTCGGATTGGGATTGGGGGGGCGCTCCCTCCTAGGCTTCCTTCTCCTCTCTCCCACTATGGCCCAATAAGGCCCATATACTACCTAGGGGGTTTCGGCAACCTCCCAGTACTCTCGTAAATGCCCGAACTCACCCGGAACCATTCTGATGTCCAAACATAGGCTTCCAATATATCGATCTTTATGTCTCGACCATTTCGAGACTCCTCGTCATGCCCATGATCACATCCGGGAATCCGAACAACCTTTTTTACATCAAAGCACATAAACTCATAATATCGATCGCCACCGAACGTTAAGCGTGCGGACCCTACGGGTTCGAGAACTATCTAGAAATGACCGAGACTCATCTCCGGTCAATAACCAATAGCGGAACCTGGATGCTCATATTGGTTCCTTCATATTCTACGAAGATCTTTATCGGTCAAACCGCATAACAACATACGTTTTTCCCCTTTTCATCGGTATGCTACTTGCCCGAGACTCGATCGTCAGTATCTCAATACCTAGTTCAATCTCGTTACTGGCAAGTCTCTTTACTCGTTCTTTAATGCTACATCCCGTAACTAACTCATTAGTTACATTGCTTGCAAGGCTTATAGTGATGTGCATTACTGAGAGGGCCTAGAGATACCTCTCCGATACACGGAGTGACAAATCCTAATCTCGATCTATGCCAACTCAACAAACACCATCGGAGACACCTGTAGAGCATCTTTATAGTCACCAAGTTACGCTGTGACGTTTGATAGCACACTAAGTGTTCCTCCGGTATTCGGAAGTTGCATAATCTCATAGTCATAGGAACATGTGTAAGTTATGGAGAAATTAATAGAGTAAACTAAACGATCATCGTGCTAAGCTAACGTATGGGTCAAGTCAATCACATCATTCTCTAATGATGTGATCCCATTCATCAAATGACAACTCTTTTCCATGGCTAGTAAACTTAACCATATTTGATTAACGAGCTAGTCAGGAAGAGGCATACTAGTGACACTCTTTTTTGTCTCTGTATTCACACATGTACTAAGTTTCCGGTTAATACAATTCTAGCATGAATAATAAACATTTATCATGATATAAGGAAATATAAATAAAAACTTTATTATTGCCTCTAGGGCATATTTCCTTCAGTCCGAACCGTTACGTGACTTGACCACGATACCATCCATGTATGCTTCCACATTCTGACTGATTTGAGTGAGCATGCACTTCTGAATCATGCGCATGAATGTGGCGCCAGTATTCTTAAGACCGAAGGGCATGGTGACATAACAAAAGCACCCAAATGGGGTGATGAAGGCCGTTTTTATTTCATTGGGTCCATACAGTCGGATCTGATGGTACCCAGAATACGCATCCAAAAAGGACAAACGCTCACACCCCGTAGTTGAGTCGATGATCTGGTCGATGCGGGGGAGAGGGACGTGATCTTTTGGGCAGGCCTGATTGATGTGCTTGAAATTGATACACATATGAAGTGAATCATCCTTCTTGGGGACCATGACAACATTGGCGAGCCACTCGGAGTGGTATATCTCGCGGATGAACTTAGCTGTCAGGAGCCGAGCCACCTCTTTGCCAATTGCTTTCCTCTTCTCCACGGCGGACCGACGGAGATGTTCTTTGACAGGTTTTACTTTTGAGTCAACTCGCAAATGGTGTGAGGGAGTCCTGGATTAGGGGGTGTTCGGATAGCCGGACTATACCTTCAGCCGGACTCCTGGACTATGAAGATACAAGATTGAAGACTTCGTCCCGTGTCCGGAAGGGACTTTCCTTGGCGTGGAAGGCAAGCTTGGCGATACGGATATTCAGATCTCCTACCATTGTAACCGACTTTGTGTAACCCTAACCCTCTCCGGTGTCTATATAAACTGGAGGGTTTTAGTCCGTAGGACAACATAGACAACAACAATCATACCATAGGCTAGCTTCTAGGGTTTAGCCTCTCCGATCTCGTGGTGGATCTACTCTTGTACTACCCATATCACCAATATTAATCAAGTAGGACGTAGGGTTTTACCTCCATCGAGAGGGCCCGAACCTGGGTAAAACTTCGTGTCCCTTGCCTCCTGTTACCATCCGGCCTAGACGCACAGTTCGGGACCCCCTACCCGAGATCCGCCGGTTTTGACACCGACATTGGTGCTTTCATTGAGAGTTCCTCTGTGTCGTCGCCGTCAGGCTCGATGGCTCCTACGATCATCAATAGCGATGCAGTCCAGGGTGAGACCTTCCTCCCCGGACAGATCTTCGTCTTCGGCGGCTTTGTACCGCGGGCCAATTCAGTTGGCCGTCTGGAGCAGATCGAAAGCTACGCCCCTGGCTGTCAGGTCAGATTCGGAAGTTTAAACTACACGACTGACATCCGCGGGGACTTGATCTTCGACGGATTCGAGCCACTGCCGAGCGCGCCACACTGTCCCGGCGAGCATGATCTAGCTCTGCCGCCGAATAGTGCCCTGGAGGCCGCACCCGCATCAGCTTTGACCCTTAAGTCAGAGCCAGCCGCGCCGATCAAGGATGGGCGGTTGGATGCCACCTCGGGGGCTGCGACCCCAACGGCGATTGAGCCGAACACCAGCCCCGCACTCTGCGAGACTTATGACTCCAAGGAGCCGGACTCCTCTCCGGACTCCGATCCCTCCGCGCCCCTGCTGATCGAATCTGATTGGGCGCCGATCATGGAGTTTACGGCCGCGGACATCTTTCAGCACTCGCCTTTCGGTGATATTCTAAAGACACTGAAGTCTCTCTCTTTATCAGGAGAGCCCTGGCCGAACTACGGTCAGCAAGGTTGGGATTCGAACGATGAAGAAATTCAAAGCCCACCCACCACCCACTTTGTAGCCACTGTCGACGATTTAACCGACATGCTCGACTTTGACTCCGAAGACATCGACGGTATGGACGCCGATGAAGGAGATGATGAAGAACCAGTGCCTACTAGGCCCTCGAAAGCCACCTCGTCATATGACATATACATGATGGACACCCCAAAAGAAGGAGATGGCGATGGAACAGCGGAGGATGACCCCTCCAAGAAACAGCCTAAGCGCCGGCGTCAGCGGCGCCGCTCAAAATCCTGCCAAAACAAATGCAGCGACTCTAGCACGGGAGATAATAATCTGGAAAGTGCCGAAGAAAACCCCCTCTAGCAAGATTTAGCACAGGAGGATGGGGAAACCAGCCCTCATGAGAGAGCGGCTGACATAGAGGTCGAGGGCGATAATTATATGCCTCCTTCTGAAGACGAGGCAAGCCTCGACGACGACGAATTCGTCGTGCCAGAGGATCCCGTCGAGCAAGAGCGTTTTCAACGCAGGCTTATGGCCACGGCAAGAAGCCTCAAGAAAAAACAGCAACGCTTAAAGCTGATCAAGATTTGCTAGTCGACAGATGGACTGAAGTCCTTGCGGCCGAAGAGCATAAACTCGAACGCCCCTCCAAGAGCTACCCAAAGCGCAGGTTGCTACCCCGATTAGAGGAGGAAGCACTTGATGCGGCCGACCGGCCACCTCGTGGCCGCGACAGAGAGGCCTCTCAGCCCTCCACTGAAGCCGCACCCCGTACCAAGACACAGGAATATGCGCCGGACTTACGAGATATGTTGGAGGACAAGGCAAGGCAAACAAGATCGATCTACAGATCGCGTGGGCGCCCCACGGCTCGAGACGGTAACCGTCACGCCGGCCACAAATTCGGCAGGGCCGAACACAATAGACAAAGCTCATTGGAGCTACATCATGATATAGCCCAGTACAGAGGCGCCGCACACCCACTATGCTTCACAGACGAAATAATGGATCATCAAATCCCCGAGGGTTTCAAACCCATAAACATCGAATCATATGATGGCACAACAGATCCCGCGGTATGGATCGAGGACTATCTCCTTCATATCCACATGGCCCGCGGCGATGATTTCCACGCCATCAAATACCTCCCACTCAAGCTTAAAGGACCAGCTCGGCATTGGCTTAACAGCCAGCCAACAGGGTCAATCAGTTGTTGGGAGGACCTAGAAGCCGCATTCCTCGACAATTTCCAGGGCACTTATGTGCGACCCCCAGACGCCGATGACCTAAGCCACGTAATTCAGCAGCCAGATGAATCGGCCAGGCAATTCTGGACATGGTTCCTAACAAAGAAAAATCAAATAGTCGACTGTCCGGACGCTGAGGCCCTAGCAGCCTTCAAGCACAATATCCGTGACGAGTGGCTGGCCCGGCACCTTGGACAGGAAAAGCCGAAATATATGGCAGCACTCACGACACTCATGACCCGCTTTTGCGCAGGAGAAGACAGCTGGCTTGCTCGTAGCAACAATATGACCAAGAACCCTGGTAATTCGGACACCAGGGACAGTAGTGGCAGGTCGCGTCGCAACAAGCAGAAGCGTCGCATTAACGGCGACAATGCGGAGGATACGACAGTTAATGCCGGATTCAGAGGCTCTAAATCCGGTCAGCGGAAAAAGCCATTCAAAAGGATTCCTAGGGGCCCGTCCAGTTTGGACCGAATACTCGACTGCTTGTGCCAGATACATGGCACCCCCGAAAAGCCGGCCAATCACACCAACAGGGATTGTTGGGTGTTCAAGCAGGCAGGCAAGTTAAATGCCTAAAATGAAGACAAGGGGCTACATAGCGATGACGACGAGGAGCCCCGGCCGCCGAACAACAGTGGACATAAGGGTTTTCCCCCACAACTGCGGACGGTGAACATGATATACGCAACCCACGTCCCCAAAAGGGAGCGGAAGCGCGTGTTAAGGGACGTATACGCGGTAGAGCCAGTCGCCCCATAGTTCAACCCATGGTCCTCCTGCCCGATCACCTTTGGCCGAAGGGACCATCCCACTAGCATCCGTCATGGCGGATTCGCCGCATTGGTTCTAGACCCAATTATTGACGGATTTCATCTCACTAGAGTCCTTATGGACGGCGGCAGCATCCTGAACCTGCTTTACGAGGATACAGTGCAGAAAATGGGCATAGATCCCTCGAGGATTAAGCCCACTAAAACGACCTTTAAAGGCGTAATTCCAGGTGCAAAAGCCAACTGTACAGGCTCATTCACACTTGAAGTGGTCTTCTGATCTCCGGATAATTTCCGAAGCGAGGAGTTAATCTTCGACATAGTCCCATTCCGAAGTGGCTATCATGCACTGCTCGGGCGAACCGCATTCCCCAAGTTCAATGCTGTCCCGCACTACACATACCTTAAGCTCAAGATGCCAGGCCCTCGAGGAGTAATTACGGTCAATGGAAACACCGAACGCTCCCTCCGAACGGAGGAGCACACGGTGGCCCTTCCAGTGGAAATACAAAGCAGCCTCTCCAGGCAGTTCTCCAGTCCGGCCATTAAACGTCCGGACACCGTCAAGCGCGCCCGGAGTACCCTACGACAAGACCGCCTGGCACGTTCCAAGCAGGCGTAGCAATGCGGCCCCAACCCCAACCCTCGCAAAAAGGCGACATCAGTGCTTTGCGTACATAACTACGCTATAAAATTACCATGGGTACAGGGGGAGGGGCACCATCACGGCACGCCCGAAACGCGGCTTAAACCGAACCAGGGGCTGCTGATTTTTTAATTTTCTCTTACTTTCAGGACTCCATTCTTCGGAAGGCCTGTTCGACAGTTCAATTGCCGCACAAACGAAGCAAGAACCAGGGAGGCAGACAAGCCACGCCGCATTACGGAACTCACAGGTGGTCTGTATCACGAGCAGTATACCTGTTTCGCATACTATTCCGCAGCTCGCCCCTGGAGCAGACATGTTAAATAGTCCAACTTTTTGTTTATCGCATTATTTGTATCGTTCTGCTTTGATCGCAGCTATTTTTAATAAACAATGCATAGCTTTTGTCTATTTGTGCATTACCTTTTTATAAATATGTGTTCCTTAACGACATGTTGCACCCGTACAATTCGGTACAGCTAAAATATGCCAGGGGCTTTAGTACCCCTCAATATGGCGTGAGAAGTCCGAACACTTTCACAAGTGCGGCACCCCGAACTTATAGCATTATATGCATCGGCTCCGAATCATGTCTTGGGTCAATAGTTGGGTTTGCCCTACTCCTATGTTTTGGTGCCTTACGTTCCGCTATATCGGCTAAGGTAGCACTAGGAGAACCACTGCGATTGTGCCCCAGTTGAACTGGGCCGAGCACCTCAGTGGAGAAAGCTAAAACTGACTGTCATGATGAAGCGAGAGCTGGTCGCTGTTCGAGAGGTTTTTTCGAGTCCCTAAAGACTTATGCCGCTTAGGGCGAGGAGTCGGCTCTGTCCGGCCAAGGCGTGGATAGCGCCCCGAACTCGGTCTTCCGAATACTAGGGGCTTCGCCGAAATTTAAAATTATAGAATTCTATGGCTAAGTGAGAGCGTTCACGCGTTATAGTCCGATTGCCTTGTTCGTTGGGCTGAGCGCCTCCCTCGAAGGACCCAAACATGGGAAAAAGAGCGCTCAGGTTTATCCCCGAACACCCCAGCACTAGCGGCACGGGGGCAGAAGCCGACGACTCACCATCTCTCAGAATTGATAAACAGCCGCACGGAAGGTAATATTTTAAATTCAAACAGCATTGCTCAGCGCATATGAACAAGTTTTCAGCGCACAGGACAAAAACGAGCGAGTTTTTACTCAAAAATTATATCCCTAGAACATTCATCCGCCACAAGGCAGGCACCCTTCAGAACATCCTTATAGTAATTTTCGGGCTTGCGATGCTCTTTCCCCGGAGGTGGCCCGTCCTTCACAAGCTTCTCAGCATCCAGCTTGCCCCAGTGCACCTTAGCACGGGCAAGGGCCCTACGGGCACCTTCAATGCAGACGGAGCGCTTGATGACTTTGAGCCTTGGACAGGCCTCCACCAGCCGCCGCACCAGCCCGAAATAGCTCCCAGGCAGAGCCCCTCCAGGCCACAGCCGAACTATGAGGCCCTTCATGGCCTGTTCGGCCGCCTTGTGGAGCTCGACCAGCTGCTTCAGCAGGTCGCTCAGGGGCACGGGGTGTCCGGCCTCAGCATATTGAGACCAGAACACCTTCTCTGTCGAGCTACCCTCCTCGGCTCGATAGAACGCGACGGCATCGGACACACTCTGGGGAAGATCTGTGAACACTCCTGGAGAGCTCTGGATTCGGGTAAGTAACAAGTAACTCACGTTTATGTGTTTGCTTTGCATAAAGAATGCCTTACCCGCCGCTATCTTCTTCACCTCATCCAACTCCTGGAGGGTCTTCTAGGATTCGGCCTTGGCAGACTTGGCATTTTCAATAGCCGCCGGGTGCTATATAAACCGGAGAGTCAAGCTCCAAATTCTCATGTTTCTTCATGAGAACCTGGAGCTCTTGCCGCACCTTGCCAACCTCGGCCTCATACTTTTCCCGCTCGGTGTGCTCCGCAGCCGCACTCTTCTCGGCCTCGAGCAGCGCTTGCTTAAGGGTCGCCACCTCAGACATGGCCCCTACAATAGCCACGATAGTCCTGTCATTTTTTTGCAATTGCACCTTTTTATACATATTCAAACAAGGTATTTCTTACCTTACTTCTCCTCGAGCTGCTTCTTGGCATGCCTGAGCTCTTGCTCGGACTTCTCGAGGCTCTGCTTCAGCGTGTCCACTTCCGCAGTCAGTGCGGCGGACGCCAGCAGAGAAGCCTGCATACGCATATTGACTCCTTTGGTTAGAGTCCTGTGAATTCTCTGATCCTCTATTCGGCTTTTCTTCTCGAACGCCCAACAGAGCATCAGGGGCTACTGTCTATGCGGTAATATTATTTACACATTCTTTACTTACCTCAAATCCTGTTAAAAGGCTAGTACAAGCTTCAGTCAGTCCGCTCTTGGCGGACTGAACCTTCTGGACCACCGCACTCATAATGGCGCGGTGCTCCTCGTCGATGGAGGCGCCTTGGAGCGCCTCCAACATATTGTCTGGCGCCTCCGGTTGGACGGGGGTCACCGGCATGGTGGGCTTGCTCCTCTTGGAAGGAGGTCCCCCGCCGGACTCTGGAACCTTTGAAGGTTCCGGAGTGGTGTCCGGCCTAAAGCCGGACTTGGAGCCCTGGGGGGTTTCATCCCCTTTCCTCCTGGAGTCCGGGAGGTCGCCTTGCGGTGCCTCCAGGACCACCTCCTCCCGGCTTGGAACCTGTTGGGACAACACTTCGGTGTCGTCCGTAGGGCGGGGGGAGGAAGCCGTCGGAAGCGAGTTCACATCCGACGAGTCCAGTGAGCCACTCGACGACGCATCGAGCCAGTCTTTGGGTGGGCTGCATAAACATATTCGACATGAGGGAAAGCTGTGCAATAACGAAAACTATGAGTTACTCCAGTATCCGGATACTTACGATTTCGCCAGGGGCTTGGCCCTGGGCTGCCACTCCTCTCCGCCATCGTCGGCGTCAGTGGAGTAGTCCGGAGGAAGGGTTTTCCCCTTCTTGGACCCTCCGGCCTCCCCAGAGAGGGCGGCCTTCCTTTTCTTCTCTCCTCCCGCTGGAGGGGGAGAGGTATCTTCTTCTTCCTCCTCGTCTTCACGGGAGGAATGTGCCTCGGAACCATCGGATGATGGATCCGACACCTCCTGGCACCGGGCACTCTTTCGAGTCCCCGTGGCCCTCTTCTTGGCCTTCTTTTCCGGCACCACATAGGGTGCCAGAACCAGCAGCTTCGCCAAGCGAGCGTCTGCTGGGCCTTCGGGCAGAGGAGCCGGATAGTTGATCTGTCCGGACGTCACCTGCCAATCCTGTCAAAGGTAAGGGAGCTTAGATCCCGCATGGAGTCAAACTATGAAAAACTGATACCCTATAAAAGGAAAAAACAGCTTACCGCGAGAGCGTGACACTGCGCACTGAATCCGTGATCCTCGGTAGCGGATGCGGGAGCCTCGGCGCCTTTGAAAAGCACCTTCCAGGCATCTTCGTACGTCGTGTCGAAGAGCCTGCTCAGGTATTGGTGCCGCGCCGGGTCAAACTCCCACAGGTTGAAAGCCCGTTGTTGACATGGGAGGATCAAGCGGATGAGCATAACCTGGACTACGTTGACAAGTTTGAGCTTCTTGTCCGCCAGGGTTTGGATGCATGTTTGGAGTCCGGTCAGCTCTCCTTTCTTACCCCAAGACAGGCCCGTCTCCTTCCAGGAGGTGAGCCGCGTAGGGGGTCCGGATCGGAACTCGGGGGGTGCGATCCATTCGGCGCCGCGTGGCTCGATGATGTAAAACCACTCAGATTGCCACCCCTTCAGGGTCTCCACAAAGGAGCCCTCGAGCCATAGGACATTGGCCATCTTGCCCACCATGGCACCTCCGCACTCCGCCTGGTTGCCGCGCACCACCTTCGGCTTGACATTGAAAGTCTTGAGCCATAGGCCGAAATGGGGGCGGATGCGGAGAAAAGCCTCGCACACGACGATAAACGCCAAGATGTTGAGGACGAAGTTCGGGGCCAGATCGTGGAAATCTAGGCCGTAGTAGAACATGAGCCCCCGGACAAATGGGTGGAGAGGGAAGCCCACTCCGCGGAGGAAATGGGGGAGGAACACCACCCTCTCCTGGGGCCTAGGAGTGGGGATGAGCTGCCCCTTTTTGGGAAGCCGGTGCGCGATGTCGTTAGACAGGTATCCGGCCTTCCTCAGCTTTTTGATGTGTCCCTCCATGACGGAGGAGACAATCCACTTGCCTCCCACTCCGGACATGGCTGGAGATGGTTGAGGTGGGAGTGCGGACTTGGGCGCTGGAGCTCGAGTGCGCGAGAATGGATAGGCAAAGGAGGAAGAAGGCGTAGGTGAAAGGGTGGATCCTTATCCCCTTATATGGGTGGACGCAACTACGTGTCCCCACCAGCCTGGTAAAACTTGCTTATCTCCAAGCGCCATAATCAATGGCGCAGTTGGGTTACCCACGCCTGTATTGATGAGAATCCCGGAATAAGGGGACACGATCTCTGCTTTGACAAGACGTGCCAAGGAAACCGCCTCGCATGATGCGCTGAGGTGGGATAATGAAACGACTCGGATAGAGGCTTGGCCGTGGTGTGTCACGCTACGGAATACGTCAGCAAATTAGATTTGTGCAAATATTATTCTCTCTATGGCAATATGTGGAAACTTATTTTGCAGAGCCGGACAATATCTTTGTGTTCAAAATCTTCTATGAAGTACTTGGAGGAGGAACCCGCCTTGCAATGCCGAAGACAATCCACGCGCCGGACTCATCGTCATTGAAGCCTGGTTCAGGGGCTACTGAGGGAGTCCTGGATTAGGGGGTGTTCGGATAGCCGGACTATACCTTCAGCCGGACTCCTGGACTATGAAGATACAATATTGAAGACTTCGTCCTGTGTCCGGAAGGGACTTTCCTTGGCGTGGAAGGCAAGTTTGGCTATACGGATATTCAGATCTCCTACCATTGTAACCCACTTTGTGTAACCCTAACCCTCTCCGGTGTCTATATAAACCGGAGGGTTTTAGTCCGTAGGACAACATAGACAACAACAATCATACCATAGGCTAGCTTCTAGGGTTTAGCCTCTCCGATCTCGTGGTGGATCTACTCTTGTACTACCCATATCATCAATATTAATCAAGCAGGACGTAGGGTTTTACCTCCATCAAGAGGGCCCGAACCTGGGTAAAACTTCGTGTCCCTTGCCTCCTGTTACCATCCGGCCTAGACGCACAGTTCGGGACCCCCTACTCGAGATCCGCCGGTTTTGACACCGACATGGTGCTCAGCCAGATCCCTGGGTACACCTGGCATGTCAGATGGTTTCCATGCAAAGATGTCCCAGTTCTCACGCAGGAACTGGATGAGCGCTTCTTCGTATTTGTTGTCGAGTGTTGTCGATATGTGGGTCGGAGCGGCATTGGGTTCAGTCGGGTGACGAACAGGCTTTGTCTCACCGGCCGACTGAAATGCAGACTCTGAAGCAGGTTTCCTGGCTTGCAACAAATCACTCGGATCTGCATTTTTGTTGTATTCTTCCATCTCAATTGCTGTCATATGCTCATCGGCAATTTTTGAACCCTTCTAGATGCACTCTTCTGCTCTTTGCCGATTCCCTGTGACTGTGATCACACCTCTGGGACCAGGCATTTTCAACCTGAGGTATACGTAACACGATCGAGCCATGAATCGTGCATATGCGGGCCTACCCAGAATTGTATGGTACGCACTCTGAAAATCCACCACCTGAAATGTCCACTTCTCCTTGCGGTAATTCTTTGAATCACCGAAAACCACGTCAAGAGCAATCTGACCGAGTGAATCTGCTTTCTTTCCTGGGATGACTATGTGAAACCACATATTACTCTCGCTGAGTTTGGACATCGGAATGCCCATCCCCCTGAGAGTCTCAGCGTACAGAATGTTCAAGCCACTACCGCCATCCATCAGGACCTTGGTTAGTCGGGTACCTCGCACGACTGGGTCAACAATCAACGCTTGCCGCCCAGGGGTAGCAACGTCCACCGGGTGATTGGACTGGTCGAATGTTATGGGAGTCTTTGACCACTTCAAATACGCCAGGGTTGCCGGAGCAACCATGTTCACTTCTTTGTTGATAACTTTCAGTCAAATTTTGCTCTCGATGTCAGCAAAAATCACTAAAGTGGCATTGACATTGGGGTAACCCTCATCTTCCTCTTTATCTTCATCCTTATCACACTCTTTCTTCTTCTCACTAGGTTGACCTTCTCGGAAACTCTGAATCAGGAGTCAACACTGTTGAGTGGTATGCTTGGGCAGAATCAAGTTACCCTCTGCATCTATTTTGGTGTGTATGTGGCATGGCAAATCAAGAACATCATTTCCTGCCTGATCTTTCACTTTTTTGGGGATCCACGACCCTTTAGGCTTTCCCTTGAACTTCCCTTCATTCAAAGCCGCAGCTTCAGCAGGACCTGCAGTTTCAGCCTTGCGCTTCTACTTCCGATTGGAATTTCCTCCTCCGGTGTCTTGGGCGACTGGTTTGTTCTTGCCATTGTGGAGTCGGTCTTCCTCTTCATCATTGGCGTACCGAGTGGCTATTTCCATCATTTCAGCCAGGGACATATCACCTGACCGACCGAATTTCAGGTTGAGCTCTTTGTACCAAACGCTCTCTTTGAATGCGCAAACTGCTTGGTGCTCTGATACATTTTCTATAGTATGATGTAGAGTAGTCCATCTCTGGATGAAGTCCCTCAAAGTCTCATTCTACTTCTGAACACAGTGATGTAATTCAATCAGTTTGGCTGGCCGCTTGTAGGTGCCCTCAAATGTTTTGATAAACACTCGGGCCAATTCCTCCCTACTGAAAATGCTTCCAGGGGGCAACTGATTCAAACAAGCTCTTGCTGAACCTTCGAGCATCTGGGGAAGGTGCTTCATGGCTACATCATCCTTTCCTCCACCAATCCGCACTGCCACTCGGCAATCTTCCAGCCAAGTGTCGGGCTTCGACTCACCTGTGAACTTACTCACACCCGTCGCCAATCTGAAGTTGGGAGGGATCTCTGCAGCACGGATGGCTCTACTGAAACATTCTAGCCCAGAAACATGCACTCTACTTCTACTCGGATGATTTCTATCATGTCCTTCTCTGTGCGCCCGGCCCCTGTCGACCAAGCCTTGTACAAGAAGGGATCTTGCCTCAAAGCCAGGCTCTCGGGGGTCGACTGGAACTCTTCGCTCATCACCATATGGGCGCCTATCATCATACCGCCAGGGCGCGCACGAACCGCCCCTCGGAGGGGGCGTAGGCACTCGACGGTGGTCATCGCGAGCATACCGGTGATCATACTGCCCATGGCCTCGATCCAGGTACTGATCTTGGCGATGTCCTCGATTGTCACGCCGCAGGGGTGATCTTGGGCTGTGTGTCGATCGAACTGTGTCCGCAACCACAGATCTACTATGGATCATGTTGCGCGACTGGGAAACAGCCGAGTTTTGTTCTCCTACTGCTCGGAGCAGCGCGCGGATCTGCAGCAAAGCTCTACCAGCTTCTGAACGGGATGGCTAAATTGACTCTGCTATTCGAGTTGCAGCTGCAAGATTCTGCATTGGAGTATGATATACTTGAGGTTTAGGCGGAAACAATTGTCGATGTCATCAACTAGATTCGGGGATCTGATGACGAGCGCGCTCGTCGAGTGAATGTTGGAGATTCTCCAGTCACACACGCTCAACCAAGGTGGCTAGATGCGCGGCCTCCAAGGCCCGAGCCTCGGAGATCTCCCTAATGATGGGGGTGTGGAGTGCCTCCATGTTGCAACGATGCAGCTTGTGAGGGAGTCCTGGACTAAGGGGTCCTCGGGCGTCCGGCCTGTTATCCATGGGCCGGACTGATGGGCTGTGAAGACATGAAGGCCGAAGACTGTACCTGTGTCAGGATTGGACTCTCCTTGGCATGGAAGGCAAGCTTGGCGACCTACTATGAAGATTCCTTCTTATGTAACCGACTCTATGTAACCCTAGATCCCCCCCGGTGTCTATATAAACCGGAGGTCTTAGTCCAGAAAGGATATTCTCATTACCATAGTCATATGGCTAGGCTTCTAGGGTTTAGCCATTACGATATCATGGTAGATCAACTCTTGTAAACACTCATATTCATCAATATCAATCAAGCAGGATGTAGGGTATTACCTCCATAGAGAGGGCCCGAACCTGGGTAAACATCGTGTCCCCCGTCCCCTGTTACCATCAATCTTAGACGCACAGTTCGGGACCCCCTACCCGAGATCCGTCGGTTTTGACACCGACATTAGTGTTTTCATTGAGAGTCCATTGTGCCGTCAACGAAAGGTTCGATGGCCCCTTGAATCATCTATAGTGACGTTGTCCAAGGAGAAACCTTCCTCCCTGGACAGATTCTCGTGTTCAGCGGCTTCGTACTGCGGGCCAACTCGCTTGGCCATATGGAGCAGATCGATAGCTACGCCCCTGGCCACCAGGTTAGATTTGGAAGCTTGAACTACGTTGCGGATATCCGTGGAGACTTGATCTTCAATGGATTTGAGAACGCAGCAATCGCTCCCCCTCGCCCCGATGAACATGACTTATATCTGTCATCGGATCACATCCAGTTGATGGTCCCTGTTGCTGCAATGGCCTTAGAACCGAAGCAGATCACGCCATCCGAGGCCACAGAGTCTGTGGCGTTGGAGCCGCACACGGACTCGGCACCCCGCAATATTTGCGTCAATGGAACTCCGGACTCGTCTCCGGCTATAAGTCCCAGACCGGGTACGCCTGCGGACACCGAGCTGGATCGGTTGTCGATTTTCGAATTTAGCGCCGCAGACATCTTCCAGCACTCACCTTTGGGTGATGTGCTAAACTCTTTAAAGAACTTGTCCTTGGAAAAGGACTCACAGCCGAACTATGTTCAGTTCGAGCTAGAGGCTGACAATGGAGAATTTCGCTCCCACCCGCCACCCACTTCATAGCCACCGTCGAGGACTTAACTGACACGCCCGCTTCCGGCTCCGAAGACATCGACGATGATGTCGATAAGGAGCAAGGCCAAGACCCGCCAGTCATCAGGCATGGGACGGCCACCCCTTCATATGATGTGTACATGATCGATACACTTAAAAAACCTCGCGGCAAGGACAAGGGAGATCCAGCTAAAACTCCTGAGACACAGCCCAATCTCCGGCACCCCAAACGCCGCCCCAAGTCACGCCGTAGCAACATAGGCACTAGAGAAAATAGTACTCTGGACGGCGCCGAAAGCAATGAATACCCTGTGGGAACAATATCCGAGCAGGAGGAACAGGAAAACGGGCAAGCCAACCCCGATGAACAGGCCCCGCCCAGCGACAGTTTGGAGGACGACAACTACCTTCCACTCTCTGAAGATGAGGTAAGCCTCGGTGATGAAGACTTCATCGTACCTGAAGAGCCCCTCGAGCAGGAGCGCTTCAATCGCCGGCTGATAGCTACGACAAGGAGCCTGAAAAAGAAGTAGCAACAGCTTCAAGCTGACCAAGACCTACTCAATGACAGATGGACCGAAGTCCTGGTCGCTGAAGAATACGGCCTTAGTGGCCTAGCCAAAAGCTACCCAATACACAAATTGCTATACCAGTCCGATAACGGGGCGTTGGAGCCCATACCATCGTCACACAATACGGTAGGTTGCCGGCAGCTCTGTCCGGATAAAGAGGCAACTCAAGACAAACACCAGACCGCCCCACCTCACTGTAAAGGCAAGAACAACGCAGGTCACGACTACCCAGACAACCTGTAGAGGGACTTGGACAATAGAGCAGGAAATGCAAGACCGATCCACGGATCGCGAAAGCATGCTTCGACACGCGACGACGGCTACCTATTCGGATGTGTCACACCTCGCCACGACCGAGCCGAAAACCGCAATGTGACTCCTTCCGAGTTACGTCGCAGTGTGGCATAACATAGAGGCGCCGCACACCCGCTTTGCTTCACTGATGAAGTAATGGATCATGAATTCCCCGAAGGATTCAAACCCGTCAATATTGAATCATACGACAGGACAACCGATCCCACGGTATGGATAGAGGATTTCATCCTCCACATCCATATGGCCCGTGGGGACGATCTCCATGCCATTAAATACCTCCCACAAAAACTAAAAGGAGCAGCTCCGTACTGGTTAAATAGCCTGCCTGAAAACTCCATAGGCAGTTGGGAGGACTTAGAAGAGGCCTTCCTCGATAACTTCCGAGGAACATATGTCCGGCCACCAGATGCCGATGACCTAAGTCACATTGTCCAACAGCCCGGAGAATCAACCAGGGAGCTCTGGACTCGGTTCTTCGTCAAAAAGAACCAAATCGTCGACTGACCGGACGTGGAAGCCCTTGCGGATTTCAGACACAGCGTCCGAGATGAATGGCTTGCACGCCACCTCAGCCAAGAAGGACCTAAATCCATGACAGCCCTCACTGCTCTGATGACCCGCTTTTGTGCGGGAGAAGACAGCTGGCTCGCTCGTAGAAGCAATAGCGCAAGCAACCAGGGCACCTCCGAAATCCGAGACGGCAACGACAAGCCACGAGGAAGCAAAAACAACAGTCGCAAATGGCAATGAAAGATCAGGCGACACAGTGGTCAATGCCGGATTTAGCAACCCCAAGCCCGATCAACGGAAGAAGCCATTCAAGGAGAATTGAGACGAACCATCCAACCTGGACAAGATATTGGACCGACCCTGCCAGATTCATGGCCACCCTGATAAACCAGCTAATCATACCAACAGACACTGCTGGGTCTTTAAACAGGCCGGCAAGCTCAACGCCGAACACAGGGGGAAGAGACCGCCAAGCAACAAGGATGATGGTAAGGTTCACCAACGAAACACCAGGATTCAGAAGCAGTCTCCACCCGAGGACCAACTACTCCTAGAACGGAAATAGCAACCCGGCTTCCGCCGCCCACTCCATACACCTACAAAGTTTGTATCGCGCATGCATCATTACGCACTAAAGATACCATGGGCATTGGCAGAAGCACAATACGGACAAGCCTACAAACATTCCAGTAACTCTTCTTATTATTATTTTATTATTTTATTTTTTCCTTCGCTATCCTTTAAAAACAGGTGAAGGACAGGATGAACATCGGAAACTGGCTCTATCGGAGTCCGGATCCGTACTCTCACCTAAAGGGCTATTTCCATCAAGGATTCCCCACACCAAGGACTGGCGACGCAGATGTGCGACAGGAGGTCCAAAATAACTTTTTGTAGACCGCACTCTCTATTACTCAAGCCTGTACTATGCACGTTTCTCTGCCTCCAACCCCGAGCATGTCAAATAGCCGGGAGGATGGCTTATATATATATATCATAAGTAATCTTTGGCATATTACTCGGTTCCCATTAAACAACTATCCGAACTAATCACCCGCATTGTTTCCCCAACAAATATGGCTCCCATGGTTGTTTCATAGAAACACCTAAGCATCACCTGCCAGGGGCTTGGTGTGGGAACAAAAGAGTTGCCAGTAAAAGTCTGAATAGCTCTATAGCATACTTCGGCGTCGCAAGTTTGGCCTTATATGCATCAGCTCCGAATCATTGTCTTGGGTCAATAGTTGGGTTGCCCAGCCCCTGTGCTTGCTACCTTATGTTCTGCTCTATCGGCTAGGGTAGTAAAGGGAGAACTACTGTGATTGTGCCCTGGTCTAAACCGGATGAGCACCTCAGTAGAGAAAGCCGAAAATTGACTATCATGATGAGGCGTGAGCTGGTTAACCACTTGACGACTTCTTGGAATCTTTAGCAATTCTCCGTGTCACACGAGGGATCTTTTTCAGATCAAATATGTAAGGCACCATATGCCGCATACATACCAGGGTCTATGTCGTAGCCCCACCATAAAACTCCTATGGCTAAGTGAAAGTGTTAATGCCTTATAGTCCGATTGCCTGGTTCGCCGCATTATCACCTCCTTCATGGACCAAGACGTTGGATAAAGAGTGATTAAATGCCTTTCCGAACACCCCTGTACTTCCTACAAGGGGGCTGAAGCCGACGACGGGAAAACTTTCAGATTATATCAAAACGGCCGCACATGAGGAATTCAAGCTTTCAAGCAAAACATAAATAGATTAACTATAAAATTGTCTTTTACAATTTTCATACACCTCACTCGAACATTATGTCTTTCGAGCACTGACCCTCTATAAAGCGGGCGGCCTCTAGGACATCTTCATAATAATGCTCCGGTTCCGGGCGGTCCTTGCCTTTGGGTGGACTCTTTGTCGCAACATCGATGGCCTTCATCTTCCCCCAGAATATTTAGACTCGGGCAAAAGCCATCCGCGCACCCTCAATGCATGATGATCGCTTCACAGCATCGATATGCGGCACCGCATCAACAAGCCTCTGCGCCAAACTGAAATAGCTATTCGGAATAGGCTCAGTTGGCCACAACCGGATTACGACATTCTTCATGGTAGCGCCAGATATTCTATGAAGTTTGGCCCATTGGGACATCTGTTCATTGAGCAACAGAGGGCGCTTTGATGCGCCAAACTATGACCAAAAAAGTTTCTCCGTTCCATATCCATCTCGCGCTTGGTAATACTGCGCCGCATCCGTAGAACTCTTCGGCAAGTCCAAGAACTCGTCCGGAGAACTCCATACTTGGTTAAGCTGGGCATAGTTCGGGTTCTCGAACTTAGTTTGCAGCAGAAAGGGCTTTGCAGCCGCAATCTCCCTCGCCTGTCGAACCTCCTCACGGACTGCTCTGGATTCTGATCGCGCTGCCCTAGCCTCTTGTAAGGCCTTGTCTAGATCAGCCGTTAAGGTTTTACTCTCCTTCTCCAGAAATTCAATGCGGCCGGTAGCATTCTCCAGTTCGAGCGTCATAGTGGATATCTTCTCCTCATCTTGGCACCATGCAGCTAGTTCGGCTTTTAATTCAGCCGATGCCTTTCTGGCAGCAGCATCACTACGACGAGCTTGCTCCTTGGCCTGGGTCAGTTCCGCTCGAAGAACTTCAACAGCGGCAGCACCATCTGCAGCCATGCATATTCCAGCATCTAAATCTCAGCATCACGCTTATACCACACAAATGTATCAGGATTTCCCCGAATACATACCTTGCGACTCATGAAGACGCATATTGATTAAAGCAAGATCATCCCCTGCCACATCAAGCTTCCGCTGCAAATCGACAATCTCCATAGTCCGGGAAGTGGCCAAGGGGGAAGCAGCCTGCGTTCAAAGTTCATCAGGTTAGTCCTCAAACGATCCTTTTCGATCCTCCATTTGCTTCCCAGTGGAAGCCAACCCGAGTATCAGGGGCTACTACCTGTACACAGGCGCATCTTTGCAAATGAAACATAGATGAAAACATTATGTCACAAACCTCGAAGCCCTTCAGTAGGCTCATGAAGGCTTCATTTAATCCGCTCTTCACGGACGAAATCTTCTCAATCACTGTACCCATCAAGGTACGCTGTTCCCCCGAGACAGATGCTTTCCGCAACATGTCCCGCCATATATTCGGAGTCTCTGGGTCTCTGGAAGCTGCTCCAAAAGCACAATCATCCTTTGAAGGAATCTGTTCAGCCGTCTCCAAAATTGCTGTCGGCTGTGAACCAGACAGTCCGGGGCCTTTGTTACCATCAGCCCCGGAATCCTGGATGGTCGGAGGTCCACCCTTGGGTACTGCCTCTTCTGTCCCCTGGTCTAAAGGGACCCTCCGCGATGACACTTCAGAGTCATCCGCCTTATTGGGCGAGGAGGTCGGAGGAGGCGTCTCGCTCTCCATCATCTCTGGAAGAAGACTCCCCGAAGAAGAGGATCGCCCAGAAAATCTCTGTGCCGACCTGTAAAAATGCATGAATAAGTTACGTATATCTTCGGTAACAGCAACGGAGCGGGACGCTATCAAAGTACTCCGGATTCTCTTACGGTTTGGCCGAGGGATTGCCCCCTTGTTGGAACTGCTCAACGGCGTCACTTTCCAAACCCAAGCCGGTCGACGGCGGCATTTTGCTTTTCTTGAAAGACCGCCCCTCCCAATCTTTGGAGGCGGCCCTTTTCCTCCTGTTTGGAGAAGGGATACCGGGTCCTTTTCCGCCTCCGTCTTCGGGCGAGGAAAGGTCGATTTCTCCGTACTCAGTGTCCGACTTACCTCCGCAACCAAGGTCATCTTGGGTCTTTTCGCCCTCCCCTGCTGATGCCTGGTATGGCGCCAAGGCCAGCATCCTTGTTAACATAGGAGTAGCTGAGTCTTCGGGAAGGGGAGCCGGACACCTAATCAATTCCACCTTCTTTATCCAGCCCATAAAAAGGATGATACTGTTGGTATCTTGCCATTGGGTATCTAATTATGAGGTATTCGGTAAACGGGTACTTACCGAGGTGTCTGGATGGTTACAGTCTAGGCCGACATCTTCGGCGGTGTCCGGCCATAGCCTTCGTTTCCCGAAGAATAATATCTACATTCCTTCATGCGTTGTACCGAAGAAGTTCTGAAGAGTCCGCGGCCCCTCTAGATTGAACTCCCATAGGCGGAGAGGCCGTCGCTGGCACGGCAGGGTCCAATGAACTAGCATTACATGAATGATGCTGGCTATGTCGATGTCCCTCTCAATGAGGCTTCAGATGCGACTTTGCAGAGTTCGCACATCATTCGTTGATCCGTAATCTAGCCCCTTGTTAATCCATGATGCAAGCTGAGTTGGAGGGCTGGGTCGAAATGCGGGCGCGGTTGCCCACTTGGACCTGCGGGGCTCAGTGATATAGAACCACCCCTGCTGCCACAGATCGGAAGATTTGGCGAAGGATCCTTTCAGCCAAACGGCGCTAGCAAGCTTGCTCACTGTAACACCGCCGCACTCGGCCTGCTCCCCCTCTACCACTCGCGGCTTCACATCGAAGTTCTTGAGCCACAAGCCGAAGTGCGGAGGAGTTCGGAGGAGGGATTCGCACGTAATGATAAACGCCGAGATAAGAAGAATAGAGTTCGGGGCCAAATCGTGAAAGTCTAGCCCGTAATAGAACATAAGCCCTCGGACGAAGGGGTTAAGTGCAAACCCCAACCCGCGGAGGAAGTGGGACACAAACACGACCCTCTTGCCGGATCTGGGGGTGGGGATAACCTGCCCCTCGACAGGAAGCCGATGATGGATTTCAGTGGTCAGGTACCTCGCCGCCCAAAGCTTTGCAATGTCTTCCTCTGTAATAGAAGAGGCTACCCACCGGCCTTGACGGCTAGATCCGGACATGACTGGGGCTGGTGGCGACCGAAACCCGGGTGTTGGAACTCGGGGTAGCAGGAGTTGAGGAAGAGCCAAGTGTGGAAGGAAAAGACGGGTCTGTACCCCTATATAAAGGTTGCAAATATCAAATGTCTCCTCTCGGGCCTCAAAAACTTGCTTGTTTCCAAGGAGTTGTACCCAAGCGACGGTTGGGTTACCCACGTCCGGGTCGATAGGAATCCCTTAAAAAAGGGAGGCACGATCTCCGCTAGGATAAGACATGCCAACAAGGCCAAGTCCTGAAACATGGGGCGACGGGCCGGCTAAAACGGTTCGCAAGTAGTGGCCGGGCAGGCGTGGTGTCATATTACCAAAAAGTGGTCGATGGGTTGAACCCGTGAAATATTATGTCCTCTGCGGTTGTGCATACAAGTCCGGATACAATCATTATGTCTGAAGATCAACTAGGAGTTCAGAAGGGGGAACCCGCCCTGCAATGCCGAAGACATTCTGTGCGTCGGACTCCTCGTCATTGAAGCCAGGTTCAGGGGCTACTGAGGGAGTCCTGGACTAAGGGGTCCTCGGCGTCCGGCCTGTTATCCATGGGCCGGACTGATGGGCTGTGAAGACATGAAGGCCGAAGACTGCACCCATGTCCGGATTGGACTCTCCTTGGCGTGGAAGGCAACCTTGGCGACTGACTATGAAGATTCCTTCTTATGTAACCGACTCTATGTAACCCTAGACCCCCCCGGTGCCTATATAAACCGGAGGGGTTAGTCCAGAAAGGATATACACATTACCATAGTCATATAGGCTAGGCTTCTAGGGTTTAGCCATTACGATCTCGTGGTAGATCAACTCTTGTAAACACTCATATTCATCAATATCAATCAAGCAGGACGTAGGGTATTACCTCCATAGAGAGGGCCTGCACCTGGGTAAACATCGTGTCCCTCGTCCCCTGTTACCATCGATCCTAGACGCACAGTTCGGGACCCCCTACCCGAGATCCGCCGGTTTTGACATCGACAGCTTGTCCCTCTACTCCGAAGTGAAGGCTTCAGGATGGTATTCGTTGTGACCATTCGACGGGCCACCGCCGCCATCACCGCTGCCATCGCGATGAACATAGGTGGGCTGCGTGGCATGTCGACCATGAGGACTTCTGCCGCAGGGTCGCTACTTCCGCACTCGGAAACAGTATCCGCGGAACCAGTCGACAGGTCGAATGGACCGTAGAGAGATTCGTCGGGCTTGATTGCCACGACTTGAGGGGTGCTTGTCTGTCGAGCCACTGCATGCCTCAACCACCGCTGGAGCTGCGATTGGCCAGATCGCTTGCGGCGACGTATGGTGGGGAGAATGGATGACGCGGGAGCCGACCGATACTGGGTCGATGGCTGCCGGAGGAGGATGTCGTAGGCACTCGCGCGAAAGTGTGCCGCCCCATGGACAGGAAGGGCCTCGATGTCGAGTGGGGCCTCCTAGAGCCAGGCGGAGTCGTCGGTGATGAAAATGAGCGCGCCAAGATGGATCTCGCATTCCAAAGCCAAACCACCACCAGAAACCATGTTGATGGAGATATGAAAAACTGCAACCTCACCGGAAGTCGCTAAGACGCCTGCCCCACAGTGGGCGCCAACTGTTGTGGGAGAAAGTCTGACAGTAAGGACAGGGGGTACGTAGGTGGAGGCAAGGTCCTAGCCACGGCGAGGTTGTGCACACAAGGTTTATGAGTTCAGGCCCTTCTCGAAGGAAGTAATATCCCTACGTCTCGGTGCCCTGGGGCTTGGTCGACTGGATATGCGTGAAAGTTACAGGGGGTGCGAACCCTTCTGCCTGAGGAGGGGGTGGCTTATATAGAGTGCGCCAGACCTCTCTAGCCCTCAGTTGCATAGGGTTCAATGTACATAAAGATAGGGCGTTACTGGTAACACTGGCTATAAAGGACTATAAATGATCTTTAAGACTACACAGTGAACGCCTGACCGTTGCCATCCCGGGTGGCTTTAGATCTTTTGTTCTTCCGAGTGATTCTTCGTGTGGTCGAATGACTGTATCTTGGTCGACTGGAATTAGGATATCCGATTGGAATATCTGGTCGAGTGGATTGCACTCCAATGAGATTTCAGTCGGTATCTTCTGTTGTCTCTTGAATGTACTTGACTTTAGGGCAATATCCTTGGGTAAGGTGTCTAGGTCAGGCCAATGACCCTACCCTAGGTACGTGTCATCGTCACCCCCCTCGCCCCTGATTTTTCAAATAAAATAATCACTTCCAGTAATTAGGGTGTTCAAAATCTCCGAGCTGGTCCCATAGGCTACCCTTGATTGACTATGGTGAAGCACTCTGCGCTTTATTCCACGGCTCGATCACGGACCAGATCTTGCTACCTTGCTCTACTCCACGACTCGATCACGGACCCCCCCCCCCCCGGCGCTTCACTTGGAAGACATGGGTTCCCCTACGAATAAAGGTATTCAAGTGGTGTTGGATTGTCTTGCTATACGATGATTGCCACACAAGGAGCGGTGTGTACTATGTGATCATATTCATGAGGACATGCAACACCTATTCATTGGCTACCCCTTCTCTCGTCGGGTGTGGCTGAAGGAAATATGCCCTATAGGCAATAGTAAAGTTGTTATTTATATTTCCTTATATCATGATAAATGTTTATTATTCATGCTAGAATTGTATTAACCGGAAACCTAGTACATGTGTGAACACATAGACAAACGGAGTGTCCCTAGTATTCCTCTACTAGACTAGCTCATTAATCAAAGATGGTTAAGTTTCCTAGCCATGGACATGTCTTGTCATTTGATGAACGGGATCACATCATTAGAGAATGATGCGATGGACTAGACCCGTCCATTAGCTTAGCACTATGATCGTTTAGTTTATTGCTATTGCTTTCTTCATGACTTATACATGTTCCTATGACTATGAGATTATGCAACTCCAGAATATCGGAGGAACACCTTGTGTGATATGAAAGGTCACAAAGTAACTGGGTGATTATATAGATGCTCTTCAGGTGTCTCCGATGGTGTTTGTTGAGTTGGCATATATCGATATTAGGATTTGTCACTCAATGTATCAGAGAGGCATCTCTGGGCCCTCTCGGTAATGCACATCACTATGAGCCTTGCAAGCAATGTGACTAATGAGTTAGTCACGGGATGCTGCATTACGGAACGAGTAAAGAGACTTGCTGGTAACGAGATTCAACTAGGTATTATGATACCGACGATCGAATCTCGGGCAAGCAACATACCGATGACAAAGGGAACAACGTATGTTGTTGTGCGGTTTGACCGATAAAGATCTTCGTAGAATATGTAGGAACCAATGTGAGCATCCAGGTTCCGCTATTGGTTATTGACCGGAAATGTGTCTCGGTTATGTCTACATAGTTCTCGAACCCGTAGGGTCCGCACGCTTAACGTTCGATGACGATATGTATTGTGAGTTATGTGGTTTGATGTACCGAAGGTTGTTCGGAGTCCAGGATGTGATCACGGACATGACGAGGAGTCTCGAAATGGTCATGACATAAAGATTGATATATTGTACCATGTTATTCGGACAATGGAAGTGTTCCGGATAGTTTCGAATAAAACCGGAGTGCTGGAGGGCTACCGGAACCCCCCCCCCCCGGGAAGTTATGGGCCTTAGTGGGCCTTAGGGGAGAGAGAAGGCCACAGCCAGGAGGTGGCGTGCCCCCCAAGGGGAGTCTGAATAGGACAATGGGAGGGGGCATGGCCCCTCTTTCCCTGTCCCTGTCCCTCTCCTTCCTTCTTCTCCTAGTTGGACTAGGAATGGGAGGAACCTACTCCTACTTGGAGTAGGATTCCACCCTTTGGGCGCGCCCCTTGTGGCCGGCCGTCCCCCTACTCCCCTCCTTTATATAAGGGGGAGGGGGCACCCCGTAGACACAATAGTTGATCTTTAGCCGTGTGCGGTGCCCCCCTCCATAGTTTTCCACCTCAGTCATATTGCCATAGTGCTTACGCGAAGCCCTGCGTCGGTAACTTCATCATCACTGTCAACACGCCGTCGTGCTGACGCAACTCACCCTCGGCCTCAGCTGGATCAAGAGTACGAGGGACGTCACTGAGCTGAACATGTGCAGATCGCGGAGGTGTCCTGCGTTCGGTACTTGATCGGTTGGATCGCGAAGACGTTCGACTACATCAACCACGTTACTAAACTCTTCTGCTTTCGGTGTACGAGGGTACGTAGACACACTCTCCCCTCTCATTTCTATGCATCTCCTAGATAGATCTTGCGTGATCATAGGATTTTTTTTTGAAATACTATGTGAAAGGATCGATACGGTCGACTAGAGGGGGGTGAATAGGAAACTACAAATTTTAATCTTTCTTGTTGATTTTAAGGCTTAGCAGAGAAATAGAGTTCACTAGATATGCAACTAGGTGAATGCAACCTATATGACAAGCAAGCTCCAGGATAAAAATTCTAGGCAACAAACTAAGTAGCAAGCCAACAAGCATACAACACAAAGTAAGGTGCGGGAAAGGATTAAACCCAAGTGAGACGAGGACGCGGATTTTATCTCGAAGTTCACTCTTCCTTGGGGAAGAGCTACTCTCCGTTTGGAGCGGTGCCAGAGCCAAAGCTTGCGGAACGCCACCGAAGGCTCACCGTAATCTCCTTCGAGTCACCCCTAACGGATGAGCCTCGAATCACTCGGGGTTGGTATTGAAGGCGACCACTGACGGAGTCCTGGACTAAGGGGTCCTCGGGCGTTTGGCCTGTTATCTATGGGTCGGACTGATGGGCTGTGAAGATATGAAGACCGAGGAGTGTACCCATGTACGGATAAGACTCTCCTTGGTGTGGAAGACAAGCTTGGCGAACAACTACGAAGATTCCATCTTATGTAACCGACTCTATGTAACCCTAGACCCCCCCCCCCGGTGTCTATATAAACCAGAGGGTGTAGTCCGGAAAGGATATACTCAATACCGTAGTCATACAGGCTAGACTTCTAGGGTTTAGCCATTACGATCTCGTGGTAGATCAACTCTTGTAATACTAATACTCATCAATATCAATCAAGAAGTACGTAGGGTATTACCTCCATAGAGAGGGCCCGAACCTGGGTAAACATCGTGTCCCTTGTCTCCTGTTACCATCAACCTTAGACACACAGTTCGGGACCCCCTACCCGAGATCCACCGGTTTTGACACCGACATTGGTGCTTTCATTGAGAGTTCCACTGTGCCAGTCACAAAGGTTGATGGCTCGACTTATCGTCAAGGAAAATATCAACTCAGGACGAGCTCTGGCCTCGGGCCAAACCCTCCGGCTGGGCGGTTTTACCATGATCGACCGCTCGGCCTCTGAGCCGACGAGGATGACCTCTCGAGTCGTCGAAAGACGTATCTGTGTCAATTCTGAATACGCCAAACGGATGGATCCGACGGAGTTGTCGTCTTTGAACGAACTCCTAGATCGCATTGCCGCCTTGAGAGTCGCTACAGACTACGATCGGATTGGGCTTAAACCCGACCAGAGAGAGATTAATTCTCCACCGATCACCCACCAGATAGCGGTAATCGAGGAGCAAGATAAATCTTCCTCTATACCGAAGACGAATTACGTTCGGATCTCCGGCCTCGAGAAGCCGGACACGTACCGGCAGAAAGACACGCCTCGCCCTCCGAACTTAAAGTCGGACGGCGGGCTTCAAAAATCAGAAGATACTTCGGAGCCCGGACTGTTCGGTCCGGAAAAACCTCAGACTCCGGATCGTCGATTGGGTCAGGGTTCGGATCCAACGACACCCACCCAGACATAAGAGCTCTCACGAGCATACAACAACAACCATAGGAAATGGTCCACCACTTTTGGGCCAGATTCCTCCTTGTCAAGGACAAGGTCAAAGATTGCCGCGACAAGGACGCAATATCAGCATTCCGCAACAATTGCATGAACGAAGGACTCGTCAACGCCATTAATCACCGCCGCATACTACACTTTGCCGACTTGGCAACTATTGTACAGAAGTACAGCGCAATGGAGAGCGCCTGGAGAGATCAGACAGTTTGGGAGCTATCGGTCCCAACTCAACCACTGGTCCAGGCAAAAAGGGCGCACCCCTATAACGCGCCCAGACCGATAGACAAAAAATGCAAACCCATTACACGGTGCGGAACTGTTGTGGAGGGATGGCTTGATGGCCCGTGCAAACTACACACCACATCGGACACCTTACCAACCCATAGCCTTAGAGCATGTTGGATACTCCGGCAGGTAGCCAAAAACAGCGAGGACATCCTCATCAAAGACACCCCAGAGCAGCACCCTCCAGAAGACGACAAACCCAGAATCTTGACAGTCTTTGAGACATTTACTTCAAACAATAGGCGTAAAAGGGCACTCCGCGAACGCACCGAAGTCTGCCATATCGCAACAGTAAACCCTTGGAATGACATAGCGATAACCTTTAACGCTGGGGACGAACCAAAACACAGGACAGTCCGCACACCAGCCGCCTTGGTCCTCAGCCCAATTGTGGATGTATTTCGGCTCACCAAGGTTCTCATGGACGGCGGCAGCGGACAGAACCTCATCTATGAGGATACAATACGAAAAATGGAAATAGACAGGAGCCGCAGCGAGCAAAGCAGCACGACCTTCCGAGGAATCATTCCCAGTCGGGAGGCACGATGTGCGGAAAAAATCACACTCGACGTGGTATTCGGCACGCCGGAGAACTATCGGTCTGAAGAGATAACCTTCCAGGTGGCCCCCTTCAACAGCGGATATCATGCCCTCTTAGGGCGAGATGCATTTACGCGCTTTCAAGTAATACCCCATTACGGGTACATGAAGCTTAAGATGCTCGGGCCCAACGGTATAATCACTCTAGTTAGTGATCCGGACATAGCACTCCGTGCCGAGAACAAAACAGCGTCCCTGGCCCTTGAGGCATTATCTGAAGCCCTCGCGGTCGAAGAGTTAACCGCGTTGCGCGCCATGGTGGACAGAGATGATGTGGTCCTAGACAAACGACCCAAATCCACCTCATTCAAACCGGCAGAAGAAATAGTCAAATTCCAAGTCCATCCAACGGACCTCAAGAAGATAGCATGCATCAGAGCACAACTAGACCCGATGGTCGACGCTGCTCTACGAGAGTTCCTGCGCGAGAATTGGGATATATTCGCCTGGCACCCTTCCGATATGCCAGGAATCCCACGTGAGTTGGCCGAACACAGCCTCAATATATTGAAGGGACACAAGCTGGTCAAGCAAACACTGCGGCGCTTTTCCGAATCCAAACGCCAAGCTTTGGGGGAATAGCTAGCCAAGTTAATCGAGGCCGGATTCATTAGAGCAATAAAACATCCGGATTGGCTAGCAAATTTGGAGATGGTACCAAAGAAGGACAAATCCTGGCGCCTGTGCGTCGACTTCAAAGACCTCAACAAGGCATGCCCCAAGGATCCCTTCCCCCTCCCCCGCATCGATCAAATCATTGACGCCACCGCAGGACACGACTCACTATGTTTTCTTGACGCATATTCCGGATACCATCAAATCAAAATGAAGGAATCTGATCAAGCCGCAACAGCATTCATCACCCCATATGGGCCATTCTGCTTCAACACCATGCCCTTCCAGCTCAAGAATGCTGGCGCCACATACCAATGCATGATTCAAACATGCCTGGAGAAACAGATCGGCAAAACAGTTGAAGCCTATGTGGACGATGTCATCATCAAAACTAGGCACGCCGAAACACTAATAGACGATTTACGTCTCACATTCGACAACCTCCGCGTGTATGACATTAAGCTCAATCCGGAAAAAATGCGTTTTCGGCGTTCCCGCTGGAAAACTGCTGGGTTTCATCGTTTCCAATAGAGGAATAGAAGCAAACCCAGCCAAAATCCAAGCTTTGTCACAATTGGCTAAGCCAACAGACCTTAAACAAGTTCAAAAGCTCGCGGTTTGCGTAGCAGCTCTAAGCCGCTTTATCTCCAGATTGGGAGAAAAGGCACTGCCACTCTATCGCCTTCTATGGCGAACCGACCACTTCGAGTGGACGGACGCGACAACAACCGAACTCGAGGAAATAAAAGCCCTTTTTGCGAGCAATCAATCCTGGCCGCACCAAACGACAGCGAACCGATGTTATTATACATATCGGCAACACATCAGGTGGTGAGCGCCGTACTCGTTGTCGAAAGAGAACAGGACGAGCATAAATTCCCGCTTCAGAAGCCAGTATACTACGTATATACTGTCCTTACACCATGCAAATCCCGGTATCCTCATTATCAAAAGATAGCATACGCAGTCTTCATGGCATCCCGAAAGCTCCGTCACTACTTTCTGGAGTGTTCAATCACGGTGGCCTCCGAAGTACCACTCAATGCCATTATAAACAACCGCTATGCTATGGGCCGGATTACCAAATGGGCCATCGAGCTCCTCCCATTCGACATTACATATAAACGACGTCGAGCTATCAAATCCCAGGTACTGGCCGACTTCGTCGCCAAATGGACAGAGGCCGAACTCCCTAAAGAGTATGGCACATACTCCAATTGGGTCATGTATTTAGATGGCTCCAAAATGCTGGCAGGGTTAGGAGCGGGCTGATGTCTACTACACAACCTTCTTCTTGTAGACGTTGTTGGGCCTCCAAGTGCAGAGGTTTGTAGGACATTAGCAAATTTACCTCAAGTGGATGACCTAAGGTTTATCAATCCGTAGGAGGCGTAGGATTAAGATGGTCTCTCTCAAGCAACCTTGCAACCAAATAACAAAGAGTCTCTTGTGTCCCCAACACACCCAATACAATGGTAAATTGTATAGGTGCACTAGTTCGGCGAAGAGATGGTGATACAAGTGGTATATGGATAGTAGATAATGGTTTTTGTAATCTGAAATTATAAAAACAGCAAGGTAACTAATGGTAAAAGTGAGCGTAAACGGTATTGCAATGCTAGGAAATAAGGCCTAGGGATCATACTTTTGCTAGTGCAAGTCCTCTCAACAATACTAACATAATTGGATCACATAACTATCCCTCAACATGCAACAAAGAGTCACTCCAAAGTCACTAATAGCTGAGAACAAACGAAGAGATTATGGTAGGGTACGAAACCACCTCAAAGTTATTCTTTCCAATCAATCCGTTGGGCTATTCCTATAAGTGTCACAAACAGCCCTAGAGTCCGTACTAGAATAACACCTTAAGACACAAATCAACCAAAACCCTAATGTCACCTAGATACTCCAATGTCACCTCAAGTATCCGTGGGCATGATTATACGATATGCATCACACAATCTCAGATTCATCTATTCAACCAACACAAAGGACCTCAAAGAGTGCCCCAAAGTTTCTACCAGAGAATCACGACTAAAACGTGTGCCAACCCCTATGCATAGGTTCATGAGCGGAACCCTCAAGTTGATCACCAAAACATACATCAAGTGAATCACATGGTATCCCATTATCACCACAGATACGCACGGCAAGACATACATCAAGTGTTCTCAAATCTTTAAAGACTCAATCCGATAAGATTACTTAAAGGGGAAAACTCAATTCATTACAAGAGAGTAGAGGGGGAAGAAACATCATAGGATCCAAATATAATAGCAAAGCTCGCAATACATCAAGATCGTATCACCTCAAGAACACGAGAGAGAGAGAGATCAAACACATAGCTACTGGTACATACCCTCAGCCCCGAGGGAGAACTACTCCCTCCTCGTCATGGAGAGCACCGGGATGATGAAGATGGCCACCGGAGAAGGATTCCCCCTCCGGCAGGGTGCCGGAACGGGTCTAGATTGGCTTTCGGTGGCTACGGAGGCTTCTAGCGCCGGAACTCCTGATCTATTTTCTGTTCTGAAAGTTTTAGGGTACGTAGGTATTATGGGTGCAGGAAGTACGTCGGTGGAGCTTCGGGGGCCCCACGAGGCAGGGGGAGCGCCCTAGGGGGGCACCCCCCACCCTCGTGAGCACCTTCCTTGGCTCCTGATGTGGGGTCCAAGTCCATCTGGTAGATTTCCTTCCAAAAATAACTTCTCCAGTTGATTTCGTTCCGTTTCGACTCTGTTTGATATTCATTTTCTTCGAAACACTGGAATAGGCAAAGAAACAACAATTCTGGGCTGGGCCTCCGGTTAATAGGTTAGTCCCAAGAATAATATAAAAGTGGATAATAAAGCCCAATATTGCCCAAAACAGTAGATAACATAGCATGGAGCAATCAAAAATTATAGATACGTTGGAGACATATCAAGCATCCCCAAGCTTAATTCCTGCTCGTCCTCGAGTAGGTAAATGATAAAAATAGAATTTTTGATGCGGAGTGCTACTTGGCATAATTTCAATGTAGTTCTTCTTAATTGTGGTATGAATATTCAGATCCAAAAGATTTCAAGACAAAAGTTCATATTGACATAAAAATTATAATACTTCAAGCATACTAACTAAGCAATTATGTCTTCTCAAAATAACATGGCCAAAGAAAGTTCATTTCTACAAAATCATATAGTTAAGTCATGTTTCATTTTCGTCACACAAGAATGCTCTCATCATGCACAACCCCGATGACAAGCCAAGCAATTGTTTCATACTTTAGTAATCTCAAACTCATAAACTTTCATGCAATACATGAGCGTGAGCCATGGATATAGCACTATGGGTGGAATAGAATATAATGAGGGGGTTATGTGGAGAAGACAAAAAGGAGAAAGTCTCACATCAACGAGGCTAATCAATGGGCTATGGAGATGCCCACCGATTGATGTTAATGCAAGGAGTAGGGATTGCCATGCAACGGATGCACTAGAGCTATAAATGTATGAAAGCTCAACAAAAGAAACTAGTGGGTGTGCATCCAACTTGCTTGCTCACGAAGACCTAGAGCACTTGCTTGCTCACCGATTGTTGGAATATACAAGCCAAGTTCTATAATGAAAAATTCCCACTAGTATATGAAAGTGATAACATGAGAGACTCTCCACTATGAAGATCATGGTGCTACTTTGAAGCACAAGTGTGGTAAAAGGATAGTAACATTGTCCCATCTCTCTTTTTCTCTCATTTTTTGGGCCTTCTCTTTTTTTATGGCCTTTCTCTTTATTTCTTTTTGGGCCTTCTCTTTTTTCTCTGGCCTTTCTCTTTTTTTATTTATTATTCACTTGGGACAATGCTCTAATAATGATGATCATCACACTTCTATTTATTTACAACTCAATGATTACAACTCGATACTAGAACAAAGATGACTCTATATGAATGCCACCGACGGTGTACCGGGATTGCGATGAATCAAGTGTGACATGTATGAAAAATTATGGACGGTGGCTTTGCCACAAATATGATGTCAACTACATGATCCTGCAAAGCAATATGACAATGATGATGCGTGTCATAACAAACGGAATGGTGGAAAGTTGCATGGCAATATATCTCGGAATGGCTATGGAAATGCCATAATAGGTAGGTATGGTGGCTGTTTTGAGGAAGATATAAGGAGGTTTATGTGTGACAGAGCGTATCATATCACGGGGTTTGGATGCACCAGCGAAGTTTGCACCAACTCTCAATGTGAGAAAGGGCAATGCACGGTACCGAAGAGGCTATCAAGGATGGAAGGGTGAGAGTGTGTATAATCCATGGACTCAACATTAGTCATAAATAACTCACATACTTATTGCAAAAATCTACAAGTCATCAAAAACCTCGGCACTACGCGCATGCTCCTAGGGGGATAGATTGGTAGGAAAAGACCATCGGTCATCCCCGACCGCCACTCATAAGGAGGACAATCAAATAACACCTCATATTTCAAATTTATTACACAACGTTTACCATACGTGCACGCTATGGGACTTGCAAACTTCAGCACGAACATTTCTCAATTTCACAACTACTCAACTAGCACGATTTTGATATTATTACCCCCATATCTCAAAACAATCATCAAGCATCAAACTTTTCTTAGTATTCAATACACTCATAAGAAAGTTTTATTATTCTCGAATACCTAGCACATTAGGATTTTAAGCAAATTACCATGCTATTTAAGACTCTCAAAATAATCTAAGTGAAGCATGAGAGTTCATCTATTTCTTCAAAATAAAACTACCACCATGCTCGAAAAGATATAAGTGAAGCACTAGAGCAAATGACAAACTACTCCGAAAGATATAAGTGAAGATCAATGAGTAGTTGAATAATTATGCAACTATGTGAAGACTCTCTAACATTTAAGAATTTCAGATCTTGGTATTTTATTCAAACAGCAAGCAAAGCAAAATAAAATGACATTCTAAGAATGGAAAACATCATGTGAAGAAGCAAAAACTTAGGATCAACCGAAGCTAACCGATAGTTGTTGAAGAAGAAAGGTGGGATGCCAACCGGGGCATCCCCAAGCTTAGATGCTTGAGACTTCTTGAAATATTATCTTGGGATGCCTTGGGCATCCCCAAGCTTGGGCTTTTGTGTCTCCTTAATTCCTCTCATATCAAGGTCTCCCTAAATCTCAAAAGCTTCATCCACACAAAACACAACAAGGACTCATGAGATAAGTTAGTATAAACCATTGCCAAAACCTTATCATACTATACTGTAGAAAATCACTAAAATTATTATTCAACATTGCATACTAAATTCCTCTACATATTTAATAGTCCTATCCTCAAATAAATCATTAAAGAAGCAAACATATGCAAACAATGCAAACATAACAGCAATCTACCTAAACAGGATATTCTGTAAAGAATGCTGCAACATCCATACTTCCCTAGCTCCAAAAATTATGAAAGAAAATTCTCACTGTAGTAAATTCAACAGAGCTTAATATGCAGAAGGTTTCAACATTTTATCACATTCTGACTTTTCTATGGAATTATTGCAACAACGGTAAACTTTCTGTTTTCAAACAGCAACATGTATACTTGTAACATAGGCATAGTAAAGGCTATCAATGCCACTTTTATTGAAATAAAAGATGCAAAAAATTGTTCTAAATAACAGCAAGCAAAAAATAAATTGACGCTCCAAGCAAAACACATATCATGTGGCGAATAAAAATATAGCTCTAAGTAAAGTTACCGATGAATGAAGACGAAAGAGGGGAAGCCTTCCGGGGCATCCCCAAGCTTAGGCTCTTGGTTGTCCTTGAATATTACCTTGGGGTGCCTTGGGCATCCCCAAGATTAGGCTCTTACCACTCCTTGTTCCATAGTCCATCGAATCTTTACCCAAAACTTGAAAACTTCACAACACGAAACTTAACAGAAAACTCGTAAGCTCTGTTAGCGAAAGAAAACAAAACACTACTTCAAGGTACTGTAATGAAATCATTCTTTATTTATATTGGTGTTAAACCTACTGTATTCCAACTTCTCTATGGTTTATAAACTATTTTACTAGCCATAGATTCATCAAAATAAGTAAACAACACATGAAAAACAGAATCTGTAAAAAATAGAACAGTCTGTAGTAATCTGGATCAAACGTATACTTATGGAACTCATAAACTTCTCAAATAAATTGCTGGACCTGAGGAATTTATATATTAATCATCTTAAAAAATAATTAACTAAATAGAACTCTTCAAATAAAAATGGCATCAATTCTCGTGAGCGCTAAAGTTTCTGTTTTTTACAGCATGATCAACAAGACTTTCCCCAAGTCTTCCCAAAGGTTCTACTTGGCACAAACACTAATTAGAAGCATAAAACCACATCTAAAAAAACATAGGCTAGATGAATTATTTATTGCTAAACAGGAACAAAAAGCAAGGAACTAAAATAAAATTGGGTTGCCTCCCAACAAGCGCTATCGTTTAATGCCCCTAGCTAGGCATGATGATTTCAACGATGCTCACATAAAAGATAAGAATTGTAACATAAAGAGAGAATCATGAAGAATATGACTAGCACATTTAAGTCTAACCCACTTCCTATGCATAGGGATTTTGTGAGCAAACAACTTGTGGGAACAAGAATCAACTTGCATAGGAAGGTAAAACAAGCATAACTTCGAAATTTTAAGCACATAGAGAGGGAACTTGATATTATTGCAATTCCTACAAGCATATATTCCTCCCTCATAATAATTTTCAGTAGCATCATGAATGAATTCAACAATATAACCAGCACCAGCACCTAAAGCATTCTTTTCATGATCTATAAGCATAGAAATTTTATTACTCTCCACACACGCAAAATTCTTCTCATTAATAGTAGTGGGAGCAAATTCAACAGATTAACTATCATGGGATTGAAAATTGAAATCAAGATGACAAGTTTCATTGTTATTATTATTCTTTAAAGCATACGTGTCATCACAATAATCATCATAGATAGGAGGCATGCTTTCAACATAATAAATTTCCTCATCAAAACTTGGGGGACAAAAAATATCATCTTCATAAAACATAGCTTCCCCAAGCTTGTGGCTTTGCATATCATTAGCATCATGGATATTCAAGGAATTCATACTAACAACATTGCAATCATGCTCATCATTCAAATATTTAGTGCCAAACATTGTAATGCATTCTTCTTCTAGCACTTGAGCACAATTATCAGAATCCTTATTTTCATGATAGATATTAAAAAGATGAAGCATATGAGGTAACCTTAATTCCATTTTTTAGTTTTCTTTTATAGACTAAACTAGTGATAACACAAGAAACTAAAAGACTCGATTGCAAGATCTAAAGATATACCTTCAAGCACTCACCTCCCCGGCAACGACGCCAGAAAAGAGCTTGATGTTTACTACGCAACCTTCTCCTTGTAGACGTTGTTGGGCCTCCAAGTGCAGAGGTTTGTAGGACAGTAGCAAATTTCCCTCAAGTGGATGACCTAAGGTTTATCAATCCGTAGGAGGCGTAGGATGAAGATGGTCTCTCTCAAGCAACCCTGCAACCAAATAACAAAGAGTCTCTTGTGTCCCCAACGCACCCAATACAATGGTAAATTGTATAGGTGCACTAGTTCGGTGAAGAGATGGTGATACAAGTGGTATATGGATAGTAGATAATGGTTTTTGTAATCTGAAATTACAAAAACAGCAAGGTAACTAATGGTAAAAGTGAGCGTAAACGGTATTGCAATGCTAGGAAATAAGGCCTAGGGTTCATACTTTCGTTGGTGCAAGTCCTCTCAACAATACTAACATAATTGGATCACATAACTATCCCTCAACATGCAACAAAGAGTCACTCCAAAGTCACTAATAGCGGAGAACGAACGAAGAGATTATGGTAGGGTACGAAACCACCTCAAAGTTATTCTTTCCAATCAATCTGTTGGGCTATTCCTATAAGTGTCACAAACAGCCCTAGAGTTCGTACTAGAATAACACCTTAAGACAAAAATCAACCAAAACCCTAATGTCACCTAGATACTCCAATGTCACCTCAAGTATCCGTGAGCATGATTATACGATATGCATCACACAATCTCAGATTCATGTATTCAACCAACACAAAGGACCTCAAAGAGTGCCCCAAAGTTTCTACCGAAGAATCACGACGAAAACGTGTGCCAACCCCTATGCATAGGTTCATGAGCTGAACCCGCAAGTTGATCACCAAAACATACATCAAGTGAATCACGTGGTATCCCATTGTCACCACAGATACGCACGGCAAGACATACATCAAGTGTTCTCAAATATTTAAAGACTCAATCCGATAAGATTACTTCAAGGGGAAAACTCAATTCATTACAAGAGAGTAGAGGGGGGAAGAAACATCATAGGATCCAAATATAATAGCAAAGCTCGAGATACATCAAGATCGTATCACCTCAAGAACACGAGAGAGAGAGAGAGAGAGATCAAACACATAGCTACTGGTACATACCCTCAGCCCCGAGGGAGAACTACTCCCTCCTCGTCATGGAGAGCACCGGGATGATGAAGATGGCCACCGGAGAAGGATTCCCCCTCCGGGAGGGTGCCTGAACGGGTCTAGATTGGCTTTCGGTGGCTACGGAGGCTTCTGGCGGCGGAACTCCTGATCTATTTTCTGTTCTGGAAGTTTTAGGGTACGTAGGTATATATGGGTGCAGGAAGTACGTCGGTGGAGCTTCGGGGGCCCCATGAGGCAGGGGGTGCGCCCCCCCACCCTCGTGAGCACCTCCCTTGGCTCCTGACGTGGGGTCCAAGTCCATCTGGTAGCTTTCTTCCAAAAATAACTTCTCCAGTTGATTTCGTTCTGTTTTGACTCCGTTTGATATTCCTTTTCTTTGAAACACTAAATAGGCAAAAAAACAGCAATTCTGGGCTGGGCCTCCGGTTAATAGGTTAGTCCAAAAATAATATATAAGTGGATAATAAAGCCCAATATTGCCCAAAACAGTAGATAACATAGCATGGAGCAATCAAAAATTATAGATACGTTGGAGATGTATCACGGGCGTCGTTTTAACGTCCCCTACTGGAGGCATTGTTCAGTACGTCCTCCAAATACTATACACAGACTCCAATAACGCAGCCGAATATGAGGCCTTATTACATGGTCTCCGGATGGCTGTCTCCATGGGCATACACCGCCTAGAGGTGCGCGGGGACTCAAACCTGGCAATATCTCAAATAAATGGAGACTTTGACGCCAAAGATCCGAAGATGGTAGCGTATCGTAACACAGTCATAAAAATGTCGGCCCGGTTCAAGGGGCTCGAGTTCCATCATGTGGCTCGAGAAAGTAATCAAGCGGCGGATGTTCTTGCTCGTATCGGCGCTAGGCGCGACCCCGTCCCACCTAATATCTTCCTGGAAAGGCTTTTTAAGCCATATGTGGTGTGGCAGGGGGAAAACGGCAATACTAGTCCGGATCCAGACATAACCCTAGATCCCAAAAACACCGACGTCATTGGGGGCTTAGCCACCGAAATAACACCGTCGGCGCATCTCATCATGGCAGTCATTGCCCCATGGACCGAACCCTTCCTGGCCTACCTTAATAGGAAGGAACTTCCTGAGGACCAGAATGAAGCCCGCTGCATTGTCCGGCGTTCAAAGGCCTACAAGGTTCATGATGGAGAGCTCTATAAGAAAAGCGCTACCGGAGTCCTTCAACGATGTATATCCGCGGAAGAAGGGCGGCAGCTCTTGGGTGAAATTCATGCTGGACTCGGCGGTCACCACGTCGTAGCTCGGGCCCTTGTTAGCAAGGCCTTCCGTACAGGGTTTTATTGGCCGACGGCCCAAGCAGATGCACATGACCTTGTCCAACATTGTGTCGGATGCCAACTCTTTGCCAACCAAAGCCATATGCCCCCCACTTCCTTACAAACAATCCCCATTACTTGGCCTTTCGTGGTCTGGGGGCTCGATATGGTCGGACCCCTTAAAGGAGAGGAAGTCATAAGAGAAAGTATCTGCTGGTCATGGTGGATAAATTCACAAAGTGGATAGAGGCCAAACCAGTCAAAACGGCCGAAGCGGGGCCAGTAATAGATTTCATATCCGGCATGGTACACCATTATGGTGTCCCGCACAGTATAATCACCGATAATGGCTCCAACTTTTCAGCCGATGAGGTGAAAACCTGGTGCGCTAATCTAGGCATCAAGCTCGATTACGCCTCTGTCTATCACCTGCAGACAAACGGTCAAGTCGAACGGGCTAATGGTCTTATTATGAGCGACATCAAACCCAGACTAGTGAGGTCTTTGAAGTAATCGGACAAGCACTGGGTGGAGGAACTTGACTCCGTACTCTGGGGGCTGCGGACCATGCCCAACCGCACTACCAGATATACACCCTTCTTCATGGTGTACGGTCCGGAAGTTGTGTTACCCTATGATATTATTCATGACTCACCTCGAGTGTGTATGTACGAAGAGAGAGAAGCCGAGCTAGATCGGCAGGACAGCTTAGATACCTTGGAGGAGGAGCGCGACGTCGCAAAAGCCCGTTCCGCATATTATCAACAACAGGCTCGCAGGTACCAAAGCAGAGAAGTGCGGGCCAAGAGTTATAACATTGGCGAACTCGTTCTACGCTTGCCGGAGAAGAAAAAGGACAAACTCAAGCCCAAGTGGGAGGGTCCCTTCATCATTGACGAAGTTCTCACTGGAGGAGCGTACCGCCTACGCGATGCGTCAGACAATCACCTGGAGCCGAACCCCTGGAACGCGGCCAGACTACGACGATTTTATGCCTAGTGCCGAACTCTGTGTTCGTTTCCTCCCTCCTGTTTGTACAGTTATTTCTCTTCCCTCTCCTTTCGTTTTTTACCCTTTATCATTTTTTCTTTAGCCTTGCGGCTTTAGTTCGGCTAGACCATCCCTACCTGATGCGTACATCTCTAAAAATGTACATTCATTATACCTGGGGGCTTCTCATACAGAAGCTTGCGACTATTCTTCGAGCATCAAGCTCAACTCATATGCATTTTTCCATATGTACCTTTTCTTCGCCATTATATGCATCAATATGACTTAAGTTTTGGCCAAGCTAGGTTGCCTGGCTCCTGTGCTTATGCCCTACATTCTCGTTAGTTCGGCTAGGGCATAAAGGGAGCACCTCTGTGATTGTTACTTCCGGGTCATCTGGATGTGTACCTCAGACTGGGTGAAGCCGACAGCTAGCGTTCTTAAGGGAATATTCGGTTGGCGAATTAAAGGTGTTTCCGCGTTCACTCCATTGTGAACCCCAGATGTTACTTACTCTAAGAGTTTTTCAATCACAGTTCGGACATGCACATTAAATGCATGCACACCCAGGTAAAGGAACCCTTAACGGAACTATTCTCTCTGGAAGATGTTTCTTACATAATGTAATATAACATAACTAGCCGGATACACATTGTCTGTTTGAGCAATTATGACCCCTACGCCTGGTTTCCACGCATACCCCCGGTATATTCTACCGCTAGGGTATTCGGAAACACTCTGCTCCTTCGGGTCCAGGGGTTGAAGCGAAAAGGTCGGCGATGACAATTGTCTTTATTATCCAGCTAGAAGGAAAGTACATAGTCACCCACGACTAAAACACTTCCTCCTCTATACCGTCTAAAAGGCGGTCTAATTTACAATCCTGTTGGGAATATTTGGCGGCCACCTCTACTTGGTCATATACTAAACTAACGAGAATTTCTTCACCATTCGGCCCTAGCGGTCTGACACGAGCCATGTGATTAGGATCCAGCTTGGTATATCGCGTCTTCACCATGGCCCAGGCCTCTCACGCACCCTCTCGGCAGGCCGATATCTTCCACAGTCGGATACGCCGCCGCGCTCCCTTGAACAGCTCTAAAAGCTTCTCCATACTTCCTGGAGGGGTGTTGGATGGCCATAAGGCCTTGGCTACACTCCACATCGCCTGCCGAGCTTGCTCGTGCAATTGCGACAGCCCTTGTAGAAGATCACTTGATGATCCGGACACCTCCTCTTTGGGGCGGTTCGTCAATATACCTGCAATTACAGCTGTATCAGCTACCGTTACCTCCAAACTGTTATAAGATAAAAGCGGCCACGTATGGAATATGCCGCCTCGCAGCTTCTTGTTCTCCTTCACAGAGTCCGCTAGCTGAGCTCGAACATCTTTCAGTTCTTTGCCCAGTTTGGTGTTCGAATCCTGGAGTTTCTTTTTCTCTTGAACGACTTTTGTCAATACACGCTCGCCCACTGCTAGTAGCTTTTTGGCTCCGTGTTCTTCGCTTCGAGCGGTGTCTAGCTGCTCTTGTAATTGGTCTGACAACCGAACACAAAGATAAGCACCCAGATTCACACTATTAGTGTATCATTATGAATTCTCGATAGAGGGAAATATTATCGGGAGATGCCTTGTATTTCTCCAGTTCGGCATTGGCAGCAAGCAGCCGCCGCTCACACTTTTCCAGTTCCTGAGCTGGGTGTTCTTCTCCGTAAGCACCAGGTTGTACATTGATCCTTAAATCAATTGTTTCAAGTCCTTTAAGTCTCGGGGGCTATTGGCATATGGTTATCATAGTCAGACAAAACAAATTTACCTGCACATCTTTCAAGTGTTGCCTTGTGGCCCTGTTAAGCCCATCTCGAGCAGCTTGGATATATGCATCGGCCGAGCTGAAGGTGTTAAACGACTCCTCTGAAAAACCAGGAACCAAATTCCTCGTGAAGGAATTGCTGTACGTGCCTAGAACTGTCTATCGTATTCTTACGAGGACAATCAGTCCTATCAAAGGCCACGACTCATCTGATGAGGAAATTGTCGGCATCATGAAGAATCTGGTATTCAACATCATTCATGGCATTCCTGTCAATTATCACGATTTCTTCATGAGGACTATGGAAAATGTTGCACTGTCTCCATTTGAGCTGAAGCCTTATGCACCTTGGATTATGAGATTCCTCAGGACAAGGTCTTCACTCAACTACAAAGCTGATTTCCAGAATCACCTCAGCTACTTGCCCCCAATTGAAGTCCTCAAGCAGACATATTCCTCAGTTGATGGAAAGGGCAAGGCACCAGCTGTAATAGATGAAGGCATTCGTCCATTGGATGGTCAGTTTCGCAAAGCTGCATCTTATTCCACCAATGATGACTCTGCCACACATGACTCTGCGAATGCACCCAAGTCCACTCCTCAAGCCACTGCTCCGCGCGTGATGATTGACCGTGAACTTCCGCTTAGTCTTCACCAGAAGGTGAATCGAAATCACAAATGGGTTAAGCGTCAGTTTGGTTCACTTCTTCACAACATGACTGCCACACACAATGCAGTGAAGAAAAACCACTACTACCTCCATCAAGTCTTCGGTCGCACCTGGGCAATCCTGTCACATCTGTATGGTGAAGAAGATCTGAAGAAAATGGGTCTCAATGAATATTTTGACTGGTCTGCACCTCCACCAAAGAAATTCAAGAAGGTCAAGGTTCCTTCTCTGGTGGCCAACTCATATTCTTCATCGCGCGACACTGATGAAAATAAAGACTTGGACGACACCGCGGCAGGCCCTACTACAACAAACGACCCCAACAACGCTGGCGCTCCTTCATCAAAGTGATATTCTTCAGGAGCGTTAGTCCTCATATTCGATCCTTTTGGTCATTTGATGACAAAGGGGGAGAATTTTGAGTTAGTCTTCAAGCGGGTCTTTCTATATGGGCATTTTTTTGTTAAGTTACAACTCTCGTTCTTCTGAGACTTTATTGGATCGAGTTGTAAACTTAAACCCGATGGTGCTCTGATACTCTTGATATGTTTTTCTGCATGCTTATTCCTCGTTAATATTAATTGCACGCATGCTGAATTACATCAATCACCATATTTCATCATGCATTTCAAATTCTTCACTGTTATATGTCAAATGCGTGTATGAATTACAAGATATAGGGGGAGATCTCCATGATTCAACTCTTCAAGTGTGCATTGCTTCAAAAGAAAATTCCTCACTATGCACATCTTCAGGGGGAGTTCTTCTATATCTTACAATCAAATTCCTCAATATCAGTATTTACACTTCATATGTTTATCCCCGTTGAAAACTTAACCTATATTGTCATCAATCACCAAAAAGGAGGAGATTGTAAGTGCATCTAGTGCCCCTTAGTGATTTTGGTGTATTGAAGACTTATAGGCTAAGGGACTAATGCGTTTGTGAGTGTACACAGGTTTATAAGTGTATGAGGAGTTTGATAATTACAGAAAAAGTCGACCCCTAAAAATGAAGTTCTTCGACTGAAGACTTTGAATCACTAAAGACTTTCTGAAGACTTTGAAAGTGAAGAAATTGGTGTGACCTTGAAGACTTGGTATTCGTTCGAGGAACATGAAGCGTGAAGACTTTTGTTTTCGTAGTTTCATTTTCTCTTTCTTGAGCCATAGGAAACACTGTACTGTTAAAGGGGGTCGAGGAAATACTAAGGAAAATTTCCACGTGATGCTCAACTCAAAATCCTACACCTACCAATCCCTTCGAGTGAAGCCATTGGAAATCTCATACAGTTCAGTCATTTTCTTCAGTTACAGAGACGAAGTTCTTTTGGTCTCTGAGGAATTTGTCCTGACTGAGGAGTTAGGAATTCGCCAGTGCGGATTGCCTACACAGTGAGGAACATGATAACCCTGAGGATTTTGCTACTCAAAATTCCGACCGTTGCTGTGCTATGCGCCAGCTGTCCCAAAATATCTATCCACCTAACGGTCATATATTAAAGGGCATTTATGTCTTATCATGTCGGGCCGCTCCCTAGGCTATAAATAGCCGCCCCCCTACAACCACTAGTTGGTTTGCTGCTCTGAGAAAAACCGACACTTGTCATTTGAGAGCAACCCATCCTCTGAGGACTTTGAGCGAAAATCATCAAGTGAGGAAAAACCCAAAACCCAAACACCTACAAACCCCAAGTGATTGAGCATCACTGAAGAGATTGATCCTGCGTGGATCCAACGCTTGTTACCTTTGAAGACTGTGCTTCTTCCAGACGGTTAGGCGTCATGGTCTAGAGCATCCAAGAGGAATTGTGGATCGCCGAGAGACCGAGTTTGTGAAGGTTTGGAAGTCGCCTGAAGACTTACCACGAGTGATTGGACGAGGTCTGTGTGACCTTAGTTCAAGGAGAATACGGTGAGGACTGGGTGTCCTGAGCTGCGTGTTCAGGACTGGGTGTCCGGGACTGTGTGTCCTCGAGTTTAAATACTCAGCCGCTCCAACCAGACGTACAACTGAGACAGCAGTTGGAACTGGTCTACCAAATCGTTGTCTTCACCAAGCTTACTGGTTCTATTTCCTCAACTCTTTCATTTCCTCATAACTGTGTTGTGTGCTTGTTCATATCTGTGTTTGAAGACTTTGACTGAAGACTTTTCTCAATTTCCTCAGTTCAATTTCTTCAGTCTGTTTGTCTTCATCCTGTGTTATCCTGTGCTTACGCTTCTGTACTCTGTGCCTGTCTTCATTTCATCATGATGAATATGCTTGTATTCTGTTATGTTTACTTTTGAGTACTCATTCCGCTGCTAGTAGTTCTTCGCTAAGGAATTTCCTCATCGGCAAATTCCTCCGTGAAGAATTTCATAAAAATCGCCTATTCACCCCCCTCTAGTCGATATAACGCACTTTCAATTGGTATCAGAGCAAGGTACTCCCTTGTTCTGTGTGATTTTGGTTTAACCTCCTGGAGTTTTAGTTATGTCGACCGTAGGTATGATCAAGGTCTCTGCTGGGTGTCCTACCTTCGATGGGACAGACTACCCCTACTAGAAGAATAAGATGTGAATGCATCTTGAAGCAATTGATAACGATCTCTGGTATGTTGTGGAAAATGGTGTTCCCTCAGTCACACCTTCTCTGAATGCTGCTGATGTGAAGAGATTCAAGCAACTCGACTCTCAAGCGAAGAATATCATATGTGGCCATCTGAGCAAAGGACAGTATGGCAGAGTGAGTGCTTTGGAGACAGCGAAGCTTATCTGGGACAGGTTGTCCAAAGTGAATGAAGGAGTCTCAACTCAGCGTGACTCTTGAGTTGATGTTCTTCGCAATCTCTTCAACCGCTTCAAAAGACTCAACAATGAAAATGTTCAACAAACCTTCGATCGCCTCAATGACATCTCAAATGAGCTTCAAGCACTTGGTGCCACTGACATCACCGACCATGAGGTGGTGAAGAAATTGCTGAGATCGCTTGATTCCTCATTTGACACTCTGGCATTAATGATACAAGAACGTGCTGATTACAAGTCACTTGATCCCGCTGATATTCTCGAAAGGCTAAATACTCATGAGTTCCAACTTGCTGAAAAGAGAGATCTCTATGGTTCAAGCTATGGCAGAACACATGCACTGAAGGCCAAGGCAGTATCTGAGTCTGAAGATGAAGACTCTGGTAGCAGCCTTGGTGATCCTAAAGAACTAAGCCATGATCTAGCTCTGCTTGTGAAGAAGTTCCAAAAGTTCTCAAGACGTGGTCGCCTTGGAAGACCCTCAAGGAGCAGTGATTCCTCATCCAGTGACTACAAGAGGAGGCTCTGCCACAAATGCAAGAAGCCTGGACATTACATTCAAGATTGTCCTCAATGGGAAAAGGAATCAAAGAAGAAGAAATACAAGGATTACAGTTCTGATGATGCAAAGAAAAAGAAGAAATCCACAAAATCCTCATCATCAAAATCCTCAAGGCCTTCATATCACAAGAAGAGCAGCTCCAAGAAGGCTAGGGCATTCATTGGCAAGGAAATGGACTCTGAGGCTAAATCTGAAGAAAATGAGGAAGATGAGTCATCTGAGGAGTCCGAATCCGGAGTGGCGAGCCTAGCTCTCGCTACTGCATTCGTTAGCAAGTCTATCTTCAACACTGCAGAAAATAACCTCACCAACAAAGCTGATGAAGGGGATGATGACTATGCTCCCACCTATTGCTTCATGGCAAAGGGTGCCAAGGTACTCAAATATACCTCATCTGAATCAAGTGAGAATGAATCTGATGAAAATCTTAAGCCCAGCTATTCTAAACTTGCTAAGATTGTTGTAAAACAACAAAGGGCTTTAGAAAAGGTTCAAAACATGCTAGACAAAAGTGATGATATGTTGGGTGAAGAAATGGATCGCACTAAAGCCTTGACTGAAAATCTTCAGAGATTTCAGACTACATTTGACAATCTTCAAAGTCATCATAACACTCTCTTATCCGATCGTGAGAAGCTTTCTTATGAATTTCTTCAAAGAAAGCAAGATCTTGAAAAGCTAAGAGTGAGTTATGAAGATCTTCAGAAGGAGCGCGATTCATTACTTGCTCAACATATCAGCGCATCTTAGGAAGAATTTGTTCCTCCATGTTTGAAATGCATTGAACATGAAACTGCTAATTCTTCACCTAAATGTTCAAATGCTGCTAATGTTTCAATTTCTTCACATGCCTCTGCTATCACTAATTCCTCATTTGAGGACATTTCTAGTATCACTGACGATGCAAGGCTGAAGGAATTGTACACGACAAGCATGTACAAAAGCCTCAAAGGGCATCAGGCTCTTTGTGATGTGCTTAAAAAGCAGATCCTCAATAGGAACCCTAGGAAAGAGGGTATTGCCTTTGAGAGGAAACTCAATGCTGATGGTACATATTGGAAGCCTGAGCAGTACCCCAAAACTACATGGGTTGCTGCAAAGGGACCTCCAGTTGATCCATCTAACTTATCTGGATTTGCATCTGCATCTCCTAGTTCTGATGACAAGTCATTTGACTCCAACTATAAACTATTCAAAAATCAGAATGGTGAAGTATTTGCTAGATATGTTGGCACTAACTGCAGGAACGGCTCCCCTATGAAGAAAATCTGGGTTCCCAAAATATGCCTTGAAAATCTTCAGGTGAATGACATCATGACGCCACCTGTGAAGAATAGGAACCCCAGATCAAATTCTTCATATGGATCCAAGTCCTCATACGGACTAAACTCCTCACATGGATCAAATTCCTCAAAAGGATCAAAGTCCTCATATGAACATCATCGTGCTAACTCGTCTGTTTCGCAGGGAAGATCTAAGGATTATGGATATTTGCATTATTCTTCAAATTATTATGTCCATGAGTCCTCGAAGAATTTCTCTGCTTACTCTTATGCTTATTCTAACCCCTCTTATGTGAAATGAAATGGACTGGCTTCTATGCCATCCTTCTCGTATGGAGCTCGTAGAATGATGAACTCTTTGCCACCCCTTCAGATGTGGGTGGTGAAGAAAAAGAACTAATCTCTTCTGCAGGGTCAGGTCTCCAGATGTACGTAATCGTCTGAAGAATTTGCTGGAGATCTAAGTATGCCTGATAGGACGCAGGCTAATCATGAAGAAATGAACTTTCATTTCTCACGTCCTCATATTGCTTTATCTGTTCTTTTGCTTGATGAAATTGATCTGATGAATTGATGTCATATTCTTCACTGATGAAGTATATGAGTTTGTAAGCTGCACTGATTCATCTCCAGGATGATCAACCCAAAGCCACTGAGTGGGTCCTCGATAGTGGATGTACAAACCACATGACTGGTGACAAGAATCTATTGATGGATGCTCCATTATCTCCATCGCATCTGAAGCATATCATCTTTGCTGACAAAGGCAAAAGTCAGGTATTCGGTCTAGGTAAGGTTGCTATCACAAAGGATCGACACATGGACAAAGTCATGCTTGTTGAGTCCTTAGGATACAACCTTATGTCTGTCTCAATGCTTTGTGATCTTGATATGGTTGTTGTCTTTGGCAAGTACCGTTGTGTTGTGGTTATGGAAGCTGACAATTCCAAAGTCTTCGAAGGCTTTAGGAGAGGAGACCTGTATATTGTTGATTTCTCTACAGGAACACAACCAGTCGTGTGCTTACTTGCAAAAGCTTTAGAAGGCTGGCTCTGGCATTGACGACTTGGTCATGCAGGCATGAGGAATTTGCACACGCTTGCGAAGAAGAAGCATGTCATTGGCATCGAGAATGTCAAATTCCTCAAGGATCACCTATGCGGAGCCTGTGAAGCTGGGAAGATGGCGAAGGCCAAGCATCCAGCGAAGACTATCATGACCACCACTCGCCCATTTGAATTGCTTCACATGGATCTCTTTGGTCCTAATCATTATTTTGCTATTTCAAATGAAGCATCTCAATATGGCTTTGTTATTGTTGATGATTATTCTCGCTACACATGGGTACACCTTGTTACTTACAAACATGAAGTGCAGGAAGTCTTCAAACGATTTTCCTCGAGGGCTTCAACCAACTTTGGTGTGAAGATCAAGCACATCAGAAGTGACAATGGCACTGAGTTCAAGAATTCAGGTCTCGATGACTATCTTGATGAACTTGGTATTACTCATGAGTTATCTGCTCCTTATACTCCTCAGCAGAACGGCGTCGTGGAGCGTAAGAACAGGACTCTTGCTGAGATGGCTCGGACTATGCTTGATGAATACAAAACGCCTCGTCGGTTCTGGACTGAGGCAATTGATACTGCGTGCCACATCTGTTGGAAATATGCCCTAGAGGCAATAATAAATTGGTTATTATTATATTTCCTTGTTCATGATAATCGTTTATTATCCATGCTAGAATTGTATTGATAGGAAACTCAGATACATGTGTGGATACATAGACAACACCATGTCCCTAGTAAGCCTCTAGTTGACTAGCTCGTTGATCAATAGATGGTTACAGTTTCCTGACCATGGACATTGGATGTCATTGATAACGGGATCACATCATTAGGAGAATGATGTGATGGATACCGACGATCGAATCTCGAGCAAGTGTCGTACCGATAGACAAAGGGAATTGTATACGGGATTGATTAAGTCCTTGACATCGTGGTTCATCCGATGAGATCATCGTGGAACATGTGGGAGCCAACATGGGTATCCAGATCCCGCTGTTGGTTATTGACCGGAGAATGTCTCGGTCATGTCTGCATGTCTCCCGAACCCATAGGGTCTACACACTTAAGGTTCGGTGACGCTAGGGTTATAGAGATATTAGTATGCGGTAACCCGAAAGTTGTTCGGAGTCCCGGATGAGATCCCGGACATCATGAGGAGTTCCGGAATGGTCCGGAGATAAAGAATTATATATAGGAAGTGCTATTTCGGCCATCGGGACAAGTTTTGGGGTCACCGGTATTGTACCGGGACCACCGGAAGGGTCCCGGGGGTCCACCGGGTGGGGCCACCTGCCCCGGGGGGCCACATGGGCTGTAGGGGGTGCGCCTTGTCCTATATGGGCCAAGGGCACCAGCCCCAAGAGGCCCATGCGCCAAGGGAAGAGGGAAAGGAAGAGTCCTAAAGGGGGAAGGCACCTCCTAGGTGCCTTGGGGAGGAGGGACTCCTCCCTGGCCGCACCCTTCCTTGGAGGAAGGGCCAAAGGCTGCGCCCCCCCTCTCCCTTGGCCCTATATATAGTGGGGGGAAGGGAGGGCAGCCCAACCTAAGCCCTGGCGCCTCCCTCTCCCTCCCATGACACATCTCCCTCCTCCCGCAGCGCTTGGCGAAGCCCTGTTGGAATCCCGCTACTTCCACCACCACGCCATCGTGCTGTTGGATCTCCATCAACCTCTCCTCCCCCCTTGCTGGATCAAGAAGGAGGAGACGTCGCTGCTCCGTACGTGTGTTGAACGCGGAGGTGCCGTCCGTTCGGCGCTAGGATCATCGGTGATTTGGATCACGACGAGTACGACTCCATCAACCCCGTTCTCTTGAACGCTTCCGCGCGCGATCTACAAGGGTATGTAGATCCACTCCTCCCTCGTTGCAAGATGACTCCATAGATTGATCTTGCTGATATGTAGAAAATTTTGAATTATTGCTACATTACCCAACAGTGGCATCATGAGCTAGGTCTATTGCGTAGTTTCTATGCACGAGTAGAACACAAAGTAGTTGTGGGCGTTGATTTTGTTCAATATGCTTGCCGTTACTAGTCCAATCTTGATTCGGTGGCATTGTGGGATGAAGCGGCCCGGACCGACCTTACACATACTCTTACGTGAGACTGGTTCCACCGACTGACATGCACTAGTTGCATAAAGGTGGTTAGCGGGTGTCTGTCTCTCCCACTTTAGTCGGATCAGATTCGATGAAAAGGGTCCTTATGAAGGGTAAATAGCAATTGGCATATCACGTTGTGGTTTTTGCGTAGGTAAGAAATGTTCTTGCTAGAAACCCATAGCAGCCACGTAAAACATGCAAACAACAATTAGAGGATGTCTAACTTGTTTTTGCAGGGTATGCTATGTGATGTGATATGGCCAAAAGGATGTGATGAATGATATATGTGATGTATGAGATTGATCATGTTCTTGTAATAGGAATCACGACTTGCATGTCGATGAGTATGACAACCGGCAGGAGCCATAGGAGTTGTCTTAATTTATTTATGACCTGCGTGTCAACATAAACGTCATGTAATTACTTTACTTTATTGCTAACCGTTAGCTGTAGTAGTAGAAGTAATAGTTGACGATACAACTTCATGAAGACACGATGATGGAGATCATGATGATGGAGATCATGGTGTCATGCCAGTGACGATGATGATCATGGAGCCCCGAAGATGGAGATCAAAAGGAGCAATATGATATTGGCCATATCATGTCACTATTTGATTGCATATGATGTTTATCATGTTTATACATCTTATTTGCTTAGAACGACGGTAGTAAATAAGATGATCCCTCATTAAAATTTCAAGAAAGTGTTCCCCCTAACTGTGCACCGTTGCGACGGTTCGTTGTTTCGAAGCACCACGTGATGATCGGGTGTGATAGATTCTAACGTTCACATACAACGGGTGTAAGACATATTTACACACGCGAAACACTTAGGTTGACTTGACGAGCCTAGCATGTACAGACATGGCCTCGGAACACAAGAGACCGAAAGGTCGAGCATGAGTCGTATGGCAGATACGATCAACATGAAGATGTTCACCGATGTTGACTAGTCCGTCTCACGTGATGATCGGACACGGCCTAGTTGACTCGGATCATGTAATCACTTAGATGACTAGAGGGATGTCTATCTGAGTGGGAGTTCATAAGATGAACTTAATTATCCTGAACATAGTCAAAAGGTCTTCGCAAATTATGTCGTAGCTCGCCTTCAGTTCTACTGTTTAGATATGTTCCTAGAGAAAATTTAGTTGAAAGTTGATAGTAGCAATTATGCGGAATAGGTCCGTAAACTGAGGATTGTCCTCATTGCTTCATAGAAGGCTTATGTCCTTAATGCACCGCTCAGTGTGCTGAACCTCGAACATCGTCTGTGGATGTTGCGAACATCTGACATACACATTTTGATAACTACGTGATAGTTCAGTTAAATGGTTTAGAGATGAGGCACCGAAGACGTTTTGAAACGTCGCGAAACATATGAGATGTTTCGAGGGCTGAAATTGGGATTTCAGGCTCGTGCCCACATCAAGAGGTATAAGACCTCCGACGATTTTCTTAGCCTACAAACTAAGGGACGAAAACTCAATTGTTGAGCTTGTGCTCAGATTGTCTGAGTACAACAATCATTTGAATCGAGTGGGAGTTGATCTTCCAGATGAGATAGTAATGTTTCTCCGAAGTCATTACCACCAAGCTGCTAGAGCTTCGTGATGAACTATAATATATCAGGGACATATATGATGATCCTTGAGATATTCGCGATGTTTGACACCGTGAAAGTAGAAATCAAGAAGGAGCATCAATTGTTGATGGTTGGTGAAACCACTAGTTTCAAGAAGGGCAGGGGCACGAAGGGATACTTCATGAAACGGCAATTCAGCTGCTGCTCTAGTGAAGAAACCCAAGGTTGAACCCAAACCCGAGACTAAGTGCTTCTGTATAAAGGGAACAGCCACTGGAGCAGAATTACCCTAGATACTTGGTAGATGAGAAGGCTGACAAGGTCGATAGAAGTATATTGGATATACATTGTGTTGATGTGTACTTTACTAGTACTCCTAGTAGCACCAGGGTATTAGATACCGGTTCGGTTGCTAAGTGTTAGTAACTCAAAATAAAAGCTACGGAATAAACGGAGACTAGCTAAAGGTGAGCTGACGATATGTGTTGGAAGTATTTCCAATGTTGATATGATCAAGCATCGCACGCTCCCTCTACCATCGAGATTGGTGTTTGCGTTGAGCATAGACATGATTGGATTATGTCTATCGCAATACGGTTATTCATTTAAGGAGAATAACGGTTACTCTGTTTATTTGAATAATTCCTTCAATGGTCTTGCACCTAAAATGAATGGTTCATTGAATCTCGATCATAGTGATACACATGTTCATGACAAAGATATAGGATATTAATGATAGTACCACCTACTTGTGGCACTGCCACTTAAGTCATATCGGTATAAAACGCATGAAGAAGCTCCATGTTGATGGATCTTTGGGCTCACTCGTTTTTGAAAAGTTTGAGACATGCGAGCCATGTCTATTGGTGTATATGCATGAAGAAACTCCATGCAAATGGACCGTTTGGACTCACTTGATTTTGAATCACTTGAGACATGCAAATCATACCACATGGGCAAGATGACTGAAAGCCTCGTTTTCAGTAAAATGGAACTAGAAAGCAACTTGTTGGAAGTAATACATTTTGATGTGTGCAGTCCAATGAGTGCTGAGGCATGTAGTGGATATCGTTATCTTCTTACTTCACAGATGATTTGAGTAGATGTTGAGTATATTTACTTGATGAATCACGAGTCTGAATTATTGAAAGGTTCAAGTAATTTCAGGGTGAAGTTGAAAGATCGTCGTGACAAGAGGATAAAAGATCTATGATATGATCATAGAGATGAATATCTGAATTACGAGTTTGGCACAGAATTAAGACATTGTGGAAATTGTTTCACAACTAATACGGCCTGGAACACCATAGTGTGATGGTGTGTCCGAACATCATAACTGCACCCCATTGGATATGATGCATACCATGATGTCTCTTATCGAATTACCACGATAGTTTATGGGTTAGGCATTAAAGACAACCACATTCACTTTAAATAGGGCACCACGTAATTCCGATGAGATGACACCGTATGAACTATGGTTTAGAGAAACCTAAGCTGTCATTTCTTAAAAGTTTGGGGCTGCGACGCTTATGCGAAAAATTTTCAGGCTGATAAGCTCGAACCCAAAGCGGATAAATGCATCTTCATAGGACACCCAGAACAGTTGGGTATACCTCCTGTCTCAGATCCGAAAACAATAAGGGATTGTTTCTAGAATCGGGTCCTTTCTCGAAGAAAAGTTTCTCTCGAAAGAATTGAGTGGGAGGATGGTGGAGACTTGATGAGGTTATTGAACCATCTCTTCAACTAGTGTGTGGCAGGGCACAGGGAGTTGTTCTTGTGGCACCTACACCAATTGAAGTGGAAGCTTATGATAGTGATCATGAAACTTCAGATCAAGTCACTACCAAACCTCGTGGGATGACAAGGATGCGTACTACTTCAGAGTGGTACGTAATCCTGTCTTGGAAGTCATGTTGCTAGACAACAATGAACCTACGAGCTATGGAGAAGCAATGGTGGGCCCAGATTCCGATAAATGGCTCGAGGCCATAAAATCCAAGAGAGGATCCATGTGTGAAAACAAAGTGTAGACTTTGGCAGAACAGCTCGATGGTCGTAAGGCTGTTGAGTACAGATGGATTTTAAAAGGAAGATGGACAATGATGGTAAATGTCACCATTAAGAAAGCTCGACTTGTCGTTAAGATGTTTCCCGACAAGTTCAAGGAGTTGACTACGATGAGACTTTCTCACTCGTGGCGATGCTAAGAGTCTGTTGGAATTATGTTAGCGATTACTGCATTATTTATGAAATCTTGCAGATAGGATGCCAAAACATTGTTTCCTCGACGATTTTTGAGGAAAGGTTGTATGTGATACAACCGGAAGGTTTTGTCAATCCTGAAATATGCTAATATGTATGCAAAGCTCCAGCAATCCTTCTAAGGACTGGAGTAAGCATCTCGGAGTTGGAATGTATGCTTTGATGAGATGATCAAAGATTTTGGGTGTATACAGAGTTTATGAGAAACTTGTATTTCCAAAGAAGTGAGTGGGTGCACTATAGAATTTCTGATGAATATATGTTGTCGACATATCATAGATCGGAAATGACGTAGAATTTCTGGAAAGCATATAGGGTTATTTGGAAAGTGTTTTTCAATGGAAAGCCTGGATTAAGCTACTTGAGCACTGAGCATCAAGATCTATAAGGATAGATCAAAACGCTTAATGGTACTTTCAAATGAGCACATACCTTGACATGATCTTGAAGGTGTTCAAGATGGATCAGTCAAAGAAGGAGTTCTTGCCTGAGTTGTAAGGTATGAAGTTAAGACTTAAAGCTCGACCATGGCAGAAGAAAGAGGAAGGACGAAGGTCGTCCCCTATGCTTTTATCATAGGCTCTCTACAGTATGCTATGCTGTGTACCGCACCTGAAGTGTGCCTTGCCATGATTCAGTCAAGGGGTACAAGAGTGATCCAAGAATGGATCACAGGACAGCGGTCAAAGTTATCCTTAGTAACTAGTGGACTAAGGAATTTTCTCGATTATGGAGGTGGTAAAAGAGTTCGTCATAAAGGGTTACGCCGATGCAAACTTTGACACTAATCCAGATTATTCTGAGTAGTAGACTGGATTCGTATAGTAGAACAATTATTTGGAATAGCTCCAAATAGAACGTGGTAGCTGCATCTGGGAGATGACATAGAGATTTGTAAAGCACACACGGATCTGAAAGATTCAGACCCGTTGACTATAACATCTCTCACAAGCATAACATGATCAAACCCAGAACTCATCGAGTGTTGATCACATGGTAATGTGAACTAGATTATTGACTCTAGTAAACTCTTTGGGTGTTAGTCACATGGGGATGTGACCTTGAGTGTTAATCACATAGCAATGTGAACTGGATTATTGAATCTAGTGCAAGTGGGAGACTGTTGGAAATATGCCCTAGAGGCAATAATAAATTGGTTATTATTATATTTCCTTGTTCATGATAATCGTTTATTATCCATGCTAGAATTGTATTGATAGGAAACTTAGATACATGTGTGGATACATAGACAACACCATGTCCCTAGTAAGCCTCTAGTTGACTAGCTCGTTGATCAATAGATGGTTACGGTTTACTGACCATGGACATTGGATGTCATTGATAACGGGATCACATCATTAGGAGAATGATGTGATGGACAAGACCCAATCCTAAGCCTAGCACAAGATCATGTAGTTCGTATGCTAAAGCTTTTCTAATGTCAAGTATCATTTCCTTATACCATGAGATTGTGCAACTCCCGGATACCGTAGGAATACTTTGGGCGTGCCAAACGTCACAACGTAACTGGGTGACTATAAAGGTGCACTACGGGTATCTCCGAAAGTGTCTGTTGGGTTGGCACGAATCGAGACTGGGATTTGTCACTCCGTGTAAACGGAGAGGTATCTCTGGGCCCACTCGGTAGGACATCGTCATAATGTGCACAATGTGATCAAGGAGTTGATCACGGGATGATGTGTTACGAAACGAGTAAAGAGACTTGCCGGTAACGAGATTGAACAAGGTATCGGGATACCGACGATCGAATCTCGGGCAAGTGTCGTACCGATAGACAAAGGGAATTGTATACGGGATTGATTAAGTCCTTGACATCGTGGTTCATCCGATGAGATCATCGTGGAACATGTGGGAGCCAACATGGGTATCCAGATCCCGCTGTTGGTTATTGACCGGAGAATGTCTCGGTCATGTCTGCATGTCTCCCGAACCCGTAGGGTCTACACACTTAGGGTTCGGTGACGCTAGGGTTATAGAGATATTAGTATGCGGTAACCCGAAAGTTGTTCGGAGTCCTGGATGAGATCCCGGACATCACGAGGAGTTCCGGAATGGTCCGGAGGCAAAGAATTATATATAGGAAGTGCTATTTCGGCCATCGGGACAAGTTTCGGGGTCACCGGTATTGTACCGGGACCACCGGAAGGGTCCCGGGGGTCCACCGGGTGGGGCCACCTGCCCCGGGGGGCCACATGGGCTGTAGGGGGTGCGCCTTGGCCTATATGGGCCAAGGGCACCAGCCCCAAGAGGCCCATGCGCCAAGGGAAGAGGGAAAGGAAGAGTCCTAAAGGGGGAAGGCACCTCCTAGGTGCCTTGGGGAGGAGGGACTCCTCCCTGGCCGCACCCTTCCTTGGAGGAAGGGCCAAAGGCTGCGCCCCCCCCTCTCCCTTGGCCCTATATATAGTGGGGGGAAGGGAGGGCAGCCCAACCTAAGCCCTGGCGCCTCCCTCTCCCTCCCATGACACATCTCCCTCCTCCCGCAGCGCTTGGCGAAGCCCTGTTGGAATCCCGCTACTTCCACCACCACGCCGTCGTGCTGCTGGAATTCCATCAACCTCTCCTCCCCCCTTGCTGGATCAAGAAGGAGGAGACGTCGCTGCTCCGTACATGTGTTGAACGCGGAGGTGCCGTCCGTTCGGCGCTAGGATCATCGGTGATTTGGATCACGACGAGTACGACTCCATCAACCCCGTTCTCTTGAACGCTTCCGCGCGCGATCTACAAGGGTATGTAGATCCACTCCTCCCTCGTTGCTAGATGACTCCATAGATTGATCTTGGTGATACGTAGAAAATTTTGAATTATTGCTACATTACCCAACAACATCATCAACAGAGTATATCTTCACAAATTCTTCAAGAAGACTGCCTATGAACTCCTCACTGATAAGAAACCCAATGTAAGTTATTTCAAAGTCTTCGGTGCTAAATGTTGGATAAGAGATCCTCATCACAACTCAAAATTTGCACCGAAAGCACATGAAGGTTTTATGCTTGGTTACGGAAAGGACTCGCACACCTACAGAGTCTTCAACAACGTTCTTCACAAGGTTGTTGAAACTGTAGATGTGCGGTTCGATGAAACTAATGGATCGCAAAGAGAGCACCTACCTACTGTGATAGATGAACTAGCGCCTGAGGAAACTATCAAATTCAAGGCTACTGAGGATGTCATTCCTACTGAAGAATCTGCTGAAGAATTCATTCCAGAACATGAAGAACGTCGAGCTAATGCACCTGAAGAAAATGCTGAAGAAAATGGTGCTGAAGAAAACGCTGATCAAATTCTTCAACGGCAACCAGCTCATCCTCGCATTGCAAAAGAAGTGCAAGTTGAAAATATCATCAATGACATCAAAGCGCCAGGTCCTCTCACACGCTCAAAAGCTTCACATTTGTCTAACTTTTGTGGGCACTATGTTTTTGTCTCTATTACAGAGCCCACTAAGGTAGATGAAGCATTTCTGGAGCCTGAGTGGATTCAGGCCATGCAAGAAGAATTACATCAGTTCGAGCTCAACAATTTCTGGGAAATGGTCAAACGTCCAGATCCTCGCAAGCACAATATCATCGGCACAAAGTGCATCTACCGCAACAAGAAAGATGAAAATGGCCTTGTGGTGAGGAATAAGGCACGGCTTGTAGCTCAAGGCTACACACAGGTTGAAGGAATTGATTTCAATGAAACTTTTGCACCTGTTGCTAGACTTGAGGCTATTCGCATATTACTTGCTTATGCTAACCATCATGATATCACTTTATATCAAATGGATGTGAAAAGTGCATTCCTCAATGGTAAGCTTGAGGAAGAAGTATATGTTGCTCAACCCCCAGGTTTTGAAGATCCAAAGAATCCTGACAAAGTCTTCAGACTCAACAAGGCCCTCTATGGCCTCAAGCAGGCCCCACGGGCGTGGTATGATACTTTGAAGGAATTCCTCATGACGAAAGGCTTCAAACCCGGTTCACTCGACCCTACTCTTTTCATTAAATCTTATAATGGTGAATTATTTGCGTGCCAAATATATGTTGATGATATTATCTTTGGCTGTACTGACCAACGTTATAGTGATGAATTTGCCTATATGATGAGTGAAGAATACCAAATGTCTATGATGGGAGATGTCGGTGTCAAAACCGGCGGATCTCGGTTAGGGGGTCCCGAACTGTGCGTCTAGGCCAGATGGTAACAGGAGACAAGGGACACGAAGTTTTACCCAGGTTGGGCACTCCCGATGGAGGTAAAACCCTACGTCCTGCTTGATTAATATTGATGATATGGGTAGTACAAGAGTAGATCTACCACAAGATCGAGGAGGCTAAACCCTAGAAGCTAGCCTATGGTATGATTGTTGATGTGTATATTCTATCGACTAGCCTGGCCTCGGTTTATATAATGCACCAGTGGCCTAGGATAACAAGAGTCCTAGCCGAATACACCGGTGGGGAGGAGTCCTTGCTTGATCGCCAAGTCTTGTGGAATCTTCCTTGTATGCGGCAGCTATCCAAACTGGCCCATGAGTATACGGCCATGGGGGTCCTCGGCCCAATCTAACAGATCGGGAGATGACGTGGTGAGTACCCCCTAGTCCAGGACACCGTCAGTAGCCCCCTGAACCGGTCTTCAAGTTAGGGACGCTCCTCGATTCTTCCGAACCGTTCTTCATCTTCGGTCGTCGGTCTTGAAAACTGGTTCAACAAATCTTCTCATCTTCGATCTTGAGGATCGCCGAAATGCATTCGACGAGTTTACACGTCGGGTATCCGAGGAGCCCCTTTAAGTTTCGGGCCTTTATCAATGCCTTGTTATTTTTATGCCACACCTCGGGTTTGAAGTTGTTCCCGGGCGGCAGCGTCCTCTTGTGTTCGAGCTCCAACGCCGGACTGCATTCGAGGTGTCTTTTGCAGCCGAGCACCAACGTCGGACCGCTTCCCAGCTCTAACGCCGGAATGTATCCGAGCTCCAACGTCGGACTATGTATCCGAGCTCCAACGCCGGACTGTATCCGAGCTCCAACGTCGGACTATGTATCCGAGCTCCAACGTCGGACTGTATCCGAGGTGTCATAAATCACCTTGGTTCAAAGAAGTTTGAAGGAGTTTAGTCGAGCTTAATGCCGGAAATGCCCTCTATGGAGCCAGCCACTAGCACCCGAGCTTTATGCCGGACTGCTTCCGAGGTGGTGCACCACCCCGAATGTGGGCCAATTTTTGTCAATATTTTTGATTGGTGAAATTTATTCTCTGCCGAGATATATAGCCAGTAGCCCTCAAGGTGGGTATCGGTCTAAAACCCACGATGCACATGAAGGATGACATAAGACCGCTGATCCCAATAGCCGCTGAGACTCAGGTTGATTTGCAAAATCGGTCTGAGGATCAAGTCCTAGCTCGGCAGAATACTTCGGGACACAAAAAGCGGCGTGCTCAGTCCTCGAGACTCAGGTTGGGTGTGGCCGACCAACCTGAGGATCAAAATCTCCTTGGAAACTATATTGCACATAAAATTTTCTGCATTGGACAGGCAATGCAGTAGCCCCCGAGACACTGGTCGGGTGGCAACACCAGATTAGGGGATCGATGTGCCCCTTTAATATTTGTAAATAAATAAGCCCGAAGCCCAGTAGCCCCCGAGCCTTAATGCGGGCACAGGTGGCCGAATTAAGGATCAATATCCATAGTAAAATCATAAATTATGTGTAATGACTCTATGTATCCAAGTACTTTACGTCATTAATGCTCGGATCCGCATTGTACAAAACTTTGTTGACCGACAATCAGCTTCCACCTCCTCGGCCAATAGCCGAGGAGTGTTTGTCCTACTTTATAAAGCCTTTATGAGGGCAAAGATTTACAACAAACAAGGCAATCTGGCCATACGGTTTTATAAACAAAGGTAAGCAGAGAGATATGTTATATTACTGTTTAACAGAAGAAATGTTTTCCAAAGAAAATAGTCCCGCTATCGGTTCCTTTCTTTGGGTTGTCATGCTAAGCATGATCATGCAACCTCAGCTCCAATGTAAGAGAAAAATATCAAGGATTATTTTGGGAGGCCAGTTAATAGCCCCTGATGGTGTTCGGCGACAGTCGAGGTCAAGCCGTAAACACTTCGGCCATTGTTATGAATGGCCCGTCATTTAACACCGTCATCGGATCGCTGACCAGTTTACGCTTATTGTGACAGTCAGTTTTCGGCTTTCTCTACTGAGGTGCTTAACCATGTGAGCTGGCAGCACAATCGCAGTCTTTCTCCCTTTGCACACCTAGCCGAACAAAGCAGAACGTAGGAGGCAAGCGTAGGAGCCGGGCAACCCAACTATTGACCGAAGACACAATTCGAAACCGATGCATATATAGCAATATCCAAGAATGTTTTTGCCGAATCTTTAAAGGTGTCTGGCGTTGCACTGCGAGACTTGTGCTGAAAACACACAAATAGTTTAAAAGTGCCATAAGCTTGGAAAACCAAAAAATGTCAGTAAAAACTTGATGTCCGAACAAGATCAAGTGTTCGGTGCCAATCCGAAAATTGGCCTTAGCAAAAGAAGTGCTTCTGTCGTGCTTTAACATGATACATCCTATCTCAATACTTCAAGCGGGTCAGCCTACGGCTTCAACCTCCTATCCCGAGGGCGGAGTACTTCTCATTAGGCCAGTTTAGAAAACTAAACTCTAGCGGCTTTGAGAGAGAAATTAGGCTCCCCGGCTAGCGACCACACGCTCGTGTCGAAAAAAGAAGTGATAGATAATAATAATAATAATAATAATAATACTTTGCAACGACTAAGAAGAAGAACACTTATTATAAAACGGCTCAAATAAACTTAAGAGCCCCCAAGTGACTTAAGTAAAAGAATGATTGCATGTACCGAAGTACTTATATCATATCTATGTTCAACCGAACTTTAAACGCGTCTTAACCGACCGTCAGCTTCTCCCTCTTCGGTCAAGGACCAAAAAGTGTTATGTACTCCATCGGTCGAGAATATCGACGGTGTTTCCAATAACCAGGCAATCAGGCCATAAGGCTGTAACAGACAAAGCGCGCTCAGGGAACTTATGCTATATTACCGTGAAGTGTAAGAAGCATCTTCGAAGAAAATAGTGCCCCCACCGATACCTTTCTTCGGTGCTCATTGTTATTATGAGACTTGTGCAATAGATTTTTTGTACTCATGAGTTCCGTTGTGTGCCGACCATCATTGAAAACTATAAGAGCGCTAGCTTTCGGCTTCACCCAGTCTGAGGTCCGGCTCGGGCGACCCGATCGTAACAATCGCAGAGGTGCTCCCTTTACTCCCTAGCCGAACAATCGGGAACATAGGGGTAAACACAGGAGCGAGGCAACCCAGCTTGCAAATCGCTTAAGTCAATATGGTGCATATTGTGGCGTAATACACGAACAAGGAACGAAGCCGTACAAGTATAATCATATGCAAGTGGAAAAGCTTCATGAAGGAAGCCCCAAAATGAATTGGGTATTTGAATTTATGCGTCACAAACAAATTTTGGACAAGGAAATTTTTTACAAGCAACTTTTTTCCAAAAAAGTATAATGCTTGTTCGAACCGAACACAAGTCAGAAATTAAAGCTTTGAGCATGAAAGCGACTTAGCTGGTTAATGTGTTCGGTATTGATGACGCGGTCCGAGCTTGGTGCGGGGCAAGGTTCCATCTCCCAAGCTGGTCCTGAGGTAGCGAAGCGGAGAGCTTGACACGCCGAAGTGGTGACATAGCACGGTCAATGCAGACCGGCAGAGTGACGCCGAAGTCCCTGGATCATTTTCCTGTGCACAAAAAATAGTGCAAACCGGAGATAATAGTAATAATGATAATTAGAAAAAAATCATTGCATAATAAATAATTTATGCAAAGTGAGTAATAAAAGAAATATGGCCTGGCGCCGAAGTCAATGTCGATGCAGGGCGTCGGCATGATGCAGTAAAGGCGTGACAAAGCCTGAATTCACAGGTCGGTCCGAGCTCCGGATGCGGCGTTCGCCGGACTATGTACGGAAATTGACCGAACCACCATGCGACTGTCGTTAATGCGGCCACCATTTGATAGACCTGTGTACATATGATGGACAAACCAGAGTAATAATTCCTAGGGAAAAATGAACCCAAACAAGCAAAAAATACTGGGATTAGTAGCACCTGGTTTATTTGTTGTAGCAATCCAAAGGAAGGTGATTCCCAAAATTGGGACTCGATCCGCACACCCATTGCCTGATGGGCGATAAAACGACGGCATGGCAATGCTGGCAAAGGTTGGCTCGCCGAGACAAAGCCCTCAGCTCAGCTAACGTGACGGAGCTGGTCGGCTAGTGACGCCGAAGTGTCCGGAGTAGGTTGATGAAGAGATGGCGAAGCCTCCGGTCCAGCCGAGATGTCGAAGTCTCGATGTCAGCCGATGAGTCGAAGTAGGTCGGCGTGATGGACACCAGCTTGAAGAAGTAATAGCGCGGCCCTGCCGATGCAGGTCGTGACGTGGTCGATGACGGCTTGATGAAGCGACCGTGCGGCGATGCCGATATGCCCACTCCGTGTAATCCGTGGGGCAGCGATGTTGGTGATGATTTATCCTTCGCGATGCCGGACTCTTGTTCGGCTTGCCGAGATGATGATCCGAAGAAGTTGAGCTCGGCTCAACAAAGTGACGACGTGTCTAGCGCATGTCGGCAACCGTGGAGCAATATTGCCGGACTGGTTTGACACCAACATGATGTTGAAGATCATGTTCAAAAGATCTTAAAATTAGTGGGATGTGTTCGGGAACAAAACACAATACCCCATACAAAACTTCCTTCAAAAGGGATGTCCGAAATCCCGTTCATAAAAAAGACGAACTCGGGTCGGATTCGTTTTCGCGCAGAAAACAGATCCGAAAAGTGATGCACTAATCGGAAGGTTTCCGGAGTTTGGACCGTCGGATCGAGCTGAGATTTTGAGAGGTGGTAGATATAGGAATTCTGCAGCCGATCAACGGTTGGATCTTCCAAAGGACTTCCGAGCTAGAAGCTGGACACCACGCCCTAAACTCATCCAGATTCCCGTCCAGATTTGATAGGGCTCCAGTATATCGTGGATTGCCAGAGACTCCTTCATCGGAACTCGACGAAATTTTCCAGGGTTGTTGTAGACTCAATTTCGCACAATTCCACAAAAGCGATCGTCAAAGCAATACTCGAGGAGGTGGTGGCGGCAGATACGAGTTTGCTGTCCAGAAAAACTGCACGGTCACTTCAGGGCAATGTTGACGTTGAGCCCCCGAGCTCCATGGATGATTCCTCCATGATCTTGATAGAGATCGGAGTTGATGTTTGATGAAGGCCCTCGTCCGAACATGGTGATCCGAACACGGGGCGCAGTTCTTGGTTGAACCAAGGTGACCAGTCGAGCTGGTGACGGAGATGCCGAAGTCGCAGTTGATCTGCAGGCGAGCCATCGATCCTTTTGTCGATCACACAGCGGAACTCTCAATGAAAGCACCAATGTCGGTGTCAAAACCGGCGGATCTCGGGTAGGGGGTCCCGAACTGTGTGTCTAGGCCGGATGGTAATAGGAGACAAGGGACATGAAGTTTTACCCAGGTTCGGGGTCTCTCGATGGAGGTAAAACCCTACGTCCTGCTTGATTAATATTGATGATATGAGTAGTACAAGAGTAGATCTACCACGAGATCGAGGAGGCTAAACCCTAGAAGCTAGCCTATGGTATGATTGTTGATGTGTATGTTCTATCGACTAGCCTGGCCTCGGTTTATATAATGCACCAGAGGCCTAGGATAACAAGAGTCCTAGCCGAATACGCCGGTGGGGAGGAGTCCTTGCTTGATCGCCAAGTCTTGTGGAATCTTCCTTGTATGCGGCAGCTGTCCAAACTGGTCCATGAGTATACGGCCATGGGGTCCTCGGCCCAATCTAACAGATCGGGAGATGACGTGGTGAGTACCCCCTGGTCCAGGACACTGTCAGGAGAGTTGAAATTCTTCTTAGGTCTTCAAATTCGTCAACAACGCAATGGCATATTCATATCTCAGGAGAAATACCTCAAGGATGTACTGAGGAAATTCGGCATGCAAGATTGCAAAGGCGTCAAAATTCCTATGCCCACAAATGGCCATCTGTGCACTAATGAGAATGGTATTGACTTTGATCATAAGGTATACCGCTCCATGATTGGTTCTTTATTGTACTTATGTGCATCTAGGCTAGATATAATGCTTAGTGTTTGCATGTGTGCCCGATTTCAAGCTACACCGAAGGAATCACACCATAAGGCTGTGAAGCATATTCTTCGATATCTAGCTCACACACCAACACTTGGATTATGGTACCCCAAGGGCTCGGCTTTTGATCTCATTGGATATTCTGACTCTGACTATGCTGGTGATCGTGTGGACCGCAAGTCAACATCTAGTACATGTCATTTCCTCAGACGATCTTTGGTCTGTTGGTCCTCGAAGAAACAGAACTGCGTATCACTATCTACTGCTGAAGCTGAGTACATTGCCGCTGGTTCTTGCTGTGCTCAACTGCTATGGATGAAGCAAACTCTCAAGGACTAAAGCGTCAACATGAAGATTGTGCCTCTCTTCTGTGACAATGAGAGTGCCATCAAGATTGCTCACAACCCAGTTCAGCACTCGAAGACAAAGCACATTCAGATTCATCATCATTTTCTTCGTGATCATGTGTTGAAGGGCGACATTTCTATTGAGCATGTGAAGACAGAAGAACAGCTAGACGACATCTTCACAAAGCCCTTGGATGAGAAGATATTTAGCAAGTTGCGGTGTGAGCTAAATATCCTAGAATCTTCGAATGTTCTTTGAAAAGGACACTCATCCTAACACTTATGCAAAATTGATGACTTAGATGTGCAACACATGAAGAAACGTTTTTCTTCAATTCAATGAAGAACAACACTCTTAGTGTGAAGAAATTAACGAAGAATTTGATTCTCAGAACCCTACGATAAATGTACGCGGTGTCTGAAATCATCATTCTTATACGGTGGGTCACGCCACCACCAAGAGTTGAAATTCCTCAATTATTCATATTTTTCAACTTTGCATTGTCTTCACTACTTCCGTTGTTTTTCTCCATTGACTATATATATATATATAAGTTTATGTCCTCTACAGCATTCACTTATTGCTAATTCTTCAAGTTGGTTTTTCTGCTAAGTGAATGTGATCGGACCCTCCCCCCTCTATGCTATATTCAACCCAATCTATTCACAAATTCTTCATGTGCGTCCTATTTGAAACTCGTTCAAAATATTCACTGTGTCCTTGTCAGCTGAAGAAATTGCGAACGGAACTTTAAAACCTATTTTATCAAAAAATTTGGCTTTGCCGCTCAAACTGTTCCGCATCCCACGTTATACTTATCCACTCACACACAATCGCACACGATCTCCACCTCTCAGTACGTGGGTTACACATGTCAAGCGAATGAGAAGGGTCAGGGGCACGTTCGTCCAATTTCTTCGGGCAAGAAGTTTTTCACCGTGGCTATAAATACCCCTCCGCCCCTTCCTCACTTCTTTTACTCTGCTCGACCTCTCTCTCCAGCTCGAGCTTCTCAAACCCTAGCGCCGCCGCTACTTCATCGCCGCCGGTGAGGAAAAGCTTCACTACCTCGACCTCGTCGCCGACGTACTCACGCCGACTGCGGAAATCTTGACTCCGCCGCCGCCGTAGCTGCCTTCCTCCGCCAAGTTATGGCGTGGAAGATCTGCACAGACGAACTTCACATCTTCTTACTCCAGTTCGTCGTGTTCTTCGTCCAGGGTAATTAAAAGTTACTGTTACTACCCTCATTGATTCGAATGATTATCTTCAAAATCTTCAAAGGTGTTTTTCTTCATAGTTTCACACACTAAACACCTCACAAGTCATCTGTTCTTGATTCGTTTCTCTAAGCATCATTTTTTTCAAGATTCCTCAATTGTGTGGATCTTCAATCTATACAACTCTGGAACCTAAGACAAAGAACGCTTAGTGAAATTCTTCAAGACTCATCTGGTCAAATTCATCAAACTTGTTCTTTTGAAAAACCCTCTGAGAACGCATATGACCTCTCCAAATTCCTCGCAACTATACTCTATTCACAGGTACACATGTCAGCTGCTAAATCACTAGGTTCTAATCAACTTAACTCATTTGCAGCGTTCCTCGAAGAAAAGTTGTATACTTCTTCAGAGAATTCAATTGTTCAAATTCCTCAACTGAAGAAAATGGCGGACGGTAAGAAGCCACAGAAGGAAGGAAAGAGGCCTGAGGTAAATACAACATTTGAGATCCCTGATGAAATATATGCTAGGTACTGCACACCTACTGAGGAAACCAAGAATGAGCGCAAAGTGCGCATTCAGAAGATAGAGAGGAGATGGGCAAGAGAATGGAGGGAGTACAGATATGTCACTCCTAAGTATATGAAGAAATTCGCACTCAATCCTCCATGCCCAAGAGCTCCATTGGCACCTGGCCAAATCGCTGATCCCACCAGCCTCAAGCGCGGTGAGGACTATCCTGATGAATGGGCCAAGCGCCAAGCCAAGTTGGCTAAGCAAGCCAAAGAAGCAGTGAGGAAATTCAATGAAGACTCTACTGCTGCTGCTGCCTCTGCTGAGGCCCTTGCTGTCAAGCCAAAGAAGGCTATGTCAAAGAGGCCTGTGCGCAAGCCAAGTGCTTCACCAACAATGCCCTCACGGCCAGAATCCTCAAAGCCCTCACGGCCAATTCCTCATGCTGCTCCTGTTCCTCCAAAGTCCTCAGCTCCTCCGCCTAAGCCCTCAGCTGTTCCGACTAAATCCTCAGCACCTGTGCATCTTGCCTCGTGCCAAAGGACTGCAGGCATCTCCATTGCCTCCGGTGTCTCAGCTAGTTTCTCAGTTGCACCAAGTTCCTCAGCTGGCCCCTCACTGCCGAAGACAAAGGCCACTGCTGGACGAGGTCCTCGCCCAAGTCCTCAAAAGAAACAAGTCGCTTTCCAAGTACCGTCTGAAGAAGACGAAGCTGATGATGATGAACTTGCAGAAATCATCAGAGACAGGCAAGTCAGGGCCGCTAGAGCCAAAGGATCAGAGGTGCCACTGCTTTTGGATCCCAAGTTGATCCTTGACTGCATTATTGTCTGGCACAAGGACCCCAACACTCCCATGCCTGACTTCAAGCTGACTCCTGGCCAAAGTCACATACTGACCCACTTCATTCAAGAAGAAAAGTGGAAATTTGAGAAGGCCAGGCAGATCAAGAAAGCGCAGTACAAGAAAGAGCGTTATCTGAAGAAAAACGTTGTCTCTATGACAACTGCTGATTGGCTTGGGGCCAAGGTTCGTTTTGTGAAACTTGCGGATAACTTCACTTCCAATGTTGCAGCCCCAACGCAACAGAAAATTCCTTAGGCTGAAGCATCTGCTCAGCCTACTGAAGAAAATGCCAGCACCACTGATGACAATCAGGCTACTGAAGAAAATGTGAGTTCCAGGGCTGATGACTGCATTCCAGCCACTAAAGAAATTGCCAGGGCACCCACTAGTGGTGCGCCTGAAGAAACTGAAGAACTCAGGGGAACTGCATCAGTTGTGCCTGAAGAAAATCAACCAGATTCCTCAGCTGCACCCGCACCAACTTCAACTCCAATCCTTCCATCTGCATCAGATGTGAAGAAGACCAAGGTTGCAGAGCGTGCTGCAGTGAAGAAAAGGAAAGCATCAGTTGCTTCAGATTCTTCAGCTCCGAAGAAAATGACGTCTATGACAAGTTCATTTGCAAATCCGATTGATGCTATTCCCATCTCAACCAGGCCATCAAAGGACCTTATTCCTTTTGATGAAGAATATGTGATCCCCAGCGGATCTGATGAAGAAACTCCTTCTGCTGCTTCGTCTGAACCGTTGGATGAAGAAATTGAAGTGGATGCGATCCCTTCAACACCTATCATCTCCTCGCCCATGCCTCAGTTCACAGCTGAAGAGGCAGGCGTTGAAGAAATGGAAGATGAAGATGTGGACGTTGGCTCCTCCACACCCATAATCAGTGATGAATTCTAGGAAAGTCAGCATCCAAACTCTCCAATGTTCACACCGCTGCAGCAAATACCTCAGTCGCCTACACCAACTGTTCAAATGGGCTCTGAAGAAACTCATCCCACTTCATTTGTGCATGGGGAAATTCCAGCCACTAGTGCTGAAGAAAATGTTGCTGCTGAACATCTGAAGATGCAGACTGCCACTGAGGAGAAAACAGAAATTCCTCAGCCTGAAGAACCTACGATTGAGATTCCTGAGGTCGTGATGCAACCCACTAACACTCCTCTGCTGAAGCCAAAGGATCCATTCTCACGCAAGCAAAAGTTCAATGCTGATGATTTCTTCGGCGAGCACGTATTCTTCGAAGATTACAACCCATATAACTCTGCTCGCATTAGGAAGAGGCGTTTCTGGACTGCTAGTCAAGCAAATTTCTATTCCTCAGTGCTGTTCAACAAGGAGAAGATCTTCCATCATGAGCATATTCCTCACGTGGATATGGAATCTCTGCCGTGCTTCGCACCAGTCCCAAGTGTTCTTCACGACGCTGGACTGCTAAACTTTTGCTCTGACATCTGCGATTGGAATGAAGAACTGATTCTTCAATTCTATGCAACGCTGCACATCACCGGAGATGCTGAAGATGTGAATTCATGGGTGCTGGACTGGATGTCTAAAAACACTCTCTACACTGCATCAGCCTCTGAATTGCTTCGTGCTCTACCAGTCAGTGCTCCCCTTGAAGAAGCTCGCTGCATCTACAGTGAACCTGAGCTCACACATCATTGCATGCAGGTGCTAATGAAACCTTTGAAGCCAGGTCAAGCACCAAGAACCAAATTCCTCGTGAAGGAATTGATGTACGTGCCCAGAACTGTCTATCGTATTCTTACGAGGACAATCAGTCCTATCAAAGGCCACGACTCATCTGATGAGGAAATTGTTGGCATCATGAAGAATCTGGTATTCAACATCGTTCATGGCATTCCTGTCAATTATCACGATTTCTTCATGAGGACTATGGCAAATGTTGCACTGTTTCCATTTGAGCTGAAGCCTTATGCACCTTGGATTATGAGATTCCTCAGGACAAGGTCTTCACTCAACTACAAAAGCTGATTTCCAGAATCACCTCAGCTACTTGCCCCCAATTGAAGTCCTCAAGCAGACATATTCCTCAGTTGATGGAAAGGGCAAGGCACCAGCTGTAATAGATGAAGGCATTCGTCCATTGGATGGTCAGTTTCGCAAAGCTGCATCTTATTCCACCAATGATGACTCTGCCACACATGACTCTGCCAATGCACCCAAGTCCACTCCTCAAGCCACTGCTCCGCGCGTGATGATTGACCGTGAACTTCTGCTTAGTCTTCACCAGAAGGTGGATCGAAATCACAAATGGGTTAAGCGTCAGTTTGGTTCACTTCTTCACAACATGACTGCCACACACAATGCAGTGAAGAAAAACCACTACTACCTCCATCAAGTCTTCGGTCGCACCTGGGCAATCCTGTCACATCTGTATGGTGAAGAAGATCTGAAGAAAATGGGTCTCAATGAAGATTTTGACTGGAGCGTTAGTCCTCATATTCGATCCTTTTGGTCATTTGATGACAAAGGGGGAGAATTTTGAGTTAGTCTTCAAGCGGGTCTTTCTATATGGGCATTTTTTTGTTAAGTTACAACTCTCGTTCTTCTGAGACTTTATTGGATCGAGTTGTAAACTTAAACCCGATGGTGCTCTGATACTCTTGATACGTTTTTATGCATGCTTATTCCTCGTTAATATTAATTGCACGCATGCTGAATTACATCAGTCACCATATTTCATCATGCATTTCAAATTCTTCACTGTTATATGTCAAATGCGTGTATGAATTACAAGATATAAGGGGAGATCTCCATGATTCAACTCTTCAAGTGTGCATTGCTTCAAAAGCAAATTCCTCACTATGCACATCTTCAGGGGGAGTTCTTCTATATCTTACAATCAAATTCCTCAATATCAGTATTTACACTTCATATGTTTATCCCCGTTGAAAACTTAACCTATATTGTCATCAATCACCAAAAAGGAGGAGATTGTAAGTGCATCTAGTGCCCCTTAGTGATTTTGGTGTATTGAAGACTTATAGGTTAAGGGACTAATGCGTTTGTGAGTGTACACGGGTTTATAAGTGTATGAGGAGTTTGATATTTACAGAAAAAGTCAACCCCTAAAAATGAAGTTCTTCGACTGAAGACTTTGAATCACTAAAGACTTTCTGAAGACTTTGAAAGTGAAGAAATTGGTGTGACCTTGAAGACTTGGTATTCGTTCGAGGAACATGAAGCGTGAAGACTTTTGTTTTCGTAGTTTCATTTTCTCTTTCTTGAGCCATAGGAAACACCGTACTGTTAAAGGGGGTCGAGGAAATGCTAAGGAAAATTTCCACGTGATGCTCAACTCAAAATCCTACACCTACCAATCCCTTCAAGTGATACAGTTCAGTCATTTTCTTCAGTTACAGAGACGAAGTTCTTTTGGTCTCTGAGGAATTTGTCCTGACTGAGGAGTTAGGAATTCGCCAGTGCGGATTACCTACACAGTGAGGAACATGATAACCCTGAGGATTTTGCTACTCAAAATTCTGACCGTTGCTGTGCTATGCGCCAGCTGTCCCAAAATATCTATCCACCTAACGGTCATATATTGAAGGGCATTTATGTCTTATCATGTCGGGCCGCTCCCTAGGCTATAAATAGCCGCCCCCCTACAACCACTAGTTGGTTTGCTGCTCTGAGAAAAACCGACACTTGTCATTTGAGAGCAACCCATCCTCTGAGGACTTTGAGCGAAAATCATCAAGTGAGGAAAAACCCAAAACCCAAACACCTACAAACCCCAAGTGATTGAGCATCACTGAAGAGATTGATCCTGCGTGGATCCAACGCTTGTTACCTTTGAAGACCGTGCTTCTTCCAGACGGTTAGGCGTCATGGTCTAGAGCATCCAAGAGGAATTGTGGATTGCCGAGTGACCGAGTTTGTGAAGGTTTGGAAGTCGCCTGAAGACTTACCACGAGTGATTGGACGAGGTCTGTGTGACCTTAGTTCAAGGAGAATATGGTGAGGACTGGTTGTCCTGAGCTGCGTGTTCAGGACTGGGTGTCCGGGACTGTGTGTCCTCGAATTTAAATACTCAGCCGCTCCAACCAGATGTACAACTGAGACAGCAGTTGGAACTGGTCTACCAAATCGTTGTCTTCACCAAGCTTACTGGTTCTATTTCCTCAACTCTTTCATTTCCTCATAACTATGTTGTGTGCTTGTTCATATCTGTGTTTGAAGACTTTGACTGAAGACTTTTCTCAATTTCCTCAGTTCAATTTCTTCAGTTTGTTTGTCTTCATCCTGTGTTACCATGTGCTTACGCTTCTGTACAATGTGCCTGTCTTCATTTCATCATGATGACTATGCTTGTATTCTGTTATGTTTACTTTTGAGTACTCATTCCGCTGCTAGTAGTTCTTCGCTAAGGAATTTCCTCACCGGCAAATTCCTCAGTGAAGAATTTCATAAAAATCGCCTATTCACCCCCCTCTAGTCGATATAACACACTTTCAATACATCATCATATATTACATCATACATCATCATTACATCATCATAGCATGTATTATATGTGCATGGATATACCGGCTTATATGGCAGGAATCGGTTTTCAAACTAGGATATATTATTCAAAATCTTTAATAGTCAACACGGCTGGATTTTATTATGGTTATCAAATAACCAGTATTATGATTAAAGTTTTCAAAGTCGCTTTAGCGCAATGACTATCATACTATCAATGGATATGATTTATTCTACAATTGAAGGAATAGTACCGAGTCACTGCAGGCTTACGGCCCGGCACTTGGGGGCTACATTATTCAAGTTGGGATTACATCAAATACACAATGTCTCATGTCGCTGCAAGCATGCACCATGACACTTGGGGGCTAATGCAAAGTCATTGTTTGCTCACTTATTGAAGACCCAACTCATCACATCGTAATGAGCCGGCCCTTGGGGGCTACCAATTGCTCCTGTCAATAGTTCAAGGTACAAAGCTTTTAATCCATTATATTGAAGGGTCCACTGCTCAGTTGGTAAAGCACAAGGCTCTTAAACCTTGTGGGCGTGGGTTTAAGCCCCATGATGGGGGTTACATCATATAATGTTATTCGCAATGAAGTATATATAAAGTCCCATCTCAATATTATCTTACTAAGCCGGCCCTTGGTGACTACACGTTGCTGTTCAAAGTCTACATGATTATATTTACAAAGTCCCTGCTCATTATTGCATAATGACCCGGCCCTTGGGGGCTACACTGGTTGAAGTTTTTATAAGCATAAAGCAATTTCAAGTCCCAGGTTGCTGCAAGCATGACAACCCGGCACTTGGCGGCTACATATGTGGAATATTCAGTTCTGACTGGTGACTGAGATGAACAACCTGGATTTCTTCAAGCTTGTGACATTCATATTGAAGCAAGTCTTAAGTTGTTGCTATGCTACCTTCTTAAGACTTGGGGGCTACAAGTGATAGGCATATAAGAGGTACATTTTCAAGCTTGATGTTAACTACAATTATGACCCGGTGCCATCAATATTTGTAAACCGGCAATGATAAACCAGCAAAGTGTTGGGGAACGTAGCAGAAATTCAAAATTTTCTACGCGTCACCAAGATCAATCTATGGAGTAATCTAGCAACGAGGGGAAGGAGAGTGCATCTACATACCCTTGTAGATTGCTAAGCGGAAGCGTTCAAGTGAACGGGGTTGATGGAGTCGTACTCGTCGTGATCCAAATCACCGATGATCCTAGTGCCGAACGGACGGCACCTCCGCGTTCAACACACGTACAGCCCGGTGACGTCTCCTACGCCTTGATCCAGCAAGGGGAGAAGGAGAGGTTGGGGAAGACTCCATCCAGCAGCAGCACGACGGCGTGGTGGTGGTGGAGGAGCGCGGGACTCCAGCAGGGCTTCGCCAAGCACTACGAGAGACGAGGAGGAAGACGGGTAGGGCTGCGCCAACAGGGAGATTGAATCGTGTGTTGGGCTGCCCCTTTGCTCAAGTATATATAGGGGGAGGGGAGGGGCTGCACCCCCACCTAGGGTTCCCTCCCTAGGGGTGGAGGCAGCCCCTAGATCCCATCTGGGAGGCGGCCAAGGGGAAGAGAGAGGGGGGCGCACCGAGGGTGGGCCTTAGGGCCCATCTGCGCCTAGGGTTTGCCCCCTCTCCCCTTGAGGATGCCTTGGGCCATGGTGGGAGGCGCCCCAGCCCACCTAGGGGCTGGTCCCTTCCCACTATTGGCCCATGTAAGCCTCTGGGGCTGGTGGCCCCACCTGGTGGACCCCCGGACCCCTCCGGTGGTCCCGGTACACTACCGGTGATGCCCGGAACAATTCCGGTGGCCAAAACCATACTTCCTATATATCAATCTTTACCTCCGGAACTCCTCGTGACGTCCGGGATCTCATCCGGGACTTCGAACAACATTCGGTAACCGCATACATACTTTCCCTATAACCCTAGCGTCATCGAACCTTAAGTGTGTAGACCCTACGGGTTTGGGAGTCATGCAGACATGGCCGAGACAACTCTCCGGTCAATAACCAACAGCGGGATCTGGATACCCATGTTGGCTCTCACATGCTCCACGATGCTCTCATCGGATGAACCACGATGTCAAGGATTTAATCAATCCCGTATACAATTCCCTTTGTCTAGCGGTACGATACTTGCCCGAGATTCGATCGTCGGTATCCCGATACCTTGTTCAATCTCGTTACCGGCAAGTCTCTTTACTCGTTCCGTAACACATCATCCCGTGATCAACTCCTTGGTCACATTGTGCACATTATGATGATGTCCTACCGAGTGGGCCCAGAGATACCTCTTCGTTTACACGGAGTGACAAATCCCAGTCTCGATTCGTGCCAACCCAACAGACACTTTCAGAGATACCTGTAGTGAACCTTTATAGCCACCCAGTTACGTTGTGACATTTGGCACACCCAAAGCACTCCTACGGTATCCGGGAGTTGCACAATCTCATGGTCTAAGGAAATGATACTTGACATTAGAAAAGCTTTAGCATACGAACAACACGATCTTTGTGCTAGGCTTAGGATTGGGTCATGTCCATCACATCATTCTCCTAATGATGTGATCCCGTTATCAACGACATCCAATGTCCATGGTCAGGAAACCGTAACCATCTATTGATCAACGAGCTAGTCAACTAGAGGCTTACTAGGGACATGGTGTTGTCTATGTATCCACACATGTATCTGAGTTTCCTATCAATACAATTATAGCATGGATAATAAACGATTATCATGAACAATGAAATATAATAATAATAACTAATTTATTATTGCCTCTAGGGCATATTTCCAACACAAAGTTCTACATTCTTAAACCGACAATGTTCTACATTCTTAAACCGGCTGAAGATCAGATGAATATTTTAAAAAGATCAATATTTTTGTTAAGCATTGGGAGCTGAGTCAAAGGAGTTATTCTTCACAATATTTCTCTGTGACAAAGCAATGTCAGCAAATGGATTATGAAGCTGGCCTATTGACCAGGATTTTATAGAAGAAGGAAGTAACAAGGACTTAAGGATGATCAGGATCAGTTTAACATGGATAAATCCAAATTAAACTGGGGGCTAATGTCGGGGATATACCCCGCGGTATGATCCGGCCGGAATTGTAACCCGGCTGGGACTTGGTAAACCAGCTGACAGTTAAGACAGATGGCTAAGGCGGGTGGTAAACTAGGAGGTGTCAAGGCAGGTGGTAAACCGGTTGGTGTTAAGTCAGACGGTAAACTGGCAGGTTGTTAAACTGGCTGACAGTTAAGACAGATAGGTAAAATAGGCAGTTAACCCAGACGGTAAACCGGCAGGTTGTTAAACCAGTTGCCAATTAAGGCAGAAGTTAAGTCAGATGATAACTGTAACGCTCCGAGACAGATGTACCACGTGTCCTCCAGTTATTCGCTGTTGTTGCCTTGTCATTGCTTGCGTGTCATGCATTGCATATCATGTCATCATGTGCATTTCATTTGCATACGTGTTCGTCTCATGCATCCGAGCATTTTCCTCGTTGTCCGTTTTGCATTCCGGCGCTCCGTTCTCCTCCGGTGGTCAGTTCTACCTTTCTTTCGTGTGTGGGGATTAAACATTTCCGGATTGGACCGAGACTTGCCAAGCGGCCTTGGTTTACTACCAGTAGACCGCCTGTCAAGTTTCGTACCATTTGGACTTCGTTTGATACTCCAACGGTTAACCAAGGGACCGAAAAGGCCTCATGTGTGTTGCAGCCCAACACCTCTCCAATTTGGCCCAAAACCCACCAAAACCCTCTCCATCATCTCGGTCGTTCGATCATGATCGCATGGCCGAAAACCGCACCTCATTTGGACTATCCTAGCTCCCTCTACCTCTATATAAAGACCCCCTCCTCCAAATTCGCGGTACAAACCCTAGATCTCTTCACTCGCACCGCCGGACGTTTCTTCCTCCCGCGCCGGACATGTCCGCCTCGTCCCACGCCAAATCGGAGCGCGCCATGTGTCCCAGCGCCGCCCTCCGCCGCCGCGGCCCGCGGAACCCGGATCGGGCCCGCGCGGGCCCCGAGCCGCCGCCGCCCGCGTGCCAGGCGCCCCCGCTCGCCACAAATCTCCGCCGCCGCCTCTCTCTCGCCGGGGTTCGCCGGGACCTCACCGGATGCGTCGCCGGAACTCCTCGGCGTCCGCGCCCGCCACCAACCGCCGCCATGCCCGCGCGCCACCGCGCCTCGCCATGGATCTCCGCCCCGCCGCCAAGGTTCCTCGTCGCCGGCGTGGCGCCCCGTGCCGCCCGTAGCCCGCGGCCATCGCCGGACCTCCTCCTCGCCGGCGTGCCAGCTCGCCGGAGCGTGCAGCCTCGCCGCCCCGTCCGGATCCGCGAAGCGGGATCAGATCCACCTGCTCGCTCAACCAAACGGCATCCTCCGTCCCGGATCCGCGCCGTCCCGCACCACCTCATCCCACGTTGACTTTTTCCGCGGGGTAAAAATTCCACTAAGTCCTCGAGATTCCCAGTTTCATATGGCCATGTTCATCATGTCGTAACTCTGCATCCATAGTTCCGATTCATGCATATAGCATATCAAAATGTTCGTCTCAAAGAGTACATCATTTCGTCTCATTGCATCATTTTCATTTGAGCTCATCTTGATGCCCGAGATGCTGTTGGAAGAGTGCTATTTGAGATAATTGTCAGATCTGCTGCTCCAATTAGATATTTGTCATTTTTGCCATGATTATTGTGTGCATGATATGCCCTTGAGCTCTACATGTGTTTTGTTATATGTTTTGCCATCTTTCCAGAGGTGCAAACCATGTATTTTTGTGATGTGTGTGGTGACTAGCACAAGCTTGCAAAGTGGTGCATTCGTTAATGCTGATTTCATGGACTTAGCATTTCCACTAAGTCCTTGATCTTTTTATCTCATTATGCCATATGTTCATGTTGTTTCCTAGTGATCCGTGCCTCTTTTGAGGATGATCAGTAAAGATGTTTTGTTAATCTTGTAGTGCTCTATCCATCCATGTCTTTGTTTGCAATTTTGGAGCACCCTAGCTTGAGTCAATCGAGCTCTACTTTTGCTATTTCGTGAATCTGGGCAGATTGTCTACTTGTTAGCAATTTTGCCGAGGATGTTGTAGTTGATCCGTGCATGCTATGTTATTGTTCTTGCCATGTCTAGTTTGAATTTTGTGTATTCTTGATGGGTGTATGCTTAGATTGTCATGACTTGCTCTGTAGTGAGTGCATCGAGCTCGTTAACATGCCTACTTGATGTCTGTTTCAGCATGCTCCAATTTTCACCAAGTCTGAGAACTGATTATGTTTTTGCCATGTTCACATGCTTGCAAATGTATTTTCCGATCCCTTTTGGCTCAAGGTCACTAAGGGACTTTTGTTAAGATCTTTGAGTAGCTCCATGCCATGCTTTACGTTGCCATGTTCAGATCCTGTAGCATATAGTTTTCATACTCCAAAGTGTGCTACCTGATCTGAAATTCCAGACAGGTGTTAATTTCACTAAGTCTGAAATCTGTTTACCGTATGCATTTTTGCCATGATTGTTTGAACCTGTTAATGGATGAATTGGCTGTAGCTCAGTGTTCATCTTTTGTTAAGCATCATGAATGGATCCCTGCCATGTATTTTGTTGCCATGTTTGAGTGTTGTAGCATGATCATCTTGTTGCATTTAGATGGCTACTTGCTGTTTATCGCAGACCAGTGCCATATTTGAATTGCTTGCCATTTCCAAACCGTAACTCCGTTTCCGGCGTTCTTTATATCGTTTTCAAGCGATTTCATCTCATCTTTCCAGTGGCACACTTGGATTTCCATGTTGAGGCCAGGTTCATGCATTCCTTGTCAAATCTTGCATATGCATCGCATACCGCATCCCGCATATCATACCATGTTCATGAGTTGGTTGTTTACTATGTTGTGTGCTTCTTTCCGGTGTTTGCTTCTTTGGATTGGTTCCGGTAACATCGCGTTTGTGAGGACCCGTTCGTCTACGTCCGTTTATCTTCTTCATGGACTCGTTCTTCTTCCTTGCGGGATTTCAGGCAAGATGATCATACCCTCGAAATCACTTCTATCTTTGCTTGCTAGATGCTTGCTCTTTTGCTATGCCTATGCTGCGATACCTACCACTTGCTTATCATGCCTCCCATATTGTGAACCAAGCCTCTAACCCACCTTGTCCTAGCAAACCGTTGTTTGGCTATGTTACCGCTTTGCTCAGCCCCTCTTATAGCGTTGTTAGTTGCAGGTGAAGATTGAAGTTTGTTCCTTGTTGGAACATGGAGTTGTTGTGCCTTGTTGGAACATGTTTACTTGTTGGGTTATCACAATATATCTTATTTAATTAATGCATCTATATACTTGGTAAAGGGTGGAAGGCTCGGCCTTATGCCTGGTGTTTTGTTCCACTCTTGCCGCCCTAGTTTCCGTCATATCGGTGTTATGTTCCCGGATTTTGCGTTCCTTACGCGGTTGGGCTATTATGGGAACCCCTTGACAGTTCGCCTTGAGTAAAACTCCTCCAGCAATGCCCAACATTGGTTTTACCATTTGCCACCTAGCCTTTTCTTTTCCCTTGGGAGTCGCGCTCCTGAGGGTCATCATTATTTTACCCCCCCCCCACCCGGGCCAGTGCTCCTCTGAGTGTTGGTCCAACCTGTCAGCTACCGGTGGCCACCAGGGGCAACTCTGGGCTGGCCTACCCGTACCTAGGACAATCTAAGTGTGCCCTGAGAAAGAGATATGTGCAGCTCCTATCGGGATTTGTCGGCACATTCTGGCGGTGTTGCTGGTTTAGTTTTACCTTGTCGAAATGTCTTGTAACCGGGATTCCGAGTCTGATCGGGTCTTCCCGCTAGAAGGAATATCCTTCGTTGACCGTGAGAGCTTGTGATGGGCTAAGTTGGGACACCCCTACAGGGATTTGAACTTTTGAAAGCCGTGCCCGCGGTTATGGGCAGATGGGAATTTGTTAACGTCCGGTTGTAGAAAACCTGAAGTTGACCCTAATTAAAATACATCAACCGCGTGTGTAACCGTGATGGTCTCTTTCCGGCGGAGTCCGGGAAGTGAACACGGTGTTGGAGTTATGTTTGACGTAGGTTGTTCTAGGATCACTTCTTGATCATAGTTCTTCTTTCGTGCTTTGCCTTCTCTTCTCGCTCTCTTTTGCGAATATGTTAGCCACCATATATGCTAGTCGCTTGCTGCAGCTCCACCTCATACCTTTTACCTTACCCATAAGCTTAAATAGTCTTGATCGCGAGGGTGCGAGATTGCTGAGTCCCTGTGGCTCACAGGTACTTCCAAAACCAGTTTGCAGGTGCCGATGTTACAGAGCAGGTGACGCAACCAAGCTCAAGGAGGAGCTCGATGAAGATCTTGTCCTTTGTGTTGTCCCATTTCCAGTTGATCAGTAGTGGAGCCCAGTTGGGGTCGATCGGGGACCTTGTCGCATTTGGGGTTCTTCTTTTATTTTGGTTCCGTAGTCGGACCTTGATTGTATTTAGATGATGTAATGCTTTATTCATGTAATTGTGTGAAGTGGCGATTGTAAGCCAACTATGTATCTTTTCCCTTATGTATTACATGGGTTGTTTGCGAAGATTACCTCACTTGTGACATTGCTTTCAATGCGGTTATGCCTCTAAGTCGTGCTTCGACACGTGGGAGATATAGCCGCTTCGAGGGCGTTACAATAACTCAGCAGACAATCATAAACCGGCAGACCATCTTAAACCGGCACCAGTTATAACCCAGCAGACAGTGATAACTGGGTTGCCAGGAGTTATGAAGCCCGAGACATTATGAAGCCCAAGATGTTAAGAAGCCCATGAAGAGAAGTTATAATAGTTAAGTCTTAAGTCCGAGTTGGACTCTACATATAACCCACCCCTTCAACTTATATAAGGAGGGGCAGGGCTCCCCAAAGAGGGACAAGTAAGAAGAAACAATCTTAAGGGTTAGGGTTAACTGGGAGAGCCTGTTTACGACTTCCTCATCTATATCTATCTATCTATCTATCTATCTATCTATCTATACCTCTATACCTATACTAATTAGTCACTTCCAATAAATCTATACCTCTATATACCTATACTAATTAGTCACTTCCAAGAAATTACCATGTTAATTAGATTTTATGGGCCGTTAATCCGGTGGGACCAAATTATAACGGTGTAGATCGACTTAGGAAAAAAAACTCACGTATATCTCCAATGACCCAATGAACTCAGAGAAAAAAAACTCATGGACATATGTTTCTCCCTTGACCCAACTCTCTCTATCTCTCACGTGTCTCTCTAATGATAAAAAAAATCACGTAGGTCTCTCCCGTGTCCCAAGTCCCTCAATCTCTCGCGTATGTGTAACAAACTCTATTTCCCGTGGCACAACTACCTAAATCTATCACCGAATCTCTCACATATATATCTAACAAACCCTCAAATCAGCCCTACAAAAGGGTAAAAAAAACTGCCATATCCCTAATCCTACGAAAAGAAAAAAAAATTCTCCTAATGTCACCTACGCCGCCGCACGATCCTCCCCCGCTGACACGATATTAGCACCGGCGCCACCGGCCGTCCTCTCGCTGCTCTTGCTAACGAGTTTCAGGTGAGTGGCACAAGTCCAATATGAAATACTCCTCGGCTGCAGTCTCACACAGGCGAGAACACATGCACATGGAAAGCCATGCGCCTGACCTCCATGTTAACCCCTGATCTCCATGTTATGCCCAGCCATGACTCAAATTGAAAGAGAAAAGATTCATTTGTTGTACTTCATGCAGTCGTCGGTGTGGGAGGCCGTCATGCTGTTGTGGAGGGCTCCAAGCGTACTGCCGCAGTATTTATACGACTACCCTCCCTGGTGCATCCCGTACAGCCGTACTTGCCTCCATGTGCAGGAAACTAAAGGTAATTGAATTAGATGCATTTGTTCTACTATTTACTTCAATTAATCGCTTCCTTAAGCACACATATGGCTGCTGCGTGGTGATGAATTTAGTATTTACGAAAAGCATATCATGCGTATGTCCACAATGACCTCCCTGCAATATGCTGACTGGACCATCGACTGAGCCGTCGGACAGGGCGGCGCGCAGCTCTACATGCTGGATGAAGGGACGGCCATATTTTGTCGCCTGCGCGCATTGCCAGGCGAACGAGTTCAGATCGATCCTCCCTGTATCGCCATCTTTGCCAAATCCTTTTCCACCATGATATCCGCCGCTCGATCCAGACACAACTCGCGTCCACGTGATACTCACACCGCACCCAGCAATCAATCCTATGGCATTGGCCATCCTGGCGCTCTTATTGCCGATTGGTTGCTTTCCAACTTAGCACTTGATTGATGTTCTAGACAGATATGCAAGTGACAAAAGTTTACTTGATGGATCCTCTCAAAGCGATGGAACATCTGTTGGTGCAAGCAGACTACACGTCAGATGCCAGTCTCGCACGCAGTACGGACATACGGTGTACTGCCCTCTGTGGATTACGTCCTGTTGAGATGCAGGTATGTGAGCTAAAAAAATCAATTGATCTCGGCAAGATGTGCAAGTGCACAAAGATGGCTTGATCTATTTTCCACGGCTGCAGGCACACACAGACATGAGAACAGCTGAGAGGTATCTAATCAATTGGTATACACAGTGGTACATGCTTAGCTAGCTGTTCATATTTAGCTACTAATCATACTGACACTGTAACCGGCCGTCTCTAATCAATTGGTATATACAGTGGTAGATGCCTTTCTCTTAATGAAATGAAATCAATGCTGGCTGTTTTCCTTCAAAAGAAACAGTGGTGCATGCACGCTGAGGTATCTGATTAATTCGTGTCCATATTGATATTACGTAACTGTATCTATAATGTATGCGTAGATTGATAAATAACCATTGCTCTTAGTATTAAGCCTGTATTCATGTGTTGTTGATACATAACCATTACTCTTAGTGCTAAGCCTGTATTCATGTGTGTGTACTGTGTCCACCCAGCAGGTATAAATTCGCCATGTCGTTCCGAGGAGGATTCTCCCATCCGCAAGAACGGACCAGCAAAAATCTCAATCGACCATACTTATAGTGAGAACCGGTACTATTATGTCCTGAAAATAGACTTTTGTAACTTCTTATGCTTTTCAACACATGAATATAATAAAGCTTATGATATGAAGTCCAATATGAAATCCTCCTCGGTTGCAGGCACACACAAGCGAGAACACAAGCACATGGAAAGCCATGCCCCTGATCTCCATGTTATGCCCAGCCATGGCTCAGATAGAAAGAGGAAAGATTCATTTGTTGTACTAGATGCAATCGTCAGTGTGGGAGGCCGTCATGCTGTTGTGGAGGGCTTCAAGGTTAGGTTCAAAGTAATCAAGGAAGAATGAGTGCTGCCAAGAGCTTCAGCGAGATTGATGCATTGCCTTGCATGTGGTTTTCCACTAATTTCTCCTCTTTAAGAACAATATATGTTGATACGATTTCTTTTGTATTTCTTTTTGATCCTACAAAAAGGAGCCTGCAAATCGGTTCCTTAGATATTATACTGAGTTAGTGTTAGGTAATAGTTCAAATATTTGTATTCTACTTTCACAGAAAATAATGAGAAAATCAATGCCAAAGGACGTTTCAAATGCGGCAGCTGCGGTGTTGAAAATAATGAGAAAGTAATCGGGTATGCTCCCATGTGGCACCACGTCATGAAACTTTTCAGGGATGCATTCTAAGCAAATATTTTAAAAAGAAATTCTAGCTATCTTTCAGTAGAGGGCTCTTGCTTGGTTCTGGCAGGAACGATCTGATTGGTGTCATACAATGTGCAAGTGTACATATTGTACACATTTTTCTCTTTAATTTAGTAACTTTTGCGTTACGCAGGAATGAGTTGTTGAATGTGTTCTTATGATTCTTGCAACAGTGGAATAAATATTCATAATTCTTACATGCGCGCCCATGTAAAGATTTATTATTCAGCCTTTAGGTGTACATTGAATTATTTGTGTGTGCATTCTAAAATAATTGTTATTATATGCCTTTTTACCTACCGTTTTATGGCTTATATTTCTAAAGGGTATTACACAGAAGATTCCCTAATTTAGTTTCTCAAAATCATATTTAACTAAGTGTTGTTTTTTTCAGGTGAATACATATCTTTGGAGGATTCTCGATCAAGAAGCGAGGTTGCTCGACTGATTTCTTACGTAAGCATAACCATGCAAAATTAGTGTAAGTTGTTTAAATTTAAAAATAGTACAGATTTAATTATTGTTTCATTATTCTGATGCTTAAGAAAGTTAGACTATTAGTAACTTTATTTCTAATGTGGCATGTGTAATCTTTTCCTTTTGTTTTGAAATAGTTATGTGCGGTAATTCATTCTGAAAGATAAGAGCAGGCTTATCTGCCATTATAGAGGGCATCCAGCTTAAAATAAATTGTTTAAATGTGAGATTACATTTTAAATTCATTATGAAAGACATGAACAATTATTCGAGTAAATAGTTTTATGGCACTATCAATGATTCTAGTGCAGTGCTATTCCAGCACAGGAGTGAGAGGGTGATGATTTCTTACTTCTATTACTGAACATGTAATGTGGCTTTGCTAAATGTTTATATCGTTCAGTATGTGCGATGTGTGTGCAAGGCATCGACTAATATAGTAGCATCATTGAAAACAGCTCCGAGACACAAGCTAGGCATGGTATATTGAACTTGAAAAGTGATCCATGACAGATGGCGTAGGGACTCTGCTCTTGGCCGCTTAGTTGACACAGAGAACGCATGTGTAATAAGGAAGTACATGCCGAAACCAGTATGCACAAGGCCTTCAACCTTGATGTATACATGTGAATACATTGTTGTGACTTGGAAAAGTTCATGCTTGCTTCCGAATATTTTGTCATATGGTGGTCTTCTTAAAACCGCAATCTCATTATTCCTTTTCATTGGAGCTTAACTAACCAACGAATTTCTGATTTGCTGCTTTCAATTCTCAAATATATTTTTCACTGAATATTTAATCAAATGCAAATGATTCGCATGTCATACTTTTGTATTATAATTGATCACTTCGAACGAGATTTAATTTAGACATCGCCGTGCCCATCAGGTGTTCTTATAAAGCAATGCCGCTGTGGTGTAGACAAACAAAAGTTAGATGTCTCTTGATGTTGGCAACAAAGTTACTTGCAGGTTACCAATTTATAAGTTTGGAAGGTAAATATGTGAGATTTGACATTATGAACCCTTATTGTTGTTGCCGCATAGGTTATATTACAAGTGTTCACCTTGATTTGTTTTGTTCCTTTGCCCTATTTTAAAACTTCTATAATTTTATTTCTGTGTGGAAATTTTATGTGAACCAACAACATGTGATATGCTTTGATTGTTGCTTTCATTTGGCATGCTATATTTGAGAGGAAAATAGTGTGTAGCACATTTGATGCAAAACATTAGATAAAATTTTGATGTAGTTCATAAATGCATAAGCAATAACTGAATCACACAATATGGTTGATTAGCGCTGCATTATTTGTCCTGAAAAATAGGGCATTTTAGAAACAAGCATAGTCCTAAACATGTGTATTTGACCATTATTTCGTGCATACAATTATTAGTTAAAACTATTTTCGTGAAAGTTTAAATGGTAGGTAAAAAGTTAAAGAACACATGTGCATAAACTGACACACTAAGTTTGGTACACAACCGAAATATGATCAAGAAATCTGCGGTTGTTTTCTTGACATGTATAGAACATAACACATACATAGACAACCTAACTCGGAACTACTTTGATGGTAATAACTATAAATATATATTCTTCATATTTAAACCAAATAGGCATTTATTACACTAGCCCGTGCAACTGCACGGGCTGACGTCTAGTGATCATAATGAGACATAGCCTCAAACAACACGTAGGATTGTTACCGGATGATGTTTCCCGAGGACCGAAGCTGTCTAAACCCTTGTCTTGCGTTGCGTGTCTCGATTCCGCTCAACCCCTCTCAAGCTACCACATAGATGCGTTGGCCTCACGACTAAGTCCTCACACTAGGACATCTGCCGTGACAACCCCACGACACACGGGGTACTCAGAGAGTTTACGCAGTACCCCACGCGCACGTGGTACCCAGAGAGTTACGCAGTACCCCGTGCGCACGGGCAAAGACCCCGTGCGCACGGGGTACCCAGTAACTTTCTGTCACAAACTTTCTCAGTACCATAAGCACACACACACACTAGGATTTTAGGTGGTAGGTGTGGGTAGGCTAAGTGTATAAGGTTAGGCAAAGGCATTCCCACACAACTTTCATCCACACAAACCCCTCTTAATAGTGCGATCTTTCCTACGACTCGAAGCAAACCAAAAACTAAAACCTTTGAAGCACCAAAAGACCACGCCTTTGAACTTTTTGAAATGGGGGATCGCACATCTCCATCATTGTCGGAGTAATGGGCCACGGGTAGGCTAACCCGTGGCCCTGAACCTTTCAAGACATCGGGGCAGGCGGCGCCCCTCAAGACACCAGGACAAAGAGCCGTCTTCTGAGAAGTCGGCGGCAAGGCAACCGACTGGCTACTCGCGGCCGAGTCCCAGAAACGACTTCAGGATAAGCCGACTCCTGACTGGCGACTTCCCGAGAAGCTGGCCTTGGGGAGTCGGCCCGCGACTCCAACAAACCCCATGCCCTCATCAAGAGGGACGGGACAGGGGAGTGGCTACAGTAGAGCCCGCTCCCACCATCTTTCTAAAGGCAGGCCTGGCTACAGTGCGTCGTACCCGCGGAGATCTCCGTCTGGCGCGGCACTGTTGCCATGCCGGCCCTGACATCAGCACCAGTGGGTAGGATCCTGCACCCACGACGGCTTGTCTGTACGACCCAGGGGCGGCGGGCCCCACCAGTCAGTAGGAGTCCAGAAGACGGCGAGAGCCTCACCCGTCAGACCCGTTGGGAGTCGGCCCCCGGGAGTCGGCCAGCCCCTCCCCCGAGGCCCACGCGCCATTAACCAGATGTGACGGGGAGTGGCAATAGTGATCGCCCGCCAGGCGGCGGGGCTGTTTCCACGACCCCATGACCAAGCCCGCGTCATTAGAAGCACGGCTACAGTAATCAGCAGCCGGCAAGACTCGCCAGCGGCGGACACGGCCTGTCGGCGCCGTACCAGACCAGTCGGCGGGGCCCGCCTGTCGGCGGAGAAGACGGTGGCCGGAGACACTGACGGCTGGGCCCGCGCCCAGCCGGATTACCATTGTACCCCTGGGGGGTAGGCCTATATAAACCCCCAGGGCACCCATGCAAAGGGTTCGAATCCATTAGCACTAGACCAGATCATATAGGAAGGAGAGAGCTAGCCTAGCCTCCTCCTACCTGCAGGAAACAGCTCAAGGAGCAACCGTGTACACACTTTGCCATAGTGATCATGCGGAGACCCCGCAGAGCAGCAGTAGGGGTATTATCTCCCCGGAGAGCCCCGAAGCTGGGTAAGATTCGCCGGCGTGCATGCCTTCGCCTCATCCCGTTTCCAGGCACCGGCGACGTTCTACTCGCCCCCACCATGATAAGCCATCCTTTGGCATATGTCGCACCCGACCCCCGACATTTGGCGCCCACCGTGGGGCCAGGTGTGCCATCGTCCGGAGATCTGTTCTGGACGGGAACCCTTTTCCTCCCTGGCGAGCGCAGCCAGCCCGGCATGCCAGACAAAGTTTGCACCGACGCGCTGCACGGCGCTGAGATCGCCTGCGCAGCCAGCTGCCTCGCCGATCTTGTCGGCGAGGTTCGCCTCTCCGACGAGCCTGCATCCGACGCAGGCACGGGCGGCCCCGAGAGCCTCCTCGAGGGCCTCCTTGACCAACTCCACGTCACCGGCGAGCCTGCCGTGGACTTGGAGTCTGTACGCTCCACCGACCCGATGCTGGTCGACTCCGACACCGCGTCGCTCGACGCGTTCCCCACCAACCTGGTGGTCTACGATGAACCGCTCCCTCATGCGGAGAGCGACGGAAGCACTGTCACAGAGTTGCTCGTCATCAGTCATGACAAGCATCCCGGCGGAGGAGCGCATGACCCACTTGGCGCGGCATTGCAAGACCTGACTGCGCCCTTTCCGGAAGACGCTGACGCGGAGACGTTGGAGGCGTGCCGCCTTCAGCTCGTCGAAGGCACGAAGAAGCTGGCTAGCATGAGACGCTTGTCAGAAGCCTACCAGCGTGAAATGGATCGCGCTGTGGGTGGCTCGCCAGCCCCAGTTGGGCCCAGCCGCCTAGGTGCGGTCCAGCAGCGCGGCGTAGCCATCGCCAACCTGTTCGGGGCGAATCGTCTTGTGTACGCCACGCCTGCGGAGAACATTCAAGCCGCCCAGGCGGCAACGGACGAGCTGGACAACTTTGAGGGTGAAGAGCGTCGCCTGATGACGGAGCGAGTCCAACGGCTCCTCGACGCGGCTGCCGCGCAGAACGAGGCCGGCTACCGCACAGAGGCGCCACAGCGACAAAACGACGACCCGCCTCCACGTTGAGATCAAGGCGCGACGTCTCGGACACCGACTGGCGGCGCCCGAGGCAGGAAGGACAAGGAGCCGGCTGTCAGCCACAGTCGGACTAGCATTACCATAGAGCGCGACCAAGATGGCCGCCCGAGAGCAGTGGAACGATGGGGCGACTGCCCGCCTCCTCCTCCTCGCAAGGAAAGGCGAGTCTCCCCACCGCCTGTTGACCATCCGACTCTCGGCGACCGCCTTGGCCGCCGAGTGGGAGTCGGAGAAAACGACGCCCGCCACCGGATCGACCGACTTCACCGATCCCTGGCGCTACAAGAAGAAGATCAGTTGGGTCCGCCTTGTTTCGGGCCCCACATTCGAGACGAGCCCTTTCCCAAAGGGTTCACGCTCCCAAGAGACACGCCCAAGTACACCGGCTCCGTGAAGCCGGAGGACTGGTTGGTTGACTACTCCACGGCAGTCAGCATAGCGAACGGCAACAAGCGTGTTGCCGTGAAATATGTTCCGTTCATGCTCCAGGGCACGGCCCGGACATGGCTGAACAGCCTGAAGCCCCGCAGCATCAACAGCTGGGTCAACTTCACCGATGCATTCGTCCGCAACTTCACAAGCATGTACAAGTGTCCTCCCAAGCCTCGTCAGCTTTCCTTGTGCATGAAAGGCCCCAACGAGTCGACTCGCGACTACCTCACGCGTTGGGCCAAGCTCCGGAACTCTTGTGAGGGCGTGCACGAGGTGCAGGCTATCGAGTACTTCACCGCTGGGTGCAGAGAAGGCACCCTCCTCAAGCACAAGCTCCTCTGTGATGAGCCAGAAACCCTCGACGAGCTGATGATCATAGCAGACAAGTATGCCATGGCCGACTCCTCCATGAAGGCGGAGATTCAAGTTAGCGCGACTGGCAAAGTGGTCCCTCAGGCTCCTAGAACTCCGGCTGGAGACGCCAGTCGGTGGCAACAGCAGAGCGACCGCAAGCGCAAGGCCCCGCAGCCGGCTTCCAGCAGTTGGCAGGTGGCGACAGTCAAAGACCAGCAGCCGGATGGGCAGCCTCCACCCAAGCGACAGAAAGGCGGCAAGCCCAACTGGTTGCCAGCTTTCTCATACGAGCAGACTCTGGATGGCCCTTGCAAGTTCCATAGCGGCGTGAAGCCATCGAATCACACCACCCGGAAGTGCCACTGGCTCACCAGGATCGTCAAAGGAGACGGCCTCCTGCCTCCCCCGCCTGCTGGGCAGCAGCCTCCGCCTCCGCCCCAGCAGCCGGCTGTCAGGCCAGTCGGCGCAGTACAAGACGAGTACCCCGAAGAGCACGGAGCCTACGTGATATTTACCAGCATGGCTGATGATCGACGCAGCAGGCGGCTGCAACAGCGAGAGGTGAATGCGGTAGCATCAGAGACACCAGAATTCATGCACTGGTCCGAGAGGCCTATCAGTTGGAGCAGGGTTGATCACCTAGAGGTGATGCCGAGTCCGGGCTCTTATGCCTTGGTCTTGGATGCCACTTTTGCCACGGATAGGCGAGCTGCTCGCTTCTCGCGAGTTCTAATAGACGGAGGCAGCAGCATCAACATCTTGTACAAGGACACCATGGAGAAGTTAGGAATCAAGCAAAGACAGCTTTAGAACAGCCGAACTGTGTTCCACGGCATTATTCCTGGCCTTTCTTGCTCACCAATCGGCAAGATCTTGATGGACGTACTCTTTGGAGACAAAGATCACTTCCGCCGAGAGTCAGTTTGGTTTGAGGTGGTGGATCTCGAGAGCCCATATCATGCATTACTTGGCCGACCTGCCCTGGCCAAGTTCATGGCGGTCCCCCACTACGCCTACCTCAAGATGAAGATGCCTAGCTCCAAGGGGATTCTGACCGTAGCCGGCAACTACCGGAAGTCGTCTGCCTGTGCAGCTGAGAGTAGTCGGTTGGCCGAGTCCCTAGTGATCGCAGCCGAGAAGGGGCTCCTTGACCGGGTTGTGGTGATGGCCGGCAAGCAGCTAGAGGTGTCGCCCAACCCCAAGGAGTCGGAGGCTGAGGGTTCATTCAAGCCGGCCAAAGAGATAAAGAAGATACCCTTTGATCCGGAGCACCCGGAGAGGTACGCTGTCATAGGCGCAAACCTCGACAGCAAATAGGAAGGCGAGCTCGTCGATTTCCTCCGTGAGAATCGGGATATCTTCGCATGGTCCCCCAAAGACATGTCAGGTGTACCGACGGAATTCACCGAGCACAAGTTACATGTCCGATCTGATGCAAAGCCAGTCAGGCAGCCCTTGCGCCGCTTATCAGAAGAAAAGAGAAGAGTTGTCGGAGAAGAGATAGCCCGACTCCTGGCAGCTGGCTTCATTATGGAGGTATTCTTTCCTGAGTGGCTAGCCAACCCGGTCCTGGTACTGAAGAAGAACAAGCAGTGGCGAATGTGTATTGACTACACAAGCCTCAATAAGGCGTGCCCCAAGGGCCCTTTTGCTTTGCCAAGAATCGATCAGGTGATAGACTCCACAGCCGGATGCGAGCTGCTGAGCTTCTTGGATGCATATTCAGGATATCACCAGATCAAGCTAAACCCGGCAGACAGACTGAAGACCGCCTTCATCACACTGTTTGGAGCCTTCTGCTATCTAACCATGACGTTCGGCTTAAGGAATGCCGGCGCCACCTTTCAGCGTTGCATGCAGAAGTGCCTCCTCAAGCAACTCGGCAGAAATGCCCATGTTTACGTGGATGATGTGGTGGTGAAGACGGAGAAGCATGGAACACTACTGGAAGACCTCAAGGAGACCTTTGAGAACCTGCGCCGATTCCAGATCAAGCTCAACCCTGAGAAGTGTGTCTTTGGAGTACCAGCCGGCCAACTACTTGGTTTCCTGGTCTCTGAACGCGGCATAGAGTGCAACCCTACAAAGATCAAGGCCATTGAGAGGATGGAGGTACCCAGCCGACTGCTGGACGTGCAAAAGTTCACTGGCTGCTTGGCGTCCATCAGCCGATTCATCAGTCGGTTGGGCGAGAAAGCTCTCCCCTTATACCAGCTCATGAAGAAGACCACTTTTTTCGACTGGAACCACAAGGCGGACGAAGCCTTTATCCAGTTGAAGAAGATGTTGACTACTCCACCCATTCTGGCGACTCCGACTCCTAAGGAGCCCATGCTCCTATACATCGCCGCCACCAGCCGGGTGGTCAGCACAGTCATTGTAGTGGAACGCAAGGAGGAAGGCAAGGCACTACCTGTCCAGAGACCGGTATACTACCTGAGCGAAGTGCTGTCGACCTCCAAGCAGAACTACCCCCACTACCAGAAGATGTGCTATGGCGTGCACTTTGCCGCCAAGAAGCCGAAGTCTTACTTTCAAGAGCATCCAATCACTATGGTCTGCACGGCCCCACTTGCCGAGATCATCGGAAGCCGAGATGCCTCTGGTCGAGTAGCCAAATGGGCCATAGAGCTGGCTCCCTACACCATCTACTACCAGCCCCGCACCGCCATCAAGTCACAAGCACTGGCCGACTTCCTCGTCGACTGGGCCGAGACCCAGTATTTACCATCGGCACCCGACTCCACCCATTGGCAGATGCATTTCGACGGCTCCAAGATGCGCACCCGCTTGGGAGCCGGCGTTGTCCTCACATCTCCTAAAGGCGACAAGCTCAAATACGCACTGCAAATCCACTTTGCCGCCTCCAACAACGTCGCCAAATACGAGGAGCTCATTCACGGGCTCCGGCTTGCCAAAGAACTTGGCATTCGCCGGATCCTGTGTTATGGCGACTTGGATTTGGTGGTCCTGCAGTCATCCGGCGACTGGGACGCCAAAGATGCAAACATGGCGACTTACTGTTTCCTCATGCAGCAACTCAGTGGATATTTCGAGGGGTGTGAGTTCCTCCATGTGCCAAGGAACGACAACGACCAAGCAGACGCCTTGGCACGAATCGGCTCTACCCGCCAGGCAATACCATCCGGCGTCGCCCTTCAGCGCCTCCTTAAGCCGTCTGTCAAGCCTTCACCAGAGTCAGACTCCATCTTTGTGCCAGCTCCCCCCGAAGAAGTCGGATCCGACTCCAGAGCCCCAGCAGACGGTACGAAGATTTCGGCAGATAGTTCCAAAGCCGCCATAGTCGAAGCCGGCCCAGGGACTGCAGAACCCGGCCCGAGGACTGGGGCGCCCAGCCCGAAGACTCCAGAACTCAACCCGAGGGCTGCACCAGTCGGCCCGGGGACTTCATTAATCCAGCAAGAGGTCGCCGACTCCAGCCCGCCGCCACCCGGCCCAGCCTCCCTCGTCCAAGTCGCAGTTCTGGCAGTCAAAGAAATAGCAGCACCCTCATGGGCCCAGCCCATCCTCAAATTCCTGGTGAGCAAAGATCTGCCGACTGACGAGACCTCAGCTCGGCAAGTACAACGCCGAGCGGCAGCCTACACCATAGTCAACAGAGAGCTGGTCAGGCACAGTATCACTGGTGTCTACCAGCGCTGCGTAGAGCCAGAGCAAGGCCAAGCAATTCTCAAGGACATCCATCAAGGCGAGTGCGGCCACCATGCGGCTTCAAGAGCACTCGTCGCCAAAGCTTTTCGACACGGTTTCTTCTGGCCGACTGCCTTAGAAGAGGCCAAGGAATTGGTCCAAAAATGCAAAGGGTGCCAGAAGTTCCGCTCCAAGCCACATCAGCCGGCTTCTGCACTCAAGACCATCCCCATTGCCTGGCCCTTCGCCGTTTGGGGTCTAGACATGGTGGGACCATTCAAGACGGCACGAGGTGGCTTAACTCACTTACTTGTCGTGGTGGACAAGTTCACTAAGTGGATAGAAGCGAAGCCAATCAAAAAACTGAATGGTCCGACTGCCGTGACTTTCATCTCCGACATCACAATTCGATACGGCATACCACACAGCATCGTCACCGACAACGGCACAAATTTTGCCAAAGGAGCCTTGGCTCGTTTCTGCGCAACACAGGGCATCCGACTGGACCTAGCGGCCGTCGCCCATCCACAGTCAAACGGCCAGGTGGAGCGAGCAAACGGCCTCATCCTGTCCGGCATCAAGCCCCGACTGGTCGAGCCTCTGGAGCGCTCGGCTGGCTGCTGGCTTGATGAGTTGCCAGCCGTCCTCTGGAGTCTGCGCACGACTCCAAACAAGTCAACCGGCTTCACGCCTTTCTTTCTCGTCTACGGTGCTGAAGCCATCATCCCAACGGACATAGAGTTCGACTCCCCGCGAGTCACCATGTACACCAAGGAGGAAGCAGAAGAAGCACGTCAAGACGGCGTCGATCTGCTGGAAGAGAGCCGGCTGTTGGCACTCAGCCGGTGCAACATCTACCAGCAGAGCCTGCGCCGATACTACAACAGGAAGTTCAAGCCGAGATCTTTCCAAGAGGGCGACCTTGTGCTCCGACTGGTCCAGCGAACAGCCGGCCAGCACAAGCTGTCGGCGCCCTGGGAAGGCCCTTTCATCATTAGCAAAGTGCTGGGCAACGACTCCTACTACCTGTTTGACGCTCAGAAGCCCCGAGCATGCAAGAGGGACGAGTCCGGCAAAGAGACAGAGCGGCCATGGAATGCAAATCTCCTCCGAAGATTTTATAGTTGATGCAGTATGTACCACGCTACCTTTTTGTATTAAAGTACCAAGACTTCGGGCCCCCCGAGATGAGCTCGGGGACTGCCCTCTTTTGTCTATATGATAAAAATTATGCCTACAAGTATGTTACTCTTTGATATACCGCTTGGCACCGGGCTCGACTGGTCGGCCCGGGGACTTGCCGCCTTGCACTATGAAATACTTCCTGCAGCCGGACAAGTAGTGTGTGGCGCCTAAGCCATCTCCTGTCAGAAGCCGCAGCTCGTGGAGCGATTGTACCATGGGCAGGAGTAAGGTAGAATGGGCATTCGCATGAAAAATGGCTAAGGACTCAAAGCATAAAACATAGCTTAAGCCGGCTTCCAGCCTTTCTTTTTTCTTTTCGCAAACCGACTATTAAGCAGTCGGCTCACCTCCTTCTATTCAACTTGCTAAAAAACTCTAAAACGGCTAAGTACTTGCCTTCCCAAAGTAGCCAAGCATTTGATCCAACGGCAGTCCATAGAGCGGTTGTCCGACTGGCAAGACGGCAACTAAGGGAAGGCGGCAAAGGAAAAAGCCAAAAGAGCAATGAGCAAGAAAAGATAGAATTCAGATAAATATTTACATAACATAGGCCCTTGGCCGAATCTTCAAGCAGAAGTTCAAAATACACCCCGCGGGTGGAATTGTGCGAATTAACAAGTTCTTCAAAGATTACTAAAGCAGATAAAATAAAGATAAGGCGGTAGCCTAAGATGCGGCAGACGGATTCGGAGGGTCGGAGGAGACGGCGGCGTCAGGCGTTGGGGCGGTCGGCTGGGCAGTCTCGGCTTGATCGCCTCCGGCGGCAGTCGGCTCGGTCGCACGCGGCTCGTTGGTGGAGGCACGGTCGAGCTGAGGCTGGCCGTCCGCTCCGTCTTCTGGTGCTTCCGTCTCGCCTCCATCCTCTGCCTCGCCATCCTCCTCGACGCTGGAGCCGATCACCTCCGTCGAGTCCTCACCGTAGTCTGGGTTCATCCCAAACCACTCCGGCGGTACCTCCTCGCCGTCTTCAGCCCGCTCGGGGACGAAGATGCTGGTGTCGGTGTACTCGGCGATCGCCGCGGCACGCTTGATGAGGGTGTCTTCCACGGCTGCCAGCTCCAGCTGGGCCTCTGACCGGAGTATGGCCAGCCGGTCTAGGTCCAGCCCCGGATACCACGCCTTGACAAACTCCAAGGCCTGGTGCGCTCCAGCTCGGGCCGAGGAACCTTTCCAGGCCTCAAGACGACCAACCGCGACCTCCAGCCAGTCGGCAGTCCGACTGGGGGTGCGCAGAGCCTGCATGTCTGGCCACAGGGCAGCAATCGCCTGGGCGCCGACACGTTGAAGCCGGCGCAGCATCCGGTGAGCCGGCCGAAGGCGAGCTTCGATGCTCAGGATATGCTCATCAAGGGTTCAGGGGGCGTTGGCGGCGATCTCTGTGCCTTCCGCCCTCCGACCTTCACGGTCAGCCTCGATGGCTTGGATGGCGGCCTGCGAGTGCCCAGGGAAGAAGTCTGGAAAGACGGAAAGAATGAAGAAGCAAGTCAAAAGTCAGGAGTCGGCTCGACTTATAGTCGGCAGCTCAAAGAAAGAAAGTAAATAAACTCACCATCAACGATGTCTTCAATCTCGTGGAAGCCGGAGGCCAGCAATGCCTCCTTGTCAGACCAGGAGGAGCACTCGCTTGCGAACTCCGCCAGGAGGGCGGTCTCCATTTCTTCCGCCTCCTTCTGCGTCTTCTGGAGCAGATCCTGCTGCTCTGCCAATTGTGCGGCCAGCTGATCGCGCTCTGCGGCGACCTTGCCGCACTCCTCCTCCTTGGCGCGCAACGCGGAGTTGGCTTCGCTCAGCTGCTGTTGAAGAGCAGCGTTGGCCTCTGAAGAAAAGGAAGAAAGAAGGCGTTAAGTCATCAATAAAGAAGGTCGCCGGGAGATCCGGCCCGACTGCTCAGCAGTCGGCCCGAATCTCGGGGACTACAGCCCACGGGTGCGCCAGCGTGCCCCCGCAAAGAATAAAAAGGACTCACTCCGGCTCTCCGACAAGTCGGCGGTCCGCTTGCCCAGCTCTTCAACGTTGTGGTTGTAGGCAGTGACACGGAGGTTGTGGTAGTCCTGCAATAAGTATTTCAGACAAAAGTTAGTACCCGGAACTCACCAATTGGAGTTCCGGGCCGCCTGCTCAGCAGCCGGCCCGAAACTCGGGGACTACGCGCAGTGGGTGCGCTGGCGCACCCCCACAGAGAGGAACAAGAAAACAAGGACCAAAGAGAAAGCATACCCGGATGACTGCCCGCGACGCCAGGTACGCCTTGGTGTAGTTCTGGATGGCGTCGCCCTCAGCTCACAGCTTCGTCTGGACGTCCAGAAGCGCCTGGTTCAGCAGCCCTGTGCCGCCTCCTCGCACCCACCCAATGGGCGCGGTGCTCGTCGCTTCGGCGTCGGGGATCGCCGAGCTGGCGGTGCCGGTCTCCAGGGGGCGTGGCGCCGAAGTCGCCTTCTCAAGACGGCGGTGCGTTGGCGAGCCGACTTGAAGGAGTAGCCTCGCCACGGCCTCGTCTTCAGTCGGCGGCACCGGTGGGTCCGCCGGCTGTTTGCCTTGCGCGCTCCCAGACGGCGGCGGAGGTGGCGGCGGAACGATCACGTCCGGCATGGAGGAGTCGCTGCCTTCCCTCTCCATGATGGGGTTCTCGCCGCCGACTTCCCCAGTCTGCCCTGTGAACTCCGGAGGCGGCGGCGCAGAGTTCAGCGGGGTGACGAACACCGCCGACTGGCGGTGCGCGGCCTCCTCAGCCTGCCACTTCGCCGCGACGGCGGCTTCGGCCTCCACCTTCTCCAGGCGGGCGGCCTCTTCCTCATTGTGCTTCTCCTGCATGTTCCGCTCCGTCGCCTCCCGGAGGTCGGCGGTGGGGTCAATCCGCCGAGTGGTGGCGGACGTCTCCGCTGACCCCATGACGGAGGCGGCGACAACCCTCTCAAGAGTGAGGGGAGCCCTGAAGTGAGGGAAGCAAGTAAAAGACTCAGACAAAAGCTACAAAGAAAGAATAAAGCGTTAAGACGGAATACTCACCCGGAGACCAGTGGCGGCTTCTTTACTTCCTTGCGGAAGTGGATGGCCTTCGCAGCCGCTTCGTCCCGCTTGGTCGCCGCAGCCGAACTCTTGGGCTTCTTCGGCCGACTGCCGAACAAGGTCGGCACGGCCCTGCGCTTCTTCCCGCCGCCTGGAGCACCCGGCGCGGCAGAAGAGCCCGCGTCGGGATGGCTGGCTCCTGGCCGGTGGCGGGGGGCGACCTCCTCCTCATCATCAGGCCGAGCCGCGGGCCGCCTCCTCCCTCGGCGTCGTCTTCCAAAGCCGCCGCCCCCAGATCAGGGTCATCGACGTCGCTCTCCGCCCGGTCGGCAAGGAACTCGCGGGCCGGCCCCGTGGTGCCGGCTGGTGGATGGAGGAGGGGATTCTGACCAAAGCCGACTGGTCAGGTCGGACAAAACAAACTCGGCAAGAAAAAGACAATTCGAAGAAGAAAGAAAAGGCAACTCACTGTGGGTGGGGGGTTGGCGCGGGAGTACGGCTCCTTGCCGAATCGCCAGTCCTCCAGGAGCTTGCTGTCCGAGAGGTAGTTCACCATGTAGCCACCTCCTCGTGAGGCATGTCCTTGGTGCACATCCGACTTGGGTCACGGTGCCCGCTCATTTGGCATATCATGTGGGGGCGACCTTGGAGCGGGAGAACTCGGCGCGCCACGAAGGCGGCCAGCAGGTCCGGACCAGTCAAGCCCTCCGACTGCGTCAGCACTCGGAGTCGCGTGATGGCGCCGGCTCCCGCAAGTGTCAGCGACTTGGCCCGGTACGACCAGTTGGGCAGTCTCCCAGCCGGCGAGCCGGCTTCAAAAGCCGGCAGATTGACCCAATCGCCCTTCGCGAAGACGCTCTTCACGTAGAAATACGATCGCTGCCACATATTCACCGAGTTTATCAGCTTGATGGTGGGGAAGGGGTTGTCGGCCCCTGACCTCCGCACGGCGATGAAGGCGCCGCACTGAGCCGGCACGCCTGCGGCCTGGGTGCCGAGCTTGGAGTAGAAGAACTCCCCCCAGAGCTCGAGGGTGGGGAGGACTCCGAGGAAGCCTTCACACAGGGCCACGAATGCGGACAGCAGCACCACCATGTTGGGCGTGAGGTGGTGTGGCTGGAGGCCGTAGAACTCCAGAAAGGAGCGGAAGAAGCTGCTCGCCGGCAGCCCCAATCCGCGCAGGCAGTGCGAGCGGAAGATAACCCGCTCGCCCTCCTCCGGCGCCGGAGAGATCTCCCCCCTCGGCGCAAGGCGTACCCGCACGTAATCTTCGCCGGGGAGCCGACGAGTCTTGCGGAGGAACTCGATGTGGTCATCATGGACTTCTGAGCCATCCCAGGTGCCGGAATGCACCGAGGGAGGCGTGATGACAGAGGAAGAACTCATCGTGAGCGGATCGCCGCGGCGTTCGGCAAAGCTTGGGCGCGCGGCAGTGCGAGGAATAAGAAGGAGAAGAGCAAGGAGTAGCGTGGAGGAAGGGCGCGCGTGCTCTGCCGCGCCCCCTCCTCCCCCTACTTATAGCCTCATGGGCAGCGAAGCCGAGGGGGCGGTCGTGGGATTTACTGCGCCCACGACCCCACGACCCCCATGTTTCCACGCCAAAAAGTTACTACGCGCAGTAACTTCGCAGGAATCCCAACCGTCCGCTCGGGCCACAGCGGATCCGCTCATGCGCCGAGGCACGGTAATGGAGGGCCCCGCCTATGGGCCTGTCCCGTCACGCGCGTGGGCAGACAGACTGGCCCGGCCGCGTGTTGCCATGTGACAGGCCCGGAGCGGGCGGAGGCCTGGAAGCTTAGCCGGCACGCTACTTGAATCCCGCCGTGGCGTTCGAAATATTGTGCAAGTCAGAGTTGAGCAAGTCCGACTCCCTCTAGTCGGCCCGGCGGAAGTCAAGAAAGATCCATGTCTCGGGCACCCGGAAAGAGAAACTGCTGAGGCTCCTCGGCCGATCGTCCATGGCGCCTCATCAGCTTCGGGGACTACTGTCGGAGTAATGGTCCACGGGTAGGCTAAACCGTGGCCCTGAACCTTTCAAGACATCGGGGCAGGCGGCGCCCCTCAAGACACCAGGACAAAGAGCCGTCTTCTGAGAAGTCGGCGGCAAGGCAACCGACTGGCTACTCACGGCCGAGTCCCAGAAACGACTTCAGGATAAGCCGACTCCTGACTGGCGACTTCCCGAGAAGCCGGCCTTGGGGAGTCGGCCCGCGACTCCAACAAACCCCATGCCCTCATCAAGAGGGACGGGAAAGGGAGTGGCTACAGTAGAGCCCGCTCCCACCCCCTTTCCAGAGGCAGGCCTGGCTACAGTGCGGCGTACCCGCGGAGATCTCCGTCTGGCGCGGCACTGTTACCATGCCGGCCCTGACATCAGCACCAGTGGGCGGGATCCTGCACCCACGACGGCTTGTCTGTACGACCCAGGGGCGGCGGGCCCCACCAGTCAGTAGGAGTCCAGAAGACGGCGAGAGCCTCACCAGTCGGACCCATTGGGAGTCGGCCCCCGGGAGTCGGCCAGCCCCTCCCCCGAGGCCCACGTGCCATTAACCAGATGTGACGGGGAGTGGCAATAGTGATCGCCCGCCAGGCGGCGGGGCTGTTGCCACGACCCCATGACCAAGCCCGCGACATTAGAAGCACGGCTACAGTAATCAGCAGCCAGCAAGACTCGCCAGCGGCGGACACAGCCTGTCGGCGCCGTACCAGACCAGTCGGCGGGGCCCGCCAGTCGGCGGAGAAGATGGAGGCCGGAGACACTGACGGTTGGGCCCACGCCCAGCCGGATTACCATTGTACCCCTGGGAGGTAGGCCTATATAAACCCCCAGGGCACCCATGCAAAGGGTTCGAATCCATTAGCACTAGACCAGATCATATAGGAAGGAGAGAGCTAGCCTAGCCTCCTCCTACCTCCAGGAAACAGCTCAAGGAGCAACCGTGTACACACTTTGCCATAGTGATCATGCGGAGACCCCGCAGAGCAGCGGCAGGGGTATTATCTCCCCGGAGAGCCCCGAAGCTGGGTAAGATTCGCCGGCGTGCATGCCTTCACCTCATCCCGTTTCCAGGCACCGGCGACGTTCTACTCGCCCCCACCATGATAAGCCATCCTTTAGCATATGTCGCACCCAACCCCTGACAATCATGGAGCACTTGGAACCAATATCCTGAGATAAACTTTAGTAACCGATATTAGTTCAACTAACCACATTGTCATCACACCAAAATATAGTATAAGTGCCACTTGCACTTTCAATCTCCCCCTTTTTGGTGCATTGATGACAACGTGGTTAGAGCATGGCATAGAGGATAAAAAAGATAGAAAGCCATGGGACAAATAATGATCACTGTAGCTCCCCCTATATGTGTGCCCAGATAAAAGGTATGCTTGAGAATGCATCAAGTACACACATAGGAGGCTCCACCAAGATCATTATTGTCCAGACATGAGATCAATCATAATAAACCTATAATGGTGCCTAGATCTCATGACATAGTGTGGTGAGCAAATATTGTGAGACACATAATAAGCAAGATGATAAACGCAATAAGTTCAATAATAAGGCTAGAGTCTCACAACCATAACTGAGTAGCTCACACAACCACACAACCGGAAAGTAAATAAGAGTATCTCAAGCCAGCTAAAACCAACCAACAACGAGAAACACGAGGCTTGAGATCTCAACACACACAAAACACACCCACGAACACACCACTTCTCCCCCTTTGTCATCAAGACAACAAAAAGGAGACAAATGGCGACACTCAGATCCACTAGACAAGAGGAGGAGCACTCGAGGCATCACCATCATCAAAACGCCACCCAGCCATCGGGAAAGATCAAGCGGTGGCCTCACTATCGTTGTCCTCTGACCCTGGACCGACCTCCTCACCGGCTGCGGCCCTAGCTGCCTTTTGCTCACGCCGCATAAGCTTCTCCTTGTTGATTTCCTTAATCTGACGGCACTGAATAGACTGGCACATCTTGAACATGTTTCTCAAGGTCTTGAACAGAGACTTCTTGTCTCCCGTAGCAAAGACAGCCTCAGAACCAACATACTTGGCCTTACCACGAGGGATCCGTGCAGTAGAGGACATGCATGGAGTGAAAGTAGCACAATCCTCAGGCCTAGAGTTCCGCCCCTTCTTGATAGGCACATAATGAGCAGGAGCAGCTGGGTCCAGTTAGAGTTGCGCTTGGGAACAGAGGTCTTGAATGAGGAAATGTACTTGGCAGGACAGACGGTCTCAATCAAAGCCTGTATGAATGGAGCATAGATCAAGGACTTGTTTTCTTGCTCACACTAACAGAGCTCATAGTACATGAAATCCAGAACATCCACTTTCTTCTTCTGATGGAGATACACAAAGACATCTAGCATGGAACTCTGAATGTTATGGGAATCATCGGCCTTTGGAGTGAGGGTATACCTCAGGATATGGCACATGGTGTCATAGAGGGGCAAGAGATCTTTGATAGACCAAGTGACAAACGACTTCTCTGGCTTTTATGCAAAAGAAATCTCATCCTTAGTGCGCTACCCACTCTCCCGAACTCTGCCAGACTCATCAGATACAGCCTCTTCATCCATGAATGGGTAGGGAATGATCTCAGAAAACTTCACCATAGGAGCATAGCACTGATGTGTTCCGGACATCCACGTGAGGGTGCGAGCAGAGTCATTGGAGAAATACAGAGTGGCAAAGAATTGCATCACCAGATCTTCATTATAGGGATGGTTGAACGTGAAAAACGGAATGAGACCCAATCTTCCAAGAGCGGAGTACACACCGGGATACAGATGATCCTTGTCATGCAAACTCTCAGTGTTGACTTGCTTGTGAGGAGCAAACTTCTTTGACTTGGTCATGAGAAGCTCATGATAGACCCTTTGCTGAAACTCGTTCTTGAAGCGGGGATCCACTCCCATACCTGTGGCAGCCGCATAAGGATGGCTCTGTCTCTCAGCCCAAAGCTCTGGCTTGGTCCACTTGGCAAGAGGCATATTCCGGAGGTCACGCCCGCCCGGAATGGCTTGCTCGGGACTAGACACTTCTTCCTCCTCTTCATCCTCATCAACACGATCATATTCTTCTTCTACCTCTTCATCATCATTGGGGTTGACATAGTGAGCACCATCTTGTGAGTCATATTCTTCCTCAGACTCATCAGAGGCCTCAACATCCGGCCGCTTTGAGGCTGCACGGCAAACACGGCCCTGACCAGACCCATACCCCAGACCCATGCCTTCAGATGGCTGACGATGAGCAATTGTGAATTCCTTGGATCCTCCTTTTGGGCGCTTGCGACGAATCTCGGCCCTCTTGTCAGCGGAATCTGAAACACACGCGAACATGCAACAACACAAAGCATGAAACACAAATGAGTACAAGTGCATGAGGTATGGCACCGCGAAGATATGAACCTTGGGCCCAAGACCAATACTCATCTTTGAAGCACAAGTACCACCTAAAGTGGCTAATGTGAAAGATTGTGTTTGATTTATGCACTTCTAGGATAAGATAGCTCGTGAGTTGAGCTAGCTTCCCCTAGACATGTGCCTACATCTAAGCTAGATAATACATGAGTATGTGTGTGTGAGCAAGGATTTCATCCCAACTTACTTATATACACGATATTTAGCTCATCCCTTAACTCGCGGAATCTTGCTTCTTCAAGGGGCTTGGTGAAGATGTCTGCTAGTGATTCTCGGTGTTGACATGGAGTAACTCAATGTTACCCTTTGCCACATGATCTCTAATGAAATGATGGCAAATCTCAATATGCTTGGTCTTGCTATGTTGAACCGGATTCTCGGCAATCTTGATTGCACTTTCATTGTCACACCAAAGAGGCACTTTGTCACATTTGACACCATAATCCATCAAAGTTTGCCTCATCCATAATAATTGAGCACAACAACTTCCGGCGGAAATGTACCCGGCTTCGGCCATGGAGAGAGATATACAATTTTGCTTCTTTGAAGATCAACTTACCAACGATCTCCCTAAGAATTGACATGAACCGGAAGTGGACTTGCGGTCAACCTTGTCTCCGGCCCAATCTGAATCCGAGTAACCCATTAACTCAAATGATGATCCTTTGGGATACCAAAGGCCCAAGTTTGGGGTATGAACCAAATATCAAAGGATTCTTTTCACTGCAGAATAGTGGCTCTCCTTAGGAGCAGATTGAAATCTTGCACACATACACACACTCAACATAATATCTGGCCTAGATGCACAAAGGTAAAGCAAGGAACCGATCATAGAGCGATATACCTTCTGATCCACTTCTTTACCATTGGGATCAAGATGAAGTTGACCATTTGTGGGCATGGGTGTCTTCATTGGCTTGACATCTTGCATTTTGAACCTCTTGAGCATGTCTTGAATATAACGAGATTGATTGATGACGTTCCTCCTCTCAATTGCTTCACTTGAAAACCAAGGAAGAACTTCAACTCTCCCATCATGCTCATAGAAAATTCCTTAGTCATAAGATTCTCAAACTCAACGTTAATAGCATGGTTAGTGGACCCAAAGATAATATCATCAACATATATTTGGCAGACAAACAACTCTCCTTTTACCCTCTTCGTGAAGAGAGTGGAATCTATTACCCCAATCTGGAACCCCTTCTCGCTTAGGAATGACGTAAGTTGATCATACTAAGCACGAGGTGCTTGTTTGAGTCCATAGAGTGCCTTATGGAGTTCATAAACATGAGAGGGGTGATCGGGGTCTTCAAAACCGGGAGGTTGCTTGGCATACACCAACTCCTTAAGAGGACCATTAAGAAATGTTGTCGGTGTCAAAATCGGCGGATCTCGGGTAGGGGGTCCCGAACTGTGCGTCTAAGGCGGATGGTAACAGGAGGCAGGGGACATGATGTTTACCCAGGTTCGGGCCCTCTTGATGGAGGTAATACCCTACGTCCTGCTTGATTGTTCTTGATGATATGAGTATTACAAGAGTTGATCTACCACGAGATCGTAGAGGCTAAACCCTAGAAGCAAGCCTATGGTACGATTGTATGTTGTCCTACGGACTAAACCCTCCGGTTTATATAGACACCGGAGGGGGCTAGGGTTACACAAAGTCGGTTACAAGGCAGGAGATCTACATATCCGTATTGCCTAGCTTACCTTCCACGCCAAGGAGAGTCCCATCCGGACACGGGACGAAGTCTTCAATCTTGTATCTCCATAGTCCAACAGTCCGGCCAAAGGATATAGTCCGGCTGTCCGGAGACCCCCTAATCCAGGACTCCCTCAGTAGCCCCTGAACCAGGCTTCAATGATGATGAGTCCGGCGCGCAGACTTGTCTTCGGCATTGCAAGGAGGGTTCCTCCTCCGAATACTCCATAGAAGATTTTGAACCCAAGGATAGTGTCCGGCTCTGCAAAACAAGTTCCACACACCACCGTAGAGAGAATAATATTTCCACAAATCTAATCTGCTGACACTTTTTGACAGCACGACATCATGTCATGGCCCGGTCATTATTCGAACCGTTTTTCTCAACCAGCACCGCACATATCGCGAGGCAGTTTTCTTGACACATCTTGTCAAAGCAGAGATCGTGTCCCCCTTATTACGGGATTCTCATCAATACAGACGTGGGTAACCCAACCGTGCCATCAATTACGGCGTTTGGGGAATAAGCAATTTTACCAGGCAAGTGGGCAGGCGCATCGCCTCTTCCGCCCCTATAAAGGGACAAGGATTCACCCTTTTTCACCCACGCCTTCTTCCTCCTTGCTTACCCATTATTGCACACTCGAGCTCCAGCGCCCAAGTTCGCGTCTTTCTTCTCAAACCACCCCAAGCATGTCCGGAGCGGGAGGCAAGTGGATGGTCTCCTCCATCACGGAAGAGAACATCACAAAGTTACGGGAAGCCGGATATCTAGCCGCGAATATCGCGCACCGGCTGCCAGATGCAGGGCAGCTCATCCCCACACCCGAACCCCATGAGATGGTAGTTTTCTTACCCACTTCGTCCGTGGACTGGTATTTCCCCTCCATCCATTTGTCCGCGGGCTCATGTTCTACTATGGTCTGGATTTTCTTGATCTGGCCCCCAAGTTCATCCTCAACATTTCGGTGTTTATCATCATGTGCGAGGCCTTCCTCCGCATCAGGCCCCACTTCGGCATGTGGCTGAAGACCTTCAATGTTAAACCGAAGGTGGTGGTCGGCCAGCAAGCAGAGTGCGGAGGCACCATGGTGGGCAAAATTCCTAACGTCACCTGGCTCGAAGGCTCCTATGTGGAGACCATAAAGGGGTGGCAATCGGGGTGGTTCTACATCACCAAGCCGCGCGACACCAACTGGGTGGCGGCCCCCAAATTTCGATCCGAAATCCCCACGCGGCTCACTTCCTGGAAAGAGAAGGGCCTGTCCTGGGGTTCTTCGGTAGAGCTGACCGGACTCCATACCTGCATCAGGAACATGATGAGCAAGAAAATCAAGCTCGTCAACGTGGTCCAGGTCATGTTCTTCCGCCGGATTCTCCCGTGTCAACGACGGGCATTCAATTTGTGGGAGTTCGACCCGGCCCAGCACCAGACGCTGCGAGAGCTCTACGACACGACGCACAAGGACGTCTGGAGGGTGATGTTCAAGGGCGCCGAGGTACCTCCTTCCCTCACCGAGGACCGTGTACTCAGCGCAAAGCGCCATGCCAATCCGGTAAGTTTTTGCATCTCACAGGGTATTTATTTGCCCCAATTAAATGATGTGCGGGATCTAAGCTCCCATGCCATTAACAGGATTGGATAAAGACAGCGGAGCGGCTCGATTGCCCAGCCCCCCTGCCTGAAGATCCCGTAGATGATCTCCTAACGGAGATGCTGGCTCCGGCACCTTACGAGGTGTCGGCGAAGAAGACCAATAAGAGGGCCACGGGGACCCGAAAGGGTCTCCGGCGCAAGGTTGTATCGGACTCATCATCCGATGACTCCGATGCACACTCCTCCCATGAAAACAAGGAGGAGGAGGAGGAAAGTTCTCCCCCCCAGCCGGGGGAGACAAGAAAAGGAAGGCTGACCCAACCGGGGAGGCCGAAGGGTCCAAGAAGGGAAGGACCCTCCCTCCAGACTGCTCCACGACGGCCGCCTACAGCGGCGACGAGTGGCTACCCAGGGTCAAGCCCCTGGCGAAGTCGTAAGTATCCGGACACCATAGTAATTCATGGTATGTTTTATTGCACTCCTTCTCCTCATGCCGAACATGATTATGCAGTCCGTCCCGAGCTCATCTCGACGTATCTTCGTCGAGCGGTTCATTGGACTCGTCGGATATGAACATCATTTCTCTTCCGACCGCCTCCACCCCTCGCCCTATGGACAACGTTGAGGTGTTGTCTCAAAAGGCACCGAGCCGAGGGGAGGTGGTCCTAGGGGCGCCTCGAGGCGACCTCCTAGACCCTGGGCGCAAAGGGAGCAAAACTCCCATGGGTTCCGAGTTCGGCCCCCAGCCGAACACTGCACCAGAACCTTCGATGGTTCCGGACTCCGGCAGGTGATCCCCCGTTAAGGGGGGCTAGCTGCCCGTTTCAATGTCCTCTGTCCATCCAGAGGCACCGGACAACTTGCTGGAAGCGCTTCGCGGCACTTCCATCGATGAAGAGGACCACACTATCATGAGTGCGGTGATCAAGAAAGTTCAGTCCGCCAAAAACGGACTAACAGAAGCTTGCGTCAGCCTCCTGATGCTCTGTTCGGCATTCGAGAAGAAAGGCCGAATAGATGATCAAATGATGACTCGGGAGTCTAATCAGAATATATCTGTGTGTATGTGCAGGCTTCACTGCTGGCCGCTGCCGCACGTAGTGCGGAGGTCTCTGCACTGAAGCAGGACCTGGAACGGTCCGAGAACGAGCTCGGCCTTACCAAGAGGCAGCTCGAGGAGAGCAAAGGTAAGCAATACCTTGTCTGCGCTTTTTTTTAAAAAAGAAGTTCGGGTGTAAAATAATAGGATCATTATGAATTTGCCAGGGGCCACGGCCGAGGTGGCGACCCTGAAGAAGGCGCTGTCCGAGGCTGAAAACAAAACGGCCAAGGAGCGCCTTGAGCAGGAAAAGCAAGAAGCCCGAGTAGGCGAGGTGCAGCAAGAGCTCGAGGCTCTCGCCAAGAAGCACGAGTCCTTGGAGCTTGACTCTAAGACGCGATAGTCCGAACTTGAGAAGGCGCTCGAAAGTGCCTGGAGCGCCAAGGCTGAAGCCCACAAGGCCCTCCAGGAGATTGATGCGGTGAAGAAGATAGCAGCGGGTAAGGCATTCATTATGCAAAGCAAGCATGTGAAGGAAACTTTCCTTTTTCTTACCCAAGTTCGGAGCTCTCCAGGAGCGTCCGCAGATCTTCCCCGCAGTGTACTGGATGCCGCGGAGTTCTACCGAGCTGAGGAGGGGAGCTTGGCGGAAAAGTTGTTCTGGTCTTAGTATACTGGAACCGAACACCCCGTGCCCTTAAGCGACCAGCTGAAGCAATTGGTCGAGCTTCACAAGGTGGCCAAACCGGCCATGAGGGGCCTTATAGTCCGGACGTGGCCTGGCGAGCCCCTGCCCGGCAGGTACTTCGGTCTGGTGAGGCGGCTTGTGGATGCCTGCCCACGGCTTGAAGTTATAAAGCGGTACATCTGCATCGAGGGTGCGCGTAGGGCTTTTGCCCGGGCGAAGGTGCACTAGGCGAAGCTGGACGCCGTGAAGCTGGTGAAGGAGGGGCCGCCGGAGGGCAAGGAGCATCCCTGCCCCGAAATGTATTATGAGAGTGTCCTGAAGGGTTCCCGCCTTGTGGCGGATGAATGTGCCAGGGATGTAATTTTTGAATGAACATGCTCATGTGATCATGTAATATGAAACAAGTTCATTTGCGCCATGCGACGCTTTTTTAATTTAAAATATTACCTTTTGTGCGGCCATTTATAAAATCTGAGAGTTGGCCAGTCGTCGGCTTCCGCCCCCATGTAACTAGTACTGGGGTGTTCAGGATAAACTTGAGCACTCTTTACCCCAATTTTGGGTCCTTCAAGGGAGGTGTTCAGCGCAATGAACCAGGCAATCGGACTATAAGGCTTTATCACTCTCACTTAGCCATAGAAGTCTACAATTTTAAATTTTGGCGAAGCCCCTAGTATTCAGAAGGCCGAATTTGGGGCGCTATACACGCCTAATCCAGACAAGGCCGACTCCTCGCCCGAAGCGGAAAAAGTCTTTTAAGGACTTGAGACCTCTCGAACAGCGACCAGTCTCTCGCCTTATCATGACAGTCAGTTTTCAGCTTTCTCTACTGAGGTGCTCGCCCGGAAGAACCGGGACACAATCGCAGTAGTTCTCCCACCGCTACCTTAGCTGATATAGCGGAACGTAAGATACCGAAGCATGGGAGCCAGGCAAACCCAACTATTAACCCAAGACATGATTCGGAGCTGATGCATATAATGCTATAAGTTCGGGGTGCCGCACTGTCGAAAGTGTTCGGACTTCTCGCGCCGTATTATGGGGTAAACAAAAGCCCCTGGCGTACTGACCGTACCCAAATGTACGGGTACAGATTGTCGTAAATGAACATATATATATGTATATATATAAAGATGAATAATGCAACAATAGGCTAATGCTATGCATTGTTATTTAAATAATACGTCGAAGCGTATTGGTACAAGTGGTGCAATAAGCAAACAGTAGGAATATTTGACATGGCCTATCCAAGGGCAAGCTGCGTATAGATAGTAGAAAGCGGGTATATGATTATTATTAGAGACCACCTGAGGGTTCCCGTGTACATCTTAGCTTCCTGCCTCCTTGGTTTTTCCTTCCTGTAGTGTGTCCGGCCATCGTACTGCCGGACAGGGCTTCCAGAGAGTTAGATCCTGAAAGAGAAAAAATGATAAAGGTATACAACCCCTAGGGCGGTTAAGCCGCATTGCGGGACGTGCCCTGATCGTGCCCCCGCCTATGTCCATGGTATTTTCAGTGCGTAATTATGTACGTGTGGCATGGATTTCGTCACTTGACTGGGACTGGGATGGGGGCCGAATTGCTAGGCGAGGTCTGAACGTGCCAGGCGATCCTGTTGCAGTTTACTCCGGACTCGCTTGAAGGTGTCCGGGGGCTGTATCGCCAAATTAGTGGTTTGCCTTAAAAGGCTGCTTTGTGCTTCTGCTGCGAGGGCCATAGTGTGCTCCTCTGTGCGAAGCGAGCGTTCTGTGTTTCCGTTCACTGTTATGACCCCCCTAGGTCCTGACATCTTGAGCTTGAGGTATGTGTAATGTGGTACTGCATTGAATTTTGCAAATGCGGTTCGCCCGAGTAGTGTGTGATAGCCACTGTGAAATGAGACGATATCGAAGATTAACTCCTCGCTTCGGATGTTGTCCAGTGATCCGAAGATCACTTCCAGAGTGATTGAGCCCGTGCAATGGAACTCTACACCTGGGATGACGCCCTTAAAGGTGGTTTTGGTGGGTTTGATCCTCGAGGGATCGATACCCATTTTTCGTACTGTATCCTGATAGAGCAGGTTCAGGCTGCTGCCGCCGTCCATAAGGACTCGAGTGAGGTGAAATCCGTCGATGATGGGGTCTAGGACCAGTGCGGCGAATCCGCCATGACGGATACTAGTGGGGTGGTCCCTGCGATCAAAGGTGAACGGACAACCGGACCATGGGTTGAACTTTGGGGCGATGGCCTCCATCGCATAGACGTCCCTTAGTGCACGCTTCCGCTCCCTCTTGGGAATGTGGGTTGCGTATATCGTGTTCACCGTCTTCACTTGTGGGGGGAACCCCTTCTGTCCTCCCGTGTTTGGCGGCCGGGGCTCCTCCTCGTCATCACTATGTAGCCCCTTGTCCTTGTTTTCGGCATTTAACTTGCCGTCCTGCTTGAACACCTAGCTTTCTCTGTTAGTGTGATTGGCTGGCTTATCGGGGGTGCCGTGGATTTAACACGAGCGATCCAGTATGCGATCCAAACTGGACGGAGCCAGAGTACTTCTTTTAAATGGCTTTTTCCGCTGACCGGATCTAGAGCCTCTGAATCCGGCATTGACTGCCGTATCCTCAGTGTTATCACCGTTATTGCGGCGCTTTGGTCTGTTACGACATGGTCTATCGTTGGCATCTTTGGTATCCGAAGTGCCTGGGTTCCTTGATGTGTTGTTGCTGCGAGCCAGCCAGCTATCCTCGCCCGTGCAAAAGCGGGTCATGAGTGTCGTGAGGGCTGCCATAGACTTCGGCTTCTCCTGGCCGAGGTGGCGGGCAAGCCACTCGTCACGGATGTTGTGCTTGAATGCCGCTAGGGCCTCTGTGTCTGGACAGTCGACAATTTGGTTTTTCTTAGTCAGGAACCGTGTCCAGAATTGTCTGGCCGATTCCCCTGGCTGCTGAGTTATATGGCTCAAGTTATCAGCGTCCGGTGGTCGCACATAAGCGCCCTGGAAGTTGTCAACGAATGCGTCTTCCAAATCCTCCCAACTGCCGACGGAGTCTGCTGGCAAGCTATTCAGCCAATGCCGAGCTAGTCCTTTGAGTTTTAGTGAGAGGTACTTGATGGCATGTAGATCATCACCGTGAGCCATGTGGATGTGAAGGAGGAAATCCTCAATCCATACAGCGGGATCTGTTGTACCATCATATGATTCGATATTTACGGGTTTAAAACCCTTCGGGAATTCGTGAACCATAACTTCATGAGTGAAGCATAGGGGGTGTGCGGTGCCTCTGTGCCGGGCTATATCACGACGCAGTTCGTATGAGTCATGTCTGCTGAATTCGGCCCGGCCGGATTTACCTTTAGTGTATCCAGCGCGGCGGTTATCGTCCCGTGTTGGCGCATGCCCCCGTGACCCATATATTGACCTTGCATGTTTTTCCCTGCTGTCCAATACGTCTCGCAGGTCCCGTGTGTTGCCCCGGGCCTTGGTATTTTTGATTGAGTGGCGGCGGGGTGCAGGCTGAACTTCAGGCTGGAACGCTTCTCTGGCTCGGCCACGCGGTGGCCGGTCAGTCGCATCATACACTAGTGATGGAGGTTTCAATGCTTCCTCCTCGAGGTGAGGTAGCAACCTGTGTTTTGGGTAACTCTTGGAGGGGCGCTCGAGTTCGTATTCCTCGGCTGTAAAGAATTCGGTCCATCTGTCTGCTAGCAGGTCTTGATCAGCTTGAAGCTGTTGTTACTTTTTCTTCAGGCTATTTGTTGTGGCCATAAGTCGGTGCTTGAAGCGCTCCTGCTCGACGGGATCCTCAGGCATGATAAATTCTTCGTCGCCGAGGCTTGCCTCGTCTTCGGAGAGAGGCATGTAATTGTCCTCCTCCGGTTCTCCATCTGCTGCCTGCTCTGGAGGGCTAGCTTGTTCATCCTCTGGCTCTAGATCATGCTGGAGGGGATTGTGGTTGTCTTCGGCACTATCCGGAGTGTTATTGTCTCCTGTGCCGGTATCACTACTTTTTCGGTGGCGGGACTTAGAGCGGCACCGCTGGCGTTGGCGCTTTGGTTGCTTCTTGGAGGGGTCATCCTCCGCTGTCTCGTCGTCATTGCCTTCTTTGGGGGGTATCCACCATGTATATATCATATGATGAGGTGGTGGTCCAGCGCCCTGTGGGCGGTGGTTCCTGTTCGTCTCCTGCATCATCGTCCATACCGTCGATGTCTTCGGAGTCGAAGTCGAGCATGTCGGTTAAATCGTCGACAGTGGATACTAAGTGGGTGGTGGGTGGGCAGCGAATTCCTTCGCCGTCCGCATCCCATTCTAGCCGGACGTAGTTCAGCCAAGGTTCCCCTGACAAGGAGAGAGACCTTAATGAATTTAGCACATCGCCGAAAGGCGAGTGCTGAAAGATATCCGCGGAGGTGAACTCCATGATCGGCGCCCAGTCAGATTCGATAGGCACGGATGCAGGCGGCTTGGAGTCCGTGGCCGGAGACGAATCCAGTGGTTCAGCGACATGGCTCTCGTAAGGGGTGAAGTCAGTATCCGGCTCCATCTCCACTGAGAGTGCGGCCTCCATGGCGGGGTCTATCCCTTCGTCCTTGGATGGCGCGATTTGCTCCGGATTGAAAGCTGGAGTAGTTGCAGATGCGATCTCCTGAACACTGTCCGACGGCAGAGTTACATCGTGCTCGTCGTGACTGTGCGGCGCACCTGACACGGGCTCGAATCCGTCGAAGATCAAGTCTCCGCGGATGTCAGTAGTGTAGTTTAAGTTTCTGAATCTGACCTGATGGCTAGGGGCGTAGCTCTCGATCTGCTCCAGATGGCCAAGCAAATTGGCCCGCAGTATGAAGCCGTCAAATACAAAGATCTGTCCGGGGAGGAAAACCTCACCCTGGACCGCATCGCTACCGATGATCGAAAGAGCCATCAAGCCTTGTGATGACAACACAGTGGAACTCTCAATGAAAGCACCAATGTCAGTGTCAAAACCGGCGGATCTCGGGTAGGGGGTCCCGAACTGTGCCTCTAAGGCGGATGGTAACAGGAGGTAGGGTACATGATGTTTACCCAGGTTCGGGCCCTCTTGATGGAGGTAATACCCTACGTCCTGCTTGATTGTTGTTGATGATATGAGTATTACAAGAGTTGATCTACCATGAGATCGTAGAGGCTAAACCCTAGAAGCTAGCCTATGGTATGATTGTATGTTGTCCTACGGACTAAACCCTCCGGTTTATATAGACATGGAAGGGGGCTAGGGTTACACAGAGTCGGTTACAAGGGAGGAGATCTACATATCTGTATTGCCTAGCTTGCCTTCCACGCCAAGGAGAGACCCATACGAACACGGGACGAAGTCTTCAATCTTGTATCTCCATAGTCCAACAGTCCGGCCAAAGGAAATAGTCCGGCTGTCTGGAGACCCCCTAATCCAGGACTCCCTCAAATGCACTCTTCACATCCATTTGATATAATTTAAAATCATGATGAGATGCATAAGCAAGCAAGATGCGAATGGATTCGAGACGGGCAACGGGGGCAAAAGTTTCATCAAAGTCCAAACCTTCAACTTGGGTGAAACCTTGTGCCACTAACATTGCCTTGTTCCTTATTACTTGACCATGTTCATCTTGTTTCTTCTTGAAAATCCATTTTGTTCCATTGACACTATGATATTCCTTGGGTCTTTCCACGAGGGTCCACACTTTTTTGCGGGTGAAGTTGTTGAGTTCTTCATGCATGGCATCTATCCAATCCGGATCATCAAGCGCATCTTCCACCTTAAGGGGCTCAACACAAGATACAAACGAGTGATGTTCACAAAAGTTTGCCAAACGTCTATGAGTAGTTACCCCCTTTTTGATGCTTCCATAGATGTTCTCGGTGAGATGTTGAAGATGTTTTAGCTTGGAGACCACTTTTTGCTCTTTGAGGTCAAGCTCTTCTTCACTTGGTTTTGGACTTGATGAAGAAGCTTGCCCTTGGGATTGTTTTAGCCTTGGAGACACCCTTCTCTTTGAAACCACAAGTTCTTGCTCATTAGGAAGTGATGAACATGAAGACACTTGTGGTTGGGGTTGATCTTGATCTTGATCATGACTTTTAGCTTGATCTTGAGCCTCAATAATCGGTTCTTCATCATTTGGAAGAGCTTGCTTAGGAATATGAGGGACTTGATCTTATTCTTGGATAGGTTCAGGATCTCCCGAAGCATCTTGTACAGGTGGTGTCAATCATGACTTCCCTTGTGGAGACTCCACAAGAGGGGCTCTTACTCCTTCTTCTACTTGGACATGGGGTGTTTCTTGTGGAAGAATGTGGCCTATCCCCATTGTCCTTATAGCTTGTAAAGGAGCCTCACCACCTACAACACTAGGAACAATTTGCTCCACACGGGAGCCATTATCTTCATCAAACTCCACATTTACCGTTTCCTCAATGCACCCGATGGATTTATTGAGAACTCGGTAAGCATGAGAGTTTGATGCATATCCAACAAATATGCCCTCATAAGTTCTAGACTCAAATTTAGCTAACCGGGATTTCTTGTTTAAAATGAAACACTTACAACCGAATACCCAAAAGTATTTGACATTAGGCTTTCTCCCGATTAGGAGCTCATACGGGGTCTTGTTCTTGAGCTTGTGAAGATAAAGCCGGTTTGAAGCATGGCATGCGGTGTTGATGGCTTCGGCCCAAAGCTTGTATGGAGACTTGTACTCATCAAGCATGATCCTAGCCATCTCAATAAGAGTCCGATTCTTCCTCTCCGCAACACCATTTTGTTGGGGAGTATATGGTGCGGCATATTGGTGCTTTATCCCCTCTTCACTCAAGAAGTCATCCATTGTATAGTTCTTGAACTCGGTGCCATTGTCACTTCGAATTGCCTTGATCTCACATTTATATTGACGTTGAGCTTCTTTGGCAAAGTTGATGAAGTTTCTTGAGTCTCATCTTTAGTCTTGAGAAAGAACACCCAAGTATATCTTGTGAAGTCATCAACAATGACAAGGCAATACCTCCTCCCTCCAAAACTATCATATGTTGGAGGCCCAAACAGATCCAAATGGATAAGCTCAAGGGGCCTCAAGGTGGTGATGACAGTCTTCACTTTATGAGCTTTTTCATGGAGCTTTCCGGCAATGCAATCACTACAAGGACGATCTTTGGCAAAAGACACATTCGTCAGTCCAAGGATGTGCTCCCCCTTTAAGAGAGCTTGTAAATTTCTCATGCCCACGTGGGCTAGCCTACGGTGCCATATGAAGGAAATATGCCCTAGAGGCAATAATAAAGTTGTTATTTATATTTCCTTTTATCATGGTAAATGTTTATTATTCATGCTAGAATTGTATTAACCGGAAACTTAGTACATGTGTGAATACATAGACAAACAAAGTGTCACTAGTTTGCCTCTACTTGACTAGCCCATTGAATCAATGATGGTTATGTTTCCTAACCATAGACATGAGTTGTCAATTGATTAATGGGATCACATCATTATAGAATGATGTGATTGACTTGACCCATTCATTAGCTTAGCACGATGATCATTTAGTTTGTTGCTTTTGCTTTCTCCATAACTATACATGTTCCTATGACTATGAGATCATAAAACTCCCGAATACCGGAGGAACACTTTGTGTGCTACCAAACGTCACAACGTAACTGGGTGATTATAAAGGTGCTCTACAGGTGTCTCCGATGGTGTTTGTTGAGTTGGCATGGATCGAGATTAGGATTTGTCACTCCGATTGTCGGAGAGGTATCTCTGGGCCCTCTCGGTAATGCACATCACTATAAAGCCTTGCAAGAAATGCGACTAATGAGTTAGTTACGGGATGTTGCATTAAGGAACGAGTAAAGAGACTTGCCGATAACGAGATTGAACTAGGTATTGAGATACCGACGATCGAATCTCGGGCAAGTAACATACCAATGACAAAGGGAACAACGTATACCGTTATGCGGTTTGACCAATAAAGATCATTGTAGAATATGTAGGAACCAATATGAGCATCCAGGTTCCATTATTGGTTATTGACCCGAGATGAGTCTCGGTCATGTCTACATAGTTCTCGAACCCGCAGGGTCCGCACGCTTAACGTTCGCTGACGATCGGTATTACGAGTTTATGTTTTTTGATGTACCGAAGGTAGTTCGGAGTCCCGGATTTGATAATGGACATGACGAGGAGTCTCGAAATGGTCGAGACGTAAATATCGATATATTGGAAGTCTATATTTGGACATCGGAATGGTTCCGAGTGGTTCGGGCATTTTTCCGGAGTACCGGGAGGTTACCGGAAACCCCCGGGAGTATATGGGCCTTATTGGGCCTTAGTGGAATAGAGGAGAGGGAAGGGAAAAGAGGGAGGCGCGCCCCCCAAGCCCAATCCGAATTGGGAAGGGGGCCGGGCCCTCTTTCCTTCCTCCCTCTCTCCTCCTTCCTTCCTCTCCTACTCCTACTTGGAAGGGCTCCTACTTCTACTAGGAAAAGGGGGAACCCTACTCCCGGAGGGAGTAGGACTCCCCTAGGGCGCGCCATAGAGAGGTTCGGGCCTCCCCCTCCTCCACTCCTTTATATAAGGGGGAGGGGGAACCCCATGGACACACAAGTTGATCATTGATCTTTTAGCCGTGTGCGGTGCCCCCCTTCACCATAATCCACCTCGGTTATATCGTAGCGGTGCTTAGGCGAAGCCCTGTTCCGGTAGCAGCATCATCACCTTCATCACGCCGTCGTGCTGACGAAACTCTCCCTCGAAGCTCTACTGGATCGTGAGTTCATGGGACGTCACCGAGCTGAACATGTGCAGATCGCGGAGGTGTCGTACGTTCGGTACTAGGGATCGGTCGATCGTGAAGACGTACGACTACATCAACCGCGTTGTCATAACGCTTCCTCTTATGGTCTACGAGGGTATGTGGATGACACTCTTCCCTCTCGATGCTATGCATCACCATGATCTTGCGTGTGCGTAGGAAATTTTTGAAATTACTGCGTTCCCCAATACCATAGCCTCCCCACGGTGGCCTTAGCCATTAGGCATGTTGCAAGGTGAGTTTTCTATTTTGAGAAATCAACCACGTAAAGGTTGTCTTCAACATGCCCAACAAAGACCACTTTGAGATTGCTTCTCTTAAAGACCGTCACATGGAATTCACCAAAATGTGATTCATATCCGGCACGAGCCAATTGAATAGTTCAAAGTAAATTGTAGTGAAGGGATTGGACAAGCATGACATTTCAAATTGACAAATCATTAGAGATTACCACCTTGCCCAAACCCAATACCTTGCCCTTGCTATTGTCACCAAAAGAGATGTTCGAAGAGGCCTTGAGTGAATCAACGAACACCACAAGCATCTCTCTTTCTCCGGTCATATTATTGGTGCATCCACTATCGATCACCCATTGAGTTCCACCGGAGACATAGTCCTACAAGAATCAAGCTTTGGTTATAGGTACCCATTTTGCAATGGGTTCTGGTGAGTTAGCAACATGGGTCTTGGGGACCCAAAAAACCAAGCATATTCATCATAGTTAGTCCCAACAAATTTTGCAAAGGTATAGCCATCATCTCCTCTCATGAGGACATAAAGATGGATTGTTCTTGCCGGCAAAATTCTTGAGAATGGCCTTGTCCCTAATGACCTTGCCACTCCCAACACCCTCCTTTTTCTTCTCCTTCTCCTTGTGCCCTTCTTTCACAAACACTACCATTTGGGGAGGGGAAGGAGTCGGGCCGATCTTCTTCTTGTTGTTCTTTTTCTTTTTCTTACCATTCTTTGATGCGGGAGCTGTCGGCGTTCTGGGAATGGGGGTCCCCAGACTTGCCTCCCTGCGGCCTGCGGCGTGGCTCAAAGGGGGGCCCAGCACGGCCCATCTTCACCAACACAAACCCAAGACCCTCGCGAGGGGCCAAGCCTCGCGGGGCGGACGACGTGGAGCTTCCTCAGGCACGGCCTCATTAGGCTGGCTCGCGAGGAGGCGGAGAGATCAAGGCGGGGTACCTCATGAGGTGCCCGTGATGCAAGCCATGACGACCAAGGGCGCCAGGCGGGTGCTAGCCACACAGTGTCCTCCTTTCCTCTTTGGTGCAAAGGGAGCAAGCGCATCCGCGGAGTACCGAGGCATCAGGCAAAGGTTGCCATTTCGGTGCAACAAGACCAAGACCAGGAGGACTGCAAGACGGAGGTCATCGTGGAGCCCAAGACGGTGTCACCACCAGAGCTTTGTGCAGGCGAAGACTACTTTTGTCAGGATAGCTAGTACTAGTTGTCCCCCTTCAAATTAGCCCGCCATTGTTGGCTCCCTTCCCGCTCGATATTTGGGAATAGGACCAGCCACCCACAGGGCAAAGAGAGGAAGAAAGGGAGGAAGGAAGAAAGGGAGGAAAAAAGGAAGGGAGGAAGGAAGAAAGGGAGAGAGGAAAAAGAGAGAGTGTTAGGGGGATCGAGATCAACAATCGGAGAGAGAGAGAGAGAAGGGTGACTGAACTCCTCCCTGCAGTTCATCGCCCCAGCCAAGAACAGACCCTCACAAGGCTGTTCTTCCTTGTATTGTTCCTCATCATCAGCCCAAGAGGCAATCCACCACACCACACACTGGAGTAGGGTATTACACCACAACGGTGGCCCGAACCAGCATAAACCCTGTGTCTCTTGTGTTGTTCTTTCCATAGCTTAGATCTTAGCGAGGCGGAGGGGTGCAGGTAGGTAGGAGGCAAAATCTCCGTGCGCACCCCAGTGTTCGAACCTCAAGGGTCTGCCGGAACGCGAAATCCGACATTTGGCGCGCCAGGTAAGGGTGAGCCGGAATTCGTCTTCCACCACCCTGTTCTCCTCCGACCATCGCGCCCATGTCTGACGCTCGTCGGGCCCGCGCCGAGCGCCAGGCCGCTCTCGCTTCCCGCGTCGCCCAGACGGCTCCTGTCGGCGGGCGTCCTCGCCGTTCCCCGTCACCTGCCGTCAACGCCGCCACCGGCCCGGCGGGGGACGAGCAGCAAGCATCATCTCAGCATCCGTCCGTGCGGCAAGACGGCCGCACCGCTACTCCTTCGCTCACCCCAGCTGGTTCTTCGTCCCGCGCGCTCCGCGTACCCATGGAGGCTCGAGCTGCGCTCATCGCGGCAAACGAGCTCCTGCGCTACCGTCCCGTCGACGACGTCTACGAAGAATGGCTCGACCGCGTCGCCGAGCTCGTCCGTGCCGCAGGGGGCTCTCCTGCGCCGTCCGTTCCACTGCACCGCACCCTGCCCCGCGCGGGCGATGAAGCTCCGGCGGTGCCCCGGCCGCCTCCTCCTCAAGAAGGCGCCATGGCTCCAAGGCGCATGGCCCCTGGGCGGAACCCGCTCCGTCAAGTGCCAGCGCGGCAAGAGCAGAGCTTCCAGGAAGTCCCTCGCCCGCAAGAAGCTGCCCGGGCGCTCCCTGCTCCAGCACGTCGCGACCATGCTCCTGCCCCAACACGTCAAGACCCCGCGCTGCTCCCAGCTGCAGCGTGTGGGGACATGCAAGACCAAGCTCTCCGTCACCCAAGGCCTCCCGTGGCCACAGCAGGCTGCCGTGCCTTCACCATCGAGCTATGCAGCGTCGCGTGGCCCGGCAAGTTCAAGCCAGACCTGCCTCCTCGTTATGACGGCACGACTAACCCTGCGGAGTTCCTCCAGCTCTACGAGCTGGGCATCGAAGCTGCCAATGGAGACGAAAAGGTCATGGCGAACTGGTTTCCCATGGCACTCAAGGACGGGGCCCGCACCTGGCTCCTGAACCTGGCACCAGGCACGATCTCCTCCTGGGACGAGATGCGCACCCGCTTCATCGCCAACTTCCAAGGTACTCACGACCGGCCACCCGCCGTGAGCGACATGCGCCGCATCAAGCAACAACCCGGAGAGACCCTGCAGAAGTACATCCAGCGCTTCAACAACGCAAGCCTCAAGGTTCCCAAGGTGACTGAGGAGCCCATCATCTCAGCCTTCTTCGACGGCGTGCACGATGTCAAGATGAAGGAGGAGCTGGCGATGCATGAAGACCTGTGCACTTCCTTGGAGCTGTTCAACTTGGCAACCAAGTGTGCCAGGGCTGAGGAAGGGCGTCTCTCCCTCCTCGAGCTGCCTATCGCAGACCCAGAAGAGAAGAAGCCCAAGGCCAAGGATGTGAAGCGCAAGGGGGCTGTCGTGCTCGCGGCAGAACCAGACACCAAGCAGGGCAGAGATCAGCCCGAACCTTCCAAGGGCAGCCGGTACTGTGTGTACCACGACCTCCACACCCACAACACCAACGAATGTCAAGAGCTCCGAGCCGTGCGAGAAGGAAGGATCGGCCGTCGCCCCGACCGCGGTGACCGGGGCTACGGTCGAGGAGGAGGAAGGAACGCAGGACGCTGGGAAGACCGTGGCCCGCGCCAAGGGTGGCGCGATCAACCTCGCGAGGATCGCTGGCAAGACCCGCCTCGCGAGGGAGACTGGAGGGATCAGCCTCGCGAGGATCGCCCGCAAGGCAACGCAGGCCTCCCTCCGCTGCCACCGCAGCCAAGGAGAAACGAGGACCGCCACCAAGACGAGGGGGATGGGGGCTTCCAGGAGCCGCGCGCGATCGCCTGCATCCTGGGCGGGGCTCAGGCCCCAGCCTCTCAACGCATCTTCAAGCAGTTCGCCCGCGAAGTGAATGTAGTCCTCCCCAGGCTTGAAGCCACGCGCCCTCTCCGATGGTCGGCGTGCGCCATCATGTTCAGCTCAGCAGATCAGCTCAAGTGTGCGGCTACAGCCGGAGTCCTCCCAATGCTTTGTTCCCCAATCATCAGCAATGTGGTGGTCACCAGGACCCTCATCGATGGCGGGGCAGGGCTCAACGTCCTGTCTGTGGAAACATTCAACAATCTCCAAGTGCCCTACAGCCAGCTTCAGCCAACCAAGCCCTTCTCCGGAATCACCGACGGCTCCACGGTCCCGATTGGGCAGGTCCGCCTCCCTGTCACCTTCGGGGCACACGACAACTACCGCACCGAGCTCATCGACTTCGACGTCGCTCACATTCGCCTGCCGTACAACGCCATCCTTGGGTACCCAGCGCTGGCCAAGTTCATGGCCGTAACTCACCACGGCTACAACGTCCTCAAGATGCCAGGAAGTGGCAGAGTCATCACGGTGCCCTGTGAAGAGAAGGACGCGGTGTGTTCCCTGGAACGAGCCTTTCAGGCCGCGTCACTGGAAGACCCGGATCGCGGAAGCAGGAGGCTTCCCGAGACCGCCCCCAAGAAGAAGAAGACATTGTCCGGCCCGACCCCTCAGGAGGCAGGCCCCTCTGGGCCCGTGCCTGCCCAGGGGGAACCTCCTTCCATTGCATAGGAAAGCGCGCCCGGTGCCCTCCTCGGGCAGGGCTCGGGGGCTCTCCCCTGGAGGGCCACCGACCTGGCTAGGGTCATGAGGGAGGCGCTTGGGCACCACATGGAGGCGTGTTTCGAAGCACGTTTCCCTCAAGAAGGAGTAAGGCAAGGAGAGCCAGACCCTCAGGAGTTTGTCAGCAAGGCCATTCAGGAGCTACAGGAGTCAAGGGTCATGAAAGGCGGCCGCCATCTACCAGCAGTGGCTCCCAATCCAGGTGAGGATGGTGGGCTGCGCGTCTGCATCGACATACCAGGGCTCAACGGAGTCGCCTCTCTGGAGCGCCTCTGGCCCTCGCGAGTGGGGCGCTGCGGAGGTCCACCCCACATCTACGTTTGCATGCCTTACGGCTTGCTGAATGCGGCTGCCACGTACCAGCGCCTCATGAGGGGCATCAAGGAGGCACAAGAGGCCAGGCGCTCCGCAGCCCTGCCGGAGATGGAGATGGTCTGCGGGGAGCCGCCAGCACCTCCGGAGCCTCCCGAGGCCCCCAGGCCTGGGGGCTCGTGAGGATCGGCTTCCGCAGCCCACCGAGTCTGCTACACCAACACCCCTTCGTCCTCCACGTCATCAGGTGACATCTTTCAAGTTTCGCTTCCAGCTGGGAGCGCCCCCCAGGGCTGCATTATTCCCAGGCCGCGTGGGTCCGTCCCTGCGGCATGTATCCCTTTTATTTCATGTTTTTAGCTTACCTTGTTGGGGGCGCCCCTCGGGCTGCATGATCCCCAAGTCGCTCGGGCCAGACCCAGCGGCATGTATCTCATTTGCATTTATTTCTGGTTATGCGTTATACCCACCATGCTTGATTATTTGGTGCCGGTCCATGGCACCTCTTCTTCTCCATGCCGACCACTTGCACGTTAAAGGGGGGTACCTGAGCATCGTGACTCAGGGCTCTTACTGGCTCTCCAGCCCTCACCCTCTGGCCTTGTCCACGGCATCGCGACCTGCCATACCAGCGACGGCTGAGACCAGCTCGAGGGCCGGGACCCGAGGACGTAGAGTGCCGGCATCTAACCAAATTTGCAGGGACGCATCACAAGATAAGGCCCAGTGCCAGGCGCAACCCGCCTAGAGGTAGGGCCCCGTGAGTCCCGCGTTGGCCCACGGGTGCCCAGATACACCTCGCCAGGCCCTACCGTGCCAGCCACATGTCAGGGCGGGGCTGTACACGCCCCGGGGGCTCCTCCCAGAGGGGGCCCCCTCCCACGTACCAGTGGAAGCACCATGCTCCGCGCTGGCTGACAACACTGCCGAGGAGCGGCTATGCCTGTACACATACGGAAGTGCTATGCTCCGCGCTGGTGATAAACAACTGAGGGTGGCCCCCGGGCCGCATCAACCTCAGGGAGCCCAGAGCTCAGTGTCTAACCTCATCGTAACGCCTCCCCTCGGGAGTGCCGCGCGAGGGGGCTGGGCACGGGGGCTGCGCCTGGGTCACGCCCAGACGCACGCCGCCCAGCCAGGCCCCCCAGGGCCTGGTTCGTCGCGCGTCTCTCCCCGAGCGGAGCCAAGGTACGAAGGCCGTTTGAGCGTCAAGGGGGACTCCTGAGCATCGCGACTCAGGAGCCTAACTGGTCGCGTAGCCCCTCACTCCTTAGTTCCGAAAGGCTAACGGCGGTTGAGGTATGCGCGCGGCCGGGCTCTGCAGACGTAGAACGGTAGATCCACCCACATCACACCTCCCTACTTGCTGTTCGTGCGCCAAGGGGGACTCCTGAGCATCGCGACTCAGGAGTCTAACTTGTCACGTAGCCCCTCACTCCTTGGCCCCGTCCTGGTTTCTGGTCGGGACCAACGCTGGGTGAGGTATGCGCGGAGCCGGGCTCTGCCGGCGTAGAACATAAGCAAGTAGGAAGGAAAAGCGCAAATTTCAAGGAATTCAAAAGCAAATATCACAGTCCACACTGTTGTCTCAATGCCAAACACAAGTTTAAACGCCTCCCCGAGGCATGATACATGTGCAGGAATTAAAGGCAGGATAGGAGCCACAGCGGAGTCACTTGTCAGCGGTGGAGCAGCGCGGAGTGGGTGCGCCTCATGGAGCAGTGGGGTCGGCAGCGCCTTGCTTCGGCTTGGTGCTGAAGGCCCGGAACTTCCCCAGCAGTGCCTCCGCGTGACCCTTCATGGCCTCGGCAGCGGCAGCGGCACGCTCGCCGCTTACTGGCTCCAGCAGGCCGTCGAGGTCGACGCCGAGATCGTGAAGGTAGATGTGGGTGAGGACCCGCTTCAGCGCTGCAGAAGACAGGACACGCGCCTCGGCCTCGGCCGTGGGGCCAAGGCCAAGGGCGACATCTTTAAGAGCGCGAACCAGGAAGGGAAGTAGCTTGGCGGGGCCGTCCTCGGCGCCAGCCAGCGGGCTCTCCAGGCCGCTGTCGTAAAGCGTCCTTAGCAAGGAGCGAGCCTTCGCCTCCATCTTCGTGAAGGCCACGCGGTCCTCGGCAAGAACCAGGGCCTTGTCGTCCAGCTTGGCCTTCCTCGCCCCCAACTCCTGCTCCAGCGCGCCTAGGCGGTCACGGCGCTTCCTGAGCTTGACCTCCCTCTCCTTGACGGCCGCCTCGCGAGCCTTCACGCCTTCTTCCTGCTCTTGGCAAAGGTGGACCTCTTTCGCGAGCTGGTTCTGCAGGCCCTGCAGCTCGTCCTCCAGTGCCTTGCAGCGACCACGGACGTCGACCACCTCCCCCAGGGCTGCGTCATGAGCAGACTTCGCCTCAAGGACGGCCTGCTTCTCCTCATCGCAAGTCGTCGAGGCCTGGACCAGCGCCGCCCGAATCGAAGCATCGGAGCGAACCCATCCTGAAGCCAGCTCCAAGCGCCCGGCCACCAAGCGAGGGTCGGCGCCAAGAAGATCCTGCCGCAGTCGGTCCAGCTCAGCAACAGCACGATCCAGAACGTCAGAAGGAGTCGGAGAGACAGCAGCCGGTGGAGTAGGAGGAGAAGGCGGCTGCCGGCCACAGCATCCTGAGGCGGAGTCTGCTGCGCCCCAACGGCTGTAGTGGCGGCGGCAGGCAAGGACACCTCGGGAGTCACTTGGGCCGTGGGGGCCAAGCTCGCCCCAGCCGGCTCAGCCAGGCCTCGCGAGGATGACCGACCAGTATAAACCCTGTGTCTCTTATGTTGTTCTTTCCATAGCTTAGATCTTAGCGAGGCGGAGGGGTGCAGGTAGGTAGGAGGTGAAATCTCCGTGCGCACCCCAGTGTTTGAACCTCAAGGGTCTGCCGGAACCCGAAATCCGACAGGAGCAAACCCAACTCCCTCCTTGGCAACACACTCCTTTTGGTTGCTCAAGAGGTCATTTAGGTTTTTCTCCCCTTGGATGCTTGATACCAGCCCTTTCTCAATTTGGGCCTTCAACTTCTTATTCTACTCTTGAAGGGAGGTGAAATCATGAACAAAGTTAGCCGTACAAGCGTCATCATTTAAATCTATATGAGGTACGGAAGTGAGAGCCTTAATGGTAGTAGCTTTTAGTTGAGCATAAGACTCGGCGAGGGCAATGAGGTCACCTTTGACAACCTTGGAACTAGTCATAAGGAACTCATGCTCCTCAACAAGTCTCGTGTGATCAGCTAGAAGCTTTTCAACTCTAACGTTAAGAGCATCTTTGTTCTCAAGAGCGAGTTGCGAAGCATCATTGGTTTTAACAAAGTCAATTTGATGAGCCGATAAGGCTTCCTCTAGTGATTCTCTCATGACACTCTCTTCATTAAGTTCGTGCTCAAGGAGATCAACTATCTCTTTTTCCTCTATAGGGAGGTTTTCAACGTTCTCAATAAAGTCATCATGTCTGGCAAGTGACTTAAGGAGATCGCCAAAACGAGCATGAGCTTCACCATGAAGAGTTTTCATGAAAGCCATTAAGGATTCCTCATCATTATCCACGCCCTCATCACACTCATCCTCCACTATCTCACATGAGACATTGGGAGTGTAGTTGTCGGGTTTCTTGGATTTGGACTTTATTTTTACCTCTTTGGCCATGAGGCACCGATGAGTGAAAGGCTTGTCATTGTTTGGAGAGCCAAAGAGGCTGGTGGTGGAGGAGGAGGTAGTGGCATGCATGGCAAAGGCAGCCGTGCCCACTTGATCATCATCACTGTCATCTTCATCTCCAAACATGTATTCTTCATGAACAAGAGCCTTGTCATCCTTCCTCTTTGCAAACTTGGTGAACTTCTTCTTCTTGAGCACAAGCTTCTCGGACTTGTCTTCACGTCTCTCATACGGACAATCATGTACAGAGTGTCTTGGGCTATCACAATTGTAGCATTTCCTTCTTCCAAAAGATCTTCCTTGAAGATTTTTCCCTTTGTTTGCCATGGTCCCGGAGTACTTCTTGACTAAGAGTGTCAAGTCTTCCGCAAAATCATTTGCCGGGCACGAGGTGCCAATGTCCTCCTCACATATCTCTTCACTTACTTCTTCCTCCCTTGAGGGTTGGCTTATCACTTTCTTGGCCTTCAAAGCAAGATTGGAGTTCTTGGTTGCTTGAGCTATTGCAAAGGTTTTCTTGGACTTGGTTTCCAAAATAACATGAGTAGAGTAAGTGGAAACAACTTGAGCTGTGGTCAACTTGTGATAGTCCGGGCGTTGATGCACCATCATGACCATGGTATGTTCCATGAGAACCATATCATCTATGAACTTGTCCTTGATGAAGTCATCATTTGCCCAAGTGCACCCAAAGGTTCTCAAGTTGAGCACAAGGGACTTCAACCTTCGAAAAACCTCTTCTGCGGACTCACCCTCATTCCTCACAAAGAGATAGACTTATTGCTTGAGCAAAGCCAAACAAGATCTTCGATTTGCTTCATCTCCTTCGAGAGCCACCTCAAGGCAATCCCAAATTTCCTTTGCGGTTTTGAGAAGAGCAATGGAGTCACTATAGTCTTCGGTCACAGCGGTGCGCAACATGTTGTGTGCGGTTGCATTGAGTTGGTCATCAACCGCTTCCCTCGGAGTGAGATTCATTGGGTACTTGCGGTTGAATCCATTGACCACAATCTACCACAGTTGAGTTGAAGCACTGCGCATGTAAGACTCCATATCTAGCTTCCACTTAGCAAACGCATTAGCTTTCAAAGGGGGCGGAGGCCCAACAGGATTAATGCGAGGATGTTGCAAAGGTTGAGGTGAGTAAAAGGGTTCCACGACATTGTACTTGGGGACTTGAGTACGAGCCGGAGAAGCAAGAGGTTCCCTCGAGTCCTCCGCATCATGAACGACATTTGGATCAAATGAGTTTGATGCAGATGTTGATGGCTTCACTCGAGCATCAATTTCCTCCTTGACCGAGGACCGGACCTCTTTCAACATAGAGGCTTTGAGGTCCGCAAACATTGGAAGAATATCGGCCGCGGTCAAGGGGGCACCCGGGTCAGTAGGAGCGGCGGGAGCAACGACCGGGGCACCAAGTGCCTCGTTCGCGACGAGGGGTAGGTTTTGACCATCCCCCGCAATGAGTGCGCCACCTCCCTCATTCCCTAGATCGACCATATCCTCTAAGGTTGTAAAACCTTATATTAGAGCATGAGGCTCTGATACCAATTGAAAGGATCGATACGGTCGACTAGAGGGGGGTGAATAGGAGACTACAAATTTTAATCTTTCTTGTTGATTTTAAGGCTTAGCGGATAAATAGAGTTCACTAGATATGCAACTAGGTGAATGCAACTTATATGACAAGCAAGCTCCAAGATAAAAATGCTAGGAAACAAACTAAGTAGCAAGCCAACAAGCATACAACACAAAGTAAGGTGCGGGAAAGGATTAACCACAAGTGAGACGAGGACGCAGATTTTATCCCGACGTTCACTCTTCCTTGGGGAAGAGCTACTCTCCGTTTGGAGCAGTGCCGGAGCCAAAGCTTGCGGAACGACATCGAAGGCTCACCGTAATCTCCTTTGAGTCACCCCCAACGAATGAGCCTCGAATCACTCGGGGTTGGTCTTGAAGGCGACCACCACACCTTTAGAAACTTCTTCGGAGCACACCACAAGCAAGGAAGCTTCCGGAGGAACCTCTAGCCGCCTAGCAGCCCAAGCTCCAAGAGTAACAAGTCAATGGGGAAGAAATGTTGCGGGGAGCGCAATTTGGTTTGGTCAAGTTGTAGATCGGGTCTTGCTCTCCCAATCCCCAAAGTTTCAACAAGTTTGGGTGGAGGGATTGAGAGTATTGAGCAAAAGGGGTGTAGCAATGGTGGAGCTCAAAAAGACATTAGGGTTAGGGGTTGGAGGTGGAAGAAGAGGCTTTATATAGTGTTCTTGGCCGGGTGGGGGAATCTGCCCGTTGGACCCCGTGCGCACGGGCTAAGTCAGCCTCGTGCGCACGGGGTACTCAAAGAGATTCACACAACCCCGTGAGCACAGGGGTCAAAAGACCCCGTGCGCATGGGGTACTCAGAGAGTTTACTCAGTACCCCGTGCGCATGGGGGTCCAAAGACCCCGTGCGCACGGGTACCCAGAGAGTTACGCAGTACCCCATGCGCACGGGGATCCAAAGACCCCGTGCGCACTGGGTACCTAGTAACTTTCTATCACAAACTTTCACAGTACCACAAGCACACACACTAGGATTTTAGGTGGTAGGTGTGCGTAGGCTAACTGTATAAGGTTAGGCAAAGGCATTCCCACACAACTTTCATCCACACAAACCCCTCTTAATAGTGCGGTCTTTCCTACGACTCGAAGCAAAGGAAGAACTAAAACCTTCGAAGCGCCAAAAGACCACGCCTTTGACCTTTTTGAAATGGGGGCCGCACATCTCCATCATGGAGCACTTGGAACCAATATCCTGAGATAAACTTTAGTAACCGATATTTGTTCAACTAACCACATTGTCATCACACCAAAATATAGTATAAGTGCCACTTGCACTTTCACTATGTTCCCCAAAGTGGCATCCGAGCCAGGTCTATGTGTAGATGTTATATGCACGAGTAGAACACAAAGAGTTGTGGGCGATAATAGTCATACTGCTTACCAGCATGTCATACTTTGATTCGGCGATATTGTTGGATGAAGCGGCCCAGACCGACATTACATGACCGCGTTCATGAGACTGGTTCTATCGACGTGCTTCGCACACAGGTGGCTAGTGGGTGTCTGTTTCTCTAGCTTTAGTTGAATCGAGTGTGACTACGCCCGGTCCTTGTTGAAGGTTAAAACATCACACTTGACGAAAATTCGTTGTGGTTTTTTATGCGTAGGTAAGAATGGTTCTTGCTAAGCCTATAGCAGCCACGTAAAACTTGCAACAACAAAGTAGAGGACGTCTAACTTGTTTTTGCAGGGCATGTTGTGATGTGATATGGTCAAGACGTGATGAGATATAAATTGTTGTATGAGATGATCATGTTTTGTAAAAGTTATCGGCAACTCGCAAGCAGACGTGAGGTAAATTGTAGTAGATTGATAGATCGAACGCCAAATAAAATAAATAAAGATAAAACACAGCAAGGTATTTTTGTATTTTTGGGTTTAATAGATCTGAATAAAAATGCAAAGGAAAAGTAGATCGCAAGGCAAATATATGAGAAAGAAGACCCGGGGGCCATAGGTTTCACTAGTGGCTTCTCTCAAGAAAAATAGCAAACGGTGGGTAAACAAATTACTATTGGGCAATTGATAGAACTTAAAATAGTTATGACGATATCCAGACAATGATCATTACATAGGCATCACGTCCAAGATTAGTAGACCGACTCCTGCCTGCATCTACTACTATTACTCCACACATCGACCGCTATCCAGCATGCATCTAGTGTATTAAGTTCATGGAAAAACGGAGTAATGCAATAAGAACGATGACATGATGTAGACAAGATCCGTTTATCTATATGGCAGTAGATATAGATCTCGTCTTTTTATCCTTAGTAGCAACGATACATATGTGTCGGTTCCCTTTCTGTCACCGAGATCAAGCACCGGAAGATCGAACCCACTACCAGGCACCTCTTCCCATTGCAAGATAAATGGATCAAGTTGGCCAAACAAAGAAACTCAAAGAAACTTTCATGGATACAAAGAAACTCAAAGAAGAAATACGAGGCTATAAGAGATCATGCATATAAGAGATCAAAGAAACTCAAATAACTTTCATGGATATAAAAAGATATAACTGATCATAAACTCGAAATTCATCAGATCCCAACAAACGCACCGCAAAAGAGTTCATATGGATCTCCAAGAGACCATTGTATTGAGAATTCAGCAAGAGAGAGAAAGTCATCTAGCTACTAACTACGGACCCAGAGGTCTACAAAGAACTACTCACGCATCATCGGAGAGGCACCAATGGAAGTGGTGAACCCCATCCGAGATGGTGTCTAGATTGGATATGGTGGTTCTGGACTATGCGGCGGCTGGATGAATATTTCGTCGACTCCCCTAGGGTTTTGGTATTTTTGGGGTATTTATAGAGCAAAGAGGCGGTCCCGGGGGCACCAGGGTCCATTGCCTTCCTTCTGGCCCATAAAAAATTATCGTGAAGTTTCGTGGCATTTGGACTTTGTTTGATATTGATTTCCTGCGATGTAAAAAACATGGGAAAAATAGCAACTGGCACTTGGCACTATTTCAATAGGTTAGTAGCAAAAAAATGATATGAAATAACTATAAAATGATTATAAAACATCCAAGATTGATAATAAAACAGCATGGAACAATAAAAAATTATAGATACGTTGGAGACGTATCACTACACTCCCGTGCCAAGCGATGACGTTTTCCGACTAGTGGGCATCTACCTGCTCGCATGCCTCCACCATGCATTGCCGAGGGCTTTCCTCCATCATCATGCTCATGTCTTGGGCCATTTGGAAGCACCGCAACAGGTGCATCGTCGGCGGCAACAACCTTCCGTCTCTCGACTCGTCTACGAGCTCAAGGAAGAGGTGCCGTTATGGGCCAATGCTGGAGCCACGATGATGATGAACATCGCATACATGCTGCAAGATGCACCAAGCCTTGTAATTCTATTCGCTCTCCTTCTATTAATGGAAAAATATGCAACCTTTGCGTATTCGCGATACGAGGATTGGGAAGAGAAGAAAGAATGAACATGGTAGTTTCCCACCGTGCGATCGAGCGTGGAGATTGGTACCGGTCTATGGGCTTGGGCTTCGGCCTGGTTAGAGAAACAATGGGCCACCATATCAGAATCAAGGCCAAATCTCGAGCATCTACATGTTTGTCCCCGCGGAGGTGACATGGGGGATCTCGGGTAGGGGGTCCCGAACTGTGCGTCTAGGCCGGGTGGTAACAGGAGGCAGGGGACATGAAGTTTTACCCAGGTTCGGGCCCTCTCGATGGAGGTAAAACCCTACGTCCTGCTTGATTAATATTGATGATATGGGTAATACAAGAGTTGATCTACCACGAGATTAGAGAGGCTACACCCTAGAAGCTAGCCTATGGTATGATTGTTGATGTGTATGTTGTCCTACGGACTAGAACCCTCCGGTTTATATAGGCACCGGATAGGGTTAGGGTTACATAGAGTCAGTTACAATGGTAGGAGATCTGAACATCCGTATCGCCAAGCTTGCCTTCCACGCCAAGGAAAATCCCTTCCGGACACGGGACGGAGTCTTCAATCCTGTATCTTCATAGTCCAGGAGTCCGGCTGAAGGTATAATTCGGCTATGCGAACACCCCCTAATCCAGGACTCCCTCAGTAGCCCCTGAACCAGGCTTCAATGACGACGAGTCCGGCGCGCAAATTGTCTTTGGCATTGCAAGGCGGGTTCCTCCTCCAAGCACTTCATAGAAGATTTTGAACACAAAGATAGTGTCCTTCTCTGCAAAATAAGATTCCACATATTGCCATAGAGAGAATAATAATATTAACACAAATCTAATCTGCTGACGTATTCTGTGGTGCGACACGCCACGGCCAAGCCTTTATCCAAATCGTTTCATTATCCCACCTCAACGCGTTATGCGAGGCGGTTTCCTTGGCACATCTTGTCAAAGCAGAGATCGTGTCCCTTTATTCCGGGATTCTCATCAATATGGGCGTAGGTAACCCAACCGCGCCTTTGATTACGGCGCTCGGAGATAAGCAAGTTTTACCAGGCTGGTGGGGGCATGTAGTCGCGCCCGCCCATATAAGGGGATAAGGATCCACCTTTTCACCCACGCCTTCTTCCTCCTTTGCCTATCCATTTTTGCACACTCGAGCTCCAGCGCCCAAGTCCGCACTACCACCTCGACCTTTTCCAGTCATGTCCGGAGCGGGAGGCAAGTGGATGGTCTCCTCCGTCACAGAGGGACACATAAAAAAGCTGAGGAAGGCCGGATATCTGGCCAGCGACATCGCGCACCGACTCCCCGAGAAGGGGCAGCTCATCCCCACTCCTAGGCCCCATGAGAGGGTGATATTTCTCCCCCATTTCCTTCGCGGACTAGGCTTCCCTCTGCATCCATTTGTCCGAGGGCTCATGTTCTACTACGGCCTGGATTTCCATGATCTGGCCCCGAACTTCATCCTCAACATCTCGGTGTTTATCGTCGTGTGCGAGGCTTTCCTCCACATCCGCCCTCATTTCGGCTTATGGCTAAAGACCTTCAACGTCAAGCCGAAGGTGGTGCGCGGCAGCCAGGCAGAGTGCGGCAGTGCCATGGTTGGCAAGATGGCCAACGTCCTGTGGCTCGAGGGCTCCTTTGTGGAGACCCTAAAGGGGTGGCAGTCGGGATGGTTTTACATCACCGAGCCATGCGACCCCGAATGGGTCGCAGCCCCCGAGTTTCGGTCCGGACCCCCTACGCGGCTCACCTCCTGGAAGGAGACCGGCCTGTCGTGGGGTAAAAAAGGAGAGCTGACCGGACTCCGAACATGCATCCAAACCCTGGTGGACAAGAAGCTCAAGCTTGTCAACGTAGTCCAGGTTATGCTCATCCGCCTGATCCTCCCGTGTCAACGACGGGCCTTCAACCTGTGGGAGTTCGACCCGGTGCAACATCAAACTCTAAACAGGCTCTTTGACACAACGTACGAAGATGCCTGGAGGGTGCTTTTCAAGGGCGCCGAGGCTCCCACATCCGCTGCCGAGGATCGTGGATTCAGTACTCAGCATCACGCTCATGCGGTAATCCGTTTTTATCCTTTTACAGGGTATCAGTTTTTCATAGTTTGACTCTATGCGGGATCTAAGTTCCCTTATTTTTGATATGATTGGGTGGCGACGTCCGGAAAGATCAACTGTCCGGCTCCTCTGCCCGAAGGCTCAGTGGGCGCTCGCTTGACGAAGCTGCTGGTTCTGGCGCCCTATGTGGTGCCAGAGAAGAAGGCCACGAAAAGGGCCACAGGGACTCGAAAGAGTGCCCGGCGCCAGGAGGTGTCGGATTCATCATCCGACGGTCCCGAAGCACCTTCCTCTCGTGAAGACGAGGAGGAAGAAGAAGAGACCTCTCCCCCTCCAGCGGGAGGAGAGAAGAAAAGGAAGGCCGCCCTCTCCGAGGAGGCCGGAGGGTCCAAGAAGGGGAAAACCCTTCCTCCGGACTGCTCCACCGACGCCGACGACGATGAAGAGGAGTGGCAGCCCAGGGCCAAGCCCCTGGCGAATCGTAAGTGTCCGGATACCGGGGTAATTCATAGTATTCGTTTTTCGCACAGCTTTTCCTTATGTCGAATATGTTTATGCAGCCCACCCAAGGACCGGCTCGACGCATCATCGAGTGGCTCACTGGACCCGTCGGAGGTGAACTCGCTTCCGACGGCTTCATCCCCCCACCCTGCGGACGACACCGAAGTGTTGTCCCAACAGGTTCCAAGCCGGGAGGAGGCGGTCCTAGAGGCGTCGCAAGGCGACCTCCCGGACTCCAGGAGTAGAGGGGATGAAACCCCCCAGGGCTCCAAGTCCAGCTTAAGGCCGGACATAGCTCCGGAATCTTCAAGGGTTCCAGAGTCCGGCGGGCGATCTCCTTCCAAGAGGAGCAAGCCTACCGTGTCGGTGACCTCCGTCCAACCGGAGGCGCCAGACAATATGTTGGAGGCGCTCCAAGGTGCCTCCATCGACGAGGGGCGCCGCACTATTATGAGTGCGGTGATCCAGAAGGTTCAGTCCGCCAAAAGCGGACTGACTGAAGCTTGTACATGCCTTTTAACAGGCTTTGAGGTAAGTAAAGAATGTTCAAATAATGTTACCGCATAGACAGTAGCCCCTGATGCTCTGTTGGGCGTTCGGGAAGAAAAGCCGAATAGAGGATCAAAGAATTCGCAGGAGTCTAACAAAATGAGTCAATATGCGTATGCAGGCTTCTCTGCTAGCGTCCGCCGCACTGACTGCAGACATGGACGTGCTGAAGCAGAGTCTCGAGAAGTCCAAGCAAAAGCTCGGGCGTGCCAAGAAGTAGCTCGAGGAGAAGGAAGGTAAGAAATACCCTGTTTGAATATGTGTATAAAAAAGGTGCAATTGCAAAAAATGACAGGATTGACATGGCTATTGCAGGGGCCACGTCTGAGGTGGCGACCCTTAAGCAAGCGCTACTCGAGGCCGAGAAGAGTGCGGCCGTGGAGCGCACCGAGCGGGAGAGGTATGAGGCCGAGGTTGGCAAGGTGCGGCAAGAGCTCCAGGTTCTCATGAAGAAACATGAGAGTTTGAAGCTTGACTTGAAGACGCGAGCGTCTGAGCTCGTGGCAGCTATAGAAAATGCCAAGTCTGCTAAGGCCGAGTCCCAGAAGACCCTCCAGGAGTTGGATGAGGTGAAGAATATTGCGGCGGGTAAGGCATTCTTTATGCAAAGCAAACACATAAACGTGAGTTACCTGTTACTTACCCGAATCCGGAGCTCTCCAGGAGCGTTCACAGATCTTCCCTGGAGTTTATCTAATGCTGCCGCATTCTATCGAGCCGAGGAGGGCAGCTCGACGGAGAAGGTGTTCTGGTCTCAGTACGCTGAGGTCGGACACCCCGTGTCCCTGAGCGACCAGCTGAAGCAACTGGTCGAGCTCCACAAGGCGGCCGAACAAGCCATGAAGGGCCTCCTAGTTCGGCCGTGGCCTAGAGAGGCTCTGCCTGGGAGCTATTTCGGGCTGGTGCGGCGGCTGGTGGAGGCCTGTCCGAGGCTTGAAGACATCAAGCGCTCCATCTGCATTGAAGGTGCCCGTAGGGCCCTTGCCCGTAATAAGGTGCACTGGGGCAAGCTTGATGCGGAGAAGCTTGTGAAGGACGGGCCACCGCCGGGGAAAGAGCATCGCAAGCCCAAGAATTATTATAAGGATGTTCCAAAGGGTGCCCGCCTTGTTGCGGATGAATGTACCAAGGATGTATTTTTTGAGTAAAACCCACTCGTGTTATCATGTGCGCTGAAAACTTGTTCATATGCGCTAAGCAATGCTGCTTGAATTTAAAATATTACCTTCTGTGCGGCTGTTTATCAATACTGAGAGATGGCGAGTCGTCGGCTTCTGCCCCCATGCCGCTAGTGCTGGGGTGTTCGGGGATAAACCTGGGCGCTCTTTTTCCCATATTTGGGTCCTTCGAGGGAGGCGCTCAGCCCAACGAACGAGGCAATCGGACTATATGCGTGAACACTCTCACTTAGCCATAGAATTCTATAATTTTAAATTTCAGCGAAGCCCCTAGTATTCGGAAGACCGATTTCGGGGCGCTATCCACGCCTTGGCCGGACAGAGCCGACTCCTCGCCCGAAGCGGCATAAGTCTTTAGGGACTCGAAAAAACCTCTCGAACAGCGACCAGCTCTCGCTTCATCATGACAGTCAGTTTTAGCTTTCTCCACTGAGGTGCTCGGCCCAGCTCAACTGGGGCACAATCGCAGTGGTTCTCCTAGTGCTACCTTAGCCGATATAGCGGAACGTAAGGCACCAAAACATAGGAGCCGGGCAAACCCAACTATTGACCCAAGACATGATTCAGAGCCGATGCATATAATGCTATAAGTTCGGGGTGCCGCACTTGTTAAAGTGTTCAGACTTCTCACACCATGTTGAGGGGTACTGAAGCCCCTGGCGTATTTTGGTCGTACCAAAGTGTACGGGTGCATAATGTCATTAAGGAACATATATATATTAAAAAAAGGTAATGCAAAAAATAGACAAAAGCTATGCATTGTTCATTAAAATAGCTGCGATCAAAGCAGAACGATACAAGTGATGTGATAAACGAAAAGTTGGACTATTTAACATGTCTGCTTCAGGGGCAAGCTGCGGGATAGTATGCGAAACAGGTATACTGCTCGTGATAGAGACCACCTGGGATTTCCGTAATGCGGCATGGCTTGTCTGCTTCCCTGGTCCTTGCATCGTTTGTGCGGCAATTGAACTGCCGAACAAGCCTTCCGAAGAGTAGAGTCCTGGAAGTAAGAGAAAAGTATAAAAAGGTCGGCAGCCCCTGGTGCGGTTTAAGCCGTGTTTTGGGCGTGCCGTGATGGTGCCCCTCCCCCTATGTCCATGGTATTTCTAGGGCGTAGTTGTGTATGCGAAGTACTGGCATCGCCTTTTTGCGGGGGTTGGGGTTGGGGCCGCATTGCTAAGCCTGCTCGGAACGTGCCAGTCGGTCTTGTTGTGGGTTACTCCAGGCGCGCTTGACTGTGTCCGTACATTTAATGGACGGACTGGAGAACTGCCTGGAGAGGCTGCTTTGTACTTCCGCTGCAAGGGCCGCCGTGTGCTCCTCCGTTCGGAGGGAGCGTTCGGTGTTTCCATTGACCGTAATTACTCCTCGAGGGCCTGGCATCTTGAGCTTAAGGTATGCGTAGTGCGGGACCGCGTTGAACTTGGCGAATGCGGTTCGCCCGAGCAGTGCATGGTAGCCACTGCGGAACGGGACTATGTCAAAGATTAACTCCTCGCTTCGGAAATTATCCGGAGATCCGAAGACCACTTCAAGTGTGACCGAGCCTGTACAGCTGGCCTCTACACCTGGTATTACGCCTTTAAAGGTCGTTTTGGTGGGCTTAATCCTCGAGGGATCTATGCCCATTTTCGTCACTGTATCCTGGTAAAGCAGGTTCAGACTACTGCCGCCGTCCATAAGGACTCTAGTGAGATGAAATCCATCAATAATTGGGTCGAGAACCAATGCGGCGAATCCGCCATGACGGATGCTAGTGGGATGGTCTCTTCGATCAAAGGTGATCGGGCAGGAGGACCATGCGTTGAACTTTGGGGCGACTGGCTCTACCGCGTATACGTCCCTTAACGCGCGCTTCCGCTCCCTCTTGGGGACGTGGGTGGCGTATATCATGTTCACCGTCCGCACTTGTGGGGGAAAACCCTTCTGTCCATTGTTGTTCGGCGGCCGAGGCTCCTCGTCGTCATCGCTATGCAACCCCTTGTCTTCATTGTTGGCGCTTAATCTGCCTGCCTGCTTGAACACCCAATAGTCCCTGTTGGTGTGATTGGACGGCTTTTCGGGGGTGCCATGTATTTGGCACAAGCGGTCGAGTATTTGGTCCAAGCTGGACGGGCCCCTGGGATTCCTTTTGAATGATTTTTTCCGCTGACCGGATTTAGAGCCTCTGAATCCGGCATTAACTGCTGTATCCTTAGCATTGTCGCCGTTGATGCGGCGCTTCTGTTGGTTGCAACGCGACCTACCACTAATGTCCCTGGTGTCCGAATGACCAGGGTTCTTGGTCATATTGTTGCTACGAGCAAGCCAGCTATCTTCTCCCGCGCAAAACCGGCGGATCTCGGGCAGGGGGTCCCGAACTGTGCGTCTAGGCCGGATGGTAACAGGAGGCAGGGGACACGAAGTTTTACCCAGGTTCGGGCCCTCTCGATGGAGGTAAAACCCTACGTCCTGCTTGATTAATATTGATGACATGGGTAATACAAGAGTTGATCTACCACGAGATCAGAGAGGCTAAACCCTAGAAGCTAGCCTATGGTATGATTGTTGATGTGTATGTTGTCCTACGGACTAGAACCCTCCGGTTTATATAGGCACCGGATAGGGTTAGGGTTACATAGAGTCGGTTACAATGGTAGGAGATCTGAACATCCGTATCGCCAAGCTTGCCTTCCACGCCAAGAAAAATCCCTTCCGGACACGGGCAGAGTCTTCAATCTTGTATCTTCATAGTCCAGGAATTCGGCTGAAGGTATAATTCGGCTATCAGAACACCCCCTAATCCAGGACTCCCTCGGTAGCCCCTGAAGCAGGCTTCAATGACGACGAGTCCGGCGCGCAAATTGTCTTCGGCATTGCAAGGCGGGTTCCTCCTCCAAGCACTTCATAGAAGATTTTGAACACAAAGATAGTGTCCTTCTCTGCAAAATAAGTTTCCACATATTGCCATAGAGAGAATAATAATATTAACACAAATCTAATCTGTTGACGTATTCCGTGGTGCGACACGCCACGGCCAAGCCTTTATCCAAATTGTTTCATTATCCCACCTCAGCGCGTTATGCGAGGCAGTTTCCTTGGCACGTCTTGTCAAAGCAGAGATCGTGTCCCTTTATTCCGGGATTCTCATCAATACGGGCGTGGGTAACCCAACCGCGCCTTTGATTACGGCGCTCGGAGATAAGCAAGTTTTACCAGGCTGGTGGGGGCATGTAGTCGCGCCCGCCCATATAAGGGGATAAGGATCCACCTTTTCACCCATGCCTTCTTCCTCCTTTGCCTATCCATTCCTGCACACTCGAGCTCCGGCGCCCAAGTCCGCACTACCACCTCGACCTTCTCCAGTCATGTCCGGAGCGAGAGGCAAGTGGATGGTCTCCTCCGTCACGGAGGGACACATAAAAAGCTGAGGAAGGCCGGATATCTGGCCAGCGACATCGCGCACCGACTCCCCGAGAAGGGGCAGCTCATCCCCACTCCTAGGCCCCATGAGAGGGTGGTATTTCTCCCCCATTTATTTGGGAGATTGCGAGGTTCGAGTCCCCGCGCACCTCTAGGCGTTGGATGCCCATGGATACTGCCATCCGGAGACCATGTAGAAGGGCCTCATATTCGGCTGCATTGTTGGAGTCCGTGTACAGAATCTGTAGTACGTATTGAACTATGTCTCCTGTGGGGGACGTCAAAACGACGCCAGCCCCCAGTCCAGCCAACATTTTGGAGCCGTCGAAATGCATGATCCAATTTGAATATGTGCCATACTCTCTAGGGAGTTCGGCCTCCGTCCATTCTGTGACGAAGTGGGCCAAAACTTGTGACTTGATGGCTCGTCGTGGCTTATAAGTTATGTCGAACGGGAGGAGCTCGATGGCCCATTTCGCAATCCGGCCTGTTGCGTCACGGTTGTTTATAATGTCGTTAAGTGGTACTTCCGAGGCTACTGTTATTGAACACTCTTGAAAGTAGTGTCGTAGCTTCCGGGATGCCATGAATACCGCGTACGCAATCTTTTGATAATGCGGGTACCGTGATTTGCAGGGAGTGAGGACAGTGGACACATAATAGACCGGCCTTTGAAGGGGGAATTTGTGTCCGTCCGCTTCTCGTTCGACGACGAGCACTGCGCTTACCACCTGATGTGTTGCTGCGATGTACAATAGCATTGGTTCGCCGGTGTTTGGCGCGGCCAGGACTGGGTTTGTTGCCAGTATGGCTTTTATTTCGTCGAGTCCGGTCGTGGCTGCGTCCGTCCATTTGAAGTGTTCGGTGCGCCGAAGGAGGCGATAAAGGGGAAGGGCCTTTTCTCCTAAGCGGGAGATAAAGCGGCTTAGAGCCGCCACGCATCTGGTTAACTTTTGTATTTGTTTGAGGTCCTTTGGGATATCTAGTTGCGACAGAGCTCGGATCTTGGCTGGATTTGCTTCAATTCCTCTGCTGGATACAATGAAGCCCAAGAGCTTTCTGGCTGGAACACCGAAAACACATTTTTCCGGGTTGAGCTTGATGTCGCATGTTCGGAGATTGTCAAATGTGAGTCTCAAGTCGTCTACTAGAGATTCAACATGTCTTGTTTTGACGACCACATCATCTACGTATGCCTCCACTATTTTACCGATCTGGCTTGCCAAACATGTCTGAATCATGCGCTGATATGTTGCGCCGGCGTTTTTGAGCCCGAAGGGCATCGTGTTGAAGCAGAATGGCCTGTATGGTGTGATAAATGCCGTTGCGGCTTGGTTTGGTTCTGCCATCTTGATTTGATGGTAGCCAGAATATGCGTCGAGGAAACACAACGAATCGTGTCCTGCGGTCGCATCGATAATTTGATCGATGCGGGGGAGGGGGAAGGGATCCTTTGGGCAAGCCTTGTTAAGGTCTTTAAAATCAACACACAGGTGCCAGGATTTGTCCTTCTTTGGTACCATCACCAGGTTTGCTAGCCAGTCCGGATGTTTTATATCTCTGATGAATCCAGCCTCTAATAGCTTTGCTAGCTCCTCTCCCATAGCCTGTCTCTTAGGTTCGGAAAAACGCCGGAGAGCCTGTTTGACAGGTTTGAATCCTGTTTGGATATTTAAGCTGTGCTCGGCCAGCCTGCGTGGGATTCCTGGCATGTCTGAAGGGTGCCAGGCGAAAATATCCCAGTTCTCTCGTAGGAACTCTCGCAATGCGGCATCTACATCAGGGTTTAATTGTGCCTCGATGGAAGCTGTTTTATTGGGGTCCGTTGGATGGACTTGGAATTTGACTATTTCGTCCGCTGGTTTAAAGGAGGTGGATTTGGATCTTTTGTCGAGTACCACATCATCCCTATTCACCGTAGAGCGCAGCGCAGTCAGCTCCTCAGCCGCTAGGGCTTCGGATAGTGCCTCGAGGGCCAGTGCGGCTGTCTTGTTTTCGGCGCGGAGTGCTATGTCCGGATCACTAGCGAGAGTGATGATCCTGTTAGGCCCGGGCATCTTGAGCTTCATGTAACCGTAATGGGGTATTGCTTGGAAGATTGTGAATGCTTCCCGCCCTAGCAAAGCGTGATAACCACTGCTGAACAGGGCCACGTGGAACGTGACTTCTTCGGACCTGTAATTGTCCGGCGTGCCGAACACCACATCTAGTGTTATTTTTCCTGTACAGCGCGCTTCCCGACTGGGGATTATTCCTCTAAAGGTTGTGCTGCTTCGCGTGATGCGGTTCCAGTCTATATCCATTTTTTGGAGAGTTCCCTCATAGATGAGGTTCAATCCGCTGCCACCGTCCATGAGTACCTTGGTGAGACGAAAGCTGTCCACTATTGGACTGAGGACCAATGCGGCTGGTGCTCGGGCTGTTCGGAATTTAGGTTCATCGCTGGCGTTGAATGTAATGGCCGTGTCACTCCATGGGTTTATTGTTGCTACTTGGTAGACTTCGGCAAGGCTGCGGAGTGTCCTTTTTCGCATGTTATTTGATGCGAAGGTCTCGAAGACTGTTAATACCGTATTGGTGTCTCTAGGGTGGCTTTCTGTGGCCTCCGGGATTAGGAGGTTTTCGCCAATTTTGGCCACCTGCCGGAGTATCCAACATGCTCTAAGGCTGTGAGTTGGTGTGGCGTTCTCTGTACTATGAATTTTACAGGGTCCATTAAGCCATCCTTCCAGTACGGTTCCATGCCCTGAAGAGGTTTTTTGCCTCTTGGTGTTTGACCCGGGTGTCTGGCGATGATGCACCCTTTTATTTCGGACTGGGCTTGCATTAAGGGCCGGATTGTCCCAAAATTTTGTTTCGGTTTTCCGGGCGCTTTCCATCGCATAGTACTTTCGTACTATGGACGCTAAGTCAATGAAGCGTGTAATATCACGGCGACTTATGGCGTTGAGTATTCCCTTGTCCGTGCAATTATTGCAGAAGGATGAAATTGCGTCTTCCTCGCGGCAGCCCTTTATCCTGTGCATAACCAGGAGGAATCTGGCCCAGTAATGATGTACTGTTTCTTTGGGCTCTTGCCTGATTTGGGATAGATCGCTAATGCTCGGGTGGGTGGGTGGAATTGAATCCGAAGCCTTACCCCTTCTGAGGCTCAGAGGCCGAGGAATTTTTGAACTCGAAAATTTGGATTCCTGGGTGTCGTCCAATGAATCCAGTCCGTCGCCTGATTCTCGGTTCAGGTCTTGAGTGATATCCTCCCCTCCGCGGACATCCGGCTTGGAGGGATCGGGAATCTGGACGTAGTGAGTCCTTAGGATAGATGAAGGGTCGCCGCACTGTCCCTCTACCACAGCAACGTGATGGGTGGCTTGGGGAGAGTTAATCTCTCTCAGATCGGTTTTAGGCCCAATCTGGTCGTAATCCGTAGCGACTCCCAGGGCGGCGAAGCAATCCAAGAGCTCGTTTATGGAGGAAAGCTCTATTGGATTTAACTGCTCGGCAAGTTTCGAGTTGACATGAAGATTGTTTTCGATGGCTCGAGAGGTCATCGTCGGCGTAGAAGCCAAACAGGTGGTCATAAGAAAACCACCTAGCCGGAGGGTTTGGCCGACAGCCAAAGCTCCCTTAGCAACGGTGCCGTCTTTAAAGACGGGGCGAGGCATCCTTCCTGATGGCGACGACACAGAGGAACTCTCAATGAAAGCACCAATGTCGGTGTCAAAACCGGCGGATCTCGGGTAGGGGGTCCCGAACTGTGCGTCTAGGCCGGATGGTAACAGGAGGCAGGGGACACAAAGTTTTACCCAGGTTCGGGCCCTCTCGATGGAGGTAAAACCCTACGTCCTGCTTGATTAATATTGATGATATGGGTAATGCAAGAGTTGATCTACCACGAGATCAGAGAGGCTAAACCCTAGAAGCTAGCCTATGGTATGATTGTTGATGTGTATGTTGTCCTACGGACTAGAACCCTCCGGTTTATATAGACATCGGATAGGGTTAGGGTTACATAGAGTCGGTTACAATGGTATGAGATCTGAACATCCGTATCGCCAAGCTTGCCTTCCACGCCAAGGAAAATCCCCTCCGGACACGGGACGGAGTCTTCAATCTTGTATCTTCATAGTCCAGGAGTCCGGCTGAAGGTATAATTCGGCTATCCGAACCCCCCCTAATCCAGGACTCTCTCAGGAACCCTAGCCGCCTCCGCCGCCGGCCCTCCTCCACCCTCCCCTCCCCCTCGCCGCCGCTGAGGGCCACTGCCGGGCAAATCCCGAGCAGTGCCGACGGCGACGGGGCTTCTCCCCTGGCGCGGCTCTCCCTCCTTCCCCGCGGCGGCGCAATTGTTCCCGGTGGTGGCTTGGTGGCGCGACTCTTTGAAGCTTCGGTGGCGGCTCGTTCTGTGGCGAGGTGGAGGGCTTGTCCCCGTCCGGTGGTGCTGCCTCGACAGATCCTGCAGCCTTGGGTTCTTGACCCCCGAATCTGGGTGGTGCTCGGGCCGAGCCGATGCAGCCTGTGAGGCGTGGTGTCGTCGGGTCTTGTGGCCTCTGGGCACCGCGGAGGTACCGGCGGTGGCGTGTGCTCGTCCTGGTGGTGCTGGTGCTGGCGGCGGCCCGTCCACGAGAGATGGAGTTTCTTCGAACATATCTGGGTGAAAACATGCTTTCGGCTACTGCCAAGGCCGGCGGTGGCGCCGCTGTCTACGTCGTTCCCTTCTTGAAGACATCGCCGTGAAGAAGTTCAAGGCCACTCTCTGCTACCTCCGTGGGAAACCCTAGATCGGTAGATCGGATGACAACGGTGCTCTGGTATCGTTTCCCCCTTGGGGGCGTCAATCTTGGAGGTACACACGGACTCGTGGGACCAGAGGACGACTTCTTTGATGGGAGGTGCTTCAACTTATACATTGAGGGCGGCGGATCTCGGCGGCGTGGCGCCGTGGAGACTCAGCGCCCGATGCGTGGAGATGGACTTGCGCAGGAGGATGTTGTCTGGAGTCATGGTGGCGTTGATGGCAGAGAGGCTTGGCAAGGTCGGTGCATTAGTTTCTGCTCTGAATATGGATTGGTGGAGGATGGTGGCGACGACACATAGAGTGCGTTGGACCAGTTTGTGCCCCAAACCCAATACGTGTCTTGGTTGGGGCCTCTGCATTTAGATGTTAGGCATTTATGCGATGTTTGTTTGGTATTAGGCTCGGACTATCGGCACCCCTTCATCAGGTGGATAGGTGTAGCGACGGTTATTGCTAAAATGTTGGCTTCAGACTACTTGATGTATTACTTTATAATGTCTTTGTGAATAATTAATAAAATAGATGCATGCATCGTTCAGATACAGATGTCAGGGGTAATCATCTTTCTAAAAATCTAAATTCTACATGTGTGTCCTTTTTTGGTCCTATACATCGATCAGAAGAAGTTGGACCTGAACCAACACTGTTCGAGCAGCACCACAAACAAACAACCGGCAAAGATCAAGTTCACATGAAGTATTTGTGCAATTATACCACTAAGAACATACTAGTACTAGTATTAGATTAGAGCATCCGACGAACGCATCTAGTTAGAAGTAGAAAAAAAGCACCAAAATACGGCCACGATGGCCCCCAAAATAGCAGCAGCATCACAGACACGGCTCTAATTATAGCCGTGATTTCATCCTCATACGTGCGTACGTACGTAGTAGCAAAACAGGATTAACCCTCGTCAAAAAAAGGCCTTTTACAACGCCGGGCTTGTCCGATCAGCAGTCGGCCGCGGCCGCCGGCCTCTTCCTGCTCCCGGCCGCCGTCAGCTGCGAAGAACACACAAGGAGATAGCGATTTGGTTCAGTTAGTGCTGATTCGACCGGCGTATGCCATAGTGCGCAGGATTCAGACTTATTCCGGAGATACTCACCGACGAGGCTGGCAGGTCGGAGCTCTTGAGCCCTCGCAGCCTCTTCGCTGTGACGATGAACATCCTGCACGCGTGCACAGACGAGATTTGTCAGTTCATCAGAATCAGCATAGTTACAACTTGTCTCAGGTGTTGACTTACTGCCATGGGACGTCCCCGACCAGCATCCTGTCGCCCTCGTCGTCCTCGTACACCAGCGTGTACTCGCCGCCGGCGATCGCGTCGGGGGCAGCGGCGGCGTCCCTTTGAGCTACATGCACAGGCAGGAAACACTGGCATGAGTGAGACCAGGAGAGTACAAGGCTGACTGACAGCGTAAGATCGATGATGCATGGTGTGTGTGGGTATGTATCTGTACCGGCGAGGAGGCTGCGGAAGAGCTTGTCGACGGTGGCGGAGAGGTCAGCGTAGCTGCCGTCCTCCTTGAGCTCCACCTTCCGCCCAATGGGGACGCCGTCCATGTTGACCTTCACGAACAGGCCCTTCCGGCCCGCAGGCTCGTCGGCGCCCTTGTCTTTGCTTGCCCTGCCGTCCTCCTTGGACGACGACGGCTTGGAGGCGGCCAGGTTCCGCCGGAACGAGCGCACCGGCGGCCACCCCACGACCGGAGCTGCTGCTGCTGCCGGCCTGCACGTACGTGGACGAAGTATAAAAGAACAGGACGATCATCAGATCAACGCTGCAACTGTGAAAATAAAGTTTTTGCCTACTTGGCCTTGGAGCCGTTGCTTCCTCCATCAGGATGGCGAGCAAAATCACCGGCGCCGGCGCCGCTCGACTCCTGCCCGTCCAGACCTGCCACCACAAACGCAGACAAATCCATGAAAACTCGGATGATCAACAAGTATGTAGCAGGCAGGGAGCAGCAAGAAGAAGAAACTAACGGATCGACGTCGCAAAGCAGACGTACCTGCAGGTGGTGCTGCCGGCTTGGTGAAGTAGGCGGGGAGGCCGAGGCTGAGCTCCAGGCCGCTCTCCCCCGCCGCCGCCTCCCTGAACCCGCTCCACGCCATGAGTGAGTGAGAGTCAACCGTCCCTAGCAAGCTCGCTCCCTCGCCGGCGCTGCTCCCAGCTCAGGCGACAAATCAAGACAGCGATGGAGACAGAGGAGCTGGCTCCGACAAGTCACGACTCACGACTCACAAGCGCGGCTCTCCTCTCCTCGTGCGCGGTGACAGGCGGGGGCGGAATATATGGCGGAAGAGAGAGGCGAGAGGAGGGCACAGTGCAGGTGCTGGACGCCCGCCCGCCCACCTGAGACCGAGACGAGGTGAAAGAGCCCGGCGCGGCGCCCGGGGAGTATAGTACTGTGCCTGCCTGCCTGCCTGCCTGTGCGCTAGAGCTAGAGCGACCAAAAGGCGGCAGGGGTTTGCGGGAAAGGGACAAGGTTTGAGCGTTTTGAGGAGGGCGGGCGCGTATTCAAAGCGAGCAGGCAGCAGCAGCAGAGCAGGCTACGCTACGTACTAGGCGCGAGGAAAGAAGAAAGAAACGGCTCTGGATTGATTGCTACGAGCAGCACTGGCACGAATCTAGGCCATGAGAGGAGGGAGGGAAGGCCCGGAGACGGAGGGATTCCGGCGTAGCTGAGCGGACGCCGCGAAAGGAAACGAGAGCATCTAGATGCCCACCAGAGCCAAGCACGCAGCGGCTAGCTAGGCCAACAAGCAACGGCTGCCTACGACCTCTCTCTCTCGTCTCTCTCTGCTGCGGGTTTGTGTGTGGAAGGGCTGGAGAAGGAAGGAGCGAGTGTGTGGGTTGGGCTCGGTTGTGGTGCACTTGTTGCGCTTATAAACGGGAGGAAAAGCGGAAAGCGCAACGGAGGAAAGGGGAGCCATGAACCAAAAGCGATCCCACTGTTTCCATTATTCATTCGTGATCTGATGGCTTCATCATGATTCCCTCTAGGGCGCAAACATATCTTGATATCCCAACCCCGGCCTGATCCGGCGGGCCAAATTCCATTCCGCCACACGCGCCACCCTCCGTGTTTTGTCGTCCCGACTCCCCACTGTATTTTTGCTACTAACATACTGTACTTAGAACAGTGTCCTAGTAAAAATTGCGAGTGCATAGTGCCCTAAAGACATCTCCAGCCGCTGGCCTCCCAGGAAAGGCAAAAAATCGCCCCCTAAAGACGCACCGGCGCTAAACCGCGCACTGGGGGCGTGATGCCCCCAGTCGCGGCCCCCCACAGGTTTTTAAAAAAGTCAAATACGGTGCAAACACGACTTAAATTTAACGCAAACATCGGCGAGTTCGTTTAAATTTAAACATACTTTATAAAAAAAGAAAAAAACTACAGCAGGCTACCCCCGCCGTCTTCCTCGCCGCCCGCCTCGCCGCCCGCCCACGCGGTTCTACATGCCGAGGAGGCGGTAGAACCGCGTGTAGTCACCGCCGCCGCCGCCGTCGTCGTCGTCGTCGTCGCCTCCACCGACGCCTCCGCCGTCCCAGCTGCTGCATCCCTCCCCAGATTGGCGCGGCGGGTTGGACGATCCGGGGGCGGCGGCGTCGTCGTCGCTGAGGACCACGACATCATGCTCGTTCTCGCGCCCACACTTGCGGGCGGCGATCTCCTCCAGGGCCCGGCGCTGCCGGACCATCTCGTCGCGGAGGTAGTCGTCCCGCGCCCACCGCAGGGCGTCCTCGTCGGAGAAGCCACGCCGGGCTATCTCCTCGTACTCCACGGGGAGGCCGGGCTCCGGCTTGGGCTCGACGAGGACGAAGCGGCCGGTGGGGGAGGCGTTGTCGCCGATGCGGACGCCGGAGCTGCGGGTGCGCGTGCTGACAGGCGCGCCCTGGGGCTCCGGCTTGACGGGGCGGAGGTGGAGGCAGGGGGAGCCGCCGGACGAGCAGGAGGACCCCCCCCCCCGGTCCCCATGCGCCTCGGGGTCCAGGAGCTTCCCCGGCGGCGTGTGAAGGACGGGGGAGCGGGGTACTCGAGGCGCGGCGTGTTGCCGCCCTCGATGTACTCGAGGACGGCCTCCAACGTGCGCCCGGGCACGCCCCACCACCGACGCCGGCCGACGGCGTTGAGCCTGCCGGAGGGCTCAACGCTGTTGGTGGCCTCGAGCTGCTCGGCGTGACGGCGGCGGAAGTAGGGCTCCCAGAGCGGGCTGTCGGGGACGTACCGTGGCCCCTCCCTCGCCGCACGCGGCAGGGACGAGCGGATGCGTGCGATGTCCGCACGCCGCGCCTTGCCGGTGGGTATCGGAGGCACCGGCACGCCGCCGGCGCTGATCTTCCACGCCCCGGGTACCCGCATGTCCGGCGGGACCGGGTACTCGGCCTTGAAAAGGAGGCGAGTCTCGCTCTCGTGAAGATGGCGGCGGCCGAAGCCGTTCACCGCCGCGCCGTTGCCTGGGAAGCGCTCGGCCATGGGTGCTGGAGACGACGAGAGAGAGGAGAGGGAGGAACGACGACGGCGAGAGAGAGGAGAGGGAGGGACGACGACGGCGAGAGAGTACAAATCGCCGAGTGCGCTGGGGCGCGTCTTATATAGGCTGAGGCGCCGCCCGTGCGCGAGCCGCCGTGAGTACGCGTGGCGGGCGAGGGAGGGCGAGGGACGCGCGTCATCCGGTCTTCACCGCGCCGCCCGCGAGGCATCAATGGCGCAGGCTGACCGGCGCGGCAGCGCGGCAGCTTTGGTATTGATTCGCTGCGGGAAACGAGGCGATGAGGACGACGAAGGGGCGAGAAGAGGGTAGAGCCACTGATGCGGCGGGCCCGCGGCTGTTTCGCGCGAAAACAACGCCGGCGGACCCAGGCGCCCCTCAGCGCGCCGGGTTCGGCCTGGATCCGCCGGCGCTGTTTTCGGCTCAAGCCGGCGAAAATCGGGCTCGTAGGACGCAACTGGGCTGATTTTTCGGCGCCGGCGCAAAAAAAACGCCTAGGGAGGCCTTCCTGGGGCGCGGCTGGAGATGCCCTAAAAATCGTCTGTCTGTCGCAACACTTTCCAAGTGTGTTCTTTTGCTAATATAATAAAATTGTCTGAAGGATTTACAACTGTTAGCGTTGCTGTGGATGGCAACAGTAAAATAAAAGCTGTCTTGGAATCGTATAGTCTCATATCGCCGGCAGACAGCAGAGAAAAGTAATCCCACGGGTCATGGCCATGGCTTATCCCAAGAGTACTGGTGACACACAGTGTCACAGTGGCATCGTTTTCAATAATGCCAGCCATTCTAGTGGGCAGTGTTCAGTGTAGCGTAGGCCCCCTCTTTGATTGGTGTAAGTAGATTCGCCCATGAAAGTGACAAATTTGCCAGTGTTCGATACGACTACAGAGAGTTGGATAAGATAAGCTCGGCACTTACTAATCGTTACTGTATCACCCCCTTCCTATCATAATTAAACTAGATTTAATTAAGAGTTCCAAGTGATCTCCAATGATCTCATGCGTGCTAGATTGAGTATAAATATTACTAGTAGGACGCTATGAGCCGGGGAATCGGTTGTGTTGGCTCCTTTTTAGCTAGTGCTCTCTGGTTGTTGATTAACCACGTATGGCAACCCAAACGCATGCATAAGGACCGAGGGGAAAGCGACCGATCGGCGCCCTTTTTTGTACAATTATCGCATGCTGCATCCGTAGGACGTAGACGTGTTAACTGCAAAGGGTAAAAGCAAATCTCCGAAGAAAGATATATATACATGAGGTGAGATGCCCGGAAAGATAGTGAACGGGCACTGGTCGGTCATGTTAACCTCTAGAGACCACACGTTATGTTGCAAGATATGGGCGTTGCAAGGGACATCTTGTTACATAATTGAAGCGGCGAAACCGCTGAGATCAGTATGATGGAAGTTCGGTCTCTCGGCTCGTGTAAATAGAAAAGGGGACGAAAAACTCTTGATATGGCATTATTGAAATTACGTTTTTGTTTCTTAATCGACTGAGTCATAATCACTCACCCGTCGAAAATTCGTGTAAATAGAAAAGGGGACGAAAAACTCTTGATATGGCATTATTGAAATTACGTTTTTGTTTCTTAATCGACTGAGTCATAATCACTCACCCGTCGAAAATTAAAGATACCGAGAGAACTTCTTTCTCGTGACTTATTATTAAGTGGGGTGACTTCTCGAATCCAAGTGAGTGCGTTATTTTGCCACTTTGTGTGATCGACCGCAGTCACATCTCATATATTTCTCCTTGTATACTTCAAAGAATGCAGGACTAAGAAATCGAAGAATATTGATGATATCAGGACATTGACGAATTGTAAAAAGGAAAAAGGTACATGAATTGATAGAAATAAGTTATTTTACATGATCCGCACGATGTAATTTAAGACAATGAAGTCACATGCATGAGACAAGTGGTACCCCCCCCCCCCCCCCCCCCGCCTCCACCACCAGCATGTGATCGAAGCCGGCACTAGAATTCATCGACAATTCATGCGGATTAGCATTTTATAGGGATCTATATGACACGTGCAAGATTACTAGGATCCAAATTCTGTCATTCAAAATTACTATAATCCACAATGTCTTTTTTTTGTTTTACACAATAATTTGTTACTGCTAGTGTATTATAGCATTTTTAAAATCCAAGTATCCCACGCCCTTGCTTCAGTTAAATTTTGTTTTCATTCATGTTAACCAAACTGGGATTAATCATGTTTGAGTGGGCTGGCACACCATGATGGTAATGTCAGTTAGAAATGAGCCGCACATATCACCGTCGTCAGTCTGTGTCTTGTTGAGTCTTTGAGTTTTCATCGTCGACAAAAGTTGGGGCTACGACGACGAAGGGAAGGTTCCTTGGCTTTCCCCCTGAGTCAAAGGATGCTTTCGATCATTAGTTATTCAATTTGGGCGTGATTAACGTTTGTCCACGATGGTGGCATCATGTGGTGCAGTGTGTTTTGTTCTCGAGTGCCATCTTCTAGGTGTGCAGTATGATATCTCGACGTCGAGGAACCTTTTGAGGTTTGTGTCCTAGTCCGTTGTTTGGCCATAGTTGGAATTATCTTCAGGCCATCCTAGGTGACAGCTTCCCCGGGACAATGATCTATCCATATCGCCGCCGCCGACATCTTCTAGTCTAAACAACAAAGATTTCCGAGGCACTACTTTTGCAAACTCCTAAGTTTCAACAAGGTCCTTTCGATAAGTCGGACGCCCAAAGGCGTCACCGATGGATGCAAAAGGAAGATAATTTCATATTCGCATAAGAGAGTCCTTGCAAGGACTAGTTTAAATTAATATATGACCTCAGATCTTTTTGCTAGATGTAATGAAAAGAACAGAAAAATAATGATAGAAATGAAGATTTTGCAGAGTTTGACAAAGGTGAAATAAACTTGTATGAATATGCTTATTTGAAGAAAAAAAAATCCTAACACTCTTCCCAGATATCTTATACTACTACATTTTCACTTTTTCCTAGATCGTTCTGGAGGACGAGCTCCGTGGAGCCTGTTATTTTGAAAAATGCAAAATTTTCATTTTCAAAAAATTCGTAAAAAACAAACACATATACAAGGTTGTAATGTAGAGTATATGTGTGTAAAATTCCACAAGGAAATACCTTGAGTCACGAGACGCACAAAAGATAATAAAATACTAGACTTTGAGTATGAGCAGTTTGTGTGCTAAAAAGGCACACATTTGTTTCCTTTGTGTTTAGGTGCCGTTTTATAACATATTTAACCATGAAAATTACACGCATGTACATTATGTCTCTGGCTATGTGTGTATCTTTCAGAACATAAAAAGTGTACGTGCCAGTATGATTTTTTTAGCATTTTCGCTATACTCTATAAATATTGAAAACTGTACCAAGATCCTGGCCAGGAGGTGACCCCAGTGCCGGCCAATGAGGAAGCGAAACGTAGGGCGTGTTTTGTGTCGCTGTCAGTGGGGTGCCCCACATGGCCGGAGGGCGACGGCGACTGGCGATGGAACGGGGCGTAGCTACTACGACCGCGTCGTCGCGACTTGACTTGCGGCACCCGACAGGCCCAAATCTAGGCTCATCATTTCCCCTACCGCGCACCCGTACTAGCTCAAAGAGAGATGGAGATGGAGATTGCGACGGGGAGAGGAAGATTCTCTTTTTATTTCTAGTATTCTCTGCTGCGCCATTTTATACTACTTCCAAGGATTTGCCTGCTAGACGTTGGAGTGCTCCGGTTGGCTTCTTTCTTTTCGCTGGGGTAAAAACAAAATAAGTAGGTAGAGTTGAACGTTGGAGTACTCGTGCCAGTAGTAAATCAAGGTAGAGTTGAACTAAGAGACACTACGAAATTTTGGGACAACTCACATACGGCGGTTTTAATAGTAGAGATAGTGTCTGGAACATGCACTCAAATATAATCATGGCTAATTTTGGGTAGGTTGCAAGGCCGAACCGCGGTTTGGTTAGGCATTGGTCCGGAACAAGTCCTGGCAATTGTTGGACGAGATTGTAAGACTGAAAGTTGAGCAATACAAGGACTATTTCGCAAAAGAAAATTTGTACTATCAAAATGTCTTATATTAGTGAACAGAGGTAGCATGATATAGAGATAAATCTTTGCAAGAACATTGTCTTGTTTTGTGATCTTAGTGTTTGTACTGGTACTGTAACTTTTTCGTTTTTTTAAATAGTGCAGCAATTTAATTTGCAAACATATTGTTATCAGTTTTTTTTCAAAGAACATAATAGGCCTCATTTGGTTCTTAGGTTAGGAATATTGTAGGAATAGAAAGATCATAGAAAGTGAGACGACATGTATCTCAATTTCTATAAAAAGAAATGCCATTTGATGTATATGATAGAGATTTTTTTCTACTGAGTGCAGGGGCTTCAAAGAAAATTTTCCTACAATATTCCTATCCTGTAGAATTTCTATGAAATTACTCCAAACCAAAGAAGGTCTAAGCAGTGTTCTCTGCTGTACTTGAATTAGAAAACTGTATTAAGCTAGGACTAGTTACCAAATTATTTATTTAATTCTTCAAAGAAATGGTGGAAGGTGCCAAAAACTAATTATTCCAGGGCACCTGATTCTACTGGACACTGTAGAGAAATAGTGGAGTGCTTGGATTATTAGGGACAGCGATATTGTCTATCTGCGGGCCCTACGAAGCACGCTTGGGCTATTAGGTGGGCCACTACTGCTCCCATATCGGATCTGTATGGTCCTGGACCCTGGGCCCACCCTCTTTCGGCTTTGGGATTTGTTCACACCCACATGGTGACATTTCTTTTCCTCAAAAAAAATGGTGACATTTCTCCCCTAGAAAAAAAACATGGTGACATTTCTTTTCCTCAAAAAAAAATGGTGACATTTCTCCCCTAGAAAAAAACATGGTGACATTTCTCTCCACTTATAGAAAAAAAACATGGTGACATTTTGGCTTTGCACATCCGTTGGCACTTGGCAGGCACACCTAGCACTTACTAGGTTTTTTTTAACACTAGCACTTTACTAGTTGATGCGCCCGTCTTGTGGTACTTTCTCCTTCCATCTATATAGCGCATAATGCGTTTTTAAGACCGTCTTTGACTATTGATAAAATTAATACTACATGACATGTATAATGTGAAAATTATATCATTGAAAGCTCCTTTCACATACGAATTTGATGATGTGTTTTATGTAAGTTACATGTCATATATTATTGCTCTAATATTTGGTCAAAGTTAGCCTCGAAAAATATATTAGGCCCTATATAGATGGAAGGAGGGAGTAGTACAAGAGAAGGGAATGGAATGAGGAATCGAACTGATTAATCCTGCGGCAGTAGTAAGGATGAACTGATGAACCCTGCCGCAGGGAATGGAATCGAACTGATGAACCCCGCCGCGGTTGCACTACTCCACCGGTGAATGATGCCTTTCCGCGGACGAAGCGCAGAAAGGCGGAAGGCGAGGGGAGGACCATGGATCGGTGGATGGATGGAAGGATCGGAGAAACAGAAGACGCCATTATCACCATCCATCATGGCCGTCAGTCGCGAAAGAAGAACCAACCCAACCCAACCCATGATGATGGCGGCCATGGACCGACTGGCGACCCCTTTCTTTCTCCCTCCACCCCACGGAGCGCCATGTGCGCATCATGCCCTAGAAAACAAGAAAAAGCTTGGCAGCCGCGGCCGCGCGCACTCGCGCTTGCCCGGCTGACCTGTGGCCCGTAGAACCAGTAAAGAAGAAGAGCCGCCGCGCGCGGTTGGTGCGGTCGTGCCATGCCAACGCTGGAAAACGCACGCAGCAGAGCTGCAGCAGCCTCGCCGGTCCCGGGTGCCCACCGGCCTCGAATCCATGGCTGGTTTCCCTCTGGCATCCCGCACGTTTTCCGATCGGAGGAGTTCAATGCACCACATGCCTGGATCCCATGGCAGTTAAGGTGGCGGTACTGCCCTGTCCACGTCTTATCGGACAGACAGACAGACATGATCCATGCCTCCGTAACCCCTGCCTAGCTAGGCGTACTATTCCTATTCCGGTTGCCAGGCCGCGCGCACTAGACATAACTTCTCCCTCCGCCCCGGCCTCGGCCTGTGATCATGGAGCGGCGCTGCGTGCGCGTGCCGCGGCCAGCCACGGTCGGTCGATTGGACGCCCCGACTGCCTGATGGCACCCATGGCTTTACGAGTCGGTATTCCACCACAAATGTGCGCCGGCCTGATATTTTTCTCCGGGCCCTGGAAAGGAAAAGGGGAAGGAAGATGTGAGACCATGGAACTGGTTATTAACAATGGTTTCTTTTTTCCTGGTTCAGGTACTGAGCCAAGATTAATTTGGGGTGGTAATCATGAGAGCCAATTAGTGTGAGCGCCCTCCATGCGCATCGCACAATTAAACAAACGTTAGCGTTCAACTTATAGATACATGATCAATAACGAGTTGAGCTAGCCGTGGCGTGCCGTGCCGCAAGCTTTGCGATCGCCGCCTACTTTTGGTTAGTGATAGATCGCATCGAATCATACGATCAGCCAATCTCTCCCTCATCACGAAGAAAGAGAAAACACACATGCGCGAGCCGGAAAAGCAAAATATGTTCATTAGTAGTACACTACGGGACTAATAATGCATGCAAGTTGCTGAGCGCACGAAGGCCATATCAGCCAACGGGAGGGGTCGATGCGGCTGTCTGAGGAGAAAGCAGTGACGGCTGCACTGACTTGTTCTTCTCTGGAATCCACATCTTGTATCACTCGTCGCCAAGTGCAGGAGTTATCAGCATGCATCCAAGGTGGTACGTGAGACCGTACCAAAAATGCATGGTGCAGCGTCCATCGTACGCGATGGACACGGATAGGCAAGCCCCGCGCGGGGCATGTGCGATGCCAATTGAACGGGGATAAGATAAGATTAAGATGACTCTATTGGTTGATCGCACTGTTTACTGTCGTTCGCGCCACTAATCTCGTGCCGACATGCCGCTCATATCCTGTACGGCCTTTTTTTTGACAAGAAAGAGGTCGGTGGATCCGTGGATGGATGGATAACTGCGAGGTTTCACGCTGCTGCGTGAATCACGAGTGCATTTCTTTTCTTCAACGGGGAGTTCAGAACGAGACCGAGCCGGCCCGGCCCACTGCAACTCAGGAAAGTCCACCACTACAACTCTCTTCGCTCCTCTTAATTTCTTTTTTTTTGTTTAGATTTTTAAAATAGATATATCTAAAATCTAATTTACTTACTTTTTAAACGCCCACCACACATTTTAAAACGTTATGCGGCGTAAAATAAATTCTTGGCATATTAAAAAAACATGTATAATTAAAAGAATCTTCGTGACATTTAACCATGGTCATGCATTTCAAAAAATGTTTGTACACTTAGAAAAATGTGTATACAATGTCACAATTAGTAGCGCCTTTCAAAAATGTCCGTGACATTTAAAAGAAATGTTCCAGCATTTCATAAATGTGTTCATGGCATTTTAAGAAAAAATATATAATGTAAAATAATGTCCGCATAACTTTTTAAAAATATACATACCATTGAAAAAAAGGTTTCACATGTCTCCGAAAAATGTTTAGCATGTATTAACAAAAAGTTCAAAGATGTATTTGAAAAAATGTTTAACTATATTCAATGTATTTGAAAAAAATGTTCAATGTGTATCTGAAAATAGAAATGTGTTTTGAAAAATGAAAAAAAATAAAGGATGGGGAAATAAAGGGAAAAATATCTGAAGAAAACCATAAAGAAAAAACGAAAAGAAAAACACCCGCGTGGAACCTTCCCAAAACCAGCCAATACCGATGAAAGATTCCACTTTACCAGCCAAACCATCTCGACCTCCTTCGCTCACCCCCACCTCGTTCGATCCCGTACCTGAAAACTTCTCCTCACACGAGAAAAAAAGGCCCCCCTCGGCTCCTCCCCACCCGTCGCACGAAAAAAAATGACAACAAAATAAAACAGCGCACGTACGCACGTCCCACCCCCCACTTCCCTTCCCCCGAATCCCTTGCTCTCGAGAGAGGAATTGCCGCCGCCGACCTCCTCAGTCCTCACGCCAATGTGCTACAACGACCTCGAGCGGTTGCACACTGCAGCCAAATTAGACAGGAGCGGTGGATCCAAGCACTTCCCATCTCATCCGTTCTTCACCGAGTCCAGAAGGAGCTTGATGCGGGGAGGGAGACGAGCATGAGCGCCGCATCCATGGCAACGATGAACAAGGCACAGGTAACGCTATCTTCCTACCCTCGCTCCAACCCATCTTCTCCCCGTAGCCTGTACTGGGGTACACCCACATTCTCCTCTCCCATGGCAGGGGCCGATGATTGGCAACGCGCGGCGGCAGACCGGCTGGTGGGAACAGATGGCGGGAGGTGGTGGTGGGACCGTGGGAGGAGCATGTAGTCGGAGGAGATCGACAGTGGAAATCTGGCAAGCGGCGGCGGCATACAGGGCTTATGGTTTGATGTTTGTTTTTTACTAGGTTGTACTGGTCTTTAGATTGTCAAAACACCGTTTCACCCCTCTTTTAGTCTGGCTTTAATTCATTGGTGTGGGTCCTTTTTGTCCTTTGCAGAATCTGAAGGGTTTCGTAGTAATTTCAAAAAATTTCCTACGCACACGCAAGATCATGTGATGCATAGCAACGAGAGGGGAGAGTGTTGTCTACGTACCCAACGCAGACCGACTGCGGAAGCGCTGACACGACGTAGAGGAAGTAGTCGTACGTCTTCATGATCCAACCGATCAAGCACCGAAACTACGGCACCTCCGAGTTCGAGCACACGTTCAGCTCGATGACGATCCCCGGACTCCGATCCAGCAAAGTGTCGGGGAAGAGTTCCGTCAGCACGACGGCGTGGTGACGATCTTGATGAACTACAGCAGCAAGGCTTCGCCTAAACTCCGCTACAGTATTATCGAGGAATATGGTGGCAGGGGGCACCGCACACGGCTAAGGAATAGATCACATGGATCAACTTGTGTGTTTCTGGGGTGCCTCTGCCTCAGTATATAAAGGAGCCAAGGGGGAGGGGGGCGCCGGCCAGGAGGAGGGCGCAGGAGGAGTCCTACTCCTTCCGGGAGTAGGACTCCCCCCCCAATCCTATTCCAACTAGGATTCCCAAGGGGGAAAGAGGGAGAGGGGTGGCCGGCCACCTCTCCTAGTCCTAATAGGACTAGGGGAGGGGGGAGGCGCGCAGCCCTTATGGGCAGCCTTTCATCTTTCCACTAAGGCCCACTAAGGCCCATATGATTCCCGGGGGGTTCCGGTAACCTCCCGGTAACCCGGTAAAATCCCGATTTCACCCGGAACACTTCCGATATCCAAATATAGGCTTCCAATATATCAATCTTTACGTCTCGACCATTTCGAGACTCCTCGTCATGTCTGTGATCACATCCGGGACTCCGAACAACCTTTGGTACATCAAAATGCATAAACTCATAATATAACTGTCATCGTAACCTTAAGCGTGCGGACCCTACGGGTTCGAGAACAATGTAGACATGACTGAGACACGTCTCCGGTCAATAACCAATAGCGGGACCTGGATGCCCATATTGGCTCCTACATATTTTACGAAGATCTTTATCGGTCAGACCGCATAACAACATACGTTGTTCCCTTTGTCATCGGTATGTTACTTGCCCGAGATTCGATCGTCGGTATCCAATACCTAGTTCAATCTCGTTACCGGCAAGTCTCTTTACTCGTTCCGTAATACATCATCTCACAACTAACATATTAGTTGTAATGCTTGCAAGGCTTATGTGATGTGTATTACCGAGAGGGCCCAGAGATACCTCTCCGACAATCGGAGTGACAAATCCTAATCTCGAAATACGCCAACCCAACATCTACCTTTGGAGACACCTGTAATGCTCCTTTATAATCACCCAGTTACGTTGTGACGTTTGGTAGCACCCAAAGTGTTCCTCCGGCAAACGGGAGTTGCATAATCTCATAGTCATAGGAACATGTATAAGTCATGAAGAAAGCAATAGCAACATACTAAACGATCGGGTGCTAAGCTAATGGAATGGGTCATGTCAATCAGATCATTCAACTAATGATGTGACCTCGTTAATCAAATAACAACTCATTGTTCATGGTCAGGAAACATAACCATCTTTGATTAACGAGCTAGTCAAGTAGAGGCATACTAGTGACACTTTGTTTGTCTATGTATTCACACATGTATTATGTTTCCGGTTAATACAATTCCAGCATGAATAATAAACATTTATCATGATTATAAGGAAATAAATAATAACTTTATTATTGCCTCTAGGGCATATTTCCTTCAGTCTCCCACTTGCACTAGAGTCAATAATCTAGATTACACTGTAATGATTCTAACACCCATGGAGCCTTGGTGCTGATCATGTTTTGCTCGTGGAAGAGGCTTAGTCAATGGGTCTGCAACATTCAGATCCGTATGTATCTTGCAAATCTCTATGTCTCCCACCTGGACTAGATCCCGGATGGAGTTGAAGCGTCTCCTGATGTGTTTGGTCCTTTTGTGAAATCTGGATTCCTTTGCCAAGGCAATTGCACCAGTATTGTCACAAAAGATTTTCATTGGACCGATGCATTAGGTATGACACCTAGATCGGATATGAACTCCTTCATCCAGACTCCTTCGTTCGCTGCTTCCGAAGCAGCTATGTACTCCGCTTCACATGTAGATCCCGCTACGACGCTTTGTTTAGAACTGCACCAACTGACAACTCCACCGTTTAATGTAAACACGTATCCAGTTTGCGATTTAGAATCGTCCGGATCAGTGTCAAAGCTTGCATCAACGTAACCTTTTACAGTGAGCTCTTTGTCACCTCCATATACGAGAAACATATCCTTAGTCCTTTTCAGGTATTTCAGGATGTTCTTGACCGCTGTCCAGTGATCCACTCCTGGATTACTTTGGTACCTCCCTGCTAAACTTATAGCAAGGCACACATCAGGTCTGGTACACAGCATTGCATACATGATAGATCCTATGGCTGATGCATGTTTCTTTCATATTCTCTCTATCTTCTGCAATGGTCGGGCATTGAGTCTTACTCAACTTCACACCTTGTAACACAGGCAAGAACCCTTTCTTTGCTTGATCCATTTTGAACTTCTTCAAAATTTTGTCAAGGTATGTGCTTTGTGAAAGTCCAATTAAGCGTCTTGATCTATCTCTATAGATCTTAATGCCTAATATGTAAGCAGCTTCACCGAGGTCTTTCATAGAAAAACTCTTATTCAAGTATCCCTTTATGCTATCCAGAAATTCTATATCATTTCCAATCAGCAATATGTCATCCACATATAATATCAGAAATGCTACAGAGCTCCCACTCACTTTCTTGTAAATACAGGCTTCTCCAAAAGTCTGTATAAAACCAAATGCTTTGATCACACTATCAAAACGTTTATTCCAACTCCGAGAGGCTTGCACCAGTCCATAAATGGATCGCTGGAGCTTGCACACTTTGTTATCTCCCTTTGGATCGACAAAACCTTCCGGTTGCATCATATACAACTCTTCTTCCAGAAATCCATTCAGGAATGCAGTTTTGACATCCATCTGCCAAATTTCATAATCATAAAATGCGGCAATTGTTGGAAATATGCCCTAGAGGCAATAATAAAAGCATTATTATTATATTTCCTTATTCATGATAATTGTCTTTATTCATGCTATAATTGTGTTATCCGGAAATCGTAATACATGTGTGAATAACAGACACCAACATGTCCCTAGTAAGCCTCTAGTTGACTAGCTCGTTGATCAACAGATAGTCATGGTTTCCTGACTATGGACATTGGATGTCATTGATAACGAGATCACATCATTAGGAGAATGATGTGATGGACAAGACCCAATCCTAAACATAGCACAAGATCGTATAGTTCGTTTGCTAGAGTTTTTCCAATGTCAAGTATCTTTTCCTTAGACCATGAGATCGTGTAACTCCCGGATACCGTAGGAGTGCTTTGGGTATACCAAACGTCACAACGTAACTGGGTGACTATAAAGGTAGACTACGGGTATCTCCGAAAGTGTCTGTTGGGTTGACATGGATCAAGACTGGGATTTGTCACTCCGTATGACGGAGAGGTATCACTGGGCCCACTCGGTAATGCATCATCATAATGAGATCAAAGTGACCAAGTGTCTGGTCACGGGATCATGCATTACGGTACGAGTAAAGTGACTTGCCGGTAACGAGATTGAACGAGGTATTGGGATACCGACGATCGAATCTCGGGCAAGTAACATATCGATTGACAAAGGGAATTGCATACGGGGTTGATTGGATCCTCGACATCGTGGTTCATCCGATGAGATCATCGTGGAGCATGTGGGAGCCAACATGGGTATCCAGATCCCGCTGTTGGTTATTGACCGGAGAGTCGTCTCGGTCATGTCTGCTTGTCTCCCGAACCCGTAGGGTCTACACACTTAAGGTTCGGTGACGCTAGGGTTGTGAAGATATGTATATGCAGTAACCCGAATGTTGTTCAGAGTCCCGGATGAGATCCCGGACGTCACGAGGAGTTCCGGAATGGTCCGGAGGTAAAGAATTATATATAGGAAGTGCTGTTTCGGCCATCAGGACAAGTTTCGGGGTCACCGGTATTGTACCGGGACCACCGGAAGGGTCCCGGGGGTCCACCGGGTGGGGCCACCTATCCCGGGGGGCCCCATGGGCTGAAGTGGGAGGGAACCCAGCCCAAAGTGGGCTGGGGCGCCACTCCCCTAGGGCCCATGCGGCTAGGGTTGAGGGGAAACCCTAAAGGGGGCGCCCCCTTGCTTGGGGGGCAAGCCCCCCACCCTTGGCCGCCGCCCCCCTAGGAGATTCCATCTCCTAGGGCCGGCGCCCCCCCTAACACCCCTATATATAGTGGGGGAGAGGAGGGACTTCATACACCAGCCCCTGGCGCCTCCATCTCTCCCCGTTACGTCTCTCTCTCGTAGTATAGGCGAAGCCCTGCTACTGTGACGCCCTGCATCCACCACCACGCCGTCGTGCTGCTGGATCTTCATCAACCTCTCCTTCCCCCTTGCTGGATCAAGAAGGAGGAGACGTCTCCCGTCCCGTACGTGTGTTGAACGCGGAGGTGCCGTCCGTTCGGCGCTTGGTCATCGGTGATTTGGATCACGTCGTGTTCGACTACATCATCACCGTTCTTTGAACGCTTCCGCACGCGATCTACAAAGGTATGTAGATGCATCCGATGACTCGTTGCTAGATGAACTCCTAGATGGATCTTGGTGAAACGAGTAGGAAAATTTTTGTTTTCTGCAACGTTCCCCAACAGTGGCATCATGAGCTAGGTCTATGCGTAGTTCTTCTTGCGCGAGTAGAACACAATTTGTTGTGGGCATAGATTTGTCAACTTTCTTGCCGCTACTAGTCTTTTCTTGCTTCAGCGGCATTGTGGGATGAAGCGGCCCGGACCAACCTTACACGTACGCTTACGTGAGACCGGTTCCACCGACTAACATGCACTAGTTGCATAAGGTGGCTGGCGGGTGTCTGTCTCTCCCACTTTAGTTGGAGCGGATTCGATGAACAGGGTCCTTATGAAGGGTAAATAGAAGTTGACAAATCACGTTGTGGCTTTAACGTAGGTAAGAAGTCGTTCTTGCTAGAACCCTAAATTCAGCCACGTAAAACTTGCAACATCAATTAGAGGACGTCTAACTTGTTTTTTGCAGCAAGTGGTTTGTGATATGATATGGCCAAAGTTGTGATGAATGATGAATGATCTATATGTGATGTATGAGATGTTCATGCTATTGTAATAGAAATCACGACTTGCATGTCGATGAGTATGACAACCGGCAGGAGCCATAGGAGTTGTCTTTATTCTTTTATATGACCTGCGTGTCATTAAGAAACGCCATGTAAATTACTTTACTTTATTGCTAAATGCGTTAGCCATAGTAGTAGAAGTAATAGTTGGCGAGCAACTTCATGGAGACACGATGATGGAGATCATGATGATGGAGATCATGGTGTCAAGCCGGTGACAAGATGATCATGGAGCCCCAAGATGGAGATCAAAGGAGCTATGTGATATTGGCCATATCATGTCACGTTTATTATTTGATTGCATGTGATGTTTATCATGTTTTGCATCTTGTTTACTTAGAACGACGGTAGTAAATAAGATGATCCCTCATAATAATTTCAAGAAGTGTTCCCCCTAACTGTGCACCGTTGCGACAGTTCGCTGTTTCAAAACACCACGTGATGATCGGGTGTTTTATTCAGACGTTCACATACAACGGGTGTAAGACAGATTTACACATGCAAACACTTAGGTTGACTTGACGAGCCTAGCATGTACAGACATGGCCTCGGAACACATAAGACCGAAAGGTCGAGCATGAGTCGTATAGAAGATACGATCAACATGAAGATGTTCACCGATGTTGACTAGTCCGTCTCACGTGATGATCGAACACGGCCGAGTTAACTCGGATCATGTAATACTTAGATGACTAGAGGGATGTCTAATCTAAGTGGGAGTTCATTAATAATTTGATTAGATGAACTTAATTATCATGAACTTAGTCTAAAATATTTTACAATATGTCTTGTAGATCAAATGGCCCACGTAGTCCTCAACTTCAACGCATTCCTAGAGAAAACCAAGCTGAAAGACGATGGCAACAACTATACGGACTGGGTCCGGAACCTGAGGATCATCCTCATAGCTGCCAAGAAAGATTATGTCCTACAAGCACCGCTAGGTGAAGCTCCCGTCCCACAGAACCAAGACGTTATGAACGCTTGGCAGACACGTGTTGACGACTACTCCCTCGTTCAGTGCGGCATGCTTTACAGCTTAGAGCCGGGGCTCCAAAAGCGTTTTGAGAGACATGGAGCATATGAGATGTTCGAAGAGCTGAAAATGGTTTTTCAAGCTCATGCCCGGATCGAGAGATATGAAGTCTCCGATAAGTTCTTCAGCTGTAAGATGGAGGAAAATAGTTGTCAGTGAGAACATACTCACTATGTCTGGGTTACATAACCGCTTGTCTCAGCTGGGAGTTAATCTCCCGGATGATGCGGTCATTGACAGAATCCTCCAGTCGCTTCCACCAAGCTACAAGAGCTTTGTGATGAACTTCAACACCCAGGGGATGCAAAAGACCATTCCTGAGTTGTTCTCAATGCTGAAATTAGTGGAGGTAGAAGTCAAGAAGGAACATCAAGTGTTGATGGTCAATAAAGCCACTAAGTTCAAGAAAGGCAAGGGTAAAAAGAAATTCAAGAAGGACGGCAAGGAGGTTGCCGCGCCCGGCAAGCAAGCTGCCGGGAAGAAGCCAAAGAATGGACCCAAGCCCGAGACTGAGTGCTTTTATTGCAAGGGAAGCGGTCACTGGAAGCGGAACTGCCCTAAATACTTAGCAGACAAGAAGGCCGGCAAAACAAAAGGTATATGTGATATACATGTAATTGATGTGTACCTTACTAGTGTCCGTAGTAGCTCCTGGGTATTTGATACCGGTGCAGTTGCTCACATTTGTAACTCAAAGCAGGGGCTGCGGAATAAGCGGAAACTGGCAAAGGACGAGGTGACGATGCGCGTCGGGAATGGTTCCAAGGTCAATGTGATCGCCGTCGGCACGCTACCTCTATATCTACCTTCGGGATTAGTTTTAAACCTTAATAATTGTTATTTAGTGCCAGCTTTGAGCATGAACATTGTATCGGGATCTTGTTTAATTCGAGATGGCTACTCATTTAAATCCGAGAATAATGGTTGTTCTATTTATATGAGAGATATGTTTTATGGTCATGCTCTTATGGTGAATGGTTTATTCTTTATGAATCTCGAACGTAATACTACACATGTTCATAATGTGAGTAACAAAAGATGTAAGGTTGATAATGATAGTCCCACATACTTGTGGCACTGCCGCCTTGGTCACATAGGTGTCAAACGCATGAAGAAGCTCCATGCAGATGGACTTTTAGAGTCTCTTGATTATGAATCATTTGACACGTGCGAACCATGCCTCATGGGTAAGATGACCAAGACTCCGTTCTCAGGAACAATGGAGCGAGCAACCAACTTATTGGAAATCATACATACTGATGTGTGCGGTCCAATGAGTGTTGAGGCTCGCGGTGGCTATCGTTATGTTCTCACGCTCACTAATGATTTAAGTAGATATGGGTATATCTACTTAATGAAACACAAGTCTGAAACCTTTGAAAAGTTCAAGGAATTTCAGAGTGAGGTTGAAAATCAACGTGACAGGAAAATCAAGTTTCTACGATCAGATCGTGGAGGAGAATACTTGAGTCACGAATTTGGCACACACTTAAGAAAATGTGGAATAGTTTCACAACTCACGCCGCCTGGAACACCTCAGCGTAACGGTGTGTCCGAACGTCGTAATCGCACTCTATTAGATATGGTGCGATCTATGATGTCTCTTACCGATTTACCGCTATCTTTTTGGGGCTATGCTTTAGAGACTGCCGCATTCACTTTAAATAGGGCTCCGTCGAAATCCATTGAGACGACACCATATGAATTATGGTTTGGGAAGAAACCTAAGCTGTCGTTTCTAAAAGTTTGGGGATGCGATGCTTATGTCAAGAAACTTCAACCTGAAAAGCTCGAACCCAAGTCGGAAAAATGCGTCTTCATAGGATACCCAAAAGAAACTATTGGGTACACCTTCTACCTCAGATCCGAAGGCAAGATCTTTGTTGCCAAGAATGGGTCCTTTCTAGAGAAAGAGTTTCTCTCGAAAGAAGTAAGTGGGAGGAAAGTAGAGCTTGATGAAGTATTACCTCTTGAACCGGAAAATGGCGCAACTCAAGAAAATGTTCCTGAGGTGCCTGCACCGACTAGAGAGGAAGTTAATGATAATGATCAAGATACTTCTGATCAAGCTCCTACTGAAATTCGAAGGTCCACAAGGACACGTTCCGCACCAGAGTGGTACGGCAACCCTGTCTTGGAAATCATGTTGTTAGACAACGGTGAACCTTCGAACTATAAGAAGCGATGGCGGGCCCGGATTCCGACAAATGGCTAGAAGCCATGAAATCCGAGATAGGATCCATGTATGAAAATGAAGTATGGACTTTGACTGACTTGCCCGTTGAACGGCGAGCCATAGAAAATAAATGGATCTTTAAGAAGAAGACAGACGCTGATGGTAATGTGACCATCTATAAAGCTCGACTTGTCGCTAAGGGTTATCGACAAGTTCAAGGGGTTGACTACGATGAGAATTTCTCACCGGTAGCGAAGCTAAAGTCCGTCCGAATCATGTTAGCAATTGCCGCATTCTACGATTATGAGATATGGCAAATGGACGTCAAAATGGCATTCCTTAATGGTTTCCTTAAGGAAGAATTGTATATGATGCAGCCGGAAGGTTTTGTCGATCCTAAGAATGCTGACAAGGTGTGCAAGCTCCAACGCTCGATTTATGGGCTGGTGCAAGCATCTCGGAGTTGGAACATTCGCTTTGCTGAGATGATCAAAGCGTTTGGGTTTACGCAGACTTATGGAGAAGCCTGCGTTTACAAGAAAGTGAGTGGGAGCTCTGTAGCATTTCTCATATTATATGTAGATGACATACTATTGATGGGAAATGATATAGAACTCTTGGACAGCATCAAGGCCTACTTGAATAAGAGTTTTTCAATGAAGGACCTTGGAGAAGCTGCTTATATATTAGGCATCAAAATCTATAGAGATAGATCGAGACGCCTCATAGGTCTTTCACAAAGCACATACCTTGATAAGATATTGAAGAAGTTCAATATGGATCAATCTAAGAAGGGGTTCTTGCCTGTGTTACAAGGTATGAAATTGAGCTCAGCTCAATGTCCGACCACGGCAGAAGATATAGAAGAGATGAGCGTCATCCCCTATGCATCAGCCATAGGTTCTATTATGTATGCCATGCTGTGTACCAGACCTGATGTAAACCTTGCCGTAAGTTTGGTAGGAAGGTACCAAAGTAATCCCAGCAAGGAACACTGGACAGCGGTCAAGAATATCCTGAAGTACCTGAAAAGGACTAAGGAAATGTTTCTCGTTTATGGAGGTGACGAAGAGCTCGTCGTAAAGGGTTACGTCGACGCTAGCTTCGACACAGATCTGGATGACTCTAAGTCACAAACCGGATATGTGTATATTTTGAATGGTGGGGCAGTAAGCTGGTGCAGTTGCAAGCAAAGCGTCGTGGCGGGATCTACATGTGAAGCGGAGTACATGGCAGCCTCGGAGGCAGCACATGAAGCAATATGGGTGAAGGAGTTCATCACCGACCTAGGAGTCATACCCAATGCGTCGGGGCCAATCAAACTTTTCTGTGACAACACTGGAGCTATTGCACTTGCCAAGGAGCCCAGGTTTCACAAGAAGACAAGGCACATCAAGCGTCGCTTCAACTCCATTCGTGAAAATGTTCAAGATGGAGACATAGATATTTGTAAAGTACATACGGACCTGAATGTAGCAGATCCGTTGACTAAACCTCTCCCTAGAGCAAAACATGATCAACACCAGAATTCCATGGGTGTTCGATTCATCACAATGTAACTAGATTATTGACTCTAGTGCAAGTGGGAGACTGCTGGAAATATGCCCTAGAGGCAATAATAAAAGCATTATTATTATATTTCCTTATTCATGATAATTGTCTTTAGTCATGCTATAATTGTGTTATCCGGAAATCGTAATACATGTGTGAATAACAGACACCAACATGTCCCTAGTAAGCCTCTAGTTGACTAGCTCGTTGATCAACAGATAGTCATGGTTTCCTGACTATGGACATTGGATGTCATTGATAACGAGATCACATCATTAGGAGAATGATGTGATGGACAAGACCCAATCCTAAACATAGCACAAGATCGTATAGTTCGTTTGCTAGAGTTTTTCCAATGTCAAGTATCTTTTCCTTAGACCATGAGATCGTGTAACTCCCGGATACCGTAGGAGTGCTTTGGGTATACCAAACGTCACAACGTAACTGGGTGACTATAAAGGTAGACTACGGGTATCTCCGAAAGTGTCTGTTGGGTTGACATGGATCAAGACTGGGATTTGTCACTCCGTATGACGGAGAGGTATCACTGGGCCCACTCGGTAATGCATCATCATAATGAGCTCAAAGTGACCAAGTGTCTGGTCACGGGATCATGCATTACGGTACGAGTAAAGTGACTTGCCGGTAACGAGATTGAACGAGGTATTGGGATACCGACGATCGAATCTCGGGCAAGTAACATATCGATTGACAAAGGGAATTGCATACGGGGTTGATTGGATCCTCGACATCGTGGTTCATCCGATGAGATCATCGTGGAGCATGTGGGAGCCAACATGGGTATCCAGATCCCGCTGTTGGTTATTGACCGGAGAGTCGTCTCGGTCATGTCTGCTTGTCTCCCGAACCCGTAGGGTCTACACACTTAAGGTTCGGTGACGCTAGGGTTGTGAAGATATGTATATGCAGTAACCCGAATGTTGTTCGGAGTCCCGGATGAGATCCCGGACGTCACGAGGAGTTCCGGAATGGTCCGAAGGTAAAGAATTATATATAGGAAGTGCTGTTTCGGCCATCAGGACAAGTTTCGGGGTCACCGGTATTGTACCGGGACCACCGGAAGGGTCCCGGGGGTCCACCGGGTGGGGCCACCTATCCCGGGGGGCCCCATGGGCTGAAGTGGGAGGGAAACCAGCCCAAAGTGGGCTGGGGCGCCACTCCCCTAGGGCCCATGCGGCTAGGGTTGAGGGGAAACCCTAAAGGGGGCGCCCCCTTGCTTGGGGGGCAAGCCCCCCACCCTTGGCCGCCGCCCCCCTAGGAGATTCCATCTCCTAGGGCCGGCGCCCCCCCTAGCACCCCTATATATAGTGGGGGAGAGGAGGGACTTCATACACTAGCCCCTGGCGCCTCCATCTCTCCCTGTTACGTCTCTCTCTCGTAGTATAGGCGAAGCCCTGCTACTGTGACGCCCTGCATCCACCACCACGCCGTCGTGCTGCTGGATCTTCATCAACCTCTCCTTCCCCCTTGCTGGATCAAGAAGGAGGAGACGTCTCCTGTCCCGTACGTGTGTTGAACGCGGAGGTGCCGTCCGTTCGACGCTTGGTCATCGGTGATTTGGATCACGTCGTGTTCGACTACATCATCACCGTTCTTTGAACGCTTCCGCACGCGATCTATAAAGGTATGTAGATGCATCCGATGACTCGTTGCTAGATGAACTCCTAGATGGATCTTGGTGAAACGAGTAGGAAAATTTTTGTTTTCTGCAACGTTCCGCGACAGCAATCGCTAACATGATTCGGACGGACTTAAGCATCGCTATGGGTGAGAAGGTTTCATCGTAGTCAATCCCTTGAACTTGCCGAAAACCTTTTGCGACAAGTCGAGCTTTGTAGACAGTAACATTACCATCAGCGTCAGTCTTCTTCTTAAAGATCCATTTATTCTCAATTGCTTGCCGATCATCGGGCAAGTCAACCAAAGTCCATACTTCGTTCTCATACATGGATCCCATCTCAGATTTCATGGCTTCAAGCCACTTTGCGGAATCTGGGCTCACCATCGCTTCTTCATAGTTCGTAGGTTCATCATGATCTAGTAGCATGACTTCCAGAACAGGATTACCATACCACTCTGGTGCGGATCTTACTCTGGTTGATCTACGAGGTTCAGTAGTATCTTGATCTGAAGTTTCATGATCATTATCATTGGCTTCCTCACTAACTGGTGTAGGTGTCACTGAAACAGTTTTCTGTGATGAACTACTTTCCAGTAAGGGAGCAGGTACAGTTACCTCGTCAAGTTCTACTTTCCTCCCACTCACTTCTTTCGAGAGAAACTCCTTCTCTAGAAAGGATCCATTCTTAGCAACGAATGTCTTGCCTTCGGATCTGTGATAGAAGGTGTACCCAACAATTTCCTTTGGGTATCCTATGAAGACACATTTCTCCGATTTGGGTTCGAGCTTATCAGGTTGAAGCTTTTTCACATAAGCATCGCAGCCCCAAACTTTAAGAAACGACAACTTTGGTTTCTTGCCAAACCACAGTTCATAAGGCGTCGTCTCAACGGATTTTGATGGTGCCCTATTTAACGTGAATGCAGCCGTCTCTAGAGCATAACCCCAAAACGATAGCGGTAAATCAGTAAGAGACATCATAGATCGCACCATATCTAGTAAAGTACGATTACGACGTTCGGACACACCATTACGCTGTGGTGTTCCGGGTGGCGTGAGTTGCGAAACTATTCCACAGTTTTTCAAATGTACACCAAACTCGTAACTCAAATATTCTCCTCCACAATCAGATCGTAGAAACTTTATTTTCTTGTTACGATGATTTTCAACTTCACTCTGAAATTCTTTGAACTTTTCAAATGTTTAAGACTTATGTTTCATTAAGTAGATATATCCATATCTGCTTAAATCATCTGTGAAGGTGAGAAAATAACGATATCCGCCACGAGCCTCAATATTCATCGGACCACATACATCGGTATGTATGATTTCCAACAAATCTGTTGCTCTCTCCATAGTACCGGAGAACGGTGTTTTAGTCATCTTGCCCATGAGGCACGGTTCGCAAGTACCAAGTGATTCATAATCAAGTGGTTCCAAAAGTCCATCAGTATGGAGTTTCTTCATGCGCTTTACACCGATATGACCTAAACGACAGTGCCACAAATAAGTTGCACTTTCATTATCAACTCTGCATCTTTTGGCTTCAACATTATGAATATGTGTATTACTACTATCGAGATTCAATAAAAATAGACCACTCTTCAAGGGTGCATGACCATAAAAGATATTACTCATATAAATAGAACAACCATTATTCTCTGATTTAAATGAATAACCGTCTCGCATTAAACAAGATCCAGATATAATGTTCATGCTCAACACTGGCACCAAATAACAATTATTTAGGTCTAATATTAATCCCGAAGGTAGATGTAGAGGTAGCGTGCCGACCGCGATCACATCGACTTTGGAACCGTTTCCCACGCGCATCGTCACCTCGTCCTTTGCCAGTGCCCGCTTATTCCGTAGTCCCTGTTTCGAGTTGCAAATATTAGCAACAGAACTAGTATCAAATACCCAGGTGCTACTGCGAGCTCTAGTAAGGTACACATCAATAACATGTATATCACATATACCTTTGTTCACCTTGCCATCCTTCTTATCCGCCAAATACTTGGGGCAGTTCCGCTTCCAGTGACCAGTCTGCTTGCAGTAGAAGCACCCAGTTTCAGGCTTAGGTCCAGACTTGGGTTTCTTCTCCTGAGCAGCAACTTGCTTGCCGTTCTTCTTGAAGTTCCCCTTCTTCTTCCCTTTGCCCTTTTTCTTGAAACTAGTGGTCTTGTTAACCATCAACACTTGATGCTCCTTCTTGATTTCTACCTCCGCAGCTTTCAGCATTGCGAAGAGCTCGGGAATAGTCTTGTTCATCCCTTGCATATTATAGTTCATCACGAAGCTCTTGTAGCTTGGTGGCAGTGATTGGAGAATTCTGTCAATGACGCAATCATCCGGAATATTAACTCCCAATTGAATCAAGTGATTATTATACCCAGACATTTTGAGTATATGCTCACTGACAGAACTGTTCTCCTCCATCTTGCAGCTATAGAACTTATTGGAGACTTCATATCTCTCAATTCGGGCATTTGCTTGAAATATTAACTTCAACTCCTGGAACATCTCATATGCTCCATGACGTTCAAAACGTCGTTGAAGTCCCGATTCTAGGCCGTAAAGCATGGCACACTGAACTATCGAGTAGTCATCAGCTTTGCTCTGCTAGACGTTCATAACATCTGGTGTTGCTCCAGCAGCAGGCCTGGCACCCAGCGGTGCTTCCAGGACGTAATTCTTCTGAGCAGCAATGAGGATAATCCTCAAGTTATGGACCCAGTCCGTGTAATTGCTACCATCATCTTTCAACTTTGCTTTCTCAAGGAACGCATTAAAATTCAACGGAACAACAGCACGAGCCATCTATCTATAATCAACACAAACAAGCAAGATACTATCAGGGACTAAGTTCATGATAAATTTAAGTTCAATTAATCATATTACTAAAGAACTCCCACTTAGATAGACATCCCTCTAATCTTCTAAGTGATTACGTGATCCAAATCAACTAAACCATAACCGATCATCACGTGAGATGGAGTAGTTTTCAATGGTGAACATCGTTTATGTTGATCATATCTACTATATGATTCACGCTCGACCTTTCGGTCTCCGTGTTCCGAGGCCATATCTGCATATGCTAGGCTCGTCAAGTTTAACCTGAGTATTCTGCTTGTGCAAAAACTGGCTTGCACCCGTTGTAGATGGACGTAGAGCTTATCACACCCGATCATCACGTGGTGTCTGGGCACGACGAACTTTGGCAACGGTGCATACTCAGGGAGAACACTTCTTGATAATTTAGTGAGAGATCATCTTATAATGCTACCGTCAATCAAAGCAAGATAAGATGCATAAAAAGATAAACATCACATGCAATCAATTTAAGTGATATGATATGGCCATCATCATCTTGTGCTTGTGATCTCCATCTCCGAAGCACCGTCATGATCACCATCGTCACCGGCGCGACACCTTGATCTCCATCTTAGCATCGTTGTCGTCTCGCCAATCTTATGCTTCCACGACTATCACTACCGTTTAGTAATAAAGTAAAGCATTACATCGCGATTGCATTGCATACAATAAAGCGACAACCATATGGCTCCTGCCAGTTGCCGATAACTCGGTTACAAAACATGATCATCTCATACAATAAAATTCAGCATCATGCCTTGACCATATCACATCACAACATGCCCTGCAAAAACAAGTTAGACGTCCTCTACTTTGTTGTTGCAAGTTTTACGTGGCTGCTACGGGCTTAAGTAAGAACCAATCTCACCTACGCATCAAAACCACAACGATAGTTTGTCAAATAGACTCCGTTTTAACCTTCGCAAGGACCGGGCGTAGCCATACTTGGTTCAACTAAAGTTGGAGAGACAGTCGCCCGCAAGCCACCTGTGTGCAAAGCACGTCGGGGGAACCGGTCTCGCGTAAGCGTACGCGTAAGGTTGGTCCGGGTCGTCTCGTCCAAAAATGCCGCCGAACCAAAGTATGACATGCTGGTAGGCAGTATGACTTATATCGCCCACAACTCACTTGTGTTCTACTCGTGCATATAACATCAACATAAATAACCTGGCTCGGATGCCACTGAAGGGTTTCGTAGTAATTTCAAAAAATTTCCTACGCACACGCAAGATCATGTGATGCATAGCAACGAGAGGGGAGAGTGTTGTCTACGTACCCAACGCAGACCGACTGCGGAAGCGCTGACACGACGTAGAGGAAGTAGTCGTACGTCTTCACGATCCAACCGATCAAGCACCGAAACTACGGCACCTCCGAGTTCGAGCACACGTTCAGCTCGATGATGATCCCCGGACTCCGATCCAGCAAAGTGTCGGGGAAGAGTTCCGTCAGCACGACGGCGTGGTGACAATCTTGATGAACTACAGCAGCAGGGCTTCGCCTAAACTCCGCTACAGTATTATCGAGGAATATGGTGGCAGGGGGCACCGCACACGGCTAAGGAATAGATCACGTGGATCAACTTGTGTGTTTCTGGGGTGCCTCTGCCTCAGTATATAAAGGAGCCAAGGGGGAGGGGGGCGCCGGCCAGGAGGAGGGCGCAGGAGGAGTCCTACTCCTTCCGGGAGTAGGACTCCCCCCCAATCCTATTCCAACTAGGATTCCCAAGGGGGAAAGAGGGAGAGGGGTGGCCGGCCACCTCTCCTAGTCCTAATAGGACTAGGGGAGGGGGGGAGGCGCGCAGCCCTTATGGGCAGCCCTTTCATCTTTCCACTAAGGCCCACTAAGGCCCATATGATTCCCGGGGGGTTCCGGTAACCTCCCGGTAACCCGGTAAAATCCCGATTTCACCCGGAACACTTCCGATATCCAAATATAGGCTTCCAATATATCAATCTTTACGTCTCGACCATTTCGAGACTCCTCGTCATGTCCGTGATCACATCCGGGACTCCGAACAACCTTCGGTACATCAAAATGCATAAACTCATAATATAACTGTCATCGTAACCTTAAGCGTGCGGACCCTACGGGTTCGAGAACAATGTAGACATGACCGAGACACGTCTCCGGTCAATAACCAATAGCGGGACCTGGATGCCCATATTGGCTCCTACATATTCTACGAAGATCTTTATCGGTCAGACCGCATAACAACATACGTTGTTCCCTTTGTCATCGGTATGTTACTTGCCCGAGATTCGATCGTCGGTATCCAATACCTAGTTCAATCTCGTTACCGGCAAGTCTCTTTACTCATTCCGTAATACATCATCTCACAACTAACATATTAGTTGTAATGCTTGCAAGGCTTATGTGATGTGTATTACCGAGAGGGCCCAGAGATACCTCTCCGACAATCGGAGTGACAAATCCTAATCTCGAAATACGCCAACCCAACATCTACCTTTGGAGACACCTGTAATGCTCCTTTATAATCACCCAGTTAGTTGTGACGTTTGGTAGCACCCAAAGTGTTCCTCCGGCAAACGGGAGTTGCATAATCTCATAGTCATAGGAACATGTATAAGTCATGAAGAAAGCAATAGCAACATACTAAACGAACGGGTGCTAAGCTAATGGAATGGGTCATGTCAATCAGATCATTCAACTAATGATGTGACCTCGTTAATCAAATAACAAATCATTGTTCATGGTCAGGAAACATAACCATCTTTGATTAACGAGCTAGTTAAGTAGAGGCATACTAGTGACACTTTGTTTGTCTATGTATTCACACATGTATTATGTTTCCGGTTAATACAATTCCAGCATGAATAATAAACATTTATCATGATTATAAGGAAATAAATAATAACTTTATTATTGCCTCTAGGGCATATTTCCTTCAGAATCATAATGTCAATTTGTGCTTTTCTTCGGCACGTTGCTCCAGCACCTGTGGATGTGGGTCGTCCAGGCCTCGCCTCACCTACAATATGCTACATTGGTGTGGGTCCTTGTGAGCCTGCTCCCCCCATCCCTCTGTAATCCGAGATGTCACCCCACCATTCCTGTTCCGCCAATGACAACATCTCCCCTGACCGCTTGTCGTGCCTTGCCTCCAAATCGGATCACTGCAGTCTGAAGGTAAGCTTCATCGTTGATTCTTTTTTCTTTATGTTTCTTATGTTATTTGTCACTTCACCGTGAATGTCATGCGATGTCTTGTTGGTTCGACGATGAACTGAATAGATCATGTCACTTTGATCATGTCGCTATATGAAGAATATGGGAGTGCCAACCATTGGCGACTCATTCTATAATCTGTACTATCGTGTTCAGTTAGTTTATGGACAGATGAGTATATGTTTAGTTTATATTGTGCCATTGGTCGAAGAATTGCTCCTTTATAGAAGTGTAGCAATGGATGGTCCAAAAGCCAATCATATTCTAAATTGCTGCAGAGTTTAAAAACCAACCGGAATACATGTCCATTTGCTTTCTGCTGAAGCTTGAATGATCTTCTTTTTTCAGTATTTTGATGCAGCCATATCTCAACCACATGATGGCACACTATATAAGACCTCTAACCCGACGTGGAAGGACGAACTTCGACCATGGAGCAGAGCACAGCGACGTGTCAAGGATTGATGGTCAATGATAAAGAGCAGGGGCACTCGGATGCTAGCCCTCCTCTTGCTGCTATCCTCCCCATCCCCTACGAGATGTATATGCTGCTGACTTTGAGAGGCTGAACAATTAGGTTGATATTGAGGGATTAATAAAGGATCAGCGGGCCAAGATGTTTTGAGATCAAACGGTGAGGTAATATTGTGTACTTGTGCTAAGTACTTTTGGTTTTGCCTGCTGAAGGATTTATATGGTTACAAGTTGTACCTCTGACAGTGCTAAATCATATATATTTCTTTCAGATACATTACTCGTGCATTTTTCCTCTAATGGTCTGACACAATTTTATCCTCGTTCAAATTAACCAGGTGCTAGGGACAGTCCTCCAGAGCAAAAGCATTCAGTTTCAAGGACATCATAAGATGCTAAAAAGTCCAATTCAAGTAATTTCATCATAAAATAGGTAATTATTGACTTCTAAAAACTGATCTACACAGTTAAAGTTTCTGGAAATATCACAGAGGTAACTTACCTGATAGCCAGGATATATATTTGAAGGGTAAGTGTTTTTGGATTGCTTGAGGTAGGGCTACAAGTAACAACTGGAGAAGAAGGGGGCCAAAAATCCAAAAAGGCATTGGGCGTGCAGCCACTTCGCCGACATGACAGTCTTAGTACGCGGCACCTCGTAAACACCCATTGAGGCGGCGACCACTGACACTGACAACAACGTGGCTTTTCAGCTAGCGGCGACCCTGACGGTGGCAGCACCCATCACATAAGGCAACGCTCCGCACCAGATCTCTGTTGTGCACACCCATCCGACCATACCCGACGGTGTTCCCTGAGCCATGGTGTGTGCCTTCTCCTCCCCTAGATCATCTCACCAATTACTTGCACACCATCGCCGCATGATCCACTAGAGGTAGGCCTAGACCATACTGAAAACGAACTTCCATTTTCACAATTATTTCTTTCTCTCCCTTTTTGTGAGTCTCCGATCCCTGTTCATACTTTATTACTATAAGAATGTATAGCATAGATTATCTAGAAAAGATATTCCTTACTTCTGATGCTCCATCATCGTGTCAGGCTTCATTTGATCCTAAAGGACTCCTTTGGTTAGTAATTCATCTACTCTTCATCATTGCCTGCAATTTTCATCATTAACTGTAGTTTTGTAAACTAACTTGACTTTATTTAACTTGGTAAGTTTTGACTGTCTATTCTTTGCTCATTGGATCTGTATGGCGATTGTCACATGTTTGATTTGACTGCAAATTGGACATGTAATTATACATTTCGAGGTATAACACTGGTGTTTGTTTCTACATTTGAACATTTCCCTTGTGGCGTAGAAACCATATTCTATTCCCCCTGTTGGGACAACTTGCTTGTAGAATTAAAATGGGAGAATTATTGATTTGTTAATCCCTTCCTTCAACATGTTAGAACTTGCATTTTCCTGCTTAAAGTATTACGTTAATACACTACATAATCACTGGTGCCTGCAGAGCTGATGTAATATAACAAATTAGGCTGGGTCTGAAATGTGCAGCCATGTTGGCCTCGCCAATGAGCGAATGTTGGAAGATGCAACATTAGGAAATGCCGAGTATATATGGCAACATCCATGGTTATGTATCCTATCTCGTATAAGGCCTAATTAAGTCTCCTTGTTTTTGTTACAAGTCATTTAGCGCCAATGTGATTAGTGATGTTCCACTGACCTTGAGGTGTGTTATCACATACCAAGCAATTAATCTATTACCTAAAGTCATTTTCATTGCGATATCATTCCCTATGTCTTTCTTGAATTCTTTGCTCAAGACAATTTCCCTGAGATTAGTTTCCTTTTTGTTCACTTCAGTTTTTATTTGTTCTATAGTTCACACCTGGTCCCTTCAGTGTAACTTATCGAATAACAAAGTTTTGTCTTTTATTCATTGGATGTGGTTCCTATAGTCAGGGAAAAACATCTACCTATATTGTTGACATAGTTGCAAGATTTATACGTATTGAGCAAGAAATCAATAGATCGAGATAAGTCCAACAAGGAGATCTCTCTTGCCTCTTATGAAGTGTGGAAGATTTAGAAAGAAAGGAGTGGAGATTTCTTTTAGGCCAAAGAGATGGGTTCGGAAGAGTTAGTTTCTGAAATTATTTAGAATGTTAACCTCCCGTTGGAGGCATTTGGCACTTAGCATTTGCTGCTGTACAGCCGAGCTAACTTATTGACATCCTCGAAATTTCCTTTCTACTTTTTAAATCTTGTTATGTTGCCTCTTGGGTAGGCTTCAACCTGGTTCCTGTAGAAAAAAAATAAGATTGCAAAAGTATATTATTAGCATGTACTCCCTCCGTTCGGAATTACTTGTCTCGGATATGGATGTATCTAGAACTAAAATACGTCTAGATACATCCATTTCTGCGACAAGTAATTCCGAACGGAGGGAGTATCAATTGTAGTGCATAACACATCAGATTGTACGCAATGATGTCCCTTTGTATGGAAGAACAAGTGAACACATCAGAATGTATTTTTTGTGTCTATACCTTCAATGTGGGTATCTGAGTTTAAACCCAAAATTAGATTATTTTCCTTTTTTGTTTTATTATGTTTCAAATACTTAGAGGGGTTGTTTGTTAATTATCACTTCTATTTTCTTTCTGTTTATTTCCTTTAATCAAAATTCTTGAACTGGACAAGGGAGTTTTTTTTAAGAACCTGGACAAGGGAGGTTGTCCCCTCCTATTTTTCACGCTGAATAACTCATGAAATGGATGATATAGCCATCAAGATTTTGTTATTCTTACACTGAATGCATCTAAAGAAAATATTATTACAAGTAATGAATGGATTGTTGTACATCAAGATCTGTGTTTTTCTTCAACACTCTTTGATCCATTGTTTCTAAAGGCAATGGTGAAAAATGTATTCTCTTCATCAGTTTCGAGGAGGTGTGACTTTTTTCTCCTCACACAAAGCGAGGAAGTAAATAACTCCATTCTCTTATTTCTAGGCAGGATGTATAAGGTTTGACACATGCGTGAAATATAACTCAAGAGGGTTGCTTGTTGAATGAGGGACATTATGAGTTTGATATTTTTTCTAAGGATTTAAATGCTTCTAGATTTTTTGAAATATGATTGCTTTGTAAGAGTGTTTATCGCGCAACAGTGTTCTGTATATTGATAACCAAGAAGAGTGGGTGAAGAGGATGGAATAAATGGCCGCAACTACATTATTTGCCATATTAGGTGTGCATGGGCGAGTACTTAGATGATGCTAGACGAGTCCAATCGCAAAAATAAGAGCCAAATGTGAGTTGAGAGGCAGGTGAAGTGGGTATAAGAAGTGACACAAACCTTATCAAATATTGTCTAATCAAGGTAGGGGAAGGTACATAAATGATGGCGAAGTGATGGCGAGTAGGATGATGATGGGGCCAAACAACCATTCTTGATCTAAAGGCAGACCCGAAGGCGACAGTGGAGAGACCATCAATGTAACAGTACCTATAGTATGACTAACCAGAGTAGGGAAAGATACATACACAAGGACGAAGCAACGATGCAACTGAATCACAACTCCAAATGCACGGCTACCTTTTTCTTACAGATTTGGTCAAGGGAGTGATGAACCTTTTTGTATACTGAATCACAATGACAAATATATGCACTTGAAATTTGAGTATGAGTCATGTGGGTTTTATTTAAAGTGTAGGTACAATGCGATATTTTTCACAACAATCATATGCTACCTCCGACATACATAGTGCAAATTATAACAACATTAAAGTCAATTTCTCTCGGCAAAAAATTATTTTTGTTTCGTGGCAACGCACGGGTATTCAACTACTCCTTTGGTAATACCGATGAAGGATTGAGAAAGAGGAAGAGAGATAAGGTAGGAGCCATTGACAAATTACCAAGGCTAACCCATGATGATGGAAGATGGGAGTAGAATGGTAAAGCTTAGCCCATAAGTCCATAAAAACTAGTCAAATCCATGACTCACCGTGGGCCACAACATCTCATCTTTATAGATGCATGCGGCGTGTCTAGTTGGGCCTCTTTAGACTTGGCTCCTTTCTTTTTTGTATTTTTTGACTTACCTTTTATTTCATTTTTGCCTTCTCCTTTGATTTACAAACACTATCATCTTCTTCAAGAAAGAAGCGTCGCCTTTGGGTTGAAAATGGGGCACGTCACCTTAGTGTAATAATCCCGAGAGGGTAGTCCCGTTGTTTTGACTATAGCCTTGTGATGTACATCTTTTCTTTTGAGGAGGAGGTTGAAACCCCCGGCCTCTTTGTCATTGTAATGTAGACATCTATTCTTAGTAATTATTAAGCAGAGTATAAAACAAACACAACCATTATCGCATTATTACAAGATATGAAATAAATACCTACGAGTAAATCGACTACTTCCGCAGAGGGATGAATGTCCTTGCACCATCGTCGCCATGTCCAGCCGAAAACGGCCTGGACAAGGATTTTTCATCCTGATTTTCGAGACCAACCAATGAAAACCAACATAATAGCAAGAAGGCAACATCTTCAACGAGATAATATCTTAAATTTGTCGCTGCGAGCCCGACTAACAAAAGTCAGGACAAGAACTTTCGCCCCGGATATGAAGTGATGTCTCAAGCAACATCTTGAAGAACGATCACTGGTAGAAAAAGGGCCTGTTGTCCCAGTTCGTAAGGGCCTGTTGTCCCGGTTCTAGAACCGGGACTAAAGGGTCGGTACTAATGCCCTGTCCCTTTAGTCCCGGTTCAATCCAGAACCGGGACAGATGGGCCTCCACGTGGCCTATGCGCGGAGCCCAGGCAGGAGACCCTTTGGTCCCGATTGGTGGCACCAACCGGGACAAATAGGCATCCACGCGTCAGCATTTCTGTGGCTGGGGTTTTTGTTTTTTTTTGAAAGGGGGGGGGTTTGGGGGTTTTGGGGGGTTAATTTAGGTGTTTCATATATTGTGTTAGCTAGCTATAATTAATAGAGAGAAGTGTCCTCTCTTATGTCCGTGCTTGGTCGACGCTACGTACTATACATACGTATAGAGAGGACTAGACACGCTAGCTAGCTAGTAAGCAAACGAAGAAAACAGAAGATCGTCATGAACATATATGCATACAGAGAGAAGTGATATCGACCACCTCTGCTTCTCCGAGAGATTGGTCGAACAACAAGTTCTCGTATATCTATCCGACACTACCGGCTACATATATACAATAATTATCTCTTACAAATATAATCATACGGACTCAGGGTCCACATAGAATTCTCCGTCTTCAGGGATCATGTGGTCAAGAAAGAATGCCGCCAATTCCTCTTGAATTGCTCGCACGCGAGCTGGTGCTAGGAGTTCATCCCGCTTCCGAAACATCTAATTTAAAGAAGGGGGTCAATACATATATATATGAATGAATGAAACTCAACACAAATGATGGTAATAAAATAAAATTGTGAATGTTGTTATTTACGTACTTCATATTGTTCGTCAGTGTAGCCCCGCTCACAGGTCGTGTGGCGGATGGACTCGCAAACGTAGTATCCACAGAAATCATTCCCTTATTCCTGCCACAACCACTTTACAAGAAATAGAGGTCAATCAAACTGATAAGCAAGAATGCCAAATGGTATTGATGAAACTAGCGCTTGAATGACTAGTAGATGCGCGGAACATGCTACTATAGTACTTACTTTCGGGTGTCTAAATTGCAGCTCCTTCGGCAGTCCCGGAGCTTTTCTGGTGAATTTTCTTCAAACCCTGCCGGAAAAAGAAAACAATTACTTAATATATCAGGAAATGAACAAAGTTGCTGATATGGTGGATAATGATCGATTTAACTTACTTCTCGAGTATTTGAGTCATGTCTGCATAGTCCTGGGGATCTTTTCGTCTTGAGTCTAAGACGGTTACTAGTCCCTGCTCAAGCTTAATCTCTAGGAGAATATAGTGGAAACTGCACACGCATGCATAACTCATCAATTACATTACTATAACCTTGACTAATATATAAGGGAAACCGAATACGCACAAGATAGTAACACTCACTTGAAGTTGTAAGGAAAGAGTATTATATCTTTGTTTTCATTTATTACGAAGGATCGTAGCAAGTTGGCCTCGGTAGCTGCGGCATGAAATTTAACCTGAGTTGCATCTATGAGATATGTGTTAATGAACCCAATATCACCGACTTGTCTTTTCTTCAATTCGGCGATCTTCAATCTGCATAATATAGTGAGGATGATTATAAATACATACAATGAAAGAGCTGAGCTATATAGAGAGACTTAATGACAGAAGTAGTACTACTTATAGACAGTAGCAGGCGACCGTTATTTTATCGAGGGCCAATTGATTGAAAAACTGATAGAACTCCTCAAATGGAACATGCAACAGTTCAATTCCAATGAAGTCATGCTCCTTTTTAACTTTCACATACAAAGTACTCCTCCCCCCAGAGTCTCTGCAGATTTTCAAGAACCAATCATGCAATCTTCGCATCATCGTTGATAGAGATCTTTCATCTTTGACGAGAGGCTTCCCATACTCGTATCTTTGTATCTGCACGTCCATGGGTTCATAATGTACATCGTCGGGCAGGTAATCTGCAAGATTGCTATAACCGGGCACCATCCTCGGATCATTAGCGACGTTGTGGCTAGGCACCTTGAGCGGGGGGCACGATTGCTTCGCTTGTTCGTCGAGCTGGGCAATTTGTTTCCTAGCTCGTCATTCTTTCAGCCTTTGATCACTGACAGTACTTCCCGACCGCTCCGCTTCGGCAAATTCCTTTCCAATAATGCGCTCATAGTTTTCTTTCGGTGGAGACTTCGGTGGTTTTGTCAGGGCAGCCAGAGTGCGCTTCGCTTTCACTGGATCTACCTTCCCCTCCGGAAGTGGATGTCTCTTTGCTTTCAACCCTTGAAACCAGTCATCCACTTCGGTTCGTGCGATCTCGGCGTTCTCCTCCGGGGTCCTCTCGTATGGTAACTTCTCTGGAGTCTTCAGAGAAGGACCGAATCTGTATGTCCTCCCGCCTCTGGTTGTACTGCTAGACGCCGACCGAGCAGACGGAGCGGTTGTCTTCTTTACTTGCTTACGAGGCGGAGGAGAAGGACTACGACGCACCGGAGCAGCGGCAGGTCTCTTCTGCCCTTGCTGAAGAGGCGGAGGAGGAGGCTGGCTGCTCGGGCGCGTCGGCGCAGGCAGAGAAGGAGGCGGAGTGGCGCCACGCACTGGAGAAGGAGCCGGTCGAGTGCCCTGATCGTCACTCACCGGAGGAGGAGGCGGAGTGCCCTGACTTGCCAGAGGAGGAGGAGGAGGCGGTGGCATCCAGTTCGGAAGGTTGATGAGCTCCTTCCGCCATAGGCATGGAGTCTTCAGAGCAGACCCCAGCCTAGTCTCCCCTTCACCGGTAGGGTGGTCAAGCTGGAGGTCCTCAAATCCCTCCGTTATTTCATCCACCATCACCCTAGCATATCCTTCTGGAATCGGCCGGCAGTGAAAAGTTGCGCCGGGTTCAGTAGGATAAACAGAGCCAAAAGCCGCCTTGACCTTCAAATTCATCCATTGCGTCATAAGGTGGCAATTTTGAGACTCCGTGATAGCATCCACGGGATAGCTGGCAGGAGCCGTCAAGGCATGCTCCGGCTGAAGCAGCTCGGTGGAAGCCACGCTGCTTCTGCGCTGAGATGGCGGGGTAGCTTCGGGGGAAGCTTCGGCAGTATGTTTGCTGCGATTTGCTTCTCATTCCTCTATCGCGTCTACCCTTGCTTGCAGCGCCTGCATTTGGGTCTGCTGCACTTTTTTCCTCCTCTCATGGGATTTGTAACCGCCTGTGTCCGAAACCCAACCTTCCACGGAATGGAGCCTGGCGTGCCTCGTGTCCGTCCAGGGTGCTCAAGATTCCCGAGGGCCATTGTGAGCTCGTCGTTCTCTCTGTCTAGAAAGAACGTCCCTTGCTGCGCTGCTTCGATATACTGCTTAAGCTTCCTGACTGGTATGTCCATTTGATCGTTCGTCCAAATGCACTTCCCTGTTACAGGGTCCAAGGTTCCGCCAGCCCCGAAGAACCAAGTCCGGCAACGGTCTGGCCAGTTAATTGTCTCTGGTTCGATCCCTTTATCAACCAGATCATTCTCAGTCTTGGCCCACTTAGGCCGGGCTACGAGGTAGCCACCTGACCCCGTGCGATGGTGATGCTTCTTCTTCGCAGCATTTTGCTTGTTTGTCGCCGACATCTTCTTACTCTTTTCCGATGTCTTGTGGGCCACAAATGCGGGCCAGTGTTCTCTGATCTTCTCATATCTGCCCTTGAATTTTGGTGTCTCATCATTTTCGACAAACCTATTCAGCTCTTTCTTCCACCTCCTGAATAGTTCTGCCATCCTCTTAAGAGCAAAAGACTTGATTAATTGCTCTTTAATTGGGTTCTCTGGATTATCCTCTGGCGGTAGGGTGATATTTGACTTCAGCTCAGTCCAAAGATCATTTTTCTGCATATCATTGACATAAGACACCTCAGGGTCTTCTGTAGCCGGCTTAAACCATTGCTGGATGCTGATCGGGATCTTGTCCCTAACCAGAACCCCGCACTGAGCAACAAATGCGTTCTTTGTTCGGATGGGTTCAATCGGTTGGCCGTCGGGCGTGATTGCTATGATCTCAAACCTTTCATCTGAGCTCAACTTTTTCTTCGGGCCTCGTCTCTTTACCGAAGTTGTGCTCGATCCGGAGGGCTAGAAAAAAGAACAAAGACTTAATTAATATGTGTACATACCAAAACAATGAATGCATCAATTAGCTAGTCAGCACAGGCTTAACTAATATATATACCTGGCCGGACTCAGTTCGGTCACCGGAGCCATCATCACGGTCTCCTTCTTGCACCGGCATTGGGTCACCGGAGCCGTCCTCATGTTCTTCTTCTTGCACCGGCATTAGGTCACCGTAGCCAGCTTCTTCACCCTCTCCTTCCAGACCATCGGTGTCGTTGAGAAACAACGAGACGGCATCACTTCCTTCTGCGATTATGTCCCTCAACAACGCTTCTTTTGCTTCATCTCGGGTGGTGTCCATAGTTTCTACAAATATTTACAACATGGCAATTATTATTCAAACATGACAGATGGATATATTAGTGGCAAACGTAGAACTAGCTACCTAATCATAGTAAGGAATCATATATATTAATTAGTGGCCTCGACGCTGCTTCTCTAGGGTTTGGGGTGGCCTCGACAACGCTTCAAGGGTTTGGGGTGGCCTCGAGAACGCTTCAAGGAGGGGGTAATATCGACCCCCCCCCACGTGTTGAAGCTATCGGGAGGGGGTATATATCGACAACGACGGCACTACATCTATGTCCCTCGATGACCCTCGTTCCCGATAAAAAAAAGAGGAAGAAGAAGAAAAAAAAGAGGAGAAGAAAGAATAGAGGAGAAGAACTCCTCTATTCTTTCTTCTCGAACTCCTCTATTCTTTCTTCTCCTCTTTTTTTCTTCTTCCTCTTCTTTTTTTATCCTCTTCTTCCTCTCATGTTCGAGAGGATCGCCGAGGGGTCGGGAGGTTGCCTAGTGTCAAAGGATTCAACAAAACCATGTCTTCATCATTAGGCGAAAGTAACAGGTGCATGATGGTACGAAGCTCTCCAAAGTTATTTTGGAACGGAGTCCTAGATAGGATAATTCGCTTTTTGGTACAAAGTTCAGCAAGAACCTTCCAAATATCGTTATTTGGAAGGCCTTTGCTGAAATTCATACAAAAAGGCAAATTATCTTATCCGGGACACCATTCCAAAATAACTTTGGAGGACTTCGTCATGCCCTGGTTACTTCCGGCTAATGATGAAGCCATGGATTTCATCAATACTTTGACACTAGGAAACCTCTCTCGACCCCTCGGCGATCCTCGACCCCTTGAACCCTCGACGACCCTGGAACCCTCGACCCCTCGGCGATCCTCTTCTTCCTCTCATGTTCGAGAGGATCGCCGAGGGGTCGGGAGGTTGCCTAGTGTTAAAGGATTCAACAAAACCATGTCTTCATCATTAGGCGAAAGTAACAGGTGCATGATGGTACGAAGCTCTCCAAAGTTATTTTGGAACGGAGTCCCAGATAAGATAATTCGCTTTTTGGTACAAAGTTCAGCAAGAACCTTCCAAATATCATTATTTGGAAGGCCTTTGCTGAAATTCATACAAAAAGGCAAATTATCCTATCCGGGACACCATTCCAAAATAACTTTGGAGGACTTCGTCATGCCCTGGTTACTTCCGGCTAATGATGAAGCCATGGATTTCTTCAATACTTTGACACTAGGAAACCTCTCTAGACTCCTCGGCGATCCTCGACCCCTCGAACCCTCGACGACCCTGGACCCCTCGAACCCTCGACGACCCTAGACCCCCTCTCGACCCCTCATGTCGAAATTATCGGGTAGGGGGTATATCGACAACAACATACCCAATACATGCATACATACATACATATCACATGCATCCATACATATATGAACAAAATTAATATCTACTAATTAAAAACCTAAATAAAAAAACTAATACATATAGGAAGAAGAAGAAAAAAGAAGAGAAGAAAGAATAGAGGAGAAGACTTCCTCTTCTTCCTCTCCTCTTCTTCTCCCTCTTCTTCCCCTTCTTCCTCGCCTCTCTCATGAATGTCCGACGTTCTCGACCCCCCCCCACGTGTCGAAGAAAAAAAGAAGAAAAAAAATAGGAGAAGAAGAAAGGAATAGAGGAGAAAAGAGAAAATAGAATATATATTCTGTTTTTCTCTTCTTCTCCTCTATTCCTTTCTTCTTCTCCTCTTCTTTTTCTTCCTTTTTCTTCTTCTTATTTATTTCTCCTCGTCTTCCTCTCCCCTCTCGGCGACCCTAGACCCCCTCTCGACCCTCGACCCCTAGGCGACCGTCGACCCCTCTCTTTTTTTTTCTTCCTCTCATGTTCGATGACCCCCTCTCAACCCCCTCTCGACCGTCGACCCCCTCTCGACCCTCATATATAAAACATTTTCTTCCTTCTATTCCTTCTTCCTAAATATATAAAACTTTTTTTAAAATGAAACTAACCTAAAATGTACTAAATCAGAGAGCATATATAGATAAAATGAAACTAACCTAAACTTTTTTTAAACATCATTACAATTGAAAAAATACATACATACATATAAAAACATGTAAAAAATACATACATACATATATGAACATACATAAAAAAATAGCATATATAATTAAAAAAAATGCACGGCGGCGGCGGGGGCGGCAGACGTGCGGTGCATGCTCACAGAGGCGGCGACGCGTCGGGGCAGGGGACGGCGGCACGGCGACGGTGACGGGGCAGGGGCGGCGCGCGTCGGGGCAGGGGACGGCGGTGCGCGGCGACGGTGTCGGCCGAGGGCGCGGGCGACGGCATTGGGGGAGGGCGCGGGTGACGGCGTCGGGTGAGGGCGCGGGCGACGGCGACTCGGGGCGCGGGCGACGGCGACGGCCGGGGCGGCGGGGGGCGTTGGGGCAGCCTGGCGGCGTCGATGTGCTCGGCGTCGTCGGGGGCAACTGCGAGGGAAATGTGAAATTTTCCTAAGTGCTGGCTTATATAGCAAAGGCATTGGTCACGGTTCGTGGCACAAACCATGACCAATGCCCCCCTTTAGTCCCGGTTGGTGCCACCAACCGAGACCAAAGGCCTCTTTTCAGTAGCCCAAAGGGCGGGAAGCGGCGGCCATTTGTCCCGGTTGGTGGCACCAACCGGGACTAAAGGGGGCATTGGTCACGGTTGGTGCCACGAACCATGACCAATGCCCCCCTTTAGTCCCGGTTGGTGCCACCAACCGGGACCAATGGCCTTGTGCTGCCCCGCGCCCAAAAGTTTAGTCCCACCTTGCTAGTTGAGAGGGCTCGGGAGTGGTTTATAAACGCTGCTACACCCACCCTCTCGAGCTCCTCTCAACTACAGGCTTTCGGGCCTAATCTGTCACTGCAATGCCTGTGGGCCTACTGGGCCTGCTGCGGGCCTGAATCCTGGCCCATGGTTGGGTTTCTAGTCGTATTCAGGCCGTGGTGGCCCAGTAGGTGGCATTTTTTTGTTTTTTGTTGCTTTATTTATTTTATTTTGTTTTTTGCTTTATTTTTTAATTCTTTATGCTTTTAGTTTTAGAAAAATTATAAACTTTTTGTTAATGCCATTAGTTTTCAAATTTGAAAACACTTTTTTAGTTTTTTTGTTTTCTTTGTTGCTTTATTTATTTTATTTTGTGATTAACTTTACTATAAAAATAGCTTTTTCCTGTTTTTTTGATTTGTTTTTTGCATTATTTATTTTCTTTTGTTTTTTGCTTTAATTTTTAATTCTGTTTGCTTTTAGGTTAGCAAAATTATAAACTTTCTGTTAGTGCCATTAGTTTTAGAAAAATTATAAACTTTCTGTTAGTGCCATTAGTTTTCAAATTTGAAAACACTTTTTTAGTTTTTTTTGTTTTCTTTGTTGCTTTATTTATTTTATTTTGTGATTAACTTTACTATAAAAATAGTTTTTTTCCTGTTTTTTGATTTGTTTTTTGCATTATTTATTTTCTTTTGTTTTTTGCTTTAATTTTTAATTCTGTTTGCTTTTAGGTTAGCAAAATTATAAACTTTCTGTTAGTGCCATTAGTTTTAGAAAAATTATAAACTTTCTGTTAGTGCCATTAGTTTTCAAATTTGAATAGTTAAAATTTGAATTCTTTGAAAATTGTTTGAATCACAAGTTTGTGATTAACTTACTAAAAAATGAGAATAGATGCGCTTATAGAGAAAATTCAACCTAAATTCCTAGTAAATTTCTATGAATTTCAGAGAAATTCACTATGAATTTAGGTTAAACTTTTCTCTATTAGGGCATCTATTTTCACTTTGAGAGGAGCTCAACAAGGCAGAGAGGGAAGGGCTTATAAACCGGTGTGAGCCCCCTTCGGTTGGCGAGGTGGGACTAAACTCTGCCCGCAACGAGGACCAACCCTTTAGTCCCGGTTTGTGGCACAAACCGGGACTAATGGTCATGGGCCAGGGGCGAGGAGCAAAATTATAAACTTTCTGTTAGTGCCATTAGTTTTAGAAAGTTGAAAGTTGAAAGTTGGCATGGGCCAGGGACTAATGGTCATGGTATTACGAGGGCCGAACCATAAGACATGAAAGCATTTCAAATGAACTCTGAAAAAGTTGAAAGTTGGGATGGTATCATATATAATTTCACCCACATAGCATGTGCATGTACAAAACAGACAATGGTAGCATGTTCGTGTGTTAGAAAGTTGGCATGGTATCATTATAATAGTTGCGGGAGAAAGTCTTCATTTTTTCTTCGCTTGTGTCATTTGCTTATTGCGCCGTAACCATGGATAATCTTCATTATTTATCAGGATGCTTGGGTCAGCCTTGACATTGAAGGGAGGAATTTCATAAAACTTTTCATAATCTTCAGACATGTCTGTCTTGCCGTCCACTCCCAGGATGTCCTTTTTTCCTGAAAGAACTATGTGGCGCTTTGGCTCATCGTAAGATGTATTCTCTTCCTTATCTTTTTTTTTCTCGGTTTGGTAGACATGTCCTTCACATAGATAACCTGTGCCACATCATTGGCTAGGACAAACGGTTCGTCGGTGTACCCAAGATTTTTCAGATCCACTGTTGTCATTCCGTACTGTGGGTCTACCTGTACCCCGCCGCCTAACAGATTGACCCATTTGCACTTAAACAAAGAGACCTTAAAATTAGGTCCGTAGTCAAGTTCCCATATGTCCACTATGTAACCATAATATGTGTCCTTTTCGCTCTCGGTTGCTACATCAAAGCGGACATCGCTGTTTTGGTTGGTGCTCTTTTGATCTTCGGTGGTCGTGTAAAATGTATTCCCATTTATCTCGTATCCTTTGTAAGTCAATATAGTCAAAGATGGTCCCTTGGACAACAAGTACAACTCATCACAAACAGTGTTGTCACCTCTGGGACGTGTTTCCAACTAACTGCTGAAAATCCTGATGTGTTCACATGTAATCCAGTCGTCGCACTGCTCCGGGTGTTTGGAGCGCAGACTGTTCTTGTGTTCATCGACATACGGGGTCACCAAGGTAGAGTTTTGTAGAACTGTGTAGTTTTCTTGAGACCAAGAATATCCGTCCCTGCATATTATTGAGTCTCTTCCAAGAGTGCCTTTTCCAGTCAGTCTCCCCTCATACCGCGATTTAGGGAGACCTATCTTCTTAAGGCCAGGAATGAAGTCAACACAAAACCCGATAACATCCTCTGTTTGATGGCCCATGGAGATGCTTTCTTCTGGCCTAGCGCGGTTACAGACATATTTCTTTAGGACTCCCATGAACCTCTCAAAGGGGAACATATTGTGTAGAAATACGGGCCCCAGGATGACAATCTCGTCGACTAGATGAACTAGGACGTGCGTCATGATATTGAAGAAGGATGGTGGGAACACCAGCTCGAAACTGACAAGACATTGCGCCACATCACTCCTTAGCCTTGGTACGATTTCTGGATCGATCACCTTCTGAGAGATTGCATTGAGGAATGCACATAGCTTCACAATGGTTAATCAGACGTTTTCCGGTAGAAGCCCCCTCAATACAACCAGAAGCAGTTGCGTCATAATCACGTGGCAGTCATGAGACTTTAGGTTCTGAAACTTTTTCTCTGGCATATTTATTATTCCCTTTATATTTGACGAGAAGCCAGTCGTGACCTTCATACTGAGCAGGCATTCAAAGAAGATTTCTTTCTCTTCTTTCGTAAGAGCGTAGCTGGCAGGACCTTTATATTGCTTCGGAGGCTGCCGTCTTTTTCATGCAAACGTTGCAGGTCCTCCCGTGCCTCAGGTGTATCTTTTGTCTTCCCATACACGCCCAAGAAGCCTAGCAGGTTCACGCAAAGGTTCTTCGTCACGTGCATCACGTCGATTGAGGAGCGGACCTCTAGGTCTTTTCAGTAGGGTAGGTCCCAAAATATAGATTTCTTCTTCCACATGGGTGCGTGTCCCTTAGCGTCATTCGGAACAGCTAGTCCACCAGGACCCTTTTTAAAGATTACGTAGTGTAAATCATTGACCATAGCAAGCACGTGATCACCGGTGCGCATGGCGGGCTTCTTCTGGTGATCTGCCTCGCCTTTGAAATGCTTGCCTTTCTTTCGACATTGATGGTTGGTTGGAAGAAATCGACGATGGCCCAGGTACACGTTCTTCCTGCATTTGTCCAGGTATATACTTTCAGTATCATTGGGCACATCGTCTGGTTCCTCTTGATCTTCACCAGCTCCCCCCCGTTGCAGCATCACCGTATTCAGGGGGCACATAGTTGTCATCGTACCCTTCTTTTTCACCGTCTTCCATCATAACCCCTATTTCTCTGTGCCTCGTCCAAACATTATAGTGTGGCATGAAACCCTTGTAAAGCAGATGGGAGTGAAGGATTTTCCGGTTAGAGTAAGACTTCGTATTCCCACATTGAGTGCATGGACAACACATAAAACCATTCTGCTTGTTTGCCTCAGCCGCATCGAGAAACTCATGCACGCCCTTAATGTACTCGCGGGTGTGTCTGTCACCGTACATCCATTGCCGGTTCATCTGCGTGCATTATATATAATTAAGTGTCCAAATTAATAGAAGTTCATCATCACATTAAAATCAAAGTGCATACATAGTTCTCATCTAACAACATATAGCTCTCCAGAGTATCTAATTAATTAAACCATACATTGAAAGTATGTAAAACATTTCAATGCGAAAACAAATGCGATCATAATCGCAACCAAGGTAACAATTGATCCAACGGCATAATGATACCAAGCCTCGGTATGAATGGCATATTTTCTAATCTTTCTAATCTTCAAGCGCATTCATCCATCTTGATCTTGTGATCATCGACGACATCCGCAACATGCAACTCCAATATCATCTTCTCCTCCTCATTTTTTTATTTTTTCCTTCAACAAATTGTTTTCTTCTTCAACTAAATTTAACCTCTCGACAATAGGGTCGGTTGGCATTTCCGATTCACATACATCCTACATAAATAAAATCTATGTCACGTTGGTCGGTATAATTTTCATAAACAATAAATGAACCAATAGTTATAAAGATAATATATATACCACATCCGAATCATAGACAGGACGAGGGCCGACGGGGGCGGATACCAAAACCATCGCACTATATAAGATGCAATAATAAAAGTAAGAAAATAATACAAGTATCTATGTAAACATACAAGTAAGAATATTTTTCCTTTCAGAAAGAAGATAAGAATAAGAGGCTCACCACGGTGGTGCCGGCGATGAGCTCGGCGCGGGTGATCGACGGTGGTGAAGACGGGGACGGGGCGTGACGGACCGCTAAACATAGACAAATATTATGGAAAATGGAGCTTGGAGGTCGAGCTTGGAGAGGAGAAAGCTTAAGTAGTGTGGCTCGGGCATTCCATCAAACACCTTGTGTGCACAGGAGGTGAGCTAGAGCACCACCAAGCCCTCTCCCCCTCACCCAGAGAAAAACAAAGCACTGGGGTGCTCTGCTCGCGAGCGAGGGGTATATATAGGCACCTCATTGGTCCCGGTTGGTGACATGAGCCGGGACTAAAGGGGAGCCTTTGGTCCCGATTCAAGCCACCAACCACGACCAATGGTGGTGGGCCAGGAGCGAGGCCCATTGGTCCCGGTTCATCCCACAAATCGGGACCAAAAGGTTCAGATGAACCGGGACCAATGGCCCACGTGGCCCGGCTGCCCCTCTGGGCTCACGAACCGGGACCAATGTGGACATTGGTCCCGGTTTTGGACTGAATCGGAACTAATGGGCTGACCCGGTTTGGACCAAAGCCCTATTTTCTACTAGTGGATCCAGTCGCATTCGCAGTACTCCATACCGGCAGCAACAGATTGGTGGCTTCCCATCTTTGTGATGTGCATAAAACTCTCTTCTGCTTATAATTAACAAAATACGACAAAGCTTAATTAGTGTTTTTTATACGATGGCTAAGATGGATGGATACATGAACGGCTGAGATTGTTCGTCGCACAAAAATCGTAATCGCACCTGTAGCAGCGCTCTCGACATGTGATCTACCCGAGATTGGCTTAGATGCTGCGCTGATCCATAAACACGCGGCGACAAAGATTATGATTTGGAATTCCTGGTTAGATTTTTCCAAAGCAGGCGAGGAGAAGGCGACAGGTCCCAAAGACCCAAACGAAAAGACCAAGAACTCAAGCCTAGACCCGTTACCAGCCACTGCCTGGTTGATCCGAAGATCCACAGCCTTCGTCACTGCCAATTACGGAGAGAAAAATAGCGAGCAGAGGATGTTCAAAGCCGTGCAGCTCCTTCTCCGGGAGACGAGCAGAGTTCAAGGTTTCACAGCGTCAGGTTTCGTCAATGGCTTCTCCACGGCTCCCAACTCTCAGAGGTTTTTCTATGCTACATCATCTTTCCAGTCTCTCAATGCTGCTGGTATCGTACTGTCCGTTGTTGCGCACGGGACGTGGACTTCGAGTGTCTTATCAACTTCTGCGTCATGATGTGCTGCCGACGTGGGTACAGGTTAGCTGGTAAGGTGGCGCTCATCACCGGCGCCGCGAGCGGCATTGGCAAGGCGACGGCCACGGAGTTCATCAGGAACGGCGCCAAGGTCATCATCGCCGACGTGCAGGACGACCTGGGCCGCTCGGTCGCCGCGGAGCTCGGCCCGGACGCGGCCTACGTCCGGTGTGACGTCTCCGACGAGGTGCAGATCGCCGCGGCCGTGGACCTCGCCGTGGAGCGGCACGGACACCTGGACGTCCTCTACAGCAACGCCGGCATATCCGGGTCCGTGACGCAGACCGCTGTGGGCGCCCTCGACCTCGCCGACTTCGACCGCGTGATGGCGGTGAACGCCCGCTCGGCGGTCGCGTGCATCAAGCACGGCGCGCGCGTCATGGCGCCGCGCCGCCGCGGCAGCATCCTCTGCACGGCCAGCGTGATGGGCGTGCTCACCTTCGGCGCCCCGGCCCTCGCGTACGCCGTCTCGAAGGCCACCGTCATCGCCGCGGTGCGCGCGGCCGCGGGCCCGCTGGCGCGCGACGGCGTGCGGGTGAACGCCATCTCGCCGCACGCCCTCGCGACGCCGCTGACGCTGCGGTCGATGGCCGAGATGTGCCCCGGCATGGGCGAGGCGGAGCTGAGGCGGGTGGTGGAGACGGACTGGAGCGAGCTGGGCGGGGCCGTGCTGGAGGCGGAGGACGTGGCGAGGGCGGCGCTGTACCTGGCGTCGGACGAGGCCAAGTTCGTCACCGGGCACAACCTGCTCGTCGACGGCGGGTTCACCGCGCACAAGGCTGTCAGCATGCCGTCCGTGGCGCGTTGATCGTGGAGGGATCAGTGAGTGCCCAACGTGCCATGATCGGGCTAGCTCGCGCCGTCGCTGATGACGTTGTGGTGTTCCACACCTCGATTTCCATCTGTTAAACAGTTATAAAAGAGCATCACCCTAATTTCAGTTCATCAACTAAACTTAAGTTCTTCGATAATTATATATCCACGTACAGCTACGAAAGGGTTTACGTAATCTTCCTAAATATACTTCTCTGCCCCCCTGATTTTCAGGTGGGTGGGGCCCCTTCCTCCTCCTTCCCGGCTTCCCCAATGATCATTAGCCACGTTGCTAATTACATAAAGTACGTAACTATCTCTACATAAGTGTAGCATTACTGTAAGTTCTTGCACCGATGATGCTCCATCTATCTATGAAGAAAATTACGTAAAGTAATGTAACCTCTCTAACCATAATTCTCTCTCCGCCTGATTTGAGCAATGCTACATATATGAAGAGCTACGTTCAGTTTTACGTGATTAGCCACTTGGCAATGTGTAATTGGAAGTAGGGGGAAGATGGGCGTGGGCCTCTCAAACCTCTGACATTCAATCCTACTTATCCACGTTGGTTATTATATAAGGTATGTAACAATTTTTACGTAAGTGTAGGGGAGTCATACCCGTGGAACGGGGCGGTATTTGAAATTTGGGATTGGGCTCTCAAATCATTTCATCAACTAAACTTAAGTTCTTACACACAGGGAGTCAGCCCCGTGGAGCTGGGCGGTTTGGGAGCGAGCTCTCCAGTAAATACCCCAAAACTATCGCTTTTATGCCAGTGTTGCTGAAACAATCACTTTATATTATACTTCCTCCTTCCCAAAATATGAGGCGCATATTCATTTTTTGTTTATCTTCATCGTACAAATTTGACTATAATTTTCACTTATATACGCTACAAAATTATTATAACAATATATGAAAGAGCAGAGGCATCAAAGTTGCTTCATCACGGCCGTCATGTTCTTCAAGATTGACAGAGTCGTCATGCCATCAAAGCCTCTCACGGGGCCATCCAATCTTAATCCATTCTCTTTTAACGGTGGTGCGCCTGAGAAAACAAGATAAAATACATAAACAAGCCATACTCTTAAGTGGGAACTCATATACGTCTTTTCCTGCCCTTTTTTATGAGGGAAACATCTCTCCATGCCGAAATGTCACCTTTTCGCACAACGAAACCCCGACCAGGCCGGCCCATCTCTCACTCTATAACACTCGGCACTGTAGCAAGCGGGAGCGCGAGAGAATATAGCACGCCTGTTTTTTTTTTTAAATTGTTCATTCAAATCACGAATCAGTATAGAGTAGGTGACCCTTACAAGCACACTGAAACGAAAAAACAAAGGACCATGAACACCTAGAGTACCCTAAAACAATCATAACACAAGAAGATCTTCGGAGCCTTGTGTCATCATCCCTGAATCTTGAGAGAAGACCCCTGCAGGAGAAGGATATGCAACCAGTCGCAAACAGGTCATCATCTTCAACCACGGTACAATTGCCGCCACGCTGCTTCCTCCTTTCTTGACACCAGCGCTGAGAGGGCATGGACATCAATCCAACACACCTGCAACAGCCGTCGCCATCTTTGGCTTTGAGTACCGCGAGAAGTGTCCCTTCCAGAAGGAAGAGAACTCGAGTCATCCGACCGGTCCAGCACCGCGGCCGGGCCATCCGCCCGGGCAAAGCAGGATCTCCCACCAGCATCAGCACAGAGGAAGGAGAAGAACAACAACAGCAAATCATACCAACAAGGAAGAAGAAGGGTCTTCGTCTCCCTGAATCCATCGCCCATCTGAGGACCCAAACGGCCAGTGTCGATGGACCTCCAGCCACCAAAGCCCGCGACCTCGACGAGACCCGGGGATCCCCAACTCCGCTGGTTCCTAGACGAAAGCAAAAGCCTCGCCTGACCGCGAATGGAGTCCGAAGAAACTTATTCCGACGCGACACCACCGCAACGGCCTCGACAATGTCTCCCTCAACCCTAACCCTACCACACACCCACCTAGCGAACAGACCCGAGGTTCCCTCTCCCTCCCGCCGCCAGAGCGGACGATGGAGAGAGGGGGAACCGGAGGTGTCACCGGCGGCGCGCAAGGGCCTCGTCGCCTCCTGATCGCCTCGTGCGATCCGATCTGACTTTTCCGGTAACTGAAACCGCACGGGCAGGCAGAAAACAGGGACGATTCTAAGGGGGGACAACACGCCTGTTTTCTATTTCGTGTCTTTCCGGTTGTTGAAAAAATATGGGAAACATATAAAAATACTGTGAATATATGGGGTAAATATTTTGACCATTTTATAAAAAACAGTCATTTTATATAAAATTTTGAATATTTTTTGAACATATGTTAATTTTTTATGTGAATTAGAAAATAAGATTGTTTAAAAAAATTGCGGCAATTTTTTTAAATTTTGAAAATGTTCTAAAAAAATGAAGCACACTTTTTATGAATTTGTGCGCAAATGTTTAGAAATAGGAATATTTTGGGTAAGCTATGAAGAAATTTAGACTTCTGTGAAAAATTTCAGAAATTCTGAATTATTATATTAAAAACAAAGTTTGATATTATGAACATTCTTTCGAATGATTTTCTGAATTGTTTTTTAAAATGCAGGCATTTTTTCGAATGATTTTTTAAACATTTTTTGAAATTTCTAATACTCTTGAAAATCAAGAACAAGATTGAAATTTCGGATTATTTTTGGAAAATGGAAACAAAATTAGTAATTCAAACATAATAAAAATGGGAAGATTTTTTCAAATTATAAAAGAACAAAAATTAAACAAAATTTGAAAATCAGTTAAGAGAAACCAGCACAAAAAGAGTTTACGATATTCTCGAAAGGTCCCAAAACCGATAGAAAACCAAAACACATAGACCGCACTAGCAAAATGGCTGGAGCACTCCGTCCTCGCTCGTCCTTCCTTCTGTGAAAGAGTGTCTACTTAAAGCAAAGCGGGCAAAATAGAAAATCCAGTGGGAAGCGCTCCCGTTCGTCCCATGCTATGGGCTGCTGTTGAGTCGGCCATTGTTGTGCATGGCCGAGGCTATGCCTCGCTTCCAGCGACAGACTGTCGCTTGACGTGAGACGTAACGCAGCCTAGCCCAAGAGAGCATTGGTCAGGTCCAGCTCACGGAAGGCCACAACCTTGTTTTTTATCACGTTTTTTGTTTCTGTTTCTTGCCTTTTGTTTTAGTTTTTGATAGTTCAAAAATATTGTAAGTAAATATACTACAAAAGCACTCTACATACAATATTTGAATAATGTTCATAAAATATTTGAATAATGTTATTCAAGCATTAAAAAAGTTAAATGTGTATAAATATGTTTATCAAGAAAACGAAAGTTTTGTTCAAAAAAGATACAACATTTATGAAGAATATTATCATGTATTTAGAAAATGTTAATTACGCATTTCAAAAAATGTTAATCATGTATCAGAAAGTTCTTAATCACATATTTAAAAAATGTTAAACATGTATAAAAAAATGTTCTACATATATACCAAAAATGTAGACTGTGCATGATAAAAGTAGTCATCAAACACAAAAAATGAAAAAAAAATTGTTAAGCAGCTATTGCAAGAAACAATGTGTACAAAAAAGATGTTCCTGTTGTATACGAGAAATGTAGAACATGTATTAAAAATTTGAACATAAATAAATATTTATAAAAATATTGCTCATGTATCAAAATTTTTGATCATATATTAAAAAAATAAGAATGAATTGAAAAATGTTTCTGATATATACCAAAAATGTACAATGTGCATGAAAAAATATTCATCAAACATAAAATTTATAAAAAAATTAATTACATATTTAAGAAATGGTGAACATGTATCAAAAATATTCCTGATATATGCCTAAAATATATAAATGCTATGATATATGGACATGCCTAGAAGAATAAGGGAAAAACAAAGAAAAGCGGTGAAAATCAAAGAAAAAAAAGAAAGAAACACCTTAGAAACGAAGAAAAATAGAAACCCCACCAAAAAATAGTGAAAGCCCATGAGGAACGTAGAAAAACAAGGAAAAAAGTCAAAGAGAAACGAAGAAAGAATCAAGAACCGAGGAAAAAAATGAGAAAAAAGGAAAAGGGATAAAGGAAAAAAAGAAAACTGAGGAAAACAAGAAAAAACCTTGTAAATGAGGAAAAACAAAGAAACCGGAAATAGAACAAATAAAACCGGCGAGGAAATAAGAAATCTGGAGAGAAAACATAAGTAACCAAAAAAGATGGAAAACAAAAAAAAAGAACATTTTTTTAGTCTAAGCACACTTCTCTTTATTGATCATAGACACCATTCATGGGGATGCAACTTAGGCGTGGAGGATTGAGGAGCCACACATGGCGTCCTAACGGAAGTCCTAAAAAATGTTTAGTGAGACTATGTGCCTCAATATTTGTGTCTTGTCCTTCAGAAATGAAGGAACAACTAGTGAACTGCCTTGACGTTACTAGAATCTCTTTGACTATGTTAGCATACATGCCGCCGGTGTCTTTTTGTACATGAGTGAACACATCCTTGCAATCGGAGGCTATTATCACATGCAATAATGATAGGTCCCAAGCTAATTCAAGTGCTTCCCGGATTGCTAGGGTCTCCAAGGCGGTCGGGTTGGTCATCCCTCAAGTTCTGATCGTTGATGCACGTATATACTCCCTTACTTCCTAAACGACGGAGGGCCTGATTGACTGGCTTTGTGTCTTTGCGAACGTTGTGGCTGTGTTGTGCCTTTTGGCTGGTACTCCGGGCATGTCCGTCGGTTTCCACGCGAATATGTTCCAAATTAGCTTAAAGGAACGCGAGGAGCTTGGCCTCTTGTTCCTCCGATAGGTCTCCTTCGATTGTCACCATTTTCTTTGCATCCTCCGGGTATACTTGGAACTTCTTGGTGTCTTTGCTAGATGGAACACCAGGCCAGGCCTTGGTTTGACCAGAAGGGTCGTTGTCAAGGTGTTCACACATCGTTTGATTTGTCCAAGTTCCGCGAAGGCCATGTCAGCCTCAGCGAGCTCCACGTTGGTGACCTCAACCTCGAGCACCCTCTCTCGGCTATCATGGGTTGCGATCGTGCCGTTTGAACTCGGAATCTTCAATAGTAGGTAGGCGTATGATGGTACTACCATAAACCAAGCATATGTGGGTTTGCCAAAGATCGCGTTGTAGCTGTTGTGAAATGGGGTGACATCGAATTACATCTCTTCCGACCGAAAGTTATCCTCATTCCCGAAGATCACCTCGAGTTCTACCCTCCGGAGGGGTCGGACGAGATGACCTGCAACGAAGCCGTGGAAATCGACGTGTGACGGCTGGGGGGCTAATGGGAAGATCCCCATCTTTGCCAGGGTGTAGGGGAAGATGATGTTGAGGCCGTCGCTGCCATCCATCAGGACACGTGGGAGGTGACAACACTACCAATTGGATTCCAGCATGTTTCCACCACCGAATAGATCATGCTGATTTTGGATGACTTGGAAGGGCTTGTGGGTTGAAGAAGATCCATCTTTTCTGAAAGGAAATATGCCCTAGAGGCAATAATAAAGTTGTTATTTTATATTTCCTTATATCATGATAAATGTTTATTATTCATGCTAGAATTGTATTAGTCGGAAACTTGATACATGTGTGGATACATAGACAAAACACAATGTCCCTAGTAAGCCTCTAGTAGACTAGCTCGTTAATCAAAGATGGTTAAGTTTCCTAACCATAGACATGTGTTGTCATTTGATGAACGGGATCACATCATTAGGAGAATGATGAGATGGACAAGACCCATCCGTTAGCTTAGCATAATGATTGTTAAGTTTTATTGCTATTGCTTTCTTCATGTCATATACATATTCCTTTGACTATGAGATTATGCAACTCCTGGATACTGGAGGAGTACCTTGTGTGCTATCAAACGTCACAACGTAACTGGGTGATTATAAATATGCTCTACAGGTATCTCCGAAGGTGTTTGTTGGGTTGTCTTAGATCGAGATTAGGATTTGTCACTCCGAGTATCGGAGAGGTATCTCTGGGCCCTCTCGGTAATGCACATCATAATAAGCCTTGCAAGTGATGACCCATAAGTATAGGGGATCTATCGTAGTCCTTTCGATAAGTAAGAGTGTCGAACCCGACGAGGAGCAGAAGGAAATGACAAGTGGTTTTCAGCAAGGTATTCTCTGCAAGCATTGAAATTATCGGTAACAGATAGTTTGTGATAAGATAAATCGCAACGGGTAACAAGTAAATAAAGTAGCTAAGGTGCAGCAAGGTGGCCCAATCCTTTTTGTAGCAGAGGACAAGCCTGGACAAACTCTTATATAAAGCAAAGCGCTCCTGAGGACACACGGGAATTATTATCAAGTTAGTTTTCATCATGCACATATGATTCACGTTCGTTACTTTGATAATTTGATATGTGGGTGGACCGGTGCTTGGGTGCTGCCCTTCCTTGCACAAGCCTCCCACTTATGATTAACCCCTCTCGCAAGCATCCGTAACTACGAAACAAGTATTAAGGTAAACCTAACCATAGCACGAAACATATGGATCCAAATCAGCCCCTTACGAAGCAACGCATAAACTAGGGTTTAAGCTTCTGTCACTCTAGCAAGCCATCATCTACTTATTACTTCCCAATGCCTTCCCCTAGGCCCAAATAATGGTGAAGTGTCATGTAGTCGACGTTCACATAACACCACTAGAGGAGAGACACATACATCTCATCAAAATATCGAACGAATACCAAATTCACATGATTACTTATAATAAGACTTCTCCCATGTCCTCAGGAACAAACGTAACTACTCACAAAGCATAGTCATAATCATAATCAGAGGAGTATTAATTATCATTAAGGATCTGGAAATATAATCTTCCACCGGATAAACCAACTAGCATCAACTACAAGGAGTAATCAACACTACTGGCAACCCACAGGTACCAATCTGAGGTTTTGGGACCAAGATCGAATACAAGAGATGAACTAGGGTTTGAGAGGAGATGGTGTTGGTGAAGATGCTAATGGAGATTGACCCCCTCTCGATGAGAAGATCGATGGTGATGATTTCCCCCTCCCCGGAGGGATGTTTCCCCGGCAGAGCAGCTCCGCCGGAGCCCTAGATTGGTTCTGCCCAAGTTTCGCCTCGAGACGGCGGCACTTCGTCCCGAAAGCTTCTTCTTGATTTTTTCTAGGTCAAAACACACCATATAGCCAAAGATGGGCACCGGAGGCCTGCTAGGGGGCCCACAAGGTCGGGGGCGTGCCCAGGGGGTAGGGCGCGCCCTCCACTCTTGTGGCTGGCAGGTGGCCCCCCTCTGGTTCTTTCTTCGCCCAATATTTTTATATATTTTAGGAATAAGCTCCATGAAGTTTTAGGACTTTTGGAGTTATGCATAATAGGTCTCTAATATTTGCTCCTTTTCCAGTCCAGAATTCCAGCTGCCGGCATTCTCCCTTTTCATGTAAACCTTATAAAATAAGAGAGAATAGGCATAGTATTGTGATATAATGTGTAATAGCAGCCCATAATGCAATAAATATCAATATAAAAGCATGATGCAAAATGGCGCGTATCAACTCCCCCAAGTTTAGACCTCGCTTGTCCTCAAGTGAAAGCCGAAATCGAAAAATATGTCCACATGTTTAGAGATAGAGGTGTCGATAAGAATAAAATACGGACATGAGGGCCTCATGATTATCCTTAGAACAACAACATATATTGCCATATAATTTCTTATGCTAAAGTAACAATTCATTCACAAAGTAAAGTATGAATCAGAAATTTTATTGAAAACTAACAAACTATGATCTCAGTCATTGGAGCAATTGCAATTTATCATAACATCGAAAAGAGTCAATTAAAGAGCTTTTCAACAAGTCCACAAACTGAACTATCATATAATCTTTCACAATTGCTAACACTCACGCGATACTTATGGGTTCAAAGTTTCCATCGGACACAGAGAAAGATAGGGGCTTATAGTTTTGCCTCCCAAATTTTTACCTCAAGGGTAATGTCAACAATAATACTTTATGAAAACCTACATCCGAGTGGATATATATATCCGGATCTCTCCAACACATAGAGCTTGCCAAAGGAAAAAGTATAAAAAGGAAAGGTGATGATCACCATGACTCTTGCATAAGGGTAGAAGATAAAAGTAAAAGATAGGCCCTTCGCAAAGGGAACCAGAGGTTGTCATGTGCTTTTATGGTTGGATGCACAAAATCTTAATGCAAAAGAACGTCACTTTATATTGCCACTTGTGATAAAGACCTTTATTATGCAGTCCGTCGCTTTTATTTCTTCCATATCACAAGTTCGTATAAAGCTTATTTTCTTCACACTAATAGATCACACATATTTAGAGAGCAATTTTTATTGCTTGCACCGATGACAACTTACTTGAAGGATCTTACTCAATCCATAGGTAGGTATGGTGGACTCTCATGGCAAAATTGGGTTTAGGGATGTTTGGAAGCACAAGTAGTATCTCTACTTGGTGCAAAGAATTTGGCTAGCATGATAGGGAAAGGCAAGCTCAACATGTTGGATGATCCAAAACAATATAACTTCTATTCGGATATAAGAAAATATAACCCATTATGTTGTCTTCCTTATCCAACATCAACTTGTTACCATGTCATATTTTAATGAGTGCTCACAATTACAAAAGATGTTCAAGATAGTATATTTATATATGAAACCTCTCTTTCTTTATTACTTCCTATTAATTGCAACAATGACCACAGCTATGCTTGTCAATTCTCGACAAATTTTATTCATCACACTCTTTATATGTGAAGTCATTACTCTCCATAAGATCAATATATGATATTTTTATTTTTTTTATCCTTTCTTTTATTTAATTCCCTCAAGATCATAGCAAGAAAGCAAAGCCCTCAACTCAAAACTACTCTTTATTATATATCTCACGGACTTGATTACATAGAGTGAACATAAAGCAAAACTCAAAGCTAGATCATACTAAAAACTTTATTCTACTACATCAAGATATAACCAAAAGGATCAAACTAAGAAAAAAGATAAACATAAAGATGTGATGGTGATACTGAAGGAAATATACCCTAGAGGCAATAATAAAGTTGTTATTTATATTTCCTTATATCATGATAAATGTTTATTTTTCATGCTAGAATTGTATTAACTGGAAACTTAGTACATGTGTGAATACATAGACAAAATAGGGTGTCCCTAGTAGCCTCTACTCGACTAGTTCGTTAATCAAAGATGGTTAAGTTTCCTAACCATAGACGTGTGTTGTCATTTGATTAATGGGATCACATCATTAGAGAATGATGTGATGGACAAGACCCATCCGTTAGCTTAGCATAATGATCGTTTAGTTTTATTGCTATTGCTTTCTTCATGACTTATACATGTTCCTCTGGCTATGAGATTATGCAACTCCCGAATACCGGAGGAACACCTTGTGTGCTATTGATACGTCTCCAACGTATCTATAATTTTTGATTGTTCCATGCTATTATATTATCTGTTTTGGATGTTTAATGGGCTTTAATATGCTCTTTTATATTATTTTTGGGACTAACCTATTAACCGGAGGCCCAGTGCCAGTTTCTGTTTTTTTGCCTATTTCAGCGTTTCACAGAAAAGGAATATCAAACGGAACGAAACCTTCGCGAGGATCTTTCTTGGAACAAATGCAATCCAGGAGACTTGGAGTGGAAGTCAGAGGCGCGCCCCCACCCTCGTGGGCCCCTCGTAGCTCCACCGACGTACTTCCTTCGCCTATATATACTCTTATACCCTAAAAACATCCAGGGGAGCCACGAAACCACTTTTCCACCGCCGCAACCTTCTGTACCCGTGAGATCCCATATGGGGCCTTTTCCGGCGATCTGCCGGAGGGGGAATCGATCACGAAGGGCTTCTACATCAACACCATGGCCTCTCCGATGATGTGTGAGTAGTTTACCACAGACCTTCGGGTCCATAGTTATTAGCTAGATGGCTTCTTCTCTCTTTGGTTCTCAATACAAAGTTCTGCTTGATGTTCTTGGAGATCTATTCGATGTAATATTCTTTTGCGGTGTGTTTGCCGAGATCCGATGAATTGTGGATTTATGATCAAGTTTATCTATGAACAATATTTGGTTCTTCTCTAAATTCTTATATGCATGATTTGATATCTTTGCAAGTCTCTTCGAATTGTCGGTTTAGTTTTGCCTACTAGATTGATCTTTCTTGCAATGGGAGAAGTGCTTAGCTTTGGGTTCAATCTTGCGGTGTCCTTTCCCAGTGACAGTAGGGGCAACAAGGCACATATTGTATTGTTGGCATCGAGGATAAAAAGATGGGGTTTATATAATATTCCTTGAGTTTATCCCTCTACATCATGTCATCTTGCCTAATGTGTTACTCTGTTCTTATGAACTTAATACTCTAGATGCATGCTGGATAGCGGTCGATGTGTGGAGTAATAGTAGTAGATGCAGAATCATTTCGATCCACTTGACACGGATGTGATGCCTATATTTCATGATCATGCCTAGATATTCTCATAACTATGCGCTTTTCTATCAATTGCTCTGCATTAATTTGTTCACCCACCGTAATACATGCTATCATGAGAGAAGCCACTAGTGAAACCTATGGCCCCCGGGTCTATTTTATAAGTTTCCGATCTACAAATCTAGTTTACTATTTATTTTATTTTGCAATCTTTACTTTTCAATCAATACAACAAAAATACCAAAAATATTTATCTTATTATCTTTATCAGATCTCACTTTTTCAAGTGGCCGTGAAGGGATTGACAACCCCTTTATCGCGTTGGTTGCAAGGTTCTTGATTGTTTGTGCAGGTACTAGGCGACTTGCGTGTAATCTCCTACTGGATTGATACCTTGGTTCTCAAAAACTGAGGGCAATACTTACGCTACTTTGCTACATCACCCTTTCCTCTTCAAGGGAAAACCAACGCATGCTCAAGAGGTAGCAAGAAGGATTTCTGGCACCGTTGCCGGGGAGATCTACGCTCAAGTCAAGACATACCAAGTACCCATCATAAACTCTTCTCCCTCGCATTACATTATTTGCCATTTGCCTCTCGTTTTCCTCTCCCCAACTTCACCTTTGCCGTTTTATTCGCCCCTATTCTGTTTGCTTCTTTTCGCTTGCCTCTTGTGTGTCCGTGTGTTAGATCGTTTGTTTCGTCGTCATGGCGAGCCCTTCATCTCTTCCTTTGTCTCCCGATTTTGGAGTTCTTCACTTCAAACAAAGACAAGGAGAAAACTTAAAAGATGCTTGGTACATGATGATAGAGTCCTATCGTAATTGCACTATAGAGGGAGATTTCAAGATTTTACTTCGCAATTTTTATGTTGGGCTAACCATGTCCCATAGACAACTCTTGTATTTTGCCGCTAAAGGGAGTTTTATTGAAATTGATCCCAGTATTGCGTATGAGATTATAGAGGGAATAGTAGGAGTACTACCCCCACAAAAGGGACTCCATCATACTCAAGAAGGAACCCAAGTTTTTGAGAAAATATGCGAAGTAACTAAAATTTTGCAAAAATCTCTTGAACCTCTTAAAAATGTTAGTGGGAACCTTCACCGCATGAATATGTTGATCACTCTTTGCAATAAGCGGTTGGATGCTCTAGATCTAAAGATCTCTGAGTATGAAGGGAAACGTAAGGAACCTCCCGATCCAAGCATAACCCTATTAAAAAGATAAATACCGAAGATGACAATACCTAGATCTATTCTTGCTTTTATGCCTAGCTAGGGGCGTTAAATGATAGCGCTTGTTGGAAGGCAACCCAATTTTATTTTTGTCCCTTGCTTTTTGTTCCTGTTTAGTAATAAATAAATCATCTATCCTCTGTTATGATTGTGTTTTTATGTTTTAATTAGTGTTTGTGTCAAGTAAACCCTTTAGGATCTTCTTGGGTGATTGTTGTTTGATCTTGCTGAAAAAAACAGAAAGTATGCACTCACGAAAATAATTTTCAGTTTTTACCAGAGGGCGATAAAATATCAATTCCAACTGCAGTAGATCAATATACAAATTATTTAGGTCGTCCTAATTTTTCAGAATTTTTGGAGGTACAGAAATATCTGAAACCTCCAGATTGCTACAGACTTTTCTGTTTTTGACAGATTCTATTTTTCGTGTGTTGTTTGCTTATTTTGATGAACCTATGGCTAGTATCGGGGCGTATGAACCATAGATAAGTTGGAATAGAGTAGGTTTAACACCAATATAAATAAATAATGAGTTCATTACAGTACCTTAAAGTGGTGGTTTGTTTTCTTATACTAACGGAGCTCATGAGATTTTCTGTTGAGTTTTGTGTTGTGAAGTTTTCAAGTTTTTGGGTAAATATTTGATGGATTTTGGAACAAGGAGTGGAAAGAGCCTAAGCTTGGGGATGCCCAAGGCACCCCAAGGTAAATTTAAGGACAACCAAAAGCCTAAGCTTGGGGATGCTCCGGAAGGCATCCCCTCTTTCGTCTTCATCTATCGGTAACTTTACTTGAGGCTATATTTTTATTCACCACATGATATGTGTTTTGCTTGGAGCGTCTTGTATGATTTGAGTATTTGCTTTTTAGTTTACCACAATCATACTTTCTGTACACACCTTTTGGGAGAGACACACATGAATAGGAATTTATTAGAATGCTCTATGTGCTTCACTTATATCTTTTGAGCTAGATAATTTTGCTCTAGTGCTTCACTTATATCTTTTTAGAGCACGGTTGTGGTTTTATTTTATAGAAATTATTGATCTCTCATGCTTCACTTATATTATTTTGAGAGTCTTTTAGAACAGCATGGTAATTTGCTTTGGTTATGAAATTAGTCCTAATATGATAGGCATCCAAGATAGGTATAATAAAAACTTTCATATAGAGTGCATTGAACACTATGAGAAGTTTGATACTTTATGATTGTTTTGAGATATGAAGATGGTGATATTAGAGTCCTTCTAGTTGAGTATTTGTGAATTTGAGAAATACTTGTGTTGAAGTTTGCAAGTCCCGTAGCATGCACGTATGGTAACCGTTGTGTAACAAATTTGAAGCATGAGGTGTTTCTTTGATTGTCCTCCTTATGAGTGGTGGTCGGGGACGAGCGATGGTCTTTTCCTACCAATCTACCCCCCTAGTAGCATGCGCATAGTTCTTGGTTTTGATGACTTGTAGATTTTTGCAATAAGTATGTGAGTTCTTTATGACTAATGTTGAGTCCATGGATTATACGCACTCTCACCCTTCCATCATTGCTAGCCTCTTCGGTACCGTGCATTGCCCTTTCTCACCTCGAGAGTTGGTGCAAACTTCGCCGGTGTATCCAAACCCCGTGATATGATACGCTCTATCACACATAAGCCTCCTTATATCTTCCTCAAAACAGCCACCATACCTACCTATTATGGCATTTCCATAGCCATTCCGAGATATATTTCCATGCAACTTTCCACCGTTCCGTTTATTATGACATGCTTCATCATTGTCATATTGCCTTGCATGATCATGTAGTTGACATCATATTTGTGGCAAAGCCACTACTCATAATTTTTTATACATGTCACTCTTGAATCATTGCACATCCCGGTACACCGTCGGAGGCATTCATATAGAGTCATATTTTGTTCTAGTATCGAGTTGTAATTTTTGAGTTGTAAATAAATAGAAGTGTGATGATCATCATTATTAGAGCATTGTCCCGTGTGAGGAAAAGAAGAAGAAGAGAAAGGCCAAAAAAGAAGGCCCAAAACAATGAGAGAAAGAGAGAAGGGGCAATGTTACTATCCTTTTTCCACACTTGTGCTTCAAAGTAGCACCATGATCTTCATGATAGAGAGTCTATTATTTTGTCATTTTCATATACTAGCGGGAATTTTCATTATAGAACTTGGCTTGTATATTCCAACAATGGGCTTCCTCAAAACGCCCTAGGTCTTCGTGAGCAAGAAAGTTGGATGCACACCCACTTAGTTTCTTTTGTTGAGCTTTCATATATTTATAGCTCTAGTGCATCCGTTGCATGGCAATCCCTACTCCTCGCATTGACATCAATTGATGGGAATCTCCATAGCCTGTTGATTAGCCACATCGATGTGAGACTTTCTCCTTTTTTGTCTTCTCCACACAACCTCCATCATCATATTCTATTCCACCTATAGTGCTATGTACATGGCTCGCACTCATGTATTGCGTGAAAGTTGAAAAAGTTTGAAAATACTAAAGTATGAAACATTGCTTGGCTTGTCATCGGGGTTGTGCATGATGAGAGCATTCTTGTGTGATGAAAATGGAGCATGGCCAAACTATATGATTTTGTAGGGATGAGCTTTCTTTGGCTATGTTATTTTGATAAGACATAATTGCTTGGTTAGTATGCTTGAAGTATTATTATTTTTATGTCAATATTAAACTTTTGTATTGAATCTTTCAGATCTGAATATTCATGCCGCAATAGAGAAAATTACATTGAAAATTATGTTAGGAAGCATTCCACATCAAAAATTATGTTTTTATCATTTACCTACTCGAGGACGAGCAGGAATTAAGCTTGGGGATGCTGATACGTCTCCAACGTATCTATAATTTTTGATTGTTCCATGCTATTATATTATCTGTTTCAGATGTTTAATGGGCTTTAATATGCTCTTTAATATTATTTTTGGGACTAACCTATTAACCGAAGGCCCAGTGCCAGTTTCTGCTTTATGCCTATTTTAGTGTTTCGCAGAAAAGGAATATCAAACGGAATCCAAACGGAACGAAACCTTCACGAGGATCTTTCTTGGAACAAATGCAATCTAGGAGACTTGGAGTGGAAGTCAGAGAAGCAACGAGGCGGCCACGAGGTAGGAGGGCGCGCCCAGGGGGTAGGCGCGCCCCCACCCTCGTGGGCCCCTCGTAGCTCCACCGACATACTTCTTTTGCCTATATATACTCTTATACCCTAAAAACATCGAGGGGAGCCACGAAGCCACTTTTCCACCGCCGCAACCTTCTGTACCCGTGAGATCCCATCTGGGGCCTTTTTCGGCGATCTGCCGGAGAGGAAATCGATCACGGAGGGCTTCTACATCAACACCATAGCCTCTCCGATGATGTGTGAGTAGTTTACCACAGACCTTTGGGTCCATAGTTGTTAGCTAGATGGCTTCTTCTCTCTCTTTGGTTCTCAATTCAAAGGTCTCCTCGGTGTTCTTGGAGATCTATTCGATGTAATATTCTTTTGCGGTGTGTTTGCCGAGATCCGATGAATTGTGGATTTCTTATCAAGTTTATCTATGAACAATATTTGGTTCTTCTCTGAATTCTTATATGCATGATTTGATATATTTGCAAGTCTCTTCGAATTATCGGTTTAGTTTGGCCTACTAGATTGATCTTTCTTGCAATGGGAGAAGTGCTTAGTTTTGGGTTCAATCTTGCGGTGTCCTTTCCCAGTGACAGTAGGGGCAGCAAGGCACGTATTGTATTGTTGCCATCGAGGATAAAAAGATGGGGTTTATATCACATTGCTTGAGTTTATCCCTCTACATCATGTCATCTTGCCTAATGCGTTACTCTGTTCTTATGAACTTAATACTCTAGATGCATGCTAGATAGCGGTCGATGTGTGGAGTAATAGTAGTAGATGCAGAATCGTTTCGATCTACTTGACACGGACGTGATGCCTATATTTCATGATCATGCCTAGATATTCTCATAACTATGCACTTTTCTATCAATTTCTCGGCAGTAATTTGTTCACCCACCGTAATACATGCTATCGTGAGAGAAGCCACTAGTGAAACCTATGGCCCCGGGGTCTATTTTATAAGTTTCCAATCTACAAATCTAGTTTACTATTTATTTTATTTTGCAATCTTTACTTTTCAATCTATACAACAAAAATACCTAAAATATTTATCTTATTATCTTTATCAGATCTCAGTTTTGCAAGTGGTCGTGAAGGGATTGACAACCCCTTTATCACGTTGGTTGCAAGGTTCTTAATTGTTTGTGCAGGTACTAGGCGACTTGCGTGTAATCGCCTACTGGATTGATACCTTGGTTCTGAAAAACTGAGGGAAATACTTACGCTACTTTGCTCCATCACCCTTTCCTCTTCAAGGGAAAACCAACACATGCTCAAGAGGTAGCAGCTATCAAACGTTACAACGTAACTGGGTGATTATAAAGATGCTCTACAGGTGTCTCCGATGGTGTTTGTTGAGTTGGCATAGATCGAGATTAGGATTTGTCACTCTGAGTATCAAAGAGGTATCTCCGGGCCCTCTCGGTAATGCATGTCACTATGAGCCTTGCAAGCAATGTGACTAATGAGTTAGTTACGGGATGATGCATTACGGAACAAGTAAAGAGACTTGCCGGTAACGATATTGAACTAGGTATGATGATACCGACGATCGAATCTCGGGCAAGTAACACACCAATGACAAAGGGAACAACGTATGTTGTTATGCGGTTTGACCGATAAAGATCTTCATAGAATATGTAGGAGCCAATATGAGCATCCAGGATCCGGTATTGGTTATTGACCGGAGATGTGTCTCGGTCATGTCTACATAGTTCTTGAACCCGTAGGGTCCGCACGCTTAACGCTCGATGATGATTTGTATTATGAGTTATGTGATTTGATGATCGAAGTTTGTTCAGAGTCTCGGATGAGATTGCGGACATTACGAGGAGTCTCAAAATGGTCGAGACGTAAAGATTCATGTATTGGAAGGCTATATTCGGACATTGGAAAGGTTCCGAGTGATTCAGGTATTTTTTGGAGTACCGGGGATTTACGGGAATTTACCGGGAGAACTAATGGGCCTTATTGGGCCGTACGGGAAAAGAGGAGGTAGGCCAAGGGGAGGTGGCGCGCCCCCCATGTGTCCGAATTGGACTAGGGGAAGGGGGCGGCGCCCCCTTTGCCTTTTTTCCTGTTCCCTCTCTTTCCCTCTTTCCTTCTCTCCTACTCCAAAAAGGAAAGGGATTCCTACTAGGACTTGGAAGTCCTAGTACTCTTCGCGTGCCCCTAGGGGGGCAGCCTCTCTCCCTCCCTCCTTTATATACGTGGGCAGGGGGCACCCCAAAGAGACACAAGATCAATTGTCTTAGCCGTGTGCGGTGCCCCCCTCCACAGTTACAGACCTCGGTCATATCGTCGTAGTGCTTAGGCGAAGCCCTGCGCCGGTAACTTCATCATCACCGTCGCCACGCCATCGTGCTGACGGAACTCTCTCTCGTCCTCAACTGGATCAAGAGATTGAGGGACGTCATCGTGTTGAACGTGTGCTGAACGCGGAGGTGCCGTACATTTGGTGCTATGATCAGTTAGACCGTGAAGACGTTCGACTACATCAACCACGTTACTAAACGCTTCCACTTTCGTTCTACGAGGGTACGTAGACACACTCTCCCCTCTCGTTGCTATGCATCTCCTAGATAGATCTTGCGTGATCGTAGGATTTTTTTTGAAATACTGCATTCCCCAACAGTGGCATCCGAGCCATGTCTATGCATAGATGTTATATGCATGAGTAGAACACAAAGAGTTGCGGGCGATAATAGTCATACTGCTTACTAGCAACATCTTACTTTGATTCGGCGGTATTGTTGGATGAAGCGGCCTAGACCGACATTACATGACCGCGTTCATGAGACTGGTTCTACCGACGTGCTTTGCACACAGGTGGCTGGCTGGTGTCTGTTTCTCCAACTTTAGTTGAATCAAGTTTGACTACGCCCGGTCCTTGTTGAAGGTTAAAACAACACACTTGATGAAAAATCTTTGTGTTTTGATGCGTAGGTAAGAACGGTTCTTGCTAGAAGCTCGTAGCAGCCACGTAAAACTTGCAACAACAAAGTAGAGGACGTCTAACCTATTTTTGCAGGGCATGTTGTGATGTGATATGGTCAAGACGTGATGAGATATAAATTGTTGTATGAGATGATCATGTTTTGTAGAAGTTATCGGCAACTGGCAGGAGCCTTATGGTTGTCGCTTTGTTGTATGAAATGCAATCGCCATGTAATTGCTTTACTTTATAACTAAGCGGTAGCGATAGTCGTAGAAGCAATAGTTGGCGAGACGACAACGACGCTGCGATGGAGATCAAGGTATCAAGCCGGTGACGATGGTGATCATGACGGTGCTTTGGAGATGGAGATCAAAGGCACAAGATGATGATGGCCATATCATATCACTTATTTTGATTGCATGTGATGTTTATCTTTTATGCATCTTATTTTGCTTAGTACGACGGTAGCATTATGAGATGATCCCTTACTAAAATTTCAAGGTCTAAGTGTTCTCCCTGAGTATGCACTGTTACGACAGTTCTGAAGGAAATATGCCCTAGAGGCAATAATAAAGTTATTATTTATTTCCTTATTTCATGATAAATGTTTATTATGCATGGTAGAGTGTATTAACCGGAAACATAATACATGCGTGAATACATAAACAAACATAGTGTCACTAGTATGCCTCTACTTGACTAGCTCATTAATCAAAGATGGTTAAGTTTCCTAACCATAGACATGAGTTGTCATTTGATGAAGGGGATCACATCATTAGGAGAATGATGTGATTGACTTGACCTATTCCGTTAGCTTAACACTTGATCGTTTAGTATGTTGCTATTGCTTTCTTCATGACTTATACATGTTCCTATGACTATGAGATTATGCAACTCCCATTTACCGGAGGAATACTTTGTGTGCTACCAAATGTCACAACGTAACTGGGTGATTATAAAGGTGCTCTACAGGTGTCTCCGAAGGTACTTGTTGAGTTGGCGTATTTCGAGATTAGGATTTGTCACTCCGATCGTCGGAGATGTATCTCTGGGCTCACTCAGTAATACACATCACTATAAGCCTTGCAAGCATTGTAACTAATGAGTTAGTTGCGGGATGATGTATTATAGAATGAGTAAAGAGACTTGCCGGTAACGAGATTGAACTAGGTATTGAGATACCGACGATCGAATCTCGGGCAAGTATCATACCGATCACAAAGGGAACACCGTATGTTGTTATGCGGTTTGACCGATAAAGATCTTCGTAGAATATGTAGGATCCAATATGAGCATCTAGGTTCCGCTATTGGTTATTGACCGGAGATGTGTCTCGGTCATGTATACATAGATCTCGAACCCGTAGGGTCCGCACGCTTAATGTTCAGTGACGATTTGTATTATGAGCTTATGTGTTTTGATGTACCGAAGGTAGTTTGGAGTCCCGGATGAGATCTGGGACATGACAATGAGTCTCGAAATGGTCGAGACGTAAAGATCGATATATTGGACGACTATATTCGGACATCGGAAAGGTTCCGAGTGATTTGGGTATTTTTCGGAGTACCAGAGAGTTACGGGATTTCGCGGGGAGTATATGGGCCTTATTGGGCTTTAGGGGAAAGAGAGAGGAGAGGCTGCGTGCCCTCCAATGCTTAGTCCGAATTGGACTAGGGGGAGGGGCGGCGCTCCCTCTTCTCTTTCCCTTTCCTTCTCTCCTACTCCTACTACTTGGAAGGGCTCCTAGTTCTACTAGGAAAGGGGAATGCTACTCCCGATGGGAGTAGGACTCCCCTAAGGCGCGCCATAGAGAGGGCCGACCCTCCCCCTCCTCCACTCCTTTATATACGGGGAGGGGGCACCCCTTGGAGACACAACAATTTATCATTGATCTCTTAGCCGTGTGTGGTGCCCCCTCAACCATAATCCACCTCGATCATATCGTAGCAGTGCTTAGGCGAAGCCCTGCGTCGGTAGCATCATCATCACCGTCACCACACCGTCGTGCTGACGAAACTCTCCTGTGAAGATTTGCTGGATTGGAGCTCGCGGGACGTCATCGAGTTGAACGTGTGCAGAACTCGGAGGTGCCGTGTGTTCGGTACTTGGATCGGTCGGATCGTGAAGACGTACGACTACATCAACCGCGTTGTGCTAACGCTTCCGCATTCGGTCTACGAGGGTACGTGTACACACTCTCCCCTCTCGTTGCTATGCATCACCATGATCCTGTGTGTGCGTAGGGAATTTTTTTGAAATTACCATGTTCCCCAACAGTGGCATCCGAGCCAGGTTTATGCGTAGATGTTATATGCACGAGTAGAACACAAGTGAGGTGTGGGCGATACAAGTCATACTGCTTACCAGCATTTCATACTTTGGTTCAGCGGTATTGTTGGATGAAGCGGCCCGGACCGACATTACGCGTACGCTTACGCGAGACTGGTTCTACCGACGTGCTTTGCACACAGGTGGCTGGCGGGTGTCAGTTTCTCCAACTTTAGTTGAACCGAGTGTGGCTACGCCCGGTCCTTGAGAAGTTAAAACAACACTAACTTGATGAACTATCGTTGTGGTTTTGATGCGTAGGTAAGAATAGTTCTTGCTCAACCCGTAGCAGCCACGTAAAACTTGCAACAATAAAGTAGAGGACATCTAACTTGTTTTTGCAGGGCTTGTTGTGATGTGATATGGTCAAGACATGATGAGATATAATTTGTTGTATGAGATCATCATGTTTTGTTGAAGTTATCGGAAACTGGCAGAAGCCTTATGGTTGTCTCTTTATTGCATAAGATGCAAGTGCCATGTAATTGCTTTACTTTATCGCTATGCGATATCAATAGTTGTAAAAGCAATAGCTGGTGAGACGACCGTGTGACGACACATTCATAAAAGATCAAGATGATGGAGATCATGGTGTCATGCCGGTAACAATGGAGATCATGACAGTACTTTGGAGATGGAGATCAAAAGCACAAGATGATGATGGCCATATCATGTCACATATTTGGATTGCATGTGATGTTTATCTTTTATACATCTTATTTTTGCTTAGTTCGGCGATAACATTATAAGATGATCTCTCACTAAATTTCGACGTAAAAGTGTTCTCCCTGAGTATGCACCGTTGCCAGAGTTCGTCGTGCCGAGACACCACGTGATGATCGGGTGTGATAAGCTCAACGTTCATCTACGATGGGTGTAAGACAGTTTTGCACACGCAGAAATACTCGGGTTAAACTTGGCGAGCCTAGCATATGCAGATATGGCCTCGGAACACTGGAGACCGAAAGGTCGAGCGTGAATCATATAGTAGATATGATCAACATAGTGATGTTCACCATTGAAAACTACTCCATCTCACGTGATGATCGGACATGGTTTAGTTGATTTGGATCACGTGATCATTTAGATGACTAGAGGGATGTCTATCTAAGTGGGAGTTTTTAAGTAATATGATTAATTGAACTTTAATTTATCATGAACTTAGTCCTGATAGTATTTGCATAACTATGTTGTAGATCAATAGCTCGAGATGTTGCTCCCTGTTTATTTTGATATGTTCCTAGAGAAAAACTATGTTGAAAAATGTTAGTAGCGATGATGTGGACTAGCTCCGTAATCTGAGGTTTATCCTCATTGTTGCACAGAAGAATTATGTCCTTGATGCACCGCTAGATGATAGACCGATTGCAGGAGCAAAAGCAGACGTTATGAATGTTTGGCAAGCTCGATATGATGACTACTTGATAGTTTAGTGCACCATGCTTTACGACTTAGAATCGGGGCTTCAAAGACGTTTTTCAAACGCCACGGAGCATATGAGATGTTCCAAGAGTTGAAATTAGTATTTCAGACTCATGCCCATGTCGAAAGGCTTAAGAAATTTGACAAGTACTTTGCCTACAAGATGGGGGAGAATAGCTCAACTAGTGAGCATGTGTTCAGAATGTCTGAGTACTACAATCGCTTGAATCAAGTGGGAGTTAATCTTCCAGATAAGATAGTGATTGACAAAGTTCTCTAGTCACTATCACCAAGTTACTAGAACTTCATGATGAACTATAATATGCAAGGGATAACGGAAAACAATTCCCAAGCTCTTCCTGATGCTGAAATCAACAAAGGTAGAAATCAAGAAAGAGCATCAAGTGTTGATGGTTAACAAGACCACTAGTTTCAAGAAAAGGGAAAAGGGATAGAAGGGGAACTTCAAGAAGAACGGCAAGCAAGTTGCTGCTCAAGTGAAGAAACCCAAGTCTGGACCTAAGCCTGAGACTGAGTGCTTCTACTGCAAAGAGACTGGTCACTGGAAGCGGAACTGCCCCAAGTATTTGGCGGATAAGAAGGATGGCAAGGTGAACAAAGGTATATTAGATATACATGTTATTGTTGTGTACTTTACTAGAGTTTATAGCAACCCCTCGGTATTTGATACTAGTTCAGTTGCTCAGAGTGGTAACTTGAAACGGGAGTTGCAGAATGAACAGAGACTAGTTAAGGGTGAAGTAACGATGTGTGTTGGAAGTAGTTTCAAGAATGATATGATCATCATCGCACACTCCCTATACTTTCGGGATTAGTCTTGAACCTAAATAAGTGTTATTTGGTGTTTGCATTGAGCATGAATATGATTTGATCATGTTTGTTGCAATACGGTTATTGAAGACCCACAAGTATAGGGGATCTATCGTAGTCCTTTCGATAAGTAAGAGTGTCGAACCCAACGAGGAGCACAAGGAAATGATAAGCGGTTTTCAGCAAGGTATTCTCTGCAAGTACTGAAATAAGTGGTAACAGATAGTTTTGTGATAATATAGGTTGTAACGAGCAACAAGTAACAAAAGTAAATAAAGTGCAGCAAGGTGGCCCAATCCTTTTGTAGCAAAGGACAAGCCGGAATAAACTCTTATAATAGGAAAAGCGCTCCCGAGGACACATGGGAATATCGTCAAGCTAGTTTTCATCACGTTCATATGATTCGCGTTCGATACTTTGATAATTTGATATGTGGGTGGACCGGTGCTTCGGTGCTGTTCTTACTTGAACGAGCATCCCACTTATGATTAACCTCTATTGCAAGCATCCGCAACTACAACAAAAGTATTAAGGTAAACCTAACCATAGCATGAAACATATGGATCCAAATCAGCCCCTTACGAAGCAACACATAAACTAGGGTTTAAGCTTCTATCACTCTAGCAACCCATCATCTACTTATTACTTACCAATGCCTTCCTCTAGGCCCAAATAATGGTGAAGTGTTATGTAGTCGACGTTCACATAACACCACTAGAGGCTAGACAACATACATCTTATCAAAATATCAAACGAATACCAAATTCACATGACTACTCATAGCAAGACTTCTCCCTTGTCCTCAGGAATGAACGTAATTACTCACAAAGCATATTCATGTTCATAATCAGAGGGGTAATAATATGCATATAGGATCTGAACATATGATCTTCCACCAATTAAACCAACTAGCATCAACTACAAGGAGTAATCAACACTACTAGCAACCTACCAGCACCAATCCCGGACTTTGAGACAAGAATTGGATACAAGAGATGAACTAGGGTTTGGAGATGAGATGGTGCTGGTGAAGATGTTGATGGAGATTGCCCTCTCCCGATGAGAGGAGCGTTGGTGATGATTTCCCCCTCCTGGAGGGAAGTATCCCCGGCAGAACAGCTCTGCCGGAGCTCTAGATTGGATCCGCCAAGGTTCCGCCTCGTGGCGGCGGAGTCTCGTCCCGAAAAGTTCCTCCTTATTTTTTTCTCATTGAAAGACCTCATATAGGAGAAGATGGGCATCGTAGAGCCACCAGGGGGCCCACGAGGGAGGGGGGCGCGCCCTAGGGGGTGGGGGCGCCCCCCACCCTCGCGAGAAGGGTGTGGGCCCCCTGGCCTTCATCTTTGGCGTGGATTTTTCTTTATTTCTTTTAAGACGTTCCGTGGAGTTTCAGGACTTTTGGAGTTGCGCAGAATAGGTCTCTAATATTTGCTCCTTTTCCAGACCAGAATTCCAGCTGCCGGCATTCTCCCTCTTTATGTAAACCTTGTAAAATAAGAGAAAATAGCCATAAGTATTGTGACATAAAGTGAAATAATAGTCCATAATGCGATAAATATCGATATAAAAGCATGATGCAAAATGGATGTATCAACTCCCCCAAGCTTAGACCTCGCTTGTCCTCAAGCGAAAAGCTGATAACAATAAATATGTCCTCATGTTTAGAGGTAGAGGCGTCGATAAAAATAAAATACGGACATGAAGGCATCATGATTATTCTCATAACAGCAACATATATAGATTTTGTCATATGATTACTTATGTTCAAGTGATGATCTATTCACAATGCAAAAGTATAAATCATAAACCTTATTGGGCTCCGACAAACTATAATCTCAGTCATTGAAGCAATTGCAATTTATCATAACATCGGAAAGAGTCTATGTCAGAGCTAAAAAGAAAGTCCACATACTCAACTATCATTTAGTCCTCCATAATTGCTAACACTCACGCGATACTTGTGGTTACGGAGTTTTAATCGGACATAGAGAAAGATAGGGGCTTATAGTTTTGCCCCACAACCTCTTACCTCAAGGGTAATTTCAACAATAATGCTCCCCTACATCCAATTAGATATATATATATATATATATATATCATGTTCTTTCCAACATGCTGAGCTTGCCAAAGGATAAAATGAAAAAGAAAAGGTGAAGATCACCATGACTCTTGCATAAGGTAGAAGATAATAATAAAGGATAGGCCCTTCGCAGAGGGAAGCAGAGGTTGCCATGCGCTTTTATGGTTGGATATATAAAATCTCAATGTGAAAGAACGTCACTTTATATTGCCCCTTGTGATATGAACCTTTATTATGCAGTCCGTCGCTTTTATTAGTTTCACATCACAAGATCGTATAAAGCTTGTTTCTCCCACACCAATCAATCATACATATTTAGAGCAATTTTTATTGCTTTGCATCGATGACAACTTACTTGAAGGATCTTACTCAATCCATAGGTAGATATGGTGGACTCTCATGGCAAAACTGGTTTAAGGATATTTGGAAGCACAAGTAGTATTTCTACTTGGTGTTGAGAATTTGGCTAGCATGAGGGGGAAAGGCAAGCTCAACAAGTTAGTGGATCCATGACAACATACTTTATCTCAGATATAAGAAAGACATGACTCATTACGTCGTCTTCCTTGTCCAACATCAACTCTTTAGCATGTCATATTTTAATGAGTGATCCCAATCATAAAAGATGTCAATGATAATATATCTATATGTGAAACCTCTCTTTCCTTATTACTTCCTATTAATTGCAACAATGACCAAAGCTATGTCTGCCAATTCCCAACAACTTTTAATCATCATACTTTTTCTATGTGAAGTCATTACTCTCAATAAGATCAATATGAACTTTTTGTTTCTTTTTATTCTTTTTCTCTTTTCTTTTATTCACCCAAGATCATGGCAAAATAACCAAGCCCTTGACTCAACACTAATCTTTATTATATATAGCTCACGCACTCGATTACATAGAGAGATCATAAAGCAAAACTCAAAACTAGATCATGCCATAAACTTTATTCTACTGGATCAAGATACTACTAATAGGATCGAACTAAGAAAAAGGTAAAGATAGGAGTTGTGATTGTGATACGATACCGGGGCACCTCCCCCAAGCTTGGCAGTTGCCAAGGGGAGTGCCCATACCCATGTGATTATGTCTCCTTGGTTGGTGAAGAAGGTGGTGGTGATGTTGGCTTAGTTGATGGCTTAGTCTTCTCCCTTAATTTGCGCTTGAGGACGGCATTTTGATCCCTCAGATCATCAATTTCCCACTCCAGGTTTAATATCTTTTTGCATAGGTCCTGCTTATTTTCCTGCAAGAGACGAAAAGGGATAAACTCGAACTTGGGTTTCTTTACCCTATCAGGGAGACTTGACTTTTTGAACTCCACGCGCATGTCCCCAGGTTGAGGTAATGGTGCTTCATATTCATCTGAGCTCGTCTCCTCCTTCCCCTTGGGTTCATAGTCCTCTTCTTCCTCCGTGGTCCATCCATTATGTTCCACATCTCCATAGACCTTTGGATTTGCTAAGTAATCATCCACATAGCTTTCTCCTTCTGAATCCTGGGAAGACATGTTGATTTAATCTGCAACACGACAGCTCAAAACAAAGACAGGAGATTTTTGCGTGATACGGGAGTCAAAAACTTCGGGAGAATATATAATGAATTTTTACCGACCAAAATACGTAATGTGCAACAAAATGGAGTCCGGAAAGCACTCAAGGTGCTCACGAGGTAGGGGGGCGCGCCCAGGGGGGTAGGGCGCGCCCACCACCCTCGTGGGGCCCTCATGTCCTTCTTGGACTGCTACTTATTTTTCTATTTTTCTAAATATTCTAAAACGGAGAAATATTGCCTTAAAAATTGTTTTGGAGTCGGTTTACTTACCGTACCACATACCTATTCCATTTCGAGTCTGAAACGTTCCGGAAAGTGTCCCTTATGTATTCCTCCAGGGTTACGGTTTCAATAATATTGGTTTCAACATTTATGGGATTACCTGAGATATAATGTTTGATTCTTTGACCGTTTACCACCTTTGGATTTGTGCCCTCGAAGTTGTTGATTTTTATGGCACCGGAACGATAGACCTCTTCGATAACATAAGGGCCTTCCCATTTAGAGAGATGTTTTCCTGCAAAAAATCTTAAACGAGAGTTGTATAGCAATACATAATCACCTACATTAAACTCGCGCTTTTGTATCCTTTTGTCATGCCATCTTTTAACTTTTTCTTTAAACAACTTGGCATTTTCATAAGCTTGGGTTCTCCATTCATCAAGTGAGCTAATATCAAATAACCTCTTCTCACCGGCAAGTTTAAAATCATAGTTAAGCTCTTTAATAGACCAATATGCCTTATGTTCTAGTTCTAGAGGTAAGTGACATGCTTTTTCATAGACCATTTTATACGGAGACATACCCATAGGATTTTTGTATGCAGTTCTATAAGCCCATAACGCATCATCAAGTTTCTTAGACCAATTCTTTCTAGACCTATTAACAGTCTTTTGCAAAATTAATTTGAGCTCTCTATTGCTCAACTCTACTTGACCACTAGACTGAGGGTGATAAGGAGATGATATTCTATGATTAACATCATATTTAGCAAGCATTTTACGGAAAGCACCATGAATAAAGTGTGAACCACCATCAGACATTAAATATCTAGGGACTCCAAACCTCGGAAAAATAACTTCCTTAAGCATTTTAATATAAGTGTTATGATCAGCACTACTAGTTGGAATAGCTTCTACCCACTTAGTAACGTAATCAACAGCAAATAGAATATGTGTGTATCCATTAGAGGCAGGAAAAGGTCCCATATAATCAGAGCCCCAAACATCAAATGGTTCAATAACAAGTGAATAATTCATAGGCATTTCTTGACGTCTACTAATATTACCAATTCTTTGACATTCATCACAAGACAAGACAAACTTACGAGCATCCTTGAAGTGAGTAGGCCAATAAAAACCAGATTGCAATACCTTATGTGCAGTTCTATCTCCATCGTGGTGTCCTCCATAACACTCAGAGTGACACTTGCGCAGGATCTGTTCCTATTCATGCTCAGGTACACAACGTCTAATAACACCATCTACCTCTTCTTTATAAAGATGTGGGTCATCCCAAAAGTAATGTCTTAAATCATAGAAGAACTGTTCTTTTGTTGGTACGTGAAGCTAGGTAGTATAAATTTAGCAACAATATAATTAGCATAATCAGCATACCATGGAGTACTACAAGAAGTACTTACAACATTTAATTGTTCATCAGGAAAGTTATCATTAATAGGTAGTGGGTCATCAAGAATATTTTCTAACCTAGACAGGTTATCTGCAACGGGGTTCTCAGCGCCCTTTCTATAAACAATATGCAAATCAAATTCTTGTAGCAAGAGAACCCATCTAATAAGTCTAGGTTTAGCATCTTTCTTTTCCATAAGATATTTAATAGCAGCATGATCTGTTTAAATAGTTACTTTAGAATCAACAATATAAGATCTGAACTTATCACAAGCAAATACAACTGCTAAAAGCTCTTTTTTAGTAGTAGCATAATTTCTTTGAGCATTGTCTAGAGTCTTACTAGCATAATGAATAACATTTAATTTCTTATCAACTCTTTGTCCTAGAACAACACCTACAACATAATCACTAGCATCACACATAATTTCAAAGGGTAGGTTCCAATCAGGTGGCTGAACAACAGGTGCAGAGACTAATGCTTTCTTAAGTATTTAAAATGCTTCTACACAATCATCATCAAAGACAAATGGTATATCTTTTTGCAATAAATTAGTCAGAGGTCGAGAAATTTTTGAGAAGTCCTTAATGAACCTCCTATAAAATCCAGCGTGACCAAGGAAACTTCTTATACCTTTGATGTCCTTGGGACATGGCATCTTTTCAATAGCATCAACCTTGGCTTTATCAACTTCAATACCTCTTTCAGAAACTTTGTGCCCCAAGACAATACCTTCATTAACCATAAAGTGGCACTTTTCCCAATTCAAGACAAGATTAGTTTCTTCACATGTCTGCAAAACTCGATCAAGATTGCTCAAGCAATCATCAAAAGAGGAACCATAGACGGAAAAGTCGTCCATGAAAACCTCACAAATCTTTTCACAAAAGTCAGAGAATATAGCCATCATGCATCTTTGAAAGGTAGCAGGTGCATTACATAAACCAAAAGGCACACGTCTATAAGCAAAAGTACCAAAAGGGCATGTAAAAGTAGTCTTTGATTGATCTCTAGCCGACACATGTATTTGAGAGAAACCAGAATAACCATCTAGAAAGCAATAGTGTGTATGTTTGCATAATCTTTCTAGCATTTGATCAATAAAAGGTAAGGGGTAATGATCTTTCTTAGTAGCTTTATTTAATTTGCGGAAATCAATTACCATCCTATAACCTGTGATAATTCTTTGTGGAATCAATACATCTTTATCATTAGGAACAACAGTAATACCTCCCTTCTTAGGGACACAATGGACAGGACTTACCCACTCACTATCAGCAACGAGATAGATTATACCTGCCTCTAGAAGCTTTAGTATTTCTTTTCTTACCACTTCTTTCATTTTAGGATTCAGACGGTGTTGAGGATCATGAACTGGTTTGGCATCTGCTTCCAAATTTATTTTATGTTGACATAGAGTGGGACTAATGCCCTTAAGATCATCAAGAGTATATCCAATAGCAGCACGATGCTTCTTTCGAGTTTTCAATAATATTTCTTCTTCATGCTCTGAAAGGTTAGCATTAATAATAACAGGATATATCTTCTTTTCATCAAGATAAGCATATTTAAGATTATCAGGCAACGGTTTAAGCTCAAACACGGGATCACCCTTGGGTGGAGGAGGATCCCCTAAAATTTCAACAGGCAAGTTGTGATGCAGAATAGGATCCTGTTTAAAGAATACTTCATCTATTTCCCTTCTTTCATTCATGAACATTTCATTTTCGTGGTCTAGCAAATAATGTTCTAAAGGATTACTAGGAGGTACGGCAGTAGAAGCAAGACCAATAATTTCATCCTTACTAGGTAATTCTTCCTCACTATGTTGTTTACTAAATTTAGAGAAATTAAACTCATGAACCATATCATCCAAACCAACAGTAATAATATTCTTAGTGTAGTCTATGGTAGCATTGACAGTGTTTAAGAAAGGTCTACCAAATATAATTGGAAAAAAGCTATCTTGCGGAGAACTAAGAACAAGAAAATCAGTAGGATATTTAGTTTTCCCACACAAGACTTCAACATCTCTAACAATTCCAATTGGTGCAATAGTATCTCTATTAGCAAGTTTAATAGTGACATCAATATCTTCTAACTCAACAGGTGCAATTTCATTCTTAATTTCTTTGTATAAGTCATGAGGTATAACACTAGCACTAGCACCCATATCGCATAAGCCATGATAACAATGATCTCCTATTTTAACAAAAATAACAGGCACGCCTACCACAGGTCTATGTTTATGTTTATCACAAGGCTTATCAATTCTAGCAATTTCACCTTCGAACTGAATAACATGCCCATCAATATTATCAGACAAGAGATCTTTAAAAATAGCAATATTAGGTTCTGCTTTAACTTGCTCAGGAGGTTTATAATTTCTAATATTGCTTTTACGAACAATTGTTGAAGCTTTAGCACGATCCTTTATTCTAACAGGGAAAGGTGGTTTCTCAATATAAGAAGTAGGAACAATAGGATCATTATAAGTGACAGTCTTTTCTTCAACTTTAATAGGTGCAGCTACTTTTACTTCTATGGGAGGATGATATTTAAACCACTTCTACTTAGGGAGATCAATATAAGTGGCAAAAGATTCACAGAAAGAAGCTACTATCTCAGAGTCAAGTCCATATTTAGTGCTAAACTTACGGAAAATATCAGTATCCATAAAAGATTTAACACAATCAAACTTAGGTATCATACCTGACTCCTTACCTTCGTCGAGGTCCCAATCTTCAGAGTTGCGTTTAATTCTATCCAATAAATTCCATCTGAATTCAATAGTCTTCATCATAAAAGAGCCAGCACAAGAAGTATCGAGCATGGTGCGATTGTTTTCAGAAAGCCGAGCATAAAAACTTTGCATAATTATTTCTCTTCAGAGCTCATGATTGGGGCATGAATATAACATTGATTTAATCCTCCCCAAGCTTGAGCGATGCTTTCTCCTTCACGAGGCCAGAAATTATATATATAATTGTGATCACGATGAACAAGATGCATAGGGTAATACTTTTGATGAAATTCCAGCTTCAATCTTTTATAATCCCACGATCTCATATCATCACATAGCCTATACCATATCAATGCGTCTCCCTTCAAAGATAAAGGGAAGACCTTCTTCTTAGCAACATCATCGGGTATACCTGCAAGCTTAAATAATCCACAAACTTCATCCACATATATTAAGTGCTCATCAGGATGCTTTGTTCCATCTCCTGTAAAAGGATTAGCTAGCAGTTTTTCTATCATACCCGAAGGGAGACGCATAAGGCGCTACACTCCCCGGCAACGGCGCCAGAAAAGAGTCTTGATGACCCACAAGTATAGGGGATCTATCGTAGTCCTTTTGATAAGTAAGAGTGTCAAACCCAACGAGGAGCAGAAGGAAATGATAAGCGGTTTTCAGCAAGGTATTCTCTGCAAGTACTGAAATAAGTGGTAACAGATATTTTTGTGATAATATAGGTTGTAACAAGCAACAAGTAACAAAAGTAAATAAAGTGCAGCAAGGTGGCCCAATCCTTTTGTAGCAAAGGACAAGCCGGAACAAACTCTTATAATAGGAAAAGCGCTCCCGAGGACACATGGGAATATCGTCAAGCTAGTTTTCATCACGTTCATATGATTCGCGTTCGATACTTTGATAATTTGATATGTGGGTGGACCGGTGCTTGGGTGCTGTTCTTACTTGAACAAGCATCCCACTTATGATTAACCTCTATTGCAAGCATCTGCAACTACAACAAAAGTATTAAGGTAAACCTAACCATAGCATGAAACATATGGATCCAAATCAGCCCCTTACGAAGCAACACATAAACTAGCGTTTAAGCTTCTGTCACTCTAGCAACCCATCGTCTACTTATTACTTCCCAATGCCTTCCTCTAGGCCCAAATAATGGTGAAGTGTTATGTAGTCGACATTCACATAACACCACTAGAGGCTAGACAACATACATCTTATCAAAATATCAAACGAATACCAAATTCACATGACTACTCACAGCAAGACTTCTCCCTTGTCCTCAGGAACGAACGTAATTACTCACAAAGCATATTCATGTTCATAATCAGAGGGGTAATAATATGCATATAGGATCTGAACATATGATCTTCCACCAATTAAACCAACTAGCATCAACTACAAGGAGTAATCAACACTACTAGCAACCTACTAGAACCAATCCCGGACTTTGAGACAAGAATTGGATACAAGAGATGAACTAGGGTTTGGAGATGAGATGGTGCTGGTGAAGATGTTGATGGAAATTGCACTCTCCCAATGAGAGGAGCGTTGGTGATGACGATGGTGATGATTTCCCCCTCCCGGAGGGAAGTATCCCCGGCAGAACAGCTCTGCCGGAGCTCTAGATTCGATCCGGCAAGGTTCCGCCTCCTGGCGGCGGAGTCTTGTCCCGAAAAGTTCCTCCTTATTTTTTTGTCATCGAAAGACTTCATATAGGAGAAGATGGGCATCGGAGAGCCACCAGGGGGCCCACGAGGTAGGGGGGAGCGCCCTAGGGGGGGGGGCGCCCCCCACCCTCGTGAGAAGGGTGTGGGCCCCCTGGCCTTCATCTTTGGCATGGATTTTTCTTTATTTCTTCTAAGACGTTCCGTGGAGCTTCAGGACTTTTGGAGTTGCGCAGAATAGGTCTCTAATATTTGCTCCTTTTCCAGACCATAATTCCAGCTGCCGGCATTCTCCCTCTTTATGTAAACCTTGTAAAATAAGAGAAAATAGCCATAAGTATTGTGACATAAAGTGAAATAACAGTCCATAATGCGATAAATATCGATATAAAAGCATGATGCAAAATGGACGTATCAATTATTCATTTAAGTTAGAGAATAATTGTTATTCTGTTTACATGAATAAAACCTTATATGGTTATACACCCAATGAAAATGGTTTGTTGAATCTCGATCGTAGTGATACACATATTCATAATATTGAAGCCAAAAGATGCAAAGTTAATAATGATAGTGCAACTTATTTGTGGCACTGCCGTTTAGGTCATATTGGTGTAAAGCGCATGAAGAAAATCCATGCTGATGGGCTTTTGGAATCACTTGATTATGAATCAGTTGATGCTTCCAAACCATGCCTCATGGGCAAAGATGAGTAAGACTCCGTTCTCCAGAACAATGGAGCGAGCAACTGACTTATTGGATGTAACACATACTGATGTATGAGGTCCGATGAGTGTTGAGGCTCGCGGCGGGTATCGTTATTTTCTGACCTTCACAGATGATTTGAGCAGATATGGGTATATCTAATTGAAGAAACATAAGTCTAAAACATTTGAAAAGTTCAAAGAATTTCAGAGTGAAGTGGAAAATCATCGTAACAAGAAAATAAAGTTTCTACGATCTGACCGCAGAGGCGAATATTTGAGTTACGAGTTTGGCCTTCAATGAAAACAATGTGGAATAGTTTCACAAACTCATGTCACCTGGAACACCACAACATAATGGTGTGTCTGAACGTCATAACCGTACTTTATTTGATATAGTGCAATCTATGATGTCTCTTACCGATTTACCACTATCGTTTTGGGGTTATGCATTAGAGACAACTGCATTCACATTAAAAAGGGCACCATCTAAATCCGTTGAGACGACACCATATGAACTGTGGTTTAGCAAGAAACCTAAGCTGTCGTTTCTTAAAGTTTGGGGTTGCGATGCTTATGTGAAAAAGTTTCATCTTGATAAGCTCAAACCCAAGTCGGAGAAGTGCGTCTTCATAGGATACCCAAAAGTAACTGTTGGGTACACCTTCTATCACAGATTCGAAGGCAAGATATTTGTTGTTGAGAATGGATCCTTTCTAGAGAAGGAGTTTCTCTCGAAAGAAGTGAGTGGAAGGAAAGTAGAACTTGATGAGGTAACTATACCTGCTCCCTTATTGGAAAGTAGTTAATCACAGAAATATGTTTCTGTGACTCCTACACCAATTAGTGAGGAAGCTAATGATGATGATCATGTAACTTCAGATCAAGTTAGTACCGAACCTCGTAGGTCAATCAGAGTGAGAGCCGCACCAGAGTGGTACAGTAATCCTGTTCTAGAAGTCATGTTAATTGACCATGACGAACCTACGAACTATGAGGAAGCGATGATGAGCCCAGATTCCGCGAAATGGCTTGAGGCCATGAAATCTGAGATGGGATCCATGTATGAGAACGAAGTGTGGACTTTGGTTGACTTGCCCGACGATCGGCAAGCCAGAGAAAATAAATGGATCTTCAAGAGGAAGACGAACGCTGATAGTAGTGTTACTATCTTCAAAGCTAGACTTGTCGAAAAAGGTTTTGACAAAGTTCAAGGTGTTGACTACGATGAGATTTTCTCACTCGTAGCGATGCTTAAGTCTGTCCGAATCATGTTAGCAAATTGCCACATTTTATGAAATCTAGCAAATGGATGTCAAAACTACATTCCTTAATGGATTTCTTAAAGAAGAGTTGTATATGATGCAACCAGAACGTTTTGTTGATCCTAAAGGTGCTAACAAAATGTGCAAGCTCAGCGATCCATCTATGGACTAGTGCAAGCATCTCAGAGTTGGAATATACGCTTTGATGAGTTGATCAAAGCATATAGTTTTATACAGACTTGTGGTGAAGCCTGTATTTACAAGAAAGTGAGTGGGAGCACTACAACATTTCTGATAAATATATGTGAATGACATATTGTTGATTGGAAATAATGTAGAATTTTCTGGAAAGCACAAAGGAGTATTTTAAAGGAGTTTTTCAAATAAATACCTCGGTGAAGCTACTTACATATTGAGCATCAAGATCTATAGAGATAGATCAAGACTCTTGATAAGTTTTTTCAATGAGTAAATACCTTGACAAGATTTTGAAGTAGTTCAAAATGGAGCAGTCAAAGAAAGAGTTCTTACCTGTGTTACAAGGTGTGAAATTGAGTAAGACTCAAAGCCCGACCACGGCAGAAGATATAAAGAGAATGAAAGTCATTCCTTATGCCTCAGCCATAGTTTTTATAAAGTATGCCATGTTGTGTACTAGATCTATTGTATACCCTACACTGAATTTAGCAAGGGGGGTACAATAGTGATCTAGGAGTAGATCACTGGACAGCGTCAAAATTATCCTTAGTGGAATAAGGATGTGTTTCTCGATTATGGAGGTGACAAAAGGTTCGTCGCAAAGGGTTACGTCGATGCAAATTTTGACATTGATCCAGATGACTCTAAGTCTCAATCTTGATACATTTTGAAAGTGGGAGCAATTAGCTAGAGTAGCTCCGTGCAGAGCATTGTTGACATAGAAATTTGCAAAATACATACGGATCTGAATGCGGCAGACCCGTAAACTAAACTTCTCTCACAAGCAAAACATGATAACACCTTAGTACTCTTTGGGTGTTAATCACATAGCGATGTGAACTAGATTATCGACTCTAGTAAACCCTTTGGGTGTTGGTCACATGACGATGTGAACTATGGGTGTTAATCACATGGTGATGTGAACTATTGGTGTTAAATCACATGGCATTGTGAACTAGATTATTGAATCTAGTGCAAGTGGGAGACTGAAGGAAATATGCCCTAGAGGCAATAATAAATTTATTATTTATTTCCTTATTTCATGATAAATGTTTATTATTCATGCTAGAATTGTATTAACCGGAAACATAATACACGTGTGAATACACAAAACAAACATAGTGTCACTAGTATGCCTCTACTTGACTAGCTCGTTAATCAAAGATGGTTAAGTTTCCTAACCATAGACATGAGTTGTCATTTGATTAACGGGATCACATCATTAGGAGAATGATGTGATTGACTTGACCTATTCCGTTAGCTTAGCACTTGATCGTTTAGTATGTTGCTATTGCTTTCTTCATGACTTATACATGTTCCTATGACTATGAGATTATGCAACTCCCGTTTACCGGAGGAACACTTTGTGTGCTACCAAACGTCACAATGTAACTAGGTGATTATAAAGGTGCTCTACAGGTGTCTCCGAAGGTACTTGTTGAGTTGGCGTATTTCGAGATTAGGATTTGTCACTCCGATCGTCGGAGAGGTATCTCTAGGCCCCACTCGGTAATACACATCACTATAAGCCTTGCGAGCATTGTAACTAATGAGTTAGTTGCGGGATGATGTATTACGGAATGAGTAAAGAGACTTGCCGGTAACGAGATTGAACTAGGTGTTGAGATACCGACGATCGAATCTCGGGCAAGTAACATACCGATGACAAAGGGAACAACGTATGTTGTTATGCGGTTTGACTGATAAAGATCTTCGTAGAATATGTAGGATCCAATATGAGCATCCAGGTTCCGCTATTGGTTATTGACCGGAGACGTGTCTCGGTCATGTCTACATAGTTCTCGAACCCGTAGGGTCCGCACGCTTAATGTTCGGTGACGATTTGTATTATGAGTTTATGTGTTTTGATGTACTGAAGGTAGTTCGGAGTTCCGGGTGAGATCAGGTACATGACGAGAAGTCTCGAAATGGTCGAGACGTAAAGATCAATATATTGGATGACTATATTCAGACATCGGAAAGGTTCTGAGTGATTCGGGTATTTTTCAGAGTACCGGAGAGTTACGGGAATTCGCCAGGGAGTACATGGGCCTTATTGGGATTTAGGGGAAAGAGAGAGGAGAGGCTGCGTGCCCCCCAATGCTTAGTACGAATTGGACTAGGGGGAGGGGCGACGCCCCCTCCTTCCTTCTCTTCTCTTTCCCTTTCCTTCTCTCCTACTACTACTACTTGGAAGGGCTCCTAGTTCTACTAGGAAAGGGGAATCCTACTCCTGGTGGGAGTAGGACTCCCCTAAGGCGCGCCATAGAGAGGGCCGGCTGAAAGTGCAACTATCCCTAGGTGGTTTTGGTAATTCATAACAACATATAGCTCATTGAGCTAATGCGATTCCAAGATGATTATTTCAGGAAACCTCAATGATTGGCATGGCACGGATATGAAAGTGGAACCCTCAAAATGCTAAGGACAAAGGATTGGCTCAAGCTCAAAAGCTCAAGACTGTTCATTTTATATTTTAGTGATCCAAGATCACATTGAGTCTTTAGGAAAAGCCAATACTATTAAGGAGGGATGAGGTGTTGCTTAATGAGCCTCTTGCTTCATGTGCTTAATGATATGCTCCAAAATCCTCAACTACTTTCCCATATCCACATATGACCTAAAACCTAAGCCAAACTCGGTCCTACCGATTCTTCCTATCCGGCGCCACCGAGTTTCACTTGTCATTAGCCACTTCCAAACCCTAGCAATTCGGTCCTACCGATAAGGATCTCGGTCTCACCGAGATGGGGTTGCAAACTCTCTGTTTCCCTTTCGTAACTTTTCGGTCTCACCGAAAGAGCGAATCGGTCCCACCGAGATTGCAATGTAAACTCAGTGTTTCCCCTTTGTAACTTTTCGGTCTCACCGAGTTCCACTCGGTCTCACCGAAAGAGCAAATCGGTCCTACCGAGTTTGCCTGACCAACTCTCTGGTTAGCTAATTACCAAATTCGGTCTCACCGAGTTTGCGTAATCGGTCTCACCGAGATTACGTTATGCCCAAACCCTAACCGAATCGGTCCTACCCAGTTGCATGTCAGTCCCACCGAAACTCCTAACGGTCACTAGGTTTACTACTTCGGTCAGACCGAGTTTATTTATTCGGTCCCACCGAGATTGGAAAACTGTGCAACGGTTGGATTTTGTGTGGAGGCTATATATACCCCTCCACCTCCTTCTCATTAACTGTGAGAGCCATCAGAACACACACATCATTCCAACTCATATGTTCTGAGAGAGAACCACCTACTCATGTGTTGAGACCAAGACATTCCATTCCTACCATATGAATCTTGATCTCTAGCCTTCCCAAGTTGCTTTCCACTCAAATCTTCTTTCCACCAAATCCAAATCCTATGAGAGAGGGTTGAGTGTTGGGGAGACTATCATTTGAAGCACAAGAGCAAGGAGTTCATTACCTACACACCATTTGTTACTTCTTGGAGAGTGGTGTCTCCTAGATTGGCTAGGTGTCACTTGGGAGCCTCCGACAAGATTGTGGAGTTGAACCAAGGAGTTTGTAAGGGCAAGGAGATCGCCTACTTCGTGAAGATCTACCACTAGTGAGGCAAGTCCTTCGTGGGTGATGGCCATGGTGGGATAGACAAGGTTGCTTCTTCGTGGACCCTTTGTGGGTGGTTGCTTCTTCGTGGACCCTTCGTGGGTGGAGCCCTGTGTGGACTCGCGCAACCGTTGCCCTTGGGTGGAGCCCTGTGTGGACTCACGCAACCGTTACCCTTCGTGGGTTGAAGTCTCCATCAACGTGGATGTAGGATAGCACCACCTATCCGAACCACGGGAAAAACATCCGTGTCTCCAATTGCGTTTGAAATCTCCAAACCCTTCCCTTTACATTCTTGCAAGTTGCATGCTTTACTTTCCGCTGCCTATATACTCTTTGCATGCTTGCTTGAATTATGTGATGATTGCTTGACTTGTCCTAAATTATCTAAAATCTGCCAAGAACTAAAATTGGGAAAAGGTTAAGTTTTTATTTGGTCAAGTAGTCTAATCACCCCCTCTAGACATACTTTCGGTCCTACAAGTGGTATCAGAGCCTTGGTCTCCATTTGCTTTGATCTCCATAGCTTTTGGTGATCATAGCCTTGGTTTCACAACCTAGGAGAGTATGGCGTCTAGCGAGGGAAATTATCACCGTAGAGGTCCTTACTTTGACGGTACTAATTTTGCTAGTTGGAAGCATAAAATGAAAATGCATATTCTTGGACATAACCCCACCGTTTGGGCTATTGTGTGTGTTGGTTTGCAAGGTGACTTCTTTGATGGGAGAGAACCAAACCGTGAAGCTACCGCGGATGAGTTGAAGATGTTGCAATACAATGCTCAAGCTTGTGATATTCTCTTCAACGGATTGTGCCCCGAAGAATTCAACAAAATCAGCCGCCTTGAGAATGCAAAGGAAATTTGGGACACTTTGATTGATATGCACGAAGGTACCGACTCCATCAAGGAATCCAAGTTGGATGTGCTTCAAAGCCAACTTGACAAGTTCAAGATGAAGGATGGTGAAGGTGTCGCTGAAATGTACTCTAGGCTTGCTCTCATCACAAATGAGATTGCCGGCTTAGGAAGTGAAGAGATGACCGATAGATTCATCATCAAGAAGATCCTAAGAGCCTTGGATGGAAAATATGATACTGTGTGCACATTGATCCAAATGATGCCCAATTACAAAGATCTCAAGCCAACGGAGGTGATTGGAAGAATTGTTGCTCATGAGATGTCACTTAAGGATAAAGAGGAACTTCACAACAAATCAAGTGGTGCCTATAAAGCCTCATGTGAAGCCCCTACATCATCAAGTGAGAAACAAGACTTCAACGAAGAATTGAGCTTAATGGTGAAGAACTTCAACAAGTTCTACAAGAGTAGAAGAAAAGATAGAAGCTCCAAGTCAAGGTCCTACAATGACAAAAGATCTTCTAGTCGAGAGCGAAACTGTTACAATTGTGGAAGACCCGGACACTATTCCAATGAGTGTACGGCTCCCGACAAGAGAAGAGAAGATTCTCCAAAAAGAAGAAGCAAAGGATCACCACCAAGGGAAAGAAGGAGTAGAGATGATCGTTATGAACGAAGATACTCACGGAGAAGCAAGGATTCGGAAAGGAAGGAAAAATCATCAAGGAGCTACACAAGACGAAGACATCAAGCTCATGTTGGTGAATGGGTATCCGGCTCCGACTCCGACAGCCACTCCGAGAGAAGTTATCACTCCAACTCCGAAGATACTCAAGATGAAGGTGTTGCCGGTCTAGCACTTGTGTCAACCAACTCCTACGACATATTTGACTCACCAAATGAAGGAATTGGAAGATGCTTCATGGCCAAAGGTCCTAAGGTAACACACCCCAAGTATATTGATTTCAATAGTGATGAAGATGACTTGTTAGGTGATGATTTGCTTGGTGACAACTCAAGTGATGAATACTATGATGAAAGACCAATTAATCATGCTAATCAAGATAAAACGAATGACAATGATAAGGAGAAGATTGAGGCTCTAACTAAAGAACTAAAAACTCTTAAGTTAGCTCATGACACTATCTTCGAAGATCATCGAGAACTTTTAAGAGCTCATGAGAAACTACGCTTTGAAAAGCTCAATCTTGAGCAAGAGCATGAGTTCTTAAAGGCAATCAATGATGATCTCCGCAAGAAAAGTTCTTCTTACATTGCCAAGCGTTTACTCTTATCCACTTACATGCCTCAAGTCAAGTCTAACAAGAAAGATTCTTCCTCTAGTAGTAACTATGATCATGCTAAATCCAATATTGTTGCTTCTAGTAGTTCTCTTGATTCCACTAATGATTCTCTTAGCCAAGTTACACTTGAGCAAGAAAATAGCTTATTGAAGGGAATTATAGAGAAAGGAGTGTACAAAAGCCTTGCCGGGAGTAAGCAATTCGAGGAAATTGTGCGCAAGCAAGGAATGCATCGGAAGAATCAAGGTGTTGGTTTTGAACGAAAGTTCAATGCCAATGGAGTTGAATGGGAAGAAGATCAATACCCCAAGACAAAGTTTGTCCCTCAACAAGAGAAGTATACTTCTTTCAAGGGGACACAAGCTCAAGATGATCTTCCACCACAAGACTACGAGCAAAAAGGCAAGGACAAGCTTCAAGAGGAAATTGATGCATTTGAAGAAGCTCCAAAGACCTTAGTCAAGTGGATTCCCAAGACTACTTCAAGTTCCACTTCATCAAGTACGACTACAACTCCAAGGATTCCCATCAAGATGATGTGGATCCAAAAGAAGAAGAACTAGAGAGTTCTTGAGGGTGACTCCGCCAACATACTTCACTCTTATCATTTTGGCAAGAACAAGTGCAATCAACTTCCACATCTTGCACTAGTTCAAGGAGTCACAAACCCTCTTGTTGGTAAGACAAGGGACAAGGTAACCTAAAAGTTTTCATGGAAATCATCTTTTGTGAGCATCACTCTATGTCTATGGATATCCTTGTTTGTTCCTTGTGGGACTAACCCATGTAGGTATTGAAAGTGCAATTCACTCATATGGATAGCTACAAGAGATCTACATCAACATTGAGCATCCACATCTTCAATATCTACATGAAGTCATCATCGACAAAACCCAAGGTTAGTTCATCCCTCTTAGGGGGGATATCACATCTAGGGGGAGCTTTACTCTAAGACTTGAGCTAAAGCAACTCTAAAGATGTGAACAAATCAATGCTTTATGTAAAAGTGGTAACCCCACTTGAGCTTAAATGATGAGTATGACCTATGGTCAAGTGTTCTCACTTGACTCCTAAGTCAATATACTCATATATAGATGACCTAGTCATCGCAAATTGCTTGATAGATGCTAGAATTGGTTGTGCATGCCTTGCCACATATTTCATTTGCCATCTCATTGTGTGAGCATGCTGGTTGCATATTTTACTCATTCGAGGACATCCACTTGTTGTTTTGATTGTTCGGCTTTATCTTCTTTTGCCAAGTGGATGGACAAGAATGCCTAAGAACCTCCTCTAGCTATCTATGCTTTTCTCGTCTCAAACTCTATTCATGCTGCATCACAAAATTGATCAAGTCAAATTCGAACCACTCTGTGTGAGGAGCGCTCGGAGTCCCCGATTCGTCATAGACTTAAACTTCCAAAACCTCTTTATGATTCTCGGTCTGACCGATACTCCACTTTCGGTCCTACCGAGATCATAAAGTTGATCTAGGTTTTCGATCTCGGTGCAACCGATTTGAACCTTTCGGTCACACCGAGTTTCAGTAACTGCACGCAGTTATGAATCTCGGTGCCACCGAGTTGTTCCACTCGGTCACACCGACAGGGTCGGGCTATATATAGTCACGGGTAAAATTTGGAAATTTCTCCGAACCCCTTCGCTCGCGCGATAGCCTGCTCTGCCCTTGAGGTCTCCGGATCGTCTTCTCACCGCCAGCAGCCTCCAGTCGCTGGTCTCCATCGCCGTCAATGGGAATTCTGCCCCGCCGTTGCCGCCGTAGCAAGTCCACGCCGAACTAGGGTATGGACTTGATCTTTGTGCTATTCCTCAATCTGATTCCTAGCACATTGTGATCATATTGTTTCTAGCCACGTTTGATAAACTTCTATCCAGTCAAAACGCTCATAGGTTAGGTTTGATTCGAAAATTCTAGGTTTAGGTTTCCGCCGAAACCATCTCGGACCCACCGAGTTGAAAACCTCGGTCCCACCGATTTGGCTTATGCCATTGCACAAGTGAGACTTGGTCTGACCGAGAATTACTTATCGGTGTGACCGATTTTTGAATTCAGTGAAACCCTAGCAGTCTCGGTGCCACCGAACTGTGACTCGGTCCTACCGAGTTCACTAGTTTAGGTTCCAAAACTGCTTCGGTATCACCGAGTTTGAAAATCGGTAGATCCGAGATGATTTCAGTGGGAAACTAAAACTAAGTTTTTGGATCATTCTTTTTGCAAAAATCTCTGCATTTTGTGATGCTCATCCACTCTATCTCTTCTATAATCTACTCACAGGGTCAGCAGTCAGTTTACAACATGTCAGACCAGAGTGATAGCCAGAATCTGTCAGAGCAGCAAGTGGTCATGAGTGAGGGCACTAGTCCCTCCAGTTCATCTGATGAAGGCAGCAGGAGCACTCCTAGCAATTTGCCAAAGGCTGCCACAAGACAAAGGAATAAGAAAACTTCAGACTCTGAAGATGAGGACTATGTGGCAGAGGAAGAGGCCACTTCCAAGAGAGTTGAGCCAGCTCAAGGCACAAAGCCAGGGCTGAAAATCAAAAGGCCAGCAGGCAGGCAGCCCATGTCAAAGGCAAGAGCCTCAACTGAGAAGCCCACTCCCCAAGAGCCAGTTGTAGTTGAGGGCAAAAAGAGAAAGGAGAGGGTGAAGAAGACTGTGGCTAGGGTACTTGGCAAAGCTTCCATCATGGAAGAGGAAGAAGAAGAAGAGGCAGCTGCACCAGCGCCCAAGGCGCCCAAGCTAATGGGAGATGCCATAAAATCAGGGGGAGCTGCTTCCAAGGCCAAGCCAGCTCCAAAGCCAAATCCCAAGAGGAACACACGGAGCATTCCTGCAGCTGAGAAGAACAAGGCCCCAGTGCCTGAGACTGTTGCTGAGGATGAGGAAGAGAATGTCCTTCGGAAGCTCAAGCCCAAGATCCCAGACCACAACGATGCTCATCTTGTGGCTGAGGATATGAAGCTCAGGAGAGACTCAGGGCTCAGGAAGTGGAGAGAAGCAGACCCATATGCTTCAAGGAGAAGGACTGCAGTGGACTACAGGTTTCACACTAAGGAGCAGCAGGATTTCTATGAGACGGTGCTGCTAGATAAGAAGCCCATTGTCTGTGATATGTGATAGGTTGACTGGACATATATCAAGGAGAATGAGGAGTACTACCCAGGAGTATTTGACAGCTTTAGTGCTTGTGGACTAGCTGACTTTGTTGGGCAGAAGCTCACAAAGTGGAATGAGGAACTTATCATGCAGTTCTACTCCACGGCACACTTTTATCCAGATGGGAGGATTACATGGATGTCTGAGGGTACAAGGTACCAATCTACAGTGGCTGAATGGGCACAGATCATTAATGCCCCAGAAGAGCAAGATGAGGACTTGGATATCTATGCCAAGAAGAAGATGGACCATAACTCCATGTCAAATATGTACAAGGAAATTCCCAATGAAGCTCTTGACACATTCAAGTTTGGCTCAGTGCATTATCTGCTATCAGGATTGCCTACGATGAACTGGATCCTTAGGCACACCCTTCTGCCCAAGTCTGGAGATCACAAGATGATCAGAGGTCACGCGATCAATTTGCTTCATGTCTTTGACGTGCCTCAAAAATTCAAAGTCATGAGCCTCATAGTGGAAACAATTAAGAGGACTGCAGCAGATCAAAAGAGGAGTTGTGGATATGCCCCTCAGATTCAGGAGCTCATCAACTCCAAGATGGGCACGGGCGTATATTTGTTGGATAAGGAACACCTGCCCATCCGTCCAGATTTCGAGGACAATGAAGTTGTTATGACTGAGAACGAGCCATCGTCTGCACAAGCTTTTGCAAAGAAGGAGAAGGCGAGGAAGGAGAAAGCTGCCAAGATGCCTACTCAAGAGGAGGCATCTGAGTACTTCTTGAAGACCAAACAAGAGCAGCTCGGTTACTTGATTGCATCCACGCTGAGAATTGAGCAAAGTCTGGCCAACCTCACTAAGAGTCAGCAGAGCCTAGAGAGAATCATGGAACAGAAGTTCTATGACTTGGATGTCAAAGTAACGGAAGTTCAGTCTGCAGTGGAGCAGCTCCAGGAGGACATGAATGAGAGGAGAGGCAGGACCACGACTCATGCTTTTTCTAGAGTGCCACGAGGGCCGAGGTCGTCTGCCGTGCCAGTTGCTGACACCAGAGCCACCACCTCAGCACCAGCTACAGCCTCAGCTCCAGCATCTACTTCAGCTCCAACTCCAGCGACTACTTCAACATCTACAGAAGCCTTCGTCCTTGGAGTGATCCGGACTCCACCACCACCTGAAGATCAAGCCTGAGCGTCGATCTAGTGCTATGCATTTTCTAGGAAATTTTTGGTAACTTGTTGCCAAAGGGGGAGAAGATGTATAGATCATAGGCTTCGAGAGAGAGAGTGTTGCTTTTCTCTCTTGCTTTATTTGGTGGTTTTTCGAACCTTTTCTGCTTTTGAGTGCTTGATACTACGTCATTATTTGTGAGACATTGATGATCATGTGTTTGATCATAAGCTACACTTAATGCTTGCTTAATGCTATTATCCTATCTATCTTGTGTGATCATTTATTATTCTTGGTGATGAGTGCATGTATTTCATTCTTATCATTTTGAGCGCTCCACCAAGATGTATGTGACATGGAAGAGTAACCCATGACTCTAACTCTTTGTGCATTTGCAGTCCAAAGCAAATTTTAAATATGCACAAATTTAGGGGGAGCTCTTACTTATCACATACTTCTCAAAGTGACGATATATTTCATGCTTATTATCATTTGTCGAAGCTTTGATCTATATGTTGTCATCAATTACCAAAAAGGGGGAGATTGAAAGTGCAACTATCCCTAGGTGGTTTTGGTAATTCATAACAACATATAGCTCATTGAGCTAATGCGATTCCAAGATGATTATTTCAGGAAAGCTCAATGATTGGCATGGCACGGATATGAAAGTGGAACCCTCAAAATGCGAAGGACAAAGGATTGGCTCAAGCTCAAAAGCTCAATACTCTTCATTTTATATTTTAGTGATCCAAGATCACATTGAGTCTTTAGGAAAAGCCAATACTATTAAGGAGGGATGAGGTGTTGCTTAATGAGCCTCTTGCTTCATGTGCTTAATGATATGCTCCAAAATCCTCAACTACTTTCCCATATCCACATATGACCTAAACGCTAAGCCAAACTCGGTCCTACCGATTCTTCCTATCCGGCGCCACCGAGTTTCACTTGTCATTAGCCACTGCCAAACCCTAGCAATTCGGTCCTACCGATAAGGATCTCGGTCTCACCGAGATGGGGTTGCAAACTCTTTGTTTCCCTTTCGTAACTTTTCGGTCTCACCGAAAGAGCGAATCGGTCCCACCGAGATTGCAATGTAAACTCAGTGTTTCCCCTTTGTAACTTTTCGGTCTCACCGAGTTCCACTCGGTCTCACCGAAAGAGCAAATCGGTCCCACCGAGTTTGCCTGACCAACTCTCTGGTTAGCTAATTACCAAATTCGGTCTCACCGAGTTTGTGTAATCGGTCTCACCGAGATTACGTTATGCCCAAACCCTAACCGAATCGGTCCTACCCATTTGCATGTCAGTCCCACCGAAACTCCTAACGGTCACTAGGTTTACTACTTCGGTCAGACCGAGTTTATTTATTCGGTCCCACCAAGATTGGAAAACTGTGTAACAGTTGGATTTTGTGTGGAGGCTATATATACCCCTCCACCTCCTTCTCATTAAGTGTGAGAGCCATCAGAACACACACATCATTCCAACTCATATGTTCTGAGAGAGAACCACCTACTCATGTGTTGAGACCAAGACATTCCATTCCTACCATATGAATCTTGATCTCTAGCCTTCCCAAGTTGCTTTCCACTCAAATCTTCTTTCCACCAAATCCAAATCCTATGAGAGAGAGTTGAGTGTTGGGGAGACTATCATTTGAAGCACAAGAGCAAGGAGTTCATTACCTACACACCATTTGTTACTTCTTGGAGAGTGGTGTCTCCTAGATTGGCTAGGTGTCACTTGGGAGCCTCCGACAAGATTGTGGAGTTGAACCAAGGAGTTTGTAAGGGCAAGGAGATCGCCTACTTCATGAAGATCTACCACTAGTGAGGCAAGTCCTTCGTGGGCGATGGCCATGGTGGGATAGACAAGGTTGCTTCTTTGTGGACCCTTTGTGGGTGGTTGCTTCTTCATGGACCCTTCGTGGGTGGAGCCCTGTGTGGACTCGCGCAACCATTGCCCTTGGGTGGAGCCCTGTGTGGACTCACGCAACCGTTACCCTTCGTGGGTTGAAGTCTCCATCAACGTGGATGTAGGATAGCACCACCTATCCGAACCACGGGAAAAACATCCGTGTCTCCAATTGCGTTTGAAATCTCCAAACCCTTCCCTTTACATTCTTGCAAGTTGCATGCTTTACTTTCCGCTGCCTATATACTCTTTGCATGCTTGCTTGAATTATGTGATGATTGCTTGACTTGTCCTAAATTATCTAAAATCTGCCAAGAACTAAAATTGGGAAAAGGTTAAGTTTTTATTTGGTCAAGTAGTCTAATCACCCCCCTCTAGACATACTTTCGATCCTACACGGCCCTCCCTCTCTTCCACTCCTTTATATACGGGAAGGTGGGCACCCCTTGGAGACACAACAATTGATCATTGATCTCTTAGCCATGTGCGGTGCCCCCCTCCACCATAATCCACCTCGACCATATCATAGCAGTGCTTAGGCGAAGCCCTGCGTCGGTAGCATCATCATCACCGTCACCATGCCATCGTGCTGACGAAACTCTCTTATGAAGCTTTGCTGGATCGGAGCTCGCGGGACGTCATCGATTTGAATGATACGTCCATTCTGCATCATGCTTTTATATCGATATTTATCGCATTATGTACTGTTATTTCACTTTATGTCACAATACTTATGGCTATTCTCTCTTATTTTACAAGGTTTATATAAAGAGGGAGAATGCCGGTAGCTGGAATTCTGGTCTGGAAAAGGAGCAAATATTAGAGACCTATTCCGCGCAACTCCAAAAGTCCTGAAACTCCATGGAATGTCTTACAAGAAATAAAGAAAAATCCACGGCAAAGATGAAGGCCAGGGGGCCCACACCCTTCTCACGAGGGTGGGGGCACGCGCCCCCCTAGGGCACGCCCCCCTACCTCATGGGCTCCCTGGTGCCTCTCCGATGCCCATCTTCTCCTATATGAGGTCTTTCGATGAGAAAAAAATAGGAAGGAACTTTTCGGGACGAGACTCAGCCGCCACGAGGCGGAACCTTGGCGGATCCAATTTAGAGCTCCGGCAGAGCTGTTCTGCCAGGGAAACTTCCCTTCCGAGAGGGGGAAATCATCACCATCGTCATCACCAACGCTCCTCTCATCGGGAGAGGGCAATCTCCATCAACATCTTCACCAGCACCATCTCATCTCCAAACCCTAGTTCATCTCTTGTATCCAATTCTTGTCTCAAAGTCCGGGATTGGTGCTAGTAGGTTGCTACTAGTGTTGATTACTCCTTGTAGTTGATGCTAGTTGGTTTATTTAGTGGAAGATCATATGTTCAGATCCTATATGCATATTATTTCCCCTCTGATTATGAACATGAATATGCTTTGTGAGTAATTACGTTCGTTCCTGAGGACAAGGGAGAAGTCTTGCTATGAGTAGTCATGTGAATTTGGTATTCGTTTGATATTTTGATAAGATTTATGTTGTCTAGCCTCTAGTGGTGTTATGTGAACGTCGACTACATAACACTTCACCATTATTTGGGCCTAGAGGAAGGCATTGGGAAGTAATAAGTAGATGATGGGTTGCTAGAGTGACAGAAGCTTAAACCCTAGTTTATGCGTTGCTTCGTAAGGGGCTGATTTGGATCCATATGTTTCATGCTATGGTTAGGTTTACCTTAATACTTTTGTTGTAGTTGCGGATGCTTGCAATAGAGGTTAATCATAAGTGGGATGCTTGTTCAAGTAAGAACAGCACCCAAGCACCAGTCCACCCACATATCAAATTATCAAAGTATCGATCGCGAATCATATGAACGTGATGAAAACTAGCTTGACGATATTCCCATGTGTCCTCGGGAGCGCTTTTCCTATTATAAGAGTTTGTTCGAGCTTGTCCTTTGCTACAAAAGGATTGGGCCACCTTGCTGCACTTTATTTACTTTTGTTACTTGTTGCTCGTTACAATCTATCTTATCACGAAACTATCTGTTACCACTTATTTCAGTACTTGCAGAGAATACCTTGCTGAAAACCGCTTATCATTTCCTTCTGCTCCTCGTTGGGTTCGACACTCTTACTTATCAAAAGGACTATGATAGATCCCCTATACTTGTGGGTCATCAAGACTCTTTTCTGGCGCCGTTGCCGGGGAGTGTAGCGCCTTTGGTAGGTGGAATTTGGTAAGGAAAAATTTATATAGTATGCTGAAATTTATTGTCACTTGTTACTATGGAAAGTAATTCTCTGAGGGGCTTGTTCGGGGTATCTTCACCCCGTCCAGTAGAGCAAAGAGTTGCTCCTCAACCTACTGAACCTATTGAAAATGAAATTCCTTATGAGTATCCTTCAGGTATGATAGAAAAACTGCTAGATAACCCTTTTACAGGAGATGAAACAAAGCATCCTGATGAGCACTTAATATATGTGGATGAAGTTTGTGGATTATTTAAGCTTGCAGGTATACCCGATGATGTTGCTAAGAAGAAGGTCTTCCCTTTATCTTTGAAGGGAGATGCATTGATATGGTATAGGCTATGTGATGATATGAGATCATGGGACTATAAAAGATTGAAGCTGGAATTTCATCAAAAGTATTACCCTATGCATCTTGTTCATCGTGATCATAATTATATATATAATTTATGGCCTCGCGAAGGAGAAAGCATCGCTCAAGCTTGGGGGAGGCTTAAATCGATGTTATATTCATGCCCCAATCATGAGCTCTCAAGAGAAATAATTATGCAAAGTTTTTATGCTTGGCTTTCTGAAAACAATCGCACCATGCTCGATACTTCTTGTGCCGGCTCTTTTATGATGAAGACTATTGAATTCAGATGGAATTTATTGGATAGAATTAAACGCAACTCTGAAGAGTGGGACCTCGACGAAGGTAAGGAGTCAGGTATGACACCTAAGTTTGATTGTGTTAAATCTTTTATGGATACTGATATTTTTCGTAAGTTTAGCACTAAATATGGACTTGACTCTGAGATAGTAGCTTCTTTCTATGAATCTTTTGCCACTTATGTTGATCTCCCTAAGGAGAAGTGGTTTAAATATCATCCTCCCATAGAAGTAAGAGTAGCTGCACCTATTAAAGTTGAAGAAAAGACTATCACTTATAACGATCCTATTGTTCCTACTTCTTATATTGAGAAACCACCTTTCCCTGTTAGAATAAAGGATCATGCTAAAGCTTCAACTGTTGTTCGTAAAAGCAATATTAGAACTTATACACCTCCTGAGCAAGTTAAAGTAGAACCTGAAATTGCTATTTTTAAAGATCTCTTGTCTGATAATATTGATGGGCATGTTATTCAGTTCCAAGGTGAAACTGCTAGAATTGCTAAACCTTGTAATAAAGATAAACATAGACCTGTGGTAGGCGTGCCTGTTATTTCTGTTAAAATAGGAGATCATTGTTATCATGGCTTATGTGATATGGGTGCTAGTGCTAGTGTTATACCTCATGACTTATACAAAGAAATTAAGAATGAAATTGCACCTGTTGAGTTAGAAGATATTGATGTCACTATTAAACTTGCTAATAGAGATACTATTGCACCAATTGGAATTGTTAGAGATGTTGAAGTCTTGTGTGGGAAAACTAAATATCCTGCTGATTTTCTTGTTCTTACTTCTCCGCAAGATAGCTTTTGTCCAATTATATTTGGTAGACCTTTCTTAAACATTGTCAATGCTACCATAGACTGTACTAAGAATATTGTTACTGTTCGTTTGGATGATATGGTTCATGAGTTTAATTTCTCTAAATTTAGTAAACAACATCGTGAGGAAGAATTACCTAGTAAGGATGAAATTATTGGTCTTGCTTCTATTGCCGTACCTCCTAGTGATCCTTTAGAACATTATTTGCTAGACCATGAAAATGATATGTTCATGAATGAAAGAAGGGAAATAGATGAAGTATTCTTTAAACAGGAACCTATTCTGCATCACAACTTGCCTATTGAAATTTTAGGGGATCCTCCTCCACCCAAGGGTGATCCCGTGTTTGAGCTTAAACCGTTGCCTGATAATCTTAAATATGCTTATCTTGATGAAAAGAAGATATATCCTATTATTATTAGTGCTAACCTTTCAGAGCATGAAGAAGAAAGATTATTGAAAACAATAAAGAAGCATCGTGCTTCTATTGGATATACTCTTGATGATCTTAAGGGCATTAGTCCCACTCTATGTCAACATAAAATAAATTTGGACGCAGATGCCAAACCAGTTCGTGATCCTCAATGACGTCTGAATCCTAAAATGAAAGAAGTGGTAAGAAAAGAAATACTAAAGCTTCTGGAGGCAGGTATAATCTATCCCGTTGTTGATAGTGAGTGGGTAAGTCCTGTCCATTGTGTCCCTATGAAGGGAGATATTACTGTTGTTCCTAATGATAAAGATGAATTGATTCCACAAAGAATTATCACAGGTTATAGGATGGTAATTGATTTCCGCAAATTAAATAAAGCTACTAAGAAAGATCATTACCCCTTACCTTTTATTGATCAAATGCTAGAAAGATTATGCAAACATACACACTATTGCTTTCTAGATGGTTATTCTGGTTTCTCTCAAATACCTATGTCGGCTAGAGATCAATCAAAGACTACTTTTACATGCCCCTTTGGTACTTTTGCTTATAGACGTATGCCTTTTGGTTTATGTAATGCACCTGCTACCTTTCAAAGATGCATGATGGCTATATTCTTTGACTTTTGTGAAAAGATTTGTGAGGTTTTCATGGACGACTTTTCCGTCTATGGTTCCTCTTTTGATGATTGCTTGAGCAATCTTGATCGAGTTTTGCAGACATGTGAAGAAACTAATCTTGTCTTGAATTGGGAAAAGTGCCACTTTATGGTTAATGAAGGTATTGTCTTGGGGCACAAAATTTCTGAAAGAGGTATTGAAGTTGATAAAGCCAAGGTTGATGCTATTGAAAAGATGCCATGTCCTAGGGACATCAAAGGTATAAGAAGTTTCCTTGGTCACGCCGAATTTTACAGGAGGTTCATAAAGGACTTCTCAAAAATTTCTCGGCCTCTGACTAATTTATTGCAAAAAGGTATACCATTCGTCTTTGATGATGATTGTGTAGAAGCATTCGAAATACTTAAGAAAGCATTAGTCTCTGCACCTGTTGTTCAGCCACCCGATTGGAACCTACCCTTTGAAATTATGTGTGATGCTAGTGATTATGCTGTAGGTGCTGTTCTAGGGCAAAGAGTTGACAAGAAATTAAATGTTATTCATTATGCTAGTAAGACTCTAGACAATGCTCAAAGAAACTATGCTACTACTGAAAAAGAGCTTTTAGCAGTTGTATTTGCTTGTGATAAGTTCAGATCTTATATTGTTGATTCTGAAGTAACTATTCAAACAGATGATGCTGCTATTAAATATCTTATGGAAAAGAAAGATGCTAAGCCTAGACTTATTAGATGGGTTCTCTTGCTACAAGAATTTGATTTGCATATTGTTGATAGAAGGGGAGGTGAGAACCCCGTTGCAGACAACTTCTCTAGGTTAGAAAATATCCTTGATGACCCACTACCTATTAATGATAGCTTTCCTGATGGACAATTAAATGTTATAAGTACTTCTCGTAGTACTCCATGGTATGCTGATTATGCTAATTATATTGTTGCTAAGTTTATACCACCTAGCTTCACATACCAACAAAAGAAAAAGGTTTTCTATGATTTAAGACATTACTTTTGGGATGACCCACATCTTTATAGAGAAGGGGTAGATGGTGTTATTAGACGTTGTGTACCTGAGCATGAACAGGAACAGATCCTACGCAAGTGTCATTCCGTGTCTTATGGAGGACACCACGCTGGAGATAGAATTGCACATAAGGTATTGCAATCTGGTTTTTATTGGCCTACTCACTTCAAGGATGCTTGTAAGTTTGTCTTGTCTTGTGATGAATGTCAAAGAATTGGTAATATTAGTAGACGTCAAGAAATGCCTATGAATTATTCACTTGTTATTGAACCATTTGATGTTTGGGCTTTGATTATATGGGACCTTTTCCTGCCTCTAATGGATACACACATATTCTAGTTGCTGTTGATTACGTTACTAAGTGGGTAGAAGCTATTCCAACTAGTAGTGCTGATCATAACACTTCTATTAAAATTCTTAAAGAAGTTATTTTCCCGAGGTTTGGAGTCCCTAGATATTTAATGACTGATGGTGGTTCACACTTTATTCATGGTGCTTTCCGTAAAATGCTTGCTAAATATGATGTTAATCATAGAATTGCATCTCCTTATCACCCACAGTCTAGTGGTCAAGTAGAGTTGAGCAATAGAGAGCTCAAATTAATTTTGCAAAAGACTATTAATAGGTCTAGAAAGAATTGGTCTAAGAAACTTGATGATGCGTTATGGGCTTATAGAAATGCATACCAAAATCCTATGGGTATGTCTCCGTATAAAATGGTATATGGAAAAGCATGTCACTTACCTCTCGAACTAGAACATAAGGCATATTGGGCTATTAAAGAGCTTAACTATGATTTTAAACTTGCCGGTGAAAAGAGGTTATTTGATATTAGCTCACTTGATGAATGGAGAACCCAAGCTTATGAAAATGCCAAGTTGTTTAAAGAAAAAGTTAAAAGATGGCATGACAAAAGAATACAAAAGCGTGAGTTTAATGTAGGTGATTATGTATTGCTATACAACTCTCGTTTAAGATTTTTTACAGGGAAACTTCTCTCTAAATGGGAAGGCCCCTATGTTATCGAAGAGGTCTATCGTTCCGGTGCCATAAAAATCAACAACTTCGAGGGCACAAATCCGAAGGTGGTAAACGGTCAAAGAATCAAACATTATATCTCAGGTAATCCCATAAATGTTGAAACCAATATTATTGAAATTGTAACCCCGGAGGAATACATAAGAGACACTTTCCGGAACGTTTCAGACTCCGAAAAGGAATAGGTATGTGGTACGGTAAGTAAACTGACTCCAAAACAACTTTTAAGGCAATATTTCTCTGTTTTGGAATATTTAGAAAAATAGAAAAATAAGTAGCAGTCCGGGAAGGACACGAGGGCCCCACGAGGGTGGTGGGCGTGCCCTACCCCCCTGGGCGCGCCCCCTACCTCGTGAGCACCTCGTGTGCCTTCTGGACTCCGTTTTCTTGCACGTTACATATTTTGGTCGGTAAAAATTCATTATATATTCTCCTGAAGTTTTTGACTCCCGTATCACGCAAAAATCTCCTGTCTTTGTTTCGAGCTGTCCTGTTGCAGATTAAATCAACATGTCTTTCCAGGATTCGGAAGGAGAAAGCTATGTGGATGATTACTTAGCAAATCCAAAGGTCTATGGAGATGTGGAACATAATGGATGGACCACGGAGGAAGAAGAGGACTATGAACCCAAGGGGAAGGAGGAGACGAGCTCAGATGAAGATGAAGCACCATTACCTCAACCTGGGGACATGCACGTCGTGTTCAAAAAGTCAAGTCTCACTGATAGGGTAAAGAAACACAAGTTCGAGTTTATCCCTTTTCGTCTTTTGCAGGAAAGTAAGCAGGACCTATGCAAAAAGATATTAACCCTGGAGTGGGAAATTGATGATCTGAGGGATGAAAATGCCGTCCTCAAGCGCAAATTAAGGGAGAAGACTAAGCCATCAACTAAGCCAACATCACCACCACCTTCTTCACCAACCAAGGAGACATAATCACATGGGTATGGGCACTCCCATGGCAACTGCTAAGCTTGGGGGAGGTGCCCCGGTATCGTATCACAATCACAACTCCTATATTTACCGTTTTCTTAGTTCGATCCTATTAGTAGTATCTTGATCTAGTAGAATAAAGTTTATGGCATGATCTAGTTTGAGTTTTGCTTTATGATCTCTCTATGTAATCGAGTCCGTGAGCTATATATAATAAAGATTAGTGTTGAGTCAAGGGCTTGATTATTTTGCCATGATCTTGGGTGAATAAAAGAAAAGAGAAAAAGAATAAAAAGAAACAAAAAGTTCATATTGATCTTATTGAGAGTAATGACTTCACATCGAAAAAGTATGATGATTAAAAGTTGTTGGGAATTGGCAGACATAGCTTTGGTCAATGTTGCAATTAATAGGAAGTAATAAGGAAAGAGAGGTTTCACATATAGATATATTATCATTGACATCTTTTATGATTGGGAGCACTCATTAAAATATGACATGCTAAAGAGTTTATGTTGGACAAGGAAGACGACGCAATGAGTCATGTCTTTCTTATATCTGAGATAAAGTATGTTGTCATGGATCCTCTAACTTGTTGAGCTTGCCTTTCCCCCTCATGCTAGCCAAATTCTCAGCACCAAGTAGAAATACTACTTGTGCTTCCAAATATCCTTAAACCAGTTTTGCCATGAGAGTCCACCATATCTACCTATGGATTGAGTAAGATCCTTCAAGTAAGTTGTCATCGGTGCAAATCAATAAAAATTGCTCTAAATATGTATGATTGATTGGTGTGGGAGAAATAAGCTTTATACGATCTTGTGATGTGAAAGTAATAAAAGCGACAGACTGCATAATAAAGGTTCGTATCACAAGGGGAAATATATGACGTTCTTTCGCATTGAGATTTTATATATCCAACCATAAAAGCGCATGGCAACCTCTACTTCCCTCTACGAAGGGCCTATCCTTTATTATTATCTTCTACCTTATGCAAGAGTCATGGTGATCTTCACCTTTTATTTTTCATTTTATCCTTTGGCAAGCTCAACATGTTGGAAAGAACATGATATATATATATATATATCTAATTGGATGTAGGGGAGCATGAACCATTATTGTTGACATTACCCTTGAGGTAAAAGGTTGTGGGGCAAAATTATAAGCCCCTATCTTTCTCTGTGTCCGATTAAAACTCCGTAACCACAAGTATCGCGTGAGTGTTAGCAATTATGGAGGACTAAATGATAGTTGAGTATGTGGACTTGCTTTTTAGCTCTGACATAGACTCTTTCCGATGTTATGATAAATGGCAATTGCTTCAATGACTGAGATTATAGTTTGTCAGAGCCCAATAAGGTTTATGATTTATACTTTTGCATTGTGAATAGATCATCACTTGAACATAAGTAATCATATGACAAAATCTATATATGTTGTTGTTATGAGAATAATCATGATGCCTTCATGTCCGTATTTTATTTTTATCGACGCCTCTACCTCTAAACATGAGGAAATATTTATTGTTATCGGCTTTTCGCTTGAGGACAAGCGGGGTCTAAGCTTGGGGGAGTTGATACGTCCATTCTGCATGATGCTTTTATATCGATAATTATCGCATTATGGACTGTTATTTCACTTTATGTCACAATACTTATGGCTATTCTCTCTTATTTTACAAGGTTTATATAAAGAGGGAGAATGCTGGCAGCTGGAATTCTGGTCTGCAAAAGGAGCAAATATTAGAGACCTATTCCGCGCAACTCCAAAAGTCCTGAAACTCCATGGAATGTCTTAAAAGAAATAAGGAAAAATCCACGGCAAAGATGAAGGCCAGGGGGCCCACACCCTTCTCACGAGGGTGGGGGGCGCGCCCCCTAGGGCGCGCCCCCTACCTCATGGGCCCCCTGGTGGCTCTCTGATGCCCATCTTCTCCTATATGAGGTCTTTCGACGAGAAAAAAATAAGAAGGAACTTTTCGGGACGAGACTCAGCCTCCACGAGGCGGAACCTTGGCGGATCCAATCTAGAGCTCCGGCAGAGCTGTTCTGCCGGGGAAACTTCCCTTTCGGGAGGGGGAAATCATCACCATCGTCATCACCAACGCTCCTCTCATCGGGAGAGGGCAATCTCCATCAACATCTTCACCAGCACCATCTCATCTCCAAACCCTAGTTCATCTCTTGTTTATTTGGTGGAAGATCATATGTTCAGATCCTATATGCATATTATTACCCCTCTGATTATGAACATGAATATGCTTTGTGAGTAATTACGTTCATTCCTGAGGACAAGGGAGAAGTCTTGCTATGAGTAGTCATGTGAATTTGGTATTCGTTTGATATTTTGATAAGATGTATGTTGTCTAGCCTCTAGTGGTGTTATGTGAACGTCGACTACATAACACTTCACCATTATTTGGGCCTAGAGGAAGGCATTGGGAAGTAATAAGTAGATGATGGGTTTCTAGAGTGACAGAAGCTTAAACCCTAGTTTATGCGTTGCTTCGTAAGGGGCTGATTTGGATCCATATGTTTCATGCTATGGTTAGGTTTACCTTAATACTTTTGTTGTAGTTGCAGATGCTTGCAATAGAGGTTAATCATAAGTGGGATGCTTGTTCAAGTAATAACAGCACCCAAGCACCGGTCCACCCACATATCAAATTATCAAAGTATCGAACGCGAATCATATGAACGTGATGAAAACTAGCTTGAAGATATTCCCATGTGTCCTCGGGAGCGCTTTTCCTATTATAAGAGTTTGTTCCAGCTTGTCCTTTGCTACAAAAGAATTGGGCCACCTTGCTGCACTTTATTTACTTTTGTTACTTGTTGCTCGTTACAATCTATCTTATCACAAAACTATCTATTACCACTTATTTCAGTACATGCAGAGAATACCTTGCTGAAAACCGCTTATCATTTCCTTCTGCTCCTCGTTGGGTTCGACAATCTTACTTATCGAAAGGACTATGATAGATCCCCTATACTTTTGGGTCATCAAGACTCTTTTCTGGCGCCGTTGCCGGGGAGTGTAGCGCCTTTGGTAGGTGGAATTTGGTAAGGAAAAATTTATATAGTGTGCTGAAATTTATTGTCACTTGTTACTATGGAAAGTAATTCTCTGAGGGGCTTGTTCGGGGTATCTTCACCCCGTCCAGTAGAGCAAAGAGTTGCTCCTCAACCTACTGAACCTATTGAAAATGAAATTCCTTATGAGTATCCTTCAGGTATGATAGAAAAACTGCTAGATAACCCTTTTACAGGAGATGGAACAAAGCATCCTGATGAGCACTTAATATATGTGGATGAACTTTGTGGATTATTTAAGCTTGCAGGTATACCCGATGATGTTGCTAAGAAGAAGGTCTTCCCTTTATCTTTGAAGGGAGATGCATTGATATGGTATAGGCTATGTGATGATATGAGATCATGGGACTATAAAAGATTGAAGCTGGAATTTCATCAAAAGTATTACCCTATGCATCTTGTTCATCGTGATCACAATTATATATATAATTTATGGCCTCGCGAAGGAGAAAGCATCGCTCAAGCTTGGGGGAGGCTTAAATCGATGTTATATTCATGCCCCAATCATGAGCTCTCAAGAGAAATAATTATGCAAAGTTTTTATGCTTGGCTTTCTGAAAACAATCGCACCATGCTCGATACTTCTTGTGCTGGCTCTTTTATGATGAAGACTATTGAATTCAGATGGAATTTATTGGATAGAATTAAACGCAACTCTGAAGATTGGGACCTCGATGAAGGTAAGGAGTCAGGTATGACACCTAAGTTTGATTGTGTTAAATCTTTTATGGATACTGATATTTTCCGTAAGTTTAGCACTAAATATGGACTTGACTCTGAGATAGTAGCTTCTTTCTATGAATCTTTTGCCACTTATGTTGATCACCCTAAGGAGAAGTGGTTTAAATATCATCCTCCCATAGAAATAAGAGTAGCTGCACCTATTAAAGTTGAATAAAAGACTGTCACTTATAACGATCCTATTGTTCCTACTTCTTATATTGAGAAACCACCTTTCCCTGTTAGAATAAAGGATCATGCTAAAGCTTCAACTGTTGTTCGTAAAAGCAATATTAGAACTTATACACCTCCTGAGCAAGTTAAAGTAGAACCTAATATTGCTATTGTTAAAGATCTCTTGTCTGATAATATTGATGGCATGTTATTCAGTTCCTAGGTGAAACTGCTAGAATTGCTAAACCTTGTGATAAAGATAAACATAGACCTGTGGTAGGCGTGCCTGTTATTTCTGTTAAAATAGGAGATCATTGTTATCATGGCTTATGTGATATGGGTGCTAGTGCTAGTGTTATACCTCATGACTTATACAAATAAATTAAGAATGAAATTGCACCTGTTGAGTTAGAAGATATTGATGTCACTATTAAACTTGCTAATAGAGATACTATTGCACCAATTGGAATTGTTAGAGATGTTGAAGTCTTGTGTGGGAAAACTAAATATCCTGCTGATTTTCTTGTTCTTACTTCTCTGCAAGATAGCTTTTATCCAATTATATTTTGTAGACCTTTCTTAAACACTGTCAATGCTACCATAGACTGCACTAAGAATATTGTTACTGTTGGTTTGGATGATATGGTTCATGAGTTTAATTTCTCTAAATTTAGTAAACAACATTTGAGGAAGAATTACCTAGTAAGGATGAAATTATTGGTCTTGCTTCTATTGCCGTACCTCCTAGTGATCCTTTAGAACATTATTTGCTAGACCATGAAAATGATATGTTCATGAATGAAAGAAGGGAAATAGATGAAGTATTCTTTAAACAGGAACCTATTCTGCATCACAACTTGCTTGTTGAAATTTTAGGGGATCCTCCTCCACCCAAGGGTGATCCCGTGTTTGAGCTTAAACCGTTGCCTGATAATCTTAAATATGCTTATCTTGATGAAAAGAAGATATATCCTGTTATTATTAGTGCTAACCTTTCAGAGCATGAAGAAGAAAGATTATTGAAAACTCTAAAGAAGCATCGTGCTGCTATTGGATATACTCTTGATGATCTTAAGGGCATTAGTCCCACTCCATGTCAACATAAAATAAATTTGGAAGCAGATGCCAAACCAGTTCGTCGTCTGAATCCTAAAATGAAAGAAGTGGTAAGAAAAGAAATACTAAAGCTTCTGGAGGCAGGTATAATCTATCCCGTTGCTGATAGTGAGTGGGTAAGTCCTGTCCATTGTGTCCCTAAGAAGGAAGGTATTACTGTTGTTCCTAATGATAAAGATGAATTGATTCCACAAAGAATTATCACAGGTTATAGGATGGTAATTGATTTCCGCAAATTAAATAAAGCTACTAAGAAAGATCATTACCCCTTACCTTTTATTGATCAAATGCTAGAAATATTATGCAAACATACACACTATTGCTTTCTAGATGGTTATTCTGGTTTCTTTCAAATATCTGTGTCGGCTAGAGATCAATCAAAGACTACCTTTACATGCCCTTTTGGTACTTTTTCTTATAGACGTACGCCTTTTGGTTTATGTAATGCACCTGCTACCTTTCAAAGATGCATGATGGCTATATTCTCTGACTTTTGTGAAAAGATTTGTGAGGTTTTCATGGACGACTTTTCCGTCTATGGTTCCTCTTTTGATGATTGCTTGAGCAATCTTGATCGAGTTTTGCAGACATGTGAAGAAACTAATCTTGTCTTGAATTGGGAAAACTTCCACTTTATGGTTAATGAAGGTATTGTCTTGGGGCACAAAGTTTCTGAAAGAGGTATTGAAGTTGATAAAGCCAAGGTTGATGCTATTGAAAAGATGCCATGTCCTAGGGACATCAAAGGTATAAGAAGTTTCCTTGGTCACGCCGGATTTTACAGGAGGTTCATAAAGGACTTCTCAAAAATTTCTCGGCCACTGACTAATTTATTGCAAAAAGGTATACCATTTGTCTTTGATGATGATTGTGTAGAAGCATTCGAAATACTTAAGAAAGCATTAGTCTCTGCACCTGTTGTTCAGCCACCTGATTGGAACCTACCCTTTGAAATTATGTGTGATGCTAGTGATTATGCTGTAGGTGTTGTTCTAGGGCAAAGAGTTGACAAGAAATTAAATGTTATTCATTATGCTAGAAAGACTCTAGACAATGCTCAAAGAAACTATGCTACTACTGAAAAAGAGCTTTTAGCAGTTGTATTTGCTTGTGATAAGTTCAGATCTTATATTGTTGATTCTAAAGTAACTATTCAAACAGATCATGCTGCTATTAAATATCTTATGGAAAAGAAAGATGCTAAGCCTAGACTTATTAGATGGTTTCCCTTGCTACAAGAATTTGATTTGCATATTGTTGATAGAAAGGGAGCTGAGAACCCCGTTGCAGACAACTTGTCTAGGTTACAAAATATCCTTGATGACCCACTACCTATTAATGATAGCTTTCCTGATGAACAATTAAATGTTATAAGTACTTCTCGTAGTACTCCATGGTATGCTGATTATGCTAATTATATTGTTGCTAAGTTTATACCACCTAGCTTCACATACCAACAAAAGAAAAAGTTTTTGTATGATTTAAGACATTACTTTTGGGATGACCCACATCTTTATAGAGAAGGGGTAGATGGTGTTATTAGACATTGTGTACCTGAGCATGAACAGGAATAGATCCTACGCAAGTGTCATTCCAAGTCTTATGGAGGACACCACGCTGGAGATAGAACTGCACATAAGGTATTGCAATCTGGTTTTTATTGGCCTACTCACTTCAAGGATGCTCGTAAGTTTGTCTTGTCTTGTGATGAATGTCAAAGAATTGGTAATATTAGTAGACGTCAAGAAATGCCTATGAATTATTCACTTGTTATTGAACCATTTGATGTTTGGGGCTTTGATTATATGGGACCTTTTCCTGCCTCTAATGGATACACACATATTCTAGTTGCTGTTGATTACGTTACTAAGTGGGTAGAAGCTATTCCAACTAGTAGTGCTGATCATAACACTTCTATTAAAATGCTTAAAGAAGTTATTTTCCCGAGGTTTGGAGTCCCTAGATATTTAATGACTGATGGTGGTTCACACTTTATTCATGGTGCTTTCCGTAAAATGCTTGCTAAATATGATGTTAATCATAGAATTGCATCTCCTTATCACCCACAGTCTAGTGGTCAAGTAGAGTTGAGCAATAGAGAGCTCAAATTAATTTTGCAAAAGACTGTTAATAGGTCTAGAAAGAATTGGTCTAAGAAACTTGATGATGCGTTATGGGCTTATAGAAATGCATACCGAAATCCTATGGGTATGTCTCCGTATAAAATGGTATATGGAAAAGCATGTCACTTACCTCTCGAACTAGAACATAAGGCATATTGGGCTATTAAAGAGCTTAACTATGATTTTAAACTTGCCGGTGAAAAGAGGTTATTTGATATTAGCTCACTTGATGAATGGAGAACCCAAGCTTATGAAAATGCCAAGTTGTTTAAAGAAAAAGTTAAAAGATGGCATGACAAAAGAATACAAAAGCATGAGTTTAATGTAGGTGATTATGTATTGCTATACAACTCTCGTTTAAGATTTTTTACAGGGAAACTTCTCTCTAAATGGGAAGGCCCTATGTTATCGAAGAGGTCTATCGTTCCGGTGCCATAAAAATCAACAACTTCGAGGGCACAAATCCGAAGGTGGTAAACGGTCAAAATATCAAACATTATATCTCAGGTAATCCCATAAATGTTGAAACCAATATTATTGAAATCGCAACCCCGGAGGAATACATAAGAGACACTTTCCGAAACGTTTCAGACTCCGAAAAGAAATAGGTATGTGGTACGGTAAGTAAACCGACTCCAAAACAAGTTTTAAGGCAATATTTCTCTGTTTTGGAATATTTAGAAAAATAGAAAAATAAGTAGCAGTCCGGGAAGGACACGAGGGCCCCACGAGGGTGGTGGGCGCGCCCCCTACCTCGTGAGCACCTCGTGTGCCTTCCGGACTCCGTTTTCTTGCACGTTACGTATTTTGGTCGGTAAAAATGCAATATATATTCTCCCAAAGTTTTTGAGTCCCGTATCACGCAAAAATCTCCTGTCTTTGTTTCGAGCTGTCCTGTTGCAGATTAAATCAACATGTCTTCCCAGGATTCGGAAGGAGAAAGCTATGTGGATGATTACTTAGCAAATCCAAAGGTCTATGGAGATGTGGAACATAATGGATGGACCACGGAGGAAGAAGAGGACTATGAACCCAAGGGGAAGGAGGAGACGAGCTCAGATGAAGATGAAGCACCATTACCTCAACCTCGGGACATGCACGTGGAGTTCAAAAAGTCAAGTCTCCCTGATAGGGTAAAGAAACCCAAGTTCGAGTTTATCCCTTTTCGTCTTTTGCAGGAAAATAAGCAGGACCTATGCAAAAATATATTAACCCTGGAGTGGGAAATTGATGATCTGAGGGATCAGAATGCCATCCTCAAGCGCAAATTAAGGGAGAAGACTAAGCCATCAACTAAGCCAACATCACCACCACCTTCTTCACCAACCAAGGAGACATAATCACATGGGTATGGGCACTCCCCTTGGCAACTGCCAAGCTTGGGGGAGGTGCCCCGGTATCGTATCACAATCATAACTCCTATCTTTACCGTTTTTCTTAGTTCGATCCTATTAGTAGTATTTTGATCTAGTAGAATAAAGTTTATGGCATGATCTAGTTTTGAGTTTTGCTTTATGATCTCTCTATGTAATCGAGTCCATGAGCTATATATAGTAAAGATTAGTGTTGAGTCAAGGGCTTGATTATTTTTCCATGATCTTGGGTGAATAAAAGAAAAGAGAAAAAGAATAAAAAGAAACAAAAGTTCATATTGATCTTATTGAGAGTAATGACTTCACATAGAAAAAGTATGATGATTAAAAGTTGTTGGGAGTTGGCAGACATAGCTTTGGTCATTGTTGCAATTAATAGGAAGTAATAAGGAAAGAGAGGTTTCACATATAGATATGTTATCATTGACATCTTTTATGATTGGGAGCACTCATTAAAATATGACATGCTAAAGAGTTGATGTTGGACAAGGAAGACGACGTAATGAGTCATGTTTTTCTTATATCTGAGATAAAGTATGTTGTCATGGATCCTCTAACTCGTTGAGCTTGCCTTTCCCCCTCATGCTAGCCAAATTCTCAGCACCAAGTAGAAATACTACTTATGCTTCCAAATATCCTTAAACCAGTTTTGCCATGAGAGTCCACCATATCTACCTATGGATTGAGTAAGATCCTTCAAGTAAGTTGGCATCGGTGCAAAGCAATAAAAATTGCTCTAAATATGTATGATTGATTGGTGTGGGAGAAATAAGCTTTATACAATCTTGTGATGTGAAAGTAATAAAAGCGACGAACTGCACAATAAAGGTTCATATCACAAGGGGCAATATAAAGTGACGAACTGCACAATAAAGCTTTCTTTTGACATTGAGATTTTATATATCCAATCATAAAAGCGCATGGCAACCTCTGCTTCCCTCTGCAAAGCGCCTATCCTTTATTATTATCTTCTACCTTATGCAAGAGTCATGGTGATCTTCACCTTTTCTTTTTCATTTTATCCTTTGGCAAGCTTAGCATGTTGGAAAGAACATGATATATATATCTAATTGGATGTAGGGGGAGCATGAACCATTATTGTTGACATTACCCTTGAGGTAAAAGGTTGTGGGGCAAAACTATAAGCCCCTATCTTTCTCTGTGTCCGATTAAAACTCCGTAACCACAAGTATCGCGTGAGTGTTAGCAATTATGGAGGACTAAATGATAGTTGAGTATGTGGACTTGCTTTTTAGGTATGACATAGACTCTTTTCGATGATATGATAAATTGCAATTGCTTCAATGACTGAGATTATAGTTTGTCGGAGCCCAATAAAGTTTATGATTTATACTTTTGCATTGTGAATAGATCATCACTTGAACATAAGTAATCATATGACAAAATCTATATTTGTTGCTGTTATGAGAATAATCATGATGCCTTCATGTCCGTATTTTATTTTTATCGATGCCTCTACCTCTAAACATGAGGACATATTTATTGTTATCGGCTTTTCGCTTGAGGACAAGCGGGGTCTAAGCTTGGGGGAGTTGATACGTCCATTCTGCATCATGCTTTTATATCGATATTTATCGCATTATGGACTGTTATTTCACTTTATGTCACAATACTTATGGCTATTCTCTCTTATTTTACAAGGTTTATATAAAGAGGGAGAATGCCGGCAGCTGGAATTCTGGTCTGGAAAAGGAGCAAATATTAGAGACCTATTCCGCGCAACTCCAAAAGTCCTGAAACTCCACGGAACGTCTTAAAAGAAATAAAGAAAAATCCACGGCAAAGATGAAGGCCAGGGGGCCCACACCCTTCTCACGAGGGAATCATCAACGGTTCCGGACCGCGGCAGGCGAACTCCTACCAAGAGGAGCAAGCCTATTGAGCCGGCGTCCTACGTCCAACCGGAGGCGCCGGACAATCTGCTGGAGGTGCTTAAGGGCGCCTCCATCGACGAGGAGCACTGTACCATCATGAGTACGGTGGTCCAGAAGGTTCGGTCCGTGAAAAGCGGACTGACTGAAGCTTGTGCTAGCCTTCTAACAGGCTTCGAGGTAAGTAAAAATATGTAAAAATATTACCGCATAGACAGTAGCCCCTGATGCCCTGTTTGGCGTTTGAAAAGAAAAGCCGAATAGAGGATCTATTAAATATCGCAGGAGTCTAACTAAAAAGGAGTCAATATACGTATGCAGGCTTCGCTGCTGGCCACCGCCGCACTGACTGCGGAGGTGGGTGCCCTGAAGCAGGGCCTCGAGCGGACCGAGCAAGAGCTCGGCCTTGCCAAATGGCAGCTCGAGGAGAAAGAAGGTAAGAAATACCTTATAGAAAAAATTCCTATAAGAAGACGCAATTGCAAAAAATGACAGGAGTATACTGCTTATTGTAGGGGCCACAACTGAGGTGGCGACCCTCAAGCAGGTGCTGTCTAAGGCCGAGAAGAAAGCGGCCACGGAGCGCACAGAGCGGGAGAAATTTGAGGCGCAGGTCGGCGAGGTGCAGCAAGAGCTTCAGGCTCTCATGAAAAAACATGTGAGTTTGGAGCTCGACTCGAAGACGCGAGCGTCCGAGCTTGCTATGGCCCTTAAAACTGCCGAATCTGCCAAGGCCGAAGCCCAGAAGGCCCTCCAGGAATTGGATGCGGTGAAAAAGATAGCGGCGGGTAAGGAATTCTCTATGCAAAGCAGACATACAAAAGTAAACTACTTGTTACTTACCCGAATCTAGAGCTCTCCAGGGGCATTCGCAGATCTTCCTCGCAGCGTATCCGATGCCGCCGCATTCTACCGAGCCGAGGAAGGCAGCTCGACGGAGAAGGTGTTCTGGTCTCAGTACGCTGAGGCCGGACACCCTGTGCCCTTGAGCGACCAGCTGAAGCAGCTGGTCGAGCTCCACAAGGCGGCCGAACAGGCCCTGAAGGGCTTCATAGTTCGGCTATGGCCTGGAGAGGCCCTGCCTGGGAGCTACTTCGGACCGGTGCGGCGGCTGGTGGAGGCATGTCCAAGGCTCGAGGTCATCAAGCGCTCCGTCTGCATCGAAGGTGCACGTAGGGCCCTTGCCCGTGCAAAGGTGCACTGGGGTAAGCTGGACGGTGAGAAGCTTGTGAGGGACGGGCCACCGCCGGGGAAGGAGCATCGCAAGCCCGAGAACTATTACAAGGATGTTCTGGCTGGTGCCCGCCTTATGGCGGATGAATGTACCAAGGATGTAATTTTTGAATGAACTCACTCGTGTTATCCTGTGCGTTGAAAAGTTGTTCATATGCGCTAAGCAATGCTTGTTGAATTTAAAATATTACTTTCTGTGCGGCCGTTTATAAAATTGAGAGATGGCAAGTCGTCGGCTTCTGCCCCCATGCCACTAGTGCTGGGGTGTTCGGGATAAACCTGAGCGCTCTTTTCCCATGATTGGGTCCGTCGAGGGAGGCGCTCAGCACAACGAACAAGGCAATCAGACTATAATGCTTGAACACTCTCACTTAGCCATAGAACTCTATAATTTTAAATTTCGGCGAAGCCCCTAGTATTCGGAAGACCGAGTTCGGGGCACTATCCACACCTTGGCCGGACAAAGCCGGTTCCTCGCTCGAAGCGGCATAAGTCTTTAAGGACTCGAAAAACCTCTCGAACAGCGACCGGTCTCTCGCCTCATCATGACAGTCAGTTTTAGCTTTCTCTACTAAGGTGCTCCGCCAGCTCAACTGGGGCACAATCGCAGTAGTTCTCCTAGTGCTACCTTAGCCGATATAGCGGAACGTAAGGCACCAAAACATAGGAGCTGGGCAAACCCAACTATTGACCCAAACCATGATTCGGAGCCGATGCATATAGTGCTATAAGTTCGGGGTGCCGCACTTGTGAAAGTGTACGGACTTCTCACGCCATATTGATGGGTACCTAAGCCCCTGGCGTATTTTGCCATACCACAGTGTACGGATGCAACATGTTATTAATAAACATATATATAAAAAGAGTATAATGCAAAAAATAGACAAAAAGCTATGCATTGTTTATAGAAAGGCTGCTATGAAAGCGGAACGATACAAATAGTGCGATAAGCAAAGGAAATTGGACTATTTAACATGTCCTGGCAAGGGGCAGGCCGCGGAATTGTATTAAAAATAGGTATAATGCTCGCAATAGAGACCACCTGGGAGTTCCATAATGCGGCGTGGCTTGTCTGCTTTCCTGGATCTTGCATCGTTTGTGCGGCAGTTGAATTGCCGAACGGGTCTCCGAAGTATGGAGTCCTGAGGGTAAGATAAAAAAGGAATCCGGCAGCCCCTGGTGCGGTTTAAGCCGTATTTCGGGCGTGCCGTGATAGTGCCCCTTCCCCTGTGCCCATGGTATTTCAAGAGCATAGTTATGTACGTGAAGCACTAGTTTCGCTATATCGTGAGGGCTAGGGTTGGGGCCGCATTGCTACGCTAGCTCAGAACGTGCTAGGCGGTCTTGTTGTAGGGTACTCTGGGCGCGCTTGACAGTGTCCGGCTTTTTGAAGGCCGAACTGGAGAACTGCCTAGAGAGGCTGCTTTGTACTTCTGCTGCGAGCGCTGCCGTGTGCTCCTTCGTTCGGAGGGAGCGTTCAGTGTTCCCATTGACCGTGATTACTCCTCTAGGGCCTGGCATCTTGAGCTTGAGGTATGCATAGTGCGGTACCGCGTTGAATTTTGCGAATGCGGTTCGCCCGAGCAGTGCGTGATAGCCACTACAGAACGGGACTATGTCGAAGATTAACTCCTCGCTTCGGAAGTTATCCGGAGATCCGAAGACCACTTCTAGTGTGACTGAGCCTGTACAGTTGGCTTCTACACCTGGTATGAAGCCTTTAAAGGTCGTTTTGGTGGGCTTGATCCTCGAGGGATCTATGCCCATTTTTCGCACTATATCCTGGTAAAGCAGGTTCAGGCTGCTGCCGCCGTCCATGAGGACTCTTGTGAGATGAAATCCGTCAATGATTGGGTCTAGAACCAATGCGGCGAAGCCGCCGTGACGGATGCTAGTGGGGTGGTCCCTTCGATCAAAGGTGATCGGGCAGGAGGACCATGGGTTGAACTTTGGGGCGACTAGCTCCATCGCATATACGTCCCGTAACGCATGCTTCCGCTCCCTCTTGGGGATGTGGGTTGCGTATATCATGTTCACCGTCCGCACTTGCAGGGGAAATCCCTTCTGTCCACTGTTGTTCGGCGCCCTGGGCTCCTCCTCGTCGTTGCTATGCAGCCCCTTGTCTTTGTTTTTGGCTCTTAACTTGCCTGCCTGCTTGAACACCCAACAATCCCTATTGGTGTGATTGGCTGGCTTTTCGGGGGTGCCATGTATCTGGCACAAGCGGTCGAGTATTCGGTCCAAACTGGACGGGCTCTGAGTATTTCTTTTGAATGGCCTTTTCCGTTGACCGGATTTGTAGCCTCAGAATCTGGCATTAATTGCCGTATCCTCGTTGCTGTCGCTGTTAACGCGACGCTTTTGTTTGTTCCAACGCGACCTGTCACTTTTGTCCTTGGTATTCGAATTACCAGGGTTCTTGGTTAAGTTGTTGCTGTGAGCTAGCCAGCTGTCTTCTCCTGCGCAAAAGCGGGTCATGAGTGTCGCGAGGGCTGCCATAGATTTCGGCTTTTCCTGTCCCAGGTGCCGGGCAAGCCACTCATCGCGGATATTATGCTTGAAGGCCGCTAAGGCCTCTGCATCCGGACAGTCGACTATCTGGTTTTTCTTTGTTAGGAACCATGTCCAGAATTGCCTGGCCGATTCCTCTGGCTGCTGAATTATGTGGCTTAGGTCATCAGCGTCCGGTGGTTGCACATAAGTGCCCTGGAAGTTGTTAAGGAATGCAGCTTCCAGGTCCTCCCAAGAACCGATTGAGTCTGCTGGCAAGCTGTTAAGCCAATGCCGGGCCGGTCCCTTAAGTTTGAGTGGGAGGTATTTGATGGCGTGTAGATCATCACCACGGGCCATGTGGATATGAAGGAGATAATCCTCGATCCATACCGCAGGATCTGTTGTGCCGTCGTACGATTCGATGTTTACGGGTTTGAAGCCCTCAGGGATTTTATGATCCATTACTTCAACTGTGAAGCATAGTGGGTGTGCGGTGCCTCTGTATTGGGCTATATCACGACGCAGCTCAAAGGAGCTTTGTCTGTTGAGTTCGGCCCAGCCGGATTTATTGCATCCGGAGTGATGATCACCGTCACGTGCCGTGGGGCGCCTGCGCGATCCGTAGATCGATCTTGTTTGCTTTGCCTTGTCCTCCAGTATGTCGCGCAGGTCGGGCGCATTTTCCCGTGCCTTAGTATGCTTGACGCGGCGTCGGGGCATGGCTTGAGTGGAGGGCCAAGAGGCCTCTCTGTCGTGGCCACGAGGTGGCCGGTCGGCCATGTCATGCGCTGGTGATGTAGGTGCTTCCTCCTCTAGTCGGGGTAGCAGCCTGCGCTTTGGGTAAATCTTGGAGGGGCGTTCGAGTTCATACTCTTTGGCCGCAAGGACTTCAGTCCATCTGTCAGCTAGCAAATCCTGATCAGCTCTAAGCTGTTGCTGCTTTTTCTTGAGGCTGCTTGCCGTGGCCATAAGCCTGCGTTTAAAACGCTCTTGTTCGGCGAGATTCTCTGGCACGACGAACTCGTCGTCGTCGAGGCTTGCCTCGTCTTCAGAGGGAGGCGTATAATTATTGTCCTCAACCTCTTGGTCCGCCGCCCTCTCGTGAGGGCTGGCTTCTCTGTCCTCCTGTGCTGAATCTTGCTGGAGGGGGTGTTCTTCGGCGCTATCCGGAGTAGTATTATCTCCCGTGCCGGAATCACCGTTTTTGCTTTGGCGGGATTTAGAGCGGCGCCGCTGACGCCGGCGCTTGGGCTGTTTCTTAGAGGTATCGTCCCCCACTGTTCCATCACCGTCTCCATCCTTTGGAGTGTCCACCATATATATGTCATATGACGAGGTGGCCTTCCAGCGCCCTACAGGTGCTGGTTCTTGTTCGTCTCCTGCATCGTCGTCCATGCCGTCGATGTCTTCGGAGTCAATGTCAAGCATGTCGGTTAAGTCATCGATAGTGGCTACGAAGTGGGTGGTGGGTGGGTTTTGAATTTCTTCATCGTCCATATCCCAACCTTGCTGACCGTAGTCCGGCCAGGGCTCTCCTGATAAAGAGAGAGACTTTAGAGAATTCAGGATGTCGCCGAAGGGCGAGTGCTGAAAGATGTCCGCGATGGTGAACTCCATTATCGGCGCCCAATCGGATTCGATCGGCAGGGGCGCGGGGGGCTCGGAGTTCGGAGAGGAATCGGGCTCCTCGGAGTCACGGGCCACATGGAGTGCGGGGCTGGAGTTTGGCTCGATCGCCTCTGAGATCGCAGCCCCTGAGGCAGCATCCAATCATTGATCCTCGATCGGCGCAGTGGGCTCCGAATCAATGGTCGGAACCGATGCGTGTGCGGCCTCCACGGCGCTGTTCGGCGGCAGAGCTATATCATGCCCATCAAGACAGTGCGGCGCGCTTGGCTATGGCTCGAATCCGTCGAAGATCAAGTCCCCGCGGATGTCAGCCGTGTAGTTTAGGCTTCCAAACCTGACCTGATGGCCAGGGGCGTAGCTTTCGATCTGCTCAAGGTGGCCAAGCGAATACAAAAATCTATCCGGGGAGAAAAGTCTCACCCTGGACTGCATCGTTGTTGATGATCGAAGGAGTCATCGGGCCTAAAAGCGACGACACAGAGGAACTCTCAATGAAAGCACCAATGTCGGTGTCAAAATCGGCAGATCTCGGGTAGGGGGTCCCGAACCGTGCGTCTAGGCCGGATGGTAACAGGAGGCAAGGAACACGATGTTTTACCCAGGTTCGGGCCCTCTTGATGGAGGTAAAACCCTACGTCCTGCTTGATTAGTATTGATGATATGGGTAGTACAAGAGTAGATCTACCACGAGATCAAGGAGGCTAAACCCTAGAAGCTAGCCTATGGTATGATTGTTGCATGATGAAGTTGTTCTACGGACTAAAACCCTCCGGTTTATATAGACACCGGAGAGGGTTATGGTTACACAAAGTCGGTTACAATGGTAGGAGATCCAAATATCCGCATCGCCAAGCTTGCCTTCCACACCAAGGAAAGTCCCATCCGGACATGGGACGAAGTCTTCAATCTTGTATCTACATAGTCCTGGAGTCCGGCTGAAGGTATAGTCCGGCTACCCAAACACCCCCTAATCCAGGACTCCCTCACCAACCTTGCAAACGCCGGCCCCTCCGCATGTGGGAATTCAACCCAGAAGGACCGCACGCTATTCAGAATTTCCTCGGCATGACGCACGAGGAGATGTACAAATCGTTCTTCGGATCCCAAATAGAGTGTCCGGACACTACCGAGGACATGGGCCTGAGCAGAAACCGCACCGCTGCCCAAGTAAGTAATCCCATGGCCGAACACATTGTCCTTTTATTTATCATGACATCATTCTGAAGAATCGCTCTTTGACCAGGACTAGACAACAAAGGCCAAGATGATCCGGTGTTCGGCCCCCCTTCCTGAAGGCTTGGAAAATCCGGTGCTGGAAAAGATGCTCAAGCCAGCACCTTGTCTGGTGCCCTCAAAGGAAGATGAAGGGGGGAATAAAGAGGGCGAAAGTGGGCCCCCATTGCTAACTATTCCAATCGAGGGAATGAGCGCCTCTGCAAGGGAGGATAACCAAGGGGAAGAATCTGGCATTCTCTCTCCCCGGGGAAGGAAGAGGACTACCTCTGAAGGTCCGGAAACCAAGGTTTCCAAACGGGAGAAGAAATCTCCGCCAGAGGGTCCTGCCTCGGAGGGTATTCTTGCCGCACAATGTCCGCGCGGGGATCAGCCCTCTACCGAGCTATAAGTAATCAAAAAGTACTCAATAGTGAATATATCCTACCTTACCTCAATAGTGAATAACCGAAGCATTTATCTTGCAGTTCGGATCTTAGCCCTTCTCAGTAGAGCTCATCTTCGGGGGATCTTCTTCCAGAGATGATGGAGAGCGAAACGCCTCCCCTTGCCACACCGCCTCACGAGGCAGGCGACCCCGAGGTGTCGTCGCAGAGGGTTTCTTTTGATCCGGCAAGGCCAGAAGGTGATCCTATGGCCACCCGAAGTCCCTAGTATCCGGCTCTTGAAGAGAGCAATCAAAAGAGTCCGACACCGTCTGGTATGCGGTCGGACATACTGAGGGATCTGCTAGAGCGAGCGACTATCTCAGAAGAGCACCGTACGTTGATGGGTACGGTGATTGAAAGGATTTCGTCCACCGAAAGTAGGTTGCATGAAGCCTTTATGAGTCTACTGACGGGTTTTGAGGTACGTGAAATGATGTACATTTTTGACAGTACCGCACATTTTTAGGTGTGCCCTATGTAGATAGTAGCCCCTGAGACTCTGGTTGTCGTCGAGAACGGCGGCAAACAGAGGATCATAGTCCCAGGTAATAACCAAACCAGGTGGTTGAAGCTCCGGTGGCTAGCCAGACTGATGGGTTTGCCGAACTAAAGCGGCAACTGGATGGGCAGATGCCAACATCGGGCTTGTTAACAAGCGGCTTGACAAGGCACAGGGTAGGTGATTTTTCTGGTGAATGTCATGTAGTAAGAGCAGCATGGTGCCAGTATCTTTAATATGTTGTGACTTCAGATGGAGTTGCCACCATGGAGACCCTTCGGGCCAAGCTTGCCCGAGCCAAGGAGCAAGCAAGGAGTAGTAATGCGGCCGCTTTAAAGGCAGCCGAAGAGTTAAGGGCTGAACAGGCTGCACATTGCGAGAGCAAAGAAAAAAATTGCCAAGATGGCCGTGGAATTAAAAGATGCTGCTGACCGTTACCGGCTTCTTGAAGAAGAAAACCGGTGAAGGCGACGGACCTGGAGAAGGCCACGATGGCGACCAAAGACACCCGCTCTGCAATGAGAGCGAAGAAGGAGGAGCTGCGTGAAGCCGGGGATATTTCGGCTGGGAAGCCCTTTATGCTGCGGAGGAAGTTTGGAGATCCTCGGTATGCCCCTCTGGACCGGCTGTGGACTTCGGCGGACGCATATCTGGACTTGGCGGTGAGTGCTGTTGATGCGGCCGAATACTTCCGAGATCAAATAGATCGTGAAGTGGACAAGCTATTCTAGTCACAATTTAACGTTCCAGAGCGTCCGCTTCCATTGACTGATCGGCTGGCCGAATGGGCCGAGCTGAATAGATTGTCCGGACTCGCCATGAGGTCTGTTGTGGATCATTTGTGGCCGGAAAGGCCAAAGCCGAACAACTATTTTAGTTTGGTGCAGCAGGTCCTTGGTGCGGTGCCGCGCATCAATGCGATGAAGAGGTCGGCGTGCATAGAAGGCTCACGGATGGCCCTTGCCCGTGTCAAAACATACTGGGCAGAGATGGATGCCACCACTGCTGCGGTGCAGGGTTCGGCCATACGCCGAGTGGCTGCCGAGCACTATTTTGCAGAAGTTCTTGAAGGCTCTCGTTCGATAGAGGCCTAGTGCTCGAAGAATATTATGTTTGAATGACATGTATTCCTATTGTAAAAACAATGTTTTATTGAGTTTATCAAGGCTGTATTTATACTTTTGCTCGAAAGTACTATGATGCCTCCTGTGCGGCCGTGTATGTGTATATGTATAAAACCTGAAAGATGGCAGTCGTCGGCTTCAGCCTCCACGCATATAATGCAGGGGTGTTCGCAGAAGACACATGTTCACACTTGATCCAACGTCTTGGTCCATTAAGGAGGTGATAGTGCAGCGTACTAGGCAACCGGACTATAATTCTTTAACACTTTCACTTAGCTACAGGAGTTTGACAGTGGGGATACTATATAGCCCCTGGTGGCTCCGCGCTCATCCGGATTCGGGGTGCGTACATGCCTGGCCAGGAAACAGCCCTTCGTTAAGGCGGAGGAATATCGAAGATTCCGCTAGGTCATCGAGTGGTTGACCAGTCTCACGCTATATCATGACAGTCAGTTTTCGGCTTTCTCTACTTAGGTGCTCGTCCGGATGAACCATGGCACAATCGCAGTAGTTCTCCTGGTGCCGCCCTAGCCGATACAGCGGAACGTAGGGCAGCAAAACACAGGAGCCGGGCAAACCCAACATTTGACCAAAGACATGATTCGGAGCTGATGCATGTAAGGCCAAACTCACGACGCCGGACACTCCCTAAGGTATTCGGTCTTTATGATGTAAACTGGGCCTAAACAGTGCCCTTTGTAATAAGCCCCTAGTGTCCAGGTACGTGCAATATTCTGACGTGGCCACATGCCAAGACGTTAGCATCCTTCTCAATTGTACTGAGAATCCGAGGGATGCGTATCAACAAGAGACAGTAAAAAAGGTTTACGCAGGGTCTTAATCTAAAAAGAATCCTTGGAACGGGTCCCTGCTGCACATCTGCGCCCGTGTCTCCATTGTGCCGTATTCTGGACGGGTGTAGCATGATGGTCATCTGAAAAAGAAAGGAACTTAATTGAAAAGTAGTCGTGCAAAAGGTAGGTTATACTAAATAAACCATATATAGTTAAAAATGAGTAAAGTTGAGCCTAATTGCCACTTGTTTGCACGCGTTGAGCCCCTTGTATTGTAATAGGGGTATAGCCATCAAACCTGTATTAATTACATATAGCTGCGCCGGATTCGTCCAGCCGAGTCCGTGGTATTAACGACCTGTCAGATGCTTTAGTTGGTGAGGCCGCTTATTGTGCGGCTGCCAAGGCAGCCGCATGGTCTTCCACGCGCAAGGAGCGCTCAATACTTCCATTTACTGTAATGACGCCACATGGACCGGGCATCTTAAGCATGAGAGAAGCGTAATGCGGTATCGCGTTAAAGCGAGCGAAAGCTTCGCGTGCGAGTAGTGCTTGATAGCCACTTTGGAACGGAGCAATGTGGAATGTTAAATTTTCACTGCGGAAGTTATCGGGAAAGCCGAATATAACTTCTAGTAGCAGGGAGCCCGTGCAATGGGCCTCGGGGGCTGGGTTACTCCTTTAAAGGTAGTATTGCTACGACTAATTTTTGTTGGGTCTATCCCATTTTGCGGACTGTGTCCTGATATATCAGGTTTAAACTACTGCCGCCGTCCATCAGGACTCGTGTGAAGTGGTATCCGTCAATTATTGGGTCTAATACCAAGGCAGCCCATCTTGCATGCCGGATATTTGCCGAGTAATCCCGATGGTCAAAGGTGATCGGTTGGGACGACTAGTAGCAGAACTCCGCGGTGATAGGCCCTGGGGCGTGTGGCACTAGAAGTGCCGCTTTGTTTCTCCCCTTTGTTACGTGTAACACGTTTACTGTTTTGACTTCTGGTGGGAATTTCTTCTGTTCCCCAGTGCTTTGCTTGCGAGGCTCGTCCTCGTCTTCGCTTGGTGTATCCCGCCCCTTATGTTCGGCGTTGAGCTTGCCGGACTGATTGAAAACCCAACATTCTCTATGGGTATGATTTGCAGGCTTATCGGGGGTGCTGTGGATCTGGCATATTTTATCCAGAATCTGGTTTAGGCTGGACAGTTCATCTCTGTTGCCTTTGGAGGGCAGCTTTTGCTGACCTGGCCGAGAGCTTCTGAATCCGGCGTTTACCGCCATGCTCTTCTGGCTTTCTTCTTTATTCCGGCGCTTGGTTTTGCTGCGTTGTGATTTCCCGTTTTCGTCCCTGACTTCGGATGTACTTGGGATGCTGGTGCTGCATTAGGCTAACCAGCTGTCCTCGCCCGTGCAAAAGCGGGTCATGAGGCTTGTTAAAGCTGCCATTGTTCTCGACTTTTCTTGGCCGAGGTGTCTGGCGAGCCATTCGTCTCGAGCGCTGTGCTTGAAAGCTGCTAAGGCTTCAGCGTTTGGACAGTCGACTATTTGGTTCTTTTTAGTGAGGAACCTATTCCAAAGCTTTCGTGCTGACTCTCCGGGCTGTTGAGTTATATGACTTAAATCGTCTCCATCCGGTGGTCGGACATAGGTCCCTTGAAAATTTGCCCGAAAGGCGTCTTCGAGCTCTTCCCAGCTTCCAATGGAGTTTTCGAGGAGGCTTTTAAGCCAGTGCCGAGCTGGCCCTTTGAGCTTGAGGGTAAGTACTTGATGGCGTGGAGGATGTAGTCCTCAATCCAGACCCCAGGTGTCGGGTTGTAGGTGCGACATATGCCAACGGGTGGCTTATCATTGCGGGAGCCAATAAGACGTCGCCGGTGCCTGGAAGCGGGATGAGGCGAAGACATGCACGCCGGCGAATCTTACCCAGCTTCGGGGCTCTCCGTGGAGATAACACCCCTACTACTGCTCTGCGGGGTCTCCGCATGATCACTAGATGAACAAGTAGCTACACGATGCTCCCGGAGCTGTTTGGCGAGAGGAAGAAGAAGGGCACCGCTCGCTCTCTTCTCCTCCCTATATGGTGTCTAAAACTAGCAGGGATCAACCCTTTGCATGGGTGTCCCGGGGGGTTTATATAGGCCTACCCCCTGGGGATACAATGGTAATCCGGCTGGGCGCGGGGCCCAGCCGTCTGTGTCTACACTCACCGACTTCCGCGCTGGCTGCTGGGGCCCGCCGGCTGGTGGGTCCCGCCGGCTGCCGGCTCCTTGGTTGACAGGCAGGCCCCACTATCCAGGGCCTTGTCGGTGGCTGGTCACTGTTGCTCAATCTTGGTGACGAGGGCTTCGCCGAGGTGGGCGTGGCTACAGTGCCGCCGTCCGGCGGGTGATCGCTGTAGCCTCACCGCGTCTTGTCTCCTTCGAGGGAGGTGGCAAGCCGGCTGTGGGGAGTCGGCTCTGTCTTGGGCCGCTTGGGGGAGGCCTGGCCGCCTTCGGGTGTCTCTCTTCCCGAAGGGGCCCACCGCCCGCGGGCCGCGCTGGCAGCCCGTCGTGGATGACACCAGGGTAAACGTGGCAACAGTGCCGCGCCGGACGGGTCATGGCCACCCGTATGGCGCACTATGCCAGGCTTGCTCCGGGATTCGGGCGTGGCAGGCTTTACTGTAGCCACACCCCGTCACATCGCCGTTATGTGGATTCAGACTTCGAGGGTACGATCTTGACCGCTTTGTGGGAGCCGGCTTCTTGGAGTCGGCCTTCTCGCGGCCGGCTTCTCGGAGCCAGCCTTCCCACGGCTTTCTTCATGAGGGCTAAAGTCGGGTTGCCTTCCGATAGCCGGCCTAGGAGTCAGCCGGCAAGGGGAAGGCGGCCCCATGTCTTGGATTCTTGAGGGCCGGATCGGCTCGTAATTTTTTCAGAAGGGCCAGGGGGAGCCGGCTAGGCTACCCATGGTTATTCACTCCGACAGTAGTCCCCGAAGCTGATCGAGCTTCGAGGCTGACAAAGGGACGAGAAGCTCGGTCAGCTTCCTATCCTGAGGGGCCGGCTGAGCTTGTGCGCGTCGTCTTCGGAAAGCCCCGTTTCTCGTAGGCGGGAATGCGGGTCGGCCTGCGAGCTGACCGCACGCCATCCCGCGGGCCACGTGGCGAGGAAATCCTGCCAGCGCACGCGTGTGACGGGACGCTGACACAGGCCCGAGCCCGCCACTCCTAGGCCTCGGCCCGAGCGCGGATCTTCTGCGGCCCACGCGGACCGCTCGCCTCCCCACGGTGGTTTTATTACGCCATCAGGGCGCAATAATCGCGGGACGTGGGGAAGTGGGCGCAGTTGATCCCCACGTTCCCCCACGCCATGCCTCCTCGGCTCCGCCGCGCGGGTCTATAAGTAGGGGGAGGAGGGGGAGCGGCAGAGGCTCGCACGCTCTCCCTCGCTCCGCCCCTTCTCGCCTTCCTTCTACTTCTTTCCGCCGCCGCAGCAACCCTTTGCCGCGCCGTTCCGCCGTCGGACCTCTCAGGTCCTTTGGTCCTGCCGTAGCGGGGTCGTGCGCGACTCCACCGTCGCATCGTCTCGCTCCTCGCCGCGTCGCTCCCATGGCGTTGTCGAGCTCATGGGATGGCTCGAACGTCCACGAGGACGACGTCGAGTTCCTCCGCCGGATGCGGCGCCTGCCGGGCGAGAACTTCGTGCGGGTTCGTCAAGCGCCAGCGAGGGAGATTTCGCCGGCACCGGAGGAGGGAGAGCGGGTGATCTTCCGCTCGCACTGCCTGCGCGGCTTCGGCCTCCCGGCGAGCGGATTCCTCCGAGCCTTCCTTTAATTCTACCACCTCCAGCCACATCACCTCACGCCCAATGCGGTGATGCTGCTGTCGGCTTTCGTCACCCTGTGCGAGGGATTTCTTGGGGTTCTCCCCACGCTCGAGCTCTGGGGGGAATTCTTCCAGAGCAAGCTCGGCACCGTCGTCGCGGGCGTGCCCGCCCCCTGCGGAGCCTTCATTGCCATGAGGCGGACAGGCGAGAACAATCCGTTCCCGCCCATCCCGCTGATCCAGTCGGTGAAGCTCTGGCAGAAGTCATACTTTTACGTGAAGAACGTTGCCCAACAAGGCGACTACGTCAACCTGCCGGCTTACGTAGCCGGCCCGCCGGCTGGGAGGCAACCTTCGTGGAGCTACCGGGACAGGTCGTTGTCTCAGGCCGGGAACGCAGCCGTCTCCCGGCTTCGGGTGATGATCCAGTCGGAGGGCCTGGCCGGAGCCGACTTGGTGGCCGCCTTCATGGAGCGCCGGGTACTTCCGCTCCAAGGCCGGCCTCACATGATTTGCTAGATGAGCGGCCGCTTCGACCCGTGCCGGCTGAGCACCAGGGAGGTGCCTCATGCAGAGGTGTCTGACATGGTGAACTACATCTCCAACTGCAAGCTCGCCGAGGATTGGCGATACGGCAAGGAGCCGTATTCCCACGCCACCCCTCCGCCTGCCGTAAGTTTTTTTTTGTAGCCGGCCTCATGATAGCCGACCTCTGATCAGTTGGTTTGCCTTTAGCAGAACCCTCTTCTTCCGCCGAAGGCCAGGGCCGCAGGGGTAGAGCGCCGACTCCTCCCCGACCGCACGGTGGACGACGCCGACGATCCAGACATGGGAGTGCCCGCCATGGAAGACGCCATCGTGGGGGAAGGCGATGAGGCCGGAGGCGTGGGGCTCGGGGCCGGCTACGAAGACTGGCTGGACGACGACGAGGTCGAAGCCGCCCCGCACCGCCAGCCGGCGCTTGATCATCAAGGCACGGGCCCATCTGCCGCGCCGGCTGCCCGTGGCGGCGCGCAGAAGCACCGGGCCGCGTCGACCTTCTTCGGCAGCCGGCCGAAGAAATCCAAGGCTTCTACGGCGGCGACCAATCGGGATGAGGCGGCCGTGAAGGCGGTCTGCTTCCGCAAGGCAGTGAAACAGCCGCAGGCGATTTCGGCGTAAGTCGTCGAATGTCTTGTATATATATTTTTTGTTGTCTTTTTCGACCGAAGCTCTTCTAAACCTTTCTTTACTCGCCGGACAGGGCACCGCTTTCCCTTGAGCGGGGTCCTGGAGGCTCCGTAGTCGGGCCGACTGGAGGGTCTTCAGGATCCCGCCGCGTGGATCCCTGCGCCGACCTTAGGGAGGCCATGGAGCGGAACGCACGGGAGGCGCGGGATGAGCGGGAGGCGGCGGAGCGAAGGACCGCCCAGGCGATGAAGGAGCAGGCCGACGCGGCGGCCAAGGCCCGGGCGGAGGCGGCAGCCGGGGAGACGGAGGCGGAGGCCTCGCACAACCAGCCTCCGCTGCTCGTCGTTCCCCTTCGCGCCGTGGCCCCCGACGTCCCCGTGCCCCCGTCGGAGGAGGTCGACCAAGGCCCGCCGGTGATGGAGAGGATGGAGGACCACGCGATCTTCGTGGAGGGGGCGCCGCAGACGGCGCCGACTGGAGCGGGCCAAAGCGGCCAATCAGCTGCGGCGCCAGAGCAGCCGTCCGGGGGCGAGCCGGAGTTAGGGGCCAACCTCGAGGTGCAGCCGGCATTGCGCCGGCGCGCAGGGGGTGGCGCCTCCACGCCGGAACCGCACCGAGCTGCGGGCGCTAGCCAGACGGCGGAGGCCCTGGAGGCGGCCAGCGCCAGCACGTCCGAGTGGACTCCCAGCGGGGGGACGGGCGAGCTGAACGCGGCAGCCCAGGAGGTCCGGAACTGGCTTCAAGCTCAGGCCGCCTCGCTGCAGCGATACACCCAAGAGTTCCTCGCGACGCGGGCCGTCATCCGGGTGAGTCTTCTGGCCTTGGTTATTTTGCTCTTTTGATTTCTTCCGTGGGGGCGCGTCAGCGCACCCACTGGGTGTAGTCCCCGAGTTCCGAGTCGGCTGCTGCGCAGGCGGCTTGGAACTTACTAGGTCCTGACAACTTAACTTATCCTCGCCTCCTGTATAATCTTCTAGGAGTATCATAACCTCCGCACTGCCGCCTTCAACTCCCAGGCTCAGGAGCTGGGCCGGAGAACCAGGACCTGACCAGCAGCCGGAGTGCGTGCTTTGTTTCGTTCATCTCCTGTGGGGGCGCGTCAGCGCACCCACTGGGTGTAGTCCCCGAGATTCGGGCCGACTGCTGAGCAGCCGGGTCGGATCTTCCTTGATGACTTCTTCCTTATTAATTTTTCCTTTGTCTTCATGCTTGCAGGACCCAATGCCGACTTGAGGGGGCAGCTCAGCGGGGCCCAGGCTGCCCTTCGCGCCAAGGAAGCCAAGTACAACGCCTTGGTCCTGGAGCGTGACCGCCTGGCCAAGAAGTTGGCCGACCAGGAGGAGAGCCACAAGGCGGCCCTGAAGAAGGCGCAGGACAGCAAGGACGCCCTGAAGGCCGAGTTCAAGACCGAAGCGGCGGGCTGGGCTGAGGCGAAGCAGGCACTGAGCGAGGGCTTCAGTCGTATCGAGGATCTGATCGATGGTAAGCCGCCTTCTTCACTCCTTCCTTGCCCCTTGATCCCTGATTTGTGTTCTGACTTGTGCTGCTTTTTGTTCTCTGTGCAGACTACTTTCCCGGCTACTCCGTCTTCGCCACCCAAACCATCGAGGCCCATCGCGAGGCGCGCCGACAGGCGGGGGCTGAAATCGCGCCGGACGCGAGCCGGACGCTTGAGGAGCAACTCTTGGCGGTCCAAGCCCGGCTGCAGCCGGCTCACCGTATGCTCCGCCGCCTCCAGCGCGCCGGGGCGCAGGTGTTGGCCGCCCTCTGGCCAAGCGAGACGATTCCCCGCACCCCGAGTCGGACTGCCGACTGGCTGGAGGTTGCGGTTGGCCACTTCGAGGCCTGGAAGGCATCAGCAGCCCGGCTTGGAGCTGGGCGGGCGCTGGAGTTCGTCCGAGCCTGGTATCCGGGGCTGAACCTGGACTAGCTGCGCACCTGGCGGCTGGAGGCCGACGACGAGATGGAGGAGGTGCGGCCGGCTATCGCTCAGCGCGCTTCGACGATCGCCGAGTGCACTGACATCAGCGTCTTCGCTCCTAAAATTAATGATGACGGCGTTACCCAGCCGGAGGAGTGGTTCGGGCTGGACCCGACAGCGGGTGAGGACTCGGCAGAGGAGATCGCCTCCAGCGATGAAGGCGAAGACGACGAAGGAGAGGAAGGCGAAGATGTTGAGCCGGCCGGTGAAGCGGCCAGCCAGCCTTAGCCTGATCGTGCCTCCAGCAACGAGGCGCGTGCTAGCACGCCCTCTACGGGAGGCGGTGATCATGCCGAGGTTCGCCAGCTGGCCACTCCTCCAGCCGGCACTGCCGTCTCCGCCGTCTCCGCCGACCTGCCCGACTCGCCAGTCGCTCCCTTGGCTTAACCTCCCGTCCTTGTTTTTTCTTGCTTGTTGCCTTTTGAACAATTTTATTAAACTTGCGCAGTTCCACCCACTGGGGGTGTATTCGAACTATGTTGAATGCTGGCCTTTTGAAGGTCTTTTATGTAAATATTATTGTGTGTGTGTTTGGTTTCCATTCGTGTATGCTTCTTATCCTTAGGCTGTTTCCTTTGCCGCCTTCCCCTTTTGGGAAGGCAAGTACTCGAGCTTTCTTAGATTGAAGCGAGGTGAATGGAAGCCGGCCGGCCGACTACTCTGGCAGTCGGTTGGTGGTGGGAGAAAAACCGGCTTTTGTTATATTAGTCCGTTAGTCCCTAGCCGTTTTTCGTGTAGACGTCCTTTCCTGCCTTTAACTCTTGCCAGCCGGACAGCCGGTTCTTCGATCTGCGACTTTTGGCAAGAGAAGGCTTGGGAGCTGGCACACTACTTGTCTGACCGCATGTAGGACTTCTAATATAACTCCAGGCGGCCAGTCCCCGGGCCGACTAGTCGAACCCGGTGCCGGACGGAAAAGGTGAATGTAATGACAAGGTCATAAGCATGATACTCTTCATTCATAGATAAAAGATGGCAGTCCCCGAGCTCTCCTCGGGGGGCCTATTGTCTCGTACTTAGTACAAAAGTTAGCGTGATACATACAGCATTTCAACTGTAAAACCTTCGGAGGAGGTTGGCGTTCCATGGTCGTTCCGACTCCTTGCCGGAGTCGTCTCTCTTTCGTGCCGTCGGCTTCTGCGCGTCGATCAGGTAGTAGGAGTCGTTGCCTAAAGCTCTGCTGATGACGAAGGGGCCCTCCCAAGGGGCCGAGAGCTTGTGCTGGCCGGCTGTTCGCTGGATCAGCCGAAGCACAAGATCGCCCTCTTGGAAGGATCTTGGCTTGACCTTCCGGCTGTGGTAGCGGCGCAGGCCCTGCTGATAGATGGCGGACCGGCTGAGGGCTAACAGCCGACCTTCTTCTAGCAGGTCGACGCCGTCTTCTCGTGCTTCCTTGCCCTCCACTTCCATGTACATGGTTACCCGAGACGAGTCGAACTCGATGTCAGTTGGGATGACCGCCTCGGCACCATACACGAGGAAGAAAGGAGTGAAGCCGGTTGACTTGTTTGGGCTAGTGCGCAAACTCCAGAGGACGGCCGGCAGCTCATCGAGCCAACAGCCGGCTGAATGCTCCAGTGGTACGACCAGTCGGGGCTTGATGCTGGAAAGGATGAGGCCGTTGGCTCGCTCGACCTGGCCGTTTGACTGCGGGTGGGCAACGGACGCTAAGTCCAACCGGATGCCTTGCGTCGCGCAGAAACGTGCCAAGGCTCCCTTGTCGAAATTCGTGCCATTGTCGGTGATGATGCTGTGTGGCATGCCGTACCGAGTTGTTATATCTGCGATAAATGTCACGGCAGTCGGCCCATTCAGCTTCTTGATCGGCTTTGCCTCAATCCATTTGGTGAATTTGTCCACGGCAACAAGCAGATGTGTCATGCCGCCGTGCGCCGTCTTGAATGGGCCCACCATGTCCAGTCCCCAAACGGCGAAGGGCCAAGTGAGGGGAATGGTCTTGAGTGCTGAAGCCGGCATGTGTTGCTTGGAGCTGAAGAGTTGGCATCCTTTGCAATGTTTAACTATCCCCTTGGCGTCATCCAAAGCAGTCGGCCAAAAGAAACCATGGCGGAAGTCTTTGGTGACGAGTGATCTTGAGGCCGCATGGTGGCCGCATTCTCCTTGGTGGATGTCTCTGAGGATTGCAATGCCCTTCTCTTGCTCGATGCATCGCTGGAGGACTCCAGTGACACTACGCTTGACGAGCTCTCTGTTGACGATTGTATATGCTCCGGCTCGGCATTGGACTTGTCTTGCCTCTGTTTCGTCAGCCGGCAGATCTTGATTTATTAGGAAGTTGATGATGGACTGAGCCCATGATGGAGCTGTGACTTCTTCTATTGCCAATGCAGCTACTGCGACCAGGGTGGGCGGGATGGGTGGTGAAATGCCGGAGTCGGCCGCCGCCTGTTGTGTTGGTGCAGTCTCCGGGCCGACTACCGCAGTCCCCGAGCCGGGTGTGGCAGTCCCCGGGTCGGGCGTAACTACGGAAGTCCCCGAGCCGCCTGCTGATGTCCCCTGGCCGACTATCAAAGTCCCTGGGTCACCTTCTTGGTTCTTCGAGCCGGGCCTGGCTGTATCGGGGTCAGGCGGTACGAAGATGGAATCGGACTCTGGAGACGGCTTGGTAGACGGCTTGAGGAGGCATTGTAGAGAGACACCGGTTGGTATTGCTTGCCGAGTGGAGCCTATTCGAGCCAGGGCATCAACTGGCTCGTTGTCGGCTCGCGGTACATGGAGGAACTCGCATCCTTCAAAATACCCACTGATCTGCTGAACGAGGAAGCGGTAGCTTTCCATATTTGCGTCCTTGGCATCCCAGTCGCCGGATGATTGCTGGACCACCAAGTCCGAGTCGCCATAACATAGGATCCGGCGAATGCCGAGCTCTTTGGCAAGCCGGAGCCCGTGTATGAGCGCCTCGTACTCGGACACGTTGTTGGAGGCGGCAAAGTGAATTTGCAGCGTGTATCTGAGCTTGTCGCCTTTGCAAGAGGTGAGGATGATGCCGGCTCCTAACCCGACGCGCATCTTGGACCCATCGAAGTGCAGGCGCCAATGAGTGGAGTCGGGAGCTGGCGGCAGGTACAGGGTCTCGGCCCAGTCAACGAGGAAGTCGGCCAATGCTTGGGACCTGATGGCGGTGCGAGGCTGGTAGAAGATCGTGTAAGGGGCCAGCTCGATGGCCCATTTCGCCACCCGGCTGGATGCATCCCGGCTGCCTATGATCTCAGCCAGCGGGGCAGTGCATACGACCGTGATGGGATGCTCTTGGTAGTAGGGCTTCAGCTTCTTGGCGGCGAAGTGAAGTACACGCCATAGCACATCTTCTGGTAGTGCGGGTAATTCTGCTTCGAGGTAGACAGCACCTCGCTCAAATAGTACACCGGCCTCTGGACCGGCTGGGCTCGGTCCTCTTCCGGGCGTTGGACTACGATGACAGTGCTGACCACCCGGCTGGTTGCGGCAATGTAGAGGAGCATGGGCTCTTTCTCAGTCGGCGCCCCCAGGACAGGCGGCGTGGCCAGCATCTTCTTCAGCTGGTGAAAAGCTTGGTTGGCTTGGTCATTCCACTCGAAGTGAGTGGTCTTCTTCATGAGGCGGTAGAGGGGGAGAGCTTTCTCTCCGAGCCGGCTGATGAAGCGGTTCAGGGAGGCCAAGCATCCGGTGAACTTCTGGATGTCTCGAAGTTTTGTGGGAATCGCCATTCTCTCAATGGCCTTGATCTTTACTGGGTTGCATTCGAGGCCGCGTTCGGAGACCAGGAAGCCTAGGAGCTGGCCGGCTGGCACTCCGAACACGCATTTCTCGGGGTTGAGCTTGATTTGGAACCGGCGTAGGTTCTCAAATGTTTCCTTGAGGTCTTCCGGCAAGGTGCCGTGCTTCTCCGTCTTCACCACAATGTCGTCTACGTAGACGTGGGCATTTCTGCCGAGCTGCTTGAGGAGGCACTTCTGCATGCAACGCTGAAAAGTGGCACCGGCATTTCTCAAGCCGAATGTCATAGTTAGGTAGCAAAAGGCTCCGAATGGTGTCATGAAGGCGGTCTTCAGGCGGTCTGCCGGATCTAACTTTATCTGGTGGTACCCTGAGTAAGCATCCAAGAAACTCAACAACTCGCATCCGGCCGTGGAGTCTATCACTTGATCAATCCTTGGCAGGGCAAAGGGATCTTTGGGGCAGGCCTTATTGAGGCTCGTGTAGTCTATGCACATGCCACTTGTTATTCTTCTTTAACACGAGGACCGGGTTGGCGAGCCATTCTGGAAAGAAAACTTCCATAATGAAGCCGGCTGCCAGGAGCCGGGCTATCTCTTCTCCTACAATCCTTCTTTTCTCCTCCGACAGTCGGCGGAGGGGTTGTTTGACTGGTTTTGCGTCTTCTTGGACGTGTAGTTTGTGCTCGGTGAATTTCTTCGGAACACCCGGCATGTCCTTGGGGGACCATGCAAAGATGTCCCGATTCTCACGGAGGAAATCGGCGAGCTCGCCTTCCTATTTGCTGTTTAGGTTTACCCCGATGACGGCAAACCTTTCTGGGTGCTCGGGGTCAAGAGGTATCTTCTTCGTCTCCTTGGCCGGCTGGAAAGATCCTTGAGCATCATACTCCTTGGGATCGGGGGACAAGGCCGACTGTTTGCCGGCCATGGCCACGACTCGGTTCAACATCTTCTTTTCTTCGGAAATCACAAGGGACTCGGCCAGCCGGCTGCTGGCTGCTGCACACTTGGAAGATTTCTTGTAATCGCCGGCTATGGTGATGACGCCCTTGGTGCTCGGCATCTTCATCTTGAGGTAAGCATAGTGGGGAACTGCCATGAACCTGGCCAAGGCAGGTCGGCCAAGCAATGCATGGTAGGGGCTCTCCAGGTCCACCACTTCAAACCAGATCGCTTCTCGGCGGAAATGCTCCTTGTCCCCAAAGAGTACATCAATCTTGATCTTGCCAATGGGGGCGCATGACAGGCCGGGTACAATGCCATGGAACACAGTCCGAGTAGGCATGAGTTGCTTTGCCTTGACGTTCAGCTTCTCTAGGGTGTCACGGTACAGGATGTTGATGCTTTTCCCGCCGTCTATCAACACGCGGGAGAAACGGGTGGCGCGTCTGTCCGTTGCAAGGGTGGCATCCAGAACCAACGCATAAGAGCCGGGAGATGGCATCACCTTTGGGTGGTCAGTCCGGATCCAGCTGATAGGTTTTTCTGACCAGTGCATGTGCTCGGCGGGGTTGGCAGCGACCATGCTGACTTCCTGGTGCTCTCGGCGTTTGCTGCGCCGGTCTTCGGGCTGGCTTGTAAAGATGACATAGGCGGCATGCTCGTCGGGGAACTCATCGTGCACGGCTCCGACCGCGGGTGGAGCGGTCGGCGGCTGCGGAGCTGGAGGCGGCGGACCGGCAGGCGGAGGCGGCGCGAGCCCTTCGCCTTTGGAGATTCAGGTGAGCCAGTGGCACTTCCGAGTCGTGTGGTTGGACGGCTTCGCGCCGCTGTGGAACTTGCACGGGGCGTCGAGAGTTTGCTCGTAGGAGAAGGCCGGCTGCCAAGCCGGTCTGCCGCCCTTGGGTTTCTTGGGCGCGGGCCACCCTTCGGGCCACTCGTCTTCGACTGTGGCCACCTGCCAACTGACGGAAGGCGGCGTGGGGCCCTTGCGCTTGTGGTCGTTCTGGTGTGGGCGTCGGCCGGAGTCCCCAGCCGGCGTCTTGGGCGCCGGGTTGAGTACCTTCCCGGACGCGTCTACCCGGAGTTCGGTCTTCATTGAGGAGTCGGCGGTGGCGTACTTGTCCGCTATGACCAGAAGCTCGTCGAGGGTAGTCGGCTCGTCGCAGAGGAGCTTGTGCTTGAGGAGGGTGCCTTCTCGGCACCCGCAGTGAAGTATTCTATGGCTTGCACCTCGTGCACCCCTTCGCAAGAGTTGCGGAGCTCGGCCCAACGCGTGAGGTAGTCGCGAGTAGACTCGGCGGGGCCTTGTACGCACAAGGGGAGCTGTCTGGGCTTGGGAGCCCGCTTGTAGGTGCTGGTGAAGTTGCAGACGAAGGCTTCTGTGAAATCTAGCCAGCTGTTGATGCTGTATGGCTTGAGGCTGTTGGGCCAGGTCCGCGCCGTGCCTTGCAGCATGAGGGGCACGTACTTCACGGCAACGCGCCTGTTGCTGTTTGCTATGCTAACCGCCATGGAGTAGTCGATTAACCAATCTTCCGGCTTCACAGAGCCGTTGTACTAGGGCGTGTCTCTTGGGAGCGAGAACCCTTTGGGGAAAGGCTCGTCGCAGATGCGGGGGCCGAAGCAAGGCGGGCCGACATCGTCTTCTTCTTCTAGCGCCAGGGATTGCGCCAGGCGGTCAATCCGATGGCGGGCGTTGTTCTCGCCGACTCCTTTGCGGCAACCTAGCCGGCTGTTGAGAGTCGGATGCGCAACAGGCGGTGGGGTGGGATATCTCTCTCCACGGGGCCGAGGCGGAGGCGGGTTGCCCCGCCACTCCACGGCCCGGGGGTGGCCTTCCGCGTCTCGCTCGATGGAGATTCGGGTTCGGCTTCGGCTGGCAGCCGGTTGGGTTTTACCCGTAGTCGGCGTCCGGGACGTCGCGCTGTGATCTCGGCACGGGGGAGGGCTTTCCGCGCGGGCGTCGGCTTCGTGCCGCTGCATGGCTGCATCGATTAGCTGCTGGATGCGTCGGGTCATGTGGGGGAGTTCTTCGGCCCCCAGTCCGTCTAGCTCGTCTACGGCCGCCTGGGCGGCGCACAGGTTCTCGAGTGGAGTGGTGTAGACTGGGCGGTCGACTCCTAACGTGTCGGCGATGACAGCGCCACGCTGTCTGACAACGCCGGCCCGGCTGGGCCCACCTGGGGGCGGCGTGCCAAAGGCGGCGCGGTCGGCTTCGCGTCGGTGGGCCTCAGCGAGGCGTCTCATGGAAACCAACTTCCGGCCCTCCGCGAGGAGGGCGAGGCGGCGAGCCTCCAGTGCTTCAGCGTCGGCATCGGCCGGGAGGGGGATGGACAAGTCGTGGACCACCGCGTGCGGGGCTTCGTGGGTGCTCTCACCAGAAGCGCCGCCGTGGCCGATGACCATCACCTCGGTGGTGACAGCGTCGCAGCCATCGGCCCGGGGAAGCGGGTCGTTGTAGATCGTGACGTCGGTGGGGAAAGTAGCGAGCGAGGCCATGTCGGAGTCGACAGGCATCGGATCGGTGGAGCCAACCAACTCCAAGTCCACGGCAGGCTCACCGGAGACGTGGAGCTAGCCGAGGAGGTTGACGAGGTGGTCGGTGCCCGCGTCGGAGGCGAGCTCGTCGGAGATGAGGGTCTTGTCAAGGAGATCGGCGAGGCCGCTCGCTGCGCAGACGTTGGTGATGCCTTGTAGCGCGTCGTGGCAAGCGCCGTCGGGCGTGCCGGGCTGGCTACGCTCGCGGGGGAGGAAGAGGGTTCCCGTCCAGAACAGGTCTTCGGACGATGGTGCACCTGGCCCCACGGTGGGCGCCAAATGTCGGGTTGTAGGTGCGACATATGCCAACGGGTGGCTTATCATTGTGGGAGCCAATAAGACGTCGCCGGTGCCTGGAAGCGGGATGAGGCGAAGACATGCACGCCGGCGAATCTTACCTAGCTTCGGGGCTCTCCGTGGAGATAACACCCCTACTGCTGCTCTGCGGGGTCTCCGCATGATCACTAGATGAACAACTAGCTACACGATGCTCCCTGAGCTGTTTGGCGAGAGGAAGAAGAAGGGCACTGCTCGCTCTCTTCTCCTCCCTATATGGTGTCTAAAACTAGCTGGGATCAACCCTTTACATGGGTGTCCCGGGGGGTTTATATAGGCCTACCCCCCGGGGATACAATGGTAATCCGGCTGGGCGCGGGGCCCAGCCGTCTGTGTCTACACTCGCCGGCTTTCACGCCGGCTGCTGGGGCCCGCCGGCTGGTGGGTCCCGCCGGCTGCCGGCTCCTTGGTTGGCAGGCAGGCCCCACTGTCCAGGGCCTTGTCGGTGGCTGGTCACTGTTGCTCAATCCTGGTGCTGAGGGCTTCGCCGAGGTGGGCGTGGCTACAGTGCCGCCGTCCGGCGAGTGATCGTTGTAGCCTCACAGTGTCTTGTCTCCTTAATGGGGCGTCTCCTTCGAGGGAGGTGGCAAGCCGGCTGTGGGAAGCCGGCTCTGTCTTGGGCCGACTGGGGGAGGCCTGACCGCCTTCGGGTGTCTCTCTGCCCGAAGGGGCCCACCGCCCGTGGGCCGCGCTGGCAGCCCGTCGTGGATGACACCAGGGTAAACGTGGCAACAGTGCCGCGCCGGACGGGTCATGGCCACCCGTACAACGCACTGTGCCAGGCGTGCTCCGGGATTCGGGGGTGGCAGGCTTTACTGTAGCCATGCCCCATCACATCGCCATTATGTGGATGCAGACTTCGAGGGTACGATCTTGACCGCTTTGTGGGAGCCGGCTTCTTAGAGTCGGCCTTCTTGCGGCCGGCTTCTCGGAGCCGGCCTTCCCGCGGCTTTCTTCATGAGGGCTAAAGTCGGGTTGCCTTCCGATAGCCGGCCTGGGAGACAGCCGGCAAGGGGAAGGCGGCCCCATGTCTTGGATTCTTGAGGGCCGGATCGGCTCGTAATTTTTTCAGAAGGGCCAGGGGGAGCCCGGCTAGGCTACCCATGGTTATTTACTCCGACACCAGGGTCTGTCATTCCGTCGTACGCCTCTATGTTTACGGGTTTGAATCCCTCTAGAAATTCATGGTCCAGCACCTCATCGGTGAAACATAGGGTGTGTGCGGCACCCCTGTATTTGGGTGTACCATGGTGTTCAGATGTTTGTTGTGTTACATTGCATGCTGGAGCGCGCTTGCGTGGCCCATATATGGATCTGGTTGCGTCGTCCTTTTTATGCGAGCCATCGCGTGGATCGCGTACTGGCTTATGTGCGGCATCGTTTGCCGCTCTGTGTTGGCCACGAGGTCGTCTATCCGACCAGATGGCTGTTTTGTTTTTTAATTGAGGGGGATCTAAGGCCTCCTAATCGAATTCAGGTAGCAATTTTCGCTTCGGGTAGCTCTTGGTGTGGCGATTACCGCCGTACTTCGCTGCAGTGTTGAGTACTTCACTCCATCTAATTCTGAGTGTGTCTTGTGCAGCCCTAAGCCTTTGCTTCTGCTTTTTCAGACTCCTCGCAGTGGCAACAAGCCTTTGATGGGCATTCTGTTGCTCTGGGAGCCTGTCCAGTGTGATGTCGTCCGGACTGTTATCTTCGACGGAGTCGGGTTGTTCGGTTTGATTCTCCGTGTTGCCGTGGTCGGGCGATGGTTCACCCTGCTCTAACGCTGGGTCTATATGATCGCTGTTTCTACCGAGGCGGGATTTGGAGCGGCGCTTACGTCGCCGCTTTGGCTGCTTCTCGAGGGAACAACCCTTCGCTGCGTCCTTCCGTTCCTTGTCGTCGTTTTCTTTGGGGGTGTCCACCATGTATACGTCATATGATGAAGTGGGCGTCCAGTGCCCTGTGGGCAGTGGTTCCTGTTCGTCTACTGCATCGTCGTCTATACCGTCGATGTCTTCGGAGTCGAAGTCGAGCATGCCGGTCAAATCATTGACAGTGGCTACTAAGTGGGTGGTGGGTGGGCGGCGAATTTCTTCGTCATCCGCATCCCAATCCTGTCGGACATAGTTCGGCCAGGACTCTCCTGACAAGGAGAGAGAACTTAATGAGTTCAGTATGTCGCCGAAGGGCGAGTGCTGAAAGATATCCGCGGAGGTAAACTCCATGATCGGTGCCCAGTCGGATTCGATAGGCACGGGCGCGGGCGGTTCGGAGTCCGTGGCCGGGGAATATTCCGGCAGTCTGGCATCACGGCTCTCATGAGGGGTAAGGTCGATACTCGGCTCGATTGCCGCTGAAGATACGGCCTCCGTGGAGGGGTCTATCCACCCGTCCATGGATGGCGCAATTGGCTCCGAATTGAGGGTCGGAGCGGTTGCCGGTGCGATATCCTGAACACTGTCCGATGGTAGAGCTAAATTATGCTCATCATGACCGCGTGGCGCACTCGGCAGGGTCTCGAATCCGTCGAAGATCAAATCTCCGCCGATATCGGCCGTGTAGTTTAATCTTCCAAACCTAACCTGGTGGCCAGGGGCGTAACTCTCGATCTGCTCCAGATGGCCAAACGAGTTGGCCTGCAGTGCGGAGCCGCCGAATACAAAGATTTGTCCGGGCAGAAAAGTCTCACCCTGGACTGCATCGCTATCGATGATTGAAGGAGCCATCAAGCCTAATTATGACGACACAGAGGAACTCTCAATGAAAGCACCAATGTCGGAGTCAAAACCGGTGGATCTCGGGTAGGGGGTCCCGAACTGTGCGTCTAAGGCAGATGGTAACAGGAGGCAGGGGACACGATGTTTTACCCAGGTTCGGGCCCTCTTGATGGAGGTAAAACCCTACGTCCTGCTTGTTTATTCTTGATAATATGAGTAGTACAAGAGTTTATCTACCACGAGATCGGAGAGGCTAAACCCTAGAAGCTAGCCTATGGTATGATTGTATGTTGTCCTATGGACTAAAACCCTCCGGTTTATATAGACACCAAAGGGGGCTAGGGTTACACAAGGTCGGTTACAAAGGAGGAGATATACATATCCGTATTGCCTAGCTTGCCTTCCACGCCAAGCAGAGTCCCATCCAGACATGGGACGAAGTCTTCAATCTCCTATCTTCATAGTCCAACAGTCCGGCCAGAGGATATAGTCCGGCTGTCCGGAGACCCCCTAATCCAGGACTCCCTCACTCGCGTCAGGTATCATTATTTTCCAACCTTCACAGATGATTTGAGTAGATATGGGTATATCTACTTAATGAAACATAAGTCTAAAATATTTGAAAAGTTCAAAGAATATTAGAGTGAAGTGGAAAATCATCGTAACAAGAAAATAAAATTTCTACGACCGATCTGATCACAGGAGGCGAATATTTGAGTTACGAGTTTGGTCTTCATTTGAAACAATGTGAACTAGTTTTGCAACTAACGCCACCTGGAACACCACAGCGTAATGGTGTGTCCGAACGTCGTAACCGTACTTTATCAGATATGGTGCGATCTATGATGTCTCTTACCGATTTACGATTATCGTTTTGGGGTTATACATTAGAGACAGTTGCATTCACGTTAAATAGGGCACCATCTAAATCCGTTGAGACGACACCGAATGAACTATGGTTTGGCAAGAAACAAAAGCTATTGTTTCTTAAAGTTTGGGGCTGCGATGCTTATGTGAAAATGCTTCAACTTGATAAGCTCGAACCCAAATCGGAGAAATGTGTCTTCATAGGATACCCAAAGGAGACTGTTGGATACACCTTCTATCACAGATCCGAAGGCAAGATATTCGTTGCTAAGAATGGATCCTTTCTAGAGAAGGAGTTTCTCTCAAAAGAAGTGAGTGGGAGGAAAGTAAACTTGATGAGGTATTTGTAGCTTCTCCCGATTTGGAAACTAGTTCATCACAGAAATCAGTTCCATTGATTCCTACACCAATTAGTGAGGAAGCTAATGATGATGATCATGAAACTTCAGATCAAGTTACCACTGAACCTCGTAGGACAACTAGAGTATGGTCCGCACCAGAGTAGTACAATAATCCTTTCTGGAAGTCATGTTACTAGACTATGACGAACCTACAAACTACAAGGAAGTGATGATGAGCCCAGATTCCACGAAATGGCTTGAGGCCATGAAATCTGAGATGGGATCCATGTATGAGAACAAAAGTATGGACTTTGAGTTGTTGGGGAACGTAGTAATTTCAAAAAAATTCCTACGCACACGCAAGATCATGGTGATGCAAAAAATGAGAGGGGAGAGTGTTGTCTATGTACCCTCGTAGACCGGAAGCGGAAGCATTATAACAACGCGGTTGATGTAGTCGTACGTCTTCACGGCCCAACCGATCAAGCACCGAAACTATGGCACCTCCGAGTTTTTGCACACATTCAGCTCGATGACGATCCCCGGACTCCGATCCAGCAAAGTGTCGGGGATGAGTTCCGTCAGCACGACGGCGTGGTGACGATCTTGATGTTCTACCGTCGCAGGGCTTCGCCTAAGCACCACTACAATATTATCGTGGATTATGGTGGAGGGGGGCACCGCACATGGCTAAGAGATCAATGATCAATTGTTGTGTCTCTGGGGTGCCCCCTGCCCCCGTATATAAAGGAGTGGAGGAGGGGGCCGGCCAAGGAGGGTGGCGCGCCCAAGGGGGGGAGTCCAACTCCCACCGGGAGTAGGACTCCCCTTTTTCCTATTAGGAGTAGGAGAGGGAAGGAAGAGGAAGGAGGGAGGAAGGAAAGGGGGGGCCGGCCCCCCTCCCAATTCGGATTGGGCTTGGGGGGGGGGGCGCCCCCTCCCTTGCTCCTTTCCCCTCCTTTCCACTAAGGCCCAATAAGGCCCATATACCTCCCGGGGGGTTCCGATAACCTCCCGGTGATCCGATATTGTCCCAATCTTACCCGGAACCTTTCCGGTGTCCAAATATAGTCGTCCAATATATTGATCTTTATGTCTCGACCATTTCAAGACTCCTCGTCAAGTCCGTGATCACATCCGGGACTTCGAACAACCTTCGGTACATCAAAATATATAAAATCATAATGAAACTGTCATCGTAATGTTAAGCGTGCGGACCCTACGGGTTCGAGAACAATGTAGACATGACTGAGACACGTCTCCGGTCAATAAACAATAACGGAACCTGGATGCTCATATTGGCTCCTACATATTATACGAAGATCTTTATCAGTCAGACCGCATAACAGCATACGTTGTTCCCTTTGTCATCGGTATGTTACTTGCCCGAGATTCGATCGTCGGTATCTCAATACCTAGTTCAATCTCGTTACCAGCAAGTCTCTTTACTCGTTCCGTAATACATCATCTTGCAACTAACTTATTAGTTGCATTGCTTGCAAGGCTTAAGTGATGTGTATTACTGAGAGGGCCCAGAGACACCTCTCCGACAATCGGAGCGACAAATCCTAATCTCGAAATACGCCAACCCAACATGTACCTTTGTAGACACCTGTAGAGCACCTTTATAATCACCCAGTTACGTTGTGACGTTTGGTAGCACACAAAGTGTTCCTCTGGTAAACGGGAGTTGCATAATCTCATAGTCATAGGAACATGTATAAGTCATGAAGAAAGCAATAGCAACATACTAAACGATCGAGTGCTAAGCTAATGGAATGGGTCATGTCAATCATATCATTCTCCTAATGATGTGATCCCGTTAATCAAATGACAACTCATGTCTATGGTTAGGAAACATAACCATCTTCGATTAACGAGCTAGTCAACTAGAGGCATACTAGTGACACTTTGTTTGTCTGTGTATTCACACAAGTATTACGTTTCCGCTTAATACAATTCTAGCATGAATAATAAACATTTATCATGATATAAGGAAATAAATAATTACTTTATTATTTCCTCTAGGGCATATTTCCTTCAGTCTCCCACTTGCACTAGAGTTAATAATCTAGTTCACATCGCCATGTGATTTAATACCAATAGTTCATATCACCATGTGATTATCACCCATAGTTCACATCGACATGTGACCAACACCCAAAGGGTTTACTAGACTCAATAATCTAGTTCACATCGCTATGTGATTAACACCCAAAGAGTACTAAGGTGTGATCATGTTTTGCTTGTGAGAGAAGTTTAGTCAATGGGTCTGCCACATTCAGATCCGTATGTATTTTGCAAATTTCTATGTCAACAATGCTCTGCATGGAGCTACTCTAGCTAATTGCTCCCACTTTCAATATGTATCCAGATTGAGACTTAGAGTCATCTGGATCAGTGTCAAAACTTGCATCGACGTAACCCTTTACGACGAACCTTTTGTCACCTCCATAATCGAGAAACATATCCTTATTCCACTAAGGATAATTTTGACCAATGTCCAGTGATCTACTCCTAGATCACTATTGTACTCCCTTGCCAAACTCAGGGCAGGGTATACAATAGGTCTGGTACACAGCATGGCATACTTTATAGAACCTATGGCTGAGGCATAGGGAACAACTTTCATTCTCTCTTTATCTTTTGCCGTGGTCGGGTTTTGAGTCTTACTCAACTTCACACCTTGTAACACAGGCAAGAACTCCTTCCTTGACTGTTCCATTTTGAACTACTTCGAAATGTTGTCAAGGTATGTACTCATTGAAAACTTATCAAGCGTCTTGATCTATCTCTATAGATGTTGATGCTCAATATGTAAGCAGCTTCAGCGAGGTCTTTCTTTGAAAAAACTCCTTTCAAACATTCCTTCATGCTTTGCAGAATAATTCTACATTATCTTCGATCAACAATATGTCATTCACATATACTTATCAGAAATGTTGTAGTGCTCCCACTCACTTTCTTGTAAATACAGGCTTCACCGCAAGTATGTATAAAACTATATGCTTTGATCAACTTATCAAAGCGTATATTCCAAGTCCGAGATGCTTGCACCAGTCCATAGAAGGATCGCTAGAGCTTGCATATTTTGTTAGTACCTTTAGGATTGAAAAAACCTTCTGGTTGCATCATATACAACTCTGCTTTAATAAATCCATTAAGGAATGCAGTTTTGTTTGTCCATTTGCCAGATTTCATAAAATGCGGCAATTGCTAACATGATTCGGACAGACTTAAGCATAGATACGAGTGATAAACTCTCATCGTAGTCAACCCTTTGAACTTGTCGAAAACCTTTTTGCGACAATTCTAGCTTTGTAGATAGTAACACTACTATCAGCGTCCATCTTCCTCTTGAAGATCCATTTAATATCAATGGCTCGCCGATCAATGGGCAAGTCAATCAAAGTCCATACTTTGTTCTCATACATGGATCTCATCTTAGATTTCATGGCCTCAAGCCATTTCGCGGAATCTGGGCTCATCATCGCTTCCTCATAGTTCGTAGGCTCATCATGGTCAAGTAACATGACCTCTAGAACAGGATTACCGTACCACTCTGGTGCGGATATCACTCTGGTTTACCTACGAGGTTCGGTAGTAACTTGAGCTGAAGTTACATGATCATCATCATTAGCTTCCTCACTAATTGGTGTCGTAGTCACAGGAACAAATTTATGTGATGAACTACTTTCCAATAAGGGAGCAGGTACAGTTACCTCATCAAGTTGTACTTTCCTCCCTGTCAGTGTCAAAATCGGCGGATCTCAGGTAGGGGGTCCCGAACTGTGCGTCTAGGCCGGATGGTAACAGGAGGCAAGGGACACGAAGTTTTACCCAGGTTTGGGCCCGCTTGATGGAGGTAAAACCCTACGTCCTGCTTGATTAATATTGATGATATGGGTAGTACAAGAGTAGATCTACCACGAGATCGGAGAGGCTAAACCCTAGAAGCTAGCCTATGGTATGATTGTTGTTCTGTATGTTGTCCTACGGACTAAAACCCTCCGGTTTATATAGACACCGGAGAGGGTTAGGGTTACACAAAGTCGGTTACAATGGTAGGAGATCTACATATCCGTATCACCAAGCTTGCCTTCCACGCCAAGGAAAGTCCCTTCCGGACACGGGACGAAGTCTTCAATCTTGTATCTTCATAGTCCAGGAGTCCGGCTGAAGGTATAGTCCGGCCATCTGGACACCCCCTAATCCAGGACTCCCTCAGTAGCCCCTGAACCAAGCTTCAATGACGACGAGTGCGGCGCGCAGATTGTCTTCGACATTGCAAGGCGGGTTCCTCCTCCAAGTACTTCGTAGAAGATTTTGAACACAAAGATAGTGTCCGGCTTTGCAAAATAAGTTTCCACATATTGCCATAGAGAGAATAATATTTACACAAATCTAATCTGCTGACGTATTCCGTAGTGTGACATCGCACCACGGCCAAGCCTTTATTCGAATCGTTTTATTGTCCCACCTTAGCGTGTCATGCGAGGCGGTTTCCTTGGCACGTCTTGTTAAAGCAGAGATCGTGTCCCCTTATTCCGGGATTCTCATCAATACGGGCGTGGGTAACCCAACCGCTTCTAGGACTCCTAGACTATAGGCAAGTCCAAACGGCCACGGAGAGGACGCTTGATATTCACCCTCTTTATAAAGGGACAAGGCTTTTATTTTTTCCCTCCCATTCTCAATCGAATCCTTCCCCCTCCTCAAGCTCAAACAGCCAAAGTTCAGGTCAGGTGCTCCGAACCTTCAATCATGTCCGGATCCAGCCTTCAAGGCCGATGGGTACCTTCCTCCGTCACGGAAGAGGACATCAAAAAGTTGAGGGAGGCCAGATATCTGACCGCCGAGGTTTCGCATCGGCTGCCTGCCCGAGGGCAGGCCGTCCCCTCCCCCGAACCCAATGAGAACGTCGTGTTCGTCTCCCACTTCCTCTGAGGTCTAGGCCTTGCTCTGGATCCTTTCGTCAGGGGTTTGATGTTTTATTACGGGCTAGATTTCCATGATCACGACATTTATTGTCATGTGTGAGGCCTTCCTCCAGGTTACCCCTCACTTTGGCCTGTGGCTCAAGACCTTTGAAGTAAAGCCGAAGATGATCGAGGGGCAACATGCAGCGTGTGGAGGTGCCTCAATATGCAAGATGACGGGAGCTCCATGGCCCAAAGGTTCCATTTCGGAGGTGTCTGAATTCTGGCAATAGGAGTGGTTCTACATCACGGCTCCTAGAAGTGCCAAGTGGGTGGCCGCCCCTGTTTTCCGCTCGGGCCCTCCACCACAACTGATGTCATGGATCAGCAGAGGTCTGAGCTGGGGTCCAGCCAAGGACATGCCTATACTGCAAAGCCGCATTCGAGATCTCTTCAATGGAGATTTTAGTTTGGTTGCGGTAATACAAGTTATGCTGGTTTGTCAAGTCCAGCCTTGCAAACGCCAGCCCCTTCGCTTGTGGGAGTTCAATCCCGAGGGACCGCGTGTCATTCAAAATTTCCTCGGCCTGACACACGAGGATATGTACAAGTCATTCTTCGGACCTCAGGTAGAGTGTCCGGAAATCACTGAAGACGTGGGCCTGAGCAGTAACCGCGCCGCCGAACAGGTAAGGAATCTTCTGGCCGGACATACTATCTCTCATTTGTTACGAAGTTATTTTTGAGAGTTCGCTTTTTGACCAGGACTGGCTAACAAAGGCGAAGTTGATTCGGTGTTCGGCCCCCTCCCTGAGGGTTTGGACAATCCGGTATTGGAAAAGATGCTCCAGGTCGCACCTTGCCCGGAGCCCTTGAAGGAAGATACTGGAGAGGATAATACGGGCGGACGCGGGCCCCCGATGCTGCCCATTCTAACCGAGGGAGCGAGCGTCTCCATGAAGGAAGACGACTGGAGGAGGAAAAGGACTGCGCCCGGGGATTCGGAAGCCGAAGCTTCCAAACGGGAGAAGAAGTCTCCCACAGAGGGTCCTACTTTGGGGGGTGCTTTTGCCACACAAAGTCTGCGGGGGGATCAATTCTCCAGCGAGTCGTAAGTGACCCGAAATACTTTAATAGTACAGGTATGCCATCTTTCTTTCTGAGAAAATAACCACCGCATATATCTTTGCAGTTCGGGCCTTAGCCCCTCTCAAATGAGCTCGTCTTCGGGGGATCTTCTTCCAGAGATGATGGAGAGCGAAACGCCTCCTCCGGAATCCTCCGCTCCGGAAGCGGGTGACCCCGAAGTGTCGTCGCGGAGGGACTCTCCGAGTCCGGTGAGGCCAGAAGATAATCCCGTTGACCCCCGAAGCTCCAAGTGTCCGGCTCCCGAAGAGAGCGGACAAAAGAGTCCGGCCCCGTCTGGTGTGCGATCGGATGTTCTGAGGGAGTTGGTGGGGCGAGCGGCCATCTCAGATGAACACCGTGTGCTGATGAATACGGTGATGGAGAGAATCTCGTCCGCCAAAAGCGGATTGCATGAAGCTTTTATGAGTCTACTGAAAGGCTTTGAGGTACGTAAAATAATGTATGATAGTCCTGCACATGCTAGGTGTGCCCTGTGTAGACAGTAGCCCCTGAGACTCTGGTTGTCGTCAGAAACGACGACGAACAGAGGATCATATTCCCAGGTAATAACCATACTGCCTCTATGTGCAGGTGATGGAAGCTCCGGTGGCTAGCCGGACTAGCGAGTTTGCCCATTTAAAATGGCAGTTGGATGCGGCAGACGCCGACATCGAGCTTGTTAACAAAAGGCTTGACGAGGCACAGGGTAAGTGTCATTATCTGGTAAACGCCACATGGTAAGAGCAGCATGATGCCAGTATCTTTAATATGTTGTGACCGCAGATAGAGCTGCCACTGTTGAAGCCTTGCGGGTAGAACTTGCCCGAGCCAAGGAACAAGCGAGGTTTAGTAATGCGGCTGCTTTGAAGGCAGCCGAAGAGTTGAAAGCCGAGAAGGCCGCGCATGGCGAGAGCCGAGATAAGATGGCCAAGATGGCCATAGAATTAAAAGCCGCCGCCGACCGTTGCCGGGTTCTTGAAAAGGAAAACCTAGCGAAGGCATCGGACCTTGAGAAGGCTGCTGCGACGAGAAAAGACATCCGCTCTGCTATGAGGGTGAAGAAGGAGGAGCTGCGGGAAGCTGGGGATATTGTAGCTGGGAAATCGTTTATGTTGCGTAGGAAGTTCAGAGATCCACGGTATGCCTCTCTGGATCGGCTGTGGAGTTCGGAGGATGTGTATATGGATTTGGCGGCGAGCGCTGCCGATGCGGCCAAGTACTTCCAGGGTCAGACGGACCGTGAAGTGGACCAGCTGTTTTGGACACAATTCCATTCTCCTGAGCGTTCGCTTTCATTGACTAACCAATTAGCCGAATGGGCCGAACTGAATAGGTTGTCCAGACTCGCCATGAGGTCTGTTGTGGATCAGCTATGGCCGGAAAGGCCAAAACCAAACAACTATTTCAGCTTGGTGCAACAGTTCCTTGACGTGGTGCCGTGCATTAATGCGATGAAGAGGTCGGCGTGCATAGAGGGCTCACGGATGGCCTTTGCCCGTGTTAAAGCATACTGGGCGGAGATGGATGCTACCACTGTTGTAGCGCGGGATTCAACCATAGGCCGAATGGCCGCTGAGCACTACTTTGAAGAAGTTCTTGAGGGTGCTCGTTTGATAGAGACCCAGTGCTCAAAAAATATTATGTTTGAGTGATATGTAATCTTATTGTAAGCGAAATGCTTTTATGAATTTTTATAAGGCTATTTTTATAATTTTGCCTGAAAGTAATATGATGCCTCCTGGGCGGCCGTTTATGTATACATGTGTATAACCTGAAAGATTGCAGCCGTCGGCTTCAACCCCCATGCATATAATGCGGAGGTGCTCGCAAAAAACACGCTTTCACACTTAACCCAACGTCTTGGTCCTATTAAGGAGGTGATAGCGGAGCGAGCGAGGCAACCAGACTATAATGCTTTAGCACTTTCACTTAGCCATAGGAGTTTGATAGTGGGGCTACTAGATAGCCCCTCGTGGCTCCGCACTCTCCCGATCCCGGGGTGCGTACATGCCTGGCCGGAAAATGGCCCTTCGTTAAGGCGGAGGAATTCTAACATTCCAACAGGTCATCGAGTGGTTGATCAGTATCACGCTATATCATGACAGTCAGTTTTCGGCTTTCTCTACTGAGGTGCTCGTCCGGATGAACCAAGGCACAATCGCAGTAGTTCTCCTGGTGCTACCTTAGTCGGTAAAGTGGATCGTAAGGCACCAAAACACAGGAGCTGGGCAAACCCAACATTTGACCAAAGACAATGATTCGGAGCTGATGCATATAAGGCCAAACTCGCGACGCCGAACACTCCCTAAGGTATTCAGTCTTTGTGGTATAAACCGGGCCTAAATAATGGCCTTTGTAAGAAGCCCCTTGTGTCCAGGTACGTGCATTGTTCTGGCGTGGCCACATGCCAAGACGTCAGCATCCTTCTCAACGGTGGATATGTATCAACAAGAGACAGTAAAAAAGGTTTACGCAGGGTCTTAATCTAAAAAGAATCCTTGGAGCGGGTCCCTGCTGCACGTCTGCGCCTGTGTCTCCGTTGTGCCGTAACCTGGACGGGTGTAGCACGATGATCGTCTGTAAAAGAGAGGAACTTAGGTGAAAAAGTTGTCATGCAAAAAGATAGTTTTTAAAGAAACCATGTATAATTCAAGATGAGAAAAAATTGCCACTTGTCTGCGTGCGTTGAGCCCCTTGTATTGACAAATATGGGTGTGACCGCTTATTCGGTATAAATAGCGGCGCCGGACTTGATTAGTTGTGTCTGAGGTCTTGACGACCTATTGGATGCTTTCGCTGGTCCGGGCACCTTTAGTGTGCGGCTGCCAAGGCAGCCGCACTCTCTTCGGCGCGCAGAGATCACTTGATATTTCCGTTCACTGAAATAATGCCACGTGGACCGGGCATCTTGAGTGTGAGGGAGGCGTAGTGTGGTATTGCATTAAAGCAAGCAAAAGCTTCGCGTCCGAGCAGTGCTTGATAGCTACTTTGGAACGGAGCGATGTGGAAGGTTAAATGCTCGCGACGAAAGTTATCGGGGGAGCTGAATATAACTTGTAGTAGGAGGGAGCCCGTACAACGAGCCCCTGGGCCTGGCATTACTCCTTTAAAGGTAGTATTGCTATGGCGAATTTTTGTTGGGTCTAACCCCATCCCGCGGATTGTATCCTTATATATTAGGTTTAGATTGCTGCCACCGTCCATCAAGACTCATGTGAAGTGATATCCGCCAATTACTAGGTCTAATACCAGGGCAGCCCATCCTGCGCGTCGGATACTTGCTGAGTAATCGCGATGGTCGAAAGTGATCGGTTGAGACGACCAGTGGCAGGACTTCGCGGTGACAGGCACTTGGGTATATTTTCCTAGGAGTGTTGCGTTGTTTTTTCCCTTGATCACGTGTAACACATTTACTGTTTTGACTTCTGGTGGAAATTTTCTTTTGTTCCCGAGTGTCTTGCTTGAGAGGCTCGTCCTCGTCTTCACTTGGTGTATCCTCCCCCTTGTGTACGGCGTTGAGCTTGCCGGACTGCTTGAAGACCCAACATTCTCTGTGGGTATGATTAGCAGGTTTACCAGGGGTACTATGGATCTGACATACTTGGTCCAGAATTTTGTTGAGGCTGGACAGTTCATCCCTGGTGCCTTTAGAGGGCGGCTTTTGCTGACCTGGCCGAGAGCTTTTGAATCCGGCGTTTACTGCCGTGCCCTTCGTGTTGTCTTCTTTATTCCGGCGTTTGTTATTGCTGTTGCGTCGTGATTTCCCGTTTCCACCTCTAACTTCAGATGTACTGGGGTCGCTGGTGCTGCATCTGGCTAGCCAGCTGTCCTCACCCGTGCAAAAGCGGGTCATGAGGCTTGTTAATGCGGCCATCGTTCTCGGCTTATTCTGGCCGAGGTGTTTGGCGAGCCATTCGTCACGGACGCTATGCTTAAAAGCTGCCAAGGCTTCGGCGTCCGGATAGTCGACAATCTGGTTCTTTTTAGTAAGAAACCTGTTCCAAAGCTTTCGGGCTGACTCTCTGGGCTGTTGAGTTATATGACTCAAATCGTCCGCATCCGGAGGTCGGACATAGGTCCCTTGAAAATTTGCCCGGAAGGCGTCTTCGAGCTCTTCCCAACTTCCAATGGAGCTTTCGGGGAGGCCTTTAAGCCAGTGACGAGCTGGCCATTTGAGCTTGAGGGGTAAGTACTTGATGGCGTGGAGATCATCTCCTCGAGCCATAAGGATATGAAGGATGTAGTCCTCAATCCAGACCCCAGGGTCTGTTGTTCCGTCGTATGTCTCTATGTTTACGGGTTTGAATCCCTCTGGAAATTCATGGTCCAGCACCTCATCGGTGAAACATAGGGGGTGTGCGGCACCCCTGTAGCTGGGTGTACCGCGTTGTTCGGATGTTTGTAGTGTTGCATTGTATGCTGGGGCACACTTGCGTGGTCCATACATGGATCTTGTTGCGCCGTCCTTTGGGTGCGAGCCCTCGCATGGGTCGCGTGTTTTATTGTGGTAGAGGGGTCGTCTATCCGGCCAGGTGGCTGCTTTGATATTTGGTTGTGGGGGGTCTGAGGCCTCCTCATCGAATTCAGGTAGCAGCTTCCGCTTTGGGTAGCTCTTGGAGGGGAGATTGTCGCCGTACCTCGCTGCTGTGTTGAGTATTTTACTCCATCTGATTTGGAGTGTGTCTTGCACAGCCTTGAGCTTTTGCTTCTGCTTTTTAAGACTCCTCACGGTGGCAACAAGCCTTTCACGGGCATTCTGCTGCTCCGGGTGCCTGTCCAGCGTTATGTCGTCCGGACCATTATCCTTGATAGAATTTGTTTGTTCGATTTGATTATCCGGATTGCCGTTGTCCGGCAGTGGTTCGCCCTGCTCCAGCGCTGGGTCTGTGTGATCGTTATTTCTGTCGAGGCGGGATTTGGGGCGGCGCTTGCGTCGCTGCTTTGACTGCTTCTCGAGGGAACAAGCCTTCGGTGCGTCCTTCCGCTCCTCGTCGTCATCTTTTGGTGCGTCCACCATGTATACGTCATATGACGAGGTGGCTTTCCAGGGCCCAATAGGCGCTGGTTCTTCATCGTCTCTTTCATCGGCGTCCATACCGTCGATGTCTTCGGAGTCGAAGTCGAGCATGTCGGTTAAATCGTCGACAGTGGCTACAAAGTGGGTGGTGGGTGGGCTTTGAATTTCTTCATCGTCCGTATCCCAACCTTGCTGACCGTAGTCCGGCCAGGGCTCTCCTGATAAATAGAGAGACTTTAGTGTTTCAGAATATCGCTGAAAGGCGAGTGCTGAAAGATGTCCATGGCAGTAAACTCCATGATCGGCGCCCAATCGGATTCGATCGGCAAGGGCGCGGAGGGTTCGGAGTCCGGAGAGGAGTCCGGCTCCTTGGAGTCACGAGTCTCGCGGAGTGCGGGGCTAGTGTTCGGCTCGATCGCCGTTGGGATCGCAGCCCCTGAGGCGGCGTCCAACCACCCATCCTCGATCGGCGCAGTTGGCTCCGAATTAAGGGTCGAAGCCGATGCGGGTGCGGCCTCCAGGTCACTGTTCGGCGGCAGAGCTAGATCATGCTCGTCGTGACAGTGCGGCACGCTCGGCAGTGGCTCGAATCCATCAAAGATCAAGTCCCCGCGGATGTCAGCCATGTAGTTTAAACTTCCAAATCTGACCTGACGGCCAGGGGCATAGCTTTCGATCTGCTCCAAATGGCCAAGTGAATTGGCCCGCAGTGCGAAGCCGCCGAAGACAAAGATCTGTCCGGGGAGAAAGGTCTCTCCCTGGACTGCATCGCTATTGATGATCGTAGGAGTCATCAAGCCTAATGGCGACGACACAGAGGAACTCTCAATGAAAGCACCAATGTTGGTGTCAAAACCGGCGGATCCCGGGTAGGGGTCCCGAACTGTGCGTCTAGGCCGGATGGTAACAGGAGGCAAGGGACACGAAGTTTTACCCAGGTTCGGGCCCTCTTGATGGAGGTAAAACCCTACGTCCTGCTTGATTAATATTGATGATATGGGTAGTACAAGAGTAGATCTACCACGAGATCGGAGAGGCTAAACCCTAGAAGCTAGCCTATGGTATGATTGTTGTTATATATGTTGTCCTACAGAGTGAAATCCTCCGGTTTATATAGACACCGGAGAGGGTTAGGGTTACACAAAGTCGGTTACAATGGTAGGAGATCTACATATCCGTATTGCCAAGCTTGCCTTCCACGCCAAGGAAAGTCCCTTCCGGACACGAGACTAAGTCTTCAATCTTGTATCTTCATAGTCCAGGAGTCCGGATGAAGGTATAGTCCGGCCATCCGGACACCCCCTAATCCAGGACTCCCTCACTCCCACTCACTTCTTTCGAGAGAAACTCCTCTAGAAAGGATCCATTCTCAGCAACGAATATCTTGCCTTCGGATCTGTGATAGAAGGTGTACCCAACATTTTCTTTTGGGTATCCTATGAAGGTGCACTTCTCCGATTTGGGTTTGAGCTTATCAGGTTGAAACTTTTTCACATAAGCATTGCAACCTCAAACTTTAAGAAATGACAGCTTAGGTTTCTTGCCAAACCATAGTTCACACGGTGTCATCTCAACGGATTTAGATGGTGCCCTATTTAACGTGAATGTAGTTGTCTCTAATGCATAACCCCAAAACGATAGCGGTAAATCAGTAAGAGACGTCATAGATCGCACCATATCTAATAAAGTACGGTTACGACGTTCGGACACACCATTACACTGTGGTGTTCCAGGTGGCGTGAGTAGTGAAACTATTTCACATTGTTTTAACTGAAGGCCAAACTCGTAACTCAAATATTTTACTTCTGCGATCATATCGTAGAAACTTTTATTTTGTTACGATGATTCTCTACTTCACTATGAAATTCTTTGAACTTTTCAAATGTTTCAGACTTGTGCTTCATCAAGTAGATATACTCATATCTGCTCAAATCATCTGTGAAGATCAGAAAATAATGATACCTGCCGCGAGCTTGAATATTCATCGGACCACATACATCAGTATGCATGATTTCCAACAAATATGTTGCTTGCTGCATTGTTCCGGAGAACGGAGTCTTAGTCATCTTGCCCATGAGGCATGGTTTGCAAGCATCAACTGATTCATAATCAAGTGATTCCAAATGTCCATCAGCATGGAGTTTCTTCATGCGCTTTACACCAATATGACCTAAACGGCAGTGCCACAAATAAGTTGCACTATCATTACTAACTTTGCATCTTTTGGTTTCAATATTATGAATATGTGTATCACTACAATCAAGATCCAACGAACCATTTTCATTGGGTGTGTAACCATATATGTAAACAGAACAACAATTTATTCTCTTACTTAAATGAATAACCGTATTGCAATAAACATGATCAAATCATATTCATGCTCAATGCAAACAGCAAATAACACTTATTTAGGTTCAACACTAATCCCGAAAGTATAGGGAGTGTGCGATGATGATCATATTAATCTTGGAACCACTTCCAACACACATCGTCAATTCACCCTTAACTAGTCTCTGTTCATTCTGCAACTCATGTTTCGAGTTACTACTCTTAGCAACTGAACCAGTTATCAAATACCGGGGGGTTGCTACGAACACTAGTAAAATACACATCAATAATCTGTATATCAAATATACCTTTGTTCACTTTGCCATCCTTCTTATCCGCCAAATACTTGGGGCAATTCCGCTTCCAGTGACCAGTCCCTTTGCAGTAGAAGCACTTAGTCTCAGGCTTAGGTCCAGACTTGGGTTTCTTCATTAGAGCAGCAACTTGTTTGCCATTCTCCTTGAAGTCCCCTTCTTCCCTTTGCCCTTTCTCTTGAAACTAGTGGTCTTGTCAACCATCAACACTTGCTGTTTTTCTTGATTTCTACCTTCGCCGATTTTTGCATCGCGAAGAGCTTGGGAATTGTTTTCGTCATCCCTTGCATATTATAGTTCATCACTAAGTTCTACTAACTTGGTGATGGTGACTAGAGAATTCTGTCAATCACTATTTTATCTGGAAGATTAACTCCCACTTGATTCAAGCGATTGTAGTACCCAGACAATCTGAGCACATGCTCACTGCTTGAGCTATTCTCCTCCATCTTTTAGCTATAGAACTTGTTGGAGACTTGATATCTCTCAACTCGGGTATTTGCTTGAAATATTAACTTCAACTCCTGGAACATCTCATATGGTCCATGACATTCAAAATGTCTTGGAAATCCCGATTCTAAGCTGTTAAGCATGGTGCACTAAACTATCAAGTAGTCATCATATTGAGCTAGCCAAACGTTCATGACGTCTGCATCTGCTCCTGCAATAGGCCTGTCACCTAGCGGTGCATCAAGGACATAATTCTTCTGTGCAGCAATGAGGATAATCCTCAGATCACGGATCCAATCCGCATCATTGCTACAAACATTTTTCAACTTAGTTTTCTCTAGAAACATATAAAAAAACAGAGGAGCTAAACGCGAGCTATTGATCTACAACATAGATATGCTAATACTACCAGGACTAAGTTCATGATAAATTAAAGTTTAATTAATCATATTACTTAAGAACTCCCACTTAGAAAGACATCCCTCTAATCTTCTAAGTGATCACGTGATCCAAATCAACTAAACCATAACCGATCATCACGTGAAATGGAGTAGTTTTCAATGGTGAACATCACTATGTTGATCATATCTACTATATGATTCATGCTCAACCTTTTGGTCTTAGTGTTCCGAGGCCATATCTGCATATGCTAGGCTCGTCAAGTTTAACCTGAGTATTCTGCGTGTGCAAAACTGGCTTGCACCCGTTGTAGATGGACGTAGAGCTTATCACACCCGATCATCACGTGGTGTCTGGGCACGACGAACTTTGGCAACGGTGCATACTCAGGAAGAACACTTTTATCTTGAAATTTAGTGAGAGATCATCTTATAATGCTATCGTCAATCAAAGCAAGATAATATGCATAAAAGATAAACATCACATGCAATCAATATAAGTGATATGATATGGCCATCATCATCTTGTGCTTGTGATCTCCATCTCCGAAGCATCGTCATGATCACCATCGTCACTGGCGCGACACCTTGATCTCCATCGTAGCATCGTTGTTGTCTCGCCAATCTTATGCTTCTACGACTATTGCTACCGCTTAGTGATAAAGTAAAGCATTACAGGGCGATTGCATTGCATACAATAAAGCGACAACCATATGGCTCCTGCCAGTTGCCGATAACTTGGTTACAAAACATGATCATCTCATACAATAAAATTTAGCATCATGCCTTGACCATATCACATCACAACATGCCCTGCAAAAACAAGTTAGACGTCCTCTACTTTGTTTGTTGCAAGTTTTACGTGGCTGCTACGGGCTTAGCAAGAACCAAACTTACCTATGCATCAAAAACCACAACGATAGTTTGTCAAGTTGGTGCTGTTTTAACCTTCGCAAGGACCGGGCGTAGCCACACTCGGTTCAACTAAAGTTGGAGAAACTGACACCCGCCAGCCACCTGTGTGCAAAGCACGTCGGTAGAACCAGTCTCGTGTAAGCATACGCGTAATGTCGGTCCTGGCCGCTTCATCCAACAATACCGCCGAACCAAAGTATGACATGTTGGTAAGCAGTATGACTTATATCGCCCACAACTCAGTTGTGTTCTACTTGTGCATATAACATCAACACATAAAATCTAGGCTCAGATGCCACTATTGGGGAACGTAGTAATTTCAAAAAAATTCCTACGCACATGCAAGATCATGGTGATGCACAGCAATGAGAGGGGAGAGTGTTGTCTACGTACCCTCGTAGACCGGAAGCGGAAGCGTTATAACAACGCGGTTGATGTAGTCGTACGTCTTCACGGCCCGACCAATCAAGCACCAAAACTATGACACCTCCGAGTTTTTGCACACGTTCAGCTCGATGACGATCCCCGGACTCCGATCCAGCAAAGTGTTGGGGATGAGTTCCGTCAGCACGACGGCGTGGTGACGATCTTGATGTTCTACCGTCGCAGGGCTTCGCCTAAGCACCACTACAATATTATCGAGGATTATGGTGGAGGGGGGCACCGCACACGACTAAGAGATCAATGATCAATTATTGTGTATCTGGGGTGGCCCTTGCCCCCGTATATAAAGGAGTGTAGGAGGGGGCCGGCCAAGGAGGGTGGCGCGCCCAAGGGGGGGAGTCCAACTCCCACCGGGAGTAGGACTCCCCTTTTTCCTATTAGGAGTAGGAGAGGGAAGGACGAGGAAGGAGGGAGGAAGGAAAGGGGGGCGGCCCCCCTCCCAATTCGGATTGGGCTTGGGGCGGCGCCCCCTCCCTTGCTCCTTTCCCCTCCTTTCCACTAAGGCCCAATAAGGCCCATATACCTCCCGGGGGGTTCCGATAACCTCCCGGTGATCCGGTATTGTCCCAATCTTACCCGAAACCTTTCCGGTGTCCAAATATAGTCGTCCAATATATCAATCTTTATGTCTCGACCATTTCAAGACTCCTCGTCAAGTCCGTGATCACATCCGGGACTCCGAACAACCTTCGGTACATCAAAATATATAAATCCATAATGAAACTGTCATCGTAACATTAAGCGTGCGGACCCTACGGGTTCGAGAACTATGTAGACATGACCGAGACACGTCTCCGGTCAATAACCAATAGCGGAACCTGGATGCTCATATTGGCTCCTACATATTCTACGAAGGTCTTTATCGGTCAGACCGCATAACAACATACGTTGTTGCCTTTGTCATCGGTATGTTACTTGCCTGAGATTCGATCATCGGTATCTCAATACCTAGTTCAATCTCGTTACCGGCAAGTCTCTTTACTCGTTCCGTAATACATCATCTTGCAACTAACTTATTAGTTGCATTGCTTGCAAGGCTTAAGTGCTGTGTATTACCGAGAGGGCCCAGAGATACCTCTCCGACAATCGGAGCGACAAATCCTAATCTCGAAATACGCCAACCCAACATGTACCTTTGGAGACACCTGTAGAGCACCTTTATAATCACCCATCTACGTTGTGACGTTTGGTAGCACATGTGTTCCTCCGGTAAACGGGAGTTGCATAATCTCATAGTCATAGGAACATGTATAAGTCATGAAGAAAGCAATAGCAACATACTAAACGATCGGGTGCTAAGCTAATGGAATGGGTCATGTCAATCATATCATTCTTCTAATGATGTGATCCTGTTAATCAAATGACAACTCATGTCTATGGTTAGAAAACATAACCATCTTCGATTAACAAGCTAGTCAAGTAGAGGCATACTAGTAACACTTTGTTTGTCTATGTATTCACACAAGTATTACGTTTCCGGTTAATACAATTCTAGCATGAATAATAAACATTTATCATGATATAAGGAAATAAATAATAACTTTATTATTGCCTATAGGGCATATTTCCTTCATGAGTGACTTTCCCGATGATCGGCAAGCCATTGAGATTAAATGGATCTTCAAGAGGAATACGAACGTTGGTAGTAGTGTTACTATCTACAAAGCTCGAATTGTCGCAAAAGGTTTTTGACAAGTTCAAGGTGTTGACTATGATGAGAGTTTCTCACTCGTATCTATGCTTAAAGTCTGTCCGAATCATGTTAGCAATTGTCGCATTTTATGAAATTTGGCCAATGGATGTCAAAACTACATTCCTTAATGGATTTCTTAAAGAAGAGTTGTATATGATGCAACCAGAAGGTTTTGACAATCCGGAAGGTGCTAACAAAGTGTGTAAGCTCCAGTGATCCATTTATGGACTGGTGCAAGCATCTCGGAGTTGCAATGTAAGCTTTGATATTGTGATCAAAGCATATGGTTTTATATAGACTTTTGGAGAAGCATGTATTTACAAGAAAGTGAGTGGGAGATCTGTAGCATTTCTGATATTATATCTGGATGACATATTGTTAATTGGAAATAATACATAATTTCTAGATAGCATAAAAGGATACTTGAATAAGAATTTTTCAATGAAAGACCTCAGTGACATATTGGGCATCAAGATATATAAAGATAGATCAAGACACTTGGTAAGACATTCCTTAAGTACATACCTTGATAAGATTTTGAAGGAGTTCAAAATGGACCAGTCAAAGAAGGAGTTCTTGCCTGAGTTGTAAGGTGTGAAGTTGAGTAAAGACTCAAAACCCGACCACGGCAGAAAATAAAAAGAGAATGAAAAGTCATTCCCTATGCCTCAGTCATAGGTTTTATAAAGTATTCTATGCTGTGTACCAGACCTATTGTGTACCTCACCATGAGTTTGGTAAGAGGGTACAATAGTGATCTAGGAGTGGATCACTCGACAACGGTCAAAATTATCCTTAGCGGAATAAGGACATGTTTCTTGGTTATGGAGGTGACAAAATTTTCGTCGTAAAGGGTTACGTTGATGCAAGCTTTGACACTGATCTAGATGACTCTAAGTCTCAATCTGGATACATATTGAAAGTGGGAGCGATTAGCTAGAGTAGCTCCGTGCAGAGCATTGTAGACATATAAAATTTTCAAAATACACACGACTCTGAATGTGGCAGACCCGTTGACTAAACTTCTCTCACAAGCAAAACATGATCACTCTTTGGGTGTTAATCACATAGCGATGTGAACTAGATTATTGACTCTAGTAAATCCTTTAGGTATTAGTCACATGGAGATGTGAGCTAATCACATAAAGATGTGAACTATTGGTGTTAAATCACATGATGATGTGAACTAGATTATTGACTCTAGTGCAAGTGGGAGACTGAGGGAAATATGCCCTAGAGGCAATAATAAAGTTGTTATTTATATTTCCTTATATCATGACAAATGTTTATTATTCATGCTAGAATTGTATTAACCGGAAACTTAGTACATGTGTGAATACATAGACAAAATACAGTGTCCCTAGTATGCCTCTACTTGACTAGCTCGTTAATCAAAGATGGTTAAGTTTCCTAACCATAGACATGTGTTGCTATTTGATGAACGGGAACACATCATTAGAGAATGATGTGATGGACAAGACCCATCCGTTGGCTTAGCATAATGATCGTTTAGTTTTATTGCTATTGCTTTCTTCATGGCTTATACATGTTCCTCTAACTATGATAATATGCAACTCCCGAATACCAGAGAAACACCTTGTGTGATATCAAACATCACAACATAACTGGGTGATTATAAAGATGCTCTATAGGTGTCTCTGATGGTGTTTGGTGAGTTGGCATAGATCGAGATTAGGATTTGTCACTCCGAGTATCGGAGAGGTACCTCTGGGCCCTCTCGGTAATGCACATCACTATGAGCCTTGCAAGCAATGTGACTAATGAGTTAGTTACGAGATGATGCATTACAGAATGAGTAAAGAGACTTGCCGCTAACGAGATTGAACTAGGTATGATGATACTGATGATCGAATATCAGACAAGTAACATACCGATGACAAAGGGAACAACGTATGTTGTTATGCGGTTGACCGATAAAGATCTTCGTAGAATATGTAGGAGCCAATATGAGCATCCAGGTACCGCCATTGGTTATTTACCGGAGATGTGTCTCGGTCATGTCTACATAGTTCTCGAACCCGTAGGGTCCGCACGCTTAACGTTCGATGACGATTTGATTATGAGTTATGTGATTTGATGGCCGAAGTTTGTTCGGAGTCCCGGATGAGATCATGGACATGACGAGGAGTCTCGAAATGGTCGAGACATAAAGATTCATATATTGGAAGGATATATTCAGACATCGGAAAGGTTCCGAGTGATTCGGGTATTTTTCGGAGTACCGGGGAGTTACGGGAATTCACCGGGAAAAGTAATGGGCCTTATTGAGCCATACGGGAAAAGAGGAGGCAGACCAAGGGGAGGTGTCCCCACCATGGGTCCGAATTGGACTAGGGGAAGGGGGCGGCGCCCCCTTGCCTTTTTCTTGTTCCCTCTCTCGTTCCCTCTTTCCTTCTCTCCTACTCCGAAAAGGAAAGGGGAATCTACTTGGACTTGGAAGTCCTAGTAGGACTCCATACTCTTGGCGCGCCCCTAGGGGGCTGGCCTCTCTCCCTCCCTCCTTTATATACATGGGTAGGGGACACCCCAAAGAGACATTAGATCAATTGTCTTAGCCGTGTGCGGTGCCCCCCTCAACAGTTACACACCTCGGTCATATCGTTGTAGTGCTTAGGCGAAGCCCTGCGCCGGTAACTTCATCATCACCATCGCCACGCCGTCATGCTGACGAAACTCTCCCTCATCCTCAACTGGATCAAGAGCTCGACGGACGTCATCATGCTAAACGTGTGCTGAACGCGGAGGTGCCGTATGTTTGGTGCTAGGATTGGTTAGACCGCGAAGACGTTCGACTACATCATCCGCGTTACTAAACGCTTCCGCTTTCTGTCTACGAGGGTACGTAGACACACTCTCCTCTCTCATTGCTATGCAACTCCTAGATAGATCTTGTGTGATCGTATGAATTTTTTTGAAATACTGCGTTCCCCAATAGATACGATACCAGGGTAGTCCCCCAAGCTTGGCAGTTTCCAAGGGGAGTGCCTGTACCCATGTATTTAGAACTCTTTCTTCAGACGTGGTGATGAAGGAGTTGTTGATGAAGTAGGTTTGTCTTCCTTCTTACGAGGCATAGGCTCACCATCATAGAAGGATGATCGAGTCTCCGGGATCCTTGAATTTGCAGCCAAACTCATCCTCTCGAATCTATATTCATACTCACAATTTTGGTTTTGCAGGTCATAGATCTGGGCTTGGAGATGCTTGATTTTCTCATGAAGCCTGAAGATGGCCTCCTCAATGCTCTTGGGATCCAGCTTGTGCTTGTTGGTGAACTCCATGACCATCATGTGATTTGCGTTGATTCTATGATCCACCATCCCTTGGCACTTGAAACTTGTTGCTCCATCGCTTCGAGCCTCGTCTCCACGCTTCCGGTCTTCTTTGGCCCCTCTACATCGCATATGTGCAGTACCCCCTCATGCATCCCAATGGTTTGAGGGTGTTGCAGCACCTCCGTGAGGTAAGGGTTGATGACCTTCTCAAAAAACTTGTCCTTGGGGGCGCTTGGAGATGTCATGGTGATCTAGATCTATTAGAAAAACAGATCAAAACAAAAACAGGAGATATTGCATGGTACGATGGTCAAAACCTTCGGGAGATTATATAATGATTTTTTACCGACCAAAGGAAGTATTGTGCAAGAAAATAGAGTCCAGAAGGCACACGAGGTGGCTACAAGGATGGGGGGGCGCCCTCGGGGTAGGATGCGCCCTCCACCCTTGTGGTGGCCTCGTGTCTCTTTCGGACTACTTTTAATTTTCCTATTTTTTTAATATTCCAAAATGGAGAAAAATTATCATTGGAAACGTTTTAGAGTCGGTTTACTTACCGTACCACATACCTATTCCTTTTCGGAGTCTAAAACATTCTGGAAAGTGTCCCTTATGTACTCCTACGGTGTTACGGTATTAATTATATTGGTCTCAACATTTATGGGAGTACCTGAGATGTAATATTTGATTCTTTTACCATTTACCACCTTCGGATTTGTGCCTTCGGCGTTGTTAATTTTTATGGCACCGGAACGATAGACCTCCTCGATGATGTAAGGACCTTCCCAGTTAGAGAGAAGCTTTCCTGCAAAAAACCTTAAACGAGAGTTGTATAGCAAAACATGATCACCTACATTAAACTAACGCTTTTGTATCCTTTTATCATGCCATCTTTTAACTATTTCTTTAAACAACTTGGCATTCTCATAGGCTTGGGTTCTCCATTCATCAAGTGACCTAATGTCAAATAACCTCTTTTCACCGGCAAGTTTCAAATCATAATTGAGCTCTTTAATAGCCCAATATGCCTTATGTTGTAGTTCAAGAGGTAAGTGACATGCTTTTCCATAAACCATTTTATACGGAGACATACCAATAGGATTCTTAAAAGCAGTTCTATAAGCCCACAAAGCATCATCAAGTTTCTTAGACCAATTCTTTCTAGATCTACTAACAGTCTTTTGCAGAATTAATTTAGTCTCTCTATTGCTCAATTCTACTTGACCACTAGACTGAGGATGATATGGAGATGCAATTCTATGATTAACATCATACTTATCAAGCATTTTACGGAAAGCACAATGAATAAAATGTGAACCGCCATCAGTCATTACATATCTAGGGACTCCAAACCTTGGAAAAATAACTTCTTTAAGCATCTTAATAGAAGTGTTATGATCAGCACCACTAGTTGGAATAGCTTCTACCCACTTAGTAACATAATCAACAACAACAAAAATATGTGTATACCCGTTAGAGGAAGGAAAAGGTCCCATATAATCAAAGCCTTAAACATCAAATGGTTCAATAACAAGTGAATAGTCCATAGGCATTTCCTAACGTCTACTAATATTACCAACTCTTTGACATTGATCACAAGACAAGACAAACTTACGGGCATCCTTGAAAAGAGTGGGCCAATAGAACCCGGATTGCAATACCTTATGTGCAGTTCTATCTCCAGCGTGGTGTCCTCCATAGGACTCAGAGTGGTACTTGAGTAGGATCTGTTCCTATTCATGCTCAAGTACACAACGTCTAATAACACCATCTACTCCTTCTTTATAAAGGTGTGGGTCATCCCAAAAGTAATGTCTTAAATCATAGAAAAACTTTTTCTTTTGCTGGTATGTGAAACTAGGTGGTATAAATTTAGCAACAATATAATTAGCATAATCAGCATACCATGGAGTATTATGAGAGGCATTTATGAAATTTAATTGCTCATCAGGAAAGCTATCATCAATAGGTAGTGGGTCATCAAGAACATTTTCTAACCTAGACAAGTTGTCTGCAAAGGGGTTCTCAGCTCCCTTTCTATCAATAATATGCAAATCAAATTCTTGTAGCAAGAGAACCCATCTAATAAGTCTAGGTTTAGCATCTTTCTTTTCCATAATGTATTTAATAGCAGCATGATCAGTGTGAATAGTTACTTTAGAATCAACAATATAAGGTCTAAACTTATCACATGCAAATACAACTGCTAAAAATTCTTTTTCAGTGGTAGCATAATTTCTCTGGGCACTGTCTAGAGTTTTACTAGCATACTGGATAACATTTAATTTCTTATCAACTCTTTGTCCTAGAACAGCACCAACAGCATAATCACTAGCATCACACATAATTTGAAAGGGTAAATTCCAATTAGGTGGCTGAACAATAGGTGCAGTAATCAGGGCTTTCTTAAGTATTTCAAATGCTTCTACATAATCATCATAAAAAACAAAAGGAAACCCGCATGACCCAGGAAACTTCTTATACCTTTGATATCTTTAGTACACGGCATCTTTTCAATAGCATCTACTTTAGCTTTATCAACTCCAATACCTCTTTTAGAAACTTTATGCCCCAAGTCAATACCTTCATTAACCATAAAGTGACACTTTTCCCAATTCAAGACAAGATTAGTTTCTTCACATCTCCGCAAAACTCGGTCAAGATTGCTTAAGCAATCATCAAAGGAAGTTTCGTAAATGGAGAAATCATCCATGAAAACCTCAACAATCTTTTCACAAAAGTCGGAGAATATAGTAGTCATACATCTTTGAAAGGTAGCAGGTGCATTGCATAAACCAAAAGGCATACACCCATAAGCAAAGGTACCGAAAGGGCAAGTAAAAGTGGTTTTCTCTTGATCATCTTTTGACACAGGTATTTGAGAAAAACCAGAATAACCATCTAGAAAGCAAAAATGAGTATGTTTGGATAGTCTTTCTGGCATTTGATCAATAAAAGGTAGAGGGTAATGATCTTTCCTAGTAGCTTTATTTAATTTGTGAAAATCAATTACCATTCTATTAACTGTAACAATTCTTTGAGGGATCAATTCATTCTTATCATTAGGAACAACAATAATACCTCCCTTCTTAGGGACACAATGAACGGGACTTACCCATTTACTATCAGCAATAGGATAAATTATACCTGCCTCCAAAAGCTTTAGTATTTCATTTCTTACCACTTCTTTCATCTTGGGATTTATCCGTCGTTGACGATCAACAACCAGTTTAGCATCTTTCTCCAATTTAATTTTGTGTTGACATAGAGTGGGACTAATGCCCTTAAGATCATTAAGAGTATATCCAATAGCGGCACGGTTCTTATTCAGAGTTTTCAATTTCTTTTCTTCATGCTCTAAAAGGTTAGCACTAATAATAATAGGATATATATCTTCTTTTCATCAAGATAGTATATTTCAGTGTATCAGGTAATGGTTTAAGCTCAAACACGGGATCACCCTTAGGTGGAGGAGGATCTCCAAGGATTTCAATAAGAAAATTGTGTTTCAAAATAGGTCCTTGATTAAAGAATACTTCATCTATTTCCCTTCTTTCATTCATAAACATATCATTTTCATGGTCTAGAAAATATTGTTCTAAAGGATCATTAGGAGGCACGGCAATAGAAGCAAGACCAATAATTTCATCTTTACTAAGCAATTCTTTATCATGGGGTTGTCTATGAAATTTAGAGAAATTAAAATCATGAGACATATCCCCTAAACCAATAGTAACAACATCTTTCTCGTAGTCTATCTTAGCATTAACAATATTCAAAAAAGGTCTACCAAATATAATGGAACAAGAATTATCTTGTGGGGAACCAAGAAAAAGAAAATCAGTAGGATATTTAATTTTCCCACACAAGACTTCAACATCTCTAACAATCCCAATTGGTGATATAGTATCTCGATTAGCAAGCTTAATAGTAACATCAATATCAAAAATTCAATATGGCTCATACTACCATGTAGTACTATTATCTCAGCGGTTGTTCCACGTCATGATCTACGCATGCACATGTATTCATTGAGGTATAGTGCTGGTCCATTCAATTTACAACAGTGGCAATGGAGTTTCTCCGTTGTAATTTATGAGTCCCATCTGACTCAGTCCACTACGGTCTTAGACTGGCTAATTTATTATGGATCGTGCTACTGTGGCTCCTGGTCCGCAGACAAGGGTTATCGGCCGGGCCCTTATAATCTCAACATCGAAACTCTCTCAACATTGTCTCCTTTCAATCCGCAGCGTCTTCTTCTTGGCTACCATGGCCTCTTCTTCCTCCTCAAGCTAACAGGTGGTCAACACCAACCTGCTCCCTCTGATCCCGTGCCCTAGGTGAGGGCGGGAAGGCCTAAGCGACATCTCCGTCTGCGGGAAAAAGGCCCGGCAATCACTACTAAGGTATACCTTCGAGTGTAAGTTATGTAATCTCAATCTGAGATCTGGTTGCTGTTTCCTTGCCCATCGGTTTAACTGATGATTAGTCCTTCATATTATTTTTTTAGTCGCGTCAGTGCTCATTTTTGAGTGGAAGGACACATATTATTTTTGAATGGCGATGTTTTTTTACATTGTTACCTTGTTGAAGGCATTGTCCAGATATGCTCTGACTGATTCTTCAAGGTGAAAACCTAGATTCTGCCTTTGGTGGTTGAATCCGGTAACGGCGACGCTTGAGTGTCGCTCCCTTCTTGAATGCGTTGCTGTTGAGGAACCTCATTGTCTGTGTGGTGTCATTAGATAATTGGTGCGGATATGGTGTTTACTATAGTTTGCCGATCGTTACTCTGATCACTTTGGGTTTTTCTCTTTTTCTCGGCTACACATAGCTTTGGTCTTATATGACTTTGCTATTTGCTGCCGTGTTTTTTTTGTGTGTGCATTTGTGTTGGCTGTGTGCATCTTAACTATGCAGAGGCTGGGTGTGTGCTCTTTTGGTTTGTATCTTCTTGATGCTCCTTTATGAGCTAATAAAATCCACCCTTTATCGAAAAAAGGACACATATCATGTCGTGCTAGAGTCCATCCGATCTCGGTCACTATTGCCCACGCCATCACCAGCTTCACCTGCACTGCAAGACAGGAACTCATTTCAAGAGATGGAGCTCGTCAGAATACATCTCCTCCCAGCTGCTCTCTCCCGCATGGATGCCAGCAGGTCGACCCAGCTAGATCCAATGACAAAGTTGACTTTTCACAGATTGCGCTCCTCCTCCTCGCTGCCAACTTCAGAATTCAAGTGACTCTTCGTCAAAGTGGCCACTCTCTGTCATGGCGCGTTGGGTCAAAAGAAAACCGAGTCAGTGGTAGTACTAGTCTTCATTGCGCGTGTGTTTTTAACTTGTTAGTTTTAATTAGGTAGCTAGTTTTTGAGAGTTTTGGGTGTTTTAATTAGGTCGTGTTCGTCTGAAATGTACTCATCCTTTGGAGTGTGAGTTATCGAATCTCAATCTCAGAGTTGTGGATGGAGCTCCGCCATTGAAGATCGGGAATCTGCAATCAAAAAGAGCAAACGAGGGGGTGTCATCCCAGCCCCCGGAGAGGTTGAACCGCCAGTAGCAGGCCAGCTCGCCGGACTAGATCACGCATTTCCTTTTTGTTGGAACAGGGAACTGGGGGGATCAAAGCATGGAGGAGTTGGGGGAGGAAGGGGAAGGATGCGGATGCGCGATGACGCACCTATACACAGTCCACGCCTCCCACCCGCTCATGCCGGCCACCGCCACCACCACCACCATCCTAGTCGCCTGTCCCCTTCATGGCCTGCTTGATTATTTCGGTCTCACACCTTTCTTTTCGTCGACCTCCAAAACTTATTTACTCCATTTTTGTTTCATTCCCATCTAACCAGCACGGCAGCACCACCTTTGGCCCGACACGCACTTCTTTTTCCTACAACTTGTGTGGTTGAAAAAATGGACGGTGGTCCAGAATCTATGTCCAACTCTACCGGCGGTCTATCATCGTACGTTCCATTACCAGCGACCGAGCTCCATGAGGTATTCATACGAGGCATGCATGCCCGTATCTGTACAACATTCAGCATGCGGGGGATTACTTGCATTTCCATCGCTCGCCATGTGAGCATTTAGTGCCCTAGCCACCTACCGATCGCATTGTTTCAACAGATGAGATAATGCTACTATATGGTAGTATGAGCCATATCGCTGCTCTCCATCAATATCTTCTATCTCAGTAGGTGCAATATCAGTCATAATTTCTTCATATAAGGTATAAGGAATTGCACTCACACTAGCACCCACAGCACATAAGCCATGACAACAATGATCTCCTATTTTAGCAGAAACAAGAGGTCTATGTTTATCTTTAGTACCAGGTTTAGCAATTCTAGCAGCTTCATCACAGAAATAAATAACATGCCCATCAATATTATCAACCAAGAGATCTTTAACCATAGCAATACTAGGTTAAACTTTAATTTGTTCAGGGGGTTTGGGTGCTCTAATATTACTTTTGTTAACCACAGTTGAAGCTTTAGCATGATCCTTTATTCTAACAGGAAAAGGTGGTTTCTCAATATAAGCAGTAGGAACAATAGGATCAACATTATAAGTAATAGTTTCTTCTTCAACTTTAATAGGTTCAACTGCTTTAACTTCAATTGGAGGATGATATTTAAACCACTTCTCCTTGGGGAGATCAACATGAGTAGCAAAAGATTCACAGAAAGAAGCTACTATCTCCGAGTCAAGTCCATATTTAGTGCTAAAATCACGAAAAGCATCGGTATCCATAAAAGATTTAACACAATCAAACTTAAGGTTCATACCTGATTCTTTACATTCGTCAAGTTCCCAATCTTCAGAGTTGCATTTAAATCTTTCCAATAATTCCCATTTGAATTCAATATCCTTCTTCATATATGAACCAGCACAAGAAGTATCGAGCATGGATCGATCATTATGAGAAAGTCGGGCATAAATTTTTTGAATAATAATTTCTCTTGAGAGCTCATGATTGGGGCATGAATATAACATTGACTTAAGACTCCCCCAAGCATGAGCGATACTTTATCCTTCACACGGCCAAAACTTATATATATATATATATATATATAATTCCGATCACGATGAGCCAGATGCATAGGATAAAACTTTTGATGAAATTCCAATTTCAATCGGTTGTAGTTCCATGATCCAATATCATCAAATAGCCTATACCATGTCAATGCCTTTCCCTTAAAAGATAAAGGGAAGACCTTCTTCTTGACAACATCCTCGGGCATACCTGCAAGCTTAAATAATCCACAAACTTCATCCACATAGATTAGGTGCATATCGGGAAGTAATGTTCCATCTCCTGTATAAGGATTAGCTAGCAGTTTCTGTATCATACCCAAAGGAATTTCATAATAAATATTTTCAGTAGGTGCAGTAGGTTGAGGAGCAACTAATTGTGGTTCCGGTCGAGGTGAAGATACCCCGAACAAACCCCTCAAAGGATTATTTTCCATAGTAACAAGTGACAATAAATTTCAGCACACTATATAAATGTTTCCTTACCAAATTCCACTTACCAAAGGCGCTTCACTCCCGGCAACGACACCAGAAAAGAGTCTTGATGACCTACAAGTATTGGGAATCTATTGTAGTCCTTTAGATAAGTAAGAGTGTCGAACCCAATGAGGAGTAGAAGGAAATGACAAGTGGTTTTCAGCAAGGTATTCTCTGCAAGCACTGAAATTATCGGTAACACATAGTTTTGTGATAAGATAAATCGCAACGGGTAACAAGTTAATAAAGTAACTAAGGTGCATCAAGGTGGCACAATCCTTTTTGTAGCAAAGGAAAAGCCTAGACAAACTCTTATATAAAGCAAAGCGCTCCCGAGGACACATGTGAATTATTGTCAAGTTAGTTTTTTTTACTATAAACAGTAAGGTGACACCCCACTATCAAGTTAGTTTTCATCATGCTCATATGATTCGCGTTCGTTACTTTGATAATTTGATATGTGGGTGTGATGTCTACTACACAACCTTCTTATTGTAGACGTTGTTGGGCCTCCAAGTGCAGAGGTTTGTAGGACAATAGCAAATTTCCCTCAAGTGGATGACCTAAGGTTTATCAATTCGTGGGAGGCGTAGGATGAAGATGGTCTCTCTCAAACAACCCTGCAACCAAATAGCAAAGAGTCTCTTGTGTCCCCAACACACCCAATACAATGATAAATTGTATAGGTGCACTAGTTCAGCGAAGAGATGGTGATACAAGTGCAATATGGATGGTAGATATAGGTTTTTGTAATCTGAAAATATAAAAACAGCAAGGTAACTAATGATAAAAGTGAGCGAAAACGGTATTGCAATGCGTTGAAACAAGTCCTAGGGTTCATACTTTCACTAGTGCAAGTTCTCTCAACAATAATAACATAATTGGATCATATAACAATCCCTCAACATGCAACAAAGAGTCACTCCAAAGTCACTAATAGCGGAGAACAAACGAAGAGATTATTGTAGGTTATGAAACCACCTCAAAGTTATTCTTTCTGATCGATCTATTCAAGAGTCCATAGTAAAATAACACGAAGCTATTCTTTCCATTCGATCTATCCTAGAGTTCGTACTAGAATAACACCTTAAGACATAAATCAACCAAAACCCTAATGTCACCTAGATAGTCCAATGTCACCTCAAGTATCCATGGGTATGATTATATGATATGCATCAGACAATATCAGATTAATCTATTCAACCAACACAAAGAACTTCAAAGAGTGCCCCAAATTTTCTACCGGAGAGTCAAGATGAAAACGTGCGCCAACCCCTATGCATAAGTTCACGAGGTCACGGAACTCGCAAGTTGATCACCAAAACATACATCAAGTGGATCACGTGAATATCCCATTGTCACCATAGATAAGCACATGCAAGACATACATCAAGTGTTCTCAAATCCTTAAAGAATCAATCCGATAAGATAACTTCAAAGGTAAAACTCAATTCATTACAAGAGAGTGGAGGGGGAGAAACATCATAAGATCCAACTATAATAGCAATGCTCGCGATACATCAAGATCGTGCGAATCAAGAACATGAGAGAGAGAGATAAAACACATAGCTATTGGTACATACCCTGAGCCCCGAGGGTGAACTACTCCCTCCTCGTCATGGATAGCGCCGGGATGATGAAGATGGCCACCGGCGAGGGATTCCCCCTTCCCGCAGGGTGCCAGAACAGGGTCGCAATTGGTTTTTGGTGGCTCCAGAGGCTTGCGGCGACGGAACTCCTGATCTAGGCTATTTTCTGGAGGTTTCTGTATTTATAGGAATTTTTGGCGTCGGGAACAAGTCAGGGGGGGTCCCCGAGTCATCCATGAGATAGGGCGGCACGCCCGGGGGAGGGGGGAGGGCGCGCCCCCACCCTCGTGGATGGCCCGGGACTCTTCTGGCCCAACTCTTTTACTCTGGGGGCTTGTTTTGGTCCATAAAAAATCATCAAAAATTTGCACATCAATTGGACTCCGTTTGGTATTCCTTTTCTGTAAAACTCAAAAACAAGGAAAAACAGAAACTGGCACTGGGCTCTAGGTTAATAGGTTAGTCCCAAAAATCATATAAATGCATATAAACATCCTAGATGGATAATATAATACTCCCTCCATTGCAAAATACTTGTCTTTCTAGGCATTTCAACAAGTGACTACATATGGAGCAAAATGAGTGAATCTATACTCTAAAATATGTCTACATACATCTGTATGTAGTAGTCATTTGAAATGTCTAGAAAGACAAGTATTTAGGAATGGAGGGTGTAGCATGGAACAATCAAAAATTATAGATACGTTGGATACGTATCAAGCATCCCCAAGCTTAATTCCTTCTCGTCCTCGAGTAAGTAAATGATAAAAACAGAAATTTTGATGTGGAATGCTACCTAACATATTCATCAATGTAATCTTCCCTATTGTGGCAAGAATATTCAGATCCATAAGATTCAAGAAAAAAGTTTAATATTGACATAAAAACAATAATACTTCAAGCATACTAACCAAGCAATTATGTCCTCTCAAAATAACATAGCCAAAGAAAGCTCATCCCTACAAAATCATATAGTTTGGCCATGCTTCATTTTATTCACACAAAATGTTCCCGTCATGCACAACCCCGATGACAAGCCAAGAAATTGTTTCATACTTTAGTATTCTCAAACTTTTTCAACTTTCACGCAATACATGAGCGCGAGCCATGGATATAGCACCATGGGTGGAATAGAATATGATGATGGAGGTTGTGTGGAGAAGACAAAAAAGGAGAAAATCTCACATCGACGCTGCTAATCAATGGGCCATGGAGATGCCCATCAATTTATCTCAATGCGAGGAGTAGGGATTGCCATGCAACGGATGCACTAGAGCTATAAATGTATGAAAGCTCACAAAGACCTAGGGTATTTGAGGAAGCCCATTGTTCGAATATACAAGCCAAGTTCTAAAATGAAAATTCCCACTAGTATATGAAAGTGACAAAATAAGAGACTTTCTATCATGAAGATCATGGTGCTACTTTGAAGCACAAGTGTGGTAAAAGGATAGTAGCATTGTCTCTTCTCTCTTTTTCTCTCATTTTTTGGGCCTTCTCTTTTTTTGGCCTTTCTCTTTTTTTATTTCCTCACACGGGATAATGCTCTAATAATTATGATCATCACACTCCTATTTATTTACAACTCAAAAATTACAACTCGATACTAGAACAAAATATGACTCTATATGAATGCCTCCGGCGGTGTACCGGGATGTGCAATGATTCAAGAGTGACATGTATAAAACAAATATGATCGGTGGCTTTGGCACAAATACGATGTCAACTACATGATCATGGAAGGCAATATGACAATGATGAAGTGTGTCATAATAAACGGAACGGTGGAAAGTTGCATGGCAATATATCTCGGAATGGCTATGGAAATGCCATAATAGGTAGGTATGGTGACTGTTTTGAGGAAGATATAAGGAGGCTTATGTGTGACAGAGCGTATCATATCACAGTTTTTGGATGCACCGGCAAAGTTTGCACCAACTCTCGAGGTGAGAAAGGGCAATGCATGGTACCGAAGAGGCTAGCAATGATGGAAGGGTGAGAGTGCGTATAATCCATGGACTCAACATTATTCATAAAGAACTCACATACTTATTGCAAAAATCTACAAGTCATCAAAACCATGCACTACGCGCATGCTCCTAGGGGAATAGATTGGTAGGAAAATACCATCGCTCATCCCCGACCGCCACTCATAAGGAAGGCAATCAAAGAAACACCTCATGCTTCAAATTTGTCACACAACGGTTACTATATGTGCATGCTACAGGACTTCCAAACCCCAACACAAGTATTTCTCAATTTCACAGATACTCAACTAGCATGACTCTAATATCACCATCTTCATATCTCAAAACAATTATCAAGTATCAAACTTCTCATAGTATTCAATGCATTCTATATGAAAGTTTTTATTATACCCAACTTGGATGCCCATCATATTAGGACTAGTTTCATAACCAAAGCAAATTACCATGTTGTTTAAGACTCTCAAAATAATATAAGTGAAGCATGAGAGTTCAACAATTTCTTCAAAATAAAACTACTGCCATGCCTAAAAAGATATAAGTGAAGTACTAGAGCAAATGACAAACTACTCTAAAAGATATAAGTGAAGATCAATGAGTAGTCGAGTAATTATGCAACTATGTGAAGACTCTCTAACATTTAATAATTTCAGATCTTGGTATTTTATTCAAACAGCAAGCAAAACAAAAAAATAAAATGATGCTCCAAGCAAAACACATATCATGTGGTGAATAAAAATATGGCTCCAAGTAAAGTTACCGATGAACGAAGACAAAAGAGGGGATGCCATCCGGGGCATCCCCAAGCTTAGGCTCTTGGTTGTCCTTGAATATTACCTTGGGGTGCCTTGGGCATCCCCAAGCTTAGGCTCTTTCCACTCCTTATTCCGTAGTCCATCAAAACTTTACCCAAAACTTGAAAACTTCACAACAGAAAACTCAACAGAAAACTCGTAAGCTCCGTTAGTATAAGAAAGAAAATCACCACTTAGGTACTGTCAAGACAAGATTCATAATTTTTCTCACATGATGCCTACTGTACCATATCATTTCTACAATTTATATTAAGCAATATAAGTCATAGAAACTAGAAAACAAGCAAACTATGCATCCAAAACAGAATTTATCAAAAACAGAACAGTCTGTAGTAATTTGTAACTCTCGAATACTTCTGTAACTCCAAATATCCTGATAAATTAGGAAGTCCTAGGCAATTTGTTTATTTATCTACTGTAGTTGGAATTGGTATTTTATCACTCTCTGGTAATACATTAAAATTATTTTCGTGATCGCATACTTTTCTGTTTTTATCAGCAACATCAAACAATAATCACCCAAGAAGATCCTAAAGGCTTTACTTGGCACAAACACTAACTAAAACACAAAAACACAATCATAATAGAGGATAGATGATTTATTTATTACTAAACAGGAACAAAAATAAAATTGGGTTGCCTCCCAACAAGCGCTATCGTTTAACGCCCCTAGCTAGGCATGATGATTTCAATGATGCTCACATAAAAGATAAGAATTGAAACATAAAGAGAGCATCATGAAGAATATGACTAACACATTTAAGCCTAACCCACTTCCTATGCATAGGGATTTTGTGAGCAAACAACTTGTGGGAACAAGAATCAACTTGCATAGGAAAGTAAAACAAGGATAGCTTCAAAAAAATAACACATAGCACTACAAAAAAAGACACATCCGTGACATTTTGGGCTGAATGAATTTTTTTTCTGTCATACATATGACACTTCTATGACGATAATTGTGACAAAACCCGGTATCATCATAGATGTGGTGGGCTCCTAGTTCTATGACAAAAAATCATGACAGAAAATGTGCTTTTCGTCCTGGGCGGGCCGGAGACACAGCTGCATGACATTCTTTGGGCCGTCCATGATGGAAAAAACCATGGTAGAAGCGAGGGGGAGGAAAATTTCGGGGAGTTCCCGGTTATGGTGGAAGGTCGAGGGCCGAGCGATGCACGTTTCTCTCGTACACATACGCGCGCGTGTGCAAGGCGTTGGCTCTAACTGAACCCGAGCGAGGCGTTGGGCTCTAACTGAACCCGAGCGATTGCACTGCAGGCTACGCGTTACTGAACCCAAGCGATCGATCGATGGCTGTTAACTGAACCCAATCGAGCGATTCCTTGGCTACTGCTGCTAACTGAAGCCGATCGATGGGATGAATAGTGAGCGTTGCGGGGGGGTTTGGATGAACAGTGAGCGGTGGCATTGCCTCTGGATGAACAGGACCCCGTGGTGTGGTGGAGGGCTGGATAAACAGTAGACGGTGGAGGGGTTCCCGTGGAGGGGTGGATGAACAGGACCCCGTGGTGTGGAGGGCAGGACGAACAGTAGACGGTGGAGGGGTGCCCGTGGAGGGGTGGTTGAACAGGACCCCGTGGTGTGGAGGGCTGGATGAACAGTAGACGGTGGAGGGGTGGTTGAACAGTAGCCGGTGGAGTAGCACGCGGTGGAGGCTGGATGAACAGGAGCCCGTGGAGGCTGGATGAACAGGAGCCCATGGAGGCTGGAGGAGGTCGACGGTGGAGATGAACAGTGTCCCGTGGAGTCCCGTTTTGCGGTACGCCACCCCCCGTTTCGACCGTAGCGCTCCAACACAAGTCTGTTTCCTCCGTTTTGCGGTATGCCACACCCCTCCCAATCAACAGGACCCCCGTTTCGACCGTAGGAGGTCCGTTTGCTCCGTTTTGCGGTACGCCACACCCCTCCCGATCAACAGGACCCCCGTTTCGACCGTAGGAGGTCCGTTTCCTATGTTTTGCGGTACGCCACACCCCTCCCGATGAACATGATCCAGTTTCGAACGTGGTCGGTCGAACACAAGGATGTTTCCTCCATTCTGCGTTATGCCAGGCCTCGTTTCCATCGCCTGTTCCGTCCAAGCCCTCCCGACGAACACGACGCATTCCGTTGCCTTCCCATGAACACGACGCATTCCATTGCCTCCCCATGAACACGACGACGACGCTGTTTCTCCGTTCCGACCCAGCCTTGTACAGGAGCCCTCGCCGTACGTATGCATGAGTAGGCGTTCGAGACCCCGCCCGTATGTACACATACGTGACCGTATTTTATTTCTTGCATCCTGACCAATGTACGTACGTGTACATGCTACGTGCGTGCCTCTACTACGACATGTGCGCGCCTCTACATCGACCATTATATATGTACGTACACGTTCGCGACCAGAATGACAACGCTACGTACGCTTCGACCAGGTGGGTCCCGACTGTCAGGCACTTCCTTGCGTGCAAAGATGTAGCTGGTGGGTCTCAACAGTCAGGGGGGCGAATTGTTTTGTTTTTTTTTTCCAGACGCACTTCCTTGCGTGCGAAGGTGTAGCTGGTGGGTCCCAGCAGTCAGGGGGGAACCGTTTTTTTGCGAAATATGGTGGCCCGTCCGGTGGGTCCCCGCTGTCAGGTGGAGGAATAATTATTTTGCATGTAATAAGGAGGCACTTCCTTGCTGCGGCCGTGGACCCAGCTGTCAGCCTCTCCATGTACAGTCCATGTCCGATGGAAGTCGTTCCTTGACCACGTTGACCACTCCGTGCCGAGAGCACCAGGGCGGTGGACGATGGTGAGGCCTAGGAAGGGGACGACGAGGAGCCGGGGAAGATGTGGCAGTGGAAGCCCGTGTGAAGAGGAGTACGAGGGTTCACTGGTTCGGCTGCGGTGTGAGGCTGCCGTCGCCTGGGCCTGCCAGCGGTGGGAATAGTAGGGGCGGTGAGGCCTCCGCGGCAGCACAGCCGGCCACGGGAGGTAGGAGCATGCGGCACAACTGGCGCTGATTTGGGCGGCTGGAGCAAGAAGACCAGAGGTTGAAGAAGCACTACGGCCGTTGGATGGACATCATACGGTCACTAGAGCTAGAATTGTTCATATTGACTAAAGTTGACAAAGGCCCCCATCCCAGTCAACTTAGTAGGCCCACAAGTCAGCCTCCCACCATGGTGGGTCCCAGCTAGCAGGGGGAGTATTCATTTTTTTGTGCGTAATAAGGAGGCACTTCCGGTGGGTCCGAGCTGACAGCGGGGGAAACATTTTTTTTGCGAAATACGCTGGCCCGTCCGGTGGGTCCGAGCAGTCAGGGGGGAAACATTTTTTTGTGAAATAAGGTGGCCCGTCCGGTGGGTCCCTGCTGTAAGGTGGAGGAATAATTATTTTGCACGTAATAAGGAGGTACTTCCTTGCGGCCGCCTGGACCCAGCTGTCAGCCTCTCCATGTACAGTACTCTTCCGATAGAAGTCGGTCGTTGACCACGTTGACCACGCCGAGCCGAGAGCACCAGGGCGGTGGTCTGGACGACGACGAGGCCTAGGAAGGGGACGACGCGCAGCCGGGGAAGACGCAGCAGTGGAAGCCCGCGCGGAGAGGAGTATGAGGGTTCACTGGTTCGGCTGTGGTGTGAGGCTGCCGTCGCCGTAGAATAACAGAGGGTGTGGGTGAGTGGAGGGATGGCCTGGCCAGCGGTGGGAGTAGTATGGGGGCGGTGAGGTCTCCGTGGCAGCATAGCCGGCCACGGGAGGCAGGAGCAGGCGACACGACCGTCGCTGCTTTGGGCGGCTGGACCAAGAAGACCAGAGGTTGAAGAAGCACTACGACCGTTGGATGGACATCGTACGGTCACTGAAGCTAGAAACGTTTATTATTGACTAAGTTGACAAAGCCCTTGGTACGCTCCAACTTAGTAGGCCCACAGGTCAGCCTCCGAAACGGTGCACCCCAGATGTCAGGGGGAGGAATCATTTTTTGGGCGTCCGAAGCTAAGAATATCCGAGATTGAAGAAGAAGCACGACATCCGTTGGATAGACATCCAACGGCCACTGCTGCTAGAACCGTGTGTTGACTATAATAAGTTGGAAAAGCCTTGCATACGCGTCAACTTATTTTTTTAGGGGACGCGTCACTTAGTAGGCCCACAAGTGTGTGGCAGAGAACTTATAGCCCATTTGCATTTTGTAAGAATGTACAGCCCATTTTGGAATTCTAATGGAATTTACAACAGCCCATTTACAGTTTGTTAAAAGTACAACCCATTTTCTAGCTAGGACAATGATTAATAATTTCAACCAACCGTTGAAGACAGAATTCAATAAAATTTCCAACATTTTGATGGGCTCCAAAATATTGTTATCCCGAAATTTCTAGTCAGATTAAATATAAATTTGTATTACGTAAAAATCCAACGAAACATTGCGCGCGCAACAATGAAAATTTAAGATTTTCAAAATCCATAAATAATATTTTATAAACTAATTTCGTGTTTGGTGCATTTTTTTATAGTTACTGCCCAGTTTTTATAATTACATCCCATTTATTATTTTTTAAAGCTCATTTTTCCTGTTAAGCCGAATGCATCCCTCCTAGGAAAGATTTGCAGCCCAGCGGGGCGGAGAATAACAAGTTGACCTTGCCTGGGTATTCCTCAAAAAGACGTATAGCTGGGCTAGCCATTTTCATCTTGAAAAAAATAGTATCTGGGCTGGATATCTGGCCTGGGCTAGACGGGCCACAACCCGCCCAGTTAATACCATGCTCTCCTCTGAACAACAACGAAATCATCACCAAGAAAAACTCTGTAGTGCTCACGCCTCAAAAACACAAATACTACTCGAGCTGCTTGGTCCCAGCTGTCGGCCGCACCTTGTGAAATTCTCTCGTTTATATTGACTACATAGGTTGACAATGGTGTGGGACCGTGATGTCAGGAAACCAGGAGAAAGCAAAAAATAATAGTTGTACATAATAAGGAGGCACTTGCGTACGTACGGCTATGGCCCTAGTGGGTCCCTAGTGTCATCCAGTCAAAATAAAGTCATCTCCTGAATCCTCATGTTCGTTGACGATGTTAACAATGCTCGGCGCCATGGTGAGCGCAACAACTCGAAGGACAATGGAGAGGGCCTCGTGGGCCCTACGGATGGTTTGATACAGCGCCCGCTACTCATTTAGGAAGCCAGGATCATCAGACACCTATGAGCACCTTCGAGAAACTGAGGCGACATGAAATGGCAAGGCCGCGCTTGGGAGCTCTGGTTTATTTCAAACCTGTATTAACATACAATTGTAATTTCCTCGTCATCGAAAACAACGCGTAAAATACAGGCGTAATGAAACCGAGGGCCCGAGGTCTGTAAGTAAAACCGGCGGGTTACGCGTGTAATTTGAGAGACCAGTGTATATTTTACGAGCACTGCTATATGGACGACATTACCAGACGATACATGCACGACGTGCGTATCATGCCATCCTTGGGCAAGGCTGAAACAGCAGCTAACGGCTGGATTAGCAATCTTCCGAGTGTCGCTCAGCGTTTTTACCGTGTGTCAAGTACTTCCGATATTTCACTAGTCGAAATCGACCAACCAAGCGCCTTCGCCCGAGACCATCTGCTTTAATTTACAAGCGTCAGTTTTACAAGTGGTTTTGGTTGGAAAACGACGATCCAATCACGGCCTAATATCATGAGTTGGTCGGAAGATCATATGGTTTCACGTCTAACCTACCTGACTTGTCGTATAGGCTATGAATGAAACATCAGACGATGAACTTCTTAAGCACGGAAACAACAGAAGAGGATGATCTTCTTAACAAGCAAATCACTGGCATTAGATTGACATGCAAAACAATACGAAGCATTATTCTCAGGAGGCACGGTGAACAGCTCGTGATGCCGCATGCCACAACATTCCAAGCTCAACTTTGCAATCAAACACAAGGCCTGGCATTACATAGACAATATTCAGAACAAACTCTTAACACAGGAATATCTCAACAGAGTAACTATTTACTTCTAACTGAACACAGGAATAGGAAAAACACTCGACACTGCTCACAGCAAGGGCGTCCCACTCAAAAATATCAAATGCATGTCTTCTGGCTAACATCAATGAGCAAATTTTGACAAGGTTTTCCAATTCCAATATATTAAAATAACGTCTTCTTGCTAACATCAATGATTAAACTTTGACAAGCTTTTCCCATTCAAAATATGTAGTGCCTATGATCGTGGAGTCCTGTCGCTTCTTGCTAAATCAATGATTAAACTTTGACAAGCTTTTCCCATTCAAAATATGTAATGCCTATGATCGTGGAGTCCTGCCATTTCTTGTACTTGTTTGGGCACTTCTTGCCCAGGGCACTCCACGTGTTGTTAAATTTCCAATGGTCTCTGCAGACTAGTCATGTCACCGGTGTCTAATATTTATGGCACCGGCTATAGCAATGGAGGGATTCGGTGCCAAACTAAGAAAAGGTGAAATTGGCACCTCTTTTGGCCTACATAGTGGAAGGCCTAATACTCTGTAAAGCTTCTCGGTCATTTCTTCTGTAATGTAGCGCAAACAATGACTGCTTCTTTTTGCAAAGTGGAACGACCAACTGGACCCAGTAATGCAGCAGTTTGCCTTGGACACATTGGCTCCTTTTGTGCAGTTGAACTAAAATCAAAGTCAGAATAAAACCGAGCTTTAATTTTGATATCCCTGTAAGCAACAAAAGGTATAAGGAAAACAATTACTGAGAAATAACGGTTGATGATTTGTACTCCCAGAAGAAAAACATCTACTGATCTACCTTATCTTAATGGGAAACAAAGCAGGAGAGTAGCAATTCTCAATCAGTGTGATTCATTCATATTAACTGAGACATTATCTTAACAATGCCTTGTTTCAAGATGTATAAAGAATGAAAAAGTAGAAAAGTATCATTCCTAAAACATGCGACTGATTCATTTTAACAGAGACATTATCTTAACAATACCTTGGTTAAACATGTAGAAAGAACTACAAAGCAGGATAGTACCATTTGTAAAACACTGTAAGTCTGTAACTGATATATAATAACAGAGACATTATCTGAACAATACATTTCTTAAACATGTACTCCGGCCGATCCCTAACAGAAATGGTACTCCTACCGATCCCTAACAAGTGTTTGCAGTTTTGAACTAAGATTCAGTTCCAGGGTAGAGTGGGCGCAACAATAGTATGTGCTTCCATCTACTTATAAAGGGGGTGATGCAGAGTTTGTTGTAACAAAGCAACAAACATCATGTCTAGGTTGGTTCCATTTTTGTTCACTACTTAATGGGAAAAGATAGAAATACAATAGCTTCAATTCAACATTTATTTAAAACAGTACCAATACAAGTAGCACAACATCTCAAAGCACACTGCACAATCATGTGGATGAAGGCATGTACTGACCTTTCATGAGACCGACAACGATAAAATACGAATCTGCCAACACGAATAGGAAAACAAATCTCGTTTTGTGCAGTTGCACTGAAATCAAGCAAAGTGTTTCGCATAGCGAAGAAAAATGCCGCAATAGCAACAAGTTGAATAGATATCCCTGTATAAACAGAGGCAAAAAAGGAATCAATTACTGGCTAATAAAGGAGGATGAAACATGCGGCCACAAAACTGGTAATCCCGCCAATCTCTAACAAGTGTTGCAGTTTTGAAATAAGATTCAGTAGTTAATTCTGAGAGCGGCATCAATTACTAGTTTATAAAGGGGGTGATGCTGAATTTGTTGTAACAAAGCAACAAGCATCATGTCTGGGTTGGTCCCATTTTTGTTCACTACTTAATGGGAAAAGACAACAATACAATAGCTTCAATTCATCATTTATTTAAAACAGTGCCAATACAAGTAGCACAACATCTCAAAACACACTGCATGATCATGTGGATGAAGGCAAGTACCAACCTGTCATGACGCACACAAGATCATGTACGAATCTGCCAACACGAATAGGAATCCAATCTCGTTTTGTGCAGTTGCACTGAAATCAAGCAAAGTGTTTCGCGTAGTGAAGCGAAATGTCACAATAGCAACAAGTTGAATAGATATCCCTGTATAAACAGAGGCAAAAAAGGAATCAATTACTAGCTAATAAAGGAGGATGAAACATGCGGCCACAAAACTGGTAATCCCACCAATCCCTAACAAGTGTTGCAGTTTTGAAATAAGATTTAGTAGTTAATTCTGAGAGTGGCATCAATTACTGGCTTATAAAGGGGGTGATGCTGAATTTGTTGTAACAAAGCAACAAGCATCATGTCTGGGTTGGTCCCATTTTTGTTCACTACTTAATGGGAAAAGACATCAATACAATAGCTTCAATTCATCATTTATTTAAAATAGTACCAATACAAGTAGCACAGCATCACAAACACACTGCACAATCATGTGGATGAAGGCCTGTACTGACCTTTCATGAGATGACCAACATAAAATACGAATCTACCAACACGAATAGGAAATCCAATCAAGTTTTGTGGAGTTGCACTGAAATCAAGCAAAGTTGCCGGTGTGACATTTAAGTTTTCTATAGCAACAAGTTGAATAGATATCCCTATTTTAAGAGGCAAAAAAGAAAACAATTACTGGCCAATAAAGGAGGATGAAACATGCGGCCACAAAAAGAAGCATCTACCTTATCTTGATGGAAAACAAAGTATAGGATAGTAGCATTTCTAAAACGGTTTCATTGATTCATATTAATAGAGAAATTCTTTTAAAACAGATTAGTAGTTAATTCTGAGATTAACAAAAGCAAAATAGCTGCATGGGACATGCCAGCACCATGTGCGTCCACACGTATAAATGGGTGATGCAGAGTATGTAGCCAAGCAGCATATATGCGCTGGTTCCATATTTGTTCTCTTTGAACCTTTTTCCTATGTGAGGACAGCAAATCTAGTCGTGCACAAACTACCCGACCCCCCAGTTTCTTTCCTTTTTCAACAAAGAGATCGGTTCCTTACAGATGTGTGTATTGGGTTACCCCTTTTTCCCTTTTCGACCTACAAAGCGGCTGGATAGCCAGTCTATACTACTTTCCGCCCCTCCTTTCCTCATTGAACCACGTCCTAGATTCTTGCTCCAGCCCACCGCACCCTTCTTTCCTCTTTGAACCAAGACCTAGATTCGACTACAGATCGAAAAAGATCCACATGCAGCTAGAGCAATGACGGTTTCAAAGAAACTTATACCTTAGGGTCGTCGGGATGTGGCAAGGCGTGCGGCGGGAGGCCGGATCTGCCCATACTACATACGGCAGCGAGGAAGAAGGGGTCAGTGGCCCTCCCGCACAAGCGCTGGGTGAAAGAGAACAACGTAGCCGACAGTGGATTGCCTCCCTCGCCGAAGGCGATAGAGTGAACGCTGCACCTCCTCCCCTTCCCGGTGCGACGGGATATGGATGCCTCCTTCACCAGCTGTGAGGGAGAGAGAGAGAGGCAAGAGGCCAACACAGTCTTGTTTAGATCTGGTGAAGAGAGGGTGAGAGACTGTGAATATAGCAAACCCTAGCAAATGAATGCTGAGCCTCCAGCGTGTAACATATATGTAGTGCGGCGAGCGTGTGGAGAGTGCAAACCCTAGCGAACAAGCGCTGAGGCTCCCGCTTATATATATACTACTTGAAGGAAATATGCCTTAGAGGCAATAATAAAGTTATTATTTATTTCCTTATATCATGATAAATGTTTATTATTCATGCTAGAATTTTATTGACCAGAAACATAATACATGTGTGAATACATAGACAAAAACAGAGAGTCACTAGTATGCCTCTACTTGACTAGCTCGTTAATCAAAGATGGTTATGTTTCCTAACCATAGACATGAGTTGTCATTTGATTAACGGGATCACATCATTAGGAGAATGATGTGATTGACTTGACCCATTCCGTTAGCTTAGCACTTGATCATTTAGTTTGTTGCTGTTGCTTTCTTCATAACTTATACATGTTCCTATGACTATGAGATTATGCAACTCCCGTTTACCGAAGGAACACTTTGTGTGCTACCAAACGTCACAACATAACTGGGTGATTATAAAGGTGCTCTACAGGTGTCTCCGAAGGTACTTGTTGGGTTGGCGTATTTCGAGATTAGGATTTGTCACTCCGATTGTCGGAGAGGTATCTCTGGGCCCTCTCGGTAATGCACATCACTCAAGCCTTGCAAGCATTGCAACTAATAAGTTAGTTGCAGGATGATGTATTACAGAACGAGTAAAGAGACTTGCCGGTAACGAGATTGAACTAGGTATTGAGATACCGACGATCGAATCTCGGGCAAGTAACATACCGATGACAAAGGGAACAACGTATGTTGTTATGCGGTCTGACCGATAAAGATCTTCGTAGAATATGTAGGAGCCAATATGAGCATCCAGGTTCTGCTATTGGTTATTGACCGAAGACGTGTCTCAGTCATGTCTACATAGTTCTCGAACCCGTAGGGTCCGCACGCTTAAAGTTCGGTGACGATCGTAATTAGGGTTTTTGTGTTTTGATGTATCGAAGGTTGTTCGGAGTCCCGGATGTGATCACAGACATGACGAGGAGTCTCGAAATGGTCGAGACATAAAGATTTATATATTGGAAGCCTATATTTTTGGATATCGGAAACGTTCCAGGTGAAATCGGGACTTTACCGGAGTACCGGGGGGTTACCGGAACCCCCCCCGGGGGTTATTGGGCCTACATGGGCCATAAGGGAGAAGAGGAGGGCCGGCCAGGGCAGGCCGCGTGCACCCTCCCCCCCTAGTCCGAATAGGACAAGGAAGGGGGGGCGGCGCCCCCCCTTTCCTCTTTCTCCCTTCCTCCTTCCTTTTCCAACAAGGGAAGAGGGGGGAGTCCTACTCCCGATTGGAGTAGGACTCCTCCAGGCGCACCCATAGGGGCGGCCGCACCTCCCCCTCTTCCTCCTTTATATACTGAGGCAAGAGGGCACCCCATGACACACAAGTTGATCCTCGTGATAGTTCCTTAGCCGTGTGCGGTGCCCCCTTCCACCATATTCCACCTCGGTCATATCGTAGCGGTGCTTAGGCGAAGCCCTGCGCCGGTAGAACATCATCACCGTCATCACGTCGTCGTGCTAACGAAACTCTCCCTCAACGTTTTGTTGGATCAGAACTCGAGGGACGTCACCGAGTTGAACGTGTGTAGAACTCGGAGGTGCCGTACGTTCGGTACATCGATCGGTCGGATCGGGAAGACGTACGACTACTTCCTCTACGTTGTGTCAACACTTCCGTTGCCGGTCTACGAGGGTACGTAGACAACACTCTCCCCTCTCATTGCTATGCATCACCAAGATCTTGTGTGTGCGTAGGAATTTTTTTGAAATTACTACGTTCCCCAACAGTGGCATCTGAGCCTAGGTTTTATGCATTGATGTTGTGCATGAGTAGAACACAAGTGAGTTGTGGGCGATATAATTCATACTGCTTACCAGCATGTCATACTTTGATTCGGCGGTATTGTTGGATGAAGCGGCCCGGACCGACATTACGCGTACGCTTACGTGAGACTAGTTCTACCGACGTGCTTTGCACACAGGTGGCTGGCGGGTGTCAGTTTCTCCAACTTTAGTTGAACCAAGTGTGGCTACGCCCGGTCCTTGCGAAGGTTAAAACAGCACCAACTTAACAAACTATCGTTGTGGTTTTGATGCGTAGGTAAGAACGGTTCTTGCTAAGCCCGTAGCAGCCACGTAAAACTTGCAACAACAAAGTAGAGGACGCCTAACTTGTTTTTGCAGGGCATGTTGTGATGTGATATGGTCAAGACATGATGCTAAATTTTATTGTATGAGATGATCATGTTTTGTAACTGAGTTATCGGCAATTGGCAGGAGCCATATGGTTGTCGCTTTATTGTATGCAATGCAATTGCGCTGTAATGCTTTACTTTATCACTAAGCGGTAGCGATAGTCGTGGAAGCATAAGATTGGCGAGACGACAACAATGCTACGATGGTGATCAAGGTGTCGCGCCGGTGACGATGGTGATCATGAAGGTGCTTCGGAGATGAAGATCACAAGCACAAGATGATGATGGCCATATCATATTACTTATATCGATTGCATATGATGTTTATCTTTTATGCATCTTATCTTGCTTTGATTGACGGTAGCATTATAAGATGATCCCCCACTAAATTATCAAAGTATAAGTGTTCTCCCTGAGTATGCACCGTTGCGAAAGTTCTTCGTGCTGAGACACCACGTGATGATCGGGTGTGATAGGCTCTACGTTCAAATACAACGGGTGCAAAACAGTTGCACACGCGGAATACTCAGGTTTAACTTGACGAGCCTAGCATATAACAGATATGGCCTCGGAACATGGAGACTGAAAGGTCGAGCGTGAATCATATAGTAGATATGATCAACATATTGATGTTCACCATTGATACTACTCCATCTCACGTGATGATCGGACATGGTTTAGTTGATTTGGATCACGTGATCACTTAGAGGATTAGAGGGATATCTTTCTAAGTGGGAGTTCTTAAGTAATATGATTAATTGAACTTAAATTTATCATGAACTTAGTACCTGATAGTATCTTGCTTGTCTATGTTTGATTGTAGATAGAAGGCTCGTGCTGTTGTTCCGTTGAATTTTAATGCATTCCTTGAGAAAGCAAAGTTGAAAGATGATGGTAGCAATTACACGGACTGGGTCCGTAACTTGAGGATTGTCCTCATTGCTGCACAGAAGAATTACGTCCTGGAAGCACCGCTAAGTGCCAAGCCTGCTGCAGGAGCGGCACCAGATGTTATGAACGTCTGGCAGAGCAAAGCTGATGACTACTCGATAGTTCAGTGTGCCATGCTTTACGACTTAGAACCGGGTCTTCAACGACATTTTGAACGTCATGGAGCATATGAGATGTTCCAGGAGTTGAAGTTAATATTTCAAGCAAATGCCCGGATTGAGAGATATGAAGTCTCCAATAAGTTCTATAGCTGCAAGATGGAGGAGAATAGTTCTGTCAATGAACATATACTCAAAATGTCTGGGTATCATAATCACTTGACCCAACTGGGGGTTAATCTTCCTATTGATAGTGTCATTGACAGAGTCCTTCAATCACTGACACCAAGCTACAAAAGCTTCGTGGTGAACTATAATATGCAAGGGATGAATAAAACTATTCCTGAGCTCTTCGCGATGCTAAAAGCCGCGGAGGTAGAAATCAAGAAGGAGCATCAAGTGTTGAAGGTCAATAAGACCACCAATTTCAAGAAAAAGGGCAAAGGGAAGAAGAAAGGGAACTTCAAGAAGAACAACAAACAAGTTGCTGCTCAGGAGAAGAAACCCAAGTCTGGACCTAAGCCTGAGACTGAGTGCTTCTACTGCAAGCAGACTGGTCACTGGAAGCGGAACCGCCCAAAGTATTTGGCGGATAAGAAGGATGGCAAAGTGAACAAAGGTATATGTGATATACATGTTATTGATGTGTACCTTACTAATGCTCACAGTAGCACCTGGGTATTTGATACTGGTTCTGTTGCTAACATTTGCAACTCGAAACATGGGCTACGGATTAAGCGAAGATTGGCTAAGGACGAGGTGACGATGCGCATGGGAAATGGTTCCAAAGTCGATGTGATCGTGCTCGGCATGCTACCTCTACATCTACCTTCGGGATTAGTATTAGACCTAAATAATAGTTATTTGGTGCCAGCGTTGAGCATGAACATTATATTTGGATCTTGTTTGATGCGAGACGGTTATTCATTTAAATCAGAGAATAATGGTTGTTCTATTTATATGAGTAATATCTTTTATGGTCATGCACCCTTGAAGAGTGGTCTATTCTTGTTGAATCTCGATAGTAGTAACACACATATTCATAATGTTGAAGCCAAAAGATGCAGAGTTGATAATGAGAGTGCAACTTATTTGTGGCACTGGCGTTTAGGTCATATCGGTGTAAAGCGCATGAAGAAACTCCATACTGATGGACTTTTGGAACCACTTGATTATGAATCACTTGGTACTTGTGAACCGTGCCTCATGGGAAAGATGACCAAAACACCGTTCTCCGGTACTATGGAGAGAGCAACAAATTTGTTGGAAATCATACATACAGATGTATGTGGTCCGATGAATATTGAGGCTCGTGGCAGATATCGTTATTTTCTCACCTTCACAGATGATTTGAGCAGATATGGGTATATCTACTTAATGAAACATAAGTCTGAAACATTTGAAAAGTTCAAAGAATTTCAGAGTGAAGTTGAAAATCATCGTAACAAGAAAATAAAGTTTCTACGATCTGATCGTGGATGAGAATATTTGAGTTACGAGTTTGGTCTACATTTGAAACAATGTGGAATACACGCCACCCGGAACACCACAGCGTAATGGTGTGCCCGAACGTCGTAATCGTACTTTATTAGATATGGTGCGATTTATGATGTCTCTTACTGATTTACCGTTATCATTTTGGGGTTATGCTTTAGAGACGGCTCCATTCACGTTAAATAGGACACCATCGAAATCCGTTGAGACGACGCCTTATGAACTGTGGTTTGGCAAGAAACCAAAGTTATCGTTTCTGAAAGTTTGGGGCTGCAATGCTTATGTGAAAAAGCTTCAACCTAATAAGCTCGAACCCAAATCGGAGAAATGTGTCTTCATAGGATACCCAAAGGAAACTATTGGGTACACCTTCTATCACAGATCCGAAGGCAAGAAATTCGTTGTTAAGAATGGATCCTTTCTAGAGAAGGAGTTTCTCTCGAAAGAAGTTAGTGGGAGGAAAGTAGAACTTGATGAGGTAAATTTACCTTCTCCCTTATTGGAAAGTAGTTCATCTAAGAAACCGGTTCCTGTGACACCTACACCAATTAGTGATGAAGCTAATGATAACGATCATGAAACTTCAGATCAAGTTACTACCGAACCTCGTAGATCAACCAGAGTAAGATCCGCACCAGAGTGGTACGGTAATCCTGTCCTGGAAGTCATGCTACTAGATCATGATGAACCTATGAACTATGAAGAAGCGATGGTGAGCCCAGATTCCGCAAAATGGCTAGAAGCCATGAAATCTGAGATGGGATCCATATATGAGAACAAAGTGTGGACTTTGGTTGACTTGCCCGTTGATCGGCAAGAAATTGAGAATAAATGGATCTTTAATAAGAAGATTGACGCTGACGGTAATGTTACTGTCTACAAAGCTCGACTTGTTGCAAAAGGTTTTCGACAAGTTCAAGGGATTGACTACAATGAGACCTTCTCACCCGTAGCGATGCTTAAGTCTGTCCGAATCATGTTAGCAATTGCCGCATTTTATGATTATGAAATTTGGCAAATGGATGTCAAAACTGCATTCCTGACTGGATTTCTGGAAGAAGAGTTGTATATGATGCAACCATAAGGTTTTGTCGATCCAAAGGGAGCTAACAAAGTGTGCAAGCTCCAGCGATCCATTTATGGACTGGTGCAAGCCTCTCGGAGTTGGAATAAACGCTTTGATAGTGTGATCAAAGCATTTGGTTTTGTACAGACTTTTGGAGAAGCATGTTGTTGGTGTAAAAACTGGCGGATCTCGGGTAGGGGGTCCCGAACTGTGCGTCTAGGCCGGATGGTAACAGGAGGCAGGGGACACGAAGTTTTACCCAGATTCGGGCCCTCTCGATGGAGGTAAAACCCTACGTCCTGCTTGATTAATATTGATGGTATGGATATTACAAGCGTTGATCTACCACGAGATCAGAGAGGCTAAACCCTAGAAGGTAGCCTATGGTATGATTGTTGATGTGTATGTTGTCCTACGGACTAAAACCCTCCGGTTTATATAGACACCGGATAGGGTTAGGGTTACCTAGAGTCGGTTATAATGGTAGGAGATCTGAACATCCGTATCGCCAAGCTTGCCTTCCACGCCAAGGAAAGTCCCTTCCGGACACGGGACGGAGTGTTCAATCTTGTATCTTCATAGTCCAGGAGTCCGGCTTGAAGGTATAGTTCGGCTATCCAAACACCCCCTAATCCAGGACTCCCTCAGTAGCCCCTGAACCAGGCTTCAATGACGATGAGTCCAGCGCGCAAATTGTCTTCGGCATTGCAAGGCGGGTTCCTCCTCCAAATACTTCATAGAAGATCTTGAACACAAAGATAGTGTCCGGCTCTGCAAAATAAGTTTCCACATATTGCCATAGAGAGAATAATAATATTAACACAAATCTAATCTGCTGACGTATTCCATGGTGCGACACGCCACGGCCAAGCCTTTATCCAAATCGTTTCATTATCCCACCTTAGCGTGTTATGCGAGGCGGTTTCCTTGGCACGTCTTGTCAAAGCAGAGATCGTGTCCCCTCATTTCAGGATTCTCATCAATACGAGCGTGGGTAACCCAACCTCGCCTTTGATCACGACACTTGGAGATAAGCAAGTTTTACCAGGCTGGTGGGGACACATAATCGCGTCCACCCATATAAGGGGATAAGGATCCACCTTTTCACCCACGCCTTCTTCCTCCTCTGCCTATCCATTCTTGCGCACTCGAGCTCCAGCGCCCAAGTCCGCACTACCACCTCAACCCTCTCCAGTCATGTATGGAGTAGGAGGCAAGTGGATGGTCTCCTCCGTCACGGAGGGACACATCAAAAAGCTGAGGAAGGCCGGATATCTAGCCAGCGACATCACGCACCGGCTCCCCGAAAAGGGGCAGCTCATCCCCACTCCTAGGCCCCATGAGAGGGTGGTATTTCTCCCCCATTTCCTCCGCGGACTGGGCTTCCCTCTGCATCCATTTGTCCGGGGGCTCATGTTCTACTACGGCCTAGATTTCCACGATCTGGCCCCGAACTTCGTCCTCAACATCTCGGCGTTTATCGTCGTGTGCGAGACTTTCCTCCGCATCCGCCCCCATTTCGACTTATGGCTAAAGACCTTCAATGTCAAGCCGAAGGTGGTGCGCGGCAGCCAAGCGGAGTGCGGCGGCGCCATGGTTGGCAAGATGGCCAACGTCCTGTGGCTCGAGGGCTCCTTTGTGGAGACCCTGAAGGGGTGGCAATATGGGTGGTTTTACATCACCGAGCCGCGCGACGCCGAATGGGTCGCACCCCCTGAGTTCCGATCTGGGCCCCCCACGCGGCTCACCTCCCAGAAGGAGACAGGCCTGTCTTGGGGTAAGAAAGGAGAGCTGACCGGACTCCAAACATGCATCCAAACCCTGGTGGACAAGAAGCTCAAGCTTGTCAATGTAGTCCAGGTTATGCTCGTCCGCCTGATCCTCCCGTGTCAACGACAGGCCTTCAACCTTTGGGAATTCGACCCGGCGCAGCATCAAACTCTTAACAGGCTCTTCGACACGACGTACGAAGATGCCTGGAGGGTGCTTTTCAAGGGCGCCGAGGCCCCCGCATCCGCTGCCGAGGATCGCGGATTCAGTACTCAGCATCACGCTCATGCGGTAAGCTGTTTTTGTCCTTTTACATGCTATCAGTTTTTCATAGTTTGACTCTATGCGGGATCTGAGTTCCCTTATCTTGGATAGGATTGGGTGGTGACGTCCGGACAGGTCAACTGTCCGGCTCCTCTGCCCGAAGGCCCAGCGGACGCTCGCTTGGCGAAGCTGCTGGTTCCAACGCCCTATGTGGTGCCAGACAAGAAGGACACGAAAAGGACCACAGGGACTCGAAAGAGCGCCCGGCGCCAGGAGGTGTCGGATTCGTCATCCGACGGTCCCGAAGCGCCTTCCTCTCGTGAAGACGAGGAGGAAGAAGAAGAGACCTCTCCCCCTCTAGCGGGAGGAGAGAAGAAAAGGAAGGCCGCCCTCTCCGAGGAGGCCGGAGGGTCCAAGAAGGGGAAAACCCTTCCTTCAGACTGCTACATCGACGCCGAGGACGACGAAGAGGAGTGGCATCCTAGGGCCAAGCCCCTGGCGAAATCGTAAGTGTCCGTATACCGGGGTAATTCATAGTATTCGTTCTTCGCACAGCTTTTCCTTATGTCGAATATGTTTATGCAGCCCACCCAAAGACCGGCTCGACGCATCGTCGAGCGGCTCGCTGGACCCGTCGGAGGTGAACTTGCTTCCGACGGCTTCATCCCCCCGCCCTGCAGACGACCCCGAAGTGTTGTCCCAACAGGTTCCAAGCCGGGAGGAGGTGGTCCTGGAGGCGCCGCAAGGCGACCTCCCGGACTCCAGGAATAAAGGGGATGAAACCCCCTAGGGCTCCATGTCCGGCTTAAGGCCGGACACAGCTCCAGAATCTTCAAGGGTTCTAGAGTCCGGCGGGCGGTCTCCTTCCAAGAGGAGCAAGCCTATCGTGTCGGTGTCCTCCGTCCAACCGGAGGCGCCGGACAATATGTTGGAGGCGCTCCAAGGTGCCTTCATCGACGAGGGGCACCGCACTATTATGAGTGCGGTGATCTAGAAGGTTCAGTCTGCCAAAAGCGGACTGACTGAAGCTTGTTCAAGCCTTTTAACAGGCTTTGAGGTAAGTAAAGAATGTTCAAATAATGTTACCGCATAGACAGTAGCCCCTGATGCTCTGTTGGGTGTTCGGGAAGAAAAGCCGAATAGAGGATCAAAGAATTCGCAGGAGTCTAACAATAGGAGTCAATATGCGTATGCAGGCTTCTCTGCTAGCGTCCGCTGCACTGACTGCGGAAGTGGATGTGCTGAAGCAGAGTCTCGAGAAGTCTGAGAAAGAGCTCGGGCGTGCCAAGAAGCAGCTCGAGGAGAAGGAAGGTAAGAAATACCCTATTTGAATATGTATATAAAAAAGGTGCAATTGCAAAAAATGACAGGATTGACATGGCTATTGCAGGGGCCACGTCTAAGGCGGCGACCCTTAAGCAAGCGCTGCTCGAGGCCGAGAAGAGTGCGGCCATGGAGCGCACCGAGCGGGAGAGGTATGAGGCTGAGGTTGGCAAGGTGCGGCAAGAGCTCCAGGTTCTCATGAAGAAACAAGAGAGTTTGGAGCTTGACTCGAAGACGCGAGCGTCCGAGCTCGCGGCAGCTATAGAAAATGCCAAGTCTGCCAAGGCCGAGTCCCAGAAGACCCTCTAGGAGTTGGATGAGGTGAAGAAGATTGCGGCGGGTAAGGCATTCTTTATGCAAAGCAAACACATAAACATGAGTTACCTGTTACTTTCCCGAATCCGGAGCTCTCCAGGAGCGTTCACAGATCTTCCCCGGAGTGTATCTGATGCCGCCGCATTCTATCGAGCCGAGGAGGGCAGCTCGACGGAGAAGGTGTTCTGGTCGCAGTACGCTGAGGCTGGACACCCCATGCCCCTGAGCGACCAGCTGAAGCAACTGGTCGAGCTCCACAAGGCGGCCGAACAGGCCTTGAAGGGCCTCCTAGTTCGGCTGTGGCCTGGAGAGGCTCTGCCTGGGAGCTATTTCGGGCTGGTGCGGCGGCTGGTGGAGGCCTGTCCGAGGTTTGAAGACATCAAGCGCTCCGTCTGCATTGAAGGTGCCCGTAGGGCCCTTGCCCGTGCTAAGGTGCACTGGGGCAAGCTGGATGCGGAGAAGCTTGTGAAGGACGGGCCACCGCCGGGGAAAGAGCATCGCAAGCCCAAGAATTATTATAATGATGTTCTGAAGGGTGCCCGCCTTGTTGCGGATGAATGTACCAAGGATGTATTTTTTGAGTAAAACCCGCTCGTGTTATCCTATGCGCTGAAAACTTGTTCATATGCGCTAAGCAATGCTGCTTGCATTTAAAATATTACCTTCTGTGCGGCTGTTTATCAATACTGAGAGATGGCGAGTCGTCGGCTTCTGTCCCCATGCCGCTAGTGCTGGGGTGTTCGGGGATAAACCTGGGTGCTCTTTTTCCCATATTTGGGTCCTTTGAGGGAGGCGCTTAGCCCAACGAACGAGGCAATTGGACTATAATGCGTGAACACTCTCACTTAGCCATAGAATTCTACAATTTTAAATTTTGGCGAAGCCCCTAGTATTCGGAAGACCGATTTCGGGGCGCTATCCACGCCTTGGTCGGACAGAGCCGACTCCTCGCCCGAAGCGGCATAAGTCTTTAGGGACTGGAAAAAACCTCTCGAACAGCGACCAGCTCTCACTTCATCATGACAGTCAGTTTTAGCTTTCTCCACTGAGGTGCTCGGCCCAGCTCAACTGGGGCACAATCGCAGTGGTTCTCCTAGTGCTACCTTAGCCGATATAGCGGAACGTAAGGCACCAAATCATAGGAGCCGGGCAAACCCAACTATTGACCCAAGACATGATTCGGAGCCGATGCATATAATGCTATAAGTTCGGGGTGCCGCACTTGTTAAAGTGTTCGGACTTCTCACACCATGTTGAGGGGTACTGAAGCCCCTGGCGTATTTTGGCCGTACCAAAGTGTACGGGTGCAACATGTCATTGAGGAACATATATATATTTAAAAAAAGGGTAATGCAAAAAATAGACAAAAGCTATGCATTGTTCATAAAAATAGCTGCGATCAAGGGTGATGTGATAAACGAAAAGTTGGACTATTTAACATGTCTGCTCCAGGGGCAACCTGCGGAATAGTATGCGAAACAGGTATACAGCTCATGATAGAGACCACCTGTGATTTCCGTAATACGGCATGGCTTGTCTGCTTCCCTGGTTCTTGCATCGTTTGTGCGGCAGTTGTCGGTGTACTAGAGTAGGGGTACCCTAGTATCCCGAACTTGTGCACGGGCAGTCGCAGCATCCCGCGGCAAGGCTTGCCGGGTAACCGCCAAGGTCCTCCGTGGTTCCTTTGGAGCCATTTAAAGACAAAGTATCCAAGCCAAGGAGACAAGACCCCGGCAAGAGGAGCTTGCCGGGAAGGCCAACCAAGGCATATCCAAGCCAAGGAGACAAGACCCCGGCAAGAGGAGCTTGCCGGGAAGGCCAACCAAGGCATCTCAAGGAACTTGCCACGACGCACCACGCGTCCCGGCAAGGCCCCGTGAGCGACAAGCTCCCGGACGCGACAAGACAACGACCGCGGCAAGGCGCTTGCCGCGGCAAGCCACCACTCTGTGTCCGTGCTCCAGCACATCCACCAACGTGTCGCTCTGGGACCCTTCCGGGCGTACGTGGCGGGAGGTTGTGCAGCCAGCGGTGCGCGGTGGCAAGCGGCGCTGACAAGATTGCCATCGTGGCGAGCGGTGGCGTCCCTGACGGTCCCTGTTTACACTATTTGAGCGACGCAGACGGGCATTTAATGCCCTTGTCCCCTGCCGTCAGGGTTAGGTATGATACACTGTAGCAGGTAGCTGTACCAACCGCAACACCTTTCCATTTTTACCCTTGTCTACGTTGCCACCTGTCGGTGACCCCTTGAGCATATAAAAGGAGGCCCATGCGCAACGTAGAAGGGAGGAGGAAGAGAACACTCACGCTCGGTCTCGTTAGCTGCTGGGGTGTACTGTAGCACTCCGCGCTCCCGAGCAAGAACTCAATACAAACCACAAAGCAGGAGTAGGGTTTTACGCATCCGTGCGGCCCGAACCTGGGTAAACTGCTCGTGTGCTTCGCCTCGATCCGCTCTTCGTGCGACCCTCGCCCCCGCCGAACCGAAAGGGACTCGGTCCGCCGGTCCCATAGGTGTTCGTGGATTAGACCCCCGGCATCTTTGGCGCGCCAGGTAGGGGCGTCGAGGTTGTGTGAACCAGATCCGGCGTTCACACGAGCTAGATCTTCATCATCTTCATCGACATGCCGCCGAAGAAGAAGGCTTCGGAGGCGGCTGCTCCGTCCGCGCCGAACCCACCACCGCCGGAGCAAACGGCTGATGGGGCAGACGCCGGCGGAAGAACGGGCGTCGACGAGGGAGCTCACGGTACTGCCAGGTCCAAGGACAAGGCTGCGCTGCCCATCGGCGGCGTAGCCGGCTCCCACAACGACCGGGCGCACTCCAAGACCTCGGCGTCCGTACATGCACCGCGCCCATCTCAGGAGGCGCGGGACCGGCAGCGTCATGGCACTCACGGTACCATGCGTTTGCTGGACCAAGATCGAGCTGGTGGATCTCGGAGTGCTCAAGACCAGCATGCACGCCAACATGCTGGCACGAGCGAGGCACGGTCGCCTGGACGGGATACTGCTCCTTCTAACATAGTTAGAAGTCCGAGCATATCCCGCTCCTTGCACCGTTCGCCACCGCCACCCGCCACTACAGCAGAAGCTTTGGCGCGAGCTCAACTGCTCCTGGACTACCCTCCAACGGCAGACAAGATCGACGAATGGAGGGCCACCATTCAGAGTCTCATCGGCTTCGCCAACGGCGACATTCAACGGCAGCCGAGCACGTCGCAGCCGCGGCAAGTCAGCCAGGCATGAGCCGGTGGCGACAAGACCGGTGGGGGTGCAACCACTGTGCACTCTCCGCCCCGAAGGCCAAGATCGCCGACTCACCGGATCCACCTCAACAGCGACTCCACTGCGTCATCAGATCCGCGAGCTCGTCGCGATCAGCGCCAAGTTCTTCACGAACGACAGCAAGAAGACGCTCGTACTCGCATCGAGCGCCGAAGAGAAGCGCGACGTCAATCGGACCAGCGCGCTGGGCCCTCTATCGACATGCATGCGCCAGGGGAACCAGGCGGCTTGCCGTACGCGGTAGGTTGCCCTGCGTTTACTCATGAGCTGTGGCAAGTCCAGTGGCCCAACACGAAGAATTTCAAGCCAGACGTACCAGAGAAGTACGACGGCAAGTCGCATCCGTCAGAGTTCCTCAGCATCTACACCATCGCGGTGCAGGCTGCCGGGGGACGGGATGACAAGATCCTTGCCAACTACTTCCCACTGGTTCTCAAGCCCAACGTCAGGTCCTGGCTCATGCACTTGCCGGACAACTCCATATCCTCCTGGGCAGACCTATGCCATCAGTTTGTCGGCGCCTTTACAGGCGGCCACAAACCTCATGGCCAAGAGAGTGACCTTCATCTGCTCGCCCAGAAGGAAGGAGAGCCCCTGCGCAAGTACATTCAGAGATTCAGCCGTGTACAGCACAACATCTCAGATGTCCACCCTGCCGCGGTCATCAGCGCGTTCCATCAGAACGTGCGTAACCGCAGGATGCAGGAGGAGATGGCGATGTGCAAGATCAGAGATGTCAGTGAGCTGTATGCCCTGGCCGACAAGTGTGCACAAGCCGAGGAAGGGAGGAAACTCCCCGGAGAGAATACAGGAGCAGGAGGATCTGACAGCGAGGATGCTGCCCCGGCAAAGAAAAACCGGCGGCGGAACAACAGGAAGAAGAAAGGCAAAGATGTGCTAGTCATTGAGCAGTCTGGCAACGAAGGTGGCGCCAAGAAAGCCAAAGCTGGTAGCTCCGGCAAGGAGATTGCCGCATGCACCAACTGCCAGACTGTGGCGGTCGCCGACAAGCAGGACGGCACCGACAAGCAGTACTGGAAGATCCACCGCACCAAGGGCCATGACCTCCAGAGCTGCAAGAAGGTCAAGCAGCTTGTCCAGCAGCAAAAGGCTGAATACGAGCAACGCGACAAGGAGAGGGCCCAAGGAGGCGCTGGAGAATCCGGCAAGAAGCGCGCCGGCCGGGGAGGACGCCGCGGCAAGGCCAAGCAGCGGCAAGGAGACAGACCTCCCCACGGCCGCGACAAGGATGAAGATGATGACGACGACGAAGACATGGATGGTGTCGAGACCAGTGAGCAGGAGTTCCAGAAAGCCACAGAGGTCTTGTGTGTTGATGGCGGTGCTTCTCTGCATACTTCGCACCGCCAACTCAAGCAGTGGGTGCGGGAAGTCAATGCGGCGGAACCACCTGTCGAGTCACGCAAGCTTCTGAAATGGTCCAGCACGCCTATCATCTTTGATATTGAGGACCACCCTGATCGCACAACTGCGGTCAGGTGCTTGCCGATGTTGGTCTCACGAACTATCCGCAACCTCAAGGTCACTAAGATGCTAGTTGACGGCGGGGCCGGCTTGAACCTGATCTCCTCCGCTGTACTCCAGAAACTCCAGATCCCTAACAGCGAGCTTGAAGAGACCGGCACATTCCAAGGAATAAACCCGGGAAGAAGCAAGCCGAAGGGGAAGGTCACGTTGCCAGTAACATTTGGCAACGAGGTGAACTTCAGGACTAAGAGGGTCACTTTTGACGTTGCCGATTTTCCATTGCCTTACAATGGGATACTCGGCCGTCCAGCACTCGCCAAGTTCATGGCAGCCTCTCACTATGCATACAACATGTTGAAGATGCCAGGCCCGATAAGCGTCATCTCTGTCCCTGGCGACAAGAAGGATGCTCTTATCTGCGCCGACAAGATCTACCGGGAAGCGGCAGCTGCAACAGATCGCAAGTCACCTGCTGGTGAAGCTCCCGGGGGAAGAAGAAGACCAAGTCCGGCAAGAGTTCTGATGCCCACTCCGGCAAGCGCACCTCTTCGGAGTGCTGCGCTGCCGTCGAGGACGCACCATCGAGCTCCACCGGCAAGTGTAAGAAGACAATGGCAGCTCCGCCAGAGACCAAGAAGGTGTCCGCCAAGGAGGACGGCACTGGTGGTACCTTCACCATCAGTGCCACTCTCGACCCTAAATAGGAAAGCGCGCTCATTGCTTTCCTGCGGGCGAACGTCGACGTGTTTGCGTGGCAACCGTCTGACATCCCCGGTGTTCCCAGGAAAGTAATTGAGCACCATCTTGCCGTTTGTCCTCATGCGCGGCCCGTCAAGCAGAAGGTCAGGAAGCAAGCAGTGGAGCGCCAAGAATTCATCGCAGAAGAGATCAAGAAGTTGGAAGCAGCAGGCCTTGTCAGAGGAGTGCTCCATCCTACGTGGTTGGCCAATCCTGTAGTCGTGCGCAAGGCGAACGGGAAATGGAGACTTTGTATCGACTTTACCGATGTTAACAAAGCTTGTCCCAAAGACCCATTTCCTTTGCCGCGCATTGACCAGATTGTTAACTCCACGGCCGGATGTGACTTGCTTTCATTTCTTGACACATACTCAGGATACCATCAGATCTTCATGGCAGAAGAGGATGAGGAGAAGACCGCATTCATCACTCCATGTGGCACGTACTGTTTCATACGGATGCCTTTCGGTTTAAAAAATGCTGGTTCAACATTTGCAAGGGTAGTCCATGTCGCTCTTGAGCCACAAATACACAGAAATGTGGAAGCCTACATGGATGATATAGTGGTCAAGAGCAAGGACAAGGCAACTCTGATTCAAGATTTAGACGAGACCTTTGCAAATCTGCGCAAGATCAGCCTCAAGCTCAACCCCGAGAAGTGTGTGTTTGGAGTCCCCTCCGGCAAGCTTCTCGGGTTCTTCGTGTCTCAGCGAGGAATCGAAGCCAATCCCGACAAGATCAAGGCCATTGAGCAGATTGAAGCACCAAAGCACGTCAAGGATGTACAAAGACTTGCCGGATGCATGGCTGCTCTCAGCAGGTTTATCTCTAGGTCTGCTGAGCGCGCCCTGCCATTTTTCAAAATATTGAAAAAGGCAGGTCCAATGAAATGGACTCCGAAAGCGGAGGCTGCGCTGCAAGACTTGAAGAGATACCTGTCCTCCCCTCCAACACTTGTCGCACCTAAGCCACAAGAGAAGTTGCTGCTGTATATAGCGGCAACCAATCAAGTGGTTAGTGTTGCGTTAGTAGCAGAGAGGGAGGAAGATGACGAGCCAGCAACCACGGCAGGCGCATCCAGCGACAAGCAGGGGGCTTCCCCGACAAGCTCTGGTCCCGGCAAGGATGGATCGGCGTAGACGCGCGAGGAGATGCAGAAGAGAATGGTACAGCGCCCAGTTTACTTTGTCAGTTCCCTTCTGCAGGGGGCTAGGTCAAGGTACTCTGGCGTGCAGAAATTGCTTTTCGGCCTTCTCATGGCCTCGAGAAAGCTGCGCCATTACTTCCAAGCACATGAGATCACAGTTGTCACTCGTTTTCCGCTGAAGAGGATACTACAGAATCCAGAAGCGACAGGCAGGATTGTTGAGTGGGCACTGGAACTGTCAAGCTTTGGCCTCAAGTTTGAGAGTACTTCAACTATCCAAAGCAGAGCATTGGCAGAATTCATAGCAGAATGGACGCCAACACCAGATGAAGAAATTCCAGAAACAAGCATCCCCGTCGAGGAAGCAAGCAAAGAGTGGCTGATGTACTTTGATGGTGCCTTTTCGCTGCAAGGCGCCGGCGCTGGCGTGCTGCTTGTCGCACCCACCGGAGAGCACCTCAAGTACGTAGTCCAGATGCACTTTCCCAAGGAGCAAGCAACAAACAATACTGCAGAGTATGAAGGCTTGCTTTCCGGTCTCAGGATCGCGGCAGACCTTGGGATCAAGAAGCTCATTGTCAGGGGTGACTCGCAGCTTGTCGTCCGCCAAGTGAACAAGAGCTATCAGAGTCCGTTGATGGAAGCCTACGTCGACGAAGTGAGAAAGCTAGAAGAGCACTTTGACGGCCTACAGATGGAGCATGTTCGAAGAGCTCAGAACGCCATTGCCGATGGCCTATCAAAGTGCGCCGCACTTAAGTTACCTGTGGAACCAGGGATCTTTGTGCTCAAGCTGACTCAACCGTCCGTAACACCATCAACTGGACAGAGCAAGAAGAGGAAGTTGACTTCTGGTGACTATTTTCTGGCAGAGCTTCCCGAAGCCGCCGCCAAGAAGGTCCCCAAGATCAACACCAAGAGTGCTGAGGAGCAGTCTGCTCCGGAGAGCCCTAGGGTTTGTTCCGTTGAAGCAGAGGCTCCCAACAAGTTTTGCTCCGGCAAGCTTGCCAGGGAACGTCAAGCTCCGGCAGAGCCGCAGGTTCTCGCCGTAGAAGCGGATGTTCCCACAGCAGCAGATGTGCCTTTAGTCCTTGTTGTCGAGCCACGAGCTCCAGCATGGGCACAGCAGATTGTCCGTTTCCTTCAGACAGGAGAACTTCCCGAAGAGCAAGAAGAAGCGGAAAGAGTAGCCCGGCAGTCAAGTATGTACCAATTTGTCGACAACACACTGTACAGAAGAAGACTCAACGATGTGAAATTGAAGTGTATTCACCGGGAAGACGGACAAAAGCTGTTGGCAGAGATACATGGAGGCATATGTGGTCACCACATTGGCGCAAGAGCACTTGCCGGCAAAGCATTCCGGCAAGGTTTCTTTTGGCCAACAGCCCTCCAGGATGCAACTGCACAAGTAACCAAGTGTGAAGCGTGCCGGTTCCATTCCATGGAGATACACCAGCCAGCTCAAGCTCTCTAGAGGATCCCTTTATCCTGGCCATTTTCGGTCTGGGGGCTCGACATCCTCGGCCCCTTTCCCCGAGCAGTCGGGGGCTTTGAGTACTTGTACGTTGCAATCGACAAGTTCACAAAGTGGCTGGAAGTGGAAGCAGTGAGGAAGGTGACAGCACAGTCAGCAGTCAAGTTCTTCAGGTCGATTGTTTGCCGCTTCGGGATCCCTAACAGGATAATCACCGACAACGGTACGCAATTCACGAGCCGCACCTTCATGCAGTACGTCCAAGATCTTGGCGCCAAGGTCTGCTTCGCTTCTGTTGCTCACCCGAGAAGCAACGGTCAAGCGGAGAGGGCAAATGCTGAAGTACTGCGTGGGCTCAAGACCAGGACTTTCGACAGGCTGCACAAGTGCGGAAGAAACTGGATCGAGGAGCTGCCGATGGTTCTTTGGTCGATCAGGACGACGCCAAATCGAGCCACTGGCCAGACACCTTTCGCTCTAGTCTATGGAGTAGAGGCAGTTCTCCCCACGGAACTCGTATACGGGTCACCTCGAGTGCTCGCTTATGATGAGCTTGAGCAAGAGCAGCTGCGACAAGATGACGCGCTGCTCCTTGAGGAAGACCATCTTCAGGCTGCTGTACGAGCTGCTCGCTACCAGCAAGCTTTGCGCCGCTACCATAGCCGCAAAGTTAACGCCAGAAGTCTCGAGGAAGGCGACCTTGTTCTTCGGCGTGTTCAGTCCGCCAAGAATTCCAACAAGTTGACACCGAAGTGGGAAGGCCCTTACCGGGTGAAACGAGTCACTAGGCCTGGCGCTGTCCGCCTTGAGACCGAAGATGCCATTCCGGTGAGCAACTCCTGGAACATTGGGCATCTTCGTAAGTTTTACCCGTAAGGCGCAGTTGCCGGAACCCGTTCCGGCAACCACCTTTTGTACAAGTCTTGCCGCTGTCACATGTAATCCTTCGTACAAAGCCGGGCACAGACCCCGTGCATAAGTAAAGCTCATATGCTCCGCACATCTTGTCAATTTCATGCTTTCTATTTTTTGCATGTGTTATTTGACACTTTGTGCAGCACCTACCCCCGGTAAGCAATAACGAGCCGTAAGGCTCCATATCTTTATTTTTCTCCTCTTTCTTTTTTCTCAAGGAAAGGAAGGTTCCCTCGCCCACAAGTTTGCCGGGGGGAAAGGAGAAGATAATGGTATGGACCAGGCGTTGTTCAAGAAAGTTTCGCCTTACCGGGAAGCAAACAACAGAAAAGCTAAGTTGCCAAAGTTTGAGCAATTAGATTTTTTAAATTTTTAAGTTATCTCCCTTGAACGACCGCACTTTGTATGGAAAACCTGTGCGCGGAGGAACCAACTCGTAGCTAGTTGCGCCCTTACTTTGTTTCGAGTCCGCTCAACAACTTAAGTGAGCTGCGACTAGTTGCGACAAGGTTTCTTGTCGGTAGCGGCACCGCCAGCAGGCTGCTGACGTCCCGCACTCAGCGCTCGCGGCTAAGGTGCCTGCACCGGCAAGTTCCCTAAAAGCGTAGGGAAAAAACATACAAAGGGAGGAATCAAGTAAAGGGAATAACATTGCAATCATTACCCAGAATAGAGTTATATTACAAGGTAGCTTGTCGCGGCTCTAACAGATTGTTCTCATAACATGACCAGCAGCGACAAGAAAAGAAGAAAACGGGCGGCCTAGTCTACGCGATCGCCCTCAATCCTCTTGATCCCACTCACCTTATCCAAAATGGGTGCGACAAGGGTCTTGAGCGCCTCCAGATCAGCATCCGGCGGCAGGGTCTTGAGGACGTTGGTGAGGTTGAGGCCCGGGTTGCGGAAGGCCACCTTCACCAACACCTTTTGAAGAGCTCCCGTGCAGATCTTGCACGACTCGTCGGCCAGCTGCTTTGGGATCTTCTCCCGGAGCCGCTGGAGGGCCGTCGCCACGCCTTTGAAGAACAAGGTGAGCTTGGCGCTGGATTGGAGGTTCTCGTTAGAGGGATACCCGAGATCCTCCACCCCCAGCTGCGCCAGCTCCCTGTCAATATCTGCAGCAGCACTCACGAGACCCTCCGTCCAGTGCTCCACTTTCTCCAGCGTCTTGGTCAAAGTGGTCAGCTTCAACTCAAGATCTGCGTTGGAGTCCTTGGCGGCGCTAAGCTCTTTGCCCTTCTCGGCGAGACGAGCCTGCAGCTCTGAGTTGCTGTGGGCGTCCTTCTCCCGCTCACGCTTGAGCGCGGCAAGCTCTTCACCACTCGCCTTGAGATCGGCCTCCAGCTGCGCCACCTTCGTCTCCAGCTCCTTCTTGGCGGCCTCGGCAACTGCGGCAGCATCCTCTGCTTGCTTGAGGGCTCCGCCGAATGTTCGCTCGCGCGCGGCAAGCTCCTCCTCGTGGCTGTCAAGGTCGACCTTCTGCTGCACCAGCTCGCCCTCCTGCGCAGACAGCTTCTCAGCGGCAAGCCGCTGTTGCTCTTCAACTTCGGCCTTCTCGAGGAAGAAGGCCTTCTGCTCTTCGGCGAGTTACTCCCGCTCCTCTGCCAGGGACCGGAGAGCTTCCTGGTTGAGACCCCGGAGCTCCTCCGCGCGCTTCTCGATGTCCGCTCCCGCCTTCGCGACAAGCGCCTCGCGGGATTCCAGCTTGGCTTGCCGCGCGCGGTAGAGCGACAAAAGCTTCCGCAGCAGCCGCTCCTCCTCAGGCTCGCTGCCGCTGCTGCTCAGCGCGTCAACCAGCGTCAGCCCAGCGGAGGCGAGCACCTCTCCGTCGAAGCTCTCTCCTTCGACCAGTGCCCTGGAGCTTGACGCCCAGGGGAGGTTGATGAAGACGCCATCGCCGGCCTTCAAGTAGACGCCTGGCTGGGGCTCTTCGGAGCCTGGCGCTGCGGCAGCGGCGGACGGGGCGGCGGTCGACGTAGCGCTTGGCGCTCCTGCGGCCTCAGGGTCATCAGTGCGATCGCCAGACCCCTCGCCAGCTGCTGCGGCGGCAGCTTTGGCGGCCTCGTCGCCAGCGGGATCATCAGCCCTGGCTGCTTCTTCAGTGGTAGCGGCATCGTCGACAACAACCTCGGTCTCCATCGGCTCCCCAGCAGATGGGTCTGATGGCCGGAAAAGTGAGAAAAGTCAAGCAAATACCCCAAAAGAAGAAGAACCCAAGGGAAGCTTTGAAGAGAAGATTACCTGTACTGGGTTCGGCAGTCGTAGTCTCCGCCGCCGGGGGGACGCTGGAGCTGTCCCTTGCCGGAGAACTCTCCCTTACCGGAGGACTCTCCTTTGGCATTTCGGGGGCGGCCTCCGGGCGCTCCTGGTGGGGCTGCTCTGCTCCTACACAAACCAACAGTGAGATGTCAGCAAAGAAAGAGTATCCATGTGTGCCTAACAGCGGAAAGCGAACCATATACTTACGCTGGGGGCTGCTCTGGAGAACAGTTGCCGGGTCCGGCAAGGTTCGCTCGGACGCACCCCCTACTGTCGCGGTGGGTTCGTCCTCGATGACAATCACTGGGACCTTGGCTCTCTTCGCTGCTCTCTGGGCCAGAGTCCTAAAAAGGAATAAGTTCAGAGTAAAGCAAATGAGATACAAGACAAAATAGCAAGAATTGAAGAATTACAAGTGCAACAAGAGAATCTTACTCTTCTTCTTCCTCGTCGGAGCTGAACGCGGAGAAGTCGAAGTCCGGCTCACGTCCGGCACGAGGAGGCGGAGGAGTAGTTTCCCTTGGCCGCTTGGCGGGAACAGAAGCGGTGGTCCGGCTGGACCCCGCTCCAGTTGCCGCAGCAGCGTGAGGTGCTCCCGCAGCAACAGTGTTTGCCGCGGTGGAGCGTGTCACGCGGCGCGGCGACTGTTCACTCGCCCGCCGCCCCGCTACGTCCCCGGCCTTGCGGAGACGCCTTCTTGGTGGGGATGGAGGCTCTTCTTGCGGCGAGCTGCCTGAAGATGAGGAGGAAGAGGAGTTGATCTCCAGCGAGCCGCTCGTATCCTCGGCGGGCTCGCTCGACTCGACGTTATGCCCGGCAAGCTCTTTCTCACCGACAGGCCCCTCTCGCTCGGCACGGCTTTCCACCTCTGCTGCATCTGCCTCCTCCATGGTGAATCCAAATTCGCCCGCGGCTGCGGCTTCCGCCGCCTCTTCCAGCCTAGTGGCGATGCGTGTCATCTCCGCATCGGTGGTGTCGCGGGTGAGGCTATCCTTCTCGTCGGAGCGGACCGGCACTTCTACCAAGCCGTCAAAGAACTTCTGCACGATGTCGTCTGCAGGCTCTTGCCAAGTTGGGACAATTCCTTGCGAGTCGCACAGCGGCATCATTGCACGGATGCAGTCGAGCGCGGAGTTGTTGCACAGCGGAACAACACCCTTCGGCAACCTGAACACTTCGGGATGTTGAGGGTCGTACTTGAATAGCTCCTGGAGCATCGCGTTGAGCTCCAGAACAGTGAAGTTGAAGTTGAGGCCCGGACGCAGCCTCATGATATTCGCCGCATTCTTGAATTCCCAGGTGGGTCTCCCCTGTTCCTGCAGGGGGGCGATGCGGCGGCGAAGAAAATCTGCGCCAACAGCGCCTACAGTGAGCCCGGCAAGCCTGAGGCGTAGGATCCGGGTGACGGCAATCTTAAGCCTATCATCTTCCGGGGCCACATCACTCCAATCGCTGCCGCGTGCTATTGGGGCTTGTCGCCGGGCGGTAAACGGCTGCGGGTTCTCCTTGACAATCCAGCACCAGTCTGCTCTCTATTCCTCCCACTTGCCGCGGAACTCTCCCTCCAGATAAGTGTCCTTCTTGCCGGCCCTCGAGATCCAGGCGATTCCGCCGGATAAAGGCTCTCCTCTCTCTACTCGGGGCATAAAGAAGTGGCAAAAAAGGGCTACATTGGGATAGACTCCGACAAAGTTTTCGCAGAGATGTGCGAAAATTGCCATGGTCAGAACAGCATTGGGGGTGAAGTCAAGGAGGTGGAACCCGTAGGTGTTCATAATATCGCAGAAAAACTCAGAGAAGGGCGGGCAGAGCCCGCAGTAGAAGAACAAGGCGAAGAAAGGATATCCGTTTGGAGCCATTTTCCAAGCGGCGGCTGGAAGTACCTTCGTGCGCGGATGCGCTCGCGTCTCCGTCGACCAGAAGAGGTAGTAATTCTCCCTCAGCTCCCTCGCGGCGAGCTTGGGGGGGAAGATTGCCTGCTCCTTTCGCAGCGCCGCAAGCCGCTGCGCCTCGGTTGACTTCACAACCTTCCCCTTGTCGGCTCTCGGAGCCATGGCGGAAGTGGTGGAGGAGGTCGACGGCGTTGGTGGTGCTGGTGGCGATGGGGAGCGGGGCGCTGCTCTCTTTCAGCTTTGGGAAGACGAGGGAGCGGCGGAGGTTTCCGAGATTGGAGTAGCAACCGGCGAATGGGCGAACTGCCCCTGTTTCCCCTGCTTATAAAGAGGGAGGGGGCGGACGTTCCGCCTTTCCAAATAAAGAAACTACCCACGATCTATCCCACGACGCCGCATTCAACGCGTGCCGTTCGGGGAGGGCGCGGTGGATACGGGGAGAGATACGGCGTAACCCAGGCCGCGCGTGCCCGTGCCCTGTTTTGGGCCTGGCCCAACAGCGCTCGGCACCGTGTATGGCCCAGGCCCGGGGGCTCCTGTCGGTGTACTAGAGTAGGGGTACCCTAGTATCCCGAACTTGTGCACGGGCAGTCGCAGCATCCCGCGGCAAGGCTTGCCGGGTGACTGCCAAGGTCCTCCGTGGTTCCTTTGGAGCCATTCAAAGACAAAGTATCCAAGCCAAGGAGACAAGACCCCGGCAAGAGGAGCTTGCCGGGAAGGCCAACCAAGGCATATCCAAGCCAAGGAGACAAGACCCCGGCAAGAGGAGCTTGCCGGGAAGGCCAACCAAGGCATCTCAAGGAACTTGCCGTGACGCGCCACGAGTCCCGGCAAGGCCCGGTGAGCAACAAGCTCCCGGATGCGACAAGACAACGACCGCGGCAAGGCGCTTGCCGCGGCAAGCCACCACTCTGTGTCCGCGCTCCAGCACATCCACCAACGTGTCGCTCTAGGACCCTTCCGGGCGTACGTGGCGGGAGGCTGTGCAGCCAGCGGTGCGCGGTGGCAAGCGGCGCTGACAAGATTGCCATCGTGGCGAGCGGTAACGTCCCTGACGGTCCCTTTTTACACTATTTGAGCGACGCAGACAGGCATTTAATGCCCTTGTCCCCTGCCGTCAGGGTTAGGTATGATACACTGTAGCAGGTAGCTGTACCAACCGCAACACCTTTCCATTTTTACCCTTGTCTACGTTGCCACCTGTCGGTGACCCCTTGAGCATATAAAAGGAGGCCCATGCGCAACGTAGAAGGGAGGAGGAAGAGAACACTCACGCTCGGTCTCGTTAGCTGCTGGGGTGTACTGTAGCACTCCGCGCTCCCGAGCAAGAACTCAATACAAACCACAAAGCAGGAGTAGGGTTTTACGCATTCGTGCGGCCCGAACCTGGGTAAACTGCTCGTGTGCTTCGCCTCGATCCGCTCTACGTGCGACCCTCGCCCCCGCCGAACCGAAAGGGACTCGGTCCGCCGGTCCCATAGGTGTTCGTGGATTAGACCCTCGGCAGCAGTTGAACTGCCGAACAGGCCTTCCGAAGAGTAGAGTCCTGAAAGTAAGAGAAAAGTAAAAAATCGGCAGCCCCTGGTGCGATTTAAGCCGTGTTTTGGGCGTGCCGTGATGGTGCCCCTCCCCCTATGCCCATGGTATTTCCAGAGCGTAGTTATGGACGCGAAGTACTGGCGTCGCCTTTTTGCGAGGGTTGGGGTTGGGGCCTTATTGCTATGCCTGCTCGGAACGTGCCAGGCGGTCTTGTTGTAGGTTACTCCGGGCGCGCTTGACGGTGTCCGGTCGTTGAATGGCCGGACTGGAGAACTGCCTGGAGAGGCTGCTTTGTACTTCCGCTACGAGGGCCGCCGTGTGCTCCTCCATTCGGAGGGAGCGTTCGGTGTTTCCATTGACCGTAATTACTCCTCGAGGGCCTGGTATCTTGAGCTTAAGGTATGCATAGTGCAGGACCGCATTGAACTTGGCAAATGCGGTTCGCCCGAGTAGTGCATGATAACCACTGCGGAACGGGACTATGTCAAAGATTAACTCCTCGCTTCGGAAATTATCCAGAGATCCGAAGACCACTTCAAGTGTGACTGAGCCTGTGCAGCTGGCCTCTACACCTGGTATTACACCTTTAAAGGTCATTTTGGTGGGCTTAATCCTCGAGGGATCTATGCCCATTTTCTGCACTGTATCCTGGTAAAGCAGGTTCAGGCTACTGCCACCGTCCATAAGGACTCTAGTGAGATGAAATCCGTCAATAATTGGGTCGAGGACCAATGCGGCGAATCCGCCATGATGGATTCTAGTGCGATGGTCTCTTCGATCAAAGGTGATCAGGCAGGAGGACCATGGGTTGAACTTTGGGGCGACTAGCTCTACCGCATATACGTCCCTTAAGGCGCGCTTCCGCTCCCTCTTGGGGACGTGGGTGGTGTATATCATGTTCACCGTCCGCACTTGTGGGGGAAAGCCCTTCTGTCCATTGTTGTTCGGCGGCCGGGGCTCCTCGTCGTCATCGCTATGCGACCCCTTGTCTTCATTGTCGGCGCTTAATCTGCCTGCCTGCTTGAATACCCAACAGTCCCTGTTGGTGTGATTGGCCGGCTTTTCGGGGGTGCCATGTATTTGGCACAAGCGGTCGAGTATTCGGTCCAAGCTGGATGGGCCCCTGGGATTCCTTTTGAATGATTTTTTCTGCTGACCGGATTTAGAGCCTCTGAATCTGGCATTAACTGCCGTATCCTTAGCATTGTCGCCGTTGATGCGGCGCTTCTGTTGGTTGCGACGCGACCTGCCACTAATGTCCCTGGTGTCCGAACGACCAGGGTTCTTGGTCATATTGTTGCTCCGAGCAAGCCAGCTGTCTTCTCCCGCGCAAAAGCGGGTCATGAGTGCCGTGAGTGCTGCCATAGGTTTCGGCTTCTCCTGTCCTAGGTGCCAGGCAAGCCACTCGTCACGGATATTATGCTTGAAGGCTGCTAAGGCCTCTGCGTCCGGACAGTCGAGTATTTGATTTCTCTTTGTTAGGAACCGTGTCCAGAATTGCCTGGCCGATTCGTCTGGCTGCTGAATTACGTGGCTTAGGTCGTCAGCATCTGGGGGTCGCACATAGGTGCCCTGGAAATTGTCGAGGAATGCGGCTTCCAGGTCCTCCCAACAGCTGATTGACCCTGTTGGCAGGCTGTTAAGCCACTGCCGGGCTGGTCCTTTAAGCTTGAGTGGGAGGTATTTGATGGCGTGAAAATCATCGCCGCGGGCCATGTGGATATGAAGGAGATAATCCTCGATCCATACCGCGGGGTCTGTTGAGCCATCATATGATTCGATGTTTACGGGTTTGAAACCCTTGGGGATTTGATGATCCATTATTTCATCTGTGAAGCACAATGGGTGTGCGGCGCCTCTGTACTGGGCGATATCATGACGTAGCTCCAATGAGCTTTGTCTACTGTGTTCGGCCCTGCCGAATTTGTGGCTGGCGTGATGGTTGTTGTCTCGAGCCGTGGGGTGCCTACGCGATCCATAGATCGATCTTGTTTGCCTTTTCTTGTCCTCCAACATGTCTCGTAAGTCCGGCGCATATTCCCGTGCCTTGGTACGGGGTGCGGATTGGGTGGAGGGCCATGAGGCCTCTCTGTCGCGGCCACGAGGTGGCCTGTCGGCCGCATCAAGTGCTTCCTCCTCTAATCGGGGTAGCAACCTGCGCTTCGGGTAGCACTTGGAGGGGCGTTCGGGTTTATGCTCTCCGGCCACGAGGACTTCAGTCCATCTATCGACTAGCCGATCTTGATCAGCTTTAAGCTGTTGCTGTTTTTGCTTGAGGCTTCTTGCCGTGGCCATAAGCCTGCGTTGAAAACGCTCTTGTTCGACGGGATCCTCTGGCACGGCGAATTCGTCGTCTTCGAGGCTTGCCTCGTCTTCGGAGGGAGGCATATGATTATCGTCCTCGACCTCTCTGTCAGCCGCTCTCCCATGGGGGCTGGTTTCTCCATCCTCCTGTGCTAAATCTTGCTCGGGGGGATGTTCTTCGGCGCTTTCCGGGGTATTATTATCTCCCGTGCTGGAATTGCCGTTTTTGTGTTGGCGGGATTTTGAGCGGCGCCACTGACGCCGGCGCTTTTGCTGTTTCTTGGAGGGGTCATCCTCCGCTGTTCCATCGCCCTCTCCCTCTTTTGGGGTGTCCACCATGTATATGTCATATGACGAGGTGGCTTTCCAGGGCCTAGTAGGCGCTGGTTCTTCATCATCTCCTTCATCGGCGTCCATACCGTCGATGTCTTCAGAGTCGAAGTCGAGCATGTCAGTGCAGTTGTCGACAGTGGCTACAAAGTGGGTGGTGGGTGGGTTTTGAATTTCTTCATCGTCCGTACCCCAACCTTGCTGACCGTAGTCCGGCCAGGGCTCTCTCGACAAAGAGAGTGACTTCAGTGATTTCAGCATATCGCCGAAAGGCGAGTGCTGAAAGACGTCCGCGGCCGTGAACTCCATGATCGGCGCCCAATCGGATTCGCTCGGCAGGGGCACGGAGGGTTCGGAGTCCGGAGAAGAATCCGGCTCCATGGAGTCACGAGTCTTGCAGAGTACGGGGCTGGTGTTCGGCTCAACCGCCGTTGGGATTGCAGGCCCCGAGGCGGCGTCCAACCGCCCATCCTCGATCGGTGCGGTCGGCTCCGAACCAGGGGCCGGAGCCGATGCAGGTGCGGCCTCCAGGGCACTGTTCGACGGCAGAGCTAGATCATGCTCGCCGTGACAGTGCGGCGTGCTCGGCAGTGGTTCGAATCCGTCGAAGATCAAGGCCCCACGGATGTCGGCCGTGTAGTTTAAACTTCCGAATCTGACCTGACGGCCAGGGGCGTAGCTTTCGATCTGCTCTAGATGGCCAAGTGAATCGGCCCGCAGTGCAAAGCCGCCAAAGACGAAGATCTGTCCGGGGAGGAAGGTCTCACCCTGGACTACATCGCCATTGATGATCGTAGGAGCCATCGGGCCTGACGGCGACGGCACAGAGGAACTCTCAATGAAAGCACCAATGTCGGTGTCAAAACCGGCGGATCTCGGGTAGGGGGTCCCGAACTGTGCGTCTAGGCCGGATGGTAACAAGAGGCAGGGGACACGAAGTTTTACCCAGGTTCGGGCCCTCTCGATGGAGGTAAAACCCTACGTCCTGCTTGATTAATATTGATGGTATGGGTATTACAAGATTTGATCTACCACAAGATCAGAGAGGCTAAACCCTAGAAGCAAGCCTATGGTATGATTATTGATGTGTATGTTGTCCTACGGACTAAAACCCTCCGGTTTATATAGACACCGGATAGGGTTAGGGTTACATAGAGTCGGTTATAATGGTAGGAGATCTGAATATCCGTATCGCCAAGCTTGCCTTCCACGCCAAGGAAAGTCCCTTCTGGACACGGGACGGAGTCTTCAATCTTGTATCTTCATAGTCCAGGAGTCCGGCTTGAAGGTATAATTCGGCTATCCGAACACCCCCTAATCCAGGACTCCCTCGCCTGTATTTACAAGAAAGTGAGTGGGAGCTCTGTAGCATTTCTGATATTATATGTGGATGACATATTATTGATTGGAAATGATATAGAATTTCTGGATAGCATAAAGGGATACTTGAATAAGAGTTTTTCAATGAAAGACCTCGGTGAAGCTACTCACATATTGGGCATTAAGATCTATAGAGATAGATCAAGACGCTTAATTGGACTTTCACAAAGCACATACCTTGACAAGGTTTTGAAGAAGTTCAAAATGGATCAAGCAAAGAAAGGGTTCTTGCCTGTGTTACAAGGTGTGAAGTTGAGTAAGACTCAATGTCCGACCACTGCAGAAGATAGAGAGAAAATGAAAGATGGTCCCTATGCTTCAGCCATAGGCTATATCATGTATGCAATGCTGTGTACCAGACCTGATGTGTGCCTTGCTATAAGTCTAGCAGGGAGGTACCAAAGTAATCCAGGAGTGGATCACTGGACAGCGGTCAAGAACATCCTGAAATACCTGAAAAGGACTAAGGATATGTTTCTCATATATGGAGGTGTCAAAGAGCTCATCGTAAATGGTTACGTTGATGCAAGCTTTGACATTGATCCGGACGATTCTAAATCGCAAACCGGATACGTGTTTTTACTGAACGGTGGAGCTGTCAGTTGGTGCAGTTCTAAACAAAGCATCGTGGCGGGATCTACATGTGAAGCGGAGTACATAGCTGCTTCGGAAGCAGCAAATGAAGGAGTCTGGATGAAGGAGTTCATATCCGATCTAGGTGCCATACCTAGTGCATCGGGTTCAATGAAAATCTTTTGTGACAATACTAGTGCAATTGCCTTGGCGAAGGAATCCAGATTTCACAAGAGAACCAAACACATCAAGAGACGCTTCAATTCCATTCGGGATTTAGTCCAAGTGGGAGACAGAGAAATTTGCAAGATACATACGGATCTGAATGTTGCAGACCCGCTGACTAAGCCTCTTCCACGAGCAAAACATGATCAGCACCAAGGCTCCATGGTTGTTAGAATCATTACTGTGTAATCTAGATTATTGACTCTAGTGGAAGTGGGAGACTGAAGGAAATATGCCCTAGAGGCAATAATAAAGTTATTATTTATTTCCTTATATCATGATAAATGTTTATTATTCATGCTAGAATTGTATTAACCGAAAACATAATACATGTGTGAATACATAGACAAAAACAGAGAGTCACTAGTATGCCTCTACTTGACTAGCTCGTTAATCAAAGATGGTTATGTTTCCTAACCATAGACATGAGTTGTCATTTTATTAACGGGATCACATCATTAGGAGAATGATGTGATTGACTTGACCCATTCCGTTAGCTTAGCACTTGATCGTTTAGTTTGTTGCTATTGCTTTCTTCATAACTTATACATGTTCCTATGACTATGAGATTATGCAACTCCTGTTTACCGGAGGAACACTTTGTGTGCTGCCAAACGTCACAACGTAACTGGGTGATTATAAAGGTTCTCTACAGGTGTCTCCGAAGGTACTTGTTGGGTTGGCGTATTTCGAGATTAGGATTTGTCACTCCGATTGTCGGAGAGGTATCTCTGGGCCCTCTCGGTAATGCACATCACTCAAGCCTTGTAAGCATTGCAACTAATAAGTTAGTTGCAGGATGATGTATTACGGAACGAGTAAAGAGACTTGCCGGTAACGAGATTGAACTAGGTATTGAGATACCGACGATCGAATCTTGGGCAAGTAACATACCGATGACAAAGGGAACAACGTATGTTGTTATGCGGTCTGACCGATAAAGATCTTCATAGAATATGTAGGAGCCAATATGAGCATCCAGGTTCCGCTATTGGTTATTTACCGGAGACGTGTCTCGGTCATGTCTACATAGTTCTCGAACCCGTAGGGTCCGCACGCTTAAAGTTCGGTGACGATCGTAATTAGGGTTTTTGTGTTTTGATGTACTGAAGGTTGTTCGGAGTCTCGGATGTGATCACGGACATGACGAGGAGTCTCGAAATGGTCGAGACATAAATATTGATATATTGGAAGCCTATATTTGGATATCGGAAACGTTCCGGGTGAAATCAGGATTTTAACGGAGTACCAGGGGGTTACCGGAACCCCCCCGGGGGGTTATTGGGCCTACATGGGCCATAAGGGAGAAGAGGAGGGCCGGCCAGGGCAAGCCGCTTGCCCCCTCCCCCCTAGTCCGAATAGGACAAGGAAGGGGGGCGGCGCCCCCCTTTCCTCTTTCTCCCTTCCTCCTTCCTTTTCCAACAAGGCAAGAGGGGGGAGTCCTACTCCCGGTTGGAGTAGGACTCCTCCAGGCGCGCCCATAGGGCCGGCCGCACCTCCCCCTCTCCCTCCTTTATATACTGAGGCAAGAGGGCACCCCATGACACACAAGTTGATCCTCGTGATCGTTCCTTAGCCATGTGCAGTGCCCCCTTCCACCATATTCCACCTCGGTCATATCGTAGCGGTGCTTAGGCGAAGCCCTGCGCCGGTAGAACATCATCACTGTCATCACGCCGTCGTGCTGACAAAACTCTCCCTTAATGTTTTGCTGGATCAGAACTCAAGGGACGTCACCGAGTCGAACGTGTGCAGAACTCGGAGGTGCCGTACGTTCGGTACTTGGATCGGTCGGATCGAGAAGACATACGACTACTTCCTCTACGTTGTCTCAACACTTCCGTTGCCGGTCTACGAGGGTACGTAGACAACACTCTCCCCTCTCGTTGCTATGCATCACCATGATCTTGTGTGTGCGTAGGAAATTTTTTGAAATTACTACGTTCCCCAACACTACTGTAGTACGGACTGAGCTCCAGTGCCTTCACTGCACCTGCTTTTGGCTATATGACAGGTGAGCCAGCCACATTTTGGGCCCACCTATCGTAAATCCAAAGGCAGGTGCACTAAGTCAATGAAGCTGCGTCCATATAGTACTCTCGTGTATATGACTAAAATATTGTGGAGTGGTTTTCTTATTCTCTCCATAACAATCATTTTAAATTGTGTAAGTACGAAATGAAACTCTTTATTTAATGTACAGTGAAGAAACTAGTACTACTTCCGTTGAACTAACGATCCATGCCCACGTGTCCTAGTCGCACTTCCTGTCCTTCATGTGTGGTACACTACCCTCCCTTGAGTGAACAACCACACATGCGCCAAATTATCGGAAATGTGTGAGAGTGTGTACAAATAAAGAAATTTAATTTCAATTATCGGAAAGGTTTGAGAGTATTACGAAGTTTGACTTCAGTCTGCGGAGTAAATAAAAATGGAGGGTTACTACGTCCATCCGGGTTTTTAGTCCACACCATTTTTTAAATCAAAGTTAATAGTTGGACAAATAAAATTACAGGGGAGCTAGAGACAAAGTTGTGAGAAGGCTTAGAAATCAATACAAAACTTATGCCCTTAGTACCAACGTCGATCCTTCTTCGAGGAAACATTTGGTTCATAGCCAATTGTGTGATAAAATTGCACCAACGTGAAAGACGACTGCGTCTCCAATGCAACCAAGGTGAAATGACGAAGGATATCATCTTTGTGCGTAACAAGCAAAGAGCACTGATGGAAGACAGCTTGTTTTTCGTTGAAAATCGATCAGCTTCACTAGCCAACGCAACCATGACGTGCAACCATGAGCATCGATAGGTCATCGTGGTGATGCATCATCCATTTGGCATGAAGTTTGGATGAGGCACCTAAGAAGTTCGACAAATCCTCACTGTGGTATGTTTCTTCTCAGTAATCAAGCTCAAGGAAGGAAGAACCACATGGCAGAGGACAGTGAGGCGGAACAACAATGGCCATCCAATTTTGTGCAGTTCCACTAAAATTGAGGAAGACATGCCCGGGTATGGAGACACGCATCGCTGTTTCCAAAAATATAAAAAAGGGTTAGCAACGACATTTCAATTGTCAATAAGAATTAATGAAAAGTACACCAACAAACAGAAGCATCATAATTATCTTGATGGGAACTAAACCAGGATACCCGAGAAAAAAAGCATTTCTTCATTTACCAGTGATAGTACTACCACCATATGGATAATGACCGCACAACCACCATGTACTTTTTGTCGAAACAACATGTATACCTCCACCGAGGCATAAATCAAGACAACTTTTTGACTGGCATTTCCTCTATAATAGTACTAGTAGGTGATGTTGGACCAGCCGACGAACCGTAGCTACTATGCATGGGGAGCTGGGGAGTAGTCGCATAGAAGAAAACCCGCACGCAACGACCTGGGGAGCTGGACCAGTACAAGAAGTTATACCTCAGGTGGGCGAGATGTCATTTAGGCGGGCGGGCGGGATCTTCCCACACGACAGCAGCGAACAAGGGCACGGAGGATCTTCGTCCGCGCCGGCGCCGGCTCCGAGAGGACGGTGCGCATCGGCTTCCTCCGTCACTGATGGCGACAATGTCAATGCTGCACCTCCTCACTGTTGGGTTTCGTAGTAATTTCAAAAAATTTCCTACACACACGCAAGATCATGTGATGCATAGCAACGAGAGGGGAGAGTGTTGTCTACGTACCCACACAGACCGACTACGGAAGCGTTGACACGACGTAGAGGAAGTAGTCGTACGTCTTCACGATCCAACCGATCAAGCACCGAAACTACGGCACCTCCGAGTTCGAGCACACGTTCAGCTCGATGACGATCCCCGGACTCCGATCCAGCAAAGTGTCGGGGAAGAGTTCCGTCAGCACGACGGCGTGGTGACGATCTTGATGTACTACAGCAGCAGGGCTTCGCCTAAACTCCGCTACAGTAATATCGAGGACTATGGTGGCTGGGGCGCCGCACACGGCTAAGGAATAGATCACGTGGATCAACTTGTGTGTTTCTGGGGTGCCTCTGCCTCAGTATATAAAGCAGCCAAGGGGGAGGGGGGCGCCGGCCAGGAGGAGGGCGCAGGAGGAGGACTCCCCTCCCAATCCTAGTTGGATTAGGATTCCCCAAGGGGGAAAGAGGGAGAGGGGGGCCGGCCACCTTCTCCTAGTCCTAATAGGACTAGGGAAGGGGGGAGGTGCGCAGCCACCTTGGGCTGCCCCTTTCTCATTTCCACTAAAGCCCATTAAGGCCCATATGGCTCCCGGGGGGTTCCGGTAACCTCCCGGTACTCCGGTAAAATCCCGATTTCACCCGGAACACTTCCGATATCCAAACATAGGCTTCCAATATATCAATCTTTACGTCTCAACCATTTCGAGACTCCTCGTCATGTCCATGATCACATCCGGGACTCCGAACAACCTTCGGTACATCAAAATGCATAAACTCATAATATAATTGTCATCGTAACCTTAAGCGTGCGGACCCTACGGGTTCGAGAACAATGTAGACATGACCGAGACACGTCTCCGGTCAATAACCAATAGCGGGACCTGGATGCCCATATTGGCTCCTACATATTCTACGAAGATCTTTATCGGTCAGACCGCATAACAACATACGTTGTTCCCTTTGTCATCGGTATGTTACTTGCCCGAGATTCGATCGTCGGTATCCAATACCTAGTTCAATCTCGTTACCGGCAAGTCTCTTTACTCGTTCTGTAATACATCATCCCGCAACTAACTCATTAGTTGCAATGCTTGCAAGGCTTATCTGATGTGCATTACCGAGAGGGCCCAGAGATACCTCTCCGACAGTCGAAGTGACAAATCCTATTCTCGAAATATGCCAGCCCAACATGTACCTTTGGAGACACCTGTAGTACTCCTTTATAATCACCCAGTTATGTTGTGACGTTTGGTAGTACCCAAAGTGATCCTCCGGTAAACGGGAGTTGCATAATCTCATAGTTATAGGAACATGTATAAGTCATGAAGAAAGCAATAGCAACATACTAAACGATCGGGTGCTAAGCTAATGGAACGGGTCATGTCAATTAGATCATTCAACTAATGATGTGATCCCGTTAATCAAATAACAACTCCTTTGTCTATGGTTAGGAAACATAACCATCTTTGATTAACGAGCTAGTCAAGTAGAGGCATACTAGTGACACTCTGTTTGTCTATGTATTCACACATGTATTATGTTTCCGGTTAATACAATTCTAGCATGAATAATAAACATTTATCATGAAATAAGGAAATAAATAATAACTTTATTATTGCCTCTAGGGCATATTTCCTTCAGTCTCCCACTTGCACTAGAGTCAATAATCTAGATCACATCACTATGTGATTAACATCGATAGTTCACATCATCATGTGATTAACACCCATAGTTCACATCGCCATGTGACCAACACCCAAAGGGTTTACTAGATTCGGTAATCTAGTTCACATCGCTATGCGATTAACACCCAAAGAGTACTAAGGTGTGATCATGTTTTGCTTGTGAGAGAATCTTAGTCAACGGTCTTTCACATTCAGATCCGTTATGTATTTTGCAATTTTCTATGTCTACAATGCTCTGCACGGAGCTACTCTAGCTAATTGCTCCCACTTTCAACATGTATCTAGATCGAGACTTAGAGTCATCCAGATCAGTGTCAAAACTTGCATCGACGTAACCCTTTACGGCGAACCTTTTTGTCACGTCCATAATCGAGAAACATATCCTTATTTCACTAAGGATAATTCTGACCGCTGTCCAGTGATCTACTCCTAGATCACTATCATACTCCCTTGCCAAACTCAGTGGTAGGGCATACAATAGATCCGGTATACAGCATGGCATACTTTATAGAACCTATGGCTGAGGCATAGGGAATGACTTTCATTCTCTTTCTATCTTCTGCCGTGGTCAGGCTTTGAGTCTTACTCAACTTCACACCTTGTAACACAGGCAAGAAACCTTTTCTTTGACTGTTCCATTTTGAACTACTTCAAAATCTTGTCAAGGTATGCACTCATTGAAAAAACTTATCAAGTGTCTTGATCTATCTCTATAGATCTTGATACTCAATATGTAAGCAGCTTCATCTAGGTCTTTCTTTGAAAAACTCCTTTCAAACACTCCTTTATGCTTTGCAGAATAATTCTACATTATTTCCGATCAACAATATGTCATTCACATATACTTATCAGAAATGTTGTAGTGCTCCCACTCACTTTCTTGTAAATACAGGCTTCACCGCAAGTCTGTATAAAACTATATGCTTTGATCAACTTATCAAAGCATATATTCCAACTCCGAGATTCTTGCACCAGTCCATAGATGGATCGCTGGAGCTTGCATATTTAGTTAACACCTTTAGGATCGCCAAAACCTTCTAGTTGCATCGTATACAACTCTTCTTTAGTAAATCCATTATGGAATGCAGTTTTGTTTATCCATTTGCCAAATTTCATAAAATGCGGCAATTGCTAACATGATTCGGACAGACTTAAGCATAGATACGAGTGAGAAAATCTCATCGTAGTTAACACCTTGAACTTGTCGAAAACCTTTTTGCGACAATTCTAGCTTTGTAGATAGTAACACTACTATCAGCGTCCGTCTTCCTCTTGAAGATCCATTTATTCTCAATTGCTTGCCGATCAGTGGGCAAGTCAACCAAAGTCCATACTTTGTTCTCATACATGGATCATATCTCAGATTTCATGGCCTCAAACCATTTCGCGGAATCTGGGCTCATCATCGCTTCCTCATAGTTCGCAAGTTCGTCATGGTCTAGTAACATGACTTCCAGAACAGGATTATCGTACCACTCTGGTGCGGATCTTACTCTGGTTTACCTACGAGATTTGGTAGTAACTTGATCTGAAGTTACATGATCATCATCATTAGCTTCCTCACTAATTGGTGTAGTAGTCACAGGAACAGATTTCTGTGATGAACTACTTTCCAATAAGGGAGCAGGTACAGTTACCTCATCAAGTTATACTTTCCTCCCACTCACTTCTTTCGAATGAAACTCCTTCTCTAGAAAAACTCCAAATTTAGCAACAAAAGTCTTGCCTTCGGATTTGTGATAGAAGGTGTACCCAACAGTCTCCTTTGGGTATCCTTATGAGGACATATTTCTCCAATTTGGGTTTGAGCTTATTAGGATGAAACTTTTTCATATAAGCATCACAACCCCAAACTTTAAGAAACGACAGCTTAGGTTTCTTGCCAAACCATAGTTCACATGGTGTCGTCTCAACGGATTTAGATGGTGCCCTATTTAACATGAATGTAGCTGTCTCTAATGCATAACCCCAAAACGATAGTGGTAGATCGGTAAGAGACATCATAGATTGCACTATACCCAATAAAGTACGGTTATGACGGACGGACACACCATTATGCTGTGGTGTTCCATGTGGCATGAGTTTGTGAAACTATTCCACATTGTTTTAATTGAAGACCTAACTCGTAACTCAAACATTTGTCTCCGCGATCAGATCGTAGAGACTTTATTTTCTTGTCACGATGATTTTCCTCTTCACTCTGAAATTCTTTAAACTTTTCAAATGTTTCAGACTTATGTTTCATCAAGTAGATATACCCATATCTGCTCAAATCATCTGTGAAGTTCAGAAAATAACGATACTTGCCGTGAGCCTTAACACTCATCGGACCGCATACATCAGTATGTATTATTTCCAATAAGTCAGTTGCTCGCTCCGGAGAATGGAGTCTTAGTCATCTTGCCCATGAGGCATGGTTCGCAAGCATCAAGTGATTCATAATCAAGTGATTCCAAAAGCCCATCAGCATGGAGTTTCTTCATGCGCTTTACACCAATATGACCTAAACGGCAGTGCCACAAATAAGTTGCACTATCATTATTAACTTCGCATCTTTTGGTTTCAATATTATGAATATGTGTATCATTAAGATCGAGATCCAATGAACTATTTTCATTGGGTGTGTAACCATATAAGGTTTTATTCATGTAAACAGAACAACAATTTATTCTTTTTACTTAAATGAATAACCGTATTACAATAAACATGATCAAATCATATTCATGCTCAACGCAAACACCAAATAACACTTATTTAGGTTCAACACTAATCTCGAAAGTATACGGAGTGTGCGATGGTGATCATATCAATCTTGGAACCACTTCCAACACACATCGTCACTTCACCCTTAACTAGTCTCTGTTCATTCTGCAACTCCCGTTTCGAGTTACTACTCTTAGCAACTGATCCAGTATCAAATACTGAGGGGTTGCTATAAACACTAGTAAAGTACACATCAATAACATGTATATCAAATATACTTATGTTCACTTTGCCATCCTTATTATCCGCCAATCACTTGGGGCAGTTCCGCTTCCATTGACCAGTTCCTTTGCAGTAGAAGCACTTAATCCTAGGCTTAGGATCATACTTGGGTTTCTTCACTTGAGCAGCAACTTGCTTGCCGTTCTTCTTGAAGTTCCCCTTCTTCCCTTTGCCCTTTTCTTGAAACTAGTGGTCTTGTCAACCATCAACACTTGATGTTTTTCTTGATTTCTACCTTCGTTGATTTCAGCATCACGAAGAGCTTGGGAGTTGTTTCCGTTATCCCTTGCATATTATAGTTCATCACGAAGTTCTACTAACTTGGTGATGGTGACTTAGGGAATTCTGTCAATCACTATCTTATCTGGAAGATTAACTCCCACTTGATTCAAGCGATTGTAGTACCCAGACAATCTGACCACATGCTCACTAGTTGAGCGATTCTCCTCCATCTTTTAGCTATAGAACTTGTTGGAGACTTCATATCTCTCAATTCGGGTATTTGCTTGAAATATTAACTTCAACTCCTAGAACATCTCATATGGTCAATGACGTTCAAAACGTCTTTGAAGTCCCGATTCTAAGCCGTTAAGCATGGTGCACTTAAACTATCAAGTAGTCATCATATTGAGCTAGCCAAACGTTCATAACGTCAGCATCTGCTCCTGCAATAGGTCTGTCACCTAGCGGTGCATCAAGGACATAATTCTTCTGTGCAGCAATGAGGATAAACCTCAGATCACGGATCCAATCCGCATCATTGCTACTAACATCTTTCAACACAATTTTTCTCTCGGAACATATAAACATATGAAAGTAACAACGCAAGCTATTGATCTACAACATAATTTGCAAAATACTACCAGGACTAAGTTCATGATAAATTTAAGTTCAATTAATCATATTACTTAAGAACTCCCACTTAGATAGACATCCATCTAATCTTCTAAGTGATCACGTGATCCAAATCAACTAAACCATAACCGATCATCACGTGAGATGGAGTAGTTTTCAATGGTGAACATCGTTATGTTGATCATATCTACTATATGATTCACGCTCGACCTTTCGGTCTCCGTGTTCCGAGGCCATATCTGCATATGCTAGGCTCGTCAAGTTTAACCTGAGTATTCTGCGTGTGCAAAAACTGGCTTGCACCCGTTGTAGATGGACGTAGAGCTTATCACACACGATCATCACGTGGTGTCTGGGCACGACGAACTTTGGCAACGGTGCATACTTAAGGAGAACACTTCTTGATAATTTAGTGAGAGATCATCTTATAATGCTACCGTCAATCAAAGCAAGATAAGATGCATAAAAGATAAACATCACATGCAATCAATATAAGTGATATGATATGGCCATCATCATCTTGTGCTTGTGATCTCCATCTTCGAAGCACCGTCGTGATCACCATCGTCACCGGCGCGACACCTTGATCTCCATCGTAGCATCGTTGTCGTCTCGCCAATCTTATGCTTCCACGACTATCACTACCGCTTAGTAATAAAGTAAAGCATTACATCGCGATTGCATTGCATACAATAAAGAGACAACCATATGGCTCCTGCCAGTTGCCGATAACTTGGTTACAAAACATGATCATCTCATACAATAAAATTTAGCATCATGCCTTGACCATATCACATCACAACATGCCCTGCAAAAACAAGTTAGACGTCTTCTACTTTGTTGTTGCAAGTTTTACGTGGCTGCTACGGGCTTAAGCAAGAACCAATCTCACCTACGCATCAAGACCACAACGATAGTTTGTCAAATAGACTCCGTTTTAACCTTCGCAAGGACCGGGCGTAGCCGTACTTGGTTCAACTAAAGTTGGAGAGACAGTCGCCCGCAAGCCACCTATGTGCAAAGCACGTCGGGGGAACCGGTCTCGCGTAAGCGTACGCGTAATGTTGGTCCGGGTCGTCTCGTCCAACAATGCCACCGAACCAAAGTATGACATGCTGGTAGGCAGTATGACTTATATCGCCCACAACTCACTTGCGTTCTACTCGTGCAAATAACATCAACATATAAAACCTAGGCTCTGATACCACTGTTGGGTTTCGTAGTAATTTCAAAAAATTTCCTACGCACACGCAAGATCATGTGATGCATAGCAATGAGAGGGGAGAGTGTTGTCTACGTACCCACGCAGACCGACTGCGGAAGCGTTGACACGACGTAGAGGAAGTAGTCGTACGTCTTCACGATCCAACCGATCAAGCACCGAAACTACGGCACCTCCGAGTTCGAGCACACGTTCAGCTCGATGACGATCCCCGGACTCCGATCCAGCAAAGTGTCGGGGAAGAGTTCCATCAGCACGACGGCGTGGTGACGATCTTGATGTACTACAGCAGCAGGGCTTCGCCTAAACTCCGCTAAAGTAATATCGAGGACTATGGTGGCTGGGGCGCCGCACACAGCTAAGGAATAGATCACGTGCATCAACTTGTGTGTTTCTGGGGTGCCTCTGCCTCAGTATATAAAGGAGCCAAGGGGGAGGGGGGCGCCGGCCAGGAGGAGGGCGCAGGAGGAGTCCTACTCCTTCCGGGAGTAGGACTCCCCTCCCAATCCTAGTTGGATTAGGATTCCCCGAGGGGGAAAGAGGGAGAGGGGGGCCGGCCACCTTCTCCTAGTCCTAATAGGACTAGGGAAGGGGGGAGGTGCGCAGCCACCTTGGGCTGCCCCTTTATCCTTTCCACTAAAGCCCATTAAGGCCCATATGGCTCCCGGGGGGTTCCGGTAACCTCCCGGTACTCCGGTAAAATCCCGATTTCACCCGGAACACTTTCGATATCCAAACATAGGCTTCCAATATATCAATCTTTACGTCTCGACCATTTCGAGACTCCTCGTCATGTCCATGATCACATCCAGGACTCCGAACAACCTTCAGTACATCAAAATGCATAAACTCATAATATAACTATCATCGTAACCTTAAGCGTGCGGACCCTACGGGTTCGAGAACAATGTAGACATGACCGAGACACGTCTCCGGTCAATAACCAATAGCGGGACCTGGATGCCCATATTGGCTCCTACATATTCTACGAAGATCTTTATCGGTCAGACCGCATAACAACATACATTGTTCCCTTTGTCATCGATATGTTACTTGCCCGAGATTCGATCGTCGGTATCCAATACCTAGTTCAATCTCGTTACCGGCAAGTCTCTTTACTCATTCTGTAATACATCATCCCGCAACTAACTCATTAGTTGCAATGCTTGCAAGGCTTATGTGATGTGCATTACTGAGAGGGCCCAGAGATACCTCTCCGACAGTCGGAGTGACAAATCCTATTCTCGAAATATGCCAACCCAACATGTACCTTTGGAGACACCTGTAGTACTCCTTTATAATCACCCAGTTATGTTGTGACGTTTGGTAGTACCCAAAGTGATCCTCCGGTAAACGGGAGTTGCATAATCTCATAGTTATAGGAACATGTATAAGTCATGAAGAAAGCAATAGCAACATCCTAACGATCGGGTGCTAAGCTAATGGAACGGGTCATGTCAATTAGATCATTCAACTAATGATGTGATCCCGTTAATCAAATAACAACTCCTTTGTCTATGGTTAGGAAACATAACCATCTTTGATTAACGAGCTAGTCAAGTAGAGGCATACTAGTGACACTCTGTTTGTCTATGTATTCACACATGTATTATGTTTCCGGTTAATACAATTCTAGCATGAATAATAAACATTTATCAGGAAATAAGGAAATAAATAATAACTTTATTATTGCCCCTAGGGCATATTTCCTTCACTCACCTCCCGCAGCGGACGGGATTCGGCCGGATCTGTGACCACCGGTGGCGAGAGAGATAGACTAGACACTGTCGTCTTGTTTTGATATGGAGAGGGTGAGAGAGCGAGACGCGAGAAACTCTATCAAACAAGAGGCTATAATGGAGTAAAAAAAATCTCTCCATAGCAGTGGTTTTAAATAGAATATGCGCGTTCCCGGAAAAAAGAAACGAAAACTGGCGGACAATTTTTTAAGGGTCTGTCTAGGACACATCTAGATGTGACATAGTTATGTCACATATAAGTTGATGTCCACTCTGTTTGTGGTCTTTTCCTAGTTTTTTTGTTTCTTGTTGCTACATTATATACTTGTGGGAGCTTAGATGTGATATCCTTAAATAACATCTAGATGTGAATTAGATAAACTAATTTTCTAACGTACCAAGAAAGAAAACTCGATCAAAAACACGCCCCCGCTTCCAGGTCACGAGAGTCGTCGCGCACACACACATAGACATAGACATGCATATCCGTGTTTACATAAAATTCCATTTCCATCTCCATATCCAATCATATTTGTCCAACTGGCACATTATTTACGTTGTTAATTATATACGTAGCAATATTAACATACAACATCTCTTGTTTGTGCACGTCCGGACCGCTGCCACGGCCGGTCCTGACCAACCCGAGCCCTCTTCATCACCCGAGCGTGCTTCCCACCTGAAACGGTAAGTGCCGCATTCATGCCCGGCCAGAGCGGACGCGACCTCTCACTGGCGCCGGCATTGAAGCGGCGCGCTGGCCGAGAGAGCATCGCCCGCGCCGCTTCCGGGTGCACGCGGCTGCTCCGCGTTCAAAGGTTGCAATAGCCGGCTACAACATGCGCGATCTCTTCCAGTAGTAAGTTCTTGGGAGTCCGTGCTACAGCTAGCTTTCCTTCCCCAACTCGTCAATCTCTTCCAGTAGTGCTAGTACTCCATGGCGCGATCCATCGACAAGCAGGCGGGAAAGTTATGGTATACTACTCGGTTTGCGGTGAGTGGCATGCCGAGCGACCGTGTGGGGTCGAGCCGTGGAGGAGGGTGAGATACGAACACGACAGACGTGATCTAAACGTTGGTTTTGCTCGATGGCGCGATCCAACAAAACGAAACATTGGTTTCTCTCCGTTTCCATTTTTTCTCCGGAAAAACGGAAACTTTCCACTCCATTTTCATTCCTATTCCAAGGTTGCCCCGTTACAACATTCCATCAATACAAAGGAAAACTAACACGCATGCTGATGCATCTCAATGATTCACATATCATAACCAATATTTACTTCACAACTAAAGAAAAAAGTTGTGAGAGCGTGTACGATAGAAAAACTACTGATGGGGTCACTACCACTTAAACCCTAAACCCTAAACATGATTTAATTTCCTGGCCAGGTAGAACCTGTCGAAGGAAAGACGGCTGGCACCCTCGGATCATACGATGCTTTTGTGCAGTTCCACTAAAATCGACTTGAGCATCCCTGATGGCAAAGATATTGAAGAAGTGTGATTAGAATAATAGTACTGGCACTAGTTCATGAGACATAAACTCATCACAAGTAGAAGCCGGTAGAAGTAGAGAAAGATCGACATGGAGATGGAGCTACGGCAGTGGAGCAAGCCGGCTCCAAAAGGAAGATGGACTACCTGGGACGTCGGGCTGTAGCTAGAAGGGCGGTTGGGACGCGGCATCGGCCCATACCGCGGTGACCCCCTTTTGGGACGCACCGACTGTGGGTTTTCTCCCTCGCCGATGTCGACCGCGTCTACGCAGAACATTATTCCCTTCCCCCAGCTGCGGGATCAGGCCCGTCGTTCTATGCTTGTGAAGAGAGCAACCTAAGCAAGCAGGCTTGTAGCTTGGGCTCCTGCTAGTGTATATATAGTGGTTTTCTTTTTCTCTCCATATCAACCATTTTATATTGCGTACATGTCATTCAAGAGTTAAATGATGGTTGCTTCTTCCGACTAACTTATTGTGTGATTTGACTGCTCCTTAGTGGCCCTACACGTACTCCCCCTATGTGTATGCAACAGTCACACGTACACATGGACGCAAAAATGCGCGCGACGCCCTAATGCATACATGTCCAAGCACACGACGGAACACACACGGTCACGCTCAAGTGCTCAACCTAAACGTGCATGCACACACATACTTAGTCAGGGTGAGCTAGTGACCATATGAACACCGGAAAATATATATATTGAGCGCAATGAGCGTATTATGAAGTCCACTGACCGTATTTTTACAAATATACAGTGACAGACAGTGTATTTATCTCGTTTGAAATTAAGCCATATTAACCGAAGAGGAGGGAGCATGGACTAGCATTACTTTGTTGTGTCCCGTCAACTTGCCGAACAAGGAGAAGGTTGCAGGACGGGAGAAGCTTGCGCGCGTTTGCTCGCAGGACAAGGAGAAACTTTTGACTAATGCAAGCTCTCCCTCGCTCAGGCGGTGGACGTGCAATAGTTAATTTGGTGTCAGATTGCCAGAAGCATACACTATACTACTAGTACTATTATTGTTCGACTTCCCGAACAGCCAAGCGCAAAGTTTACTAGTACTACTACTATAGTCCATAAAGGTACGTACTATACTAGTACTAGGAACCGGATGGAGGAGCGTCTGCACTCTTATTATAATTTTAAAATGTGATAAAGCAATCTTCAACACATTTGGTTCTCTTCGAGGGTTCTCGCATGTGATAATGGAAGTTGATTGCATGGAACACTCGCCACAATTCTCGCTTAATTCTGGCTCATATCCTGTTACAAATAGTAGCACTCAGTAATATTTCCTCTTTTTTTGTTATTCAGCATGTAAACAGGTCAGCAAACCTTGCGGCGCATCTTCGTGCGAACCGTGCTTGCTGCACTTTGAATGTGGCCAAGAGCTGGCTTGATGAAACACCTCGCTTCCTACTTCTTTTTTTGCGGGGTACCTCACTTCCTAGTGACCAGTGTCTTGGCTGATCGTCCTAAGGATGCTTATATATGAATAAAGCTCTCTCATTTACCCGCAAAAAAGATTAAGCCATATTAATCGGAAAGGAGGGAGTATGGACTAGCACTACTTTTTGGTGTGTCCCGTCAACTCGCAGAACGAGGAGAAGCTTGCAGGACAAGGTGAAGCTCGCTTACGCCTTTTGACTACTGCAACCTACCCTCGGTGGACATGCATCAGTCCATTCGGTGTCAGATTGTCAGAGGCATACACTGTAGTACCCAACATGTGGAGTACCATCATTGTTCGACTTCACGAAGGGGCGAAGAGCCAAGCGTAGTAGTACGCGTACTTGGTTTTGCACCTTCATACTACTCCACCCTTCGTCACAGTTTATAGGGCGCGCTTCATTATGATGCATTTCTCTCAATGCATTTCCACCACCAGAGAGACTTTAGACGCATTTGGTTTAATTCTCAATTAATTAGGGCGTGGTAACCGCAATCGAGTCCACAATTTTCTCTCCATGTACTGTACTACTACGGAGTGCATGCATGTGTGTACCCGGGGTGGAAGCACTGCATGCATGTGTGTACGCATTATTCCCTCTAGTAATAGACGTCGTGCTATAACTACCAATGCTATTTTTCAGGCCTATCGCTAGTCGCCTTGGTCCCATAGATTTTTTTTCTTTTTTCTGAAGCGCGCTGTATAAACAGTGACGGATGGAGTAGTATGAGCGGATTCAAAGAAGAGCGTATTGATGGTTGCTCCTTCAGAGCAACTTATAGTGGGAAAGGTGGGGCTTATAATTTGACTGCTCATTACTCACTATTAATGCGGCGCAACGACCGGGCTGAGTCTCCCATGCGGTTGTGCACTACCCCCTCGGTTCTTAAATATACTCCAGAGTATTTGTCTTTCTAGAGATTTCAACGAGTGACTACTCAAATATTTGTCTTTTTAGAGATTTCAAATGGACTGGCACATACGGATGTATATAGACATATTTTAGAGTGTAGATTCCCTCATTTTGCTCCGTATGTAGTCACTTGTTGAAATCTCTGTTAAGACGAATAGAATATTTAGGAACGGAGGGAGTACACATATAAAGCAAAATGAGTGAATCTACACTCTAAAATATGCCCGTTTGAAATTTGTAAAAAGACAAATATTTAGGAACGAAGGAGTATAATTTTGTGCATGGCACATGGACCCGGATGATGAAGAGGCTTCTGGCAATGCTATCAAGCTTCCATCATTTGTTTACATAATTGACGTACTATACAAATAATTTTCCAGCAACATGAAATTGTACATGGTGTGAGCTTTCAGCTTTTGTTTCACGTGTCTTGCTCTTTCGGAAACAATAAAAAACTAACTTCCTTGCTAATGCATGTCAATTATTAGCAGATCGGAGCTAATAATTACATCACAACTGAAGACAAAGTTGTGAGAAGGTGTTAAATTAAAATTGATCCATGCTTTCATTGGCAACAACGTCCCCCGGCTCTGTCTAAATCAACAAGGCATGTTGGGAAAAAAAGTAGTTGTCTGGAGCATGCAACATTCCGATCATTTTGTGCAGTTCCACTAAAATAGAGCTGAGCGTCCCTGTTCCAAAGATATCAAGTGTGATTACGATAATAGAGGACTGCTGATGAAACAATAAACACACAAATAGAAGCCGGTCACCTTTGCAGTCTCTCTTAAGACTAACTAGTTGGAGAAGATTAGGCTCGGAGTTGGATGAGGAGGATAGAGCAAAACCATCCTCCCTTTGTGCAGTCGCACTAAAATGTAGAGACGTTGCCCGTGTGACATTTTAGTACAACTGCACAAAACACTCTTAAGAAAAAAGTGATTTGTGCAGTTCACCAAAACGTCGTAATAGCAACGAGGTGAAATGGATAGCCCTGTTTGCAAAAAAGAGATAGAAGGGAAACAATTACTGGCCAATAACAGTTGATGACACATGCGACGACAAAAAAAGAAGCATATTCCTTGTCCTAAGGGAAGATAACAACACGGTTGTGTTTGTCTAAAACGGTGTGAGGACGAGAATGCAATATGGAAAGTACGCCGGACGAGCTACGTTTTGGGCAAAGAACTATGGAAGATCCACATGCAGCGACATGGGAAAACGGGCAGTGGAGCAAGGCCGGAGGGGATACCTGCAGGTCGCCAGGATGTAACTAGGTGAGCGGCGGTGGGCGGAATCTGTGAGCAGGTGGCGTAGGCCCTGCCGTGCCGGAGCTTGGTCAGAGATAACGGCGTGTACGGTAGATCGGGACGTGCTGCCTCGGCACCGTTGAACGGAGAAACGATGCACTTCCTCCCTTTCCCCCGGCGGACGGGATGTGGCCGGATCAGTGACCAACGGTGAGAGAGAGAGAGAGGCCACCGCACTCCCTTTCCCCCGGCGGACGGGATGCGGCCGGATCAGTGACCAACGGTGAGAGAGAGAGAGGCCACCGCACTCCCTTTCCCTCGGCGGACGGGATGCGGCCGGATCAGTGACCAACGATGAGAGAGAGAGGCCACCGGAGCCTTGTGTGAGATACTCTGAAGAGCGGACTACTTTTTCCTCCATAAAAATCGTTTTATATTCTGTGTACAAGCCATTGTGCGCTATAACTTTATTTAAAAATAATGCGGCAACGCGTCAAGTCGAACTTTGTTTCGTGCACGCGTGGTACACGACCTCCCTAGGTAAACAACCGCTACAGGCGTTCAAAATAGCACGTGGGCTGCCATTTCGTAAAGAAATGAGCTCCACCGTGTACCCGCGCGGGTGTGGCTGGGCACGAAGCGTGAGTACGTGCACGGTGCACCTATTCTCTTCTTGTATACGTACACCACCTACGTGGGGTTGTGTGAGATAGATACAAACCTAGAGAGATATAGTGTGTGGGTTCTTGAGAGTTTTTTTTGTGGGGGGGGGGGTCAATCAAAAAATTTAACATATGCAATGTGTGTGAAATAGAGTCCTGGATATAACATATATATAGAGGGGGCGATCCACGAGAAGAGAGTGGAGGTATCATCGGCTTGAGGTGTCCATAGAATCGAAGAGAGGGATGATGTGTGTGTGTGTGCGCGCGCGATCGATAAAGAGTGTCATTGTATTTGTGTGTGCCCACGTCAAAGATATAGAGTGGATGGCCTACTGGAACGTGAGATGGGACATGTGTAGTTTGTCTCTATGGCATGGATACCTACCTGCAGCGCTCGACTATCGGTGTGTGGTGGGGGAAGAGGGAGGCCCAATTAACTATAGAGGTACAATGGCTGGTATATGTGTGGAGGAGGAGAGAGGCCTACCTCATGTATTAAGGAGATCGATCTGCCTCATGTATTAAGGGAGATCGATCGGCATCCATGCATATGTGCAGGAGATGAATAAGGTTGGGAGAGAGACAGAGCTAGAGTGTTGGAGGGGGTGGTAGTGGAGTTGCTTCTAACAAATGGTGGGATAGGCTTGCTAGACAAACGAAGGGCACGCCCGCAATATCAATAAGAGAGGAGATGGCTGCTTGTTGTCTGTGCACGTGCGTGTGAGAGACGGGTCAGGAGGCATGCACGAATGATGAGGGGGGCGATGTGGCTGTGGTAAGCAGACGTAACTACATAGGAAGATCAATCGCCCTTTGTAAGAGAAAGGAGAGACATAACTTGTGAGGTACGTCGATCGATGGGGGGTAGTTAAAGTCGATCTAGGTATATGTTGGGAGATCGATCGGTATACATGCATGTGTGTGTTAGAAGCAAATGAGGCAGGAGGAGAAGGATAGAGAGAGAGGGATTCATGTAGGAGGTGGTACGAGAGGCATACTATATCGAGGGGGAGGAGTGTGCGAGTACGAGAATGATGAAAAGAGTGGTGGGAGTGAGGCATGGACGGTGACAAGAGAAGAGGGGAAGCTTGTGTTTGTGCTAGGCACACCTGTCTAGAGAGGCATATCGATCGATGTGTGCCGTAAAGAAGCAGCTGGGGGGCCTACACACACCGTGGGTGAACGACCTAAAGTGAAAAGACAAATTTGCGCGGTGGAGCTAGAGAATGCTGAGGGAGGGTGAGAGGGATGCGGGCGTGTGCATGCACAAGAGAAAGTTAGCGCTAGCTACAAAGATAAGAGGGTTGTTGGGTGTAAAAGACGAATAGAGATCATATATACTTCATTATAAAAAGCGAATTCGGATATTTGAAGAATTTATCATAGTGTTTCAAACCGACGGATGTCTGAATATATATAACGGTGATACACATGGTGTGGTTATGAACATGGTATACTACATTTAATATATTTTATATCTACTCTTATAAAAAACGGAGTTGTTGATGATGGTGTGCCTGCCATCCTGCATTATAGGCCGTCTGATTTATATCTGGCGGATAGCAAGGAAACTATGATGGTTGAAGTTGGCAACAAGCATGATTGTAGATTCTTACTGAAATAGAGAAACGAATTCAAATTTAGTTCGAATTACAGCAGTAGTATAGACATTTGGAATGCACTAAAATGTTGGTATGAGTAGGTTACATGCATTATACAGCAAGCGAAAAAATTTAATCGGACATAACATGGATTCATACTCCCTCCTTCCATCTATATAGGGCGTAATGAGATTTTTAAGACTGCCTTTGACTATTGACAAGATTAATAGTACATGACATGCACAATGTGAAAATTATATCATTGAAAGAACCTTTCACAAACGAATTTAACGGTGTGCTTTATGTAAGTTGCATGTCATATATCATTGCTCTAATATTTGGTCAAAGTTAGCATCGAAAAACGCATTAGGCCCTATATAGATGGAAGGAGGGAGTAGCTTTGAATAGCATTTGTATAGTAAAACGGGGCAAGACTCTCTCTCTTTGTGTGGTGTGAATAGTTTTATTTTTTCGTTTTCTTTTTGGTTGAGGGAAGTGCGAATTGATTTGGTACGTACAAGTACAATATTACTACATGTTAGGCTTGTCCCTAAAATTCAACCCGCGTCTTGTTATATCCCGAAAATTCAGATATCGTGCTCCCAAAACTGGCGCCTTCACAACCCATGCCTTGCTATCCCGAAATTAGAACGCGCGCGAAAACTCCCTCCAGCTGCTAAATCCCGACACGCGAAATCCCCCTTCTAACCCTGAGCCGAAAGGGCCGCTAGTTCAAATCGGTGGGGGGTACTTTTGTAACACACCCTATATTTTGGACAAGCGCGTTCCTAATTCATGCTTCACCCCCTCCCATCGCCCCCTTTTCGCCATTCGAAATCCCAGGCCGCCATAACCTCTCAGCTCCAGCCGCGAAACCCCACCCTCCTCCGTCCGCCACGTCACCGCTGCCCAGCCAGAGCCTCTTCCCCGACGACGTCGTCCACCGCAACAGCTCGACGTCCCTCATCCACCTCCCCGGATGAGGATCCGTCGTCCATCTCGCCGTCCCGCCGGTTCAGCCGCCCCGTCCTCCACCTCCAAGGAGCTGCTCCTATGATCGCCTTGTCTATCGCGGCTGCTCCATCCCCATAGCGTCGCCTTAACCTGCTCCACCTGAACCGCAGCATCCTCACCGACTCCTCGGACGAAGCAGAGGCCTACTCGGTGCCAACAAAGAGGTTGTACACTCATCGCATCGCACCTTCTCCTTAACTCGACCTCCCGGCACCGACGGTGCTCCATCTCGCACCCCCATGGAGCGGCTACCTTGAAGCTGGCGCCGCGGGCGACATCTCCACGGCGGCTCTCCCCCATTGCGAGGCCCCTTCGGCGGCGGCGTCCATACCAGTCGGATCTGCTGCTGCTACTCCGGCTCTCGCTCGATCGCTTGCTCGCCCAACTGCTGCTGCTTCTCTCCCCCTCGCTCGTGCTGATGCTCTGCTCCGATTAAGCCACACTTCAGTCGACTGAATCGACTTTTGGGTCAGTCGATTTTCAGGGGTTGGGGGGCTCGCCGGAGTTAAGGAAGAACCACCCGCACCGGGGATGGGGGCTCACCGGAGAGGTACCCCACTATCTATCTTAGGGTTCAAGGTGGGGGCGGGGGGCCTAGAGGGCTGGCCGGGGCGGCGGTGGCAGGTTGTTTCGGGGCGGCGAGGCGGCGCTAGGGCTGGCGGTTCGGCCGGTGGTGGCTGGCGGCTCAGGGGGGTGCAGGTTGACGATGAACTGCAGGCCCTCCCTAAACTACATGTCAAGTTCCTCTCTGCTACCATTGCATTCAGTTTCGATAGTAGCATTCAGATTCCACAGTAAATTTCAGTTTCAACAGTTAAGTTCAGAGTCAACAGTTTTTACCTCATCTATTGTAGTCAGGTGGTTTTTGGTGATGTTAATTTTACATCCATTTTACATCATCTATTGGAGATGCTATTAGAATCCCACTTGAGATTGATGATGTCTGTCTTGTGCTGCTTCAGCCTTGACGTCTTACGGCTCACCGGAGCTGCTCCAACGACAGAACGATCCATCACAACAGAGTAGTGCCCTGGACGCCGTCTACAGATTCCTCAGATCTTCCTCCACACCTCCGACAGCCACCTCTGCCTCAACTACTTCAGCGACCAACCCAATGATGCTGAGGTCGACATGGCTACGGCAAAGAGGTTGTATACTTGTTGCATCACTTATTACTATACATTCACGTCGATCCATTAGGGCTATTTTGGTTCAACGGAAAACATCGATCCACTGGTTGTTACCATCACTCTAAATTTCTGCATGCTCTCCTTACATAATCTCACCATATTTTTTCGTATGAATGTCAGATATTGTACGCAGTCATGCTGAACATGTAGAGAAAAAGAGAAGAGTTTTGCGCGGCAATACAATGTCATGCAGACATCACGCCATGGTGGGTTCAATGGCAAACCCTCCCCACCCCTCTCCAGATTGTAATCCAGAGGAAGATATCTGTTCTGAGGCGGATTCGGACGCCGCTAACCACTCCTATTTACCCCCCTAGGTGTTTGCTCTACCTTGGGATGATGATGTTAGTCATATCATGCATATGTTGCCTTGCAGTGCCTAATTTTGACATCATATATGTCATCTACTTAGTTTAGACATGTTCTGTAATGCCACCTGTTTAGTTTATATATCATATATGGGAATTATGCAGTCTCATGTCTTTTAGCCAGCCATAATATATGTGAAATGTGTAATGCCATCCTGTTTAACCAGGAATCATATATTTGAATGATATCTTGCCCATCCTTTTCTTCATTACATTTCCATTTGTCGACAATGTTTGTACATTAAACTACTCTTCCTGTGAATCAGCCATTTGGGTGGGAGATGGAAAAAATCTGGAGTGAAAACAAGGCCTTCAGAGCAGACAGTGCTACCTGTCGAAGCAGATCTCTTGTTGGGTCCCGATAGCTCCTCAGAGATGGATTCAGAGACAGATGACCAGTCATATTCCCCCACTGAGGTGTATGCTCTAACTTGGCACGGTTATACTGCTCATATCATGCATACGGTGTCTTGCATTGCATAGTTTAGACATCATATACACAATATTCAACACCATGTTCTTAGTTCAGACATCATATCGAATGCCCTCTGTTTAGCATATAAATCACATATGTGAATTAAATGATGCGATCCTGATTACTTAGATAATATGTAGGTGAATTATGCCATGCGATCCTGTTTAGTTATTCATCATATCTTTCAATTATGTTATGCTATGCTATCCAGTTTAGATAGACATCATATATGTGAAACTATGTCATGCTATCCGTTTTAGTTAAACAATATACATGTCAACTATTTCATGCCCTCTTTTTTCCACACTATCTATTGCATCTGTCTCTCATACAATGTCTGTACTTTCAACCATGTTTCCTGTTTATCAGTCATTTGAATTGGAGCGGGTGATGCCAGTATCTAGCGGACTAAAAACACGGTCTTCAAATAAAACAGTGCTACCTCTTGGTGGAGAGAGCATCCCGGTTGTACATGCACAAGAACCAGCCCTACCACACATAACCCAAACTCTCGCAGATTGTACCCCTACTACGATGGACAGAGAACCAGCTTCACCCAATCTAACCCCAACCCCAGCCAATAGTAACCCAGTTCCTGTTGACACAGCACCATCTCCACCACAGAGCTCCCAAACAAGAGCAGTTAGTAAGGCAGCTCCAGTGCCCAAAGGGCCAGTACTATCACGGCGAACCCCAACTCCACCAGTTAGTACACCTATTCCTGTGGAGGAAGCACAACCAGCTAGTCGTAGTTTAGCATCTATCGCATTTGATGTTGTTAAATCATATGTGCGTATCTTCCCATCTTGGAAATATTATACTGAAGATGAAGGAAAATGCCAGTTGCAGGTGTTTGTCCAGGAGTTATGTGTAAGTAATGTTATTCATGGCAATTACTTTGCTTCGTCCCATACATCCTACCTCCAAGATGGTTATAATATAGTAAATTTTCCCATTTTTATCTATAGAGAAGGACCGATTTGGAAACTCGGGATGAGGTAACCTGTGCTAATACCTCTGCTATCTTCAAGAATGCTTGGTGGCAGTATCGGAATTACCTCAAGAAAATGTACTTCACCGGTAAAGAAACTCATCAAATTCCCTTACGTTCTCCTGAGACACATTTACTGGACGATGACTGGGAACGCCTTGTTCTGTACTGGTCCTGAACCAAGAATGTGGTAAGGTCTATGAGCTCATTTTCCATTTTTAAGTATTATATTCTTGCGTCTTACTGTACTCTATTCATGTAGAACAAGTGCCTAAACCTGAAGAACAACTGTTCTAATTTAAGATTCCATTGCTACCATAGGACATAGATATATGTTTGTTTGATGCTTTTATTATGTACTAGTACTTGGCAATAGAAGACTTGGTTGTTTAATCCTGTCCACCTTACTAATGAACTGGTTCACCGAAATGAGTTTCATATACTAGTACATGCTAAACTTGTTATGTGTCTGCTTGTTTCTTCTTTTAGAATGCTGACAGAATATTGGGGAAGAGTGCCTTATTAAGCAACGGTAAAGGAAGTAATGCAGATAAGGTTCAGGATAGTGACACATCCTGTCTTGGTTTAGTGTTGGAGTTACTGGCCACTACCGCTTGCACAAGCTATTCAAACTCACTGTCTAAATCAGTTCGGTTTCTTGAGTCTCAACTACAAGCTGAAAGACATCGATCAGCTGTGCTGCGACAAGAAGCGAAAGGACTGCGGAAGTCCCTGGAGCATTCAGATGCATACTTTCTGGTGCAATAGCAAGCGTTGGAGGATTTTAGCGCCCAACAGGACAAAGCTAATCAGCTTGCTAAGCTTATTGCCAGCATGGTGGATACCCAGGATAACGTTTCTTGAGCTCTTCTGAAGTTGTTTCAGTTATGCTCTTGTTTTGCTGCCGCGTTTATTTGCACTAGTGGCTTATTTTGACGGCCAGTGTATATGATATGCTGCTTTGTTCCCTATATTTGCACTGGTGGCGAACTTTGATGCCCAGTGGATGTAATATGTGTAATAGCCGTGATAGCCTAGCGTTAGTTGCTTGCTTATTTATTTCCTTGTTGTCTTGTTTATTTGTTTGCTTGTAGTCATTGCAGTTCTTTTTCCGCAGTTAACTAGTGGCTGCAATAACCTATTTTTTAAAACTAGGTCACAATAACCATGGGCTAATATTTACTGTAGTGACACTGGGCCTCCTACGGGCCGTAGAAACAGTGGGCCTTCTACGGGCCGTAGAAACAGTAGGCCTTCTACGGGCCGTAGAAACAATGGGCCTTCTACGGGTCGTATCATCAATGGGCCTTATACGGGCCGTATGATCGATTGGCCAAACATGGGCCAATAACAGGCCGCATTATGGCTGTAAACGGGCTAGAGTTGGAATCGTCCGTTCATGGGTTGACCATAATGGGCCATCGTTAATAGGCCGTATTTGATGACGCTATGAAAACGACCCAACGTATTAACGGACCACAAACGGGCCGACTGTAACCACGGACTGAATTTGGCCCACAAGCAGAAAATGACAGTAACGGGCCGTAAGTAAACGAATGCTGGAAATGAGCCCAAGAATAAATGGGCTCTGAGAAGGCCGAAAGATAACATGGGCTGGAAATGGCCCAACGGAATAACGGGCCGTTAATGGGTATAAAGTGATACACTGTTCATTACGGGCCAGTTTCACCATGGGCCGTTAATGGGTGTAAAGTGATCCATTGTTCATTACGGGCCAGTTTCACCACGGGACGTTAATAGGCCAAGAGTTACATAGGGCCTCATATGGGCCGAAAGACGTCATGGGCCATACATGGGCCAGAAGTGAAAATGGGCTGGAATCATATTGGATGGCCCAGATGACGCTACTGGACCTAATTCGGATAGGGCGTAACGGGCCTTGGGTTAGCGGGCTGTAAATGGGTTATATGCGAACAGGCCGTTAACAGGCTTTCCATGGGCCGGCCCGCCACCTTTTGACCAAGTCAAATGGGCTGGCCTTTTCACAGGAATGGGCCTCTGTTGGGCCATGCCACGTGTCGACATATCATAGGCGCCTATCTGACCCACTGACGAGCTGACACATGTTTCGTCCGGCCAATAAGAATTTTACACGTGGAAATTTCCCATTGGTCGGGGCTGTTAACGAGTTATCAGATCCAAAACCCGACCCGATAGCTTAACGGCATTCCGTTACAGTGGATGACACGTGTCGGTCACCCTTGACAAAAGCACTTCTGTGACGCGCGATTTATCGTCATGGAAGTGGACACTTCCGTGATGATAATTTTGGTAATGTCATGGAACACTTCTACGACAGCACAGGTATGACTATCTTGATTCTGTCATAAATTTGTCATGGATGTACATGCATGAAAAAAAACGCGACTTACTATGACAAACACGTATCATCACGAAAGTGTATTTTTTTGTAGTGTAGAGAGGAAACTTGATATTATTGCAATATGTAAAAGCATATGTTCCTCTCCCATAATAATTTTCAGTAGCATCATGAATGAATTCAACAATATAACCATCACATAAAGCATTCTTTTCATGATCTACAAGCATAGAACTTTTATTACTCACCACATAAGAAAATTTCTTCTCATGAATAGTAGTGGGAGCAAACTCAACAAAATAACTATCATGTGAGGCATAATCCAATTGAAAGTTAAAATCATGATGACCAGTTTCATGGATATCATTATTCTTTATAGCATCTCGTGTCATCACAATAATCATCATAGATAGGAGGGATGCTTTCATCATAATAAATTTGCTCATCAAAACTTGGGGGACAAAAATATCATCTTCATCAAACATAGCATCCCCAAGGTTGTGGCTTTGCATATCATTAGCATCATGGGTATTCAAAGAATTCATACTGACAACTTTGCAATCATGCTCATCATCCAAAGATTTAGTGCTAAACATTTTAATACATTCTTCTTATAACACTTTGGCATAATTATCGGAATCCTTATTTTCACGAAAGACATTAAAAAAGATGAAGCATATGAGGCAACCTTAATTCCATTTTTTTGTAGTTTTCTTTTATAGACTAAACTAGTGATAAAACAAGAAACTAAAAGATTCGATTGCAAGATCTAAAGATATACCTTCAAGCGCTAACCTCCCCGGCAACGGCGCCAGAAAATAGCTTGATGTCTACTACACAACCTTCTTCTTGTAGACATTGTTGGGCCTCCAAGTGTAGAGGTTTGTAGGACAGTAGCAAATTTCCCTCAAGTGGATGACCTAAGGTCTATCAATCCGTGGGAGGCGTAGGATGAAGATGGTCTCTCTCAAACAACCCTGCAACCAAATAGCAAAGAGTCTCTTGTGTCCCGAACACACCCAATACAATGGTAAATTGTATAGGTGCACTAGTTCGGCGAAGAGATGGTGATACAAGTGCAATATGGATGGTAGATATAGGTTTTTGTAATCTGAAACTATAAAAACAGCAAGGTAAATAATGATAAAAGTGAGCAAAAAGGGTATTGCAATGCGTTGAAACAAGACCTAGGGTTGATACTTTCACTAGTGCAAGTTCTCTCAACAATAATAACATAATTGGATCATATAACAATCCCTCAACATGCAACAAAGAGTCACTCCAAAGTCACTAATAGCGGAGAACAAACGAAGAGATTATTGTAGGGTACGAAACCACCTCAAGGTTATTCTTTCTGATCGATCTATTCAAGAGTCCATACTAAAATAACACGAAGCTATTCTTTCCGTTCGATCTATCATAGAGTTCGTACTAGAATAACACCTTAAGACACAAATCAACAAAAAAACCTAATGTCACCTAGATAGTCCAATGTCACCTCAAGTATCTGTGGGTATGATTATACGATATACATCACACAATCTCAGATTCATCTATTCAACCAACACAAAGAACTTCAAAGAGTGCCCCAAAGTTTCTACCAGAGAGTCAAGACGAAAATGTGTGCCAACCCCTATGCATAAGTTCATGAGGTCACGGAACTCGCAAGTTGATCACCAAAACATACATCAAGTGGATCACATGAATATCCCATTGTCACCACAGATAAGCACATGCAAGACAAACATCAAGTGTTCTCAAATCATTAAAGACTCAATCCGATAAGATAACTTCAAACGGAAAACTCAATCCATTACAAGAGAGTAGAGGAGGAGAAACGGCATAAGATCCAACTATAATAGCAAAGCTCGTGATACATCAAGATCATGCGAATCAAGAACACGAGAGAGAGAGAGAGAGAGATCAAACACATAGCTACTGGTACATACCCTTATCCCCGAGGGTGAACTACTCCCTCCTCATCATGGAGAGCGCCGGGATGATGAAGATGGTCACCTTGTGAGGGATTCCCCCTTCCGGCAGGGTGCCAGAATAGGGTCCCGATTGGTTTTTTGGTGGCTACAGAGGCTTGCGGCGGCGGAACTCCCGATCTAGGTTATTTTCTGGAGGTTTCTATATTTATAGGAATTTTTGGTGTCGGGAACAAGTCAGGGGGGTCCCCGAGTCGTCCACGAGATAGGGCGGCGCACCCGGGGGGTAGGGCGCGCCCCCCACCCTCGTGGACGGCCCGGGACTCTTCTGGTCCAACTCTTTTACTCCGGGGGCTTCTTTTGGTCCATAAAAAATCATCAAAAATTGGCACGTCAATTGGACTCCACTTGGTATTCCTTTTTTGTAAAACTCAAAAACAAGGAAAAAACAGAAACTGGCACTGGGCTCTAGGTTAATAGGTTAGTCCCAAAAATCATATAAAATAGCATATAAATGCATATAAAACATCCTAGATGGATAATATAATAGCATGGAACAATCAAAAAATATAGATACGTTGGAGACGTATCAGGGTGGACTGGTGCTTGGGTGCTGCCCTTCCTTGGACAAGCCTCCCACTTATGATTAACCCCTCTTGCAAGCATCCGCAACTACGAAAGAAGTATTAAGGTAAACCTAACCATAGCATGAAACATATGGATCCAAATCAGCCCCTTACGAAGCAACGCATAAACTAGGGTTTAAGCTTCTGTCACTCTAGCAACCCATCATCTACTTATTACTTCCCAATGCCTTCCCCTAGGCCCAAATAATGGTGAAGTGTCATGTAGTCGACGTTCACCTAACAGCACTAGAGGAGAGACAACATACATCTCATCAGAATATCGAACGAATATCAAATTCACATGATTACTTATAATAAGACTTCTCACATTTCCTCAGGAACAGACGTAACTACTCACAAAGCATATTCATAATCATAATTAGAGGAGTATTAATTATCATTAAGGATCTGAAACTATAATCTTCCACCGGATAAACCAACTAGCATCAACTAAAAGGAGTAATCAACACTACTAGCAACCGACAGGTACCAATATGAGGTTTTGGGACAAATATCGAATACAAGAGATGAACTAGGGTTTGAGAGGAGATGGTGCTGGTGAATATGTTGATGGAGATTGAACCCCTCTCGATGAGAGGATCGTGGTGATGACAATGGCGATGATTTCCCCCTCCCGGAGGGATGTTTCCCCGGCAGAACAGCTCCGCCGGAGCCCTAGATTGGTTCTGCTCAGGTTCTGCCTCGAGACGGCGGCGCTTCGTCCCGAAAGCTTCTTCTTGATTTTTTTTTCAAGGTCAAAACACACCATATAGCCAAAGATGGGCACCGGAGGCCTGCCAGGGAGCCCATGAGGTTGGGGCGTGCCTAGGGGGTAGGGCGCGTCCTCCACCCTTGTGGCTGGCGGGTGGCCCCCCTCTGGTTCTTTCTTCGCCCAATATTTTTTATATATTCCAAAAATAAGCTCCTGAAGTTTCAGGACTTCTGGAGTTGTGCGGAATAGGTCTCTAATATTTGCTCCTTTTCCAGTCCAGAATTCCAGCTGCCGGCATTCTCCCTCTTCATGTAAACCTTATAAAATAAGAGAGAATAGGCATAAGTATTGTGATATAATATGTAATAACAGCCCATAATGCAGTAAATATCAATATAAAGGCATGATGCTAAATGGAAGTATCAGCAAGCAATGTGACTAATGACTTAGTTGTGGGATGATGCATTACAGAACGAGTAAAGAGACTTGCTGGTAACGATATTGAACTAGGTATGAAGATACCGACGATCGAATCTTGGGCAAGTAACATACCGATGACAAAGGGAACAATGTATGTTGTCATTACAGTACGTTCGATAAAGATCTTCATAGAATATGTAGGAACCAATATGAGCATCCAGGTTCCGCTGTTGGTTATTCACCGGAGAGGTGTCTCGGTCATGTCTATATAGTTCTTGAACCCTTTGGGTCCGCACACTTAACGTTCGATGATGATTTTGTATTATATGAGTTATGTGACTTGGCAACTGAATGTTGTTCGGAGTCCCGGATGAGATAACAGACACGACGAGGAGTCTCGAAATGGGCGAGAGGTAAAATTGATATAAGGACGATGGTATTCGGTGTTGGGGAACATAGTAACTTCAAAAAAATTCCCACGCACACGCAAGATCATGGTAAACGAGAAGGGAGAGTGTCATCCATGTACCCTTGTAGACCGTAAGCGGAAGCGTTATGAGAACGCGGTTGATGTAGTCGTACATCTTCACAATCCGACCGATCCAAGTACCGAACGTACGGCACCTCTGAGTTCAGCACACATTCAGCTCGATGACGTCCCACGAACTCCGATCTAGCAGAGCTTCACGAGAGAGTTCCATCAGCACGACGGCGTGATGACGGTGATGATGTTGCTACCGACGCATGGCTTCGCCTAAGCACCTCTATGATATGATCGAGGTGGATTATGGTGGAGGGGGGCACCGCACACAGCTAAGGGATCAATGATCAACTTGTGTCTATGGGGTGCCCCCTGGAAACGTATATAAAGGAGTAGAGGATGGGGAGGGCCAGCCCTCCTATGGCGCGCCCTGGGGAGTCCTACTCCCACCGGGAGTAGGATTCCCCCCTTCCATGTAGTAGGAGTAGGAGAGAAGGAAAGGGAAAAGAGAAGCGAAGGAAGGAGGGTGCGCCGCCCCTCCCCCTAGTCAAATTTGGACTAGGCCTTGGGGGCGCGCAACCTCCTCTCTCTCTCTTTCGCCTAAAGCCCAATAAGGCCCGTATACTCCCCGGCGAATTCCCGTAACTCTCCGGTACTCCGAAAAATACCCGAATCACTCGGAACCTTTCCGATGTCCGAATATAGTCGTCCAATATATCGAACTTTACGTATCGACCATTTCAAGACTCCTCGTCATGTCCCCGATCTCATCCAGACATCCGAACTACCTTCGGTACATCAAAACACATAAACTCATAATACCGATCATCACCGAACGTTAAGCGTGCGGACCATACGGGTTCAAGAACTATGCAGACATGACTGAGACTCATCTCCGGTCAATAACCAATAGCGGAACCTAGATTCTCATATTGGTTCCTACATATTCTACGAAGATATTTATCGGTCAAACCGCATAACAACATACGTTGTTCCCTTTGTCATCGGTATGTTACTTGCCCGAGATTCAATCATCGGTATCTCAATACCTAGTTCAATCTCGTTACCGACAAGTCCCTTTACTCGTTCCATAATGCATCATCCCACAACTAACTCATTAGTTACATTGCTTTCAAGGCTTATAGTGATGTGCATTACCGAGAGGGCCTAGAGTTACCTCTCCGACAATCGGAGTGACAAATCCTAATCTTGATCTATGCCAACTCAACAAGTACCATCGGAAACACCTGTAGAGCACCTTTATAATCACCCAGTTACGTTGTGACGTTTGGTAGCACACAAAGTGTTCCTCCGGTATTCGGGAGTTGCATAATCTCATAGTCATAGGAACATGTATAAGTCATGAAGAAAGCAATAGCAACAAACTAAACGATCATCGTGCTAAGCTAACGGATGGGTCAAGTCAATCACATCATTCCCTAATGATGTGATCCTGTTAATCAAATGAAAACTCATGTCTAAGGCTAGGAAACTTAACCATCTTTCATTAAACGAGCTAGTCAAGTAGAGGCATACTAGTGACACTTTGTTTGTCTATGTATTCACACATGTACTAAGTTTCCGGTTAATACAATTCTAGCATGAATAATAAACATTTATCATGATATAAGGAAATATAAATAACAACTTTATTATTGTCTCTAGGGCATATTTCCTTTAGTCTCCCACTTGCACTAGAGTCAATAATCTACTCCCTCCTTCCATTTATATAGGGCCTAATGCGTTTTTAAGACCGCCTTTGACTATTGACAAGATTAATAGTGCATGATATGTATAATATGAAAAATATATCATTGGAATCTCCTTTCACATACGAATTTGATGTTATGCTTTGTTTAAGTTGCATGTCATATATTGTTACTTTAACATTTGGTCAAAGTTAGCCTCAAAAAACGCAATAGGCCCTATATAGATGGAAGGAGGGAGTAGTTCACATCGTCATGTGATTTAACATCAATAGTTCACATCTTTATGTGATTAGTTCACATCTCCATGTGACTAACACCCAAAGGGTTTACTAGAGTCAATAATCTAGTTCACATCGCTATGTGATTAACACCCAAAGAGTGATCATGTTTTGCTTGAGAGAGAAATTTAGTCAACTGGTCTGCCACATTCAGAGTCATATGTATTTTGCAAATTTTCTATGTCTACAATGCTTTGCACAGAGCTACTCTAGCTAATTGCTCCCACTTTCAATATGCATCTATATCGAGACTTAGAGTCATCTAGATCGGTGTCAAAGCTTGCATCGACGTAACTCTTTACGACGAACTCTTTGTCACCTCCATAACCGAGAAACATTTCCTTATTCCACTAAGGATATTTTTGACTGCGGTCCAGTGATCTACTTCTGGATCACTATTGTACCCTCTTGCCAAACTTATGGTGAGGTACACAATAGGTCTGGTGCACAGCATAACATACTTTGTAAAACCTATGGCTGAGGCATAGGGAATGACTTTTCATTCTCTTTCTATTTTCTGCCATGGTCGGATTTTGAGTCTTTACTCAACTTCACACCTTGCAACATAGGCAAGAACCCCTTCTTTGACTGTTCCATTTTGAACTACTTCAAAATCTTGTCAAGGTATGTACTCATTGAAAAAACTTATCAAGTGTCTTGATCTATCTCTATAGATCTTGATGCTCAATGTGTAAGCAGCTTCATCGAGGCCTTTCTTTGAAAAATTCTTTTCAAACACTCCTTTATGCTTTCTAGAAAATTCTACATTAATTCTAATCAACAATATGTCATTAACATATACTTATCAGAAATGATGTAGTGCTCCCACTCACTTTCTTGTAAATACAGGCTTCACCGCAAGTCTGTATAACACCATATGTGTTGATCACTTTATCAAAGCATATATTCCAACTCCGAGATGCTTGCACCAGTCCATAGATGGATCGTGTAATGCCCCGAGACTGACGTGTCAGGTGTCTTCCAGTTATTCGCTGTTGTTGCCTTGTCATTCGCTTGTGTGTTGCATCTTGTCATGTCATCATCTGCATTGCATCATCATGTTTTCAAAATTTGCATCCGTCCGGGTTCCCCCAGTTCTCTTCGTTGTCGGTGCTGAGCCCAACACACTCGCATGCGCCGGCGGCACGTCCGAAGTATTATTTTATAAGTTGTCAGAAAATGTTCTCAGAATGGGTTGAAAGTTGGCATGCGGTGTTGTTATGTTGTCAGTAGGTCTCCTGCCAAGTTTCATCGCATTCGGAGTTCATTTGATACCCCAACGGATAACTATAGAGACAATATAGTAGGTCACCTGACAAGTATTTTTCCTGCATTCCTATGTGCAATTCTTTCTACCTTATCATTTGAGGTGGTGTTATGTCATTCTTGATAATTTGAGTTCATGTTTCATGATCCACATGTTGTCAAGAATGAGGTATTTTAAATCCATCAATCTCTTCGTTGGAGTTATCTTGGGTTATATTTCACCTAAAGCTTTCCCTAATGATTGTTGCTAACTATGGTGCTCATAAGTGACCCAAGTTCTTCATTTATCCTCCCGGTGAAATAATCTTCTCATCTCCTTATTGATGTCAATCCAATCTATTGTTTCCGGCGGTGGCAGAATTTCACCTCATAGTTTTGAGTTTTTTTCCATAAGCCCACAACAAGCTTGTTTTTTTCGTTGTTGTTTTTCCTACAACTCTGTTATAACCTTCTTGGAAGGGTGTTTTCCAAGCTCATTTGTGGCAGAAGTTGCCATTTTCTTTTCAATTCTTTCCTTTCCAACGATCCAACTTCTATTCTTTCGTTCCGGAGGCATTGTGATGTTGCTCTCTTCACTCATCATCTCGGATTGTGAGGACCGTGTTCTTTTCGTGCTTATCCATTTAACCGGAGTGTCATGCCCTCTTTTCAAGTTCTTCCCATTTTGTCAAGTTTTACCTCCCTTCTCAACCAGAGTGCTGTCTGAAATCATTCTTACCCCTTGTGCCATTCTTTCAATAGTTCCGGAGTTAGTGTGTTGTTAATTTCATCAAGTATCTTCTCATCTTGTCAAGTTCATGATTCTAATTCCTTCCATTTACAGTCGGAGTGCTGTCCAAATTATATCATTATTTTTCCTTCTCTATCTTGTTTTAACTGGAGTGTTGTGGCTATCATTCCTCTTCGAACCGGACTCTCATCCAAGTGCTTTCATTTTGCCAAGCTCATATTCTTTACCTTCCTTTTTTCAACCGGAGTGTTGTCGTAATTGATCCTTATCGTTCCTTCTACATCTCGTTTCAATCGGAGTGCTTGCATGTACTTCTTATCCATTGCACCCCTTTTCTTATGTTTTTCAACATACAAGGTTCTAGTAATGTTCCTTGTTCCTCTTTTCTAATGGAGTGTTTTCAACTTTGTTCATCTTCGTTGTATTCTTCTTTCAATTCGTTCAACCTCGCAAGGTTCTTTGGTTTCACTCATTTGTCAAAGAAGCAACTAGTTTCACTTCTTCTCTTCCTCTTCTGTTCCCCTCCGGTGCCATCCTAGTTCTCAGGACGAGATCCTTTTGTAGTGGTGGAGTGTTGTAACGCCCCGAGACCGACGTGCCAGGTGTCTTCCAATTATTCGCAGTTGTTTCCTTGTCATTCGCTTGCGTGTTGCATCTTGTCATGTCATCATCCGCATTGCATCATCATGTTTTCAAAACTTGCATCTGTCCGGGTTCCCCCAGTTCTCTTCATTGTCCGTGCTGAGCCCAGACACACTCGCACTCGCCCGCGGCATGTCCGAAGTATTATTTTATAAGTGGTCGGAAAATGTTCTCGGAATGGGTTGAAAGTTGGCATGCGGTGTTGTTATGTTGTCAGTAGGTCGCCTGCCAAGTTTCATCACATTCATATTTGTTTGATGCCCCAACAGATAACTATAGCGACAATATAGTCGGTCAAATCGACGGACTTTTTCGGTCTCTGGAAACCTTGCCGAGCTGCATTTCCGTCTCTCTCCTCTTAGCCCAACCCACTCTCCACAGCCCACCTAACCCAGCTAAATCCCTCCTCTCGATCGGAACTGTCGGATCTCGATCCGGTGCTCCGAAATGCTCCAGAAACCCCTCCAAACCCTAATCCTAGCCTCCTTTCCTATTTAAACCCCCTTCCCTTCCATTTTTGGCAGCCTCCTAACCCCCTCCTTGTTTTCCGCACCGCCCCAATCATTAGCGCCGCCGCTTCCCTCCGTTTACGCGTCGGCCACCGTGTCCCCGCCACTTGGCGTCGTCCGAGTGGTCGCGCCGCCACCCAGCGTCACTCCTGCCCACTCAGAGCAGGCCACGCGTCCACCCAGCCGCCTCCCACCGCGCGGCCCGCTGAGCCTGCACACGGCCCGCCGTGGGCCGAAGCGGGCTCGAACCCCGCCGCCGCCGGATCTCGCTCGAACCAGACCCCCAACCTCCCTCGCCTGGATCAGGGAGCGCCCGATCTCCATCGTCGCTGTCCTGCACTCGCCGGCCACCGGAGCCTCGCCGCCGGCGAGCACCTCGACAGCAGGCCAGTGCCGCCCTCGCTTCCCTCTCTCTCCCTCCCCGTTCTCCTTGCTCTCCTCACCAGCTCTCTCACTCCCTCTGTTGCCGCAGGGAATCGCCGCCGCCATGGAACTCACCACCGACTGGAGTCGCTGGAGCTGAGCCGACGTCGTCCTGCTCGACCCCACCGTCCAGATCCACTTCGTGCTGCCCCGTTATTCCGTTCCTCGATGTCCCTACACCTTCAAGCGCCGCTGGCGCCTCATCATGGACCGCCGCCGGCGTCACTGTGCCTTGCTCATCCCACTCGTCACACGTTGACCGCATCCTGCCGCGTGGGCCGCATCCGGCGCCAAGGCCCGGCGTGCCAGGCGCCCGGCCTGCCAAGCCTCTTCCCCGACTGGGCCTCAGCCTGATGTGAGCAGCCACCCGAACCTCCTGTGCACTATTGGCCTAGCGTGTTTCAGCCTATTATGTTTTTTTCCAGTCCTGCGAATTTGTCTAATTATCCAGGGTTTTACCAGTTTTGCAGAAAACCCATTCATGATCATGCATTTAATAACTCTTTAACCATGCATCGTATTAAAATGTTTCATATATGAAAAATGCTTAGAATTTTGTCTAGTTTCATAATATCCAACTTACATCCATGTTAAAATTGTTTAAATTGCTATTTGTGTTTATTTTGCATATTGCCATGTTAAAATGCTTTATTTCATAACTAAAAAACCGTAGCTCCACTTTAAATAAACTTTATATGTAAATGGGGTAGATAAATGCATAGATTAACATGATGGCAGTACTTTGCATGTTTAATAACTCTAAAATTGTGTTTAGGTTAGAACAGTACCAAATTCAAATATTGCATATGGGATTTTCCAGAATTGTTGCTTGTTGTTCCGGCCTCATTTAAACTTGCCTAGATAGATAGTTTTATTATGCTTCACCCCTTGCCATGCTAACCAAAATTTAATATTGTTGGGTACATAAACGAGAGTGAACTAAATAAGTCATGTGGTGTTTCACCAATATGCAACTCGTTGCATATTGAGCTCCACTTAACTTGTAGTTTTGCTTATGCACTTTGCCATGCCATGTTTCATTAAACCGGACATACATCATACTTGTTTGCGCATCATGCCATGCTTATGTGATGGTTGTTTACTATGTTACTTGCTTCTTTCCAGGTTGCTTCTCTCCTTATCTTCGGTTTCGTTTCGGAGTTGTGAGGATCCCTTCGACTACGTCTGTTTGACTTCTTCATGGACTCGTTCTTCTTCCTTGCGGGATCTCAGGAAAGATGACCATACCCTCAAAATCACTTCCATCTTTGCTTGCTAGTTGTTCGCTCTATTGCTATGCCGTGCTACCTACCACTTGCTATATCATGCCTCCCATATTGCCATGTCAAGCCTCTAACCCACCTTCCTAGCAAACTGTTGTTTGGCTATGTTACCGCTTTTGCTCAGCCCCTCTTATAGCGTTGCTAGTTGCAGGTGAAGATGAAGATTGTTCCATGTTGGAACATGGATTTTGTTGGGATATCATTATTATATCTTATTTACTTTAATGCACCTATATACTTGGTAAAGGGTGGAAGGCTCGGCCTTATGCCTGGTGTTTTGTTCCACTCTTGCCACCCTAGTTTCCGTCATACGGTGTTATGTTCCTTGATTTTGCGTTCCTTACGCGGTTGGGTGTTATGGGAACCCCTTGATAGTTTGCTTTGAATAAAACTCCACCAGCAAGGCCCAACCTTGGTTTTACATTTGCATAACAACCTAAGCCTTTTTACCTTGGGTTTCCGGAGCCCGAGGGTCATCTTTATTTTAACCCCCCGGGCCAATGCTTCTCTAAGTGTTGGTCCGAACTAGAGCACCGTGCGGGACCATCCCTTGGCAACTTGGGTTACGTTGGTACCTGTATGCTTAGCTTATCCGGTGTGCCCTGAGAACGAGATATGTGCAGCTCCTATCAGGATTTGTCGGCACATCCGGGTGGTCTTGCTGGTCTTGTTTTACCATTGTCGAAATGTCTTGTAACCGGGATTCCGAGTCTGATCGGGTCTTCCCGGGAGAAGGAATATCCTTCGTTGACTGTGAGAGCTTGTGATGGGCTAAGTTGGGACAACCCTGCAGGGTTTGAACTTTCGAAAGCCGTTCCCACGGATATGTGGCAGATGGGAATTTGTTAATATCTGGTTGTAGAGAACTTGACACTTAACCTAATTAAAATGCATCAACCGCATGTGTAGCCGTGATGGTCTCTTTTCGGCGGAGTCCGGGAAGTGAACACGGCTTTGGAGTTATGTTTGAACGTAAGTAGTTTCAGGATCACTTCTTGATCACTTCTAGTTCATGACCGTTGTGTTGCTTCTCTTCTCGCTCTTATTGGCGTATGTTAGCCACCATATATGCCAGTGCTTGCTGCAGATCCACCTTACTACCCCTTTCCTACCCATAAGCTTAAATAGTCTTGATATCGCGGGTGTGAGTTTGCCAAGTCCTCGTGACTCACAGATACTTCCAAACAGTTGCAGTTGCTGATGATACCAGTGCAGGTGATGCAACCGAGCTCAAGTGGGAGCTCGATGAAGATCTTGATCGTTGTTTTGTTTCGTTTCCTGTTGATCAGTAGTGGAGCCCAGTTGGGACGATCGGGGATCTAGCATTTGGGGTTGTCTTCTTTTATTTTGGTTCCGTAGTCGGACCTTGATTGTATTCTGGATGATGTATGTTTAACTTGTATTTGTGTGAAGTGGAGATTGTAAGCCAACTCTTTATCCCTTTCTTATTCAGTACATGGGATTGTGTGATGATTACCCCTCTTGCGACAAACCTACCATGCTGCTATGCCTCTAAGTCGTGCTCCGACACGTGGGAGATATAGCCGCATTTTGGGTGTTACAAGTTGGTAATCAGAGCCATCCCTGACTTAGGAGCCCCCTGCTTGATCGAATCGCTGACGTTGTTGAGTATAGAACAAAATGTTTTGAGTCTTAGGATTATATATATCGGAGGGTAGGATTCTTTTTACTCCTTGGTCCCTTCGTCCCTCTGGTGAGGCCTCCTAACGTAGAAGTTTTGACTCTCCTCATGAGGGAGTCCTGGATTAGGGGGGTGTTCGGGTAGCCGGACTATACCTTCAACCGGACTCCTGGACTATGAAGATACAAGATTGAAGACTTCGTCCCATGTCCGGATGGGACTTTCCTTGGCGTGGAAGGCAAGCTTGGCGATGCGGATATTCAAGATCTCCTACCATTGTAACCGACTCTATGTAAGCCTAACCCTATCCGGTGTCTATATAAACCGGAGGGTTGTAGTCCGTAGACAATCAACTCCATATACAACAATCATACCATAGGCTAGCTTTTAGGGTTTAGCCTCCTTGATCTCATGGTAGATCTACTCTTGTACTACCCATATCATCAATATTAATCAAGCAGGACGTAGGGTTTTACCTCCATCAAGAGGGCCCGAACCTGGGTAAAACATCGTCTTCCCTGCCTCCTGTTACCATCCGGCCTAGACGCACAGTTCGGGACCCCCTACCCGAGATCCGCCGGTTTTGATACCGACATTGGTGCTTTCATTGAGAGTTCCTCTGTGTCGTCGCCTTTAGGCCCGATGGCTCCTTTGATCATCAACAACGATGCGGTCCAGGGTGAGACTTTTCTCCCCGGACAGATCTTCGTCTTCGGCGGCTTCGCTCTGCGGGCCAATTCGCTCGGACACCTGGAGCAGATCGAAAGCTACGCCCCTGGCCATCAAGTTAGGTTTGGAAGCTTAAACTACACGGCTGACATCCGCGGAGACTTGATCTTCGACGGGTTCGAGCCACGGCCAAGCGCGCCGCACTATCTCGAGGGGCATGATCTGGCTCTGCCTCCGAACAGTGTCCTGGAGGCCGCACACGCATCGGTTCCGACCCCTAACTCGGAGCCTATTGCGCCAATCGAGGATGAGCGGTTGGACGTCACTTCGGGGGCTTCGATCTCAAAGGCGATCGAGCGAAACGCTAGCCCCGCACTCTGCATGATCCGTGACTCCAAGGATCCGGACTCCTCCCCAGACTCCGAACCCCCCGCGCCCCTGCCGATCGAATCCGATCGGGCGCCGATAATGGAATTCACCGCTGCAGACATCTTTCAGCACTCGCCGTTTGGCGATATCCTGAACTCTCTCAAGTCTCTCCTTATCAGGAGAGCCCTGGCCGAACTACGGTCAGCGAGGATGGGATACGGACGATGAAGAAATTCAAAGACCACCCACCACCCACTTGGTAGCCACTGTCGACAATTTAAACGACCTGCTCAACTTCGACTCCGGAGACATCGACAGCATGGATGACGATGCAGGAGATACCGACGAACCAACGCCCATAGGGCATTGGACAGCCACCTCATCTCACGATGTGTACATGGTGGATACCCCTAAAGGAAGCGACAACGAGGAAAAAGGGGATGGGACGGGAGATCGACCCCCCGAAAAGCAATCATAGCATCGGCGTAAACGCCGACCCAAGCCCCGCCTCGACAAAATCCCAGCCATAGAGCAGGACAAGCCAGTAGACGACGAGCAGGCCTTAGAGCAACCGTCCGAACAGGGCAACACGGATAGAGAAACCGAACATCCCTCCTCCGGCAAAAACGGCATTCCGGACGACCTCACGCCGGATAAACCTATGGAGCGGAAGAATCTCCACGAGAGGCTCGTTGCAACTGCATGCAACCTAAAAAAGCAGAAGCGGAAGCTAAAAACAGCGGAAGATGCACTCCGGATTAGATGGAGCAAAGTAATCAGTACCGCAGATAAATACGGCGACAGTCGCCGCACTAAAAGCTATCCGAAAAGAAAGCTACTGCCTGAATTCGAAGAAGAGGCCCTAGAGCCCTCACATTCAAAAAATGAGAAAGCCACACGGTCGGATAGACGACCCCATAAAGCGGCAAGCGGCGCCGCACCTAAATCGGCATGCGACCCACTTAAGGATTCGCATCATGGCCCAGTCAGGTCCATTTATGGGCCAAGAAAGCAAGCTCTCGTAAGCAACGCTATGAAGCCATCATCAGAATCCGGCACACCCAAATACAGGGGCGCCGCACACCCCCTATGTTTCACCGATGAGGTCCTGGACTATGAATTTCCAGAGGGATTCAAACTCGTAAACATAGAGGCATATGATGGAACAACAGACCCTGGAGTCTGGATCGAGTATTATATCCTCCACATACACATGGCTAGAGGAGATGATCTCCATGCCATAAAATATTTACCCCTTACGCTTAAAGGGCCAGCCCGGCATTGGCTTAAAAGCCTTCCCAAAAACACAATTGGAAGCTGGGAAGAGCTCGAGGATGCTTTCCGGGCAAACTTTCAAGGGACCTATGTCCGCCCTCCGGATGCAGACGATCTTAGTCACATAACTCAACAACCTGGAGAATCAGCTCGGCAGTTCTGGAATAGATTCCTCACTAAAAAGAATCAGATAGTCGACTGTCCGGACGCCGAAGCCTTAGCAGCTTTCAGGCATAACGTCCGAGACGAATGGCTCGCCAGACACCTCGGCCAAGAAAAGCCAAGAACAATGGCCGCACTAACAAGCCTCATGACCCGCTTTTGTGCAGGGGAGGACAGCTGGTTGGCAAGGTGCAGCCCCAGCGACCTAAGTACATCCGAAACTAGGGATGGAAACGAAAAACCGCGACGCAACAAGGACCGTCGCTGGACCAAGGACAAAAGTCCGAAGAGCATGGCAGTCAATGCCGGATTCAAAGGCTCATGACAAAATCAGGCAAAATCGCCCCCACAGGATAACAGGGACGATCCATCCAACCTAAATAAAATCCTGGACAGGATATGTCAGATACACAGTACTCCCGGGAAGCCTGCTAACCATACCCACAAAGACTGTTGGGTTTTCAAACAATCCGGCAGACTCAATGCTGAACACAAGGGGCTCGACACACCAAGCGAAGACGAGGACGAACCCCAAAAGCAGAGCACCAGGAAACAAAAGAACTTCCCACAAGAAGTAAAAACAGTGAACTTACTTCACATAACAAAATGTGCGGCGCCCATAAAGGTACGCACCACACGGCCTATCCCCAAAGGGTCCCGCCACTGGTTGTCAAAACCAATCATCTTCGATCAGCTAGATTATTCTAGAAATATCAAGAATGCAGGCTGGACTGCCTTGATACTCGATCCAATAATTGGAGGACTTCGGTTTTCAAATGTCCTTATGGACGGCGGCAGTGGACTAAACCTGATATATCAGGATACAATCCATCACATGGGGATAAACCCAGCAAGAATCCGCCGCAGCAAAACCTCCTTTCAAGGGGTAACACCTGGTCCGGACACCCATTGCATGGGTTTTCTCCGGCTCGAAGTTATATTCGGCTCTGCCGATAACTTCTGCCGCGAAAAGCTGACCTTCCATATCGTCCCGTTCTCAAGTCGCTATCAAGCACTACTAGGACGCGAAGCTTTCGCTCGCTTTAACGCAATACCGCATTATGCATCTCTCACGCTTAAGATGCCCGGTCCACGAGGCATCATCTCTTTGAAGGGGAAGCACTAAAGTGCACCTCCCCAAGAGGAGGACTGTGCGGCCGCTTTGACAGCCCCACAGCAAAATGGCCTCACCGGCCAAAAAACTTCGAAATAGGTCATTCAAGACCACGAACGCGGATAGATGAGTTCGGTGCAAAATCATCATTGATGCAGGCCTAGAGGCCATATACCCCCGCATTGGGGGCTCCACGCATATACAATAAGAGACAATAAAACTCAATCTTATATATTTTACTTTATACTTTGTTTATTTCAAACTTTTTCGGCACGACCCGTTTTCAACTCAGTTCATCTCTTTTACAGATGAACGTCGTGCGGCGCCCGTCCAGGATACGGCACAACGGAGACACAGGCGCAGACATGCAGTAGGGACCCGTCCTAAAGGATTCTTTTTAGATTAAGACCCTGCGTAAACCTTTTTTACTGTCTCTTGTTGCTACACATCCCCTGGTTTTTTCTGATATAACCAAAGGAGGAGGCTGGCGTCTTGGCATGTGGCCACGTCAGAATTTTTGCACGTACCTGGACACTAGGGGCTTTTTTAATAAAGAGTGTTGTTTCGCCCGCACTCATAAAGACCGAACACCTTAGGGAGTGTTCGGCGTCGCGAGTTTTGGCATTATATGCATCAGCTCCGAATCATGTCTTTGGTCAAATGTTGGGTTGCCCGGCTCCTGAGTTTGGCTACCTTACGTTCCGCTCTATCGGCTAAGGTAGCACAAGGAGAACTACTGCGATTGTGCCCCGGTTCGGCCGGGCAAGCACCTCAATAGAGAAAGCCGAAAACTGACTGTCATGATGTAGCGTGAGACTGGTCAGCCACTCGAGGACCTATCAGAATCTATCAGATTCCTCCGCTTTAACGAAGGGCCGCTTCCCGGTCAGGCACATACGCGCCCCGAACTCGGGCGAGCGCAGTCACCACCAAGGGGCTACCTAAATAGTCTCACTGTCAAGCTCCTATGGCTAAGTGAAAGTGTTAAAGCATTATAGTCCAGTTGCCTGGCCCGCTGCGCTATCACCTCCTTTGTAGGACCAAGACGTTGGGTTAAGTGTGAAAATGCGTCTTCTGCGAGCACTCCCGCACTATGTGTGTGGGGGCTGAAGCCAACGACTGCCATCTTTCAGATTTTGTATATATCTTAAAACGGCCGCACAGGAGGTGTTCCCAATACTTGAAGGCACAAGTATAAAAAGGCCACTACAGTTTATCAAAATATTACTTTATAATTACATATGCTATCATAACATAGCATCTTTCGAGCACCGCGTCTCTATTATATGAGCGCCTTCAAGGACTTCCTGAAAACAGTGCTCTGAGGGTACTCGGCTTTTGTCCAAATCTCGGGACGCAACAACGGTGGTCTCCATCTCTGCCCAGTATGTCTTGACACAGGCAAGAGCCATCCTTGCGCCCTCTATGCACGCTGACCTCTTCATTGCATTAATATGCGGTACCGCGTCAAGGAATTGTTGCACCAAGCTGAAATAACTCTTCAGCTCCGATCTCCCCGGCCACAGATGACCCATGATGTACTTCATGGCGAGCCCGGACAACCTATTCAGTTCGGCCCATTGAGCCAAACGATCGTCCACTGCCAGTTGACGCTCTGGATTGTGAAACTGCGACCAGAAAAGCTTTTCCACTCCGTGATCTTTCTGATCTCGAAAGTGTTCGGTCGCATCAGCAGCACTCGCTGCCAAATCCAGATAGGTATCCTCCACACTCCACATCCGGTCCAATGGAGCAAACTTCGGATCGCAAAATTTCCTTCGCAGCATAAAGGGCTTTCCAGCCGCAATCTGTTCGGCCTGACGCAGCTCCTCCTTCGCAGCTCTCATCGCAGAGCGCACGTCCTTGGCATTGGCAACTGGCCTTCTCTAAGTCCGTCTGTTTCGCCTGGTCTTCTTTTTCAAGAAGTTTGCAACAGTCTGTAGCGCTTTTTAACTTTTCGGCCATCTCGGCCATCTCTTCCTTGCTTCGGCAATGAGCAGCATGTTCGGCTCTCAGCTCTTCAAGGGCTTTCATGGTGGCCGCATCACTTTCGCTGGCTTGTTCTTTAGCTCAGGCAAGTTCTGCCCTAAGACTCTCCACGGCGGCTGCACCATCTGCATCAAGCACACACATCGTAAGACACTGGCATAAAACTCTTCTTACCTAATGCCGCCCGAGGAATTACATACCTTGAGCCTCATCAAGCCGCTTGTTGACAAGCGTGATGTCGGCATCTGCCATGTCCAGTTGCCGCTTTAGTTCGGCAAAATCATCAGTTCGGCTTGATTCCGGACACCCTGCCGCCTACATTCAAAGGCGACATCTTAGACCTGGGATTATGATCCTCCGCGTGCCGTCATTTCTTGACGACGCGCAGAGTCTCAGGGACTACTATCTACACAAGGCGCATCTTATTCATGCGCAACTGACAAAAGCGTACATTATCTAATGTACCTCAAAACCCGCTAGTAAACTTTTGACGGCCTCATGCAATCCGCTCTCTGTGGATGAGATCCTTTCAATCACCATGCCCATCAATGCACGGTGCTCCTCCGAGATAGAAGCTCGCCCCAGCAGAATCTTTAGCTCCTCCGGCCGAGCACCAGATGGTGCCGGACTTGTCCCACGACCTCTTTCGAAGGCCGGATGCGGAGAACCTCGGGGGGCCACATAGCTATCTTCCGCCCCTGCCGGATTCGGAGAAACCCTCCGCGACGACACCTCAGGGTCGCCCGCCTCGCTAGGCGGCACGGCAGGGGGAGGCGTCCCGCTCTCCATCATCTCCGGAAGGAGATCCCCCGAAGACGAGCTCTGCTGAGAAGGGCTGAGGTCCGAGCTACAAGGTAAATATTTGGTTAATCTTCTCATATCTAAATCAAGGATTTCCCTCATCCCTCAAAAGGAAAATCTTTCTCTACTTACGGCTCGCTGGAGGGCTGATCCCCTTGAGGGCGTAGTCCGGCCGAGGAACTTCCCGGCGTCGGACCCTCTGACGAGGATTTTTCCCCCTGCTTCGAGGCCATGGTTTCCGGGTCGTCAGAGGCGGCTCTCTTCTTCCCCTTAGGAGAGGAATTGTCGGTTCCTCCCTTCGGAGCAGCCTCCTTCGAGGAGGCCATAGCTTCCTTGTCCTCCCCCTCCAAAGGCATTATTTCCAGCATCCTGACCAGCACGGGATCCGGCCTGGTTTCAGGAAGGGGAGCCGGACACCTGATCAGCTTTGCCTTCGCTATCCACTCCTGTTTAAAAGGACGGCTCTTTTAGGGGCAAGTTTATGACAACTATACAGATAGAAGGTCCGGGCACAAGGTTGCTTACTTGAGTATCCGAGCGATTGCAGCTTAGGCCTGCGTCCTCGGTTAAATCTGGACACATCTCTTGTGATCCGAAGAACAGTTTATACATCTCCGCGGGCGTTGCGCCCATAAAATTCTGGAGAGCTCGCGGTCCCTCTGGATTAAACTCCCACAGGCGAAGGGAGCGACGTTTGCCGGGCAATATTCGGCGAATCAGCATGACCTGCGTCACCTTGACCAGGCTGAGGTCTCCTTCCAAGAGATCCTTAATGCGGCCCTGTAACAAGGGCACGTCTTTGGGCAAACCCCAATCTAACCCTCTGTTAACCCATGACGCTAGCCGTGGTGGGGGACCCGAGCGAAAGGCAGGAAGCGCCACCCACTTGGTGCTCCGGGGAGTGGTGATATAAAACCACTCTCGTTGCCACAAGCCTAGCTCCTCTTGAAAAGAGCCCTCGGGCCATGGAGCATCAGCATTCTTGCTTATAACAGCGCCTCCGCACTCTGCGTGTCGTCCCTTGTTCATCTTCGGCTCCACTTTGAAAGTCTTGAGCCATAATCCGAAGTGAGGGGTAACACGGAGGAACGCTTCGCATACAATGATAAACAAGGAGATATGGAGGATGGACTCCGAAGCTAAGTCGTGAAATTCTAGTCCGTAATAAAACAGCAGTCCCCTCACAAAGGGATCCATCGGGAAGCCTAACCCCCAAAGGAAGTGAGACACGAACACTACGCTCTCACCGGGCTGGGGACTGGGGATAGCCTGCCTTTGAGCAGGCAACCTGTGTGAAATTTTGGCGGTCAAGAACTTAGCCTCTCTCAACTTTAGCACGTCCTCCTCTGTGACGGAGGAGGGCATCCATCGGCCTTGAAGGTCGGAACCGGACATTGTCGAAGGTCTGAGGCGCCCGGAATCTGGAGCCTAGGGTGTTGGAACTCGAGGCGACGGGCGAACTTGTTTAGGGATTGGAGAAAAAGAGTAAGGCCCTGGTCTCTTTATAAGAGGTTGAATACCAGGAGCCCTCCCTGTAACTGTTTGGGACTCGCCTTTAATCGAGAAAACATGCTAACGGGCACGATTGGGTTACCCACGTCCGTATTGATGAGAATCCCGTAAAAGGGGGACACACGATCTCTGCTTTGACAAGACGTGCCAAGGAGACTGCCTCGCAAAACACGCTGAGGTGGAAAAGTGAAATCGATTCGAGTAAAGGACTTGGCTGTAGTGTGTTGACGCACTGCGGAATACGTCAGCAGATTTGATTTGTGTTAATATTATTCTCTCTATGGCAATATGTGGAAGCATATTTTGCAGAGCCGGACACTACTCTTGGTGTTTACAATCTTCTATGAAGGACTTGGAGGAGGAACCCGCCTTGCAATGCCGAAGACAATTTGCGCGCCGGCCTCATCGTCATTGAAGCCTGGTTCAGGGGCTACTGAGGGAGTCCTGGATTAGGGGGTGTTCGGGTAGCCGGACTATACCTTTAGCCGGACTCCTAGACTATGAAGATACAAGATTGACGACTTCGTCCCGTGTCCGGATGGGACTTTCCTTGGCGTGGAAGGCAAGCTTGGCGATGCGGATATTCAAGATCTCCTACCATTGTAACCGACTCTATGTAACCCTAACCCTATCCGGTGTCTATATAAACCGGAGGGTTGTGGTCCGTAGACAATCAACTCCATATACAACAATCATACCATAGGCTAGCTTTTAGGGTTTAGCCTCCTTGATCTCGTGGTAGATCTACTCTTGTACTACCCATATCATCAATATTAATCAAGCAGGACGTAGGGTTTTACCTCCATCAAGAGGGCCCGAACCTGGGTAAAACATCGTGTTCCCTGCCTCCTGTTACCATCCGGCCTAGATGCACAGTTCGGGACCCCCTACCCAAGATCCGCCGGTTTTGACACCGACACCTCACCTCAAATTTCATGAGTTTTTTTTAGGATCACGCGGGTATCTTGGAATCGTTCAGATGGTTTTGTGACGAGAACACTATTCTTGGTGCCTCCTGACATTTAGGGGTTGTGGCAGTGTCCCGAGGAGTTGAGCTCCGAGGTGTTGTCGTCACAATTTTATCGTTGCGGTTTTGGAATACCTGAGTTTGCCGACATCGAAAATCTCTTTTATGCAGTTGTTGGTGAGATAACCTTGACACCACCCAGTACTGGGGCGGGAGTTCGGAAGTATTGCCATAACTCGTATAACGGATGCTTTTCAAAGGTTGAGGTACATGATTTCTGAAGGTTTCTTGGTTATGTGTTGAATGATGGATACAACTGGATGTAGGGATTGTTAGGTTGGGTGAGATATTATGCTTCCCCTGTATCCCCAACACTTGACTGCATAACCAGAAAGTTTCAGGAGTTTATAAGTGGGAATTCAAGTATCACGTAGGATATCCTTCCAACAGACACATGATACGAGATGGGACCTATCATATGTTTGTTTCCGGCTTATTCTGCAAGCCAGATCCTTTGTTTTCTTTTGTTGTGGTATTTGAGTTTCTTCAATGTCAAGTGTTGATTCCTTACCTTCCCTAAGCATATTTCTATGTGGATTCTAATCCTTCTTGATCATCAAGGTTGTCTTTTCAATTCTTTCCAACCAGTGTGCTTCTCTTCAAGTGGATCTGATCATTTACAACATCCGCAAGATCAATTCAAAGTCTTCTCAACGTTATTTGTTTCATCTGTCCCAAGTTGCCTTTGTTTTTCCCGCCCTCTCACCCTTTTCTTCAAGGATTCATATTTCTTAATCAAGTATCCTTTTATTGATGGGAAGTCTCTCCATTTTTTCCGGAGATGTTCTTATTCGGTGATACTCAGGAAGATACTAACGGAGCCACAAGTTCATCATCATTCGTTCTCTTTCTTCTCCGGTGGATTCAAGTCAAGCTTTGTCGATCATATCTTTTCCTCGTTTCAAATGCTTTCTTATGCCGGTGCACCTCTTAATCATTCACCTCTCATTTTCCATTTGTTCTGGAGTGCTGAAGATATCTCAGAAGGCTCGTCTTTTCATTCAAGATCCGTTCAAGCTATCTCGAGGTTTTTTATCTCATTCAAGCCATTTAAATCAACTGTGAAGGTCAGAAAATAACGATACCCGTCGCGAGTCTCAACACTCATCAGACCGCATACATCAGTATGTATTATTTCCAATAAGTTTGTTGCTCGTTCCATTGTTCCGGAGAACGGAGTTTTAGTAATCTTGCCCATGAGGCATGGTTCGCAAGCATCAACTAAATCATAATCAAGTGATTCCAAAAGCCCATCAGCATGGATTTTCTTCATGCGCTTTACACCAATATGACCTAAACGGCAGTGCCACAAATAAGTTGCACTATCATTATTAACTTTGCATCTTTTGGCTTCAATAGTATGAATATGTGTATCACTACGATCGAGATTTAATAAACCATTTATATTGAGTGTATGACCATAGAAGGTTTTATTCATGTAAATAGAATAACAATTATTCTTTGACTTAAATGAATAACTGTATTGCAATAAACATGATCAAATCATATTCATGCTCAACGCAAACACCAAATAACATTTATTTAGGTTTAACACTAATCCTGGAAGTGTAGGGAGTGTGCGATGATGATCATATCAATCTTGGAACCACTTCCAACACACATCGTCACTTCACCCTTAACTAGTCTATGTTCATGCTGCAACTCCCGTTTCGAGTTGCTATGAACACTAGTAAAGTACACATCAATAACATGTATATCAAATATACCTTTGTTCACTTTGCCATCCTTCTTACCCGCCAAGTATCTAGGGCAGTTCCACTTCCAGTGACCATTTCCTTTGCAGTAGAAGCACTCAGTTTCAGGCTTGGGTCTAGCTTTAGGCTTCTTCATGGGAGTGGAAACTTGCTTGCCATTCTTCTTGAAGTTCCCTTTCTTTCCCTTGCCCTTTTACTTGAAACTAGTGGTCTTGTCAACCATCAACACTTGATGTTTTTCTTGATTTCTACCTTCGTTGATTTTAGCATCACGAAGAGCTTGGGAATCGTTTCCGTTATCCCTTGCATATAATAGTTCATCACAAAGTTCTAGTAACTTGGTGATAGTGACTAGAGAACTCTGTCAATCACTGTCTTATCTGGAAGATTAACTCCCACTTGATTCAAGTGATTGTATTACTTAGACATTCTAAGCACGTGCTCACTAGCTCAGCTATTCTCCTCCATCTTTTAGGGAAAGTACTTGTTAGAGGTCTCATACCTCTCGACTCGGGCAAGAGTCTGAAATACCAATTTCAGCTCTTGGAACATCTTATATGCTTCGTGGAGTTCAAAACATTCTTGAAGTCCCGGTTCTAAGCCATAAAGCATGGTGCACTAAACTATCATGTAGTCATCATACCAAGCTTTGTCAAACGTTCATAATGTGTGCATATGCTCCTACAATAGGTCTATCACCTAGTGGTGCATCAAGGACATAATTTTTCTGTGCAGCAATGAGGATAATCCTCAAATCACGGATCCAATCCGCATCATTGCTACTAACATCTTTCAACTTAGTTTTTCTAGGAACATATCAAAAATAAACGGGGAGCTACATCGCTAGCTATTAATCTACAACATAGATATGCAAATACTACCAGGACTAAGTCCATGATAAATTTAAGTTCAATTAATCATATTACTTAAGAACTCCCACTTAGATAGACATCCCTCTGATCATCTAAGTGATCACGTGATCCATATCAACTAAACCATGTCCAATCATCACGTGAGATGGAGTAGTTTTCAATGGTGAACATCACTATGTTGATCATATCTACTATATGATTCACGCTCGACCTTTCGGTCTCAGTGTTCCGAGGCCATATCTGCATATGTTAGGCTCGTCAAGTTTAACCCGAGTATTTATGCGTGTGCAAAACTGTCTTGCACCCGTTGTATATGAATGTAGAGCTTATCACACCCGATAATCACGTGGTGTCTCAGCACGACAAACTTTGGTGACGGTGCATACTCAGGGAGAACACTTGTACCTTGAAATTTAGTGAGAGATCATCTTATAATGCTACCGCCGAACTAAGCAAAAATAAGATGTATAAAAGATAAACATCACATGCAATCCAAATATGTGATATGATATGGCCATCATCATCTTGTGCTTTTGATCTCCATCTCCAAAGTACTGTCATGATCTCCATTGTCACCGGCATGACACCATGATCTCCATCATCTTGATCTTTTATCAATATGTCGTCACATGGTCGTCTCATGAGCTATTGCTTTTGCAACTATTGATATCTCATAGCGATAAAGTAAAGCAATTACATGGCACTTGCATCTTATGCAATAAAGAGACAACCATAAGGCTTCTGCCAGTTGCCGATAACTTCAACAAAACATGATCATCTCATACAATAACTTATATCTCATCACGTCTTGACCATATCACATCACAACATGCCCTGCAAAAACAAGTTAGACGTCCTCTACTTTGTTGTTGCAAGTTTTACGTGGCTGCTACGGGCTGAGCAAGAACCGTTCTTACCTACGCATCAAAAAACCAGAACGCGGTATAGTGATTGCTTTTTGATCTTCAGAAAGAACCCAGTTCATTGAATCCGATTCAACTAAAGCTAGAGAAACAGACACCCACTAACCACATGTGTGCGAAGCACGTCGGTAGAACCAGTCTCGCGTAAGCATATGCGTAATGTCGGTCTGGGCCGCTTCATCCAACAATGTCGCTGAATCAAGAATCAACTAGTGACGGCAAGCAATATGTATATACCCACACCCACAACTCCTTTGTGTTCTACTCGTGCATATAACATCTACGCATAAACCTGGCTCGGATGACACTGTTGGGGAACGTAGTAATTTCAAAAAGTTTCCTACGCACACGCAAGATCATGGTGATGCATAGCAACGAGAGGGGAGAGTGTCATCCACGTACCCTCGTAGACCGTAAGCGGAAGCGTTATGAGAACGCGGTTGATGTAGTCGTACGTCTTCACGATCCTACCGATCCAACTACCGAACGTACGGCACCTCCGAGTTCAGCACACGTTCACCTCGATGACGTCCCATGAACTCCGATCCAGCAGAGCTTCACAGGAGAGTTCCGTCAGCACGACGCCGTGATGACGGTGATGATGTTTCTATAGACGCATGGCTTCGCCTAAGCACCGCTACGATATGATCGAGGTGGATTATGGTGGAGGGGGGCACCGCACACGGCTAAGGGATCAATGATCAACTTGTGTCTATGGGGTGCCCCCTGGCCACGTATATAAAGGAGTGGAGGAGGGGGAGGGCCGACCCTCCTATGGCGCGCCCTGGGGAGTCCTACTCCCACCGGGAGTAGGATTCCCCCCTTCCATGTAGTAGGAGTAGGAGAGAAGGAAAGGGAAAAGAGAAGAGAAGGAAGGAGGGGGCGCCGCCCCTCCCCCTAGTCAAATTCGAACTAGGCCTTGGGGGCGCGCATCCTTGTAGGATCGAGAGTATGTCTAGAGGGGGGTGATTAGACTTCTTGACCAAATAAAAACTTATCCTTTCCCAATTTTAGTTCTTGGCAGATTTTAGCAACTTTGGACAAGTCAAGCAATCTTAATACAATTCAAGCAAGCATGCAAAGAGTATATGAGCAGCAGAAAGTAAAGCATGCAACTTGCAAGAATGTAAAGGGAAGGGTTTGGAGGATTCAAACGCAATTGGAGAGACGGATGTTTTTGTCGTGGTTCCGATAGGTGGTGCTATCGTACATCCACATTGATGGAGACTTCAACCCACGAAGGGTAACGGTTGCATGAGTCCACGGAGGGCTCCACCCACGAAGGGTCCACGAAGAAGCAACCTTGTCTATCCCACCATGGCCATCGCCCACGAAGGACTTGCCTCACTAGCGGTAGATCTTCACGAAGTAGGCGATCTCCTTGCCCTTACAAACTCCTTGGTTCAACTCCACAATCTTGTCGGAGGCTCCCAAGTGACACCTAGCCAATCTAGGAGACACCACTCTCCAAGAAGTAACAAATGGTGTGCTGATGATGAACTCCTTGCTCTTGTGCTTCAAATGATAGTCTCCCCAACACTCAACTCTCTCTCATAGGATTTGGATTTGGTGGAAAGAAGATTTGAGTGGAAAGTAACTTGGGGAAGGCTAGAGATCAAGATTCATATGGTAGGAATGGAATATCTTGGTCTCAACACAAGTGTAGGTGGTTCTCTCTCAGAAAAAGTGAGTTGGAAGTGTAGGTTCATTCTGATGGCTCTCTCCATGAATGAAGAGGAGGTGGAGGGGTATATATAGCCTCCACACAAAATCTAACCATTACACATAACTTCCCAAACTCAGTGGGACCGAATGGTTAAACTCGGTCGGACCAATTCAGCAAATCTAGTGACCGTTAGGATTTTCGGTGGGACCGACATGCAACTCGGTAGGACCGATATGATTAGGGTTAGGGCATAACATAATCTCGGTGAGACCGATTACACAAACTCAGTGGGACCGATTTTGGTAATAAGCTAACCAGAGAGTTGGTCAGGTAAACTCGGTGGGACCGATCGCTCATTTCGGTGAGGCCAAAATGTTACGAAGGGAAAACAAAGAGTTTACATTGCAATCTCGATGGGACCGATTGCTCATCTCGGTGAGACCGAAATGTTATGAAGGGAAACAGAGAGATTACAACCCCATCTCGGTGAGACCGAGATCCCTATTGGTGAGACCGATTTGCCTAGGGTTTGTGGCAGTGGCTATGACATTTGAAACTCGGTGGCGCTGGATAGGAAGAATCTGTGGGGCCGAGTTTGACTTTTGGTTTAGGTCATATGTGGATGTGAGAAAGTACTTGAGGGTTTTGGAGCATATCACTAAGCATTTTGAGCAAGAACCTCATTAAGCAACACCTCACCCCTCCTTGACAGTATTGGCTTTTCCTATAGACTCAATGTGATCTTGGATCACTAAAATGGAAAATGTAGTCTTGAGCTTTGAGCTTGAGCCAATCCTTTGTCCTTAGCATTTTGAGGGGCCACTTTTCTCATCCATGACATGCCAATCATTGAGCTTTCCTGAGATATTAATCTTGAAATAGCATTAGCTCAATGAGCTATATGTTGTTAGGAATTACCAAAACCACCTAGGGATAGTTGCACTTTCAATCTCCCCCTTTTTGGTAATTGATGACAACATATAGATCAAAGCTTCGACAAATGATAATAAGAGTGAAAAACATTGTCGCTTTGAGAAGTATGTGAAAAGCAAGAGCTCCCCCTAAATTTGTGCATAGTTTAAGATTTGCTTTGGACTGCAAATGCACAAAGAGTTAGGATCATGGGTTACTCTTCCATGTCACATACATCTTGATGGAGCGCTCAAAATGATAATAATTAAAATACATGCACTCATCACCAAGCAAAGTGAGTGATCATCCAACAAGCATTAAGGTAGCATATGACACATGATCATCCAAGCAAGCACAAAGTATAAAGTATCTCAAAGAAGCAGATAATAAAGTTCAACCACCAAGGAGAAACGCAAGAGAGAACAAAAGCAAGACTCTCTCTCGAAGCCTATGATCTATACATTTTCTCCCCCTTTGGCAACAAGTTACCAAAAAGTTCATAAAAAATGCATAGTGCTAAATCGTCACTCAGGCTTGGTCTTCAAGTGGTGGTGTAGACAGAACTCCACAGACGAATGCGTCAGTCGATGTAGATGGAGCTGGTGGAGTAGGTGCTGGAGCAGGTGGCACTGAAGCTATAGCTGGTGCAGATGAAGTTGCTCTGGTGTCTGGAACGGGCATAGCAGCAGACCTCTGACCTCTGGGCACTCTAGCAAAATCATGAGTGGTTGTCTTGCCCTTCTTCTCCTGCACTTCATCCTAAAGTTGCTCAACAACAGACTGTATCTCAGTGACCTTCACATCTAAGTCATAGAACTTCTGCTCCACGATCCTCTCCAAGCTCTCTTGGTTTTGAGTCAGGGTGGCCAGTCCTTTCTCAATCCTCAGAGTGGAGGAAATCAAGTAGCCAAGATAATCTTGCTTGATCTTCAGAAGATACTGAGATGCCTCTTCAGTGGTTGGCATCTTTGCAGCCTTTTCAGCCCTTGCTTTCTCCTTCTTGGCTTGTGCGTGCACAGAAGATGGTTCATTCTCATCCATCACCACAGTGTTGTCCTCAAAGTCTGGATAGATGGGCAGGTGCTCCTTGTCCAGCAGATATGTGTCAGTGCCCATCTTGGAGTTGATTAGCTCCTGGATCTGTGGGGCATACCCACAACTCCTCTTCTGATCTGCAGCTGTCCTCTTTATGGTTTCCACAATTAGGCTCATGACCTTGAACTTCTATGGAACATCAAAAATGTGCAGCAAGTTGATGGAGTGACCTCTGATCATCTTGTGATCACCTCACTTTGGCAAAAGAGTGTGCCTGAGGATCCAGTTGATTGTTGGCAAGCCTGACAGAAGGTAATGTACTGATCCAAACTTGTGTGTCTCAAGAGCAGCATCTGGGATCTCTATGTACATGTGTGACATGGTGTTGTGATCCTTCTTCTTCTTGGCATAGACATCCAAGTCATCTTCTTGTTCTTCTGGGGCATTGATCAACTGAGCCCATTCTGCAACTGTTGACTGGTACCTAGTGCCTTCAGACAATCCTTCCATCTGGGTAGAAATGAGCTATGGAGTAGAACTGCATGATGAGCTCATCATTCCACTTTGTGAGCTTCTGAGCCACAAACTCATCAACTCCACAAGCCTTGAAGCTGTCATATACACCAGGGAAGTGATCCTCATTTTCCTCAATGAATGTCCAATCGACCCATCTCATGTCACACACTATGGGCTTCTTGTCAAGTAAGATAGTCTCATAGAAGTCCTGTTGTTCCTTGGTATGGAACCTGTAGTCCACAACAGTTCTTCTTCTGGTGGCATATGGATATGACTCTCTCCATAGCCTCAATCCTGAATCCTTCCTTATCTTCATGTTCTCAGCTACTGGATGAGCATCATTGTGATCTGGAATTTTTGGCTTCAACTTCCTCAACACATGTGACTCATCATCTTCTTCTCCCATTGCAGCTTCAGGCACTGGGGCCTTGTTCTTGTCTGTTGCTGGGATGTTCCTTGTGCTCCTCTTGGGTGAAGTTTTGGGTTTTGGAGCAGCTGGAGCAGCAGTCTTAGGCTTAGATGGAACAACCCCTGCCCTTATAGCATCTCCCATAAGCTTTTGAGCTTTGGGTGCCGGTGCTGCATCCTCTTCCTCTTTCTCTCCTTCAGAGTCTTTCATTATTGAAGATCTCCAAAGCACTCTGGCAGTGGTCTTCTTGACCCTTTCCTCTCTTTTCTTTTCTGCCACAACCTCCTCTCTGGGTGCAGATCCCAAAGTTTCTTGAGTGGATGTTCTGGCTTTTGACATGGGAGATCTCTTGGCAGGAATCTTTTGCTTCATCCCTGGCTTAGTGGCAGCAACTATGCCATATTCCTTTTACAGGACTTTCCTCTTTGAGGTGGCCTCTTCCTCAGCAGCCACATAGTCCTCATCCTCTGAATCTGAGGTTTTCCTCTTTCTGGTCCTGGTGGCTGCCTTAGGCAAGTTACTGGGTGTGCTCCTGGTTCCATCATCTGAGCTACTGGAGGGACTAGTGCCCTCACTCAAGTTCACTTGCTCCTCAGACTTGTTCTGACTGTCACTCTGATCTGACATGATGCAAACACTGACAGCAGACCATGTGAATAGATTATAGATGAGGTAGAGTGGATGAGCATCACAAAGTGCAGAGATTTTTGCAAAAGAATATATCAAAAACTTACTTTTAGTTTTCCACAGAAAGCATTTCGGATCTACCGATTTGAAATCTCGGTGATACCGAAGCAGCTGTTGGAACCTAAACTAGTGAACTCAGTCAGACCGAGTCACAGTTCGGTGGTAGCGAGACTGCTAGGGTTTCACAAAGACTCAAACTCGGTCACACCGATTTGCAATTCTCGGTCAGACCGAGAATCACATGTGCAATGGCCTGAGCCAAATCGGTGGAACCGATTTCAACAACTTGGTCGGTCCAAGATGGTTTCGGCGGAAACCTAACCCTAAATTTTCAATCCACAACTAAACTACGGAGTGTTTTCATTGGATAGAGTGATCTCAATCGTGACAAGATACATGGCAAAACAATGTGCTAGGGAATCGGAGAGAGAATCAGCACAAAGATCAAGTCCATACCCTAGTTCAGCGATGGACTTGCTACGGAGGCAACGGCGGAGACGATCCCGTTGACGGCGGCGGAGACCAACGACTGGAGGCAGCTGGCGACGAGGAGGACGATCCGGAGACCCAGGGGGCAGAGCAGGCTGAGCGTGGTCAAAGAAGTTCGGAAAGTTTTCCAAATTTTGGCCCGTGGGTATATATAGCCTGACCCTGTCGGTGTGACCGAGTGGAACAACTCGGTGGCACCGAGATGCATAACTGCAAGCGGTTACTGCAACTCGGTGTGACCGAAAAGTTCAAATCGGTTGCACCGCGATTAAAAACCTAGATCGACTTAGTGATCTCGGTATGACCGAAATGGATGAATCGGTCAGACCGAAACGCACAAAGAAGTTTTGGAAGTTTAATTCTATGACGAATCGGGGACTCCGAGTGCTCCTCACACAGAGTGGTTCGAATCTGACTTGATCAAACTTTGTGATGCAGCATGAATAGAGTTTGAGACGAGAAGAGCATAGATAGCTAGAGAAGGTTCTTAGGCATTCTTGTCCATCCACTTGGAAGAGAAAAAGAAACCAACCAATCAAAACAACAAGTGGATGTCCTCGAATGAGTAAATTATGCAACCAACATGCTCACACAATAAAATGACAAATGAAATATGTGGCAAATCATGCACAAACAATTCTAGCATCTATCAAGCAATTGGCGATGACTAGGTCATCTATATATGAGTATATTGACTTAGGAGTCAAATGAGAACATTTGATCATAGGTCATACTCATCGTTTTAGCACAAGTGGGGTTACCACTTTTACATAAAGCGTTGTTGTGTTCACACCATTAGAGTTGCTTTAGCTCAATCCTTAGAGTAAAGCTCCCCCTATATGTGAGACCCCCCTAAGAGGGATGAACTAACCTTGGGTTTTGTCGATGATGACTTCATGTAGGTGTTGAAGGTGTGGATGCTCTAAGTTGATGTAGATCATTCGGGGCTATCCTTTGGAGTGAGTTGCATTTTCAATACCTACACGGGTTAGTCCCACAAGGAACAAACAAGGATATCCATAGACATAGAGTGATGCACACACAAGATGATGTCTATGAGAGCATTAGGTTACCTTGTCCCTTGTCTTACCAACAAGAGGGTTTGTGACTCCTTGAAATAGTGCAAGATGTGGAAGTTGATTGCACTTGTTCTTGCCAAAATGATAAGAGTGAAGTATGTTGGCGGAGTCACCCTCAAGAACACTCTAGTTCTTCTTCTTCGGGATATCCACCATCTTGATGGGAATCCTCGGAGTTGTAGTTGTACTTGATGAAGTGGAACTTGATGTAGTCTTGGGAACCCACTTGACCAAGGCCTTAGGAGCTTCTTCAAATGCATCAATTTCCTCTTGAAGCTTGTCCTTGCCTTTTTCCTTATGGTCTTGTGGTGGAAGATCATCTTGATCTTGTGTCCCTTTGAAAGAAGTAGGAGCATAGTTCTCTTGTTGAGGAACAAACTTCGTCTTGGGGTATTGATCTTATTCCCACTCAACTCCATTGGCATTGAACTTTCGTTGAAAACTAATACCTTGATTCTTCCGGTGCCTTCCTTGCTTGCGTACAATTTCCTCGAATTGCTTATTCCCGGCAAAGCTCTTGTAAACACCTTTCTCTATGATTCCCTTCAATAAGCTATTTTCTTGCTCAAGTGTAACTTGGCTAAGAGAATCATTAGTGGAATCAAGAGAACTACTAGAAGCAACAGTATTGGATTTAGCATGATTATTGTTACTACTAGAGTAACAATACTTCTTGTTCTTGTTACTAGACTTGACTTGAGGCATGTAAGTGGATAAGAGTAAACGCTTGGCAATGTAAGAAGAACTTTTCTTGCGAAGATCATCATTGATTGCCTTTAAGAACTCATGCTCTTGCTCAAGATTGAGCTTCTCAAAACGTAATTTCTCATGAGTCCTTAAAAGTTCTCGATGATCTCCTAAGATAGTTTCATGAGCTAACTTAAGAGTGTTTAGTTCTTTAGTTAGAGACTCAATCTTCTCCTTATCATTGTCATCCGTTTCATCTTGATTAGCATGATTAATTGATGTTTCAATATAGTATTCATCACTAGAGTTGTCAACAAGTAAATCATCATCACCTAACAAGTCATCTTCATCACTATTGAAATCAACATACTCGGGGTGTGATACCTTTGGACCTTTGGCCATGAAGCATCTTCCAATTCCTTCATTTGGTGAATCAAATATGTCGTAGGAGTTGGTTGACACAAGTGCTAGATTGGCAACACCTTCATCTTGAGTATATTTGGAGTCAAAGTGATAGCTTCTCTCAGAGTGATTGTCGGAGTCGGAGTCGGATACCCATTCACCAACATGAGCTTGATGTCTTCGCTTTGTGTAGCTCCTTGATGACTTGTCCTTCCTTTCCGAATCCTTGCTTCTCCGAGAGGGTCTTCGATCATAACGATCATCTCTACTCCTTCTCTCTTGATGGTGATTCTTCTCTTCTACTCCTTCTTTTTGGAGAATCTTCTCTTCTCTTGTAGGGGGCCATACACTCATTTGAGTAGTGTCCAGGTCTTCCACAATTGTAGCAGTTTTGCTCTCGACTAGAAGATCTTTTGTCATTGTAGGACCTTGACTTGGAACTTCTCTCTTTGCTTCTACTCTTGTAGAACTTGTTGAAGTTCTTCACCATTAGGCTCAATTCTTCATTGAAGGTTTGTTTCTCACTTGATGATGTGGGAGCTTCACAAGAGGATTTGTAAGCACCACTTGACTTGTTATGGAGCTCCTCCTTATCCTTGAGTGACATCTCATGAGCAACAATTCTTCCAATGACTTCCGTTGGCATGAGATCTTTGTAATTTGGCATCATTTGGATCAATGTGCATACGGTATCATATTTTCCATCCAAGGCTCTTAGGATCTTCTTGATGATGAATTTGTCGGTCATCTCTTCACTTCCTAAGCCGACAATCTCATATGTGATAAGAGCAAGCCTAGAGTACATTTCAGCGACACCTTCACCATCCTTCATTTTGAACTTGTCAAGTTGACTTTGAATCACATCCAACTTGGATTCCTTGACGGAGTCGGTACCTTCGTGCATATCAATCAAAGTATCCCAAATTTCCTTTGCATTCTCAAGACGGCTGATTTTGTTAAATTCTTCGGGGCACAATCCGTTGAAGAGGATATCACAAGCTTGAGCATTGTATTGTAGCATCTTCAACTCTTCTGCGGTAGCTTCACGATTCGGTTCTCTCCCATCAAAGAATTCACCTTGCAAGCCAATACACACAATAGCCCAAACGGCGGGGTTATGTCCAAGAATATGCATTTTCATATTATGCTTCCAACTAGCAAAATTAGTACCATCAAAGTAAGGACCTCTACGGTGGTAATTTCCCTCGCTAGACGCCATACTCTCCTAGGTTGTGAAACCAAGGCTATGACCACCAAAAGCTATGGAAATCAAAGGAAATGGAGACCAAAGCTCTGATACCACTTGTAGGATCAAAAGTATGTCTAGACGGGGGTGATTAGACTACTTGACCAAATAAAAACTTATCCTTTTCCCAATTTTAGTTCTTGGCAGATTTTAGCAACTTTGAACAAGTCAAGCAATCTTAATACAATTCAAGAAAGCATGCAAAGAGTATATGAGCAGCGGAAAGTAAAGCATGCAACTTGCAAGAATGTAAAGGGAAGGGTTTGGAGGATTCAAACGCAATTGGAGACACGGATGTTTTTGTCGTGGTTCCGATAGGTGGTGCTATCGTACATCCACATTGATGGAGACTTCAACCCACGAAGGGTAACGGTTGCATGAGTCCACGGAGGGCTCCACCCACGAAGGGTCCACGAAGAAGCAACCTTGTCTATCCCACCATGGCCATCGCCCACGAAGGACTTGCCTCACTAGCGGTAGATCTTCATGAAGTAGGCGATCTCCTTGCCCTTACAAACTCCTTGGTTCAACTCCACAATCTTGTCGGAGGCTCCCAAGTGACACCTAGCCAATCTAGGAGACACCACTCTCCAAGAAGTAACAAATGGTGTGTTGATGATGAACTCCTTGCTCTTGTGCTTCAAATGATAGTCTCCCCAACACTCAACTCTCTCTCTCTCTCATAGGATTTGGATTTGGTGGAAAGAAGATTTGAGTGGAAAGCAACTTGGGGAAGGCTAGAGATCAAGATTCATATGGTAGGAATGGAATATCTTGGTCTCAACACAAGTGTAGGTGGTTCTCTCTCAGAAAAAGTGGGTTGGAAGTGTAGGTTCGTTCTGATGGCTCTCTCCACAAATGAAGAGGAGGTGAAGGGGTATATATAGCCTGCACACAAAATCTAACCGTTACACATAACTTCCCAAACCGGTGGGACCGAATGGTTAAACTCGGTCGAACCGATTCAGCAAAGCTAGTGACCGTTAGGATTTTCGATGGGACCAACATGCAACTCGGTAGGACCGATATGATTAGGGTTAGGTCATAACATAATCTCGGTGAGACCGATTACACAAACTCGGTGGGACCGATTTTGGTAATAAGCTAACCAGAGAGTTGGTCAGGTAAACTCGGTGGGACCGATCGCTCATTTCGGTGAGACCGAAACTTTACGAAGGGAAAACAGAGAGTTTACATTGCAATCACGGTGGGACCGATCGCTCATCTCGGTGAGACCGAAATGTTACGAAGGGAAACAGAGAGATTACAACCCCATCTCGGTGAGACCGAGATCCCTATCGGTGAGACCGATTTGCCTAGGGTTTGTGGCAGTGGCTATGACATTTGAAACTCGGTGGCGCCGGATAGGAAGAATCGGTGGGGCCGAGTTTGACTTTTGGTTTAGGTCATATGTGGATTTGAGAAAGTAGTTGAGGGTTTTGGAGCATATCACTAAGCATTTTGAGCAAGAACCTCATTAAGCAACACCTCATCCCTCCTTGATAGTATTGGCTTTTCCTATAGACTCAATGTGATCTTGGATCACTAAAATGGAAAATGTAGAGTCTTGAGCTTTGAGCTTGAGCCAATGCTTTGTCCTTAGCATTTTGAGGGGTCCACTTTTCTCATCCATGCCATGCCAATCATTGAGCTTTCCTGACATATTAATTTTGAAATAGCATTAGCTCAATGGGCTATATGTTGTTAGGAATTACCAAAACCACCTAGGGATAGTTGCACTTTCAAGCCTCCTCTCTCTCTTTCCCCTAAAGCCCAATAAGGCACATATACTCCCCGACGAATTCCCGTAACTCTCCGGTACTCCGAAAAATACCCGAATCACTCAGAACCTTTCCGATGTCCGAATATAGTCGTCCAATATATTGATCTTTACGTCTCGACCATTTCGAGACTCCTCGTCATGTCCCCGATCTCATCCGGTACTCCAAACTACCTTCGGTACATCAAAACACATAAACTCATAATACCGATCATCACCGAACGTTAAGTGTGCGGACCATACGAGTTCGAGAACTATGTAGACATGACCGAGACTCCTCTCAGGTCAATAACCAATAGCGAAACCTGGATGCTCATATTGGTTCCTACATATTCTACGAAGATCTTTATCATTCAAACCGCATAACAACATACGTTGTTCCCTTTGTCATCGGTATGTTAGTTACCCGAGATTCGATCGTCGGTATCTCAATAGCTAGTTCAATCTCATTACCGGCAAGTATCTTTACTTGTTCCGTAATGCATCATCCCGCAACTAACTCATTAGTTACATTGCTTGCAAGGCTTATAGTGATGTGCATTACCGAGAGGGCCCAGAGATACCTCTCCGACAATCGGAGTGACAAATCCTAATCTTGATCTATGCCAACTCAACAAGTACCATCGGAGACACCTGTAGGGCACCTTTATAATCACCCAGTTACATTGTGACGTTTGGTAGCACACAAAGTGTTCATCCGGTATTCGGGAGTTGCATAATCTCATAGTCATAGGAACATGTATAAGTTATGAAGAAAGCAATAGCAACAAACTAAACGGTCATCGTGCTAAGCTAATGGATGGGTCAAGTCAATCACATCATTCCCTAATGATGTGATCCCGTTAATCAAATGACAACTCATGTCTATGTTGGGTTTCGTAGTAATTTCAAAAAATTTCCTACGCACACGCAAGATCATGGTGATGTATAGCAACGAGGGGGGAGTGTGATCTACATACCTAGTAGATCGACAACGGAAGCGTTTGGTTGATGTAGTCGTACGTCTTCACGATCCGACCGATCAAGCACCGAAACTACGGCACCTCCGAGTTCGAGCACACGTTCAGCTCGATGATGATCCCCGGACTCCGATCCAGCAAAGTGTCGGGGAAGAGTTCTGTCAGCACAACGGCGTGGTGACGATCTTGATGCACTACAGCAGCAGGGCTTCGCCTAAACTCCGCTATAGTATTATCGAGGATTATGGTGGAAGGGGGCACCGCACACGGCTAAGAATATGATCACGTGGATCAACTTGTGTGTCTCTGGGGTGTCCCTGCCTCTGTATATAAAGGACTAAAGGGGGGAGGCTGGCCGGCCAAGGAGGGCGCGCCAGGAGAGTCCTACTCCCTCTGGGAGTAGGATTCCCCCCCCCCCAATCCTAGTTGGAATAGGATTCGCGGAGGGGGAAAAGAGAGAGGGGGGCCGGCCACCTCTCCTTGTCCTAATAGGACTAGGGGAGGGGGGGAGGCGCACGGCCCATCTTGGGCTGCCCCTTCTCTTTTCCACTAAGGCCCACTAAGGCCCATATAGCTCCCGAGGGGTTCCGGTAACCTCCCGGTACTCCGGTAAAATCCCGATTTCACCCGGAACACTTCCGATATCCAAACATAGGCTTCCAATATATCAATCTTTATGTCTCGACCATTTCAAGACTCCTCGTCATGTCCGTGATCACATACGGGACTCCGAACAACCTTCGGTACATCAAAATGCATAAACTCATAGTATAACTGTCATCGTAACCTTAAGCGTGCGGACCCTACGGGTTCGAGAACAATGTAGACATGACCGAGACACGTCTCTGGTCAATAACCAATAGCGGGACCTGGATGCCCATATTGGCTTCTCCATATTCTACGAAGATCTTTATCGGTCAGACCGCATAACAACATACGGCGTTCCCTTTGTCATCGGTATGTTACTTGCCCGAGATTCGATCGTCGGTATCCCATACCTAGTTCAATCTCGTTGTCGGCAAGTCTCTTTACTCGTTCTGTAATACATCATCCGCAACTAACTCATTTAGTTGCAATGCTTGCAAGGCTTAAGTGATGTGCATTACCGAGAGGGCCCAGAGAGACCTCTCCGATAATCGGAGTGACAAAACCTAATCTCGAAATACGCCAACCCAACATGTACCTTTGGAGACACCTGTAGTACTCCTTTATAATCACCCAGTTACGTTGTGACGTTTGGTAGTACCCAAAGTGTTCCTCCGGTAAACGGGAGTTGCATAATCTCATAGTTATAGGAACATGTATAAGTCATGAAGAAAGCAATAGCAACATACTAAACGATCGGGTGCTAAGCTAATGGAATGGGTCATGTCAATCAGATCATTCACTTAATGATGTGATCCCGTTAATCAAATAACAACTCATTGTTCATGGTTAGGAAACATAACCATCTTTGATTAACGAGCTGGTCAAGTAGAGGCATACTAGTGACACTTTGTTTGTCTATGTATTCACACATGTATTATGTTTCCGGTTAATACAATTCTAGCATGAATAATAAACATTTATCATGATTATAAGGAAATAAATAATAACTTTATTATTCCTCTAGGGCATATTTCCTTCAGTCTCCCACTTGCACTAGAGTCAATAATCTAGATTACACAGTAATGATTCTAACACCCATGGAGCCTTGGTGTTGATCATGTTTTGCTCGTGGAAGAGGCTTAGTCAACGGGTCTGCAATATTCAGATCCGTATGTATCTTGCAAATCTCTATGTCTCCCACCTGGACTAGATCCCGGATGGAATTGAAGCATCTCTTGATGTGCTTGGTTCTCTTGTGAAATCTGGATTCCTTTGCCAAGGCAATTGCACCAGTATTGTCACAAAAGATTTTCATTGGACCCGATACACTAGGTATGACACCTAGATCGGATATGAACTCCTTCATCCAGACTCCTTCATTTGCTGCTTCCGAAGCAGCTATGTACTCCGCTTCACATGTAGATCCCGCTACAACGCTTTGTTTAGAACTGCACCAACTTACAGCCCCACCGTTTAATGTAAACACGTATCCGGTTTGCGATTTAGAATCGTCCGGATCAGTGTCAAAGCTTGCATCAACGTAACCTTTTACGATGAGCTCTTTGTCACCTCCATATACGAGAAGCATATCCTTAGTCCTTTTCAGGTATTTCAGGATGTTCTTGACCGCTGTCCAGTGATCCACTCCTGGATTACTTTGGTACCTCCCTGCTAGACTTATAGCAAGTCACACATCAGGTCTGGTACACAGCATTGCATACATGATAGATCCTATCGCTGATGCATAGGGAACATCTTTCATATTCTCTCTATCTTCTACAGTGGTCGGGCATTGAGTCTTACTCAATTTCACACCTTGTAACACAGGCAAGAATCCTTTCTTTGCTTGATCCATTTTGAACTTCTTCAAAATTTTGTCAAGGTATGTTGCTTGTGAAAGTCCAATTAAGCGTTTTAATCTATCTCTATAGATCTTAATGCCTAATATGTAAGCAACTTCACCGAGGTCTTTCATTGAAAAGCTCTTATTCAAGTATCCCTTTATGCTATCCAGAAATTCTATGTCATTTCCAATTAATAATATGTCATCTACATATAATATCAGAAATGCTACAGAGCTCCCACTCACTTTCTTGTAAATACAGGCTTCTCCAAAAGTCTGTATAAAACCAAATGCTTTGATCACACTATCAAAGCGTTTATTCCAACTCCGAGAGGCTTGCACCAGTCCATAAATGGATCGCTGGAGCTTGCACACTTTGTTAGCTCCCTTTGGATCGACAAAACCTTCTGGTTGCATCATATACAACTCTTCTTCCAGAAATCCATTCAGGAATGCAGTTTTGACATCCATCTGCCAAATTTCATAATCATAAAATGCGGCAATTGCTAACATGATTCGGACAGACTTAAGCATCGCTATGGGTGAGAAGGTCTCATCATAGTCAATCCCTTGAACTTGCCGGAAACCTTTTGTGACAAGTCGAGCTTTGTAGACAGTAATATTACCGTCAGCGTCAGTCTTCTTCTTGAAGATCCATTTATTCTCAATTGCTTGCCGATCATCGGGCAAGTCAACCAAAGTCCATACTTTGTTCTCATACATGGATCCCATCTCAGATTTCATGGCTTCAAGCCACTTTGCGGAATCTGGGCTCACCATCGCTTCTTCATAGTTCGTAGGTTCATCATGATCTAGTAGCATGACTTCCAGAACGGGATTACCGTACCACTCTGGTGCGGATCTTACTCTGGTTGATCTACGAGGTTCAGTAGTATCTTGTTCTGAAGTTTCATGATCATCATCATTAGCTTCCTCACTAACTGGTGTAGGTGTCACAGAAACAGTTTTCTGTGATACACTACTTTCTAATAAGGGAGCAGGTACAGTTACCACGTCAAGTTCTACTTTCCTCCCACTCACTTTTTTCGAGAGAAACTCCTTCTCCAGAAAGTTTCCGAACTTAGCAACAAAATTCTTGCCTTTGGATCTGTGATAGAAGGTGTATCCAATAGTTTCCTTTGGATATCCTATGAAGACACATTTTTCCGATTTGGGTTCGAGCTTATCAGGTTGAAGCTTTTTCACATAAGCATCACAGACCCAAACTTTCAGAAACGACAACTTTGGTTTCTTGCCAAACCACAGTTCATAAGGCGTCGTCTCAACGGATTTTGATGGTGCCCTATTTAACGTGAATGCGGCTGTCTCTAGAGCGTACCCCCAAAACGATAGCGGTAAATCAGTAAGAGACGTCATAGATCGCACCATATCTAGTAAAGTACGATTACGACGTTCGGACACATTACGCTATGGTGTTCCGGGTGGCGTGAGTTGCGAAACTATTCCACAATTTTTCAAATGTACACCAAACTCGTAACTCAAATATTCTCCTCCACGATCAGATCGTAGAAACTTTATTTTCTTGTTACGATGATTTTCAACTTCACTCTGAAATTCTTTGAACTTTTCAAGTGTTTCAGACTTATGTTTCATTAAGTAGATATACCCATATCTGCTCAAATCATCTGTGAAGGTGAGAAAATAACGATATCCGCCACGAGCCTCAATATTCATCGGACCACATACATCTGTATGTATGATTTCCAACAATCTGTTGCTCTCTCCATAGTACCGGAGAATGGTGTTTTGGTCATCTCGCCCATGAGGCACGGTTCGCAAGTACCAAGTGATTCATAATCAAGTGGTTCCAAAAGTCCATCAGTATGGAGTTTCTTCATGCGCTTTACACCGATATGACCTAAACGGCAGTGCCACAAATAAGTTGCACTCTCATTATCAACTCTGCATCTTTTGGCTTCAACATTATGAATATGTGTGTTACTACTATCGAGATTCAACAAGAATAGACCACTCTTCAAGGGTGCATGACCATAAAAGATATTACTCATATAAATAGAACAACCATTATTCTCTGATTTAAATGAATAACCGTCTCGCATCAAACAAGATCCAGATATAATGTTCATGCTTAACGCTGGCACCAAATAACAATTATTTAGGTCTAATACTAATCCCGAAGGTAGATGTAGAGGTAGCGTGCCGACTGCGATCACATCGACTTTGGAACTGTTTCCCACGCGCATCGTCACCTCGTCCTTAACCAATCTTCGCTTGATCCGTAGTCCCTGTTTCGAGTTGCAAATATTAGCAACAGAACCAGTATCAAATACCCAGGTGCTACTGCGAGCATTAGTAAGGTACACATCAATAACATGTATATCACATATACCTTTGTTCACCTTGCCATCCTTCTTATCCGCCAAATACTTGGGGCAGTTCCGCTTCCAGTGACCAGTCTGCTTGCAATAGAAGCACTCAGTTTCAGGCTTAGGTCCAGGTTTGGGTTTCTTCTCTTGAGTAGCAACTTGCTTGCCGTTCTTTTTGAAGTTCCCCTTCTTCTTCCCTTTGCCCTTTTTCTTGAAACTAGTGGTCTTGTTGACCATCAACACTTGATGCTCCTTCTTGATTTCTACCTCCACAGCTTTTAGCATTGCGAAGAGCTCCGGAATAGTCTTGTTCATCCCTTGCATATTATAGTTCATCACGAAGCTCTTGTAGCTTGGTGGCAGTGATTGAAGAATTCTGTCAATGACGCAATCATCTGGAAGATTAACTCCCAATTGAATCAAGTGATTATTATACCCAGACATTTTGAGTATATGCTCACTGACAGAACTGTTCTCCTCCATCTTGCAGCTATAGAACTTATTGGAGACTTCATATCTCTCAATCCGGGCATTTGCTTGAAATATTAACTTCAACTCCTGGAACATCTCGTATGCTCCATGACGTTCAAAACGTTGTTGAAGTCCCGATTCTAAGCCGTAAAGCATGGCACACTGAACTATCGAGTAGTCATCAGCTTTGCTCTGCCAGACGTTAATAACATCCGGCGTTGCTCCTGCAGCAGGCCTGGCACCCAGCGGTGCTTCCAGGACGTAATTCTTCTGTGCAGCAATGAGGATAATCCTCAAGTTACGGACCCAGTCCGTGTAATTGCTACCATCATCTTTCAACTTTGCTTTCTCAAGGAACGCATTAAAATTCAACGGAACAACAGCACGAGTCATCTATCTACAATCAAACATACATAAGCAAGATACTATCAGGTACTAAGTTCATGATAAATTTAAGTTCAATTACTCAAATTAATTAAAGAACTCCCACTTAGATAGACATCCCTCAAATCCTCTAAGTGATCACGTGATCCAAATCAACTAAACCATAACCGATCATCACGTGAGATGGAGTAGTTTTCAATGGTGAACATCGTTATGTTGATCATATCTACTATATGATTCACGCTCGACCTTTCGGTCTCCGTGTTCCGAGGCCATATCTGTATATGCTTGGCTCGTCAAGTATAACCTGAGTATTCCGCGTGTGCAACTGTTTTGCACCCGTTGTATTTGAACGTAGAACCTATCACACCCGATCATCACGTGGTGTCTCAGCACGAAGAACTTTCGCAACGGTGCATACTCAGGGAGAACACTTCTTGATAATTTAGTGAGAGATCATCTTATAATGCTACCATCAATCAAAGCAAGATAAGATGCATAAAAGGATAAACATCACATGCAATCAATATAAGTGATATGATATGGCCATCATCATCTTGTGCTTGTGATCTCCATCTCCGAAGCACCGTCGTGATCACCATCGTCACCGGCGTGACACCTTGATCTCCATCGTAGCATCGTTGTCGTCTCGCCAAGCTTGTGCTTCTATGACTATCGCTACCGCTTAGTGATAAAGTAAAGCATTACATAACGATTGCATTGCATACAATAAAATGACAACCATAAGGCTCCTGCCAGTTGCCGATAACTCGGTTACAAAACATGATCATCTCATACAATAAAAACAGCATCATGTCTTGACCATATCACATCACAACATGCCCTGCAAAAACAAGTTAGACGTCCTCTACTTTCTTGTTGCATGTTTTACGTGGCTGCTACGGGCTTAAGCAAGAACTAATCTTACCTACGCATCAAAACCACAACGATAGTTTGTCAATTTGACTCCGTTTTAACCTTCGCAAGGACCGGGCGTAGCCACACTTGGTTCAACTAAAGTTGGAGAGACAGTCGCCCGCAAGCCACCTATGTGCAAAGCACGTCGGGAGAACCGGTCTCGCGTAAGCGTACGCGTAATGTTGGTCCAGGTCGTCTTGTCCAACAATACCGCCGAACCAAAGTATGACATGCTGGTAGGCAGTATGACTTGTATCGCCCACAACTCACTTGTGTTCTACTCGTGCATATAACATCAACATATAAAACCTAGGATCGGATGCCATGTTGGGTTTCGTAGTAATTTCAAAAAAATTCCTACGCACACGCAAGATCATGGTGATGTATAGCAATGAGGGGGGAGTGTGATCTACATACCTAGTAGATCGGCAACGGAAGCGTTTGGTTGATGTAGTCGTACGTCTTCACGATCCGACCGATCAAGCACCGAAACTACGGCACCTCCGAGTTCGAGCACACGTTCAGCTCGATGACGATCCCCGGACTCCGATCCAGCAAAGTGTCGGGGAAGAGTTCCGTCAGCACGACGGCGTGGTGACGATCTTGATGCACTACAGCAGCAGGGCTTCGCCTAAACTCCGCTACAGTATTATCGAGGATTATGGTGGAAGGGGGCACTGCACACGGCTAAGAATATGATCACGTGGATCAACTTGTGTGTCTCTGGGGTGTCCCTGCCTTTGTATATAAAGGACTAAAGGGGGGAGGCTGGCCGGCCAAGGAGGGCGCGCCAGGAGAGTCCTACTCCCTCTGGGAGTAGGATTCCCCCCCCCCCCCTAATCCTAGTTGGAATAGGATTCGCGGAGGGGGAAAAGAGAGAGGGGGCCGGCCACCTATCCTTGTCCTAATAGGACTAGGGGAGGGGGGAGGCGCGCGGCCCATCTTGGGCTGCCCCTTCTCTTTTCCACTAAGGCCCACTAAGGCCCATATAGCTCCCGGGGGGTTCCGGTAACCTCCCGGTACTCCGGTAAAATCCCGATTTCACCCGGAACACTTCCGATATCCAAACATAGGCTTCCAATATATCAATATTTATGTCTCGACCATTTCGAGACTCCTCGTCATGTCCGTGATCACATCCGGGACTCCGAACAACCTTCGGTACATCAAAATGCATAAACTCATAGTATAACTGTCATCGTAACCTTAAGCGTGCGGACCCTACGGGTTCGAAAACAATTTAGACATGACCGAGACACGTCTCTGGTCAATAACCAATAGCGGGACCTGGATGCCCATATTGGCTCCTACATATTCTACGAAGATCTTTATCGGTCAGACCGCATAACAACATATGTCGTTCCCTTTGTCATCGGTATGTTACTTGCCCGAGATTCGATCGTCGGTATCCCATACCTAGTTCAATCTCGTTGTCGGCAAGTCTCTTTACTCGTTCTGTAATACATCATTCGCAACTAACTCATTTAGTTGCAATGCTTGCAAGGCTTAAGTGATGTGCATTACCGAGAGGGCCCAGAGATACCTCTCCGATAATCGGAGTGACAAAACCTAATCTCGAAATACGCCAACCCAACATGTACCTTTGGAGACACCTGTAGTACTCCTTTATAATCACCCAGTTACGTTGTGACGTTTGGTAGTACCCAAAGTGTTCCTCCGGTAAACGGGAGTTGCATAATCTCATAGTTATAGGAACATGTATAAGTCATGAAGAAAGCAATAGCAACATACTAAACGATCGGGTGCTAAGCTAATGGAATGGGTCATGTCAATCAGATCATTCACTTAATGATTTGATCCCGTTAATAAAATAACAACTCATTGTTCATAGTTAGGAAACATAACCATCTTTGATTAACGAGCTAGTCAAGTAGAGGCATACTAGTGACACTTTGTTTGTCTATGTATTCACACATGTATTATGTTTCCGGTTAATACAATTCTAGCATGAATAATAAACATTTATCATGATTATAAGGAAATAAATAATAACTTTATTATTGCTTCTAGGGCATATTTCCTTCAGTCTATGGCTAGGAAACTTAACCATCTTTGATTCAACGAGCTAGTCAAGTAGAGGCATACTAGTGACACTTTGTTTGTCTATGTATTCACACATGTACTAAGTTTCCGGTTAATAGAATTCTAGCATGAATAATAAACGTTTATCATGATATAAGAAAATATAAATAACAACTTTATTATTGCCTCTAGGGCATATTTCCTTCATTCGGACACCGGAAGTGTTCTGGGGGTACGGGGTACATATCGGGTCACCGGAAGGAGTTCCGGGCATCCCCTCGGCAACTACATGGGCCTAATGGGCCAAGAAGGGGACAAACCAGCCCATAGGGGGCTGGTGCGCCCCATGTAGGCCGAAATAGGGGGAAAGGAAAGAGGAGAAGAGGGAAAGGAAGGGGAGGGATTCGGCCTCCCCCTTCATTCTCTTCTCCCTCCTCCTTCCTTCCCCCTCCGGGAATTATGGTAAGGGGGGCGAATAGGATTAGGGCCCCAAGTACGATTCCTCCTACTTGGGCGCCCCCTTGGCTGACCCCTCTTCCTCCCACCTATATATATGAGGGTGGGAGGCGCCTAGAACATACAACAACATCTGTTAGTCGTGTGCGGCGCCTCCCTCCACAAATTACACCTCCGGTCATATCTTCATAGTGCTTAGGCGAAGCCCTACGTGGATCACTTCACCATCACCGTCACCACGCCGTCATGCTGATAGAAATCTCCCTCAACACTTTGCCGGATCAGGAGTTTGAGGGACGTCATCAAGTTGAACATGTGCAAAACTCGGAGGTGTCGTACGTTCGGTGCTTGATCGGTCGGAACGAGAAGAAGTTCGACTACATCAACCGCTTTGTCAAATGCTTCCGCTTTCGGTCTACGAGGGTACATGGACACACTCCACCCCTCTTGTTGCTATGCATCTCCTAGATAGATCTTGCGTGAGCATAGGAAAATTTTGAAATTGCATGCTATGTTTCCCAACAGTGGCATCCGAGCCAGGTCTATGCGTAGATGATATGCACGAGTAGAACACAAAGAGTTGTGGGCGGTGATCGTCATACTGCTTACCACCAATGTCTTATTTTGATTCGGCGATATTGTTGGATGAAGCGGCCCGGACCAACCTTACATGACCACGTTCATGAGACCGGTTCCACTGACATACATGCTACTAGTTTTGCATAAAGGTGCTGGCGGGTGTCTGTTTCTCCAACTTTAGTTGAATCAAAGAATGCGGCCAGTCCTTGTTGAAGGTTAAAACAACAAACTTGATAAATCACCATTCTGGTTTTGATGCGTAGGTAAGAACGGTTCTTGCTAGAAGCCCGTAGCAACCACATAGAACTTGCAACAACAAAGTAGAGGACGTCTAACTTGTTTTTGCTGTTGTGGAACGTAGTATTTCAAAAAAATTCCTACGATCACGCAAGATCTATCTAGGAGAATCATAGCAACGAGCAGGGAGAGTGTGTCCATGTACCCTCGTAGATCAAAAGCGGAATCATTTAGTAACACGGTTGATGTAGGAACGTCTTCGCGATCCAACCGATCCAAGTACTGAACGCACGGCACATCCGCGATCTGGACACGTTCAGCTCGGTGGCATCCCTCAAACTCTAGATCCAGCTGAGGTCGAGGGAGAGTTTCGTCAGCACGATGGCATGTTGACAGTGATGATGAAGTTACCGACGTAGGGCTTCGCCTAAGAACTACGACAATATGACCGAGGTGGAAATCTGTGGAGGGGGCACTGCACACGGCTAAAGATCAACTTGTGTGTCTATGGGGTGCCCCCTCCCCCGTATATAAAGGAGGGGAGGAGGAGGAGGAGGAGGGCCGGCCTCAAGGGGCGCGCCCAAAGGGAGGATTCCTACTCCTAGTAGGAGTAGGTTTCCCCCTTTCCTAGTCCAATTCGGACCAGCCCATGGGGGGGCGCGGCCACCCCTTGAGGCCCCTCTCTCCTTTCCCGTATGGCCCATTAAGGCCCACTACTTCCCCCGGCGAATTCTCGTAACTCTCCGATACTCCAAAAAATACCTGAATCACTCGGAACATTTCCGATGTCCGAATATAAACTTCTAATATATCGATCTTTGCGTATCGACCATTTCGAGACTCCTCATCATGTCTGTGATCTCATCCGGGACTCCGAACAACCTTCGGTACATCAAATCACATAACTCATAATACAAATCGTCATCGAACATTAAGCGTGCAGACCCTACAGGTTCAAGAACTATGTAGACATGACCGAGAAACATCTCCGATCAATAACCAATAGCGAAACCTAGATGCTCATATTGGCTCCTACATATTCTACGAAGATCTTTATCGGTCAAACCGCATAACAACATACGTTGTTCCCTAGGCTGGCAACACGGTGGTATTTTGGCTTGATCGCTGGCAGCTGGGTAATAATGTGGTCCTTTTGTGCGAGCAATTCCCTAGGCTTCATTCTTTTGTCATTGATGACACAATCACAGTCAGAGAGTTTTTGTAGCTTCCGGAGATCTCGGAGCACTTCCATCTGCCTCTGTCGCAAGAAGCATATACTGAACTAGCTCAGCTTCAAGACTTGCTCACTTTAGTCAACTTGAATGAGGAGGGTAAGGACATATGGAAGTGGCCATCCAAATCTGGGGAGTTTAAATCGAAGATATATTATGAATCTTGCTTCTCCCATTTGGTGGTTGATCCCATCTTCAAATGGATTTGGAAGTGTGCTTGCACGCTAAAGTTTAAAGTGTTTGGATGGCTTCTTTTAATGGACCGTTTAAACACTAGGGATATGATGCAGCGCAGGAACTGGATCATCCAGGATGATGCGTGTGTTCTTTGCCTCTCTGCTACACATGAGGATCGTGCACATCTTTTCTTTGCTTGCAACTTCAGCAAGAGGGTTTGGAATTACCTTAGGATTTCTTGGAATGCTCAACACAACCAGAATACATATGACATGGCTCTTGCTGCTAGGAGGGATTTTGGTTATCCTTTGTTCACGGAGGTGGTGTTTACTGCTACTTGGAACATCTAGACTCAAAGGAATGGGAAAATCTTTAGAAATGAGAGACCTACCTTCATTTCTTGGAGGAGGAACTCCATACATGATATTTCCTTATTAGCTCATAGAACCAAATGTAAATATAAGGATAGCCTAGTCTCCTGGATAGCCTCTCTCTCATAGATCTCTTGTAAGTATTTCTTTGCTTTGCTTCCTGGTTCTCTGTAATTATGTAGACCTATTAATTTTTTCTAATAAAGCACTGTGAGGTTGTTGCCTTGCAGTACATAGTCAAAAAAAACATACGTTGTTCCCTTTGTCATCGGTATGTTACTTGCCCAAGATTTGATCGTCGGTATCATCATACCTAGTTCAATCTCGTCACCGACAAGTCTCTTTAATCGTTCTGTAATGCAATATCCTGCAACTAACTCATTAGTCACATTGCTTGCAAGGCTTATAGTGATGTGCATTACCGAGAGGGCCCAGAGATACCTCTCTGACAATCGGAGTGACAAATCCTAATCTCGATCTATGCCAACTCAACAAACACCATCGGAGACACCTGTAGAGCATCTTTATAATCACCTAGTTACGTTGTGACGTTTTATAGCACACAAGGTGTTCCTCTGGTATTCGGGAGTTGCATAATCTCATAGTCAGAGGAACATGTATAAGTCATGATGAAAGCAATAGCGATAAAACTAAACAATCATTTATGCTAAGCTAACGGATGGGTCTTGTCCATCACATCATTCTCTAATGATGTGATCCCGTTCATCAAATGACACATGTCTATGGTTAGGAAACTTAACCATCTTTGATTAACGAGTTAGTCAAGTAGAGGCATACTAGGGACACTCTGTTTTGTCTATGTATTCACACATGTACTAAGTTTCCGGTTAATACAATAATAGAATGAATAATAAACATTTATCATGATATAAGGAAATATAAATAACAACTTTATTATTACCTCTAGGGCATATTTCCTTCAGTCTCCCACTTGCACTAGAGTCAATAATCTAGTTCACATCGCCATGTGATTTAACACCAATAGTTCACATCTTTATGTGATTAGTTCACATCTCCATGTGACTAATACCCAAAGGGTTTACTAGAGTCAATGATCTAGTTCACATTGCTATGTGATTAACACCAAAAGAGTGATCATGTTTTGCTTGTGAGAGAAGTTTAGTCAACGAGTCTGCCACATTCAGAGTCGTATGTATTTTGCAAATTTTCTATGTCTACAATGCTTTGCACGGAGCTACTCTAGCTAATCGCTCCCACTTTCAATATGTATCTAGATCGAGACTTAGAGTCATCCAGATCGGTGTCAAAGCTTGCATCGACGTAACTCCTTACGATGAACTCTTTGTCACCTCCATAACCGAGAAACATTTCCTTATTCCACTAAGGATAATTTTGACTGTTGTTTAGTGATCCACTCCTGGATCACAATTGTGCCCTCTTGCCAAACTCATGGTGAGGTACACAATAGGTCTGGTACACAGCATAGCATACTTTATAGAACCTATGACTGAGGCATAGGGAATGACTTTTCATTCTCTTTCTATTTTCTGCCGTGGTCGGGTTTTGAGTCTTTACTCAACTTCACACCTTGCAATACAGGAAAGAACTCCTTCTTTGACTGTTCCATTTTGAAATATTTCAAAAATCTTGTCAAGGTATGTACTCATTGAAGAATCTTATCAAGCGTACTGATCTATCACTATAGATCTTGATGCCCAATATGTAAGCAGCTTCTCCGAGGTCTTTCTTTGAAAAACTCCTTTCAAACACTCCTTTATGCTTTCCAGAAAATTCTACATCATTTACGATCAACAATATGTCATTCACGTATACTTATCAGAAAGGCTGTAGTGCTCCCACTCACTTTCTTGTAAATACAGACTTCACCGCAAGTTTGTATAAAACTATATGCTTTGATCAACTTATCGAAGCATATATTCCAACTCCGAGATGCTTGCACCAGTCCATAGATGGATTGCTGGAGCTTGTACATTTTGTTACCACCTTTAGGATTGACAGAACCTTCTAGTTGCATCATATCCAACTCTTCTTTAAGAAATCCATTATGGAATGTAGTTTTGATATTCATTTGCTAGATTTCATAAAATGTGGCAATTTGCTAATATGATTCGGACAGACTTAAGCATCGCTACAAATGAGAAAATCTCATCGTAGTCAACACCTTGAACTTGTCAAAAACTATTTTTCGACAATTCGAGCTTTGTAGATAGTACCACTACTTATCAGCATCCGTCTTCCTCTTGAAGATCCATTTATTCTCTATGGCTTGCCGATCATTGGGCAAGTCCACCAAAGTCCATACTTGTTCTCATACATGGATCCCATCTTAGATTTCACGGCCTCAAGCCATTTTGCGGAATCTGGGCTCATCATCGCTTCCTCATAGTTTGTAAGTTCATCATGGTCTATTAACATGACTTCTAGTACAGGATTACCGTACCACTCTGGTGCGGATCGTGCTCTGGTTGACCTACGAAGTTCTGTAGTAACTTGATCCAAAGTTTCATGATCATTATCATTAACTTCCTCTCTAGTTGGTGTAGGCATCACAGGAACAGATTTCTCTAATGAACTACTTTCCAATTCGGGAGAAGGTACAATTACCTCATCAAGTTCTACTTTTCTCCCTCTTACTTCTTTTGAGAGAAAACTCCTTATCTAGAAAGGATCCACTCTTAGCAACAAAGATCTTGCCTTCAGATCTGTGATAGAAGGTGTACCCAACAGTTTCTTTTGGATATCCTATGAAGACGCACTCCTCCGATTTGGGTTTGAGCTTATCAGGCTGAAACTTTTTCACATAAGCATCACAACCCCAAACTTTAAGAAATGACACTTAGGTTTCCTACTAAACCACAGTTCATACGGTGTCATCTCAACGGATTTTTAGATGGCGCACTATTTAACGTGAATGCAGCTGTCTCTAATGCATAACCCCAAAACGATAGTGGTAAATCGGTAAGAGACATCATAGATTGCACCATATCTAATAAAGTATGGTTATGACGTTAAGACACACCATTACGCTGTGGTGTTCTAGGTGGCATGAGTTGCGAGACTATTCGACATTGTTTCAACTTAAGGCCAAATTCGTAGCTCAAATATTTCGTCTCTGCGATCAGATCGTAGAAACTTTATTTTCTTGTTACGATGTTTCTCCATTTTACTATGAAATTCTTTGAACTTTTCAAATGTTTCAGACTTGTGTTTCATTAAGTAGATATACGCATATCTGCTCAAATCATCTTTGAAGGTTAGAAAATAATGATACCCGCTGCGAGCCTCAACACTCATCGAACTGCATACATCAGTATGTATTATTTCTAGTAAGTCAGTGGCTCTCTCCATTGTTTCAGAGAATAGAGTCTTAGTCATCTTGCCCATGAGGCATGGTTCTCAAGCATCAAATGATTCACAATCAAGTGATTCCAAAAGTACACCAGCATGGAGTTTCTTCATGCGCTTTACACCAATATGACCTAAATGGCAATGCCACAAATATGTTTTTTAAGATCAATATAGACACAAATATGTTGCACTATCATTATCAATGTTTCATCTTTTGGCATCAATATTATGAATATGTGTATCACCACGATCGAGATTCAACAAAAATAGACCACTCTTTAAGGGTGCATGACCATAAAAGATATTACTCATATAAATGGAACAACCACTATTCTCTGATTTAAATGAATAACTGTCTCGCATTAAACAAGATCCAGATATAATGTTCATGCTCAACGCCGGCACCAAATAGCAATTATCCAGGTCTAAAACTAATCCCGAAGGTAGATGTAGAGGTAGCGTGCCGATGGCGATCACATCAACCTTGGAACCATTCCCGATGCGCATCGTCACCTCGTCCTTAGCCAATCTTTGTTTAAAGGTATAAGTGTGATGTTTATCTTTTATGCATCTTATTTTGCTTAGTACGGCGATAGAATTATAAGATGATCCCCTACTAAAATTTCAAGGTATAAGTGTTCTCCCTGAGTATGCACCGTTGCGACAGTTCATCATGTTGAGACACGACATGATGATCGGGTGTGATAAGCTCTGCGTTCACATAGAATGGATGCAAGACAGTTTTGCACATGCAGAATACTCGGGTTAAACTTGACGAGCCTAGCATGTATAGACATGGCCTTGGAACACTGGAGACCGAAAGGTCGAACGTGAATCATATAGTAGATATGATCAACATAGAGATGTTCGCCATTGAAGACTACTCCATCTCACGTGATGATCGGACATGGTTTAGTTGATTTGGATCACATAATCATTTAGATGACTTGAGGGATGTCAATCTAAGTGGGAGTTCTTAAGTAATATGATTAATTGAACTTAATTTATCATGAACTTAGTCCTGATAGTTTTTGCATATCTATGTTGTAGATCAATGGCCCGTGCTACCGTTCCCTTGAATTTTAATGTGTTCCTAGAGAAAGCTAAGTTGAAGATGATGGTAGCAACTACGCGGACTGGGTCCGTAACTTGAGGATTATCCTCATTGTTGCATAGAAGAATTATGTCCTTGATGCACCACTAGGTGAAAGGCCTGCTGCAGGAGCAGATGCTGATGTTATGAACGTCTGGCAAGCTCGATCTGATGACTACTTAGTAGTTCAGTGTGCCATGCTTTACGGCTTACAATCGTGAGTTCAAAGACGTTTGAACGTCATGGACCATATGAGATGTTCTAGGAGTTGAAGTTAATATTTCAAGCAAATGCCTGAGTTGAGAGATATGAAGTCTCCAACAAGTTCTATAGCTGCAAGATGGAGGAGAACAGTTCTGTCCATGAACACATACTCAGAATGTCTGGGTATCATAACCACTTGACTCAGCTGGGAGTTAATCTTCCAGATGATAGTGGTATTGATAGAGTCACTGCCACCAAGCTACAAAGGCTTCGTGATGAACTATAATATGCAAGGGATGCATAAGACAATTCCCGAGCTCTTCGCTATGCTCAAAGCTGCGGAGGTAGAAATCAAGAAGGAGCATCAAGTGTTGATGGTTAACAAGACCACTAGTTTCAAGAAAAAGGGCAAGGGAAAGAAGGGGAACTTCAAGAAGAATGGCAAGAAAGTTGTCACTCCCGGGAAGAAGCCCATGTCTGGACCTAAGCCTAAAACTGAGTGCTTCTACTGCAAAGGGATTGGTCACTGGAAGCGGAACTGCCCCAAGTATTTGGTGGATAAGAAGGATGGCAAAGTGAACAAAGGTATATTTGATATACATGTTATTGATGTGTACCTTACAAATGCTCGTAGTAGTGCTTGGGTATTTGATGCTAGTTCGGTTGCTCATATTTGTAACTCGGAACAGGGGCTACGAATTAAACTCAGATTGGCTAGGACGAGGTGACGATGCGCGTCGGGAATGGTTCCAAGGTCGATGTGATCGACATCGGCATGCTACCTCTACATCTACCTTAGGGATTAGTTTTAGACCTGGATAATTGTTATTTGGTGCCGGCGTTGAGCATGAACACTATATCTGGATCTTGTTTAATGTGATACGGTTATTCATTTAAATAAGAGAATAATGGTTGTTCTATTTATATGAGTAATATCTTTTATGGTCATGCACCCTTGAAGAGTGGTCTATTTTTGTTGAATCTCGATCCTGGTGATACACATACTCGTAATATTGATGCCAAAAGATGCAAAGTTGATAATGATAGTGCAACATATTTTTCTGTACTGATGTTCAAAAAAACATATTTGTGGCACTACCGTTTAGGTCATATTGGTTAAAGCGCATGATGAAACTCCATGCGGATGGACTTTTGGAATTACTTGATTATGAATCATTTGATGCTTGCGAACCATGCCTCATGGGCAAGATGACTAAGACTATGTTCTCCAGAACATTGGAGCGAGCCACTGACTTATTGGAAATAATACATACCGATGTATGCGGTCCGATGAGTGTTGAGGCTCGCGACGGGTATCGTTATTTTCTGACCTTCACAAATGATTTGAGCAGATATGTGTATATCTAGTTGATGAAACACAAGTCTGAAACATTTGAAAAGTTCAAAGATTTTCAAAGTGAAGTGGAGAATCGTCGTAACAAGAAAATATAGTTTCTACGATCTGATCGCGGAGTGAGTGGTGTCTCAGCATGATGAACTATCGCAACGGTGCATACTCAGGGAGAACACTTATACCTTGAAAATTTAGTAAGGGATCATCTTATAATTCTACCGCCATACTAAGCAAAATAAGATGCATAAAAGATAAACATCACATGAAAATAAAGTTTATACGATCTGATCACGGAAGCAATGTGACTAATGAGTTAGTTGCAGGGTGATGCATTACAGAACGAGTAAAGAGACTTTCCGGTAACGAGATTGAACTAGGTCTGAACATATCGACGATCGAATCTTGGGCAAGTAACATACCAATGTCAAAGGGAATAACGTATGTTGTCATTACGGTATGACCGATAAAGATCTTCATAGAATATATAGGAACCAATTTGAGCATCCAGGTTCCGCTGTTGGTTATTCATCGGAGAGGTGTCTCGGTCATGTCTACATAGTTTTCGAACCCGCAGGGTCCGCACGCTTAATGTTCGAAGACGATTTTGCTGGATGAGATCACAGACATGATGAGGAGTCTTGAATTGGCCGAGAGGTAAAGATTGATATAAGGATGATGGTATTCGGACACTGGAAGTGTTCTGGGGGTACCAGGTACATATTGGGTCACCGGAAGGGGTTCCGGGCATCCCCCGGTAAATACACGGGCCTAATAGGCCAAGAAGGGGACATACCATCCCCTAGGGGGCTGGTGCGCCCCATGTAGGCCGAAATAGGGGGAAGGAAAGAGGAGAAAAGAGAAAGGAAGGGGAGGGATTCGGCCTCCCCCTTCCTTCTCTCCTCCCTCCTCCTTCCTTCCTCCTCCGGGAATTATGGTAAGGGGGGCGAATAGGATTAGGGCCCCAAGAAGGATTCCTCCTACTTGGGCGACCCCTTGGCTGCCCCCTCTCCCTCCCACCTATATATATAAGGGGGAGGCGCCTAGAACACACAATAACATCTGTTAGTCGTGTGCGGCACCTCCCTCAAGAGATTACACCTCCGGTCATATCTTCGTAGTGCTTAGGCGAAGCCCTACGTGGATCTATTCACCATCACCGTCGTGCTGAAGGAACTCTCCCTCAACACTTTGCTGGATCAAGAGTTCAAGGGACGTCATCGAGCTGAACGTGTGCAGAACTCGGAGGTGCTGTACGTTCAGTGCTTGATCGGTTGGAATGATAAGAAGTTCGACTACATCAACCGCGTTGTCAAACGCTTCCGCTTTTGGTCTACGAGGGTACGTGGACACACTCTCCCCCTCTCGTTGCTATGCATCTCCTAGATAGATCTTGCGTGAGCGTAGGAATCTTTTTGAAATTGCATGCTACGTTTCCCAACATTTTCTACGTCCAGCAGAGGTCTCCGCGTATTTCCTCGCCACGTGGGTAGGGTTAGCGTGGCACGCCATAGTATTCCCACCCAAAAGAAACTCGATCGCGCTGAAGCGCATATGGTCGATGTAGCATGGAGGCGTGATGTCGAAGAGTCGCTCCCAGCCGCCAGCCTCTAGCTCAAAGGAGCCAAAGGTGAAGGTCTGGCCCATCGTGAACTCGTCGGCTTGTTTGGATCTCTTCCCCTGATTCGGTCTCCGCCTAATGTAGCCCGTGCCCAACGCGTCAACCGATAGAGCAAAAAATTGTCAGTACCATCGGTAGGGTGCCTGGTGAGGTCCGAAGTACTGGGACAGAGCCCGCACGCACAATTTACCAACATTCAGGCCTTCGGAGAGTAATACTCTAAGTCTTACTCGCTGTTGTTATTCATGGTGGGGTTACCTCGTGCGAGGGATTACAATGGTGTAGGTGATATTGCTACCGAGAGCTATTCTACTGGAAAGTAGATGCGTTTAAGGGCCTTCGGCTCCACCTTATATACACGGTGCGAGCTAAGGTATACATAAGGAAGATGGAATCTATCTAGCTGCCCTTTTGGCTTGGAGTCCACGAAGTTCCTAGGACTGCCTAAGTCGCGCCAGGCCCTCATCATGTCCTTGTCTTCTTGGTGGGGCTCAACCTCCCCCCGTTGGGTTAGCCATCGGGCTTCCCTTTGGATAAGCCACCCCCGGTGCATGGCATCGTCATTGCCTGAACAAGGAGCTCGCCAAGATCGACAAGACTGGTCGCTAAGCGACACCTTCGCTGCCGGCGACAGGGGCAAGGCCATCCCAAGGGCAGTGGCCGAAGTGGCCCTCTGCGAGCGACAGGTGGTGGACGAGCAACGGTGTCATGGCTCCACACCCTTCCGCTTCTGGAAGTACAACTTCGACCATGAAGATGACCCGGACGATGATGATGGTGGGGTCGGCCAGGGTGGCCACGCGTACGAGGTCACCATCCACTACAAGTTAGCCTCCTAGTTTTTTAAGTTTTTAATTAAGCGGATGAAATATCGTCTGTTTTATGTAAATTATGTCCGAATTTTATGGAATTTCGTTGTGTTTGTTGAAATTCATCTGGTTTGTTTAAATTTGTTTCGAGATGGATGCGAGCACGGTTGGATTGTCGGCTCCCGCATCACTGTCCGTGGATGGATACCATGTCCGTTTGGGGATGGGCGTTGTGATGCCCTTCTACACACTCACATATTTAGATCTTCTGTTTTCGATTTGTTTCACTCATTCCTAACCATTCAGGTAATCCTTCGTACACTCATCGTGTGTCTAGCATTACTCATTTCATAGCGAGCAAAGTTACACATACGAAAAATTTCTAATGAGTTGGACTTACAAGATTATTAGGTTGGAGAGAGGGAGGGAGCTTACCTGGCCATGGGCAGCCTGACCCAACCCGGCCCGAAAAAGCCTAGCCCGACGCTCCACATGGGTCGGGCCTGGGCCTAGATATTAAGCTCAAAGGCCAGGTCGAGCCCGGGCCTGTCATATTTGCGAGTTAGCGAAGAGGCCCAACGGGCTATTACGTTGCCGGGGCGGGCTTGGGCCTGATTTCTAGGCCCGACGCCTGGGCCGGGCCCGGGCCTGGGATTTCTACGCCGGGCTTGGTCAGGCCTGGCCCGGCCCGAGGGATGGCCAGGTATAGGAGGGAGAGAAGATATGTAGATCTAGTCGGTAAAGAATACCCGTAAATAGGATTGCTTTCTCACAGTAGTAAGGTTGTACGACCAAAAATGATACACACGCTGACCTTTACATGTAGATTATGGGCTCCTTCCTCCTCATTAAACCTGCCCTTTACATGTCCTTTACATGATACACACGCTGACCTTTACATGTCTGTTTGGGATGGGCGTTGGGATGCCCTTCTACACACTCACATATTTCGAGCTTCTATTTCCGATTTGTTTCACTCATTCCTAACCATTCAGTTAATCCTTCGTACACTCGTCGTGTGTCTAGCATTACTCATTTCATAGTGAGCAAAGTTACACATATGAAAAATTTCTAATGAGTTGGACTTACAAGATTATTAGGTTGCAGAGAGGGAGGGAGCTTACTTGGCCATGGGCAGCCTGACCCGACCCGGCCCGAAAAAGCCCAGCCCAACGCTCCTCATGGGCCGGGCCTGGGCCTAGATATTGAGCCCAAAGGCTGGGACGGGCCCGGGCCAGTCATATTTGCGAGTTAACAAAGAGGTCCGACGGGCATTTACATTGACGGGCTGGGCTTGGGCTGATTTCTAGGCCCGACGCCTGGTCCAGGCCCGGGCCTGGGATTTCTACATCGGGCTTGGTCAGGCCTGGCCCGAAGCCCGGCCCGGCCCGAGGGATGGCCAGATATAGGAGGGCGAGAGGATATGTAGATCTATTCGATAAATAATATCCGTAAATAGGATTGCTTTCTCACAGTAGTAAGGTTGTATGACCAAAAATGGTACAAACGCTGATCTTTACATGTAGATTATGGGCTCCTTCCTCCTCATTAAACCTGCCCTTTACATGTCATTTACATGATACACACGCTGACCTTTAATTGTCCATTTGGGGATGGGCATTGGGATGCCCTTCTAAACACACACATATCTCGAGCTTCTGTTTCTGATTTGTTTCACTCATTCCTAACCATTCAGTTAATCCTTCGTGCACTCGTCGTGTGTCTAGCATTACTCATTTCATAGCGAGCAAAGTTACACATACGAAAATTTTCTAATGAGATGGACTTACATGATTATTAAGTTGGAGAGAGGGAGGGAGCCTACCTGGCCGTTGGCAGCCTAACCCGACCCAGCCCAAAAAAGCCCAGCCCGACGCTCCTCATGGGCCAGGCCTAGGCCTAGATATTGAGCCCGAAGGCTGGGCCGGGCCCAGGCCCGTCATATTTGCGAGTTATAGAAGAGGCCCAGCGGGCTTTTATGTTGACGGGCTGGGCTTGGGCCTGATTTCTAGGCCCGGCGCCTAGGTCGGGCCCGGGCCTGGGATTTCTATGTCGGGCTTGGTAAGGCCCAGCGCGAAGGCCGGCCCGACCCGAGGGATGGCCAGGTATAGGAGGGTGAGAGGATATGTATATCTAGTTGATAAAGAATATCCATAAATAGGATTGCTTTTTCACACTATTAAGGTTGTACGACCAGAAATGATACACACACTAACCTTTACATGTAGATTATGGGCTCCTTCCTCCTCATAAAACCTGCCCTTTACACATCCTTTACATGATACACACACTAACCTTTACATGTCCGTTTGGGGATTGGCGTTGGGATGCCCTTCTACACAATCACATATTTCGAGCTTCTGTTTCCGATTTGTTTCACTCATTCCGACCCATTCAGTTAATCCTTCGTACACTCATTGTGTGTCTAGCATTACTCATTTCATAGCGAGCAAAGTTACACATACAAAAAATTTCTAATGAGTTGGATTTACAGGATTATTCGGTTGGAGAGAGGGAGGGAGCCTACCTCGCCATGGGTAGCCTGACCCGACCCAGCGCGAAAAAGCCTAGCCCGACGCTCCTCATGGGCCGGGCCTAGGCCTAGATATTGAGCCCGAAGGCCGGGCCAGGCCAGTCATATTTGCGAGTTAACGAAGAGGCCCGGCGGGCTTTCACCTTGATGGGCTTTGCTTGGGCCTGATTTCTAGGCCCGAACCTGGGATTTGTATGTCGGGCTTGGTCAGGCTTGGCCCGAAGCCCGGCCCATCCCAAGGGATGGCCACGTATAGGAGGGAGAGAGATTATGTAGATCTAGTCTGTAAAGAATATCCATAAATAGGATTGCTTTCTCATAGTAGTAAGGTTGTACGACCAAAAATGATACACACGCTGACGTTTACATCTAGATTATGGGCTCCTTCCTCCTCATTAAACTTGCCCTTTACATGTTCTTTACATTATCCACATGCTGACCTTTACATGTCCATTTGGGGATGGGCGTTGGGATGCCCTTCTACGCACTCACATATTTCGAACTTCTGTTTCTGATTTCTTTCACTCACTCCTAACCATTCAGTTAATCCTTCGTGCACTCATCGTGTGTCTAGCATTACTCTATTCATAGCGAGCAAAGTTACACACACGAAAATTTTCTAATGAGTTGGACTAACATGATTGTTAGGTTGGAGAGAGCGAGGGAGCCTACCTGGCCATGGGCAGGCTGACCCGACCTGGCCCGAAAAAGCCCTGCCGACGCTCCTCTTGGGCCGGGCCTGGGCCTAGATATTGAGCCCAAAGGCCGGGCCAGGCCCTGGCCCGTCATATTTGAGAGTTAACGAAGAGGCCCACCGGGCTTTTACATTGACAGGCTGGGCTTGTGCCTGATTTCTAGGCCCCATGCTTGGGCCGGGCACGGGCCTGGGATTTCTACGTCAGGCTTGGTCAGGCCCGGCCCGAGGGATGGCCAGGTATAGGAGGGAGGGAGGATATGTAGATCTAGTTGGCAAAGAATATCCGTAAATAGGATTGCATTCTCACAATAGTAAGCTTGTACTACCAAAAATGATACACACGCTGACCTTTACATGTAGATTATGGGCTCCTTCCTCCTCATTAAACCTGCCCTTTACATGTCCTTTACATGATACACACGCTAACCTTTACATGTCCATTTGGGGATGTGCGTTCGGATGCCCTTCTACACACTTACATATTTCGAGCTTCTGCTTCCGATTTGTTTCACTCATTTCTAACCATTCAGTTAATCCTTCGTACACTCATCGTGTGTCTAACATTACTCATTTCATGGCGAGCAAAGTTACACCTACGAAAAATTTCTAATGAGTTCGACTTACATGATTATTAGGTTGGAGAGAGGGACGGAGGCTACCTGGCCATGGGCAGCGTGACCCGACCCGGCCCGAAAAAGCCCAGCCCGACGCTCCTCATGGGTCGGGCCCGGGCCCGCCATATTTGCGAGTTAACAAAGACGCACGCGGCCTTTTAGGTTGCCGGGCCGGGCTTGGCCCTGATTTATAGGCCCGACACCTGGGCCGGGCCCGGGCCTCGGATTTCTACGTCGGGCTTGGTCAGGCCCTACCCGAGGGATGGCCAGGTATAGGAGGGAGAGACGATATGTAGATCTCGTCGGTAAAGAACATCCGTAAATAGGATTGCTTTCTCACAGTAGTAAGGTTGTATGACCAAAAATGATACATACGTTGACCTCTACATGTAGATTATGGGCTCCTTCCTCATTAAACCTGCCCTTCACATGTCCTTTACACACGCTGACCTTTACATGTCCGTTTGGGGATGGGCATTGGGATACCATTCTACACATTCGCATATTTCGAGCTTCTGTTTCCGATTTGTTTCACTCATTCCTAACCATTCAGTTAATCCTTCATACACTCATCGTGTGTCTAGCATTACTCATTTCATAGCGAGCAAAGTTACACATACTGAGTTGGACTTACATGATTATTAGGTTGGAGAGAGGGAGGGAGCCTACCTGGCCATGGGCAGCCTGACCCGACTCGGCCCGAAAAAGCCCAGCCTAACGCTCCTCATGGGCCGGGCCTGGCCCTAGATATTGAGCCCGAAGGCTGGGCTAGGTGCGGGCCCGTCATATTTGCGAGTTAACGAAGAGGCCGGCAGGCTTTTATGTTGACAGGCCGGGCTTGGGCCTGATTTCTAGGCATGACGCCTGGGCCGGGCCCGAGCCTGGGATTTCTACGTCGAGCTTGGTCATGCCCGGCCCGAGGGATGGCCTGGTATAGGAGGGAGAGAGGATATGTAGATCTAGTCGGCAAAGAATATCCGTAAATAGCATTGCTTTCTCACAGTAGTAAGGTTGTACGACCAAAAATGATACACACACTGAGCTTTACGTGCAGATTATGGGCTCCTTCCTCCTCATTAAACCTGTCATTTACATGTCCTTTACATGATACACACGTTAACCTTTACATGTCCTTTCGGGGATGGCCGTTGGGATGCCCTTCTACACACTCACATATTTCGAGCTTCTATTTCCGATTTGTTTCACTCATTCCTAACCATTCAAATAATCCTTCGTACACTCATCGCGTGTCTAGCATTACTCATTTCATAGCGAGCAAAGTTACACATATGAAAATTTTCTAATGAGTTGGACTTACATGATTATTAGGTTGGAGAGAGGGACGGAGGCTACCTGGCCATGGGCAGCGTGACCCGACCCGGCCCGAAAAATCCCAGCCCGATGCTCCTCATGGGCCGGGCCCGGGCCCGCCATATTTGCGAGTTAACAAAGAGGCACGTGGGCTTTTACGTTGCCGGGCCGGGCTTGGCCCTAATTTATAGGCCCGACCTCTGGGCCGGGCCCGGGCCTCGGATTTCTACGTCGAGCTTGGTCAGGCCCTGCCCGAGGGATGGCCAGGTATAGGAGGGAGAGACGATATGTAGATCTCGTCGGTAAAGAACATCCGTAAATAGGATTGCTTTCTCATAGTAGTAAGGTTGTATGACCAAAAATGATACACACGTTGACCTTTACATGTAGATTATGGGCTCCTTCCTCATTAAACCTGCCCTTTACATGTCCTTTACACACGCTGACCTTTACATGTCCGTTTGGGGATGGGCGTTGGGATACCATTCTACACATTCACATATTTCGAGCTTCTATTTCTGATTTGTTTCACTCATTCCTAACCATTCAGTTAATCCTTCGTACACTCATCGTGTGTCTAGCATTACTCATTTCATAGCGAGCAAAGTTACACATACTGAGTTGGACTTACATGATTATTAGGTCGGAGAGAGGGAGGGAGCCTACCTGGCCATGGGCAGCCTGACCCGACTCGGCCCGAAAAAGCCCAGCCTGACGCTCCTCATGGGCCAGGCCTGGCCCTAGATATTGAGCCCGAAGGCTGGGCTGGGTGCGGGCCCGTCATATTTGCGAGTTAACGAAGAGGCCGGCAGGCTTTTACGTTGACAGGCCGGGCTTGGGCCTGATTTCTAGGCATGACGCCTGGGCCGGGCCCGGGCCTGGGATTTCTACGTCGAGCTTGGTCATGCCCGGCCCGAGGGATGGCCCGGTATAGGAGGGAGAGAGGATATGTAGATCTAGTCGGCAAAGAATATCCGTAAATAGCATTGCTTTCTCACAGTAGTAAGGTTGTACGACCAAAAATGATACACACACTGAGCTTTACGTGTAGATTATGGGCTCCTTCCTCCTCATTAAACCTGTCCTTTACATGTCCTTTACATGATACACACGCTAACCTTTACATGTCCTTTTGGGGATGGCCGTTGGGATGCCCTTCTAGACACTCACATATTTCGAGCTTCTGTTTCCGATTTGTTTCACTCATTCCTAACCATTCAAATAATCCTTCGTACACTCATCGCGTGTCTAGCATTACTCATTTCATAGCGAGCAAAGTTACACATATGAAAAATTTCTAATGAGTTGGACTTACAGGATTATTAGGTTGGAGAGAGGGACGGAGGCGACCTGGCCATGGGCAGCGTGACATGACCCGGCCCGAAAAATCCCAGCCCGATGCTCCGCATGGGCCGGGCCCGGGCCCACCATATTTGCGAGTTAACGAAGAGGCACGTGGGCTTTTACGTTGTCGGGCCGGGCTTGGCCCTGATTTATAGGCCCGACACCTGGGCCGGGCCCGGGCCTCGGATTTCTACGTCGGGCTTGGTCAGGCCCGGCCCGAGGGATGGCCAGGTATAGGAGGGAGAGAGGATATGTAGATCTCGTCGGTAAAGAACATCCGTAAATAGGATTGCTTTCTCACAGTAGTAAGGTTGTATGACCAAAAATGATACACACGTTGACCTTTACATGTAGATTATGGGTTCCTTCCTCATTAAACTTGCCCTTTACATGATACACACGCTGACCTTTACATGTCCGTTTGGGGATGGGCGCTGGGATACCATTCTACACATTCACATATTTCGAGCATCTGTTTCCGATTTGTTTCACTCATTCCTAACCATTCAGTTAATCCTTCATACACTCATCGTGTGTCTAGCATTAATCATTTCATAGCGAGCAAAGTTACACATACTGAGTTGGACTTACATGATTATTAGGTTGGAGAGAGGGAGGGAGCCTACCTGGCCATGGGCAGCCTGACCCGACTCGGCCCAAAAAAGCCCAGCCTAACGCTCCTCATGGACCGGGCCTGGCCCTAGATATTGAGCCCGAAGGCTGGGCTAGGTGCGGGCCCGTCATATTTGCGAGTTAACGAAGAGGTCGGCAGGCTTTTATGTTGACAGGACGGGCTTGGGCCTGATTTCTAGGCATGACGCCTGGGCCGGGCCCGAGCCTGGGATTTCTACGTCGAGCTTGGTCATGCCCGGCCCGAGGGATGGCCCGGTATAGGAGGGAGAGAGGATATGTAGATCTAGTCGGCAAAGAATATCCGTAAATAGGATTGCTTTCTCACAGTAGTAAGGTTGTACGACCAAAAATGATACACACACTGAGCTTTACGTGTAGATTATGGGCTCCTTCCTCATTAAACCTATCATTTACATGTCCTTTACATGATACACACGCTAACCTTTACATGTCCTTTCGGGGATGGCCGTTGGGATGCCCTTCTACACACTCACATATTGCGAGCTTCTGTTTCCGATTTGTTTCACTCATTCCTAACCATTCAAATAATCCTTCGTACACTCATCGCGTGTCTAGCATTACTCATTTCATAGCGAGCAAAGTTACACATATGAAAATTTTCTAATGAGTTGGACTTACATGATTATTAGGTTGGAGAGAGGGAGGGAGCCTACCTGGCCATGGGCAGCGTGACCTGACCCAGCCCGAAAAAGCCCAGCCCGACGCTCCTCATGGGCCGGGCCTGGGCCCATCATATTTCCAATTTAACAAATAGGCCCGTGGGCTTTAACATTGATGGGTCGGGCTTGGGCCTGATTTCTAGGCCCGTCGCCTGTGCCGAGCCCAGCCCTGGGATTTCTACGTCGGGCTTGCTCAGGACCGGCCAGAGAGATGGCCAGGTATAGGAGGGAGAGAGGATATGTAGATTTCGTCGGTAAAGAAATCCGTAAATAGGATTGCTTTCTCACAGTAGTATGGTTGTATGACCAAAAATGATACACATGCCGACCTTTACATGTAGATTATGGGCTCCTTCCTCATTAAACCTGCCCTTTACATGTCCTTTACATTATACACATGCTGACCTTTACATGTCCGTTTGGGGATGGGCATTGGGATACCCTTCTACACACTCACATATTTCGAGTTTCTGTTTCTGATTTGTTTCACTCATTCCTAACCATTCAGTTAATCCTTCGTACACTCATCGTGTGTCTAGCATTACTCATTTCATAGCAAGCAAAGTCACACATACGAAAAATTTCTAATGAGTTTGACTTACAGGATTATTAGGTTGGAGAGAGGGAGGGAGCCTACCTGGCCATGGGTAGGCTGCCCGTAGCCTGACCCGACCCGGCCCGAAAAAGCCCAGCCCGACCCTCCTCATGGGCCGGGCCTAGGACTATATTTGAGCCCGATGGCCGGGCCGGGCCCGTGCCTATCATATTTGCAAGTTAACGAAGAGGCCCAGTGGGCTTTTACATTGCCAGGCCGGGCTTGGGCCTGATTTCTAGGCCCGACGCCTGGGCCGGGCCTGGGCCTAGGATTTCTACATTGGGCTTGGTCAGGCCCGACTCGAAGCCTGACGCGGCCCGAGGGATGGCCAGGTATAGGAGAGAGAGAGGATATGGAGATCTAGTCGGTAAAGAATATCCGTAAATAGGATTGCTTTCTCACAGTAGTAAGGTTGTACGACCAAAAATGATACACACGCTGACCTTTACATGTAGATTATGGGCTCCTTCCTCCTTGTTAAACCCACCCTTTACTTGTCCTTTACATGATACACACGCTGACTTTTACATGTCCGTTTGGGGATGGGCATTGGGATGCCCTTCTACACACTCACATATTCTGAGCTTCTGTTTCCAATTTATTTCACTCATTCCTAACCATTCAGTTAATCCTTCATACACTATTTATGCGTCTAGCATTGCTCATTTCATAGCGAGCAAAGTTACACAGACGAAAAATTTCTAATGAGTTGGACTTACAGGATTATTAGGTTGGAGAGAGGGAGGGAGCCTACCTGGCCACGGGCAGCCTGACCCGACCCGGCCCGAAAAAGCCCAGCCGAACATGGTCAGTAACTTTGTTGTCAATGATCTCGGTAGAGTTGTTCTGGATGCCCAGCCATGGATCAAAGGAGTTGGGTTGTTCCGTTTTAGAAGTGCTCTGGCTAGTCAAGCCTTAGTTGATCATCCACCCTTCAATCTGGGTAATGATAGATTTGTTAGATTTATTCTGCATGATGTGGGCATAAATTACAGAGCAATGCAGGGTTTTCGCCGTGGATGGATTATGTTGCTTGGTGTTCCTTTGGATTATAGGCGCACACAGTACCTTGCGGATGTGATTAGCACGTTTGGTAGATTTCACCATTGGCACCAAGATGATCCAATGCTTGTCCGCTCCTTGGTTTATGTGTCTTTCCCTGCGCCGACTTTGGTTCCACGCTCTGTGACTTACAGAGAATATGCAGACTTTGGTGGTGCTAAAATCTCTTGGTCTGCGCCTGTATACATTCTCTCAGTAGATTTTGCAGACATCTTGCCAGCAGATGAAGACCCCATGCCCTTCAATGGCAATCCGCACCCCCTCCATGGCAATTTGCAGTTTGATAATCACAATTAGGTTATGCCAGAATTTCCTGAGCTAGGTTGGAATGATGTGCCACATCCTGTCAATGAGCAACAACACAATGATGTACATCCGGTCCACGAAGCTGTGCAGCAAGAGGAACTTCAGGAGATTCAGTCTCAGGAGTCTATAGTTCTACAACTTTCTGATGATTCAGTTAACAATACTGAGAATGTTGTAGAGGTAGTTGTCTTCCTGCCCCCAATGGGACCACAGCAACCTCCTCTTCTGATTGGGCAAGTTTTCACTTTCTATGGACCGGTTTTGCCGCCTATGATAAAGTGGCAGCGTACTTTCGAGAAGATGTTGCCGCTTATGTGGTCTTCGGACAGTCCCCGGCTTGTTTTTAAGTCTGACATTGGTGACATGCTCAGCAAGCAGTCCTTGGAGGTCCTCTGCAATGCCCCAGCTTCCACTCTTAAGCTCCTGCCTGCACCTGCCTCCTCGATCACCTCTGCTCTGGATGTGCCAACTTCTCCTATTAAAAGGCCAGTTGCTCGGGCTCTCTGCTTCGAGGACCTCGATGAGCCAGTTTCTGAAGTCTTTGAATTCTCAGCTGTGCCTGAAGTACCTCTGAAGAGAGCAAGGAAACCTAAAGCCCCAAGAGTTATTGTTGACACTGATGTTCGGCGCAGTGCACGTCTCAGCGCTCTCCGTGATGGCTACCGCAAAGTAACAAGTGGCACTTCGTCCAAGAAGACTCACACTTTGAAGAAGCGCAAGACTAGCAGTTCCCAGTCTGAAGATAGTCCCTCTGTGCCCCCACAAACTGCTATTGCAGACCTTCAACGCATTGGCGCTCGTCTTCGCATTGCACTCGAGAAGATCTCTATAGATAAGCTTGTTGTTGATCCTGCCAAGTCCAACAGAAGTGTGGGTTGTGATGATTAGTTACTTCATGCAGGGTTCTGGTCTATGGCGTACCATAATCACCATTTATCTTTCTTTCTATGTTTGGAACTATGTGCAGCTTGTTTGCTCTATGGGACAGTCTAGGTCACTGCGTGGCCTACCTTTTATGCTTTTACTTTTGGTTTGTAATGAATCAGACAAGGTTTAAGGAGTGGAAAGTTCTATGTTGGAATGTTCGGGGCCTCAATTCTGAAGCGCGTCAGCTTGCGGTTAGACAAAAGATCAATGAAAGTGGTTGCTCTGTTATTTGTCTTCAGGAAACTAAATGTATGCATATGGATCAACGTTTCATTAGGAAGTTCTGCCCGAGGCGTTTTGATAATTTTGTTTATGTTCCCTCGACTGGTGCGTCTGCTGGTATGGTGGTTATTTGGAATTCATCCTTTTTCATAGGTTCTTTAATTGAGGCAAAATCCTATGGGATAATTGTGGAGTTCAAATCCAAGCATACTTCTGAAACATGGTATTTAGTTTCCGTTTATGGCCCGTGTCATGGCCCTGCCCGTGACGAATTTGTTCAGTGGTTATATAACCTTGATATTCAGTTTGGTGTCAATTGGTTGCTTTTGGGTGACTTCAACTTCACGCGATCACTTGAGAACCGCAATCTTCCGGGTGGCGATGTTAATGATATCTTCGTGTTTAATGAAATAATTGGTCATTTGGGTCTTGTTGAGCTGCCAATAAAGGGTCATCAATATACTTGGTCGAATATGCAAACTTCGCCGCTTCTCGAACAGTTTGATTGGTTCTTCACGTTGGTTGCTTGGACATCGGACCACCCCAACACGATGGTATTTCCTCTTGCACGCACTGCCTCTGACCATGTTCCGTGTGTGGTCTCGATTGCCACATGTATCCCCAAGGCAAAGGTTTTCCGCTTTGAGAATTATTGGGTTGATTTGCCTGGTTTTGCAGACTGTGTTTCTAAGGTTTGGAATAGGCCAGTGGCAAAATCGTCAATTGCCTTAACAATTTCGGCCAAGTTTAAGTCTCTTCGTTATGCTCTCAAGAAATGGCATTTAAACATGTCCACAGTCAAAGCTCTAATTGCTGATTGTAATAAAGTGATTATTTTTCTTGATAATCTTGAGGAAATTAGGGCTTTGAGTTGGCCGGGGTTCAATTTTCGTACAATTGTTAAATTGCACCTTGAGGATATATTACATTGGCAATTTATCTACTGGAAGTAGCGTTGCACGATCAGAAACATCAAAGTTGGTGAGGAGAATTCGAAATTTTTTCATGCCATGGCTACGGAAAGATATCGCAGGAACACTATCTCCTCAATTAAGTCTGTGCAGGGTGATGTGGTCACAGATCACCAACAGCTGGCAGGGATGTTTTGGGCTGATTTCAACCAACGAATGGGCCAATCGAAAGGGATTCAAATGGGATTTGACCTAGACACATTAATTCCCAGGATCAATGGTCTAGAGGAGTTGTCTTTACCGTTCACGGACTTTGAGGTGGATGCGATCATTAAGAATATGCCTGCTGATCGTGCTCCGGGACCAGACGGGTTCACTGGCCTTTTCTTAAAGAAATGTTGGTCTATTTTGAAGGAGGACTTTATGAAGCTTGTGCGAGAATTCTATGAAGGGAAGTGCAATTTGGAGTGTCTCAACACATCTCTTATCACCCTCATTCCGAAGAAGCTGAGCCCTGAATATGTCAGTGATTTCTGACCCATATCATTGACTAATACATGTTTGAAGTTTTTAACCAAGCTTTTGGCAAATCGTCTTCAGGGTGTGATCTTGAAATGTATCCACCGCAACCAATATGGTTTTCTTCGGTGTAGATCCATTCAGGACTGTCTAGCCTGGTGTTTTGAGTACATCCACCAATGCAAAGCTTCCAAGAGGCATATCATTCTTCTTAAGCTTGACTTCACCAAGGCTTTCGACACCATTGAGCATGAACTTATTCTTAGAATTCTGAAATGTAAGGGATTTGATGATCGTTGGACAAGTTGGGTTCAGAGCATTTTGTCCATGGGCTCTTCTTCGGTTCTTTTGAATGGAGTGCCTGGTAATCATTTTGTCTGTCGTTCAGGTGTTCGTCAAGGAGATCCGCTATCTCCTTTGCTCTTTGTGATTGCGGTGGACTTACTTCAGTCAGTCGTAAATGAAATGTGCTCAAGGAATATTCTCACCTTGCCAATCCCAACTGCCTCGAGGGACTATCCGATCATTCAGTATGCGGACGATACCCTCATCATTCTTCCAGCTATTGACAATCAGCTCATTGCTTTTAAAGACATGCTTGAAGTCTTTGCTAAATCAACCGGTCTGAGGGTAAATTTTAGTAAGTCCTCTTTGATACCCATCAATATGAGTGATGACGAGGGCAAACGTGTTGCTTGCATACTTGGGTGTGATGTTGGTTCCATGCCATTCACTTACCTGGGACTACCAATGGGTACCACCCGGCCAACAATTTATGATCTGTTGCCTTTGGTGGATCGTATTAAGCGACGATTATCTGCGTCTTCTTGCTTGTTGAACCAAGGAAGCCGGCTTCAGCTCTTGCAATCTGTTCCAAGTTCTATGCCAATATATTTCTTGTGCACTCTTTCACTACCGCAGGGCATCTTAAAGCAGATTGAGCGCATCATGCGGCAATGCTTGTGGAGAGGGAACTCGGATACACCCCGGCAATCATTGGCGGCTTGGGACTTGGTATGTCGTCCTAAATCATTTGGAGGTCTGGGCGTTCTGGACTTGAGCATTCAGAATGATGCCTTGTTGATCAAGCATCTTTTCAAGTTCTTTAATAAGAGGGACGTGCCATGGGTGTCTCTTATGTGGGACACTTATTATGCTGCCGCGCCTCCCCAAGTCACTCAAAGCTGCGGTTCTTTCTGGTGGAGGGACGTATTCAAGTTATATGATAAGTTTTGCAAGTTGGCAGTTCCACACGTTCGAACGGGAGATACGGTGATCTTCTGGCTAGACCATTGGCAGCTTGGCAATAATACAGTTATCATGCAACATCAGTTTCCGAGGCTTCACTCTTTTGTGATTGATGACTCTTTCACAGTCAAGGATATGATGGAGCTATCGGACCTAACAGACAATCTCCATCTACCACTGTCTGCTGAGGCCTTTGAAGAATTTAATCAACTCCGGGCATTACTTCCCTTGGTCAACCTTCACGATGGGGAAAAGGATGTCTGGAAATGGCCGTCCAAGTCTGGCGACTATCAGTCCAGGATTTATTACTTGTCATGCTTTTTGGACACAGTTGTTGATCCCATATTCCGGTGGATCTGGAAATGTTCTTGTACTCTGAAGTTTAAGGTTTTTGGTTGGCTCCTTTTGATGGATCGCCTGAACACTAGAGACATGATGCAGCGGCGACATTGGATTATCCAGGATGACACTTGTGTTCTATGTCACTTGGCCTCTCATGAAGACAGAGCACATCTCTTCTTTGCTTCTAATTTTAGTCAACGTGTCTGGAACTATTTGGGTATTACATGGAATCCTCAACCTAACCAGACCACTTATGACATGGCTTCTGATGCTAGGAGGGATTTTGGCCAACCTTTTTTCTCAGAAGTAGTCTTCACCGCCACTTGGAATATTTGGACACAAAGAAATGGGAAGATTTTCAGAAATGAACCACCTACATTCAGATCATGGAGGAGAAATTTTCTGCATGACATCTCTCTTTTAGCTCATAGAATCAAATGTAAATATAGGAATAGATTAATCTCTTGGATAGCTACATTACCCTAATCACTTCTCCTGTAAGTTTTTTTTCTCCTCCCTTCCCTCACCTTTGTAACTTGTAATACTTTGATATTGTGGTTCAATAAAGGACTGTGAGGCTGTTGCCTTGCAGTATGTAGTCAAAAAAATTCTAATGAGTTGGACTTACAGGATTATTAGGTTGGAGAGAAGGAGGGAGCCTACCTGGCCATGGGCAGCCTGACCTGACTCGGCCCGAAAAAGCCCAGCCTGACGCTCCTCAGGGCCGGGCCTAGGCCTAGATATTGAGCCCGAAGGCTGGGCCGGGCCCGGGCCCATCATATTTGCGAGTTAACGGAGAGGCCTGCGGGCTTTTATGTTGACGGGCCGGGCTTGGGCCTGATTTCTAGGCCTGACGCCTGGGCCGGGGCTGGGCCTGGGATTTCTACGTTGGGCTTGGTCATGCCAGGACCGAAGGCCGGCCCGGCCCGAGGAATGGCCCGGTATAGGAGGGAGAGAGGATACATAGATCTAGTCGGCAAAGAATATCCATAAATATGATTGCTTTCTCACAGTAGTAAGGTTGCACGAACAAAAATGATACACACGCTGACCTTTACGTGTAGATTATGGGCTCCTTCCTCCTCATTAAACCTACCCTTTACATGTCCTTTACATGATAAAAACGTTGACCTTTACATGTCCATTTGGGGATGGCCGTTGGGATGCCCTTCTACACACTCACATATTTCGAGCTTCTGTCTCCGATTTATTTCACGCATTCCTAACCATTCAAATAATCCTTCGTACACTCATCGCGTGCCTAGCATTACTCATTTCATAGCGAGCAAAGTTACACACAGAAAAATTTCTAATGAGTTGGACTTACAGGATTATTAGGTTGGAGAGAGGGAGGGAGCCTACCAGGCCATGGGCAGCCTGACCCGACACGGCCCAAAAAAGCTCATCCCGACGCTCCTCATGGGCTGGGCCTGGGCCTAGATATTGAGCCAGAAGGCCGGGCCCGTCATATTTGCGAGTTAATGAAGAGGCTCGATGGGCTTTTACGTTGACGGGTCGGGCTTGGGCCTGATTTCTAGGCCCCACGCCTGGGCCGGGCCCGGGCCTGGGATTTCTACGTCGGGCTTGGTCAGGCCCGGCCCGACCCGAGGGATGGCCGGGTATAGGAGGGAGAAAGGATATGTAGATCTAGTCGCTAAAGGATATCCGTAAATAGGATTGCTTTCTCACAGTAGTAAAGTTGTACGACCAAAAATGATCACACGCTGACCCTTACATGTAGATTATGGGCTCCTTCCTCCTCATTAAACCTGCCCTTTACATGTCCTATACAGGATACAGACGCTGACCTTTACATGTCAGTTTGGGGATGGGCGTTCGGATGCCCTTCTACACACTCACATATTTCGAGCTTCCGTTTCCGATTTATTTCACTCATTCCTAACCATTTAGTTAATCCTTCGTACACTCATCGTGTGTCTAACATTACTCATTTCATAGGGAGCAAAGTTACACACACGAAAAATTTCTAATGAGTTGGACTTACAGGATTGTTAGGTTGGAGAGAGGGAGGGAGCCTACCTGGCCATGGGCAGCGTGACCCGACCCGGCCCGAAAAAGCCCAGCCCGACGCTCCTCATGGGCCGGGCCCGGGCCCGGGCCCGTCATATTTGCGAGTTAACGAAGAGGCCTGCGGGCTTTTACGTTGATGGGCCGGGCTTGGGCCTGATTTCTAGGCCCGACGCCTGGGCCGGGCCCAGGCCTGGGATTTCTACGTTGGGCTTGGTCAGGCCCGGCCCGAATCCCGACACGGCCCGAGGGATGTCCAGGTATAGGAGGGAGAGAGGATATGTAGATCTAGTCAGTAAATAATATCCGTAAATAGGATTGCTTTCTCAAAGTAGTAAGGTTGTATGACCAAAAATGATACACACGCTGACCTTTACATGTAGATTATGGGCTCCTTCCTCCTCGTTAAACCCGCCCATTACATGTCCTTTACATGATACACACGCTGGCGTTTACATGTCCGTTTGGGGATGGGCGTTGGGATGCCCTTGTACACACTCACATATTTCGAGCTTCTGTTTCCGATTTATTTCACTCATTCCTAACCATTCAGTTAATCCTTCGTACACTCATCGTGTGTCTAGCATTACTCATTTCATAGCGAGCAAAGTTACACATACGAAAAATTTCTAATGAGTTGGACTTACAGGATTATTAGGTTGGAGAGAGGGAGGGAGCCTACCTGGCCATGGGTAGCCTGACCCAACCCGACCCGACCCGAAAAAGCCCAGCCCGACGCTCCTCATGGGTCGAGACTGGGCCTAGATACCTAGGCCGAAGGCCGGCCCGGGCCCGTCATATTTGCGAGTTAACGAAGAGGCCCGGCAAGCTTTTATGTTGACGGGCCGGTCTTGGGCCTGTTTTCTAGGCCCGATGCCTGGGCCGGGCCTGGGCCTGGGATTTCTACGTCAGGCTTGGTCAGGCCCGGCCCGAAGCCTGGCCCGACCCGAGGGATGGCCAGGTATAGGAGGGAGAGAGGATATGTAGATCTAGTCGGTAAAGGATATCCGTAAATAGGATTGCTTTCTCATAGTAGTAAGGTTGTATGACCAAAAATGATACACACACTGACCTTTACGTGTAGATTATGGGTTCCTTCCTCCTCATTAAACCTGCCCTTTACATGTCCTTTACATGATACATGCGCTGACCTTTACATGTTCGTTCGGGGATGGGCGTTGGAATGCCCTTCTACACACTCACAGATTTCGAGCTTCTGTTTCTGATTTGTTTCACTCATTTCTAACCATTCAGTTAATCCTTCGTACACTCATCGTGTGTCTAGGATTACTCATTTCACAGCGAGCAAAGTTACACATACGATAAATTTCTAATGAGTTGGACTTACAGGATTATTAGGTTGGAGAGAGGGAGGGAGCCTACCTGGCCATGGGCAGCCTGACCCGACCCGACCCAAAAAAGCCCAGGCCGACGCTCCTCACGGGCCGGGCCTGGGCCTAGATATTGAGCCCGAAGGCCGGGCCGGGCCCAGGCACGTCATATTCGTGAGTTAACGAAGAGGCACAACGGGCTTTTACGTTGACGGGCGGGGCTTGGGCCTGATTTCTAGGCCCGACACCTGGGCCGGGCCTGGGATTTCTATGTCGGGCTTGGTCAGGCCCTGTCCAAAGCCCGACCTGACCCGAGGGATGGCCAGGTATAGGAGGGAGAGAGGATATGTAGATCTAGTCGGTAAGGAATATCCGTAAATAGGATTGATTTCTCACAGTAGTAAGGTTGTATGACCAAAAATGATACACACGCTGACCTTTATATGTAAATTATTGGCTCCTTCCTTCTCATTAAACCTGCCCTTTACATGTCCTTTACATAATACACATGCTGACTTTTACATGTCCGTTTGGGGATGGGCGTTGGGATCCCTTCTACACACTCACATATATCGAGCTTATGTTTCTAATTTGTTTCACTTATTCCTAACCATTCAGTTAATACTTTGTACACTCATCGGGTGTCTAGCATTACTCATTTCATAGCGAGTAAAGTTACACATACAAAGAGTTTCTAATGAGTTGGATTTACAGGATTATTAGGTTGAAGAGAGGGAGGGAGCCTACCTGGCCATGGGCAGCCTGACACGACCCGGCCCGAAAAAGCCCAGCCCGACGCTCCTCATGGGCTGGGGCTGGGCCTAGATATTGAGCCCGAAGGCCGGGCCGGGCCCGGACCCGTCATATTTGCGTGTTAACAAAAAGGCCCGACGGGCTTTTGCGTTGACGGACCGGGCTTGGGCCTGATTTCTAGGCACGCGCCTATGCCAGGCCCGGGCCTGGGATTTCTACATCAGGCTTGCTCAGGCCCGGCCCGGCCCAAGGGATGGCCAGGTATAGGAGAGAGAGGATATGTGGATCTAGTCATAAAGAATATCCGCAAATAGGATTGCTTTCTCACAGTAGTAAGGTTGTACGATCAAAAATGACACACACGTTAACCTTTACATGTAGATTGGAGCAACTCCAATGGGGCGATCCATTTCGTTCGCCCGCGTTCGTTTGGGTCTGCGCGGACAAAAGTGAAGGCCCAACGCGCCGACCCAAGCTCAAATCGTGTCCGCCTGGCGTCCGCGCCGACCCATTTCCGGCCCAAAATTGTGCGTGGAATGCGTCGGCGCGGACGCGAAGTGGACGCGCCGCGCGTCCCCTCGCCGTCCGCCGCGTCCCCACTTGTAGGCCACCCAACCGCCATCGATCATCTGATTTATGACGAGCACCGACAGCGGGCCCACGCGTCAACCAGTGGAAGCGTCCTTTTTTAACTACGCGTGCGGCGGGGTCGGCCTCATCCACTTCTCCCGTCCACATCTAGCCCCCCATCACTCCCTTTGCTTCCTCACTGACGACCGCAAACCCTAGCGCGCCCATGGGCCTCTTCGGCAGCAACAATGGCAAGGGCAAGGGCACCCCTGGCGCCTTGTCCTCTCGTGCTCCCCTTCTCCCTCCTCCTCCGGCGGCGCCGCGTTTTCGCCATGGTCGTCGGCGCCTGCACATCCCGGTGCACCAAGCGTGATGGCACTGGGAGTACAGGCAACCACTGTCGTACCCCGATGTCACGCTGCTGCACCATTGGCATCTGGATCCGCAGCGGATCCCCGTGCCGACGGTTCCGCGTAGCCAGCGCACGACAACGAGGTACGCAGGCGCCGCGCGCAGCTCCCGCCGGAGCAGCGTCGGTTGCTAGAGTACGCCGCCGACTCCCCCAACTGGGAGGCGTGGTTCGCCCTCGAACACGAGGAGCAACGGCGCTCGGGTGTCGACGTCGTCCCGTCGCCGTTCCCACCGCCGCCCCCGCAGGTAGATCCGGAGGACATGGAGGCGGAGGCGGAGTACCAAGCCGCCCTCGAGGAGGCCCTGCAGCACGCGATGGAGGCTAGCCGCCTCGAGGAGGACACGCACTGGGATGGGCTGGGGCAAGTCCTTGTCCTGTTGGCGGCGGGGGACTCCGTCCACATTCCGCTCTTCGTGCTGCCACCGCCATTGTCGCCGCCCGTCTAGCCCAAGCCGGGGCCGGAGCCGGAGCCGACGCGTAAGCGCTTCCCGCCTCCACCCACTTGGCCGGAGGAGGCCTACTCATGGACGGGCCCGTACCGCGAGAGGGTGAGCACGCCTCCCGTCTACTTCGCCGCGACGCCGGAGCAGGAGAAGGTCTATCTCGAGCGCTGGAAGGAACACTGGCCGACAGCAAAGAGCAGATACGCTACGAGGTCATGCTCCAACCGAAGCTTCTACGCCTTGTCCCTTCCACAAAGGAGGTCGTGCCACGCACCACGCGTCGAACAAACACACCACATCAAAAGCAGAGCAAGCCAAGCACCAGACAGGCTCGACGAAGATCTGATGCGACGCAAAAGTGGATCATATCTTGGCCAAAGGTGACGCAAAAAAACACTAAAATAGCACTGTATAACATCACTAATGTCAATCGACGTGAGGCCAGGTAACGTTTGAGGCCGTCCACTCCAGGGAAGAAGCATCGAATCGTAAAAATATTTGGAAGGAAAACAATTCCGCTTCGTTGTCGCCAGGGAGCGAACGAATGAATGGATTCCCACATTGGACGGAGGAGTCGTGCCAACCTGTAGACTAAGACTAGACACACGTCTTCGCGGGCGTCGCATAAGTACGCGACTCGCAGGAGAAAACCAGCAGCATCACAACCTGCCTGCCACTGCCACCCCACGAGCGAGCAAAAATCTCGGGAGAGAAAAAAGATCCCGCGAGCAGGCGAGCGAGGAGGGAGGAGGATGTCGTGGCAGACGTACGTTGACGAGCAGCTGCTCTGCGACATCGACGGCCAGCGCCTCACCGCCGCCGCCATCCTCGGCCACGACGGCGCCGTCTGGGCGCAGTCCGAGCCCTTCCCTGAGGTCCTCCTTCTCCTCCCTTTAGATTGTCTACCCATTGATGCTCCCTGCTCTGTTTTACTTAGTTTTACCTGGTCAATATATGTTTGACTCGGCTAAGATCTCGCTTGTCTGGGTTACCGCGGGCCTGATCCGCTGGGGAATCGATTTTTACCTGCTTGTCGCAATCGTAATCTAGGATGTATTACAAAGTACCAATGCAGTTGGTTGGTTCTACCTCCTGTGGTTAACGCGGCTCCTTCAGGGCTAGGTTTCAAGTACACATGTGCTTACTTCTGATGAAATTTTTGTTATATATAAGCATCCGAAACTATGAATAGATAGAAGCACATTGCCCGGTGATATCTATGTGGCCATACGGACCAAAAGTTTATTTTCCGGCTAGCCTAAAACACATAATAATTACCAAAATAAAATGTATCAAATTGGTGGTAGAAGTAATTCTTCTAGAGACATGGCTTGGATCATCAGATTGCAGGGAGCATAAAGTTTGTTTGTGCTAACTACTATTTCGAACTGTATTGGGCCGTGGCTTCGTAATTTTTAATTGTTGGGGAAGGAAGATCCACTGCTCAGTATGCTTTTTTTGTGACACCATTAGTTTGCATCTTCAGTATGTTTTTTTGTCAATCCATGAGTTTGTATGTTCAGTTTGCAAACCTTTGCTCTCTTTATCTTACAGCGTTACTTTTTACGGTTTTGAAAGATTATATTGCATCATTCTCATGACTTATGATCAGTGTGTTTCTACATTCCACAGGTCAAACCTGAAGAAATTACTGCAGTACTAAATGACTTCGATGAACCAGGCTCTTTAGCACCAACTGGATTATTCCTTGGTGGTACAAAGTACATGGTTATTCAAGGTGAACCTGGGGCTGTCATTCGGGGCAAAAAGGTTAGGACCTGGCATTCCATTTTCTACCACTAGACTCCTTTAAAGAAACCATGGTGTTACAAAGTTTCTTCGAAAGTAGGAGAGCAGACTTCATTATATCGGCTTATAATGCATGCAGAAATAAAGAATTAACATCGGAACATGGACTGTAATCATGTCTTAAATACTTATGAATCAGACACTGGTCTTCTGTAGCCGTATGGTCAAATTGTTCATACGAATCCTTGGTCTTGCTCTTTGGTCTTGGCTCTCCTGGGCAAAGGAATTACTAGCTGTATGAGTTAGCTTCTGTAGCTGTATGGTCACATCGTTCATATGAATCCTTCTTGTACCATATAAAATGTTGAGCAAGCCACCCAGGAGCTGGACACTCAGGGAAAATTTGACTTTTTTGGAGAAAAAGTTAACTTGAAATCTATCTTACCCACAGCGTAATGGAATACAATTGCAACATGCTTTCCGATTAAGAACAAAGCTATAACAATATCACTCTGCCTTTCAAATAAAAGATGATGACTGGATGTTACATAGGAAGCATGTTATATATACATTTGTACTTAACTCTTTTTTTTGCACAAAATAGCCACTCTGTTGTAAAGGGTTGAGAAATAAGAGTTGAAATGCAAGTAAAACTCACCACCACCTGCTACATTTGTCAGACAGTTGAAACATCTCTGATATTCAGTGACAATTCTTTACTAGTCAGAAAATATTGAGTTTAACATACTCTCTTGCAACTTGACAAGCTTCAATCTACCATTCTGTTGCTTACAAGTTACAAGCAAGGTTTTCATACTGGTGTCAATAATAATACTGACTAAAATAGCAGCTCTACTGGTCACCAGGCACTAGAGGGAAACTGAAAAATTACCGTGTGCACAATATACTAGGAATGCGTTCACTAGTACACAAGGCACACTGCCTAGATTGCACGAAAGAAAAATGTTATCATCATGAACCTCACACGGTCACACCTATGGTTGACAAGTGGGTTACAAGCATGCAGAAGTCCCTGACTTCGGATAGCAAAAATATTCATTCAGTTTAAGTTGGGTCACAAACAAATTATGTATGCATTGATTAGTCTCTAATTCGCTCTGCCTTGGTATTTTAGTGATGATAAAAGATCATTTCTTCTGTTAATAGTTTTAGCGTCTTAAGAATCATCTAGATTTGTAAGTTGTTCTACAGTTTCCCTCTAGTGGTGGTCAGTATTTCAGCTTATATGATCAATCCAAACTTTAACTGGAAGTTGACTGATCACACTTCTATTTTTCCTGAAACTAAATTAATGCAGTAGTATTTCAGCACAAGAAAGTTGACAAGTTTACTTCAAAGTAAGATGTGTTAGTACGGGCTACGGGCTGTTCCCTAATGTCGAACATTTTGCATCTTATATCTCATCAATGGTGCTTTCTCTGCAGGGGTCAGGAGGGGTTACAATCAAGAAGACGAGTCTAGCCATTATCATTGGAATCTACGAGGAACCAATGACTCCTGGACAGTGCAACATGGTGGTTGAGAGGCTCGGCGATTACCTTCTTGAGCAGGGCTTCTGAACTCAGAGTCCTAGTCTGGGCCAACTGGGCTTATGCCTATCGAAATGTACTACCGCATACCCCATGAATAATTAGCACACATCCGGATATGTTTGAACAAGTGGTGGTTACTCGTTATGTTGGAGTTGCTTCCTATATGTCATGGGGCTTATGTGTAATCTTTAAACGTTGTCATATTTTTGCGCATCTAGTAGCTTTCATCTTACCGATGATACCCTGCAGTGGATGAAAATGTGTTGACGATGATTGCTTTATCAAATGTTATCTGTTGCAAAATTCACATAATAGTTCTGATGAGACAATTTTATGTCTTATTACAAAATATAATTCGGGCAGGTGCAATTTCAGAAGTACAGTACCACATTGCGCCTAGGGTGGCCCTGGTTTGCTTGGAAGGGCCTGGGTAGGCTTTGACACTGCCTGTGACGATCAGGACATGGATCTATTTTACACGGAAGTCATCGTTACAGTTAGGGACGAGAAGACTGCCATTTTTTGTTGGCACTCGCCTTGGTTTCATGGATGCAAGCCGAGTTATCCAAACGCAAGAAATGCAAAGTTCGTAAGGCTATGCGGAACAACGGCTGAATCAGATACACTAACGTGCAACATGGCATTTCGTCGATGCACATACAAGAAGTCTTCAATCTTTGGTACACTTTACAGGAAATAAGCTTGACTGGAGATACGAAAAATGAGATAAGGTGGAAATTCACTGTTGATGACTGGGATCCTGTTCATCGCGTAGGTCCAAATGCGCATCCCCGTTGCCCGCCTCGCTCGCCAGGTGAATTTGGGAAACGGTTTTTTCCTTCTGGTTTTGGAAAACGGGTTTTTACCTCCGGTTTTATTTTATTTTTTTTCCATTTTCCCTAACCATTTCTACTTTTCATTTTTTAATCAAATTCCCAAGTTCTAAAAAATTGGTAAACCGTTTTATAAATCATGAAACATTTTTTAGTTCGTGTTTTATTTTAAAGATCGCAACAAATTTCAAAATTTGTGAACAATTTTTGAATTTCTAGAACTATTTATGAAATTTGTGAACACTTTTCCAAACTTACGCACATTTTACAAAAACTATGAAAACAAAATTGTCAACATTTTTTGAAATCATGACCAATTTTTAAAACCATGAATATTTTGTAAATCACAAACAATTTCAGAAGTCAAGAAGATTTTTACAATTCTGTGCATATTTTTTTGAAGTTTGTGAATTATTTTTTAACTGATGAATTCACATATTTGAGAACATTTTTTGAAGTGCAGGAAAGTTTTTTTAATTCAGGAAAAAAATTGAAATCATGAAGAATTTTTGAAATCAGGAATATTTTCGAAATCACAAACAACTGCACAAGTCACAAACATTTTTAAAAATATTAGAACATTTTCTGAAATTTATGAACATTTTTTTAAAACTCCTGAATTCAAATATTTGAGAACATTTTTTCAAATACAGGAACATATTTCGAATTAACGATTTTTTTCAGATTTGAGAACATTTTTTCGAACTCACAAACATTTTCTGAACTAAAGAAGATTTTGTAAATTCATGATGTCTTTGAAATTTAATTTTTCTTTGAAATCCTGAACATTTTCTAATGAAGAAAAAACATAGAAAAAAGCAAAGGAAAATAAAACAGGGGTGCCCACCCCACAGATGAGCCGGTCCAAAAGCATGCAAGGGAGAGGGAGTGGGGTGCACGTTTTTTTGCGTGGAACTGGAGGGTTTTATTCAATCAAACGGGCTTCAGCAGTGTCCGCCATCAGGCTAGTCACCAGAAACCCAGGGGGAGAGTACATCCAACAATCTGTCACCTTCAGTGTGCAAGCATTTTTCGCACGCAGGTGGGCAGGTACATTAGAATGCCTCTTTACATGATGAATACTAAAAGAGAAAAAACTATCTGCTAACCCTTCAATATCTAGAAGCACTGGCGCTATCAAAGAGCGCGGAGAACGGCGCGAGTTCTAGAGATCGACCACATCTTGACTGTCAGTCTTCATTTGCACTCGCTCAAAGCCACGAAGCTTTGCGAAGACTACACCTTCACGGAGAGCAGGAGCCTCTGCAACAAGCGAGTCAATGACGTCATGGATCGGCTTGCACCAGGCACCGAGGTAAGTCGTGGATGATCGAGCAACTCCACCTACTCCTGTGAGCCTGACTTCCATTGATATACCGCATCAACATTAATCTTGATGTAGTCTTCTTCAGCAGGTCGCCAGCCATGTCCACGCAAGATCTTAGCTTGGTCCCTAGGGAGTTCCAGAATCGTCAGAGCTTTCCTGGTTTTCTTCATCAACACCATTGGATTCAAGCTTTGTTTGTCATAAGTAATGTTGTTTCTGGACGTCCAGATTGCTTACATTACCGTAATAACTTTTGTGCGGTCATCTTCATCAAATCTGGAGTCACACAAAATGTCCTGAGACCAAGTTGTTGTATGAAGCTCAACACTGCATAGCACGGGAATATGCTTGACTGGAGATATGAAAAATGAGGTAAGCTGGAAATTCCCTGCTGGTGACCGGGATCCCTATTCATCACGTAGGTAAATTTGGGACGACACCCGCCCGCCGTGCTGGCTTAGGTGAATTTGGGATGGCCCAACCGGACGCTCCCTCTTCCGGTTTCAAAAGGTTCTAGAACCTTCCCACACCAGGTTTTTCTTTTTCTTTTAAATTTATTTTATTTTTCGTTTTTATTTTGTTTTCTATTTTTCCTTTCCTTTTCTTTTTTTCAACATTTCTCCTTTTATTTGTCAAATTTGTAATTTAAAAAAATAATTAAACTTTTTTAGAAATCAGAAACATTTTTTGAATTCATTAAATTTTCCGAAAATCGTGAAGAATTTGCAAATATTTTTATAAGTTCTGGAAAATATTTAATTTATGAAATTTGTGAACATTTTTTCAACACGCGATTAAAAAAATATGAACATTGTTTATATCATGAATATTTAATGAATTCATGCAAAAATATTTAATCATGAATATTTACGAATTCACAAACAATTTCACAATTCACTAATTTTAAAATTAAGAATATATTTTACAAATTCAGGAATATTTTTTCCGAAACTAGAATGTTTGAAAACATTCGTGAAATTTTGAAATTTGATTTTTTTTAAATCATGAACATTTTTAATGAAGTAAAAAAATTAGAAAAAAACAAGAGGAAATAAAAGAGGGGCGCCTAGACTAAACATGGGCCGGCCCAGAAGCATGCAAGGGAGGGAATGGGGTGCGTGTTTGTTCGCTCGGCACTACATATTAGTAGTCGCTGATTTAGTACAAAGTTTTACTAAATTAGCGACAATCAATATGGATTAGAGGGAGTATAATATATAGACTACTGTGTAATCTAAGGATGGGTTGAAACAACCCTGTCCACCCTCTAGACCGCCCACTGCTTCCGGGATGCAGAGAGTACTCTGTGCATTTGAAAATCGAACTGAAAAACAATACCGGAAATAAACCGAACTGAACCGATTTTATGGTTTTTATGGTTTCTGGTTTCGGTATGGTATGAACTTTTCATACCGATTTGAACTTTGGTTTTTATGGCATATATCAAAAAACCGAACGATTAACCGAATAAAACGAAGTAAAACATAAATTTATATTTCTTGAGATGAACAACCAGACAAGTTGTCATTTTTCTTGTACATGAGTCAAATTCACTACTAAGCACATAAAATTTTCTTGTAAATATAGTCATTTTTCTCTTTTTAAAATGCTAACCACGTCCATAACCATCAACGAATGATTCAATGCATGCATATATACTTATATATATAGTCATATACTATTTTATGTAAAATAGTATGTTTTGAGTCATAAATTTGTAAATTATTATTACGTCATTTTTAAATTCGCGTCAACTTTGGTTTTTATGGTATATACCGAAACCATACCAAAATAATTTGGTATATACCGAAACCGAACCGTATTTTAATTTCATGCCGTATTTACCGAAGTATTAATACCGTACAAACCAAAAACCCATATAAACCGAATAAACCGAACACACAGGTCGAGCAGAGAGCCAGAGAGAGGTGAAATGTTAGGCACCTCCCAAGTTGAAATTGTTCTGGTGGCCCATCGTGCAAAATAGTCTAAAGAGCAGATAGGCAAGGTCGCACGAATTGCAGGTTATGTCAATTGTGCAAGTGCGAGCCGGAATCTGCCTAGGACCTCTTCAAATGCCGCTACACCGTGTGGCGATGGAATATGATTTGGGAGTGCTTAGGTCTTCATCAGCTTGGCACAGCAATTTGGAGTGAACTGTATTCAGTCAAAGATTGGTGGTACGAGAAGGTTTGGCTCCATGGTTCTCAATGCAAGGCCATGAGCTCGCTCGGGGAATTGTAGAATGCGCGAATGGACGAGTCTTCCATGCCAAACCTAGGATGCCGGTGATTGTGATATCGAAGGTTAGAAGCGATGCATGTATTTAGGATTTCGCAAGAGCAAAACATGTGACCTCGTGAATTCCGGTAGAGTAATCCAATTGTATCCACCTTTGTTGGTCTAGCTACTTAAAACTCTGATTCCACGTCTTCATAAATAAAATATGATAAATCCTTTTAAAACATGAGATAAATCTTTTGCCTCCGTCTTACTATGTGCTCCCTCCATTTCAAATTAAGTGTCGCTGATTTAGTATATTTTTGTACTAAATATGGAACGGAAGGAGTAGAAAACAAACAATGATTGAGTACCTAAACACGTGGCAACCATGTCGTTGTTTCATAACTATTCATACCTGAACAAGCTCAAGGATGTCTGTCTGCCAGTGCCATCCACAGGCCCATATTTACCGAATGCTCCAATCCATCAAACATACGTTGATTCCGGTTGCTGCTGTCGTCCCACCTCACCAGTGCCATCCCTCTTAAATCCAGCAGCTTAAATAGTCTCCAACTTAAACCGTTTGCATCCTCTCAGGGAGTGGAGTAGAGTACAGAGAGTCACATGAATCACCCGGCGACAGTTCCTTTACGTGGCGTGTTTCCGATTCAAACAAGGCGCGAGATTATGGGCCGTGAGAGGGACCGGACCGAACCTGCGCGCTTTCGAATTCGCTACCGTTTTCGGATGGCGAGAAGAAACCGAGGCGGGCAAAAACTCTGACGTTCTCGGAGCCACTTGTGGCCAATTTTCCCTGACCTTTCACCAACAGCGAGCAAATCCATGTAGTAAAATGAAAGTGACAGAGATCCTCTCCCTTGCCCCTTCTGCGCTACTGTACCCAATTTCCTTCCATTTCCCTGAATAGCCAAATGTGTGAAGATTGTTCAGCTCTGAATAATGGGGGCGCCAGTGTCCCGGCGAGGCAGTGAGGTACCACTGGCGATTTGAATTATTCCCGCGAGATGTGTCTGTGGGTGAGGTGGTGGTCCTATGCTAAGCGCAGTGCGTGCTGGGCACTCTCGCGCTGAGGAGGCCTTGATTGCGAGTTATTAGCGTGAATGCGCACAGAGCCCCAGCGCGATTGCTGTAGCAGAGAGCGCAGCGCTGGGGTTGAATGGCTCAGGTGTCCCCCCCTCCCCCCCTCTGGGGAATTTCCTTGGGCTCTGAGTAGCGCTTCCGTCACATTGCTTGCTGCCTTTTATCTTGAGTGCCGCCAGTGGGTGTGCCGGTGGTAGATTATTTTTTTAAAGCAAGTTCTTGGTCTACTCATCAGAGTTACTCCCTCCATCCAGTGACGAGTGTACATCAAGAAATTTTAGAACAAATTATGAAGTTGAATAACAAAAATGCATTGTAAATTTGCAAGCCACCATCTCTTCCCTCTTTAATTACCCAATCTCCAATGAGCTACTCCCTTCGTCCGATGAAGAGTGTGCATCAAGAAATTTTAGGACAAATTATGAAGTTGAGGAAAAAATGCATTGGAAATGTGCAAGCCACCATCTCTTACCTCTTTAATTACCCAATCCCCTATGAGCTAAGTGCATAGAAATTAAGAAGACCATGTGAAGATTGCTATTGGTCTTGATTACCGTGTGATGAGAGAGAAGTATTTTTTTCCCAATTTAATATGCATTGGAAAGATAGAAATACACTTTTTGTGGAAATTTTTTGAAGCTAGATATACACTCTTCACCGGACGGAGGAAGTAAGTGCATGTAAAAATTAAGAAGACCATGTGTAAATTGCAATTGATCTTGATTACCGTGTGATGGATAGAAGTATTTTTTTTCCTACTTTAAAATGCATTGGGAAGATAGAAATACATTTTTTATGAATAAATTTTGAAATTAGATGTACATTCTTCACCGGACAGAGAGAGTATGGGGTTATGGGGTTAGGGTAATTTGCCACCTTACTCTGTCTGAGGCATTTTTACTCTTTCTGAGACATAAGTGACGAGCAAATTTGGTGCCAGCAGACGCGTGCCAGGCCCGACCTGGCCGTGCCATCACTCACTCTGAGGCCGGAGTTGGCGCCAAGTGATACGCCGTGAAGAGATACAAGCAAGCAGGCAGGCAGGCAAGGTCCCCCATGACCCCAGCCCGCGGCGTAGTTCATCTCACCGCCAAGACGAGGCGACAAGTGAAGCTGCGTCGCATGCAACGCATGCATGCCACGGGCTCAGGGCCTTAGGCTGGCTCGAGGCACCCGCGCCATAACGCCGCGGATTCAGAGCTTGTGCGTACGCACTGTACGTACTGTACCGGGGAGGAGGGGAGGGGACACGCGCGCTGCGGCGCAATACATACGGCAGGCGCGGTTGGACGGTGCAGCGGCTTATCCACTCGACGACGGGGCATGAATTCCCGCAGGCGTACGGCGCTGCCGGCGCCGGGAGAGCAGCCGCGAGGCGGCACGGCGGGCGCTCCCATGCATGCACGGCTGTGGGTGTTGTGGGTTCTAGCATGTGTTGTTCGTTGGGTGCAGTGCATGCTGGTAATGGCGGTGTTTTTTATTCACGTGTGTCCCTCTGTAAACTAATATAAAAGTGTTTAAATAACTAAAGTAGTGATCTAAACGCTCTTATATTAGTTTACAGAGGGAGTATGTTTTAGTTAGAGAAAAGTATACTTTTCGTCCCTCAACTCTGGGCGAAGTTTAGATTTAGTCCCTCAACTACGAAACCGGATAACTTACACCCCCAACTCTTGAAACCGGGCAAGTTTTGTCCCTAATCTTGATTTTGACCAGTTTTGATGATGACTCACCCCGGTTTTGACCTGTCCATGCCAACCTGGCAAAGAAGACCCCAAAATTGACCTGTCCCGGTTCCTGTCTCTCTCTCTCTCTCTCTCTCTACTCCACCGCTCTCTCACGCGGCGTCTGCGGGCAGGGAGCGCAGCGAGGAGCAAGCTATCGGTGGTGGTGATCTCAACAGCGTGAGCGCGGCGCGAGGAGATGGGAGATCGCCATTGCTCGACCTGCTCGTTGCCGGGATGGACCACGTTGGCTTTGTGACCAGTTTGCCGGCCTGGGGCACCTCGTGGAATGGACGGTCTCTGGCGGCACGAGAGCTGCGGCGAGACCACGGTAGCGTTGAGGTGGTAGGCTCGACGCGCCGGTGTTCAGGGGAGCAGCCAATGGCATGGTGGCCAGCAGGACAACAGATGGCGGTTGCTTGCGGATTGGCCATGGCGGGGCGCAGCTCGCGCGACAGCGCGAAGCATGGAGGCTACACAAGCATGCGAAGTACGGTGAGCATGGCGTGAACGATCATGGCACGGTCATCAACGACGGGTGCTGGTGCTCACCAACCAGGCTCGGTCGCGCGTTGCTCTGGATGATTGCTCACCTCTAGCTGATTGATTCACCCATCCGCCATAGACACGCACGTACAGAACCTTTATCGCTCGATTCATTCTGGCCAGAACACACGAGTAGCACACTTACGCATGTCACCAGTTGCACGAGTTGATGCATGCCCACAAAAACGTGTCGTCCATGTTCATGTTGAAGGGAGTGGCGATTGAGCCGTGCGCCAGTAGCGCTCGACGCGCGGCGGTGCAGCCTACAGACGGTGGCGAAAGCAGCATGGTCATGGTCATTGTCGCCGACGTTCCGTGCAATGTACTCTGAGTACATAACGCAGGACCGCGAGTCTGCCGACGCGTTTGCTGAAGTAAGAGAAGGCCCCACGACTATGTGCGGACCAGCGGCAAGAGGGCGACTAGCAGCGGCGAGACCGTGTCCAGATGGAGCACCGAGAGCGGCAACGGTTATGCTGGTGATGTGTATTTCGAAGCATTGTAGCATGGTTCCGGCTAGCAGTATAAGAGCCATACGAGACCACCGACGGCCTTGAGCATGGGAGCAGGCGCGCGCCAAATGTTCGATGGAATGCCCGGGTAGTAAGGAGGAAGAAGAGCAACATATGAGAGAAAAATAGCGCCATGTGGATGAAGACAGGTCAAAAACACGCTGAGCCAGCACCTATACCGGGACAGCAGAAAACAAGGGACGAAACTTGTCCGGTTTTAAGAGTTGGGGGTGCAAGTTGTCTGGTTTTATAGTTGAGGGACCAAGTCTAGACTTCACCAAAAGTTGAGAGACGAAAAATATACTTTTCTCTTTTAGTTATTGCACATCTAAATAAAAGCAATTGCACATCTAAATTAGTAAATCAAACATAAAAAAATATTTACACGAATCTCAATGTAAGATCAATAATATATAACTTAGATGTACAATACTAATGGCACATCTAAATGTGCTTTAGCAAAACTGTTTTTATTCATATATACATCACGTTCGGCTATTGTTGGAGACGGTGTTTATCGTAAGATGAGAGTGGAGCTGATTGTTGCCTGTTGTTGTGTCCTTAAATGTTTGGGTCCCTAAATGTTTTGGCCTTAAGTGTCATCCAAGTAGTGGTTTTTTTTTGAGTGGTATCCAAGTAGTGGTAGTGTGAGCGCTTGGGAGATCATATTCCATGATGAAACCATGGAATTGCTCCTATGCCACGTACGTGGGCCAGCCCATGAAGCTCTTGCTCGGGTTGGATCATAGCTCCACTCGCTCACTTTGCTTTCTTTTTCTTCTGGCTCAGAAAAATTGGGTGTCATTTTTTATTTGAAAAGGTTCATTAAATCAAATGATGTACTTAGATTTAAAAATATTTATAAAATGTTGAGAATTAAAGAAACCATTTTTTTATAAAATCATGAATTTTTAAAAAAATTCATTTTCATACATTTTTTGCAAATTTAAAAATGTTCACACACTTTATAAAATTTTATGAACTTAAAATTATTCGTAAATGTAGAAAATATTCATGGATTTGGAAAAATATGAATGGATTTTAAAAAATGGCCATGATTTTTAAAATGCTCATTAATTAGGTGTGGAAAATAATGAATGAAAATAAAAATAAAAAATAAAAAAACATAAACAAAATTGAAAAGGAAAATAAAAATAAAAAACATTGGAGCCAGTAGAGAAATACACAAAAAAGATAGAAGACGTAAAAGAAATAATATCTTCTTCTAAAACCTTATGAGAACAAAGAAAACCAGCCAGCGCATTATGACTATATATACACTTAGAACACTGCGACCCCCACAACTCTAACGCACCTCAAGGCTCCACACCATCCCTTAAAACAGACACATTGTTTGTGTGCGGACTGGTCTGGACTTGTCCGCCTCTGTTTTTTTTAAGTCCGCGACACTCAAAATAACTAAAGAAAATAGCACCATTCATCCATAAATAACATGCAAAAATCTCTAGTGCAACAATAGTTTAAATATAAATATTTCATCTGAGATAACATGATGTTCAACAAGTTTATGAATTCATCGATTCAAAATCCAACGATTCTCGAGTCCGAATCCGCACATGTCGCTCCACGCGCAATGCCATCCAATAATGCATCAACATGAATGGCATGCCCTTTCTCAAGTGGTAATCACGGCAATGCGGACGGGCTATTCAATAAACATCAAGTAACAATAGTGAGTGAATCAATGAATTGACCAACATATAGAGCAATAAAAAGCAAAACTTACAATCCAACGCCGACGCACCAGGTGGCCATATGCTCTCCAACCGTGCAATCGCACTGCAGTAGAACATGACACGGTTCACATTGCCTTCATGAATCACGTTCAAGTAGTAGGGCGTGAAGTGCTTTTGCTCATGAAAAAAAAAGAATGCATCTTTCGCCAAAAGGTCGAGCCCCTTTGCCTCATGCTTACAAAGTCTGCAGATACGACCAACCACGCATCACATATCAACTACCCTCCATCACTGAGCATCCCACCATTGTGCTTACTCTAGGAAACAATGAGAAGGTAAACAAACACTCAATGGCATTTGACCCAATACCTGTCGGGCGAGGTGTCCTTCATGGAAGGTGTTGGTAGGAGGGCGAAGAGTACCTAGCTGCGGATGTATCTTGTATGGACGGTGGCATAGTCCAAGGTAGACAGGCGCGTGCGTGGGGGTTGTGGACGTCCGAACAATGCATGAGCAACGGCCGAAGAGGTATAACGGCGGCAACTGACGAGGAGGGTGTGGATGGAAAGCAAGGGGGGAGTGGAAGAAAAGTGGTCCAATGGGGGGATTTGAGTGAGCCGGGGGTGTCGAAGTCTAACGTGGCAGAGGTCCGAATGTCTGCAAATCTCCCCCGGTTTGTGTCTAGTTTGCGAGAATTTGGATAAGCGGACACGTCCACGGGAAAATACGGATTCCCGTTGGATGGCAAACTACATCTGGACAACTCGGTCCGTACGCATGTGGGCATTTGAGGGATGGTGCTGCAGATGCGATTAACATCTAAATATACTAGATGAGATGTTAGGCCCTTGGCGCAATGTCCAATTGGAGGCAAGAAGCAAAGCAATTTATAAACAACATATTTTATGAATGATACGCAAAGGGCAAAAACAAATGCAACCAAGAATTTAGGCGAGCTATTAGAAGGATGTTTTTCGTGAATTATCTACAAGTGATTATGTTCATATTGCGTATGTATTTGGCTTGTATTTACTAACATCAGACAACAATGATGTTTGTCATGTTTTCATTTGACAATACATAAGTTGTTCATTGAGCAGGTGAATCGAATCTAATTTTTTTCATACTCCTTTCGGGTTGATAGAAAACCCGCCCGCACCCTCCACGCTAAATAACCTAACCCATCAGAATCGGGCACTCCCACTCAGAAGCACATGAGAAGAAGGAAACCAAGTGTACCGAACAGACGAATGACGGTCCATGGAAGAGTGCGATCAACGAGCACCTGCAACATATATGCTAGCCAACCAGGCCGTAGCGTCAAAAAGCCAAACAAGCATGGCAAAAGGCACTATCCGGCTCGCGGCAGCGTTCAAAGGTCGGGGAGATATAGCAAAATACGTCTACCAACCAACCGCGATGGTGAAGTGATACGTCCATTTTGCATCATGATTTTATATCGATATTTATTGCATTATGGGTTGTTATTACACATTATGTCATAATACTTTTGCCTATTCTCTCTTATCTTACAAGGTTTACACGAAGAGGGAGAATGCCGGCAGCCGGAATCCTGGGCTGGAAAAGGAGCAAATATTAGAGACCTATTCTGCACAACTCCAAAAGTCCTGAAACTCCACGGAAGTCAGTTTCAGAATATATAAAAAATATTGGGCGAAGGAAGCACCAGAGGGGGGCCACCCACCATCCACGAGGGTGGGGGCGCGCCCCCCTGCTTCGTGGGCCCCCTGGCAGGCCTCCGGTGCCCATCTTTGGCTATATGAGGTCTTTTTCCCTGGAAAAAATTATAAGCAAGCTCTCGGGACGAAACTCCGCCGCCACGAGGCGGAACCTTGGCTGAACCAATCTAGGGCTCCCGCGGAGCTGTTCTGCCGGGGAAACATCCCTCCGGGAGGGGGAAATCATCACCATGGATCCTCTCATCGGGAGAGGGTCAATCTCCATCAACATCTTCACCAGCACCATCTCATCTCAAACCCTAGTTCATCTCTTGTATCCAATCTTTGTCTCAAAACCTCAGATTGGTACCTGTGGGTTGCTAGTATTGTTGATTACTCCTTGTAGTTGATGCTAGTTGGTTGCTACCTCTTGAGCACTGCGTTGGTTTTCCCTTGAAGAGGAAAGGGTGATGCAGCAAAGTAGCGTAAGTATTTCCCTCAGTTTTTGAGAACCAAGGTATCAATCCAGTAGGAGGCCACGCACGAGTCCCTCACACCTACACAAACAAACAAAATTCTCGCAACCAACACAATAAAGGGGTTGTCAATCCCTTCACGGTCACTTACGAAAGTGAGATCTGATAGATATGATAAGATAATATTTTTGGTATTTTTATGATAAAGATGCGAAGTAAATAAAACAAAATAAAAACGGTGCAAGAAATAGCTTGTTGATGGAAGATTAATATGATAGAAAATAGACCCGGGGGCCATAGGTTTCACTAGTGGATTCTCCCGAGAGCATAAGTATTACGGTGGGTAAACAAATTACTGTTGAGCAATTGACAGAATTGAGCATAGTTATGAGAATATCTAGGTATGATCATGTATATAGGCATCACGTCTGAGACAAGTAGACCGACTCCTGCCTGCATCTACTACAATTACTCCACACATTGACCGCTATCCAGCATGCATCTAGAGTATTAAGTTCAAAAGAACAGAGTAACGCTTTAAGCAAGAGGACATGATGTAGAGGGATAAACTCATGCAATATGATATAAACCCCATCTTGTTATCCTCGATGGCGACAATACAATACGTGCCTTGCTGCCCCTACTGTCACTGGGAAAGGACACCGCAAGATTGAACCCAAAGCTAAGCACTTCTCCCATTGCAAGAAATATCAATCTAGTAGGACAAACCAAACTGATAATTCGTAGAGAGTTGCAAAGATAACCAATCATACATAAAAGAATTCAGAGAAGATTCAAATATTGTTCATAGATAAACTTGATCATAAACCCACAATTCATCGGTCTCAACAAACACACCACAAAATAAGATTACATCGAATAGATCTCCACAATAGAGGGGGGGGGGACATTGTATTGAGATCCAAAAAGAGAGAAGAAGCCATCTAGCTAATAACTATGGACCCAAAGGTCTGAGGTAAACTACTCACACATCATCGAAGAGGCTATGGTGTTGATGTACAAGCCCTCCGTGATCGATGCCCCCTCCGTCGGAGCTCCGGAAAAGGCCCCAAGATGAGATCTCACGGGTACAGAAGGTTGCGGCGGTGGAATTAGGGTTTTGGCTCCGTATCTGGTAGTTTGAGGGTACGTAGGTATATATAGGAGGAAGAAGTATGTCGGTGGAGCAACATGGGCCCCATGAGGGTGGAGGGCGCGCCTGGGGGGGGGGGGTAGGCGCGCCCCCTACCTCGTGCCTTCCTGGTTGCTTTCTTGACGTAGGTTCCAAGTCCTCTGGATCACGTTCGTTCCAAAAATCACGTTCCCGAAGGTTTCATTCCGTTTGGACTCCGTTTGATATTCTTTTTCTGCAAAACTCTGAAATAGGCAAAAAACAGCAATTCTGGGCTGGGCCTCCGGTTAATAGGTTAGTCCCAAAAATAATATAAAAGTGTATAATAAAGCCCAATAATGTCCAAAACAGAATATAATATAGCATGGAACAATCAAAAAATATTGATACGTTGGAGACGTATCATTGGTTTATTTGGTGGAAGATCATATGTTCAGATCCTTTATGCATATTAATACCCCTCTGATTATGAACATGAATATGATTTGTGAGTAGTTACGTTTGTTCCTGAGGACATGGGAGAAACCTTGCTATAAGTAGTCATGTGAATTTGGTATTCGTTCGATATTTTGATGAGATGTATGTTGTCTCTCCTCTAGTGGTGTCATGTGAACGTCGACTACATGACACTTCACCATTATTTGGGCCTAGGGGAAGGCATTGGTAAGTAATAAGTAGATGATGGGTTGCAAGAGTGACAGAAGCTTAAACCCTAGTTTATGCGTTGCTTCATAAGGGGCTGATTTGGATCCATATTTTTCATGCTACAATTAGATTTACCTTAATACTTCTTCTGTAGTTGCGGATGCTTGCAAAAGGGGTTAATCATAAGTGGGATGCTAGTCCAAGGAAGGGCAGTACCCGAGCACCGGTCCACACACATATCAAAGAGTCAAAGTAACGAACGTGAATCATATGAGCGTGATGAAAACTAGCTTGACGATAATTCCCATATGTCCTCGGGAGCGTTTTTCTTCATATAAGAGTTTGTCTAGGCTTGTACTTTGCTAAAAAAGGATTGGGCCATCTTGCTGCACCTTATTTACTTTTATTACTTGTTACCCGTTACAAATTACCTTATCACAAAACTATCTGTTACCGATAATTTCAGTGCTTGCAGAGAATATCTTACTGAAAACTGCTTACCATTTCCTCCTGCTCCTCGTTGGGTTCGACACTCTTACTTATCGAAAGGACTACGATAGATCCCCTATACTTGTGGGTCATCAATACTCTTTTCTGGCACCGTTGCCGGGGAGTGAAGCGCCTTTGGTAAGGAAAAATTTATATAAGTGTGCTGAAATTTACTGTCACTGGTTACTATAGAACATAATCCTTTGAGGGGTTTGTTCGGGGTATCTTCACCCCGACCAGTAGAGCAAAGAGTTGCCCCTCAACCTACTGAACCTATTGAAAATGTTACTTTGAAATTCCTTCGGGTATGATAGAGAAACTGCTAGGTAATCCTTTTATAGGAGACGGAACATTGCGTCCCGATTTGCACTTAATCTATGTGGATGAAGTTTGTGGATTATTTAAGCTTGCAGGTATGCCCGAGGATGTTATCAAGAAGAAGGTCTTCCCTTTATCTTTGAAGGGAAAGGCATTGACATGGTTTAGGCTATGTGATGATATAGGATCATGGAACTACAACCGATTGAAATTGGAATTTCATCAGAAGTTTTATCCGATGCATCTTGTTCATCGTGATCATAATTATATATATAATTTTTGGCCTTGCGAAGGAGAAAGGATCGCTCAAGCTTGGGGGAGGCTTAATTCAATGTTATATTCATGCCCCAATCATGAGCTCTCAAGAGAAATTATTATTCAAAAAATTTATGCTCGACTTTCTCTCAATAATCGCTCCATGCTCGATACTTCTTGTACTGGTTCTTTTATGATGAAGACTATTGAATTCAAATGGGATTTATTGAAAAGAATTAAACGATACTCTAAAGATTGGGACCTTGACGAAGGTAAGGAGTCAGGTATAACCCCTAAGTTTGATTGTGTTAAATCTTTTATGGATACCGATGTTTTCCGTGAATTTAGCACTAAATATGGACTTGACTCTGAGATAGTAGCTTCTTTCTGTGAATCCTTTGCTACTCATGTTGATCTCCCTAAGGAGAAGTGGTTTAAATATAATCCTCCCATTGAAGTAAAAGTAGTTTAACCTATTAAAGTTGAATAAAAGACTATCACTTATAATGTTGATCCTATATATTGTTCCTATCGCTTATATTGAGAAACCACCTTTCTCTGTTAGAATAAAGGATCATGCTAAAAGTTCAACTGTAGTTCGTAAGAGTAATGCTAAAACACCTACCCCTCCCGAGAAAATTAAAGTTGAACCTAGTGTTGCTATGGTTAAGGATCTCTTGGACGATAATATTGATGGGCATGTTATTTACTTCTGTGATGAAGCTGCTAGAATTGCTAGACCCAATACTAAAAATAAACATAGACCTGTTGTAGGCATGCCTGTCATTTCTGTTAAAATAGGAGATCATTGCTATCATGGCTTATGTGATATGGGTGCTAGTGCAAGTGCAATACCTCATTCCTTATACAAAGAAATTATGCATTATATTGCACCTGCTGAGATAGAAGAGATAGATGTTACAATTAAGCTTGCCAATAGAGATACTATTTCACCTGTTGGGATTGTTAGAGATGTTGAAGTCTTGTGTGGGAAAGTTAAATATCCTGCTAATTTTCTTGTTCTTGGTTCCCCACAAGATGACTTTTGTCCCATTATATTTGGTACACCCTTCTTGAATACTGTTAATGCTAAGATAGACTGCAAAAAGGATATTGTTTCTGTTGGTTTAGGGGATATGTCTCATGATTTTAATTTTGCTAAATTTCATAAACAACCCCATGATAAAGAATTGCCTAGTAAAGATGAAATTACTCGTCTTGCTTCTATTGTTGTGCCTCCTAATGATCCTTTAGAACAATATTCGCTAGACCATGAAAATGATATGTTTATGAATGAAACAAGGGAAATAGATGAAGTATTCTTTAAACAGGGATCTGTTTTTAAACACAATTTGCCCGTTGAAATCTTAGGGGATCCTCCTCCACCCAAGGGTGATCCCGTGTTTGAGCTTAAACCATTACCTGATACTCTTAAATATGCTTATCTTGATGAAAATAAGATATATCATGTTATTATTAGTGCTAACCTTTCAGAGCAAGAAGAAGAGAGATTATTGAAAACTTTGAAGAAGCACCGTGCAGCTATTGGATATGCTCTTGGTGATCTTCAGGGCATTAGTCCCACTCTATGCCAGCACAAAATAAAATTGGAGAAAGACGCTAAACCGGTTGTTGATCACCAACGACAGTTAAATCCTAATATGAAAGAAGTGGTAAGAAAAGAAATACTAAAGCTTCTTGACGCAGGTATAATTTATCCCGTTGCTGATAGTCACTGGGTAAGTCTTGTCCATTGTGTCCCTAAGAAGGGAGGTATTACTGTTGTTCCTAATGATAAAGATGAATTGATCCCACAAAGAATTGTTACAGGTTATAGAATGGTAATTGATTTCCGCAAACTAAATAAAGCTACTAAAAAGGATCATTACCCTTTACCTTTTATTGATCAAATGCTAGAAAGATTATCTAAACACACACATTTTTGCTTTCTAGATGGTTATTCTGGTTTCTCTCAAATACGTGTGTCAAAAGAGGATCAAGAAAAGACCACCTTTACTTGCCCTTTTGGTACCTCTGCTTATAGACGTATGCCTTTTGGTTTATGTAATGAACCTGCTACCTTTCAAATATGCATGACTGCTATATTCTCTGACTTTTGTGAAAAGATTGTTGAGGTATTCATGGATGATTTTTCTGTGTATGGAACTTCTTTTGATGATTGCTTAAGCAACCTTGATCGATTTTTGCAGAGATGTGAAGAAACTAATCTTGTCTTGAATTGGGAGAAGTGCCACTTTATGGTTAATGAAGGCATTGTCTCGGGGCATAAAATTTCTGAAAGAGGCATTGAAGTTGATAAAGCTAAAGTTGATGCTATTGAAAAGATGTTGTGTCCTAAGGACATTAAAGGTATAAGCAGTTTCCTTGGTAATGCCGGGTTTTATAGGAGGTTCATCAAGGACTTCTCAAAAATTTCCAGGCCTCTGACTAATCCCTTACAAAAAGATGTCCCTTTTGTCGTTGATGATGATTGCGTAGAAGCATTTGAAATACTTAAGAAAGCCTTGATTTATGCACCTATTGTTCAGCCTCCTGATTGGAATTTACCCTTTGAAATTATGTGTGATGCTAGTGATTATGCTGTAGGGGTTGTTCTAGGAAAAAGAGTTGATAAGAAATTGAATGTTATCCAATATGCTAGTAAAACTCTAGACAATGTCCAAAGAAATTATGCTACTACTGAAAAAGATTTTTTAGCAGTTGTATTTGCTTGTGATAAGTCCAGACCTTATATTGTTGATTCTAAAGTGACTGTTCACACTGATCATGCTGCTATTAAATATCTTATGGAAAAGAAAGATGCTAAACCTAGAATTATAAGATGTGTTCTCTTGCTACAAGAATTTGATTTACATATTATTGATAGAAAGGGAGCTGAGAACCCCGTTGTAGACAACTTGTCTAGGTTAGAGAAAGTTATTAATGACCCACTACCTATTGATGATAACTTTCCTGATGAACAATTAGCTGTCATAAATGCTTCTCGTACTACTCCATGGTATGCTGATTATGCTAATTACATTGTTGCTAAATTTATACCGCCTAGTTTCACATATCAACAAAAGAAAAAGGTTTTCTATGATTTAAGACATTACTTCTGGGATGACCCACACCTTTATAAAGAAGGAGTAGATAGTGTTATTAGATGTTGTACCTGAGCATGAACAGGAACAGATCCTACGCAAGTGTCACTCCGAGGCTTATGGACATTTTATTCATGGTGCTTTTCATAAAATGCTTGCTAAGTATGATGTTAATCATAGAATTGCATCTCCTTATCATCCACAGTCTAGTTGTCAAGTAGAATTGAGTAATAGAGAGCTTAAATTAATTCTGCAAAAGACTGTTAATAGATCTAGAAAGAATTGGTCCAAGAAACTTGATGATGCATTATGGGCCTATAGAACTGCATACAAAAATCCTATGGGTATGTCTTCGTATAAAATGGTTTATGGTAAAGCATGTCACTTACCTCTCGAACTAGAGCATAAGGCATATTGGGCCATTAAAGAGCTCAATTATGATTTCAATCTTACTGGTGAGAAGAGACTATTTGACATCAACTCTCTTGATGAGTGGAGAACCCAGGCCTATGAGAATGCCAAACTGTTTACAGAAAAGGTTAAAAGATGGCATGACAAAAAGGTACAAAAACGTGAGTTTAATGTAGGTGATTATGTATTGTTATACAACTCTCGTTTAAGATTTTTTGCAGGAAAACTCCTCTCTAAATGGGAAGGTCCTTACGTTATCGAGGAGTTCTATCGTTCTGGTGCCATAAAAATCAACAACTTCGAAGGCACAAATCCGAGGGTGGTGAACGGTCAAAGAATCAAACATTGTATCTCAGGTAATCTTATAAATGTTGAAACTAATGTTATTGAAACCGTAACCCCGGAGGAGTATATAAGGGCCACCTCCCAGAACGTTTCAGCCTCCGAAAAGGAAGAGGTATGTGGTACAGTAAGTAAACCAACTCCAAAACAGTTCTAATAGCAATTTTTCTATGTTTTGGAATATATAAGAAAATAGGAAAATAAGAAGCAGTCCGGGAAGGACACGAGGCATCCACGAGGGTGGAGGGTGCAGCCTACCCCCCTGGGCGTGCCCCCCTGCCTCGTGGGCACCTCGTGTGCCCTCTGGACTCTGTTTTCTTGTGCGATACTTCTTTTGGTCGGAAAAAATTCATTATATAATCTCCCGAAGGTTTTGATCACCGTATCACGCAAATATCTCCTGTCTTTGTTTTGAGCTGTTTTTTTTGACAGATCTAGATCGCTATGACGTCTTCAAGTGCCCCCAAGGACAAGTTCTTCGAGAACGTCATCAACCCCTACCTCGCGGAGGTGCTGCAACACCCTCAAACCATTGAGATGCGGAGGGACCAAGGAGGACCGGAAGCGTGGAGACAAGACTCGAATCAATGGAGCAACACGTTTTCAAGTGCCAGGAGATGGTGGAACGTGGACTCGACGCCAACCACATAATGATCACGGAGTTCACCAACAACACCAAGCTAGATGCCAGGAACATCGGGGAGACCATCTTCAAGCTTCACGAGAAAATCGAGCATCTCCAAGCCTAGATCTATGACCTGCAAAACCAAAACTGTGAGTACGAATATAGATTCAAGAGGATGAGTTTGGCTGCAGATTCGAGGATCCCGGAGACTCGATCATCCTTCTATGATGGTGAGCCTATGCCTTGGAAGATGGACGACAAGCCTACATCATCAACAACTCCATCATCACCACCTCCGAGGAAGGAGACATAAATACATGGGTATGGGCACTCCCCTTGGCAACTGCCAAGCTTGGGGGAGTGCCCCGGTATCGTATCACCATCATACCTTTTATCTTTACCGTTTTTCTTAGTTCGATCTTTTGGTTATATCTTGATCTAGTAGAATAAAGTTTTAGTATGATCTACTTTTGAGTTTTGCTTTATGATCCTTCTATGTAATCGAGTCCGTGAGCTATATATATATAGTAAAGATTAGTTTTGAGTCAAGGGCTTGGTTATCTTGCTATGATCTTGAGGGAATAAAAATAAAAGAGAAGAGAAAGAATAAAAAGAAATAAAGAGATCATATGGATCTTATGGAGAGTAATGACTTCACATATAAAGAGTATGATGAATAAAAGTTGTTGAGAGTTGACAAACATAGTTTTGGTCATCGTTGCAATTGATAGGAAGTAATAAAGAAAGAGAGGTTTTCACATATAAATACACTATCTTGGACATCTTTTATGATTGTGAGCACTCATTAAAATATGACATGCTAAAGAGTTTATGTTGGACAAGGAAGACAACGTAATGGGTTATGCTTTCTTATATTCGAAATAAATTATATTGTCATGGATCATCCAATATGTTGAGCTTGCCTTTCCCTCTCATGCTAGCCAAATTCTTTGCACCAAGTAGAGATACTACTTGTGCTTCCAAATATCCTTAAACCCAGTTTTGCCATGAGAGTCCACCATATCTACCTATGGATTGAGTAAGATCCTTCAACTAAGTTGTCATTGTTGCAAGCAATAAAAATTGCTCTCTAAATATGTATGATTTATTAGTGTGGATAAAATAAGTTTTATATGATCTTGTGATGTGGAAGAAATAAAAGCGACAGACTGCATAATAAAGGTCCATATCACAAGTGGCAATATAAAGTGATTTTCTTTTGCATTAAGATTTCGTGCATCCAACCATAAAAACGTATGACAACCTCTGCTTCCCTCCGCGAAGGGCCTATCTTTTATTCTTGTCTTATACTTCATACTAGATGAAAGATCGTGGATGTCGCCTAGAGGGGGGGGTCAATAGGCGTTTTAAAATAATTACGGTTTAGGCTTGAACAAATGCGGAATAAACCTAGCGGTTAATTTGTCAAGCACAAAACCTACAACAACTAGGCTCACCTATGTGCACCAACAACTTATGCCAAGCAAGATAAACTACTAGGTGATAGCAAGATATATGACAAGAAACAATATGGCTATCACAAAGTAAAGTGCATAACTAAAGAGCTCGGGTAAGAGATAACCGAGGCACGCGGAGACGACGATGTATCCCGAAGTTCACACCCTTGCAGATGCTAATATCCGTTTGGAGCGGTGTGGAGGCACAATGCTCCCCAAGAAGCCACTAGGGCCACCGTAATCTCCTCATGCCCTCGCACAATGCAAGATGTCATGATTCCACTAAGGGACCCTTGAGGGCGGTCACCGAACCCATACAAATGGCAACCCTTGGGGCGGTCACCGAACCCGTACACTTTGGCAACCCTTGGGGGCGGTCACCGGTACCCGTCAAATTGCTCGGGGCGATCTCCACAACCTAATTGGAGACCCCGACGCTTGCCCGGAGCTTTACACCACAATGATTGAGCTCCGAACACCACCAAGGTTCGGGTTAACTCCCCAACGACACCACGAAGCTTCACCGCATTGGAATATGGCTCCGAGGTGACCTCAACCGTCTAGGGAGCCCAAGCACCCAAGAGGAACAAGCTCAAGGGTACCAAGCACCCAAGATTAATAAGCTTCTCAACTTGTAACTTCCACGTATCACCGTGGAGAACTCAAACCGATGCACCAAATGCAATGGCAAGGGCACACGGAGTGCCCAAGTCCTTCTCTCCCAAATCCCACCGAAGCAACAAATGCTAGGGAGGAAAATGAGAGGAAGAACGAATAAGAAAACACGAAGAACTACAAGATCTAGATCCAAGGGGTTCCCCTCACATAGAGGAGAAAGTGATTGGTGGAAATGTGGATCTAGATCTCCTCTCTCTTTTCCCTCAAAAACTAGCAAGAATCCATGGAGGGATTGAGAGTTAGAAAGCTCGAAGAAGGTCAACAATGGGGGAAGAACACGAGCTCAAAGGATAAGGTTCATTGGGGAAGAAGACCCCCTTTTATAGGAAGGGAAAAATCCAACCGTTATGTGCTCAGCCCACACACAAGCGGTACTACCGCTCGGGCGGAAGAGGCAGGGAAATGGAGAAACAAAACATGAGCCTTGGGGCGGTAGTACTGCATATAAGCGGTACTACTGCTCACCCCAGCGGTACTACCGCTAGAGGAGCAGAACACGGGAGCAAAAGAGGCAGGGCAGAGCAGAGTACGGCGGCAGTAATGCAGTAGCGGTACCACCGCCCGACCGGAGCGGTACTACCGCTTATAGGCGGTGCTACCGTGCCTTAATGCCGTGCAACTACTGCTAAACCCGACACGAAAAGTGCAGGACCCAAAATCGAGGCGGTAGTAGAGCGGTACTGGAGCGGTACTACCACTTGACGCTATAAGCGGTACTACCGCAAGGAGAAAATCAGAACTGCCATAACTTCTTCATACGAGCTCTGAATTGAGCAAACTTAAGCTTGTTGGATACAAGACGACGAGTAGCATCAAAACAGCATGACCTCCAACATCGAAAACATCATAGAAGATGCGAGTGAACTCCGTTTTCCATGAACTTGAGCTTGTCACCAAGATGACCATAAGCTCCAAAACTCACAAAGAGAAGAACCAAACAAGAACCAATAAAGATGATGCAAGGATGTAATGGTTTGAGCTCTCTACGAACGATACGATCAAGCTACTCATCGAGAGCCCCCCTTGATAGTACTGCAATCGATCCTATAACCCGGTCTCCCAACCACCACTATGAGACCGGTAAAATAGAAAACCTATCAAGGGCAAACCTTTGTCTTGCACATAGTCCACTTGAGCTAGATGATGACGATCTTGACTTCCTCAAGTTGGACCACCTTTCTTGATTGTGTTGGCTCGATGAAGACTAGTTGATTGCTTCCCCATACTCCACTATGGGTGAGCCACTCTTCGGCACATCGTCATAAATCCATTGTTACCATAATGGACGGCAAGCTTCAAGCATTTGATCTCTTCGTGATGCTCCACTTGAACTTGCACATCGCAACCTAACCCCATAAAGAACTCTCATGAAAACCATGGGTTAGCAAACAAAGCGTAATGGACAATGCTTACCATTCCATGGGATCACTTGATCCCTCAGTACATCTTGTATGCTTTGTGTGTTGATCAACTTGTTTCATTTTTGACTTAATCTTGATCAACCTTGAATCTTTCCAATTCTCTTCATTTGGATGATGTCTTGAAGGTAGACATGAATGATCACACAATCTTATTCTTCAAGACATGCTTGCAATATGCTCAACACTCACATGACCAATCTTTGGATAATTCCTTGAATAGCACCTTGCTCGACACCAACTCTCCTTGAAACTAACACATGTACTCCAAGAAAAGCCTATGGACAAAACCTTCAAATAACTCAAAGCAACCATTGGTCCATAGAGATTGTCATCAATTACCAAAACCAAACATGGGGGCACCGCATGTTCTTTCACCAGAGTCATGGTGATCTTCACCTTTTCTTTTTACATTTTATCCTTTGGCAAGCACTGTGTGTTGGAAAGATCCTGATATATATAGCTAATTGGATGTGAGTTTTCATGAACTATTATTGTTGAAATTACCCTTGAGGTAAAAGGTTGGGAGGCAAAACTATAAGCCCCTATCTTTCTGTGTGTCCGATTAAAACTTCATACCCATAAATATTGCGTGAGTGTTAGCAATTGTGAAAGACTAAATGATAGTTGAGTATGTGGACTTGCTGAAAAGTTCTTATATTGACTCTTTCCGATGTTATGATAAATTGCAATTGCTTCAGTGACTGAGATTATAGTTTGTTAGTTTTCAATGAAGTTTCTGATTCATACTTGAAATTGTGAATGAATTGTTACTTTAGCATAAGAAATCATATGACAATATATATATATATATATGTGTGTGTGTGTGTGTGTGTGTTGCTGTTATCAGAATGATCATGATGCCCTCATGTCCGTATTTTATTTTATCGACACCTCTATCTCTAAACAAGTGGACACATTTTTCGATATCGGTTTCCGCTTGAGGACAAGCGAGGTCTAAGCTTGGGGGAGTTGATACGTCCATTTTGCATCATGCTTTTATATCGATATTTATAGCATTATGGGCTGTTATTACATATTATGTCATAATACTTATGCCTATTCTCTCTTATTTTACAAGGTTTACACGAAGAGGGAGAATACCGGCAGCTGGAATTGTGGGCTGGAAAAGGAGCAAATATTAGAGACCTATTCTGCACAACTTCAAAAGTCCTGAAACTCCATGGAAGTCAGTTTCAGAATATATAAAAATATTGGGAGAAGGAAGCACCAGAGGGGGGCCACCCGCCATCCACGAGGGTGCGGGGCGCGCCCTACCCCCCTGGGCGCGCCCCCTGCCTCGTGGGCCTCCTGGCAGGCCTCCGGTGCCCATCTTTGGCTATATGAGGTCTTTTGCCCTGGAAAAAATCATAAGCAAGCTCTCGGGATGAAACTCCGCCACCACGAGGCGGAACCAATCTAGGGCTCCGACGGAGCGGTTCTGCTGGGAAAACATCCCTCCGGGAGGGGGAAATCATCACCATTGATCCTCTCATCGGGAAGGGGTCAATCTCCATCAACATCTTTACCAGCACCGTCTCATCTCAAACCCTAGTTCATCTCTTGTATCCAATCTTTGTCTCAAAACCTCATATTGGTACCTGTGGGTTGCTAGTAGTGTTGATTACTCCTTGTAGTTGATGCTAGTTGGTTTATTTGGTGGAAGATCATATGTTCAGATCCTTTATGCATATTAATACCCCTCTGATTATGAACATGAATATGATTTGTGAGTAGTTACGTTTGTTCCTGAGGACATGGGAGAAGTCTTGCTATAAGTAGTCATGTGAATTTGGTATTCGTTCGATATTTTGATGAGATGTATGTTGTCTCTCCTCTATTGGTGTCATGTGAACGTCGACTACATGACACTTCACCATTATTTAGGCCTAGGGGAAGGCATTGGGAAGTAATAAGTAGATGATGGGTTGCTAGAGTGACAGAAGCTTAAATCGTAGTTTATGCATTGCTTCGTAAGTGGCTGATTTGGATCCATATTTTTCATGCTACGGTTAAGTTTACCTTAATACTTCTTCTGTAGTTGCGGATGCTTGCAAGAGGGGTTAATCATAAGTGGGATGCTTGTCCAAGGAAGGGCAGTACCCAAGCACCGGTCCACCCACATATCAAATTATCAAAGTAACGAACGCGAATCATATGAGCGTGATGAAAACTAGCTTGACGATAATTCTCATATGTCCTCGGGAGCATTTTCCTTTATATAAGTGTTTGTCCAGGCTTGTCCTTTGCTACAAAAAGGATTGGGCCATATTGCTGCACCTTATTTACTTTTATTACTTGTTACCCATTACAAATCACCTTATCACAAAACTATCTGTTACCGATAATTTCAGTGCTTGCAGAGAATATCTTACTGAAAACTGCTTATCATTTCCTTCTGCTCCACGTTGGGTTCGACACTCTTACTTATCGAAAGGACTACGATAGATCCCCTATACTTGTGGGTCATCATGAAGGTCCGGGTAGACACCCTAGAGCACACTATGCATCCAGACCGCAGTGCTCAAAGACCAGGCTCCCAATCGAAGACACGGACAAGAGAATCATGATCAAATAGATGACATTGACATACAATAGCTAGGAAACCGGTATGGTAGGACAAAGGAAAAGGTGCCATATCGGGTAAATTATCACGTGCCCGACATCTAGCTTATAAAGACTATGTGTAGTCGACCAACTATCCTAGGAAATTCGACTACGCGGATGGAGGAAGGCCCGAGCTTCCCCAACCCTTCCCCCATTTGATCCGATTTGTGGGAGTCAGACATCCGGGTTCGACGAGACAATGTCAGCGACCATTGTTGGATGGATGAAAGTGATATTTGACAGAGGCCCGCCATACCTTCTATGCTAGCTGCCATCGACATGGAGAGGTTACCGCGAGTTAGGCATGGCACACGGTTGACCACCACTGGCCTTTAAAAGACGGAAATGCTGCATCTTAGGCCCATTTTTGCATTAGTGGTGATATAATGGAGTTTTGGAGGCTTCCTCCAATTCGGCCAACTTTTCTTCTTTTCGATGAACCTCTACTTCTTTAGTCGTCTTCCTGCGAAGCACCGCGACAAACGGCGGGTTCTGCAACATTGTGGCAATCGTCTCTTGTGTGCCCTCCAGTTCGGCCTCCTCATTGTGTCGGTCCTCTTCATCATGTCCGGACTGATCAGGACTCATCCCTTCTTTTTATTTTCCCTCTTCTTCACAATTCACGTCACCAACATCCTCCTCTCCATGACATTTCCACCATGTACAATTCTTCGTGAAACCATACTTAGCAGATGAGCCCACACTTTGCCATAACTGGCCTTATATAGATACATGTCTTCGCATTTACGACACGGACAAGATAAATCTTTGCGGCACCTTTGATTCATGTGTAAACACAAATAACCTTTAATCTTCGATCCATTATATCCCTCGATCCCTAACTTGCATTATGTAAGGAAGACATTTAAAACCAACGTACATTGACGCATATGATTCATATAATTTTTTTGCATGACCTTTGCTAATAAACGAGTAAACGACACAATTGAGTTTGCCAGAAATTTGACAAAATCATGAAGAATCAACATTTTGTCAAAATATTGGCCACTCATGCATATATACCTAAAAAAATGCATTGTACCACACTCTATGTATAGTACATTGTTTCTTAAATCGATGATAAATATTTCCGCAAGAATTGCCATACATTTAGTTACATTCAAGAGTGATGGAACTCACCAAAAAAGAGACGGTCCGAGCTTGACGTGTATAGCTCGACAAAGAGATAGGTCGAGGCCAACCCTATGCATAAATATAGTGCGACATAGTTACTAATGAAGAGGGAGGTCCCTCAAGAGGACTTCGGGGAGGGGTAGGTAATCATGCACTAATGTGGAGGAAGAGAGAGAGGTCTACTTAATTTATTGTATGGAGAGGGTGCGAAAGATACTAAGTAATCTTACATCTCTATGCGTGTGGAGTGACAGAGAGAGAGAGAGAATAGATAGCTATCTACAAAGAAGTGGGAGAGGAAGAAGAAGTGAGAGAGGAGAAAAAGTGAGGGATGGGGGAGGGGGAGAAGAAAGTGGGAGAGACCACTCTCTAAGTGGGGCACAATGGTTGTCCCTATCATACATATTAGAGGCGTGCCGAGGAAAAGAATGTTGACGCGTGCCCACAATATGCATGCTTCTAACGCTCGGGCCCGACACTTGTGTCACGAAATAAACTCTAGTGACGCTTGCCGAGGGGCTGAACGCTCCTAGTACTTAAGATACCTACAACGTTCTGAACTTCTGCACGCGAGTAGTACTTTCAGCGAAGGAATCTTCTAGGCATTGTACACTTGTGACGCACAAAGTGCCGCATGCTACAAGCGGTCACGGATTTGTAGCGTTCGTCATATATGTTGGGGAACGTAGTAATTTCAAAAAAATTCCTACGCACACGCAAGATCAAGGTGATGCATAGCAACGAGAGGGGAGAGTGTTGTCCATGTACCCTCGTAAACCGTAAGTGGAAGCGTTATGAGAACGCGGTTGATGTAGTCGTACGTCTTCACGATCCGACCGATCCAAGTACCGAACGTACGGCACCTCCGAATTCAGCACACGTTCAGCTCGATGACGTCCCATGAACTGCGATCCAGCAGAGCTTCGCGGGAGAGTTCGGTCAGCACGACGGCGTGATGACGGTGATGATGTTGCTACCGACGCAGGGATTCTCCTAAGCACCGCTACAATATGATCGAGGTGGATTATGGTGGAGAGGGGCGCCGCACACAGCTAAGGGATCAATGATCAACTTGTGTGTTCTAGGGTGCCCCCCGCCCTCGTATATAAAGGAGCAAGGGGGAAGCCGGCCGGCCCTCCTAGGGCGCGCCAGGAGGAGGAGTCCTCCTCCTAGTAGGAGTAGGACTCCCCTTTCCTACTCCTACTAAGAGGAGGAAAGGAAGGGGGAAGGGGAGAAGGAAGGAGAGGGATGAAAGGAGGAAAGGGGGGCCGGCCCCCTAGTCCAATTCGGTTTGGGCTAGGGGGGCCGCGCGCCCTGCCTCCTCTCTTCCACCACTTGGCCCATGAGGCCCAACACTTCTTCCCCATATTTTCGTAACTCCCCGGTACTCCGAAAAATACCCGAATCACTCGGAACCTTTCCGATGTCCGAATATAGTCGTCCAATATATCGATCTTTACATCTCAACCATTTCGGGAATCCTCGTCATGTGCCCGATCTCATCCAGGACTCCGAACTACATTCGGTACATCAAATCACATAAACTCATAATACTGATCGTCAGCGAACGTTAAGCGTGCGGACCCTATGGGTTCGAGAACTATGTAGACATGACCGAGACACGTCTCCGGTCAATAACCAATAGCGGAACCTGGATGTTCATATTGGCTCCTACATATTCTACGAAGATCTTTATCGGTCAAACCGCATAACAACATACGTTGTTCCCTTTGTCATCGATATGTTACTTCCCGAGATTCGATCGTCGGTATCTCAATACCTAGTTCAATTTCGTTACCGGCTAGTCTCTTTACTCGTTCCGTAATGCATCATCCCGCAACTAACTCATTAGTCACATTGCTTGCAAGGCTTATAGTGATGTGCATTACCGAGAGGGCCCAGAGATACCTCTCCGACAATCGGAGTGACAAATCCTAATCTCGATCTATGCCAACTCAACAAGTACCATCGGAGACACCTGTAGAGCACCTTTATAATCACCCAGTTACGTTGTGATGTTTGGTAGCACACAAAGTGTTCCTCCGGTATTCGGGAGTTGCATAATCTCATAGTCAGAGGGACATGCATAAGTCATGAAGAAAGCAGTAGCAACAAACTAAACGATCATCGTGCTAAGCTAACGGATTGGGTCAAGTCAATCATATCATTCTCTAATGATGTGATCCCGTTAATCAAATGACAACTCATGTCTATGGCTAGGAAACTTAACCATCTTTGATTCAACGAGCTAGTCAAGTAGAGGCATACTAGTGACACTCTGTTTGTCTATGTATTCACACATGTACTAAGTTTCCGTTTAATACAATTCTAGCATGAATAATAAACATTTATCATGATATAAGGAAATAAATAATAACTTTATTATTGCCTCTAGGGCATATTTCCTTCAATATATGCACACGCAACTAGTACTTAGCCATAATAGCCACAACATTTGGTTTTGTGCACACGCTGCTACTAGGAAAATCCTACCAGGTGCTTCTGCACTAGTGATTGTTTTGCCCATCGATTGTAGCTAGTACTGTTCCTATCTCAAAATGTTGTTGTTTTGTTGAGGATTTGTTCGAATGTGTGACCTTGATTGTGAACACCTTGGCTCATTTTGCAAGAGGATGGACTTATTGCTTGATAAGCAATGCAAAAATTTGTTGTCTAAGTTGGAGAGTGGAGATATTTTTTAGGAAAGGGGAAAAAAATCAAGAAACATCATTGGCTAGACCAAGAGATAGAAGATGGGGCTCTCATTATAAGACTTTAGCTCGTGTTGAATCAATGTGGGATGCAGTCATATAAGTGCTAGCTATTGTGCATGAGGATGAGCGTAATCCGTCGAGGGAAGGAGGTTTGGTGCAGTTAATGGAGTATTTTAGCTTTGTGTTCATCAAGAAGTTGATGCTACAAATCCTTCGAATTACAGATGAGTTGTCACTTCTCTGACAAAGGAAGAATCACAATATTGTTCAAGCCATGTATTTTTTTATGGATGCGACATCATACTTGGCCAACTTGATAAACAATGGTTGGGAACTACTATTTGAAGATGTCACAACCTTTGATAATGCTAATGATATTAAACTACTGAATATGGATGAAGTTGTACCAACATGGGTCCTATCACAAAGGAAGGGGCGGGGGGGAGGGGAGGTTAGCTTTACTCAAGACCATTTTTTCATGTAGATAGATACCTTCTATGCGGTTGTAGATGATATCACCATCGAGCTAGATCATCGCTTTAATGACATGATTTCAGAACAACTTTCTGGATTTCCTTGTCTTGACCCAAGAGACTCATTTTCCAAGTTTGATTCGGACATAATTGCTAAGCTTACAGACATCTATGATGCAAATTTCTCCAATGATGACCGTAAGTGTGTAAAAATTGAGCTCCAATGACATGAGAAGACATGATGACTTTAGAGTTTGTTATGATCTTGCAAGCCTAGCCAAAAAAAAGTTTGAACTTGAAAGAAATATTGTGTTCCCACTAGTTTCTCGCCTTATTGAGTTAGGGTTGTTTCTACCGGCGGCCACATCATGAGTTGAAAGGGCCTTCTCAACCAAGAAGATTATCAAGGCCGAGTGTGCATCAAGATGTCCAGTTGTTGGCTTGATAACTTGATGGTGTGCTACGTTGAGAGAGAGATACTTAAAGGAATTGAACTTACTGAAATTAAAAAAGAATTACAAAACAAGTAGAAGAATGTCGTTGCGACGTTGTACTTATTTTTTTTAACACGGTACAGACGCAGACGCTCATACATAAAAACATACAGTCACCTATATGAATGCACACGTGCACACACTACCCCTATGAGCACCTCTAAAAGACTGAACTGGTACATCATCTTGAGATTGACAAAACCGCAGCGAACACCTTTGTAGTCGACAAGGACATCTTCTCCCACGGAATGCACATCGCCAAAAGGTCTGGATTAAATCAAAAAAAAATGCGAGCATCAATTTCAAGCCTAGGACTTGACCCATGATGGGCTAAGGATACCACAGTGCTCCTAACTATACAACCAGACGTTGGTTCGTGTTCTACTTAATGAAAGTAAAGCTTCATTATGGGTAATGTATTATTTCTAACTATCCTCACCTGCATAATGTAGTTTCTACCATTCTATCCTACTAGTTACCAATTCAGATGCATTTAGTATTCTAGTAAAGTCTTGCAGAGTTGAATCACACATGGTTTTCTCGTTCATAAACTCCACCAAACCTGAATATTATTTCCGCCTCTGTCACTGTTGTTGACATAATAAAATAAACCTAAGTAGTTAGCTAAGCGCAGAGGTATCGAGAAGGATCACACGCCAACTTCAAAATTTCAAATCGTAGACGGTCCTGTCATGAGATCAGATAATATATAGCCGATGCTACTTCATCGGACTTAAACTAATGGGACGTGCACTAGACCCAAAAGCATTCAAACTTTCTGAGAGTTCAGTACAACTACCTAATTGTTTAATTAGTGCAGGGTGTAGCCGTAGTGTGGTGTTTACTGTAGGACACAGATAAGATGAGCAGTGACTAATGACAAACGGCTACAGAAGCTACGCGTAAAGACGTGTCTCGTGAAGCGCGCTTGTTAGCGTGAGGTCATGGAGGGGATCGGGAGCAATAACATGCTTGAGATTTTCAAATTGGAGGAGTTGTACGTGGTAGCAGTAGCAGGCAGTTTTCACAATTAACTCAGGGCAAATGTACGGCAGCTGATTGAACAAACCGAATGTGGTAAGAGCATCTAGAGCCGGACTTGACAAATCGAACCCCTCAAATGCCGGCATACCCGACCAGGCGCGTCCGCGGATAGTGACCGGTCACGCCTTAAATTTGTTCCTCTACATTTCGAGCCTCTTATATTTCATCTTCTAGATCCATACAAGCATACAAAAGAAACCTACTTATTACGACACGATAGCTACAATTCGTCGTCAGAAATGTTTACGACGTCGGTGCCGGGCGCTGGGTGGACGGGCACGGAGGAGGGCTCCGGCTCGTCCTCGTCCTCCTCATCGTCGTCGTCATCATCCATGTACGCGAGCATGCCATCGACTTCCACGGCGTGCTCCGCCTCCCTCCACTACTAGGAAAAAGCCTAGCAGCAGCGCGAGTTTTGGGTGATACGGCGCCACAGCTAACTTGTAGCAGTAGCGCGTGTTGACACACGCTACTGCTATACATGGTTAGCTGTAGTGTGCGTTGCAAACAACGCTACTGCTAATTAGCTGTAGCGGGTCTTATACTCCGCGCTACTGCTATTACTTTCAAAAACAAAAAAAATCTCGATCCCGTCCGTGCTGTCAATGGCAGCAATGGTAAGATCTAGCGATGATTGGCGTCGCCGGAGGCATGAACGGACAGCGGAAGACCAGATCTAGCAGTGGCTGTTGGAGAGGGCCCGTTTCTATGGCAGAGCCAGGCCGCGGCGTGGGGCTCCTCTTCCCGACCATGCCAGATAGCTCCGTGTCATCCATGGCGACGACCTGCACGGGCATGGACATGGGAGGGTGAGTCAAACCAGAGGGAGAGAGAGAAAAGGAAAACCGAGGGAGAGAGGAAGGTGATGTAGGGAGCAGCGGAGCTAGTCACCGGTGGCGAGGTTCTCCGGTGTGGTGGCACGGGGCGGCAGCCTCCTAGACGTCGGTGGAAGACCGGCGAGCTCCTAGACGCCGGTGGCGCGAGGCGGCGGCCTCTTTCGGCGCCATGGAGGAGGATGGGTGCATGGGCAAGAGGTCCATGTGAGAGCGTATGGAAAGTGAGAGGAGGGAGTGGTGGAAGAGAGGAGGGATTTGGGGGAGGAGATGGGGATTCGGCCGAGCATATGGCGACTTCACCTACCTCGTACTTAGTAGTAGCGAGGGGTATAAAACCGCGCTACTACTATCAACTTAGTAGTAGCGCGGGTTTATACCCCTCGCTACTACTATGGCATGTGTCGGGGGGCACGATAGAGACCGCTTAGTAGTAGCGAGGGTTAAAAACCCGCGCTACTACTATCAACTTAGTAGTAGCGAGGGTTAAAACCCCGCGCTTTAGCAGTAGCGCTTCTTTTTGTGTCGCGCTGCTGCTAAGATTCTGTGTATAAGGTTTTCCTTAGTAGTGCTCTCATGCCGACAACGACGTCTGGCCTCCACTTCCGACTTCGAGCAGAGGGAATTTAGGATGGCCTACTGCTCCACCTGCAGATCCGTGTCCCCGACGTCCCCCATATCCTCCTTCGGATCCACCGCATCAAGAGGTAGCCCCGCGGCGATCCGGGCTTCACGCCTTGCCCGGATCTACTCAAGGAGCTGCAGCTGACGCTCCGACGTTAGGTATGGGTAGCTCATTACCCGGCGACGTGGGGGCATGGCTACTAGTGGTGGCGGGTGACGAGTGGAAAGTGACGACGACGGCGGACTGGGAGGGGGGAATGTGGACATGTAGGGTTTCAGTGTCGGCAGTCGGCTTAAATAGTCGAGCTAGGCTTATTTACACGGCCCATCGGAAGGGCGCCACGCGGCGCCATTGATCCGGCAGAGGAGATGAGCTTCGGACCGTCGGCTTTCGGACTGTTTACCTGTTGGACCTCAGCGTCAGTTCGACGTGAAGGACGCGCCCGGCCGCCCCTATATCCATCTCATATTTGAGCTGGATATGAGAGGCGTCGGTTGGCCAGAGCGGTTGAGGCTGTTTAAAGAGTTTGGGTTGTATTTTTGTGACCGGGACGTTCATCTAGGTGTTTGTGGTGGGTTTGGGACGCTCGGTTGTAGATGATGTAATTTGTAGTAGGAGTATATGTGGTATTTCGAAAACTATACGTTATCAAATCGGAGTTTTGAATCAGGAGTATAAACATCACCTGATTGAGTAGTGTATTTAGTTGTGTCTCTTCCAGTGGCTTGAATCGCGTGCGTAACATGACATCAAAAAACATCTCATCGATGGAACCATTGTTGGGCTCGATGCACGGCAGCATCCAACTCTGAGAACATTTGTCCGTCTGTTCCCCTGTTTGAAAAAACTACTGTACGTAACCTGTACTCAACAGGTCCCGGATGCAGGGTTTAGGTGGCGTTAATTAATTAATTTACCCCTTTGCACGCGACGCCAGATGCATGGGCCGTGATTTACGAAGAAACAGGGTCCAATACGACGAAACCAGGTGTAACATACGACGAAACCACGCAGCACGCAAAGGCAAAAATTCGAACCATATGCCGCAAATCATTCAGCGGCGCGATCGTGGCGCCGTTGAGAAATCGGGAGCGGAAGGCTCCTTCGTTTTGTTTGTTTGTACCATGATGATCCAGGGTGTTGGCAATAGATAGATTTTAGTAGTAGTAGACGGTACTACGATCCAGGGACACTGTGATTTCATTTAAAAATTTGCATGTGACCCGGAGGGGGTACTATACCGGTAGCTTTTTGAAATTTGAAAGGAGATGCGATCTAGGAATTTCCAGGTAGACAGGTAGGCAGGTGTGGTGTGGTTGGGCGACGAATTGGAATCCCGTGGATAGGACCGTTGGATGCGTGTAGTACGAGAGAGACAAGCGGCATCCGCAGCAGCAGATAGGGTCTGTTGTTTAATGATGCCGATGGGATCGGGAAGGAACGGGCGGAGGGAATATGCCCATCGGCCTCAGGGTTCCTTCGTCCTACTACTCCTCCACTAGTGCTCGCCCGCCAACTTGCTGCGTATCAGTGGCATGCATGCATACGGCGGAATACGAACGTACCAGTAGGAGTAGGTCTGTCTTGCATTGCAGGCAGAGGCCGGCGGGTATCCAGGCCAAGGCCATTGGGCACGGGTGAGGCAAATGGGATGTACATGTATCTTCGAGAAACGTGCGTGTGTATACATGTCAGTGTGCAGCCATGGCCGGTCAAGTCGGATATGATCACAGGTCGGCAGGTCGCGTTGCGTTGTGAGAGGGTTGGACCGAGGCGCGTCCTGCCTGCTGGCCGAGTTCACCGGCTGGCTGGCCGGAGCGGCCGCTTGGCTGATTCTGCTTCTCCCGCTGCGTTTGCATGCATGCATGCACCGCCGGGCTCGCCGGAGAATAAAGACGCTCCTACGTACGTTCGCGCGCGCGGACCAATGACCGCATGGATACTACGGAGCTAGCGAGCTAGGCAGGGAGGGGACGTCAGCGCGTCACGTACGTACGTACGGGCGAGACTCGCCCGATCGACGCGACGTGTGCATGCATGGCATGACCGGCACCGTCGTCGCATGCGGCGCCAGCGGGTGGCAGACGGGGACAGGGCCGCGTCGCTTCGGCGTCGACGTAGGCACCCACAGCGGCGGATATGGCCGGCGCCCGGCGCGCCGCTGCGCTTTTGCCCGGCGGTTCTTGTTTTCGCGTGTCTTCTTCCCGCGGTCCGGGTTTCCATGCGAGCGTGTTTTGTATGCGACGCCACTGTTCCTCCTCCTTGGCCAGTAGCGACCCCCTCGGTTCGGGCGCGGCTGCTGGGTCGTGCTGGGGGTGGCTCGAGACCTGAGCCGGCCCGGACATGTCTACGTTTCACATAGCTTTATGTGCATGTGCGACCATGATCGATCCATATTAGTACATCAGTGGATGAATGCATGCATGAATGGATACATGCAATGCATTATGCATGCAGTGATTGCATCTCCAATAAGGCACCGAGGCATTCGGTCTCACGATCATCTGATCACTGTCTCGGTAAAAGCTCATGCAAACTTGGCAGAAAGATGGATCACCGCTGCGTCGCGGTACGGTCATGGGAACGAATGTGGGAAACGACGCAAAGTCCAAACGCTAGACGAAGAGGCGAGAGCGGTCATGAGCCCTACGCCATCGATCGACGGACCCGAGACGCCAGGAGGAGCCATGAGTGGTGGGATCAAACTCTGCACGTACTACAGAGCCGGGACCCGCGCCCCCCTGCCCAGGAATCGAGTGCTCGTCTCGTATCACACGTCAAATCAGAACCTAATCATTGCTGAAAGAAACGCAGCATGTCGAACGGAGAGCGGCGGAGACGAAAGGGAAAGGAGAAGGGAGTGGGAGTGTTGCATCGAGCCGGCCCCAAACCCTGTGCCATGTGCAACAAACGCTAAAACCCTGTGTGCTACACACGCAGACGCCGAGCCTACGCAGCCACTTGCTACCGTGCCGTTTCCCCGCTGGGTGCTCACATGCGTCGGGCATTGGACTTCGTTGCAGGAGCCAAGGAGATCGATCAATCGTTATGTTAATTTTGATGCTTGCGGTGAGCATGAGCTCACATAGTTGACCTGACAGCTAACATGGGTTTCTTCTATCAGCCTCAGCCTTTGGGTAGGTCGAAGGGCCATCTTGAGTTTTTGACCGATTATTCCACATGGTGATGTACCACTACCACTACTCTCTTGGTTTCCTTTCTGGTTACTATGAGAATCTATTTTGGTTTTAATCTGCAGCAGTGAACTACTCCATGAAGTGCTCGCTCGAGCACGTATCATGGTTTGAACTGCCATTTAAGTGCTTGGTCGAGCACACATCATCATGACCCGTCTTCCACTCGGCTCAGGTCACATGAAACATGATCGAGCATCTCAGCAGTTCAAGGTACTACTCATAGTACGTTGAAACTACTCTATACGCATAGAAATCTTTCAAAGTTTGAAGATCTGAAGTTTTGAACTACTATATACGCATGCACAAAAATAAATACTAAAATTGTACATGGAATTCAACGTAGGAAAAAATGCATCAAAGAGACGTCCCCATTTCCCAGTTCCCCGTGCTTCAAAGAGACCGAGGAAAGGGAACGGGAGTTTACAGGTGGGAGTTTAGTAGGGGATTAGACGTGGGAAGTTGAAGTTTAGTTCGAATCCCATGTTTGGTGTGTGGCGGGAATTAGGAAAGGGAATTTGAGAGAAAATAACTTCCCATGTGAATTAACACAGGGGGGGGGGGGGCTGGGAAGAGATACGTGGGAATTGACCTCCTTAATTCCCCTTCCACATCCCACCTCAATTTCCTTGCCCTCCAACCAAACAATGAATTATATGTCATGTACCTCTTAAATTCCCATTCTCTATCTCTAATATCCCCCAGCCAAGCAGGCTGTTACAACCTGTTTGGCAAACTAACGGAAGGGGAATGGGAGTTTAACTCTAATTCCCTTTCCCCATCCCAATTACCAGCCCTCTCTCAGGTAATAGATATGTGGGACTTTTACATGTGAATTCCCCTTCCACTTCCTTGTTGAATTCCCATTCCACCTAAACAAACAAAGGAGTACAACTCGCTAAGCCTCAAACTCTCATTCCCTCTCTCCAATTCCACCCAACCAAACACGCTGCGAGGGTATTTGGCACCTCTTCCATCCTAAATATCTAGTCACTGGGTGAAAACCGAGATCTGTCTTGTCAGATTGACGATGGTGGCGTCCTCGACGTGTTGCTTCTATGTAAGCATCATTCCGAGATTTAACCTTTTCGTAGAAGCACTTTGGTTTGTAGTGACATGGTTGGGCCAAAGCTATCGGCGACGGGTCTACATGCGTTCATGTGTGGCCTGCCGGCGGTGGTGGGTAGTTGGAGCACTCCTGAGATGCGAGCAACGTGAAATGCATCATGTGGCCATCCTCTCGGGAAAGGAAGCGACACATGTCCTGAAGGAAATATGCCCTAGAGGCAATAATAAAGTTGTTATTTATATTTCCTTATATTATGATAAATGTTTATTATTCATGCTAGAACTGTATTAACCGGAAACTTACTACATGTGTGAATACATAGACAAACAGAGTGTCACTAGTTTGCCTCTACTTGACTAACTCGTTGAATCAATGATGGTTACGTTTCCTAACCATAGACATGAGTTGTCATTTGATTAACGGGATCATTGAATGATGTGATTGACTTGACCCATCTGTTAGCTTAGCACAATGATCATTTAGTTTGTTGCTATTGCTTTCTCCATAACTATACATGTTCATGCAACTATGAGATCATGCAACTCCCGAATACCGGAGAAACACTTTGTGTGCTACCAAACATCACAACGTAACTGGGTGATTATAATGATGCTCTACAGGTGTCTCCAGTGGTGTTTGTTGAGTTGGCATGGATCAAGATTAGGATTTGTCACTCCGATTGTCGGAGAGGTATCTCTGGGCCCTCTCGGTAATGTACATCACAATAAGCCTTGCAAGCAATGTAGCTAATAAATTAGTTACGGGATTTAGCATTACAGTACGAGTAAAGAGACTTTCCGATAATGAGATTGAACTAGGTATTGAGATACTGACGATCGAATCTCGGGCAAGTAACATACCGACGACAAAAGGAACAACGTATATCGTTATGCGGTTTGACCGATAAAGATCTTCGTAGAATATGTAGGAGCCAACATGAGCATCCAGGTTTCGATATTGGTTATTGACCGGAGACATGTCTCGGTCATGTCTACATAGTTCTCGAACCCGTAGGGTCAGCACGCTTAACATTCGGTGACGATCGACATTATGAGTTTATGTGTTTTGATGTACCGAAGATAGTTCGGAGCCCCAGATATGATCACGGACATGACGAGGGGTCTCGAAATGGTCGAGACATAAAGATCGATATATTGGATGGCTATATTCGGACACCAGAAGTGTTCCGGGTGATTTCGGAGAAAACTAGAGTGTCAAAGGGGTTACCGGAACCCCTCGGGGAAGTATTGGGCATTAATGGGCCTTAGGGGAGAGAGAGGGCAGCAGCCCAGGAGGTGGCGCCCCCCCCCAAGGGGAGTCTGAATAGGACTAGGGGAAGGGGGCGCGGCCCCTCTTTCCCTCTCCCTCTCCCTCACTTTCCTTCCCCCTTCCTCCTTCCTAGTAGGACTAGGAAAGGATGAATCCTACTCCTACTAGGAGGAGGATTCCTCCTCTCCTTGGGCGCCACAAGAGTCGGCCGGCCTCCCCCCTTGCTCCTTTATATACGGGGGCAGGGGGCACCCTAGGACACACAAGTTGATTGTTCCAAACCGTGTGGGATGCCCCCCTCCACCATAATCCACCTCGATCATATCGTAGCGGTGCTTAGGCGAAGCCCTGTTCCGGTAGCAACATCATCACCGTCATCACGCCGTCGTGCTGACGAAGCTCTCCATCGAAGCTCTACTGGATCGTGAGTTCACGGGACGTCACCGAGCCGAACGTGTGCAGATCACGGAGGTGCCGTACCTTCGGTGTTGGGATCGGTCGATCATGAAGACGTATGACTACATCAACCGCGTTGTCATAATGCTTCCGCTTATGGTCTACGAGGGTACATAGATGATACTCTTCCCTCTCGTTGCTATGCATCACCATGATCTTGCGTGTGCGTAGTAATTTTTTTGAAATTACTGCGTTCCCCAACAGTGGCATCCGAGCCAAGTTTATGCGTAGATGTTATATGCACGAGTAGAACACAAAGGAGTTGTGGGCGCGGGTATATACATATTGCTTGCCTTCACTTGTTGATTCTTGATTCAGCGGCATTGTTGGATGAAGCGGCCCAAACCGACATTACGCGTACGCTTACGCGAGACTGGTTCTACCGACGTGCTTCGCACACAGGTGGCTAGTGTGTGTCTGTTTCTCCAGCTTTTAGTTGAATCGGATTCAATGATCGGGGTTCTTTCTGAAGATCAAAAAGCAATCACTATACCGCGTTGTGGTTTTTGATGCATAGGTAAGAACGGTTCTTGCTCAGCCCGTAGCAGCCACGTAAAACTTGCAACAACAAAGTAGAGGACGTCTAACTTGTCTTTGCAGGGCATGTTGTGATGTGATATGGTCAAGACATGATGCTAAATTTTATTGTATGAGATGGTCATGTTTGTAACACAGTTATCGGCAACTGCCAGCTGGCAGGAGCCATATGGTTGTTGTTTTATTGTATGAAATGCAATCGCCATGTAATTGCTTTACTTTATCACTAAGCAGTAGCGATAGTCATAGAAGCAATAGTTAGTGAGACGACAACGATGCTTCGATGGAGATCAAGGTGTCAAACCGATGACGATGGTGATCATGACGGTGCTTTGGAGATGGAGATCAAAGGCACAAGATGATGATGGCCATATCATATCACTTATATTGGATTACATGTGATGTTTATCCTTTATGCATCTTATTTTGCTTAGTTCGACGGCAGCATTATAAGATGATCTCTCACTAAATTTCAAGATAAAAGTGTTCTCTCTGAGTATGCACCGTTGCTACAGTTCGTCGTGCCGAGACACCACGTGATGATCGGGTGTGATAAGCTCTACGTTCACATACAACAGGTGTAAGCCAGTTTTGCATACGCGGAATACTCGGGTTAAACTTGACGAGCCTAGCATATGCAAATATGGCCTCAGAACACTGGAGACCGAAAGGTCGAGCGTGAATCATATAGTAGATATGATCAACATAGCGATGTTCACCGTTGAAAACTACTCCATCTCACGTGATGATCGGACATGGTTTAGTTGATATGGATCATGTGATCACTTAGATGATTAGAGAGATGTCTATCTAAGTGAGAGTTCTTAAGTAATTTGATTAATTGAACTTTAATTTATCATGAACTTAGTACCTGATAGTGTTTTGCAAGGCTATGTTGTTATAGATAGATGGCCCGTGCTATTGTTCCGTTGAATTTTAATGAGTTCCTAGAGAAAGCTAAGTTGAAAGATGATAGTAGCAACTACACGGACTAGGTCCGTAACTTGAGGATTATCCTTATTGCTGCACAGAATAATTACGTCCTGAAAGCACCGCTAGGTGACAAACCCGCTGCAGGAGCAACGCCCGCTGTTATGAACACCTGGGAGAGCAAAGCTGATGACTACTCGATAGTTCAGTGTGCCATGCTTTGCGTCTTAGAACCGGGACTTCAACGACGTTTTGAACGTCATGGAGCATATGAGATGTTCCAGGAGTTGAAGTTAATATTTCAAGCAAATGGCCGGATTGAGAGATATGAAGCCTCCAATAAGTTCTACAGCTGCAAGATGGAGGAGAATAGTTCTGTCAGTGAACATATACTCAGAATGTCTGGATACCACAACCACTTGACTCAACTGGGAGTTAATCTTCCTGATGATAGTGTCATTGACATTCTTCAATCACTGCCACCAAGCTACAAGAGCTTTGTGATGAATTATAATATTCAAGGGATGGATAAGACGATTCCTGAGCTCTTCGCAATGCTAAAGGTTGCGGAGGTAGAAATCAAGAAGGAGCATCAAGTTTGATGGTCAACAAGACCACCAGTTTCAAGAAAAAAGGATAAAGGGAAGAAGGGGAACTTCAGAAAGAACAACAAGCCAGTTGTTGCTCAAGTGAAGAAACCCAAGTCTGGACCTAAGCCTGAGACTGAGTGCTTCTACTACAAAGGAACTAGTCACGGGAAGCGGAACTACCCCAAGTATTTGGCGGAGAAGAAGGAGGGCAAAGTGAAAGGTATATTTGATATACATGTTATTGATGTGTACCTTACTAATGCTCGCAGTAGTGCCTAGGTATTTGATACTGGTTCAGTTGCTAACATTTGCAACTCGAAACAGGGGCTACGGATTAAGCGAAGATTGGCTAAGGACAAGGTGACGATGCGCGTGGGAAATGGTTCCAAAGTCGATGTGATCGCCGTCGGCACGCTACCTCTACATCTACCTTTGGGATTAGTTTTAGACCTGAATAATTGTTATTTGGTGCCATCGTTGAGCATGAACATTATATATGGATCTTGTTTAATGTGGGACGGTTATTCATTTAAATCAGAGAATAATGGTTGTTCTATTTATATGAGTAATATCTTTTATGGTCATGCACCCTTGATAAGTGGTCTATTTTTACTAAATCTTGATAGTAGTGATACACATGTTCATAGTATTGAAGCCAAAAGATGCAGAGTTCATAATGATAGTGCAACTTATTTGTGGCACTGCCGTTTAGGTCATATTGGTGTAAAGCGCATGAAGAAACTCCATTCTGATGGACTTCTGGAATCACTTGATTATGAATCACTTGGTACTTGCGAACCATGCCTCATGGGCAAGATGACTAAAACTCCGTTCTCCGGAACAATGGAGCGAGCAACAGAGTTATTGGAAATTATACATACTGATGTATGTAATCCAATGAACATTGAAGCTCGTGGCGGATATCGTTATTTTCTCACCTTCACAGATGATTTGAGCATATGTGGGTATATGTAATTGATGAAACATAAGTCTCCAACGTTTCAAAAGTTCAAAGAATTTTAGAGTGAAGTGGAAAATCATCGTAACAAGAAATTCAAGTTTCTACGATCTGATCGTGGAGGTGAGTATTTGAGTTATGAGTTTGGACTTCATTTGAAATAATGCGGAATAGTTTCGCAACTCACACCACCTGGAACACCACAGCGTAATGGTGTGTCCGAATGTCGTAATCGTACTTTACTAGATATGGTGCGATCTATGATGTCTCTCACTGATTTATCGCTATCGTTTTGAGGTTATGCTTTAGAGACGGCAGCATTCACGTTAAATAGGGCACCATCTAAATCCGTCGAGATGACACCTTATGAACTGTGGTTTGGTAAGAAACCCAAGTTGTCGTTTCTTAAAGTTTGGGGCTGCGATGCTTATGTGAAAAAGCTTCAACCTGATAAGCTCAAACCCAAATCGGAGAAATGTGTCTTCATAGGATACCCAAAGGAGACTGTTGGGTACACCTTCTATCATAGATCCGAGGGAAAGATATTCGTTGCTAAGAATGGATCCTTTCTAGAGAAGGAGTTTCTCTCGAAAGAAGTGAGTGGGAGGAAAGTAGAACTTGACGAGGTAAGTGTACCTTCTCCCTTATTGGAAAGTAGTTCATCAATGAAATCAGTTCAAGTAATTCCTACACCAGTAAGTGAGGAAGCTAATGATGATGATCATGAAACTTCTGATCATGTTAATACTCAACCTTGTAGGTCAACCAGAGTAAGATCCGCACCAGAGTGGTACGGTAATCCTGTTCTGAAAGTCATGTTACTTGACCATGACAAACCTACGAACTATGAGGAAGCGATGATGAGCCCAGATTCCGCAAAATGGCTTGAGGCCATGAAATCTGAGATGGGATCCATGTATGAGAACAAAGTATGGACTTTGTTTGACTTGCCCGTTGATCGGCAGGCCATTGAGAATAAATGGATCTTCAAGAAGAAGACTGACACTGACGGTAATGTTACTGTCTACAAAGCTCGACTTGGTGCAAAAGGTTTTCGACAAGTTCAAGGAGTTGACTACGATGAGACCTTCTCACCCGTAGCGATGCTTAAGTCCATCCGAATCATGTTAGCAATTGTCGCATTTTATGATTATGAAATTTGGCAAATGGATGTCAAAACTTCATTCCTTATTGGATACCTTAAAGAAGAGTTATATATGATGCAACCAGAAGGTTTTGTCGATCCAAAAGGTGCTAACAAACTGTGCAAGCTCCAGCGATCCATTTATGGACTGGCGCAAGCCTCTGGGAGTTGGAATATACACTTTGATAGTGTGATCAAAGCATTTGGTTTTATACAGACTTTTGGAGAAGCCTGTATTTACAAGAAAGTGAGTGGGAGCTCCGTAGCATTTTTGATATTATATGTAGATGACATATTGTTGATCGGAAATGATACTGAATTTCTGAATAGCATAAAAGGTTACTTGAATAAGAATTTTTCTATGAAAGACCTCGGTGAAGCTGCTTATATATTGGGCATCAAGATCTATAGAGATTGATCAAGACAATTGATTGGACTTTCACAAAGCACGTACCTTGATAAAGTTTTGAAAAAGTTGAAAATGGATCAGGCAAAGAAAGAGTTCTTACCTATGCTTCAGCCATAGGCTCTATCATGTATGCAATGTTGTGTACCAGACCTGATGTGTGCCTTGCTATAAGTTTAGTAGGGAGGTACCAAAGTAATCCAGGAGTGGATCACTGGACAGCGGTCAAGAACATCCTGAAATACCTGAAAATGACTAAGGATATGTTTCTCGTATATGGAGGTGACAAAGAGCTCGTCGTAAACGGTTACGTCGATGCAAGCTTTGAAACCGATTCGGATGACTCTAAGCCACAAACCGGATACGTGTTTTTATTGAATGGTGGAGCTGTCAGTTGGTGCAGTTCCAAGCAGAGCGTCGTGGTGGGATCTACGTGTGAAGCGGAATACATAGCTGCTTCGAAAGCAGCAAATGAAGGAGTCTGGATGAAGGAGTTCATATCCGATCTAGGTGTCATACCTAGTGCATCGGGTCCAATTAAAATCTTTTGTGACAATACGGGTACAATTGCCTTGGCAAAGGAATCCAGATTTCACAAGAGAACCAAGCACATCAAGAGACGCTTCAATTCCATCCGCGATCAAGTCAAGGAGGGAGACATGGAGATTTGCAAGATACATACGGATCTGAATTTTGCAGACCCGTTGACTAAGCCTCTCTCATGAGCAAAACATGATCAACACCAAGACTCCATGGGTGTTAGAATCATTACAATGTAATCTAGATTATTGACTCTAGTGCAAGTCGTAGACTGAAGGAAATATGCCCTAGAAGCAATAATAAAGTTGTTATTTATATTTCCTTATCATGATAAATGTTTATTAATCATGCTAGAATTGTATTAACGGGAAACTTAGTACATGTGTGAATACATAGACAAACAGAGTGTCACTAGTTTGCCTCTACTTGACTAGCTCGTTGAATCAATGATGGTTACGTTTCCTAACCATGGACATGAGTTGTCATTTGATTAACGGGATCACATCATTAGATAATGATGTGATTGACTTGACCCATCCTTTAGCTTAGCACGATGATCGTTTAGTTTGTTGCTATTCCTTTCTCCATAACTATACATGTTCCTATATCTGTGAGATCATACAACTCCCGAATACCGGCGGAACACTTTGTGTGCTACCAAATGTCACAACGTAACTGGGTGATTATAAAGGGGCCCTGCAGGTGTCTCCAATGGTGTTTTTTGAGTTGGCATGGATCAAGATTAGGATTGGTCACTCCGATTGTTGGAGAGGTATCTCTGGGCCCTCTCGGTAATGTACATCACAATAAGCCTTGCAAGCAATGTAGCTAATGAATTAGTTACGGGATGTAGCATTACATAACGAGTAAAGAGACTTGCCGGTAACGAGATTGAACTAGGTATTGAGATACCGACGATCGAATCTCGGGCAAGTAACATACCGATGACAAAAGGAACAACGTATATCGTTATGCGGTTTGACCGATAAAGATCTTCGTAGAATATGTAGGAACCAATATGAGAATCCAAGTTCCGCTATTGGTTATTGACCGGAGACATGTCTCGGTCATGTCTACATAGTTCTCGAACCCGTAGGGACCGCACGCTTAAAGTTCGGTGACGATCCATATTATGAGTGAATGTGTTTTGATGTACCGAAGGTAGTTAGGAGTCCCGGATATGATCAATGACATGACGAGGAGTCTCTAAATGGTCGAGACATAAAGATCGATATATTGGACGACTATATTCTGACACCGGAAGTGTTCCGGGTGATTCCGAAGAAAACCGGAGTGCCGGAGGGGTTACCGGAACCCCCCGGGGAGTATTGGGCCTTAGTGGGCCTTAGGGGAGAGAGAGGGCAGCAGCCCAGGAGGTGGCACCTCCCCCCCCCCAAGGGGAGTCCGAATAGGACTAGGGGAAGGGGGACAGGCCCTCTTTCCCTCTCCCTCTCCCTCTCTTTCCTTCCCCCTTCCTCCTTCCTAGTAGGACTAGGAAACGATGAATCCTACTCCTACTAGGAGGAGGATTCCTCCTCTTCTTGGGCGCCACTAGAGCCAGCCGGCCTCCCCCTTGCTCCTTTATATACAGGGGCAGGGGGCACCCTAGGACACACAAGTTGATTGTTCCAAGCCATGTGCGGTGCCCCCTCCACCATAATCCACCTCGGTCATATCGTAGCGGTGCTTAGGCGAAGCCTTGTTCCGGTAGCAACATCATCACCGTCATCACGTCATCATGCTGACGAAGCTCTCCCTCAAAGCTCTACTGGATCATGAGTTCGCGGGACGTCACCGAGCCGAACGTGTGTAGATCACGGAGGTGTCGTACCTTCGGTGCTGGGATCGGTCGATCATGAAGACGTACGAGTACATCAACCGCGTTGTCATAACTCTTCCGCTTTCGGTCTACGAGGGTACGTAGACGATACTTTCCCCTCTCGTTGCTATGCATCACCATGATCTTGCGTGTGCGTAGGAATTTTTTTGAAATTACTGCGTTCCCCAACATGTTCGGTGCTTTTTTGATGTGTCCTCTGTTGGAAATATGCCCTAGAGGCAATAATAAAATGGTTATTAATATATTTCTTTATTCATGATAGTTGTCTATTATTCATGCTATAATTGTGTTATCCGGAAATCGTAATACATGTGTGAATACATAGACCACAACACGTCCCTAGTGAGCCTCTAGTTGACTAGCTCGTTGATCAAAGGATAGTCATGGTTTCCTGACTATAGACATTAGATGTCATTGATAACGGGATCACATCATTAGGAGAATGATGTGATGGACAAGACCCAATCCTAAGCTTAGCTCAAAGATCGTGTAGTTCGTTTGCTCTAGCTTTTCTGAATGTCAAGTATCATTTCCTTAGACCATGAGATTGTGCAACTCCCGGATACCGTAGGAGTGCCTTGGGTGTGCCAAACGTCACAACATAACTGGGTGACTATAAAGGTACATTACAGGTATCTCCGAAAGTGTCTGTTGGGTTGGCACGAATAGAGACTGGGATTTGTCACTCCGTATGACGGAGAGGTATCTCTGGGCCCACTCGGTAATGCATCATCATAATGAGCTCAATGTGATCAAATGGTTGATCAGGGGATCATGCATTACGGTACGAGTAAAGTGACTTGCCGGTAACGAGACTGAACAAGGTATTGGGATACCGACGATCGAGTCTCGGGCAAGTAACGTACCGATTAACAAAGGGAATTGTATACGGATTGATTGAATCCTCGACATCGTGGTTCATCCGATGAGATCATCGTGGAGCATGTGGGAGCCAACATGGGTATCCAGATCCCGCTATTGGTTATTGACCGGAGAGGCTTCTCGGTCATGTCTGCATGTCTCCCGAACCCATAGGGTCTACACACTTAAGATTCGGTGATGCTAGGGTTGTAGAGATATTAGCACACGGTAACCCGAAAGTTGTTCGGAGTCCCGGATGAGATCCCGGACGTCACGAGGACTTCTGGAATGGTCCGGACATAAAGATTTATATATAGGAAGTCCAGTTTCGGCCATCGGGAAGGTTTCGGGGTCACTGGTATTGTACCGGGACCACCGGAAGGGTCCCGGGGGTCCACCGGGAGGGGCCACCTATCCCGGAGGGCCCCATGGGCTGAAGTGGGAGGGGAACCAGCCCCTAGTGGGCTGGTGCGCCCCCCCCTTGGGCCTCCCCCTGCGCCTAGGGTTGGAAACCCTAGGGGTGGGGGCGCCACCCTTGCCTTGGGGGGCAAGGCACCCCCTTGGCCGCCGCCCCCCCTAGCAGATTGGATCTCCTAGGGCCTCCCCCCTAGGCACCCTATATATAGTGGGGGGAGGGCAGCCACACCCAAGCCCCTGGCCTCTCCCTCTCCCTCCCGTGACACTGCTCCGTCTCCCAGCGCTTGGCGAAGCCCTGCCGAGATCACCGTTGCTTCCACCACCACGCCGTCGTGCTGCTGGATCTTCATCAACCTCTCCTTCCCCCTTGCTAGATCAAGAATGAGGAGATGTCTCCCAACCGTACGTGTGTTGAACGTGGAGGTGCCGTCCGTTCGGCACTAGGTCATCGGTGATTTGAATCACGTCGAGTACGACTCCATCAACCCCGTTCTCTTGAACGCTTCCGCTCGTGATCTACAAGGGTATGTAGATGCACTCCTCTCTCCCTCGTTGCTAGATGACTCCATAGATTGATCTTGGTGATGCGTAGAAAAATTTAAAATTCTGCTACGTTCCCCAACAGTGGCATCATGAGCTAGGTCTATGCGTAGTTACTATGCATGACTAGAACACAAAGTAGTTGTGGGCGTCGATATTGTCAATTTGTTTGCCATTACTAGTCTTATCTTGATTTGACGGCATCGTGGGATGAAGCGGCCCGGACCAACCTTGCACGTACGCTTACGTGAGACCGGTTCCACCGACTGACATGCACTAGTTGCATAAGGTGGCTGGCGGGTGTCTGTCTCTCCCACTTTAGTCAGATCGGATTCGATGAACAGGGTCCTTATGAAGGGTAAATAGAAATTGGCAATTTACATTGTGGTTTTGGCGTAGGTAAGAAACGTTCTTGCTAGAAACCTATAGCAGCCACGTAAAAACTTGCAACAACAATTAGAGGACGTCTAACTTGTTTTTGCAGCAGGTGTTTTGTGATGTGATATGGCCAAAGGTTGTGATGAATGATGAATGATATATGTGATGTATGAGATTGATCATGTTCTTGTAATAGGAATCACGACTTGCATGTCGATGAGTATGACAACTGGCAGGAGCCATAGGAGTTGTCTTTATTTATTTATGACCTGCGTGTCAACATAAACGTCATGTAATTACTTTACTTTATTGCTAAAGCGTTAGCCATAGTAGTAGAAGTAATAGATGACAAGACAACTTCAAGAAGACACGATGATGGAGATCATGATGATGGATATCATGGTGTCATGCCGGTGACAACGATGATCATGGAGCCCCGAAGATGGAGATCAGAGGAGCAAATGATATTGGCCATATCATGTCACTATTTGATTGCATGTGATGTTTATCATGTTTTACATCTTATTTGCTTAGAACGATGGTAGCTTAAATAAGATGATCCCTCGTAATAATTTCAAGAAAGTGTTCCCCCTAACTGTGCACTGTTGCGAAGGTTCGTTGTTTCGAAGCACCACATGATGATCGGGTGTGATAGATTCTAACGTTCGAATACAACGGGTGTAAGACACATTTACACATGCAATACACTTAGGTTGACTTGACGAGCCTACCATGTATAGACATGGCCTTGGAACACAGAAGACCGAAAGGTCGAGCATGAGTCGTATAGAAGATACGATCAACATGAAGATGTTCACCGATGTTGACTAGTCCGTCTCACGTGATGATCGGACATGGCCTAGTTAACTCGGATCATGTTATACTTAGATGACTGGAGGGATGTCTATCTGAGTGGGAGTTCTTTTAATAATTTGATTAGATGAACTTAATTATCATGAACTTAGTCTAAAATCTTTACAATATGTCTTGTAGATCAAATGGCCCACGTTGTCCTCAACTTCAACGCGTTCCTAGAGAAAACCAAGCTGAAAGACGATGGCAGCAACTATACGGACTGGGTCCGGAACCTGAGGATCATCCTCATAGCTGCCAAGAAAGATTATGTCCTAGAAGCACCGCTAGGTGACGCACCCGTCCCACAAAACCAAGACGTTATGAACGCTTGGCAGACACGTGCTGATGATTACTCCCTCGTTCAGTGCGGCATGCTTTACAGCTTAGAACCAGGGCTCCAAAAGCGTTTTGAGAGACACGGAGCATATGAGATGTTCGAAGAGCTGAAAATGGTTTTTCAAGCTCATGCCCGGGTCGAGAGATATGAATTCTCCGACAAGTTCTTCAGCTATAAGATGGAGGAAAATAGTTCTGTCAGTGAGCACATACTCAAAATGTCTGGGTTGCATAACCGCTTGACTCAGCTGGGAGTTAATCTCCCGGATGACGCGGTCATTGACAGAATCCTTCAGTCGCTTCCACCGAGCTACAAGAGCTTTGTGATGAACTTCAATATGCAGGGGATGGAAAAGACCATTCCTGAAGTATTTGCAATGCTGAAATCAGTAGAGGTAGAAGTCAAAAAGGAACATCAAGTGTTTATGGTGAATAAAACCACTAAGTTCAAGAGAGGCAAGGGTAAGAAGAACTTCAAGAAGGACGGCAAGGGAGTTGCCGCGCCCGGTAAGCAAGCTGCCGGGAAGAAGCCAAAGAATGGACCCAAGCCCGAGACTGAGTGTTTTTATTGCAAGGGAAGTGGTCACTGGAAGCGGAACTGCCCCAAATACTTAGCGGACAAGAAGGACGGCATCATGAAAGGTATATGTGATATACATGTAATTGATGTGTACCTTACCAGTACTCGTAGTAGCTCCTGGGTATTTGATACCGGTGCGGTTGCTCACATTTGTAACTCAAAGTAGGAGCTACGGAATAAACGGAGACTGGCGAAGGACGAGGTGACGATGCGCGTCGGGAATGGTTCCAAGGTCGATGTGATCGCCGTCGGCATGCTACCTCTACATTTACCTACGGGATTAGTTTTAAACCTCAATAATTTTTATTTACTGCCAGCTTTGAGCATGAACATTGTATCAGGATCTCGTTTAATACGAGATGGCTACTCATTTAAATCCGAGAATAATGGTTGTTCTATTTATATGATAGATATGTTTTATGGTCATGCTCCAATGGTGAATGGTTTATTCCTAATGAATCTCGAGCGTAATGCTACACATATTCATAGTGTGAATACCAAAAGATGTAAGGTTGATAATGATAGTCCCACATACTTGTGGCACTGCCGCCTTGGTCACATAGGTGTCAAACGCATGAAGAAGTTCCATGCAGATGGACTTTTAGAGTCTCTTGATTACGAATCATTTGACACGTGCGAACCATGCCTCATGGGTAAAATGACCAAGACTCCGTTCTCAGGAACAATGGAGCGAGCAACCAACTTATTGGAAATCATACATACTGATGTGTGCGGTCCAATGAGTGTTGAGGCTCGTGGTGGCTATCGTTATGTTCTCACCCTCACTGATGACTTGAGTAGATATGGGTATGTCTACTTAATGAAACACAAGTCTGAGACCTTTGAAAAGTTCAAGGAATTTTAGAGTGAGGTTGAGAATCAACGTGACAGGAAAATCAAGTTCTTGCGATCAGATCGTGGGGGAGAATGCTTGAGTCACGAATTTGGCACACACTTAAGAAAATGTGGAATAGTTTCACAACTAACGCCGCCTGGAACACCTCAGCGTAATGGTGTGTTCGAACATCGTAATCGCACTCTATTAGATATGGTGCGATCTATGATGTCTCTTACCGATTTACCGCTATCATTTTGGGGCTATGCTTTAGAGACTGCCGCATTCACTTTAAATAGGGCTCCATCGAAATCCGTTGAGACGACACCGTATGAATTATGGTTTGGGAAGAAACCTAAGCTGTCGTTTCTAAAAGTTTGGGGATGCGATGCTTATGTCAAGAAACTTCATCCTGAAAAGCTCGAACCCAAGTCGGAAAAATGCGTCTTCATAGGATACCCTAAAGAAACTGTTGGGTATACCTTCTACCTCAGATCCGAAGGCAAGATCTTTGTTGCCAAGAATGGGTTCTTTCTGGAGAAAGAGTTTCTCTCGAAAGAAATAAGTGGGAGGAAGGTAGAACTTGATGAAGTATTACCTCTTGAACCAGTAAGTGGTGCAGCTCAAGAAAATGTTCCTGAGGTGCCTGCACCGACTAGAGAGGAAGTTGATGATGATCATGAAACTTCAGATCAAGTTGCTACTGAACTTCGTAGGTCCATAAGGACACGTTCCGCACCAGAGTGGTACGGCAACCCTGTCTTGGAAATCATGTTGTTAGACAACGGTGAACCTTCGAACTATGAAGAAGCATGGTGGGCCCGGATTCCGACAAATGGCTGGAAGCCATGAAATCCGAGATAGGATCCATGTATGAAAACGAAGTATGGACTTTGACTGACTTGCCTGTTGATTGGCGAGCCATAGAAAATAAATGGATCTTTAAGAAGAAGACAGACGCGGATGGTAATGTGACCATCTATAAAGCTTGTCGCTAAGGGTTATCGACAAGTTCAAGGGGTTGACTACGATGAGACTTTCTCACCCGTAGCGAAGCTAAAGTCCGTCCGAATCATGTTAGCAATTGCCGCATTCTATGATTATGAGATATGGCAAATGGACGTCAAAACGGCATTCCTTAATGGTTTCCTTAAGGAAGAATTGTATATGATGCAGCCGGAAGATTTTGTCGATCCTAAGAATGCTGACAAGGTGTGCAAGCTCCAACGCTCGATTTATGGGCTAGTGCAAGCATCTCGGAGTTGGAACATTCGCTTTGATGAGATGATCAAAGCATTTGGGTTTATGCAGACTTATGGAGAAGCCTGCATTTACAAGAAAGTGAGTGGGAGCTCTGTAGCATTTCTCATATTGTATGTGGATGACATACTGTTGATGGGAAATGATATAGAATTCTTGGAAAGCATAAAGGCCTACTTGAACAAGTGTTTTTCAATGAAGGACCTTGGAGAAGTTGCTTATATATTAGGCATCAAGATCTATAGAGATAGATCGAGACGCCTCATTGGTCTTTCACAGAGTATGTACCTTGACAAGATATTGAAGAAGTTCAAAATGGATCAGTCAAAGAAGGGGTTCTTGCCTGTGTTGCAAGGTACGAGATTGAGCACGGCTCAATGCCCGACCACGGCAGAAGATAGAGAAAAGATGAGTGTCGTCCCCTATGCCTCGGCCATAGGGTCGATCATGTATGCTATGCTGTGTACCAGACCTGATGTAAACCTTGTCGTAAGTTTGGTAGGAAGGTACCAAAGTAATCCCGGCATGGAACGATGGACAGCGATCAAGAATTTCCTGAAGTACCTGAAAAGGACTAAGGAAATGTTTCTTGTTTATGGAGGTGACGAAGAGCTCATCGTAAAGGGTTACGTCGATGCTAGCTTCGACACAGATCTGGATGACTCTAAGTCACAAACCGGATACGTGTATATTTTGAATGGTGGGGCAGTAAGCTGGTGCAGTTGCAAGAAAAGCGTTGTGGCGGGATCTACATGTGAAGCGGAGTACATGGCAGCATCGGAGGCAGCACAAGAAGCAGTCTGGGTGAAGGAGTTCATTACCGACCTAGGAGTCATACCCAATGCGCCGGGCCCGATGACTCTCTTCGGTGACAACACTTGAGCTATTGCCCATGCCAAGGAGCCCAGGTTTCACAGGAAGACCAGGCATATCAAGCGTCGCTTCAACTCCATTCGTGAAAGTGTTCAAAATGGAGACATAGAGATTTGTAAAGTACATACGGACCTGAATGTAGCAGATCTATTGACTAAACCTCTCCCTAGAGCAAAACATGATCAACACCAGAACTGCATGGGTGTTCGATTCATCACAATGTAACTAGAATATTGACTCTAGTGCAAGTGGGAGACTATTGGAAATATGCCCTAGAGGCAATAATAAAATGGTTATTATTATATTTCTTTGTTCATGATAAATGTCTATTGTTCATGCTATAATTGTGTTATCCGGAAATCGTAATACATGTGTGAATACATAGACCACAACACGTCCCTAGTGAGCCTCTAGTTGACTAGCTCGTTGATCAAAGGATAGTCATGGTTTCCTGACTATGGACATTAGATGTCACTGATAATGGGATCACATCATTAGGAGAATGATGTGATGGACAAGACCCAATCCTAAGCTTAGCTCAAAGATCGTGTAGTTCGTTTGCCGTAGCTTTTCTGAATGTCAAGTATCATTTCCTTAGACCATGAGATTGTGCAACTCTCGGATACCGTAGGAGTGCCTTGGGTGTGCCAAACGTCACAACGTAACTGGGTGACTATAAAGGTACATTACAGGTATCTCCGAAAATGTCTGTTGGGTTGGCACGAATCGAGACTGGGATTTGTCACTCTGTATGACGGAGAGGTATCTCTGGGCCCACTCGGTAATGCATCATCATAATGAGCCCAATGTTATCAAGTGGTTCATCACGGGATCATGCATTACGGTATGAGTAAAGTGACTTGCCGGTAACGAGACTGAACAAGGTATTGGGATACCGACGATCGAGTCTCGGGCAAGTAACGTACCGATTGACAAAGGGAATTGTATACGGATTGATTGAATCCTCGACATCGTGGTTCATCCGATGAGATCATCGTGGAGCATGTGGGAGCCAACATGGGTATCCAGATCCCGCTGTTGGTTATTGACCGGAGAGGCTTCTCGGTCATGTCTGCATGTCTCCCGAACCCATAGGGTCTACACACTTAAGGTTCAGTGACGCTAGGGTTGTAGAGATATTAGCACACGGTAACGCGAAAGTTGTTCGGAGTCCCGGATGAGATCCCGGACGTCACGAGGACTTCCGGAATGGTCCGGACGTAAAGATTTATATATAGGAAGTCCAGTTTCGGCCATCGGGAAGGTTTCGGGGTCACTGGTATTGTACCGGGACCACCGGAAGGGTCCCGGGGGTCCACCGGGTGGGGCCACCTATCCCGGATGGCCCCATGGGCTGAAGTGGGAGGGGAACCAGCCCCTAGTGGGCCGGTGCGCCCCCCTTGGGCCTCCCCCTGCGCCTAGGGTTGGAAACCCTAGGGGTGGGGGCGCCACCCTTGCCTTGGGGGGCAAGGCACCCCCTTGGCCGCCGCCCCCCTAGGAGATTGGATCTCCTAGGGCCGCCCCCCTAGGCACCCTATATATAGTGGGGGGGAGGGCAGCCACACCCAAGCCCCTGGCCTCTCCCCCTCCCTCCCGTGACACTCCTCCGTCTCCCAGCGCTTGGCGAAGCCCTGCCGAGATCACCGTTGCTTCCACCACCACGCCGTCGTGCTGCTGGATCTTCATCAACCTCTCCTTCCCCCTTGCTGGATCAAGACGGAGGAGACGTCTCCCAATCGTACGTGTGTTGAACGCGGAGGTGCCGTCCGTTCGGCACTAGGTCATCGGTGATTTGAATCATGTTGAGTATGACTCCATCAACCCCGTTCTCTTGAACGCTTCCGCTCGTGATCTACAAGGGTATGTAGATGCACTCCTCTCTCCCTCGTTGCTAGATGACTCCATAGATTGATCTTGGTGATGCGTAGAAACTTTTAAAATTCTGCTACGTTCCCCAACATCCTCACCCCCCCTCTCTCTCTCTATTGATGACGCCGTCAAACATGTTTTAGGTGGACACGGTCATGCGGAAAAAAAGGTACATTATGATGAGGTTTTGGCGAAGTCGAAGTCCTTCGGTCACAAGCGTGATTGGTAATGTACGACGACTCCATTTTCGTCGGATGTGCGCTTTATCATTTCCTGTTGTGTTTACTCATTCTTTTGGCATTTTTTTATGTTTTTGGTATTTTAGACACTGTTTGGCTAAGTACCATGTGTCCTTTGTGCACATTTCGTCCCATCTCTCAACTGATCCTAGCAGTCTCCGGCATCGATTTCTTATTTTGAAGTGTCTCCTGCTAGCTTATAAATATTGTGGTTGCTCTTGACATGATGAGAGAATACAAATAGTTATCGAGAATCACAATATTGCAAATAGTCACTAAAGGATTCTTGCTAATTTAGTGAAGCTCTAGCAGAGTCGTCATATGGCCTCAATCGCCATCTAACCATCAATATAGCGATTTTGGGCCAAAATGACATTGCAGCAGAGTCGCCATATGACTCATTGTTTCCATAAGTTATGGATCTTGCTCCGTAGACTGCCCCGTAGCCTCCATATTTGGAGGCTGGGAGAGGTATGGTATGGAGCTTGCTCCATACCCGACCGCCAGCGCATGAGGAAAGATCTGACTTCTTCCTCCATGCGCCATGACCGGGTTTTGAATTTGCGTCACACACGTATGCGCACCCAGATCAAACACACGTAATCACCGATGAGGCACGACTATCCACCAACCCACTAATGCCACCCGCCGCTCCCCCAATTTCAAAGGCACCTGTTCGGATTGGCATACGGCTTCATCACAACTATAAAAGCCTGGCGGTGATACATCCCCATCACCAAATCCCTAACCGTCTCCTCCCCCATCTATATCACCTCCGTAACGCCCCGGCCAAACCCACTGATTCCTGGCCGTTGCATCTGGCTACCACCTAGGATCTAGACTGGACCAACAAACCAACACTAGTCTTTTCTGCGCATTTTGTCTTCACTCGTGCGCCCTTGGGATCAACTTCTCACACAATCACTCATAAGTCTCAAACTTATATTTTTCATTGTTTCATGCTATGTTTATATCATTTTAGCAGCGTTTTTACATAACTTATTAATTCAGTGCCCGGTGTCACTTGTTATTTTTAGCATGTTTTAGGTCTTTGGGAAAATCAATTTTATCAGGCTAAAAAATCTGGAAAAAGTGAGCGAACGCTTCAAGTTCACAAGCTTTCTAGGAGTACTAGCATAGGCCAAGGGGCGACCCAGGGGGCACGCGCCAGCGGGACGCCTCCAGGCCACGTGGGGCCTTTGGTGCTCCTATTTACCACCTCTCGGTCTGTGTGCCTTTACATACTCCTGAAATAGTCGAGAATTTGTCGCCCTAATTTTTTCACCGCTGCACACCTCTGTTTCACGAAGATATAATTCGGAGGCCTTTTCAGTACTCTATGAAGGGGAAATTCTCCACAGTGGCCATCTCCATCCACTTGAAGGCCATCATGATCGTTGGTGAGTAGTTTCATTTAGACTATAGGTCCATAGCAATAGCAAGATAGTTCTCTCTCTTGCTTCTCTATACAAAGATCACATGAGTTTCCCTACATGATTGTGATCCATTTGATGTTAATCTATTGGTGTATTTGTTGAGATATGATGAATTATCACTTAATGGTCAGATTTATCCTTTAATATTCTTGAGATCTATTTGGTTTCTTTGTTGCATAAATCTCATTCATATGTGCTCTCCGATCTATTTTTCTTTCTTTGGCCAAGTTTGAAGTTTGATCTTCAAAGGGAGTTGTGAATGATAGTTGGATTCAACTATGTTAGTAAGCTACCGCGGTGACACATAGTGGAAAAGGCTTGTATTTGTGATGTTGACACTAGGGTTAAATCGATGTTTGCTTAGTTGTCTTTGAATGCAGGGTGAAGAAAATATATAATCTACTTCATGTCAACATACTCTGTGCAATACTCTGTTTTTACTTAATTTAATATGCATGCTGGATAACAGTCTTGTGGGGGAGTACTAACTATAGATGCAGCTAGATAACGGTCTATAGCGCGATGCTCATATGTTAATTATGCCAAGGATATGCATACTCATAGATATTTGTAATTTAATAACTGCCCAAGGATATGCCAAGAATCCACTAATGAACCTATGGACTCCGCTCCATTTTCTTCCTGTACAAATTTCATCCCAATCATTCGCTCTTTTAATTTCTTGTTTTTACTTTTCCATTAGAGTTAAATCTTCCATACACTTGTGTTTAATCATGTGTAACTAGTAAGCTAGTGACATTGGCATCGTCACTAGTCATTTTGGTGGTCGAGGATGTTTTTGTATTTGTCATTACAAAACAAAGGTTTTTTGTGACGGCCCACTTGTGTCATGCAAAATCAATTTCTGCCATTGTAAATGTTTTGGTGACGGTTTTTTGCGTCGCCCCCACCATCACCGAAGTGCTGGCACAAAAGAATCTCACAGTACAACTTTTTCTTTCACCTAAGATCTTCTCTTAGGTGACGAACCCCTTTTTGTCACAAATGGCCATTGTCAGTGATGGTCAAAACAGTCACTTATACTAGGCCAATTTGTCATCTTAGATCATTTATGGTGACAATAATCCGTCACCAGTAATCGGTTTGACCGGTTAATGATTCTGACGAATAGGCCTAGCGGATGCTGACATGACTGCTTCCACGTGGGTTTGGCTGTGGCTTTAACACCGACGGTGGCCGTTAATAATAAGTCAGGCGTCAAGTTTGACCAGTCAACGGTATTGACATATAGGCTCAGAAGACGGTGACCTACAAGTAGGACTAGACGTGGGTGACATGGCTGCTCACATGTGGGTCAATTTTTTTATATCTCCCTTTGTTGCCAAATTATAATGAAATTCATAATTTTGAAAAATTGAATTTGAATACAAAATTAGCTCTCATAGCTTTGTTTCAAATCTATGCAGGTACATGTCCCGATTGAGGAGAGAGAATGTCTGGATGTCCGGTGTGGTAACCTTTTGATTGGCTAGGAGGATGTGTGAACTCCCATAAAACACCCTAAGTTTGCTACTCCCTTCGTCTCGATCATCTCGTTGTATAAGGCGTGCACGTAGTTTTAAGTCACCGATTTGACGAACTAAAAGTATATTATATGTCATCAATAGTATATCACTGGATTCAGATGCGGATGGAGTTTTTAAATATACATTTCTGTTACAAATAATATATATTTAAGTAGTTAAATTGATGACCTAGAATGACATGCATGCTTTATGCACCGAGACGGAGGGAGTACCCCTTTGCTGGAATTCGGATGACCAAACACGTTCGCGGACGTTCGAGGGAACATTGAATGGCACAATGTGTCCAGAACCCTGAAAAGGACGTGTATATGGCGATGTTTTTTGCACCGAGACCGTAGAGTACCACTTTGCCAGAATTCGGACGTCCGGACACGTCCGCGGACTTTTGAGGGATATAATGGCAGAAGGTGTCCGGAACCCTGAAAAGGGCATACAAGGCGATGCAAGGGTCCGCGTTGGAGATGCCCTTATCATTGTATTTACATCTTTTAAAAAAGAATATCATACGTCGTAATAGTAATTTCGTAGGCATGTTATGAGCAAAAATCATGTTGAAAATTATGCATTAAAGATCAAAAAATCAGACGCGTTTCATATTTTAGGAAAGGAAGGAAGCACTGTAGGATCAGAAAAGGGCCCGGGCCCTGCTCGCTCGATTCGGCACGACAACGGCCACCGTTTGTGTACGGCAGGGGGTGATGAGTGAAGAGGGCGGCACAGTGCTACCACCACTTCTGCGTGTATAGCGGATTGAGCTTTCAATGCGAGACGGGTGGGTTCTATTCGGGATGGTTCTTCCGAATGTCGCGTTTCCCGTAACCCGGAATATCTATTGTTTATGGCAACAGTGCCCATGCGGGATTCATCCGTGCTAGTCCTTCCTGCATGACGTGCGGTCAGGTCAGGTCTCCATGTCCAGCGCAGTGAAGTGCGGCCACAAATCAGGCAACGTGAAGAGAGTGACGAACATGCGGGCCCGCTCCGGCGATCCATCGCCGCAGCGGAGAGAGCCCTCGCGGTGACCGTCAGTCGGTGGCAATCCTACACGAGGGGCTCGCCGGCGAACGTACGTGCGTTTGCATGTGGCTGCACAGGAACAGCAGCGGCGTGCTGTAGCTCGAGAAAAGAAAGAAAAAATCTTTGGCACAACGACCGGAGCGAGGCGATGGACGGAACCGAACGGGAGGAACAGCGCCCCGCAGCCGCGCACCGCCGGGGTATAATATTGGCGGGCACAGTGCGCGGCCGCTTGAAATTCCTCCGGGACGGGCGAGGCGACGTCACGGCGGTCGTCGCTCTGCTCCCATCGGGGCCGGGGGGGAGCAGCCGGGCAGGCGAGGGTCCGACCCGGACCGGACCCCGATCTTATCGGCCGCCACAGTGCCCCCGGTCGGCGCACGCACGACGCGGAGGCCAGGGGGTGGCGATGGGGCTGTTTGGTTTGAGCCCAGCTAGCCCCACCAAAACTTTGGCATGACCAAAGCATGGACATGACCAAAATTTTGGCAAGTTGTTTTTGTTTGGATTGCGACCATTATATCCACCAAAATTTTGGCAAATGGGATCTTTGTTTTGTTTGGTTTACGATCATCTCATGATGATCATACTAGTTATGAAAATATTTAAATGCATCTACTGTTTAAAATTAAGAAAATATAGATCAAAACTTAGATGAAATTGATGTGAAAATGAAATCGTCAAAATAATAGTGTAAGTCATTGTTGCACTTGTAAGCCGCTAGTAGTTAATTGTCCGCAGCAGCATACATCATGCATTTTTTTAATCTAGATTGATGCATGCTGCTAATCACGCACGGGTCTACGTATTTGTAGTGGAAAAGCGCTGCTGGTTGCTGACAAATCAACATATTCTGCTGCATACACTGGGCAGGGCCCACCAAACAACCGCGCCAATATTTTGGCGGAGCCTTTCCGTGCCCGCGACTCGCCAACGAATCAGCGCGATTAACATGGAGGGGCGCAGGGCGCGCTGGGCGAGCCAATTTTCAGGCGCCGGTCCAAACGGCCACCAAAATACGTGGGCGAGCCAACTTTTTGGTAGGGCTAGTATTGGTAGTGATCCAAACAGCCCCGATATCCACAGGCAAGCGCCGCCCGCGAACTGAGCCGTACCGTACGTCCAGTCTCCTCGCACCTCTCACCCGCTCCATGCGACGGGACAATGCCCCGGCCCTACACGCCGATATTAGATTTTTATTTTATTTTTAAAAATATGATCTATTCATGGTAGTACAAAAAACATCAGAAACAATTAAAAATATGTCTGACCATAGACCATAGACCATATAGAAGAAATGAAGCCAGCCGGTGCGTCGTCGTCGTTGCACCTCCCTCATCAGAGCCGAACAAATCCTGTTGTGATGACAATCGGCAGGGACAAAGCCAGGAAGTTTATACAAGGGCCAATGGACTATGTAGAGCAGTGGAGGGACCAACCATAAAAATTTAGATATTAACTCCACAGATCCTTGTATATAGGGGTGGCTTGTGAAAAAAATTGGCATGAGGGAGCGACGGCCACAACTAGCCCCCAATTTGCCTCACTGTCATCGGAAGTTGTGGTGCTAGACCCCAAAATACAAAACACATTAGAATATCAACCATTATCAATGAAGAGAAGTGTAGATTAGAAGAATCCAACCTAAAGATACGCCAATGCAGACAAACGAAGGATCCAAACAGATCCACCGAAAACTAATACCGGTCGGCGATATCCGCCGGAGACACACCTACACACGCCATCCGACAATGTTAGACGCATCACTGGGGCGAGGGCTAGGCGGGGAGAACATTATTCCCTCTCCTCGGGGCTGTCGCCGCCTCGTCTTTTCGAGCAAGACACAAAACCTAGACAACGTAAAAACACCTAAAAGCAGAGCACCTCCGAGCCTACGGGCGCGGCTTCTTCAGTCGGAGGCGTAGGAAGTTCGGTTTGGATGTGGATCTAGCCGGTTCATCTACGGGTATTGCAGATCAACGCTGGTTCCCCTACCCTCCAACTCTCCGGAGGAGCTCGTCCTCAGTGTCATCCACCAGTCCTCGACCATGGCCGAGACAGACTCTCGCAGTCACCGCCGCCAAAATACAAAAGCATTGTGGCTCGGCATCGAGGAGTCCGAGCGGCTGACGAAGGAACGCATATGGCGACTGCGACACCTACTATCACCGCTCCGGAGATGGGGAAGGGTCCGGCAAGGAAGGGGGTGAAATTTATCCCTACCAACTCGTATCTAGTCATAGATGATATCAAGTTATTGAACTTGCTAAGTTTGGTTCTATAATGTCTGGTCGTATGAATGTATTTTGTTGAATTTATCTACGTCGTATGAAATTGTATAAATTTAGAGGTTTGGATATGGACCGACGATTGCAGAGACAGATAAATAAAGTGCGACAGAGCGTTGTTGTCCACGGATGTACAAGGGGCCAAATTTGCTATGCCCGATTGAACATGATATGAGGCCCATATGTCTCGTTGAGCCTGTTAGAGTTTTGCCAGCCTGATGGTGGTATCACTTGGTGTATGCCCACTCACTTGGTTGAATTGACAGGAGCCAGAAAAAAGGATGTACTTGCAAGCTGAAGCCGGTGTACTCCTAAATCTGAATACTGAAACTTTAGCACAGCACTAAAACCTTCCTTGAGCTTCCCATGCACGCACAAACATGTTTACACAAAGCAAGAGAAACCGCAGGGTCTCATTTCTGAACCCAGACAGGCAACGGAGTCACAGAGGTTAATTAAGGCGATCGATAAACAAAGAAACAACAGTGAGAAGCGGTAACTAGAAATTAACAGTCCCCCGCTACCCTATCAGGCCATTACAGGAGGCAGTACGTAGTAATTAATTGTACTTCACGATCGAGTGAATCCGAGGCCGTCAGTCCATCACCATCCCTTCTGCAGGAACAAGTCCCGGTCCCGGTCCCGGTCCCGCTCGGCCGCCTCCGACGAGCGGTCGAAGCGGCTCAGCACGGCCTTCTTGAAGCTGAACGCCTCCTCCTGCGCCGGCCGGTTGCACGACCTCTGCGCGCCCCCGCCGCCGCCCAGGCTCGCCCGGGCCTCCTGCAGGATGATCACCTCGCTCAGCGGCACCCTCTTCCGCACCGCGCCCTCCTCCGGCCGCTGCTTCGGCGCGCTCTGCGACCGCACCTTCGCCACGGACGACCGCGTGCCCGACATGTAGCTCGGGCAGTTGAGCGCCGACGGGCTGTTGCTGTACGTGTATCCGTGGTCGCCGCACGCGCTCTTGGTCGGCGTCACCGGCGCGTAGCTCGCGTACCGGGGCGTGCTCTGCGCCGTCGCCGGCCGGGCCTTCTCGCACCACTCGTACTCCGGGAAGTGGCGCGCGGTCGGCGCCGCGATCCGCGGGGGCGGTCGGCACGGCATGAGCGGCGACGACGCCGAGTGAGCGTAGCACTCCTCGCTGGCGCCGGGGGAGGTCGTGCGGAGCGAGGAGGAGCGCGACTTGGGCCGCCCAGTGTCCATCTCCACGATCTTGGGGCTCCGGTCGTACCCGTAGCACGACGACGACTCCACGCTCGCCGACAGCCGCCGGCTGTAGTACGGCGCCACGCCGTGGTCGCTCCGGGAATCCTCCGTGCTGCTGCACCGCTCTTGCTGCAGACACAAGCAAGAGACCGCGCACGCGCGCGTTTGTCACGGTCGGCTAGCTAGGACAACGCGACCTCGGACGGTCGGAGACATTGAGATTGATTGCTTTGGTCGCAAGCGACGATGCCGGCCGTGGTCACTTACCAGCGAGTAGCGCGGCCGGACAGGGGTCGGGTGGACGCGAAGGTTCGTGGGGAGCGCGGCGGCGCGCGAGCGGGCGGCGCGGATGCAGGCCTGCGCGCGGACGAGCGCCTGCATGCTCTGCAGCGTGGCCGCCGCCTGCTTCCGCACCAGGTAGCCGCGCACCAGCGCCTGCAGCTTCACCAGCCCCTTGAGCGCGCGCAGAGCCTTCTTGGCCTGCGACAATTAAGCACGCATTGATTCCATTAGTCGGCGCTTAATCCTGCGGAAATCATGGCGTCGATACTCGATATTCGGCAGGAAGTTACTCACGAGAAATCCACGGAACGCCGTCTGGATCTTGACCGCGGCGGAGGCGCGGCCGCGGGGCTCGGCGACGGCGCCGGCGAGCACCGTGGACGTCGGCCCTTTGCTGGTGAGCCGCACGACCTCCACGGCGGCCTGCGCGGCGGCCACGGCAGCGTCGGCCGCCGCCGCGGTGGCCGCGGCGACGGCGATGGCGTGCTTGCTCTGCTCCCGCTCGGTCTCGTTGTACAAGGACTTGAGCCACGCCGCCTCGGCCGCGCGCGCGATCGCCGCGTTGCCGCTGAGCGCGGCGGCCGCGGCCGCCGCCTCCGCCTCGGCCGAGTCCCTGGTGGACTTGCAGAAGCTCCAGCGCTTCCGGTCCCCGTGCGGCGCCGCGGCCGTGGCTGGCCGCCTCTGCTCCTTCCCCTGCTCCTTCTTCCCGCCGCCGCCCAGCAGGCCACGCAGCCACCTCGCCGCCTTGCCCATCGCCGGAACCCGCCGCCCCGGCCGCCCAGAGAAGGCAACTCAGGTGGGCAACTACTCAAGAAGGCCGAGGCCTGTGGGTGAAGTGCGCTGGAAGAGGAAGGAGGCGTGAGGCGTGAGAAGCGGGCAGGTTTGAATAAGAGAGGGAAACGGCTATGGAGAGTGGGGAGCGGGATCCAAATAAAAAGAAACGGGAGGGGCATTACAGGACAAAAATAATAGTACCTCCAAGAAAACAAACAAAAAAAAATTACTACTCACAAGTCTTACTCATTAATGCTCGCATGCATGGTGCTGCTGAGTGAGTCGCCTAGATAGACGGGATTAAACAAATGCGGCGTGATGCCAGGCCAAGAGATGGCAACGCATGCGACGCCCTCTGCCACGAGAACAAGCGAGCAGGGGGCGATTTGGTGCCGAGCTGAGCTCGGAGTTCAAAAATATGCAGCGATAGTTCAAAAAGATAGGCGCAACCGCGCAAGGGAGTGCATGGAGCCATGTCCTCCTCTCCTGCAAAGCTGTGTGGTCAGCTCGTGGTGGTAGTAGTACTAATCTGCGTCTGCATGGACACTAACACGCATGCACCCACGTTGCGATTTGCGAGCTCGAAAGGTCAGTGTCGTCGAGGAAAGAGCAGCGAGTGGTGGTACTGAAGAGAAAGAAACAAAATTTATCTAGTGGCCGGCCCGGTGAACTCTGGCCGGGAAAGCGAGCGAGTGGTGAGCGGGGGCTGCGATGTGGAAGTACTCCGTGACGCAGTTTCGGGTAGGCGCTGCGTGGTGGAGACCCTGCCGCCATGCATGCGTCGATGGGAAGCAGCACGGGACGGTGAAAAACGCAAAGGCTTGGACTTTTGGGCCGCGTCTCCTCCTTTCGTCTTTTCACGGTGCGTGTGCCAAAGGGAAGCAGAGACGTACGTTTCGTACGTGACGACGCACACCGTCTTGGCCGCTCCCTCGTACGTGTACTCGCCATGCACCACCGTCAACGCGCCATGCGTTACAAGAAGACACGTGAATGATCTTGAGCGAGAATCATTACATGTAGAATATGTACGGCGGATTGCTCAAAAAAATTTACACGTACGACGGTGAAAACGCTGGTGACTTGTGTTAACCTGTCACGAGGGCTCTGATCCATCTCTCTCTCTCTCTCTCTCTCTCTCTCTAACTCTCTCTAACTCTCTCTCTCTCTCTAACTCTAACTCTAACTCTCTCTCTCTCTCTGCCCCCGGAAAAGCGATCTTCTCAGTGCCGGGGAACTCAGGGCAGCCGGCAGCAGTGGGTGGAAGCTTTTTACCTCTCCTCCGAGTGAGTGTGTGTGTGCGGGCTTTTGCGTTGCACTGCACTGCCGCTCTCGTGAGTGGCAATTTGACCTCTAGCACCTGGCTACTCCGCCAGTATCTTTTTTTCAAAAGTTCATGCCCACTCCATTAGTCAGGTAGTAGCGTGGTGGTGGCCGGAGTGTGCCGTGAGTGCGGCGGCACCGCGGGGACGAAGGATCTTTGCGGAGACGTCACCGATCGATCCGTCGAGGTAAAGGCGCGGGGAGGATCGCACCAGGACGTAGTACAGCGATGGGGTCTAGGCTCTAGAGAGGGAATATATACGGATTCGCGTCTCGGCAACGAGCCAAGAAGCTGGCCATGATGAGATTCTAAAACCTCGCCAAAAAGCCTTTTGATCTCTCCACAGGGCAAAAAAACCTTGCCAAAAGCTTTACGCGGGCAGAGGTAACATGCATGTGCATGTGCACCAGGCAGGCCCGTGAGCGAGAGCGCGCAAAATGCACGGAAAAAATCACGTGTAATTACGGCCGTATGGACGCTCTCTTTATTATTATCAATCAAAAAAAGAAAGAAAGAAATGCAGTATGGAGGCGGACGACGTACGCAAGATCAGGCCAGGTCTTGTACATGTACTACGTCTCGGAAGATTAACACGAAAATGGTAGCAGTACCGGTCTGAGTGCGTGATTTGATTTTAGGTTGATTTTAACGCGGCTCGTAGGCAGGGAGGCGCAGGCCCCTACTGTGTGTGTGCAGGAGTTGGTAGTCCTTGGCGCAAGTACGATTTGATAGTATCTCCAAATCTTCGTGACCGTGTATGGGTTTCACCGTACGTACGTACGTGCTCCTACTACTGTGCTCGGGCTTCTGAAGTCAACTCAGCCACAGTCCGTGGTAAAACTAGTACTAGGCTCCAAGCTCTGACTGTGAGGCAAGCAGGGGGCTAGTACTCCTACTCCTCCTCCAAGCAGAGATGTGCATGCAGGCATGGTACGTGCACTATTGTGAAAAATAAAATAAAAATCCCACTCATTACTTCCTTGTGTGTTTGACTAAACTTACTCGAGTGGCGCTGCCCCTTGACCGCGTTCCATCGGCAGCCGCGGCAGCAGGTCCATCATTCCAAACCATAAATTAGGCTGTCAAATCACCCACAGTCGCTCGCACACGACAGCGGTTCAAACCCCATGCAGTCACCCCGAATTTGCTGGGACTGCGAAACGGAGGATTGGCACGAATCGCCGTTTCCGAGGCATGGCGCGCACGACCGAGGCGCCCTGGCCTTGCCAAGACTTCCGGGTTTTCACCAGCTGCTTTGCCGCTGAAAACCTGCAGCCGGAAATGGTTATCTCTGCTGCAAACTTTTCACATGAACACACTACTCCTCCTCCGAGGAGTAGAATTCAGAGTGTAGCAGTATCTACTGCTATGTGCGGTGCTTGGCACCTCTCGGTTGGCATGTATGCCGAGCACATGATGTGCGAATCATGCGTTTGAACAAAAGCGTCCACATCAAAAGGCAACAGGATGGATGCATTTTGGATGCCCGTGTGCGTGTGCGTGTGTGTTTGGGTCGAAACATCCGAGCAGCGGAAGGAAAGGCCTGCCTGTTGTTGCACTCGCTTTCGGTGTGGTTCGTCTTCCTAGCAGCATAGCAGCGGCTTTTCTTTTCCCCGTGCCGTGCCCCTACCACGTGCGCGGCACCATGGCCACCGCTGGAGCAGCGGCAGCGGCGGGCGTCGTATGTCTCGGACGGAACGGAGCGGAAGGCTCGCCGCCGGGCCAATCAGCCGGGCGGGTCAACACCGAGGGCGCGTGTGGTTCTGTGACGAGGCCGCGGGGTGGGACGGGTTGGGTTTCCGGGGAGGGGAGCGTGCGTGCGCTCGCGGCGTACGAGGGCGCCCATCCATCCATCCGCTCCGTTGCGTACTTGCGTTGCGTTGCACCGGCGGGCGGGCGGGCGATCCCCGTTCGTGGATCGATGCTGATGAGGGGGTGACCGATGAGGGGAGGGCGTGGTGGCATTGGACGAGCCCGGCTGGCGCGCGGGTCTAGAGCGCTGGTTCCAACGTTGACGTGTCGAATGGTCGAGCATGGACCGACCGTCCGTCCGGAGGAGGAGGCTGGCAATCAACAGCATCGAGCCGATGCCGCCTGACCCATGACGGCGGGCGTGTGGAACAGGCTGCTAAAGCCTTTTTTCTTTCTTATAAAAAGCATTTCTATTTTGCATATTTTACATGGCCGGGCAGGGCAGTTTTTTTGTCGCCTTTTTGGCTTCTAGAATAAGCAGCCCCCTACCCAACTAATTGTAGAACCGCAATTAAATTATTATTTTAAAAAGTTTACTAGTCAATTCTTAATTAATAGCATTCTAAAACAATATATTTGGTTGGGCTTCTAGAATAAACTGAATAGGGGACACCTACTTATTCTAGAAGCCAGTAAAAGAATTGGCCCTACGTCTTGTTTCTTGTATCTGTTAACGAAAAGATTATACCTCGCTTATTGCGAGTGTGGCTTATGTTCATTAAGTCTTTTCTTTCCCGTCGTAACTAGGCCGGCCTATTACAACTTTTTGTATCCCTACCTACACGTTCGATCACTGGCTGGAGTCTCCCGCGGACGGCGTTCTCATCTGGTCCTTTTTTTTTCTATTTTTCTTTTGGTTTTCTTTATTACTTTGTTGATTTTAATCAGTGTGTTTTTTGTTTAACACGTCAACTTTTCTCAGTACACATTCAACATTTTCTATGTACACCAGAAAAACATATTTTATGTACATGTTTCCGTTACATTAAAAACATTTTTTATAGATGTTTAATATTTTAATGCGTCATTAGATAATTTAAAATATATTTTTTGATGTATATTTTTATTTAATGTAACGTGTATGTTTTCATATACACCAGGAACATTGTTTTATACACGTTTAACATTTTTTAAGTACATGACCAATATTTTTTCATGTACATTGTATTTTGTTTATAATTTTTGCATACATGACAAACTTTTTTGTATACATATTTAACATTTATTAAGTGCTTGATTAACATTTTTAAAATGCTCAATTACATTTTTTAAACACAAACTTTTTTCTTGCACATTGTTTTTAATACATTTTTCGTATATCTGAGAAACATTTTCTCCATGCACATTTAACATTTCAAATGATTGGTTAAAAATTCAAAAAAATTATGAAAAATATTTGTTTAATATATATGTTTCAAATATTTGGGGTGTAATCAAGAAAAAATAACGCAAAAAAGGAGAAAACGAGGCAGTGACCCTGTGTCCTCCTGTGGAATGGGCCGGCCCATTTAGGGAGCCGTCTCACCCGAGCGTATGCTAGCAACACATAGTTATGCCCGTGTGTTAAGAGCATCTTCAATAGATAATGTAGATGCATAAATGAGACGTAGATGTAAAAAAAGTACTTGATGGCTCCCGAAGCTCGTGCCGTCGGAGGCGCTGCCACAATCATTTCTCGGGCGGTTTGGCTGTTCGCTGGAGCACCAGCGGACTCGATGGCTCCCGAAGCTCGTGGCCGCCGTCCGGAGTTGCGTTTCTGGCCACCGGAGCTAGTAGGTGGAGTCGTGTGACCACCACGACCCCACCGAGCGGCTTTGCTTCAGTCGGCGTTTCCTCGCCGCAATTAGCCTCCTCCACCAGCCGCTAGTCGTCGAGGAGCCATAGTAGACCTGTCCGCCCACCCCCACCGGCCATAGCACCCACCATCAAGGCTCCGAGCAACAACCAACCAGTTTCTTTCTCGTCGGACACAACATGTTCCACAAAATCCCCCCAAGATAAAAATTTGGTTAAACTTGTTGGGTTTTTTTATCGGGCTTGAAGATCTAGTTTGATGGAGATTTCCGTATTGCAGATGAGCTCATGTGAATCCTGTTTTTGTGGATGATTCCTTGTTGGATGAGGAATTCATTTTGACGGAAGAAGAGGACATTGCTATGCTAGTAGCAATGCACAAGAGGAAGAAGTTGAAGCGCGACGGTTCTATGTTTGGCCGTGAGTACATCTGGAGAGAACGGGTAGAGGCGCTCGAAAGGTTGATATGCAACTATTTTGGTACTCCACCAGTTTTCCTCATGAGGTACTTTCTTTGCCGTTTCAGGACGTTCAAAGATTTGTTTATTCACAATTGCAATTCCGTGAAGCAACATGGCCGAGCATTCGATCAGAGGAGGAATTACGCCAGTTTTCTTGGACATGGCACTGAGCAGAAGGACACTGTCGCTTTGCACATGATGACCTATGGTGTTCCGGTACACTATAATAATGACAATTTGGCGATGGCAGAGGGCACTTCTATCCTTTATGCCAAACAATTTGCAAAGACTATAGTAGAAGTGTTTGGTTCAGAGTACTTGAGAGAACCCAATGCTCGGGACACTCGGAGGCTTTTGGAGATGAACAAAGGCCATAGGTTTCCAGGTATGCCTGGGTCTATCGATTGCATGCACTGCTGGAAGTGAAAGAATTGTCCTACAACATCGCATGGATACTTCAGAGGACGCTCCAAGGATGTCATCATCATTCTTGAGGCCATTGCCGATAGGGAGACATGGATTTGGCATTTATATTTTGGCATGCCTGGATCTTGCAATGACATCAATGTGCTCAACCGATCACCTCTTTTTGCGAAGTTAGCCAATGGAGAAGCTCCACCAGTGACCTCCGAAGCAAATGGACGCACTTACAACTATGGGTACTACCTTGCGGATGGGATCTGTGCGAAGGTGGGCTACTTTCATGAAGCCAACCTCAAGCAACCAAGGTAAGAAAGAACTCTCTTTTCACAATGCTGAAGCAGTGGCTAGTGAAGATGTGGAGGGGGCTCTGGGGATTTTGCAATCCCAATTTGCTACTGTGCGAGGACCGGCAAGTTATGAGATCAAAAGAACCTTTGGTACATCATGACTACTTGCGTGATCATGCACAACATGCTCATTGAGAATGAGCATGGACATGATTTGGATTACATCTTCTATGACATCATGGGCATACACGTTCGTCCGATTAGAAGGGAAGACCAAATTTGATGTTTCATGAAGGTGTGTCATGACATTAGAGAGGCCGAGACACACAATGATCTTAAAAAAGATGTTATGGACGAGTGGTGGAAATGGCACGGGGAATAAGACTCCTAGTTTCATTTCATGTCATGGATTTGATGAATTATGTGATCATTTGATGTTGTGGACTGATTAAATTGTTGTTTTATTTGTTTATGTATTAATTCGGGGATGATTTCGATATGTGCAGCCGTTGGCTACTGTAGTGTTGTTGTTGGCTACTGTTCAGTTGCTATTGCAAGGCCGTTGTCCTATTTTTACATCACCTGTTGGAGCGGCCGTCACGCGACTATTGTATTTTACATCATATGTTAGAGTTCGACGTTTTTCAGTGATGTAAAAAGAACGTTTTGTGATGTATATTTTACTCGCACTATATTTTGATGATGTAAAGTAAATCATCAAATGGAGACGCTCTAATGTGGGCTAGCCTTTTGAATTATGACATGACGACGGATTTCTTTGATTGTTGCAACGTTAAATAGTCGGCAGACCTCCTACTTGGTGTTTATGGCGCCCCGAACCATAATCGACGCTCGCGTGGAGCTACACGGGCCACGGCCAATAAGCGTTAGAAAAAAAATATTTTTTAGAATATTAACAAGATTCCTAACTTATAGGACATGAATTTGAAGAAAAACAAAGTTCAAATTGTAGAAAAGTTCACGAGTTTCATGGATTTAAAAAAAATCATGGATATAAAAAAGTCTGCGAGCTTGAAAAAAGTTTACGGATTTGTGAAAAAAATTCATGAATTTGAAAAAGTTCACAAATTTGAAAAGGTTCATGAATTTAGTAAGTTCATGAATTTTAAAAAGTTCACACATTTGAAAAAACTTCATGGATATGAAAAAGTTCACGATTTGAAAAAAGTTCATGTATATTAAAAAGTTTATGAATTTGAAAAAAAGTTCATGAATTTATAAAAAAACATGAACTCGAAAAGAATCACAAATTTGAAATGGTTCTCCAATTGGTAAGATTCACGAATTAAAAAAATAACCTTGAAAATTTAATAAATTGAAAAATATCATGAATTTTTTAAAAAAACATGACTAATTTTTTTAATCTCTTGCATTTGAAAAAAGTTCTTGAAATTGAAAAATGTTCACAAAATTCGAAAAATGTTTTCCAAGTAAAAACCACCAATGTTAAAAAGAAAAAATGGAAAAAATTTAAAATAAGAAGAAAAACACAAAAATGCCAAAACCCCCCAAAGATGACCGAAGTAGGTAAACCGAAATAAATAAGAAAACTAATTGATTGGGAGCTTCGAGAAGCTTCCCAAAACCGAGCTGGGATGCTTCGAAAAACTGAATGAGTAAGCCGCCCATTAATCCGACACACGGGGTGCAACGGCACAAATAAGTAAACAAATAGGCCCAGCCCGAGTGGATGGACAAGTGTATGCCGCGATAACCACACAATCTACTCCTTTGGACGTGACTGATTACCTTCTTTTGAGTTGATTACTCATTGTTTTTTTGAACGGTTTTGTTTGCCTTTTTCTTTCTTTTCTTTCTTGTTCTTACTCTTTTTAATAAATGCGTGAACTTTTTCAATTTTGCAATCATCTGTAAAATCGATGAACTAATTTTCAAATCCTTCAACTTTTTTCCAAATTGATAAACTCTTTTCAAATTTCTGAACTTTTTTCAATCGCTGATCCTTTCTCAAAATTGATGAACTTTTTTCAAGGTCGATGAACTATTTTCCAAATAGATTAACTTCTGTTCTAATTAATAACCTTTTTTTCAACTTAAGGAACATTTTTAAAATTGGTGTACTTTTTCTGAAATTTGTAACCTTTTAAAATTTGTAAACTATTTTTTAGAAATCGATGATTTTTTAAAAAAATTGATGAACCTTTTTTCGAAATTGATAAAAAATTTTATTGAAATTCGTTAGTTTTTTGAAGTTTGTGAACTCTTTTCAACATCAATGAACATTTTTGAAGTCATGATTATTTTTTGTATTTTATTTTTCAAAAGTCCATGGTTTACCGGTCAACCATGACTATTGAGCAGCGACCCAGCGAGCAGCCAACAGAGAATGAACAATGAAAGTATTTTTCTGGAGCAAAAAAACGAGCCAGGGCGTGCGTTGGGCCGGCCAAGTGTGTGATCGCGTGAGTACCCTTCGCGAGCGGGCGCCTGAAGGGTCTTATATGAGCTCCTGTACAACCAGTGGAAAACCCTATGCGCCGCTCACTGCGTTAAATTATCGTCAGAACGCACAGGCGATACCCCCGCATCGCTGGCATTGGCCCGGGCCATTATACAAGAGCTAGCCAGCCGGTTTTGGCTTTGGGCTGGACCGTGAACCGTTTTTTTTCTTTTGACCGATTTTCCTGTTTCTTCTCTGGTTTTTTTCGTTTTTTCGTTTTCTTTATTCCGTTTTCTGTTTCCTTTTCTTCTTTCTTTTCCTTTTTTTTTTCTGTTTTCTGGTTTTTTTCGTTTCTTTTGAAAATTGTTCGGAAAGTTCAAATTTGTTTGTGTTTGTACAAAATGTTCAAAAATACAAAAAATGTTCGTGTTTAAAAAAATTGTTCATAAATTCAAAGAATGTTTGCATTTTGCAAAAGTTGTTCGGGCATTTCAAAAAATGTTCTTGTTTTGCAAAAAATGTTTGGAATGTTTTTGTTTAAAATTTTAACAATTTTTAAAAAATGTTCCTGTTTTCAAAAATTGTTCATGTTTTCATTTTTTCAGGAGTTCCAAAAAATGCTTCAAAATTCACAAGTTTTTATAAAATCGTGTTTGCGAATTTTGTTCTGGAATTTCAAAATATGTTCACGTTTCCAAATTATATTTTGAAATTTGAAAAATGTTCTCCTTTCAAAAAAAATTGTTCAAGATTTTCAAAAAATGTTCTTGTTTTGCAGAAATGTTATAGCGTTTAATTGATTTCGCAAATTTGGAAAGTGTTTGCCTTTCACAGAACGTTCCGTTTTTTGAAAAAATGAATAGCTTTCAAAATTCCTAAATTTATTTGGATCTGTGCAGTGTGTTTGGTTCTTTAAAATTGATGCTACTCTTTAATCAGCTACAACTTCTAGCTTGGCTGGCAGGAACTGTCGTTTATAGCAGTGCATCATGTGTTTTAATCCCCGCAACCGCATATAGTTTTTTAGCTACAGTGCTCATTCGATTTCGTTTGTTGTCTTCATGGGCCGGCCCAGTTGAAGCGCCGGCTGTGCGAAGCGACAGCAACTTGTCGCAGAGTGTGTCACATAGGAGGTCCCTTCGCTTTCATTATCTGCTGGTTTATGTGTTTGTTCAGATTTTCTGTTTTCTGTTTATTTCAACTTTTTTGTCTATACATCTGCACGTTTCAGTTTTGTTACTATTTTTATTTTATGGTTTATTTTTTGTTTTCGTTTTTAACATCCTTTGGTGTCAGTTTTGCTGCATTTTTTTCTTATTTATTTTGTTTACACATATATTGGTTGCGGTTTTGCTCAAAAACAATTTCTGTTTATTTCTTTTTTTGTTGTCCAATTTTCAGTTTTTTTTCCTTCTACAGCTGTTTGTTTCAGTTTAAATTAGATACATTATTTTAAATTTAAATCTATCTTTTATTTTTTCCGATTTCCCAATATTAAGTTTTTGTTTTGATATCTGTTGGTTTTATTTCACTTTTAAGTTTCCCATTTTTCTACTTTTGTTTCGTTGAAAAATAGGCAAAAAGTTTAAAAGTGCCACCCCCCCACCCCCCCCCCCCCCCACACACACACAATTTCCTTCCAGCTATGTGTTTCTTTTCAATCTTTGTTTGACATTTTTACATGACAAAAAAAATTCAGGATGTGCAAATTAAAAAAACTCCCAAGAACTTTTTTTAAAATCTTCTCTTGGACTTTAAAAAATATTTAGGAGTTAAAAATGTTTACTAAAGTAATTATCATGCATCTTATATTTTAACAAAACTAAAGATATGTTCATGGTTATTTGAAAATATTCATGAATTTCAAAAGTGTTGTAAATTTAGAAAATGTTCACACAATTTCATCCATTTTTCGTCCTTCAACAAATGTTCATAGAGATTCAAAAAAATCATGTAATGAAAAATCTTTTGATTTATAAAATATATTTTAATTTACATGTAAACAATAAACCGAGTGGAAATCGAAGCAACCAAATAAATCACTAAAACCAATATATATAGCGCTCAGGAAGAAACGATGCCATGTTGAATTGGTCTGTCAGCCCATCAAGCAGGTGTGCGTGTTAAGTCTCCTTCTCAGAGACCGCTACATGTGGTGGTAGTGCATGTTAGGTTCATTCCCCATCTTGTCATACTAGGACGTTGATAAGATTGGCGATGTGCGTTGAGCAGTGAAGGATCAAGGATTAAGCTGATATGGAAGAATCTATGTCAACTATGAATCCCGACAAAGATAAAGATAACTAATTGGCGTGCCTGATATTACATCATTCCATGGTGTGTGTGCGCAGGGGGGGGGGGGGGGTTGTAGCCATATGCATATAGCAACAAGCATAACTCCTTCAAAAGGTTTCGAAGATCAGTCAAATAGGAAAATACGCGACAACTGAACTTCGTATTGGAAACATAATCTAATCTAATCATACTAAGCATGCAGGAAGACTAGTGGTCAAAAATGGTTTCATGCACATCTTTTTCCTTCCATATAAACCGCAACCAAGATCAAGCCATCACCGTTGTTCTCCCGAGTTACTCGGAATATTTCTTGCTTCACTGATCCGTCACATTTTTCTTCTGTGCCAATTGGTATTTCAACCCTTTCTTGTCGCTGGTCGAATCAATGGAGATTGTTGATCCTTCAGTGGCTTCTCCATTGACCAGCATCTTGGAGATAATTGTCATTATGTTCTTTTCTATCCACCTTTTTATGGGCCTTGCACCGTACGACTGTAAAAATCCAAGTAGTGTTGGTTCAGTAACATAGGGAAAGTGGATTACTATTTGCTATTTGAAAAGACAAGATAGATGGTATGATTACTTTGAAAAGGAAAATACTTACCGGGTCGTGTGATTCCGACAAAATGACATCCAACACGGCATCATTTATAACAACAGATATGCCCTTGCCAGCTATTTTAGCAAGGGCACTCTTCAGTTGGATATTCACGATTTCTTTCAGATGATGGTGTGAGAGCTGCTCAAATACTACAATTTCACTTAATCTATTGAGAAATTCAGGCTTGAAGCATTTTTGAACCTGCACCAACAAATATATGTCATAATGAATCAGTGAGCAACTGCTTTACTAAATTCCAAGTGGACTATCTGTGATTCACAAACCTGTTTCATGAGAAGGTTTTGCGAAGCAGTCATTGTCTTTTCTCCAGCCACTCCTACATTTAGGTGCTCTGCCCCAACATTTGAGGTCATAATGATAATTGTATTCTTGAAATCTACATTGTGTCCTTTACCATCAGTCAGCACACCATCGTCAAGGAGCTGAAGAAAAACATTCAACACTGACGGATATGCCTTCTCCACCTCATCAAAAAGGATAACACTGTATGGGCGCCTCCTAACTTTCTCGGTCAGTTGTCCACCATCTTCATAACCATGATTGCTTTATGGTGTTATGAAAGAAAACATTGTATGAGTAAAACTAAATATTGTGATATAATAATAATGCTTGAAATTAAGGTGTGTGTATTATAAATGAAACCTTGGGGGTGCTCCAACGAGACGTAGCACGGACTCAGGACTAACATACTCAGACATATCAAAGCGAAGCATCATTTTCTCACTACCAAATAGTTGTTCGGCGAGAGCTTTTGCAAGCTCTGTTTTTCCAACACCCGTTGTGCCCAAAAAAGGAAGGAGCCTATCGGTTGGCCAGCTTGGTGAAGACCAACCCTTGAACGCAACACTGCTTCTGCAACTAAATTGACGGCTTCATTCTGCCCAACAACCCTCTCATGCAATCTATCGGCTAAGTGGATTAACTTGACACTCTCCTCTTGATTAAGCGTGGTTATAGGAATTCCAGTCCATCCGCTCACAACCTTCAAACTAAAAACCCCAGTTCAGACATATACATGACACGCACACTGCTGAAATAATAGAAGTGATGTGCATACCAACCTGTGCAATATGATCCGGCGCAACAACTGGATTTCCTCTTCCTAGCTCTATTGTCGTGCAAGCCTCGTCAATGAGATCAATTGCCTTATCAGGAAACCGACGACCTACACATACACAACAATGATATCCCAACTCAGCTCGTAAGTAAATTTTCGTCTCGAAACAACAGTAATAATAAAATAAACGCAGTAAAATTTAACCACCTGCAATATAGCGGTCAGCGAGGTGTACGGCAGCATCAATGGTAGCATCACGAATTTCGAGGCCATAATGCTTCTGGTACCGGGGTTTAAGCCCCTGGAGGATGGCAATGGTGGAATGGGTGCTGGGCTCCTTAACGTGCACCTTTTGAAACCGCCGCTCGAGTGCAGGATCCTTCTCGATGTACATGCAATACTCATCGTCAGTAGTGGCGCCCACACATCGGATATGGCCACGAGCCAATGCCGGCTTCAGCATGTTGGCCGCGTCCATCTGGGTGCCCGTGGCCGCTCCGGCGCCGAGAAGCATGTGCATCTCGTCGACGAACAAGATCACCTTGCCGCGTGCAGCCTCCACCTTCTTGACAAAGTCCGTCATACGCTCCTCGAACATGCCAACGTACGTTGTGCCAGCCACGATCGCCGCGAGGTTGAGCTCAATGGCACGCGCTCCGGCGAGCTTGGACGGGACCTTCCCGGCGACGATGCGTTGGGCGAGGCCCTCGACGATGGCCGTCTTGCCGACCCCGGCGGCGCCCACAAGCGCGGCGCAGTTCTTGGTCCGGCGACAGAGGATGCGTATGAGACGATCAATCTCGTCATCACGCCCGATCACCGGATCGGCCTTGCCGGCCAAGGCCGTCACGTCCCGGCCGTAGGTGCGCAGGCATCTACTGTACTGGAAGTACCTCCACGCCGCCCAGCACGCAGCTGCCAATGCTCCGGCGCAGAGCACTTCACCGGCCGACGCTTCGACAGAGTGGATAGACGACGTATTGCCAGGTACGGCAGAGGAGTCCGTAGTTCCTCTCCCCAAGGTGATGATCCCATCAAACAATGACCAGGCCATGGTTGATTATCGTCGCAGGCACGAGTAGAGAGCTCGGCGAGTTTCCTCCGCTTCTGATTTCCAGCGTCCTCTTCTTTCTTTCCTTTGATTTGATTTGATGGACGCTCTCTCTTTCTTCACCGTGTAATTTATAAGTACAACATACATACAGTACATACAAGAATCAAAGGTAAGTCTGCTGTTCATATGGAAAGAATTATTCCCTTTTTTATTTGAGGGGGTGGAAAGTATTATTTGTTTGCTATTCGGAACAGAGAAACGACGCACACAGAAAGTTTTCCCGGCCGTATCCATCCATGGTTGCAAGTAGCCCTCCCCTCTGCCTTTCCACATTTGAAAAAAAAGAAGAAACCTTTCTGACTGCGCGTTCCATATTTAGATAGCACAAATAGAGTGTAAGTTATTCCCCGCAAATAGAGTATAAGTTAGGCCGAAAATAGGATGGGGCTTTAGAACATAATCTGACCCCTAGAATGCTTTAGAACAGCTGTTTATGCACAATGCTTCATCATGGCTGGCTTGATAGGTTCAGTACACTTTTTGCATTGTAACCGGGAAGCGAATGCGGTAGCTCATAGTTTAGCTAAGTTTGCTTATGAAAATAATGAGACTTGTAATTGGGTCGATGAACCCCAGACTTCCTGATTAATGTGTTAGTGAACGATGTAACCTTATTGCCAAGTTAATAAAGTGAGCCATGATGGCATTCCCTAAAAAAAATCTGACCCCTAGAAAAAAACCCTCTAAACCTTCGCGGACGCGCTCGGTCAGTACCCGGGCATGTCGGCTTTGACACCTCCCCACCTTCCAATTTCTTTGAAGAACACCACACTCTCTAAATTGTTGAGTCACATGCATGTGACTGATGGAGTTGAAGAGAGAGATAAACGAAAGAATAAAAACCGAGAAAAAGTGGTTCGCATCCTACGTGACAGACTATCCGGACACACCAGGACATCCCCATATATGGGTTGGGTATGGGGATTTACGGACTGGTCGGAGGAGGGGGGGGGGTTGGCATTTTTTATTCTATCTCTTGTCCAGTGAATGCGCTCTCCGCTGGGACCTGGGACCTGTGCGGACAGTTGTCATTTGGTAACCATTATATGAGTTATGTGATTTGGTGACTGAAAGTTGTTCGGAGTCCCGGATGAGATCACAGACATGACGAGGAGCCTTGAAATGGTCAAGAGGTAAAGATTCATATATAGGATGATAGTATTTGGACACCGGAAGTGTTTTGGGGCATACCGGGTACATATCGGAGTACCGGGGGGGGGGGGGGGGGTTACTGGAACCCTCCGGGGGAATAATGGGCCTTATGGGCCAAGGAGGGAAGCATACCAGCCCGCAAGGGGTGGTGCACCCCCCTAAGGAAGGAGGCCGAATAGGAGAAGGAGGTGGGGGTTCGGCCCCCCTTTCCTTCCTTCCCCTCTTTCCCTTTTCCCCCTTCCGGTAAAAGGAAAAGGGGGAGGCCGAATTGGACTAGGGGCCCAAGTAGGATTCCTCCTACTTGGGCACCCCCTTGGCTGCCTCTCCTCCCCTCCAACCTATATATATGTGGGAGGGGGGCACCGCTAGAGCACACAACATTGATTCCTAGCCGTGTGCGGCACCCCCTCCACAGTTTACGCCTCCGGTCATATAGTCGTAGAACATAATCTAACCCCTAAAAAAAACCTCAAACCTCCGCGGACGCGCTCGGTTAGTACCCGGGCATGTCGGCTTTGACACCACACCCCTCCCCCCAATTTCTTTGAAGAATATCACACTTCCTAAATTGTTCGGTCACATGCATGTGATTGATGGAGTTGAAGAGAGGGATAAATGAAAGAATAAAAACTGAGAAAAAGCGGTTCATCCTACGTGATGGACTATCCGAACACACCAGGACATCCCCATATATGGGCTGTGTATGGGGATTTACGGACTGCCCGAAAGGGGAGGGGGGCATTTTTTATTCTATCTCTTGTCCGAGCAGTGAATGCGCTCTCCGCTGGGACGTGTGCGGAGAATTGAGGCTTCCGATTGTAGGTGCTCTTAGAGCAACTCCAACAGTTCCCTATCTCTAATATAACCATCGTTTACGGGAAGTTTAGGGAAAAAAAGCCTCTCCAACAGTTTCCGTAAACTGGCTTTAACTTTAGAAGGATCCTGTAAAAGAGGTCTCTTCTCCCCACAAGTTTACGGAAATATGTCCTTTCTATATCTTTTTGACGGGATTGTAACCTCGCCGGAATGCCGCAGCGTTGCCGTCCCCGTACCACCACTCGCCGCTCGTGCATCCGTCTGCAGCCACACTGCCTCACACCGCTGCCCGCTGCTCATGCCATCGCCACTGAGTGCCACCAGCCGCTCGTGATGCCACCCGCGGCCACACCGCCCCTCTCCGGAGACCACCACGCGCCTGCTTCGCCGCCAGTCGATGTTCCGCACGCCGCCTCGCATCGCTGCCTGCCGATGGCCTTCACGCGTGTCACTGACTGGGTGGGCCTAGGCCATTTAGCTAATTTTGTCAAATAAAAAGTCAAATGAAAATAGATTTAGGGGAAGAAGTTTACGGGAGTTGACAAAAGCTGCTCGCAAACAATTTTCCCTAAAAGTAATGGGAAGCCAAAAAACTGATTTTACGGAAAGATTTTTAGGGAAACTATTGGAGTTGCTCTTACATATTTAGAAGGAGGGAGTAGGAGAATACTATAGGATACATGTTTTCATCTTTTGCGTGGATTTTGCTAGAACATGGCCCCAAAGAGCTGAGAGGAGACTTGGGCCTATCCCGCAAAAGAAAAAGAAACAAAAGACTAGCGCCTTGTCAAATTTCATAAAAGAAAATTATAGTTTTGAGATAATTGATTTTCAGAAATGTTAACCATCTGACATCAGATCACAACGGTTTCTTAGTGAATGTTCTGCTAGCCGTTCGGTGAGGTGCACGAATCTCGGCACAGGGGAGCATCATTATGTCATGTTTTGCAACAATTCACTCTTCTAGACAGCCGTGCGAACAAGCCCCCTCCCTGCTCTTCTCCCCACTCGCCCTACTTCCTCTCTCCCCCTCGCTCTCTGTAGGCAGCTGATTCATGTGGCGCATCTCCATTTTTGCCAGCAATTTGCAAGCCGTCGACTCTCGGCATCGGAATGTCCATTTTCCTACGGCGCCATTGCTAGAGGCTTCGAGGTTGAAATGATCGTTATGGTCGACTAGAGGGGGGTGATTTGGCGACTAACAATTAACTTATTTTGCAAATTTTAGGTTCAACAATAAAATAAGTCGTCGAGATATGCAACTGGGTGGACAACTTATATGACAAGCTCAACAACAAGAAATACAAGCTAGAGAGTAAACACAATAATACAAGTTTGCACAACGAAAGTAAAGGGTAGAAGTAACTGCAAGTGGAGATGAGGATGTGTTGCCAAAGTTCCCTCCTTGGTGGTGGTGGTGGGGGGGGGGGCTATGTCTCCGTTGGAGGAGTGTGGAGGAACGATGCACCCCAAGCACCGCAATGTCTCACCCTATTCTCCTCAGGCCCTCACATGATGCAAGCTGTCTTTAATCCTAGCGGTACCCTTGAAGGTAGCAACCCAAAACTTTACAAACAAGTTTGGGGCAATCTCCACAACTTAATTGGAGGTTCCCAACACCACCACAGAGCTTCACCACAATGGAATGTGGCTCCCAGATGACCTCTTCTGTCTATAGTGTACAAACACCCAAGAGTAAGAAGATCCACAATAGAATGTATGGGGAATCAAATTTACTTTGGTGGAAGTATAGATCTAGGTTTCCTCTCTCAGTCCCTAGCAAATCAACAAGTTTGGTTGGCTAGAAAAGGAGATCGGGCACTAAGGAGAAGAGAGGCATGCGTGAGCTAGGTGGGAGAAGGAAGAACCCCCTCATTTTATAGTCCCTCACAAATCCAACCGTTATGCTGCCTTTTTTTCACTGGGCGGTACAACCGCTCCGGAGTGCAGTACAACTGCTCAAGACCCATCGAGTGGCCCAAACCAGATAGAGCGATACAACCGCTGGCCAGGCCGGTAGTACAGGTTATTGCAACTGCAGGAGAACAGCCCAAAACCGCTACTAAGCCCGAGAAGAATGGGCCCCGAGAGGTGGTAGCCGCGGTACATGGAGCGGTGTAGGATCGGAAGTATGTCTAGAGGGGGGGAGGGGTGATTAGACTACTTGACTTAATAAAAATCTAGCCTTTTCCCAATTTTAAGTCTTGGCAGATTTTAGCAACTTAGCACAATTCAAGTAATCAACCTACACATGCAATTCTAAGAGTATAGCAGCGGAATGTAAAACAATTGCATATGAAGGTAAAGGGAGGAGTTTGGAGGGAGCAAACACAATGTAGACATGGAGATTTTTGGCGTGGTTCCGATAGGTGGTGCTATCGTACATCCACGTTGATGGAGACTTCAACCCACGAAGGGTAACAGTTGCGTGAGTCCACGGAGGGCTCCACCCACGAAGGGTCCATGAAGAAGCAACCTTGTCTATCCCACCATGGCCATCGCCCACGAAGGACTTGCCTCACTAGGGTAGATCTTCGCGAAGTAGGCGATCTCCTTGCCCGTACAAACTCCTTGGTTCAACTCCACAATCTTGACGGAGGCTCCCAAGTGACACCTAACCAATCTAGGAGACACCACTCTCCAAAAGGTAATAGATGGTGTGTTGATGATGAACTCCTTGCTCTTGTGCTTCAAATGATAGTCTCCCCAACACTCAGCTCTGTCTCATAGGATTGGATTTGGTAGAAAGATGATTTGAGTGGAAAGCAACTTGGGGAAGGCTAGAGATCAAGATTTATGTGGTTGGAATGGAATATCTTGACCTCAACACAAGTGTAGGTGGTTCTCTCTCAGAAAATGTATGTTGGAAGTGTAGGCATATTCTGATGGCTCTCTCCACGAATGAAGAGTTGGTGGAGGGGTATATACAGCCTCCACACAAAATCTAACCGTTACACACAAATCTCCAAACTCGGTAGGACCGAATTATAAAACTCAGTCAGACCAATTTAGTTCAAAATGTGAACGTTATGATTTTTGATGGGACCGACATGTCAACTCGGTGGGACCGATTCCATTAGGGTTAGGGCATAACGTAATCTCGATGAGACCGATTACACAAACTCGGTGGGACCAATTTTGGTAATAGACAAACAGAGAGTTGGTCAGGCAAACTCGGTGGGACCGATTCGCTCATCTCGGTTAGACCGAAACGTTACGAAGGGGAAACAGAGAGTTTGCATTGCAATCTTGGTGGGACCGATCGCTCATCTCGGTTGGACCAAAACGTTATGAAGGGAAACAGAGAGTTTGCAACCCCATCTCGGTGAGAACGAGATCCCTATCAGTGAGACCGAAGTGACTAGGGTTTGTGGCGGTGGCTATGTCAAGTGAACTCGATGGCGCGGGATAGAAGATTTCGGTGGGGCCGAGTTTGACTTTTGGTTTGGGACATATGTCGATATGAGAAAGTAGTTGAGGGTTTTTGGAGCATATCACTAAGCATTCTGAGCAAGTAACTCATTAAGCAACACCTCACCCCCTTTTAATAGTATTGGCTTTTCCTATGGACTCAATGTGATCTTGGATCACTAAAAGTAAAATGTAGAGTCTTGTGCTTTGAGCTTGAGCCAATCTTTTGTCCTCAGCATTTTGAGGGGTCCACTTTCTAATCCATGCCATGCCAATCATTGAGCTTTCCTAAAATATTTATCTTGAAATAGCATTAGCTCAATGAGCTATATGTTGTTAGGAATTACCAAAACCACCCAAGGATAGTTGCACTTTCATTCTCCCCCTTTTTGGTAATTGATGACAACATATAGATCAAAGCTTCTACAAATGATCATAAGATTGAAAAACATCGTCGCTTTAAGAAGTATGTGATAAGCAAGAGCTCCCCCTAAATTTGTGCATTATTTAAGGTTTGCATTTGAATGCAAATGCACAATCGATTAGGATCATGGGTTACTCTTCCATGTCACATACATCTTGGTGGAGCGCTTAAAATGATAGAAATTAAAAGCATGCACTCATCACCAAGCAAGTGAATGATCATATATAAGATATAAAAGATAGTATCATTCAACCAAGCATTAAGGTAGCAAATGATCAACCACATGATCAAATAAGTATCCCGCAAGGACATAAAGTATCTCACACAATAAAAAGTTCAACCAAAAGCAAGAGAGATAAAAACCAAGACACTCTCTCTCGAAGCCTATGATCTATACATATTTCTCCCCCTTTGGCAACAAGTTACCAAAAAGTTTGAAAATGCATAGTGCTATGCGTCTCTCAGGCTTGATCTTCGGGAGGTGGTTTAGAGAGAACTCCAAGGACGAAGGCATCTGTCGATGTAGTTGGAGCTGGTGGAGTGGGTGCTGGAGGTGGCACTGGAGCTGTAGCTGCTGGTGCTGACAATGTAGCTCTAGCATCTAAAACTGGCACTGCAGCAGACCTCGGACCTCATGGAACACGCTGAAAAGCATCTGTAGTTTCCTTGCCTCTCCTCTCTTCTGATTCCTCCTGAAGCTGCTCAACTGAAGTCTGAATCTCAATTACCTTGAGGTCAAGATCATAGAATTTTGTCTCAACAATCCTCTCCAGGCTCTCCTGATTCTGAGTCAGGGTGGCCAAGCCCTTCTCAATCCTCAGTGTAGCTTGAATCAGATAGCCTAATTGATCTTGCTTGCTCTTCAGGAAAACTTGATATGCCTCTTCAACACTTGGCATCTTGGCAGCTTTCTCAGCCTTAGCTTTGGCTCTCTTCTCTTGTACTTGAGCTGATGATGGTTCCTCCTCATTCATCACTACTGTGTTGTCTTTAAATTCAGGATATAAGGGTAGATGCTCCTTGTCCAGCAAATAAGTTCTTGTGTCCATCTTAGAATTGATGAGCTCCTGAATATGTGGAGCATACCCACAACTTCTCTTTTGATCAACAACTATCCTCTTGATTGTTTCTACAATCAAATTCATAACCTTGAACTTCCGAGGGACATCAAAGATTTGCAGCATGTTGATGGAGTGCCCTCTAATCATCTTGTGATCTCCTAACTTGGGTAGCAGGGTGTGCGTTAAGATCCAGTTGATAGTAGGCAGACCAGACAACAAGAAGTGTACAGATCCAAGCTTATGGGTCTCCAAAGCTTTATCCGGGATCTCTTTGTACATGTTTGCCATGGAGTTGTGATCCTTCTTTTTCTTGGCATACACATCCAAGTCATCCTCATGTTCCTTTGGGGCGTCGATTAGTTTTGCCCATTCTTCAACAGTGGACTGGTACCTTGTACCCTCAGACATCCAAACTATCCTTCCATCTGGATAGAAGTGGGTAGTGGAGTAAAACTGCATAATCAGCTCATCATTCCATTTGGTGAGCTTCTATCCAACAAATTCATCTACTCCACATGCCTTGAAACTATCATATAATCCTGTGAAGTGATCTTCATTCTCCTTGATATATTCCCAATCAATCAATTTCATGTCACATACAATGGGCTTCTTGTCAAGCAAAATTGTCTCATAGAAGTCTTGATGTTCCTTTGTATGAAACCTGTAGTCAACTGCAGTCCTCCTCCTAACAACATAGGAATCAGACTATCTCCACAATCTTAGTCCTGCATCCTTTCTGATGTGCATGTCCTCAGCGACTGGATGATCATCATTATGGTCAGGAATTTTCAGCTTCAACTTCCTCAAAACAAGTGAATCATCTTCCTCTTCTTCAGCTTCAGGCACTGGGGCCTTGTTCTTCTCCTCAGCAGGTATGCTTCTGGTATTCCTCTTGGGCGCAGAAGGCTTCTGAGCAGCAGCCTTGGGAGCAGATTTGGGCTTAGATGGAGCAGCCCCTGACTTAATTGCATCTCCCATAAGCTTTTGAGCTTTGGGAGTTGGTGCAACATCCTCTTCCTCTTCCTCTTCTTCTGGATCTCTCATAATGGAGGATCTTCCAAGCACTCTGGTAGTGGTCTTCTTGACCCTTTCCTTCCTCTTCTTTCCTTCTCCAACAACCTCTTCAGTTGGCTTGGAGGTTTCAGCAGTTGAGGCTCTAACCTTTAAGGTTGGCACCCTCTTGGTAGGGGCCTTCTTGTGCAAGCCAGGCTTAGTTGTAGCAGCTGACCCATATTTTTCTTCAGCACCTTCTTCTTGGAGCTGACTTCCTGATACGTCTCCAACGTATCTATAATTTTTGATTGCTCCATGCTATATTATCTACTATTTTGGACTATATTGGGCTTTATTTTCCACTTTTATATTATTTTTGGGACTAACCTATTAACTGGAGGCCCAGCCCAGAATTGCTGTTTTTTTGCCTATTTCAGTGTTTCGAAGAAACGTAATATCAAACGGAGTCCAAACAGAATAAAATCTTCGGGAACGTGATTTTCTCACCGAATGTGATCCAGGAGACTTGGACCCTGCTCCAAGGAACAAAAGAGGCGGTCACGAGGGTGGGGGCCCCCCTAGGGCGCGGCCCCTGCCTCGTGGGTCCCTCGTTGCTCCACCGACGTACTCCTTCCTCCTATATATACACACGTACCCCCAAACGATCAGAACAGGAGCCAAAAACCTAATTCCACCGCCGCAAGTTTCTGTATCCACGAGATCCCATCTTGGGGCCTGTTCTGGAGCTCCGCCGGAAGAGGGCCGTCATCATGGAGGGCTTCTACATCACCATAGCCCTTCCGATGAAGTGTGAGTAGTTTACCTCAGACCTTTGGGTCCATAGTTAGTAGCTAGATGGCTTCTTATCTCTCTTTGAATCTCAATACAAAGTTCTCCCCCTCTCTCGAGGAGATCTATTCGATGTAATCTTCTTTTTGCGGTGTGTTTGTTGAGAACGATGAATTGTGGGTTTATGATCAAGTCTATCTATGAATAATATTTGAATCTTCTCTGAATTCTTTTATGCATGATTGGTTATCTTTGCAAGTCTCTTCGAATTATCCGTTTGGTTTGGCCAACTAGATTGGTAGTTCTTGCCATGGGAGAAGTGCTTAGCTTTGGGTTCGATCTTGCGGTGTCCTTACCCAGTGACAGAAGGCGAAGCAAGGCACGTATTGCATCATTGCCATCGAGGATAACAAGATGGGGTTTATTTCATATTGCATGAATTTATCTCTCTACATCATGTCATCTTGCTTAAGGCGTTACTCTGTTTTTAACTTAATACTCTAGATGCATGCTGGATAGCGATCAATGAGTGGAGTAATAGTAGTAGATGCAGAATCGCTTCGGTCTACTTGTCACGGACGTGATGCCTATATACATGATCATGCCTAGATATTCTCATAATTATGCTCAATTCTATCAATTGCTCAGCAGTAATTTGTTCACCCACCGTAGAATACTTATGCTCTTGAGAGAAGCCACTAGTGAAACCTATGGCCCCTGGGTCTATTCTCATCATATCAATCTCCATCACTTTAATATTGTTTTGCTATTTATTTTGCCTTTACTTTTTACTTTGCATCTTTATATCAAAAATACCAAAATACTCTATCTATCAGATCTCACTCTCGTAAGTGACCGTGAAGGGCTTGACAACCCCTAATCGCGTTGGTTGCGAGTAGCTATCATTTTGTGTAGGTACGAGGGACTTGAGCGTGGCCTCCTACTGGATTGATACCTTGGTTCTCAAAAACTGAGGGAAATACTTACGCTACTCTGCTGCATCATCCCTTCCTCTTCGGGGAAAACCAACGCAAGCTCAAGACGTAGCAAGATGGATTTCTGGCGCCGTTGCCGGGGAGTCTACGCAAAAAGTCAATATACCAAGTACCCATCACAATCCCTATCTCTCGCATTACATTATTTGCCATTTGCCTCTCGTTTTCCTCTCCCCCACTTCGCCCTTGCCGTTTTATTCGCCCTCTCTCTCTCTCTCTATCCTCCCTCTCTATTTGCCTCTTTTGCCTGTTTCTTGTTTGCTTGTATGGTTGGAATAGTCATTTATTTATTACTAAACAGAGAACCTAAGATCTATGGATCCTCATCCGCTTGCTAATCTTTTTAAGAGATCCAATTATGATGAACCAATTGCTAGTGAGTTCTGTGCACTAGATTATCTTTATGAGGTTTGGCTTGAAATTCGTGAATCTGAAAAGTGTGATGAATTACTTTATGAAGCGATTCATGATAGATCTTTGAATAAAAAGCATGATTGCAATGATTTTACTATAAACTCTCTTCATGTCAATTGTGCTAATAATATGCAAAACCCTAAGCTTGGGGATGCTAGTTTTGCTATGTCCTCTACTTGTTGGAATGATCATGATTGGGGTGATTCTTCTTATGGTATTGAAAATTTATTTAAGCCCCATGATGAATATGAGATTGATAATAGTGTTTGAAATATTATTGAAAGTGGGTTTGGAAGAGTGTCAACTTTAAATCCCACATATTTGGAGAACATTCAATCTTATGAAAATCTTGATAAAAGTGGGTTTGGAGAAGTCATGCCTTTAGTTAATGTTAATCCCACTATTTTGGAAGAGTGTCAACTTTGCATGCATGTGGATCGTGTTGAAAATATTTTATGTGATAGCTATTTTGTTGAATTTGCTTATTATCCTACATGTAATCATTATGAGAGAGGAAAATATGGTGGTAGAAATTTTCATGTTACTAAATTACCTCTCGTTATGTTGAGATTACTATCGTTTCTTTCCTCTTCCATGCATATGCTAGTTTTTGCTTGCCATGATAATTTGTTTGCCTATAAGATGCCCATGCATAGTAAGTATGTTAGACTTAGATGTGTTTGTCACATGTATTATGATGCTTTCTTTGTGCTTCAATTCTTGTCTTTCATGTGAGCATCATTGAAATTATCAATGCCTAGCTAAAAAGGCTTTAAAGAAAAGCGCTTGTTGGGAGTCAACCCAATATTTTTACTTGCTTTTATTTAATAAATAAATTATATAGACTCTGTTTTGGTTGTGTTTTTTTGTTTAATTAGTGTTTGTGCCAAGTAGAACCGTTGGGAAGACTTGGGGAAAGTCTTGTTGAACTTCCTGTAAAAAACAGAAACTTTAGCGCTCACGAGAACTGCTGCCATTTTTATTTGAAGAGTTATATTTAGTTAATTATTTTTGAAGATGATTAATAGATAAATTCCTCACGTCCAGCAATTTATTTTAGAATTTTTGGGGTTCCAGATCTTGCGCTAGCTACAGATTACTACAGACTGTTCTGTTTTTGACAGATTCTGTTTTTCGTGTGTTGTTTGCTTATTTTGATGAATCTATGGCTAGTAAAATAGTTTATAATCCATAGAGAAGTTGGAATACTGTAGGTTTAACACCAATATAAATAAATAATGATTTCATTGCAGTACCTTGAAGTGGTCTTTTGTTTTCTTCCGCTAACGGAGCTCACGAGTTTTGTGTTGTGAAGTTTTCAAGTTTTGGGTAAGAATTTGATGGATTATGGAACAAGGAGTGGCAAGAGCCTAAGCTTGGGGATGCCCATGGCACCCCCAAGATAATCCAAGGACACCAAAAAGTCAAAGCTTGGGGATTCCCCGGAAGGCATCCCCTCTTTCGTCCACTTCCATCGGTAACTTTACTTAGAGCTATATTTTTATTCACCAACATGATATGTGTTTTGCTTGGAGCGTCTTGTATTATTTGTGTCTTTTTTTTCTAGTATACCACAATCATCCTTGCTGTACACACCTTTTGAGAGAGCCATACATGAATTAAAATTTGATAGAATACTCTATGTGCTTCACTTATATCTTTTGAGCGTTATAATTTTGCTCTATGTGCTTCACTTATATCTTTTGAGCTAAGTAATTTTGCTCTATGTGCTTCACTTAGATCTTTTAGAGCACGGTGGTGGATTTGTTTTAAAGAAACTATTGATCTCTCATGCTTCACTTAAATTATTTTTAGAGTCTCTTAAATAGCATGGTAATTTGCTTAATAATAATATGCTTGGTATTCTAGATTTGTGAAACTTTCTTTTGAGTGTGTTGAATACTAAGAAAAGATTGAAGCATGATAATTGTTTTGAGATATGGAGGTGATAATATTAAAGTCATGCTAGTGGAGTAGTTGTGAATTTAAAGAAAACTTGTGTTGAAGTTTGTGATTCCCGTAGCATGCACGTATGGTGAACCGTTATGTGATGAAGTCGGAGCATGATTTATTTATTGATTGTATTCCTTATGAGTGGCGGTCGGGGACGAGCGATGGTCTTTTCCTACCAATCTACCCCCCTAGGAGCATGCGCGTAGTACTTTGCTTTGATAACTTCTAGATTTTTGCAATAAGTATATGAGTTCTTTATGACTAATGTTGAGTCCATGGATCATACGCACTCTCACCCTTCCACCTTTGCTAGCCTCTCTAATACCGCGCACCTTTCACCGATATCATACACCTACCATATACCTTCCTCAAAACAGCCACCATACCTACCTATTATGGCATTTCCATAGCCATTCCGAGATATATTGCCATGCAACTTTCCATCATCTAGTTCATCATGACACATCCATCATTGTCATATTGCCTAGCATGATCATGTAGTTGACATAGTATTTGTGGCAAAGCCACCATTCATAATTTTCATAATTGTCACTCTTGATTCATTGCATATCCCGGTACACCGTCGGAGGCATTCATATAGAGTCATATTTTGTTCTAAGTATCGAGTTGTAATTGTTGAGTTGTAAGAAAAACAAAAGTGTGATGATCATCATTATTAGAGCATTTTCCCAGTGAGGAAAGAATGATGGAGACTATGATTCCCCCACAAGTCGGGATGAGACTCCGGACGAAAAATAAAAAAAAGAGGCCAAAGAAGCCCAAATAAAAAAAGAGAGAAAGGCCATAAAAAAGAGAAAAAGGCCCAAATAAAAAAATGAGAGAAAAAGAGAGAAGGGACAATGTTACTATCCTTTTACCACACTTGTGCTTCAAAGTAGCACCATGATCTTCATAGTAGAGAGTCTCTCATGTTATCACTTTCATATACTAGTGGGAATTTTACATTATAGAACTTGGCTTGTATATTCCAATGATGGGCTTCCTCAAATTGCCCTAGGTCTTCATGAGCAAGCAAGTTGGATGCACACCCACTTAGTTTCTTTTTGAGATTTCATATACTTATAGCTCTAGTGCATCCATTGCATGGCAATCCCTACTCACTCACATTGATATCTATTAATGGGCATCTCCATAGCCCGTTGATACGCCTAGTTGATGTGAGACTATATTCTCCTTTTTGTCTTCTCCACAACCACCATTCTATTCCACTCATAGTGCTATATCCATGGCTCATGCTCATGTATTGCGTGAAGATTGAAAAAGTTTTGAAAAAGTTAGAGTATGAAACAATTACTTGGCTTGTCATCGGGGTTGTGCATGATTTAAATACTTTGTGTGGGGAAGATGGAGCATAGCCAGACTATATGATTTTGTAGGGATAACTTTCTTTGGCCATGCCATTTTGAGAAGACATAATTGCTTTGTTAGTATGCTTGAAGTATTATTATTTCTTATGTCAATATAAACCTTTGTCTTGAATCTTTCTAATATGAATATTCATACCACAATTAAGAAGATTTGCATTGAAATTATGCCAAGTAGCACTCTGCATCAAAAATTCTCTTTTTATCATTTACCTACTCGAGGACGAGCAGGAATTAAGCTTGGGGATGCCTGATACGTCTCCAACGCATCTATAATTTTTGATTGCTCCATGCTATATTATATACTGTTTTGGACTATATTGGGCTTTATTTTCCACTTTTATATTATTTTTGGGACTAACCTATTAACCGGAGGCCCAACCCAGAATTGCTATTTTTTTTACCTATTTCAGTGTTTCGAAGAAATGGAATATCAAACGGAGTCCAAACGGAATAAAATCTTCGGGAACGTGATTTTCTCACCGAACGTGATCCAGGAGACTTGGACCCTGCTCCAAGGAACAAAAGAGGCGGTCACAAGGGTGGGCCCCCCTAGGGTGCGCCCCCTGCCTCGTGGGCCCCTCGTTGCTCCACCGACGTACTCCTTCCTCCCATATACACACACGTACCCCCAAACGATCAGAACAGGAGCCAAAAACCTAATTCCACCGCCGCAAATTTCTGTATCCACGAGATCCCATCTTGGGGCCTGTTCCTGTGCTCCGCCGGAAGAGGGTCGTCATCACGGAGGGCTTGTACATCACCATAGCCCTTCCGATGAAGTGTGAGTAGTTTACCTCAGACCTTCGGGTCCATAGTTAGTAGCTAGATGGCTTCTTCTCTGTCTTTGAATCTCAATACAAAGTTCTCCCCCTCTCTCGAGGAGATCTATTCAATGTAATCTTCTTTTTGCGGTGTGTTTGTTGAGACCGATGAATTGTGGGTTTATGATCAAGTCTATCTATGAATAATATTTGAATCTTCTCTGAATTCTTTTATGCATGATTGGTTATCTTTGTAAGTCTCTTCGAATTATCCGTTTGGTTTGGCCAACTAGATTGGTAGTTCTTGCCATGGGAGAAGTGCTTAGCTTTGGGTTCGATCTTGCGATGTCCTTACCCAGTGACAGAAGGGGCAGCAAGGCACGTATTGCATCGTTGCCATCGAGGATAACAAGATGGGGTTTATTTCATATTGCATGAATTTAACTCTCTACATCATGTCATCTTGCTTAAGGCGTTACTCTGGTTTTAACTTAATACTCTAGATGCATGCTGGATAACGATCGATGAGTGGAGTAATAGTAGTAGATGCAGAATCGTTTCGGTCTACTTGTCACGGACGTGATGCCTATATACATGATCATGCCTAGATATTCTCATAATTATGCTCAATTCTATCAATTGCTCAGCAGTAATTTGTTCACCCATCGTAGAATACTTATGCTCTTGAGAGAAGCCACTAGTGAAACCTATGGCCCCCGGGTCTATTCTCATCATATCAATCTCCATCACTTTAATATTGTTTTGCTATTTATTTTGCCTTTACTTTTTACTTTGCATCTTTATATCAAAAATATCAAAAATACTCTATCTATCAGATATCACTCTCATAAGTGACCATGAAGGGCTTGATAACCCCTAATCACGTTGGTTGCGAGTAGCTATCGTTTTGTGTAGGTACAAGGGACTTGAGCGTGGCCTCCTACTGGATTGATACCTTGGTTCTCAAAAACTGAGGGAAATACTTACGCTACTCTGCTGCATCATCCCTTCCTCTTCGGGGAAAACCAATGCAAGCTCAAGACGTAGCACTTCCTCCTCAATAGCCACATAGTCCTCATCTTCAGAATCTGAGGTTTTCTTCTTCCTTAACCTGGTGGCTGCTTTGGGCAAGTTACTTGGTGTGCTCCTGCTGCCATCATCAGAAGTGCTAGAGGGACTAGTGCCCTCACTCAATTGCACTTGTTCTTCAGACCTGTTCTGGCTGTCGCTTTGATCAGACATCTCTGCAAACTTACTGACAGCAGACCCTGTGAATAGATATAGACGAGGTAGAGTGGATGAGCATCACAAAGTGCAGAGTTTTTGCAAAAATATGACTTAAAAACTTAGTTTTAGTTCTCCACAGAAAGCATTTCGGAGCTAACGATTTGTAAACTCGGTGATACTGAAGCAGCTTTTGGAACCTAAACTAGTGAACTCGGTCAGACAGAGTCACAGTTTGGTGGCACCGAGACTACTAGGGTTTCACAAAGAATCGAACTCGGTCACACCGATTTGCAATTTTCGGCCAGACCGAAAATGCATGTGCTATGGCCTAAGCCAAATCGGTGAGACCGATTTCTACAATTCAGTCGGTCCGAGATGAGTCCGGCGGAGACCTAACCCTAAATTTTCAAATCCAATCTAATCTAAAGGATGTTTTCAGTGGATAGAGTGTTTGCATACGTGGTCATGATTATGGCCGAGCAATGTGTTATGAATCGGAATTAAAAGAATAGCACAAAGGATCAAACTCGTACCCAAGTTCGGCGGAGTTCGCTACGACGGCAACAGAGGGTCAGAATTCCGTTGACGGTGATAAACCAGCGGCGGTAGGTTGCTGGCGGCGAGAAGACGATCCGAAGACCCGAGGCGGCAGAGCAGGATACGTGCGGACTGAGAGGTTTCGAAGAAAATTCCAAAATCTCACCCGTGGGTTTATATATCCCGACCCTGTCGGTGTGATAGAGTGGAACAACTTGGTGGCACCGAGATGCAGAATCGCAAGCGGTTACTGCAACTCGGTCCGAGTGGAACAACTCGGTGGCACCGAGATGCAGAATCGCAAGCGGTTACTGCAACTCGGTGTGACCAAAAAGTTCAAATCGGTTGCACCAAGATTGAAAACGTAGATTAACTTAGTGATCTCGGTGTGACCGAAATGGATGACTCGGTCATACCGAAATGAACAAAGAGGTTTTGGAAGTTTAAGTCTATGACGAATCGAGGACTCCAAGTGCTCCTCATACAGAGTGGTTCGAATCTGACTTGATCAAACTTTGTGATGTAGCATGAATAGAGTTTGAGACGAGAAAAGCACAGATAGCTAGAGGGAGTTCTTAGGCATTCTTGTCCTTCCATTTGGCAAAAGAGAAAAAGCCAAACAATTAAAGCAACAAATGGATGTCCTCGAATGAGTAAAATATGCATCCAACATGCTCACACAATAAAATGGCAAATGAAATATGTGACAAAGCATGCACAATCACTCTAGCATCTATCAAGCAATTTGGCGATGACTAGGTCATCTATATATGAGTATATTGACTGAGGAGTCAAATGAGAACATTTGATCGTAGGTCATACTCACCGTTTAAGCACAAGTGGGGTTACCACTTTTACATAAAGCATTGTTGTGCTCACATCATTAGAGTTGCTTTAGCTCAATTGATTAGAGTAAAGCTCCCTCTAGATGTGATATCCCCCCTAAGAGGGATGAACTAACCTTGGGTTTTATCTATGGTGACTTCATGTAGGTGTTGAAGATGTAGATGCTCAATGTTGATGTAGATCATTTGGAACAATCCTTTGGAGTGAGTTGCACTTTCAATACCTACACGGGTTAGTCCCACAAGGAACAAACAAGGATATCCATAGACATAGAGTGATATTCACATGAGATGATGTCCATGAATGCATTAGGTTACCTTGTCCCTTGTCTTACCAACAAGAGGGTTTGTGACTCCTTGAACTAGTGCAAGATATGGAAGTTGTTTGCACTTGTCCTTGCCAAGATGATAAGAGTGAAGTATGTTGGCGGAGTCACCCTCAAGAACTCTCTAGTTCTTCTTCTTAGGGATCCACACCATCTTGATGGGAATCCTTGGAGTTGTAGTCATACTTGATGAAGTGGAACTTGATGTAGTCTTGGGAACCCACTTGACCAAGGCCTCAGGTGCTTCTTCAAATACATCAATCTCCTCTTGAAGCTTGTCCTTGCCTTTTAGCTTGTGGTCTTGTGGTGGAAGATCATCTTGAGCTTGTGTTCCTTGGAAAGAAGTAGGATCATACTTCTCTTTTTGAGGAACAAACTTCGTCTTGGGGTATTGATCTTCTTCCCACTCAACTCCATAGGCATTGAACTTTCGTTCAAAACCAACACCTTGATTCTTCCGGTGTCTTCCTTACTTGCGTACAATGTAAGAAGAACTTTTCTTGCGAAGATCATTATTGATTGCTTTTAGGAACTCATGCTCTTGCTCAAGGTTGAGCTTTTCAAAGCGTAGCTTCTCATGAGTCTTTAAAAGTTCTTGATGATCTTCCAAGGTAGTTTCATGAGCTAACTTAAGAGTGTTTAGTTCTTTAGTTAGACGTTCAATCTCCTTCTTATCATTGTCATTCATTTTATCTTGATTAGCATGATTAATAGCAAGTTAATCATAGTTTTCATAACTAGACTTGTCAACAAGTAAATCATCATCACCTAGCAAATCATCTTCATCACTATTAAAATCAACATACTCGGGGTGTGATACCTTTGGGCCTTTAGCCATGAAGCATCTTCCAATTCCTTCATTTGGTGACTCAAATATGTCGTAGGAGTTGGTTGACACAAGAGCTAGACCGGCAACACCTACATCTTGAGTATATTCAGAGTCAGAGTGATAACTTATTTCAGAGTGATTGTCGGAGTCGGAGCCGGATACCCATTCACCAACATGAGCTTGATGTCTTCGTTTGGTGTAGCTCTTTGATGACTTGTCCTTCCTTTCTGAATCCTTGCTTCTCCGTTATGTTCTTCATTCATAATGATCATCTCTACTCCTTCTCTCTCTTGGTGGTGATTCTTCTCTTCTATTTCTTCTTTTGGGAGAATCTTCTCTTCTTTTGTAGGGAGCCGTACACTCATTGGAATAATGTCCGGTTCTTCCACAATTGTAGCAATTGTGTTCACGACTTGAAGATCTTTTGTCATTGTAGGACCTTGACTTGGAACTTCTTTCTTTGCTTCTACTCTTGTAAAACTTGTTGAAGTTCTTCACCATCAGGCTCAATTCTTCATTGAAGGTTTGTTTCTCACTTGATGATGTGGGAGCATCACATAAGGCTTTATAAGCACCACTTAACTTGTTGTGAAGCTCTTCCTTATCCTTGAGTGACATCTCATGAGCAACAATTCTTCCAATGACTTCTGTTGGCTTGAGATCTTTGTAATTGGGCATCATTTGGATCAATGTGCACACGGTATCATATTTTCCATCCAAGGCTCTTAGGATCTTCTTGATGATGAATCTATCGGTCATCTCTTCACTTCCTAAGCCGGCAATCTCATTTGTGATGAGAGCAAGCCTAGAGTACATTTCAGCGACACCTTCACCATCCTTCATTTTGAACTTGTCAAGTTTACTTTGAAGCACATCCAATTTGGATTCCTTGACGGAGTCGGTACCTTCGTACATATCAATCAAAGTGTCCCAAATTTCCTTTGCATTCTCAAGATGGCTGATTTTGTTGAATTCTTTGGGGCACAATCCGTCGAAGAGAATATCACAAGCTTGAGCATTGTATTGCAGCATCTTCAACTCTTCCGCGGTAGCTTCACGGTTCGGTTCTCTCTCATCAATGAATTCACCTTGCAAGCCAATACACACAATAGCCCAGACGGCGAGGTTATGTCCAAGAATATTCATTTTCATCTTATGCTTCCAACTAGCAAAATTAGTACCATCAAAGTAAGGACCTCTATGGTGGTAATTTCCCTCACTAGATGCCATACTCTCCTAGGTTGTGAAACCAAGGCTATGATCACCAAAAGCTATGGAAATCAAAGCAAATGGAGACCAAAGCTCTGATACCACTTGTAGGATCGAAAGCATGTCTAAGGGGGGGGGGTGATTAGACTACTTGACTTAATAACAATCTAGCCTTTTCCCAATTTTAAGTCTTGGCAGATTTTAGTAGCTTAGCACAATTCAAGTAATCAACCTACACATGCAATTCTAAGAGTATAGTAGCGGAATGTATAACAATTGTATCTGAAGGTAAAGGGAGGAGTTTGGAGGGAGCAAACTCAATGTAGACACGGATATTTTTGGCATGGTTCCGATAGGTGGTGCTATAGTACATCCACGTTGATGGAGACTTCAACCCACGAAGGATAACGGTTGCGCGAGTCCACGAAGGGCTCCACGAAGAAGCAACCTTGTTGATACGTCTCCGTCGTATCTACTTTTCCAAACACTTTTGCCCTTGTTTTGGACTCTAACTTGCATGATTTGAATGGAACTAACCCGGACTGACGCTGTTTTCAGCAGAATTGCCATGGTGTTATTTATGTGCAGAAACAAAAGTTCTTGGAATGACCTGAAACTTCACAGAGAAACTTTTTGGAAAATATAAAAAATACCTACAAAAGATGAAGGCCAGGGGGCCCACCACCTGTCCACGAGGGTGGGGGGCACGGCCCCTATCTCGTGGGCCCCCTGGAGCTCCTCCGACTCCAACTCCAACTCTATATATTGTGTTTCGGGGAGAAAAAAAATCAGAGAGAAGAATTCATCGCGTTTTACGATACGGAGCCGCCACCAAGCCCTAAAACCTCTCGGGAGGGCTGATCTGGAGTCCGTTCGGGGCTCCAGAGAGGGGAATCCGTCGCCATCGTCATCATCAACCATCCTCCATCACCAATTTCATGATGCTCACCGCCGTGCGTGAGTAATTCCATCGTAGGCTTGCTGGACGGTGATGGGTTGGATGGGATCTATCATGTAATCGAGTTAGTTTTGTTAGGGTTTGATCCCTAGTATCCACTATGTTCTGAGATTGATGTTGCTATGACTTTGCTATGCTTAATGCTTGTCACTAGGGCCCGGGTGCCATGATTTCAGATCTGAACCTATTATGTTTTCATCAATATATGAGAGTTCTTTATCCTATCTTGCAAGTCTATAGTCACCTATTATGTGTTACGATCCGTTAACCCCGAAGTGACAATAATTGGGATACTTACCGGTGATGACCATAGTTTGAGGAGTTCATGTATTCACTATGTGTTAATGCTTTGTTCCGGTACTCTATTAAAAGGAGGCCTTAATATCCCTTAGTTTCCGTAAGGACCCCACTGCCACGGGAGGGTAGGACAAAAGGTTTCATGCAAGTTATTTTCCATAAGCACGTATGACTATATTCGGAATACATTCCTACATTATATCAATGAACTGGAGCTAGTTCTGTGTCACCCTAGGTTATGACTGTTACATGATGAACCGCATCCAGCATAATTCTCCATCACCGATCCATTGCCTACGAGCTTTCCATATATTGTTCTCCGCTTATTTACTTTTCCGTTGCTATTGCTATCATCACTACAAAATACCAAAAACATTACTTTTGCTATCATTACCTTTTGCTACCGTTACCACCATTATCATATTACTTTGCTACTAAACACTTTGTTGCTGATATTAAGTTTCCAGGTGTGGTTGAATTGACAACTCAACTGCTAATACTTGAGAATATTCTTTGGCTCCCCTTGTGTCGAATCAATAAATTTGGGTTGAATACTCTACCCTCGAGAACTGTTGCGATCCCCTATACTTGTGGGTTATCAAGACTATTTTATGGCACCGTTGCCGGGGAGCATAGCTCTATTCTTTGAGTCACTTGGAATTTATATCTGCTTATCATTATGAAGAACTTGAAAGATCCAAGAACCAAGATTTATCCCTCAACTACGAGGGAAGGTAAGGAACTGCCATCTAGCTCTGCACTTGATTCACCTTCTGTTTTGAGTAAGCTTGCGACACCTAAGCCTGCTTCTGCTATTCATTCTGATATGTCGCATGTTATTGATGATGCTATATCTGCTATACATAATACTTATGATGAAACTACTTCTATGCTTGATACTACTATGCCACTTAGTGAATTTCTTGATGAACAACTTGCCAGGGCTAGAGAGAATGAAAATATTGAATCTGATAATACTGATGAAATTGATGACGAAGACTTGCCTGTTATTCCTGAGGGTTATGTTTTTGATAAAGAAGCTTCTTTAGCTATTTTAGCTTGCAAAGATAGATACAAACTTAAGAGGTTATTAGCTAAATGGAATCAGCAATCACTAAATGCTAGAATGAAACCTGACCCTGCTTTTGCTACTTCACCTATCTGTGTTACCGATAAGGATTATGAATTCTCTGTTGATCCTGATATAATTACTTTGGTTGAATCTGATCCTTTTCATGGTTATGAATCTGAAACTGTTGTGGCACATCTTACTAAATTAAATGATATAGCTACCCTGTTTACTAAAGATGAGAGAACTTGCTACTTTTATATCCTTAAAATATTTCCATTCTCATTAAAGGGTGATGCTAAGACATGGTTTAATTCTCTTGATCCTGGTTGTGTGCGTAGTCCCCAGGATATGATTTATTACTTCTCTGCTAAATATTTCCCTGCTCATAAGAAACAAGCTGCTTTGAGGGATATATATAATTTTGTGCAAATTAAAGAAGAGAGTCTCCCACAAGCTTGGGGGAGGCTTCTCCGATTACTTAATGCTTTGCCTGATCATCCTCTTAAGAAAAATGAAATACTTGATATCTTTTATAATGGACTAACCGATGCCTCCAGAGATTACCTGGATAGTTGTGCTGGTTCTGTTTTCAGGGAAAGAACACCGGATGAAGATGAAATTCTATTGAATAATATGCTGACAAATGAAAATAATTGGACACCTCCTGAGCCTATTCCTAAACCAACTCCGAAGAAAAGGGGTATTCTATTTCTCAGTCCTCAAGATATCCAAGAGGCAAAGAAATCTATGAAAAAAGGTATTAAAGCAGAAGATGTTAAGAATTTACCTCCTATTGAAGAAATACATGGTCTTAATTTACCGCCTGTTGAAGAAACATATGATCTTAATCCATTACCTATTGAAGAAACTCGTGGTCTTGATAACCCGACACAGGTAGTAAAGGTAAATTCTCTCTATAGATATGATAAAGCTGAAATCCAATTTACTAAGTTTGCTAGCCCATGCTTAGATGAGTTTGATAAATTTATGGCTAAGCAAGAAGACTTCAATGCTTATTTTGGTAGACAATTGAAATACAATTCAAATATGCTTGAACACTTGGGTGATTATATGGCTAATGTCAAAAGTGAACTTAAACTTATTAGTAAACATGCTTCTATGGTTACCACTCAAGTAGAACAAGTACTTAAAGCTCAAAATGATTTGCTCAATGAATTGAATAGTAAGAATAATGATAATGATGTTAGAGTTATGAATAGAGGTGGTAAAATGACTCAGGAACCTTTGTATCCTGAAGGCCACCCTAAGAGAATTGAGCAAGATTCTTAGAGAAATAATATAGATGCACCTAGTCCTTCTAAAAGGAAGAAAAAGAAAAATGATAGGACTGTGCATTCTTCTAGTAAACCTATTACTGAAACACCTGAGAATCCAAATGATATTTCTATCTCTGATGCTAAAACACAATATGGTAATGAACCTGAAACTAGTGATAATGTTAATGATAATGTTCATGATGATGCTCAACCTAGTAATAATAATGATATAGAAATTGAACCTGTTGTTGATCTTGATAACCCACAATCAAAGAATCAACGTTATGATAAGAAAGACTTTGTTGCGAGGAAACATGGTAAAGAAAGAGAGCCTTGGGTTCAGAAACCCATGCCTTTTCCTCCCAAACCATCCAAGAAAAAGGATGGTGAGGCTTTTGAGCGCTTTGCTGAAATGATTAGACCTATCTTTTTGCGTATGCGATTAACTGATATGCTCAAAATGAATCCTTATGCTAAGTATATGAAATAAATTGTTACAAATAAGAGAAAGATACCGAAAGCTGAAATTTCCACCATGCTTGCTAATTACACTTTTGAGGGTGGAATACCTAAGAAATTAGGAGATCCCGATGTACCAACTATACCATGCTCCATTAAAAGAAACTATGTTAAAACCGCTTTATGTGATCTTGGAGCAGGTGTTAGTGTTATGCCTCTCTTTATATCGTAGACTTGATTTGAATAAGTTGACACCTACCAAGATATCTTTGCAAATGGCTGATAAATCAACTGCTATACCTGTCGGTATTTGTGAGGATGTGCCTGTTGTAGTTTCAAACGTTACTATTTTAACGGACTTTGTTATTCTTGATATTCCCGAGGACGATAGTATGTCTATTATTCTTGGAAGACCCTTTTTGAACACTGCAGGGGCTGTTATTGATTGCACTAAAGGCAATGTCACTTTTCATGTTAATGGTAATGAGCATACGGTACACTTTCCGAGGAAATAACCTCAAGTTCATAGTATCAACTCTATTGGAAAAATTCCATCGATTAAATTTGGAGGTTTTGAATTTCCTCTTCCTACTGTCAAGAAGAAATATGATATTCTTATTATTGGGGATGTGCATATCCCCGTAGAGGTAACATAGTGTTATTCGAAATTTCTCCGATTCCATGTTATTCAGAATGAGTTCGTTAACAAGACCTGATCAACCTTGTTAGTGGATTCCTTTTTGATGATCATGAGATGGATGAAACTAGAAGGCACAACCTTCTGTACCCCACTTTTACTTTCTGTTATTTATATTAAATAAAATAAAAATAAGTATTTTTTTGTCTGTTATCTAATTATCCGTGCAATATAAAAATACCCCGAAAATAAAAGTTCTCCAAATGCCCTGAAATTTAAATATGATTTTTTCTAGAATATTTGAGAATATTTGTCACTGAGAACACAGCAGGGGGGTCACCCACCTACCCACGAGGGTGGAGGGCATGCCCTACCCCCTGGGCGTGCCCCTGCCTCGTGGGCCCATGGTGGCCCTCCTCCACTTATCCTTTCACCCACACACTCCTTCTTCCTCCCACAAACATGAATAACCAGCTCAAGCCCGAGTCCAAGCTCGTTTTGCTGCCATTTTCGATCTCCTTGCTCAAAGCACCTCTCACAAAACTGCTTGGGGAGATTGTTCCTTGGTATGTGACTCCTCCATTGGTCCAATTAGTTTTTGTTCTAGTGCTTTATTCATTGCAAATTTGTGCTGCCTAGGTGACCATGTTCTTGAGCTTGCATGTCAAATTTATATGGTTCCAAGTAGTTTTGATGCATGATATAGGCTCTAGGCACTTGTAGGAGTAGTTGCTATCAATATTATTGAGTTTGCTTTACTTTTATTTTGAAGTTACTAAAAATTTTCAGAATTTTTCAAAGGAAGAAATATGCTTAGGAAAATGTTCCAGGGTGGTTCTTCAAGGAAGCAAGGACCTAGGCTTGCAATGCGTGATGCTGATGATGAGCCACCAAGAGACACTCCAGTGCGTCCTTGTGAATGGCCTTCTGAGAACTTTTTGGATCGAGCAGGAATTAAGGAAGAATTTAACACATATTTGCGTAATGCTGATCTTGTGAGCTTCGAGGAAGAGAAGTGCAGCCAGTACCACCAGCTCACTAGTTCCTTTGTGAGGAGGTTTGAATTTTCATCTTCACATAATTCTCCAACTGTCCTGTTTGATCTTTATGAAAATTCTTACACTATGGACTTAGAGGATTTTACCACTGCTTGCAAACTTCCACAATGGGGTAGTATCAGGGATCCACGCAAATCTGAATTTAGAGATTTTCTTGCTAGCATAACTGTGGGAGAATCTAGAGATATAACACAAGCTACCATAGGGAGCATTCACTTTCCCACTATACATTATTTTGCTCTCTTCATAGGTAGATGCATTAATGGTAAAGATGAAGCATGTCACATGTGTGTCCCTGACCTCAGTATTCTTAGGACTGCTGTGTTAGGAGATAAATCTTATAATTTGGGAGCCATTGTTGCACATAGGTTGCATCTTAATAGATTTAATGGAGATTTATTTGGAGGAATTTATGCAACCCGCATAGCTAATTTTCTTGGTATAGCCATACGTGAAGATGATATTGAATTACCCCTGCTTACCTAGACTTTAATGCTATGGTTCACCACTAGTTTGTCGAGCGGAATGAATCACCTCTCCACTATCGACTAATCTTTGACAGACGCCGTGCTGTCCATATTACTCTCCCTGCTCCTGCCTTCTTTGATCATCAGGCAAAAGGAAGATATGTTATTACCAGAGAGGAGGCAGATGAGTACAAGAGGAGAGCGGAGGCCGCTCATCGTCACGCTGCGGCGCAGGAGGCGATAGCCACTGCATCTCAGTACGACCCGAACTACTATTATAGATATCCGCCAGGCCAGCCGTGGCCATAGACCAACTTAGGCCAAAAGCCTAAGCTTGGGGGAGTACGTATTTCCCACCGACATTACATTTATGTTCACACACTCATTGCTAGATATCGGTGCTCATACTTTTTCATTGTATCATCCATGCTAGTTTATTTTCCTTTTTATGCTTTCTTCTTGTGTGTTTAATAAACCTTAAGAAAAAACAAAAAAAAATTAGTTGTAGCTTTTAATTAGTTTACTTTCCATGTTTGTAGTAGTAATTAAAAAGAAAACCCAAAAAGATTTCCTGTTCTTCTTTTGCTTGTTGGGAGCTCTCCCGTGTAAATAGTTTTATTTATTTTCTTTTCTTTGGGGGTCGATAGGAGAAGACCATGATTAAATTGTTGAAGTGGCTCTTATATGCATCATTGTTGATCTGACAAAAGAGCCCATATTGCCTTGTCTTCTCCTGTTTATTGAATGCTTGCAGATTCCAGCTTAGTCCAATGCACGCGCACTATTATTATTATTCACATCGTTCGGTCGTGCAAGTGAAAGGCAATAATGACGATATATGATGGACTGACTGAGATGAGAAAGGCTGGTATGAACTCGACCTCTTTTGTTTTTGTAAATATGATTAGTTCATCGTTCCTGATTCGGCCTATTATGAATAAACATGTTTGCAATGACAACTAGAGATCATAGTTCTTGTGCCATGCTTGATTAGCTATGAGTTATAATGGTTTACCTTGCGTGCCAACATGCTATTGAAATGGTTATGATGTGGTATGATAGGGTGGTATCCTCCTCTGAATGATTATGTGACTTGACTTGGTGCATGTTCATGCATGTAGTTGAAACAAAATCAACATAGCCTTCACGATATTTATGTTCATGGCGGATTATATCCTACTCATGCTTGCATTCGGTGTTGATTAATTTTAATGCATGTTCATGACTGTTGTCGCTCTCTAGCTGGCTGCTTCCCAGTCTTTTGCTAGCCTTCACCTGTACTAAGCGGGAATACTGCTTGTGCATCCAATCCCTTAAACCCCAAAGTTATCCCACATGAGTCCACTATACCTACCTATATACGGTATCTACCTGCCGTTCCAAGTAAATTTGTATGTGCCAAACTCTAAACCTTCAAATAAATATCCTGTTTTGTATGCTCGAATAGCTCATGTATCAACTGGGGCTGTCTGTATCTTCCATGTTAGGCGGGTTATTCTCAAGAGGAGTGGACTCCGCTCCTCACTCACGAGAAAGTGGCTGATCACCGGGATGCCCAGTCCCATGCTTTACGCAAATCAAATCAAAATAATTGCAAAAAAAACTCCCCCTGGGACTCTTGTTAGTTGGAGGCACTCGTTGTTTCGAGCAAGCCATGGATTGATGCTTGTTGGTGGAAGGGGGAGTATAAACTTTACCATTCTATTTGGGAACCGCCTATAATGTGTGTAGCATGGAAGATATCGCCATCTCTTGGTTGTTATGTTGACAATGAACGTATACCGCTCAAAATATTATTCACCTCTATTTCAAAACCGAGCTCTGGCACCTCTACAAATCCCAGCTTCCCTCTACAAAGGGCCTATCTATTTACATTCATGTTGAGTCATCATCCTCTTATTAAAAAGCATCAGTTGGAGAGCACTGCTGTCATTTGCATTCATTATTGTTAGTTTACATTGGGTATGACTTGACTGGATCTCTTTTACCATGAATTACAATGTCTAGCCAGTCCTTGATCTTTAAAGGTGCTCTGCATTTATGTTTTGTGGTCTCAGAAAGGGCTAGCGAGATACCATCTTGTTATATCATATTATGATTGTTTTGAGAAAGTGTTGTCATCCGAGATTTATTATTATTGCTTGCTAGTTGATTATGCCATTGATATGAGTAAACTTGAGACCTGAGCGTTATTGCGAATGTGGTTAGTTATAATCTTTGCCGAAAACTTGAATGCTGCCTTTACATATTTACAACAACAAGAGCAAACAGAGTTTGTAAAAGTTTTTCTTTATCATTTTCAGTTTGTCAACTGAATTGCTTGAGGACAAGCAAAGGTTTAAGCTTGGGGGAGTCGATACATCTCCGTTGTATCTACTTTTACAAACACTTTTACCCTTGTTTTGGACTCTAACTTGCATGATTTGAATGGAACTAACCCGAACTGACACTGTTTTCAACAGAATTACCATGGTGTTATTTATCTGCAGAAGCAAAAGTTCTCGGAATGACCTAAAACTTCACGGAGCAACTTTTTGGAAAATATAAAATATACCCGCAAAAGATGAAGGCCAGGGGCCACCACCTGTCCACGAGGGTGGGGGGCGCGCCTACCCCCCTAGGGCGCGCCGCCCTACCTCGTGGGCCCCCTGGAGATCCTCCGACTGCAACTCCAACTCTATATATTGTGCTTCGGGGAGAAAAAATCGGAGAGAAGAATTCATCACATTTTACGATACGGAGCCACCGCCAAGCCCTAAAACCTCTTGAGAGGGCTGATCTGGAGTCCGTTCGGGGCTCTGGATAGGGGAATCCGTTGCCATCGTCATCATCAACCATCCTCCATCACCAATTTCATGATGCTCACCGTCGTGCGTGAGTAATTCCATCGTAGGCTTGCTGGACGGTGATGGGTTGGATGGGATCTATCATGTAATTGAGTTAGTTTTGTTAGGGTTTGATCCCTAGTATCCACTATGTTCTGAGATTGATGTTGCTATGACTTTGCTATGCTTAATGCTTGTCACTAGGGCCCGAGTGCCATGATTTCAGATCTGAACCTATTATGTTTTCATCAATATATGAGAGTTCTTTATCCTATCTTGCAAGTCTATAGTCACCTATTATGTGTTACGATCCGTTAACCCCGAAGTGACAATAATCGGGATACTTACCGGTGATGACCATAGTTTGAGGAGTTCATGTATTCACTATGTGTTAATGCTTTGTTCCGGTACTCTATTAAAAGGAGGCCTTAATATCCCTTAGTTTCTATAAGGACCCCGCTGCCACGGGAGGGTAGGACAAAAGGTTTCATGCAAGTTATTTTCCATAAGCATGTATGACTATATTCGGAATACATTCCTACATTATATCAATGAACTGGAGCTAGTTCTGTGTCACCCTAGGTTATGACTGTTACATGATGAACCGCATCCGGCATAATTCTCCATCACTGATCCATTGCCTACGAGCTTTCCATATATTGTTCTCCGCTTATTTACTTTTCCGTTGCTATTGCTATCATCACTACAAAATTCCAAAAACATTACTTTTGCTATCATTACCTTTTGCTACCGTTACCACTATTATCATATTACTTTGCTACGAAACACTTTGTTGCTGATATTAAGTTTCCAGGTGTGGTTGAATTGACAACTCAACTGCTAATACTTGAGAATATTCTTTGGCTCCCCTTGTGTCGAATCAATAAATTTGGGTTGAATACTCTACCCTCGAGAACTGTTGCGATCCCCTATACTTGTGGGTTATCACTTGTCTATCCCACCATGGCCATCACCCACGAAGGACTTGCCTCACTAGGGTAGATCTTCACGAAGTAGGCGATCTCCTTGCCCGTACAAACTCCTTGGTTCAACTCCACAATCTTGACGGAGGCTCCCAAGTGACACCTAACCAATCTAGGAGACACCACTCTCCAAAAGGTAATAGATGGTGTGTTGATGATGAACTCCTTGCTCTTGTGCTTCAATTGATAGTCTCCCCAACACTCAGCTCTCTCTCATAGGATTGGATTTGGTAGAAAGATGATTTGAGTGGAAAGCAACTTGGGGAAGGCTAGAGATCAAGATTTATGTGGTTGGAATGGAATATCTTGACCTCAACACAAGTGTAGGTGGTTCTCTCTCAGAAAATGTATGTTGGAAGTGTAGGCATATTCTGATGGCTCTCTCCATGAATGAAGAGTGGGTGGAGGGGTATATATAGCCTCCACACAAAATTTAACCGTTACACACAAATCTCCAAACTCAGTGGGACTGAATTGTAAAACTCGGCCAGACCGATTTAGTTCAAAATGTGAACGTTAGGATTTTCGGTGGGACTGACTTGTCAACTCGGCGGGACCGATTTTGGTAATAGACAAACAGAGAGTTGGTCAGGCAAACTCGGACCAATTTGCTCGTCCCGGTTAGACCGAAACGTTACGAAGGGGAAACAGAGAGTTTGCATTGCAATCTCGGTGGAACCGATCGCTCATCTCGGTTGGACCGAAATGTTTCGAAGGGAAACAGAGAGTTTGCAACCCCATCTCGGTGAGACCGAGATCCCTATCGGTGAGACCAAAGTGACTAGGGTTTGTGGCAGTGGCTATGTCAAGTGAACTCAGTGGCGCCGGATAGAAGATTTTGGTGGGGCCGAGTTTGACTTTTGGTTTGGGACATATGTGGATATGAGAAAGTAGTTGAGGGTTTTGGGAGCATATCACTAAGAATTTTGAGCAAGTAACTCATTAAGCAACACCTCACCCCCTTTTAATAGTATTGGCTTTTCCTATGGACTCAATGTGATCTTGGATCACTAAAAGTAAAATGTAGAGTCTTGTGCTTTGAGCTTGAGCCATTCTTTTGTCCTTAGCATTTTGAGGGGTCCACTTTCTAGTCCATGCCATGCCAATCATTGAGCTTTCCTGAAATATTTATCTTGAAATAGCATTAGCTCAATGAGCTATATGTTGTTAGGAATTACCAAAACCACCCAGGGATAGTTGCACTTTCAAGCGGTAGTACCGCTCAAGTCTAGAGTGGTACAAACCGCTTGTGTACGCGATACAGCTGCCTGGGAGAGCAGCTGATCTCCATCTCCACAAGGGAGTGGTACAACCGCTACCCCGAGTGGTGCAACCGGGTGTGAAGAAAAAGCAACGCTTGGTAGATTTGAGAACTCTCCTCTAAAACGGATAGGAAGCTTGTGTGGATGTAATATGTTTTTGTGCACGTGATTTGATTCCACTTGTACCTTTCAATGCAGACCCTATCTTAATTGTACGGATTTACTATGACCAAAGTGTTGGAAATATGACCTAGAGTCAATAATAAAATGGTTATTATTATATTTCCTTGTTCATGATAATTGTCTATTGTTCATGCTATAATTGTATTAACCGAAAATTGTAATACATGTGTGAATACATAGACCACAACATGTCCCTAGTGAGCCTCTAGTTGACTAGCTCGTTGATCAATAGATGGTTGTGGTTTCCTGACCATGGACATTGGATGTCATTGATAACAGGATCACATCATTAGGATAATGATGTGATGGACAAGATCCAATCCTAAGCATAGCACAAGATCACGTAGTTCGTTTGCTAGAGCTTTTCTAATGTCAAGTATCATTTCCTTAGACCATGAGATTGTGCAACTCCCGAATACCGTAGGAATACTTTGGGTGTATCAAATGTCAGAACGTAATTGGGTGGCTATAAAGGTGCACTACAGGTATCTCCGAAAGTGTATGTTGGGTTGGCATGAATCGAGACTGGGATTTGTCACTCCGTATGACGGAGAGGTATCTCTAGGCCCACTCGGTAATGCATCATCATAATGAGCTCAATGTGACTAAGGAGTTAGCCACGGGATTATGCGTTACAGAACGAGTAAAGAGACTTGCCGGTAATGAGATTGAACAAGGTATAGGGATACCGACAATCGAATCTCGGGCAAGTAACATACCGATGGACAAAGGGAATTGTATACGGGATTGATTGAATCCCCGACATCGTGGTTCATCCGATGAGATCACCGCAGAACATGTGGGATCCAATATGGGTATCCAGATCCCTCTATTGGTTATTGGCCGGAGAGGCATCTCGGTCATGTCTGCATGGTTCCCGAACCCGTAGTGTCGTGGAATTGTCACGACAGATGTCCTAGTGAAAGGACTTAATCGTGGAGCTATCGCAACTTGGAAGCTTAAAGGGGTTAAACGGGACAAAGGACATGAGGAGTTATACTGGTTCAGCCCCTTGCGGTGAAGGTAAAGGCCTAGTCCAGTTGAGGTGATATTGCTAGGGTTTCGATGACCAAGGAGCTAATACGCTTAACCTGGCTCTCGATCTGTTGTTTCTTACCCTAAGCCGCTGCCGGGTTGTCCCCTTATATACACGGGTTGACGCCCTGCGGCCTACAGAGTCCCGGCTGGCTCATACAATGTGTTCGGCTCGGTGACGTATCTTACATGCCTTACATTACAAGTCTATTCATACATGGCGGTTTATACTTACGGGCCTTAAGCCGCCTCTGGGCTTGGGCCTATTATAAGCCTAACTGTGAACCGCCATCTTGTATACTCTTAGGCTTCATACAGGTAAACCGCCATTGTGGTTGACCCGGCCCCTCCTGGGCGGGTCATATCTGGTAGTCATATCCCCAACATTAGGCCCCAGGTTGATTTGAACTTGGTTCATGTCAATCTTCAATACTTAGAAAAAATCCATCTACAACTGCTATGAAAACCTTGTAACCCGCCATGACGTCATCTCCAAGAATTTTGGAAACCCGCCACGATGTCACCTTAACGGATCTTTATCTTAAATGAATTTTCGAAAATCGAGGCATCCAATTAGCTGGATAATCATCATTTTGGCCTCCTCGTCTTTTGCACCTGCCTATCGCCCCTTTCCTTATAAATAGGATCCGAAAGCCATCTCATATTTTTCTCCTTCCTTCTCTCGTATCCTCTCTGCCGCTCAAGCTCCACCGCCGCCGCAGAGCACTTCGTCTTCCTCAACCTCGGCCGCTGCATCAACCTGAGTTGATCCATATAACGGTGGCGACTCTCGACAGCAGATCGGTAGCTGTAAGTTTCTGCCTTTTCATACCTTAGATCCGCACTAGGGTTTGCGAGCTCTTCTGTGTTCTTCATAGTTCATCGTGGTTCATCGTATTTCATCTTCCAGGCTATACTATGAGCTTCTTTGATCTGAAAATGATGCTAAGCCAGTGCGGTAGTTGTTTTATTTCCACTTTTAGTATTAGTAGATCCCCTTTCCTGGAAGAACAATCTTGTGCAAGCTCATGAACTCATCTATACTGGTTTTTAGGTCTAGATTTATTTTTCCTTTCCTGAACAACCTTTGATCCAAAATAGTAGCAGCAGCCTGTGAAACTTGTTGATCCTAGTACTTAGCCAACTTTTTCGTTGCGGGCAACTCTTGAATATCTTTCTCATGGCAGCTTACCATGCGGGCTTATTTTCCTTCATATATCATTAGCCCTTATTTAAGCCGCCATTATACATCTGTACTGCAATTATTATCTTGAAATTCCACCACTTAGTTTGAGCCGGCAAATTACTTCCTTTTAGATTGTCTTTCGCCATGCCACCGAAGACGACAACAGTTTGCAACTGGGTCACTTCCATAGTCACTGAATATACCCTAAAGGATTTTGTCACTGTCGGATATTTACCAGAGAAGAGCATCTTGTCTTACCGCGCCCCTGACCCGGCCGAAGAAAGACCTCAGCCAAAGGATGGTGAAGCCATCGTCTTTACCGATCATATGAACCAGGGCTTTTCACCGCCCGGCTCAAAATTCTTTAGAGATGTTTTGCACTTTTTCAAGCTTCATTTGCAAGACATTGGACCCAATTCCATATCAAACATCTGTAACTTCCAGGTTTTCTTCGAGGTTTATCTTCAAGAAGAACCTACTGTTGAACTCTTCAGAGAATACTTCTATTTGAACTGCCAGAATGAGTATACCAACGGCCCCAGTTTAGAACTTGGCGGGATTTCGATTCAGCGCAGAGGAGATGCTATCTTTCCTCTAGTAGTCTTGCGAAGCCATCCCAAGGACTGGAACCAAACCTGGTTCTATTGCAAAGATACATCGCCGGCTGATGAGAAACCAATGCCGGGTTATCGCGTTGAGCATCTTGACGCTAAATATTCACTCCCTGATAAACTTTCTGCCGCTGAACGCAAGAAACTTCACCCAACAATCAAAAGGGTTCAAGCCTTGCTGGGAAACGGCTTAACTGGAGTTGACTTGATCCGCTGTTGGATAGCATGGCGGATCATCACTCTGAGCCACCGATCTGACTTGATGTGCAACTACACCGGAGGAACAGACGATCCATTATGTCATAGCTCCCTTCGTCTGACCGAAGAAGCCATTGTTGAAATGGCGACCACCCTTGTCAACAGCAAATATGAAGACTGCAACAAAGTAGGGTTGAATCCTTTCTGCAAGCTTAACCAGGCACCAGAGGTAAGCCTCTTGACTCCTTTTTTCTCAACAGTTAAGTATTTGCATGAGTTTCAACATGCTATCTCTCTATAGGCTAAATCTGACTTTTGGAAAGCCAAATATGATCATGAGGCTGCCAAAAAAGCTAGAGCCGCTGCAATAGCCGCCAAGAAGACTGCCAGGAAATCTAGGAAGAAACCAACTGCTTCTGATTTACTCAAGTTGGATGACATCTCTGAGTTGGAGGTAGCCCTTGACTCTCTTGGCCTGCTTTTTAACAATCTTATTGACACTGACTATTATCAGGATGACACGGGGGCCAGCCAGGCAGTTGAAGAAGAGGTAACTATTATTTCCTCCGACTCAGAACCTTTACCAAGATAGAAACCTCGGCGGGTAACCCGGAAAGTAAGGTTTTTACACCCCTTGGCTTATTTAGATCCTCATTTTGTTTTGAAAAAACAGCAACATGAGAGCCGCCGTTAGACCCGGACTAGTGGAGACGATGAGTTACCCTCCGGTTTACCGAAAACTCCTCGGAAATGCCAAAACGAGTTTCATTTACATCTTAACTCTGACGAACAAGTCACTTTTATAAGTCACTCAACTATAATTCCATTTTTGCAGGAGATTGCTCGTTCCTCCTCTGGTGATTCTTCACAGACTCAGCTGCCGTCTTTTAAGACCACACCCGGGTAAAGATAATTATCCTTCTTCTGCATCTTTATGTCCATATCGTTATACTGACTCATCAAATTCTTCTTGGTGGTCAAGCAAAGCCCAAGAAGGCCAAGGTGGCCAAACCGGCTGAAGACCCGAAAGCCGCTGAACCGACGCAATTGACTCTTGCCCGGGAACAACCTGAAGCATCGGAAGACCCCGCTGTCAACGTTCAACCAGATCTTCCTGAGCCGTCTGTTGACGAAACCATTCTCAATCCATCCACTGCTGAACTGTCAAGCTCCGCTAACCCGCCGGAGACTTACGGCAATGATGTTTTAATCACTGGTAGCAGATTCGTTGAACCGGGTAATCCAACTGTGCTGGCAAGACACTCCGCCAAGCAAGAGGTCATGGAGAGGCATAAAGTGAGGTTTGATGTCTCCCACTACACCCATCTGAGTATAGGTGAAGTACTATCTGGCTATCTTAGCCAAGTCAACTCCAGCCGTGACTCAGAGATTGAAATGGCCAAACAGATGTATCAGAAATATGAGGTATGTTCTCTGGTTTATATAAGTTACATACCCTGGCAGCCCCCAAGTCTGCGGAATATGATAAGAGTGAATGATCCATAGACTTTTAATAAACTTATAAGCTTTTACCTTAAACTCCATTCGATCCCCGGTTTACAACCAAACCGGACACTGATAGTTTTTCAATGTGCATGTGCAGTCCCCAAGGGCCGGTTTAATCAGTATGAATGAACCGGTTCTTAAGTAGGAAAAAAGCAATATGCATTAGCCCCCAAGTGCCAAGTGGTCTTGCTTGCAAAGCACTTGGGACTTCTGGAAAAAATCCAATTCCTTTGACAATAAGATTGCGCTGACAGACATTAGCCTCCAAGTGCCAAGTGTTTATTGCTTGCAAAAGGACTTGGGACTTGCTTTTATAATCCGCCATGAAACTAACAACCTTATTCTGTATACAGGCTGCAACCGCAGAACTGAAATCCCAATTGACTGAAGCCAAGACCCGGCTGTCGACTCAGGAGACTGAAACAAAGAAAATTGAATCCAAACTCCAGTTGAGCATGTCTGAAGCAGAGAAACTGAAGACCAGTTTTAATGCAGATAAAAAGTCGTGGGCCGATGAGAAGACTGCCCTGACGCAGCGTGCTAAAACGGCCGAGGGGGCTCTGAAAGAAGTTACCGCTGAACTCACCGGTTTAAAGAACCGTGTGTCTCAGATGGTTTCTGCAATCTTCGGTGAGTCACCTTATTATTTACTTAAAGTCTATATTTGTCACCATAATGTAAACCGCCTACTTAACTTATTGGAAATACCTCACAGGTCCCCGGAGCAGCAATCTGAGTCAAGATAGTCTGACAAAGCTGAAGGCGGTTTACACTCTTGCGGAGCAATTGTACATTGGAGCTCAGCGGGCTCTTGCCATTATCTCCCCAGCGAACCAAGGACCAAACTTATTGAGTGATGTCTTGAAGAAGCTGTTCATCTTACCCGCCAGGTTTCAGGAAGTCAAGCGTTCCTGTGCGAGAGCCAGGGCCGTAACTGCTTTGAGCCGCTCCAAAGCCTGGGTACCGGAGTTAGACCCGGCAGACGTAGCCAAGGGGTACCCCAGCTTTAAGGGAGATGGAAGTCCCTTCGATCAAGAAGACTTTGCTGCTTGTGTAAATGAGATTCATCCTCATGCCACCATCATTGCTAAAGAAACCAATCTCACCAAGTATCAGCCGGGTTTTGATGCAGAAAATAAGAAGATGGCCACTCCTTCATATAAAGTGACCGATTTAATCCCGCCGGTTCGGCCGCACACTTTTGCCCCGGAAATTGACCCATCTGGCCTGATTGATGATGAATCTGAGTTTGTCGCCCTTCAGGGCTTTGACTGGTCCAAACCCCATTTCCAGATGGTGGAGGAGGACGAATCGGCAAGGGATGAGTCACAACCATCTAGTCAACCCGGCCAGGCTTCATGAACCGGCGCCAGTCTATCATCTTCTATGTGTGAAAGAAAAAACAGTATTATATTTTTTGGGCTCCAAACGCCTTGTAATAGGCTAGCTTAAAACTTCATGTTTTGCTTATGCCATCGTGCATATTGTGCTGCGTACAACACTTTTATCCGTCATATGAAGATATGCTTTACATCCCTTGCAATATCAGTAGTGTTGAATCTGTTCCTGCATGCAATACATAAAATTGCCCTGGCGGTTTATCGCCGGACGGGTCATAACGCCCAATACACAACCATGGAAACCAACATAACTGTATAATTAAGGCCGGATGTAAAGATAGTTAAGGCTGGAAAACCTCCAATTGAAGAGACACAGATAAGCCTGCTATGAATTTTAACTTTGAAACACAACGGCAATATCATACCTGTGATCTTGAATTTGAACTGCCAGTTTATGTAACCCGAACAGTAAGGGTGATAACCCAATCTTTAGAAGCCAACGCTTCCATACGTATGATGACTGTCATACACTGGCGATTTATCTTCAAAAAACCAAGCCGGGTTAAATTGAAACCATACTTATACTTAGATGTTAGACGAAAATCCGCAGAATAAAACAAAGATTGTCTTTCACAAAAAAATTTGGAGGCTTCTGATTCAAATACGATCAGTAAAACGGACCAAGGGGTTAAGCTAGGATTCGAATACGATCATGTAGCCCCTAGTGGTTTTGGCATTGCGCCGATCAAGAGGGTACCGACAACTATGTTCTCCTTGGTTCGAATACGACCTATGTTTGAACAGGAAGCCCCCAAATGACCTTGAGAATTTTTTAACGACTCTGATTCGAATACGATCAAAGTCGGACCCAAAAGGGGTTAAGCTATGATTCAAATACGATCAAGAAGCCCCCTAGTGAGTTTGGCATTGCACCGATCAGGAGGGTACCGACAACTATGTTCTCTTTGGTTCGAATACAACCTATGTTTGAACAGGAAGCCCCCTAGCGACCATATGGTTTTAACGGCTAGATTCGAATACGATCATGAGCCGGACCAAATGGTTAAGCTAGATTTGAACACAATCAGCCCCCAATTGGTCAATTTGAATTTATCATGATGAAGACATGTGACTATTGAGAATGAAAAGGGTAAAGGTCCTACTTTATTACTTATTATAATATATACAATGTCAAAGTATGTACATCATGAGAGCCGGTGGCTCAAGTACATGAAGATGAGCGATATTCCATGGCCGGCGGGTCTCTTCCTCCGACTTACGTGAGTCTTTGTGCTCTCAAACATCGATAGGGTAGTATGACCCGTTGTTCAAGTTCTTGCTGACCACAAAAGGTCCTTCCAAAGGTGGGGATAATTTGTGTGCATTAGTTTGATCCTGGATGAGCCAGAGCACCAAGTCACCTTCTTGAAAGGTTCTGGACGTAACTCGGCGGCTGTGATAACGGCGCAGGTCCTGTTGGTAAATCGCCGAGCGGGCTGCTGCTAAGTCACGCCCTTCATCTAACAGGTCAAGTGCATCCCGACAGGCTCGTTCGTTATCAGCTTCAACGTAAGCCGCCACGCGAGGTGAGTCATGACGGATGTCACTAGGCAAGACTGCCTCTGCTCCATAAACCATGAAGAAAGGCGTATAACCCGTAGACCTATTAGGGGTAGTATTGATGCTCCATATCACAGAGGGTAACTCCTCCACCCAACAACCCGGTGTTCGTTGTAAAGGAACCATAAGCCGGGGCTTGAGACCTTTCAAGATTTCCTGATTGGCTCTTTCAGCTTGACCATTGGATTGGGGGTGAGCTACTGATGAAACATCAAGCCGGATATGCTCACGTTGGCAGAATTCCTCCATAGCACCCTTGGACAGATTAGTACCACTGTCAGTTATAATGCTGTGTGGAAAGCCAAAACGAAAGATCACCTTTTTCATGAATTGAACCACCGTGGCTGCATCACACTTACTAACCAGCTCTGCCTCAACCCACTTTGTGAATTTGTCAACTGCCACAAAAAGGTGTGTCTTCTTATCTTTGGATCTTTTGAAAGGTCCAACCATGTCGAGCCCCCAGACTGCAAACAGCCAAGTAATTGGAATCATCCGCAATTCTTGAGCCGACATGTGTTCCCGTCGTGAGAATTTCTGACAACCATCACACCTACCGACCAGATCCTCTGCATTAGCATGAGCCGTCAGCCAGTAAAAACCATGACGGAAGGATTTGGCTACAAGAGACTTTGAACCGACATGATGGCCACAATCTCCTTCTTGGATTTCCCGAAGAATTTCTTGACCTTCCTCAGGAGAGACACATCGTTGAAACGCCCCTGTGACACTGCGATGATGCAACTCACCATTGGCAATTGTCATTGATTTAGACCATCGGGTTATCTGTCTAGCCAAGGTCTCATCCTCAGGCAACTCGCCCCGGGTCATATAAGCCAAATATGGCACTGTCCAATCTGGGATGACGTGAAGAGCCACCACCAATTGTGCTTCCGGGTCTGGAATAGCCAAGTCTTCCTCTGTAGGCAACTTGACAGAAGGGTTATGCAAAACATCTTAGAAAGTGTTAGGTGGCACCGGCTTACGCTGGACCCCAGCCGACTTGAATCATTAGCCGCTTCATTCTTTCTGCGATCAATGTGTTCCACTTGGTAACCCTTGAAGTGTCCAGCAATGTCATCAACTTCACGACGATAAGCCACCATGAGAGGATCTTTGGAATCCCACTTGCCTGATACTTGTTGAGCCACCAAATCTGAGTCGCCAAAGCACCTTACCCGGTTCAAGATCATCTCCTTAGCCATCCGAAGACCATGGAGCAAGGCCTCATACTCAGCTGCATTGTTAGTATAGGGAAACATCAACCATAGCACATAAAAAAATTTGTCACCTCGAGGGGAAGCTAAAACAACTCTAGCCCCTGAGCCCTCTAATTGCCTGGACCCATCAAAATGAATAGTCCAATATGTGTTGTCCGGCTTCTCTTCAGGCATCCGCAGCTTTGTCCAATCATTGATGAAGTCCACTAGTGCTCGAGATTTGATAGCAGTGCGTGGCACATACTTTAAACCATGAGGCCCAAGTTCAATGGCCCACTTGGCAACTCGTCTTATGGCTTCTCTATTTTGAATTATATCTCCTAAAGGAGCAGAGCTAACCACAATGATGGGATGACCCTGAAAATAATGCTTAAGCTTCCGGCTCGCCATGAACACCCCATAAATAAGTTTCTGCCAATGTGGATATCTCTGTTTGGACTCAATGAGCACCTCACTGATGTAGTAAACCGGCCGTTGAACCGGATATTCCTTGCCATCCTATTTGCGCTCTACTACAATGGCCACACTGACAGCACATGTGTTAGCAGCCACATATAACAATAATGGCTCCTTATCAATGGGAGCAGCAAGGACCGGTGGCTCAGCGAGCTGTCTCTTCAGATCTTCAAAGGCAGTGTTAGTAGCATCACTCCAGACAAAATCATCTATCTTCTTCATCATTTGATACAGCGGTATGGCCTTCTCACCTAACCAGCTTATGAACCGACTTAAAGCAGCGACACGACCCGCCAACCGCTGAACGTCATTGATGCACGCCGTCTTAGCTAAAGATGTAATTGCTTTGATTTTCTCCGGGTTAGCCTCGATGCCTCTGTTAGAAGACAAAAAACCCAAAAGCTTGCCCGCTGGCACTCCAAAAACGCACTTGGCCTGGTTAAGCATCATCTTGTAGACCCGGAGGTTATCAAAGGTTTCCTTCAGATCATCTATCAAGGTCTCCTTCTCTCTGGACTTCACCACAATATCGTCCGCATAAGCATGAACATTGCGCCACTGATTGTGAAGATAGTTCTGCACACATCGCTGATAGGTCGCCTGGGCACTCTTAAGTCCAAAAGGCATAGACACATAGCAGAAGGCTCCAAAAGGAGTAATAAAAGCCGTCTTCTCCTGGTCCTTAACTGCCATCTTGATACGATGATAACCAGAATAAGCATCCAAAACGCTCAAACGCTCACAATCCGCCGTAGCATCAATGATTTGATCAATACGGGGGAGAGCGAAAGGATCAGCCGGACAAGCCTTGTTTAAGTCCATGTAATCCACACACATACACCAGGTGCCGTTCTTTTTGAGCACGAGCACCGGGTTAGCCAACCACTCTGGATGAAAAACCTCAATAATGAACCCAGCCGCCAAGATCCGGGCCACTTCTTCACCAATGGCCTTCCGCCTCTCCTCATTGAACCGCTGAAGAAATTGCTTGACTGGCTTAAATTTTGGATCAATATCGAGAGTGTGCTCAGCGAGTTCTCTCGGTACACCCGGCATGTCAGAAGGTTTCCATGCAAAGATGTCCCAGTTCTCACGGATGAACTCGATGAGCGCGCTTTCCTATTTAGGATCCAGATTAGCACTGATACTAAACTGCTTAGATGAGTCACCTGGAACAAAATCGACAAGCTTGGTGTCATGAGTCGACTTAAACTTCAGGACCGACTCATGTTCTGTAGTTGGCTTTTTCAAAGACGTCATGTCCGCCGGGTCAACATTGTCTTTGTAAAACTTTAACTCCTCTATTGCACAAAAAGATTCAGCGTAAGCAGCATCGCCTTCCTCACATTCCAAGGCTATCTTCCGACTCCCATGCACTGTGATGGTGCCCTTATGACCCGACATCTTAAGCTGCAAATAAATATAACACGACCGTGCCATGAACTTGGCATAAGCCGGTCGTCCAAACAGGGCGTGATACGAGCTCTTGATTTTGACCACCTCAAAAGTTAACTTCTCAGCCCTAGAATCATGCTCATCTCCAAAGGATACTTCCAGTTCAATCTTGCCCACTGGGTACACCGACTTACCAGGCACCACTCCATGGAAAACAGTGTTTGTCGTTTTAAGATTTTTGTCAGTCAACCCCATGCGACGGAAAGTCTCATAATAGAGGATGTTGATGCTACTTCCTCCGTCCATGATTACTTTAGTGAATTTATATCCACCAACTTGAGGTGCCACCACCAAGGCCAGGTGACCCGGATTGTCAACCGGGGGGGGGGGGTGGGTGATCTTCCCTACTCCATAGAATAGGTTGCTCAGACCATCTCAAATAACGAGGGACTGCCGGCTCAACAGCATTCACAGCCCTCTTATGAAGCTTCTGGTCCCGTCTGCACAAACTGGTGCTGAACACATGATACTGTCCACTATTCATCTGCTTTGGATTGCTCTGGTATCCAGATTGCTGCTGCTGTTGCTGACCTCCCTGGCCAGATTGCTGATTATAGCCACCTTGATTTCCTTGAGAGCCTTGAAAATTGGAATTTGAATCGCCGCCCGGACCATGAAAACCGCCGCCACCTGAGCCACCTCCTGGGCCATGATTGCTATTGAACATGTTAGAGTTCTTGAAAGCCTTCATGATCGTACAGTCCTTCCATAGGTGAGTGGCCGATTTCTGTTGAGTACCGTGCCTTGGACATGGCTCATTTAACAACTGCTCAAGAGTGGGACCTGACCCACCGGACCAAGGAGGTGGCCTCCCCTTATGTCACTGGTTGTTGCCCTGTGCATTGGTGTTAGCCACAAACTCCGAGCCACCGTCAGCCTTACGTTTATTATTGCCTCCTTGATTTGCCGAGTTATGCTGATGACCCTTGGCATTGCCATTCTTCTTCCCCTTCCCCGTCTTCTCATCGTCAGACTCAGGATCCTTGGTACTGTCAGAGTCGGCGTACTTGACTAGAGACGCCATCAGCTGGCCCATATCATTACAATCGCGCTTGAGCCGCCCCAACTTCTATTTCAGAGGCATAAAACGGCAATTTTTCTCCAACATTAAGACTGCGGAGCCGGCATCCATCTTATCAGATGAATGTATTATGGCTTTGACCCGACGCACCCAATGAGTCGTGGATTCACCTTCCTCTTGTTTAGAATTAGTCAGATCCACAATTGACATGGGCTGCTTGTAGGTGTCTTTGAAATTCTGAATAAACCGGGCTTTTAATTCTGCCCATGAACCGATGGAATTGGGTGGCAACCCCTTCAACCAAGTGCGGGCTGTTCCATCCAACATCATGGTAAAGTACTTGGCCATTGCCGCGTCACTGACCTCCAGTAGTTCCATGGCCATCTCATAGCTTTCAATCCATGACCCTGGCTGTAAATCGGCCGTGTAATTAGGCACCTTTCGAGGCCCCTTGAAATCCTTGGGCAAACGCTCATTACGCAGAGCCGGTACTAAGCAAGGGATACCTCCAGTCCTTGTGGCCATGCCTGCCTTATCAGAGGTCGTCGGATGAACTGGAAAAGACTGGTGAGCCGCCCGCTGAGCCGCCTGCTTAGCTGCCCGTGGAGCCGCCCGCTCAACCTCTTGGCGGATCCTATCCTGGTCAACCAAGTTAAGAGCTCCATCACGTGCCGGGTCATGCCCGCACGACTGGTCACGGCGCCGGGCGTTGCTTGAGACGGCTGCTGAATCTATGTGCCTGCTATAACTCAGGCTCCGGCTTGGGTGAGGTGTCGAATGAATCCTGTCTCGACTATAAGAATATGCCTCCTGCTGCACCAGAGCCGTCTGAAGAAGTTCTCTGACCCTTCGGGTTTCAATCATCGTCGGAGAGTCACCCTCCGCTGGGAGAGCCACCAATCGCGCCGCCGCAGCGATCATGTTCTCCAAAGGGTTAGAATAATGACCTGGTGGTGTTGGTACATAACGAGGTGAAGCGGTATTCATACGAGGAGGTTCCATCACCCGTGGTTGAACCGGCGCCCCAGCCCGGGGCGTTGCCACCCGGTTTACCTCCGGCGGGTTACTGGGGCCTGCACTGGATGTGCGGAAGAGGTTTCTAGGATCATAAGTCATAGGCAGACGTGATTGAGCCTTCTGCTGTCTTCTCCTCATGACCTCATTTGATGCTTTCAGATCCATCGTAAGCTAAAAAGCCTCTGATTGAATCTGCTGAGCTCGAGCATCCAAAGCCGCCCGCTCCGCGGCCATCCTGACGTCCTTCGCTGCTAGGTTTTCCTTGGCTTGTACTACCTCCTCATGTAACCGTGCCACTTCTGCATTGTGCCGAGCCTGATCCACCGGGCTAACCACAACAGTTAACAGGGCTGTCATCCTATCCATGAGATCCATCAGTACCTAAGCCGGCGGGCGCGCATGGCCTCCTGCCCCGGCCGCCACCGACCCAGAGGTTATCGCTGCCGCAGTTGTGGAGTTTTGAACGGGTTGCGTGCCAGTCATGAAGATCCCTGCCCTCCTCGGCGGCTCAAAGGGGTCCGGAATACTGTTGCCATCGGAACAGCCCCCAAGCCCACCATATTGCAATTGATACAATGAATCCGTCTCACCTGTGGACGATCCACCGTCAGAGCAGATGGTCGTCTCATCGTCAGACACCGATCCTTGATACGTCCATTTGCATCATGCTTTTATATCAATATTTATTGCATTATGGGCTGTTATTATACATTATGTCACAATACTTATGCATATTCTCTCTTATTTTACAAGGTTTACATAAAGAGGGAGAATGCCGGCAGTTGGGATTCTGGCTGGAAAAGGAGCAAATATTAGAGACCTATTCTGCACAGCTCCAAAAGTCCTGAAACTTCACGGATGATGTTTTCCAAATATATAAAAAACATTGAGCGCAAGAACTTCACCAGGAGGGCTACACCCTGCCCACGAGGGTGGGGCGCGCGCCCTACCCCCTGGGCACGCCCCCTACCTCGTGGGCCCCCTGGTGGCCCTCCGGTTACCATCTTCTGCTATATGGACGCTTTCGATGGGAAAAAAAAATCATAAGCCATCTTCTCGGACGAAACTCCGCCGCCATGAGGCGGAACCTTGGCGGAACCAATCTAGGGTTCTGGCGGGGCTGTTCTGCCGGGGAAACTTCCCTCCCGGAGGGGGAAATCATCGCCATCGTCATCACCAACGCTCCTCTCATCGAGAGAGGGCAATCTCCATCAACATCTTCATCAGCACCATCTTATCTCAAAACCCTAGTTCATCTCTTGTATCCAATTCTTGTCTCCAAGTCCGGGATTGGTGCTAGTAGGTTGCTAGTAGTGTTAATTACTCCTTGTAGTTGATGCTAGTTGGTTTAATTGGTGGAAGATCATATGTTCAGATCCTATATGCATATTAGTACCCCTCTGATTATGAACATGTTTATGCTTTGTGAGTAGTTACTTTTGTTCCTGAGGACATGGGAGAAGTCTTGCTATTAGTAGTCATGTGAATTTGGTATTCGTTCAATATTTTGATGAGATGTGTGTTGTCTCTCCTCTAGTGGTGTTATGTGAACGTCGACTACATGACACTTCACCATTGTTTGGGCCTAGAGTAAGGCATTGGGAAGTAATAAGTAGATGATGGGTTGCTAGAGTGACAGAAGCTTAAACTCTAGTTTATGCGTTGCTTCGTAAGGGGCTGATTTGGATCCATATGTTTCATGCTATGGTTAGGTTTACCTTAATACTTTTGTTGTATTTGCGGATGCTTGCAATAGAGGTTAATCATAAGTGGGATGCTTGTCCAAGTAAGGGCATCACCCAAGCACCGGTCCACCCACATACCAAATTATCAAAGTACCGAACGCGAATCATATGAGCGTGATGAAAACTAGCCTGACGATATTCCCATGTGTCCTCGGGAGTGCTTTACATCATATAAGAGTTTGTCCAGGCTTGTCCTTTGCTACAAAAAGGATTGGGCCACCTTGCTGCACCTTATTTACTTTTGTTACTTGTTGCTCGTTACAAATTATCTCATCACAAAACTATCTGTTACCACTTATTTCAGTAATAACAATCGCACCATGCTTGATTCTTATTGTGCTGGCTCTTTTATGATGAGGACTATTGAATTCAAATGGGATTTATTGGAAAGAATTAAACGCAACTCCGAAGATTGGGACCTCGACAATGGTAAGGAGTCAGGTATGATACCTACTTTTGATTGTGTTAAATCTTTTATGGATACCGACATTTCTCGTAAATTTAGCACTAAATATGGACTTGACTCTGAGATAGTAGCTTCTTTCTGTGAATCTTTTGCTGCTTATGTTGATCTCCCCAAGGAGAAGTGGTTTAAATATCATCCTCCCATAGAAGTAAAAGTAGCTGCACCTATTAAAGTTGAAGAAAAGACTATTACTTATAATGATCCTATTGTTCCTACTTCTTATGTTGCGAAACCGCCTTTCCCTGTTAGGATCAAGGATCATGCTAAAGCTTCAACTGTGGTTCGTAAAAGCAATATTAAAACATATACACCTCCTGAGCAAGTTAAAGTTGAACCTAATATTGCTATTGTTAACGATCTCTTGTCTAGATGGGCATGTTATTTATTTCTGTGATGAAACTGCTAGAATTGCTAAACCCCGTGATACAGATAAACCTAGACCTGTGGTAGGTATGCCTGTTATTTCTGTTAAAATAGAAGATCATTGTTATCATGGCTTATGTGATATGGGTGCTAGTGCTAGTGCAATACCTATTGACTTATACAAAGAAATTATGCATGACATTGCACCTGTTGAGTTAGGAGATATTGATGTCACAATTAAACTTGCTAATAGAGATACTATTTCACCAATGGGAATTGTTAGAGATGTTGAAGTCTTGTGTGGGAAAACTAAATATCCTGCTGATTTTCTTGTTCTTGGTTCCCCACAAGATAGCTTCTGTCCCATTATATTTGGTAGACCCTTCTTAAATACTGTTAATGCTACCATAGATTGCAAAAGAGATGTTGTTACTATCGGTTTAGATGATATGACCCATGAATTTAATTTTTCTAAATTTAGTAGACAACACCGTGAAGAAGAATTACCTAGTAAAGATGAAATTATTGGTCTTGCTTCTATTGCCGTACCTCCTAGTGATCCTTTAGAACAATATTTGCTAGACCATGAAAATGATATGTTTATGAATGAAAGAAGGGAATTAGATGAAGTATTCTTTAAACATGAACCTATTCTGAAACACAATTTACCTGTTGAAATCCTAGGAGATCCTCCTCCACTCAAGGGTGATCCCGTGTTTGAGCTTAAACCGTTACCGGATACTCTTAAATATGCTTATCTTGATGAGGAAAAGATATATCCTGTTATTATTAGTGCTAACCTTTCAGAACATGAAGAAGAGAGATTATTGAAAATTCTGAAGAAGCACCGTGCTGCTATTGGGTATACTCTTGATGATCTTAAGGGCATTAGACCCACTCTATGCCAACATAAAATTAATTTGGAAGAAGATGCTAAACCAGTTCATGATCATCAACGCCGTCTGAATCCTAAAATGAAAGAGGTGGTAAGAAAGGAGATAATAAAGCTCCTTGAGGCAGGTATAAGTTACCCCATTGCTGATAGTCAGTGGGTAAGCCCTGTCCATTGTGTCCCTAAGAAGGGAGGTATTACTGTTGTTCCTAATGACAAAGATGAATTGGTTCCTCAAAGAATTATTACTGGTTATAGGATGGTAATTGATTTCCGCAAATTAAATAAGGCTACTAAAAAGGATCATTACCCCTTACCTTTTATCGATCAAATGCTAGAAAGATAATCCAAACATACACATTTTTGCTTTCTAGATGGTTATTCTGGTTTCTCTCAAATACCTGTGTCAGCTAAAGATCAATCAAAGACTACTTTTACATGCCCTTTTGGTACTTTTGCTTATAGACGTATGCCTTTTGGTTTATGTAATGCACCTGCTACCTTTCAAAGATGCATGATGGCTATATTCTCTGACTGCTGTGAAAAGATTTGTGAGGTTTTCATGGATGACTTTTCCGTCTATGGATCTTCTTTTGATGATTGCTTGAGCAACCTTGATCGAGTTTTGCAGAGATGCAAAGAAACTAATCTTCTCCTGAATTGGGAAAATTGCCACTTTATGGTTAATGAAGGTATTGTCTTGGGGCATAAAGTTTATGAAAGAGGTATTGAAGTTGATAAAGCCAAGGTTGATGCTATTGAAAAGATGCCATGTCCCAAGGACATCAAAGAAAAGGAGCCGAGAACCCCGTTGCAGACAGTGCAACATGTCGTCCCAGGATTCGGAAGGAGAAAGCTATGTGGCTAATTACCTTGCAGACCCTAAGGTCTATGGAGAGGTGGAGCATTATGGTTGGACCACGGAAGAAGAAGAAGACTATGAACCCAAGGGAAAGGAGGAGACGAGCTCAGATGAAGATGAAGTCCCACTACCTCAACCTGGGGACATGCATGTGGAGTTCAAAAAGTCAAGCCTCCCGGATAGGGTAAAGAAACCTAAGATCGAGTTTATCCCTTTTTGACTCTTGCAGGAAAACAAGCAGGAACTATGCAAAAAGATACTGAGCCTGGAACAGGAGATCGAGGACCTAAGGGACCAAAATTCTGTCCTCAAATGCAAATTAAGGAAGAAGCCTACGCCATTAACAAAATCACCACCGTCTCCTCCAACAAAGAAGAATTGAGTATCTGGTATGGGCACTCCACTTGGCAACTGCCAAGCTTGGGGGAGTGCCCCGGTATCGTATCACCATCACTTTTATCTTTACCGTTTTTCTTAGTTCGATCCTTTTGCTAATATCTTGATCTAGTAGAATAAAAGTTCTTAGTATGATCTAGTTGTGAGGTTTGCTTTATTATTCTTCTATGTAATCGAGTCCGTGAGCTATATAAGAAAGATTAGTGTTGAGTCAAGGGCTTGCTTATTTTTGCCATGATCCAAAATAAAGGAATAAAAGAAAAGAGAAAGAAATAAAAAGAAACAAAGAGATCATGTAAGTCTTATGGAGAGTAATGAGCTCACATAGAAAGAGTATGATGAATAAAAGTTGTTGAGAGTTGACAAACACAGTTTTGGTCATCGTTGCAATTAATAGGAAGTAATAAAGAAGGAGAGGTCTTCACATATAAATATACTATCTTGGACATCTTTTATGATTGTGAGCACTCATTAAAATATGACATGCTAAAGAGTTGACATTGGACAAGGAAGACAATGTAATGGGTTATGTTTTCTTACATTTGAGATAAATTATATTGTCTTGGATCTTCCAACATCATGAGCTTGCCTTTCCCCCTCATGCTAGCCAAATTCATTGCACCAAGTAGAGATACTACTTGTGCTTCCAAATACCCTTAAACCAGTTTTGCCATGAGAGTACACTATACCTAACTTCGGATTGAGTAAGATCCATCAAGTAAGTTGTCATCGGTGCAAGCAATAAAAATATTGCTCTCTAAATATGTATGATTGATTGGTGTGGAACAAATAAGCTTTATACGATTGTGTGATATGGAAGTAATAAAAGCGACAGACTGCATAATAAAGGTCCATATCACAAGTGGCAATATAAAGTGACGTTCTTTCGCATTAGGATTTTGTGCATTTACCCACAAAAGCACATGACAACCTCTGCTTCCCTCTGCGAAGGGCCTATCTTTTACTTTTATCTCCTACACTGCAAAAGAGTCATGGTGATCCTCACCCTTTATTTTTTTTTACATTTTATCCTTTGGCAAGCACAATATGTTGGAAAGATCCTGGTATATATGGCTAATTGGATGTGGGTTTTCATGAACTATTACTGTTGACATTACCCTTGAGGTAAAACGTTGGGAGGCAAAAACTATAAGCCCCTATCTTTCTCTGTGTCCGATTAAAACTCCAGACCCATAAGTATTGTGTGAGTGTCAGCAATTGTGAAAGATTATATGATAGTTGAGTATGTGGACTTGCTGAAAATCTCTTATACATTGACTCTTTCCTATGTTATGATAAATTGCAATTGCTTCAATGACTGAGATTATAGTTTGTTAGTTTTCAATGAAGTTTATGATTCATACTTGATATTGCGATTGAATTATTACTCTAGCATAAGATATCATATGACAAGAATTATATAAGTTGCTGTTCTAAGAATGATCATGATGCCCTCATGTCCGTATTTTATTTTTATCGACACCTTATTCTCTAAACATGTGGACATATTTTTCGATATCGGCTTTTTGCTTGAGGACAAGCGAGGCCTAAGCTTGGGGGAGTTGATACGTCCATTTTGCAACATGCTTTTATATCAATATTTATTGCATTATGGGCTGTTATTACACATTATGTCACAATACTTATGCCTATTCTCTCTTATTTTACAAGGTTTACATAAAGAGGGAGAATGCTGGCAGTTGGGATTCTGGCTGGAAAAGGAGCAAATATTAGAGACCTATTCTGCACAGCTCCAAAAGTCCTGAAACTTCACGGATGATGTTTTCCAAATATATAAAAAACATTGAGCGCAAGAACTTCACCAGGGGGCCACACCCTGCCCACGAGGGTGTGGGGCGCGCCCCCTACCTCGTGGGCCCCCTGATGGCCCTTCGGTTACCATCTTCTGCTATATGGACTTTTTCGATGGGAAAAAAATCATAAGCCATCTTCTCAGACGAAACTCCGCCGCCACGAGGCGGAACCTTGGCGGAACCAATCTAGGGTTCTGGCGGGGCTGTTCTGCCGGGGAAACTTCCCTCCCGGAGGGGGAAATCATCGCCATTGTCATCACCAACGCTCCTCTCATCTGGAGAGGGCAATCTCCATCAACATCTTCATCAGCACCATCTCATCTCAAAACCCTAGTTCATCTCTTGTATCCAATTCTTGTCTCCAAGTCCGGGATTGGTGCTAGTAGGTTGCTAGTAGTGTTAATTACTCCTTGTAGTTGATGCTGGTTGGTTTAATTGGTGGAAGATCATATGTTCAGATCCTATATGCATATTAATACCCCTCTGATTATGAACATGTTTATGCTTTGTGAGTAGTTATTTTTGTTCCTGAGGACATGGGAGAAATCTTGCTATTAGTAGTCATGTGAATTTGGTATTCGTTCGATATTTTGATGAGATGTGTGTTGTCTCTCCTCTAGTGGTGTTATGTGAACATCGACTACATGACACTTCACCATTGTTTGGGCTTAGAGGAAGGCATTGGGAAGTAATAAGTAGATGATGGGTTGGTAGAGTGACAGAAGCTTAAACCCTAGTTTATGCGTTGCTTCGTAAGGGGCTGATTTGTATCCATATGTTTCATGCTATGGTTAGGTTTACCTTAATACTTTTGTTGTATTTGCGGATGCTTGCAATAGAGGTTAATCATAAGTGGGATGTTTGTCCAAGTAAGGGAAGCACCCAAGCACCGGTCCACCCACATACCAAATTATCAAAGTACCGAACACGAATCATATGAGCGTGATGAAAACTAGCTTGACGATATTCCCATGTGTCCTCGGGAGCGCTTTACATCATATAAGAGTTTGTCCAGGCTTGTCCTTTGCTACAAAAAGGATTGGGCCACCTTGTTGCACCTTATTTACTTTTGTTACTTGTTGCTCGTTACACATTATCTCATCACAAAACTATCTGTTACCACTTATTTCAGTACTTGCAGAGAATACCTTGCTGGAAACCGCTTATCATTTCCTTCTGCTCCTCGTTGTGTTCGACACTCTTACTTATCGAAAGGACTACGATAGATCCCCTATACTTGTGGGTCATCGCTCCTTCAGAGAACTCTCCTCCATGGACGCATCCCACGAAGGCACACTTCACGGCGGGCTGAGTCCGGGCGGGTTTCGCACGCTGAGCCATCTCGATGATGTCGGTGCAGATGTCCGGCTCAGGGCCCGGCTCGCCGATCTGGCTGATGAAGACATGGATTCCGCCGAAGGTGACCCGGTACCCGTACTCAATTGAGCCAGCATCGGGGCCCCAGCCAGCGTCGTCGATATAGAGCTTGCCGCGACGACTCTTGGTCATCCGGCCCACAGCATATCCCTTGAGCCCTTCGAAATTACCCTTCAAGAATTCAAATCCACCGTGCGCAGGCCCCACGGTGGGCGCCAACTATCATGGAATTGTCACGACAGATGTCCTAGTGAAAGGACTTAATCGTGGAGCCATCACAACTAGGAAGCTTAAAGGTGTTAAATGGGACAAAGGACACGAGGAGTTATACTGGTTCGTCCCCTTGCGGTGAAGGTAAAGGCCTAGTCTAGTTGAGGTGATATTGCTAGGGTTTCGATGACTAGGGAGCTAATACGCTTAACCTGGCTCTCTATATGTTGTTTCTTACCCTAAGCCGTTGCCAGGTCGTCCCCTTATATACACTGGTTGACGCCTTGCGACCTATAGAGTCTCGGCCGGCTCATACAATGTGCCCGACTCGGTGACGTATCTTACATGCCTTACATTACAAGTCTATTCATACATGGAGATTTATACTTACGGGCCTTAAGCTGCCTCTAGGCTTGGGCCTGTTATAAGCCTAACTGTGAACCGCCATCTTGTATACTCTTCGGCTTCATACAGGTAAACCGCCATTGTGGTTGACCCGGCCCCTCCTGGGCGGGTCATATCTGGTAGTCATATCCCCAACATGTAGGGTCTACACACTTATTGTTCGGTGACACTAGAGTTGTAATGGGAATTGTATGTGGTTACCGAAAGTTGTTTGGAGTGTCGGATGAGATCCTGGACGTCACGAGGAGTTCCAGAATGGTCCGGAGGTAAAGACTTATATATGGGAAGTCCTATTTTGGCCACCGGAAAATGTTCGGGATTTTTTGGTATTGTATCGGGAAGGTTCTAGAAGGTTTCGGACTGGGGCCCACCTGCATGGGAATCCACATGAACATGGGTAGTGGGGGCAAGGACCCACACCCTTGGTTAAGGCGCACCAAGACCCCCCCCCCTTAGAAGGAATAAGATCATATCCCGAAGGGATAAGATCAAGATCCCTAAAAAGGGGGGATAACAATCGGTGGGGAAGGAGAAGGATGGGATTTCTTTCCTCCCACCTTTGCCAACGCCCCAATGGACTTGGAGGGTGCTACCTCTTGAGCACTGCGTTGGTTTTCCCCGAAGAGGAAGGGATGATGCAGCAAAGTAGCATAAGTAGTTCCCTCAGTTTTGAGAACCAAGGTATCAATCCAGTAGGAGGCTATGCGCCAGTCCCTCGCACCTGCACAAAACAAATAAATCCTCGCAACCAACGTGATAAGGGGTTGTCAATCCCTACAAGGCCACTTACAGGAGTCAGATCTGATACATATGATAAGATAATATTTTTGGTATTTTTGTGATAAAGATGCAAAGTAAAGTAAAAGCAAAGGAAATAGCAAAGGAAATAACTAAGTAGTAGGAGATTAATATGATGAAGATAGACCCGGGGGCCATAGGTTTCACTAGTGGCTTCTCTCGAGAGCATAAGTATTCTACGGTGGGTGAACAAATTACTGATGAGCAATTGACAGAATTGAGCATAGTTATGAGAATATCTAGGCATGATCATGTATATAGGCATCACGTCCGAGACAAGTAGACCAACTCCTGCCTGCATCTACTACTATTACTCCACTCATCGACCGCTATCCAGCATGCATCTAGAGTATTAAGTTAAAACAGAGTAACGCCTTAAGCAAGATGACATGATGTAGAGGGATAAACTCATGCAATATGAAATAAACCCCATCTTGTTATCCTTGATGGCAATGATGAAATACATGCCTTGCTGCCCCTTCTGTCACTGGGTAAGGACACCGCAAGATCGAACCCAAAGCTAAGCACTTCTCCCATGGCAAGAACTACCAATCTAGTTGGCCAAACCAAATGGATAATTCGAAGAGACTTGCAAAGATAACCAATCATGCATAAAAGAATTCAGAGAAGATTCAAATATTATTCATAGATAGACTTGATCATAAACCCACAATTCATCAGTCTCAACAAACACACCGCAAAAAGAAGATTACATCGAATAGATCTCCACAAGAGAGGGGGAGAACATCGTATTGAGATCCAAAAAGAGAGAAGAAGCCATCTAGCTACTAACTATGGACCCGTAGGTCTGAGGTGAACTAGTCACACTTCATCGGAGGGGCTATGGTTTTGATGTAGAAGCCCTACGTGATCGATGCCCCCTCCGGCGGAGCTGCAGAACAGGCCCCAAGATGGGATCTCGTGGATACAGAAAGTTACGACGGTGGGATTAGGGTTTTGGCTCCGTATCTGATCGTTTGGGGGTACGTAGGTATATATAGGAGGAAGGAGTACGTCGGTGGAGCAACAAGGGGCCCACGAGGGTGGAGGGCGCGCCTGGGGGGGGGGAGGCGCGCCCCTACCTCATGGCGTCCTCTTTTGTGTCTTGACGTAGGGTCCAAGTCTCTTGGGTCTTGTTCGTTGAGAAAATCACGTTCCTAAAGGTTTCATTCTGTTTGGACTCCGTTTGATATTCCTTTTCTTCGAAACCCTAAAACAGGCAAAAAACAACAATTTTGGGTTGGGCCTCCGGTTAATAGGTTAGTCCCAAAAATAATATAAAAGTGGATAATAAAGCTCAATAATGTCCAAAACAGTAGATAATATAGCATGGAGCAATCAAAAATTATAGATACACTGGAGACGTATCAAGCATCCCCAAGCTTAATTCCTGCTCGTCCTCGAGTAGGTAAATGATAAAAACAGAATTTTTGATGCGGAGTGCTACTTGGCATAATTTTAAGGTAATTCTTCTTAATTGTGGTATGAATATTGAGATCTGAAAGATTCAAGACAAAAGTTCATATTGACATAAAAATAATAATACTTCAAGCATACTAACAAAGCAATTATGTCTTCTCAAAATAACATGGCCAAAGAAAGTTATCCCTACAAAATCATATAGTCTGGCTATGCTCTATCTTCACCACACAAAGTATTTAAATCATGCACAACCCTGATGACAAGCCAAGCAATTGTTTCATACTTTTGACATTCTCAAAACTTTTTCAATCTTCACGCAATACATGAGCGTGAGCCATGGATATAGCACTATAGGTGGAATAGAATGGTGGTTGTGGAGAAGACAAAAAGGGAGAAGATAGTCTCACATCAACTAGGCGTATCAACGGGCTATGGAGATGCCCATCGATAGATATCAATGTGAGTGAGTAGGGATTGCCATGCAACGGATGCACTAGAGCTATAAGTATATGAAAGCTCAAAAAGAAACTAAGTGGGTGTGCATCCAACTTGCTTGCTCATGAAGACCTAGGGCATTTTGAGGAAGCCCATCATTGGAATATACATGCCAAGTTCTGTAATGAAAAATTCCCACTAGTATATTAAAGTGACGAAATGAGAGACTCTCTACTATGAATATCATGGTGCTACTTTGAAGCACAAGTGTGGTAAAAGGATAGTAGCATTGTCCCTTCTCACTTTTTCTCTCATTTTTTGGGCCTTTTCTCCCTTTTTATGGCCTCTTTTCTTTTCTTTTTTTTATTTTTCATCCGGAGTCTCATACCGACTTGTGGGGGAATCATAGTCTCCATCATCCTTTCCTTACTGGGACAATGCTCTAATAATGATGATCATAACACTTTTATTTTCTTACAACTCAACAATTACAACTCGATACTTAGAACAAAATATGACTCTATATGAATGCCTCCGGCGGTGTACCGGGATATGCAATGACTCATGAGTGACATGTATGAAAGAATTATGAACGGTGGCTTTGCCACAAATACTATGTCAACTACATGATCATGCTAGGAAATATGACAATGATGGAGTGTGCCATAATAAACAGAAAGGTGGAAAGTTGCATGGTAATATATCTTGGAATGTCTATGGAAATTCCATAATAGGTAGGTATGGTGGCTGTTTTGAGGAAGGTATATGGTGGGTGTATGATATCGGCGAAAGGTGCGCGGTGTTAGAGAGGCTAGCAATGGTGGAAGGGTGAGAGTGCGTATAATCCATGGACTCAACATTAGTCATAAAGAACTCATATACTTATTGCAAAAATATACAAGTTATCAAAGCAAAGTATTACACGCATGCTCCTAGGGGGATAGATTGGTAGGAAAAGACCATCGCTCGTCCCCGACCACCACTCATAAGGAAGACAATCAATAAATAAATCATGCTCCGACTTCATCACATAACGGTTCACCATACGTGCATGCTACGGGAATCACAAACTTTAACACAAGTCTTCTTCAAATTCACAACTACTCAACTAGCACAACTTTAATATCACCATCTTCCTATCTCAAAACAATTATCAAGCATCAAACTTCTCAGAGTATTCAACACACTCATAAGAGAATTTTATTATTAATCTTGTATACCTAGCATATTAGGATTATGAAAATTACCATGCTATTTAAGACTCTCGAAATAATCTAAGTGAAGCATGAGAGATCAATAGTTTCTATAGAACAAATCCACCACCGTGCTCTAAAAGATATAAGTGAAGTACTAGAGCAAAACTATATAACTCAAAAGATATAAGCGAAGCACATAAAGTATTCTAAAAAATTCCAAATCATGTATGGCTCTCTCAAAAGGTGTGTACAGCAAGGATGATTGTGGTAAACTAAAAAGTAAAGACTCAAATCATACAAGACGCTCCAAGCAAAACACATATCATGTGGCGAATAAAAATATAGCACCAAGTAAAGTTACCGATAGAAGTAGACGAAAGAGGGGATGCCTTCCGGGGCATCCCCAATCTTTGGCTCTTGCCACTCCTTGTTCCATAATCCATCAAAGCTTTACCCAAAACTTGAAAACTTCACAACACAAAACTCAAAATAGAAAATCTTGTGAGCTCCGTTAGCGAAAGAAAACAAAGGACCACTTCAAGGTACTGTAATGTACTCATTCTTTATTTATATTGGTGTTAAACCTACTGTATTCAAACTTCTTTATGGTTTATAAACTATTTTACTAGCCATAGATTCATCAAAATAAGCAAACAACACACGAAAAATTGAATCTATCAAAAATAGAACAGTCTGTAGTAATCTGTAGCTAGCGCAAGATCTGGGACCCAAAAATTCTAAAATAAATTTCTGGACGTGAGTAATTTATATATTAATCATATTCAAAAATAATTAACTAAATATCACTTTCCAAATAAAAATGGCAGCAGTTCTCGTGAGCGCTAAAGTTTCTGTTTTTTACAGCAAGTGTAACAAGACTTTCCCAAAGTCTTCCCAACGGTTCTACTTGGCACAAACACTAATTAAACACAAAAAACACAACCAAAACAGAGGCTAGATAAATTATTTATTACTAAACAGGAGCAAAAATCAAGGAATAAAAATAAGATTGGGTTGCCTCCCAACAAGCGCTATCGTTTAACACCCCTAGCTAGGCATAACAAGCAAGGATAGATCTAGGTATTGCCATCTTTGGTAGGCAATTCTTCAATGAGGCACCTACAATCTTTAGGAATTTATTTCTTTTTATTGATTATAAAACTTATAGGCACAAGATCAAAAAAATCATTTGTAACAAATGGTTCCTTAATGATAGCAAAAAGATTGGGATGAACACTTATAGATTTCAGATCCGCAGTTTCCTTACTAGAGGATTCACCCTTATTTTTAGGAACATACATAAGCTTGGCCATTTTAGCGGGAGGACTTGGAGTATTCTTTACGGAAGAAAAAACGGTTCCCAAGTTGGTAATAATATCCTCAAGTTTATCAATTCTAGTGGAATCGTGATTTATTTTCTCATTAACTACGGGTTCCTTCTCTTTAATATTTTTCAAAGTGACTCCTACTTTAGATCCATATTGAGAGATTCGGTTGTGGATATTTTTATCCAAATTTTCAATTAACTCTACGGTAGCAACCTTATTTTCAATAATTTCAAGCCTTTGGATTACATGCTCAAAAGTTAATACAGTTCCATTAACCAAAAGAGGGGGTGAGCCAAACAAATCTATCATAGCATTATAAGAATCAAAAGTATGGCTACCCAAGAAGTTCCCTCCAGTAATAGTATCAAGGATATATCTGTGCCAAGGAGTAATGCCTACATAAAAATTGCGAAGAAGAACGGAAGTAGATTGCTTCCTGGTGGATCTATTTTGAGCATTGCAAATTCTATACCAAGTATCTTTTAGGTTTCCCCCTCCCTTTGCTTAAAATTTAGAATTTCATTCTCGGGAGATAACGGAGAACATAAGGGACTAGCCATAACGACAAGCAAGCAAACTAATAGACAAGCAAACAAAAAACAAGCGGGCAAAAAGAGGCAAATAGAGAAAGAGAGGGAGGATAGAGAGAGAGAGGGCAAATAAAATGGCAAGGGTGAAGTGGGGGAGAGGAAAACGAGAGGCAAATGGCAAATAATGTAATGCGGGATAAGGGTATGTGATGGGTACTTGGTATGTTGACTTTTACGTAGACCTCCCCGGCAACGGAGCCAGAAATCCTTCTTGCTACCTCTTGTGCACTGCGTTGGTTTTCTTCGAAGAGGAAGGGATGATGCAGCCAAGTAGTGTAAGTATTTCCCTCAGTTTTGAGAACCAAGGTATCAATCCAGTAGGAGGCTACGCGCCAGTCCCTCGCACCTGCACAAAACAAATAAATCCTCGCAACCAACACGATAAGGGGTTGTCAATCCCTACACGGCCACTTACGAGAGTGAGATCTGATAGATATGATAAGATAATATTTTTGGTATTTTTGTGATAAAGATGCAAAGTAAAGTAAAAGAAAAGTAAAAAAGCAAAGGAAATAACTAAGTAGTAGGAGATTCATATGATGAAGATAGACCCGGGGGCCATAGGTTTCACTAGTGGCTTCTCTCGAGAGCATAAATATTCTACGGTGGGTGAACAAATTACTGTTGAGCAATTGACAGAATTGAGCATAGTTATGAGAATATCTAGGCATGATCATGTATATAGGCATCACTTCCGAGACAAGTAGACCGACTCCTGCCTGCATCTACTACTATTACTCCACTCATCGACTGCTATCCAGCATGCATCTAGAGTATTAAGTTAAAAACAGAGTAACGCCTTAAGCAAGATGACATGATGTAGAGGGATAAACTCATGCAATATAATGAAAACCCCATCTTGGTATCCTTGATGGCAACAATACAATACATGCCTTGCCGGCCCTACTGTCACTGGGAAAGGACACCGCAAGATTGAACCCAAAGCTAAGCACTTCTCCCATTGCAAGAAAGATCAATCTAGTAGGCCAAACCAAACTGATAATTCAAAGAGACTTGCAAAGATAACCAATCATACATAAAAGAATTCAGAGAAGATTCAAATATTGTTCATTGATAGACTTGATCATAAACCCACAATTCATCGGTCTCAAAAAACACACCGCAAAAAGAAGATTACATCGAATAGTTCTCCACAAGAGAGGGGGAGAACATTGTATTGAGATCCAAAAAGAGAGAAGAAGCCATGTAGCTACTAACTATGGACCCTTAGGTCTGAGGTGAACTACTCACACTTCATCGAAGGGGCTATGGTGTTGATGTAGAAGCCCTCCGTGATCGATGCCCCCTCCGTCGAAGCTCCGGAACAGGCCCCAAGATGGGATCTCGTGGATACAGAAAGTTACGACGGTGGAATTAGGGTTTTGGCTCCGTATCTGATCGTTTGGGGTACGTATGTATATATAGGAGGAAGGAGTACGTCGGTGGAGCAACAGGGGGCCCACAAGGGTGGGGGGCGTGCCTCGGGGGGGGGGGGGGGGTAGGCGCGCCCCCTACCTCGTGGCCTCCTCTTTTGTGTCTTGACGTAGGGTCCAAGTGGGTCTTGTTCGTTGAGAAAATCAGGTTTCATTCTGTTTGGACTCCGTTTGATATTCCTTTTCTTCGAAACCCTAAAACAGGCAAAAAACAACAATTCTGGGCTGGGCCTCCGGTTAATAGGTTAGTCCCAAAAATAACATAAAAGTGGATAATAAAGCCCAATAATGTCCAAAACAGTAGATAATATAGCATGGAGCAATCAAAAATTATAGATACGTTGGAGACGTATCAGAGGGCAAGAAACCAACCCCCTCCACCCCTATATATAGTGGGGAGGTGCATGGGAGCTGCACCCCTTGCCCCTGGCGCAACCCTCCCCCTCCAACTCCTCCTCCTCCTCCGTTGAGCGTAGCGAAGCTCTACCGAAGAACCACGAGCTCCACCACCACACCGTCGTGCTGCCGGAGTTCTCCCTCAACTTCTCCTATCCCCTTGCTGGATCAAGAAGGAGACATCCCTAGGCTATACGTGTGTTGAACACAAAGGCGCCGTCCGTTCGGCGCTTGGATCGGATCTTCCGCGATTTGAATCGCCGCGAGTATGACTCCATCAACCGCGTTCTTGTAATGCTTCCGCTTAGCGATCTTCAAGGGTATGAAGATGCACACCCTCTCTCTCGCTGCTAGTTTCTCCTAGATTGATCTTGGTGACACGTAGGAAATTTTTGAATTATTACTACGTTACCCAACGGTGGCATTAGAGCTAGGTCTATCCGTAGATTATATGCATGAGTAGAACACAAGTAGTTGTGGGCGATGATTTGTTCAATTTGCTTACTGATGTCTACTACACAACCTTCTTCTTGTAGACGTTGTTGGGCCTCCAAGTGCAGAGGTTTGTAGGACAGTAGCAAATTTCCCTCAAGTGGATGACCTAAGGTTTATCAATCCGTGGGAGGCATAGGATGAAGATGGTCTCTCTCAAACAACCCCGCAACCAAATAACAAAGAGTCTCTTGTGTCCCCAACACACCCAATACAATGGTAAATTGTATAGGTGCACTAGTTCGGTGAAGAGATGGTGATATAAGTGCAATATGGATGGTAGATAAAGGTTTTTTTAATCTGAAATTATAAAAAAGCAACATACCTAATGATAAAAGTGAGCACAAACGGTATTGCAATGCTAGGAAACAAGGCCTAGGGTTCATACTTTCACCAGTGCAAGTTCTCTCAACAATAATAACATAATTGGATCATATAACTATCCCTCAACATGCAACAAAGAGTAACTCCAAAGTCACTAATAGCGGAGAACAAACGAAGAGATAATTGTAGGGTATGAAACCACCTCAAAGTTATTCTTTCTGATCGATCTATTTAAGAGTCCGTAGTAAAATAACATGAATATATTCTTTCTGTTCAATCTATCATAGAGTTCGTACTAGAATAACACCTTAAGACACAAATCAAGCAAAACCCTAATGTCACCTAGATACTCCAATGTCACCTCAAGTATCCGTGGGCATGATTATACGATATGCATCACACAATCTTAGATTCATCTATTCGACCAACACAAAGAACTTCAAAGAGTGCCCCAAAGTTTCTACCAGAGAGTCAAGACGAAAACGTGTGCCAACCCCTATGCATAAGTTCACGAGGTCACGGAACTCGCAAGTTGATCACCAAAACATACATCAAGTGGATCACGTGATATCCCATTGTCACCATAGATAAGCACATGCAAGACATACATCAAGTGTTCTCAAATCCTTAAAGACTCAATCCGATAAGATAACTTCAAAGGGAAAACTCAATTCATCACAAGAGAGTAGAGGGGGAGAAACATTATAAGATCCAACTATAATAGCAAAGCTCGCGATACATCAAGATCGTACCACCTCAAGAACACGAGAGAGAGAGAGAGATCAAACACATAGCTACTGGTACATACCCTCAGCCCCGAGGGACAACTACTCCCTCCTCGTCATGGAGAGCACCGGGATGATGAAGATGGCCACCGGAGAGGGATTGCCCCTCCGGCAGGGTGCCAGAACGGGTCTAGGTTGGATTTCGGAGGCTACGGAGGCTTCTGACGGCGGAACTCCCGATCTAGGTTATTTTCTGGAGGTTTCTGTATTTATAGGAATTTTTGGCGTCAGTCTCACGTCAAGAAGGCGCCCGAGTCGTCCATGAGGCAGGCCCACACGCCTGGGGGGGGGGGCGCCCCCACCCTCTTGGATGGCCCAGAACTCTCCTGGCCCAACTCTTTTACTCCGGGGTCTTCTTTTGGTCCATAAAAAATCATCAAAAATTGGCACGTCAATTGGACTCCGTTTGGTATTCCTTTTCTGCAAAACTCAAAAACAAGGAAATAACAGAAACTGACACTGGGCTCTAGGTTAATAGGTTAGTCCCAAAAATCATATAAAATAGCATATAAATGCATATAAAACATCCAAGGTTGATAATATAATAGCATGGAACAATAAAAAATTATAGATACGTTGGAGATGTATCAAGCATCCCCAAGCTTAATTCCTGCTCGTGCTCGAGTAGGTAAATGATAAAAACAATTTTTTTGATGTGGAATGCTTTCTAGCATGTTCTTCAATGTATTTTTCTCAATTGTAGCATGATGTTCAGATCCGAAAGATTCAAGATAAAAGTTTATTGTTGACAGAAAGATAGTAACACTCCAAGTATGCTAACCGAGCAATTATGTCTTATCAAAATAACATAGCCAAAGAAAACTTATCCCTACAAAATAATATAGTTTGGCCATGCTTCATTTTCGTCACACAAAATGCTCTCATCATGCACAACCCCGATGAAAAGCCAAGCAATTGTTTCATACTTAGCCTTTTCAAACTCTTTCAACTTTTATGCAATATATGAGCGCGAGCCATGGACATAGCACTATGGGTGGAATAGAATATGATGATTGAGGTTGTGTGAGAAGACAAAAAGGGAGAGAGTCTCACATTGACGCGGCTAATCAATGGGCTATGGAGATGCCCATCGATTGATGTCAATGCAAGGAGTAGGGATTGCCATGCAACGGATGCACTAGAGCTATAAATATATGAAAGCTCATCAAAGAAACTAAGTGGGTGTGCATCCAACTTGCTTGCTCACGAAGACCTAGGGCATTTGAGGAAGCCCATCATTGGAATATACAAGCCAAGTTCTATAATGAAAAATTCCCACTAGTATATGAAAGTGACAAAATAAGAGACTCTCTATCATGAAGATCATGGTGCTACTTTGAAGCACAAGTGTGGAAAAAGGATAGTAACATTGTCCCTTCTCTCTCTCTCTCTGTTTGGGCCTTCGTTTCCTTTTTTATGACCTCTTATTTTATTTTATTTTTATTTTTCGTCCGAAGTCTCATCTCGACTTATGGGGGAATCATAGTCTCCATCATCCTTTCCTCACACGTGACAATGCTCTAATGATGATCATCACACTTTTATTTACTTACAACTTGATACTTAGATATGATTCTATGTGAATGCCTCTGGCGGTGTACTGGGATTGCGATGAATCAAGAGTGACATGTATGAAAAATTAAGCATGGTGGCTTTGCCACAAATACGATGTCAACTACATGATCATGCAAAGCAATTTGACAATGATGATGCGTGTCATAATAAATGGAACGGTGGAAAGTTGCATGGCAATATATCTCGGAATGGCTATGGAAATGCCATAATAGGTAGGTATGGTGGCTGTTTTGAGGAAGATATAAGGAGGCTTATCTGTGATAGAGCATATCATATCATGGGGTTTGGATGCATCGGCGAAGTTTGCACCAACTCTCAAGGTGAGAAAGGGCAATGCATGGTATCGAAGAGGCTAGCAATGATGGAAGGGTGAGAGTGCGTATAATCCATGGACTCAACATTAGTCATAAAGAACTCACATACTTATTGCAAAAATCTACAAGTCATCAAAACCAAGCACTGCGCGCATGCTCATAGGGGGATAGATTGGTAGGAAAAGACCATCGTTTGTCCCCGACCACCACTCATAATGAAAGCAATCAAAGAACACCCCATGCTTCAAATTTGTCACACAACATTTACCATACGTGCATGCTATGGGACTTGCCAACTTCAACACTAGTATTCATCAATTTCACAATTACTCAACTAGCACACCTGTAATATTACCACCTTTACATCTCAAAACAACTATCAAGCATCCAACTTCTCTTAGTATTTAAATTTTATAACCAAAGTAAATTACCATGCTGTTCGAAATGGCTCTCAAAATGATATAAGTGAAGCATGAGAGATCAATTATTTCTATAAAATAGAACCACCGCCGTGCTCTAAAAAGATATAAGTGAAGCACTAGAGCAAATGATAAACTACTCCGAAAGATATAAGTGAAGATCAATGAGTAGTCGAATAATTATGCAACTATGTGAAGACTCTCTAACATTTAAGAATTTCAGATCTTGGTATTTTATTCAAACAGCAAGCAAAACAAAATAAAATAAAATGACGCTCCAAGCAAAACACATATCATATGGTGAATAAAAATATAGCTCCAAGTAAAGTTACCGATGAACGAAGACGAAAGAGGGGATGCGATTGATCATGTTCTTGTAATAGGAATCACGACTTGCATGTCAATGAGTATGACAACCGGCAGGGGCCATAGGAGTTGTCTTAATTTATTGTATGACCCGCAAGTCAATATAAACGCCATGTAATTACTTTTCTTTTTGCTAACCATTAGCCATAGTAGTAGAAGTAATAGTTGGCGAGACAACTTCATGAAGGCACGATGATGGAGATCATGGTGTCATGCCGATGACGAAGGTGATCATGCCACGCCTCGAAGATGGAGATCAAAGGCGCACGATGATATTGGCCATATCATGTCACTTTATGATTTGCATGTGATGTTTATCATGTTTACATCTTATTTGCTTAGAACGATGGTAGGATAAATAAGATGATCCCTCACTAAAAAATTCAAGAAATGTGTTCCCCCTAAGCGTGCACCATTGCGAAGGTTCGTTGTTTCGAAGCACCACATGGTGATCGGGTGTGATAGATTCTAACGTTTGCATACAACGGGTGTAAGCCAGATTTACACATGCGGAACACTTACGTTGACTTGACGAGCCTAGCATGTACAGACATGGCCTCGGAACACGAGAGACCGAAAGGTCGAACATGAGTCGTATAGTAGATGCGATCAACATGGAGATGTTCACCGTTGATGACTAGTTCGTCTCACGTGATGATCGGACATGGCCTAGTCGATTCGGATCATGTATCACCTAGATGACTAGAGGGATGTCTATCTGAGTGGGAGTTCATTAAATAATTTGATTAGATGAACTTAATTATCATGAACTTATTCTAAAATTGTCTTTACAATCTATCATGTAGATCCAATGTCCTACGCTAATGTTGCCCTCAACTTCAACGCATTCCTAGAGAAAACCAAGCCGAAAGACGATGGTAGCAACTATACTGATTGGGTCCGTAACTTGAGGATCATCCTCATAGCTGCCAAGAAAGCATATGTCCTTGAAGCATCGCTAGGTGACGCACCCATTTTCCCAGCAACTCAAGACGTTATGAACGCCTGGCAGTCGCATAGTGATGATTACTCCCTAGTTCAGTGCGGCATGATTTACAACTTAGAACCGAGGCTCCAAAAGTGTTTTGAGCAACACCGAGCATATGAGATGTTCCAAGAGCTGAAAATGGTTTTCCAAGCTCATGCCCGGGTCGAGAGATATGAAGTCTCCGACAAGTTCTACAATTGTAAGATAGAGGAAAATAGTTCTGTCAGCGAGCATATACTCAAAATGTCTGGGTTGCACAACCGCTTGTCTCAGCTGGGAGTTAATCTTCTAGATGACTCGGTCATTGACAAGATCCTCCAGTCAGTCACCACTAAACGTTTCCGTTCGTATATACATCCCACACAGTCACTACAAGGAAAACATTTGCGCAAGATGGCGTAACGCAAACAGTTTTGAAGAGAATGTCGTGTGTGATTGTTCATTGATCCAACACGGTTTATTCCTAGAAACTATGTGTGTTGCCTGAGGTCATCGCCCATGGTATTATTTCAACAACCGTTTGCAATAGCAAAACCCAATTAGCAGGCAAATTCGCCATTAGCAGGCTAATTATCCGATTATTCATAATCCATTTATTAATCTAATTGACATTTCATATTAAGCACACAATATATTTCATTTCCATATTAAGGAAGCAGAATTTCATAATTTAAATACATCAGAGTACAACATGATATAGTCTTAGCACTCAGCTACCCCATTACACAACTGCACCAGCAGCAAGTTCCACATGTAACATGTAGATCCTTTCGAAATTAGCATCATAGACGGTATATAGAAGATGCATCTCATCTGGAAAACTGCTAAAGCGGAAGGAGAATATTGAGCCTTCATTCATGTTGAAGGTCTTTGCAACTTTAGGCCAGTGCCTGTGGATGATTGACCGTCCGTCCTTCGTCCTCTTCAGGAACACTTCAATATTGAACCGTGGGTGTTGTATGAAAACATTACTCGCCTCCTAACCATAGAGGTGGTTTGAGAGGTAATCATCAGTGAACTGCTTTGGAAAGGCCTGAAAACAAGGATGTGCATAAATATCTTTTCTATATTGAAAATGGGGAAAAGGAATAAAAAAAGGCAAGGTATAATAGTTAGTACCATCTTGTAGTGAACTGATGTCTTCTTCATTGTGCAGACAAAGATCTTGTTGTTTTTTGTCGCTAATTTCTTTATCCTAACAATCTTTCTGAGTTTCTTGATTTGATTGATATTCATGGACAACTCATTTCCCCATATGCAAAAGGGTCGAACAGTGGGTCAAATCCTCTGACAGCAGGACCTACATGTGCAAGACCAAATTGTTAAAAACCTAAATATTAGAATGGTTCCTGCAATTGCGCAATAATGTGCTATTAGACAATGGACCATGCATGTGATAACCTCGATTTTAAACCTTAGTGCTTCCCATTGTTTCCCTACAACACATATAAGGTAGTTAGTCATCAGGTTAAGTAAGGGTTCTTATGCTATCAGTAAAATATGTTGATGAAAAATAAGCACGTTGCAGATTCATCAGATTAATTCAAGCCACATGAAAAACCCATTTACCCAAACCAAGCATGATTAAGAACTAGGAAATATAGCACTTGTATATGTTTCTCATGTATTAAGTGCAGCCAAATTCAATTTATTCCTCAGATGCACAACAATACAAAATTCTACCCATGACAATTGGACATTGCATTGCAGAATTGAACCAAGGAGTTAACTAAACACCACAACAAATGAACCAAACATTAACTGAGCACCACATTGCACAATATAACATACTCCTAATAGAAGATCAGACAGTTAACCAAACAGTTAACTACAACCAATTGTAGCAACTGTATTTGTTTATCATGTATTTACTACAGCCAAATTCAATTTATTCCTCACATGGTATACAATAACAGAATGCACCCACAATTTTGTAAAGATAAATTCAATTTATTTCTCACACGGAAGATAATACAAAATTGCAGCCTGAAGAATTGAACATCACATTTGCAGAATTGAACCAAACAGTTAACTGAAGACGACAACTAATTAACAAAACAGTTAATAAATGAGCACCACACTGCACGACATATAGAACATATACACTAGAGCAACAGATTGCATGGTAAAATTAGATAGCACAATTCACTAGAATTTGTGAAGGAAAGGCAGGAGCAGCACACGCAACGGGTAAACTGAGCATGCTTAACCAGCGTAGCTAGCAAATGGCAAGGTGCTCCTTCAAGATCTGGGGGTCAACACGAATGGCAGCCATCGCGACCTCATCCATGCATGCGGCCGTGATTTGCTTCTCTGCTGCCAAATGCTCCTTGAGGTCCTGGCTATACTGCATGCACCATGATTTAGGCCAGCGCTTATTTGGTGGAGGGGTCGGTGATTTGGGTGGAAGGTGTCGCACTCGCGCTGACGGTCGGGACATGTGGGATGTGGAAGGAGGAGGAGGATGGGGGTCGAGTGTGGATTACCTGCCTAGATAGAGGAGGCCGAGCAACGTGAAGAAGGGTCGCCGACGAGGAGGCGGCACTGCAAGCAAGGAGTGAAGGTTTCAACATGGAAAGGAAGGCGGAAAGAGGGGAAATGTGGCTTTTGGTAGGGGGGAGGGCCGGGGAGTTAGATACTTTTGTGGAAGCCAAAAATTTGGAATCGCTTCAGCGAAAAAACTGGCGCGCAAAGTGTCATCAGACACGGTCCCTTATTCAAAACTATGTACGATATGTGTACATCACAAACGATTCAGATAGCTTAACCCATGTGTGATGAGTTTGAACATCAAAAGTTTTGGTTCGAATTTCCATGGTTACAGTGGTCATCCACGTCATTGCATAATTTGGGTACACAAAGGAGACTACAGCACACCCACACTTCTTAATCGAGCAAGTTCAGCAATTAAACAGAGTTAGCTGACCTAAACATTACTCTAACAAATTAAATACTGGCGCTCTTAATTAAACAAAAAAGAGTACTACTATGGCTGGTGCTCATCGATCTCCGCCGCCGCCTCCATGTCCAGCTCGCGCCCGGTATCCTGGGGAAGGGGCTCCATGGAATCCATCACACCATACTCGGCAAACATCTCGCCATCCGCGTCCGCCATCTCTTTGGAAAAGGCCGCCACGAGCTGGGCGTGGCGGACGTGATCTGGGCTTGGACGGGCTCCGTCATTGCAAGGTCTGTGATGGAGGAACGAACGGCTGCTCGAACGCTCTCGGCGATTGCCAACTCTTCGGCCGTGGGTTGCCGACCGTTGTCGGAGAAGCCTCGTTCGATTTGTGTGGTGACCGTCATGAGCTGGGCGTGGGCGGCCTCGACATGGTCGTGGGCGGCCTCCATCAGGGCTAAGGCCGCCACTGCGGAACGGACAACTGCCGTGCCGCTCTCGCCAGTTGCTACCCCCGAGGCAGATGTTGCTGCCACCACATGAGGAGCAACAGCGGCCATTTGGGCTGCCTTTGCCACCCGGTCGCAGATTGCAGCCATGCTCATGCACCTTGTTAGCACGTGCATGGTGGCTGCGGCCGCGCTCTCGCTAGAGTGGGCCACCGAAGTTGCCCTCACGACACGGGTCCACGTGCCCATCTTTCACCGGCGATGATTGAACAGTGAAATGATATTTGGGGAGCAAGCTAGTGTACTTGAGACGCCGGCTGTGGACTGTAGCCGACGCTCCTTCTCGCGTAAGCCATAGGCGTACTATACACCGACGGTGCTACAGGATATTTTGTGCTGCATCTCACATGGGTGCTGAAAATAAACTATGTGCGATCTACATGATTTTTCATCTTGATTTGAATTACATAATGGGGTCACAGCGGCAATGGACGGTGTTTGAATTGCTAGACCTTTTATCTGCAGTGAACATGCAACTATATGTGTGTTGTAAATGAATTGGAATTATTCAGGGTTCGTTTGAACATTTAATACATTAAATTGGATTTCTAGCCATTTCAGGTGAACAATTCAAATTTGAACTACATGCACGTGCTCCAGTGCATATAAATTGGTCAAAAAATCAAATCTGTGTCCTTGGGTGCATGCTTAGGTCACATGCAAGATATTGGAATGAATTTCAAACACTAGGGCACCGTTGATTGCCGGCAAAACATTGAGATGCCTGGTTTTTAAATTCTAGTAAATCAAAAACTCATCTGAAATTCATGAAACTTGGCATGCTATCATGGAGCGGCATCAACATGCTGTGGTAAATTTTTTGTCCCATTTGGGGCAGGTTCGGGTATATGCTTCTCACAAACCGGAGCTTCTCACAACAAGCATGATGGTTTTCGGTAGGGAACGTCCCACCTTTGGGGACGAAACAATATCCATTGCCTCTTATTGCTTTCAATTTTCTTTCTCATGTCAACATAGAACAACAGGAGTGTTGTGTGAATTTTTGTGATTTTTCGGGGTTCGTTTGGACATTTTATGCATTAACTGAGTTTTCAATGCATTTACGTGCATAATTCAAATTTGAACTACATGCACATGCTCCAGTGCATATAAATTGGTCGAAAAATCAAATCTTTGTCCTTGGGTGCATGCTTAGGTCCCATGCAAGAAACGGGAATGAATTTCAAACACCAGGGCACCGTTGATTGCCGGCAAAACATTGAGATGCCTGCTTTTTAAATTCTAGTAAATCCAAAACTCGTCTGAAATTTATGAAACTTGGCATGTTATCATGGAGTGGCATCAACATGCCGTGGTACAAATTTTGTCCCATTTGGGACAGGTTTGGGTATATGCGTCTCACAAACTGGAGCTTCTCACAACAAGCATGATGGTTTTCGGTAGGGAACGTCCCACCTTTGGGGATGGAACGATATCCATTGCCTCTTATTGCTTTCAATTTTTTCTCGTGTCAACATAGAACAACATGAGTGTTGTGTGAATTTTTGTGATTTTTCGGGGTTCTTTGGACATTTTTATGCATTAACTGAGTTTTCAATGCATTTATGTGCATAATTCAATTTTGAACTACATGCACATGCTCCATTGCATATAGATTGGTCGAAAAATCAAATCTGTGTCCTTGGGTGCATGCTTAGGTCCCATGCAAGAAATGGGAATGAATTTCAAACACCAGGGCACCGTTGATTGCCGGTAGAACATTGAAATGCCTGGTTTTTAAATTCTAGTAAATCAAAAACTCGTCTGAAATTCATGAAACTTGGCATGCTAGCATGGAGTGGCATCAACATGTCGTGGTAAAAAATTTGTCCCATTTGGGGGCAGGTTTGGGTATATGCTTCTCATAAACCGGAGCTTCTCACAACAAGCATGATGGTTTTCGGTAGGGAATGTCCCACCTTTGGGGACGAAACGATTTCCATTGCTTCTTATTTCTTTCAGAATTTTTTCTCGTGTCAACATAGAACAATAGTAGTGTTGTGTGAATTTTTGTGATTTTTCGGGGTTTGTTTGGACATTTTTATGCATTAACCGAGTTTCCAATGCATTTATGTGCATCATTCAAATTTTAATTACATGCACATGCTCCAGTGCATATAAAATGGTTGAAAAATCAAATATGTGTCCTTGGGTGCATGCTTAGGTCCCATGCAAGAAATGGGATTGAATTTCAAACACCAGGGCACCATTGATTGCCGGCAAAACATTGAGATGCATGCTTTTTAAATTCTAGTAAATCTAAAACTCGTCTGAAATTCATGAAACTTGGCATGCTATCATGGAGCGGCATCAACATGCTGTGGTACAAATTTTGTCCCATTTGGGGCAGGTTTGGGTATATGCTTCTCACAAACCGGAGCTTCTCACAACAAGCATGATGGTTTTCGGTAGGGAACATCCCACCTTTGGGGACGAAACGATATCCATTGCCTCTTATTGCTTTCAATTTTTTTCTTGTGTCAACATAGAACAACATGAGTGTTGTGTGAATTTTTGTGATTTTTGGGGTTCATTTGGACATTTTTATGCATTAACTGACTTTTCAATGCATTTATATGCATAATTCAAATTTGAACTACATGCACATGCTCGAGTGCATATAAATTGGTTGAAAAATCAAATATTTGTACTTGGGTGCATGGTTAGGTCCCATACAAGAAATGTGAATGAATTTCAAAGACCAGGGCACCGTTGATTGCCGGCAAAACATTGGGATGCCTGGTTTTTAAATTCTAGTAAATCCAAAACTCGTCTGAAATTCATGAAACTTGGCATGCTATCATGGAGCGGCATTAACATGCCGTGGTACAAATTTTGTCCCATTTGGGGCAGATTTGGGTATATGCTTCTCACAAACCAGAGCTTCTCACAACAAGCATGATGGTTTTCGATAGGGAACGTCCCACCTTTGGGGACGAAACGATATCCATTGCCTCTTATTGCTTTCAATTTTTTTCTCGTGTCAACATAGAACAACAGGAGTGTTGTGTGAATTTTTTGATTTTTCGGGGTTCGTTTGGACATTTTTATGCATTAACTGAGTTTTCAATGCATTTATGTGCATAATTCAAATTTGAACTACATGCACATGCTCCAGTGCATATAAATTGGTCGAAAAATCAAATCTTTATCCTTGGGTGCATGCTTAGGTCCCATGCGAGAAACGGGAATGGATTTCAAACACCAGGGCACCATTGATTGCCGGCAAAACATTGAGATGCCTGGTTTTTAAATTCTAGTAAATCCAAAACTCGTTTGGAATTGATGAAACTTGGGATGTTATCATGGAGCGGCATCAACATGCCGTGGTACAAATTTTGTCCCATTTGGGGCAGGTTTGGGTATACGCTTCTCACAAACTGGAGCTTCTCACAACAAGCATGATTGTTTTCGGTAGGGAACGTCCCACCTTTGGGGATGGAACGCTCACCTCGAACGCCCTCTGCCGCTCCAGACGACCCCTCTCGAAGAGGTGGTTCTCCTCGTAGATCTCCTGATTCCTCGCCTCGGAGGCAGCGTGTGTCGCGGCCACGTCGGCGGTAAGGCTCTTTGCATGCTTGACGAGGCGCTCCTCCTCCTCCCGCGGGAACTCGGTGTAGCGTGCAAGGTCGCCGACGCACATGCGGGCATCCACCTCCGCCTCCCGCCTTCGGGCGACGGTGGCGGAGAGGGTGATGACCTCGGGGGTCGACGGTGGGCTGGCAGCCATGGTGGCGGACGATGGGGTGGCGTCCACGACCACCACGTCCCGCCTTCGAGCCGCGGTGGCGGAGCGGGTGATGGCCATAGTGGCCGGCAGTGGGGTGGCGGCCACGACGGCCACCTCCCGCCTTCGGGCCGTGGCGGCGGAGTGGGCGATGGCCCTAGCTTTCGATGGTGGTGTGGCGGCAACGGTGGACGGCAACAGCTGCCTACGAGCACTGGCAGCTGAGCGTGTGCTGGGTGTTCCTCGCACACCCAATAGGGACGCCACGCGCACTACACTACGCTGGGGACTGCGCCGCCGCACGGCGTAGCGTCCCAGCTGGAGCTGTCCTCTGATGACGGCAGAGTGGCTGAGCGACGACAACGGACCGGTGCCATTGGCGATTGTGGGAGAAGCAGACGAGATAAGCTACAAGGATGGAGGGGAAAATGCGATGCAGGACTCGCTGCCCGTGAGGGTTTTTATAGGTAAGCATTGGGATTTTGGGGGATTTCACTGAGTCGGGCGGGAAGCTTGCGCGGGAACCTGCGAGGTTGCGCGGGGAAATGGCTCACCGACAATTCTTTGGCGCCACCGTTTGGCAAAAAGAACGCCCCCGCGCGCTGCGCAAGCTTGCGCTGTAAGCCGTCTGCGGAAGTGGGGTGACAAGACGTGCGAGAGGAGGACGAAAGGCAACGTACACATATGGTTAATAAAAAACATTTGCGATTTAATTACCTACTATACCACCGTCCTGGTTTATAAGTATGATTTAACTAATAAAATACGAATGCACGTCGCCAAAGATTATATAGTTGGATTTGTATTTGAACATAGTTACCAATTATATAATTTTTAAAACATGCATTAACATTTTGTTGGTTAAATTGGAGGGCAAAGTATGGCACGTAATATAAAGGAGACTATAGACTAGATGGAGCTGGTACCACACGGCCGCTCTCTACGCAGCGACGCAACTGTCGGCCGGCTTGTAGGCGACCATTTCCTGCGTGTTCATCTGCTCTATACATGTGGTTGCTTGCGGTTCAGGCGGCCGCGACGCGCTCTGCTCTCGCGTCCCTCCGGGTGCTCGGCGCACGATCATGCACGTTCGTGTGCAAGCGGTTGCGCCGGGTGAGGCGCGACGATGTAGTTACCCGCTGCAAAAACTGCCATGCAAACGCGCTGATAATCCACGCTGCCCGGACCCCTTTTATTGCTGCTGCCATTTACCTTCATCTCTCGTCTCACATGACACAATAAGCACACCCACGAGGACACATACAGAGAGGACATCCCGCGGTTCCAATGGCGCTCCCCGTGGCTCCAATGGCGCTCCCAGCGGCCGACGACAACAACGGCGGGCAGTTTACCACGCGTCACGTAGTGGACACCCACGCGAGGGGGAAGCCCCTCTCGGTAGTGTACACGAACGATCCGGTCTCGGTGGAGAGCTCCATCCAAACTATGGAGCAGTTCCTTGCCGAGGACAAGTACCGAGTGGTTGGCTTCGACCTCGAGTACACCATCGGTTGTGCTGGGCACGATCAGAAGGTTGTCGTCGCCCAGTTGTGAGTGTGACATGACGTCCTCGTCTACCACTTCCACCTTGCCACAAGGCCTTGCGAGCGTGTCTCCAGGTTTATCAAGAGCTCCGACTACAGTTTCGTTACGGTGGACACCACCAACGATCTAAAAACGCTCAAGATTTCGGACTTGAAATGCCCGAATCTTGTCAACATCCAGCACCACTACAAAGTCTGGGGCAGCGACAAAAGCAAACTGAACTCCCTGGTTGACCTCTCCTCGGCCATCATCGACCCCTACTACGTGAAGATGAAGCAAGAGAGCAATAAGGACAAGAACGCCTAGCACAGTGTGTGGCATAAGAGACTGGATGAACAACATGTCAAGTACGTGGCCATGGACACATACACAAGCTACGAGATGTACATGCAGATCGTTGACATGAGGAACTGTCTTCTTCCTGACAAAGACGAGGGATCGAGCCACATAGTAGTGGCGGGAGCGTCACAAGAAGTAGATGACTAGATGATCATTTCTCCTACTTCAGAATGCATGCAATTGTTTATTGAGGTGTGTGCGAATGATCTGTATAGTCACTTATGTAATTGGATGTTTGTTTCAGTTATATATATACATGTTATTCTACTTTAGACAGAGCAATTCACACGGCTTATTAGCAGCAATCATCTGTGTTATTATTGGTCTTCGCACACATTTTAGATTACGGACCTGTTTGCCGCGTATCACACACATCTTGTTCAGTTGAACCGTTTCCATTGTGTTGCCTTATCACACATAGTTCATCCCAGTGAACCGTATGCTGTATATCGCACATGCCTTGATCTGGCTGCCCATTTCTTTTGTGCCCCCTCATCCCAAATAGTTAATTGAGCTGAACCGTATGCCCTACATCGCACACGCAACTAAATTCTGAACCGTGTTTGATGCATCTGTCACCGCAAATGTTTTGCACCTTTTTAACGGTTTTTACACCACCGTTTGCGATTATGGCATCGCACATAGTTTCGTCGAAGGGTCTCTGATCGTAGTGTCGCGTTTGGACCATCTTGTAGTAGTGAGATGTTTCTATGATGCCTGCACCGGCTAGAGAGGAATTTAATGATGATGATCATGAAACTTCAGGTCAAGTTGCTTCTGAACTTCGTAGGTCCACGAGGACATGTTTCGCACCAGAGTGGTACGATCCTGGAAATCATGTTGTTAGCAACAGTGAACCTTCAAACTATGAAGAAGCGATGGCGGGCCCGGATTCCAACAAATGGCTTGAAGCCATGAAATCCGAGATAGGATCCATGTATGAGAATAAAGTATGGACTTTGGTCGACTTGCCCAATGATCAACGAGCCATAGAGAATAAGTGGATCTTTAAGAAGAAGACTGACGCAGATGGTAATGTGACTGTCTATAAGGCTTGTCTTGTCGCTAAGGGTTATCGACAAGTTCAAGGAGTTGACTATGATGAGACCTTCTCACCCGTAGCGAAGCTGAAGTCCGTCCGAATCATGTTAGCAATTGACGCATTCTATGATTAGGAGATCTGGCAAATGGACATCAAAACGACATTCCTTAACGGTTTCCTTAAGCAAGAATTGTATATGATGTAGCCGGAAGGTTTTGCCGATCCTAAGAATGCTGACAAAGTATGCAAGCTCCAGTGCTCCATCTATGGGCTAGTGGAAGCTCCAATGATCAAAGCGTTTGGGTTTATACAGACTTATGGAGAAGCCTGTATTTACAAGAAAGTGAGTGGGATCTCTATAGCATTTCTCATATTATATGTGGATGACATACTGTTGATGGGAAATGATATAGAACTTTTGGAAAGCATAAAGGCCTACTTGAATAAGTGTTTTTCAATGAAGGACCTTCGAGAAGCTGCTTACATATTAGGCATCAAGATCTATAGAGATGGATCAAGACGCCTCATTGGTCTTTCACAAAGCACATACCTTGACAAGATATTGAAGAAGTTCAATATGGATCATTCCAAGAAGGGGTTCTTGCCTGTATTGCAAGGTGTGAGATTGAGCGTAGCTCAACGCCCGACCTCGGCAGAAGAAAGAGAAAAGATGAGTGTCATCCCTTATGCCTCAGCCAAAGGCTCTATTATGTATGCCATGCTGTGTACCAGACCTGATGTGAACCTTGCCATAAGTTTGGTAGGGAGGTACCAAAGTGAACACAGTATGGAACACTGGACAACGGTCAAGAATATCCTGAAGTACCTGCGAAGGACTAAGGATATGTTTCTCGTTTATGGAGGTGCTGAAGCTCGTCGTAAAGGGTTACGTCGATGCTAGCTTTGACACATATCCGAATGACTCCAAGTCACAAACCGGATACATGTATATTTTGAATGGTGAGGCAGTCAGCTGGTGCAGTTGTAAAGTACATACGGATCTGAATGTCACAAATCCATTGACTAAACCTTTTCCATGAGAAAACATGATCAACACCAGAACTCTATGGGTGTTTGATTCATCACAATGTAACTAGATTATTGACTCTAGTGCAAGTGGGAGACTGTTGGAAATATGCCCTAGAGGCAATACTACAATGGTTATTATTATATTTCCTTGTTCATGCTATAATTGTATTAACCGGAAACCGTAATACATGTGTGAATACATAGACCACAACATGTCCCTAGTGAGCCTCTAGTTGACTAGCTCGTTGATCAATAGATGGTTGTGGTTTCCTGACCATGGACATTGGATGTCGTTGATAACGGGATCACATCATTAGGAGAATGATGTGATGGACAAGACCCAATCCTAAGCATAGCACAAGATCGCATAGTTCGTTTTCTAGAGCTTTTCTAATGTCAAGTATCATTTCCTTAGACCATGAGCTTGTGCAACTCCCGGATACCGTAGGAATACTTTGGGTGTATCAAACGTCACAATATAACTGGGTGGCTATAAAGGTGCACTACAGGTATCGCAGAAAGTGTATGTTGGGTTGGCACGAACCGAGACTGGGATTTGTCACTCTGTATGACGGAGAGGTATCTTTGGGCCCACTCGGTAATGCATCATCATAATGAGCTCAATGTGACTAAGGAGTTAGCCACAGGATCATGTGTTACGGAACGAGTAAAGAGACTTGCCACAAGATCATTTGATAGTTGATACATCTCCAACGTATCTATAATTTTTGATTGTTCCATGCTATTATATTATCTGTTTTGGATATTTACATGCATTCATATGCTATTTTATATTATTTTCGGGGCTAACCTATTAACCTAGAGCCCATTTCTACTTTATGTTTTTCCTTGTTTTAGAGTTTCATAGAAAAGGAATACCAAATGGAGTCCAAACAGAATGAAACTTTCATGATGATTTTTCTTGGACCAGAAGACATCTAGAGGACTTGGAGGCAACTCAGGGAAGCCACGAGGCAGCCACAAGGACGGAGGGCGCGCCCCCACCCTTGTGGGCCCCTCGTGACTCCACCGGCGTATTTCTTCCGCCTATATAGATTCTCAAATATTCCAAAACCAATCAGGAGAGTCCACGAAAACACTTTTCCACTGCTGCAACCTTCTGTACCAGTGAGATCCCGTCTAGGGGCCTTTTCCGGTGTCCTGCCGGAGGGGGATTTGATCACGGAGGCCTTCTACATCAACACCATTGCCTCTCCGATGAAGCACAAGTAGTTTACCTCAGATCTATGGGTCCATAGCTAGTAGCTAGATAGTTTCTTCTCTCTCTTTGATTGTCAATACCATGTTCTCCTCGATGTTCTTGGAGATCTATTCAATGTAATACCTTTTTGTGGTGTGTTTGCCGAGATCCAGTGAATTGTGGATTTATGATTAGCTTATCTATGAATATTATTTGAATCTCCTCTGAATTCTTATATGCATGATTTGATATCTTTGCAAGTCTCTTCAAACTATCAATTTGGTTTGGCCAACTAGATTGGTTTTCTTGCAATGGGAGAAGTGCTTAGCTTTGGGTTCAATCTTGCGGTGCTTGATCCCAACGACAGAAGGGGAATTGACTCGTATTGTATTGTTTCCATCGAGGATAACAAGATGGGGTTTTCATCATATTGCTTGAGTTTATCCCGCTACATCATGTCATCTTACTTAATGCGTTACTCTGTTCTATGAACTTAATACTCTAGATGCAGGCAGGAGTCGGTCGATGTGTGGAGTAATAGTAGTAGATGCAGGCAGGAGTCGGTCTACTTGACACAGACATGATGCCTATATTCATGATCATTGCCTTAGTTATCGCCATAACTTTGCACTTTTCTATCAATTGCTCATCAATAATTTGTCCACCCACCGTAATATTTTCTATCTTGAGAGAAACCTCTAGTGAAACCTACGGCCCCCGAATCTATTTTCCATCATATAATATTCTATTTTCCATCATACAAGTTTCTGATCTACTATTTTGCAATCTTTTACTTTCCGATCTATAAACCAAAAATACCAAAAATATCTACTTTACCATTTATCTATCTCTATCACATCTCACTTTTGCATGTAACCGTGAAGGGATTGACAACCCCTTTATCGCGTTGGGTGCAAGTTTTTGATTGTTTGTGCAGGTATTCGGTGACATGTTCGTTGTCTCCTACTGGATTGATACCTTGGTTCTCAAAACTGAGGGAAATACTTACTCTACTTTGCTGCATCACCCTTTCCTCTTCAAGGGAAAAACCTCTCCACGCTCAAGAGGTAGCAATGTATTACAGAACGAGTAAAGAGACTTCCCGATAACGAGATTGAACTAGGTATGAAGATATCGATCGAATCTCGGGCAAGTAACATACCGACAGACAAAGGGAATTACGTATGTTGTTATAAGGTTTGACCGATAAAGATCTTCATAGAATATGTAGGAACCAATATGGGCATCCAGGTCCCGCTATTGGTTATTGACTAGAGAGGTGTCTCGGTCATGTCTACATCATTCTTGAACCCATAGGGTCCGCATGCTTAACGTTCATTAACGATATAGTATTTATGAGTTACATGATTTGGTGACCGAATGTTGTTCAAAGTCTCGGATGAGATCATGGACATGACGAGGAGCTCTGGAATGGTCTGGAGGTAAATATTGATATATAGGACGATGCTATTTGGTCGCCAGAAAGGTTTCAGAATGTATCGGATAGTCGTCGGATCATCAGAAGGGGTTCCGGGAGGCCCCGAGAGGTTATTGGGCTGTATGGGCCAAACGAAGGGAGCACACCAGCCCACAAGGGTCTAGTGCGCCCCACCTCTAGGTCGCCGGCCCTAGGGAAGGAAGGGGGGCTAGCCCCTCCTGCCTTCCTTCCACCTAAGAAAAAGGAAAGGGAGGCGCCACCCCCTCCTTCCTTCCCCCCGCACGCCCAAGAAGGAAGGGGGGCTGGGAAGGCACCCAAGGTGGCCGCCAACCCCTTGGGGGAACCCTAGGCTGCCTCCCCTCCTCCCGCACATATATATGTGTGGAGGGAGAGGGGCAACAGACACCACAACCCCCAAGCCGTGTGCGGCGGCCCTCTCCCTCTAGTTCACCCTCGATCATATTTTCGTAGTGGTCGGTGAAACCCTGCAGAGGTAGTTGAATCACCACCATCACCACATCATTGTGTTGCCGGAACTCATCTACTACTTCGCCTGTCTTGCTGGATCAAGAAGGCGAGGACGTCATCAAGCTGAACGTGTGCTAAACGTGGAGGTGCCGTACGTTCGATACTTGATTGGTTGGACCATGAAGGTGTTCGACTACATCAACCGCGTTGATAAACGCTTCTGATTAATGGTCTACGAGGGTACGTAGACACACTCTCCCCTCTAGTAGCTATGCATCTCCATGGATAGATCTTGCGTGTGCGAAGAATTTTTTGTTTTCCATGCAACGTTTCCCAACAAAAAATATCATCAGTTTCCTCAGTAGAGGTCCAAGCGCAGCTAGAAGTGTCAGATCGAAGAACGCACAAAGTTTTTACCCAGGTTCGGGTCTCCGAAGAGTAACACCCTACATCCTACTTGCTTTGATTATTCCTGGTAAAGGGATACCTCGTGTGAGGGGTTACAATGGTGTATGATATTACCACCAAGAGTTTTCTATCTAGAATAGATGGATGTGAGTGATGGGCGTCGGTGCTAAAATTGGCGGATCTTGGGTAGGGGGTCCGAGCTGTACAAATGGACATAGGGAGACGATGGTAACAATGGACACATGGAGCGATGTTTACCTAAGTTCGGGCCCTCTCGAAGAGGTAAAAGCCTATCTCCTGCGTTGATTATATTGATGTGATGGAGCATCGAGTACAAGATGATCTACCTCGAGATTGTACGATTGTGTTCTAAATCCTAAGGCCGGTAATCATGTCCCTAGAAACTAAACCCTCTGGCTTATATATGCACCAAGGGTACCTAGGTTATACATATGGTCGGTTGCCGATATGACAATTACAGAGCAATCCTTGAAGTACACTCCAAGTCTTTGGAGGTTTCCATCTTGGTCACACTGGGGTTGACAGCTTCGATGGTTCTTTCTTCTACTGGTTGGCGGGCCATCAGCCTGACCCATGGACTCTGGATCATACATGTAGTGCCTCATAGTCATGGACACTGTCAGTAGCCCTTGAACTGGTATTCGAAGCCAAGGACTGCATCACCCTCCTCGGATCAAATTCTTCAGCTTGGCAGGCGAGTTCCTTCTTTAACAACTTGTACTCGCATCTAAAGTCTTTAATTGGCTTATCATACGTCCATTTTGCATCATGTTTTCCTACTATTATTTATGATGTTTTTATCCATAATAATGCTTTTTGGAGTAATTCTAATGCATTTTCTCTCATAATATGCAAGGTATACACAAAGAGGGAGAATTTCGGCAGCTGGAAATCTGGACCTGGAAAAGCTACGTTAGGCCACCTATTCTACACAACTCCAAACAAAGCTGAAACTTCACGGAGATTTTTTATCAAATATATGATGAATATTGGAGCAAATAACTACCAGAGGGGGCCCACCAGGTGGGCACAACTCACCTGGGCGTGCCACGGAGCCCAGGCGCGCCATGGTGGGTTGTGCTCACCCAGGCCCACCTCCGAAGCCCATCTTCTGGTATATAAGTCATTTTGACCTAGAAAAATAAATAAATAGAGGACTTTCGGGATGGAGCGCCGCCGTCTCGTGGCGGAACTGGGGCAGGATCACTTTTGCCCTCCGGTGGAGCGATTCCACCGGGGGAACTTCCCTCCCGGAGGGGGAAATCATCATCATCATCATCACCAACAACTCTCCCATCTTGGGGAGGGCAATCTCCATCAACATCTTCAACACCACCATCTCACCTCAAACCCTATTTCATCTCTTGTGTTCAATATTGTTACCGGAACTATAGATTGGTGCTTGTGGGTGACTAGTAGTGTTGATTGCATCTTGTAGTTGATTACTATATGGTTTATTTGGTGGAGGATTATATGTTCAGATCCAATATACTATTTAATACCCCTATGATCTTGAGCATGATTATAATTTGTGAGTAGTTACTTTTGTTCTTGATGTCACAGGAGAAATCATGTTGCAAGTAATCATGTGAACTTGATATGTGTTCGATATTTTGATAGTATGTATTTTGTGATTCCCTTGGTGGTGTCATGTGAATGTCAACTACATGACACTTCACCATATTTGGGCCTCAGGGAATGCATTGTGGATTAGCAATTTGATGATGGGTTGCGAGAGTGACAGAAGCTTAAACCCCAGTTTATGCGATATCCCGTAAGGGACCGATTGGATCCAAATGTTTAATGCTATGGTTATAATTTATTCTTAATACTTTTCTCGTAGTTGCGGATGCTTGCGGGAGGGTTAATCATAAAGTACGATGTTTGTTCAAGTAAGAACAGCACCTAAGCACCGGTCCACCCACATATCAAATTGTCAAGGGATCCCAATTATCAAAGTACCGAACACGAATTAAACCAACATGATGAAAGTGACTAGATGAAAATCCCGTGTACCCTCAAGGACGCTCTGCTTATCATAAGAGACCATTTTGGCCTGTTCTTTGCCTCAAAAGGATTGGGCTATCTTTCTGCACTCTTGTTACTACTATCGTTACTTGCTCTTTACAAATTATCTTGCTATCAAACTACTCTGTTACTTACAATTTCAACACTTGCAGACATTACCTTGCTGAAATCCACTTGTCATTTCCTTCTGCTCCTCATTGGGTTCGACACTCTTACTTATCGAAAAGAGCTACAATTGATCCCATATACTTGTGGGTCATCAAGGTTATTTTTTGGCGCCGTTATCGAGGAGTGAAGCTGTTGGAAATATGCCCTAGAGGCAATAATAAATTAGTTATTATTATATTTCCTTGTTCATGATAATCGTTTATTATCCATGCTAGAATTGTTTTGATAGGAAACTCAGATACATGTGTGGATACATAGACAACACCATGTCCCTAGTAAGCCTCTAGTTGACTAGCTCGTTGATCAATAGGTGGTTACGGTTTCCTGACCATGGACATTGGATGTCGTTGATATCGGGATCACATCATTAGGAGAATGATGTGATGGACAAGACCCAATCCTAAGCCTAGCACACGATCGTGTAGTTCGTATGCTAAAGCTTTTCTAATGTCAAGTATCATTTCCTTAGACCATGAGATTGTGCAACTCCCGGATACCGTAGGAATGCTTTGGGTGTACCAAACGTCACAACATAACTGGGTGGCTATAAAGGTGCACTGCGGGTATCTCCGAAAGTGTCTGTTGGGTTGGCACGAATCGAGACTGGGATTTGTCACTCCATGTAACGGAGAGGTATCTCTGGGCCCACTCGGTAAGACATCATGATAATGTGCACAATGTGACCAAGGAGTTGATCACGGGATGATGTGTTACGGAACGAGTAAAGAGACTTGCTGGTAACGAGATTGAACGAGGTATCGGGATATCGACGATCGAATCTCGGGCAAGTATCGTACCGATAGACAAAGGGAATTGAATACGGGATTGATTGAATCCTCGACATCATGGTTCATCCGATGAGATCATCTGGAGCATGTGGGAGCCAACATGGGTATCCAGATCCCACTGTTGGTTATTGACCGGAGAGTTGTCTCGGTCATGTCTACATGTATCCCGAACCCGTAGGGTCTACGCACTTAAGGTTCGGTGACGCTAGAGTTGTAGAGATATTAGTATGCGGTTAACCGAAAGTTGTTCGGAACCCTGGATGAGATCCCGGACAACACGAGGAGTTCCGGAATGGTCCGGAGGTAAAGATTTATATATAGGAAGTCCAGTTTCGGCCACCGGGAGAGTTTCGGGAGTCATCGGTATTGTACCGGGACCACCGGAAGGGTCCCGGGGGTCCACCGGGTGGGGCCACCTATCACGGAGGGCCCCATGGGCTTAAGGGGCGTGGGAACCAGCCCCTGGTGGGCTGGTGTGCCCCCTTGGGCCTCCCATGCGCCTAAGGTTGGAAACCCTAAGGGGTGGGGGCGCCTCCACCTGGCTTGGAGGCCAAGCCACCCCTAGGGCTGCCGCCCCCTCCCTAGATGGGATCTACAAGGGGCTGGCGCCCCCCTAGGCCCCTATATATAGTGGAGGGGAGGGAGGGCAGCCACACCTGAAGCCCTGGCGCCTCCCTCCCTCTCATGACACCTCTTCCTCCCCGCTTGTGCTTGGTGAAGCCCTGCCGGGATCTCGCTACTTCCACCACCACGCCGTCGTGCTGCTGGATCTCTATCAACTTCTCCTCCCCCCTTGCTGGATCAAGAAGGAGGAGACGTAGGCGCTCCGTACGTGTGTTGACCGCGGAGGTGCCGTCCGTTCGGCGCTAGGATCATCGGTGATTTGGATCACGACGAGTACGACTCCATCAACCCCGTTCTCTTGAACGCTTCCGCTTAGTGATCTTCAAGGGTATGAAGATGTACTCCCTCTCTCTCGTTGCTAGATGACTCCATAGATTGATCTTGGTGATGCGTAGAAAATTTTAAATTTCTGCTACGATCCCCAACAGTGGTATCAGAGCTAGGTCTATGCGTAGTTTCTATGCACGAGTAGAACACAAGTTGTTGTCGGCGTCAATTTTGTCAATGTACTTGCTGTTACTAGTCTTATCTTGATTCAGCGTCATCGTGGGATGAAGTGGCCCGTACCGACCTTACACGTACGCTTACGTGAGACTGGTTCCACCGACTGACATGCACTAGTTGCATAAGGTGGCTAGCGGGTGTCTGTCTCTCCCACTTTAGTCGGATCGGATTCGATGAAAAGGGTCCTTATGAAGGGTAAATAGAAATTGGCATATCACGTTGTGGTTTTGGCGTAGGTAAGAAACGTTCTTGCTAGAAACCTATAGCAGCCACGAAAAAAAACTTGCAACAACAATTAGAGGACGTCTAACTTGTTTTTGCAGCATATGTCGTGTGATGTGATATGGCCAAAAGGATGTGATGAATGATATATGTGATGTATGAGATTGATCATGTTCTTGTAATAGGAATCACGACTTGCATGTCGATGAGTATGACAACCGGCAGGAGCCATAGGAGTTGTCTTAATTTATTTATGACCTGCATGTCAACATAAACGTCATGTAATTACTTTACTTTATTGCTAACCGTTAGCCATAGTAGTAGAAGTAATAGTTGGCGAGACAACTTCATGAAGACACGATGATGGAGATCATGGTGTCATGCCGGTTACAATGATGATCATGGCGCCCCGAAGATGGATATCAAAAGGAGCAAAATGATATTGGCCATATCATGTCACTATTTGATTGCATGTGATTTTTATCATGTTTTACATCTTATTTGCTTAGAACGACGGTAGCATAAATAAGATGACCCCTCGCCATAATTTCAAGAAAGTGTTCCCCCTAACTGTGCACCGTTGCTAAGGTCCGTTGTTCCGAAGCACCACGTGATGATCGGGTGTGATAGGTTCTAACATTCGCATACAACGGGTGTAAGCCAGATTTACACATGCAATACACTTAGGTTGACTTGACGAGCCTAGCATGTACAGACATGGCCTCGGAACACGGAAGACCGAAAGGTCGAACATGAGTCGTATAGAAGATACGATCAACATGAAGATGTTCACCGATGATGACTAGTCCGTCTCACGTGATGATCGGACACGGCCTAGTTGACTCGGATCATGTATCACTTAGATGACTAGAGGGATGTCTATGTAAGTGGGAGTTCATTAAATAATTTGATTAGATGAACTTAATTATCATGAACATAGTCAAAAGGTATTTGCAAATTATGTCGTAGCTTACGCTTTAGTTCTACTGTTTTAGATATGTTCCTAGAGAAAATTTAGTTGAGAGTTGACAGTAGCAACTATGCGGATTGGGTCCGTAAACTGAGGATTGTCCTCATTGCTACACAGAAGGATTATGTCCTTAATGCACCGCTCAGTGTGCTGATCCTCGAGCGTCGTCTGTAGATGTTGGGAAACATCTGACATACTCGTTTTGATGACTACGTGATAGTTCAGTGCGTAATGCTAACGGTTTAGAATTGTGGCACCAAAGACATTTTGAAACGTCGCAGAACATATGAGATGTTCCAAAGACTAAAATTTGGATTTCAGACTAGTGCCCACGTCAAGAGGTATGAGACCTCTGACAAGTTTCTTAAGCCTGCAAACTAAGGGAGAAAAGCTCAATCATTGAGCATGTGCTCAGATTGTCTGAGTACTACAATCACTTGAATTGAGTGGGAGTTAATCTTCCAGATGAGACAGTGATGATTCTCCATAGTCACTGCCACCAAGCTATCAGAGCTTCATGATGAACTATAACATATCAGGGATAGACATGATGATCCTTGAGAAACACGCGATGTTTGATACCGCGGAAGTATAAATCAAGTAGGAGCATCAATTGTTGATGGTTAAACCACTAGTTTCAAGAAGGGCAAGGGAAAGAAGGGATACTTCATGAGATGACAAATCAGTTGCTGCTCTAGTGAAGAAACCCAAGGTTGAACCAAACCCGAGACTAAGTGCTTCTGTAATGAGGGGAACGGTCACTGAAGCAGAACTACCCTAGATAGTTGGTAGATGAGAAGGCTGGCAAGGTCAACAGAAGTATTTTGGATATACGTTATATTAATGTGTACTTTACTAGTACTCCTAGTAGCACCAGGGTATTAAAATACCGGTTCAGTTGCTAAGTGTTAGTAACTCGAAATAAAAGGCTACGGAATAAACGGAGACTAGCTGAAGGTGAGATGACGATATGTGTTGGAAGTATTTCCTGTTGGAGAACTTAGTAATTTCAAAAAATTTCCTACGCACACGCAAGATCATGGTGATGCATAGCAATGAGAGGGGAGAGTGTTGTCTACGTACCCTCGTAGACCGGAAGCGGAAGCGTTAGCACAACGCGGTTGATGTAGTCGTACGTCTTCACGGCCCGACCGATCAAGCACCGAAACTACGGCACCTACGAGTTCTAGCACACGTTCAGCTCGATGACGATCCCCGGACTCCGATCCAGCAAAGTGTCGGGGATGAGTTCCGTCAGCACGACGGCGTGGTGACGATCTTGATGTTCTACCATCGCAGGGCTTCGCCTAAGCACCGCTACAATATTATCGAGGATTATGGTGGACGGGGGCACCGCACACGGCTAAGAGATCAATGATCAATTGTTGTGTCTATGGGGTGCCCCCCTGCCCCCGTATATAAAGGAGTGGAGGAGGGGGCCGGCCAAGGAGGGTGGCGCGCCCTAGGGGGGAGTTCAACTCCCACACGGAGTAGGACTCCCTTTTTCCTCTTAGGAGTAGGAGAGGGAAGGAAGAGGAAGGAGGGAGGAAGGAAAGGGGGGCCCGGCCCCCTCCCAATTCGGATTGGGCTTGGGGGGGCCCTCCCTTGATCCTTTCCCCTCCTTTCCACTAAGGCCCAATAAGGCCCATATACCTCCCGGGGGGTTCCGATTACCTCCCGGTGATCCGGTATTGTCCCAATCTCACCCGGAACCTTTCCGGTGTCCAAATATAGTCGTCCAATATATCGATCTTTATGTCTCAACCATTTCGGGACTCCTCGTCAAGTCTGTGATCACATCTGGGACTCCGAAAAACCTTCGGTACATCAAAATATATAAACTCATAATGAAACTGTCATCGTAACGTTAAGCATGCGGACCCTACGGGTTCGAGAACAATGAAGACATGACCGAGACACGTCTTCGGTCAATAACCAATAGCGGAACCTGGATGCTCATATTGGCCCCTACATATTCTATGAAGATCTTTATCGGTCAGACCGCATAACAACATATGTTTGTTCCCTTTGTCATGGTATGTTACTTGCCCGAAATTCGATCATCGGTATCTCAATACCTAGTTCAATCTCGTTACCGACAAGTCTCTTTACTCGTTCTATAATACATCATCTTGCAACTAACTTATTAGTTGCATTGCTTGCAAGGCTTAAGTGATGTGCATTACCAAGAGGGCCCAGAGATACCTCTCCGACAATCGGAGTGACAAATCCTAATCTCGAAATACGCCAACCCAACATGTACCTTCGGAGACACCTGTAGAGCACCTTTATAATCACCCAGTTACGTTGTGACGTTTGGTAGCACACAAAGTGTTCCTCTGGTAAACGGGAGTTGCATAATCTCATAGTCATAGGAACATGTATAAGTCATGAAGAAAGCAATAGCAACAAATTAAACGATCAAGGGCTATGCTAACGGAATGGGTCAAGTCAATCATATCATTCTCCTAATGATGTGATCCCGTTAATCAAATGACAACTCATGTCTATGGTTAGGAAACATAACCATCTTTAATCAACGAGCTAGTCAAGTAGAGGCATACTAGTGACACTCTATTTGTCTATGTATTCACACATGTATTATGTTTCCGGTTAATACAATTCTAGCATGAATAATAAACATTTACCATGATATAAGGAAATATATAATAACTTTATTATTGCCTCTTGGGCATATTTCCTTCAGTCTCCCACTTGCACTAGAGACAATAATCTAGTTCACATCGCCATGTGATTTAACATCAATAGTTTACATCACCATGTGATTAACACCCATAGTTCACATCGACATGTGACCAACACCCAAATGGTTTACTAGAGTCAATAATCTAGTTCACATTGCTATGTGAATAACACCCAAAGAGTACTGAGGTGTGATCATGTTTTGCTTGTGAGAGAATTTTAGTCAATGGGTTTGCCACATTCAAATCCGTAAGTATTTCGCAAATTTCTATGTCAACAATGCTCTGCATAGAGCTACTCTAGCTAATTGCTCCCACTTTCAATATGTATCCAGATTGAGATTTAGAGTCATCTGGATCAGTGTCAAAATTTGCATCGACGTAACCCTTTACGACGAACCTTTTGCCACTTCCATAATCAAGAAACATATCCTTACTCCACTAAGGATAATTTTGACCAATGTCCAGTGATCTACTCCTAATTCACTATTGTACTCCTTTGCCAAACTCAGGACAGGGTATACAATAGGTCTGGTACACATCATGGCATACTTTATAGAACCTATGGCTGAGGCATAGGGAATGACTTTCATTCTCTTTCTATCTTCTGCCGTGGTCGGGTTTTGAGTCTTAATCAACTTCACACCTTGTAACACATGCAAGAACTTCTTCTTTGACTGTTCTATTTTGAACTACTTCAAAATCTTGTCAAGGTATGTACTCATTGAAAAAACTTATCAAGCATCTTGATCTATCTCTATAGATCTTGATGCTCAATATGTAAGCAGCTTCACCGAGGTCTTTATTTTAAAAACTCCTTTCAAATATTCCTTTATGCTTTGCAGAATAATTCTACATTATCTCCGATCAACAATATGTCTTTCACATATATTTATCAGAAATGATGTAGTGCTCCCACTCACTTTCTTGTAAATACAGGCTTCACCGCAAATCTGTATAAAACTATATGCTTGATCAACTTATCAAAGCGTATATTCCAACTCCGAGATGCTTGCACCAGTCCATAGATGGATCGCTGGAGCTTGCATATTTTGTTAGTACCTTTAGGATTGACAAAACCTTCTGGTTGCATCATATACAACTCTTCTTTAATAAATCCATTAAGGAATGCAGTTTTGTCTATCCATTTGCCAGATTTCATAAAATGCGGCAATTGCTAACATGATTCGGACAGACTTAAGCATAGATACGAGTGAGAAACTCTCATCGTAGTTAACACCTTAAACTTGTCGAAAGCCTTTTTGCGACAATTCTAGCTTTGTAGATAGTAACACTACTATCAGTGTCCGTCTTCCTCTTGAAGATCCATTTAATCTCAATGGCTCACCGATCATTGGGCAAGTCAATCAAAGTCCATACTTTGTTCTCATACATGGATCGCATCTCAGATTTCATGGCCTGAAGCCATTTCGTGGAATCTGGGCTCATCATTGCTTCCTCATAGTTCGTAGGCTCATCATGGTCAAGTAACATGACCTCCAGAACAGGATTATCGTACCACTCTGGTGCGGATCTCACTCTGGTTTACCTACGAGGTTCGGTAGTAACTTGATCTGAAGTTACATGATCATCATCATTAGCTTCCTCACTAATCAGTGTAGTAGTCATAGGAACAGATTTCTGTGATGAACTACTTTCCAATAAGGGAGCAGGTACAATTACTTCATCAAGTTCTACTTTCCTCCCACTCACTTCTTTCGAGAGAAACTCCTTTTCTAGAAAGGATCCATTCAAAGCAACGAATATATTGCCTTCGGATCTGTGATAGAAGGTGTACCCAAGATTTTCTTTTGGGTATCCTATGAAGACGTACTTCTCCGATTTGGGTTAGAGCTTATCAGGTTGAAACTTTTTCACATAAGCATTGCAACCTCAAACTTTAAGAAACGACAACTTAGGTTTCTTGCCAAACCATAGTTCATACGGTGTCGTCTCAACGAATTTAGATGGTGCCCTATTTAACGTGAATGCAACTGTCTGTAATGCATAACCCCAAAACGATAGTGGTAGATCGGTAAGAGACATCATATATCACACCATATCTAATAAAGTACGGTTATGACGTTCGGACACACCATTACACTGTGGTGTTCCAGGTGGCGTGAGTAGTGAAACCATTTCACATTGTTTTAACAGAAGGCCAAACTCGTAACTCAAATATTTTACTTCTGCAATCATATTGTAGAAACTTTTATTTTTGTTACGATGATTCTCCACTTCAATCTGAAATTCTTTGAACTTTTCAAATATTTTAGACTTGTGTTTCATCAAGTAGATATACTCATATCTGCTCAAATCATCTGTGAAGATCAGAAAATAATGATACCTGCCACGAGCCTCAATATTCGTCGGACCACATATATCAGTATGTATGGTTTCCAACAAATCTGTTGCTCGCTCGATTGTTTTGGAGAACAGAGTCTTTATCATCTTGCCCATGAGGCATGGTTCGCAAGCATCAACTGATTCATAATCAAGTGATTCCAAAAACCCATCAGCATGGATTTTCTTCATGCGCTTTACACCAATATGACCTAAACGGCAGTGCCACAAATAATTTGCACTATAATTATTAACTTTGCAACTTTTAGCTTCAATATTATGAATATGTGTATCACCACGATCGAGATCCAACAAACCATTTTCATTGGGTGTATGACCATAGAAGGTTTTATTCATGTAAACAGAACAACAATTTATTCTCTTACTTAAATGAATAACCGTATTGCAATAAACATGATCAAATCATATTCATGCTCAACACAAACACCAAATAACACTTATTTAGGTTCAACACTAATCCCAAAAGTATAGGGAGAGTGCGATGATGATCATATCAATCTTGGAACCACTTCCAGCACACATCATCACTTCACCCTTAACTAGTCTATGTTCATTCTGCAACTCCCGTTTCGAGTTACTACTCTTAGCAACTGAAGCAGTATCAAATATCGAGGGGTTGCTACGAACACTAGTAAAATACACATCAATAATCTGTATATCAAATATACCTTGGTTCACTTTGCCATCCTTCTTATCCGCCAAATACTTGGGGCAGATCCACTTCCAGTGACCAGTCCCTTTGCAGTAGAAGCACTTAGTCTCAGGCGTAGGACCAGACTTGGGCTTCTTTACTTGAGCAGCAATTTGCTTGCCGTTCTTCTTGAAGTTCCCATTATTCCCTTTGCCCTTTTCTTGAAACTAGTGGTCTTGTCTACCATCAACACTTGATATTTTTCTTGATTTCTACCTTCGTCGATTTCAGCATCACGAAGAGCTTGGAATCGTTTCCGTTATCCCCTGCATATTATAGTTCATCACGAAGTTCTACTAACTTGGTGATGGTGACTAGAGAATTCTGTCAATCACTATTTTATCTGGAAGATTAACTCCCACTTGATTCAAGCGATTGTAGTACCCAGGCAATCTGAGCACATGCTCACTGCTTGAGCTATTCTCCTCCATCTTTTAGCTATAGAACTTGTTGGAGACTTTATATCTCTCAACTCAGGTATTTGCTTGAAATATTAACTTCAACTCCTGGAACATCTCATATGGTCCATGACGTTCAAAACGTCTTTGAAGTCCCGATTCTAAGCCGTTTAAGCATGGTGCACTAAACTATCAAGTAGTCATAATATTGAGCTAGCCAAATGTTCATAACATCTGCATCTACTCCTGCAATAGGTTTGTCACCTAGCGGTGCATCAAAGACATAATTCTTCTGTGCAGCAATGAGGATAAACCTCAGATCACGGATCCAATCTGCATCATTGCTACTAACATCTTTCAACTTAGTTTTCTCTAGGAACATATAAAAATTAAACGGGGAGCAACATCGCGAGCTATTGATCTACAACATAGATATGCTAATACTACCAGGACTAAGTTCATGATAAATTAAAGTTCAATTAATCATATTACTTAAGAACTCCCACTTAGATAGACATCCTTCTAATCATCTAAGTGATCACGTGATCCAAATCAACTAAACCATAACCGATCATCACGTGAAATGGAGTAGCTTTCAATGGTGAACATCACTATGTTGATCATATCTACTATATGATTCACGCTCGACCTTTCGGTCTTAGTGTTCCGAGGCCATATCTGCATATGCTAGGCTCGTCAAGTTTAACCTGAGTATTCTATGTGTGCGAAACTGGCTTGCACCCGTTGTAGATGGACGTAGAGCTTATCACACCCGATCATCACGTGGTGTCTGGGTGCGAAGAACTTTGGCAACGGTGCATACTCAGGGAGAACACTTTTATCTTGAAATTTAGTAAGAGATCATCTTATAATGCTACCGTCAATCAAAGCAAGATAAGATGCATAAAAGATAAACATCACATGCAATCAATATAAGTGATATGATATGGCCATCATCATCTTGTGCTTGTGATCTCCATCTCCGAAGCATCATCATGATCACCATCGTCACCGGCGCGACACCTTGATCTCCATCATAGCATCGTTGTCGTCTCGCCAATCTTATGCTTCCACGACTATCGCTACCGCTTAGTGATAAAGTAAAGCATTACAGCGCGATTGCATTGCTTACAATAAAGCGACAACCATATGGCTCCTTCCAGTTGCCGATAACTTGGTTACAAAACATGATCATCTCATACAATAAAATTTAGCGTCATGTCTTGACCATATCACATCACAACATGCCCTGCAAAAACAAGTTAGACGTCTTCTACTTTGTTGTTGCAAGTTTTACATGGCTGCTACGGGCTTAGCAAGAACCGTTCTTACCTACGCATCAAAACCACAACGATAGTTTGTCAAGTTGGTGATGTTTTAACCTTCACAAGGACCGGGCGTAGCCACACTCGGTTCAACTAAAGTTGGAGAAACTGACACCCGCTAGCCACCTGTGTGCAAAGCACGTCGGTAGAACCAGTCTCGCGTAAGCGTACGCGTAATGTCGGTCCGGGCCGCTTCATCCAACAATACCGCCGAACCAAAGCATGACATGCTGGTAAGCAGTATGACTTATATCGCCCACAACTCAGTTGTGTTCTACTCGTGCATAACATCAACGCATAAAACCTTGGCTCGGATGCCACTGTTGGGGAACGTAGTAATTTCAAAAAAATTCCTACGCACACGCAAGATCATGGTGATGCATAGCAACGAGAGGTGTCGGTGTACTAGAGTAGGGGTACCCTAGTATCCTGGACTTGTGCACGGGCAGTCGCAGCATCCCGCGGCAAGGCTTGCCGGGTGACCGCCAAGGTCCTCCGTGGTTCCTTTGGAGCCATTCAAGGACAAAGTATCCAAGCCAAGGAGACAAGACCCCGGCAAGAGGAGCTTGCCGGGAAGGCCAACCAAGGCATCTCAAGGAACTTGCCGCGACGCGCCACGCGTCCCGGCAAGGCCCGGTGAGCGACAAGCTCCCGGACGCGACAAGACAACGACCGCGGCAAGGCGCTTGCCGCGGCAAGCCACCACTCTGTGTCCGCGCTCCAGCACATCGACCAACGTGTCGCTCTGGGACCCTTCCAGGCGTACGTGGCGGGAGGCTGTGCAGCCAGCGGTGCGCGGTGGCAAGCGGCGCTGACAAGATTGCCATCGTGGCGAGCGGTGGCGTCCCTGACGGTCCCTTTTGCACTATTTAGGCGACGCAGACGGGCATTTAATGCCCTGGTCCCCTGCCGTCAGGGTTAGGTATGATACACTGTAGCAGGTAGCTGTACCAACCGCAACACCTTTCCATTTTTACCCTTGTCTACGTTGCCACCTGTCGGTGACCCCTTGAGCATATAAAAGGAGGCCCATGCGCAACGTAGAGGGGGGAGAGGAAGAGAACACTCACGCTCGGTCTCGTTAGCTACTGGGGTGTACTGTAGCACTCCGCGCTCCCGAGCAAGAACTCAATACAAACCACAAAGCAGGAGTAGGGTTTTACGCATCCGTGCGGCCCGAACCTGGGTAAACTGCTCGTGTGCTTCGCCTCGATCCGCTCTTTGTGTGACCCTCGCCCCCGCCGAACCGAAAGGGACTCGGTCCGCCGGTCCCATAGATGCTCGTGGATTAGTCCCCCGACATCCTTGGCGCGCCAGGTAGGGGTGTCGAGGTTGTGTGAACCAGATCCGGCGTTCACACGAGCTAGATCTTCATCATCTTCATCGACATGCCGCCGAAGAAGAAGGCTTCGGAGGCGGCTGCTCCGTCCGTGCCGAACCCACCACCGCCGGAGCAAACGGCTGATGGGGCAGACGCCGGCGGAAGAACGGGCGTCAACGAGGGAGCTCACGGTGCTGCCAGGTCCAAGGACAAGGCTGCGCTGCCCATCGGTGGCGTAGACGGCTCCCACAACGACCGGGCGCACTCCAAGACCTCGGCGTCCGTACATGCACCGCGCCCATCTCAGGAGGCGCGGGACCGGCAGCGTCATGGTACTCACGGTACCATGCGTTTGCTGGACCAAGATCCAGCTGGTGGATCTCGGAGTGCTCAAGACCAGCATGCACGCCAACATGCTGGCACGAGCGAGGCACGGTCGCCTGGACGGGATACTGCTCCTTCTAACATAGTTAGAAGTCCGAGCATATCCCGCTCCTCGCACCGTTCGCCACCGCCACCCGCCACTACAGCAAAAGCTTTGGCGCGAGCTCAACTGCTCCTGGAGTACCCTCCAACGGCAGACAAGATCGACGACTGGAGGGCCACCATTCAGAGTCTCATCGGCTTCGCCAACGGCGACACTCAACGGCAGCCGAGCACGTCGCAGCCGCGGCAATTCAGCCAGGCACGAGCCGGTGGCGACAAGACCGGTGGGGGTGCAACCACTATGCACTCTCTGCCCCGAAGGCCAAGATCGCCGACTCGCCGGATCCACCTCGACAGCGACTCCACCGCGTCATCAGATCCACGAGCTCGTCGCGATCAGCGCCAAGTTCTTCACGAACGACAGAAAGAAGACGCTCGTACTCGCATCGAGCGCCGAAGAGAAGCGCGACGTCAATCGGACCAGCGCGCTGGGCCCTCTGTCGACATGCATGCGCCAGGGGAACCAGGCGACTTGCCGTACGCGGTAGGTTGCCCTGCGTTTACTCGTGAGCTGCGGCAAGTCCAGTGGCCCAGCACGAAGAATTTCAAGCCAGACGTACCAGAGAAGTACGATGGCAAGTCGCATCCGTCGGAGTTCCTCAGCATCTACACCATCGCGGTGCAGGCTGCCGGGGGGCGGGACGACAAGATCCTTGCCAACTACTTTCCGCTAGTGCTCAAGCCCAACGTCAGGTCCCGGCTCATGCACTTGCCGGACAACTCCATATCCTCCTGGGCAGACCTATGCCATCAGTTTGTCGGCGCCTTTACAGGCGGCCACAAACCTCATGGCCAAGAGAGTGACCTTCATCTGCTCGCCCAGAAGGAAGGAGAGCCCCTGCGCAAGTACATTCAAAGATTCAGCCGTGTATAGCACAACATCCCAGATGTCCACCCTGCCGCGGTCATCAGCGCGTTCCATCAGAACGTGCGTAACCGCAGGATGCGGGAGGAGATGGCGATGTGCAAGATCAGAGACGTTAGTGAGCTGTATGCCCTGGCCGACAAGTGTGCACATGCTGAGGAAGGTTGGAAACTCCCCGGAGAGAATACAGGAGCAGGAGGATCTGACAGCGAGGATACTGCCTCAGCAAAGAAAAACCGGCGGCGGAACAACAGGAAGAAGAAAGGCAAAGATGTGCTAGTCATTGAGCAGTCCGGCAACGAAGGTGGCGCCAAGAAAGCCAAAGCTGGTAGCTCCGGCAAGGAGATTGCCGCATGCACCAACTGCCAGACTGTGGCGGTCGCCGACAAGCAGGACGGCACCAACAAGCAGTACTGCAAGATCCACCGCACCAAGGGCCATGACCTCCAGAGCTGCAAGAAGGTCGAACAGCTTGTCCAGCAGCAAAAGGCTGAATACGAGCAACGCGACAAGGAGAGGGCCCAAGGAGGCGCTGGAGAATCCGGCAAGAAGCGCGCCGGCCGGGGAGGACGCCGCGACAAGGCCAAGCAGCGGCAAGGAGACAGACCTCCCTGCGGCCGCGACAAGGATGAAGATGACGATGATGACAAAGACATGGATGGTGTCGAGACCAGTGAGCAGGAGTTCTAGAAAGCCACAGAGGTCTTGTGCGTTGACGGCGGTGCTTCTCTGCATACTTCGCACTGCCAACTCAAGCAGTGGGTGCGGGAAGTCAATGCGGCGGAACCACCTGTCGAGTCACGCAAGCTTCTGAAATGGTCCAGCACGCCTATCATCTTTGATATTGAGGACCACCCTGATCGCACAACTGCGGTCGGGTGCTTGCCGATGTTGGTTTCACCAACTATCCGCAACCTCAAGGTCACTAAGATGCTAGTTGACGGCGGGGCCGGCTTGAACCTGATCTCCTCCGCTGTACTCCAGAAACTCCAGATCCTTGACAGCAAGCTTGAAGAGACCGGCACATTCCAAGGAATCAACCCGGGAAGGAGCAAGCCGAAGGGGAAGGTCACGTTGCCAGTAACATTTGGCAACGAGGTGAACTTCAGGACTGAGAGGGTCACTTTTGACGTTGCCAATTTTCCATTGCCTTAAAATGGGATACTCGGCCGTCCAGCACTCGCCAAGTTCATGGCAGCCTCTCACTACGCATACAACATGCTGAAGATGCCAGGCCCGATAAGCGTCATCTCTGTCCCTGGCGACAAGAAGGATGCTCTTATCTGCGCCGACAAGATCTACCGGGAAGCGGCAGCCGCAACAGATCGCAAGTCACCCGCCGTTGAAGCTCCCGGGGGGAAGAAGAAGACCAAGTCCGACAAGAGTTCTGATGCCCACTCCGGCAAGCGCACCTCTTCGGAGTGCTGCACTGCCGTCGAGGACGCACCATCGAGCTCCACCGGCAAGTGTAAGAAGACAATGGCAGCTCCGCCAGAGACCAAGAAGGTGTCTGCCAAGGAGGACGGCACTGGTGGTACCTTCACCATCAGTGCCACTCTCGACCCTAAATAGGAAAGCGCGCTCATTGCTTTCCTGTGGGCGAATGTCGACGTGTTTGCGTGGCAACCGTCTGACATCCCCGGTGTACCCAGGAAAGTAATTGAGCACCATCTTGCCGTTTGTCCTCATGCGCGGCCCGTCAAGCAGAAGTTCAGGAAGCAAGCAGTGGAGCGCCAAGAATTCATCGCAGAAGAGATCAAGAAGTTGGAAGCAACAGGCCTTGTCAGAGGAGTGCTCCATCCTACGTGGTTGGCCAATCCTATAGTCGTGCGCAAGGCGAACGGGAAATGGAGACTTTGTATCGAATTTACCGATGTTAACAAAGCTTGTCCCAAAGACCCATTTCCTTTGCTGCGCATTGACTAGATTGTTGACTCCACGGCCGGATGTGACTTGCTTTCATTTCTTGACGCATACTCAGGATACCATCAGATCTTCATGGCAGAAGAGGATGAGGAGAAGACCGCATTCATCACTCCATGTGGCACGTACTGTTTCATACGGATGCCTTTCGGTTTAAAAAATGCTGGTTCAACATTTGCAAGGGTAGTCCATGTCTCTCTTGAGCCACAAATACACAGAAATGTGGAAGCCTACATGGATGACATAGTGGTCAAGAGCAAGGATAAGGCAACTCTGATTCAAGATTTAGACGAGACCTTTGCAAATCTGCGCAAGATCAGCCTCAAGCTCAACCCCGAGAAGTGTGTGTTTGGAGTCCCCTCCGGCAAGCTTCTCGGGTTCTTCGTGTCTCAGCGGGGAATCGAAGCCAATCCGGACAAGATCAAGGCCATTGAGCAGATTGAAGCACCAAAGCGCGTCAAGGATGTACAAAGACTTGCCGGTTGCGTGGCTGCTCTCAGCAGGTTTATCTCTAGGTCTGCTGAGCGCGCCCTGCAGTTTTTCAAAATATTGAAAAAGGCAGGTCCAATGAAATGGACTCCGGAAGCGGAGGCTGCACTGCAAGACTTGAAGAGATACCTGTCCTTCACTCCAACACTTGTCGCACCTAAGCCACAAGAGAAGTTGCTGCTGTATATAGCGGCAACCAATCAAGTGGTTAGTGCTGCGTTAGTAGCAGAGAGGGAGGCAGATGACGAGCCAGCAACCACGGCAGGCACATCCAGCGACAAGCAGGGGGCTTCCCCGACAAGCTCTGGTCCCGACAAGGATGGATCTGCCCAGACGCGCGAGGAGATACAGAAGAGAATGGTACAGCGCCCAGTTTACTTTGTCAGTTCCCTTCTGCAGGGGGCTAGGTCAAGGTACTCTGGCATGCAGAAATTGCTTTTCGGCCTTCTCATGGCCTCGAGAAAGCTGCGCCATTACTTCCAAGCACATGAGATCACAGTTGTCACTCGTTTTCCGCTGAAGAGGATACTACAGAATCCAGAAGCGACAGGCAGGATTGTTGAGTGGGCACTGGAACTGTCAAGCTTTGGTCTCAAGTTTGAGAGTACTTCAACTATCCAAAGCAGAGCATTGGCAGAATTCATAGCAGAATGGACGCCAACACCAGATGAAGAAATTCTAGAAACGAGCATCCCCGTCGAGGAAGCAAGCAAAGAGTGGCTGATGTACTTTGATGGTGCCTTTTCGCTGCAAGGCGCCGGCGCTGGCGTGCTGCTTGTCACACCCACCGGAGAGCACCTCAAGTACGTAGTCCAGATGCACTTTCCCAAGGAGCAAGCAACAAACAATACTGCAGAGTATGAAGGCTTGCTTGCCGGTCTCAGGATCGCGGCAGACCTTGGGATCAAGAAGCTCATTGTCAGGGGTGACTCGCAGCTTGTCGTCCGCCAAGTGAACAAGAGCTATCAGAGTACGTTGATGGAAGCCTATGTCGATGAAGTGAGAAAGCTAGAAGAGCACTTTGACGGCCTACAGATGGAGCATGTTCCAAGAGCTCAGAACGCCATTGCCGATGGCCTATCAAAGTGCGCCGCACTTAAGTTACCTGTGGAACCAGGGATCTTTGTGCTCAAGCTGACTCAACCGTCTGTAATGCCATCTACTAGACAGAGCAAGAAGAGGAAGTTGATTTCTGGTGACTATTTTCTGGCAGAGCTTCCCGAAACCGCCGCCAAGAAGGTCCCCAAGATCAATGCCAAGAGCGCTGAGGAGCAGTCTGCTCCGGCAAGCCCTAGGGTTTGTTCCGTTGAAGCACAAACTCCTGACAAGTTTTGCTCCGGCAAGCTTGCCGGGGAACGTCAAGCTCCGGCAGAGCCACAGGTTCTCGCTGTAGAAGCGGATGTTCCCGCAGCAGCAGATTTGCCTTTAGTCCTTGTTGTCGAGCCACAAGCTCCAGCATGGACACAGCAGATTGTCCGTTTCCTTCAGACAGGAGAACTTCACGAAGAGCAAGAAGAAGCGGAAAGAGTAGCCCGGCAGTCAAGTATGTACCAGTTTGTCGACAACACACTGTACAGAAGAAGACGCAACGGTGTGAAATTGAAGTGTATTCACCGGGAAGACGGACAAAAGCTGTTGGCAGAGATACATGGAGGCATATGTGGTCACCACATTGGCGCAAGAGCACTTGCCGGCAAAGCATTCCGGCAAGGTTTCTTTTGGCCGACAGCCCTCCAGGATGCAACTGCACAAGTAACCAAGTGTGAAGCGTGCCAGTTCCATTCCAAGCAGATACACCAACCAGCTCAAGCTCTCCAGACGATCCCTTTATCCTGGCCATTTTCGGTCTGGGGGCTCGACATCCTCGGCCCCTTTCCCCGAGCAGTCGGGGGCTTTGAGTACTTGTACGTTGCAATCGACAAGTTCACAAAGTGGCCGGAAGTGGAAGCAGTGAGGAAGGTGACAGCACAGTCAGCAGTCAAGTTCTTCAGGTCGATTGTTTGCCGCTTCGGGATCCCTAATAGGATAATCACCGACAACGGTACACAATTCACGAGCCGCACCTTCATGCAGTACGTCCAAGATCTTGGCACCAAGGTCTGCTTCGCTTCTGTTGCTCACCCGAGAAGCAACATTCAAGCGGAGAGGGCAAATGCTGAAGTGCTGCGTGGGCTCAAGACCAGGACTTTCGACAGGCTGCACAAGTGCGGAAGAAACTGGATCGAGGAGCTACCGGTGGTTCTTTGGTCGATCAGGACGACGCCAAATCGAGCCATTGGCCAGACACGTTTCGCTCTAGTCTATGGAGCAGAGGCAGTTCTCCCCACGGAACTCGTATACGGGTCCCCTCGAGTGCTCGCTTATGATGAGCTTGAGCAAGAGCAGCTGCGACAAGATGACGCGCTACTCCTTGAGGAAGACCGTCTTCAGGCTGCTGTACGAGCTGCTCGCTACCAGCAAGCTTTGCGCCGCTACCATAGCCGCAAAGTTAATGCCAGAAGTCTCGAGGAAGGCGACCTTATTCTTCGGCGTGTTCAGTCCGCCAAGAATTCCAACAAGTTGACGCCGAAGTGGGAAGGCCCTTACCGGGTGAAATGAGTCACTAGGCCTGGCGCTGTCCGCCTTGAGACCGAAGATAGCATTCCGGTGAGCAATTCCTGGAACATTGAGCATCTTCGTAAGTTTTACCCGTAAGGCGCGGTTGCCGGAACCTGTTCCGGCAACCACCTTTTGTACAAGTCTTGCCGCTGTTGCATGTAATCCTTTGTACAAAGCCGGGCACAGACCCCGTGCATAAGTAAAGCTCATATGCTCCGCACATCTTGTCAATTTCATGCTTTCTATTTTTTGCATATGTGATCTGACACTTTGTGCAGCACCTACTCCCCGGTAAGCAATAACGAGCCGTAAGGCTCCATATCTTTATTTTCTCCTCTTTCTTTTTTCTCAAGGAAAGGAAGGTTCCCTCGCCCACAAGTTTGCCGGGGGAAAGGAGAAGATAATGGTATGGACCAGGCGTCGTTCAAGAAAGTTTCACCTTACCGGGAAGCAAACAACAGAAAAGCTAAGTTGCCAAAGTTTGAGCAATCAGATTTTTAAAATTTTTAAGTTATCTCCCTTGAACGACCGCACTTTGTATGGAAAACCTGTGCGCGGAGGAACCAACTCGTAGCTAGTTGCGCCCTTACTTTGTTTCGAGTCCGCTCAACAACTTAAGTGAGCTGCGACTAGTTGCGACAAGGTTTCTTGTCGGTAGCGGCACCGCCAGCAGGCTGCTGACGTCCCGCACTCAGCGCTCGCGGCTAAGGTGCCTGCACCGGCAAGTTCCCTAAAAGCGTAGGGCAAAAACATACAAAGGGAGGAATCAAGTAAAGGGAATAACATTGCAATCATTACCCGGAATAGAGTTATATTACAAGGTAGCTTGTCGCGGCTCTAACAGATTGTTCTCATAACATGACCAGCAGCGACAAGAAAAGAAGAAAACGGGCGGCCTAGTCTACGCGATCGACCTCAATCCTCTTGATCCCGCTCACCTTATCCACAATGGGTGCGACAAGGGTCTTGAGCGCCTCCAGATCAGCATCCGGCGGCAGGGTCTTGAGGACGTTGGTGAGGTTGAGGCCCGGGTTGCGGAAGGCCACCTTCACCAACACCTTTTGAAGAGCTCCCGCGCAGATCTTGCGCGACTCGTCGGCCAGCTGCTTTGGGATCTTCTCCCGGAGCCGCTGGAGGGCCGTCACCACGCCTTTGAAGAACAGGGTGAGCTTGGCGCTGGGTTAGAGGTTCTCATCAGAGGGATACCCGAGATCCTCCACCCCCAGCTGCGCCAGCTCCCTGTCGATATCTGTGGCAGCATTCACGAGACCCTCCGTCCAGTGCTCCACTTTCTCCCTAAAAGCATTCTGGGCGGCGGCAGCACTCGTCAGTAGCGCCTTGTCGCCCTTGATCTCCTCCTTCAAGGCCACCTCCTGCTCCCTGGCGCCGTCCAGCGTCTTGGTCAAAGTGGTCAGCTTCAACTCAAGATCTGCGTTGGAGTCCTTGGCGGCGCTAAGCTCTTTGCCCTTCTCGGCGAGACGAACCTGCAGCTATGAGTTGCTGTGGGCGTCCTTCTCCCGCTCACGCTTGAGCGCGGCAAGCTCTTCACCACTCGCCTTGAGATCGGCCTCCAGCTGCGCCACCTTCGTCTCCAGCTCCTTCTTGGCAGCCTCGGCAACTGCGGCAGCATCCTCTGCTTGCTTAAGGGCTCCGCCGAATTTTTTCTCACGCGCGGCAAGCTCCTCCTCGTGGCTGTCGAGGTTAACTTTCCGCTGCACCAGCTCGCCCTCCTGCGCAGACAGCTTCTCAGCGGCAAGCCGCTGTTGCTCTTCAACTTCGGCTTTCTCGAGGAAGAAGGCCTTCTGCTCTTCGGTGATTTGCTCCCGCTCCTCTGCCAGGGACCGAAGAGCTTCCTGGTTGAGACCCCGGAGCTCCTCCGCGCGCTTCTCGATGTCCGCTCCCGCCTTCACGACAAGCACCTCGTGGGATTCCAGCTTGGCTTGCCGCGCGCGATAGAGCGACAACAGCTTCCGCAGCAGCCGCTCCTCCTCAAGCTCGCCGCCGCTGCTGCTCGGCGCATCAACTAGCGTCAGCCCAGCGGAGGCGAGCACCTCTCCATCAAAGCTCTCTCCCTCGACCGGCGCCCTGGAGCTTGACGCCCAGGGGAGGTTGATGAAGATGCCATCGCCGGCCTTCAAGTAGACGCCTGGCTGGGGCTCTTCGGAGCCTGGCGCTGCGGCAGCGGCGGACGGGTCGGCGGTCGACGTAGCGCCTGGCGCTCCTGCGGCCTCAGGGCCGTCAGTGCGATCGCCAGACCCCTCGCCAGCTGCTGCGGCGGCAGCTTTGGCGGCCTCGTCGCCGGCGGGATCATCAGCGCCGGTTGCTTCTTCAGTGGCAGTGGCGTCGTCGGCAGCAACCTCGGTCTCCATCGGCTCCGCAGCAGATGGGTCTGATGGCCGGAAAAGTGAGAAAATTCAAGCAAATACCCAAAAAGAAGAAGAACCCAAGGGAAGCTTTGAAGAGAAGATTACCTGTACTGGGTTCGGCAGTCGTAGTCTCCGCCGCCGGGGGGACGCTGGTGCTGTCCCTTGCCGGAGAACTCTCCCTTGCCGGAGGACTCTCCCTTGGCATTTCGGGGGCGGCCTCCGGGCGCTCCTGGTGGGGCTGCTCTGCTCCTACACAAACCAACAGTCAGATGTCAGCAAAGAAAGAGTATCCATGCGCGCCTAACAGCGGAAAGCGAACCATATACTTACGCTGGGGGCTGCTCTGGAGAACAGTTGCCGGGTCCGGCAAGGTTGTCTCGGACGCACCCCCTGCTGTCGCGGTGGGTTCGTCCTTGATGACAATCACCGGGACCTTGGCTCTCTTCGCTGCTCTCTGGGCCATAGTCCTAAAAAGGAATAAGTTCAGAGTAAAGCAAATGAGATACAAGACAAAACAGCAAGAATTGAAGAACTACAAGTACAACAAGAGAATCTTACTCTTCTTCTTCCTCGTCGGAGCTGAACGCGGAGAAGTCGAAGTCCGGCTCACGTCCGGCGCGAGGAGGCAGAGGAGTAGTTTCCCTTGGCCGCTTGGCGGGAACAGTGGCGGTGGTCTGAGGCGACCCCACTCCGGCTGCCGCCGCGGCGTGAGAAGCGGCAGGAGCAGAAGCGGTGGTCCGGGTGGACCCCGCTCCAGTTGCCGCAGCAGCGTGAGGTGCTCCCGCAGCAACAGTGCTTGCCGCGGTGGAGCGTGTCGCGCGGCGCGGCGACTGTTCACTCGCCCGCCGCCCCGCTACGTCCCCGGCCTTGCGGAGACGCCTTCTTGGTGGGGATGGAGGCTCTGCTTGCGGCGAGTTGCCTGAAGATGAGGAGGAAGAGGAGTCGATCTCTAGCGAGCCGCTCGTATCCTCGGCGGGCTCGCTCGACTCGACGTCATGCCAGGCAAGCTCTTTCTCGCCGACGAGCTCCTCTCGCTCGGCACGGCTTGCCGCCTCTGCTGCCTCTGCCTCCTCCACGGTGAATCCAAATTCGCCCGCGGCTGCGGCTGCCGCCGCCTCTTCCAGCCTAGTGGCGATGCGTGTCATCTCCGCATCGGTGGTGTCGCGGGTGAGGCTATTCTTTTCGTCGGAGCGGACCGGCACTTCTACCAAGCCGTCAAAGAACTCCTGCACGACGTCGTTTGCAGGCTCTTGCCAAGTTGGGACAATTCCATGCGAATCGCACAGCGGCATCATTGCACGGATGCGGTCGAGCGCGGAGTTGTTGCACAGCGGAACGACACCCTTCGGCAACCTGAACACTTCGGGATGTTGAGGGTCGTACTTGAACAGCTCCTGGAGCATCGCGTTAAGCTCCAGAACAGTGAAGTTGAAGTTGAGGCCCGGACGCAGCCTCATGATATCCGCCGCATTCTTGAATTCCCAGGCGGGTCTCCTCCGTTCCTGCAGGGGGGCGATGCGGCGGCGAAGAAAATATGCGCCAACAGCGCCTACAGTGAGCCCGGCAAGCCTGAGGCGTTGGATCCGGGTGACGGCAATCTTAAGCCTATCGTCTTCCGGGGCCACGTCACTCCAATCGCTGCCGCGTGCTACTGGGGCTTGGCGCCGGGCGGTAAACGGCTGCGGGTTCTCCTCGACAATCCAGCACCAGTCTGCTCTCCATTCCTCCCACTTGCTGCGGAACTCTCCCTCCAGATAAGTGTCCTTCTTGCCGGCCCTCGAGATCCAGGCGATTCCGCCGGATAAAGGCTCTCCTCTCTCTATTCGGGGCATAAAGAAGTGGCAAAAAAGGGCTACATTGGGATAGACTCCGACAAAGTTTTCGCAGAGATGTGCGAAAACTGCCATGGTCAGAACAGCATCGGGGGTGAAGTCAAGGAGGCGGAACCCGTAGGTGTTCATAATATCGCAGAAAAACTCAGAGAAGGGAGGGCAGAGCCCGCAGTAGAAGAACAAGGCGAAGAAAGGATATCCGTTTGGAGCCATTTTCCAAGCGGCGGCTGGAAGTACCTTCGTGCGTGGATGCGCTCGTGTCTCCGTCGACCAGAAGAGGTAGTAATTCTCCCTCAGCTCCCTCGCGGCGAGCTTGGGGGGGAAGATTGCCCGCTCCTTTCGCAGCGCCGCAAGCCGCTGCGCCTCGGTCGACTTCACAACCTTCCCTTAGTCGGCTCTCGGAGCCATGGCGGAAGTGGTGGAGGAGGTCGACGGCGTTGGTGGTGCTGGTGGCGATGGGGGGCGGGGCGCTGCTCTCTTTCAGCTTTGGGAAGACGAGGGAGCGGCGGAGGTTTCCGAGATTGGAGTAGCAACCGGCGAATGGGCGAACTACCCCTGTTTCCCATGCTTATAAAGAGGGAGGGGGCGGACGTTCCGCCTTTCCGAATAAAGAAACCACCCACGATCTATCCCACGACGCCGCATTCAACGCGTGCCGTTCGGGGAGGGCGCGGTGGATACGGGGAGAGATACGGTGTAACCCAGGCCGCGCGTGCCCGTGCCCTGTTTTGGGCCTGGCCCAACAGCGCTCGGCACCGTGTATGGCCCAGGCCCGGGGGCTCCTGTCGGTGTACTAGAGTAGGGGTACCCTAGTATCCCGAACTTGTGCACGTGCAGTCGCAGCATCCCGCGGCAAGGCTTGCCGGGTGACCGCCAAGGTCCTCCGTGGTTCCTTTGGAGCCATTCAAGGACAAAGTATCCAAGCCAAGGAGACAAGACCCCGGCAAGAGGAGCTTGCCGGGAAGGCCAACCAAGGCATCTCAAGGAACTTGCCGCGACGCGCCACGCGTCCCGGCAAGGCCCGGTGAGCGACAAGCTCCCGGACGCGACAAGACAACGACCGCGGCAAGGCGCTTGCCGCGGCAAGCCACCACTCTGTGTCCGCGCTCCAGCACATCCACCAACGTGTCACTCTGGGACCCTTCCAAGCGTACGTGGCGGGAGGCTGTACAGCCAGCGGTGCGCGGTGGCAAGCGGCGCTGACAAGATTGCCATCGTGGCGAGCGGTGGCGTCCCTGACAGTCCCTTTTGCACTATTTAGGCGACGCAGACGGGCATTTAATGCCCTGGTCCCCTGCCGTCAGGGTTAGGTATGATACACTGTAGCAGGTAGCTGTACCAACCGCAACACCTTTCCATTTTTACCCTTGTCTACATTGCCACCTGTCGGTGACCCCTTGAGCATATAAAAGGAGGCCCATGCGCAACGTAGAGGGGGGGGGGGGAGAGGAAGAGAACACTCACGCTCGGTCTCGTTAGCTGCTGGGGTGTACTGTAGCACTCCGCGCTCCCGAGCAAGAACTCAATACAAACCACAAAGCAGGAGTAGGGTTTTACGCATCCGTGCGGCCCGAACCTGGGTAAACTGCTCGTGTGCTTCGCCTCGATCCGCTCTTCGTGCGACCCTCGCCCCCGCCGAACCGAAAGGGACTCGGTCCGCCGGTCCCATAGATGCTCGTGGATTAGTCCCCCGACAAGAGGGGAGAGTGTTGTCTACGTACCCTCGTAGACCGGAAGCGGAAGCATTAGCACAACGCGGTTGATGTAGTCGTACGTCTTCACGGCCTGACCGATCAAGCACCGAAACTACCGCACCTCCGAGTTCTAGCACACGTTCAGCTCGATGACGATCCCCGGACTCCGATCCAGCAAAGTGTCGGGGATGAGTTCCGTCAGCATGACGGCGTGGTGACAATCTTGATGTTCTACCGTCGCAGGGCTTCGCCTAAGCACCACTACAATATTATCGAGGATTATGGTGGAGGGGGGCACCGCACACGGCTAAGAGATCAATGATCAATTGTTGTGTCTATGGGGTGCCCGCTGCCCCCTTATATAAAGGAGTGGAGGAGGGGACCGGCCAAGGAGGGTGGCGTGCCCTAGGGGGGAGTCCAACTCCCACAGGGAGTAGTACTCCCCCTTTTCCTATTAGGAGTAGGAGAGGGAGGGAAGAGGAAGGAGGGAGGAAGGAAAGGGGGGCCGGCCCACCTCCCAATTCGGATTGGGCTTGGGGGTGGGGCGCCCTCTCCCTTGCTCCTTTCCCCTCCTTTCCACTAAGGCCCAATAAGGCCCATATACCTCCCGGGGGGTTCCGATTACCTCCCGGGGATCCGGTATTGTCCCAATCTCACCCGAAACCTTTCCGGTGTCCAAATATAGTCGTCCAATATATCGATCTTTATGTCTCGACCATTTCGAGACTTCTCGTCAAGTCCGTGATCACATCCGGGACTCCGAACAACCTTCGGTACATCAAAATAAATAAACTCATAATGAAACTATCATCGTAACGTTAAGCGTGCGGACCCTACAGGTTCGAGAACAATGTAGACATGACCGAGACACATCTCCGGTCAACAACCAATAGCGGAACCTGGATGCTCATATTGGCTCCTACATATTCTACGAAGATCTTTATCGGTCAGATCTCATAACAACATATGTTTGTTCCCTTTGTCATCGGTATGTTACTTGCCCGAGATTCGATCGTTGGTATCTCAATACCTAGTTCAATCTCGTTACCGGTGAGTCTCTTTACTCGTTCTGTAATACATCATCTTGCAACTAACTTATTAGTTGCATTGCTTGCAAGGCTTAAGTGATGTGAATTACCGAGAGGGCCCAGAGATACCTCTCCGACAATCGGAGTGACAAATCCTAATCTCGAAATACGCCAACCCAACATGTACCTTTGGAGACACCTGTAGAGCACCTTTATAATCACCCAGTTATGTTGTGATGTTTGGTAGCACACAAAGTGTTCCTCTGTTAAACGGGAGTTGCATAATCTCATAGTCATAGGAACATGTATAAGTCATGAAGAAAGCAATAGCAACAAATTAAACGATCAAGTGCTATGCTAACGGAATGGGTCAAGTCAATCACATCATTCTCCTAATGATTTGATCCCGTTAATAAAATGACAACTCATGTCTATGGTTAGGAAACATAACCATCTTTAATCAATGAGCTAGTCAAGTAGAGGCATACTAGTGACACTCTGTTTGTCTATGTATTCACACATGTATTATGTTTCTGGTTAATACAATTATAGCATGAATAATAAACATTTATCATGATATAAGGAAATATATAATAACTTTATTATTGCCTCTAGGGCATATTTCCTTCATTTCCAAGGTTGATGTGATCAAGCATCGCATGCTCCCTCTACCATCGAGATTGGTGTCAAACCTAAATAATTGTTATTTGGTCTTTGCGTTGAGCGTAGACATGATTGGATTATGTTTATCGCAATACAGTTATTCATTTAAGGAGAATAATGGTTACTCTATTTATTTGAATAATACCTTCAATGGTCTTGCACCTAAAATGAATGGTTTATTGAATCTCGATCGTAGTGATACACATGTTCATGCCAAAAGATATAAGACAGTAATGATAGTACCACATACTTGTGGCACTGCCATTTGAGTCATGTTGGTATAAAACGCATGAAGAAGCTCCATGTTGATGGATCTTTGTACTCACCCATTTTTGAAAAGATTGAGACATGCGAACCATGTCTATTGGTAGATATGCATGAAGAAACTCCATGCAGATGGATCGTTTAGACTCACTTGATTATGAATCACTTGAGACATGCAAATCATACCACATGGGAAATATGACTGAAAGGCCTCGTTTTCAGTAAGATGGAACAAGAAAGCAACTTGTTGGAAGCAATACATTTTGATGTGTGCAGTCCAATGAGTGCTGAGGCACGCAGTGGATACCATTATGTTCTTACTTCACAGATGATTTGAGTAGATGCTGAGTATATTTACTTGATGAAACACAAGTCTGAATTATTGAAAGGTTTAAGTAATTTCAGAGTGAAATTGAAGATCGTCGTGACAAGATGATAAAATGTCTATGATGTGATCATAGAGATGAATATCTGAGTTACGAGTTTGGCACACAATTAAGACATGGTGGAAATTGTTTCACAACTAATACCGCCTGGACCACCATAGTGTGATGGTGTGTCCGAACATCATAACTGCACCCTATTGGATATGGTGCATACCATGATGTCTCTTATCGAATTACCACTATCATTTATGGGTTAGGCATTAGAGAGAACCGCATTCACTTTAAATAGGGCACCACACAATTCCTGAGACGACACCGTATGAACTATAGGTTTAGAGAAACCTAAGCTATCGTTTCTTAAAAGTTTGGGGCTGCAATGCTTATGTGAAAAAGTTTCAGGCTGATAAGCTCGAACCCAAAGTGAATAAATGCATCTTCACAGAATACCCAAAAATAGTTGGGTATACCTCCTATTTCAGATCCGAAAGCAAAAGTGATTTTTTCTAGAAACGGGTCCTTTCTCGAGGAAAAGTTTCTCTCGAAAGAATTGAGTGGGAGGATGGTGGAGACTTGATGAGGTTATTGAACTTCACTTCAACTAGTGTGTAGCAGGGCACAGGAAGTTGTTCCTGTGGCACCTACACCAATTGAAGTGGAAGCTTATGATAGTGATCATGAAACTTCGGATCAAGTCACTACCAAACTTCATAGGTCGACAAGGATGTGTACTACTTCAGAGTGGTACGTAATCCTGTCTTGGAAGTCATGTTGCTAGACAACAATAAACCTACGAGCTATGGAGAAGCGATGGTGGGCCTGGATTCCAACGAATGGCTCGAGGCCATAAAATCCGAGAGAGGATCCATGTATAAAACAAAGTATAGACTTTGAAAGAACAACTTGATGGCCGTTAGGCTGTTAGGTGCAAATGGATTTTAAAAGGAAGACAAACAATGATGGTAAGTGTCACCATTAAGAAAGCTCGACTTGTCGTTAAGATGTTTCCCGACAAGTTCAAGGAGTTGACTACGATGAGACTTTCTCACTCATAGCGATGCTAAGAGTCTGTTGGAATTATGTTAGTAGTTACTACATTATTTATGAAATCTTGCAGATAGGATGTCAAAACATTGTTTCCTTGACATTTTTCTTGAGGAAAGGTTGTATGTGATACAACCAAAAGGTTTTGTCAATCCTGAAAGATGCTGACAAGTATGCAAAGCTACAGCAATCCTTCTAAGGACTGGAGTAAGCATCTCGGAATTGGAATGTACACTTTGATGAGATGATCAAAGATTTTGGGTTTCTACAAAGTTTATGAGAAACTTGTATTTCCAAAGGAGTGAGTGGGAGCACTATAGAATTTTTGATAAGTATATGTTGTTAACATATTGTTGATCAAAATGATGTAGAATTTCTGGAAAGCATGCAGGGTTATTTGAAAAGTGTTTTTCGATGGAAAACCTGGATTAAGCTACTTGAACATTGAGCATCAAGATCCATAAGGATAGATCAAAAACGCTTAATAGTACTTTCAAATGAATACATACCGTGACAAGATTTTGAAAGAGTTCAAAATAGATCAGCAAAGAAGGAGTTCTTGGCTGTGTTACAAGGTGTGAGTATTGAGTAAGACTCAAGACATGACCACGGCAGAAGAGAGAGAAAGGACGAAGGTCATCCCCTATGCTTTAGACGTAGGCTCTATAGCATGCTATGCTGTGTACCGCACCTGGAGTGTGCCTTGCCATGAGTCAGTCAAGGGGTACAAGAGTGATCCAGGAATGGATCACATGACAGCGGTCGAACTTATCCTTAGTAACTAGTGGACTAAGGAATTTTCTTGATTATGGAGGTGGTAAAAGAGTTCGTCGTAAAGGGTTACGTTGATGCAAACTTTGACACTAATCCGGATGACTCTGAGGAGTAAATCGGATTCGTATAGTAGAGCAGTTATTTGGAATAGCTCCAAGTAGCGCGTGGTAGCTGCATCTACAAGATGACATAGAGATTTGTAAAGCACACATGGATTTGAAAGGTTCATACCCATTGACTGATAAACCTCTCTCACAAGCAAGATATGAACACACCCCATGGGTGTTGGATTCATTACAATCACATAGTGATGTGAACTGGATTATTGACTCTAGTGCAAGTGGGAGACTATTGGAAATATGCCCTAGAGGCAATAATAAATTAGTTATTATTATATTTCCTTGTTCATGATAATCGTTTATTATCCATGCTAGAATTGTTTTGATAGGAAACTCAGATACATGTGTGGATACATAGACAACACCATGTCCCTAGTAAGCCTCTAGTTGACTAGCTCGTTGATCAATAGATGGTTACGGTTTCCTGACCATGGACATTGGATGTCATTGATATCGGGATCACATCATTAGGAGAATGATGTGATGGACAAGACCCAATCCTAAGCCTGGCACAAGATCGTGTAGTTCGTATGCTAAAGCTTTTCTAATGTCAAGTATCATTTCCTTAGACCATGAGATTGTGCAACTCCCGAATACCGTAGGAATGCTTTGGGTGTACCAAATGTCACAACGTAACTGGGTGGCTATAAAGGTGCACTGCGGGTATCTCTGAAAGTGTCTGTTGGATTGGCATGAATCGAGACTGGGATTTGTCACTCCGTGTAACAGAGAGGTATCTTTGGGCCCACTCGGTAGGACATCATCATAATGTGCACAATGTGACCAAGGAGTTGATCATGGGATGATGTGTTAAGGAACGAGTAAAGAGACTTGCCGGTAACGAGATTGAACGAGGTATCGGGATACCGACGATCAAATCTCGGGCAAGTATCGTACCGATAGACAAAGGGAATTGAATACAGGATTGATTGAATCCTCGACATCGTGGTTCATCTGATGAGATCATCGTGGAGCATGTGGGAGCCAACATGGGTATCCAGATCCCGCTGTTGGTTATTGACCGGAGAGTTGTCTCGGTCATGTCTACATGTCTCCCGAACCCGTAGGGTCTACACACTTAAGGTTCGGTGACGCTAGAGTTGTAGAGATATTAGTATGTAGTTAACCAAAAGTTGTTCAGAATCCCGGATGAGATCCCGGACATCACAAGGAGTTCCGAAATGGTCCGGAGGTAAAGATTTATATATAGGAACTCCAGTTTCGGCCACCGGGAGAGTTTCGGGAGTCATCGGTATTGTACCGGGACCACCGGAAGGGTCCCGGGGGTCCACCGGGTGGGGCCACCTATCCCGGAGGGCCCCATGGGCTGAAGGGGCCTGGAAACCAGCCCCTGGTGGGCTGGTGCGCCCCCCTTGGGCCTCCCATGCGCCTAGGGTTGGAAACCCTAAGGGGTGGGGGCGCCTCCACCTGGCTTGGAGGCCAAGCCACCCCTAGGGCTGCCGCCCCCCTCCCTAGATGGGATCTACAAGGGGACGGTGCCCCCCTAGGCCCCTATATATAGTGGAGGGGAGGGAGGGCAGCCGCACCTGAAGCCCTGGCGCCTCCCTCCCTCCCGTGACACCTCTTCCTCCCCGCTTGTGCTTGGTGAAACCCTGGCGTGATCCCGCTACTTCCACCACCACGCCGTCGTGCTGATGGATCTCCATCAACTTCTCCTCCCCCCTTTCTGTATCAAGAAGGAGGAGACGTCTCCGCTCCGTACGTGTGTTGAACGTGGAGGTGCCGTCCGTTCGGCGCTAGGATCATCGGTGATTTGGATCACGACGAGTACGACTCCATCAACCCCGTTCTCTTGAACGCTTCCGCTTAGCGATCTTCAAGGGTATGAAGATGCACTCCCTCTCTCTCGTTGCTAGATGACTCCATAGATTGATCTTGGTGATGCGTAGAAAATTTTAAATTTCTGCTACGATCCCCAACAGAAGCGCCTTTGGTAAGGAAACATTTATATAGTGTGCTGAAATATATTGTCACTTTTTACTATGGAAAACTATACTTTGAGGGGTTTGTTCGAGGTATATTCACCTCGACCAGAACCACAATTAGCTACCCCTCAACCTACTTCACCTACTGAAAATATTGAATATGAAATTCCTTCAGGTATGATAGAACAACTGCTAGCTAATCCTTATGCAGGAGATGGAACCGAACATCCTGATATGCACTTGATATATGTAGAACAAATTTGGAGATTGTTCAAGCTTGCATGTTTACCCGGGGATGAAGTTATGAAAAAGGTTTTCCCTTTATCTTTGAAGGTAAAAGCATTGGCATGGTATAGGCTATGCGATGATATTGGATCTTGGAATTGGAATCGTTTGAAATTGGAGTTCCACCAAAAAATTTATCCTATGCATCTAATTCATCATGATCGGAATTACACATATAATTTTTGGCCTCGTGAAGGAGAAAGTATCACTCTAGCTTGGGGGAGTCTTAAGTCAATGTTATACTCATGCCCCAATCATGAGCCCTCAAAAGAAATTATTATCCAGAATTTTTATGCTCGGCTTTCTCGTAATGATCAAAACTTGCTTGATACTTCTTGTGTTAGTTCTTTTATGAAGAGGACTATTGAATTCTGGTGGGATCTTTTGGAAAGAACTAAATGCAACTCTGAAGATTGGGAACTTGACGAAGGTAAAGAGTCAGGTATTAAACTTAAGTATGATTGTGTTAAATCTTTTATGAATACCAATGCTTTTCAAAAGTTTAGCACTAAATGTCGACTTGACTCTGAGATAGTAGCTTCCTTCTGTGATTCATTTGCTACTCATGTTGATCTCCCTAAAGAGAAGTGGTTTAAATATCACCCACCTATTAAAGAAGAAATTAAAGAACCAGTACCAATTAAGTAAGAAACCATAATTTATAATGTTGATCCAGTTGTTCCTTCTGCTTATATTGAGAAACCACCTTTCCCTGTTAGGATAAAGGAACATGCTAAAGTTTCTACTGTTGTTAACAAAAGCTATATTTAGAATACCTAAACCTGATGAACAAATCAAAGTAAAACCTAGTATTGCTATGGTTAAAGATCTCTTGAAAGAAGATATGGATGGGCATGTTATTTACTTTTGCGAAGAAGGTGCTAGAATTGCCAAACCTGATAAAAAGGATAAACATAGACCTATTGTTGGCATGCCTGTTATCTCAGTTAAAATAGGATATCACTGTTATCATGGTTTATGTGACATAGGTGCTAGAGTGAGTGCTATTCCTTACACCTTATATCAAGAAATTATGAATGACATAGCACCTGCAGAGATAGAAGACATAGATGTTACTATTAAACTTGCTAATGGAGACACTAGATCACCAATTGGGATGGTTAGAGATGTTGAAGTCTTGCGTGAGAAAATAAAATACCCTACCGGTTTTCTTGTTCTTAGTTCCCCACAAGATGACTTTTGTCCCATTATCTTTGGTAGACCTTTCTTGAACACCGTTAATGCCAGAATAGACTATGAGAAACAAACTGTCGGTGTTAGTTTTGGTGATGAGTCTCATGAGTTTAATTTTCCAAGTTTAGTAGAAAGCTTCATGAAAAAGAATTGCCTAGTAAGGACGAAATAATTGGTCTTGCTTCTATTGCTGTACCACCTACTGATCCGCTAGAACAAAATTTGCTAGACCATGAAAATGATTTACATATGCATGAAAGAAATGAAATAGATAAGATTTTCTTTGAACAACGTCCTCTGCTTAAACATAATTTGCCTATTGAAACTCTAGGCGGTCCTCCTCCACCTACAGGTGATCCTGTGTTTGAATTAAAACAATTGTCAGACACTTTGAAATATACTTATCTTGATGAAAAGAAGATATATCCTGTTATTATTAGTGATATCCTTTCAGAACATGAAGAAGAAAGATTATTGAAAGTTCTAAGGAAGCACTGGGCTGCTATTGGATATACTCTTGATGATTTAAAGGGCATAAGTCCCACTCTATTTCAGCACAAAATTAATATGGAACCTGAGGCTAAAACCATTGTTGATCACCAACGTCGGTTAAATCCAAAGATGAAGGAAGTGGTAAGAACGGAAATCTTAAAACTTCTAGAAGCAGGTATAATCTATCCCATAGCAGACAGTAGATGGGTAAGTCATGTTCATTGTGTCCCTAAGAAAGGAGGTATAACTGTTGTTCCTAATGATAAGAATGAACTTATTCCACAAAGAATTGTTACAGGCTATGGAATGGTAATTGATTTTAGAAAATTAAACAAAGAAACTAGGAAAGATCATTACCCTCTGCCTTTTATTGATCAAATGCTTGAAATATTATCTAAGCACACACATTTTTGCTTCCTTGATGGATATTTTGGTTTTTCACAAATACCTGTCTCTCAACCTGATCAAGAAAAGACCACTTTTACTTGTCCCTTTGGAACCTATGCTTATAGACACATGCCTTTTACTTCATGTAATGCACCTGCTACCTTTCAAAGATGCATGACTGCTATATTCTCTGACTTTTATGAAAAGATTGTTGAGGTTTTCATGGATGACTTCTCTATTTATGGGAAGTATTTTGATGATTGTTTAAGCAATCTTGATCGAGTTTTGCAGAGATGTGAACAAAAAAATCTTGTCTTGAATTGGGAGAAGTGCCACTTTTTTGGTTAATGAAGGCATTGTCTTGGGTCGTAAAATTTCTGAAAGAGGTATTGAAGTGGACAAAGCTAAGGTTGATGCAATTGAGAAAATGCCATGTCCTAAAGCTATAAAAGGTATCCGTAGTTTCTTAGGTCGTGCTGGTTTCTATAGGAGATTTATCAAAGACTTTTCTAAAATTTCTAGGCCTCTTACGAATCTTTTGCAAAAGGATATTCCTTTTGGTTTTGATGATGATTATTTAGAAGCCTTTGAAACACTCAAGAAAGCCTTAATTTCTGCACCTATTGTTCAACCACCTGATTGGAACTTTCCTTTTGAAATTATGTGTGATGCTAGTGATTATGTTGTTGGTGATGTGCTAGGACAAAGAGTTGATAAGAAACTAAATATTATTCATTATGCTAGTAAAACTCTAGACAGTGCTCAAAGAAACTATGCAACTACTGAAAAAGAATTCTTAGCGTGGTGTTTGCTTGTGGTAAATTTAGACCTTATATTGTTGATTCAAAACTAATTGTTCACACAGACCATGCTGCTATTAAATATCTTATGGAAAAGAAAGATGCTAAACCTAGACTTATTCGATGGGTTCCCTTGTTACAAGAATTTGATTTACATATCACTGATAGAAAAGGAGCTGAGAACCCCGTAGCTGATAACCTGTCTAGGCTTGAAAATGTGCCTGATGACCCACTACCTATTGATGATAGTTTTCCTGATGAGCAGTTAGTTGCAATAAATGTTGCTCATAGTACTCCTTGGTATGCTGACTATGCTAATTACATTGTTGCTAAATATTTACCACCTAAATTTACATACCAACAAAAGAAAAAATCTTCTATGATTTAAGACATTACTTTTGGGATGACCCACATATCTATAAAGAAGGAGTAGATGGTATTGTTAGACGTTGTGTACCTGAGCATGAACAGGGACAAATCCTGCGGAAATGTCACTCTGAAGCTTATGGAGGGCATCATGCTGGAGATAGAACTGCTCACAAGGTATTGGAATCTGGATTTTATTGGCCTACTCTCTTCAAGGATGCCTGTAAATTCATCTTATCTTGTGATGAACGTCAAAGAATGGGTAATATCGGTAAGCGTCAAGAAATGCCTATGAACTATTCACTTGTTGTTGAACCATTTGATGTTTGGGGATTTGATTACATGGGACCTTTTCCTTCCTCTAATGGGTATACACATATTTTGGTTGTTGTTGATTATGTTACTAAATGGGTAGAAGCTATTCCAACCAGTAGTGCTGATCACAACACCTTTATTAAAATGCTTAAGGAAGTTATTTTCTCAAGGTTTGGAGTCCCTAAATATTTAATGACTGATGGTGGTTCACACTTTATTCATGGTGCTTTCCATAAAATGCTTACCAAGTATGATGTTAACCATATAATTGCATCACCTTATCATCCTCAGTCTAGTGGTCAAGTTGAACTTAGCAATAGAGAAATAAAATTAATTTTGCAAAAGACTGTCAATAGGTCTAGGAAGAATTGGTCTAAGAAATTAGATGATGCACTTTGGGCTTATAGAACAGCATATAAAAATTCTATGGGTATGTCTCCTTATAAAATGGTTTATGGAAAGCTTGTCATTTGCCTCTTGAGTTAGAACATAAAGCATATTGGGCCATCAAAGAACTCAATTATGATTTCAAACTTGCTGGTGAAAAGAGGTTATTTGATATTAGCTCTTTAGATGAATGGAGAACCCAAGCTTATGAAAATGCTAAGTTGTTTAAAGAAAAAGTTAAAAGATGGCATGATAAATAATCCAAAAACGTGAGTTTAAAGTCGGAGAATATGTTCTTTTGTACAACTCTTGTTTTAGATTCTTTGCAGGAAAACTCCTCTCAAAATGGGAAGGAACCTATGTTATCGATGAGGTTTATCGGTCTGGAGCCATCAAAATAAATAATGTCGAAGGTACTAACCCGAAGGTTGTTAACGGGCAACGAATAAAACATTATATCTCAGGTACGCCCATTAATGTTGAAAGTAATATTATCCAAACTTTGACACCGGAAGAACACATAAAAGAGTCCTTCTGGAACACTCCAGAATCGTGAAAATGAGGAGGTACGTGATATGTTAAGTAAACGGACTCTGAAAAATCCGCAATTTTTTTGTCAGTTTTGGAATATTTAGAAAAATAGGAAAATAAGAAACTTGAAGCTGGAACTGGAAGGGGATTTATTTGACAGAAAAGCAAAGGGGATTTATGTGACAAGATCTTGAAGCTGGAACTGGAAGTTGATGATTTAAAGGAGGAAATTTCTCTCCTCAACTACAATATGAAAAAGTTGAAGGCACAATTGCCATCACCACCACCTTCTTCTTCATCACCAAAAGAGAATTGAGTATTGGGTATGGGCATCCCCCTTGGCTACCGCCAAGCTTGGGGGAGGTGCCTCGGAATCGTATCATCCCATTATCTTTTGCCTTTACTTATTTTAGTTCGATTTTTTGCTTTAGATGAATAAAAGTTTAGTTCGATCCTTTCTTTTCGAGGGTTTTAGTGATCTATCCTGGTAATCGTGTGCAAGATATATAATAAAGTTTAGTTTGTGGCTTTGCTTTCTTTACTTTCCTGTTGCAAATAAAAGAAAAGAAATAAGGAAGAAAAAGGGAAAGGAAATAAATAAAAGGAAAGAAATTTTGAAAAATATCATATACTAATCTTATGGTAGGTGATGACACCACATAAGGAAAAGTATAAGTAGAAAATTTTATTAGAGATTGACAAACATAGCATTAGTCAATGATGCAACTAATGAAAGAATTAATAAGGGAAGAGAAGATTCACATATAAATATACTATCCTAGAAATCTTTTGTGATTGTGAGCCCTCATCAAAATATCATATGCCAAAATTGTTGACGTTTGACAAGGAAGACAACTTAATGGTTTATGTTGGTTTATATTCACATAGAAATCATATTGTCATGGATCCTTTAACATGTGGTGCTTGCCCTATCTTTGCTAGCGAAAAATTCCGCACTAATTAGAGATACTACTTGTGAATCCAAAACCCTTAAACCCAAATCTTATTTTCAAGAGTCCACCATACTTACCTAGGGATTGAGCTGAAGGAAATATGCCCTAGAGGCAATAATAAAGTTGTTATTTATATTTTCTTATATCATGATAAATGTTTATTATTCATGCTAGAATTGTATTAATCGGAAACTTAGTACATTTGTGAATACATAGACAAACAGAGTGTCACTATTATGCCTCTACTTGACTAGCTCGTTAATCAAAGATGGTTAAGTTTCCTAGCCATGGACAAGAGTTGTCATTTGATAAACGGGATCACATCATTAGAGAATGATGTGGTTGACTTGACCCATCCGTTAGCTTAGCACTATGATCGTTTAGTTTATTGCTATTGCTTTCTTCATAACTTATACATGTTCCTATGACTATGAGATTATGCAACTCCCGAATACCGGAGGAACACTTAGTGTGCTATCACACATCATAATGTAAATGGGTGATTATAAAGATGCTCTATAGGTGTCTCCGATGGTGTTTGTTGAGTTGGCATAGATCAAGATTAGGATTTGTCACTCCAATTGTCGGAGAGGTATCTCTGGGCCCTCTCGGTAATGCACATCACTATAAGCCTTGCAAGCAATGTGACTAATGAGTTAGTTGCAGGATGATGCATTATAGAATGAGTAAAGAGACTTGCCAGTAACGAGATTGAACTAGGTATTTAGAGACCGACGATCGAATCTCGGGCAAGTAACATACCGATGACAAAGGGAACAACGTATGTTGTTATGCAGTTTGACCGATAAAGATCTTCGTAGAATATGTGGGAGCCAATATGAGCATCCAGGTTCCGCTATTGGTTATTGACCAGATATGAGTCTCGGTCATGTCTACATAGTTCTCGAACCCGTAGGGTCCGCACGCTTAACGTTCGATGATGATAGGCATTATGAGTTTATGTGTTTTGATGTACCGAAGGTTTTTCGGAGTCCCGGATGTGATCACGGACATCACCAGGAGTCTCGAAATGGTCGAGACATAAAGATTGATATATCGGATGACTATATTCGGACACGATGAGTTCCGGGGGTCACCGGATATATATCGGAGTGCCGGAAGGGTTACCGGAACCACCGAGGAAGTAATGGGACTTATTGGGCCTAGGGAGAGAGAGAAGGGCTGCCAAGGGCTGGCCGCGCCCCCCCATGGGCCTAGTCCAAATTGGACTAGGGGTTGGGGAGGTTCCCCCTCCTTCCTTCTCTTCCCCCTCCTTCCTTCTTCTCCTAGTAGTACTAGGAAAGGGGGGAGTCCTACTCCTACTAGCACTACAAAAAAATACACTTCTGTGATGATACGTTGTCGGTGTCAAAACCAGCGGATCTCGGGTAGGGGGTCCCGAACTGTGCCTCTAAGGAGGATGGTAACAGGAGGCAGGGACACGATGTTTACCCAGGTTCGGGCCCTCTTGATGGAGGTAATACCCTACGTCCTGCTTGATTGTTCTTGATGATATGAGTATTACAAGAGTTGATCTACCACGAGATCGTAGAGTCTAAACCCTAGAAGCTAGCCTATGGTATGATTGTATGTTGTCCTACGGACTAAACCCTCCGGTTTATATAGACATCGGAGGGGGCTAGGGTTACACAGAGTCAGTTACAAGGGAGGGATCCACATATCCGTATCGCCTAGCTTGCCTTCCACGCCAAGGAGAGTCCCATCCGGACACGGGACGAAGTCTTCAAGCTTGTATCTTCATAGTCTAACAGTCCGGCTGTCTGGAGAACCCCTAATCTAGGACTCCCTCAGTAGCCCCTGAACCAGGCTTCAATGACGATGAGTCCGGTGCGCAGTATTGTCTTCGGCATTGCAAGGCGGGTTCTTCTCCAAATCCTGAATATCTGCTAAGTAGTGTCCGACTCCCATAAATGTTGGACTTTCTTGGCTTCTATGGCCAATAAAATCTATCTTCCACGTGTCGAGCAAATGCGAGGAGCCAGGGCGTTTTTACATTCGCCCCCCTAGCCAGGTAAATAAATCGTCTATTAAAGGGATGGGGATTCTTGGATCCAATCCACACCATCCTCCCACAGTGAGAATCCATCGGAGCGCGCTCGGAAAAATCCATTCCATCATGGCCGGCCATCGCAGCTCCTCCTCCCACTCCCGTAGCCCTAAGCCCAGTGATTGGGAGAAGTGTGTCGGGACCCCGATTCTAAGTCACACCGATCTAGCATGTAACACCTCATATCACTTTGCGGCCTCACGCACGGTATCCCCACGGGTGTCGCCTTACCATGGCCTAGAACCGTTTGCGCCTTTTGGCTCACGTATATGATAGTGTTGCTAGCATCCATATGACAGAGAACCCGGGCCGACATGGCTAGTCGTGAACCCAAAGCGGCACAGACCTATGGAGACAGGCATACATGAATCACATCGAGCATGTCGGTCAACAGCGTATGAATCCGGGCTATAGCACTGGGCTAATAGGACTCTGGAAGTCACCGCGTGACATTTCCCCGAAGGGACAGACATAGGACCGAAGTGGAACACATGCCGACCAGTCAAGTGTTCTGAGCAGTAGTGCTGGGCTAGCAGGACTCTGGTGAACCGGGCTGTAGCGGACTACTATGGCTCAAGGAAGCACTAGACTACATTTCCCCATAAGAGAGGCTGCCAAGGACAAACAACAAGATTTTCGGATCCCACACATAGCAATACACGTCACACGTATGCATAACATGCAAGTATGTGATGTACAACATGGCATCACAACATAATGCAACTCATATAGATAAAGGCTCAGAAGAGCCACATAGCATAAATACAAACAGGGGTCACATGACCCACCATTTAGAGCATACAAGCAACGGAAGCATTACATGTCTGAGTACAGACAACTATAAAAGAAAAAGGCCGAGAAGCCTGACTATCTACAAGTCCCTCCAAGGTACACGATCGTAGCTGAGGTAACAAGCTACTCGTCGAAGTCCAAGCGGTACTACTAGTGAGACAGATGTCTCACCTGCAAAACATAAATAAAGCAAACGTGAGTACAAAGGTACTGAGGAAGACTTACATCAGTTCCTATCATACATGCATTTGTATCAAGAAGGTAATGTGGGGTTTAGTTGCAGCAAGCCAACTTTGACTCAGTGGCTATCCTGTTCTACGACAAGGAGAAACTTCTTTGAGGTGAGGCAGCGCACACGAGTCCACTAATCACCACATCAACACACTACTATGGATTCATCCCCGTCTCTCCTACGAGAAGGCCATCCATAGCACTCACACTTATCTTGAGCATTTTAGAGTATTCACTTCAGGTTGTCTATGTACCACGTAAGCATCCAAGAAGTCCATAACCGAGGACACGGCTATTCGAATAGATCATGATAACCCTGCAGGGGTGTACTTCATCACACACGCTCTCACCACTTATCACCATATACCTGTCATGTATCTCGGCAACCTTCAAGCGGAAGCCTGGCGAGGGTGTTGGCCACGACCTGACTAACCACACAAGACTCTAGTCCAGGTTTATCGCCTATTCGGGTTCCATCCGCAAGGAGATCCAGCCGAGGTTTCGCTCACGGCCCCAAACGATGTGTACAGGGTTCCCGAGCCCACCATCCGGGTGCCACTTGGTACACCGGGCCACATGTGCCTAGTGTGTCCCAAGTCCACCCTGCCGGGTGCCACTCGGTAGAAAAATAGCACTACCTACAAACACCAGAAACTATTTGCAACTCCTGGACAGAGTTCAAGGCGGTTAATAAGTCGAGAGAGCTTGGAGCGCTCGGAGCCCAATGTGTGGTAGTAGCTAGTCATTGGACAACTTACACAGAACTCGGTTCTTAAGGACGGTCCCAATGAGACAACCCACCATGTACTCCTACATGGCCTCTCACCGCTACCTTTACCAAATCGTGTTCACACACTTAACTCTCATTACCAGAACATATCATAACATTCCAATTCATTCCCGATGAATCAGACCTGACACAACTCTAAGCAATAGCAGGCATGGCATGGTAGGAACACAACATGGCTCAAACAACTCCTACATGTGCTAGTGGGTTTTAACTATTTACTGTGGCAATGACAGGTCATGCAGAGGAATGGGTTCAACTACCGCAGCATAAAGTAGCGGTTGAATCGTTGTTGTCCTAATGCAATAAATGAGAGCAGGAGCGAGAGAGTAGGATTTTATCGGAATGAACAAGGGGGGTAGCTTGCCTGGTCGATCAACAGGGGGTACTACTCCTCAGACAGGTACTCTCGAACACTCTCCGGAGCAGGAACTATCGAGAAGGAACGGTGTCGGAAATCAAGCACAAGCATATGCAACATTATGATGCATGAACATGGCATGAGTATGTGATGTTGTTTGAGTTAATGCATCTAGCATTTATTTGGTTGAAGTCCATTTGAACCAAGGGTTCAAATACAACTCCAAATTAAGTTCATAAATATGCCAAAAGTGTGTTTTCATATATACAACATGTATAGATGGTTTGTCATGCATGAAAATGGTACAGATGGATAGATTGAATTTTTCTGATAATTTTTCATATATAGATTATTTCAATCTGAGCTACGGTTGAATTTCTATGAATTTTTGAACTTTACAACATTTTATGGAATTTCTAAATTATTCTAAATCCTGAAAAGGATTAATTACGTCAGCACTGCGTCATGCTTGTGTCAGCAGGTCAACGGAGCTGACCAGGTCAAACCTGACGACCGGGTCCCACATGTCATTGGCTCATTGTTAGTTAATAGTGTTAATTAGATATTAAACTAATCCTAATAGAAACATTAGCAGGCCGGGCCCCACCTGTCATTGTCCCTGGGTAGTCAAACCCCAGGTCAACTGGGGGGGTTAGACCGGTCAACCCTACCGGCGTTTAGCCGCCGGCAAGGCCAAACGCGGCGGAGGGCATCGGGATCACCGTTCCGGTGACCAAAAGGTTGGCGGAGAGCACCGGGGCGTAGCCCGTGCTCTCCCGCATCTAGTGGGGTAGATAGGAGGAGGAGGGGTGGCCGGAGCTCGCCGGAGCGAGGCTCGCAGCGGCGACCAGAGCACGGGTTCGGGCGGAATCGAGCTACGGGGCATGGCAGGGGCTGCGGAGGGCCTCTACGGCCTCCTGGTGTCACCAGGAGCAAGGTGACGCGTGCGGGAGCGACTGGCTCGGCCTTTGGCCACGATGGCGCCATGGCCGGCGGCGATGAGGTCTCGGGCGCGGCAGCTGAGCTAGCTAGGCGGGGCAAACGAGCACGGGGAGGAGGGGAGAACGAAGTAGAGCTCACGGGGAGATCGTAGACGTCGTCAGCGAGCTCGGGGACGCGCTAAGGTCGA